>NC_136065.1:644060754-646478254 GCF_964261635.1 Lissotriton helveticus | reverse complement strand
GGGTTTTGGGGCCCGGGGAGGGGCAGTGTATCCCTATCCTGCCCCATTATATATTTTTCTTTTACCTTTTTTCTCCGACATAGGACTGAGTCCTAAGATGACTGCCGCCACATTGTTGATGATGTAGTGGCTGCCAATAAGATCACAGTTTGAGATCTGTCGGGACCACAAATCCTCTGCAGCGTGAAATATATAAAAGTGCTCAAACAAACTTAACTGCTCAAAAACAAGTGCACGGATTTACATCAAATCATAAAGAGCATGCTTTTTGGACAAAGATCTAGCTTTATGCCAAATTTGGTGTAAATCCTTTAAGCGTATTTTGCGGTATCACTTTTTAAATTTTGCTGGCTCTCGAATATTGGCAGGAGGTGACCGGGTTTTATACTGTGTTGTGGTGAAAAACATACCTTCTGATGTTGCTTCGAGGGAACATGGTAACTTGAACCACCTTTTTGTTGAAACAGTCTTTCTGTTCAAATCTCTCCCTAGTCTGAGTAGCAGAAATATAGATTGGAGAGAAAGTTGAGTGATTCTATAGAGTGCATTTATCTGTTTTCTGGTCCGATTTTTGTTATAGGTTGAATTGTATGTCGGTACATTGGTTTTCTTGGGATTCGCATTGCGCTGACAATTGGAAGTTGAAAGGAGTACATTTCCAACAATGAGTAGAAAGACCATATATTACAGTCATTCTTGACATATGTGTTTAAGGAGCTTTAATAGCTGGGTTTTCAGGGTAAACGCCGTTCTTTCTGCCAATGACTGTCTGGAACCACAAATGGCGTTGACGTTGAGTCTCTCCACATATCCTCAAATTGTACTTTTTTCTTGTTGATATGTTGACGGAGTGATCTGTAATATATTGTGCAGAGCCCACGTTTCATAGCCAGCTTTACTGTAAACCAAGAGGGATGGATAGTCAATGCATTCTACTTTGCCTTGGATTATACCGACAAAATATACCTTATCTGTGAACCTTAGCAAATATTGCATTCTCAACGTTCTATGACCTCTCTGGGGATGGATAAAAGCCCCTTTCCTTAGCTTTTAAGGGTAATGAAGAGATGCACCATTCTCCAGTGATTTTATGAAAAAAACATGTTATTTAAGACAAGAGAAGGACCATTGGATTGAACTGTAGGGGACGTAGCCCTAGTCAAAAAAATGGAAGGATTGAAGAGGCAACCAGCAAGGTGGGCCGGTAGTCAAACTAGTAACTTTTAAAGGAAATATTGATTTTGTATCTTATAAACACTAAGTCACAGGATCCAGATTCACTGCAGCACAGATTAAGGGTGGTCATGCCTGATTTTAAGTGCTGTGTGGCTAGAGTCTTTTCTTATGAAATAGAAACTGACATGACCTATTGTATGTTATAAGACCTATGAGCAGGCCCTGATCTGGGTTCTCAAGCTAGTGAAACGATTTAATGACAGAAGGCAAGGGATGATGGTAAATGGAGTTCCATCTTGGGGACATGCAGTGAACTGCCAAGGGCAACAGAACCACAGACCGGTTTTGTTAACATCTTTATTACAGATGTTTCGACAATATGCACTAAGATTTTTACGACTGATGGAGTGGAAATTGGAAAGCTCAAAGAAATATCAACTATGATTCAGTGCAGCCAGGTGCAATGCCAGGCAGAGGTGCCCAGGGTAACCAAATATGATTGTGTGGGTTTTTTAAGATTGGGCTCCTGTATCCTGGGAATTACAAAATTCTGCATCAGTGTAAACCACAATGCAGTGTTGTAAGCGAATTTTGGAGTGCTTGGGGAGTGGATAACGTCACATTGGAGTGGAAGTTGCCTCACCGCTGCAAGCAATAAATTGGAATTTTTTCCATAAAAAGAACGATTTCTCTCACTTGTTCTGGCACATCTTGAAGTTCTGTACCATTAATGGGGAAGGGGTCTCCCATTGCCAAGGACAAGTGATCTACACTATATATGCTCTATTGACGCAGGATTGCTAAGGATCTGGACCCATTACCCCCCGTTTCTTTGACCCCACCGCTGTATGAAGCCTTGGTTAAGCATAGCTTGCAGCAGGGCCTAGGGTTCTAGAGGTTGTTGTGCCAGAACTCTGTTGAGAGATTAGAGAAAGGCAGTGCTCAGTTTACATACAAGTTTTGCATAAAAAATCATATACACAGAGACGCAAAGTCTTAACTTGACTCATTCTGGAAGGGAGGAAGGCGTAAAGGAAGAAACATTTAGAATCCTGTGTTTAAAAAAAATAGATCAAACGTGGGATTCTAAAATTGAGGGATGATAAGATAAGGAACAGAATGTTCCCTATTAAAGCTTTAAGTCTTTTCATTCGGTTATATTCGAATCTCTAATACCTTTTGCAGAACTAGGGGAGGAGTGGAAATGTGATATAGAGGCAGGCGTGGAGAAAATGTAGTGTCACTGGTGTGGCAGGTGCCAGACAACTGGGTGGACTAACCTAATCGTGGCACTTCTTATCTGCCGTCAACATCAGCTTTCCTAAAGACAAAATGTTATTTTTTTTTTAATTTTCTGTCACCAGGAGTATATCATCAGGATGACTTTAGCACTGGTTGCGCCTCATACCACAATCTTTATTGGTTCCCCCCAAAAACCACCTTCTCCACAAATTTCCTCACCAGGCTCTTGCAGTGCTATTTATCTCTCCATAGCTCCTTTCTAACATACATTTCATTTGTTTTATAGTGCTGTGTATTATACCAGTGTAGGGTGTCGGAGCACATTATAACACTCCAACTTTGTACAGAACCAGTAAATCATACATGTTTAAATCAGTCTATATGAAATGTTACATAAGATAATGAGGATTACAAGGTGTAGGAGTGGCATGTCACCAATACTAGTAGACAGTATATTTGAAGACTGTTTGATCTGGAGAAGCTCCAACTCAGCATTTAAAACGTACCACAGTTGGCTTTCACTAATAAGAATGTATTTCTACCCAAATTAACTATTTTTAGCAACACTGGGCTCATGAAAGTCTAGAGAAACAACATAGCGTCCTAACCTATACCATGCCGTTTGCTTGCAGTTCTTTGACGACAGTTCACAGCTCGCTGTGCTATATCAGGCTGTAACTTATGAACTGCAAGAAGCAAAAGGATCCCTTTGACAAAAGCAGTAATCTACTGAGTTTTATTCATAAAATTCAGTTCTGTGATCTGCATGGTACACGTTATTTTCAGCAGGCACATTAGTCCTCTGCCCTACTTTACTATGTGTAGAAACTGCCACTAGATGTAAGTTCGATCTCTCTCCAGCAAGAACATTAATCACCAGAGTTATCTTGACATTTTCATTGTTGCCTGGAAACTACTGGATGCACTAAGAACTCCACAGCAGGTGCTATTTAAACCTGTGTTCTGTGTTACTTGTAAACACAGCACCCTTCCCCCAACCCACTCCTCTGACACCCGCCTCTACCTAACTTCAGCAACAGGTGCGGTGGCACCGGTTGCACCACCCTAGAGCTGGCCATGTATTGGTATACTCCTTGTGGCAGAAGCTAATAAAAAAAAAAAGCTTTGCAGTCAGGAGAGGACTATATTTTTTTGCAGGATTGACTAAATTATGCGGCAAGAAAAGGATTAGTATGGGGTGTGTAATGCGGCATATTCTGTTATGATATTACTCTATTCTTGTGTCATCATTTTTACACATGCTAACACTGCCCAGGCAAAGATTTCAACTTTTAGCACTAACTTGACACCCAATTTCAGAAATAAGCAATTGAAAGATGACCATTCATCCTTTGCAAAGGGCCTCCCACTGTATCAATCAATCAATCAGCGAATTGTAAGCGCGCTTCTCACCCGTGAGGGTCTCAAGGCGCTGGGGGGGTTGCAGCTCCGTCCAGTTCTTGAGTGTCTTCCTGAAGATGTTCAGGGTGGGGGCGCGTCTGATGAGTGTAGGGTAAAACTTGCCACCACATTTTTTGTAATTTTTGATCCCTTTGAGCTAGAACCATGTTTTACATCTGCAGATTATGCTGCAGATGATGGATTATGTGGAATATTCGGCAAGGTCATAATTATTCGGAATACGCCGCTGTCGCAGAATCGCATAATGCCAGTGGCACTACGGGGCTGATTTATGTCGGACTTGCGCCACGTTTACGCCGCCGTTGCGTAAACGTGGCGCATCCCTGCGACCCATTTACAACGTGACGCATCTAGGCAGATGCGTCACGTTGTAAAGCCCTGCGCCACATGTGGGCGTTCCGGCGCAGGGTGGGCGTTCTGGGGCAGGTGCGCCTCACAAAAGTGCCTGCGTGAAATCTACAAGATTTCACGCAGGCACTCTTAGGCCAATGCTGCATCAAAACCCTGCGCCTGCTTGAAGCAGGCGTAAGGTTTGACGCAGCATTGGACAGATAGACCCCCCCCAGAGCATTGCTGGAGCTGCGCCGCGCTTGCGACGCAACACTAGCAATGCGCCGCCTTTACGGCACAGATGCGTCACGCATCTGTGCCGTTTTTGCCCCATGGTGCGCCGCATTGTAAATACGGCGCACCATGGGTGGCGGAGCTGCAGCGCACAATAACTGGCGCATCCCTGGGGATGCGCCAGTTATTGTAAATTTGCCCCTAAGTATACGTAATGCGTCTTTGGGCGACTCCTCAGACGTCACCGGATCCCAGCCCTGCAGGACTGTGTACAGTTACTCCGCGTCAGACGTGGTCCCTCCCGGGGTTCAAGGTGGATGCAGGCAGAGGGCACGCCAGGAGTGCGGCATGTTGGCAGCGCTGCCCGCGAAGCCTGGCGTCCTGCCCTCGCCGGGCCCGGCTCCTGCCAGTGCAGCCTGCCCGCTACTTTAATTGTGCTATAAATCACCAGGGGGATAAAAGCAAGAACGTGAACGTGTTTATGTGCTAGTGAAAAGGGCGAGATTTTGATCGATATCTTATATCTATTGATCCAAACCTCGATCTGGTCGACTGAACCTTTATTGCCTGTCTTGGAGGAAAACAGTATACTCATCTGCAAGTTAGTTCACCCAAGAAAGGACTCTACTCTCAAAGATCACGGACAACTTCTAGGTTTCAAAAGTTTATTGTAAAGATATAATGAGCTGCAAATACAGGCATCTCAGAATGAGATTCACGAGATACACAGGTCCAATTACATACATGTGCTCTCGAAAAGCCCTCAGACGAGCAACAGAAATCACTAACACAAGTTCTAAGAACAATAAAGCTATCAGCATAGACGCATATCGCTCCTTCATTTAGGTTGGAGGAAGCAAACACAGGTTAGGCGTCCCTACCCTGTTCTAGATGGTATCCCTACTTAACCAAATCCCAACCTAACAAAGGTGTCAGCAATGAATGACCCCCAAGGGAAGTCACCCACTCTAAGTCTCTTGGTGAAAACCTATAGTTCTCCAGTCATGACCCCTCACTGCCTACCCATCCGCTCTCTAAAGGGTCCTCAGGTCTCTGCTCTAACTCCACCCAGGGGTGCTGTCCCTAATACAAAACAGTCAACAACATTTGAGACGCCCCTTGCGAAACGCCTCTCACGTGGTGCAACTTCAGGCTTTTTCCATGATGCTTTGTATTGGGCCTCAGACGTTAGAGTTGACCTTGCTTCTCAGATTCTTCTCCGGCCCGCTGATACCCCTTAAACATTCCAGAACCCTCCTCCATGTCTGGGCCGTCTACTTGAACAGACCTCTATTCATTCATTTATAATTGGATCCCCCCTTTCCTGTTGCAGACAGATATCTGCCGCCAAGAACCCAACTCTCATAGACTTCTTAAAAGGCTTGCAACATTTCTCAACCCAGACATGTACGTGTAAATCAATGCTAAAACATTTCAGGCCTACAATAATTCCCATAACGATTATAATATTCAACTTCTTCATTTAATTAAAGCATGTTAATACTCTTATTCTATTTATAAGTAAACATTTCTATAAATCATGGCCTATTAATGCAAGGACCAAAAACGTTAAAACAATCTTTGTCGTGAAAAGAACCACCTTTCCTTTTAGCTCCAGCTCTGGCCCTGAGGCCTACCACTTTCTGCGTTTAACCACAGTCCATCTTACACGTTAACAGCTACACGACATAGAATAAGAATAATCACGTCTACTAAAATCATATAATGTCACACATTTCGGTATTAGTTCCACTTCTACTTAAATCCCTACATTAGCCATACATTTAGGATATATTCGCAAATACTATTAGCACTCATGGCATTTCTCTTCATGAATTATGCTCTCTACAGGTAAGTGTGATGCACTCATACATGTAAATCAGTTTGCGCTCTCTCAGTTCCCCCCTTTGATGACCTCTCGGGGTCATCACTAACATTTAAACTGAAGTTATGGGTAGCATTCTCTGCGCTTCCAGAGCTCTCAGGCTCCTGTACTGATTATCCTGTATGGCAGCCAATCTCTGCAGCTGCTCTCTTTGGGCCCTTTCTGACCTTCTTGCTCTGTACCATTTGAATACCCTCACCAATCCCCACAATATTATCCCACAGATCAATATTATGATGATAGGCTTTAGGATATACCAAATAAAGCTGTTTCCTAAGGTGGAAAACCACCCTCCAACTGTACTCATTCCGTGGCACACCTTTTCCCAGACATTTTCTCTACTCAAGTCTTCGATCTCTTTGTGTATATTAGTTATGTTCTTAATAACCTTCTCAAGGGGCTTCGAAAGGTCTGGAATGTAAGTGCAACATTCCTGGACCTTCAAAGCCTTACAGACTCCGCCCTCTTTTGCTAATAAGACATCTAATGCAAGCCGATTTTGAAGAACCATAGCCCTTATCGATTGCATCTCTCCTTCTACCAGCATTAAGGACTGAGCAGTGCTGGCAGACAACCTGTCGACAACTGTTGCCAGTCGTCTAATTTTAACATCATTAAGGATTATTCCCAAAAGAGGGAACATAGCTCCAAAGACATCTCCAACCATTTCGGCATCACCTACATCTCTCCTTCCCCTCGATGATGTCTGACCCTCAATGATCACTAAGTCTTGTGCATGATATATTTTGGGGAAGACAATTGCCAAGTAACATGATCCATACCAGTTGTCAGGTAGTCTCACGTAAGCATTTCTTCCACATACAAAATACACATTTGGAATCACTTGCATTCCCTTCAGGAAATCCTTAGTGTAGTACTCTAAATTGAAAGCATGTTCACAGTCAACTTCACCCACGTATACATTTTCATAATACGTTTTGGCTCGGTGAAGACATAACTTTCCTCTCTGCGCTTTATCTAAAGCTATTGGACCACTACTACCCTTTCTCTTATGTGACTTCTCTTCCTCGGTCCAATCTAATTTCCCTTGTCCTGATTTCTTCAAAATCTTTTGTCTCCTGTATCGATCATCCACCTGCCCTATGAACTTTTTCTCGACTTCTGACACCTTGCATGTCAGGTTATTTCTACGGGCATGTGAAGTATCTAAGGTAATCCAAGGAATGAAGAATTTGGCCAATCTGTCTTCACTCTTCCAGTAATCCCATTTATTCATCTGCTTATAATTCGGGACTTCTGGCAACACAGAATCATAATTAGAGAAATAGTATTCAAAACTATCTCTCTCATAAAATATACTAAGCAATAAGCTACATGTAATGCCATATGTCAGAGGGAGGTGATGATAGCGAATTCCTTCATCTACAGACGCAGGCAACTGCATGCAGACGTAGCAATCCTTAACCTCCATGGCATCCACGTATTCATACAAAAGTTTAGCATAAGCATTTGACCTAAAGTCTCCTTGGGACTCGTCTACATGTAACCTGCGGGCTTCTGCAGCCAATAACGCTTTCTCTTGAGTGTTTTCCCTTTTCTCACCAGCAACAGTGGGTGTAAGCGTTACTACAGAATTCACATCAGTTACCTTCACCTCTTCCTCATGTCCCTTTACATAAGAAATTGTTACCACTAAAGCTATTAGTATTATCACTCCTACTATTAGTGTACCTATTATACATTTAGCTCTGCGGTTCGGGGTGCCGGCCTCCATTTCGTCAGACAAAATAGTTCCCTCTTTTTCTTTGCAAAAAGTTCTTTTCCTCTCGTTCCTTTGCAGTCTCTTTTCAATCCTTTTTGTCTTTAGAATCCACACAACTGGAGGCTGACAGCCTACTTCGCAAAAGTCCTTTAACAGTTCAAAAAGACAACCCTAGCCCTTCTCCATCCACTCAAGGGGTTCCCTAAAATTCTCTGCTTCCTGGGCGCTAGGTAATCTTCTTTTCTTCTGCTTGCTTTATTTACAAAGTCCTTTAACAGTCAACTATCAGATTTGTGGTTGCAGCTTCAATAGCATAGTTCAATATTTCCAAACGAAGAGTGTGCTCTTCATGTGCTGTTATCGTTGTACCAAAGTCGGGGAATTGCAATTCTGTAAGAAACATGTGTTTTAACTTGCTGAGGCGGGGAGGTCTGGGGAGCACGAATGTTAGTGACCCTTCTTGTTCGACACCGGGTACCAACAGTCGTATTTCCACGGTGATAACGGGCTCAGAACTGGACACCACCACCGCTCGGATCCTCCCTGTCTCCGGTTTCACAGACATTTGTCGCCAGATATGTCCACTCAGGTGTGGAGTATCTTCTGTTAGGCACACGCACTCTTCTTGACCTTCTTCGGTCGGGTGCTTCAGCGCCCTGAGCACCTTCTTCTGGGTCTGAGTCTTCTGATATCGGAGGAAGGGTTGCTTCTGGAGTTGACCTCAGGCTAGAACTTCTTCTTTGCGGCCAATTTGCTTCTCCACGTGCCCTTCTACTCCTTCTCCTTCTGGTCTGTTCTCGCTCTCTTTCAGACCTGTCAGGGTCAGACTCGTACTCCCAGCTACTTTCTCCTTCTGTAGCGTCTTCAGTTTCACTGTTGTACTGACCGTCCTCAGCTTGGTCAGACTCGTTCCCTGCTTCCGCGGGCACCTCTACAGCTTGACTAGCCCCCTCTATGGCTTCTTGGTCCTCAGCTGGACGTCCATCTGAGAGAGGAGCTGTTTCCAGAGGTGCTGGAACCCTTTTCGTATGTGACGCGTGGATCCAGTTGGGCAGGCCTCCCACCTTTACAGCTGTACTTGTGATCAGGATGACCTGGTAGGGCCCACGCCAACGAATATCCAAGCAGCTTCTTCTCACATGTTTCTTCACCAGGACCCAGTCCCCAGGATACAGGTCATGGCACGGGCCCTGGCACGCTGGAACCTCTGCAGCCTGCACCTGAAGGGACACAGAACGCATGGCGTCAGACAGCCCCTTACAATAGTCCAGGATCATATCATCTGTGATATTTAACAGTGCAGTAGCTGGAATAGATGGCAGCCTCATTGCTCTCCCCATTAACACCTCATGTGGTGACAACCCTGTTCTTCTGTCTGGGGTACTACGAAGGCTCATGAGAACTAATGGCAGGGCATCAGGCCAACTCAGAGTCGTTGAGGAGCAAACTTTAGCTATTCTGGACTTGATCGTGCCATTAATTTGTTCCACAATTCCTGAGGCTTCTGGTCGGTAACTGCAATGGAGCTTCTGGTCAATATTTAGCGCAACACAAATCATCTTCACAAGCTCGCTGTTAAAATGTGTTCCCCTATCTGATTCCAAAAAGGCCGGCACCCCGAAACGAGGGATAAGTTCTCTAAGCAGTAACTTAGCCACTGTGAGGGTGTCGCACCTACGTGTAGGGTATGCCTCAACCCATCTGGAGAACACACAAACAACCACCAGGACATAGCGGAGGCGGTTGCATCTTGGCATTTCAATGAAATCTATCTGCATTCTGTTGAATGGACCTCCAGACCTTCCTATGTGACTTAGTGCAACTGGTGTTCTTTTTCCTACGTTCAGCTGCTGGCAGGTCACACAACGCTGGCACACTGCTTCTGCTGCTATTCTAAACTTAGGATTATACCAAGTCTGTCTAAACACTCTCAGCATAGCATCTCTCCCTAAGTGTACGGGACCATGTATGAGTCTAGCCATTGGACTCACCATCTCATTGGGCAACACTGCTCTGCCGTCTGCTGAGACCCAAAAATGAGTCTCACCCATTACACATCCTGCCTTTTCCCATGTTTCTTTTTCAGAATCTGGAGCATTTTCTTGCATGGTTGACAGTTCATCCCAAGTATCAACAGTTTCCAGTATCATAGCTAATTCAGTTCTTACATTTATTCCACCCACATCCACCTCTGTGAAAGAGTAACCTTGTTCCGCGCAATACCGCGCAACTTCATCAGCATATCTATTGCCTTTCGAAACAAAGTCCTCATTTCTGGTATGTGCGATGCACTTTACAACTGCGATACTTGCTGGACATTGCAATGCTTCTAACAACAAGCGCACAAACTCTCCATTGCGAATGGGAGAGCCTGAAGAAGTCATGAACCCTCTTTGAGACCATAACTGCCCGTAATCATGAACTACCCCGTACCCATACTGGCTGTCGGTGTATATGGTAACTCGAATTTGATTGCCTGCTAAGCAAGCACGTGTCAGGGCAATAATCTCGGCTACCTGAGCGGAGTGTACTCCTTCCAGGCACCCAGCTTCCACAACTCCTTCAATTGTACAAACAGCATAAGCTGCTCTCAACTGCCCAACTGCGTCTCTTACACATGAGCCATCGACAAAGAAAACTTCATCTGGGTCCGTCAGTGGCTCATCTACGATGTCGGGTCTGGGTTTGGTGCATAGTTCAGTCACATCGAGACAGTCATGGTCTGTATATTCATCATCATCATCAATATCATTTGGAAGTGGCATTAAGGTAGCAGGGTTCAAAACAGAGCATCTCTTGAGGGTCACGTTCTCTGCAGCAAGAATAACCTGCTCATAGCGCGTGAGCCTGCTATTGGTCAGATGCTGTGTTTTGGTCCTGGTCATTAATAGTTCAACAGAATGTGGCACGCACACCTCTAACGGGTGCCCCATAACGATATTTTCACATCTTTCAATGCTGACACCCGTTGCGGCAACGGATTTGAGACATCCGGGCAACGCTGCGGCTACTGGATCTAAGGTAGCCGAAAAATAAGCAACTGGTCTACGGGCATTCCCATGGATTTGGACCAACACAGACAACGCACAACCTTCTCTCTCACAACAGTAAAGAAAGAATTGTTTATTGTAATCAGGCATTCCCAATGCCGGAGCACGACACAGGTCCTCTCTCAGCTGTAAGAATGCCATCAAACAGTCTTTGTCCCATGGTACCGGATCACTCACCTCTTTGTGCGTCAGTTTTTGCAAGGGCTTTGCTTTCAGTGAAAAGTTCACGATCCACTGTCGGCAATAACCCACCATCCCTAGGAACATCCTGACCTCTCTCTGTGTCTGAGGCGCATTCATTTTCATGATCGCCTCTATCCTGTCTGGTGACACTTTTCGTTTGCCTTTCTCAATTCTGTGTCCCAAGTACTGTACTTCTGTCAGGCAGTACTGCAATTTTCCCGGGGACACCTTGTGCCCATTGGCAGCTAGGTGATTTAACAACGCAATGGAGTCTTCCCTGCAAGCTTCTTCTGTTTCTGACGCCACAAGGAGGTCGTCTATGTACTGGACCAGAACTGACTTCTGGGGCAGCACTAGACTTTCAAGATTTTTCTTCAAAAGCTGGTTAAAGATCGAGGGACTCTCTGTATACCCCTGAGGGATACGACACCATGTTAGGACGCGATTTTCCAGCTTAAATGCGAAAAGAAAATGGCTATCTTCGTCCAAAGGGATCGAAAAGAAAGCCTGACAAAGATCGATCACTGTGAACCACTCTGCTTGGAAGGGAATCTGAAACAGTATCACTGATGGATTCGGTACCACTGGACAACATGAAACGACTATGTTATTAATCTTTCGAAGGTCCTGCACTATCCGAAATTTCCCATTTGGTTTCTGCAGACCCATAATCGGGGAGTTGCATGGACTACCCACGATTTCTTTCAGTATTCCCTGTTTAATCATGGACTCGATCACGGGTTTTATGCCCGCAATCGTTTCTGGAGTCAATTTATATTGGGGTGTTCTTGGGAACTCAGCATGCGGCTTCACTACAATTTTCACTGGGTCCACCCCTTTGACCAATCCAATCTCTTCCCCAGTGAAATCCCATACTTCTGATGCCACTGTCTCTCTCAAATCCCAGGGAAGCTCGTCTACTGTCAAAGTAGGGTACAGCTCCACGCATATTCTTGAGTTTGCAACTTTAAAGTCTGCATCATCATCGTTGGTCAATACCTCCACTCCCTGAGGTGTACAGTATATAGTACAATTCAATTTGCACAACAGGTCTCTTCCTAGCAGACACACAGGGCTTGAATCGCAAACCACAAACTGGTGCTCATCGCTGTACTTCCCTATTTTCACCTGTACCGGTTCTGTCAATTGGCTGGTTATTCTCCTGTTTGCGACCCCTACCACCTGTATGGTCTCTCCAGACATGGGCAGGTCTGGAACTGCAGCTGATCTGATCGTGGATCTAGTGGCTCCTGTGTCCACCAGAAATGTCGTAGGGCACCCTGCTACTTCTGCTTCAACATAGGGTCCCCTCTGATCTACCTCTAAGGCTGCCCCGAGGGTGCAGTCTTCTCTTTCCACTCTCTGTCCGGTTAATGGGTCCACATAATAGCACTCTTCCCCTTCCACAAACAGGGGCATTTGTCTATAGGTCTTACCCATACTCCCTACTCGAGGAGGTTGCGGGAACTGGGCTCGGGGAGGAGCCCCCCCCCCTTTGAGCACCTTTCCTTGGTATTGCGTCGCCCCTCTCATAGGTGCGCTCTGGACCTCTTCCTCCTCTATCTCTTGCTCTCCTATCTCTACATTGTAAGGGCACTCGCGTTTCCAATGCCCCAGCTCGTTGCACTGGTGGCACCTAGTCGTTTTCTTCAAGGTAGCTATGTCTACTCTGGGTCTAAAGGTAGTACTCTCCTCATTACCCTTGTTCTGACTGTACTGCTTCTTACCTCCTGTACCTGTCCCTTGCTGCTGTTGTTGCGGTCCCCCCTTTCCTGCTGTCTGCAATTGTACCACCATCAGCTTTTCTTTTAGTTTCTTAGCCTTGGAGTCTACCTCATCACAGCAGTACCTGGCATATCTCAGTATTTCATCTAGGGGTTTACTTTGCCAACAAATCGAGTGTTGCTGAATCATTAAACTAATATCCGGTCTCAGTCCCAGGACGAACTTGGACACGAATTGCCCTATGTCTTTTGGATCCATTACATCCAAGCCGCTATACTGTTTAAATGCCTTCAGCAATCTCTCGTAATATTCATGAACTGTCTCTTTGGGTTCCTGTCTTGTTCGATCTATTCTGACCCAATCTATGTCTTGCATTGGCACCTTCTCTTTCAGCCAAGTCATCACTCTCTCGAATTTTGCCATCACAATCTCAGACGGCCCATTAGTCTTGGCATCTCTCTCTGGCTCCGTTGTGGGCCACTCAGCGCTAACCTTACATGCTGTCCACAGGTCTCCAGGTACTACAATGTCGAACAGCGTGTTCAGATCTATCCAAAGGACCTTGGAGATTTTTACAAATCTCTCCACTTGCTTGTACCACTCCACAGGGTTCTCTCGTAACTTGGGGAAAGAGGTGGTAAAAGCAGCTAAATCTCCCCTACTCCAAGGGACATGTACATAGTTCCCATTTGCAACTTCACGCAAAGGGTAAGCTTCTATTCCCTGCTGTCCTGGTGTCATACCAGTCATGCTTCTTCTGCCGGTCCCTTTCTTGGACCACCTCTCTTCCCACTTATCTAGTGCCCTCCATGTCCTTATTCCAGTAATCAGTTCCCTTATGTGTGTTTTCAGCCCAATCGTTCTCCTCTCATCTAGATCTCGATCTGAGTAATGTAGCCTGTGGTTACCCTGTAATGCTTTGGTTCTTGACAAGTCCACCATATATTTGCCTGCTAGTTCGACTAACTTCTCATGGACTGCTCTCGCTTTTCGTGTGATGTCCTTTGCCATATACAGTATTTCATCCTGCTCATACATTTCCATTCTTTCTAAAGGCAGGGTACCATCTACCATGTCATCCAGATCTGACCTTAAGCTGGAGACATCAAGTCTCTTGGCTTTTATCTCAGCTCGCAATATATCTTTTGAAGGGGGCTCACTGGTCTCCCTCCCATCCCAACTTCGAGCTCTACGTTTGGGCTCAGGAGAGTTAATGGGTGGCCTCCCTCGCTCCCATCTCTCCAGGTCCCATGCTCGGCCATCCGATCTTGGAAGGTGATGGAACACGGGCCTGTTATCCCTGCTCTCTCTCTGCCCACTCTCTTCTTCTTCTCTCCTCTCACCGCACACCTCTCTGTTATTTTCCCTCTGGTCGCTACACTCCCTTTGCCTCGTATCACTCAGTATCCGATACGATCCTTCCTGGTTCCCCATATTCCCTGGGCTTCGCTCATTTCTGTCATCACAGGGACTATGGTGCGACCTCTCACAACTCCCATTCTGTTCTCTGGTGCCTGGCACACAGTGTGGACATTTAAAGCTGTTTCTATACTCTTGCGCTCTCCTCTCCCCTTCACTGAGTATTGGGCGCGCCACCCCTTCATTCCCGGGGCCCCCGTTTTCCAGGTCTGTTCTACCTCCACTCCGGGCCCAATGGGTGACTCCCCTACTCCCTCTACAGTCCCACTCCGGGCTACTCTCTCCAGCCCCGCAGTGAGTCCGAGCTCGGCTGTCCTGACTTTCCCTTTCTGCTTCTGCAGCATTGATGCACTTTTGAGCCTTCACTGCCTCATCCCACTGCTTCATGTACTCATTTAGCTCTTGAAAGGATTTTCGTCCAGATCCCCTCAGATCCATTGGCCATCTGGGGCCCCCAGGATCTCCCCCTGGGTCCCCTGCTGTGTGCTTCGGGGTGCTCCACTCTCTGGGTATAGGCATCTGACTTGGGGAATTAGTGGTATCGTTCCTCCTTGCCTCTTCTGCTCTTTCTCTATCCTTCCGTTTCCGTTCTTCCCCTCTTGCTCTCTCTTGGTCATATATCGATATTATAGGACCTATGGTAACAGGTACCTGTAGTGCATCTGGTAATGGGTAGGATGTGGCGCTTTCCGTTTCCGGCGCTCTTTGTACCACAAACCTACCGACTACCTGTTGCACCTGACTAGGCTGGAGCAACTCTTTCTTTGGCTCAGGATCCCACTCTGAACTGGGAAGCGGTCTATGCTCTCCTGCATTGCCCCCCTTTGCTCCTTCAGTATTCTCGACCTCTCCCCCTGCTCTATTATACGGGGGTGGCCTGTCTGTCAGTAATCTGTTTATCAAGCTATCCTCTGTTTCGCTCTCATCATCTTCTTCTAGGGGACTTTTATTTACTGGCGCCTCTAACACTGGGTACAGTTTATTTATTTCCAAATTATGCACTCTCCATCTTTTAGCATCCGCATCCCACCTGGCATCCTGCACTGCCCTTACCGATCGTTTCACCCTTTCTTGTCGTCTGTTCATATTCCTTTCATGCGCTGCCCTAAGCCATGCATCAAGAGCTTCAAACTGGGTTGGTCTAGGCAAGGGTCTCTTTGAGGTCATGACTGATTTCAATCGATGTAACACCTCTAATCTGAACGTCCCGTACTTCGGGAACGTCAGTTCCTCATTTCCTTCAGTAATCTTACTCCACTCTGATATCCAAAGGATCGTATGCAACCCAACATTTACTGCCATATAACGAGCTGGCGTACCCTCCGGCGGGGCTTCTTCCCCTTCATACGATCCTCGCTTCTCTTTCTTAAACAGCGCTTTCAACCATTTAAAACACTTCATAATTATGCGCACAAAATCCAGCCTCGCTACTCTGTTTACTTCCTGATGACAATCCACCAATCCTGTCGCGGCTTTTCTAGCTTGGCCTATCACAGCGCGGTTTTTCTCCTGTCGGCCAATCACGTCGCGACCCTGTGTGACGTGTTCGCTAGCTGGCCTATCACAGCGCGGTCTTTCTCCGGTCAGCCAATCACTGCGCGACACCACCTGACGTCTCTTTTCTCCGCTTCGCAGCAGCACCCCTCCTTTCTCAATTCGTCTCCCGGTTATGCATGCGTCCCATTCATACACCGAAAAATGACTACTTCCGACCAAGCGGTCACTTCTCTCGACTGTACGTCCACAGTCTATCTGTAATTGTCAACACAACTGCTCTCTGATAGGTTGCTTACACACACAGTAACTTCCGACCAGCGTCCGTTACTCACGCACTCACTCTTACGTTCCCCCTATCTCGGTCTCTCGGGTGGTCAATGGTACCTCATGACCCCCTTCACACTAGTTGACAATTACTCTGGGTGTCCGATACACCCGAACCACTTAAGCTCTCCTTGAACTTAAGATTTCCACCGGTTGCGCGCGCTCACAACCTGTTCCACAGTCACTCTACAGACATTCAACTCCGCCAGACATTACAACATAGATACAATACAAAAACACCGCAATCTAACACGCATAACCCTTTATACTCACTCTCGACCGATACTGCTGCTTTTTCTGTCTCACGTCATCCGGATCTTCATCTGCGGGCTGTTCTTCCGATCATCGATTTCTAGGGGCCTTGGGGTAAGCTAACCTGGCCTAGGTCACCGTCCTCAAGAAGGCAACCATCCTCTGCTACCAACTGAAAAGGGCGAGATTTTGATCGATATCTTATATCTATTGATCCAAACCTCGATCTGGTCGACTGAACCTTTATTGCCTGTCTTGGAGGAAAACAGTATACTCATCTGCAAGTTAGTTCACCCAAGAAAGGACTCTACTCTCAAAGATCACGGACAACTTCTAGGTTTCAAAAGTTTATTGTAAAGATATAATGAGCTGCAAATACAGGCATCTCAGAATGAGATTCACGAGATACACAGGTCCAATTACATACATGTGCTCTCGAAAAGCCCTCAGACGAGCAACAGAAATCACTAACACAAGTTCTAAGAACAATAAAGCTATCAGCATAGACGCATATCGCTCCTTCATTTAGGTTGGAGGAAGCAAACACAGGTTAGGCGTCCCTACCCTGTTCTAGATGGTATCCCTACTTAACCAAATCCCAACCTAACAAAGGTGTCAGCAATGAATGACCCCCAAGGGAAGTCACCCACTCTAAGTCTCTTGGTGAAAACCTATAGTTCTCCAGTCATGACCCCTCACTGCCTACCCATCCGCTCTCTAAAGGGTCCTCAGGTCTCTGCTCTAACTCCACCCAGGGGTGCTGTCCCTAATACAAAACAGTCAACAACATTTGAGACGCCCCTTGCGAAACGCCTCTCACGTGGTGCAACTTCAGGCTTTTTCCATGATGCTTTGTATTGGGCCTCAGACGTTAGAGTTGACCTTGCTTCTCAGATTCTTCTCCGGCCCGCTGATACCCCTTAAACATTCCAGAACCCTCCTCCATGTCTGGGCCGTCTACTTGAACAGACCTCTATTCATTCATTTATAATTGGATCCCCCCTTTCCTGTTGCAGACAGATATCTGCCGCCAAGAACCCAACTCTCATAGACTTCTTAAAAGGCTTGCAACATTTCTCAACCCAGACATGTACGTGTAAATCAATGCTAAAACATTTCAGGCCTACAATAATTCCCATAACGATTATAATATTCAACTTCTTCATTTAATTAAAGCATGTTAATACTCTTATTCTATTTATAAGTAAACATTTCTATAAATCATGGCCTATTAATGCAAGGACCAAAAACGTTAAAACAATCTTTGTCGTGAAAAGAACCACCTTTCCTTTTAGCTCCAGCTCTGGCCCTGAGGCCTACCACTTTCTGCGTTTAACCACAGTCCATCTTACACGTTAACAGCTACACGACATAGAATAAGAATAATCACGTCTACTAAAATCATATAATGTCACACATTTCGGTATTAGTTCCACTTCTACTTAAATCCCTACATTAGCCATACATTTAGGATATATTCGCAAATACTATTAGCACTCATGGCATTTCTCTTCATGAATTATGCTCTCTACAGGTAAGTGTGATGCACTCATACATGTAAATCAGTTTGCGCTCTCTCACTAGTAACGTGCGTAGGAAACACGAAATGTGTCTGCCAAGGCAGTTGTGCGATTTCTGAGGGGATTTCAACCTTCCATGTTTGTATGCGCGGCTCTCCATCTGCTAGCCTTACTCATGGCTCTCGGCTCTTCGCAGTGGAAACTCTGCCTTCCTCCCAGCTATCCATCTGCCGCCTGCCTCAGAAGCGCAGAACCCACCGCGTCAGTCAGACTCATCCGCAGCCTGGAAGGCGCACCTCCATCTTGTAGAGCGCCAGCCTTGCCAAGCCATCTAACAAGCCTCAGTTATTAAAAAAAAAAAAATGGAATATTCGAGAACAGCACGGGTACGCCGATAACAGGGATGAGCATTCGAGTAACCGGGTGGTTAGGTGGAGAATGGACAAGAAACGATGGACACAGCAGTATAACACTAACATGTTTTTCATTACATGGCTCAAGCCTGCTTCCAAAATTATTTAATAGTTGAGAACCGTTGGGCCACACTGAACTTTTATAGTAAAAGCTGGCCCAGCACGTGTGCCCCCCATCAAGAATCTTTTACCTATTTTTTTATTTTTTTTATTTCTACCAAATGTTGGAAACAGTGATTACAAAATCCATCAAGCATTGCAATAGCAGAAAATCATAGAGCCGGGTCTGTTTTCAATATATATCGGAAGAAGCAATGCTTCAATGAGTCATATTATGTATATCTTGACGGGTCTGGAAATATAATATTGACTAAATGCCATTCCTAGATGGAAATATGGTTTGTAGCGTCTTCATTCGGTTGTTATGGTTCTCCACCATTAGAAGAAGTGCAATGGTGGGAGATACACTGTGCCCATGAGACCCAGTGAGGAGGTGGTAACTAGGCGCCGTCCCATGATTGGAAGCAACTCATCTCCTTAAATAAGAATGATGGCAGATGGTTGATAGGGAATTTGATTTGAGCAGCTTTCAGAAGCCTACAGAGTTGCACAGCAGTTCATGTTTAGCCAAAGTGGAGAGGAGGCAGTGCCTACTGTGATGTGTCAGCCAGGACACTTGTGTACTCAAACTTTACCTCACTGAACAAGAAACTTTTTTTTATCTGTTCTGGTTTTGCTTAACAATGAGCATTTTGCAGAAGCAACAACCTGCAATGAGATTTTTTTTAATTAGGCCCTGGGAGTTGAACTGGGCTGGAAAGAGCAGAAGTTGAAGTTCTGCTGTTGCCTGTCCCATTGGACTTCCTCACGCTCTTCCCTCTAGGCCTGCTCACCTGCAGCACACAGTGCAGCTCTAAGGTTCCAAGTTATGGTGCTCAGAACTACAGAGGTGCAGCTCCGTGGCCCCGGGATGGTAACACTAATGCCATTTTGCTTTACTCCAAATCCTATCCCACTGCGACTGAGTTAAAGGAGCATCAAAAGAGCAGGTTCCATCTGGTAACTGGGAGCACTTGAGCAAACTAGGTGTATGTGTGAAAGTATGTCTGTGTGTATTTGTGTGTAGTGGTGATTCTGTGTCCATGTAGGAGCATGTGTGTGTATGTATTAGTGTGTTTGATATGGAGAACAATTGGCACATTTGAGCATTGACTGATACTTAAGGAGCAGTACTTAATTTGAGCAGGTGGTTTCCGGTACTCAGCACTGGCCCTTAATTGACAACACCGGTGCTTGGGACAGTCTGCCACAAGGTGGCGTTGTCTGGCTAATTTAGAGATGACCACAACAACAGTTAATTAGTAAATAAATATGCATTATAAACAAGCATTACCTGCAGCCCAAGCCATTCTTATAGCTTTGGGGGCCTGGAATAATCTGAATTGTCACACTTGTAGGAGTGTGATGGTTAGTAGTCGTGTTGTTACTATCATTAGCAGCATGACAGGGGCATTTTATGGTGCAAGTTGCAGTGGCCTCCTGATGAGAGCCCTGGCACTTATGTTTTTTTTTTCTTTTACAAATTAAGCACTGTAGGAGTACATGTCTACATAGTTTATATATTTGTATTCTTTTTTTCATAGTGGTCGTAAAGAGCTTTTGGCGCACGTGAGGGAGTGGAGACATTTGGAGGAGGAGCATAAGACTTAATCTGAATTGGTGCATTTGCTTATATTTGTAGAGATCTTCCCCACTCGTTTCTGATCGAGGGTAGAGCGGGTTGGTCCTGAATGGCCGACCCTAGACATCTAGTCACGTGGTAAGAGTACGGCAGGAGCAGCCTCTTGTGCATGAGCATAGGGTTTTGAATTCAATCCTCTGCTCAGTTCCTTTTTAGGTCTCGCCTGTCGATGCGCATGCGCATCGAGCAAGCGAGACTATAGGGGCTCATCGACTCTTTATCTAACTTGCAAGGAATCGTGGTGATTCCTTGCAGTGCCCGTGACTTTTAAGCTCAATGCGCATGTGCATTGAGCTTAAAAGCGCGTGCACAGCCGCCTGCATTCCTCCGACACCTTTGAAGTGAAGCTTAGCTTCACTTCAAAGGCCCGGCTTCTTCACACCCACATGCCGCTCTGCCCCGCTCCGCCCCCTCCCCTGAGTCATCCTGCCTGCACGTGCGTCTTGTTTTACCCGCTCCGCCCCCTCCCCTTCCCGCCGTGTCGCATTTCTCCTCCCCCCTCCCCTCTCTTCCCTCCGTCTTGTTTTGCATTCTGAGCTCATTACTCTGAGAATTGCAGCCTCTACCTATTTCTTTAGAGTGAGTTTATATTTCCGGACACTCTTATTTAAACAGCATTTGCCTCACTGCCAAAGTAACCTGCAGCTCGGCTTCCGTTAATAACCTTCTAGATTTCCTCCATTTCATGCTACCTCATTCCCTCATGTTACCCATGGTAACCTCCTACGTGCTTCACTTAAAATCCACCCTCTAAGAAGAAATGCACTCAGGCCCTCGGCTGCGTCTTGTGGTCTCCGCATCAATTTGTGCTACTTGCTGGTCTTGCTCATGTTATGTGATCCACGGCATGTTCTGATTGCACGAGCGGGACCCGAGGGCTCAGGAAGAGCTCGGCCGACTTCATCCAGAGCGCGCGCATCCCACCCCCGCCCCCTCTGACATCTGCCCGCGAGCGGGACTCTGCTTGATTTCCTCCATTTCATGCTACCTCATTCCCTCATGTTACCCATGGTAACCTCCTACGTGCTTCACTTAAAAGCCACCCTCTAAGAAGAAATGCACTCAGGCCCTCGGCTGCGTCTTGTGGTCTCCGCATCAATTTGTGCTACTTGCTGGTCTTGCTCATGTTATGTGATCCACGGCATGTCCTGATTGCACGAGCGGGACCCGAGGGCTCAGGAAGAGCTCGGCCGACTTCATCCAGAGCGCGCGCATCCCACCCCCGCCCCCTCTGACATCTGCCCGCGAGCGGGACTCTGCTTGAATAATCCCCGCCGCACGAGGCATGGATCCCATTACCGTTTTATGGCTAGTTTAGTAAATTGAGATTTTTTGTCTAGTTGGCAGACTCAGCTGAGAGGCCAACAACTGAATGGGTGCGTGCGAAGAGTCCGGTAGCCTGTACTTCTGCCACGCACTTTTGTTTCTAATGCTTACAGAGCAGGCAGCGCTAGTATCTCACTCGCCTCTCGGCATTCATGCTTAGCTCCCTTTGTTAGTTTTTGGAGGGCAGTGTGATGACCCACTTTGTGGGATAGTTCAGAGTCAGGTAGCCTGCACTTCTGCCACGGTCTCACTAATTCAGAACGCATTTTTTTTTACTGCCTCATTAGTTAACCGCTCCACCTCCACTTTTTTGTCTAGTTGGCAGACTCAGCTGAGAGGCCAACAACTGAATGGGTGCATGCGAAGAGTCAGGTAGCCTGCACTTCTGCCACGGTCTCACTAATTCAGAACGCACTTTTTTTTTTACTGCCTCATTAGTTAACCGCCCCACCTCCACTTTGTTGTCTAGTTGGCAGACTCAGCTGAGAGGCCAACAACTGAATGGGTGCATGCGAAGAGTCAGGTAAGCCTGTACTTCTACCACTCTACCGCCCTCACTCTACCACCCTCACTCTACCACTTTACCGCCCTCACTCTACCACTCTACCACCCTCATGCTACAGCCCTCACTCTACCGCCCTCACACCCTCACTCTACCGCCCTCACTCTACCACCCTCACTCTACCGCCCTCACTCGTTGCCACCACAACATCACTCAGCGCCACCACAGCATCAATCTGTGCAACCATTCAACAACAACTGGTTCAAATATGTTCTGTCAATGTTTCAAGCTTTATTACAAAATGTCATAAAAAGATGTTACATTTTTTCACTTCTGTTCTTGGATTTTTGTCACAATAAAATACACTGAACATAATCTTCACAAAAGTTATTTACAAAAGTTTAAGCTATTGCCATTATAAATTACAATACCTTTTATTTAAGTATTAATTATTTAAAAAATTAAAAGCCATTGTTATTTGTAATATCAATACATCTAAGTCACGTAAATACAACACATATTGCATTACAAATGCTATAGGTGTCACATTTGCGAAAGTTAAAACTATTGGCATTGTAAATGACAAAGCTATTAATTTTGCTATTTTCAAAACCAACACATAAATACAAAATGTGTCATTTACAATACCAATAGGTCAAACTTTCCTAATGCGAGACCTATTGCATTCACCCTCAACCCCTCACCCTCACACAGTGCAATAGGTCTCGGAGCATTTGAGTTAGAGCTTTTAGATTTGTTTATGGCTTTTTTTCTTTGTAATTCTTTAGCATTGCCTACAGGAAACAAAAATGCTAAAGATTTAAAAAAAAAACCCATAAACAATTCTAAAAGCACAAACTCTAATGCTGCGAGACCTATTGCATTTCCAATGCTTGTTTTGTAAGCATGTTTTATTGTATTTCACATAAGCACAGTACATGCACAATAATTCAGCTTTGTAGTCTATGGGTAATCCATATTCTCTCACCAGAGTTTCAATCCTCTGCTTAGATGTCAGTTAGTCAAATGACATGAGTGCAGGAGAGATGTGATTGGCTCTTTAAAGGCACTGATCTGAAGGACAGCGTCGATTGGCGCTCATTGGAGCTTGTACATCATTTTAATGAAACGTTGTAAGATCACCCCAAGGATAACTGCAATTCTGAGATGACATCAGTTATTTAATGAATTTTTAGAGTTGTAGAGGATTAAAAATACATGTTTTGCTCACAGTATTTTTCAGATGAGTGATGTCTTGGGGGAGGGTGGAAGAATCACCCTTAAATTTCACAGATCTTGTGGCTCTCACAGAGCACCCTATTCAAAATGCTAATCATATAGGAGCACCATTGGGTCTCTTGAATTTTGCAACAGTGTATTGTTGAATTTTATTTCACTTACCTGTGTAAAAGGCAAGGAAGGATCACACTTAGGGACAACTAAAAAGGCATAAGATCCCAATAAATGTACTTAATAACTAAAATAAATCTCACATTTCCAGTGGTTGTTAACAGGAAGATCTCAGAGGGATCTTGGAAGTTCCTGCAGGAAAAGCTGGAGCCCAGGGATCAAACCCTGTCACAATTGACATCCATCCCGTCACACTAAATCTTAAGTAAACTCCGCTACCTAAAAAGCGCTTTGATTGGCTTGATAAGTCATCTATCTCTCTCTCTCTCTCTCTCTCTCTCTCTCTCTCTCTCCATCAGTGGAGACCTGCAATATGTACTGTTTTCAGGAATCTATACTTCTAAAAACTAAAGGGTTACATTTATGGGATAAATATATAACTGTGGTGTATGCCCCCCAGCAGAGGTGCTAGAACCTTAAACTTGTACTAAGTATGCTATTGACTCTTTAGGTAAAACACGGTTTAGCTTAGGGAACTTGTCTAGAAGTTGTAATAATCTTTCAAGTACAGTATGGAGAATTTTTGGATAAGGCTTACATTAATTTGACATTGCTGTCCAGTATTTCTAGTTAACTTCTATTAATAATCACGACATAAAGTGAAAGTTCTATATTCAACAACAATAACTTAGGAATGCGATATACATAACAAACCGCTTTAAAGAAACACACAAATGTTCTAGTTTTCCTCCTCCTGAACAAAACAAATGCACTATTCAAATCACCAGGAGTCATAAGATAGCTGGCACATCGGACAAATGATAGGCTTATTTCTAATACCATGTCTGTAGTTTGCATTCACTGATCCCAATTTTCAGTAATAGACGTGAGGAAGCTTTTTCTGCTTACGCACGTCACTACACCCATGCAACAAGTCCTCCTCCGTATCATAAAGAGAATGTGCTATGTCTATAGTGCATCTAGGGAGAAATGGACTTGACTCTGAGGAGTGCACATCGCCTAAGAGGGATGGCCATACTGAATGTTACTAGTAGACTTGTTCTGAGGCATAAGGATTGCAATTCATGACTGCCAATGCTGGACGCCCTGGTTAGGGCACTGGTTAGAAGGTATATATTCTAGCCAGGAAGGTTAAGATCCATCTTACTTATTCCAGGATTATCTTACATGCAATGAGCCTTCACCGTTAAAACCAGTCCCTCCTAAAAGGTCCTTGAAATAATCTAAGGACTGAGTTTGGCTAGGCCTTCTTTGTTTGGGCCACTCATATTCAGTCAGAATTCTCTTCCACTTGCAGTTAGATGCTCCATTGCCATTCTCAAATTCAGGAGGAGGTTGGCAAAGATTTAATTTTAGGTCGGTGTCAAGAGACTCTTTCGGAGAGTGGCACTATATAAGTGTGGCCACTATAGCAGACAGTGAGTCTAAAACACGCTCTGACTGGTATCATAAATCCACTCAGCGGTAAGGAAAATAAACACGCTGTCATTTCCAGGCACTTCTTCTACTTAACATGTGCGGTTTACTGCTTAATGTAATGTTTTAATCCAGGCCAACACACTGGCACCCACTCGCACAAGCAATGACACACACAGAAAAATTCCACACATTTACCAACGATGACTGATGCCGTGAAATAGTGATGTAGGAGCTGGAGCTTTGTGCTTTTTTTTGTTTTCTCCTTTTTAGGTCTTGCCTGCAACAGCGCATGCACTCTGGCTTGCAAGATATATTGTATACAACAAGGGGCTTGGAGCCCACCCCTTAGCTTAACATTCGTTGGCTTCATTGTCACTCTTAATTTTTGCATTTTATTTGGCCAATACTTGCTGCCTTCACGTCCTCTTCTTTCCGCTGGAGCATGGACCAAGTACTGATTGCTTCAGCTTCATTGCTGTCCTCCTGCTGATCGCCCTATGATTGAGGCACTACTTTTATTTTTTCTTATTCCCTGTCATCCTAGGGCTCTGGACATTTGTAGCTATGTTTTACTATGCCACACACACTTCATAGAAGCCCTTTCTTGAAATGGATTCTTATTGTGACAACAGATGTTATCTGCTTTTATTGTGACAGCTGATGTTATCTGCTTCCAAATGTATTTTAACTATGACATTAATTGCTTTCTTTATATGATAGGATTATCTTGCCAAATTTCATATTTTTTCCTTTTTTACGCATGGTGAGATTAACTGATTTGCTAAGCATCGCGATGGTGTTGTGCCACGACCTAACAAGCACTTGCAATGTCAATAAGTTTTGCCTCTGAGACAATTGGCTCTGCTGTTGCCTTTTGTTCTGCCGGTACAGCATGGGCATTGCCGTCTTGGCAAAGATGTGTAGCCATGCTTTTTAGCTCCAATGTGCTTAAAAAAAGTGCATTATCCCAGGATGCAATATAGCACTTTTAAAAATTATTTGTAGCTACACTGCAAAGCCTATACACTGCTGTACGGCATGGCGACAAAACTTGCCAAAAGGAATTGCTCTCATAGACTAGACTTATTGGCTTTGCTAGTGCTTTTTGGGTTCCGTAATTAAGAAAATGACTTTGTATACACCTCCATATCCAAACTACGGCAGCGCCATCTTGAGCCAAACATGATACAAACACAAGCGATTCATCAGCTACCAAGTGAGTAACTGACTAGCTATATGGTCCCACGATATACCAGATGTCTTGTCGGCTGAACAGGAAACCTTCCATCTTGGGATATTAAGTCACTATCTAAAAACAAAAAGTGGGGAACAGTCATTGTTAAAGTTAAGCCATTATAAAGTGAGTGGTGGTGCTCTTTACTGTGACAATGCAGACTCACTGATCTAATCTATTGTTTAATGCATCTGAACACATCTGTGGATGAAAAATTGATTCCTTACTGGATTAAGTTGCATAACTTGTACAACTTTGTTGGGGATGTATGACGACATGACGCGTACCGTCACAACGCGTGCTGGTACAACGCGTTTTTTACAACGCAAGTCGTGACAACGACTTGCGCTGGGGGGGTGCGGATCGAGAATAGTTTAATTTACTATTCTAACACCAGTCCCCGTGGACACTAGGGAAGGTGTTGGAATAGTAACTGTACTATTCTTAATCCTGTATCGCCCTCCAGCGCAAGTCGTGGTTACGACTTGCGTTGTAAAGGACGCGTCGTAACAGCACCGCGTTGAAACATCCGCGGTGTAAAGGATGTTTCCCGTTTTGTGCAACTGCAGAAAATATACAAAGTGTATGAAGCCTTCCCTGTCAAGTCATGTACAAAAGGTAAGCACTTGCATACAAAAAGTTTGCATTTTATGTTATGTTTTGATATGTTATAAATGCTTATAGAGCCCACATATGCCTGGTTCTAGCAAAACGTGAATAAAGGTTAAAAAACGGGAGTAGGTTTTCCCAAAAAGTAGTTGCAAATGTTAGTCATTGCAATCACATCAGGATTGAATTCCAAAACTTGGATGTGCAAACTGAAAGCTGAGTCAACCAATTCAGTTTTTTGAGAATTTGGGTTCCATCCGTCAGTTGGCCACAGAGAGCGAAAGCACATTTTATATCTTGTAAAATGATGTGTAAGAAAGTAGGAGCATTTCCCTACAGAGCTTTGAAAATAACACATAGTGACTTTCATTGAATGCATTGTTTATGAGGAGGCAATTAAGGTACAGAGGAAGTGGATTGGTGTGGGATTATCTCAGGACTTTCAAGTTTATTCTTCCTGCAGCATTTTTGGGCAGTTGTGGCTTATTTGAGTGGAAGGTAAGGCGTCCTCGATAAAGGGAGATGGCATAATGTAGCCGAGGTCCAAGAATAGCGGTAGCTTTGTTCTTTTACCGTCTTCTGTTAAATTGGGAACATTTTCTTAATAAAAATGGAGACTACCAAAGGTATCCTGGTCAACACAGAGAGATATTACTTTAACACATACATTTTTTCCCTAATAAAGATGGTATGGGAATAGTTCCCATCTCCAAAGGCAGAAACACATCGAATCATGGGTAATTTTTCCGCTATCAGTTTTGTCTGCATTTAATTCGAAGCTGTTGCTACCTATCCAGTTCCAGACACATTTCATGACCTGCTGGAAGACAGAATGTGTGGAAGAGTTACTGCCAAGCCATAACAGGATTTGAATATCATCTGCATATATATGGATTGTCATCCTGCTGTTAATAAGGCCTTTCACTAGCAGCCTCGAGTATATGTTAAAAAGATGTGTGGAAAGAAAAGAACCATGGGGGGCACCACATCTTACAGTAATCTCAGTAGAGCCTTACTCTTTGTGTTTAAAAGATAGACTTGAGTGAAATAAAGCAGTACTTTCAAATCTTTCATCACTAAGGTAATTCAGAAGGATGGTATGATCTACCGTATTAAATGCTGCTGACAAATCAAGTCGGATCAGCACATTAATGTATCCTTGGCCCAAGTCTACTTTCAGACGTCTACAATAGATAAAAGAAAATCTTCAGTGCCATGAGCTGGAGGAAAGCCAGCCTGGAAATTACTAAGGAAATTGCTTTCCTTTAGAAGGCTACTTAGCTGTTTAGCTAAATGATCTATTGTTTCGGCTCCTGTCGGCAATAGGCAGATAGGGTAATAGTCTTTTAGTATTGATGGTTAGTAGCCTGTTTGTTAAGCAGTGGGGACTAAGGGACAATCAGGGATGAGATAGTGCTGCACTAAACTTTAGTTTTTGAATATTCAGGGTAACAAGTATCTAGACATGAACCTGGTTTTAATTTTGATACTGCCAAGGAAAGGCTACCCAAAGAGAACATTTTGGGAGTGGTAACCTTCTTAGTATTTGGAAGTAGGTCACTAATAGCTGAAGAAAAGTGATCTTGTTTTCTGATGAGGGTTGTTTCGTCAATAAAATAGATGTGTAATTGATCACAAAATGCCTTTGAGGTGAATCTCAGGTGATAGTCTAGCCCTGTTGGATAATTAATTGATAATGTGAAATGTTGCCTTTTGTGAGTTATTGGTCATCTTGGTTTAATATAGCCTTAAAGCCAGATGTAGCGGGACCTACCGGTCATTAAATGCCCGCTCCAGCGGTAAAGGGCCACGTCAAAGACTCTAAGGCTATTAGAACATTCCGCTCCTAGAGGGCAGAACGTTCTAAATTTGTCAAATAAAGGCCTCACGGAGCCCGAAGGGGTTGAAATCCCCTCGGGCTCCGTGAGGCCTTTGTTCACAGCAACAGCTATGAAGAAACACTGGAATGTTGATGCTCCGGGATTCCCTCAATCATTAGAAGCCCGATTTACTCCACTGTCTTCAATGGAGCGCTCAACATTACAATGTTGTATAGAAATATCAGTCTTTTGTAGTTGAACATTTCTTTCTCTCTTTTAAATTCTATTTTGGCAGACTCATCGTAATGCCTCACCCTTTTGCGCTCCAGTTGCTGCAGCTTTGTTTTATCCGATTTTTGGTCTTGAGAAAGCCCAGGGGCCAGATGATTGGGATTAATCACTCATTGAGAGATAAAAGGGGTGTGCCTGTTTGCTGTCTTTCTTAGCCAGTTCAGAGCCATACATTATACATCTACAGCCTTGGAGAGAGGATAGAATGAGTCAGCAAAGGCTTGAGTCATGTCATCCAAGTCAATCCAGTGGTGGAAGGAATTTATTGAGTTGTTTATTAACGGTGGCCAGACTACACAGAAGGGGAATAGAGACTCTAATAAGGTGATGGTCAGACCATATATTGGGAGAGATCGCTGATTTGGTCAATGTAAAGTATTACATCGAAATATGATCAAAAATATGGCCTTTATCACAAGTTTGTTGATGAGGCTGATGAAGTTTCATAAATAGTCTTCCTGCAAGAGGAAACAATGCAACACTCATTTAGTTTCACAATTCTTGTGAGACAGTTTTGCTCCAACCAGGTGTCGGATGAGAAAACTATGAGATTTATGTAGGTGGAAGAAAAACAGTAAGGGACTTAACCACATCACTGCTGATGATATTCTTCTCCTGTGCTGGACTGCAATAAAAACGGGTGTGGTCATGACGAGCTCAGCTCGTCATGAGCACCTGAGAGGTATATGCCATGATGAGCTGAGCTCGTCATGAGCACCGAAGGGGTTAAGCTGTAGGTAGCCCAATCATCGGCATCTACACTTGATTGCGCTTGTGTGATAAAAATTAAGCAGAGGCCTAATTGTAATGTTAATATGTTTTGTTGGGCTCAGTCGGGTTGACAGTAGGAGCGGCCCATGCAGGTAAGAGCGGTGTGGCTGGGTGGGGCTCGACAGACAACAATGAGGTGGAATTAATTATTTATTTAATGTTCCCTCATCGTCGTCTGTTGAGTTCTGCCCACCGCTCTTACCTGCACAGGTTGCTCCTGCCTGACAGACACACACACTTTAACCCCTTTCCGTGCGTGTGAAATTTCCGCGCTGTGCGGGAGTTTTGCATTAGTGGGCGGGGATTCGGACGGCCGGGGGCCGACCTGTGCACACGCCAACCGTGACGCATGACGGCTCCCGGCTGTCACGAGCATGGAAGTGGTTAAAAAAGGTGTGGCCAATTTCGAAAAAAGAAACATTTTTTTCCTTTAAATCATATCTAAAACAATTCAGTGTAGAGTTATCTCTGATGTTTTGTTTTAGGTTTTTCCATGAGTAGGACATGCCACTGAAAAGGACCTACTGAGGGTTGGGCAGTGCTGATGTGAATGTGGGCCCGTGCATGCTGTTGATTCATTGCCTAGGTGTCCTTTCGTAAGGTAGCATTAAAATGTTGACGTGACCTTGCACGGAGCAGCATTTACAACACACACACTCGTGACAAAGTGCTGCTGCAATATTCCACTATAGTGTTTGCTGTTGCCTTACACGAGGCGGTCTTTGAGGAAGACTGTTTCATTTAAGCACAGTATGGGAAGGGTATATCTCACCACTGAGGGGTTCTTTACTGTGACGCAGGTCAAGGCTTCATGGCATCCTCAGGGTGAACTATATCACGTGGCGTTAGCTGAGGTAAAGAATTTGAGAATAGGACGGCAGTGAGGGACAGTCTGGGCTGCAAGGCGCTATTTCAGATGTAGCCTCTGGGTGCTTTGTTGATAATGTTCCATAATCAAGAACTTCACCGTTGAGCACCGTCGCCTTCATCAGCAGTTTTACAGGGATATTCTCTATCTAAGTAATTCAGAAAGAAAATGGAGTCATTGGGGCTGATTCACAAAAGTATTTATGAGTACAGGAAGTTGTTCTGCAGAAGTACTCTTTCATGCCATGATGAATTGGCCCCTAAACCTCCAACTCTCTCTACTAGCAAAAGTGTGAAGAAGTTAGAGCCGATAAAGGTCCAGTACCCAGGCTCAAAAGACAAATGCCATGAAGGTACTGTTCCTAAAGAAAGAAAAGGTTAAAGAAAGAGGGCAATAGAAGGACAATATCACAAAATGATAGCTCAATGAGCATGAGGGCGACTCCTACAGTCAGAGTATTTCTAGTTGCTCTCACACACCCCTAGGGATGTCATGATTCATCATTGGGCATTACTCCTCGTCGGCCCAGTGCTGCAATCCCCTTCAGGGACCACAAAGGGTCACTTTGGAGGAGATTTTTTTTTATTTTGCATTATGATGAAAAGGTGATTGTGCGAGGGTGTAATTAGTGTGTTGGGTGGTCACAGGTAGGCAAAATAAAGAATGTTGATAAATAATCAGAACATTTAAAATAGTAAAATGCAGTAGAACATAAGACGTGATATCTTTTTGAGTCAGGTAGATATTTGTTTATTCTAATCATGACTCAGCATTGTATTATTAATTAACCTATTGATTATATGTAACATGTTGACTAGTGTAATATTCCACATTTGAATCAAAATCTAGAAGTGGGTAGCATAAATCTTAATATGCACCTGCAGGCATATCTAAAGCACAATATGTATCCGTGGGCAGCGCATATCAGAATTTCCACTGTGGGCATATATAAGTTATGATACTCACCTGTGGACATCCATGAGTCACAGTATCGGTCAATGGGTGCCGTAGATCTCAACATCCTATATTCAGCCACTGTAATTCATATCACATGAATCACGTCACATCATGTCATGTCATGTTATCTTATCTTATTTTTGTGTTATCTTATGCTGTTTTTGGATTGGTTTACGTTGAACACACTTGTTTGATCAGAATTTAGTTCTAAATCACATTAACAGACTCTGAGTAGTTCTAAATTACAATGCCTGAATATGGAAAGCCAGAAAAAGAAATATTGGTTCCTGATTGGCTGTTAATGGTTACATCCCAATGCCGGTTACTCTAAAGCACAATATCTGAGAGCGGACAACGCCAGCTCACAATGTTCCAATGTGGGCAGCATAAAAAGGCAACACTCAGATGATGATAGGTGTAAATCACAATACTGGTTGTGGCAGACTCAAGACACATTAACATATTGAAAGTTAATTTAAAACCCCTGAAATGCCTGACATGGAGTGAGGCTAAACCACAAGAACTAACAGTAATATAGCTCACTTCGTATGATCTGGAATAATAAACTACTTGTAAAAGTTTCCCTACGGTCACGTCTTTGTTGTGTGCAAAGTGTTGTAGAAGCAAACTCGGAAACAATACCCCTTTTGTAAGTTGGATGGCTCCCCACTCCCTCATGCCTCACTGCTATCCTTTCAGGATCCGCCAAATGATTTTATATGGCTATCGTAAGACCAAAGTGACATTTACCTGTCCTAGAGTAAAATTCATACATTGATTTACAAATATTCAAAGCATCTACTTTAATCACCTCAGCCATGCCGCAATCTGAAGACCAAACATAGTCACATTAAGGGGTCTGTCCATAATGGAACAAATTTAGGACAGCATGAACACACAGCTAGCTGAAGACCACAGTTCCAGCTTAAATTAGGGAATTGCTTTACTTACAAAAATGCCCTATTTAAAGAAGGTGCCCTTTATTAAAACACCACTGGGCACTACATACCCTGTTTTGGGAAAGTGATGCATTCAGAAAGTTTTTTGGTAAACATAAACAAATACAAATTCCACGTAATTTAGGATAACCAGTAAAGGAAATTCGTTTGAAATCCCTTCTTTCTCTTTATTGTCCATCTAAATACTGCTTAAGACTGAATATATATCAAATGGCCAAAGCCAACGCATGGGAAAGCACACTTGACTCAAAATATAGTCCTGTTGAAAGAGCCAGGTAGAGGAAGAGGAAATATTGCTTTGTGAGTGAAGGTACAGAGCAAATAGAGTTTCTGGGAGGCCATCACAAATGCAGTAGAAGCAAATTAACGTGAAGAAGATGAGGTAAAGGGCCAGCCCAAGCCGTCATTCAAACGGTTGCATCTTTGTTCCCAATCAGCCAATAGGGATTGCCATCATAGAAAGGAAAAATATTTTCAATTAATCTATTACTGTAAATTGGAGAGGTGAAATGTACTGCTCATAAAGTGGCAAACATCCTTGCACCAGCTCAATGAAAATACACAGAGGACAAGAAAAGTGGAAGAGAAAGTCAAGAAATGGTGTCAGGAAATTGTGAATTTTGTACTGAGGTTTCAAATATATTGGCTTCAATGGCCCACTGCCTTCTGAAATGAAGAAAAAAGGAAAGTGAATGCAAAAGTAAGGTGTGCACTGGAGATGGGGCTGCAGGACCAGCACTTCTTGCATGTGGACTGTTTTCTAACATGGCCTCACCGCCCTGTTCAAATGATTTTATTGCTGCGTGCCTCGGTTATCCAACTGTGCATCAATAGATCTTAACAGTGGTTCTGTGTGTGAAGAGCCCAGCAACCCCATCCTCCCTACTATGTCGCCCCTTTCAAGGTCAGGATCTGATGAATGAGTGGAGTAGATGTTTGATTGGTGAAGGAAGAAGCCAATGTCACTGGGAACAAGAGACAAGAAGGAAGCGTCGACTGGGAAGCCGCGAACAAGCTTTAAAAGGCGAAAACAGCATTGAATAACATGCAGCCACCAATCGTTAGCTCATGAATACATTGTATAGGTTTTTGTTTGGGGCGGCTATTTTTCGCACACCCTCCCGCTTTTTTTGCTTTTGTCCAAACAAAATGTAGAAATCCTATTACTGGACTGATATGATCAAACTATTTGACTCGAGGCAGCTTTTCTCACAGATCAATTATAGATATTGTTGAGAAGCCTGCTCTGTGCGGGGGTATCAGTTGGTAGGGGGGTGGCTGGTGGGCTTTGCTGCACAAAATAGCCTCTCCGAAAAGAGCCACAGCAAGGAAGTGCTGAACAGAGGCGAGAAAGCGGATTAGGATCGGCTTTTGTCCAGAATTCCCACTGTGCCAAAGTGATAGGTATTTAAGGCACAGATAGGCGAGCAGGCGGCCCCATCTCCATTCACTGCATTGATATCTAAATGTGGAAGTGACAAAGGAAAGAAAGCAGACAGGAAGCGCATGCGCACTAGCACAGCGGAGGAGAAAGCAGAGCACATGCCGGAATCATGCCGGCTTCTCTCTCTTTCTTGCTGAATTGTTATTCAGATCATTCTGCCTTTGGAATGCATGTTTTCGTTTGTCGATCCACATGTGATCTAAAATCCGGAGTCGATAAAATGACCGTCCTTTGTTGATTAAGTGACAATTCTTTATTTTTTTGGGCAGTGTGCTAGTCAGCTGCTTAAAATCCCTTCTTCAGAAATCGTGATATTTCCCAAACAAGTCAGTCTGGTCCAAAGAAGGATGCAGGATGCAGGTGGCCACTGATTCTCGGTTCTGGCTCCCACCTACCGGAATAAACTGACTGTGTCTATATCTAATCACTTAGCATTCTGTAAAAATCTGAAACGGTTTCTCTATAGCTTTTAGCATTATACACCCGCCTTTCACCAGCTGCCATTTGCTTTCCAGTATTAAGTTGTATTGATATAACATGTTGCTGGCAGCTCATACAAGCGAACCTTGAATCAGTTTGATGGACTCTGGGTCATTTCACACCGTATTATCGTCAGATAAGCTATGAAAAAATATATTAATTTTCTCAATTTTTTGGGGAAAATTCACTCGCGTGATTTAAAATTCCGATGGTATAAGTTGCTGAGAAGTGTGTGTGTATTCGTAATGTAGATTTGTCAGTTAGGAAACACCACCGAGCGTGTGAATCTGGCGCAGTTAGGGCCACGGTTTAACCTGCGCTCCCTGCTTAACTGGGCACTGGGCCAACCCACTCATGGAAGGGTAATATTCTGTAATCAGCGTTGATGAAGCACTTCAAAGTGATGTCACCACGGCAACTGTCAGTCAGAATGTCGCCGCAGAGTGCATAGTGGCAGGTGGTTCTACACGTTTTGTAGGGACACGGAGAAGGAACACGCGTTTTTGACTTTCAATATACAAAATACGTTAAAACATTGGTATTTGTAACAAAGTCAAATCTCCCTTGTGTTATATTCTAGACTGTGCCTATGCTATGTACATTTGAAACTTGTAAAAGACTATGCCTTTAACCAGAGGCGCAACTAGAGCCAAATTTCGGGGGGGGGGAGAGGGGGCGTGATAAAAATTTCAGGGGGGCTAATTCTTCCAGCAGGGGCTCTAAGAAGGGGTGAAAATACAACAAAGCCTTGTTAACAAGTAAATACCAGATACCGGGTCAAGTTTGCGCTATATAAAACGCCGTAAAAATTAAAAATTGCTGTCTCAGGCCGAGATGACACACACGACAGGGGCTGAAGCCCTTTGAGCCCAATGTGCATTGCGCGCCTGTCTTTAACTGTGGCACCATTAATACATACTGGTGAAGTTCCGTTTCCAAATCCACACAGTGCGTCAGTGCTGTCCACATGGCCTTTGACCATCTGCCCTGGTCCATAATACAGTCAACTTCATTCCAGTCGCACACATAACTTTCAATCAGGCCACCAAATGTTCCACTCCTTCGTAACACCAAATCAGTCCCCACCCCCGAGTCTATGAAAACCTGTCCCCTTCGTAGCTGTTCACTTGTCACTTTCGTCATGTGTGACATTTCCCTGATTTTTGTGTGCTTATGTTCCACATTTTAATCCTTTATATGTGACACTTTGTGGCAGATTTTCAAAGAATTCAGGCAACGCAGCAGCCAAAAATGCTGCGCTGTGTTGGGTGACAGGGAGGAGGGAGCAGGAGAGCTCCATGTCAACAGAGATATGGCCCTCTCCTCCCCTCTCACTAGCGCCGTCGCTGATTTCAGCTGCCGTGCGCCAGGCACACACCTTAGCGCCATATCGCTAATGTGCGTGCCGGAGTCTACCATAGGTTTTGAACAGGAAGGGTAACCTTCCAGTACAAAATACTATTATCAGATGGCGTTCACTTTTGGCGCTAAACCCTGTCTACAATTGTTTGTAGATAGGGTTTTGCTTCAAAAGGCATGGGTGGTTGCATGGGAACACAGATGTACCACCCATGTAATGCCCCCCTTGGCGCTAAGTAACGCAAAGCAATACTTTGTGCTGCTTTGCGCTACTTGTAAGGTACTTTCCAATGCAAAACAAGTTTTGTGCTGGAAAGTACATTGGTAAAAAAACATATTGTGCCGGAAAAAACATATTGTGCCGGTTGGCGTCAACCCAGCACAAAATGTATGAAAATCTACCCCCTTGAATGACACTTTTTCTCTGTAGAAAAAAACTGTAATTTCAACATAGTGAAATAATTTACAAGGATTACCATATTTTGCTACTGTAGTAGTGTAAAAACTGTATTAAAAGTCCTGCAAGCATCCTGATGTACATAAACTAGATCACCCACCTACTCTCACGTTCTGCCATGATAGTTATGGACATTTTTTGGCAACAGAATAAACCATGTGCAAGTCTTCTAAAGGGAAAACTTCTGTTTAATTTAGAGCCACTAAATACACATGGTTTGGAAGTCATTTTCCAGTGAGAACAACTTTAACTGAATGTTGGCCTTGAAATGTGGACAGGAGCATGCCTTTCCTGTTAACAGTTGAGAAGTTTAGTTGGCAACTTTTGGGAGAACAATGGAATTATGTTTGTAAAAATATATATATATATATATATATTGCCATCTAGTATTAAAAATAAAATGATAATGGAAATATGTGTTGTATAGTGCATCATACCATACTCATGCCTTTCTAAGTTCTGAAAATAAAAGATAATACTATTACAAAATGTAATTGTACCAACCTTGGAAGGATATAAGGCTGAGTTGGCCTTGCTGAGATTTGAATCTGTGAACGTTCAGTCACTGTATATGGAAGCAGGCACATTTAGCTCACTGAGTGCCCCCCTCCCCAGCCACTTATGAAGGATTGTGGTTTATGTATAGTAAGTGAAGAAACCATAAAACGTTATAGAAACACACAAACACTTGGAGCCTTTCAGCTCTTAAGTTTTTTGATTTCATGTATGTGAGTAGATGCACAAATACAGTTCTTTGCAATCTAGCACTTGAATTACTGGATTTATATTGGAATAAATAGACCTACAAATGCCAGAATGCAAAGAAAAACCTAGGTTGAATGTAGTCACATAGTGATCCCTTAGAGCAGCTTGGAATGTGGTGGTTATTAGACGATACTTGGTACAACTGCTTTATTCGTCTAAAGTGGAATGAAAAGTCGTATATAACTACTTATAAAGCGCAGTGGAACTTGACATAATATGGTTGCTTGGCAGACGTGCTAGGGTAAACATTATTGTCATATAAAAACATCCAGAGCTTGAGAGTCTTTAAGAGCCAGCCAAGAAAGCACTATTTGAACTACACCCACATGAAACCTAAAAGTCTGAGTGGTTCCTTCAGGCCGATTTGTGGCAAGGATATATTTAGTGGCAATAATGGCTCCAAAGCTGAGTATCAGCTTTTTATAAGCTTTCATCTGTTGTGAGCATGTGAAGATGTGGGGGTTGGACCCAAACGTTCCCTCCTACCTGCTTCCTACATAGACACATCTCGGCAGTACACACTCCCACATAGCATTCTGATACTGGGAACGAAGCACACTTTCACTAAAAATACAAACAAGTGTTAACGCTGGCAAAACATGCTATCAGCTGATATGCTCCTTTGAGTTGCATGATAACTGCCAGACCCTGCGGAGATGCGGATCTTTATTGAAAAAGCATTAGTGTAACCAGAGATGCGTTACACTTGGCAAGGCTGCCCCTTCATTGTGACTTGTACGCATTCCGCGGTAATCACAACCTGTAGCCCTATTCTCTGCCGTATAAACTGTGGGCTTTTACTTTGCGTGAACGGTCACCACGCCATGTGGTCTTTCTTGCAGTGCACCAAGGCCTGCGATGTTCCTTCCTCCTCTGCGGGGATTGCTTTCTCTGCACCACAGCTTGGTATTGCCTCTCAGCTTCCGTGCAGAGCACCAAGGCAAGCGAACGCCCTCCACAGTTTAGTACCCTTCCAGCAGTGCACCACAACTTTCTCGCTGGCTCAGCACCATCGTGGTCTTTCTTCCCGTGCAGCATCGTGCAATAAACAGACCACGCTGATGTCGTAAGCGTAAAAGGCCATTTATTAGAACCAGGCTGCACAACATAATCAACAACCAAATAACAATGAACCAACAACAAACCCCAACATCAACCCTTCCTCCATACACTCCCTTGACCCACTCCAGACTCACGTTTCATTCCACTCTATGACCCATTCCGTTCTTCATCCATTTCTTCAGATCTCTCTTTGCATCCTCCCCGGTATCACGTGGCATTACACTCATGCCTCCAGTCCCCCCCCCCCATCATTCACTCCCCCCCCCGAGGGATGGGTGCGCCCGCTAGTGACTCCCCCACCCCTCCCAAGTACCGCCAACCCTGCAGCCCGTTCTAAACTGGCACGCTCCGCCAACCCTACCCCCGAACCCTAATAACTGTAAGGTGGGTGGGTGGCCTTTTCTAACTTCTCCCACCCAATGATGCAAAAACGCAGGACAAGGAAGTCGCCTTCCTCCCCTGCATTTTTATACCCACCCCAAATCCCACCCTCTGACCCCAGCCTGGCCCTCCCAGCGCGAATGACCCCGGGGGAAGACTAGTCGGCGACTTTGCTGCCCCCGGGGCCCACCCGCAGCCATGTGGCCTCCTAAACCAACAAGCGTCTGCCATATACGAGTCCTTCATCTCTTTCTAATGAACAACCCGTTCAGAAGTTCTCCCTGCTTCGGAAATGCTGACGTACACAGTCCAAACGGGTGAGACCAATAAACTTGGCCTCGGGTAATCATCAATTTAAAAAATCCAGCCAGCAAGTCTTTGAATTTTAAAACTCCAATCCCTTTGCTTTCTGTCTTTGATTTAAAGTTTTGCACGAGTGCGCAGGCCTGGCGCACGAATACTAATTCTGCCATTTCCATAAAGTTAATTATTGGCTCTTAACATTCATATAGCACTTTGTTTTCCCCTTGCACTTGGTTGCACCTCGACAGGAACAACAGCGCGAGGCGCTGAGGCTCCATTAATGCAGCGGCATGGCCCGCTTGTTACAGAGTGACTTATTTAACCAGATGGATGGTTACTCTAACCTGCCTCCTCGTCTCAAATTAGCATTTAAAATGATTTAAAAACACGAGCCCCCGTTAGTTGGCTCCCGGGTGCCCACCCCTGCCAATGAATCATGTGTGGGAAGATCTCGCCTGGGACGGCTGGTGGGTTAATGTCCAAAGCCCTAAACCCTCCCCCCTACTCCACGCTCCTTGTAAGGGAATAAAGAGGCTGATTAATGGGCTCTGCTCTTTCCACATGAGTTTAACTGGAAGTAACAATAAAAATAGCACTTCACAATAGGCCAGACTATAGCTGACACGCAGGAATGAGTAAGACATTAAACACTTACTCGCAACTGCATAATACATCCGGAAAACAGGCAGCCTGGCCACTGTTTTTCGCTTTATGTTAAACTACGACCGGGAAGGACTGGCCTATTGGGAAAACTCTCTCACCCGCATTGCCACAGGACGCTTGTCTTTCAAGGGTTCTGACTGGCCTTTTCATAAACCTTCTACTCACCTGTAGATTTAGCCGCCAGGGGAGAAGACGGAAGATAGTTCCCACTATAGCCCTAACTAACAGGAAATCAGGGTTGGATTGGGGTGCAAAATTGGCCCGGGCACCCTAAAAAAAAAGCCGCACACGTTTACGGATTGCGCCTTTTCGCGAAACACCGCTTCAGTGTTTTAAGTATTATGAAAAGAAAAGGGGACTGTCTAAAAGAGGCATGTGACCTTAACTTCACAGAGATAAAAAAAATGCAAATGCTGCCACGAATCTTTGTGCACGAATTAGTTCACACTGGTGACCCACACCTGAAAATAAGTGAGGCCACTTCTACTCAGTGCCCGTGCTCAATCTGCATAAAGGAACGGGCTGGCCGAGCGAGACACAGGAAATGAGACCTCCGCCCCCTTAGTAGACGGGAGGTAATAGAGGCCCATCTGCCTCCGGTAAGGCAGCTTAGGCCCCCACTGGGCCACTGGCGGCACCTGAACATCACAGACACAGCCCAAATCGGCCTCCACGAAGCCCAGAAAATCAGTCCACAGTTGTAACTCAGATACTGGCCCATTGCCTGAGTACCCGCCTTACCAAGCCAACCCTGGGGTAATATGCTCCTAAACCACCCTCACCGGGCAAAGGCAGGCCAAAAAACCCTGTCTGCTCCTAAGCATCTTGGTAAATCACTTATATATTATTGAATTATCCAAAATAATAACATCGACTACGAACAATAACAGAACCGCAAACACACTGATACAACCACTAAATAAAACTAGACTTAGGTCTATGAAGAAATCATCGAAACCAGTATGTATACCGGAGGCCTGTTTGTTTTGAAGATGGTACGAGCCGGCAAGGGGAGACAACAAAGTTCCATTAGGATGGGGTGATGTGAACATATATCTTCAGGCCCTGGATAAGACATTCTGTGTCATATAGAATGATCTAAGGGGTGCCAGATTGGAGTCTGAGAAGTCATGGTTTTGGGAATTATCACCAACCAGATGCCACAGTACGAGGACTAGCAGCAGTCCCAAAGTTGCTTTAATGAAGAAAATGTTTGACTTTCTTTAAAAGAGAGAGCTGGAACCAGGCCATATGTGTTTTTCGGCAATTTGTTCCTTGAGGGTGAGGTTGGTGTCCGGAATAAATCCAAATGACTTGCCATTTGGAGAAAGTTGGGGTTCAAAGCCATCAAAGTTAATGTCATTGTGGCATGCTTGTATTGTATCATGTTTGTTGTTCTCAGCAAATAAAATGTTTTTTAGTGAAGCTCTGGACACCAAGATCTGGATGGTGTGCAGGCAATGTTTGGGGTATTTGATGTCTGGAGCAGGGGAGCCTTACAAGTAGAGTTGTTTGTCATTGGCATATGGGTGGATATTAATGCTGTTGTGTGTGACTAGGTCACCAAGGTACTCCATGTAAAAGTTGTAGATGACATTTGACACTATGCAACCTTGGGGGACTACGTAGGTGATGGGGATCTTTTGTGACCTGGAGGTACCCATGTGAACAAACTGGTGTTGGTTACAAACATCACATATCACATCACACGTACGGAGCTGGAGAGATACTCTTGCATCTACAGATGGATGAGAGATCCTTTCTAGCAGTGTTAGGTCTTGCCAAGCTGTATCCTAAATACGATTTGAGAGAGGTGTGGTTTCAATTATAGGAATGTGGAGAATTTGTACTTCCTGATATGGTGTTGGGAAGAGATACTCTATCTTAAATAGAGCTAAAGGGCTACATGGTCTCTCCCCAAGGAGTAGTACAGGGCTGACCCACAGCTAGCATGGGAGGATATGCTGGCTTTGTATGTAGGTATGGGACTTTGCTGGCTTGTAGATGGGGATGGAGAGAAATAATACCATATTGATAGCGAGGTGGGAGGTGCTGCTTGAAATAGTACGCTGGTTAGAGAGTGATGCTGTGTATCATACTGAGTGTTTCTTTAAAGTGCCCTAACGTTAAGAGCTAACTTCATTCTGACTGTTCTCCTCTGTGTGGTCTAGAGCCATGGTTCTTAACCTTTTGACTTCAGTGCCCCCCAATTGAATCACTATTGGAAGCGTGGGGCACCTGTCTAAATAATTTTTATGACTTGAAACCTAAAAACATACACAAAACTTCAGAAACACGTGTACAACAAGCAAATACACAATTATAAAATAGCTTATATAATTCACAATCAGAAAATATACAAAAAATGAAAATTGTATTTTAATGGTTAGGTCCAAGTTTTTCAAAGTTTTTTTAAAGACAAAGAGATGTACTAGACTCTGGCTTATCACTTTATCTTTTATACTCCCAATGCATGCTTTTTGTTGTCTCCCACCACTGCTTTAATTGAGGCCACCACACGTCTGTGATAGAGTATGTTTACTGTCTTTGCATTGCTCCCACTAATCAAGCTAAGGATATCAACTTCGTTTTTAGCCATTCGTTTCAAATCACTTAACATTTACAGAGCATTTTATAAATTATCAATTTTACATTTGGCTTTTTTATGTGTATATACTTTATCTGCTAATATTATTTACTTTTCTAAAAAGATGTTGACCCCTGAGTAGGTGCTGTGGAGCTCCAGAGGTCCATGGACGGCAGGTTAAGAACTACTGGTGTAGGGCAAACATTGGCAACTTGACAATTTACTGAAGCTCCAGCAGATGATTTAATTAGAGGCAAGCCTTCATATAAATAAAGACAACCTTCAGTTCTTTGGCAAACTTGTCTTCTCCTCTCCTGGCTCTCCCCATGTTCAAGGAGTTGGCCTCTTAAAGTATTAAATATGGATGCAATAAAAACAGTCAATGCGTAACAGGTGCCATAACAATCTTTACCAGTCTTCAAAGACAAGACTGGGTTTTTAATCCAGTAGTGTTTAACACTCCTTATCTACCCCCATTCAGCATTTAATCCTTCACTGCCTCTAAGCATCAGTGATGGCATCATACATGACAAATCTGATATGTTTCCAATGCAAGTCAACTTCGGGTAAGGTGGGGTTCAAGCCTAGCTATCAACAAAAAGAGTGTCCATAGGAAATATTCTATTCAGTGTGTGATTCAGAAAATTGAAAAGGGAGAAAAGATGAAGGATGCGCTGAAATCTAGGAAAGCTGAACAGAGAGTCATTAAAAGCAAATTCATTTTTATTTGTACAAATTAGATGTTAAATGTTTTAATGCCTTTCATATGCAAATTTACAGATTGCGGCATTACGCAGTAGACCTCATTCAAAGGTGGTGGTCAAAAGCTTTACTTCACCAATGTTTTATGCAGACAGGAGTAACCAGCATACAGGCCTTGTTTTTCTCCTGCTTTCAGCTATGGAAATTGAACAGTTTTCCACAAAAGTTGGAAAAATGAGGCTAGTCAGAACAGTCAGTAGCTAAGACTAGTTCATTAGCATGCCTTATTTGCTGATGATGTTTCTGCTGGCTTGAGTCGTTAAATAAAAAATATGGGCTGACATGAAAACGGTGGCAAATTCTGGATTTTGGGTTTTGTTGGGATAACGTAGGTGTGTTGGTTAGGGGGTTATCTCCCTCTAGGTCACTACAGACCCTGTCTATGGGTCTCTAGTACTGAACTTTTCAACTAAAAATCATTGTTTTGATATGTGAATGAATGAATGAATACTCTTTTGTAGAGCGCATGGCTACCCTTAGGCATCCCAGCACTATAAGACCATGTCATAGTCTAATTAGATCAATGGTAGCAAAGAAAGACTTTAACACACAGAATGCATTCACTGATGACTGAGGATAAGCAGAAAAAAGGTAGTGATGGTATAATTCCATATATGGAAACTATTGCCCACCCCTCTTGCACATAATGAAAGAAGTATGGATGCATCATGTTGTTAGATGAGGCCTCTTGGCACTAGTTGTTAGTTTCAAAGCCAACCTTCAGTGTCGATGCGCTTCTAGCGACATGATTGCATGTAACATGGCAGCTGATCCGCAGTGGCAGACGTAACGCTGGGTGCATTTCCTCGTGGTGATGCCTCGATCCTCCATATGCCTCCTGTCCTAAAGATTATTGGCATTGAAACCCTACATAGGACTTTGAGGCTCTGTGGATGCCTGACACTTGCTTTAGACTTAGATAGTCTGGCTCTGTCTGCATTAATGTGTCTATCTGTCTGGATCCTGGTTCTTCCTATCTTGACAAAAGTACACTGTGTTCTGAAAGAGGGATGCACTGTCCTTTCCATTCTCTGGTCATGCACCTGACATGGCTCAGCTGTTCATACTTCCGATGGTTTGGCGCTGATCCACTGAGCAGTCCTTGAAGAAACAATGGTGCTTACTTTCTCCTACCCTTGGAACGAAACAAAAACTGGAAAACATTGAACATCTAATATTGCTATAGCAGTGCACTGGTACCCAGGGGAAATTGCATGTTATGTTATCAACAGTTATATAGCACACAGTCTGACATTAATATGACCTCAGAACATCTTTCTAAATCAAAGATATTCAAAATCGGGTGTTACCCCACCTGGGTGGGTCTTCAGTGATCCCAGGGGGCGCCAGGCTCTGGCCAAGAGAAGCACCATGCTTTGTTTTAAGTGATAAAAAAATGAACAGCAGTAAACCATTTTGTACGTGGAGGAGTGTGGCTCAAGGGTTAGAGCGGCAGACCCTGATGCAGAGTTCTGGCCAGGGACCAGGGTTCGATTCCCGCCTTGGCGGGGTCTCAGGCTCAATTTCCTCGGACCTGTTAATTCTCGCCTCGATGCCTACTCTAATCACGGGCCCCACGCTGCAACTCTGGGCAATAGCTTGCTTAGCCTCCACACCGGCCCCAACAATGCTAAGGATGCCTGGCTTCACCCTGGGGGTGCCCAGGAGTGGACACTTCACAGGGAGAGCCAGGAGGGGTTCCACAGCGGTATGAGTATCAGCGCCAGGAAGCTGAATAGGTGACACCGCAAGGTGACCGTCTGGTGACAGTGCGCTCTATAAGTACCATGACATTTACATTTACATTTACACTACTATCTTTTGTCATGCATATTCTGACTGGTAATATGCGTAATAACAGAACTTAACTGCAATGCTTAAATATGTTTAGACATATTTAAACATTGACCTTTTACCAGAGTAATTGTGAAAAATTGAGTGGGTGGGGCGGAGATATTTTTGTACATGGTGGGCGTGGCATTAAGAGGTTTGAAGACCACTGTTCTATATGTTTGCGCTGTACTCTGATGGTATGTTTTGGCCACAAATTGTGGCCCGTCTGTAAGGTCGAAAATGTCTTATCTTTGTTGTGTTCAAGTCCACGCTAATATAAAAATATTTTGTCTTATACATGTTTTTATGGATTTTCATCTGAAAGTTAGTTTGTTCAGATGAATACAATGCTCGGTTGTCTTTGTAGCTCTTGTGGGTGGGTTGCACAGGGATCCCAGTGGTTAGCATTCAAACATTGAGCTAACCTGTTTTTGTGGCGTTTGGCTAGAGTGACTTGTAGTGTCCATGCAACCTATACAGAGATAGTTCCCTTCCAAAAGTCATTGATTCAGAATACCAGAATAACCATAGGTCAGATAGTTCACACGTCACAAAACAATATTTATGCCATTTTTAGAAATACATTAGCATTAATGCTCTTACTCATAATGCGAGCTAATGCATATGGATGGCCAGTGGAGCAGTAGAAACTATATTTAGAAAAGTACACAGTATACAGAAAACACATGACATTTACAATTGTGCTGCAGCACTTGACTGACGCCTTTTTGCTTCATCTATAAATATAACATCCAGCACAGATGATTCAACAGAGATTGATTTGCTGCAGATCAGTGGTGGCTTCTGACTTTCAAAATGGTGGGGCATAAATGTAAGTATATAGAAAAACCTACCTTGACGAGTGCAAGCACTCAGAGTCGTGAAGTTCATCCTGCCAGCTCGCTGCCTGATTGTGAGGCTGTCACATAGTCGGTTAATAAGTCCGAGCTCCCCAGCCAATCCAAGCACAGCTCTTATGGTTCATATGATACCAAGCAGCATAAGAGTAGTGCTAGGATTGGTTGGGGCGTGCTAGCACATCGCTACATTGAAGTCCAGTGGGGCTGTGTCTTTGCTGACGTAGCTCCATGGTAGCCTTCAATGGGTAAGCCTAAACTGCGCATGTCAGATTGGCCACAGCAAAAATACTGGCCAATCTGACATGCACGGTTCAGTTTCAGCATCAATTGCTGGTCCCACCCACGTTGAGCTCCGTAGCCCCACCCACAAGGAAACAAAATGAATGGAGGAACAGCCATACAGGGCTATTTCCATTAGTCAGAAATAGCCTCGGACCGTGGTGGCTTGCAGCAGTAGTGGGTCAACACGCCTGTGCCCCTATGCAAAAACTGCCGCTGCTGCAGATGAATTGTGATGCTGACACATTTCTTAATCAGCTTTTATAGATCTCCGCATCAGTGGCGTAACAATAGCCCCGTTGCTCCCACTCCAGGCGGCCCACTCTGGCACTGTGCACCAGTGTCTGAGAGCAGCAACTCACCTTTGAATTAAATATGTTTAACAAAATCAACAAATCTAGGCACTAATATAGGCATTAACAGTTCAAACTCTGGATCTTGAGCTGCACAGTTTACTATTGACACATCCTTCTTGGTCTCCCTGTCCAATAAAAACATGTTAAATCTATCCCATTAGCAGCTGCCAGTGCTCACTACACCCGTTAAGGAAGACATTGATTAACTGTGTATGAAGGAACCTATTTATGATTAAACAAGACTATAAAACTCTTTGGACTGATGAGCATCAGGGTTGCTTTCAATACAACAAGATGCTGCTCCATACAAACGAATATCCATCCACCAAAATGCCAGTCGTAGCAGAAGTGATATCACAGACCTTATGACATCATAGGAAGTGACATTATATAACCTTTTACCCAAAATACCAGGAAGTGATGCCGCATGACCTTGATCCTGATGACATCACGATATTTTATGTCACTGAACCCTAGTATACACCTCAAAGAAGAAGACAAATTGATAAAATCAGAGAGAGATTTACAAAAAAGAGATATAAAAACAGTGGTGGTAATACTAGTATTAATCTATAGGAACTTATTTTGAATATGGACTATGTTTCAGGCCTGATTTAGCACTTATCCTTGTTGATAAGTTTTAATTTATGATCACTTGTTAGGAACTAATACACTTGCAAAACATAGAATGAAACATGCCAACAAGTGCAAAGGAATGCGTATTTTTTCATCTGTTTCATTTTTTATGCTCTATCCTAAAGTGTTCTGCATTGTTGAATGTAATTATTTTACTGAACTGAAAGTGTGATGTAAAATGTGGGAGCAGTAAAGAGTAAATGGTGTTCCTGTGGGCTCTGTTTATCTTCTGCTCTTGGCACTGCTTTTGCTATCTCTCAGGCCAGGAAACAAAAGGGCAGTGCCAGGGGGTACAGGAGTGAGCCAATTGTGACCCTTAAATGACATCTGTGCATACACATACTCCTTTGTTACTAGTAATGTGATTATCATTTGACTCATGAGAGGATTCCGAGAGAGCTCCCTACCACAGTTTAACTCCTTAACTGCGCCGAACGTTCCGCGCTAGTGCGGAACGTTCTATTGCAATGGGGGGGCCGCGACGGCCAATGGACGTGCGCAGCACTCCACAGGTAGTCCACGCGACGGCGGTTGGCCGTCGGCAGCAGGGATGAGGTTAAAGTATACATAAGGTCCTCTCCACAAGTTCATCTTCCTCTTCAATTCTCATGGCCCCTGGTGCTGCGCGACTGGCTCCGCCCATACGGTGCCTTAATATTGGCGGGGCTCTGCCAAAGAAAATATATTTTCCTCCTCACTCACCCTGCTTCGAAATTTGGGGGCATGATATGATGTCAGCAGCTTGTTGGAGGGCACGTGGGCATTTCCGTGATGATGTAGATCTCATGGACGTCTGCAAGATCTAATGGCTTGTTGTTCATCTCATGACTATCTGCAACTGTTCCAGTTGCGTGTTGGCGAAGCCTTGGATATCTGCATGGCTTCAGCGGAATGTACTGGAACCCATTTCAGCTGCCACTATGGATCCTGTCAGATTCCCTTGGCATGTTGCAAATCCCATTGACATCATAATGATATCGCCAGTTATTGTAGAACCCTCGCCTATACCCAATTTTCTCAGTGGCATGTAGTTGATGTCATGCCCATCAATATGATCACTGTGACACGGCGTAGACTCCACAGCCATCTATATCATGTCTTTGCCATGTTGTAGATTCCATATCTATCTGTATGACTTTGGTGGCATGTTGTAGATTCCACACCCATCGTATGATGCCAGGAGCAAGTTATTGATTTCATGGTCATTTATATAATTTGAGTAGCATATTGTAGATACCACTGTGATCTATATGAGCTCAGTGTCTTGTGGTATATGCCAGTGGCCAGGTTTATGACCTCAGTTACATGGCGCATATTCCATAGATATGTCATTTATATCAGTGGCATTCTGATGGTCCCAAGGACCATCGAGAACACCATCTTGTTCACACATTCTGATTATGAATGGCCAAGGGGTCAGAAGAGGCCTTTTTAAACCAGAAGCCTTTGTCTGCCTCACTTGTAGTTCCTCTTGTTTAATTGCACAACCAAGCAGCGCCTTCGTACGAATGATGTTCTCAAATCTAAGCCGCGCCTGCAGAAAGCCATTCATCTGCATAATTTAGCAGCAGAGAGGCGGCTTATGCCAGCCACTAGAATAGACAGTCATGGAAATCGAGACTGGGAGATAGAGGGGGGGGGGGCAAAAAAAATAAATATATATATATATAAATATACATGCACACACACACACCCTTCCGTAGAGTGCATTCTGGCGTCATACCCACAGGGTATCTGACGCTGGTTTCCCTCCTAAGAAGCGAAAGGAAAATGAAAATAGGTAACCCCTAGGCTCTGAGATAAGAGACACGGGCAGAACCGGTGACGACATTAAGACGGAGTTACCTCATGGAAAGAATACCACCATGTTGATACTTTTTTGAAAAAATATTCCTCGCTTAAATATATATCTGGGAGTAAAGGCACGCCAACATATGTTCCATAAAGTATGCCAACTGGGTTAAATCCGGTATTCAGTCTATCAGAAGCATATTTATAGGCCCCAGTAGAGGTGTGGGGCTGAATACCGATATCTTTCGTAACATAGCGCAATCCTTAGTTTCATAGCAAAGGGTGCCCCTTCTGACATTTTTCAGAGGTAGATTTCAGCATATCTAACTTTCCGATATTTACCGGGAGTAAAAGGCGGGTTAAATGTTGGTTCATGAGGAATTGAGGGGCATATTACCTAGCAATAGCGATATTTATCGCTAAGCAGGTTTAGCGGGAATAATTTTATCGCCGTGCTATGACGATTTTTATCGCTGAGATACCTTGCTATCATCAAGGTTTATCTCAGAAACTATAAAAATCATTCGAAATGCGTGAATATCGCTGCAAATACAGCGATATTCACACATTATCGTGACAATGCTCTTAGCCATGTTATCCACCTCCCATTGGATAACATGGCTAAGAACTGCTCTGGGCAGGTGTTAGCTTTTGGAGATATTCGCGCTTAGCGCGAATATTTCCAAAACTACGCCTTTGTAGGTAATAGGAGATAGCGATGTTAGCCACTGTTTCCAGTCGCTAACATCTTGGCACGCCCACTTTGCATGCCATTAGCGATAATTATCGCTGACATGCAAAGTGGGCCCCTAAATGCCCGCTATCGCCTACAAGCTGTCGCTAACTGGTGTTAGCGACAGCTTGGTAATAGGGCGATAAAATTATCGCCGCATTAGCGGGAAAAGTCCCGCTAATACGGCGATAATGGCCCTTGGTAATATGCCCCTGAGTGAATACCTCTCCACATTTCTGTGCAATACTTGGAAGAGGACTAAGGGCCATATGTCATCAAACTATTTTGCATTTCCTAAATAGCGAATTTTAAGGAATCGCTATTTAGGAAATGCAAAACGGTATGTATGTACAAAATCGCTTTTCAATAGCGATTCCTTAGCATTCCTAATTTGCGATTAGCAAATTGCTAATCGCAAATTACCCATTCATTTCCATGGGCCAGGAGGCCCATAGGATTGAAAGTACAATTTGCGATTAGCAATTTGCTAATCGCAAATTAGGAATTTTTTCAAGGGTGCAGGGGTGTCTCAAGAACACCCTGCTGCACCCCTGAAAAAGACATTTGGGGGCATATGGCGCACATACATGCCCTAAGGGCATGTATGGACGTCATATGGCACCTGTGTTTTTTTGTAAAAAAGCTTTTTGAAAAGAATTCACAACTTACCACCAACTAGAAGTTGGTGGTAATTTGCGAATCCTTAATGGCAATTTTTGCATATTTTTTGTTTGATACATTGCATTTAAGGAATCGCAAAATGTGCGATTCCTTAAGTGCAATCGCAAAATAAGGAATAGCAAATGTTGCAATTCCTTATTTTGCATCAAACATGTTTGATACATACCATTTATCTAATTAGCATTCGCAAAGGCCGAAATTCGCAGAATTTCGGCCTTTGCGAATGCTAATTAGCTTGATACAGATGGCCCTTAATAACAACATGTGGTAAATAACTCACCCGGGGTAATGATATAATTCCTGGATGCGTTAACACTCTGCCCTTTCTGGAACACACGTGATCGGGGCATGGTAATACCCTTCTTCCAAACCAGCTGAATGCCTCAGTGAGTTACAGGCTGACTATTATCTGCAGGTCACGAGTTCCGATCCTGACAAGTGTGTCTCATCCTTCTGTGGTAGAAGTGCTACACGAAAATAGTTTTTATTTCAGTGATGTGATCTCTTTCTTTCTCTGAATCGCCTATGAGATTGTAGGAGCTTTGTATGTCTCAGCCAAGTCAGTACAATGAGGGACATTTGTCTGCCTCTGTGACACTAGGCGAGTTCTCTCTCAGTATATTAAAGGAGCTTGCTTTGTTTCCACCAGTACATCCTGAGAGCTCTTTTTCTCAGTCAATATCAGATGATGGGGAGAGGAGCGCTACCTGTTTCAGTCAGTAAATTATGGGAACTTTCCCTATTTGTCAATAGGTGTGTGAGCTCTCGTTCCCAGTCAGTGTATGATAACAGCTCTCTCTGAGTTGGTCACTGTATAACGAAAGGTCTCTCTGTCTCAGGCAGTACACTGTGGAGTTCTCTGTCTCACTACATACAGGGGATACTCACTCGGCACTAGAGAGTACCTTGTAGGACTTACTGCTTCTGAAAAATGCACACACTACTTAGTGACCATCTGTTAGGGATGGGGAACAGCGTTTACTACGCAACTTTTACAACGCTGTGCCTTTTCAACGCAACTTTTACAACGCAAGTCGTTACAACGACTTGCGCTGGGGGGCGCTCCAGGATAGGGAATAGATTAATTTACTATCCAACTCCTTCCCTACTATCCACGGGGACTGGAGTTGGAATAGTAAATTAAACTATTCACTATCCAGCGTCCCCCAACGCAAGTCGTTGTAACGACTTGCATTGTAAAAGTTGCGTTGAAAAGGCATGCGTTGTAAATGCATGCGTAGTAACGACATACATCCGTAAGGGATGTGCCCCCTCTCTAGGAAGTAGGCACCCAGGCTGCTTCTTCCATAAGGCAAGGTAAGACAGCAGCACTATAACTCCTCCTAGTGTTACACTCAAGTTACAGACAAACAAGCAAGGTTAAAACCAATAGGTCTGGCCTTGGCTACCTGGTGTGACGGATATTTTTTTAATGTTATTATTGCAAGCATACACCAACCACCAACATTAATAAAGATATCAAAGGGCCGCCTAAATGTAGCAGCCGTATGCTTGCAGATAAAATCGAAAATTATAAAAAAAATATGTTAACCATCGAATATAATGGTAAAGGAACAGTAATGATGCTTCTTAAGTGGTAGATGTACATCGAACAGGCATAGAAACCTGTTTTATTTTCTATAATGTGCCTAATGCACATTAAAGGAATACCTGAGTCTTATTGGTGTAAAGAAAATGTACTGTTGACTCTGAATTACTCTAACATGAATACATAGTTTAAACAGACATGGATCACTAAAAGTGTAAAAATGGTAATTAATGCAAAGAAAAAGGTATTGGCAAAGTATTCTTCCTACAGCCTTGGCACTGAAGTGTTTTTTTGCTGCAGATGTGCACAAGTGATCAGGCAAGCAGCTGTCACTCACAGTGCAAGATAGTTACTGCCTGAAGTGGGTTGAAGTGGGCAACCATTTGCCCTATGCTGTATGCTGTGGTAGGCAGAAGCAAATTATGAATGACCGGTTGAATAGACCTGTGGTTGAAGAAGGCTGACTCAAACACCCTCTATGTGTGTGTATATCTGTTACATTTCATTTAAGATGTATTTTCATTAGGTATAGGTGACAAAACAGCTAAAGCCATCTAGGCCAACTCTAAAAAGGACTCAAAACTGTTATTGTTCAGTGTGTGTAGAGAATTGGGGCCTCATTTATGCAAAGTGACACATCGCTGCGTGAAAACAGCGATGCGTCACTTTTCACTGCGCACTCCTTGCGACAATCCTGATGCGTCATATTTAATGTATGACGCATCATGTCGCAAGGAGTTACAGATACGTCAGTATTTCTGACGTATCTGTAAGCGCAAAAGTGACGCATTGCTGGAGTGTGTCACAAAAGTGACGCAACTCCAGCAATGCGTCCTTTCACATGGGGCAAGCCCCATGTGAAAGGGCCTGCGTCAGTCTTACGCCTGCTGTGAGGCAGGCGCAAGATTTGGACGCAACCGCGTCCTAAAAGTGACGCAGTGAAATCTCATAGATTTCACTGCGTGACTCCTACGACCCTTCCTTGCGTCAGTACGCCCCCTTGCATACATTATACCTGGCGTAGGTATAATGTAGCGCAAGGGTTTACAAAGTGACGCATCTACCTAGATGCGTCACTTTGTAGATATGGTGCAACAAGGCACATTTTTTACGCTGCTGGTGCGTCACAAAAAGTGACGCACCGGCGGCGTAAAAGGCACGCACGGCCTCATAAATGAGGCCCCTAGAGCAGCCAAAATTCTACCACCATTTCTGGTAGGCACATACATTTCCTTGGTCTTTAGGACCCATTACCTACATTTAAATATTAGAATTTGATTACAAAATTCTTAGACTTTTTGCACATGGTCTTTGCACACACATGCTTTGTATATCCACTCCCTAATCGAAAATGCTGATTTTTAGGGATAGAGAAGACGCTGCTGCAGAAAATGTGGTGTGTGAAGCCAGATGTGTGGATTGTAGAGGCTAAAAACTGAGCCCCCTCCTTTGGGAGAGTCCCACAGCTGATGTACTGCCCCTGTTGGAGCAGGACCAAGGCGGATTTGCATACAAATACTTCCTATTTGGATTGGCAAAGTATGCAAAAAAGCAATGTCCTGGAATGTTGCGCAAAGTAATTACCATGGATTAAGATTAATTAAAGCATCCACCCATCACATTTTTGCTGTCATCGTCAATGGGGTGAACACCCAAAAACATCATCATTTTCACGAACATTGGCAATTCTTCCTCCCACGCTCTTAGGACTTCTAAAGTTATGCTTGATTAAAGTAGGGGCGATTGGTTCAGTGACCGTAGAAATATGCCACAGATTCACTCACTATTTGCAGAGCGCAAGGGAAGGGATTTTGTCATCAGTACTGAGTAACATAAGAATCCGATGGGAGGTTTGCAATCAGTTCTGATATTCAGTAATAAAGTCTTATGGACAAATGTAGTTCAAACCCAACTATATCTCATAGTGGTGAATTGCCACCGAGTTTGTAGCACTGCCCTTTCTTATTTTGTGGCTCAATCTTGTTTCTTTTGACGTGTCATCTGCTCGCCACAAATGTACAGTTCATGTTCAGAAGTGAGGGCACAAAGTTTTCCTTTAACAAGCATTTCATACAATAATTCTTTGTATAATTGTGTCTCAGCACCTGGAACTGTGCATGGTTAGTTGATGGCATAAACAAAAACACATTTTGCCTGTGGCACTCACTGTCGCCTACACAAATCTCAAGTCTGCAGACAACAAGTGAATCACTGGCTGTATTGCCAGTGGGTAACTCTTTGCTGCCCCATGCAGGAGTCGCCTTATGATGTCTTTGTTACTTCCAGTGCTTGAAATGGAAAAATAAAAGTGCAGGTACTATGTGCTTGAGTACCTGCTTGTTTCTGAGAAGTGCTGGTACTCTCCAATGAAAAGTATTACGACAGTCTGTAAAAGTGCGGGTACTCTCCCTCTCAAAATAAAAAAGTGCTGGTACTCCGTACCGGACAGTACCGGCCCATTTCAAGCACTGGTTACTTCACCATATGATTTCACTGACCTGGCTACAGTGGCGAAATACAAAATGATGGGCAGTCCTCTAGAATGTGATAAGGGGCCGAGTCTCTAATATCTCACACATGCTCATTGGCTTTGGGTTCCATGGGTACCCCATGAAGGGTTGGTGGCCTGCTGAAAGACTGGGAGTCCCCCTACGTCGCATGAGCTGCAGGGGCCTTTGTTACGCCCCTGCCCGGCTTAGTAGCCTGGTAAAGTGATGATCGTCAAATAGTCATTGGTTTGTGTCTGGGGTTAAGTTTTGCCATCAAGCTCAACAATCGATGAACTCTAAAATATGCATTTTTGATGCAAAATAATGTACTCTGTGTGAAAATACAGTTTTGTTTTATGTCCTGAAGAGAAACCAATCATGCCTGCCATTGGGTAGGTGCAGGGTGGGATTACCTGAGACTACCTGAGGGTCACCTGCAAGACCTCCTGAAACTGAGGGTCTCTCCTCCACCCACCTTATTGACTTCCCGCCTATCCTTCATCTGCCCACATTGCTGTATGTTAGTGCTCTTCATGGGGGTGGTAGCTGTGAGCTTTAGGGGCCTGTTTTCGGTTTCCTTATATGGGCCCCTGCAATTCCCATTGTCTCTATGATTTGCACTCGATTCTCAACCGGAGGCCTTCGGCTGGTATGACAGCCCTCAGCATTGAGATGGCACTTTCTCTGCTACGCTTGCACAATCACCCGCAAGCACTGTGGATGACATGGGCAAAAGCCACTCTGCAGGGCTGCTTCTGTACCTTCTTGGCCGATAGGAAGAAAAGAACATTCAAGGGCTGCGCGACACAAATCATGTGAACCTTAGTGGCCAGAGCTTGAATCCTGGCGATTATAAAATCAGCATGTAGACATGGACAACAACAGTGTCCACTGCTGCCTTTGACAAGTCTACAATGAATGACGCTATTGTAACTTGTAAACCAAAATAGAAGGGGACTTGGGGCTTTTTCAAGGTCCAGCATACATGCCCAGCCAAAGTCCAACAAAAGAGGGTATGCAGTTCCTGGTAAGGCAGGGAGAGCGAGGTAAGTTGAGAAGAGTGAGTTGTCCCTTAATAACGGAGGGAAAGGGGGAACCCTCTTTTCGGAATTAGGGCACTCACACACCCAGGCAGCTGGGTGTCATGCTTCATCATAGGGCTTGCTCCTTGTCAGGTAGGTGCTGCAATACCTGACGGGCTCCCTATGAGGGGCTCTTTCGCAGAGATCTTTTATTCCTTGCCGTTTGGTGCTGTGGGTGTGAGGGACACAAATGTGTAGATGTGCTAAGTGAAGGTCAATGGACCGTGCAAGGGTAGAAACAGGAAGTGGAAGTCCAAACAAAATAATTTGAATGGATCTGGCTTCCAACCTGGTTAAAAATAGAGAGTGGCGCCTTCCTGATATAATGCGTCAGGATATTGCGCTCAACTTCGTGTTGTCGCCATGTTTCTTGCCTATGTGTCAGATTGATCTAGCGAGAATTCATCACGACCTAAAAAGGAATATCTATCTACACTGATTGTGGCATTCTAGTTGATTATCCGTGGTACACAACACCAAGCACCTCAAATGTGGTACCTGTAAATGCGATGGTCAACCCAAGATCGGTTGGTATATGGCACCATCAACTCCCGGCAGGTAAAGGCCCCTGGCAATTCCAGAGCCTTGGCAAAACCGCAAGGTTGTCGGTAGACCTACCCATATGCTGTTGGGGTCGGGCAAATTGGAACTTGCCCTGAAAAACCTATTTTGTTGCTACATCCTAAACATACCCATGAAGGAAACATGGCACTCTGTTAGCATGTAGTAATTCGTTTCTATTGCTTCCAGTGTTGCACAGTTCTTTTAGCCAAAAAGAACATAACATGTTCAAACCAGAATAAGAAAAATCCTATACAGGGATGTGGCGAAGTCTGCCTTGAAGCAGCTGTTTCCGCAGCCTGCGCCTCTGCGCTCAGAAGGCCTGGACTCTAAGAAGCCATTAATCATCTGAAGGTCTGCAGTCCACACTTCTGTGAGCTAGTTCTGGCTCAAGCCAAGACCAGCAGTCCCTCAGAGATCCAGAGAAGGCTTATGTAATGGGATGGATGCATATCAAAGGAGGAACATGGCCATTACTAAGGTAACCGCCAAGCCAAGCGATATTTCCCATAAGCACGAAAGATCCCTTCCAGAATATCATCAATAAAGTACAGGCCTTGTCTCCAACCCTTTACCAAAGCCATGATAACATCAAAGGGGCAGATTTCTTGGGAATTCACTGAACCCTTCCATTAGTTAACTCCTTCCGTGCTGATGACGGCTCCCGTCTGTCATGCATCACAGTGCTCGTGTGCTGATGACGGCCGGGAGCCGTCATGACCACTCCCGCGATCGAAATGTCCAGCACCGCAGCGGAATTCCAGCCGCGGGCAAGGGGTTAAATGTACCCTAAAAGTATATTGTTTAACGAATTATGGTGCCAAGCATAAGATGTACAAAAACAAAGATGTTGGTTTGGAATAGCCAATGTCTGAATGAATGCAGTAAGTACACTGTTCACTTTCAAGTGAATAACCAATAGTGCACCACCATTCCAGGTGCAACTCCAGGATGCATTGAGTAAGCTTCACAAGCAGACAGGGTCACTTCTGACAGTTTATCTTGATTCATATTGTTACGGCCACCATGACCCCAGTGCCTTAAAGGACTAATTTATCCTTATCAAAAGTGATCAAGTAAATATTAAGAATTTGAAAACAATCAGGATGATTGCCATTTAAAAGCCTAATGTAGGAATTCCTTCCCGCCCTGTGCACATAAGAAGGGCCACTGGCTTCTACTTGCAACTCCCCGCCCTCCTCATGGTTGCTCTCGCTGAGTATTGAGGAGCCAGAAATGTGCATGGCTGCTGGGTATTAATTAGGGTGCAGAAAGTAGAAAGAGGCCCAGAGGACTTACTTTGTTCTTTGAAATTGTGTGAGGCCCGCTGATGAATAAGGTACTTGTGCATTATTGTAAATGTGCATAAACATATTAAATATATTTAATATTCCCCACTTGTAAGTAAGGCTGCTCTATAAAAGATGGTTCCTTTATCTGCAAGTGAACCAAATCACTCCAAAAGTAAGTGAAGACCCACAGAAAATCAGATTGGTACAGCAATGCGGAACTTTGTATGCACCACACTGGAGGAGTTTAAAGCCTTAACGACAAAAGTCAAATCTGGCTCCCCGGACGACCCTATGAGACCCTTGCAATTTCGGGAACTCGCCCAGTGTTGCTATCCCGCAATGCATAGTTTGTTAGATCTGTCTTTTAACACCGGTACGGTTCCTAGGGCATGGAAGCAGGCAACTGTCATCCCTATTCTTAAAAAGCCTGCCCTTGACCCTACCAAATCTGAACACTACCGGCCTATTTCCCTTCTCCCCTGGCTAGCTAAATTAGCAGAATCCCATGCTAATCAGATTCTATCTTCTCATCTGCAGGAATCCAATATTCTGGATAACTCCCAGAATGGGTTCCGTGCGGGCCATAGCACCGAGACTGCGCTCTTGGTTGTGGTGGAACACATTAGGAAGATGCTGGACCAGGGTCAGACGGCGGCACTGATCCTATTGGATCTAAGTGCCGCCTTTGATACGGTTTCCCATCAGATCCTTTTGCACCGTCTCATGGAGGCTGGAGTCGGAGAGATGGCACTTGAGTGGTTTCGATCCTTTCTTTCGGATCGAACCTTCAAAGTATCCACACCTCCTTTTGTCTCTGCCTCTCGCTCCATTCACCAGGGTGTCCCGCAGGGATCGGCCCTTAGTCCTACCCTTTTTAATTTATATGTTCAGCCTTTGGCGGAGGTAGCTCATAGTTTTGGTCTCACCATGGTGTCATACGCCGATGACACGCAGTTGGCGGTGGCACTTAATGGTGATTCCAATATGGATGCCTCTACCTTTCAGTCAGCCCTTAAAGCTGTGGCAGGCTGGATGGCGAACAATCGACTACAACTTAATGCCTCTAAGACCGAGGTCATTATTTTTGGTAGGGAAGGTGGACTCTGGGGAGATCAATGGTGGTCATCTGAATTGGGCCCTGTTCCCACCCCCGTTGCTGAAGTTAGAAATCTCGGGGTGTGGCTCGATGACAAACTCTCTTTTTCCTCCCATACCAAACGTGTAGCTGGTACTTGTTTTGGTGCCCTGCAATGCCTCCGACCCATCTTCAAGTTTTTTGATGCGGACACCAGACAGATTATAGTCCAAGCTCTGGTTCTTACCAGATTGGACTATGCCAGCTCTCTGTTTTTGGGTGTGAATCAAGCAGAACTGGCCCGCCTTCAGAGGGTGCAAAACGCGGCGGCCAGGATGCTTGTCGGCCTCCCGAAGTTTGTCTCTGCCCGTCGTACTATTCGAGATCTACACTGGCTGCCTGTTGGGCAAAGAATTAAGTTTAAAGCTCTGTGCTTAACTTTTAAAATTCTGAAGTCTGCCTCTCCTCCTATCTTATCGCAGACAATCCAACACTATGTTCCGTCCAGAACCCTCCGATCCTTAGGCTCAAATCTCGCCATTGTGCCCCGCTTTAAAAGAGCTAGAATGGGCGGTCGCTCTTTTTCAGTGTTGGCGGCTGTTCTTTGGAATTCTTTACCTATCACTCTCCGCTCCATCCCTGATCTGCTCCCTTTTAGGAAGGCACTAAAAACCTTCTTATTTTCTTCAGTCTAACTTCATCTGCACCACTCACCTCTGCTGTGTTGTGTTTCACCATCTCTGGAAAGCGCCGGGACGCCTCTTGGCTGCGGCATCTGAGCGCTATATAAATTAAAATAACATAACATAACATAACATAACAACTGTGGATACCAGTTCCTAAAATGCTTCTGCCAGGGTCTAGGCGCTGTAAATCGCAGGTGTTACTTTGCCCCAGTGTAAGTCTATTTAACGCACGTACCTCGGAAAAATGAGTTTGCATTGCTAGGATTCAAGTTAACACCCTGCAGTACACACCCTGGCCTACGATATACATTTTTTGTATGGCACCGGTGTAACAGGCCCGGACTGGCCGTTGCAGGCACCGGGCAATCCCCCGGTTGGCTGCATGGGTGGGGGCCGGTTTTGGGCCCCAGGGGGCCGTTTTTGTTTCAGGGTCGTTTTTTGCAGCATAGCTGCAAAAACGACCCTGTAACAAAATCGGAAGAAAACCGGCCCTGGCAAAGAGTGCGGTCGCACCCCCAGGGTAGAGGGGGGGCCGGCTGAGCACTTTGCCAGGGCCGATTTCGGTTCCCAGTCCGGCCCTGTGGTGTAACCATTTTGAAGATTGCCAGTCGTGGGCTCAGATCATAAGTGAGGCATGAGGTAGGTGCGACCTAAGTAAACGGTGCACGGGGGCACTTGGGAATCGTGCGTTTGCCAGGCATGGCGCCTTTGTAAGTGAAAGCGGCTCGCACTGAGTGAGGCTTGGCAGAGCTGCAGTCTGTCGCCTGCCGGCATGGGCCTAGGCGTGTGGCAGATTTGAGTGAAACATAGCTGGGCAGCTGCCATAGCGGGCCAGTCATTTGCTAACGAAGAAGAAAAAATATTGTATTTTTTGGACATGAGAGGGGTCTTATGAAGGAAGTCAGCAAGGGGCGCTTCCTCAACTGCGTGCCACCAGCGCCCCACAAGAGCCCGCGTGCCGACGGCTCTGGCAGGTTTACGCGCGCTTTTTCAGCCCGAGGTAGGGACCAGGCCGGGATCGCTTCCAAGGGCTTTGGTTTGAAGTATTATCAGGCGGCTGTTCCGACCCCCTCTTGCCTGGAAGTCTGATTCAGCCCGCTGAGCATTGCCGCAGCGAGCTCTGTTCAGTTTGAGAGTTATAAAGAATTCCTTTTTTTCAGCTTCTTTTTTTTTCTGTGCGTGAAACTGTTAACGGAGCATCAGAAGTGATTAAAAACCGAGATGCTGCTCTTCGAATAGTTGGGGGGAAAAAACGGGTGCTAATCTTTTCCGGTGCCCAGTAGCGGGGCGAAGCCGTCTCGCGCCCTGTGCACAGAAGGGATATTTATGAGGGGGCTTCGTGCGTCTAACAGTTTAAGCTCTGGTAAGCCAGCGGCCGTCGGCGCTGACGGATTTGCATGCAGTTAACAATTGCTTGTGGTTGCGACATTTCAGAGTTCTGGGCCCTGCTGTCCTGGCTATCAGCAGCTCTGTGCTTGCAAGTTCCATTTTGCTCGACTTTATTAATTTTCCTGCTACGATTCTTAATATCCTTCAGGGAAACTCGTTGAGCGGCCTGGGCCTCAATTTAAGATCCCAAGCGAACGACCACATGTTAGGGAAGGTTAGGAACCATTCCCACGCGGACGTGCATGGCCTGGTGGTGACTGGGTAACTGCAGGCCCCAGCGAGCGACAGGAAGGTGGCTTGAGGGCTGTACGCATGGCTTCGAGTCGGGGTACCACGCGGGTGGACGGCGCCCCCCCCCACTTATTTTACCGGGAGGACGCTGTCCCCCCTATCAAACAGCTGGACTTCACTCTTTGGTCTCTCTGGGACGAGGAGCTCGGCACCTTTCGTGACGTCACTTCCTGTCGTGACGTCACTTCCGGTGACAGCGTCCCCCACTTCTTTTTCTACGACTTGTGCCCTGGCTGTTCGTGCAGGCCTGGCTGCCAGCATGCACAGAATAAGTGTTCGGTTAGCTAGGTGGTTGGAGGAGGGTACCTGTGTTCTGTTTGGGTAAGAACACTCTGGATGGACGAGCAAACCTTAAAGAGAGTGAGGGAGAAGCAGCAGGTCAGCAAATATGTCATTGCTTTGCTTCCCTAGTGGTGTAGTCCGCGGCATGTCCCCAGCTGGGGGAAGGTCTTTGTGGGCGGGTGGGTGATGGAAAACGGTATAGTGATAGCCGGAAAGAAAGGTAGGTAGGTTGGCAGCGGGCCTCACCTGAACTGCTCACAAATGTTCCTCACGGCGAGCTTGGTCACCCCTACCAGTCTGAAGAATGGAGTAGCCCAGACTGGCGACTCATTGACAGGGATTGTGGGAGAATAATAGTACGAGAGCAAGCTCGCTAAGTCACCACTCGAAGACTGTGAATGGGTCTTGACATGAGACAATCCCGTATCAAGTCCTGGTTGGTTCTGATCGGTAATTCTTGTGGCTTACTAGTGGATAATAGACCTGGATGTGATCCTAAAAGAGAAGCTTTGCAGTGTGGTTCTCGTTTTCATCTTTCTAGTGAAGGAAAAGGGAGGTTTTCACTCGAACTAGGGTGCTATTGCCCTTCCCAGAAGGATGGTCTTTATTTTTCCTGTTGGCACTATCCTAAACTCATTCAAAGGGTATCAGCCAAAATGGTTGCATGAGTAAGGACTGGAGGTGAGGTATGACCGGAAACCGTTTCTGTAACTTCTGTGTGTCTCATCCAGGGTCAGACTTGCCAATAAGGTAATGAGGCATTGCCTGAAGGACTGGTCTGAAAGATCAGTATTTTGGGCCAGGTTTTGTTTGGGCTGTGTGAGGGCCTGTTTTAAAGTGTGCTGGGCTGTTTTTGTGGATGTGTATGGGCTTCTGTTTCAATCAGCTGGAATGGGTTTTCCTGTTGATTTCCCTGATTTTAAAACAAACACTGCCTGCAGCAAACACAAATCCACGTGGTCTTCCATACCTTGAAAAACACTTATACAACTGGTGTCTAAACGTTCAAAATGGCCTAAATTTGCAAACATGGACCACTTTTTTTAGCTATCTAATTTCACGAATGGGGGCTACTTTTACTTTGGCGTATTTTCTGTCCCAGTCCAACCCTGCTCAAACCATACTAAACTTGATCTCTTGGGAAAATGCAGACAGCACTCACATTACAACTTTCCCAGTAAAAGTTTTTTTTAACACATGTATGTGGTGTCTGTGCTTCATTGGGGGAGTGGGGATGGGAACCATATGGAATTCCTGAATAGTTACATCACCAAATGGATGCGCTAAATATGTTTGTTTTCTTTGAGGCAGCACACAGGAGGCATAAATATGCGCCTTAAATATGCTCTGGCATTGAAAGACCAGTCCCGTACGATATCATAGATTGTTCTTGATTCAGCCATTTGTTTTTATTTATCCATTCATTAATTTACTTGGGCTTTTTGGAGCTCAAATACCAGTTATGGGTCCTGGCACGAGGTACATTAGAGAAGTAAAGACCAAGATTATTGACCAATAACCCAAGTTTTGATTGCTTTCCTGAAATGAACATGATAGAAATAGGAACGAAAAGAAAGAGCGAGGGGGTTTTAGAGTTTAGCAAAGGTAATAACAAAGGATTGTCCTCCTTAGTAGAATCATTGGTACTTGGGTACGTGAAGGAGAGAAACCAAGGAGGAGTGCAGCATGCAGAAATGAGAGTCCCAGGAGAAACTTTTATTCTTGGGTCACCATTGACAGTGTTATACAAGTTTTGGAGGGTATGTTGGAGAATTATGTCTCCATTTCCCCCACTGCCAATATCTGGCCGAAGAATAAAATTAGATAGTTTTAGCATTTTTCCTTTCTCCCTGTATGCGAGATCCCTTTTTAAGAGAAAAATGCTCATTTTAAAAATAAAAAAAATGCGCTCCACCCTGAACGTTGGTCTGCACCAGGATGTGTTAGCGGACCAATGATGAAGCATGCCACTATCTAGTGGGTGAGGGCAGTATTTGCAACGTTTTGGGTTTTCCTCCCTAAGTGAATATCATTAGACCTGAATAGCATCTCCGAACGTCCAAATTGGAATGCTCAGAGCTTTAAGTTTGTTTGATAGTCCTTCTCGCTTTGTGAGTTTTTGTTAATTACCATAGTCTTGTCTGGAATTTGTAATGGCACTTTAGCTGTGTACCAATAGGGTTCGGGCAAAAAGAGAAAGCTTTATTTTAAGAACCGCAGATGGTAAAAGGTGGTAGAGGGGACAATGGCAATTTGTGAGGTACATGCAAAACCTTGATAAAAAATAAATCCAAGATTATGTACACCAGAGACTATCTGAGTACATGGTCCATGAATGGGAGGCCACAACACTGAGGTACAGAGGGAGGACAGCTGGCAATCATGACCTCAGTTTTATCGGAGTTACAATTTAGATGCACGGAGTTTATTCCGTTGGTGACTACAGTTAGCCAGGTGCCGTAATCTTTGGAGTTACAAGTCGGATGATCTTCATCGACCCTTAAGATCACTTGAGTCCCATTGCCGTGAGGCATAAAGTCCAAGCCAGATGATCTACTTGCTTACCGGATGGGGGTGTTTACATAATTACTGAACAGTGTCGGGTTGGCGGAAAAGCCCAGAGATGCCCTAGACATGATTTCTTTACAAGAAGATCAAAAAGGAGGCATAGTTACTTCTTGGGCCCAAAGTGTTCAGAATGACCTGACCCAACCCAGAGCATTGGCCTGGAAAAAGGCCTCACAGAATTGCAACACTAATGATAGCTACTCCTCGAGTATGTCTTTGTTCCAGCACCACTTATGATCACTGTCATTCTCGTGAAATCAAAGGATATCTTAGAAACATTTACTGCTCTGGTATTACATTTCTATGGGTGGACACAGTATTGATTTTGACTATATTATGATTGTATTTCTTGTTTTAGATCCTGATCAAACAATTGGAATTTGTATAGATATTCCTATCCGCCTGTTGTTGTGAGTGCCAGGTTAATCCCTCCCCCCCCCCCCCCCCCAGCTCTTATGGCATCACCCCTGGCATTCTGATGTAGGGCCATAGAGGATTAAAGTCTATATGTTTGGTGTATTCCTCTGCCAATAAGGTGAACCATGAAATCCACTATTCAAAAGATGTAAGATGCTATTTTTATTCTGTGAGTTCTTAATGTGGTACAGAAACTACTCACCCCACTGTATAGCTTTGGAAGTAGCTTAACAGGCCCTCTTAATTGACAAATACTACCTTTTGTAAAAACTTTAAAGCACATAATTTAATTTAATGGCAGATGGTATGAAAAATGTAGTTTACAAAATATGGTGTGACTCCTCCTCTGAGTCTCTTAAACTGAATTCTGTGGTATAAGATTTGTATTTACTGCTCCTGGTATACACGAGTAACTGTAGGGTCAGTACGCATAAGTGTGAGGCATTTATCTAGAGCGGCACAGTGGGTGAAGGTTATGTGCTGGAATGCTACCGTAGTGATTGCCAGTAGTTACAATTTTTAAAAGCATTCCTCCCATCACCATTTTTGTGACTGGTACACGAATAACCTCAACGTTTAGGTTTATTCCTAGGGGAATAAGGCATAGCATGTGCAATTTGTATTTAGTACCCCAAACTGCATGATTTGCCTTTTCTGGGCATTTTCGTTTTGTAAATTTCCTTAAAGTGTTTGCTGCATACTCTGTCAATAAAACTGGGGGGGTGCCATAAATTATTGCATTTCTTGGCTTTTCAATCCCTGCAAATTCCCTTATGCACAAGAATTTGAATTTTCTCCACCACATTAGCAATTGGAGCGTGAGTATATGCTGCCTCTTTTTTAGTCCGCTTTCTGCAGGTATTTCTATAAGAGGCAAAACCCTCGATCTTACCATTCAGTAGTGCCAAGTGACCCTAACCCACCCTCTGAATAAGGGGCATTGACCTTTGATTTGGGACCGGGCAGTGGTCATTTGTTTTAGGAAAATGTTGGTTGTTCTTTTACTCATTCACCTGTTTATAAATTTGCAATTTTGTCTTTATGGACATATATTTTAGGGTCCATTTTAGCTGTGGAGTGGGCAGCATAAAATAGCCAATGCAGTAGAGAGATCAACTGAGCATACATGCCAACCCTCCCGATACAGGCAGACTTCCGACTTCAAGGTTATTCCCCACCGCCAGTGCCGTAACCGGTAGTGGCCCTTGGAGGGAGTGCTGGGGAGGAGAGGGGCAGGGTGGGGGGTAGTATACTCCGGCATAGGCCGATCGGAGTTAGGTAAAGAAATAAACAAAATGAATTAAATTGTGCGTGCTGCTACGCATTTGGCGTTGCAGCGCACGCAATTTAATTTGTTTCATTTCTTTCTTTCTTTACCTAACTCCGATTGACCTATGCCAGAGTTTATTACCCCCCACCCTGCCCCTCCCCCGCCCTATCGGCCCGCAGCACTCCCTCCAGGAGCCGCTACTGGGCGTAACACAGACCCCGCAGCCCCTGGGCTGCCGAACTGCTGGGGGGTTCCCCCTCAGCACAGTACTCGAGCCTTAGAGCTCCTGATTGAATCCAGAGTGGGGCCCCTCCATATACCTCCATATACCTTGCAGGGGGGGCCCTCGAGTTTCGTTATGCAACTGTCTCCCGCCTCCCGCTTCCTACATGCAGAAACCCCATTTGAAGTTTGTACTCTCCAATCTCCCCCCTGCAAGAATTACCTCTGACATCAAAGATTAACGCTTTGTCCTTAACTTTAGGAGGGGGATAGCGCAAACAAAAATAGAGATTACAGTTCTGCTTTTGTTTGTGCTATGATACTAAACTGGCAACTGTGATGTACCGTTTGCTACCTCGTGTATTTTGTGTGCTCACGGTTGTCACTTTTGCCTCATGTAACTTGGCATTTGCTTTTGTAATTTATTCACTTGTAATTTTCTCCTCATGTATCATTACTGTTCCTATTGTGAAGCACTCTGACACCTTCGGGTAAAGTCTGCGCTATATAAAAACGCATAAAATAAATAAATGAAATAATGAAATGACTATTGTCTGTCACCTTTCATACCATATTCATTTAGGCAGTTTGACTCTCCTTCAATATAAGTCAGTGGTGAAAATACATTCTCCTTACTATTTTTTTTTAAATCTCCCACTTGCCTGCTCTAACATTGGCATGTACCACTGGCCACTGTGTCACTGTGGGTCACTGTGGCATCCTTCTCTGTAAGCTGCTGACTAGGTGGCTGCTGTAAGAACAGGATGGGCTTCCAATATCCCATTCTAGTTGCTGCCCCCTGCAGCGTGGTGCTAATGTATACATCTTTGCAAGGGCTGATTTTGGTTTCCCAGTCCGGCCTTGGGGGACATTGATCAAAGAAAGCTCGAAGCCATATCTTGCTCTTTAGGGTGGTGGAGGTGATGGCAGGTGTTAGGAAACGCAGCCTGTGTATTTGCCTTTAATTCCTTCCTCCCAGCTCCTCCGAGCTGACCTCTGCGTGCTGCGAATCCGATTAGAGGAGCAGAGAGCGGCGCAGCAGCTCCGAATCAGTGCCTTTAACTACACGGCACCCTCCCGGCGGCTCGGCGAGCAGCAGGAATCAACACATCGCTCTGCTTGTAATTCTGGGCCTGCCTCGGGCCTTGTGCGAGGGGAGGGAGGCAGGCGGGGCGCGGGGAGGGGACGGATGGAGGAGGAAAGAAAGGACCGCGACAGGCGTCGCCTCCATATTGCTGCGTGTGCAGGGCGGCGTTTAACAGGCGGGCACCCAACGCTATGGCGCATTGGGCACCTATAATGTTGTGCAGGGAGCCGCCATTTTGGTTAATGGTCAGGCAGATGAGTGTTAACCATTAGCTGCGTGATGGTGTTGTTATGGTACAGACTTGCCAGTTTCACAGCTAAAGCTTTTGCTTTGTGGTGGTGCGAGGACTGTGCCACGATTCGTGTACCGACTGAGTTGCAACTGCCTCTTAATGATGGCATCAGGAATTAACCAGTCTTCTCATGTAACCGTTTGGGCTAATCGAGCCGTGATTTTATTTATGATGTTTTTTTATAGCGCAGGAATTTTCTAAAGGTATTGGAGCACTTTACGTTAGAAACAGAACTCAAGAAATGCAATTTACAACAGTCGTAAATAAAAAGTCCGAGAAGTAAACAGGTAGCAGGCTCAATAGATTGTCATGCAGTATCGAATCGAGCTAGATAGAGACTGAGGGCACGGATCACTCAAAAACTGTCTACTACTGATTGTAGGGAGCAGAGAATTAAACTAAAATGCTTTTTAATAGGCAGACAGAAGTTTAAACCAGTGTCTGTGTGATGGGTACGCGTGGGGCCCCTATCAAGGTGTAATGGTTAAACTATTTGCTGTATGATGTTGTGAATGTTACACCAGTACCCGGTGACAGTGTAATGGTTTAACCAATATCCAGTTGATGGAGTTCCCGGGAAGCTGGTAAGGTAACTCAGTAGTGCTAGTGAAACAGTTCAGTGAGTTAAAGTATACACAGCAGAGATCAGCATGTTTCCTGAAGGTAACAGGTTTAGATTCTAGGGGGTCTATTAGAATGTCGGCGGATCGCCACCGCCAGCATGGCGGTGGTGATCCGCCCGACATTCTCCTCCGCCTGTATGACATTTCCCCCCGCTATATTAGTATGGCGGGGGGGGACCCCGGCGGACGGAAAGATCGTCTGACGGTTTTCTGCCGGTCACACAGGGGACCAGGCGGAAAAGGGGCCTGATATGGTGGTGGTGTCTGTTAGACACCGCCATCCATATTATGATGGCAGCGGGAAACAGCCTTTCCGTGGCGGCGTTGCCGCCATGGGAAGGCATGCAGATTTCATAGTTGGGGGCCCGTTGCGGGCCCCCAGGATGTTGGGGGGGTGCACATGGGGGGTACCTACGGCACCCCCCTGCATTTACATGCACAACGTGGCAGGCACCACGCGGTGCCTGCCACATTGTGCATGCAAATGCACAGTGTGCAGCCACACCGCACCGCCCGCCATAATGATGTGGATGGGGGATGCCACCGTGGCAGTGGCATCCTAATTGCCGGTGCGGGACCACCGCACCACTGGCTGTCGGTCCCAGCACCACAAGGGTGGCGGGCAGGCGTAAGTCCGCCTGCCATCCTAATAGGCCCCTAGGTGTCCACTTTACTTTTCGTCCTTTTAAGCCCAGTAAAATGACTACTGGAAAGTGCATTATTCATTGTTTGCACTAAAGTAAGCGCACTGAGAAATATTTAGAGCACCCCCTCACAAACAACACATATCAGAACCCTTTCTGTAGCATCAAGCACTTTGTTGAATTGGAACCCATCATATTTGAGAGTTTCAGAGAGCCAACTACTTCAGTTTTGCCACTTCTGTTAGCAGTCTTTCACACTTGTGATTGTGGTGAATAGTGCAACCACTCACTGTTCTTGTGCGAGTAGGATGAGTCCTACACAATGACAAACATTGGCAAGCAGCCTACTGCCATATCCAACAGTGGATGTAGTGCAAGTGATTGGGAGAATGTGGCCTCCAAAGTGATATCTCACTGCTGGCTATTCCAGATAAAATAAAGAAACTGGGGCTACCTCTTCACAAGACCACTGTAACGATCCTGGAAGCATCACACCTCAATTTTAGAAGAACAGACACCCTTGTTCGGGTTACAGTAGACTCTGAAATGATCTATAGGAATGTTTCTCTTACATCCACTACTCAAAAGCAGCACGACCCCTTCGGGTCACAGGAATACAACAAGCATCGCATAGGGAGGTAATCTGACGTCCTAGGTTAATGCAGAAGTAACCACTGTCTTTCAACCTGCATTCACTAATATGCAAGACTTCCTATGGCAATGCTCCTACTCACTTTAAACTAGCATCGGCAAAGCCAGTATATCTGGATTTTGCAAACTGGTGCAATGCCTATTTATTTTTTATTACAAGCATGTGCCACACAAATAAATTGAAGAAAAAGACGTGACACCCAGTTACTTACAATAAAACGTTTAATTTAAAAAAAAGGGAAAAAACGATTACATTTAATTTTGAATACAAAAGTATGGGTGCTTCCTAGCATCTGGGTGTACTTGGAACAGCTGCAGACATCCTTTTTTTTATTTTTATTGCACATCACAGGAAAATATGATTCTCACAGGTGCAGTGAAAATATACAATTGGGTTTGAATTACTGTAACCTGAGGGTATAGTTCCAACTCACAAAGAAAGGAAAGGAAAAAGCTTGGCACTGTAAAGTATTGTCCTATTAGCCCTGGTACTGAATGCACTTAATTTTAGGTGAATGTGCAAATGTGTGACTGCACTCACAGTGTAAGACTGCCAATGGCTGAACACAGTGAACCAACTAACCTATCTTATACACTCTTGAAGGTTGGTAGCAAAATGTGGATGACAGTTTAACAAACCAATGGATGAAGATGGCTGACCAAAGCCTTTCTAATAATGTATATATTCCTTGTTATTTTTTTTAAATTACATGTAGCTGAGGTAATAGCAAATGTGATCTTTTTTGCCAGCATTCTGCAAGATCTAGTCCATCATCTAGCAAGTGCCTTGAGCTCCTATAAAAGCACGGCCCTTTCTATGCCGAATACCATCCCTAAGTGAGCATGCACGCAGCCCATTCTATACAATGCTTTGACATTGTGGGACTCCTTGTTGATTGACAGAGACAAGCAAACCCGTCACTTGGTCTTCTGAATGCTCATTAACACAGGCGTTTCTATAAAACTTTCAGCATCGCAACATCTTAAGTCTATTGCTGTTGACGCCCAATCAAAAGTTTGCGTGATCCATATTTTCAGTTAAAGTATTTATTAAAATATGGCCATTATTACATAGATAAGATTGCGTGGAACGCACAAAGCATCAACATGAGGCAAAATGATTGCTTTGCACATATGGAAGCATACAAGAAAGCTGGTAAAACGATTTATTAACTTTGAAGGTTGATTTCTCTTCCGAAAGTTTGTTTCACTATTGGTATCAAGAACTGTGAATTGAAATATACATGGTTACGGTATTGTACTTTTGTGACCAGTAAATTCTGAATTACTCATTCCTAATAAATTGGTTTTAACGTTTATGTAGAAATTATCACAATTTAACTTTTTTTAGAAGGTTACTGATTTTTCAATAAATTTTCCTTTCTTAATCTCTTATCAACCCCATTCAATATTATTATATATTTTTTACTTTGTTATTGAACAGGAGTCGAGAAATTATCACGCACCGTACACACCACATCATTAAATGTTGTGTAAAATAAATCTCTTTATATTGTAGTGTGTTTTTTTATTGTTTGTAATGCTTCGATAAATGCCAGGGCCACTGATTGCAAGTGCAGAACGTTAAAAAATCACCTATAGTGTTTAGATGCGAAGCATATTTTGGTGTGGTTGAGAGTATTGAAAACACCCTTTGGACTGCAGCATTCCTTCAAAACCTATAATCAACTGGTTCTTCTTTTAAGCAGAAAATGTCCATGAATGGGTCACCCACGATTCCAACCCATAGTTCTTCTTGTCAGCATGTAATTGAATTCACTGTGGATCCAATTAAATGCTCCTGTCAGATCCCGGAAGACTGCCAACATTATTTCCAGATCAGTTCCCTGTCAAAGAACAGGTCGAACAGGTACACTATAGCTGATGGCCTGTTTGATGCTACTAAGCTGGCAGGAAGATTTCGGGTGGCTTCAATTCAAACAGGGCACAGCTATTGCAGATGCGTAAGTCTGTTCACAAGTATGAACAAGATCATAAGTACATTATTGTATGTGCACTAAGCATTCTGACCCCATAATTGGGCCTGGGTTTACACGTAGTAATACTCTAAAACCAGTCATTGAAAATGCTATCAACTATGACCTTTATGCCAAGAAAAGTTTTTCCTAAAACTGTCGCCTGCTTTTGAATTTTACCATTCAGCTCAGGAGAGTTTGGTTTTGGAAAAAGTAGAATCCTGGCTCCATCAGGCGTGCCAAAGGGAACATTGTCCCAACTTTGTTGAAACAGCTTTACTGGATACCAGCTACCTACAACAGCACCTTCCTCTGGAAGCAGCAGTATGCTGGAACTCTCAAGTTTTTTCCAAGTTACACAGGTTTAGGACACGTTTAAGTATATAAACACTGTCTCCCTACTCCCTATCTCCTTACAGTCATTCTGAATGTATGCGCCTTTGCTGATATCATGATGTGCAACTAGATGACTCAGGTAGAAGTTTTTTTTTTCTGAAAGTGCTCTTTTTCAAGAAAACTGCACATTCCATGCTCCAGTTGAGAATGACGCCTTGCATAACTCTGTATAGATGACATAGGTTAATTTCCATGGCTCACAGAATATTATTACAAAAGATTCAGAACTCTGATGCCATACTACTCCTACATGTAAAGACACAAGCCCACATCTCCCCTGCCTTGAGGGCCCTACAATGGTTACTTGTTACCAGAAGATCCACATTCAAGCTGCTTTGTCTCACCCACAAAGCAATACATGGAGCCGGATCACTTTTCTTAGGAATAAAATCACCATATACAATCGACAATGGAACCTACGCTCCAGATCTGCACCTCACCTCAAAATCCCACCGTACGAGGAAAAAAACATATGTGGCACATCCTTCTCTGTTCAAGCAGCCAAACTAGGAAACTCATTACCTCAAAACATAAGATCAGCGGATAACTATCTTATCTTCAGAAGAATACTCAAGAGTTGGCTCTTCCCCACATAACCACCATACTCAAACACAAAGGTACAGCATACCCCTCTTTATATAAACATTTAATTTGATTATATTTATGTATCTAGATATGTGTCATTCTTTGTATAAATATGTATAATAATTATGTTTTAAATATATGGATATTTTTCATGTCTGCTTTATAAAAGTACATATTACTTATGGTTAAATATATATATAGATTATTCTACGCTTAACATATATATATTTCACTGCATACTTGATTAGCTACTTATCGTTCTCCGTTTATTTATCAATCAAAATATGTAAATATTATCATCATTATTGTATCTACCATTGCTTCATTATTGAAATATTGAAAAAATATATAAGAATTTTTTTTAATACACAAATATATTAGCTTAATGTACAACACTTGAAAGTCTGAGTTTAATTTATACAATTTAAATCTTGATATATTACCTTCCATATACATTTATGCCCTCTATGTAACTTATGCATCTATATATTTATTACTTTACTCCTACCGTACAAAAAGAACGACAGCATTAGTCTCTCCAATGCACCACCCTATGCTTCACCCTATACTGCTCTCAATACATCCACTACCTTCACTCTCCGACTCACCCAAAACCTCATTCAACTACTATGATCTCCAAAATAACCCTTTCTAGGCTCTTCCATCCTCTGGACCTCCTTGGATCACCCCAAATCTCCTTTTATTACTATGATCTCCCAAACAACCATTTCTAAATTCTTCCCCGATGTATCCCTCCTTAGACTGCTTCCAAAATCCATTTTACTACAGTGATCTCTCCAATCCATTTTTAGAGACTCTTCCCTCCTCCAATCCTCATGGCCCATCCAAAATCTTCTCTTATTACTATGATCTCCCAATAAACACTTTCTAGTCTCTTCCGTCGTCTAGCCCTCCATTATTCTTTTCAACCCAACTAACAGACTCACATGTCCATGCTCAAACTAACTCATATTACCCAATACTAATTCACCACTAATCCTTTTTGCGTTCCGGAGTATTGTGCTACTTGCCGTAAAGCATTTTGATGCCTCGTCAGGGTTAGTAAGCATTATATAAAAACATTACAATAATAACTACAATTAAATTTATGGTTATTGAATAAGCATGCCACTTACATTAAAACAATCTGCGCATTATACTTCTTGGTAGTATTTTTATTTATTTATTTGGAGGCAGTTGTAGATGAAATACTGCTCCCAAAGTAGAAAATACTACAATCGCCCATGTGCAGTACTTGCTATCCATTTACTCTGAGTGTTAATCTTAACCTCCGAGTTACAAACCCTATTGAGAACACAGGCTATGAACCTCTTCTTAACATCATTTTAGTCAATGGTCATAGTTACCTCTCCCCTCTCCCCTCTTTCACTCTCTATTTCTATCGTCTAAGCAATTGTAGCTCTCTGCTGGGAGCCTACTTTGCGGCGTGGGGGGATTTTTCATTACATTCCCTTCCCCGCTCCCCGCAGTTGGTAGCAAATCCAGAGGCGGAATGACTGTGGTTTATCTAGGTTAGGCCGACCTTCCGAAGCGGCCAGTTTTAAGAGCAAAACATTGCAGGTAATTGCCTTGTCGTTTGGCTTTTAAGACGTGAGACGTGCGTGGCGTTTGTATAAGGAACCTTGGTGGGTATGTGGACCCGCTGGGGGTCATTTCCATGCATTTTGCTTTCACCACCAGGCTGCTGCGTGCACCGAACACAAGAAAGCCAAGAGCCAGCAGTGGATCAGATCAATCTTCACGTGCAGATAGTATTGAAGGATTATCACCGCAGAAGAAATCGATTTGGTAATATAACATGAGTCCTGGGAATAATAATTTGCTATTCCTTCCACAACGGTGGTTGTTGTTGCCCTTTTTAGACATGAACGCGTGAGCTGCTTTCAGTGTTTTTCTCTTGTTTTGGACAAGAATCCTGTATCTGGTTGGGTAATCACGTCATTATTTCATCACCTTGGTGAGCACGCTTAAGTATTATTCTTGACATAAATCATCATTTTCTGTACAATAAATGCAGTTAAATCAACCTGGCTTTCTACCTGGGCCGTTAAAAGCATATCAACATTTCAGAGTCTGAATTTAGATCCACTTACGCACATATAAAGAACCTTGAAATGGAGAATTTTCTCAATTTTGGGCAATCTGTGCTTTGACTGGATAATCCACAAGTTTTAAATTATTGGATATTGTTGTTAGTGTCCCTTTAGTATAGAGTCATACCTTTTTTATCTTGTGAGGCATCATATTCAGATTTAAATGTCTAGCAAGCCAATATTTAAGTAATTAAAATGGGAGCACAAAAGCCTCTGTACAGAAAGTGCACTGCTAGGAAACCGCGTCTCAGGGCCAAGCGCTTACCAAGTTGGTTATGCTGCAGTCATGCAGTCGAGCCTGGAGAAGGTTTGGTGGCACGCAAGCACACCATGCTCATCTCCCAAATAGATAGAATGTGGATTGTGCTATTAAGGAGACTTGCAGAGACCTCTAGTCCTTGGCTACTGGCTGTGGCTTATTGCTAAGGAGGGACTAGTCACTCCATCATTGACTGAAAAAGTACAGAAAGCATAGGGAGAAAAGGACCACCAAGTCTGCAGGATTCTCTGCCTCCTTGATGCACAGTGACAGCCTGCAATCTCCACGTGTGAGCTCACATTTGCCGTGTGCATTGCCACAGGCAGGACTATATCTGATCTGTGGAGGCAGCCAAAAGTAACTTCGGCTGCGGCCAGTACTATTCACAGGACCACATATACTAAAACAAATGCTAATGCTTTTGGTGGGGGGTGTTGCATCGCCACCAACCTCACGGTGGTTGAAGACTACGGTTTACACGTAGGGGCTTATTGTCTTTATTTCAACACGCCTCTTCTGAAAATAGGTCCAGCATCACTACCATAAGAAGGCAGCCTTACAATGAAGATAAAATGGACATCTGCACAGTCCCTGTTACTCATGCTTTAGAGGAAGCAAAAATAAATGTAGGTGATGCTGCAGGTTGTGTGCAGGCTTTGGTAAAGATATCTGGGATTTAAAATGAACAACCAGTGTTTTCTTTCACACCAGGAAATGGTGGCTCTGCTAAAAGGCACTTACATTGAAAGAGGAGTCAATATTCTAATAGATCCATATTCCAGAATCAGGACTTCTTGTTGCGATGCATTATAATCCCTTTAACGAAGGTCAGCCAACCTGGCACACAACTATGAGACTTCGTGAGCTGGCCTCCAAAGCATTACTTCAAAGTATCTCAATATTAGGTCCTCCTCAGCTAAAAAAATAGCACCTAAGAAAAGTGACAAGGTGATCTGCTAGGGATCTTCTAATGGTCTTCTTCCAAGGCTTTAGGAGAGAGAGTCCATGAGGAGGTTGCATGGTAGGGTGGTGGGTCCAGTGTGAACAACACTACAGCAGATCACTTCCCGTTGATATGTCAAGCATCTAAAACACTATAGAGCATCATGGTGGACCTTGAGAAAAAAGGTAGCACCTGAATTGTGAAACATTGAGGAATGTAAACTATTAGCTGATTCTATGGGCTCGGCTTGGAAAAGTCTCATCAGAAGTGGAGCCACACAAGTCTACAAAAGCACCAGCAATCTTTGTGGCATGTGAAAGGCTTTCTTAGCCTGTGGTATTGTTCTGACTTTCCTGGGAAATGATTGCACTTCAGTATATTCAAGGCGCCGACTAAAGATCAATTCAGTGCATTCTGTCAGCCTGTTAGTGCAGCCAGCTTAACCAATCAGTAAACACGAAAACAGCGATCGATGCGAATTTTACTGATTGTAGTTCATATTATCATGGAGATGTGATTCAACCCACTTCATCGAATCATTATGCAGTTCTCTGTGCTCCTCTACGGAGAAGGCCTATGGAAGTTTAGCTGGTATTGCAGAAGACGTGGAATAAACAAGGGGTGAGGGATACAGGCTGAGAGGTCTAGAGTTAAAGCATGTCTTAAAAAAGATGGCGCTCGTGGTTTGCATTTGGTATGCCCGAGGGCTTCATGCTGACTTAACAACTTGAGAAGTTTACAGACAGAACAAGTTCAAGTTCAAGAATACTTTATTCAGTTTCTTGAACATCAAAGTTGACAAATTATACATCCATAAAATACGATGCTAAAATATCATCATTCTGCTAATGCATAAAATGCTTAAAAACAAACAAACTTTAAATGCACTTGTTAAAAACTTCTTGGTTAAAACACACCATCATATATTACACATAAAAAATCACTCAATTTTAAGTAACCACAACAATATAGACATACATGTGGAAACGGTCAACGCGCCATTTCCCCCTAGAAAGTTTGGCAGCATAATCATTTTGCCATACAGGCCCTCTGGATTCAAGTCAGCAAAATCTGTTAGACTTAAACAAAGGGACAATCTAAAAACTAAAAAGCAGTAAGCAATTGACTTAAAATGTATCTCCTTTGACCACTCTATCAGTTAGAGGGAGGCATGTATAATTTGCATGGTGCAGAATAATACAGTAATGGTACCATCAAAATATGACACAAAATCACAATTGTGCAGATGGACGTTGCTTCAGTAAATTCTCACACCTCAGGCAGACATTAAACAGAAATCGGCTAACGAACAAAACTGTAGGACCTGATGCATCAGTCCTTAGGATTACCTACACATCAATACAATAAAAAGTCCCCATAGTAAGGCAGATCGGACGGAGCCATCGTCTGTGCGTGTGACGATACTCCGGACAAACAAAGATGATATGTTCTACTGTTTCCAGGGCTGTGTTGCAGGCTGGACAAGTTGCAGGGACTGGTCTTCACACCTATTTCTAGTGAAGGATGTTATAGGAAGACAACCTAATCTAAACCTCATATACAGACTCTTGGCCAATGGCGGATTAATGTTGTCCATATAAGATTTGAAAGCCGGGGTTGGCATGAAAACCAGGAACAATTCAATCAAGTGCCCCAAGTTTCACCTCAAAATGTTGTTTCTCAAGCACATAAGACCAAAATAATGATTTGAAAATCATGTTGCCGTCTTTACAAATTAACTCTGGTGCATTCTAAAATCTAAGTAATCCCAATTTTTTACACCACTCGTATGAAGCTTAACCAGGGAACCTTCGCAGCGTGATTGGATGCCATTGAGTCTCTCAAAGAGTCTTTATAATCTACAAGCTCATGGGTCACCCACATACAAATCCAAAATGACAAAGGTTTCAATTGAGCCAAGTCAGACATACTTTTTATGCCTAAGTCAAAAGAGAGCTTAATAAGGGGGTTGCTTCCTGGTACAGAGACCAACGCTCTGATAAAGTTGTTCTCAGGTACAGTAAGCTTATCAGTGTCAGTGTATCCCCAAACGTACACTCCATATAGGGCAGCATTTTGAGCTTTTGCTTGGTCAGCCTGCAAGGATGGGGAAATTGATCAAGTGCCTGTGTACTTTTGGAATCAGAGTATGGTTTTAGATCTATGGGATTTTACAAGTGACCCCCACTTATATTTATTGGGCAGGGTCAAACCTAAATAATCAAAACTATAAACCCTATCCAATCTATCTTTGCCAGCCTTAACAATACGACTTTTGGTTGCATTTTTGCTAAAGACCATAAACTTAGTTTTGGTTGCATTGAGTTCCAGACCCCTAGCTACACAAAACTCTAGATACATGTCTAGCAGATTTTGTAAACCCAGCGGGGTTTTAGATATTAGTAAGGAATCATCTGTAAACAGCAGTTTGGGTATTTTAATCCCATTCAGAGTTAGGAAGTCGTTAACACACTTCAATAGTTCCTTAACCACATTATTAACATACAAAGTAAACAGGGTAGGTACCAAGACACATCCTTGACGAACACCCCCGGGAGATTAGGATACGCTTTGTCAATTCCCCTTGGTTATCCCACCTGACCTGCGCATAATTTCTTTCATGCAGTCTAATCAGTAACTCAATTAAACCTCTCAGAACCCCCATGCTTTCTAAAACTTTCCAAAGATTCTCTTGGGGGATTAAGTCAAATGCTGTGCGTAGGTCATAAACGCCTCACATACTTTTTGGCACCTGAGCAGGGCATATTTCCAATACAAGAGGGAGAACTTGAAAACTTTATCTAAAGTGCTTACTTTAGCACACAACTCTGCCTGGGGGGGGGGGATATCTATACCCTATCCATCCAGTGTTGCAATTTATTCAGTACCTGCCAGGCAAGAATCTTTTGGCGATTATCTATTAGGATGATCAGCCTATAATTATTAGGTCATCCTGGATCACCCTTCTTAAAAATGGGAATTATTTCCACCCCTCTCCTAGTTTCTGGAATCTCTCCACACTTTACTATTGCATATGATACAATGTCCATATAAAAGGCCCTCAGCTGGGGTTCTTATTTACATAAATCACCCAGAACTCGATCAAGAGTGGGTGCCTTTGATGGCTTTAAGCTGCCATTGGCAGAGAGAGTATCCTCTAGGCTAAAGAATACTTAAACATACTCACTGTTTCCCAATTTTAACTAATCGCCGTTGGGGCAATCATTCACCTCACTGCAAGACTGTTTAATGGCGGGATCGGGGGCATACAGTTTTGCGAACTGTTCTTCCTACTTCTCTGGTTGGATGTTATGATGTCTGGGATTAGTAGTCCCAGTAAACCCATGAGCAGTAATATACAAGAAGGTCTTACCATCATCCATTTAAAGAGCTTGAAGCAACTCTTGCCAGTTACTATCCTCCAGTCGCGTCTGGTACGGGCAGTGGTTGATCTATACTTCAAGCGTGCTACACAAATATCCAACCTATTACACCCCCTGATAGCGCCTTTTAATACCTGTCTAGCTGATTTGCAATCAGCTGAAAACCATTTAGGGTCCTTAGAGGAAATGTTTGACTTACTACGAGTCTCATTGTAGAACTCTCAAGGACTTTAATAAAGTTACCATGAATATCTAGTATAGATACATCCACAACTGAAATATCCTCATAATTTGACAAATAATATACAACCAATAATAAATCTCAGCATGAAGATTCATGTTTGCCATTACACTAGGCAAGGACATTCCTCAACAATTGTTGGCCATAATTGGATCGGAAAACACACTAGAACAGGTATGTGGCAATCTCTTGAAGTCATCTCCAATTTAAATGATATTCAGAGGTTTATGATCACTGTTGGTACGGTTCATCATCCTTCATATCATGAAGCTGTGGTCACAAACTAACATCCAATAGGACGGAATCAATTACACTAGATATACATCCCGAAACTGCTCTATTTGGGTCAGAACAAGTTCTCCCATTACAAGCTCTCTAGCTCCTCCCCACAAAGATACAATTTGCAGGACAACATTGGAGGAGTGATGGTACTAGTATTTTGGCTTTCTGTTGGAACTGAGCGATCAGCACATCCAATAGAGCTAAAGTTGGTGAATCACTAAAACTAGTGTGGACCTGGCATAGAGATTCAAAATTACCAAATTCAAGCCAGTCGGAAATGTAAACACTATACGCATTAAATCAGGGGAATCAATATTCAATAACCTGTGGATGCAGCCCAAAACAGTCTTGACCACCAACACCGCCTGCCCCGAATTCTTAGGCGGGAGCGTTCTTGCATTATAAGTAACAAATCCATGAATAAAAACCTCTTCCGTTGCCTAAGTCTCCTGGAATAAACAAATGTCAAAGCTCCCAATAAAGGATAACCATTCTTGCTCATCGAGTTTTGACTTAACTCCAGCCAAGTTCCAAGTGACCAAGGAAATACCATATTTTAGAGCAGAATTCAAGGGGGGTTGCAGTTTAGTCATCTAACATCATCGGGAAGAATTGAAAAGATGCATGCAGTCCCACTGACGCCCCCTGTAGCAGCAATGAATATCAAGTTAATACTTGGGAATGGAAATGATCCCACTTTATGCATTTAGGTATTAAGAGGCAGAGTAAGACATTACAATAATCACATCCTCTGCACCTTTGAGGGACTGCCTATATATAACCCGAAACTTTAAAGTAAACATTGTCTTCCTTTACTTTCTTCTGGCCCTAATCAAATCAATTCTGTCTTCATGTCATTCGCCTCCCCCCTTCAGCATCGCAGAGACAGATATAGCCGCCATGAGGTCTCTAGCTGTGAGTGATACAGCTGATGTATTTCAATGAAGTAATGTGGCCATATTGGCTTGAGCCAACTGAATGCTTAAATGAGACTCCCAAGGGGTGGATTGTTATTAAGAACTAAAAAGGGAATAGCACATTGCTTTGTTATTGGTAGTGACCTTGCGAGCAGAAGAGATGATCTGCTACTTCACAGAAGCCTACCAGTGCCCAGCACTCGACTAGGCCTAATTAGCGTTCTGCTTCAGTTTCCTAGGACTAGGCTCATAGGGCTGCTGGCGTAGAACTGCCGGTGGTCAGCAGTGACTGTTCATCTCTGCTAACATTAGAAGAGTTGGACCTCTTTAAGCAGAGAAGTCATTAAAGTCTCTCTGATAGTGTTGCCAGATGGCCTGCTTTCCTCTTTGGCTCACACTGTGGAGGTATTGCATCCTCCAAGGTTGATGTACTTTCACAGGCCTTTGAAGTCCTACCCTTGACTCTTGGTGAGTTTCCACCAGCAACTACTTTTTAACAGGGGCAGTTACTTCTTATAGATAAAACATGCTACGTTTAATTACATGTTTTTTTTGTTTTATTTCATCCCCCTGCTTGTTTTATTTCATTCCCCGCTAAGGAATGAAAGCCGTTCTCATGTACTGTGTTCTCCTTTGGGGTTAAATAAAAGTATGCTTGCTGGGAGGAAAGGGATCACCAAATGGTAAAACTTATGAACAATCCACATTACATTTGGAATGGAGTACCTAGCTACTTTTTCATTAAAACAAGGCCAGCGTGGCATTTTCCCAAATAGAATTGTTTCTGTAGATTCGGTTGCGAGTCCCAGAAGAGAAGTAATGGCTTGATTATTTACCAGTAATCTTCATTACCCTTGGTCCAATGCTTCTTTGTCATAGTCCTAAATATAAAAGTATTCCCGGAAAACAGCATACAAGACTATGTCACGCACTGAAGATAACCTTAGTGACCATCAATTACTCGTTTTCAGTCCCTTGAGTCTTTCTAGTAAAAAATACTCTGCCCCCTTCCAACATAATTATTCCCTTCTAACATGAAGTCCTGTACATAATCATATCCTGGAAGCAGACAGGAAAGATAAGCAGGCTGGGACTTGAGATAAGAACAAAGATTTTGAGAATTGAGGTTTCGGATGCTAAGTTAGAGGCAGACACTTAGCAGAAGAGTTGGAGATATATATTTACATTGGGAATGACCAACATCATTGAGTACTGATCACTGATATTGCCGATTTATGGTGTGTTGTTTGGTCAGGATTGAAATTTTGCTTAAACTGTACAGTAGTACAACCATCCTGCTTTAAATCTCTGGGCTCCACTTTAATTGATAATGGTAGTCTCAGTTGTTGTTGATGAATGTTGGCCTTGACTACCGCTTCTGCTGTACCCATTGACACATCGCTAGAGCGAGGCCACGCCACCGTCACTCACCTGCAGTGTGATTCCCATGCATTGTTTCATTGAGGTGTGTGTTGATGAAGTGCCTTCACTTCAGTGTGTCAACCCAGACTTGAGGGTTTGATGGACGGGCATCTCAATACATACTGTGTCCACAATGTGGTACTGAAGCGTCTGTGGCGGGCTGCAGGATGCCTTTTCTGAAAGCTTTGAGATGCCTCCAACCTCCTTTAATTAAAGACAATTACTGCTTTCAACCGCTCTTCGCAGCTCAACTCTACTGTTTGCAAACACAGCTGCGGCTTTAGCCCCCCCTTTCACCCTCCCACCCGCTCCCTTGAGTCTCGCATCCTTGGAGACGTACAAGCTTGCCTTTTAATACTGCAATTTCTGTCGAAGAACCAGAACAGAACAAAAACAGCTCTGAATGCTTCCCTACCAAGGCGGATGGCGGCATGAGAAGAGGTCCCCTTGTTCCAGCAGAGCGGGAGGCGGTTGGGCGAACAGGGTGTGACAGGCGCACCTGCTGTGTTAATTGCACCCAGCAGGGGGCTGTTCTTGAAGGAACAAGGGTGGAATCTTGGTCAATTTCCTTGCACCAGCACCTATGGGGGGATTCTTCAGAACACTAAAAAGCGGAACAGTTGCCGCAACAGCAACATTCTGTACTGATGCTTGAATGCACCCGTACTCCATCCCACCCCTAATTTATGCCAACCCATGCACTCTTTCATTTGCCCATCTCCACGCATCATTCATGAAAGCGGTAGGTTTCCGCGACAGAAAGAACACTGTAGTGTGCCAAACGACTTAGCATCTGCATTTGCTGCACGCTCTCTGTTGTTCTCCCGTCTGCTTCTTCCATTTTCCTTCTGGTTGCTCCCAGAAACAAATCTCCATGGTTTAGGACGTGGTGTGTGTATAGAGGTCCAGTTGTCACACTGTGCACCAATGCAATGTGCTACCTCCAGGACCAATCGCAAGCCGACTTGCTTGCTAGGTCGCCCCGGATGGAATGTAGAGACAATGACAGCGGCTTAATCCCCAATGAATGAGCGCACCACTCTGCGCTTGTCTTTGTTTATAGGATAATCATAGTTGATGGTGTACATGCATGCAAAATCTAAATTATGTACAACCGGAGCGTGACATTTCACTGTAGGGTGTCCAATGGTTTTTTTTGTTTTTTTTAGCACAGAGCTGATTTAGTTTTATTGTGAAAATGCCCGTTACTCTAGCGCTTGAAACCCCCACATTCCTTTCTTTCCCACACACCACACCATTTTTGAGTCACCATGCGCCTGTTCTGGGTACTTACAGACTTAGGGGTAGATGTATCAACATACCCCTTTGCGATTTCTAAATAGTGATTTTTAAGGAATCGCTATTTAGAAATCGCAAAATGTGATGTATGTAAAAAAATCGCTATTTTTTAGCGATTTCTTAATCTTCCTTATTTGCGAATTCGCAATTTGCGAATTCGCAAATAAGGAATAATTTCCTATTCATTCCTATGGGCCAGGAGGCTCATAGGAATGATTGTGAAATTAATCTCAATTTGCGATTCGCAATTTGCTAATCGCAAATTGAGAATAATTTCGAGGGTGCAGGGGTGTCTCAAGGACACCCTGCTGCACCCCTGAAATGTACATGTGTGTGCATATGGTGCATATACATGCCCTATGGGCATGTGTGTGCGTCACATGCCACCTTAAAAAATGCCAAATTGTGCTTTTTCAAAAGAATTCGCAAATTAACATCAACTACAAGTTGGTGGTAATTTGCGATTTCTTAACCAAAATTCGCAATTGAAAAATGCTACATACATAGCATTTAAGGAATCGCAAAATTGCGATTCCTTAAATGCTATGGCAAAATAAGGAATCGCACATTTTTGCAATTCCTTAATTTGCACATTTTTGATGCATGCCAAAACATGCAAATAGACTCTTTGCGATTCGCAAACGGCTTGATACATCTAGGCCTTAGTTTGATCTGGCACTGTGCAACCCTATATCTCAGCCATTGAGTCATTCCTGAGCAACAAAGCAACAGATGATATTATTATCGTACAACATTCCAGGACTAGCAGTCTTGCCAGTTCTTTTGACCATGTAACCTCAAATCTGATTATATGTTGAAAGGGAAGAAAACAGGATCACAGGGCACTAGCAGCCCTGCACTAAACCTACCCCGGAAACCTGCACCATTCTGAAGAATCACTCAACCTCATCTGCAATCCCTTCTCTGGAATTCCACGAGAGCCCTTAACACATGGGGTGAAAACAGAAGCCACATATTTCCCTTGGCAGGTCCAGCAACAGACAAGGGAGTATGTACTGTTCTGGAGCACAGTTTTCAAGAACCTGGTAAGGGTGCTTCCTAAACTCGATTCACTATCTAGTTGAGGCTACATGCCATGTGGCCTCAACTAGAACGTTTGTTTTAGTGGAATAAAGCAAAATGAAGGAGGCGTCCATGGGGAAAATGTTAAGGACATTGGAGATTCCAGCTAGCAATGTCTAACTTGTTCAATCATCAATGTGCCACCACACAAAATCCATCATTTTTAGGGAGAGTGTAGTTTACTGTCAATGTTGTGGTTCCGCACTTTAAAGGCAGTGCGGTTCTGAATTGCCGCCAGCATCTTGCACCCTTTGTCAGGATTGTCTAGTGAGCACATCAATGAGAAGGGCCCCTGTACCTTTGGGATTTCAGGCCTGTGACATGTAACTGTTGCATCCAGACTTGAGCAGGTTTATAAATATGTCATAATAAGCCTGTCGTTGGACACACCCTAAATCCCAAGTTAAATACTTTTGGTAGTGTACAGGATGATAGCCATGGAATATTATATTTTTGTACAAAGAAACTAGCATGGAAATGGCAATAATATTATAGATGAAGGTCGGCAGATGTTTTCCTGGTTCTCTTGTTCTTTATTCATATACGTTTGCCACATAGATCAGGGCTGGATGTAAGGATTCATGAATACTTCTTCAGGATAGTGGGATTAAAGGAGGGGCTCACTTTAGTTGTACAGTCACCAACCCATAATGTTACATTTTCTTTAGCTAATCTCAGAGAGAACTAGGTAGAACAAAATCCAGTTTTACATCTCTCTAGATTTAGAATATACATTTATACATATAAATATATTTTTTCCATTTGCATTGTTTTACAAAGCTGATCTACAAGGTAAGTCAGTCATGTAGTCAATGCTCACGTGAGCCTGTGAAACGTGAACTGTGACAGTCCATATGTGGAAAATTAGTACGTTTTGGTGAACATTATCTGCGCCATCTTGCCTCTTCCCCTGATGCCACACTTTTGTCGTGCGCGCCCGCCATTTTAAGATGCCCCGATCAGAACAAACCCTTTTGCATGCCGCTGGCCCCTGACATAGCCCTTTGCCTTCACTAAGCCTGCACGCTGACCACCCCCTGCTTGCACCTGCCTTGAGTCATAAACCCCTCTTCGGCGCTGCTCTGCCCCAGGCCCTCATCCTGTTCCCAGCGCGACACCTCCCTGCTTTCCTTTCATGATCTCCGGCCCTTAGATGCAAACCCCCTTTTTCCCCGTGTGCCCGTTTTGTCCTCCCCGTTCCCAAGCCGACACCCAGCTCTGCCGATACCATCCTTGCCCCTCCCCGTACAATAGAAAGCTTCCCCCATCAAAGAATCCCCGGGTTGATCAAAGCCCCCCACCCCATGAGATCCGATCAAACTCCCCACATTCCGTGAATCGGCGGATTATCCAGCTGCGCGATGCTCATCACCTGTTGTGACTAGGGTGGGGACTTCAACTGTAAATGTGTGTGGGAACGGGCCCAAAGGGGAGTTCCGAGAATGTCTTTTCCGTACATCAAAGCTTTAACATGTATGTGTAATCTACAATAAAGTCATAAATGTGGGTATAAGAGGCCAGGCCTCAGAAAATACAGTTAGAGCACCTCAGAACGATACCTTCTGTCCGTTTCGTTGTGTTCTCCTCCGGAGAGAATAAAAAAACCTTGTTTCCTGCTTTCCAGTCTCCAGCGCCTGCCTCTTCATTGATTTAAATCACTAGGGGGTCACAGAGGCAATACCGCCGGGCAAATATCGATTGTCCCCGACCCGATTGAACTTTTTACAATTGGCGTCCCAAGCGTGGGGCCCATCAGCGACTCGTGGATCCAGTGGGAGAGGTCCCGACGACAGAGTGAACGACTGCAACGATCGGGAGAGCTCTTGCCCAATAGACCCTCGTCTGGCAGCCGATCATCCGAACTTCACTAGTTCCGAACAGACCTCTCTCGAGTGATCTACGGTCCTGACTGGGAACCATCAGGAGTGCCGTGAGAAATACGAGAAAAAGAGGACGATCGGGCGCTGGATTCGGAAGACAAGAAACTGTCCACATGGTCCGGGTAAGGTCGTGTTGCCACGACAAGTTGCGAAAAAAAATTTGTTTTGATTGCTTGATTGTTCAAAATACTAGTATTGCTCTGTTTATTTTTATTTGGAGATTCACTGTCTGCAAACGGAGAAACAACAGGCTCTCTCTCCCTTTGCAAGCAGTGGAGGATAGGTAGGGTAGCAGCCGTGCTTGTTCTTTTTCTCCCCCACTCAATAATTGCTTGAAACTGAACTGTTGTTCACAAAACTATTGTTTCCTGGAGATTCCCTGTCTGCAAGCAGGGAAGAGACCACCCTTTTTGCAGATAGTGAAAAGGGTAGGTAACGCAGATCTTTGCGGACCTACTCATTCTCCCCATTGTTATTTATTGGTCGTTTGGTTTTATATTTTTTTTGATCCATGAGGTATTCACTACCTGCAAACAACGTAGAATAGAAATATTCTGTCTAGTCTTTGCACCTAGTGATAAGATAGGCAGTGCTGACTTTTTAGTCCCTCGTTACGAGCCGTCATGTCTGTCTTCTCCCCACTGATAAATAGCCTGTTTAGCCCGGACCGGGTGTTAGAGGTGGACCATATAGCTCCACTAGAAGGCACCCCTAATAAGGACATGTTCATAAACTATGGGTTAGTCACCATAGCTTATAATAAATTATGGCACAGGTATACCGAAGATAGCCAAGACAAACAGTGGCCACTGGCAGGATCCTTTGACCTTGATAAAATAGAAACGTTAGAAATAGCCCTTCGAAATAATAAGACGACGCCAATTATGCTCGATAGTCTCGGTATGTGGCGCAGAGAGGCTACGAAACGACAGAGAAAAGACGAGGATAAACCAAGTAGGGAAATATACCGACAGGACAACCCCAGGACACCGCTACCCACAACTTATCCCCCGACACTATGCAAAGGACGACCAGACTTAGGGTCAGACCAATGCGCTTTTTGTAGGTATGTCGGACACTGGAAAGCCCAATGCCCGACTCTACTGAGCGTGAGTAAAGGCAAAGGGCCGACAAGAACGACAGACCGACAGTACGAGAAAAGGCGCGAGACAGAGAAGAACCCGACTTACATAGACAGACCAGACAGAACCACCACGTTTGATTATGCCCGATGGCACAGATTTCGCCAGGAAAATCTCAGCGGCATGCTCAAGTTCTCCTAGGTCGGGCAATGTCAAGACGGGAACCCAGCCTCGTTTAAAATTCACAGACGGAAAGAGATAATTATGACCAATAACTGTTTTTATATTTGTCTTGGGTCTTTGTATGTCGTACTTGTACTGTCCCCCGTCTGAGTTTGTGTGTATGTAATGTACAAATCTGCGTCATCCCTCTACACGTGTTTCCGTGTTACTCGACCTCTGTTAGCAGAAACTTAGCATAAAAGCAACCTGGAAAGAAAGAAATGGTAAAACAAAATCCGTAGACCATTAATAAACTTGAACTTTTAATTTAACACAACAAACAAGGAATAATAACGATAAACTGTAGAAAATGAAAGTCAAACAGAACATTCGCCCCCCCCCCATTCTGGAACCTTCCAAAGTAGGGCAGGGTTACGGCTACGCCCAACCAACGGCAACCCATATAAGGCGAGCCCCGCCGCCAACTCTTGGTCAGGAAATCTTAACGTATGGGGGAGCCGGAGGAGAGGCAGGAGCCCGCAGCCTGGGCATTTGCAGGTAGTCCCGCCACATGTCTCCTTGGCCGGCCGCAACGGGCCTGGAAAGACTAAGGTAGTCCCGCCACATGTCCAGAGGAGAACGAGGCACCTCTTCCTTTTCTCTTCCGTCACAGCCGCAGCAGTCCTGGACGGCGGGATGTCCTGCACGTACCTCCACAACAATTTGTCCAAGTTGGGCTGGGAGGGAGAGGCGACGCGGACGAGCCTCTCCCACCTCCACCGGTAGGAGGTTTCCCAGCCCCCAGCCCGACGCCGAACATCCCCAGTCAGGCGATGGTGCCCATACTTCCACAGCACCGAACACACCATGGTGGCACCCCAGTACTTGCGCAGCACCGAACGTACAATGGTGGCACCCCAGTATTTGCGCAGCACCGAACGTACAATGGTGGCACTTGGGGAACACCGGATGTGGAGAGGCCTTCATGCGGGGCGATGAAAAGGAGCGGCATGGAGTGCACCGGGAGAAGGAGACGATGTGAACGAGTCTCCCTCGCCCCCCCAGGTGGGGGCATCACAGCTGCACCCCAGCTGAACGTCCCGCTCTCACAAAACAGGGACCTCTTCCTTTCACTCCGAAGGGTCTCTTCCATTCTTGCAAACTCGACGAGAGTGGCCCCTGTAGGGCCTCAAAATGGCGTCTGGATCCGCTGGAAGGCGGGCCCCAGCCACTAGAGTAACTTTGGCCAGCCGTATAACTCGAACATTTGTCCCATGGAGCACGAGCCCCCATCTCCGACAGCATCTCCGCAGCCTTGAAGATCATACAAAGGTCCCCGGCGGAACCTTCGGCCTTTGCAGGTTTCCGGTAAGGGACGGCTGCCTCGATCGCCAACGAAACAAACATGACATTGCCACACCTTCTGTTAGCGTGAATTCTAGAACTGCCGAAAAGGACTCTGGTCCAAACTGCCAGTAATGGAAACATTTCCCCCTGATGCTGCTTCCGGACTGTGCCGGCCCCGCCCAAAATGGCGCTGGTATCAATCGGAACTTACGAACACCTCGTGGTGTTCCTTCGCACTAATATAAACTTGATGTTCTGAGATTTTATATGATCCTTTGTACACTTGGCTAGAAAAGACGAAGAGAACTCACTCGACGAATAGTGTGAAAAGATCCCCGTTACAAATGTTGATTACGAATGTACAATGTATTATATTTTTATAACTGATGTAAACCCCATTTACGACGCACACGTACGGTATGCATATAGGAAATCTGATTACAACTGTTATGATTATGCTTCTAAATTATGAAAATATATGCCCCCGAACCCCCAGCCAATTAATAGACGTTTTAGTCTCTTACAAATGAATGAGTAAAACTTTCCGATGTTTTTATTGCTGCAAACGACACCCCCCACTGTACGCACTTTAGCCATTGCCACGACCGACCAAATACGACCGCACCCTCATAATCCATATGCTGAAATGATTTTGCAAAATAAAGTCTTTGAAACTATGGACGGGTATTGCATGCTTTATTTTAAAACAATATGGGATGGGTGGGAAAGTTCTTTTCTGTGCACCCTACTCTGCTCTCTCTTTAAGGTTAAAAGAAGATGGTTGCCCAGCCCTGGAGGACGGATCGGATCGACAACACGACACTCCGCCTTCAAAGTACGCGACTGACTCATGAACTCTCGCGTAGAGGAAGACCTTGACTTCCAAGGATGGGTAAAACGAATGGTGTAAATGAGGGAATGTAAAAGGAGGGTGAAATGAAATAATGTAAATATTATAAAGTACAACGTTCCAAAGTAGCAGGGACCCAAGAACCGAAGAACTTTAGAACGCCACGGCGTTGAAAGAGGTTTAAGGATCCCGATAGTGAGATATATCCTTTGACTAGATACCTCGCACTAGGCACCTCTGGTTTCCTTTTTATGTTTCCCCGCAGACGCCCTACATGAACACACTACCCCCCCTCGACTCCGGAAACCATATCCCCGGGGACCCTGCCCCAAGGAGGAAAGACGAGTAAGAGGTAAGTAAAGGACTTATGAATCCATGTATTTGAATGCGCGCGAATGCTGTCTCCCCCACCCCCCCCCCCTTTTTTCCTCCTTCTGCAGGTTACATCAGAGATTACAGCTGAGGTGTGGCGAAGATCTGAGACCTTGCCATGTCTAAATACACGAAACGGACTAGCGCCGCAAGGTGGTGTCTAAGCACGCCTGCAAGCTACTCACGTATCGAACAAACCCGAAAAATTAGCACAACCTGATAAAAAGTGATCACCCTTAAACCAGACCGGACGAATGAACCCATGTCACGTATGATGCGAAACTGTGAGGGAATGTGTGTGTGTGTGACTGAGGCGTTGACCCAACTGGTCAAAGGACCGAGAATGCGAGAAAGTGCGACAAAATGGTACCTCCTTTTTTTCTTCTTTCCTTTTCTCAAAGCACGTCCCCTCTACCCTGTCTAATGCTCAAACTGCATGATTACAAGATTCTAACGCGGACTCGTGAATACCCTTTACTGTGTAATGCACTAAATAGCCTTTCTTGAATGCACTGCCACCCTCTCTGTTGCACGTGTACTATTTAGCCTGCCGTTGCACTCTCTCTCTCTCTCTCTCTCTCTCTCTCTCTCTCTCTCTCTCTCTCTCTCTCTCTCTCTCTCTCACTCTCTCTCTCTCTCTCTCTCTCTATTTTTGCACTACCACTCTTCCGAGTGGTTAGCCCCGAAATTGGCAGATTGCCACCCCTAGCACACCACCTAATTGGCTTCAAATACCGTCAGTATTTGCACAAACGCTTGTCTTTAATACAATCACCCTGAGGCCGCGTCATTACCTCTCCTTTTCCGCTAGAAGTCAATGAACCCAGGTTGGGCCGTAAGGGAAAGGACAGGTAAGACGACAGAGGTTCCCTAATCTGACCCGAAATAAGGGAACTACATGTCAACGGCTCCTATAGTATAAAACAAGGACCTCAGAATACGCGACCCTCCCCTCCCCGAATTGTCGCAATACCCAAACCAGAAAAACGATCACCCCCGTTACCTCCCCTGTCTATGTCCCTGGTTGTTTCCCATAAAACCCCTGTCCTTCCTAGTTAAGTAACCGGGCTGTAAAAGGTTACGTAGGACCCAGAATGATGTTTTACAAGGTTAACAGACTAGACCAAGGTAAAGAAATCATCAAAATGAACCCCGCAGTAGTTGAAAAACAGGATGCACCGATAGAAAGGAAATGTTTAGCCATGTTCGTCTCTCAGCAAAATACCTGTGTAGTATCATGTTGACGACTCACTGTACCCTTTTGTAAATGTAAAACTCTAGAGAACGGCATATCTTTGCCAGATTTGTCTCCCGAAGGTGGGTTACCATCAGATGAACTGTCATGCCTGTAATAAATAATTATGAAGGAAAGTCATAGTAAATCCAACAGGTCCGCCACCGGTCATTCATATGCCAGTTGTGAACATTAAATATAACGGACATTTTCATTCTTTGCCTGGAGCTGGGAGAGAAATAGACTTTTTGATTATCTTCATCTGAAAATTTTCTAAAGACTGTCTTTTCAAACTTGTTTAAGGGTACTGCTATTGGAGGAGAGAAGGACCGGATGTGGGAGCACGAGGCCCGACTGCAGACTAAGGAACACCTGCGACATTAGCCAAGGCGAGACCACGACTGAAAAGAGCTGCAGGACGAGGCACTGTTTTCGACAGCATGAAAAGAAAGGGTCGACCTGATGCCCCTGCTCGACGTCCAGTGCCTGTCGACAAGTCCCCGCTCTCTGAATTCCGTCACACGCCCGCCTATTTGAAGTCTCTCGTTCCCCTAGTTTGTTCCCAATTTGGCCTTGCTCCATCCCCCTTTTTCCTCTGACCTACCCTATGGACTGTTTTGAACGCTCTTCTTCCATCGGAACTTTCTGACAATCACCTCAAAGGACACAGGGCGAAAAGGACCTTTCCGACCAGAAACGCGAGGAAAGGGTCGTGCCCTGCAACGCAGAACTTAGAACAGAGCTGGACTTGTAGCTCCACCGCCGGTGCTCAACAGCGCCAACGAAAGACCACAAAGAACAATGAGAACTCATAAAACTTCGAACATTTGACATCCTCAATCACCGTTTTTTTTGCCTCATTTCTCTCCCAGCCGCCATTGTATTGATCCCGCTCCAATCCGAATCTGAAATATGTATTAACCTGCCAGTTCACGTTATGATATGTACTTGCTGCTCGCCGTTTTTGTATTTCATTCCTATGACTTTCCTGCTGAACAAATTTATCAAAGTTTATCAAATAGGTGCACCTCCTAAAAACTAGAAACCTCAAAATGTATTGTTTACAACTCTTTTTCATCTAGGGTTCCTACCGTTTTCTTTCTCATGCTCACTACAGTAGAACCGAATAGAAAATGAACCAGCAAGATGTCTTGAATATGTTAAAGGGAGGACTGTGGAAAATTAGTACGTTTTGGTGAACATTATCTGCGCCATCTTGCCTCTTCCCCTGATGCCACACTTTTGTCGTGCGCGCCCGCCATTTTAAGATGCCCCGATCAGAACAAACCCTTTTGCATGCCGCTGGCCCCTGACATAGCCCTTTGCCTTCACTAAGCCTGCACGCTGACCACCCCCTGCTTGCACCTGCCTTGAGTCATAAACCCCTCTTCGGCGCTGCTCTGCCCCAGGCCCTCATCCTGTTCCCAGCGCGACACCTCCCTGCTTTCCTTTCATGATCTCCGGCCCTTAGATGCAAACCCCCTTTTTCCCCGTGTGCCCGTTTTGTCCTCCCCGTTCCCAAGCCGACACCCAGCTCTGCCGATACCATCCTTGCCCCTCCCCGTACAATAGAAAGCTTCCCCCATCAAAGAATCCCTGGGTTGATCAAAGCCCCCCACCCCATGAGATCCGATCAAACTCCCCACATTCCGTGAATCGGCGGATTATCCAGCTGCGCGATGCTCATCACCTGTTGTGACTAGGGTGGGGACTTCAACTGTAAATGTGTGTGGGAACGGGCCCAAAGGGGAGTTCCGAGAATGTCTTTTCCGTACATCAAAGCTTTAACATGTATGTGTAATCTACAATAAAGTCATAAATGTGGGTATAAGAGGCCAGGCCTCAGAAAATACAGTTAGAGCACCTCAGAACGATACCTTCTGTCCGTTTCGTTGTGTTCTCCTCCGGAGAGAATAAAAAAACCTTGTTTCCTGCTTTCCAGTCTCCAGCGCCTGCCTCTTCATTGATTTAAATAACTAGGGGGTCACAGAGGCAATACCGCCGGGCAAATATCGATTGTCCCCGACCCGATTGAACTTTTTACACATAGACCTACAATTTAGGAACTAATGGGAAGTTTGTCTTGCATATTGTGCAGCCTCTGGTAATTTACAATAACAACCAAATTATTGCTTGACCGAGTGCCATCGAAGGACCACACATAATTTGAAAATGCATAACAGGTTATGGTGACATAGAACGGGAAAGTATATGAGCCTTAAATTCAGATGAAGGTTATCAAGTAATACAGAAAGACGTAAGCACACCGAGCCTGATAACATATATCAGCAGATTATACAGTGCCTGATATATATATATATATATATATATATATATATATATACTAGCGGAGAAAATCTAAATATTTGTGGCTAGGTTATAACTCCACATATTGAATGTACGCAATACATGATGACACTAAAATACGCTACATGAATAAAAAAAACAAAGTATACACAGTTTGATCCAAACCTAAGAAAATGAATGGGGTACTCGATCAATCGCTTCTAAAAGTGGAAGTACACATTTTTTGACTATGACACAATGTCTTAACAGACATTTTTGCTTCTCCCTTGAAGACACGTTTGCACTTTGCGTACGTAAAATAAACAGTGTATGGCATTATGCTTTTTCCCGTAATACATGAGCCTCTTTGCCTCAAAATGTCTGCCAAACGGTTGGTCATATTCTGAGTGCTCTTCAGGAGCCCCGGTGTGGGCAGCTGGCCCATCTCCATGGAAACGACTTTGCGCGGCTGGAATCTCTCTTCCTCACTGGCAAATGGTGCCAGGCCCTGAGGAATCCCACTTTCCCTGGATGCTAGCCCTAACCCTCAGTATCCTTGAAGGATGCTTCACAGAGTCAGTGTCTAGGGTACTTCCAAAGAGAAATTATCATCTGATCATCTGCAAAATTGTTTGAGCCAGCAAGAAGCGTACCCCGGGGAGGGGGGAGTGTCGATGATGAATTATGTGTTGGCGAAAGGTTAAAGGTTGGCATGGCAGATCGCTGAAACACTCTTCCCTTATCTCACTATGATACATTGCAGACCAAGACCAAGTCAAGTACCTTGGATTTGATCTAGCCCGTTGAGTGATTGGAGCACTGCTTGCTTGCACGTTTGCTTTTATTCACTGGGTAAATGATGTGTGGTTGTAAGGTCATATTTGGTACTTTTGAGTACAATATCTAGTTAACGCTGAGTTGAATAGAAAGGAAGTCTGGGGACGTGTTCTTAGAAGTGAAGCTTTTATGCTCATCCTAATCGATTGCAAATTGATTACTGGCTTTTTTGGGAGTTGAGTGGTATTCATTAATCATAGACATTCAAAAGGACTATCATGATCGCCTCTTCCGTGGAAAACCGGAGATCCCGCCTGTGAAGAATTTATAGGCTCACCGGAGAGTCTCTCTCTGGGCAGAATAGGTTTTCTTGTGATGAAGCAAGCCATCTTTAGTGGACATTCTTCAGACTCTCTGATAGATCTGGTTAGAAACCTGTGGCAAGTTGAGAGATCCAACCAGGGCCAATTTGATATTTGTTCTATGGTTTATAACTTACCTTTCAATCTGATTTCTGGACATCATAATGGTATTTTTTTAGTTAAATCGAATGGTCTGAAGAGACCGGTCTATTGAGACAGTTGGGTCCCTGGACAGGATAAAAAAAAGCATACATTAGAAAAAGTGTAAATGCTTGTCAATGCAAATGCAACTGCATGTTACATCAAATAAAGAAGATAAAATAAGCATTTTGAAGTGGTTTCTTATGGAAATATATTTGTACTTATGCAATATGAACAGCATCTGTACATGTTGGCATATATTTGTAGGTCACTGGCAAACTGTGAACTTGTGAACCAGTGACTTAGGGGCAGATTTACAAGCCCCTTGCGCCTCTTTTGCGCCGCCGTTGCGTCACTTTTGTGACGCAGCGGCGGCGCAAAAGATGTGCCATTGTGCGGTGTATTAACAACGTGACGCATCTGGGAGATGCGTCACGTTGTAAAGCCCTGCGCCATAAGGAGGCGTTCCTGCGCAGGGGGGGGGGGTGTTCCTGCGCAGGAACGCTTCCTAAAAGTGGCTGAGTGAAATCTACAAGATTTCACTCAGTCACTTTGGGGACCATGCTGCGTCAAAACCCTGCGCCTGCTTGAAGCAGGCGTAAGGCTTGACGCAGCATTTGACAGATAGGGCCCCCCAGAGCATTGCTGGAGCTCCGTCACGCTTGCGACGCAGCTCCAGCAATGCGTCGCCTTTACGGCACAGATGCGTGACGCATCTGTGCCATTTTGGCCCCATGGTGCGCCGCATTACAAATGCGTTGCATCATGGGTGACGGAGCTGTGGCGCACAATTACTGGCGCATCCCTGCTGATATGCAGGGGTGCGCCAGTAATTGTGAATCTGCCCCTTAGAGTTTCTGAAACTTAAAGAATGGACGATTCTTGCACAAAGGCATTGCTGAAGTCTCCCTGTTGGGCAAGGGTCGTGCCTGAAGCCGGCTGTTATATTGCCATTGCATGTGTTTGCTGTCATTCATTGTTATCCGCAATGTGTTTCTTTATACAGAGTTGTGAGGTATGGTTAATTTATTTTATTTTTAAGCTTGGCTTTTGAAGTCATTATCTGTGAGTGCTTTTTTAGTTCCGATGCATTTATTGACCGTTCCTTCCTATCCTTAGCACTTTCTTTTACTTTATTTGTGCACAACACTGAACATCACTTAAATCCAAAAGCCCCACACTTAGGTGCTTGTTGCAGTGTATTTGGTCACAAATGTAGGCAATAGATGTGCCAGAAATAGAAGCAAACAAAGCCTGTAATGGCCAGAATTTAAAGAGCAATAGAGATATAAGTTAAAGTCAAGGCTTTAAGTGGGCCGGGTCCTGCCGGTGCTCAAAACCGGCAGTTCTAAAAAACAGGTGCTGAGACGGGTCCCTATCGGGCTCTCCAATTTTTAATTCTGCGGCATTTCACGCGTTTGATATTTCTGCAATTCTATATCGCGCAAACTTGACTGCTTTACAGGGTAACAGTTACATTACACAAAGACATCATTATTATTTTTGGTAGGAACCGGGATTAGTGAGTTGTCCAGAATCGCAGGATGCTGAGCAGACGCTGAGAATCGAACCTGCTCCCCCCCCCCCCCCCCCCCCCGATCCAAAGCTGGCAGCTCTAGCCGTTACACCACAACCTCTTCCACGTGAACTAACCCATTTTCAATATTCTGTACAATGAAGTTGTAATAGTTGCTAATTTATGCAACTTTCAACCATTGACAAAGCCGATAGTCCTGGCTTGTTGTAGATGTAATGTTACTTGTTGTATTTTATATCTAAATGGAATGACAGCAACAGCAACATGGAAGTCTGGCGGCACACTATGCTAAGCATAGATTTTTAGCTTACGTGTTTTTAAGCCGCGCTCTTAATTATTTTGTTCACGTCCCTTTGACAGACCTCCCAGTTTTTTTATCCTACTTAAAGCCCTGTGTAGCAATGGAAGGAAGTGAGTATCAGATGTAGATGGTAGCTACTCTTCGCAAAAGGATTACAGTCTCTGTAGCTTATGTCCATGCAGATCTGTGACAAAAGGATACATCTCTGTGATGGTCACAGAGGATCACTCTTGCAGTGGTGGCCATTACTACACTGTGGTGCTATAGTGAAGCTCAAACGCAGCGACTGTGTTAAACCCACACGCGGGTGAAGGTGAGGCGACAAGGACACTTACAAGCGTAGACCTTGAAAATAAATTAAATTTGCCAGTAGAAGACAAAAATGATGCAGATACAAGGTAAGTGTACAAGGCAAACACATGCACGCCATCAAGGGACGAAACATAAAGGGAATGAAATAATAAACATCTCAACAAATAGCACAGTTCAACCGCCCCCTCAGCAGCTGTTAGCATTTGATGTTCTAGGGCACAGTGCCACCCTGTTACCAAACTGAAACATCTTGTATGGCAAGAGAGTTCCACCAGCTCCCAGATCATTTGATAGCAAGGGTGCCATGGACGCTACACAAAGAAAGGAAAATAGGTCCCCTGCACCCAAGTCGGTAATAAAAAGCACCCATAATTGGAATGCAGTGGCCAATCAAACCCCTGGACTAACTGTATTGTACCACATACTGAACCATATGAGGCCATACTGGTCACTCACCCATATCTCAACGAGTCGTGACGATTCAGTCTCAATAAACAAATGCCAGGCGTTATGCTACTTCAACAGGTAGTGGGTAGCAGCACCCTGTAACCACCACTTCCATATGCCCCATGACATACTGCCCCTGATGACTCAAAACCAGAGGATGTATGACGTTACAACGCATGTTTTTACCACGTATGCTGTTACAACGCAGTTTTTACAACGCAAACCTTTACAACGCATAGCGCTTTGGGGTGCTGGATAGTGAATAGTTTAATTTACTATTCCAACTCCAGTCCCCGTGGACACTAGGGAATGTGTTGGATAGTAAATTAAATCTATTCCCTATCCTAGAGCGCCCCCAGCGCAATGCGTTGTAATGGTTTTCGTTGCAAAACCTGCGTTGTAAAAGCACTGCGTTGTAAAAGTTTCGTTGTAAAGGATGTTTCCCAAACCAGAGCACACCATTGCATTTAGATGGGTCCATTTCAGGTGAGTCTTTGATGGTGCTGCAGAGCTTTAAAACCACCAGCGGACAATGCTATTAGAGGAAATATGGGATTGTTAATATGGGATTCTTGTATAGAGCACTGGTCGGGCTGCTGTAATTTGACTAAGTCTGTAAACGAGATGTCTTACAGCTGTTATTTACATTAGATTCATTATAATACCATCAGTGTTGTAATATGACTTGACTGTGTTGAAGGGAAGGCTTCCCATTCAATAGCTTCTTTAATCCAATGCTATGTGTGACGTTTCCATAAAACTATGTACTAGCTGGTAAACTTTCTGCTATCGCAAAACTAAGACTCCCACCTTCTACTCTGGCTCCAGGAAAGCTGTAAAACACCCGTAGACATGTTCACCAGCCTGCCGAGTTGCTCTAAACTCCAATCATAAGAGACGAACCACATTAAAAGACCCGCATAAGGGTCGTGGAGGTGCAACCGCACTACATTTGTTTGCATGATTCAGAAATATTTTATCATTGACATATTAAAAACTTAATTTCATAAAATTGATGACCTGGACTTTTAAATTAACCAGAAAATTCCTTATCAGTTGAGGATTCCAGCCATTTTTTTTAACCTTGAGCTTTCCTTCTCTTGTGAACTCTCCAGTGCATTTATAATTGTTTTGCCTCAGCCAGTGGAGGAAGAGGTGTGAAATGTATCTTTGAACAGGCTCCATGTGTGTATCTTTGAACAAGTTCCAGTGACGGGTGGGACACAACATGCCTTAGGCCACTGTCACGTCCACATTTCAGGTAGGACTTCTGAGTGCGCTTATTTACGCTGGCTCATTCTCCTTCTTTGATTGGATGTATTGTGTGGGTGGGTCAGAGCGAGGCTGCACTCACTTACTGTACTCCAACCCTTGAAATTCCACACAGTGATTTTGAGGATTTGAGAGGATCTTTGCTTCTTTTTTTTTTTTTTATTTCATCATCAGAAAGTCACAGCGTAAACAATTAATTATTTTGACATATATATCTATTACAACAGAAATCATTCAATTAAAGCCTAGTCACTTAAAGTACCAAATGAAGTGCAAGACATAATTAAAAAAAAAACAGAGTTAAAAAAAAAAAAAAATTCAATCTGAAGAGGGCTAAGCAATTTTTAACACCGTCGACTATAATCCTATAAGAGTAAGCAAGCATAAGTCTATCCCCCTTTTATATTACCCGTCTAATTTAAGTTTCCATTTTTCTACTGGGGCCCAGATCTGTTTCCCCAATCGCTTTGCATTAACGCCTTAAGCGTTAATGCAGAGAGGATCTTTGCATGGCAAGTTCATCTTTCAACACTGTTGCAGGTTGTTTATATCATATGAGTCACAGTCAATTGTTAAGCTATACTAAAATTCTGTATATTGAAAATAAAAAACATGGAATATTAGTATATCTTAGCAATCAATGCTAATTAGAAAGCTAATTTAATTGTATCAATAAATCTTTTTTCAGCTTTGATTAAGCCGCCTAGGTGAAACGCGGACTGACTGTTGTTCGTTCATCCATAGTTTGCGATTGAAACTTTGTGATTAAAATAAATATAGACAATAAGAAAAGTCAAGACTCTGCTTTTGTTTTTAGGGCTTTTTTAAGTCCTTCTGGGATGTTTCCATATTCTCATTCTCAGGTTAAATAATTTAAATCTACACATTTACAAAATGGTTGTTGTGCTATGCTCTGAAAGTCTTTAAACTGATAATTTACTCTCAGGAAATCATTGAGATTTCTTTAGGCGTGGGGTGCCATGTTACCATGTCCTTCTGTCACAGGGAGTCTAGCTGTGAGAATCTTCAGCCTCCCGGGAGCACATGTATGGTGATCCGAGCGCACTGACATATTTTGATGACAAACCGGATTACTTCCTAAAGATCTTTCTTTGAGATATATAGAAAATTGGCAGTTTATAAACCACTCTAAACCCCTTCCCGCGTCATGGTTGAAATCTTTGCTGCTGTCCATCAATAAGAGCTTGACTGTTTCCCATTCGGTAACAGCTCTTTTGTTGCTTGGGTGGTTGTCGGAAAATTGCATTTGTTCTTTAACTTCATTCTGTTTCTGGAGTGTGGTGTATGCTTCAGAGCTCGTCACATCTCAAAGCCGTCAATATTTTCTATTTTTTTCAGATAGCAACAGGGAGTGTACAAAGTGAACCATGCAATTGCCCTAAAATATAGGGCAGCTGTGTTTGAAGATTGCACCAACAGTAGGAATCGAGTTGACACAAATTACTTTATCAAAGTGGTCTATTTGGAATCAGAGAACCAATTGCGGTTTAGGTAGGCTTACTCTTCTGAAAGAGTTTTTCCTAGCATAGTCTGATTTAATCTATGGCTCCAACACCTGGCAAACAAAAAAATGGATTTTCTTGTGCACCAGCATATGTTTTTTTTGTAAGTGTCTGTGTCAAGAACACTTCTGCATCTGCTGCGGATATGAATTGCTTGACCAGAGACTCAACACTTGTGCCTCTTTAAGTCGCTTCGTCTGATGTCACCGTGCTGGGTACATTTTGCTATGGGTTGACTGAAAGTAACCTCTTTGCGAGTCTGAGCATGGAAGGATAAGATTCCTTACTTCAAAATTAGCATAGGTTCATTTTAAATCTGCAGTTTAGCGATCTAAATCTTAAATATTCCAATTAAGACAATTAAGTGCCACATTTAGTACTGAGCTGATTGGCTGCTGACAGACTGGGTGACAGAAGCCCGCCTCCACTACGCCCAGCCTAACCCAATCCTCCACATTCAGGGTTGGACGCTACGCTGCTCTTGTTTTTTTCCATATAGCAGGATCTGCTGCGTGGCAAAAAAAGTAACAACACATCTGCCAGACATATTTGCACCCCCAAAACGGTGGTCTGTCTTGGGAAAAAATACAATTAATACTCTGTATGTGCTGGGAGTTTTCTCCTAATGCTTGGGGGTACATTCTGGATTTTTCCTGTCTGGGTTCGTCATGAATTACATCCCATATCAGGGCAGGATAAACACAGGCAGGAGTAGTATGAGTGAGGCTGGCCTCCTTGGGGCAGACCCTCTTAAGTCATTCAGTCTTGTGCTGGGCCCTCTGGTAGGTTAGCCAACCAGCAGCGCGAGCAACTGCTCCACCGTTGGGGAAAATCACCCTACACCATATTGCAAATGAGGCAGCAGATTCAAGAGGTGGGTAAACTTGACAACTACCCCTATTTCATGACTACCCCATAAACATGCCCCTAAATGTGGGTGGGGAGTACTCTGTTTTTTGGTAAAGCACAATGCTTTCCCATTTTTATTCCAGTACAGGGTTACCATACGGTTGAAATGTGCATGTGTGAGGAACCATCGGGGGCTGGTGAAGGGGGAATTTATCCACCCCCAGATTTTGGAGTGGAGGGGAAGCACTCGGCAATCTCCTCCCCAGATTTTGAAGTAGAAACAGAACAGGGGCAGCCAGAACATGCCTTACTGCCACGTTGCACACACATGGACTCGAGTTGAAGCCCTGTAACCTGTAGAGCAAACTCCGTGGGGGCTCTGGGCCTCTTTGTTTTGTTAATTATTTAATTGTGGTCGTTGAGGTGTTGATCCTCGCCTAAAATCATGCCAGGAGAGCAAGAAGATTAATGGAAGGCAGAAGATTCTATTTTATGTTAATGTTACTTTTGACCTAGCTGATCCCCGCGTCCCTACCCACCCCCTCCCCCATAAAGTTTGCTCCTTAGGTTACTGCTGTCTAATGAGACGATTGTTGCGTCATGGGCTCGGACATGCATGTTCTGTTGCTGTGTTTGATCTTCATTGTCTGTGGAAACACTCCAAAGAGAAAAGCACACCTGTAAATCTTGAAACTAAGCTCATGCATATGTTTACATTGTGTCACTTTGATTTATGTGTGATAAGTGTATTTGTTTTAATCTTTATAATAACAATAATTGAATAACTGAACACAAAACACTGACATTTGGGGTTAAACGGGAGAGAGAAAGATGTAACCTTACAGTCTCTGATCTGCACAATATGCAATCCTTGACTCAAATCCCAACTTCCAAACTTGACCAAATTGTGTGATCCATCACCCATAGCGTTACTTCAATATGTATCATTGTCCTAAAACACCCCATTTGAGAGCACAGTGAAGTAATTCAGTACACGATCCGTGCGCTACAATAACCTCACTTGTATACGGTACCGATAAATTAATATGGCTTCATTTTTAGGGCTCGGCCTACATCCCACGAAGTGGGTGTGGCTTCAGAGTCCTTTAGAGAGGAGTTCGACAATCTAACCTACACATTCCAGAGAAGCACGTTGATTCTGTTCGTTATTTATGGCAGCTGCATGTCAATTGGCCATCGCATGTTTTTACAAGGCAGCACGCAATAGGCCAGAGTCTGTAGAGTTTCTCCACTTCCTGCATATTCTGTGCGGAGACGCGCAGCAGAAGGCTATAAATCATCAATTACCAGCTGTCAGGGGGCGCGGTAATTGAATCCAGATGCTGGGCGCGCGCGCACCATTCTTTGCTGTCTGCTCTCGGAAGCCTTGGAACTGTATTTTGCATTCCTGGAGCGTGTGCATTTAGTGTCAGGACTGGATGATGCTGGGCGCGCGTGCACTCCAGCCTCTCCTCCTGGGCCTCGGCTCGGCAGAGGTGCGTGCCTCGAAGACTGCTCGGGAGTCTGCCGGGTCAGGCACAATATGGTTTTTGTTGAAATCTGCAAGTTATGCAACAGGTTGCGGTTTGCGTGCAAGTACATTAACGGAAAGCGCCACTGGCGCGGAAGCACAAAACAATGATGTGTCCATGAACATAAGTGAAAACAGAGCAGTAAATAATGAGGCAGTGACGTGGTTGCTAGAAAGCAAAATCACTTGTTAGCAGTGCTTAATTTGTGCCATAATAAGTGCCAGGGCCCAAGATATTTCTGAGGAGGCCACTGCTGCTTGCCCTACTTCAGGCCACTGCCAGTGATGCCAAATACGAGTACCAACGGCACCTACTATCCAGTGTAGGACTTAAAAAAACAAGTGTGTATACCCAGTAATGCATCTGCTCAGAGTGTGAGTGCAAAGTGTGAGTGCAGAGTAGTGAGTGCAGAGTAGTGAGTGCAGAGTAGTGAGTGCAGAGTCGTGAGAGCAGAGTGTGAGTACAGAGTAGTGAGTGCAGAGTAGTGGGTGCAGAGTAGTGAGTGCAGAGTAGTGAGTGCAGAGTAGTGAGTGCAGAGTGCAGAGTAGTGAGTGCAGAGTAGTGAGTGCAGAGTAGTGAGTGCAGAGTAGTGAGTGCAGAGTGCAGAGTAGTGAGTGCAGAGTAGTGAGTGCAGAGTAGTGAGTGCAGAGTGTGAGTGCAGAGTAGTGAGTGCAGAGTAGTGAGTGCAGAGTAGTGAGTGCAGAGTAGTCAGTGCAGAGTGTAGAGTAGTGAGTGCAGAGTAGTGAGTGCAGAGTAGTGAGTGCAGAGTGGTGAGTGCAGAGTGGTGAGTGCAGAGTAGTGAGTGCAGAGTAGTGAGTGCAGAGTAGTGAGTGCAGAGTGCAGAGTAGTGAGTGCAGAATAGTGAGTGCAGAGTAGTGAGTGCAGAGTAGTGAGTGCAGAGTGTAGAGTAGTGAGTGCAGAGTAGTGAGTGCAGAGTAGTGAGTGCAGAGTGGTGAGTGCAGAGTGGTGAGTGCAGAGTGGTGAGTGCAGAGTAGTGAGTGCAGAGTAGTGAGTGCAGAGTACAGAGTAGTGAGTGCAGAATAGTGAGTGCAGAGTAGTGAGTGCAGAGTAGTGAGTGAAGAGTGCAGAGTAGTGAATGCAGAGTAGTGAGTGCAGAGTAGTGAGTGCAGAGTAGTGAGTGCAGAGTAGTGAGTGCAGAGAAGTGAGTGCAGAGAAGTGAGTGCAGAGTGCAGAGTAGTGAGTGCAGAGTGCAGAGTAGTGAGTGCAGAGTAGTGAGTGCAGAGAAGTGAGTGCAGAGTGCAGAGTAGTGAGTGCAGAGTGCAGAGTAGTGAGTGCAGAGTAGTGAGTGCAGAGTGTGAGTGCAGAGTGCAGAGTAGTGAGTGCAGAGTGCAGAGTAGTGAGTGCAGAGTGAGTGTGCAGATTGCAGAGTTGTGAGTGCAGAGTTGTGAGTGCAGAGTGAGTGTGTAGAGTGAGTGCAGAGTGAGTGTGCAGAGTGGTGAGTGAGTGTGTAGAGTGAGTGTGCAGAGTGGTGAGTGCAGAGTGGTGAGTGCAGAGTGGTGAGTGCAGAGTAGTGAGTGCAGAGTAGTGAGTGCAGAGTAGTGAGTGCAGGGTAGAGAGTGCAGAGTGTGAGTGCAGAGTGAGTGTGCAGATTGCAGAGTTGTGAGTGCAGAGTTGTGAGTGCAGAGTGAGTGTGTAGAGTGAGTGCAGAGTGAGTGTGCAGAGCGGTGAGTGAGTGTGTAGAGTGAGTGTGCAGAGTGGTGAGTGCAGAGTGGTGAGTGCAGAGTGGTGAGTGTAGAGTGGTGAGTGCCGAGTGCCTGTTCCAGAGAGAGCAGGGTATGCTTGTGCGCTTACACGGTGCAGTGACACACAGGAGCTAAAACAAAGAACAGCTGAACACGTGGGAGCTTCATTGAGGCAGCCGGCCCTCTGTGAAGGGAGCAGCAAGGAGGGGATGCCCTAAACAATCAAGCGCAGCTACTCACAACCTACTGTACGATTACAACACAGGCCGAAGGGCAGAGCTAGGTCTTTTCGCATTACGCAGGGTGAGCAGTGTGTAGGGTGAGCAGTGTGTGAGCGTGCAGGGTGCACCTCCACAAAACTCACGCTAGATACGGCTGAAAAATAGCACTAGGCGAGGATAATGAAATTCAACAGTACTGCGAAAGCATGGCTTACATTACAAACAAAGTCTTGCAGTTGCACATTGTAAATGACAATGTCATTTATTTAACGATTAAGCTATTGGCAATGTAAATGACAATGCCATTTATTTATGATTTAAAGAAATGTCATGAGCAATGCCAATAGCTCTACCTTTAATGATGCCGAGACCATTGCATTGTAAATGCTTGTTAATAATGATATAGTCTGTATAAATTGAGAACTTGATAAACTAACATGTCTTGGGTAACTTGCTGCAATGCCGTCAAGGCTTGATGGTAATGTTGATGAAAAATTGGGCTACCCTCATGGAGCTGAAAAAAGAATTGATAAGGATCACGCTGCACGGGGTGATGATGACAGAGTATCTCAGATACAACATAGCCCCACAAGGACTGATAGTGAACATCATACCAAGATTGTTCCTGATAGACAAACAATTCAAACTGGACTGGTGCCAGGTATCCTGGAAGTGCACTAAAGACTTGCTATTCCTGATATCTCAAACAGCGAAACGCCTCGCGGATGCCCTACAGGATAAGATCTCAAGCATAGAGGCCACAATGAAGAGTGCTGTCAACAAAAACAGCAAAACTGCCTTCACCTCCAAACTAGCCGATATCAACCAAGAGATGGCAGACCATCACGAATATCTGTTGAAGCAGAAGACAGATAAACTACAGAAAGACATCTCCAAGTTTGAAAAAGAGAAGGTCTACCCTTATCTCAAAGACGATTTCAAGAGTAAGAGGACCAACTACTCTTCAGATGACAGCTCGGACGTGAACAATAGACGCGGATCCTCTGGCAGTGACTCAAGTGGAGGTCAAACTCCCAGGAACAACCGGATGCAACAGCAACCCAATTGGCATCAAGGATACCAACCGGGCCCCATGTTCCACGGCCCATCTCACATGGCACCGCCCTGGCAGTATCCCTTCTTCCCTCAGGGTCCACCTCAATTCTACCCTCTGAACCCGCCACCTTTTCAAGGCAGAGGTTGGGGCAGAGGAAGAGGGCGAAAGCGAGGAGGACAGAAGGGTGTCCAGTGGTCCGACCAACCGACACCAACGAACATGATGGAAACACGGAGCATCACCACCAGAGGGAGAAGAGCCTGATCGTTAACCTCTCTACTAAAATCCTGACTCCTGTAGAAACTAGCGTCCTGGAGAAAGGACTGGGTTTTGTCCCCACCCCCATCCCCGACAGTTTCCAGGAAATGATTGAGATTAAGAACCTCTTCAGGAAGATACGTTTACGAGCTTTCTTCGATGGGACAACACAACCCCCCGCACTGGATTCCGGCCTCAGGAAACCGTCTACCTTCACCCCCACTGATGGGATGGTCCCTCCAGAAGTCCTAACTTTTGAGCGAGCGGTGCTCTCCAGCCTCAAACAAAAACCACATATTAACCAATTCCACAATTTGTCAAATGCGGAAAGACAAGCCTCAGCCACCTTGGGTAATGATGGTGCGATTGTGATAAAACCAGCAGACAAAGGGGGAGCCACAGTCCTACAGGATCGCCACGACTACGACCTGGAATGCAGACGACAGCTCTCGAACACGACTCATTACAGGCCCCTCTCTGTGGATCCGACCAAACGCTTGGCCACTTCCATTATGAGTCTAGTGATTGAAGGGGAGGTCAATGAATGGATCACCAAGAGAGAAGCTGACTTCCTCACGACTCCGGAACCCATTACACCGTATTTTTACACCCTCCCCAAAATCCACAAAGGCACCACCCCTGTCCCTGGTAGACCGATAGTCTCCGGCATCGGCTCCCTGCTGGAACCCCTGTCTCAGTTTTGTGACACTTTCTTTCAGCCGGTAGTGAAGAAAATACCCTCATATCTTCAAGACACCAGGGATGTCCTTCGCTTAATTGATGAGATGGACGGCAGCACTGATGTGGACCTACTCCTGACCCTAGACGTGGAAGCGTTGTATACGAACATCCCACAACAGGCTACTCTAGAGGCAGTCGAGTCCACCCTGAGACTGGAGGAATGGACATCTCACACCCCCATCTCATTTGTCATGGAACTGGCCAACATAGCTCTAACGGAAAACTTCTTCCGGTACGACACTCAGCTGTACCACCAGGTCCGGGGGACATCGATGGGTTCGACCTTCGCGCCGAGCGTTGCCTGTATATACATGGCGTATATACATGGCAACATTCGAGAACCATTTCATCTACTCCCCAGAACGCAACCCGTTCCTGGAGAATCTGTCCCTGTGGCGCCGCTATATAGACGACATCCTGATCTTCTGGAAGGGGGACCGCACGAGCTGCGACGCCTTCTGCTCCTGGATCAACCAACAGGACCCCTTTCTGAAGTTCAGTGGGACGATCGCTGAGCACTCCATACCGTTCCTGGATCTAAGAATTCTGTTGGGCCCCACGGGCATAAACACCACTCTCTACAAAAAAGAGACCGATAGGAACAGTCTCTTGCTCTACAATAGCCACCACACCAAGGCATTGAGGGACAGTCTACCATTTGGACAATTTCTTAGACTCCGGAGAAACTGTACCGCCATCTCCGATTACCAGCGGGAGGCGCAATCCCTACAACACAAACTCCAAGACAGGGGCTACCCGACCAAGCTATTGAAACGATCCATGAAGAGAGCCCAGAACAACAACAGGGAATCCCTTCTGGAAACTCACAGCAAAGAAAGCGAGGACATCATCACTTGCGTGACATCCTTCACGAAAAATTTGGCTTACATCAAGAGAACAGTAAACGCACACTGGGGTATTCTGAACTCTGTGTCTTTGGACATCCCTCGTCCTCGGTTCGCTTTCAAAAGAACCAGCAGCCTGAAGGACCAACTTGTCCACACCCGACCAAAGAAAACTCCTATTCGTCCGCAGAACACTCTGTGGGACCTGCCCCCTGTCACGGGACATTATCGATGTGGCAACTGTGTGGTGTGTCCACAAACAACACCAACTAAATCAGTCCGACTCTCTGATACCTTCACTTGGTGCTTGAACCGACACACCAATTGCAACAGCAGTAACTGTATTTACATGCTGACCTGTCCTTGCGGACTTAAGTACATTGGGATGACGACCCGCCCAGTAAAAATACGAGTTATGGAACATAACAGCAACATTCGCTGCAAAAAGACACAAACTCGCCTATATGCACATTGCCATGAAAAGGAGCATGCAGCTGAGGGCATCCAATGGGTCGTGCTAGAATGGCATCCTTCATTAAACCAACAGGCTCTCTTTAGGATGGAACAAAGATGGGTGCACCGCCTACACTTAGATACTGAGGGCTTGAATGACTCCGTCCCGTGGAGCACTCTAGCTAGATAGACTCTTGCTCTCCAGCTGTGTACATGCGTGCTTGTCAACCTTCCAGCCTGTTGCTATGACCTATGCAATACCACACTTGGTTTGTACAGCTAATTCCCTAATCCCACATTTGCCCACTCACACCCCCAGCGGGATCCACCTAAGCATCGACCTCCCGGGTATACATCATCTTGATGACTTGGTGATCATTTGTAGGCTTGCACTATTGCTTCTCTGGTCAATGACCCCCTAATACCACTAGGACTCCCCGTTCCAACTGCTGACGGGGCGCCACTCAGCCCTTCCAGCCACCCAGCACACATGACTGCACCTTGATTTCCTCCATTCTCTCACGACCCTGGCTGGTCAAACTCCTCAGAGCCATGATATAACTTCAGTACCTGTAACATTGCATAATGGTTGCCTCGGCTCATAGGAGACAGTCATGTTGCCGACTGCACTGCCTTCCGTTCTCCCAACTCTCCCCTCTCCAAGATGGCGGCGGGCACCGACACCTAGACGCTCTGACGTATTGTCGGGGTGCCGCGGACATTGGGCAGCTGACCTGACACGCCCCCGGCATTCACCAGAACTCTTAACAGCGAGCGCCTTGAGCAACCAGCCACGGCTGCTTTTTGGCGACTCTCCGCGCTGGGACGTGGGTCTAGGTGTAGATGTCACCCGCCCGCTCTGCTGAGGTAAGGTGTTGGGCACGGGTCCTTTGTTGGTTGCGAAGCGGGCGCCTGCACCGCTAGGAGCCCTGACGCCCTGGTTGGGCCCCCGGCGTGTTCCCTCCACCCCCTAGGGACCACTGGCATCGGCCCCCTCCGAGGCCGTCTGCAGAGTTGGGGCACCGGGTTCTTGAGCGTGCGGGCTTTCCGACCGCTAGGACGAGAGCTGACTTGCACTACCGTGAGTGCTCCTCGTGAGGGCTGACGCGGCTGGTGGCCAGGGGCGACCATCCCACCATCCATCGCCCTTTGAGAGCAGCGGATCACCGCCGCTCCTTGCCTCTGGTGCCCCTCCTGGCTGCGGCGACCCCCCAGGGTGGTGTGATCGTCCTGGACCCACTGGGACCCGGTGGGACCTCCGCGGACCTAACCTAGGCCGCTGACTCCTCCCCCCTTTTTCTGTCCCACGAGACGGGACATGCACACTCACCCACCCAAAAACACCCCCCCGCTGGGGCTATTCACCCCTGATGTCATGTCCTTATACCCTCCAGATAACTACCCCATTTCCGCAGACCCCACGGGAGCAGCTTTGGGGCACTGACGACCGCCATAAAGGGTAAGTCGTTGCCATACTCTGTACGTTGTGCTTTCACCCTAGGTGCAGCAATAACGCTGGCTAGCGTTAGATCCTTCCTCATTTTTAAACACTACGTGTACGTTAAGACACCTAATGTCTGCTGGCAGTCCTTACCCAGCTTTGTTTGTTTTTAAGTGAACCCCACTAACCCTTTTATGCGTAGTATCCAACCTGTGTCTTCCCCCTCTCCTCACCCTATTACCATGTATTACTTCACCGTAATCTAGTAGCATCCCCCTGAATGGGCAACGTGGGGAACTGAATCAAAAGTTGAAGTCTTCTTCTCTCCCCACAGGGCATCCTCTTGATGCAGGAACCCCTCTCTGGCCGGATCCGGCAACCACACAGGTTGTATCCTTTAGATGCCTCAGCCTGATGCGGGGCATCTCACTAAGTTTATGAGCACTGTTTTGGTCCTGAAGAATTGCCAATAGGGCATGAAACATGTCGACCTATTCACGATTGAGGGTTGAACGGGACTGACTTCTCGTAACTACTGCAGTCCCATTGCCCCTCACTTTTTATTAAGGTGGTGAACTACACGATTAAAGACAAAGCAGTAGACCACACCAACCTTTTTTAACTCACCTCACCCACGCTCACAACTTCACTCACTAGGGCCCTCACACCCTTACATCCACCGGCAAGGAACAAAAGATCTCCACAAGAGTGTAGCACCCCGTGCTACCCGTCAGGCATTGCAGCGCCGGCTTGACGTTGGAGCAGGGAGCCGATGATGACACGATACGACTAGCTGGTGACATGACAACAGCCGTTAAACCAGCCTGTTGTGTGAGGCATCCCTAGTTCCGACAAGGGATACCCTTCCCTGTTGCACCCTAGGAAGAGAGGAAGACAACACCCTGCACTACGCAACCACCATTCCCAGGGGAACTGTGTGCAACTATTTGTTATATAGATTGTTGGGACCGCACACTGGACCCCTATAAATATTGTCCCCCCGATGTCCCTCCTTGTTGTTGACCACAATGTTGGACGTTTCACATTTAAAAAAAAAAATATTACTTTCAACAAATCTTACTCAATTAAGTGATATAATCGGATGTACTTAAAAGAGGCACTGCGAAATGTTCAAAAATACATGTTTTGTAATTTTTAACTCTTTATTGTATTTTTATGACATTTGATGCCTAGTTTACACCATTTGATTACTCGGATGTGCTTTGGCTATCAGAGCTTAGAGAGATCCCTGGCTCGGCTCTCCCCAGCGATGTCTGTGTCCCATCCAGAAATTTAGTGTCTCCTACTCCCTCGAAAATGTCATTAAATGGCTTATATTTTTCCATTAGCAAGGACCATAACATGGTTAAAGTGTAACTCCTGCTGTTTCAGTACTATCCACACTAAGTTTCAAATGTTTACACTGTAGTCTACATTCAGTTCAAAATGTGTCTCCTAGTACTGCCCCACAGAGATTCCAGTATACCTCAACTTCCCAATTCTAAATGTGCTCCCCCTCACCCAGCTTGTGGAGTGTGGCTTCACAATGGAGATCTGAAAGCCTCCTCCTCGCCCTGATATGTAAGGACCGGTGCCTCTGTGGATGGTGCTCCTCCTTCGCCTAAGGTGTTTCTGCCACTACAGATTTATCAACACGCGTCTCTTGGAGCTCTTCTACCTCACTACCATTGCCCTTGCACTCAGAGCTTTACAGTGCATGCCTCCATCTTGGCGTTTTGCACGTATCCATTGCCTATGACTGCTGCCACTGAAGACTACAGGTGCACCTCTTCCCCTGAACCACACTAGAGCTTGTTAAGTAGCAGGGAGAATGGTACCAGGAGATGCAAGCGCAAAGGTTTATGGGAAATTAGTGCTAGACAAGCAGGGTGTACCGGCAGAGGTGAGTCTGTACTGCCTATTCAACAGGATATAATGCTTTGGGGTAAGTTTTGCTGACGTGGACAGACACACGCTCTCTGTGGTGTTTACACAATCAGGGCCTTATTTATAAACCCCTTGCACCACCAGTGTCTAACTTTTTATGTGATACAAAGTGACGCACTAGCTGTAAGAAAGCTTGCAAGTAAACCCCTCTGTATGTAAACAGTTGTAGGTGCTGGCCCTTTAAAATTAAGCTTTTAAAACTGCTTTAAAGGTTCTCAACACTTAGAGGTCTATTATAATGGTGGGCGGATCACCACCGCCCGTATAGCAGTGGCGATCCGCGTGCCATTATACACCACCCGCCTCCCATTTACCCCGCCATATTAGGATGGCGGGGGGGACCCCGGCGGACGGAAAACCCGTCCACCAGTTTTCTGCCGGTCAAACAGGTGACCGGGCGGAAAAGGGGCTTGATATGGTGGTTGTGTCTGCAAGACACCGCCAAACATATCAAGATGCAGGCGGTGATGTGCCTTTCCATGGCAGTGTTGCCGCCATGGAAAGGCATGCGGAGTCTGCATGTGAACGGGCCCCCTGGGTGTTGGAGGGAGTGCGGGTGCACATGGGGGGTACCATAGGTACCCCCGCATCTGCATGCACAACATGGCAGGCACCGCGCGCTGCCTGCCACGTTGTGCATGCAAATGCCCAGATGCCTTTTTTACATTGCGGCGGGTGCTGCTGAAAGCACCGCCCGCCTCAATGTAAAAAATGTGGGATACGCCCATCAGTGTGGCCGGCGCATCCTAATTTTATCTGCGGGACCGCCGCACACATAGCGGGAGGTCCCATTTGCCGGTGCGATGGCAGGCGGAAAGTCCGCCCGCCATCGTAATAGACCCCCTAGTAAGGAGGATGATACATTGGCATTGCTATGTGGGGATTGCGCCCTCAAAAGACACGGGATAGGGTGTGAACAGAGATTAGCAATTATGTGTGGTGCAGTCTGTATTGTGTTCTGGTGAGACAGCTTGAATCAACAGCATTCGAGTGTAGATTACCATATAAAGGGTTAGTCCTCTATCATTGAGTGACCAAGGTGTTTTAAGTTTGGGCTGATGTGTGTGGCCTAGAGAAAACACCTGCGGGCTTATTTACAAGCCTCTGAGCCTTCGTGTGTTGTTTTTAATATGGAAAAAAGTGACGTACCAGCGGTGCAAGGGACTTGTATATAAGCCCCCTGTTCTTTTGGGAACTTCGTTGAGTTTTCTATCAGGGTGTTTAAGTGCTCTTGCAGCCTCATGTATGGTTTTCGTGAAATTGGGAGTACTTGAGCATGCACGTGCTCAGGAGCACACAGTTTAGATGCCACGTATGAGTATGCATGCATGCGGTGTGTAACAGGGAAGGGTGGGGCTGCTGATGTCGCCTTCTTGAGGGTACTCGAATGCAGACTCACTGTGCTACCCATTGAGTGATTCTTTGCTCCAGAATAAAGCCTGGCGTCTTATGCCTAAGTCATCTGCCAGGGTGCTGCCTCAACATTGTGTGATGTGGCTTGGTCCACGCGATCCTCCTTTGTCGCTGCACCTGTGTGGTCCCAGACAACTGTCATGTTTGTGACTATGCTGTGCATAGCAGCTTGATTCAGCATTTTAAAACCCATGCTTGCACAAAAAGAGGGACAACCAGACCTCTGAGTGCGCCAACCGGGCTTTTGAACCCGACTGTTGAGGAGAGAAATAACTCACGGGGTTACACGCCCCAGGGGTCTCTGCTAGTTCACTTCAGCAACTAAACCCTGTGATTGATCCGGAAGATGTCCCCCCCCCCACCTACCACCACACAAAGGTGGGTGTGCCAGTTAATGAATATTCATTTTCCCCCTGAGAGCAGTCTAAGAGGTGCACCGGAGCCCTCCATCCTTCAGAGTATGATGGGACCTTCTGTTCCGCAAGAGCTCATAATACAGAGGGGTAAAAGGTCGGCGCAATATCTGTTCTGTTGCCAAGGCAACCGAGACCTAAGCCTGTATCTGCAACATCACTCTCAGCCAGCATCCCTTCCTCGGAAAGGGGCTTTAGCTTAACATTGACCCTTCTGCCCTCCTGGAACTAGAAATCACACTAATTCAGACAGATTTGCTTTCATTAACTAGATTAGGTATTTTAATCTGCCGCATCTCAGCGCGCACCAACCTGCCGGGAAGCTCTTCAAAAGGGCAATGAAAGGCGAAGGAGGGACCTTCGTCATCATTTACTTCGGGCACCACCATACTACTCGAAATAAAGTAAGTACTCTGTCCAAATTACAGCCGGGTTTGCCCTCAGAGGACATGGTTTAGCCAGAGAAGGGATGCTTAAGCCAAATTTGGAAATCACAGGCCTCATATTATGTCCATTTTATGCTACTATGGAAAAAACCCCAGAGAAAATGCATTGGTACTTTCTTGTTGCTTAACATTACGGAATGACACAATGAAGCAAACAGCTTGTGACTATTTTGCTGGGTTTCTTTTAAGAAATTGAATAAACTGATAATGCCTCAAGCTTAGTCCAGCCGGTCACATTTGAAAGTGAATAAAAAATGTGCTGAATCAGTTCTTTCAAGGGAATCAAGTATTACATGCTGCATAGGGAAATTGTGTCTGTTGAACATTTAGGACCTATCTGTTACCAATTCACCCCAATAGGTTATGTAGTTGAGGTATAGACTTATTGGAAATCTACCACCATCTTTGTCCATATTTGGAGTAATAATGTAGCCACCTTTAATGTAGTATATTGTGTTGCAGTATTAACATAGCACTTCCCCCACCCACTCACGCGAGCCGCAAAAGATACTTTTTTGGCGGGTAGCATGCTATACCAATGGCAGTGCCTGGCTGGCAGTGTTGTATTTGTTGTGATCCTCTCTGGGAAACATTTTGGTTTCCTGGGTTAGGGTACAGAGAGTTGCTCTTGTCTTGGGACGCAGCACCTAACAGCGTGGTAAAGGGGAAGGTGTGAGAGATAGGCGTACAGACTGTAATTGGCATTAACCCCTTGGCCGCGGCGGTAATTCCGCTGGGGGGGGAGGAGGGACGGCGCGGCGCTGCCATGATGGTGACGGAACCACTCCGTCACCAGCCAGGGGCGCGCTGTGCTTGTGACGGAGTGGTTTCCGTCACGGCCCGCCCGCCTAATAGAACGCTCAGCGCAGGCGCGCAATTCATGCCGCGCAGGCGCGGCGGCCGGGCCGTGACGGAACCACTCCGCCATTGGCACAGCCCACCCGTGGCTGGTGACGGAGTGGTTCCGCCACCAGCATCCAAGGGATTAAACGGCAGTTATAATGTACTCTGCATGTCCCGTGCTATGTTACATGGTTTAAACTATAGGTCGGGCAAAGAGGACAGGATTTACTTGGATGGTCTGTATTGGTGGGAACGGGGAGCTAAAAGTTACTTATAGGCCGGCACACAGCACAAAAATAACCAGGTCTATGTGTGAGAAGTAGTGAGGTAGTTAGAGAAGCCCCAATAATGCATATGGCAACTTGTGCCACGCTGATATGCTGCCATATAAGTGCAATGATGCCAAATGGCCACAATGGAGGTTGGTGACCAGAGCAGTGACCATGCACATTTTCTAAAAGCAGGGATACTGCCTGCTGCTGTACAAAGGCCACTCATAAGCAAGGGAAGAGCTGCAAGAACTAGCAAGGGGGGCACCCTTAGCAAAATGACATCATCTCATTTTTAGGTCAAACATTCGAGACCGCGTGTTTATACTTTGGTATATACTTATATATTAGTATAGACTTATATGTGTATGTACTTTGTGGGCTCTGGAGATCAGCCATAGGACTTGTCTGCTCCCACTTAAGGACTTTTTTTTCTGTTCAACTGCCTCTATTTAACTGTCTTAAGAGAAAAGGACCAGTAGAGGTCAGTAAAATACCAGAATTGCTTTCTGCTGAGGGACTTTCTTTTTTTAGGTTTTGCCTGGCGAAAAGATGCGCTCTGCGCATCTTTTTCGCGCAGGCGAAAACCTGATGAGAACTGTAGTGTGGCTTTGGGTCGGCCCTCGTCATTCATTGGCTGGCTCCATAAATGGAGCCTAGCCATTGGACGAGGGGCCTGTCCGTCAATGCCGGACCAGATTCGGGGGCGTTCCCGAGATTCTTTGGCTTTTGCCGACGTCACGCGACGTCAGCCGAAAGCCGGGAACGCCCCCGAATCTGGTCCGGCATTGCCCCGTAGGCTGAATGAGATGCTGTTAAACACACTTCTGATATTAAAATTGCTTCCACGAGTCCTAGGCTGAATGAGATGCTGTTAAACACACTTCTGATATTAAAATTGCTAAATTACATTGATCGTCTTTGAGACATTAAGTATGGCGGGTCCTGCTGGGTCTCAGATCTGGCAATAATTAAAAGCTGAATTTAACAAGATTCCCTGTCTGGCTTTATATTCTTGTCTTTAACTTTATTAGCAAAAACACAGATCAGTTTCAAGACATAAGATAGTCATTTTTGCCCGTGAGCTGAGGGAGCCCACTCCTCTGGAAACTTCGCCGCCCGCCTGCCTGAGCTAGAGACGGGCCGCCGCGCTGCCCGTGGCGACCCGGAAGTGACTAGCCGGCCGGCCAATCCTAGCGCGGCCGGCCGGAAGTACCCCCCCCCCCCGCAGCCCACGCTTCAAGTAACCGCTCTGGTGCATTGTAGGTGGCGAGAAGCATACCGGCGGCGGAAGGGAATCTGGCAGCGATGCCTTGAAGCATTATATGAGGAGATCTACCTGGTAAGTCGCATCTCTGTCTGGGGTATTTTAAAGGGCAGGGTGAACTGTAGGTGGAAAATGTACTTCTTTGTGGTTCGCTGCGGGAGACTGTTAGGCACCCGCTAATTATCATTTCTGAGGAACCTGTTTGCAGTGGCTGCTGTCAACATGCACGCTAGCATCTCTTGTCACCTCGAGCTGAGGGATAGCTGTGGCGGATTACTTTCCGTAGCTAGCCAGTTCCACCAACAGTAATGGGAAGTGTTGTACTCTGTTGTACTGACAGAGGCAGCCCTCACTGGTTGTGCAGCTTTTTCATGGCTCTAGAGGGAGAGACGGTGGTAGAGTCCAGGGTATGACAGATTTAGCAATCCTCGTCCTCTTCATCACTCGATATAGCTGCCACCATGCTGCTTTAGTTTTCCCCTACACGTGTCACATAGGTCTTATGAGAGAGAATCCGATTTTGCTCATCTCACTGACGTGCCGTTACTCTGGAACAGCAGGTCTTTCAAATTGTTCTACTTGGTTACGTCCCTTCCCTTTTTGTCCAGCCCTCCACATGTATCACCAGTAGGTGATCAGACATTGGTAGAGCATGCCAGCATTCTAATCAGAAACGTTTGGGTGCCAGTTGTGCGATCAAATTTGACCCAAGGCAGCACGGGGCGCAAGATGCTACTATCAATACTTCTTTGGGGGCCAGGTGGGAGAAGTGAGCTGTGAGGAGTGAAGCCAATACTGGTTCTCAAGACAAGTTCAAATCCTTTCTCCCTTGGATTCCCAAGATCAAATGGTGTCCTTGACCTTGCAGGACATGCACTTTAACGTGTTGATTCTGCAGTCCGATTCTCCCTCCAGTTTGTTGTGGGGCTGGAGTACTTAAGTTTACTGTCTTACCCTTCTGTCCTCCCAGGTATTTACAAAAGTGCAATTAGTTGTTGTGGCTCAATTTTTCCATACCTCGTTAACTGGCTGTTAAAGGCTGTCCTATGCCACTTGAAAGCAACAGTTTCATTGCTGTCCACCCTAGGATCTCCTGTCTTCAACCTGTATGGAGGAGTACCTTTATAGGGACCATCCTGGACATGGTGCCTTTGAAGGCTTTTCCATCTTCGCAATAAGTCGGGGAACATTTCTAGCTCATGCCTTGCTTCCGACTCAGATTGTCCTGAGGCTTCTTGGTCTTGTGCATAATCCTTGAGCATCGTACTCGCTGGCACATGTGGGCTCCGCAGTGGAACCTTCAACTTCAATGAACCAAACACTGTGGATGCCTCTTGGACAACAACCACATATCAGACGTTGCAGCCCTTCTATTGTGGGTGACAGATGCTAGCCTGACCTGCGGCATACCATTCTTCCTGTCCTATCCAGAGCTCACCGTATTAATGAACACATCTTCTGAGGGCCGGTGAAGTAACCTGGATGGCGTGGAGAACAGAGATTTCTTATGTAGCACCATCAACATACAACACCCTGCCTGTATGTAAAATCTCTGAGGCTGTGTTTTGTGGCTGCTCAGCGGCATATACCACTGTTATCCATGACAAATTGGTGCTTCAGACTTGAACGTCATTTCTCGCATTCTTCTCTCCCCCACATCTCATTATGGAAGAGGAGAGGCTTCACCATTTGGAGCCTAAATGAGGCCATAGTTATAACAAAGACACGACTGAGAAGCACCTAGAGGACAATCAACTTTCTGTTGTCACCCAGCCTGCCCTCTCTCAGCCTGCCCTCTCCCAGCCTGCCCTCTCCCAGCCTGCCCTCTCCCAGCCTGCCCTCTCCCAGCCTGTCCTCTCCCAGCCTGTCCTCTCGCAGCCTGTCCTCTCGCAGCCCCTCTCACCTTTCGGCCTGGTACCACTGCACCAGCCGCACTACTTCCCTACTGACCGTTCTCCACTTCAGCCCCGTCTAAATTACAAATTCCTGCTCGTGACCCTTTTGCCTGCTTGTGCTTGTTTTCGTGACCCTGTTGCCTGCTTGTGCCTCCGTGTGCCCCTGTTGCCTGCTTGTGCCTCTGTGTGCCCCTGTTGCCTGCTTGTGCCTCCGTGTGCCCCTGTTGCCTGCTTGTGCCTCCATTTTCGTGCCCCTGTCGCCTGCTTGTGCCTCAGTTTTCGTGCCCCTGTTGCCTGCTTGTGCCTCAGTTTTCGTGCCCCTGTTGCCTGCTTGTGCCTCCGTGTGCCCCTGTTGCCTGCTTGTGCCTCCGTGTGCCCCTGTTGCCTGCTTGTGCCTCCGTGTGCCCCTGTTGCCTGCTTGTGCCTCCGTGTGCCCCTGTTGCCTGCTTGTGCCTCCGTTTTCGTGCCCCTGTCGCCTGCTTGTGCCTCAGTTTTCGTGCCCCTGTTGCCTGCTTGTGCCTCCGTGTGCCCCTGTTGCCTGCTTGTACCTCCGTGTGCCCCTGTTGCCTGCTTGTGCCTCCGTGTGCCCCTGTTGCCTGCTTGTGCCTCCGTGTGCCCCTGTTGCCTGCTTGTGCCTCCGTTTTCGTGCCCCTGTTGCCTGCTTGTGCTTCCGTGTGCCCCTGTTGCCTGCTTGTGCCTCCGTGTGCCCCTGTTGCCTGCTTGTGCCTCCGTGTGCCCCTGTTGCCTGCTTGTGCTGTGTGGGTGTGTGTGGAAGGCTCTGTGTGGGTGTGTGGGGGGCTTTGTGTGGCTGTGTGTGTGGGGGGCTCTGTGTGGCTGTGTGTGTGGGGGGGCTCTGTGTGGCTGTGTGTGTGGGGGGCTCTGTGTGGGTGTGTGTGTGTGGGGGCTCGGTGTGTGTTTGTGTGTGCCATTTGCGAGAGATAAAGCTAGTGGCGTTGTAAATGACAATGCCATTTATTTATGTTAAAAAAAACATAAATAAAAATAATGTCAAGAGCAATGCCAATAGCTCTAACTTTAACAAAGGCAAAACCATTGCATTGTAAATGCTTGTTTTGTTTTTCTAGCAACTGCCTCTATTTAACTTTCTTGATAAAAAACGACCAGCAGAGGTCAGTAAAATACCAGAATCACATTCTCTAGATTCCAGTCCATAGAAATTGTCTTCCACAAGCACCCGAAGACAATACTATTTTTTTCAAATCTTGTATTTTCAGTGATATGACCATCGAAGGCCCTGATTTTATATTAAAAACTGACCTTTGGACTATACCATTTTCTGCTGAAAGGCAATATTTCTCTCTATGTCTTTCCTTTGGCGTGTCACGCAGTTTGGTGCTTACCTTCCCTCCATGTTAAAGAACAGTAGATGTTTCAGCACCAATGCTAATGTGCTGCATAGCTAAATACATATAAGTACCCAAAGGCGAGACCGATTGCATTGCAAATGCTTGTTTTAAAGGCCCAGAACGGGAATAACTCTATCCTCCTGCTAGGCTGAAGGAATTCACAACTTTGAGCAGGAATTAATGCTCCAACCTCCTCTCATGCTCCCATTGGTACCTGCAGATTAGCATTGTATATTACACCGAATGTTGGGATCACTGCCACTGTTGGGCAGTAGTGACCCTTCCCCTGTTTAAACGTGAATTGCATGTGAGGTTTTGCATCCTGTTTAAGGAGTGGACACACTTCATAAAGTTGTGGGAAACTTCAGGAAATAGTGGCAGAAAACATTGCAAACTAGGGAATAGAAACTGTGTAAGGTAGCGAGAATGTGTCACTGATCAAAGGAGGGTAGGTGCTGCATTGCAGCCACAGGGCACATGCTGCAACATTGAAGGATGGAGAAATGCTTTACTTGTACACGTGGTCCAAATTGTAGGCACAAGCACTCTTTTTTGGGACCAAGGATTATTTTTCATCACCGTACTTTCGCCAAGAGTGAGAGACGAACTAAAAGGGGGAAAGAAGGAGGAAGAGATAGATAGGAAAACAGTGGCAAAAAAGAAGAGGCAGAGATGAAAAATAACCTGCATGTTTGAGAGAAAGAGACAGAAGGTGGAGGCTGGTAGAAACAAGGGGCCTCATTTATGAGGCTGTGCGTCACTTTTACGCCGCTGGTGCGTCACTTTTTGTGGCGCACCAGTGGCGTTAAAAATGCGCCTTGTTGCGCCATATTTACAAAGTGACGCATCTAGGTAGATGCATCACTTTGTAAATCCCTGCGCCATATTATACCTGCGCCAGGTATAATGTATGCAAGGGGGGCGTATTGACGCAAGAAAGGGTCGTAGAAGTGACGCAGTGAAATCTATGTGATTTCACTGCGCCACTTCTAGGACACAAATGCGTCAATTTCTTACGCCAGCAGGCGTAAGACTGACGCAGGCCCTTTCACATGGGGCTTGCCCCTTGTGAAAGGACACATTGCTGGAGTTGCGTCACTTTTGTGACACACTCCAGCAATGCGTCACTTTTGCGTCTTACAGATACGTCAGAAATACTGACGTATCTGTAACTCCTTGCGCAATGATGTGTCATACTGTAAATATGACGCATCATTGGTGGTGCAAGGAGGGCGCAGTGAAAAGTGACGCATTGCTGTTTCACGCAGCGATGCGTCACTTTTCATAAATGAGGCCCAAGATTCACAGGGTGGAATCAAGACTTAGGGGCTTATTTACAAGCCCCTTGCGCCGCCGTTGCGTCACTTTTAACATGGGAAAGAGTGACGCACCCGCGGCGCAAGGGGCTTGTAAATAAGCCCCTTAGTACCTTGGCAACCCGAGAATTCCGCTGTGTCAACGGCGTTCTCCTAGGAAAAATGTTGGGCCCTTACGTTTTTTTACCAATTTAAGCACCGGATGCAGTTGAAATAGAGAAAATGCGATTCAGCAGGTTGGCGGCCTTGAGTCAGGGCATGAAAATCCTCAGCCTCGTCCTCAGCAGATGCAATAGGTCTGCTGTGGCTGACGCTGTCTGCCCTTTGCTGAACTTAACATAATGCCGTCGTTCTCTCTCTGCTGAAGCTTTTACGCGTGGAATTGGGGGTAATGTAAATGAATTGCTCTCAGAGGACTTTGCAGGCGGTGGCTAAGAAAGCGCATTCCGCCGTCTCAGCAGTTGTAACTCAACGACGGGCTCTGTAACCAGCGAGACAACGCTGTCTCTGCCCAGAGTGCCGCAGGAAGGCAGCAGCAGGGCTGACAGTCGGTCGCAGGTCCAGGAGACGGCTGACCAATCCACGGCGGACCTTTTGTTTACAGCAGGGCCGGTTTTAGGATGTTTGGGGCCCTGGGTAGAAAGGGAATGTGCAATGCCCCTCTAACTTGCATAAGACATGACACATTCAGGGCTGTATGCGTCTGCATAGATGCAACTTCTCCTGAAGCTGCAGCCCCTCCCTCTCAGCCACCTACAACAAGCACCTCTTAACGGCTCATCAAGGTCTGAAGGTGTGAGGGTTGCTTATCTGCAGATAGGGTTAATACCAGCCAAGGGTCAGTAGGGGAGTACCTGCCGGGGCGGTGACGTGGGGAGGGGGCGGGGCAGGGTGGGGGTTAGTAATGTATGGATAATGGAGGTTTGCAGGTAAGTAAACATTTAAATAAATCAAATGAATTTCGTTGCGCGCACTGCATTGCATTTGGGGATGCCGTGCGCGCAACGAAATTCGTTTGATTTATTTAAATGTTTACTTACCTGCAAACCTCCATTATCCATACATTACTAACCCCCACCCTGCCCCTCCCCCTCCCCACGTCACCGCCCCGGCAGGTATTCCCCTACCGACCGCGGCTGGTTAATACTGTTAGGGAGCTAAACTGCAAGGCAATAGCCAGCCCGTTGTGCCTCTGTGTGTGTGTGGGGGGGGGAGGGGGGGGAGTGGAGGTCTAATTGAGGCCAAACCTGAGGAATGTGTCTTCTTGCAACTGGGAATGGGGGCCCCTCCCCTCGGGTACCCCTTGCTACACCATAGCAGTGAGGCCAGTGGAGGGGGCCTCCTAAGGTGGCGCGCTTGCAAGGTGGCACCTTCCATGCCATGGTCTGACTCTGTTGCATTGGTGCAGGGCCCCAATTTGGAGGGCTGGCTACGGGGCCCTGGGCAGCTCCCCACACTGCCCACGCCTAGCGCCGGCCCTGGTTTACAGACGGAAGTGCCAGGAATCACCAATCCATATTTCCGGCTCGAACAGTGCCATATTGAACTCCAAAGAGAATAAGCCAATATGCAGGGGTGTCCGACGCAGGCCCCGGAGGACTTGATCTGTTTTCTTATTTTCAGGATCAGCACTGATTATATTAATGATTATGCTAATGAGATTCACTTAGATTGATTCAGTCGAAATGTATGCAATCCTGAAAATGTAATATGGATTCAGACACCCTAGACCAATATTGTACACCCATGCTGCAATAAGTTTTTATTTTCCTTGCCACATAAAATGCTTCACGAATCTGCGCGCCGCTGTCACAGAAAGGTGATGAGTGATGGTTTGAACAAGGCCTTCTCTTTCCAATTGCTCTGCACATGCTAAGTTCTAGATCTTTTGCTTATCTTGGATAATTTTGAAATAGACCTTCCAGTGCATATACATGAGGAGGTGCTGCCCCCTGTCCTGTCAGAATTCGTTTCAGAGAGCCTTGGGACAAGCAGGAGATGTTGTGCGCAACTGTGGTGGTTGAGACCTTTTACTTCTGATGTGCCGGTGCCCAGACTGCTATGGCCTCTTAGCAACTCTGCCAAGTAACCCGTCAGCACCTGACTCTCAATGGCAGCACAGGTTGAACAGTCCAAGGCTTCTCGGGGAAGAGGTAGATGTAAGACGACCATGAACTCACAACTCAAAACACGCCCAGCAACCCAATAAATGATTGGCCAATGAAATATTTGCTTTTATGTAAAAAAAGATGATGGGGCATATTTACAAGTTCTGGCGCATCTCCGCAAATCAGCAGATATGTGCCAGAACTGATGCGTCACGCAATTCCCTCCTTGCGCCACCACAGATGCGGCGCACCATGGTGCAAGGAAGGGCAGATGCGTGAAGCATCTTTTGGTGTACGGGCGCCGCATTGCTTGAGTCGCGTCTGCAGCGCGACGCAACTCCTGCAATGCACAGAGGCCACCCATACATAACGTGGTGCGTCACTCCTTACGCCTGCTTCAAGCAGGCGTAAGGATTGCGTCAGCGTCAGTTTTACGGGGCTTTCCTTCGAGGGAACGCCCACCCTGCGACAGAACGCCCACATGAAACCTGACGCAGGTTTCATGTGGCACAGGGCTTTACAACGTGACGCATCTGCCTAGATGCGTCACGTTTTAAATAAGTTGCAACATGGTGCATTGTTTCCGCAGCCGCTGCGTCACAAAAGTGACGCAACGGTGGCATAAAAGTGTCGCAAGGGGCTCGTAAATCTGCCCCTTAGTATCTACTAACAAAGTACAATATAAAACACTGAAAATAATTTACACAGTCTTCTTATGGCAGGACATGGGTAAGCTTTCCAGTCCCACTTATCCATTCTTGGATGATGGTTAGTCCCCATTTACATGTGGCAACATCCAAGCTAGGCCCCACTAGTGAGTTTAAGTCTTAGGAGTTCCACAAGTGCTTTTAGCTAATGTCTACCTGTCCCGGAGCACGTTAGTCATACCAAATTCCCCCAGGGCATGGCGGCCTGATAATCAGACTTACACACACTTGCTGGGATGGCATTCCGGAGTCCTCAGGCGCACGTTCCCAGTCAGACGGTCAGCAAAACTCTGGAATATGCGGATGGTGTGGCAGACCTGTACAGCGCTCCTCCGATCCATTGGTAAGTCTTCCTTTTTCACCTGGGCTGGATTTTGGGTGCTCCTGGACTCAGGCAGGTGAAATGTAGTTCAAATGTCACAGGTCCCAACCTGCTAGGCAATTACGACTGCACCTTGTCCTAGGGCCACAGGCCTCTTCCTGGTCTACTACACCTCCTGACTTGAAGGGGTCTTCACAGCACAAAAAGGTCAATGGCCCTTACCTTCTCTGAAATCTCCTCCTGGCATACGGGGATCGCTTTGCAGCATCAATAATGTGATGGCCCTCTTTGGGAACCAGCACTACCAAGGAGAACGGCCCTCCCTTGGTGGCAGGACAGCACCTGAGTGGTGACCCTTTCTTTTTTTTCTATTAGCAGCAGCCCCTTCTTGGCATCAGGGGCTCGCACTACATGCATGGGCTAGCGACCTCATCAGTGTGTTGGTCCGTCCTGTCCATTTCCCAGGCGCGCAACACCCATTGGACTCACCGAGCATCAGCCCCCCCCCTCCGTCGTGAGTGGCAGCCCGGGATGAGACAGATCCCGGGCACACACAGAGCCTCTCCCGAACGTTTCACAGGTCTTTAAAAGACCATTTGAATGTTAATTAGGCCTTGATGTTGTTTCACCCCTTCTAAGAGCCCCTGCAGCTCCACTCTGCCTACTGATTAAAGGTTCAGCCCCCCCCCCCGCCCCCGAAATGTTTTCTTAGCCCCAGCCGAAATTGGCTCTAGTTGCGCCTCTGCCATGACCCCACCTGTCATATGGGTATTATACAGCGCACACAGGCAGATGACTCGATCTGAAAACTGTGCCTGATGGACTAGAACTGCGCTTCCATGATCCTCTTGGTAGACCCCCCTGACTGGACAATTCTCTATCCAGGCAATCTCCTTCTCCTCATAGGCCCACTGGCCTTGGTTCAGGAAGAAGCTGGTGCTTCAGGTTCCAGGCGTGTGTTCTTGATTTGTGATGGGTGATGTCGCCTCACCATGGGAGACTGGCAGACCCTCAGTCCCCAGTCCTGCTACCAACAGGCAGAACTTTCGATGAGCTTCTCCACACTGATGTGCAGCTTCAGTTTGACAATGTGGGCACAAAGTGCAAGGGCCCAAAAATGTTCGTAGGAGCCTGCCATCGACACAGCGGAATGCTGGAGTTGCCAGATGCCAAGGTGCTAAGTCTTGATTCCACCTCATGCATCTTTCTTCTGCCAGTCCCCACCACCTGTCTCTTTCTCTCACACTTGCAGTTTATGCACATAACAGCATTGTGTAGAAACACACTCACAGACCTCCATGTGCTGCTACCACTGGCACATGCACATAACGGTGTTTGTTGTGTAGAGACAAATGCAAAGACCTTCATGTACAACTTCCAAAGAAACATGCATATAACAGTCTTGTTTAGAAGTACCCGCACACACCTCCATGTACTGATGTAACAGGAACCGGCACATAATGGCGTTGTGTAGAAACAGAATCACATGCCTCCATGTACTGCTACCACGTGCACGCATATAACTGCGTTGTATAAAAAACAAAATAGTGCAGCAATATTTTGGCCTTGGGAAAAGCTTGTGGGGAAAATGCCCCTAGCAAACCACGTGTTGGCTGTCATGTTGCATAGCTAAACACAATTGAAAACACCTATTACTGAATGGCTCTCCGCATGAAACGGACTGCGTGAGCTTCAAAAAGTGGGCCTGATTACTTTATCAACGATCGCTTGAAAGCGGAGTGTTGAGGTCACACAGGGCTCGAGTCGGGGTACCACGGGGGTGGACGGCGTCCCCCCACTTATTTTACCGGGTGGACGCCGTCCCCCCTGTCAAACAGCTGGACTTCACTCTTTGGCCTCTCTGGGACGAGATCAGAGCTCACAGCACCTTGCTTACGTGCTGGCTTCTCAGATGCAATCACATCTAAGGGGTGAGCGAGGGGGGCAATGAGCTCGAAGGTGTAAGCCACCTTTCGTGGCGTCACTTCCTGTCGTGACGTCACTTCCGGTGACAGCATCCCCCCACTTCTTTTTTTAGGACTTGTGCCCAGAGGTCACACCCAGAAAATCTAAAGACCTCAAAAACCAAATTCTAATGGGTTAGCTCCGTAACAGCAAAATCCAGAGACCTTATTTTTCTGCTGACAGTATATCCTATGCAGTTCACCATAGTGGCACCCATAGCCCTGCTGCACGCGTGGTACACTCATTACACCCCTTGCAGCGCACAGCGGCCATGAAGCATACCTTATCTGTGCAACACACCTTTGCATTGTAAGGGTGTGGCTTAACTGCCAGAGTTGCCAACTTTGGAACTGTGGAACAAAGTTCGAGTCTTGGAGTTGGCTCAACATCCAGTGATATTGGACAAATCACTTAATCTCCTGTGCCTAGAAATAAAGTGAATGTGACCTCGTGTAATGAGGTCGTGTAAAAAGCTCCAATACTTTTCCGTTATATAAAACTGCAAAAAGCACACCCTGAGTACACAGCCTCCCCTACGAGCACAGTAAACTTAGCCTCGCACGCCCTTAGCAAAGCCTCAAGCCTTGGATATTGTAAAGGAGTACAGACGCTATTCTTGTGTTTGTACACTCTTTATTCAGGAGCGCCGGGGCTGGCTTACTTAGCGGTCGGCGCCAGGGAAACAGTATGGCCGCCTTCCACTTCCTCTGTCGTCACTGCCTGTTCCGCCTTGGAACAACTAGAGCGCTGCCACATCTCCCCCCTTTAATCACAATAAACAAATATACAAAAGTCTTACTTCCAGTCCATTTCATAGTCCTTGAATCTCTCCGGTACCTTAATTCTCCGTCCTGCTCGAGTTTCTCTTCTCTCACTCGTTCTCTCTCCTCCTGTGGTCTCTTGTTCCTTTCTCTCTCTCGCACCTTCCGCTCTGCCGTCCTTCGCCATCTTCTCACTCTCTTCTTCGCCTCTGCTCCTCCCTTCCGTGGTCTCTCTACTCACTCTTCCTTCACCTGCCGTTTGTCCTTCCGTTCCGTTCACGTACTCTCCTTGCCTTTCTCCACCTACACTTTCTCCATCCTCTATGACATCCTCTGTTCCTTCTTCCGCCTCATCTTCCCACTTCAGTATCTTGCTGCATTTGGCCATTCTGTCCATGGACCAAATCTTACCATCGCTCAGGAGAGCTGATCTATCGTATGGCTCCACCACCTTGAGGGGAGGTGAGAACTTGCTCTCTCCTTTCTTCTTCATGATGGCAAGCTTCGCCCTCACCCAATCACTTTTGTCAAGTTCTGTACTTTGAGTGTTCCGTCTTCTGTTGTAGTGTGCCGTGTAGACCTCTTGGGCCCTCTCCAAATTTTTCCTGACCACCGCCGGTGACCACTTACTCTGGACAATCAGCTTCCTCCATGCAGCATTGTCTTTGGTGAAGGCCTCCCTGCCTCTTAAGATCTTGAAGGGGCTGTAGCCTGTGCTACCCGGTGTGATTCGGTATGCCCATATCATCTTCTCCAACTCCATTTCCCAATCCTTACCATCCTCAATGGCGGCTTGAATGGTGCCCATAATCACTCGATTAAAGCGTTCCACCTGGCCATTTCCCGCCGGGTGGTAGATCGGGGTGTGTTTCACTTCAATTCCGTTTCTGTTGGTGAAGGCAATCCACTTTTCTGACGTGAACTGGGGTCCATTGTCGCAGGTGATGATCCTCGGGATGCCTTCGCTGACAAATGTGGTACGCAGAAATGTTATCACTGCCTCGGTATCCACTCGTTCCAAGACTTGTAGCTCGGGCCACTTGGAATACCTATCAATGGCAACCACCACGTATTTTTGAGTGCCCTCCTTGTTCAGGACCGGTCCCATTATGTCCACTGACAACATCTCCCACGGGCCCTCTGGAATTGGAAATCTTCCCAGCGGTGGCCTCAGCATGCTCTGGGCTTTGTCCGATTTCGCGCAAGACTCGCAAGAGCGCACGTGTCTTTCTACCTGCGCGTCGATGGCTGGCCACCAGTATGCCTGTCTGGCTAAGGCCTTCGTTTTTGTGATGCCCTGGTGCCCTTCATGCAGTAAGGACATCAACCGTTCCAATATTTTCCTGGGCGGTACCACTTTGTCCCCACGGAGTAAGAACATTGGGTTTTCGGCCAAAGACAGTTCCTCTCGGACTTCCCAGTATCTCTTCAGCTCCTCCTTTAAGTGCCTCTTCCCTGGCCAGCCATGAACGACATATCCTTTTACGGCCTCCAAGTCTGTGTCTTCCCTGTAGGCTTCTTCCCAGTCCTGGGCGCTTATTACCTCCTCAGTGTCCTGGATGGTGGCTACCACGTATCCTTCCCACTCTTGCCTTTCATCATTCTTTGCCTCTTCCATGGCAGCTGCCCTGCTTAGGAAGTCGGCCACTTTGTTCTGTGGCCCTGGAATGTGCTCGACTTCATAGACAAAGTCCAATAGCCGTAGGGTCATCTTGGCAATCCTGGGTGTGGCATGGTCATGTCCGCTTGATGTCAGGACGCGAACTAAAGGCTTGTGATCGGTTTTCACTAGAAACTTGGCACCCCACAAGTATTGCCTGAATTTTTCTACTGCCCAGACTACCGCCAGCATCTCTTTCTCCACCACACTGAACTTCTCCTCATTGGGCGACAACGAGCGGGAGGCGAAGCTCACGGTCGACATCTCTCCTGACTCCTCTCTCTGCATCAGGACCGCTCCTAGGCCTCGGTCACTGGCGTCCGTGGTGAGAATAGACTCAGCTCTGGGGTCAAATCCCTTGAGGGGAATGGCTGTACCCATTTCTCGCTTGAGTGCGTCGAATTCTTCTTGCTCCTCTTTTCCCCACTGAAACCTGTTCTTTTCCTTGAGCAGTTGTCGTATGTAGTGTGTTTTAGTTGCGAAATGAGGGATGAATTTGCTGTAATACTCGGCCATCCCTAGGAATGACCGAACATCTTCCTTCCGTTCTGGAGTGGGCGCTTCCATGATGGCTCTCATGTTTGTTTTCTTCGGAGTTATGCCTTGTCCACTCACCTCATGGCCGAGGTATGTGACCGACTGCACTCCCAAATTGCATTTCGTCCACTCGGCAGTCAATCCACTGTCTTGCAGTTTCTGTAGCACCTTGTGAAGTTTCACGTTGTGATCCTGCCTCGACTTCCCCATTACCAGAATGTCATCCTGGAAGAAGAGGACATCCTTAAGGTCTTTCAGGAGTTTATGCATGATTTTCTGGAACACGGCCGCGGCGGAAGCTAAGCCGAAGGGCATCCTCACGAACTCATAGCACCCGAAGGGTGTGATAAACGACGTGAGGTGGGTGCACGACGGATGAAGCTTAACCTGATGATAGGCCGACGAGAGGTCCACTGTGGAAAACCATGTGACGTCCTTTGTTTTTGCCAGCATTTCACTGATGCGCGGCAAGGGGAATTTGTCTATGACAATGTTTTTGTTTAACTCCCTTAAGTCCACGCAGAGACGTACCTTGCCGTTGGGCTTTTGGGCTACAACCAGGGGAGACAGCCACTCCGCGCTCTCTATCGCCCTGATGACTCCCTCCTTTTCCAACCTGTCCAGCTCTATTTGTACTGCCTCTCTGCTGCGGAACGGAATGTTCCTCACTCTGTGCACTACTGGAACCGCCCCTTCCTTCAGTTTGATGAGGTGCGTGTACTTGCCCAACTCGCCAATCTGCCCGTTGAATACTTTGGGATATGTTTTCCTCCACAGCTGCACGTCTTCCCTGACCGCCATGTCCATGAGTAGGATTTTCTCTATGCCACCCGGGTTGAGCTGGATCCCCAAAGCTCCTTGGTCCTTCCAACTCAGAACGGACGGGCATCTCTCCGCTACATACAGCTTGCACTGCGCATGGCGACCTCTAAATTCAAACAAGAGCGGGCAGTATCCCAACATGGGGATCTTTTGTCCAGTGTACGTTACTGGTCTCACATCCATGGGTAGGAGTGTTTCTTTGATCTTCGCCGCAAAGTTGTTTTCCCATACCTGCCTCTGAACAATTGAGATGGGTGCTCCGCTGTCCGCGATCATCTCCAAGGGTATCCCCCCTATGTGCATGTCGAGACGAGGCCTGTCTGTGTTGGAACCATCCATCTCCAGAACCTGGACATCAATGTACAGGAATCAGTGGCGTAACGAAAATTGAGGGGGCCCCCCTGCAAAGCACATGGAGGGGGCCCCCCGGCGGCCCAGCCCACCACCTACCACTTTGCCCTACCACGGGTCAAAATTCAGGACAGGAGGTTAAAATTCAGGACATAACTTCGGGACAAAAGGTAAGTTTTACAGACACATCAGAGGAGGTTGCGCAATAGTATATAAGTAAGCACATCCATATCCAAACATATTCAATCATTTGCAAATCTATCCATCATGTATCCTTCCATCCATCATTTCACTCATCCATCCCTTCATCCACCCTTTCACTCATCCATCCATTATTTATCCATCCACCCTTTCATCCTATCCATCTGTACACTCATCCATCCACTCTTTCACCCATCCATTCACCCATCCATCCAGCCATTTACCCTTTCACCCATCCATCCGCCCTTTCACTTACTCATACATCCACCCAGCCTCTCATCCTTCCACCCATTCACCCTTTCAGTCATCCATCCATCCTCACTTTTTCTCTCCAACGACCCTCCACTTAGCCATCCTTCCTCCCACCCATCCACCCATCCATCCATCTACTCATGAATCCATCCATTGACCCTATGGCTCATCCATCCTTTCTCTCATCCATCTATCCTTTCACTCCTTCACTCATCTATCCATCCTTTCGTCCATCTACCCTCCCTTTCCCTCACTCATCCCTCCTTACATCTACCCTTTCACTCATCCATCCATCCATTCACCCTTTCACTTATCAATTCATCAATCCATCATTTCACTAATCCATCCACCCACTCACTCGCTCATCATCCACCCTTTCACTCATCCATCCATCCACTCATCCTTCCATCCTTTCACTCATCCATCCACCCTTTTACCCATCCATCCACCCTTTTACCCATCCATCTACCCTTCCACCCATACATCCATCTATTTACCTTTTCTCTCATCCATACTTCCACTCACTCATCCATCCATCCATCCTCTCTCATTATCCATCTATTCAACCTTTCATTCATCCATTCACCCTTTCACTATTCCAACCAGCCATTCACCCCTTCATCTACTCACTTGCCCACCTTTTCATATTAATTATGAGCTGAGCCTTTGTCTGCAGTGTTGCAGACAGAAGAGGCCCATCAAGGTCTTCGCCATAGTTCCTAAATCAAGGGGCGAGTTCGGTGGGGGAGGGTTCTCTATGCCTCTGCACATAGGCAATCTGGAAACTTGTCATGAGCCATGCATGATGCACAGTGCCAGGCCATGAGGTGACAGTGACATGGTGTTGTCTCTGGGGCTTTAAGTGGGATGATAAATATGGAGGGTCTCTCCAAAGTGTGTGTTGGATGTAATGACAGACCTGGCTAAAAACACCTAAGCTAAAAATCTTTGCTTAGTATAGTGTACCACCCACCTTCCCTGGGCCTCTGCAGGCAACACAGACACTGCCCCCCTCCCCTGGGGCTCTGCACCCCGCATAGACACTGCCCACCTCCCCTGGGGCTCTGCAGGCAACACAGACACTGCTCACCTGCCTTGCTGCAATGGAGCCCACCCAGAGTCTGCCCACCTTTCCTTGGCTCTGCAGCGAATGCAGCCACTGCCCACCTGCCCTGCTGCAATGGAGCCCACCCAGAGTCTGCCCACCTCTCCTTGTCTCTGCAGCCAGCGCAGACAGGGCCAGATCCCCACATACTGCTGTGTGTGAGGGGCCCTCAGTTCTGAAGCAAAGAGCTTCGCCATCACCACTGACCCCCCGCGGCATTCATGCCACCTGTCCATAAGAGGCGGATTTAGTGTCTGGCCTTTCACCCCATGCCCTGGCCGAGCCCACGGTACACCCTGCTCTTGAGAAACCTCATTAACTGTGACAGACCCATCAGTTTAAACATTGTGCCCCTCTACCCTAAGTGGTCTTTCTTTAGTCTTTGAATTAAAGTTTGGGGATGCCCCGTTGCTCTGTCTGCATCAACGAAGTCGTTGTCACGAGTACTCCTCCTTTCACTTATTAAATGTGTGAAATATACTTATGGCCCAAATTAGTTTACTTTCGACATGAAACCCATGGACAGGATGTACTGCCCTGCAATATTTCAGTTTCGAAAGTTACCAAAGCAAAGTGGTTCTTCTCTGAGAACCTTTCTCGACTGTGCGCTTGTCACAGGCACAGCAGCACATACTGCACTCTCCCACACGGTTACAAATAGCTGCAAAGGCTGGAGCCTTCTGTAGCAGTCAAATGATGCGGTGATCGAGGGAGGCTAAGAAGCCAAAGGACAGGGAGGTGAGGCTGAGCAGCATAAGAAACACTATGTTTGTTTTACTTTTATTGCCGGCCAGACCCCACCATGATGCCCTCCTTGAATCCAATCCAAATTATCTGATAATTCTGATTACCACCCAGCCACCAACTCCGATGGTCCTCGCCACCACCCATGGACACTCCCCTGCTGCTACTAGGCTCGGCCTAAGAAGCAGACTCACCTGACCTGAGGGTTTGGCCTAGCCTGCAGCTTCAGAGTTAGGCACGAGTGAGACAGGCAGCAGCAGAAGGCAGGGGCAGGACAAGGCTAGCCAGGCAGGGGCAGGGGGACTAGTATACATTAATTTAAATTATGGCCCGGTGACAGACTTTGGACAGTGAGCCCTGCTTAGGAGCGTGGCTGGGTCTTCTTGGGAATGGATGCCACACCTCAGTCTCATGCACACTTTGAATTGCGCTCGCTCAATGCGCATGTCAGGACAAATTCAAATCAGCGCATTGGTCACCAGCTCTGCCCCACCCTGAATAATGTGCATATGCGTCCAGGAAGCAAAATGCACGTTGCGCGCCGCTAACACCCACCCTGACCCACTATAACAATTAAATATAAAGAGCCTCAGAGGCCCCGGCCAGGGCCGGGCACCATTTATTAAGAGCCTCAGGTGCCCTGGCCGGGGCCGGTCACCATTTCTTAAGAGCCTGGGAGGCCCCGGCTGGGGCCCGCGCTTGTGCAGCAGTTGTTGTTGTGCACCATTTAATTCATGCAGACCGGGGCAAGCCTCTGCGCATGCACCATTTAATTAGAGATTAGCTTATGAGGCCCGCCTCTCAGCGGGGACCAGGCATGCATGCCTTGCGCACCATTTATTTTTAAAGGTGCCGTGCACATTGCGCACCGTGCACCATTCAATTCATGAAGAAGTAAGTGCGGGGGGCCCTAGAGCACAGGGCCCCTCGCACTGCAGGGGCTGAGTGGGCCTGTGTTACGCCCCAGCCTGCAAAGGTTACATTCCGGTCCTCCTACTTTAATATGCCTACTCCAGTTTAGAACATACTCAGGTGGGCAGCCAGGCCCGGACTGGCCGCTGCGGGCACCGGGCAATCCCCCGGTGCGCTGCATGGGTGGGGCCGGTTTTGGGCCCCTGGGGGCCGTTTTTGTTGCAGGGCCGTTTATGCAGCATAGCTGCAAACTCGGCCCTGCAACAAAATCGGCCGAAACCGGCCCTGGCAAAGAGCTCAGATCTCCCCCGGGGGGCCGGCCGAGCACTTTGCCGGGGCCGGTTTTGGTTCCCAGTCCGGCCCTGTGGGCAGCTGAACTGTGGAACTACCTTTCTGCCGGGCCTCAGGGAGAAGTCACCACACCTTGATTCTAGAAACATCTAAAAAGTTCTGTAGAGCATATTATGACCAGTTTTGTGGGTCCTAACCACGAATGAAGAACTTAGGGGCATATTTACGAAGAAGTGACGGAGTGCGGCATTAGCCGTCTTGGCTTAACACCGCGCTCTGCCACTTCTGAAACACAGGGCTGCACCGTATTTACAACAATACAGTGCAGCCCTTCAAATCTCCCTGCGCTGGTGCTAATTTCAGATGCCTAGAGCCAACACAGGCACCCTTGCACCATAGGAGTGAAAGTGACAAACAATTGGATAGTGAAAACAGAATAAATAAATAAAACCACTTACCTTACACTCGTCGCATCGCCAAACCCCTCGGGCCCCAAATTTATGAACATGTTATATCTGCGCAGCTCTACACACAAAAGCGGATGAAGGTACCTCTTCTTGGTTGGGAAGGGCGTATTTGCTTCGCTCTCCCGAAGACATTCGAGGCATAAATCGAAGTGAGGGTGTATTTTAAATGTCTGCCTACTCCCTTGTACTATTTCCTGCATGTACTGAGAGAGCAAACACACCGAGTGAGGAAAACAAGCAGTCCCAAACTTACCTATCGTTTTTCATTTCCTTCTTTGCCTCTGCCTTTCTTCTTTCTCCTCAAGTGTCGCCTTTCTCGGTTTCTTTTTCACAAATATTTTATAGTTTTTATAGTCATCCCTTATTTACCCCTTGTCATCTTTTCGCTCACATCTTGCCTCCTCACTATATTAGCCTTCTTTGAAATTAACAGCCCCCTTACCTCTCAGTTCACTCTCTTTCAGGTTATTTATGGGCGTGTGCCGCTGATGCTTCTGTGCAGTCTCAGACACTGCAGTTTAAATATCTTAATGTGACAGAACGACGATGGCACCGGGGAAAGGTCACTGCTCCCTTCCCCGGGGCCCCTGGAGCCACGAGGCCCCCCCGCACTGCGGGGCCTGCGGGGGCCTGTGTTACACCCCTGACAGGAATTCTTCCTCCTCACCTTTGTCGTCCTGATCACTGGAATCCTCTCTCTGATCATGGTCTACCAAGCGCACTACGGCATTCTTCGGTTTCCTGCGACACACCTTCTCGTAGTGTCCAAAGATGTTGCAGTAGGAACACCTGGCCTTGAAGGCGGGGCACGCCTTGTCATTTCCCATGTGGTTATTGCTGCCACACCTGTAACATTGGTTTTTTCCTGTTCTGTGTGTCTTGCTGTCCGCCTGTGATTTAGTGGAGAATTCAGCTCTATTTCCTCCCTGGGTCTTCCGCGTCTCCGTTTGCTTCCAACGGTCGTTCCTGTGTGGCGCCATTACTCTGCACACTGCTTGCGATTCCTGGGCGTCCTTCTTCGCTGCTTGGGCACACCTTCTCGATAGCTCGGCTTTCTTTACCATCGCCCAGATCTCCTTGAGTGGAGCGTCGCCATTCACCCACAATTTCTCTTGTATGTGGGTACTAGAGGTATGCATAATAATTTGATCCCTGATGAGTTCATCATGCAGTCCACCAAATTTGCACGTGACAGCCAACTTCCTCAGTGCTACGACGTACTCGTCAACAGACTCTCCGCTCTTCTGTGTCCTTTGAAAGAAGTTAAATCTGTCGATGGCGACACACACTACAGGCCTGTAATGTGCGTCTAAGTCTTCGATGGCGTGATCAAACACCTCCGTATCCGTTGCGGCTCTTTCCCCTTTCACGATAGTGTCATAGATCCTGAGCCCTTCTGGACCTAAGTTATGGAGCAGGATCTTCTTTTTCCTCTTACTCGTGAAGGGTGTATCGCCTTCCTCCTCTAGCGCCTCCAGATAGTTGAGGAAGTACCTCTTCCAGTCCTCCCACTTTCTTTCCGGTTCTCCACTCTTCGTGAGAAATGGAACTAGCTGGGTGAGTGATGTGCTCTGGCTCGCCATGGCTTGGACGGTCCTCTTGGCCTGTGGTGCAGAGACTGTTCGCCTGGATGGACTCCCTGGGGCGCCTTGCTCTCCTCCTTCGTCTTCTCTGTGTTCCCCTTCGCTGTCCTCTCTCAATCCACCCTCTGTGGCGAGAGACGCTGCCCCCGAGCTGCCACCTGCCTTTTCACCCGATGGGCCCGCAGTATCCGCCAGCGTGCGCCTTTTTTCGCTGTTGCTACAGCACTTGCCAGGGCTTGCAGTGGTGCTATGGGGCTTGGTACCTTGTTGTCCCCTCGTGGGTGTCTCCTGCCGCCTCGCTGAGGTCTCTGCCTTCTCCTGCTGTTGTTCCTGTAAGCAGTAGCCTGTTCTGGGCGCTGGAGATGGTGTGTGTGTGGCCCCTCACTGGCTTGTGGTCTTCCTGGTGCTTTTCGCGCGTTTTTTTTTTTCTTGCCGGCACCTCTGCCGCGCTCCTGTTGCCGTTTTCCGCCTCACGCGAGATGCGTGCGCACCGCAGGGGTCGCGTGTGCGTTCGGGTTCCTCACTCGTCCCGACTCGTCGCCATTGTAAAGGAGTACAGACGCTATTCTTGTGTTTGTACACTCTTTATTCAGGAGCGCCGGGGCTGGCTTACTTAGCGGTCGGCGCCAGGGAAACAGTATGGCCGCCTTCCACTTCCTCTGTCGTCACTGCCTGTTCCGCCTTGGAACAACTAGAGCGCTGCCACAGATATCTGCAAGGTGTTACACAGCTCCATATTTGTGCCATCGGGCCCACGTGTTGTTGATTTGACGCAGCGGCGGAGGCTGAAATGGCACCATGTTCGGGTGGTTGCACGACGCTTTTTGCTCTAAAGGTCTGCCATATGCCGAGGAGCCATAAAATTGCCCTGCGTCCTGGAACTCGGCTGTGGGAGTCTGGGGTCTGAGATAATAACTTGCAGCGCGAGACTGAGGCTTGTCGTCGCCGGCTGCGGGCGCGCGCAGCTGCGCACTAAGTGCCCGGGCTAGTCCGCCTTCAGTGTGTATGCCCTGCTATATACTGGACCCAGGGCCGGTCCTAGCATTTGCGTGGCCCTGGGCTAAAAGGCAACGTGCGAGGCCCCCTCTAATTTAGATAAGTGGCCCCCTGCAAGGACACCATTCAGAGACACTGTGGGGGGCCCATTGTCCAGCATTTTGGCGCCCCCACAGTTTTAGCTTTTACTCCACAAGCATTTCTCACACCTTCAGCCCGATAGGTGTGAGAATTGATTGTGGTCTAAAAGTTAAAACTGTGGGGGCGCCAAAATGCTGGGCAATGGGCCCCCCACAGTGTCTGTGAATGGGTCTCCTTTCAATTGAAGGAGCGTCTCCCTCCCCTATGCCTCCAGACAGACACCATCCCTGAGAGGCCCAGCGAGGGGGCCCCCTCCAATGGACCTTAATTGCAAGGTGACACCTTTTTTTTAAATAGATCGCCAGGGAAACAACAGCACACATCAGTAGTGCGTGGCCCCATGCTGGTGGGCTGAGTGCGAGGCCCTGTGCAGCCGCCCACGCTGCCCATGCCTAGCGCCGGCCCTGACTGGACCCCTCTGCTAACCTAGGTTCCGGGCAGGGGTCGTCACTAGGCAGCACTGAGAGGGCCCTGACACGACGAGTTTAATGTAGATTAATGTTTGAATTAGTTCGCGTCTTCTGTGAATTAAATCAGCATTGCCATCTGCTGCCTGCTTCTGAGGGTCGTCGCTGACGGGTTGCCCGTGCCAGGCGCTACCTCTCTGCCCCCACCCCTAGGGGGAGGCTGGGGGAAGGGGAGACAGGGCCGGTTTGGACGAGCGCCTGCACAAATGTCAGCTTGGCTTTCCCGGGCGCTGTGTGATTCATATATTATGACAGTGAGGAAGAAAGCCGAGAGGAATGAAAATTAACATTTGCTCTATTCAGGCCAGATTATTATATGGCGGAGCCTCCCCGCCCATCTGGCACCGGCGGCAGAGCCAGGCCTTTCAGAGCTTTTGATGGAGTCGTCATCTTTTGCCAACGCGGGAAGAGCAGCGCTTGACAGGGTCCCTTCAGGGACGCCATGGAGTTGCATTCAGTAGCTTTAGGGAAAGGGCATCACAAGGAAATTGTGATATATGTTTGAAGGCAAAGCTCTGATAATGAACTGGTTTGGAGTTACGGTCCAAGTGCGTGGTTCTCGCTGCGGAAAACTCGAGGGCCGTGTGTGCATGTCATGTGTGCATGTGGCATGTGCATGTGGGTGCAAGAATGGCTGGGGTAAGGCAATGGAAGGTGCGCTTGTCAGGCTGAGCCGATGAGAGGATGAGGTTGGCAGTGGTCGCGAAAATAAAAGCAAGTGGTGAACTTTTCTGCTTGACCTTACTCTTGCCATTGGCTTCTCACAACCAGAAGCCCCCCGGCCTGCCTCCTGTGTGGCTGCTGATGCTCAGCCTTCGGGGCACCTTGGAGGCAGATAACTGTAGAATACAGTGCTGTATCGCAACCCTGACGGAACCCAGGACCACACAATGCGCTTTTTGGGACCTTGGAACATTTCCCACCACTAGCTGGGAAAGGACTTCAAAGCAGCAGTGCTTGATTGTCTGGGTGAACCACCCCAACTCCCTCAGCACTGGATGCAATTTCTAATCTAAGCATGGTGGCTTGGGGAGCAGAGTGGGCATTTCCTGCTTGTGTACGTTGTGTGTATGTGTGGTGTCTGTTGCCTGACCATGTTTGAGTGTGGATATATTTATTATCTGGCTTTTGGAGGCATTCCTGGAATAATTAAGGTTCCTGAATACTGTGGCCCTAATTTTCATCATGAGGGGTAATCCTAGCCTAATATAGTGGCTCTTGAATATTACAGCCTTCCTTGCCATTTTGCCCCCCTTCCTTAAAATAAAAGTGGCCTGGCATTTTGTGAGATTCCTTGGCTTATTGAGGCTCACCTTTGTGTTATGATGGCCCTTATCATAATGTTGTCTCTGGTTTATTGAGGACTTTCCTGGCATTAGTGAGGCAATTCGTGGCAGTGTTGACCATACAAGTACACTGGTGGTTGTACTGACTTAGTAGCAGCTCTGCATATACTTATGTACGCCTACTACCCCTCTGGGGTGAACCAGGACTCTCCAGCCATCTCTGTCCTACGTTTTTCTTTCCAACTGACTCCAGGTGTAACCCATCTCCTTGCAGTCTGTCTCAATGCGTCAATAGAAGGTGTTCCTTGGCCTTCCTCTTTTCCTTTTCCCATGAGGGGTCTGGGTGAGGGCTTGCCTGGTGGTGTTTGATGCAGGCTGGAGGAGGGTGTGACCTATCCAGTGCCAGCTTCTTTTCATGATTTCTTCTCTGTCTGAGCTTGTTAAGGTCTAGCATGAGCAAAAACATTTTGATTTTAATATTCTTATATGTACAATATACTTATATGGATTTTCAGCCAGACCACTTCATTATTCTGTTATAGTCTCATTCACATTCCCCTTCCTCCATTGACAGCATGGGGCAGTGGGTGAGCCCACTTCAGCCCTGGGTTAACTTCACTGTGAGTGACATTATTCTGTCATTTCGCAAGGTGCGCATTCACACTCAAAATAGTTCCCTTAACTGCCAGGGACCACTATGGCAATGTGTGCCTTTTTAGGCCAAAATCGGTTTTAAAAATTGATGAGGGCCTGGTAGCTTCTCCAATGATAATTACTTTGATAACTTTATTTCGGTCATTGACCATATAATTGCAGATACAATATATACAAGCACAGTAATAAAATCCAATAATAAACACTTTAAAAAGTTATTAAACAGTAAGTTATCAAAGGTGAACTAATGTCCAGGTTACTTCCTTATAGTAAAAATAGTTATTCTGCGCCACATGCCATATAGAAAGTGGGAAACCGAAAAGACAATAGGAGGGGCAGTATCATATGTTAGAACTCTACAGGCCTGTGCGCACTGTTTAAGTCCCAGGTTCCTGCACAGCGGTGTCAACCAGCATTTCCGTGTTTTACTATAAGCCGGGCAGAAGAACAGAACGTGTGCAATATCTTCTGTACTGTTGCTGCATGCTGGGCAGGTTCCAGCATGCAGCAACAGTACAGAAGATATTGCACACGTTCTGTTCTTTGGAGAAACCACAACAAAACAATACAAGCACCACAAGGCCAAAAGGATGGCAGCCAGTGCCAAGCCTGTTGGCTTTGCCAGTGCTCACTTTTGCTATCTAAAATGTGATTTCATCATGGACGGCACATTTACTTTGATGAATAGTTTCTTAGAAAATATTAGACTCCACATGTGGTCTTTTTAGGTTTTGCCTACACAGTGCTTGCACTGTACCCGCAAAATCTCTTGTAATAAAAAGTAAAAATCTTAAAAGGGGCTAACAGCCTGACCTTTGCTTACCATTTGTAGGCTTTTCGGTCCCTCTCATCTTCTTGCTTTTCACTGATCAGTAGCATCAGGGTCATGTCATCAGCTTTCACTTCCTCTCTCCAAGACTGTTCTCTGGAGCTTGGACCAAGTACAGTTTCCGGATGGCGGTCAATGGTTGGTAGCCAGTGTCCTTCCACTCGCCGTGCACTTCTGAGGTACCTTTTTTCACTTTCTTCCTAGCACTCCATATGATAACATTGATTTTGTGGTGTCTAGTGTATTATATTGCTGGTTAATATTAGTAAAGCTGTTTTTAACTACTCCATATTTATTTAGTCTTGTAGTTGTTTGGAGCCAATATTTTGCATTTCAATACACTTTAGTTCCATGTACATCGTTAATTGGGCTCAGTTAAGAATGTACTGGCCTGCGTGAAATATTTACTAGCATAGGGTTTGAATGTGAGTAAACTGATTTTCCAGTGCCATTTTAAGCATATTTATTTTACTAGGCACATTCCAAAAGTATATTGTATTAAAATAGTATTGAATGATGTAAACGCCTGAATTCTTGAATAACTTCAACTTGTGCACCAGAAGTCTGGCCGTGAAAGCTTCGGCTTGACATCTATTTACAGTTCGCTGTAAATGTTTCAAATGTGTCCACACTTTATGCCCCTGTTACGGTTACATGGACTGTGAACGGGCGGTGCGCTGTACCAATGTCGCGTTTGTTACATACCATTAAGTGCAATGGGGTAACGCTGTAACCCTCAGAACCTGGGGGGGTAATTAAACAAACAACAATGGTTCTGTCAGAAAAAACATTTCAATTGAACATAGTACTTAATACATAAATGCAGTTAAATATCCCATGAAGGATATATACGAATAATAAAAACACTGACCACAAGACCGAAAAAGTAAATCTTTAGTATTCAACTTTTTCAAGGATTTGAATTCTGAAAGGAATCAGATATGCTGTCCAATATACAGAAAACACATGGACATAAACGTTCTATGCTATATATCCTTCTGCACAAAGTCCCATCATACAAAAGAAACAATTTAAATCTCCTGAGACTATTGTTATTTACAGTGGATATTTTGAAAAAGTTTACATTTTTATGTATATATGTTTTATCACCTGTAACACTCAGTCACCAGTCACGACCTATACCCCTTATGTATTCACAGTCCATGTGTTTTGTGTATATAGCTGCATTTATGTATTAAGTACTATGTTCAATTGAAATGTTTTTTCCGAGCGTTTGTTACATACAGCAGGCAATAACGGCATTTTAGCCTGCTTTCGAGCGCTCTCATTTGGTAACAGAACGAATGGGTGATTGTCCACATGGTCGTTGCCTAAGGCTGTAGGCACATCCCGCAGCCACCCTTGTGTCTAACCCCCTCCTCTCTCATGCCTCCAACCCTCGTTCCTCATTTCCTTTAAACCTCCATTCAGGGCCTTTTAATTTATTTAATTACATTTTTTGCATTTTTATGATGCGCAAACTTGATCCCAAGGTATTGAAATGCTTTACATGAGCACCACTTCCATTAGACAGGGATACTTTAATTTGGGGATTTTTTGATTTTTTTGGGGAGATTAAGTGATTTGCCCAGAATCACAGGATGTTGAGCAAAAGCCTAGACTCAAACTGGTTCCCCAGTAGCAAGGTCGGCAGCCCTGACCCTAGTACTACATCCTTTCACCGTTTTACTTGAAGCCATGTTGGTTGGCAGACCGCGCTCTGTACAACATGCCTAAAACACATTAACAAAGCCTATAGATCTCTCATAGGCGAAATGTATTGACTTTGCCAATGCTTGTTTTCAGTGTGCGGTTAAGGTTTTGCTTCACCCTAACCTTCCCTTAACCCCTTGATATGCCGCCTTAAACCCTACCTGTTTTGCAGTCCATTTTTGAACCAGTCCTCCAATCCTTCCTACATTTACTACGAAGTAGAAACCTACAGGTGTAAGGATCTCCCCATTGAGAAAAGGTAGACGTGGAGGGGGAGATTTACAATTGTGGGTTGATGGATAACATTTTGTAGCACTTTAGTGCACTCTTGTATTGCATTTTATGAAGAGGCTCCTTGGGGTTAGCCTTGGTGTACTCAGCTAGGGCATCCACTGCAAGTTGACCACTTGACACTTTGAGTTTATCCCCTCAGTAGAGATTAAACCGAAGATTGAATCAATGGAGTACACACGTATTCCTTTTACTGGGGGTTCTCATTTACTGCGTGTCAACTTTTTCTCCAGGTGATAAGGTGAGGAGGTTCAGGCACTCCCTGGAAGATTGTAATTTAGTCAGTATTCTTATGTTATGTTTCTGAGTTGAGAGTCTTGGCCAGAGGTGAAACTGCACTTAGAGGACTTTTGCGTTAGGATTTCTCCTAGAGCCACATAATAAATGTGCGCATGTGCTCTTTGCAGCCCTGCTCTATTGAGACAGACAATGCTGGCCACTTTACTAAATATTAAACCAGAGGCCGCCACATTTAAGCAATTGCCTTTTCCAACAGTCGCAAAATTGAATTTGTCAGTGACCGATGGTGGATTACGAAAATACATTTCAAAACCAATAATCATGCCACTTGACCGGCAAAAGGATAAACAGATAACAAATAATTAAGAGCCAGAAATACCCATGGTCCTTGGTAGGAAACTAAGATTGTTAGTTTCAAATTCTTCATTTTAAGCACGAATCAGCTACTCGAGTTCTCATCAAATGGATCACTGAAGCAGCTCACACAGGGAAGGGAAGGAAGGTATTTATGTTTGGTGTATTTTGGATATGTGGGTGATGTGACATCTTTCAATGGAGCTAGACCCACATCACATACGATGGACAGTCCTGCATACTGAATTGAATTCTTCTTCAGCCATGAATGGCCTCTTCCAGTACATGTCAGGGCTCAAATGCTAGTAGCGATCCATGAGCATTGAAAAGGCATGTCTGTACTTAATGGAAGCCAGAAAGTGTCCTCTGCTATCAGCTCAACCTTGGCAGTGCCATTTTTGTGAGTCTCCTTCCTCGCAGTGTTTAATTTGTGCCAGAGGTTGCAGGAGGGGGGCACTGGCACTCAGTGCTGGGTATCAGGACTTATATTCCTTCATCAGACCTTGAGCCACCGCATGAGAGAGAAAGACAGAAAAGGAAGAAAGTAGTAGGAGGAGAAAAATAGGAAAATATTATCAAATGTAGGAAGCAGGGAGGGAAAAGAACCATAAAAGAGAAAGGAAGTGTGGTGTGGAGGAAGATAGAGGCATAAGGTGAAATCAGGCAGCCCTGGTATTCGCACCTCTGGCATGGGAGGCTTCTACGAAACACTCTGGGCCCCTACACCTATTTATTTATTAATTTCCAAATTAAGCACTTCAAAATTAAAGCTGTTATAACACTGCTGCACGCGTAAGGCTGTCAGAAAGAGATTTCATTATGCCAATTTGACCTTTTCTACATTGGTTTGCTGTTTACTTTCATGGGCAGTTTTCTCTCTTTGTATCATTTAAAAGACACCCTAGCTGACCTTATCTGGTGGATAAACTAGTTGCGGCAACTAGCTCAAGCATATTCCGTGGCAAGTTACTGATGTGCTTGGATATCCCCAGGTTCAGACATATTAGCGTTATGGAATTATGACCCTTTAACCCCTTGTAGTGGTTCTATGCAATTGTCTTTTCGCAAAATGTTGAAAGCACTTATTTACTCAGATCTTTCGTATTCATTTGTTTGTATTGAGTGCTAGCTTGGGGTTAATTTTCTCCATAAACGATACTTTCAAACTTTATGAATTCTTTTCTTTTGAAGTTGTCCATTTATTGTGGCTTTTGTTTATTTTCGGCTTGACTTGTTTTTGGTGTTATTTGCTTTCATATGTTTCTTTTTTTTGCACAGTGCATCAGCCAGCTACATCTCATGTTTACGTTGCATTTTATGACTGTTTGAAAAAACAGAGATAAGTAAACTTTAGGTTGTAAAAATTCAAGTCATTTTGATAGTTGAACATTTTGCTGCCTTGGTTGGAATCCTCAAACTTTCTGCTAAATTATGTACACTTAAGCTTCAAAGTTTACTAGAGCTATCCATGTACAAACTGATCTTGTGGAAAGGGACAGCGAGTGCTTCCTGGCAGACATTTACAAGGAAATGTTTGTTCAAACTTGCAAGATTTCATAAGCCATCATTATACGGATAGATAGTCAGTTTTCATGCTGCCATGCACTGCAGAGATGCTGAGAGCCAGGTGCCCTGGTTACATGTTTTTTTCATAATTACTGGCAGTTCTTCCCTATATTAGAGCATTAAACCGAACCGTTTTGAATTGACAGTAAAAGCTACACTTTGAAAATCACACCAAGGATATAAAGATATGTGAAGGTCTTGAATTACAGAGCTAGGTAGGAAGATCAGAACTGAACACATAAGCCACAATCGCATGCAGGCCGAAAAGTGTGCCTCTTCCTCCGTCCCCAGGACAAATTCTGCAACCAGTCAATACTGAAAAAGTGTGTGTGTGATGAGGTGGTGGGGGGGAATTTACTACGGGCCAGATGTAGGTAATCCCCGATTACCGATTCTTAAATACCGAATCATACCGATTCGGTATTTAAGAACTGGCAATGTAGGTATATTTACCGAATTAATTACCGAATCGGTATGATTCGGTAATTAATGAATCGGTATTTACCGAGTCTGTAACTGCCATTGTTTCCTATGGGCCTTGAGGCCCATAGGAATCAATGTCAATTACCGAATCGGTAAATACCGATTCGGTATTTGGGGGAAATATTGAAGGGTGGCAGGGTGTCACTTTGACATCCTGTTGCACCCCTCAATTGTGCATGGGTGCACATGTTGCTGACATACATGCCCTTAGGGCATGTATGTCTGCAACATAACACTGTGTAAAAAGCAAAAAAAATGCTTTTTAAATGGTTTTCTTAATTTACCACCAACTACTAGTTGGTGGTAAATTAAGAATTCTTAAACCCTTGTAGCACTGAAAACAGTGCTACCTACATCTGAAATTACAGAATCGGTAATTTTACCAATTCGGTATTTTACCGAATCGGTAAAATTACAGAATCGGTAAAATTACCGATTCTGTAATTTTACATGCCCCTACATACCAATTTATTTATTTATTTATTTATTCAAAGTTTTATATAGCGCGAACAAGATCCTTACAGATATCAGAGCGCTTCACAAAGACAGGGAAGGGGCAACAGAGTAAACAGAGATAATGGGAACAGTATAATAATCAGTGACAAGGTAATAACATGGATGATAAAAACAACATAAAACCAATCCATATATGATCAGGTAGGTAACATGGTAACATGGTAATAACATGGTAATAACATGGTAAATAACATGGTAATAACATGGATGAAAAAACAAACATAAAACCACTCCATATATGATCAGGTAAGGGAGTAGTATATAGCAGCACAATTCATTGATCCCACTACCATGGCGTACAGGTGGATCAGTAAACCAACGTGTATCATATCTTGGTCGGTAGTAATAGAGTAGCGTAATAGTGCCCCCAACAAGTCGAGGATAGGCAGAGCAGCGATACAAGCAATGCAGAGTCTCTGACCCAACATCTGTAGCGATCAGGAGATCTTGGCCAGAAGCATTGTTTTCACCTCTTTCTTGAAGAGTGCAGTGGAGGTGATTAGCCTTGTTTCAGGAGGGAGCGCATTCCAGATCCTGGGTGCCATTCCTGAGAAGGAGCGTTTGTAAGTTTTCGCTTTCCGAAATCTACGAGGTTTCAGGAGTAGATTTTTAGTACTCCTATTGGATCTCGACCCTCCTGATATAGACAGCTTTTGAGCGAGGTAGTAGGGAGCCTTGTGGTGCACGGCCGCGTGTGTCATAGTTGCAATTTTTAGCTGTATTCTGGCTTCAAAAGGCAGCCATTTTAGAGACTTTAGGTCTGGGGATATGTGCGAGTGCTTTCTTGAGCCAGTAATGAGTCTCGCGGCAGCGTTCAGGGAGGCTCTTAAGGGTGCTGTTGTGGATAGCGGGAGACCGCTGAGGGTCGCAATTCCGTAGTCTATTCGAGGGATGACTAGAGCTTGTACAGCAGTTTGGAAGTCTTTGGCAGGGAGGAAGGGTTTAATTTTCCTCAGCGTGTTAATTTGGAAATTAGCTGCTTTTGTGGCTTTGCTGACGTGCTGCTGCATGTCGAGCTTGGCGTCGAGTGTGATGCCTAGGGATTTCGCCGAGTCCACGATGGTAGGTTGGACATTGAGTGCTGTTAGGTTGTTGAGCCAGGTTTGGGTGGTGGAGATTTTCGCCGGAGGTGAGATGAGTAGGAACTCAGTTTTTAGAGCATTTAGTTTGAGGTGATTATCGGCCAGCCAGGATTGGGTGTTAATAAGCGTGGAATTCAGCTGTTTGATATCTTCCGGGGACTGTAACTTTAGGTAGAGTTGCGTGTCATCAGCGTACATATGGAATTGAACATTGGATGCTTGAAGCAAGGTGGCGAGGGGTTCCATAACGAGGTTGAACAGTGTAGGAGAGAGGGTGGATCCTTGTGGAACCCCAAGATCTGCAGGCACCGGTGTAGATAGTACATTGTCGATCTTGAACCTCTGAGACCGGTTGTGAAGGAAAGACGAAAACCATTTGAGAACAGTTCCCGATAGCCCCATCCTAGTACTTAGCAGCTCCAACAAGTTCTCATGTTTGACCGTGTCAAATGCTGACGAGAGATCAAGAAGGATGAGGAGGCAGGACTCATTACGATCCAGAATTTGGAGGGCGTCATCAATTATGTGTGTCATAGCTGTTTCCGTGCTATGTTTCGCTCTGAAACCTGATTGATGAGGGTTGAGGAGGTCAAATTTATCAATGTGTTTTGTTAGTTGGAGTTGGACACATTTCTCCAACAGTTTGGCCAGGGTGGGGATATTGGTGATGGGTCGATAATTGTTTAGGTCAGACGGATCAGCTGTAGGTTTTTTGAGTATAGGCGTGACTTGCCCCACCTTAAGGGAGTCTGGAATGTGTCCTTGTCGCAACGAGCTGTTAATGATCTTGGTCCAGAGAGGGAGGAGCAAGGGGGTAAAGTCTTTTACCGCATTAGCAGGTAGAGGGTCTGTGAGGTGATTAGAGGGCTTCAAAGTGCAGAGCAGTTTGTGTATAGCTTCTTCCGAGTAGGTGTCGAAGTACTGCCAAGATGCCTTGTTTTTAGGTTGAGTGTCAGCCATTCTGGTGTAGTTGGAGTATCGATTTACATCCATTATGAGGTCATTTCTTATGTTGTCAGTCTTATGTTTAAAGAAAGCAGAGAAGGCTTCACAGTGTGGAGTGTCATTTGTTGTGCTATTTGCTTGTGTGGGTTGTGCCTTTGTTTGGGTCTTGATTAACTCGAACAGTTTTCTTGGCCTATTCTTCGCTTGGTCCAACTGGCGGCTGAAGAAGTCCGACTTTGTGCGCTTTATTTTCCTAAAGTAGGCATTTCTCTTGTTCTTGAGCTTTTTGAGATGCAGTGCTGAAGGGTCCGATCTCCAGGTGCGCTCTGCCATTCGCATATTACGCCTTTCGTCATTGAGACTGCCATCATACCATGGGTTAGAGATTTTGGTGGAGACTCTCTTCAGTTGCAGAGGGGCGACTTCTTTGACTATTGTATTCATAGAGTCAAGGTAGTGGTCAGTCAGTGATTGAACATCTGAGGCACCTGAAGGGGGAAGGAGGAGGTTGCCGATGTGGGGAGGTAGGGTGGAGGGGTTAAGATTCTTCAAATCCCTTTTCCATGTTTTGGATTTGATTGGTTGAGTAGGGTTAGGTTTAACTTTTTCGTTGATAAAGAAGGTGATAATGTGGTGATCTGACCAATCGCAGGGTAGAATCGCTTCCAATTGAATAGCGTTCTCTTTGGCAATGATGAGATCGAGTATCGCGCCTTTATCGTGTGTTGGTTTATCGCATAATTGGGTGAGGTCAAGCGCATTGAGGAAAGTTTTTAGACTATTCACTGCAGTGTCTTTCTGATCGTTCCAGTGGAGATTGAAGTCACCCAGGTAGACTTGAGTGGTCTGCCGACCGGCGTTGGAAGTGATCAGGTCCATGACTTGTTGGGTGAATATGAGATTGTCACCAGGCGGGTGATAAATGAGATGTAAAGTACATACTTGTTTGCCCTCACTGATGATGTCTAGGCAGAGGAGTTCACAGGAGGAAAGGGAGGGGGAGGTGACTTGAGTAACGGAGATGTTGCTCTTAACAATGCATGCAATTCCCCCGCCCGTCTTGCCAGGAGGCCTGTCCAACCTAATGATGTGATAATTGGGGGGGACTAGTATGTCCATAATCGGGGTGGAGGCTTCAGTGAGCCACGTTTCCGTTAGAAAGGCTAGGTCTAGCTCCCTATTTGAGACAAGATCCGCGATGTCGGAGGAATGTCTCTGGGCCGATCTGCAGTTTAGTAGGATGCATTTGAGTTTGGGACAGAGAAGGGTGGACGAGCTTTCTAGTGTGAGGGGAACTTTCCTGAGGTTGTTAGGGACGGAGCCTCTGTTGTTGAGTGTTGGGAGCCTCAGAGCGTTTGTGGGAATTGTGGGTATGGGGATGTGTGAATTGGAAAAACCTTTTACCGGACCTGGGCCATAAGAGTGTAGGAGAGAGCAAAGGTCGAGGTCAGACAAGGGGCTGAGAACACGACGGGGGCGGTGGGAGTTATTGCGAACGGGGATAGTGGACCATTGCTGGAGTCGTCGGGGGCGAGTGTATGTAGGAAGGGTGCGTCGTTTGTAGGGTAATGGGATGGTGGGAGGTAGACTGGGCTGTGAGGAGAGAAGGTCTTTGATTGCGTGGATGTCTTTTTTGATTTGTAAAATTTCCTCTTTGACTTGTTGGAGTGTGGATAAGGTCAAGTCAGGAGGGTTGTTGAGGTGTTCCGCGGTGCTAATGGGTGGGATGGTATTCAAGGTGTGGACGTGTTTGTGGGCGAGGGGTGTGAGTGGTGAAGGTGAGGCAGGCGGTGGGTGGGAAGCATAGATAGTGACTTCAGTGGGAGACGATACAGGTGAGTAGAAGAGTGAGTGAAGGTTGAAGACAGTGGGGGAGACAGGAGGGTAGTGAGGGCTCAGAATAGGAGGTGGGAGAGAGGGGGGTGCTAGGGTAAGGGAGGAGGTATGTTCTGTATCTTGAGTTGGGAGGGGGATAATGTTATGAGTGGGAGTGGGGAGGGAGCGGGGAAGGGAGAGGAGTCTGCCGTGGGGGGGATGGGGTTGTTGGGTGGATAAACTCCGCGTGATGGTGTGTGCAGATGTAGGCGTGTTGTGGGTGGGAGTTGTTGTGTCGGGTGTGAGAGACACGTGGGTGGGAGTGGAGAGAGAGATGGGGAGGGAAAGGTGTCTGTCGAGGGGGGGATGAGAGGGGGTGGATAAACTTTGGGCGATGGCTTGTTCAAATGGTGGAGTGTTGTGGATGGGGGATGATCTGTCCGAGGGGAGATGGATGGAGGGGGTGTAGGTGGGGATAAGAAGTGTCGTGTTGGAGGGGCTACTAGTATGTGCGGCGGGGATATTCGTGACTATCCTTGGGGAGTGGCGTGCGTTAACAGCAGGTGGGCCATTTACTGGGGTGCTGGGGGTAGAGGTGTAGTAGGTGGTGGCTGCGAGGTCAGGGGGGATAGTGCTGGCGGACTTCTGGGTTCGGGTCCGCAGCTTGGAGAGGTGCTCTTTGAACTTGGGGAACAGGTTGTCTAGTAGTTCCAGGTTCTTGTCCGTGGCTTGGATCAGGACAATCCCGGTATTATAGATTGTAATGGTAGACCTGCCAGGGAAGAGGTGGGAAGGTGTGATGGTGAGAGTTGAGCCATGGGCTGTTTTCTTGGTGATGGAGACTGTGAGTAGAGATAGGAAAGTTTTTCTCCATTGGGCTCTGCGTGAGGTGTGGAAGATGAAATCAGTGTTCAGGGCTCCATTGCCCGATGAGAAGTAGGTGTCGGCAAAGGGTGTTTCCGGGTGCGCCCTCAAGAAGTTGTGTTTGAAACGTTTAGTGGCATTTTTGGAGAGAGGGGTGGAGGGGTAGTTAATTCTAAAAGTGTGCTTGCCGTTGAGCTCCATTTTAGAGAGGCTGTGGTGTTAGGTGTCTGAACTAGGGCGATAGTACACGCTGTCAGCCGCTAGTTACAAGGCCAAGGAGGACACTTGTGAGTGAGCATAGATATAGGGGGTGGAGGTCAGTGTGATCCCCGAACAGCCAGTGCGTGGGAGCATCTTATCAGATGTATCCTATATACAAGGTAGCAGTCAACTTACACCGTGTGACCAGCTATGCGAGGTAAGGCCTATTAGGTGGAGGCTTAGTTACATATCAGAGTGTACATGGTAGCAGCAATGTAGTCTAGGCTTAGAAAGTGGCTGGGCGCAGTTTGCCTACCAGAGAGAGTTGGATGAGGTCGTAATAATCAGTGCAATATCGTGACGTAGCTTACAATGAAAACCCAATAAAAAAAATAAGTAAATGTGGAAGCGGACAGTGAATGATGGGGATAGAGGTGAGATATGTGCAGCTTGTCGCATATAAAATACAGGCTAGAATAGAGCTAAACTACTAAATAGTTACTAAGTCCCCTAAATGTGCATACATATTGCAGTAATAACAATATGGCACTACAATAAAAATACAATAAAATACAGGCTAGAATAGGGCTAAACTACTAATGAGTTACTAAGTCCCATAAGTGTGCATATATATAGCAGCAATAACAATATGACACTAGAATATACGATGGCAGTGTGAAAGCAATGCATAAAGTGTCGTGATCCAGTAATAAGACAATAAGATAAAATACTTAAAATAAAATTGGAGCCTGCGGTAAAAGGCAATGACTAGTCCGTGATGGCCGCTGAGTAGAGAGAGAGGTCAGTCTTAAATGGCCGCCATGTAGGGGGACTGGAGACGCTATTCCTTTATTTGTTGTTATTGCCTGTGAGCAGAGTGGAGAGGTTCCAGGTTCCGTTTGAAGCAAGCCCAGTTAGTTCCAAGCTGGGTGTGAGGTAGCGTTCGTTGTGTCACAGGTGAAGGAAAGGAGGTTACGGGGACAGTGCCAAATACGATTAGAAATAGCCTGAGGAGACCAGATCTTAGTACATAAGGTGCAAAAGAATGATTAGCCACGATGGTGGTCCGAGGGGGGAGACTGTGTCAAAATGGCCACCACATATGGGGAGAAGAGACATTAGTCCACTATTTATTTCCATGCTTTGTGAGCAGTGAGATCAGACATTTAGTCCTCTTTCTATTTCCATGCTTGTGAGCAGTGAGATAAGTTTCGTTTCTCCCTCTGTGGGGGAGACTCATCCCGATGGACTCTCGTGGGCACAGTAGGTGATTTATGGCCTTAGGTTCTTGTTTTTTCGACCCCCGCCATTTTGTACAAGTAACAGCAAAGTTCAGAGCCAAAGAAAATGTACATAAATACCTTCTCTTGTAGTTAAGGACTGTGTCCGCTGCACGCTAATGTGCTCACCAGTGACTGCAAACTATTTCCATGCCGGCGTCAGCTGCTCCTCTCAGCCCTCCAGTCCGTTGGTGTTCCTTTACTGCGGGGCGGGTGGGAGAGTTCCTTTACTGCGGGGAGGGGGGTGCTGTCCTCATCCCGGTGTGCAATCGGTGGCTTCTGGGGGGGGGGGGGGGGCGTCCGTTGCTTCGGCGGCTACGGCGGCTTCTGGGTGGGGGGAGGGGGTCCGTTGCAATCGGCGGCTTCTGGGTGGAGGGGGGTCCGTTGTTTCAGCTCATGCGTGGAGGCGGGGTCCGGTGTTCGTCCCGCGGTGCTCCCCTGCTGCGCCTGTTGTCCGTTGTACCCCTGTAGCGGCCAGCATCTGCCAATTTAGAGAAGGGGGGGGGGGATGGGTCCGGTGCTCGGTGCTCGGTCCACCTTGGTCCCGGTGCAGCTGGGCTGATCTCCGCCGTGACTCCTGTGGAGCCGCTCCGGTGTTAGCAGGCAAGCCTCTGCGGGCAGGCGCCCTCCCGCAGGCAGCACAGGGCTCACCGATCAAAGAGAGCTCCCTGATGTAGGCGGCTCCTGCGGTGCACAGCTCTTCAGAGTGGTCCGGTGTAGAACGGGCGCCTTCCTTCGACCTCAGGGCGATCTCGGACTCCAGCACCTCCAGAGACCAGCTTAAGCGCCTCCAATGTCCAGCGCCAACGTCCAGCTTCAGCGTCTCCAAGGTCCAGCGCCAGAGCAGTAGCCGTCCTCTCAGCAGCCGATCTCGAGGCAGCTAGGCAGCTCATGTGATGTCCAACGCCCGGGCAGCAGCCGTCCCCAGACCAGGTAATATCACTACTTTCATCCAGTTACTTGCTCCAGTTACTCTTTGTTGGGTCCTCGAAGATGCGGGTGCTAACGGGGATTAAGTCCAGAATTGGAACCCCACGCACTCGGAGCTCTGACCAGGAGCTCCCACCCTGAGGGTCGGCCGGATACCGAGGGAGAGATCCCCGAGGGGGACCGTCTCCGGCGATCGTACAGACAAGTACCCTCCCTCCCCACAAACAGGCACCACACCAAGTCGAGTTCAAGGCTTTATATAAGGTTCTTAAGGCAAGGATATCAGCGATACAGGATAACTTGGACCCGGGGGTCCTCTCACTTCTAGTCTCTGTAGGGAAAGGGGGTAGCGGGACAGTCTTGGTACCGGATCGGTACAGGTAGTGGTAAAAGGCGAGCTCACAATCCTCGAGCTGGAGGGTCTGTGGATCGGGCCGCGGCAGCGCCAGCAGGCCAAGGTGATAGTCTCATAAAGCAGAGGGCCGCGGCAGCGCCAGCAGGCCAAGACGATGGTTTCACGAGGCAGAGGGCCGCGGCAGCGCCAGCAGGCCAAGACGATGGTTTCACGAGGCAGAGGGCCGCGGCAGCGCCAGCAGGCCAAGACGATGGTTTCACGAGGCAGAGGGCCGCGGCAGCGCCAGCAGGCCAAGACGATGGTTTCACGAGGCAGAGGGCCGCGGCAGCGCCAGCAGGCCAAGACGATGGTTTCACGAGCAGAGGGCCGCGGCAGCGCCAGCAGGCCAAGACGATGGTTTCACGAGCAGAGGGCCGCGGCAGCGCCAGCAGGCCAAGTCACGGATGAGTTCTTCTCGGGTCTCTCGACTCCAGCCAAAATCAATGTCCAATGTCCAAATACCGGTCGGAAACGGCTGAAAATCGGTATTTTCGGCCGTTTCCGACCGGTATTTGGACACCTACATCTGGCCCTAAGTGTGCACCTTGCCTGATTGCTGTTTGCTCCTTTGGGGTGGGGATTACTTCAGCAGTGGGGGATCCTGCCTAAGAGTAAACTGGATATTGTAAGCCCGGTGAACACTGTGGCTGGTAAAATATGTTTTACATTTTGTTATATCTACCCTTCAGAGAGGCAGGTTGAGATTGGAATAGAATTTATTACAATCAAAACAGAAAATAAACCACGTGAATTAATATAACTTTTGACAATGTGAGGCGGTAAGGTTGAACGTGTTCTTCCACCTATATGTCCTTCATCTAGGATCACTAGTGGTGAAGTAAACTTGTGCAGAGGTGACGTGGGTTCTGGGCTCTCCTGACTTTCATACATTTCTTTTCTGCAATTTAATCTCGTTTGTTTTGCATAATGTGTGTGGAGCAGGAATTGTCCGCATTGAAAACTGTAATAGAATGCATATAGATGCACAGGGAAATATTAAGATTGTTAATTTTCTTTCTCGAGATAGGGATATGTATTGCTGCTGTGTTAGGGATGGGCCGGGTACACCAAGCATGATTTGGTTCAGAGAGAGATCAATAAAGAGTGATGCAATGGGTCTAATATATTAGCTAAACGTCTTGTTAGACGTAGTTTCTGGAAATCCCTGGAGAAGAGATTATGATTGCCTTAAAAATGTTTACATCTGAGACTGTGCTGACGTGCAAAAATATAAGATAGTAGTCTACAAGGGAGCAATATTACATTACAAGTAGCAGCAATGTCAAGAAGCGGTTTCAAGAAGTCTATAAAATAAATGTGGTCAGTGTGTACCTCGTTGGGTAAAATGAATTCGGCAGGAGTAAGCTACCCCTGTTTACGCAGATTTAGAATTTGGACTGATTAAGGACTTTTTAATAAGGGGTGCACTAACAATTCATTGCACACACTACATGGTTGCAGACAAGGCTCACTCTGTTAGGTTTCTCAAGTTGTTGGAATTTGTCCTCCAGGTTCATTCAGTTGTGATTCTTTAGTGTATATCTTTACTGTCACGTGTTAATGCACCTTGAATTACAATGAGAGGGGGCTCGTAAATCCAAAAGGGAGGGGGCACCCAATAACTGTCAAGTTAAAAAAGAATGGTTCCCTTTGGATGGGATACAACTTCAAACATTCACACTACTGTCACGCTTTTTCACACACACTCTAATAGCAAGTGATTGAGGCACTTATAAATCCACTATTTTGTTGTATTAATAATATTCCTCTGTTTTATTTCATAAAAGAGGTGCGGCAGTATTCTGAATGTTTGAAGTTGTATCCCATCCAAAGGGAACCTTTCTTTTTTAACATGTTAATGCACACAGTGGGCACAGGGCGGGTGAACTTTTCAGAAAGGAGCTTATGTGGTTATGTGCCATTTGAAATACCTAGGAAAAGCCTTTTACAATGAACTTTGATATTAAATTGCCACTACTTTGTTGGGGGGCTAACTGATAAGTGGATTTCTATAAAAGTGCCAATTATTACCAAAAATGAGAAGATGTAGAAATGTGGCCATTTGTAGGACTTAGCTAAGTGATAGTTCGGGCAGCCCACCCTTCACCATACTAGACCCTCACCCTACTGACTCTTCAGATCTTTCCCATTATCCCCAGACGGTGTTTGACACTTCGTTGCACTGTCTCTACCAATTCCTCTCCATATGAGGTCCCACCTAACAATCCTTGCATTCAGGAAGGCCTCAAGGGAGAGGTGTGGCGCCGCGGCCAGGGCGACTGATGCTGGAATCTGGGGTTCACGGTTCGATCCCCGGCATGGGTGGCAGATATTGTTCGAGCTTTACAAATGTGGATTATTATTATTATTATTATACTATCCCACGTACCTGTTAGTAAATCACTCAAAGCGTAACTTTTTTTCTTCTCTGTACTGAAATTTGAGCCAGTGGTTGCCGCTGGGGTCCCAATAGCACTTATTTTTAGGGCCCAGCCCTTATTTTCCTTCATCAGGCATTGAATGAGAGTAAGAGATGGGATAAACAAACAAAGAGGAAAAAAGGAGGAAGAGAAAGATGGAAAAAATGTCACAAATGGAGAATGCAGAAATCTGCAAAAGAATAATAAAGGGGCAGGAAGTGTCGGGTAGTGAATTAAAGAAGCATGAGGTGCACTTAAGAGTTGCCATTGGATGCCCTGGGGGAACATCCTTTTCAACGCGGATGTTACCCCGCAGTGCTTTTACGATGCGTCCTTTACAATGCAAGTCGTAACCACGACTTGCGCTGGAGGGCGCTAAAGGATAAAGAATAATATATTTACTATTCCAACACCTTCCCTACTATCCACGAGGACTGGTGTTAGAATAGTAAATTATACTATTCACTATCCGCGCCCCCCCAACTCAAGTCGTGGTTACGACTTGCGTTGTTACAGACGCGTCGTAAAAGCACGCGTTGAAACGGTACGCGTTGTACCGTCATACATCCGATGCCTTGACACTTAATAGCACCGTCTGCTGGTTTGTGAGAAGAGCTTTGGGCACCGGCAAGCATTCATTTACAAATTACGAACGGCCTTCTACTCTGGTTCACCTCAAATCTACAGACAGGTTATTTTGTGGGTTGTGTGATGTGGAAGGCACAGACATTTTGGATGGATAAAAGGTGTTTCACAACCTTCTCACAAATAAAACTGACAATGAGCAATTTTTTACAGTGATATTCCAGATCAGAAAATGTGTCTATTAATGAAGAGGCATGGATCTTTTGAAGTGGCAGGTGGTGTCTGAGAATATTACATTGAAATATAGAAAGTGGAATGGGAGGCCTCAGACTGGACATGGATTTTGAATATAACCAACTCGGCTCATATTGATAATATGATCTACAGACCCAAAATATAAATGTTTGTCTTGAGTGGATTACAGACGAACTGTCTGAATTTAAGACTGCAAACTTTATTAGCGTATAATGTGCGATTATACTGATAACATGTGCAGTGGTTTACCCTCGGTGTTCGTCTTGTAGTGTACACCAACATGTAAGGGAGATATGTTTAATATAAAATGTGTCTTTTAACCGCATGCGTGCGTCCGCGATTTTCGCGCTGTGCGGCTTTTTGGAAAAAAACGTGTGCGAGCGGCGCAACTCATGACGAGCTCAGCTCGTCATGCGCATGGAAGGGGTTAAACTGATTGCTCATAAATGTCTAACTTACCTACAAAATACCTCTATAAAGTGACTTTATGCAAAATTATGTTAATGACTGGTGTTATATTTTGTTAATGCAGTTGCTAATTATTACTATGTTTATAGCTTGTTTAATAATGGTTTCCGAAGTCTAAGAAGGCACAAAAATAAATGATAATGGCACCCTTTTCTTCATCAATAAACTGTTGTACCATGCAGAGACTACTGTCGCAGGAGGAGGAGTGACCATCTAATACGAAATGCTGACATGTTTTGGTGTTTGTTTACTTGATCAAGCAACATTAGTAGGGAAACAGAATACCACCATTGTTTGTTGCTAAGGGCTAGTTCAGCTCAGGACACCAACAAAAACTGGTAGATCAGGCCAAGAAATGCTCCATCAACCGAGCTCTTTGGTCCTTGAAGAATAAGTGTCAACCATCTTTTTAGGTGATAAATAGGAGGTAATCATATTTTTTCTTAACGCTGAAACCTTTGTTCTGAAAGGCCTGCTGCCAGAGCCTCTGAAGTGAGCAATCAGACCTGGGATTTGATTTGTGATGCGTTGTAACCCTTTCTTCTGATTGAGCCTACTGTAGTGACGCCAAGCACCTAGAATGCTCCTTCACCAGCAGCTGTGTGCAAAAAAACAAACCTTTCAAACTGCAAATGTGCACGAAACCCAATAGAAAAGTCCGCTGCAATTTCTTGCAATGACGCCTTCATGAATTGCCTTGGCTTGTTTCCTTTGTGCTTTTCTCCCCTGGTAGTCTGCATTGTTAGCCTGGCATATCAAACTACCAAGCGTTTGTTGAAGGGCAGAATGGTGGCCTGGTGTGTGTTGACAGATACATGCATTTTTGTCAGCCATCTTGGTGACAGGCGGACGGGACCTCCTGTGTCTCTCATTTCTGTTTGTTTTCCAGTGCATTTTTGTGACATCCCAAATATATTCACATTAATGGGTGGTAAATAAAAGAGTGACTGGCAGATCTGCGCGGGGCAGGAAGTCTCTCTTTGGTTCAAGCCGCGGGGCATGCTGCTGGGCCTGGTTTTCTACGCTCGTTGGCAGAATGGGCACCCGGGAACTGGACTGTTCACATTCTTATTCTGGAGGAGGGCTGCAACATTAATGAACAGCTCATTAACATCACCGAGTTTGATGGTTCCAGTGTCAGTGTTCCTAATTAGTCTCACACTAATCCGCGTTAATTAACTGTCCCTGTCGCGGTTTTAATTTAATTTCTGTCTCTTCTACCAGAAGCAGTTACCCTCTGAGCACTCCAGTCCCATCGCAGTTGTCGCCCTTGACTTGAAGAAGCCACTCTGTTGATTGCCTGGTGGTGTATACAATTGCGTCACTGAAGACGTTGCTGGGATCCGTTGGCAGAGTTGATTGACACGTGAACGGCTGCACAGCTTGGCAACCCCGAGAGGGGACAGACCGGTAGACATCTTGCTGCTCCAGTGTTGAAGAGTCTACATAGTGTAATTGCAGTTGTATAGCACTTCATACCCCTGGCGTGGCACCAAAGGTCATTATTGGCTGTGCATGCGAGTGCTTGATTGGAATAATATTGAATTGGGGTGTGGCCAAAGTGAGAAGCATTTTCGTGTCATGTGTGAGTGACTAGAGCGATGTTCACGTTGTGTCTTAGGTCACTCTGCCTAAACTGGAAGAGACGTGAGATAAAACTCCTGCGCTTTGCTATAACTCATGGTTTTGAACGATTGAGCACTTCTCGATAGAATCCACCCACAAGCAACAGAGAAGAAGGCCGCAGTATGGATGGCGCTCTCTATATTTCCGCTCCCCCAGTGGAGCCATAGACGAGCGATGACAGGGCATGCACTGCATACAGCTAACCTTGGTGGATGAGCTGAGTCCCTACAAGAGAAATGAGGAGTAACCATGCTCTTCTGGGGCTGCCTAGAAGCGACTGAGGAAAAACCCACAGGACTGCACTGGTTACAGGCAGCCAGGATAAGTGCTCTAGAGAGTCCAGCCAGAAGCAACAGAAGAGTGGACGATGAACTGCACTGACAGCTGGGATAAATTCCCTATAGCTCAGGGTTCACCAGGAGTGACCGAAGCCTGTTGCGTCCATGTTAGTGCATCTTTAGTATCTTCACTACACACTACAACCAAACGGCAGCACTTACCGGTGACTCATTGCACTCAGTCATCCACTCAAGATCAGGGGTGCTGGTCTCAAAGTATGTATTCTAGTTCTTGTGCAGCCCAATAGGTAGCCAGGGAAAGCAGGTAACGCTTTCTAGCCGGAGCAGCTAAAAGTAAGAGCCTAATCACTAGTATATGCAGTAGACTTTTGTACTATCTACCATTCCTATGTGACTCTTAGAGTATATCCAGTCATATTCCTACCCTATGTATATAGAGATAACTCTAATCACTAGTATATGCAGTAGACCTTTGTACTCTCTACCATTCCTATGTGACTCTTACAGTATATCCAGTCATATCCCTTCCCTATGTATATAGAGATAACTCTAATCACTAGTATATGCAGTAGACCTTTGTACTCTCTACCATTCCTATGTGACTCTTACAGTATATCCAGTCATATCCCTTCCCTATGTATATAGAGTTAACTCTAATCACTAGTATAAGCAGTAGACCTTTGTACTCTCTACCATTCAATGTGACTCTTAGAGTATATCCATTTGTATCTCTTCCTTGAGTGACTTTACTACTTGTACATTTGCAATTTTTCTTTCTGTCTGTATCACCTCCTTGTGTGACTTTACATCTTGTACATTTGCAGTTTTTTCTGTGTGTATCTGTTATGTAACGCATGTAATCCTAATTCCTTATATTTTTCAACTGGTTCTTATGTAAAGCGCTCTGACACCTTCGGGTAAAGTTCGCGCTATATAAAATCGCAGTAAATAAATAAATAAATAAATAAATCTGGCTCTCTTCTACTCCAGAGAACGCTGATCTTCTGGGTGGCAGCCTGCAGGGCGAGGCCGGTCGATCCCGCCATTTGCAGTGTCCTAATCCTTGCATTCCAGGGGGCTCAGCTGCTAACTGGACAGGGCAGCACAATAGGCTGCACTCTCGCGCCCCGCGGGCTGGGTCAGCACCGTCTACAACTGCAGCCAGCAGGTTTTCATTCTTCCTTCACAACCAAACCTCTGAAAAGGTCGCAGGGGATGTTTCCAGAACACCGATCGCCTGCAGCTAAAACAGCTGAGCCCTCAGTCCTCGGTGTGAAGAGCTAACTCACAAATAGGTCCGTAGCCATCCGACTGAGCTCTCACCCATGGTCCAAAATGCGTGGAGTGGTGCGCATCGCTCTACTGAAAGCGCTTTAGCGCCTTTTCAGGACTTTAAAGCACTATATAAAAGCAATTGCAGATCAATGTAATGTAAACACCGCTTTGCAGAATACACGAAACACCAGGGTTGTTGAAGAGCTCAACATGTAGTTATAGGAAATTGGCCATTTTAACTCACAAAGACTCAATTTTGCAAAATCAAAATGGTTACCGTACATTAGCCCAAAGAGCCTGGGGCGTAACGTAGGCGTCAGGTGGCGTACAGTGGTCCCAGCCCTTCAGTAGCGTCTCAGACCCTCAGCAGGCACCCCTTCAGCCCATGGCTACTGAATGTCTGTGAGATTTGGTAGAATGAGGGGCTCCTCATTACGATCTGAAAGGGGTGCCAACTTTTTGTCTTATGCTACTGCAACGAGGATAGGCCAACAACGAGCAGTGTTGATCACAGACAGCACTTGATTGCTAAAAACTAAATAATGATAAAAGGGGATGGGCAATGTGCGCTCAAAATTTGGTTTCACCTCTATTTTGTCTCAGGGTGTGAGTTATTTTGAGTTGGCTGCTACTCGGGAAGCGGTTATTTAAGTAAGTGCACGATGAAGGGTATTGCATTTTTATTTTCACTAGTTTTGATTCGAATGTCCTAAGGTTGGGGTTCTGTTTTTGAGCAGCAAAAGCAAGGCCACTACCTGTGTGGTAGTCAGTAGAATAGAGGTGGCATTGCTTTTGGGCTACCCTTTTATGAGAGGGACTTTCAGCCAGTGATGTTTTTTCATCTTCAGCCAGTGATGGTTTTTCATCTGTCAGAATTGAGCATGTGGAGACATGTTAGTTCACTGGTCCTGTTATATGCATGTGCCTACAAGTCCCAGCATGCTAAGCTTTGTTTTGGTTGAGCAACCAGTGCAGCCACTGACGTGTTAAGGCTCCCTCTCATTGTGGAACTCTCACTTGTCAGTCAATCCACAGGCTTTCTGACCTTGGAATCAAAACTTAAACCAGATGTTATGCCATTTGGGAACCTTTTGTAGATTCACAGCATGACAGCTGCTTAGGGTTATTATGTGCACACAGTTGCAGAATCGTAAAATGTGAACGAATGGCTGTTATTTTTCTCTGGGAAGGTCCAGAGAAAAATAACAGCCATTCGTTCACATTTTACGATTCTGCAACTGTGTGCACATAATATTTTAATCGAACTTTATATAAAATCGCTTATCTTCATTTTGACACAACTTTTCTGTCTTTACTTTAATTATCAGTCAATTATCAGTCAGTGGTTATAATGCAGCTGGAGAACACATTTTAATGTGTTTTCTTCTTACATTTTAAGTTTAATTTAGTATTGATAAGTGTAAGAAATACCAGCTTTGAGTGAATGTCCTAATTTTTGTTCCGGACAATTCACCTATTTTATGCACATAATTTTAGGTTAATACATTACATATTCATATTGTGTCGGACACACATCCATCCCTGATATTGAGTAATCAATAATTTCTCCATAAACCCTACATAATCAGAAGTGCATTTTATTATTTATTATTTGTGTGCTTTTTGTTGGGCGGACTTAACAAAGGGATGTATGACATTACAACGCATGCTTTTACCACGCATGCCTTTACATCGCAGTTTTTACAACGCATGCTGTTACAACGCAAAGCGCTAAGGGGTGCTGGATAGTGAATAGTTTAATTTACTATTCCAACTCCAGTCCCCGTGGATAGTAGGGAAGGTGTTGGATAGTAAATTAAATCCATTCCCTAGCCTAGAGCGCCCCCCAGCGCAATGCGTTGTTATGACATGCGTTGTAATAGTTGCGTCGTAAAGGCACTGCGTGGTAAAAGTTGCGTTGTAAAGGATGTTCCCCTTAACAAAGTGAGAGCACTTTACATTTTGCATGCAAGTAAAAGTATCGTGGCTACAAAACTGTTAATACATAATTGAGTAATTCATTCTCAAAGAATTACCTTAGCTATGATTCCTTTCGAACGTTGCACTCTGTAAATTCAGGTGTAATAAGAACATCTCTGGAATTTTAAAATGTGGGGTTTTCACCTAAACCACTGCATCTAAAGTGCGTCACCACGGGTCCCTTTCTATGTTCTCGGTTCATTGGTGTTTGTGGCTGACAAGTGACAGGGCTGCTGAAAATCTGGAGCAACAATTTGGCCTGTTTGCTTAAAATTCAAAGCCGCCCCCTCCTATCCCCAGTTAAAACAAATTGAATACTACGCAAAGCATCTTTAATAGTGTTACAAAGGTGAATTAAAAAAGAAAGAACGATGAAACAAAATATGAGACGTTGGAGTTACTTGTCAGGCTGTGTTATATAATGAAGAGCAAGGAAATTCATTAAATATTTTGACTTCAATAACCTCATGTTCTAAAATGTAGGCCGTCCTGAACATATTATGCAAAATGGGCACACAGTGCAGGATTGCATGCGCAAATGGCAGTGCCTTGTGCACACCAGCACCATACGCTGGCTTAGGACTAAAATCATATCTTCTCGTGTGGACGTACCACGTGCACGCATGCGCAGGAGAGTGCCGCACTCTGACAGATTAACATGCCTTCTAGCCAGTGTGTTGTTTACTGACCTTTGAGCGAAGGCATAAAACTCTGGTTCAAACTAAAGGGTGCATTGTGTACATGCACAAATCTTGTTAGTGGAACCTGGGCCTACTATTAACACCTTGTGTCTGTACACCCATTTCCTCAATTCATATTCTCATGTACAGAGTAAAGGGGTTAACCACATCGCTGCGGCGGCTATTCCGCCGCAGCACTAAGGGGGCGGGGCGGCCGCGCGGCGGGCGCATGCTGGTGACGGAAACGCTCCGTCACCAGCCGCGGTTGGGCTGTGCTCATGATGGAGCGGTTCCGTCATGGCCCCGCCCGCTCAATGGAACGCCCGGCGCAGGCGCGGAATCCGCGCCGCGCAGGCGCGGCGAGCGGGCCATGACGGAACCGCTCCGTCATCAGCACAGCGCCACCGCTGCTGATGACGGAGCGGTTCCGTCATCAGCATCGAAAGAGTTAATTGTGTTACCTAACTGAAGTAACTTTAAAGGGGATCTGATTCAGGGGCACAGATCGGGGGTGGCGGGGCGGAAGGCGGTAGGGTATGGGTGTAAAGAAAAAGAAACATACCTCATCGCCGTGCCTCTCCTCGGTCATCTCTCCGCGTCTAGCGGGAAGAGGAAGAACCCAGGCTCCCAAAAGCCAATTACAACGCTGCAATGCATCGTTGTGATTGGTCTGAGCTCCGTGTTTCAATGATCAGAAGGGGGCTCAGAACCAGGCATGTTCTCCACCCAGGCTTGTTATACAGTAATACAATAATGCATAAATGTTTGGGTGGCCTAAGACGGCCGGTCCAACAATCATGTGCACTTACAGAGGGCCCACTACCCCCCCTCCAACCTGTGACCAGAGCAGCCCCGTCCGCCTCGCCATGCAAAGCTGCAGCAGCAAGAAAAAATAAAATGATAATAACATTGAGTTATTTTCATTTTAGTTTTCCTTTATTTACACTTTGAAAAGCAGTGAGGCGACTGTCTTCCACCTTAGCGGAGGAGCCGCCACTGATTTGATTTGGAGATAAAAAAGTAAATCGCTCAAGAAGCAGTCACAGTGAAACACTTGGTAACTGTCCCCTGTGCAATAAGCATGATTTGCCAATTTTCTGGGACCAGAAAAAAAACCAAAACAGCATGCAAACTTTTTTTCGAAAGTGTGGTTGCCAGAATTAAATAAATGTGCTGAGGAACGCAAAGGTAAACTACTAAATCAGAATGAAATAAACGTGCTGAGGTGTGCAAGGAGTATAATCAGGGAGACTGAAATCAACTGATTCTGTGGCGTTTTTTGCATAGTTATGGATTTGCCACATTATTCATCATCAGCTGCATTATTCTAAGATTTTAACCAAAAACGTTGTTTCTAGCTTAAATGGATCAAAAGTTACTAAAAATGCAACAACATGTTGCTGAGCTGTGGAAGGTCCTTTGAGAAGGTTGACTAGTCACTTTTCACTAACTTATTGCTGTATTTGAGTGTTAACAGTGGTAATAATGAGGTAAAACCATACCATGACATTATTACCTTGAGTAAAATAACAAAATATCAATGTAACACTCACAAAATGTGCTGCATTTAGCCACATAATTTCACTTCTCTTTCCAGATAATTTAGCAAATTCTAACAAATAATTTGGTCTTCTCCTGCTGCATAATTCATTTGGCTCAGAGTATAGTACAAAACCAAAAGTAAATAAGTGTGTTGAGGAGTGTAAGAATAATACTACAAACCAAAAGTAAATAAGCCTACTGAGGATTCTGGGGGGTATACTACTAAACCAGAATAAAAGACGCTTGCTGAGAAGAGCAGTGAGTATACTACCAAACCAGAATTAAAGAAGCTTGCTGATGAGAGCAGTGCATATACTACTAAACCAGAATTAAGGAAGCTTGCTGAGGAGTTCAATGAGTATACTACTAAGACAGAATTAAAGACGCTTGCTGAGAAGAGCAGTGAGTATACTACCACACCAGAATTAAACAAGCTTGCTGAGGAGTTCAGTGAGTATACTACTAAAGCAGAATTAAACAAGCTTGCTGAGGAGTTCAGTGAGTATAGTACTGAACCAGAATTAAAGAAGCTTGCTGAGAAGAGCAGTGAGTTTTCTACTGAACCCGAATTAAACAAACTTTCTGCGGAGTTCAGTGAGTATATTACCAATACAGAATTAAAGAAGCTTGCTGAGAAGAGCAGTGAGCATACTACTAAACCAGATTTAAACAAGCTTGCTGAGGAGTTCAGTGAGTATACTACTCAACCAGAATTAAACAAGCTTGCTGAGAAGAGCAGTGAGTATACTACTAAACCAGAATTAAAGAAGCTTGCTGAGGAGTTCAGTGAGTATACTACTAAACCAGAATTAAAGAACCTTTGCTGAGGAGAGCAGCGAGTATACTACTAAACCAGAATTAAACAAGCTTGCTGAGGAGTTCAGTGAGTATAGTACTAAAACAGAAATAAAGAAGCTTGCTGAGAAGAGCAATGAGTATACTACTGAACCAGAATTAAACAAGCTTGCTGAGGAGTTCAGTGAGTATACTACTAAACCAGAATTAAAGAAGCTTGCTGAGGAGAGCAGTGCATATACTACTGAACCAGAATTAAAGAAGCTTGCTGAGGAGTTCAGTGAGTATAGTACTAAACCAGAATTAAAGAACCTTGCTGAGGAGAGCAGTGAGTATACTACTAAACCAGAATTAAACAAGCTTGCTGAGGAGTTCAGTGAGTATAGTACTAAAACAGAATTAAAGAAGCTTGCTGAGAAGAGCAATGAGTATACTACTGAACCAGAATTAAACAAGCTTGCTGAGGAGTTCAGTGAGTATAGTACTAAAACAGAATATAAAGAAGCTTGCTCAGAAGAGCAATGAGTATACTACTGAACCAGAATGAAAGAAGCTTGCTGAGGAGTTAATTGAGTATACTAATAAACCAGAATTAAAGAAGCTTGCTGAGGAGAGCAGTGCATATACTACTAAACCAGAATTAAGGAAGCTTGCTGAGGAGTTCAGTGAGTATACTACTAAACCAGAATTAAAGAAGCTTGCTGAGGAGAGCAGTGAGCATACTACTAAACCAGAATTAAAGAAGTTTGCTGAGGAGTTCAAGGACTATACCACTAAACCAGATTACATAAGTGTGCAAAGAAGTGCAAAAAGATACTGTTAAATCAGACAGAAAAAGAGTGGATTCTGAATCCCACTCGAGGTTATTTACCTACTTCTGTAATAGAAAAACAAGCCCCTTGAGTGCCCTTTTGCGTTGGGGGCACGCACGTCTGTGTAATATGGCCTATAATGTTTGCGCGTCGCACCCATGCACGATAGCTGATGACAATGATGCCAGTCACACCACCACCACTCCCCGCCCCAGGAATCCACATAAATAGATGTATAAAATCACTTTCAAATATATTGCTATATAAAACACAATATTCCTACATAAAATGCAGCCCAGTGTACAAATAACACTTGCATTTTGCAATGCAGCAAAAGCCTAGCACTGCATAAAACATACAACCTTGAGTATAATATAAATATTTCTATGTACAATGTAAACTGAGCAAAATTATTCCATAAAAAAGCATACGAGTATTAAAACGACCAAACAACTCTTCGCTTTAGTATATCCACAAATAAAGCTAGGGCTTCAGTATATTGTCTGGTAAAATGAAACCCAAGCTAAACGCATTAAAGCATTAACAAAAATCCTCATTCGTGGTGTGCTGGCTATAGTGCCCATGCTGCGGCGTACTTCTGCGTGAGGGGAATTGTGCTGAACTGTCATGGTCGCCGCTAACCTTTTACTCTCTCTCTCTTTCTGTCTGTCTTTACACTCTCTATCTCTTTCTGTCTGTCTCTTTCACACCCAGTTTACGAGCGATGTATTCTGCTATAAAACACTCACATAAATAAAGGAGTATAATCAGAAAGTTCCTCTCTTGTGTAGTAAATTATCCCGTCTTTTCTGAAAATGGTTGTTTAGTTTGGGTACCTCAATATCCATTCATCCTACCTTTTCTAATCAGAGACACCGTTTATCCATCAAGCAGCAGTGCATTTTGGGGGCCTGTGAATGCATCAGTTGACAGGGGCGTGGACCGACCGGAAAGCCCAAAGTGGCCTTTTATACCACTGTATGTAACTATAAAAAGCAAGTGGAATAAAGAAATATATGCATTTTCAACAAACAAGCATTTATTATTTATGCCGATATAGGTGGAGAATATTCTTTAAAAATATGTTTTATGTGCCGTTCCCAACTCGATTTTAGGAGGAGTCGACCTCACAGGAAACTGACTTTGATTGTCCCCCAACTGCCTTGTTGACAGTGCACACCGGCCCACTGGCCTTATAGAAACCCTGGCATGAAATGTGACTGACTCTACCCCAGCTCCAGGGTCCTTTCAAGTACATCTGCTCGATGAGTAATTAACCCTGTTCTAGCCATACAGCCTTTTTAACGTGAAACAGATATTGGCCCTACTGCAGACAGATTGGCCTTTTTGAGGCACCGGACCAGCCCGTGACCAGCCTAGCAGACTTTTGAGGTGAACCTTCTTGGCCCACTCTGTGTTAGCCGGATGTATGACGTTACAACGCATACTTTTACAACGCCTAACTTTACATCACATTTTTTACAACGCATACCATTACAACGCATAATGCTTTTGGGCGCTGGGTAGTGAATAGTTTAATTTACTATTCCAACTCCAGTCCCCGTGGATAGTAGGGAAGGTGTTGGATAGTACATTAAACCTATTCCCTATCCTAGAGCGCCCCCAAGCGCTATGCGTTGTAATAGTTTGCGTTGTAAAAGTTGCGTCGTAATGGTAGTGCGTTGTAAAAGTTTCGTTCTAAAGGCTGTTCACCGTGTTAGCCACACTGGCCTTCAAACACTATGGCCTGACCTAGCTCTGATTGTCCTCTTCTCTGATTGGTATTACACCTCAGGTCACGTCTGTGTTACCCGAGCAGATAGACACAGCACAGAAGTTCTTAACATTTTCACTTCTGTGCCCTCAATGAATCACTACTGGAAGCTAGGCACCCCAGCCTAAGCAGTTTATACGATTTGAACCTCAAAACAATGTACATGAATAAAGAAACAAGTGGAAATCAAACTAATGCAAAAATGATAAAATATTTGATTTATTTCACAATCAAAATATGTAGAATAATTAACATTTTAGTAGGCAAGTCGGAGCTTTTCAAAATGTGGTTTTATTTCTAGAAGACGAAGAGATGCGCATAGTGTAACACTTCTTTTCTGTCAGTGCAAACGAGTGCTACGATGAAGCTCTCTATGCTAAATTCTGCTTGCGGTACTTGCGCTGCTTCCACGAATCAAGCTTATTTTGTGCCTTCAGTTTCACATTCATTTATACAAAGTTTGACATTTTTCAGGTTTACATTTTACCTGTACTTTATTAATCTCCGTATATTATTTCATTTCCCAAACGATCATAGGTCCCTTTAGTAGGAATCAAGATTCTCTAGGGGTTCATGGCCCCCAGGTCAGGAACCGCTGCTCTAGTGTTTTTACACATTGGCTTCTGAGAATAAGAACTGTGAGGGCAAAGAGGTAACATATCTTCTCCACGGGGTCCACCAGATGCAATCCATTCACTGTGTCAAAGAACAGACGCAGTGAGTACATTAGAAACACATTTTGTCTAAAAAGTATCATGTTTATAGCTGTTTTTTATCAACTGTTTTAGAAAACTGGATAGTTTTGAAGAATATGCACAGGTCACGCACATAGCAACAAATATTGAGAATTATATTTTAAGGTAAGGGGTGTATGTTGGATGCAGGGACTGAGGGTGGTAAGGTGTGGGATGGAGGCGGTGGGACTTAGAAAAGGACCTATAGGAAGGGGGAGGAGATGGAGCACCATCACATTTTTTTTGCGCGAGCCCCATAAATCGAGTGACATCCACCAATGTTAGCACAAACCTCTTTGCTGAGGTGCATCTGTGGCTCAGACCACCCATCATACCAGTGGGTGTTTAGGCTGGAAACCTCCCTTGGGTGTTTTGAACATTAACACATTTTTTGTGCCTAGAAGCGGAATATCTCACAAAAGAATGGTGTTTGAGCTTTGCCAATAAGTGGTTTATATTCCTAGAATTAAAATCTTCAGGAAATCATTAGTTAATGATTTTGATCTTTAAAGAAGCACCTAGTGGGCGTTCTTTTAGCAGTTTTATGCTACATTATTTAGGTTATGCAGTCACTAATGATTCTGCTACATAAATGCATTTGTGATGGGCATGCCCCAAGATTAAAACCATGACCGCGGTGCGAATTCCGGCGCAGTGCTGGTGATGTATTGAGTGGGCGGGGTTCGGACGGCCCCAGGCCATCCTCCGCACATGCCCACGGTGACGTCGGATGGCCGGGGGACGTCTGACGCATGGCAGGGGTTAAATTCAGGTGGTCGACTCAGGGTGGCTATCCTTGCAAGGTGCTCACAATGCACTATACAGATGTTGTGCATTGCCTTGCAGGATTTGCAACACACTTGGACAAGTGAGAATGAGTATTGTAGCGCTACATCTACTATTATTGCCTCTCTGCCCCTGCGTCAAAATGTACTGCTTCTTGCGATGTGTTATAATTTAATAACTTTTTATATAGAAAAAATGTAGGAATATGTGACTGGGTGTCGGTGAGGCAGCCACTTAATTTATGAGCGTGATCTGGTCCAAGCAGCCTCGCCACCTCTTTACTCTGAGCAAGGGTCACACCCTTCTTACTCCCAGAGCTTGTCAATGATTGCATATTGAAACCTATCCAGTGTGTTAAGCCTACTGACTTCACTCTTGATCCCGTTCCATTTGGTTGCTTAAGCAGTTGGCTCAGGTTTCACTTCTGCTCTGGGAGCTGTTGAGTGTAGCTCCCTAGTCTGAAGGCTCGGTTCCTTCCAGGCGCATACAAGAACTAGCAAAGCCAATAGGCCTGGTTTTTGGCTTTGTCAATGCTTGTTTTGTTTTGTCATATTTTTTGCAAAACTTTTGGGGTAAAAATTTGACAAAGACAAAAAGTATTTTGTCAGTCTCAAAAAAAGCACACATTGACACAGGAGCCCCTTACGCCAAAGGGAACTACTTTGATTGTGGATGGTCTCTTTGTGAAAGGACAGAATGCACCAGTCACAGTCGAGTTGGCCGTGATTTGCTGAAGTGGGTTGTCCCTTTGCACCATGCCGTATGCTGTAAGTGGGTGGAAAAATAATGTTAATGGCTTGTTAACAGACCAAAGGATGTGAAGTGTTGAATGGAAGCCCCTATAAGTGTACTATACATATAATTATGATATAATCAAAATATCTGGGCTAAACCCCAGACCTAAAAAGGACTAGAGAAAAAAGCAATTGTATATAAATCATAGTACCTACTCACCATTCCAATATCGTACTCATGCCCTACTATCAATAGAAAGTGTTAATAGAGCATTGTCAGGATAAACCGGAATCCAGTGAATATATTATCCAATTGTGTGTTTGCCCAAGCATCAGCATAGGCAGCTCTACGTGTCGTGTGGGTAACTTCTTGAGGGGTGCATATCTGGGTTAACCAGCTATACTTGGCCTCTCTACAATTGTCTACTCTATACAGTAGACTCTACCACACTGTGATCACGTGAATCCTTAATCTGTCAGTTTTTGCTAGCTCACCTTTGCTAGCTTGAAGCGTAGCTTCCTCCGGGTATGCCAATTTAGTTTTCACGTGTACACAATCCCTCTTTTTAGGATCTCCAGGGATTACTCCTGGGCCACCAAGTATACTTTCATAGTGTGCCACTATACTGCTCTGACATCAGTTTTGAGCCTATGCCTGACAGCAGCTGAGAAATGGATGTGCTCTAACTGGGAAACAAAATGACTCATTGTTCGCTTTAGAGGACTTAAAATGACTAGCTGTGGTGGATTCCTTGTACTGTTACTTTTGAAAAAACATGTTGCTGAAAAATAGTAAGCCAGCAATTTAGACCTTCAAATCAGTGGGGCACAATTTTAGGTCCTCAGCTGGGAATGGAATTTTAAGGTTCTTTTGGACAAATTGAAGGCAAATTAATATTGTTTCTAGACCCTAAAGATAGTTGGGTAGGCAGATGGCCGGCCCGTGTGACTTCTTCTACATTGTGTTGTATGCTAACTTTACATACACCATTAATTACCTCAACGCCTTGATATGAGTGAATATTTACTTGGGTTTCAACCTGAAATGAATTGAAAAGGATTTTTAGAGCACAAACAAATGTCCAGAGGCCTCAAGGCAATAACGACGGTTAGTTCTGAAGGAAGTAAGGTTATCAAAGCAGAAATTCCAGGATCGCAGAGACCTTGTGCCTTCCATTAGAGAGTGAATAGCCAGGTTTTCAAGGCTTTTCAGAATGGGGTATGAACCTGAAGGCTAGTGATGGAACAGGGAAAAGAGTTCCCGAGCTTGGCAACAGCCACCCAAAAGGCTCTACCTCCCCATCTTGCCTTCTGGAATTTAGGAACAATCACACGGTTTTTGGCTTGCAGACCGTAGCAGTCTGGAGGAAATGTATCATTGGAACAAGGCTCTAACTCCTACAGACCCAGTGTTCTGCAATGCCTTGTGAACAATGCAGAACGACTTAAAGGTAATACGCTTGTTAACTGGTAACAGATGAAGCCTTGATATCCCTGTCAAGACTGATTGATATTTAGGAATATCAAGAATCAGTCTTGCTGCCGCATTCTTCACCCACTGCATCTTGGCTATTTGTCTCTTGTTGATATCCAAGTAGAGCTCATTTCAATAGTCCTGCCTGGAATAAATCAATGCCAGAGCCACTTGTGCATTGAAAGAGGAATATAAGGAAACACCTTCCTGGGAGTCCTCATGAGCAAAAGCAGGTCGATAATGTCTGATTGACCTAAATGTCAAGTAAGAGGTTTTTGCTACCAGCCCTGCAAGGTTTTTTGCAGAATCTGTGAGGGTGGAATATGTGCCCAGAATTTCCAGCCACCAGGAGTTGTTCCATATGGATGATTGAATACCAAAATTCAAGACCTCCATCTTGTATCCATTAAGTTTGAGATGGATGAAGCCTTAGCGATGCAACCCCAACATTTCCAAAACACTCAGAGATTCCTGCGACTGACTTCACTTTCAGAAAAACTGAAACCGATAATTCTTGAACAAAACTTGAGACCAATTATGCAGATCGCAGCCCTGTCTGATTTTAAAGGAAGAAATGCCACCATAAAGTGCAAGGACCAAAAGTGTTGCTGTCCTAGATGAAGGCAGTTGAGCACTCTGCTACTTAACTAATTCTGGTGTGCTAGGATCTCTGCCGACATCACCCCTTATACTGGTCAGCACCCACTGGCTACGAATAGGTGCTTGGCTCATCTACAAGATTTGTTGCACTGCATACTTCTTGGTCAGTTTTCATACCTTAAAGCCAAGTTCGCCATGGCAGGAGCAAGATCTGGCACAGTTTGGAAAGCCACTATAAAGACCTAAATTTGAATCAAGTATTTTTTATTGTGCTGTATCGAAAGCTTTAACAATCCCTGAATATACCTGCCTGGCCTCTGCGCTCCTAGTCTCCTACTAAACCCTCAAGTATAACCTATTCTCTAAGTGTTTCACCAATCCCAACCTACATCTCATTAACCTTTGAGTGCCCTGAAGAACCCTCTCTTAATCAGTGACATAATTCCTAATTATGGGTTACCCCTGAAGAATGCGATGAGGGGCCCCTCAGTCATGTGGACTCCCAAATTTCACTGGTATTCGTAGACCTTGGGCTGAACGGGGGCCCCCAAAGCGCACCTCTGTTCTTACTGTACATTTATATTATACGATTGTTTGTGTGTTGCTTTATGAGGTACTGCGCCATCTATTGATAAATAAGAGTACTGCACCTATGACACAGTATTGTTGAGGTCATAAGAGAGCGACAACTGAATACCATAGACAACAAAGCCACGCCTCTGCTATGGGCCTGTGAGTGCCCGCCCACGTACCCCCTTTTCCTATTATTTAGTGGACTTCAAGGCCTTTTTCAATCCCATTCTGCCGCTGGGAGAGGAACAGCTGCGGAGAAAACAAAGAAATGGCCTTGAAGAACAGCTGCATATTCCATTCTCGGATGCTATACTGCTACTGTGTAATACCCTGAAAAAAAATAATAATAAGTAAAGGCGTATTCAACAAACAGTGCCTTGCTTCAAGCTGTAACTTGTGTGTTTCCCTTGAAGAGTGTTAACAGAAATCTTTTTTTTTTGTATTTGGAGCCTTGTCAGCGTGTAGGAAATATTGCGCCTGCGAATGTCAATAGTTTGACTGTGTCAAGAGAGGATACGAAGATGCATGATGGCAACAGATGCCTCCACTGTGTAGAGTAGGCGGCAGTGACAGTCAGGGATACATGCGCACACAGCTGCACCGCTACCGCTGTTCAGCATGCTTGTGGAGCATGGGCTTTGCCTGGAAGGGTCGTGTGGCGCCTAGCTCCCCTACAGTTAAATGATCTCGCAGTTTACAATTGAAGCAGACTTTATTAAGCACATCTGCCACAGCCTCCACTATGATTTGCCTCTGTGTTTATGCCTCTGTAACAAACGATTTAGCTATCCTTTTGAAGGATATTTTGATGATGAGTATATCGGGGATAAAGTACCCCTGCTGTGCAACTTAAGGATATTGCAAGTCATCGAAGAGTTTTTTAACCACATAGAGGAAGAAGGCCAAAGGCCAAGTTCTTTTTAAGATCACAGAATTTTGAAGTGACTTGCAATACCGTTTGAATGTACAGAAGAGGGCATTTTATTCCTTATAATACATGGCCAGGCCATCACATTTCCTAAAATGCAATAGGTCCTGCATTAGTTAAATGCAGAGGTATTGGCTTTGCAAATGGAAAAGAACTGTAGTGTCCGCATGCCTACGTTTTTTTTCATTTATTAACTTTTGCAGCAATAGAAGAACGCCATACTTTAGCTTCAGATCTTTAGAGGTAAAGCGTGGTGTCATTGCTCCAAAAGTCGATAAATAGAAATAAAAAGTTGTGTGGTCGCTGTTTCTTTTTTTCTGCTTATTTACTATTGTAGCAATTGCGGCACGCCACGGTTTAGCTTAATATGTTTATAAGTATATTGCAGCGTGCCACGATTGCTATAAAAGTAAATAAATGGGAAAGAAATGTGACGTCTGCTCGTCTTCATTTTTGTATTTATTGACTTTTGTAGCAATGGCGGGCCCCACGCTTTAGCTTTTGATGTCTCCATTGCCACAAAAGTCAATAAATAGAAAACAAAAGTTGTGCAGCTGCCTTATGTTTTCTATTTTTTTACTATTGTAGCAAACGCAGCATGCAGCACTTTAGCTTAATATGTTTAAAAGTAAATTGCTGTTGCTGCGATTGCTGCAACAGTAAATAAATGGAAAAGAAATTCACCGTCCACCCACCTTTGTTTTTTTATTTATTGACTTTTGTAGCAATGGCGATACACCGTGTTTTAGCTACAGATGTTTAAAGCAAAAGCATGGGTTGCCGACAATGCCACAAAAGTCAATAAGTAGACACGCAATGGATCGGCGTCTCATGAGCAAAAATCAAAAACATGCACATGCCGGACAAGACAAATATAATTATAGTTACAGGATTGGGTGAATTGCAGCTCTACAAAAAACATGCGGATGGGAGGGGGAAGTGGACGGAGCAGGCGGCATCGGGGTCTGATGAGCAAAAGACATGCCCACAAGGCATAGTAAATAACATGAAAGCTTAATCACACATGTAATAGGGCCAGTCTTAATGGGACGATACAAAATTCCAAAAGGAGGAACTATTAAGTGTATTCACCAATGAAAAGCCAGTATTTCTGAAGGACAGCAACAGGGCCCAATGAAAAAGATGTGCGTTTTATGAAGCCCATATCCTTGGTACAGCATTTTTTGAGGGGACAGCGCAAGCTCTGCCTAGGTGAGACCTAAAACAGAATCTGTATTGTGAAATTAAGCATACCAAAAGCAGTTAGTAATTTTTGCAAAAAGATATTAGAATCAGTTTAATGAAAGTCAGGTTAGAAAATACTGTGGCTCAGACTGTGTAGAAACATTTAGGGATTCTATCCTTTCTGTAAATGTCTATAGTGTGAAAAAAATAAACATGTTGCCATAAACACCTTCTTACTGCTGATCACTTTTTCTATTCAGAGAAAAACATCTGCAGAAAAAAAAGCTAGGTTGCGTTTTCCGTGTTTAAACTACAGCTAGAATTATATTATTCTCTGTGACCTGCCTTTTTCTTTGGCTGTCGACTCTCACAATAGGTATTATGACATCAAAATTCAGCTGTAATAATGTATTAAAGTTGAACAGCTACATCATTTCTTTATTATAGGTGACTAGAGACGTCACTACTCGACTGTAATTGGGAAATTAGAGATAGGCTTTTATAAAGGGATTGCAGGCTCCGATGTATCATAGCACTGTAATAAAGTTCTCAGTGAGCTGGACCGAGAAACAAAATCAGCACTGAGAAATGCTCAGACCACCCCCACATTGTTCCATGTGAGTGAGCCCAACAAGCAAGCCTGACTGTGTGTTGTTGTGTGTGTAAGTGGTGTTCTCTCAAGGAATTTTTTTTAGAACAAATGGGTGGAAATTAAAGCACGCATTTTCAAATATATTAATTAAGAATTGTCAAGGCTTGATTATGGCTACCCCAGCCCTGAAAACGACCCCTACCTTCTAACCCACCGAGGAAATATCAAAGTGCCAAAATGGCATTTCTGGCCCCGGGTTCTCACTGGGACAATTGCCAGCATTGGCTATTTCTCTCTCTGATGGTGTGGTTTGTTTCTCTGCTAGAAACAGATCCTTGTTTACAGTGAAGGCTTTAAAAGAGAAAATGATTTAAAAAAATGGAACAGTCAGATGCTGGACTGAAGCTGATTTCCCCAATAGTTTAGGTGATACCGACTAGGCCTGAAATTTCTGGCAATTTCCCTGACCGATTCTGGGTTCCTTTACCCACTTGGGACTGGATCGGGAATCCTAGGCTGGTACAAGAGCAATTTTAATAAAACATCTTCTTCCCTTGTCATTTGGTCTATAAATTGCTTCTTTTGGGTAGGCCCGCAGACCGCTGTTAGTTTGCTGCTGTGTGCCACCTTGGACCCTGTCTTGCAGAAGAATAAAGGGGATTTCCATGAAGACAGTGCTTTAGAGAGCTTGCAAGAGCTTCAGTCCTTCCCTCAATTGGCCTCCTTGGGATGTCAGGTAACATTTGAAGCCTACCTGTAGCTCCAAAGATCAGACCGGTTACCTACTTTGGGGCGAACCGTGTTTGACTGCCGCGTAAAGGGTCAGTGTGCTGGGGTAGGCACTTAAGTTGTTCTAGAGTCATAGATGACGCATTTGATGTTCCGTATCAGCTTCCTTAAGTGCATCGGCCAGAGACAAGACACTACACTTGGGAGTCCAAAGTGGTACCATCAGCTGTGGACTTGTTAGAGGTCTACTTCCCTTTAAATCTTACATGAAGATGTCCATAATATTTATTTATGGTACTTCTGGATAGTAATATCAGAAGTAAATAAAGCATATGGTAAACATCATTGGGTCATTGTGAATTCCTCGCAGGACGGCTCGCACCTTATGGTCCCGGTGAACAACCTTTAAAACGAAACTTTTACAACGCACTACCATTACAACGCGGTCATTACAACGCAAACCATTAAAACGCATTGCGCGGGGGGGCGCTCTAGGATAGGGAATACGTTTAATTTACTATCCAACACCTTCCCTAGTGTCCACGGGGACTGGAGTTGGAATAGTAAATTAAACTATTCACTATCCAGCACCCCAAAGCGCTATGCGTTGTAATGGATTGCGATGTAAAAACCGCGTTGTAAAGGCAGGCGTTGTAATAGCCTGCGTTGTAACGTCATACATCCTATGGTCCCTTAAATATGGTCCCTTAGGGTTCCTTCTCGACAGGGCCTTCTCAGCCTTCCATCTTCTGAGGTCTTCAATATGAAGACCTTGAGCTGTGTGATTATACCGTGTGTTGCCAGTGCTTTGCTTCCACACACTGGGAGTAGGTTCTTTGAATTATTTAAAAAGTGCGTGCACTTGACAAGCAACAAATAGGCGCTCGAGCTAGACAGCTGTTACACCGAGCCACCTCCCCTCGTGCTGCTTTCACATCATTGCATTAAACAAACCACCATAAAACCCAAGCTGTTTCTCTCTGTTAAATGTCGTAGCCAAATCCCAAACTGCCAAGAGTATGAAAGTCTTCTGCAGGCCGGCTTGCTTCGACTTTTACTGAGGAAGAGATTTAAAACAAAAAAATATTTTATACTGTACAGATGTCCTCGTTCGGATGTGGGGTTTTTCAGCATTTACTTTTTCTTCTACAACTTGTGCGTCACACCGCAGGATGTGTTCCACATCAAGAGAAGTAAGAGACAAACAAGGCCTCCAGGCAGAGGACAGCATCAGTAAGGAAATTGAGGTACCCACAAAAAGCAGTGTTTTAAATGGGCCGGTACTGTCTGGTACTCAGTACCTGCATTTTGTAGTTTAAAAGGGAGACTACCTGTACGTCTCAGAACAGCTGCACCAATTTTAATAAGGGTATGATGGCACTTCTCATGAACAAACAGCCTGCCTCCTACTGATCCCCCGCCTCAGTATCCAGCTCTCCCATGTGCAGGTCTCCCTTCCCTGTAGCTAGGGCTCTAAGTGGGATGAAAAAACTGGGGGGTCCTTTAAAGGGGCGCGGCCAATGTAAATAATGGCGTGGCTTAAAACATGTAAGCTAAAAATCTGTGCTTAGCATAGTGTGCCACCCGACTGGTATTTTGCTGTTTCTGTCATTGCATCCAGATATATGATACAACAAGTAACATCATACCTACAACAAGTCAGGACTATTGTCTTTGTCAGTGGTTGTTAGTTGCATAAGATAAATAAGCAGCAACTATGGCTTGTTTATAATATTGAAAAAGCTTCCACCTGGAGACACCATTTTGTAAATTGTGCCAAATTTTGGCTACTCTGGCCCATCCATCCTAGACAGAATTGCATACGAAATCTGTGTTGGTGACTATTCGAAATGGGGGGTTCCAACTATTTTACCATCTCTAGAATCCTAGCATGGTTTGCTGCTGTATGTGTTTTGAAGCTGTTCTTATTTCACCAGACTCGATTGTAGGGCGGTGGACAGAATCAATATCGGTCAGTCTTCCAAGCGACATGATTAATTACAAAAGCGTTAGCACATGTACTATGCATTTGTTTTTTACAGTTTGTCACCTCCATGAGGAGCTAAAAAAATTGTTTTTTAAAGCCAGCAGTCGTTAGTTTAGAGGCGCACTCTGTATGGCTGCATAGCACCCTCCCTCCAATCAATCAATCACTTTTAAAGCGCGTGACTCACCCGTGAGGGTCTCAAGGCGCTGAGGGTGGGGGGAGCAGCTACTTATCGAACAGCCAGGTCTTGAGGAGTCTCCTGAAGGTCAGCAGGTCCTGGGTCTGTTGTAGGTGGGTGGGGAGGGTGTTTCATGTCTTGGCGGCGAGGTGGGAGAATGATCTGCCGCCGGTGGTCGCTCTGCGGATGTGTGGGATGGTGGCAAGGGCGAAGTCGGTGGAACGGAGCTGGCGGTTCGGGGTGTAGATGTCGAGTTGGTCGTTGAGGTATGTTGGTCCAGTGTTCTGGAGTGCCTTGTGAGCATGGGTGAGGAGCTTCAAGTTGATCCTCTTGTTGACGAGGAGCCAGTGCAGGTCCCTCAGGTGGGCGGTGATGTGACTGTGGCGGGAGATGTCGAGGATGAGGCGTGCGGAGGCGTTCCATATGCGTTGGAGTCTCTTCTGGAGTTTGGCCGTGGTTCTTGCGTAGAGGGCGTTGCCGTAGTCCAGCTTGCTGGTGACGAGGCCCAGGGTGACCGTTCTTCTGGTTCCGGTGGGGATCCATCTTTAAATCTTGCGAAGAATGCGGAGCAGGCGAGCAACACCCAATGGACTCACCGGGCTTCGGCCCCCCCCCCCCATCGTGTGTGGCAGCTCCCGGGCACACACACAGCCACACCCGAACGTTTCATAGGTCTTGAAAAAGACCATTTGAATGTTAATTAGGCCTTGCCGTTGTTTCACCCCTTGTTGGAGGCCCTGCAGCTCCACTCTGCCTACTGATTAAAGGTTCAGCCCCCCCCGAAATTTTTTCTTAGCCCCCCCGAAATTTGGCTCTAGTTGCGCCTCTGATATGGAGGGTGTTAAAGCAGGAGGAAGAGATGGCGTTGACTTGTTGGGTCATTGACAGAGAGGAGTCCAGGATGAACCTCAGGTTGCGTGCGTGGTCGGCGCAGTTCCCAGCGAGGTCGGCCACCAGGAGTCGTCCCAGGCAGAGGGGGTGGAGCCGAGGATGAGGACCTCTGTCTTGTCCGAGTTCAGTTTCAGGTGGCTGCTCTTCATCCACTCGGCGATGGCCTTCATCCCTTCTTGAAAGTTGGTTTTGGCGGTGGCGGGGTCTTTGGTGAGGGAGAGGATCAGCTGGGTGTCGTCGGCGTATAAAACTATGCCATTAAGATTATTACTTAAAAAACATGTTCACTTTATTACTAATAGTTTTCATATAACATCGGTGCTGTGACTCTTGTTCACTGCCATTATCGGAGTCCTATCGGCCCTCTTCATCTGGCGTTAGAAAGGATTCCCCTGGGGAATGATGATTCAAAAGGCTGCGCCCCCGTTGCAGCCCTCAAAGCTTCAGTCTCAGTGGTGCACACGAGCTGCATTGTACAAATCCCAAACAATGTACATCAGTGGGGAAAAAAACAGTGCTTGGTCGTTTTCGTGTCTGTGGGAGGTGCATGCTTGGCTGGCTGTCTGACCCTGTGAATGAGTTAGCTTTGGTACGGTGAAAAAAGCACTTCTTAGTCATAACATAAAGAAACAATACACGGTTACTTTTGTTGGGCTGTGAAAATGGCCGCCGCTTGTAGACGCCATGACGAATATATCCTTTCAGTACACGATTATGAGACAGCCTTGTTCCTGTGCGTTCTCACCGCAAGGTGATATAGCAGCCTTGAAAGAAAGGTAAGTTCGTTTGGAATCAGGTGTTATAGGTGCAAGTCTGAGCCTCCCCGTTGACGCACAGTGTGGTCTGGGGCACGCTGCTCTCTATCCCAGCCTCAGGCCCTTGTGCGCAATGTTGATTTTTGTCATTCATCCTTCATTGCCTTCGCTTCCCCGCTGTAAATGCTAAATCTTAGTCAGAGAGTCGTTGAGCATAGGAATAAACACACAGAATCGTGCCTGGGCAAGTGTCCAGGACGGGGCTGCCCCCACCGAGAGAGGACGGCGCGAGGCTCCCTGCATCTGGCATCAATCGAGCAAGACAAAAGGCAGACACTGCGCCAACTATTTCCCAGCTAATTCGGGGAATGTTAGTAATGAATATCTAGGGAAACGCAAGATGAGCAATAGATTCACAAAATTGATTTGTGTTTATATGAAATTAATATTGTGCTGGTTTTGATTTCGGACTTCGCTTTGTATCTCTGTTATGGCTTTCTCTGTGATATCGTAAGCGTGTGTCGTGGCAGCGAGCCCGTGCACTGAAACAGGCCGCATTCTCCTTCGCTGGCCATAATGTACGCGAAATAATACGTTGCGGATGGCAAAATTGACAGAAGAGTTTTGTTGGTTGCCAAGAATTTCCAATGATTTGATCAATCGTGAGTTGGAAGCTTCCACCTCCCTTCTGGAGACCATAAACAATGCCCAAGTCTCCTTGTTGCTGCCAGAAACCCCCGCATTTGAAGACATATCCGGTCTGAAGGTTTTGCCTTCCTTCCCTAAGGTGGAGGTTTGATGATCTGTCTAGACATCCCCCAAGAATAAAACCTTGGTGCAAGATTGGATGATCTGTGCAGAGATCAAAGGTCTTATGGTGGAAAGACGGGGCCGTATCTCCGTGCTTGGGCTAATGATTGCGAGGTAAACTCAGGTCTGATCATCAAGATGTCCATACCGCAAGACCTGTGCAAGAGAAACTCCAAGGTGGAGAACACACACCAGGAGTGGACCATGCGTGGGCCCAGTCATTTCACGATAGTGCGCTAGCCGAAGTCTCGACGGTTCCCGCAGACACACCGAGGAGCAATGCATGGTCTAGGCCTACTTGATGTACAGAAATCTAATATGCTAAGCATGGCTCAGGTCTGGATGAATGATGCAATCAAAACCTGAAGTGGCGAATAGCGTACCCGGTTTGGATGATGGGATCAGAGACAGGAGGTGGTGAGCATGATACCAGTCTGAATGATGCAAGTGGAGGGTTGAGGAGGAGAGCTTCGCATAGGGCTTAGTAATGCAATTAAAGCCCCAACGTGGTGAGTATGACACAGCTTTAAAAGAAAGGAACAGAGAGCGCAGGTGAAGAGCATTGCCCAAGTCTGCATGTTGCAATTAGAGGCTCAGGCAAGTGTACTTGGCCTAGTGGGAAAGATGCAAAGGCCTGTACTGGCAAACATGTTGTAGCCTGCAAAATGTGACTAGAGACCCAAGATGGTAAACATGATCCCTTACTGAATTATGGGATTGGAGACCTCGACGGAAAGCATACCCCGCTCTGAATGCATAGCCGAATGTCTGCACACTAAGTATAGCGATTATGTGTACACCATGGACCAGATCTGCTCGCCCTATCTCCTCCATCCTCTAGTGTTGTTGCTTCACCCGTTACCAACTCCCTCCCCCCGAAACCCCTGTAGTTGCTTCAATCATTACCCCTCTTTGCTTGCCCGGTCCCTCTCCCACCTGCTGCATTGTTTCCCTGTTGTTGTTGTATGTCCCGTCCCCCGCCTGTGTTGTTGCTGCACCCAATCCCCACCATTGTTGCTTGCCCTATCCCACTCCTGCATTGTTGCTCCACCCATTACCCACTGCTCCCTCTCCCCGGTCATTGCTTCCCCTGTCCCGTACACCTACTCCCCTTTTGCCTGCCCATTCACCCTGTTGTTGCTTGCCCAGTCCCACGCCCACCTACCCGTTGTCATTTCGCCCTACACTTGCCCCCTCCAGACAGCAAAAAATAAGCAGTATGATGCACCTTAGAGCTTTTTTCTAACATTTAGCCATGCTGTACCTCAACTGCCCTGCTGTACAACATGGTTAAACACATTGACAAAACCAATAGCTCTCACATATGCAAGGCCTATTGGCTTAGCCAATACACCTTCTTTCCTGATATTTAGGCTCTCTGACTCCTCTTACAACACTGAGAATCGAAGTCCATTGGAAGTCTTCATCTTGATTAATGTCCGTCAGCTGCTCACGCTGTTATTTATGTGCTATTTTTATTTCTTTTTCCCCAATCGCCTTTGTTTGCGTTGCTTCCTCCCCATTGTCTGTGTTGCTACTTCCCCCTTCTAATCTCAGTGTCCTTGTTGGTTCTTCCGCCTCCATCCCTTGTTGTCCGTATTGCTTCTTTCCCTCCCACGCGCTATTGTCCCTGTGTTGCTCCTTCCCCCTTCCATCCCCTGTTGTCTGTGTTGCTTCTTCCCCCTTCCATCCCCTGTTGTCTGTGTTGCTTCTTCCCCCTTCCATCCCCTGTTGTCTGTGTTGCTTCTTCCCCTCCCAACCCCCTTGTATGTGCTTCTGCTTTCCCTCCCACCCCATACCGTTGTCCGTGTTGCTTCTTCCTTCCACTTCCACCCTCCTGTTGTCAGTGTTCCCCCCACACCTGCCATAAGAAAAAAAGTACTATGATGCGCCAGCGCTGGCCGCATCATATCAATTTTTTACCATCCTGTTGCCCGCTCCCTCTCACCTTCCCTCCTGTTGTGTGTGTTGCCCATTCCTTACAACCCCCTCCTTTTGTCCGTCCTGCCTGTTTCTTCCCACCTTCCCTCCTGTTTCATGTTGCTCTCCCCGCCATTAGAACAAAAATCAATAGGACACGGCCTGCGCCATGGGGCTTTGTTCTAACTTTTAACCATGCTGCACAGTAGCCCCGCTGCTTTACAACATAGCTACACTACATTGGCAGAGCCATTAGCTCTTGCATAAGATAGGGCTATTGGCTTTGCCAATGCTTGTTGGAAATCCAATCTGAAAACAGCCCAACATGCTGTTTTGATCTTGAGTATAACGTTGCATTTCTGGATTTTCATGTTGCAGTAAAATGTGCATCCGTGTGTGAAAAAATCGACATTTTGGCAGGACACTTATTTTCTCCTCCCTCTTATTCGTTGGTAACCCTTTACTCCTCCACCCTGGTTTCCTCTGCTGAATCTATTCCATTCCTGATTGCTTGTGCCAACACATCCTGTACCATCGGCTTTGCCATCTGTATCAAAGTTACTGTGTAATTCACACGTGGTTGCCTTGTTAACCGCCTGAGAATGGATTGCCAAATCCCATCTCAGTTACCGTGTACCCCAGCACTGCCACTCCTGGTGCAAACACGACCATGGAGATATTAATTTCATGTTAGGGCGCATCGCCGAGCGCTGTCAACAGGTGGAGCGCAGCCTGCTTGAGTGACACGTTCTTTGTTACCTCTTGGTGTGTTTCTCAAACAGCGGTGTCAGTCAAACCCCATTATCCTTTTATTTCCAGTTAAATAAATCACACCCAGTGAAAACTGTGGAGTACTGGCAGCTTTTCAAGGGCATAAGACGTGCCAAAGTAAACCTGTTTATTCAGACAGAGCTTGGGGTGTATGATGATATAGAATGCTAAAAAAAAGGTAATCAGGCTTTGGGTGTGATGATCTTTGGTGAAGGCGTGGCCTCATGTTGGCAGGGCCTACAAAGAAAGTGATTTGATGTGGTGCAGTGTGTTGGGAAGTACCTCCAGCATGCAGAAAACACTCTGGTGACGCAAATACTGGCCATGACCTGATGTCTAAGGTCTAAGGATATCCTTGTTAGTGTAGGGCACTTTACCAGCTAGGCCCTTGAAGGATAACATTTAAGATAAGGTTTACTAACGTTAGGGTAGGCGCGCGCGCGCACTGCACACTTTTGTGCTGTGCCTGCAGACTTTCATAATGGTAGTAAATCGACACAGTTCTTCACGCCATGCCATCACTCGAGCAAAATCATAGTGAATGACCACATAATCTCAAATCTTGTGAGTAATCTTTGCCTATCGTCCCCAATCCAGCGAGCTCTCCGATCAGCTGGTGCTGCTGTCATGGAAGCACTCACTTTTCTTGTCAGCCAGCAGGGCTTTAAGTGGGCCGGGTCTCACCGGGTCTGAGCACAGGCAGCTATTTAAATGTGGCCTCGAAACGGGTCTCTATCGGGCTCTGTTTTGTGCCCTGGCATAGGTGGTCCGTTTTTTTCCAGATTGGAGTGACAGCAGGCATATCAGTGTGATTGTGCTCGTGCTCACACTGCTCACCTTTCACTAGTGGAGAAGTTCCGGCATGAGGTCATGCCAGGTGAGCGCTGAAGGAGAAGGGAAATCCTTTAAAGAGAGTCATTTTCACTCTGGATTTCCCTCCTCTTTTTGAAACTCAGGAGCAGCAACATTGTCGTGGTGTCCCCAGGGCTTTAACTGGAAGCTTTTTCAATATTATATACAGGCCATAGTTGCTGCTTATTTATCTCATGCAACAAACAACCATTGACAAAGCCAAACGACCTGACTTGTTGTAGGTATGATGTTACTTGTATCATATATTTGGATGCAATTACAGAACCAGCAAAATACAATGCGGGCGGCACTCTGTGCTAAGCACAGATTTTTTGTGTACATGTTTTTAAGCTACACCCTTAATTACACAGGCCACGCCCCTTTGAGAGACGCCCCATACCCAGTTTTTTCATCCCACTTAATGCCCTGTCAGCCAGAACAAGCCACACTACACTAGTGCACATGGAGTATAATAGAAATATATGGGAGCCAATCAGAACCTCTGAAATGCAGACAAACTATCAGCCATGAGCAGTGGCTGGCAAGGGTAGTGGCAGCATAGTTTAGTAAATTACAGCAGGAGTGCATAAAGAGAGCAATGGACGGCAGTGGGGACAGCAGAATAGAGCAGAAGTGGCAGAGACAGGGGTGTACCGGAGGACCCAGCAGCCCCGTTGATCATGGGCCCCACACCGTTCACCTCAAAGGGCCCCTCTTGGGCTGGCCAGCTGCAAACAAACAAAACACTCAGAAGCAGCAAGCCAGTTAGGGAAGGCACAATGTGGGGCCCCAACCTTACAGTTCAGTGGGGCCCTCTGAGGTTTTGTTCCAAAGAAGAGGCAGAAGAGAGCATTACATGGTAGCGAGGCCTTCAGAAAAGTGCAGCATGTGGCAGAGGAGAACATCAGAAGAGAGCATTTCTCTTATTTGTACTTCTTTCATGTCCTTTCACTTTCGTAACCCCTTGGTATTTGCTTTCTTCACTATTTTGATCGATCTCACAACTTCTGTCTATTTCTCTGTCTCTTTTCCCTTGTTTCTAGATGTATATTTCTTACTCATCTTCTCTTGCATTGTCTCCTTTTTTTACCTCTCTTTTCCCCTTGTTTCCTTGCTTTTCTCTCTATTTTGCTATTGTGATCTTTCTTTCTCGTGCTCTGTAACTCTTTCCCTTATTTTTTTGTATCTCTTCTGTCTCCCCTATCTATTTGTCTTTGTCTAACTCCCCCACTACCCGTTGGCTTGCCTGCTCATTTATGCCTCTCTATGATCAGCTCCTTGTGTTCATTTGAAATTTTCCTATAGCCCCACTCCACAAGAAAGCTGTCAGTGACCTTCACAGCGAAACAAACTGTGGACAGAGAAGTCTAAAAAATAAAGAACTTCTTAGAGCATCCTGCTTTGTTTTGTCCAAAATGGGAATATCTTCTGGTTGTTGTATGAGAAGAATGAGAAGGTGACTAGGTTCTTGAGGCCTCAAAAGAGAATATCTAAGCTCTAGACTACTGTGAATGGTTGTCTGGCCTTTGGTGCTGCCTCCCTCTGTGCCTGCCTGTCTTTTGATAAACTGTGGCCTTTGTAGACCTGGCATGGCAACATAGCCGTTGCCATAACTTATGGGAACAGTAGAAAAGCACTACTGAGAGAAGGCCTTTGGCTCTGTCCAAATGCTTATTCACCTGAGTACAGATTTTGATTGGACAGACGTTGTATGCTTGTACTAAAAAGAGTGCTTATATTGTCTTGTGGGAAAGCTTATGCTCAACACAGGAGGACAAAGTATGTTTATTATTTTCTGACTGTGTGCTGGAGGAATTCCTTATGGGAAAGCGTATGCAGATTTCCCTATGACTGAGTTTGTTATGGTGACAAGCAAGTGATAAAGGCCCCTTGCCTGATCTGTTTATTATTAAAGGTTATGACAGAGGCTGTATACCAGACTTATTTATTGTGAAAAGTATATATTAAAAGTCAACAGGCCTTTAATGATGGGTTGCTATTACACTGTGGTAGAGATTGTAGGGAGCTATTTTCTTGAAAGGAATCTCACAGATTGTCATAGTAGGCAAGGATCTTGGTTTTGGTTAACCTCAGAGACAAACCCTTAGAGTAAATGATTTGCATTTTAAGAATCCTTGTTATGCTGTTTTAGGAAGGGTTTTATATTGTTTTACCAGCTCTAATTTTATGCATATTTACATCACTGTATATTTATAGCTGTTTTGTGGGGATGTGGAAACAGTTGAGCTGAGTTGGTTATACTGACAAACCAGTGATAAGGTTATGGGCTTGATCGTTTCATTGCAAAAAAATTGGATCAAAGACCATAGGTAAAATCTTTTTATTGTGAAAATTAAATAAATGCGTAGGATATTTTTAATTGTTGTGAAAAGTACAAAGTTAAAATGAATCGTTTTTTTAGGGTTGGTTGTTATTACACAGTGTTATCGCCCCTAGACATGTAGCACACTACATGGATTCTTACAGATTACTATAGTAGCAACAGGTTTGGTATTAATTTCTCCCTCTGATTACCCCCCTCTAATAAATGCTATAGATAGAATATTAGTACTTTGATAACCCTTGTTACCCCTTTTAGGAGGGGTTGAATAGTGTTTTGCCAACTGTTGTTCTGTGCATATTTTTTATTTTCTGACTGTATGCCTGAGGGATGCCTTGTCGAGAAGCTTGTGTGGACTTCTCTTGCCTTGAGTTAGTTTGGTCACAAGCCATTGATGCAGGCTATTGGCCGGATTGGTTCTTTGGGAAAATGTATGTCACGTGCCAAGGTCCGATAAATGTATAATGCAAAGTAGCGATCAATAGGCCATTGGTAAAAGGGTTTGTTAAAACCAGAGGTCTTTAAGTGGTGAATTGTCATTACCCTGTGTAGATGCCTGTTGACAGGCATTTTGGTACATGACATTTGATAGGTTACTCTAGGAAGAAGAGATGTTGGTGGTAGTTCTTTCCCTTAACAAGCACTAGGGGCAGAAGGATTGCACTGTCATATTTCTGGCTAGGGAAATGGCCGGGTTCCACTCTGCCGACTTACTCTGGAACCCTCGGCTGATGAATCTTTGTTGCCTGCTGAGAAGTGTAGAAGGGAGAAACAACTCATTTACACATTCTAGTAAACTTTAGATAAGGGCCTGACTCTCAAGAACCACTGACTCCGAAGTTTAATTTAGTGGGTTTATTACAAAGCCAAAAATAACTGGACATACAAACACCTTAAGACGAGGTTGTTGAAGTACAAAGGAACTAATATAAATCCAAACCTACTTTAAAGATTGAATCTTTAAAGCAAGAAAAGAATGACAATTTCCAGAACCAGAATGCAGGCAATGATTGCCCTACATTAAGGTCCGCCTTCATCTGCGGTTGATAAGAAAAAAGCATTAGTCTATCCCTACGCTACCACTATTGTGACATCCCACCGTAGCATTTCCCAGGCAAGATCAGGAAAAAGGTGTCAGTGAGTGAGGACTTCCTAAGAAATACACTCATGTTGAACAGGTCAAGTTGCCAAAGCTACAGAGCTCGTTCTAAGATGCTCCTTCCCTCTCCTTTGATCTTCTCAATTCCTCTCCTGTCTCCATCCTCGGGACAGTGACCCTAGTTCAGAATGCAAAAACACATAACACGCCCACTGTTACCCCAGGATCACCTCATCCTCCTGGACACTTCTCATATGTGATTTTCCGTTGAGTCTCAGTACTCCCAGCTCCTGGCCTTGATTCCCATGCCTCCTCCAGGGTGAAAGAACACAGTCTCCCAATTATCAGCATTTCTTGTAGGAAAGTATCTTCTCCTCACCAGGCCTAACTCTTAAAACAAAAGGCATTATTCCAGCTAACAAAGACGACTTTCTCCACCTGCAACAGAAACGTGAGAAAGAACAAATCTAACATGCACATGAATTTCAACCTACCCCCTCTACTAGAGCCATCAGGGAAATTACATTTTAGGCCTACAGAAATCAGCCAAAATAAGAATAAGTAAGGCACATAGGGCCTTCGAATATACACATAAGTGAACATTTTCATTTAGTCCATTTAGTCCATTCAGATCATCATGTTACATAAGCACGGGAAATACTTATGAAATCCGACACATTAAGCACAATTAGTCATATCTACGTGCAAACTTTAACATGGTACACGTTTGAATCAAATGCATTACATTACTGTGAGGAACTACATTAAGCAATTACAGGCAACTACTAATGATTACATTCTTCAGGAAACAAATGCCATGATGTTTCTTTACATGGCAAGAAACATCTCTATCATTATACTTTCACATGTTATTACTGAATACAATCTAGTAACCAAATATTATCACAACAAAGGAATATATATAGGTGTGGACTATTCATGATTATAATGCACCCCTACAAATGTAAAGAGCACCATCGCGCTCCATCACTAGCCCCATATGGGAGGGCCTGTCTTCTGTGAGGCTGTTGCAATAAAACGAAGTTAAAAATTCTACATACTTATATGCATTTATAGAGGGACTTTAGGTCAGCTTTCTTCTGTCTGTTTGTGTCATTCACGTTCTGCTTCTCCCCATCACAGCATACCTCAAGGGGAAAGGGTTACCACATTTTTACCATTGCCTCTATTGCCTTGTGCATAGCAGCAATTTGCCTACTCTGATCCGCACACCTGCCTGAAAATGAGTGCTCATCATTGTCTAGGTTGGTGTCCGGTCCTTTGGTTTTCCATGTTTCCATTTTTATATGTTCCTTTTTATTTCTTCACTTTTTAAGGACATTCTGAAGCTAGCCAGACAGCCCCACATACAGTGGCTTAGCACGAACTGATGGGGCCCCTGCAGAATGTGATGAGAGGACACTGAGTCTCCCATATCTCATAGATGTTCATTGACTTTGGCTTGAATGGGGGCCCACTGATGGGTTGAGCAGCTACTTAAAGGTCAGGGCTCCCACCTGCGCCACAGGGCTGCAGGTGCTTACTTCACGCCCCTGCCTACAAGGCTGCTCATTTGCCTCTCAATTCAGCTGCAGTGTGCTGCATTCTGTGTGTATACTCTTTCTTAACTAAGCAGCCATCTTAGAATGATATTGTCCATTGTGTATCATTGTTTTACTGTTCCAAGATGACCACCATGTTTAGAAACATGTTGGTGGTCACCTTGGATCAGTATTGGTGGTGAGTGGTACTATACCTGGCAGATATTGGCAGCCATCGGCAACCCCAGTACACGGCCTATCCTTGCTGATGAGGGGTAATACCCCGAAACACGTGTCCAGGGATCGCGAAGATAGCAGAAGATCGAAAGATGATGCATCGCGAACACTTTACTACATTGACCAGAGTCCTTAGGGGCGACACCGCCGGTGTGTGAGTAGTGTGCGACCCCACCCCCATTTGTGACTTTAAAGCTCCCTTGAGCAGCGGGCTGACGAGCCTGGGATCCCGCACCTACGCGCCTGAGTGGTACTATACCTGGCAGATATTGGCAGCCATCGGCAACCCCAGTACACGGCCTATCCCTGCTGATGAGGGGTAATACCCCGAAACACGTGTCCAGGGATGGCGAAGACAGCGAAGATAGCAGAAGATCGAAAGATGATGCATCGCGAACACTTTACTACATTGACCAGAGTCCTTAGGGGCGCACCGCCGGTGTGTGAGTAGTGTGCGACCCCACCCCCATTTGTGACTTTAAAGCTCCCTTGAGCAGCGGGCTGACGAGCCTGGGATCCCGCACCTACGCGCCTGAGTGGTACTATACCTGGCAGATATTGGCAGCCATCGGCAACCCCAGTACACGGCCTATCCCTGCTGATGAGGGGTAATACCCCGAAACACGTGTCCAGGGATAGCGAAGACAGTGAAGATAGCAGAAGATCGAAAGATGATGCATCGCGAACACTTTACTACATTGACCAGAGTCCTTAGGGGCGACACCGCCGGTGTGTGAGTAGTGTGCGACCCCACCTCCATTTATGTTTAGAAACATGTTGGTGGTCACCTTGGATCAGTATATCAGTGGTACACTGTATGCTTTAGCATTTAAAGGTAGCTCCCTAGTTCAGTGTTTACTGAGCAGCCATCTTGGAATGGTATTGGGCTTAGTGTAGTTTTTTTTATTGCTCCAAGATGGCCAGCACATTTCTTCTAAATGAGGAGGTTGTGTTGAAATTTTAAAACAATGATGCACTGTATATAATACTATTGCAAGACAGCTGTTCACTGCTAGGTCAAATTACATTTTTGGATTTCTTCCAAAATTCTTTAAATTTATCATCCATATCCTTGTTGAATTTATGTGTCTGTTTTATTGTGGATGGGTACTTGGGCGAATGTGAGAATTAGTTAATAGATGAAGGGATGTATGAGTGCAAGGTCAAGTGTCAGAGGGCACATATGATTACTTTAGTGCCTAAACCCATCAGTGATTGAAGTAGCACTTTCAGTTATTATAAGCCAGACCTATTGGCATTGCTAACGCTTGTTTGGTCAGGCAAGAGTGCCATCCGTGCACATAGTGTCCGATGGCATGGCATTGAGGACACATGTTTCCGCAGGACTGGGCGCTGCACAGCTACATTTTAGTCCTTCAGTAAGTGAGCACACTAGTTGTGTTTGGACTCCACACTGTGCTCGCTAAAAGAACAAACCCATGAGCTCTCATGTTGGCATAGTACTCCATGCATCCACTACAGGTGTCGATGGGAGCAGCAGCACACCCTCTGGCTTTCTAATTCCTCTTCCTCCATATGAGTCTGGCAATTGGCTAATTTGTAAAAAAATAACTGCCGGGGCTCTCGTCAGGAGGCAGCTTGCACCAGCCCATTTCTCCTGTTAGCGCCGCTTAAAACAATCAACTACTAACCAAGAACATGTGGCACGAGGGCCAGAGCTTCCGACGTCGGAGCTGGGGAACCAGGTTCGCGTCTTGGTGTTGGCTCAACATCCTGTGATTCAGAGCCAATCCCTTAATCGCCCCAACCTAACTGTGTCCTTAACTGGTGCTCATGAAATGCACCGGTGTTGATGATTAAGTGCCCGTGCTGAGCACCAGAAAACACTGGCTCAAATTAAGCACTGAGTCTGGCCCCAGTCATGTGGGTGTGTATTCGACCAGATGCAGACCTTACCTACTAATACTAGCAGTGGCCCTACTGCTGGAGCTCTGACCTATTTGTTTATGGTGTTTTAACAACCTCTCACTCGTTTGATACTCGTTTGTAGGCCGAATGTCTCTTTTTTTCGGCCTCCTCATGCATTCTTTTCACTTTTTTTTGTTTTCTCTTTTATGTGTCTTGGTCATTAATGCTGCCTTGAGTTCAGTCTTCGGGGATGTTTGTCAAGTTTATGGCTGTAGTTTGGAAAGGCTTTTAGAGGCCTTTCAGTGCTCCCTTTTATAAGGGCCGAGGGAAGCTGAGATGCAAGCGATAAGGTTATCTTTGTTTTTACCCCAATTAAAACAGGAGAATCTTTATGGCATCCCGGGGTGATGGGGGTCCCCATTAGGTCAGCTTTCATCTCTGGCTTGCATGCCTTCCAAAGTATGTTAAATGATCACTCCAGCGACTTTACGGCAGGATCTGATATAGTTCACAGGAGGCTGCGAGCTGGAAGATTGTAACTTTGCTGCAGAATGCTGTGGGTGCAGCCCAGTTAATAATTTGTTTGTATAATTCTTGTCTAGATATTATCCTTTTTTCTAAAGTCTGTGAGGGAAGAAACCTTCCGCACTGAGGACTGTGCTAGAGGCACTTGTGAAATGTCTCCATGCTCTATTGCAAAATCTTTCCAAGCAGTCAGAATACGATACCCCTGAGTGTGATTTAGGGAAAATCAGTGAAAAAATATGTATTTTGTACCTTACATCTTAGAAATTGGTTATGCATTGCTTGGCTCACTCAAGGTCGGGGAGACTCGTGCTGTCTGGAATTCTTCATTCTGGGGCAGAGAGGGCAGTACTTAATTTGAGCCAGTGGTTTCCGGTGCTCAGCACCGACGCTTAATGATCAACACCAGTGCTTTTCATGAGCACCAGTTAAGGACACCGTCATTTACGGGGTGATTAAGTGATTTACCTAGAATCGCGGGATGTTGACCCACGCTGAGATGTGAACCTGGTTCCCCAGCTCTAAAGTCTGAAGCTCTGGCCATTACGCCACATCATCTCTCAACTTTCATGTTTAGCAAGTTGGTTCTGTTTTAGGTGGCACTGGCAGGAGAAATGGGATGGGTCAAGCTGCCTCCTGTTGAGAGCCCCATCACTTGTTTTCCACAAATTATCCAATTAGGGCTGTCTAATGAACACATCCCTTTTGCCAGGTTGCGCTTTCGACTTCAGAACTATTCTGATTGAAAGCAACAGCACTGTCCATCAGTGGAGCAGGAGGGTCAGTGGGGGCACCAGGGACCGGCGGAGAGAGAGGCCCAAGTGAACACCATATATGGCACCCCTTCACTACTGCGAATATTTATGTCCTTGCTTTCATTGCGGTGCATGGTACTGACCCTATGGCAATGCGTAAATTGAGTTCCAATTTACTTCCTAGAGGGGACTATCAGGGTCTCTCCACTATGATCTAAGCCTAACCCAGGACTTTCAAAAAGACATCCAACCATGTAGATATCGCCTTTGAACCTATGTTAGCGACAGCAACAACTAACTATAGACCTTTTGCATAGGACGCTGTAATGGAGTCAGCCAAATCAGTAAGACGGGATTTCACAGACGAATCCCCCTCTCTTCCACACATGCAGAAGTTCTCCCTACAAACAACTACTTTGTGTGTTTACAGCAAGCTAAAAAGAGGTCACTCTAGACTTTAGAAGACTTTAGGAAAGCAGATACCATGGATTTGACTCCAATCCAGTCCCTCTTATGTAGAACCCTACCTTTTTGAGGTGCGCCCTGTCATCTTTATACACTTTGCAATTTTTGCAAGGCTACACTCAATCTTAGAATTAGTGATGTCAGACATAAAACAAGCCCCACCTCCTTTAAATATGAAGCGTCAAGAAGTAGTCAACGCACCTTTCTGCGGAATAGGTTGCAGTGACAGTTCAGCCCTCTCAAATAGTATGCGGTTGATACATTTCCCCATTCTTCAACAGAAAGGATTGCCGTGATTAACTAAGGACCACATATGGCCTTTTCACTGCTGAGTGATATAAGAGCAGCCATTATGTCATGCCTTGGGGTTACTGAAGTGTCACTGGCTAAACTGCATGTGCTCATCCACTCCTATCTCCAGTGTCCTATCAGAAAGTGTTGCGGCATTCGTGTGACAGTGGTAGTGACACATAACAACGAGTTTGCCCTTTTGTGATCTTTGGTTTTCCTCAAGATCCTTCCCCAGGCTCATATTTTTAGACAAGTTCTGCCTATCTTGGCCTCTCATGTGATCTGCTCTTCCCCTCCTATCTCGTGGCGTCTAGCCTCCGGCCTTATCTGTGGCTGTCTTCACTCTTCCCACACCTCAGCCCTGAGGCGGGCTCCACTCCTGCGTCACCAACCACAGTTTAGCGTGTTTCCCTCCCGAAGTCTGAGCCGTTCAGTCAGGATCCGGAAATGGCTTTTCTGCCTCATCCTCCTTTCGTGTTTCTTATATTTTGGTGGGATTTCTATTTATTTCCTGCTTTCACATTTTTTATATTCAAATGTCCAAAATGCAATTATTTAAATGGTCCTCATTTGAAATTAATACATTGCATTATTCCTTTATGTGAGTTAAAATAAGTTCCCCGCAGGTATAGGGGCTTATTTACAAGGCACTTGCGCCACTTTCCGTCATTTTTAACATTGGAAAAGTGACGCAAATGTGGCGCAAGAGCCTTGTAAATCTGGCCCATAGATTTCAGCATCTCATGGATCCAGCTACAGTGCACCCCTCCCTGAACGGAGTCAAAACACAAGCCAGTTTCACTCCACATTCAGAGATGATTTTCATTTCTTCCCTGAAAACAGAAAAGGCTTTCTCGATTTAACATATTTTTTCATCTTACCAATGTCTTGACACGGGCAATTCTGGGGCCCTCTTTTTTGTATTATTTGATTTGGTGACAACAGTTGTGTTGCACCCTCATCACTATTAGGGGGCGTAGCTTCATGGGGGTGTTTGGGGTGCACCCCCCTCCCCCACCGACAAGAAATGTATTTTGGGATAATTAGTTGGGTACAGGTGCTTTCAGTCGGATTTTACGTTTACACACAGACAGACAAAAATGCACACACATTCTCTCTATATATATTTTGGAAGTCCTCAAAATATTTGTTATTTTATAAAACATTGTTTTCTCTTTTAGTGCTCCCAGCAATCCGCATTTCTCTCCCTTTCCAGTGCCCCTTAGGCCCCTCTCATGCACCCTATTTGTCTAAAATGTATTGAAACCTTATATGTCAATCTGATTTTCGGAAAATGGAGCTATGCCCCTGATCATTATTCAGCTGTTGACCTGGTGCAGACACAAATATCTAATTATTATTTGACATTTGCAGGTAGTATTTTCATCTCCTGCCTTTCCTCCTCCAAGGCTGCTGAACTTTAGAGGTGCAGACGTCACACCTGCTTGTGCATCATCTATGCATTATCTTAGTACCTTATCCATTTAGCCGCAAGCCCTGCAGTGGCTCCTTCCTGTTGCCCCTTCTTTCCCAGACCTGCATTGCTTCAGTTCTCCTCTCATTTCTCAGCTGTTCACATATAGTCACCATAAGTACCTTCTGATGATATATTTGTGTATTTCAATGCTCAGGGCTTGTTTCACAAAGGTAAACATACACTTTTGTGTGAGTTTACGAGTGTTTGCTATTCACAAAGGGATTTACGATTAGCATCTTTACAAGTGTGGAGTATCTGCACTTAAGTCGACTGTGCTATCTTTTTATGTGCGGAGACTCTGCACTCGTAAAACTACTACGCGTAAATCCCTATGTGAATAGCAAACAATCGTAAAAATACACAAAAGTGTGAGTTTACCTTTGTGCGCCAGGTCCTCAGTAGGAGTTCACCAACTGAGAGGTACATCGCAGAATCACCTCTTGCTCTGTCCACTCAATATTACGGGGGTTGGCTCCGGAATCTGTGCTCAACAGTGGAGGATAATTGGAAATTAACCTGAGATGATGGGGAGATGGAGATGGGGCGATTCCCAGGGAATGGGCAATACCAAATAGACTAAATCTTTATTGAAAAACATGGTTTCTCTTCCTTTTGGAAGATGGGGAAACTTGGCTGTGCTGGAAGGTCACTGCTGAAATGGCAACCCTTCTGGGTGGTTTCACCTCCACGATTTCCCACCTAAATATAACTTAAAATGGCTGACCTTGTGTTACTTGACTTGGGCAACACAAGTTCAAAACATGTAACTATCTGTTACCGGGTCAAATGTTCAGCGTACTGAGCTAATTGACTTAGCTTAGTATGATGAAAAGGATATATTGCTGGTCTATCCATGCTTATTTATTTAATGTATTCGAGTTCTTGATACAGCACATCGAGTCCCTCGCCTCTGGGCATCAGAGCATTTACAGCAAGCGGCATAGAAATTACAGCGAACAAGTTATACTAGGTCTTAAAAGCAGATGTTCACATTTTTGGAAAAGCTATGGTATCTCTGCAGCCCATGTTTGGGGACCCTTGACACAATATGTGAGTGCATGTTACAGCGGGTTTTTAGGGAAGTGCTGTTTTTAGTCCCTTCTAAAAGCAGAGAGTGGCATGGCTTGTCTGATTTTGTGTTGAAATAGCATCCCGGATGCTTGGTGAATTTCTAGAGTATGATGACTGTTTAAGGGTGTAAGATTTTCTAAACGGGGGGAGTCTACCTCGAGGAGAGCTTAGCTTCTTAAATTTGTGTTTCTGGCAAAAACCTAGTTTTTGAGAAAAGTTCTTAGGTTTGTTCAAGTGCATTGCCTCGTAGATGGTCCCTGCAGGCCTTATATGTGAAGCGAATATCGAAGGCAAGCCAACCTTATGATGAGAGTTCTGGGGCGAAACACTGGGATCTTTTTGTATTGGAGACAACAGATGCTGCTAAAAGAATAACGTTCTTGGGGGAAACTAAACGCGATTCAGGCAGTCTGGTCAGTTTTGACTGGGATGCACTAACACTCACTTTTGACTCATCTCAACCTTGTCTGGTTCTCCTTTCATTGCAACCTTCACTAAATACATGATTATATTGGGGTTGCTTGTGCTACATTTGGCGTCTAGTGAATTGTCCGCCATGGGCGCCATTCTATTTACCTATTCTGTAGCAAATGTAAAATTAAGGTGTAAAACGGCACAGGGTAATGGATGCACAGTGCTGTACGCTACTCGCACACAATGGACTAATGGTTGAGTGTGTCATTGGTCTATCGAAGTGTATCCTGATGATTATATAAATGTAACCGAAATCATGGGGTTGAATGGACAAATAGAATTTGATGTAGTGAAATAGGGGACCACATAGAGTTTGCATTGGTGGCAGCAGAGAAAGGTAAATCTAGGGTTCCCTCGCTGTGACAAACTCATGTTTGTAGTGTCCCATTTAGAGATTGAGGAGCACAGACTTTGCACTGAGGGAGCCTTAGCTGGTTTCATCGGCACAAATTATCGATCTGGTAGCCCATCCCCTCCTAGGCTACCGCCAAGTCATAGTGACAGTCAATAGATTTCTATGCAAGGCAAGGTGACTTCAGGCATGTAAATCAACGAATACCTCCATTCACATCAGCCCCATCAGTTTTTTGTTTTCAAACAAAAAATCTTTACTTTGCAGTTTGCACAAGAGAACCGCTAGCGGTGGGGGTTTGTTTGTGGAGAACAAAAAACTTGGCCGAGTATTTTACAATATTGCCATTTTTTCATTTGCATGTTACAGGTCGGGTGGAACAATGCCTAGATGAGTAAAAAACGTGAATGCAAGTGTTTTTAACAGTAGGAAAGAAGTGCCTAAATATTCCAGTAGCACTACAGTGCCGAAGCGAAGAGGACCTCCCACTACTTGCCTGACCACATCGGAGCTTCCAGAGATACCGCAAAATGGCATCCAAGTGACCCCAGGCTACCTGGATGAATGAAGTTTTTATAATTGTAATCCCAGACATCTGCCTATTTAGAGTTTTGCTGTTTTAACAGAAGGACAGGGCTCAGGGTATCAGAATACCCCAAGAAAAGGGATTACCAACTAAAACTGTCCTCTAATTACACAGGTCACGAGAGGTCATTCGGAAACCTCTTAAAAAGAAGCAGTAGGGGTCAGAATTTGAAGCATTTTCTTGTGTTCGGTTTTATTTGCTTTTTTTAAATAGATTACATTTCACTCATCGGCTTAAAACGTTTTACTCACTAATCCTTTTGCAAGATATGTTGTTTACTGAAAAGGGGGCAGGAGCTGGCTTCTCACGCTGCACATTTATTTATCAGGTCTTTGAGACTCATTAGAGGGACACTCCAAATCACACTGAAAGGGGATTTGTTTATTTGATAAATAATACTCGAGCAAGAAAACAATTGTTAAAACACTTCCTCGGTCATCTGTAAGAAGGACGGTCCCTTCGCTTAACTTCATTGCCTGAAAAAATCAAGTGGTAAATGGTAATGCTAAACTCCTAAGAATGGGCCAAAGTGTTACGGCTTGTAATGCTGCTGTTTATTCCACATTAAATGGGTTCGTTAACCTCAATCGCCACAGCAGTAAAGGGATCTCGCAATGACGCCCTGAGTGTTGATTTAGACATCAGTAGTATAAATGGTGCTAAAAATGCAGTGTGTGTAAAATGTCTAGTGATAAGGGTGCCAGACATTTTTCCTGAAAAAGAAATACGATAATACCCACTATCCTGGACTGTAACTTGCAGCACAAAGGTGGCGCTAATTTTGTGTGAAAAGGCAGTGTGCAGAAACACGGTTTCAACATTATTCCTGGTTTAAATTTAAATTTTGCAGTAATGTCATGCTTGCATTTGCAGGGACCCAAGCACAGTGGTATGTACAATGACGGGGGCCTCCCTGTGGAATCTGGTGAGGGGCCGCTGGGACCTCCATATCCTACAGACATTCTTAGGCCTTGCGCTGCAGGGGCCTGTGTTACCCCCTTGCCCTAAAGCATTACTTGGGGTATACCATATTAGCCCAACCTTCTGTAGGTGAGGGCCTGAGAATTTATGATAAGATCAAGTCTATTTTTGGCGGGGAGTCCACCGCATGTGAGCTTGAAATACAAATTGTAGCTCACACCTTGAAGAACGCACAATACTTCGAAGAACAGGCGGTGCTTACAACGAGGAGGGACTTTCATGTGATGGAATGAAACAGAAATAGTCAGTCAGCTCCAGTGAACGGCTGTGGGACGAGAGACGAGCTGCAGGTGTGTCCTCGGCTTGTAAACGTTGAACCACCTCTTAAAAAACAATTAGTCTGAGTTTGCCACTTCGGGCCAGACAGCGGAAGCTTTGTTTTGTTGAGCAGGTAAGATTCCTGACATGTTTCCCCGGCGACACGCTAATCGCCCGGGATTATTAATTACTGTTTTCCCGCCATCGCTGGGGGAAGCATGCAGGTGTCTTTTTCCCACAGGTGTTGTGTCTAGCAGGCGCGCGGGCCTCGACTCACACTGCAGCAATTGTTGTCACCTGTGGATAATGATAGGGAAGTTCTTGTTTCTAGGAAGGGCAACTCGAGGTTGCGCGAGCGGTGACCCACTCTGACCCCTAAAAACAACGCGCGCGCAGACCACCGCGTCACTGATTTTTTCACCTGCGCCCCGATCCACGCGCCCTTTGCCGCTTTAAAAGGAGCCTGACTGACAGAATCGCTTCAACGTTTGCTCACAGACCAGAACTTGAGCCAACGTCGTGTTTACATTTCTGGTCTGCCTTTTTAGCGATCCCCTCGCACCCTGGTCATAACAACACTTCAGTTAATCTCCTGTTGCCAGTATAACTGTTGCTCCAGGAATGTAAAATGGCAAATTTTGAAATAATGTAGGTCTGCCACTTTGGGATATCATTTCGAAGGTATCTAAATTGGTATCTTGTGAAATGAATTTCAGTAGTCGTTAAGGTTGCAATGTTACACTGAATAATATGGTCTAATAAACGAATGGAGCTATGCTATGTCCTGGAGTGTGGCGTTCTGTAACCTCAATCACTGCATTTCTGGCAGGGCCCAGGTGTTATTTAGCATCATGCCTTTAGTTTTTCTTTTTCACTAAATAGGGCAGGGCTTTAAGTGGGATGAAAAAAGTGGGGGGTCTCTCAAAGGGGTGTGGTCAGTGTAATTAGGGGCGTGGCTTTAAAACATTTATGTTCAAAATCGGTGCTTAGCATAGTGTGCCGCCCAACATGTATTTTGCTGTTTTTGTCATTGCATCCAGATATAAGATACAACAAGTAACATCATACCTACAACAAGCCAGGACTATTGGCTTTGTCAATGGTTATTAGTTGCATAAGATAAATAAGTTGCAACTATGACGTGTTACATATAATATTGAAAACACTTCCACTTAAAGCCCTGGTGACCCTAACACAATGTTGCTGCTCCTGCAGTTTAAAAAAGAGAAGGGAAATCCAGAGAGAAAATGACTCTCTTTAAGGATTTCCCTTCCCCTACAGCTCACCTTGCATGACGTCATGTCGTAACTTCTTCACTAGTTGAGAAGTAAGCAGTGTGGGCAGCGCACATCGGTGTGCCTGTTGTCTAGAAACGGGTCTCTATCGGGCTCTGGCACCCTGGCACTTTTTTCCAGACTGCAGTGACAGCTTCACCTCGAAACGGGTCTCTATCGGGCTCTGTTTTGAGCCCTGGCACAGGCGGTCCGTTTTTTTCCCCTGGACTGCAGTGACAGAGTCCAGGGAAAAAAAACGGACCGCCTGTGCCAGGGCTCAAAACAGAGCCCGATAGAGACCCGTTTCGAGGCCCCCTGAAAAAAACTGCCGGTGCTCAGACCCCTTGAGACCCGGCCCACTTAAAGCCCTGAAATAGGGTTGGCTTCTCTGGAGAATATCCCAACATGGCTGCCATGGAACTCTTTGTTATGAGATGTGTTAGCCAGTTGCTTCAAATGTAGCAAAGACTACAAGTCCCATGATACCCCAATTTGACAAATTAAAGTCAAGCCCTGGATACATGGGGGCAGATTTATGAAGGCCTTGCGCCGCCGGTGCGTCATTTTTAACATGGGAAAAAGTGACGCACCGGCGGCGCAAGGCCTTCATAAATCTGCCCCATGGTATTCTCCCTGACTTGGAATAATTTCACATGCCAACTCTACATTCCAGTCCTCCCCTGTCTTCAGGTTCTATGCCTTAAAACAGGCTCCCACTGATGCACTTTAAACTTCACCTTTAGTCTCACATACCCAGCCCTCCATTGCAGGCTATTGGTTTTCTATCATTGTTACTCAGTTCAACCTGTCTAATAGAGTAAATATATTGCTTCCCAGTCAAAATTGGTGATCAATTCACCCAGATTTTAGAAACGGTAATGAAGGCATGCCTTCCCAGAGCCCAAGGCAATCTGCTGCTTCGAAGATACTCCCAGTGTTTTGCCTTAAGGGACATTCTCGGGGCAACAATTTCTAGCAGTGCAAACCACCAGACCCTCTGCTGCATCGAGGGCACCAATCAAGGGAAACACGCATTAGCAAAGTCAATATACTTCACCTATGAGATCTATTGGATTTGCCATTGTTTTCCTGCCGTGCTGTACAGCATTGCGGCTGCAGTGCAACATAGGTAAAAAAAAAAAAGACCCGCTGTTTGCAGCATAGCTAAAAAAACAAGCATTTACAATGCAACGGTTTCGACTTTGGAAAAGTTTGAGCTATTGGCATTGTAAATGACAACATTTGTATTTATGTGTTGGTTTTGAAAACAGATAAATAAATGGCAGTCATTTACATTGCAAATAGCTTTAACATTTCCAAAGGCGAAACCGTTGCATTGTAAATCCTTGTTTAGTGTTTGTTCTAAGCTGCTCAGCCTACATCTATGTCACCTAGAGTTCTTTTTGTGTCTGCTTGAGATGATTGTCAGTTACATCTTAGGCTGAGCAGCAGTGCAGCTGCTCCCGGTGGGGTCTAAACTGGGGATTTTACTGAATTACATTCCTGCTTTTATCCTGTACATCAACCTTTGATTCCAAGATTAAACCTACATCTGGACCTACCAACCCAAGACTCATCATCTTTATTTTTATGAATGTTACACATTTCCTTGCTGCAGGAACTTGCAGTGTAGGCCCTGTGGCAGCAGTGCCGCTCCTCTTCATAGCTGGGGGATGAGATGGCAGTAATCTGTCGCCCACCCCAGAGCGCCATGCACCTACCCAGCTCCAGGTCCCCGAACTGCAGCTGCAGGCCCTAGCTCTTCAGACACAGACCTCGAAATCGCTCGCTCAACATCTGCAGCCCAATAGTAACTATGAGAGCCCGGGCAGGAAGACATGAGGGAGACTTTTCTTGGGTGCAGAGCGGGGATACAAGGCTCCTACTCCGTTGCCATCTTGGACACACCCCACCCAGTGTATGTTTAATATTTTGGTGCATCTCCAATGTTATGAAGGAAATCGAGTAGGTCTTCTTTGGAAAAATAAGTCAATCTTATTTCTGTTTTCGTTTAAATCATGAAAGATAACACAATAAAATGAAATGTTTTCGTAACAGCTGTTCAAGCTTTTGTACAACCACATTTGGAGGGTGGCAATGACCTCCTACACATCATCGCTACTTCGCTCTAGCACTCCCCGCCACAGTGAAAGGAATCCTATATGCATTAACACGCTTCATCAAAGGCAAGAATAAATATTATCACATCTCCCACACCCTGCTGAACCTGCTCTGGCTGCCCTTACCAGCCCACACCATCTTAAAAACCAGATTCACAAAGACATCACAACCTTGCCCATCTTGCTGTCAAACACACCATCTGCAGTGGTTCTTGGCACACCCACAGGTAGGCTACCATCGGACTGGAGGCAAAGAATGGCAAAAAAAAATAAGCAACAGGCATTCTGAATGAATGCACGGATGAGCTGCAACAACATCCCTGTATCCATCAGAACTGCTTCTCCCTGCTCCGATTTAGGAAAGAGCTGAAGACACACCTCCTTAAAGAACACTACACCATGATGTACTGAAGTCAAATTAAGCTGTATCCTATGCAATATGTAACATTGGTTGAAGACCAAGGGCTATGCTTGATCCTCAACGGAAGGGACTGTAAGTTAATAACTGTTCGCCCAGCACAAACGCATAGAGAAATGTGTGTCATACTGATAATTGATGGTTGTATGTATAGACAGCTACCCAAACGTCTGTTGCATTTCATAAGAATACAAAAAAATCAATAAAAACAGATTTAAACAAACAATGATGCACTGAAGTCAGCTTTTGCTCTTAGAAACCAGCCACCCCTCCAATCACACACTGCATTGTTACCACGGTCCTGTTCAGCACTAGCTACCTTTGGATTGCACCATGTAAATATTACAAGCATACACATGGTGCACAGATTATAAGAAAGGCATGGCACAGGAAGGGAAGCCAAACATCCTATAGCGGTGCAGGAAGCACAGGCTGCTCAGGTGAAAGGATGTTCTTGCCTCCAGCACAGGGGCTCATCACACTCAGTCTCAATGTGCACAGATTACTACAGCCACCCACGGCCACGGGGAGGCAGGACTGTCCTGGAGGGGAGCATCCAGGAGAGAGGCAGACACACACAGGGGGAGAGGCAGACACACACAGGGGGAGAGGCAGACACACACAGGGGGAGAGGCAGACACACAGGGGGGGAAGTGAGCATCCAGGGGGAGAGGCAGACACACAGGGGGAGGATGTCTCCCCGCAGCCCCGGTGCAGCAGGGCATCAGTCCCCAGGGGACATGCTCCTCGCACCTCCAGCACAGGCAGGCTTGGCTCCTCACCTCCCCGGCTCCCAGCATCCCTTCCCATGCCACGGCAGCAGTGCTCGCACCCCCGGGAGGCCCCCCCGGCCTCCCCCGCCCCGGCTGCACGCCCCCGTCCCTCTCACTCACCACGGCTCCCACGCCCAGCTCTCCAATCACTACAAAGGGGCCGGAGCGGCGGCCCCAGAGCTACTTCCGGTACGGAGGCCCTGGCGGACAATCTTCCTCTGCTTCCCCTGCTAGCTCTCTGTCTGGCTCCGCAACCGTGGCCATGGAAAGAGGACTGGAGACTGGCTGCGTCTGGGGGCGCGGACAGAGAGGAGGGACTATACGCGGCCATCTCTGGGAAGCAAGTCCTGCGCGGACGTCGTCTTCGCTCCTAATGCACCGTAGTTGATATAAGGTGACCAAGTAACAGAAAGTCTAATTAAATCTGTAGCTATAAAGACCTCCTCGCGTTCTGTAGTTACTGCGCACATTTGATGTATACCTGAAAATTACCATTTTTTATATACTTATTAAAAATAGGCACGGTTCCCATTCATGAATTTATTTAATATGAAGTAGAAACGACTTAAGATTTTTTTATAGTAATGGTATATGGGTAGAATGGGTAACTTTAATAGTATATTAGTAGTAAAAAAAAAAAAAAACGCGTTACAGATCTTGGGCGGCAGGGGCTCTTGGGAGCCGAGGAAATCCAGATACAGATAGAAAACAAGTCAGGTCCCGGGCCGCGCTGTGATTGGCTGACGTCACGGGGGTTTCCCGGCCGGCAGCCAATCACAGCGCGGCCCGGGAATGACGTCACGGGGGTGTCCCGGGCCGGCAGCCAATCGCAGCGCGGCCCGGGACAAAGGGGCGGGGCTTAAAAAAAGCACCAGAAACGCCCCCGAATCGCGTTTTCGTGAGAAAGCGCGATTGACAGCCTCTGTCTCCCAATGGCTAGTCTCCATTTATGGAGCTAGCCAATTGGAAACAGAGGCTGTCCTAACCTCACTATTGAAAACAATAGATTTCGATCTGGGAGGGGCTTCGCCCCTTGCCAGGTTTCGAAACCTAAAAAGTATACCCGATGATGCGGTGCGCGCCATTTCATTTTGTAGACATGTGCTTACATTTACCAAGCATGCGTGTGCCCACAAAAGGACACAGCCATTTTTTTCTTTTTATCTACTGTTCCAAGATGGATCAGTAAATAAAAAAAGTCGTGCAAAAGAACTGTTTTCCAAAAAACATTTAACTGATGAGCGGGTTGGCGAGGTGTGAAGCAACAAGGCGAGCGAGGGTGAAGCAAGTAACACAGTGGGTAGTGGGAGACAACTCAAGGGAGAGAAAATGCTCACAGAGGGTGAAACAGTAAGAAAGCAACATGAAAGAGAAGGGGAAGAAAAGCATATGATGGATACAGCTGGGAAACACATGCACTTTTACGGAGTGATAAAAAGAAAAATGTAGCTACCTAAAAGTGAGAAAAGGAAGCACATAAACCAACCTATCAAAGAGATGGTAAATGGACTATGTTCCATAGGAGGGACAAACACAACTTACACAGGTTTAAGCAAGGAAAGCCATCCAAAAGTAAGCAAATCAGAGCAACAGAAAAGCCACCCAATGTAGGCAGTGGACCGGCTGCAAACCACTGTAAAGTCTTGGTACGCCCACAATATGCAGGGCTACTAGAAAAATATGATTGTGCAGCCACAGCGTTTTTCACACAATTTTAGCTCTGCCGCATTTTCTATGCAATCCATCATCTGCTGCATAAAATGCAGATTTGAACAACAAAATAGTGTTTCTAACTCAGACGGTTCTAAAGTTACTACAATCGCAGAAATGTGTTGTCACGCAGTGGACGGTCCCTTGCATAGGTTGACTTCTAGCCTTTCTGTTGCTTATTGCTATGTTTAGGTGTTAAACTAAGGGGCAACCTATGCCAGACAGTGTTAGCAAGTGTAAAAATGACAAAATAATGAAGTAATACTATCAGAAAATCTGCTGCGTTTTGCTGTATCGTTGACCTTTTCTTGTTGCATAATTTACTCAACTCTACCACATAATTAGGCCCTTTCTTGCCGCACAACCCCAGTGGCCTTGACAATACGTAATTCGCAAACGGATAGCTTGCTCCGCCTAAAAACTCAAAACCTGTTTCAGCAATCTGCTTCGTGCCATCAGGAGCATGCTGAATGGTTTTAACCTTCCATAGCCATTTATGACAATATGAATATTTACAGTTCCCTGAAGTCTTCAGGCAGGGACTGTATAAATTAAACACTGCCAGTTTTTTGTTGTACATTGCCTTCCTGCTTATATTGGCGGGAAAAGATAGGAATAAGAGAGAGGCGTCGACTATCAGCGAGATGATAGGCTAATGGATGGTAAACGTTAGTGTGAATGGCGCCAATGCAAGTCACAGAGAAGCACTGCTCAGGCTTCAGAGGAACCCCAGTAGAAAGGCCACATAAACCGCACAGCCACAAGCTTCATGTGGAAATTTTGTGCTGCAAAAATAACAAATGTCATACCCTGATCATTCATCACCTCATGAGTCAGATCTGAAGCCAAGGGCTCTTCATCAGAGCTCTTTGAGATGAAAGGCCAGTGACCCAAAACTTGGCTAGTTAGGGTGATGTATGGCTCCAGCCTAAACACACTCATGCTCCGGGAAACCCCCATGGTCCTTTTCGGTCTCTTTGTAGAATGGTGTGGCTTGAGGTCTCTGTTCTTTAATCACTGGTGCTTATTCTGGCCTGGATTGGCTAAAACTTCCCCCAGAGGCAGCTGGTACAGTACTCGATGGGCGCAGGAGAAGATGCTCAGGAGGCGGGTTGGCATTGGTGGTCATGTCAAAGGTGGAAGTGGGTTTTACTTTGTTTTTGCCAACAGCAGCCTCAGTACCTCAGAGGGGGAACTAGTAAACATACAGATACCCAAGAGCATTCCCAGGGTGGCATTAGGGGCCTGTGGATCGGATCTGTGTTAAAAGTGTGGTAAACAGATTACCACATCTTTCTCATTTTTTCACGGTTGACAGTAATGTATTGCCACATTCGACATTGAAGCAAGGGAAAGGCAGGTGTTAGTTCTAACTCAATACTAAAGTGAGAACATAGTGGAAATACCTTTTCCACGTGTTAATCTCGTTTAAGGATACATTTAAAGTAATACCTCGCATAACTGGGTATAGATCGTAATTAATGACTCGCAGGGTTACCACAAATTTACCGAGCACTCAGTATAGACTATAGAGAAACAAAGTTGTTTTTAGTTAGGTTTGCATCACTAACAGTCAACAACAGCAGGCATTCTGGAATATTCCTGTCTGCTTGGGTTCTGAGGCGTGCTGTGATATCTTTGACCGGATGGCCCCTTTAAACTAGGTCCTGAGTATATTCACCAAAGAGGCCGTGAGTGGGTCATTACAAACGAAACTTACAAACAAGCATATCAATAAAGCTCCCAAGCTTTATTGTAGACAAACAGGTACTATTATAGTGGGACTTTATGAAATTTCCCAGGAAACTAATGCTTCTAAAAGGCTGGGAGAGCTTTGGCAGAGTCAGTGACATGGTATCATTCTTGTGCCTGTGGCAGGAGGCAACCGTCACACATCAATTTGCAAAATTACTCTTCACTTACCAGTCAGATGGACAAAGAGGAAATGTATTCAAAACAATTAAAAACAGAAATAAAAATTGTACAAATGTATTCAGATATCATTAATAACAGTAAAAACCATATATAACATTGTCACCACAGTCTGGATAATAATCCTGACATAAACAAGAAAACAAGTAAATATACAAAAGCAATAACAATATTAATCAATCAATACAATTCATTACATAAAAACAGAACACAATTGGGAATATGCTAAGGAAAAATCAGTTCCTATTCCAAGATAAACAAGCATTAGAAATGCAATCGGGCTCGGATTTATTTGAGTTTGAGCTAATGGCATTGTAAATGCCAATGTCTTTTTGCCATGTGTTATGGAGTGTGTGCATGTGGTGTGTAGTGGAAGTATGTTGGTTGAATTGTAATTTTACCAATGGTGGCATGCTGTGCTTTATATGAATATGTTTAAAAGTAAAGTGTACCATACTGCGATTGCTTGGTGGAAAAGTGCACTGCCGGCTGGAGGTGTGTGTGCCTGGTGGAAGGGTGCACTGACGGCTGGTGGGTGTGTGCTTGGTAAAAGCGTGCACAGATGGATGATGGCTGTTGGTGTTTGTGCATGGTGAAAGCATTCATTGACGGCTGGGGGTGTGTTGTTGTGTGTGTTGTTTTCTGTGTGCTGGTGAGTGTGTGCTGGTGAGTCTGTGGGGGTGAGCCTGGGGAGTGAGTGTGGTGGTGAGTGTGTTGTGTTGAGTGGTGACAAGTGTGTGGTGTTGAGAGACTGAGGTGTGTGGTTTGTGTGTGCGTTATGTGTGTGTGGTGTATGTGTGTGTGGTGTTTTCTGCACACTCACACACTGCCCCGTAACATTCACACACTGCTCACCCGCACACTCCCAATGTCACCCTGCATAGTCACACACTGTCACATAGTCACACACTCAGCAGCACACAGCACTCAACAACACTCTGCCCTCAACAGCACTCTGCCCTCAACAGCACTCTGCCCTCAACAGCACTCAACAGCACTCTGCCCTCAACAGTACACAGCACTCTGCCCTCAACAGCACACAGCACTCTGCCCTCAACAGCACACAGCACTCTGCCCTCAACAGCACACAGCACTCGGCCCTCAACAGCACACAGCACTCGGCCCTCAACAGCACACAGCACTCTGCCCTCAACAGCACACATCACTCGGCCCTCAACAGCACACAGCACTCAACAGCACACAGCACTTTGCCCTCAACAGCACACAGCACTCTGCCCTCAACAGCACACAGCACTCTGCCCTCAACAGCACACATCACTCTGCCCTCAACAGCACACAGCACTCAACAACACACAGCACTGCACTCAACAGCACTCTGCCCTCAACAGCACTCTGTCCGCAACAGCACTCTGCCCTCAACAGCCCTCTGCCCTCAACAGCACTTAACAGCACTCTGCCCTCAACAGCACTTAACAGCACTCTGCACTCAACAGGATTCTGCACTCTGCACTCAACAGGATTCTGCACTCTGCACTCAGCAGCATTCTGCACTCTGCACTCAACAGCACTCTGCACTCAACAGCATTCTGCACTCAACAGCACTCTGCACTCAACAGCACTCTGCACTCAACAGCACTCTGCACTCAACAGCACTCTGCACTCAACAGCACTCTGCACTCAACAGCACTCTGCACTCAACAGCACTCTGCACTCTGCACTCAACAGCACTCTGCCCCCAACTGCACTCTGCCCCCAACAACACTCTGCCCCCAACATCACTCTGCCCCCAACAACACTCTGCCCCCAACAGCACTCTGCCCCCAACATCACTCTGCCCTCAACATCACACAGCACTCACCAGCACACAGCACACACTATCAACAGCACACATCACTCTGCACTCAACTGCACTCAGCACTCAACAGCACTCAACTGCCCTATGCCCTCAACAGCACTCTGCCCTCAACAGCACTCTGCCCTCAACAGCACACAGCACTCAACAGCACACAGCACTCTGGACTCAACAGCACTCAACAGCACACAGCACTCTGGACTCAACAGCACTCAACAGCACTCTGCCCTCAACAGCACACAGCACTCAACAGCACTCTGCCCTCAACAGCACTCTGCCCTCAACAGCACACAGCACTCAACAGCACACAGCACTCAACAGCACACAGCACTCAACAGCACACAGCACTCAACAGCACACAGCACTCTGCACTCAACAGCACTCAACAGCACTCTGCACTCAACAGCACTCAACAGCACTCTGGCCTCAACAGCACTCTGGCCTCAACAGCACTCTGCCCCCAACAGCACTCTGCCCCCAACAGCACTCTGCCCCCAACAGCACTCTGCCCTCAACAGCACACAGCACTCAACTGCACACAGCACTCAACAGCACACAGCACTCAACAGCACATAACAGCACTCAACAGCACACAGCACTCATCAGCACACAGCACTCATCAGCACCCAACAGCACACAGCACTCAACAGCACACAGCACTCTGCCCTCAATAGCACTCTGCCCTCAACAGCACTCTGCCCTCAACAGCACTCTGCCCTCAACAGCACTCTGCCCTCAACAGCACTCTGCCCTCAACAGCACTCTGCCCTCAACAGCACTCTGCCCCCAACAGCACTCTGCCCCCAACAGCACTCTGCCCCCAACAGCACTCTGCCCTCAACAGCACTCTGCCCTCAACAGCACACAGCACTCAACTGCACACAGCACTCAACTGCACACAGCACTCAACAGCACACAGCACTCAACAGCACATAACAGCACTCAACAGCACACAGCACTCATCAGCACACAGCACTCATCAGCACACAGCACTCATCAGCACCCAACAGCACACAGCACTCAACAGCACACAGCACTCTGCCCTCAATAGCACTCTGCCCTCAACAGCACTCTGCCCTCAACAGCACTCTGCCCTCAACAGCACTCTGCCCTCAACAGCACTCTGCCCTCAACAGCACTCTGCCCTCAACAGCACTCTGTCCTCAACAGCACTCTGTCCTCAACAGCACTCTGTCCTCAACAGCACTCTGCCCTCAACAGCACTCTGCCCTCAACAGCACACAGCACTCAACAGCACACAGCACTCAACAGCACACAGCACTCAACAGCACACAGCACTCAACAGCACACAGCACTCTGCCCTCAATAGCACTCTGCCCCCAACAGCACTCTGCCCTCAACAGCACTCTGCCCTCAACAGCACTCTGCCCTCAACAGCACTCTGCCCTCAACAGCACTCTGCCCTCAACAGCACTCTGCCCTCAACAGCACTCTGCCCTCAACAGCACACAGCACTCAACAGCACACAGCACTCAACAGCACACAGCACTCAACAGCAGACAGCACTCAACAGCACACAGCACTCTGCCCTCAACAGCACTCTGCCCTCAACAGCACTCTGCCCTCAACAGCACTCTGCCCTCAACAGCACTCTGCACTCAACAGCACACAGCACTCAACAGCACACAGCACTCAACAGCACACAGCACTCAACAGCACACAGCACTCAACAGCACACAGCACTCTGCCCTCAATAGCACTCTGCCCTCAACAGCACTCTGCCCTCAACAGCACTCTGCCCTCAACAGCACTCTGCCCTCAACAGCACTCTGCCCTCAACAGCACTCTGCCCTCAACAGCACTCTGCCCTCAACAGCACTCTGCCCACAACAGCACTCTGCCCACAACAGCACTCTGCCCACAACAGCACACAACACTCAACTGCACACAGCACTCAACAGCACACAGCACTCAACAGCACACAGCACTCATCAGCACACAGCACTCAGCACCCAACAGCACACAGCACTCAACAGCACACAGCACTCAACAGCACACAGCACTCAACAGCACACAGCACTCAACAGCACACAGCACTCAACAGCACACAGCACTCAACAGCACACAGCACTCTGCCCTCAATAGCACTCTGCCCTCAACAGCACTCTGCCCTCAACAGCACTCTGCCCTCAACAGCACTCTGCCCTCAACAGTACACAGCACTCAACTGCACACAGCACTCAACTGCACACAGCACTCAACTGCACACAGCACTCAACAGCACACAGCACTCAACAGCACACAGCACTCAACAGCACACAGCACTCTGCCCTCAACAGCACTCTGCCCTCAACAGCACTCTGCCCTCAACAGCACTCTGCCCTCAACAGCACTCTGCCCTCAACAGCACTCTGCCCTCAACAGCACTCTGCCCTCAACAGCACTCTGCCCACAACAGCACTCTGCCCACAACAGCACTCTGCCCACAACAGCACTCTGCCCACAACAGCACTCTGCCCACAACAGCACTCTGCCCACAACAGCACACAGCACTCAACAGCACTCTGCCCACAACAGCACTCTGCCCACAACAGCACTCTGCCCACAACAGCACTCTGCCCACAACAGCACTCTGCCCACAACAGCACTCTGCCCACAACAGCACACAGCACTCAACAGCACACAGCACTCAACAGCACTCAACAGCACACAGCACTCAACAGCACACAGCACTCAACAGCACACAGCACTCTGCCCTCAACAGCACTCTACCCTCAATAGCACTCTACCCTCAACAGCACTCTACCCTCAACAGCACTCTGCCCACAACAGCACTCTGCCCACAACAGCACTCTGCCCACAACAGCACTCTGCCCACAACAGCACTCTGCCATCAACAGCACACAACACTCAACAGCACACAGCACTCTGCCCTCTGCCCTCAACAGCACTCTGCCCTCAACAGCACTCTGCCCTCAACAGCACTCTGCCCTCAATAGCACTCTGCCCTCAATAGCACTCTGCCCTCAATAGCACTCTGCCCTCAACAGCACACAGCACTCAACAGCACACAGCACTCAACAGCACACAGCACTCAACAGCACACAGCACTCAACAGCACACAGCACTCACAGCACACAGCACTGCACTCTGCACCCAACAGCACACACCACTCTGCACTCAACAGCACACAGCACTCTGCACTCAACAGCACACAGCACTCTGCACTCAACAGCACACAGCACTCTGCACTCAACAGCACTCTGCCCCCAACAGCACCGTAGCGCTGCTCTTTAACGTAAACGACAGACGGGTGCCGTGCACAGTATGTTCGCTTGGGAGCCTTGAGATTACCGGCTCAGGATTATCCCTCCTGGTAGGTTTTGCATATGCACCCTTTAAACACAGTGTTTAAAATATTGGGGGTTAAGAAGGGTCCTTCATTTCTCTCCGTTGGTTTGCGGTAGCCTCATTTACGTTCTGTTTACAGAGGTGGGGCTCCTCCTCCACATTGGATGTGGCTGCCTCATCCAGCACGTAATGTTTACAGAGGTGCCCCCTCCCGCGTTGCCTGTTGTCTGAGCCTTGATTTACACAGCACAGATGGCAGACACCATCGGAAGCAGTAGATCAGTGGAGGCTTGCGCGCGCACTCCCCTCTCGGAAACGCAAGTTACATGCATAATTAAATATCGTGTTAGCCTCGTTTTGCACAAGGTGCTTGTGAGGATGGGTCTTAACAGTTCGCATCTGTGTTGAGCTCTTCTATTTTGACTTCCCGAGTCACCTATACCAGGATTATACTTTGTGTTTCATATATTGTTTGTTTACGAATGCGCTGATTATCGTGGGCTAGACTTGTTTCCTGCAGATCATAATGTGTTCTGCTGTCATTTGTTTGGCCGCAATGTCAGTATAAACCTGGCTTGGAAACAGCACGCATATAGGCAATTCTGGCTGGTGAAAGGTAGCTGTCTAGTCATACCAGGCTTTTAGAAGAGATGGTTGGTTTATCATGCTCAAATTGTTTTCAGTGAGTGTTATCTTGCAACACATTATTTGGTACAATATGTATGCATTTGCAGAATGCATGAGGGTAGCTAAAGGGTTGCTGTGTGTTGCGAAGTGAAACAGATCCATACGTAATATTAATTTTACATTTCACCGGGGAAAGCACTATCATGGCACGCATTATTTGGAGAAGAAACAAATAAAATAATACTGTGAATACAATTAACAAAGGCACACTGTTGCCTGAAGTCGTACTTAAACGAAAGTGCACTGTGAAATTTTTTCAAGCTGCTTAACTAAAACGACTACGAAATCAAACAAAGGGAGCTGCGCGCTGAGCGCTGCTGAATGGTGAACGCGCCCGGACATCTGGATTCACTTACGGAGGCACCCTGACAGCTCCTAATTATAATTAATGTACTTCTTTGCGCGAGCACGAACGAAATATGCCCAAAATGGCGGAACAAAACTACATTTACCCTATCACTTCAAGCCTATTAAAACGACAACACAACGAAGACGAATCACTGGCCAGATGACAGAACACGCTAAGGAATGTGTGGAATTCCTCTCGCCAAGGCCCTAAGGATACTTCTTCTTTTTTTTCTTATAACATTAGGATCTCGAAACTCCTCCCCCACTTACAGTGGGGAGGAGTCCGAGCCCTAAAAACTACAATAGTCATACATAGATCAATTATAGGTCAACAGATATAGTTTAAATCATCATTGATTGCTAGTAATCTTGTATGAGCGGCCTCTAATGTGTTCAATATTACAATTGTAATAATATCAATAACTCAGGATAATTTTCATGCAACATAAGTAGCTCTTCTTACAGTAAAGGTTGGAGATATCTGATCTAAAGCGAGGCACTGGGTCTTTTACTTATTCTTGCTGTCTTAATGTGTGGCACTTACCATACCTGAGAGAAAGCTGCCTGTGCATAGATTAAAATATGTATTCGTGCCTGCGAAGTTCAAAATATTCGCACACATGTTTCACTTAGAGTAAGGAGTGCCTGATCGCCTTGCCAAAAACATATCCAACCTGAAAATGGAAAAACTGGATGAGTTCAGGTATAATGACAATTAGGAACAGAAAACCATGACTACCCTAGAAAGAGGGATGTTCACTGATTTATGATAATTGAATATAGTTCACTGATTGTTTGTGGTCCCCTGCGCATAGTACTATTCTATTTGCTTTGAAGATCATTTCAGATGTTTTACAGCTGTTTTCAAACGATTTGTATCTGTGTCATGGTATGATGTTTTTCTGGCATGTGTCCTGTCAGGTCTAAGCGTTGTCATTCTGTTCAGCCTCATATGGGAATTCCATAGCTGCAAGATCTGAGGTATCTGGGGCTGCCTCTCTCCATAGGTGTGAGAGGCTCTTGGGCAATAGGTGGGCTAGTCATGAGGTGAACACGTGCAAATGCCGGCGGCCATGAATGGCATGCTCATTTTAGAGTAAGGCATGGTGAGGCGTGAAGGTCTATATGTGTGGTGTTAAGAGAACCCTATCAATAATAGTTGACCTACAGCGCCATGTTTGAGTCTGTACATGCGCACCGTGCATGTGGGAGAGGAATATGAGAGGTGGTTCTTGAAATTATTGGGGTTGCACCAGGTAGCTTTTCTGAGCCGCGAAATGAAAATACAACCGTTCTGGAGACGTTCATAGATATAGTTGAAATACTAGTAACACTTTGACATTCCATGCTGAGCTGTGGCAGCTCTCTGGCCTTTGGAAACCCAACTAGGCCCTGCATTCTCAATTATTGTGTCAAGGACAGGGGTTAATATTCCATTGGAATTGTTCAGAAGGAAGGGACGAGATCTTTTTTTTAATTCCTTTCAATTTAAGAATAGGGTGAATATCTGATAGGTTATTGCTGTAGTTAGGGTCGGACTAGGACAGAAAATAGACCCAGGAACCAAAATAAAAGTGGCCCCTTTAAAAAATTAGAAAGCTAAACAAGTGGCCAATGTTTGCAAATCAGGGCAGTTTTCAACTTGTAAAGATAAGAAGTATCGGCGTTTTGCAAGGTATGGAAGACTGCATGGATTTGAGCTTGCTGCAGACAAGGTTTGTTTTAATATAAGGGAAACCAACAGCAAAAACCAGCCCAGCAGACCATAAAACAGGCCACATTAGCAAAATAAAGATGGCTCACACACTGACCTTTCAGACCAGCCAAGCGGACACTGCCTTGTTGCCCTATAGGATAGTCCAACCCTGGCTGTATTATTCAGGTTATAGATTTATTGGAGGGCTTAAGCATTCTGCACAGTCCCTGCCTAATACTAGCACTTTTACCCTATGCAAACCTAGCTGCCAGTTGTTCCACTCCAAACTGAATTGCCCCAGTAATGTCTTCTCTTCTCAGCAACTCTCAATCTCAATTGAGAATTGCATCATGGGTAGTTATTTGACTGTCGGCTTGATTTCTTAATCTCCCTGTGACATTCATTGGGGGATCGACATGTGTTTTGTAAAATTGATTTAAATTTATAGTATTTTGAAGAAGAATTTGAAGGAAATGTGGGAGAATTCCACAGAAATAGTGAGAGTTGATAGACGTGAAAAAAAGTTGACTATGAAACCACACTACCTTAATTATAATCTCAGTTTTTCATGCTTAAACAAATTAGGTTATCATGGACAAACAGCTTTATGTTCACTTGCCTCAGTTTTCTTATCTGTTAACATTGTAATAAGTACTGGCAAAGCCAGTAGGTCTCGGTTTATTGTTTTAACACATGAACTGTTAGCACATTAGAGTGAAACACGTAGAAGCGAACCAGCAGGAGGGGACAGGGAGAGTTATATTTGTAAAGTAGTCACACAAGCAGTTCAATGCAAGCTCTCGAGTTTAGACGGAATGATTCACTCAAGCCACCAATTAAGTGAGAGATAAATACTCCACTGGGCTGAGCCAAAATGTGATTGACATATCTTAAACCAGTGGCTGAAAGAGACTGGTTGAAGAAAACTAATGAGGATAGGATGCGGCCTAACGCCTAGAGTGGTCGACCTCAAAGCTGGGGAACCGGGTTCGAGTCTCTGCAGGGACGCTCAACATCCTGCGATTCTGGGCAAATCACTTAATCTCCCAGTGCCCAACAAAAATGAATTTGTCCTTCTGTGGCAAAACTGATGCTCATGTAAAGTGCTCTGATATCTTCGGGTCGAGTTCGCACTATATAAAAATAAAAAAAAATTGAAAAATGGTTGAAATGGAAAGACCCAAAGACAGGTCTGTTCATATTTTTAGCAGTACTAGGGCGCTTGACTGCTGCAATGCCAAAAGCCTGACCTAAAAAATGTCCCAAAAGGCTGTAAGCAGTGTGTACTGGTATTAGGTATTTTATAAAAATACTAGACACGCACATTAGAATATATATATATATATTTTTTTTTTTTATATATATTTGCTCTAGTAAGTGCCCACTGTCATGGTGGGAGGAAATTGCTCTGCTTGGGTGGACTGAAACAGACTCTCTAATTCTGGAAATGGTTCTGTAGAATCAGCAAGATAATATAGAGTAAGTTATCTCTTAGTCGGATAGCCAGTTTGGTGGCATATAGAAATAAACTCAAACTTCAAATGGAAAATACTCGTGCTGTTCTTCAGACAAGGACCAATCCTTTCTGCCAAACTTTGCAGAACTCGCTCTACCCTCAGGCAAGCTAAAGCAGTGCCAAATTAGCAAATAAAAACGTGAAAATGCACCATTTCTCAGTGGTTGGGGAGAGGGTGCTCAAGAGACAATATAATGTCGCCAGTGGAGCTTTGAAAGCTCAACACCACGTTGCACAGCTATCGCTAAAATGTATTTTATTAAATGAAACAAAAACTATTTACCCGAAAAAAAAAAAAAAATATATATATATATATATATATATATATATATAAATAAAACTAAGTAAAATAATGAAGGTTCTAGGGTAACCAGTCAGGCTATTAATACAGCCATATTAGGTCATGACGCAGTCCCCGTGCTATCACTTGCCTGTACTGCAACAGAACTCTGCTGGTAAAGCCCTTAAAATACCTGACCTAAGTGAGCCTTAGAGTGCAGCCGTGAAGTGGGAACAAGGGCACTCGTCGAAAAGGCTTGTTTTTTTTCTTCTTTTTTTCCTGATAGCCTACTAAAAGTATTGCAAGGCCCCACGACTGACTGTTCCGTGTCAGGCTTGAAAAAACAGTACCACTTTTGTTCGCTCTGAGTGGGCCAGGCCTAGATAAACATGGCCGCGGCAAACATGGAAGGGTGAGCGACGGGCAGGGGCCGGCCAAGTTTATTAAAACCATTATAGAACTTTGTTTTGAAGTTCCTATAACGTCTTGTCGGTGAATGTGTGTAGGGAGGAGGGGTGGGGGAGGGGGGGGGGGGGGTGAGGCCAGGCCTTCAAGTCTGACCTTTGCCAAGGGCATCCTAGAATTCTTGGGAGATGTTATCAGACCACTTAGCCCAGGGTCCCCCCTCCCCCCACCTCTCAGCCCCTGACAGGATTAGCTGGGAGAGAGGAGTTATGGAAGCTGCTTTGTGTCAGCAAGGCCCATTCCCAGTGAATCTCGGAGGGCAGAGCCACCTACGTTTATTTGTGTTGCTTTTGAAGTGATGACGTTCACCTTTAACCCGGGGCGATTGTTTTTGTTCTCCCCAAGTGCATGCAGTGGGAAAGTTGCAATAAAAGACAAAAAGTCGTAAAACCTGTGGTAACGACCCAGGTTATCAGCGACTGGTGCCTCTAAATCTTTTGAGGAATGTTTGATCTCCTTTGAATAAGTTAATAAAAGCCTGGGTCCACTGCGCCACACTCCAAATATTGGGACAGGTCCACATGCCACTCTTACAAGGATGGCTGGGATGAGGGGCTAGTGATTCTGTCACTAAGGGTTAAAATTGGGCCTACTAGCAGAGATTAATTTGTAAAAAAAAAATGAAGTGCCAGGGCCCTCGTCAATGGGTCACTTCAGCTCGCCCCATCTATTGCCCCTGCCAGCAATGCCAATTACATTACAGACACACCTACTGGCAATCACACTCCTGCAAGTGTGAGAATTCAGATTATTCCAGGCCACCAATTCGAATGGCTTGGGTGGCGGATATTAGCCATTTTCAATATATATTGAATTTATAAACAACTGTAGTTGTGCTCATCTCTAAACAAGATAAAAGGCGCCACCATGTGGCAGACTATCATAGGTGCCGGCGCTGACAGTTAAGTGCTGGTGCCGTGCACCGTAAACCATTGGCTAAAATTAAGCACTGACTGTTAGTTGCGTAAAATGAGGCCTCTGTCGACTGCGTGAGATCCTCTGGCATAACAGGGTATTATAGCGTTTTTGTGGCGGATGCTGCAGAGTTTGGGGATGGTGGTGCAAGGCAGACAAGATATAGGACTGAGAAAGGAATGGTGATAGGACAAGATGCATTGCGTTGTAGTATCACAGAATAAAGTCTTCCTTGAAAATATATCTTGAGAAGTGATTTGGTAACACTGCTCCATAAGGTGCCTTCTTTGGGCTGTACCCTAGCTTGTTTCAGTTCAAATTTACTTTTAATTAAAATCACCACAAAAGTATAATCACAGGTATAAAGAAAAAAACACATACCAACATATAAACTGTATCATTTGGTCATCAACACATGATTAAATACTGTAAAAACCTGTACAATTGAGATTGCTAAAACGTAAACTGGACACTTTGTATTTGTAATATGTCTCCAACCAAAAGATGATGGACTTTTATACAACAAATTACATCTACAACCGGTAGAGAGAATAAAGTGCAATGGATGAGCTTTTACAATAAGGTCTCAGTTCATTCTATCTTTCTCCTCGTGAAGTCTGGGCAGTAAAATGCATGTAACAGGAAGACAACTTCTTCGAAGGACTGAAATGTTTTGTTGACCAATTTGGTTAAGCAACTTTTTAATTGATCGTCAAGCATTTCAATGCAGTAGACCAGTCCTTGTTTTCTTGTGGTGACCCGCAGTGCCGAAAATGTGGTCTCTGCTATCTTTTTCGGATGATTAATAAGCGAGGTTGGATGCAAACCATATCAGAGATAGATTCTGATTTGCCGCTACACAACCTACAGCTCCTGCACGCCAGCCCTTCCTTCTTAGACCAACTTTCCTTAACATCTACAATAATGAAAATCCCATAGTGAAAGCTCATAAATTTGGATATTTTTTTAATGTGTCTGCAGTTACTGTCGTGGTTTTGGCGATATATATGTCTCCAGCATAACCTAAACTCCATTTTACTTCCTAAATCTCTCTCCAGGTTATCCAAAAATGTGAAAAAAAATTGATTTTTCTTTTAGCCTCCTTATAAAACCTAAGAGGGAATTGGAATATTCCGGGCTACCTCGATTTCAAGTCTGGGTAGACCTCCGTCAAGGACTGACGGCTAATTAGAAGTGAATCTTGCATATGTACGTGTGCGTTCTTCTCATAGTAGCATTCTTTGTGAACCTTCAGTGGCTCCTCGAATATGTGGCAATGGTTAATAAACAGCTATCAGTGATATAAATCAGACATGTCTCGTTAGATTCCATGGTAATTTTCACATGTGCACAGAAATTTACTAAAAGGAAGATATACATAAGTGCTTTAGTCATTAAGTGTTCAAGCTCAGGGTTCAATTTGTCCTCATTTCCTTATCAAGCTCAGGGTTACATGTATCCTCAATTGCAAGGGCATAGTAACTGACTGAAGGTATGGAGGATGCAGCAGAACGCTCTAAATTAGCATACTGTCTTAGAGCATGGTGCAAAAATAGGTGAATTAAATTCCAACACATTTACGTGTGCTTTCGAGCCCACTCGTTTGCTTGTCAAACCCTCTAAACATTCATAGTAGTCTAGGCTATAGATCTGTTGTCCTCCCATCCTCCAGCTGAATGAACTTTTGGTGTTTCCAGGCACTATTATTTTAGTTTATTAGAGTGAACCACCAGGCTAGGCACTCTTTTGCCTTTGTGCCGAGAGGTGTGACATTGTGGATGGCCATGTCGCCAGCGTAATGTAATAAGGGAAGACGCTGCATGCCTAATTTAGAGGGAACTTTATTATGGTGTTTAAGCAGGACCCCATGACATAAGTTGAACAACAGTGGAACCAGCACATAGTCATCTTTTAGACCGTGGTTGGTAATTGTGTTATGGGTAACCCTTATTCCGTCGGCCACCTTAACATGTAGTCGTGTAGCAGCTGCTTGCACCACTACTTACTTTTTGTACCAGCCTAGCACTATGTTACAACTTGAGGTAGGAGATTTTTACAAAAATGCAGTTGGGTTGTATGCCTAGCTTATAAAAAGATAGCATCTTTTCGAGAAGCACTTAAAAAAATATATGCATGTGAATGTAAATGTTTTTTGTTGCCGCTATTAAACAATATGCAAGGGGGTTTTAGTTCAGTCCTAATTAGGGTTGTGTTTTCTAACCCACAACATTGAGTGGAGTTTTTAGAATGACTAACAGGTATCTAAATGCTGTCCAACGAAATTCATTCTGTGTAATTTCAACTCATACATATTGATTGTGTATAGTATGAAAATCTGATGGATTTTACTATTGGATGGACCGATGAGCCCAACCTTAGTCTGAACCAGACGAGCAAGATCCACAAGTAAAACCATTTTCAGTAGATTATGTATATAAATCCATTTTAAATGGGAACATCAGCTCCTGATATAGTGCGCATCATTTTCCAAGACTTCCAGTTGCTCGCATTCTACAGTATCCTGTTGATAAGCCTTGTTGTATTTGCTATATTATCAATGATGGGTGTACCTTATGGTGATTAAGAACAACTGCAAAAGCCATTTCTGTAGAAAAAAACACTAAAGACCGATTCGACAAAAAAAGGAAGTAAAGGCACAGGCGCAAGGGGGCAGCGGATGTAAGGGTGGAAGCTTGAGGAGAAAGAATAAATGAGTCAATTGAGCCCATAAAAAACAAAAGGGGAACAAAAAAAGAACAGGATTTTGGAATTGTGGGCAAGGGTGGCCCAAAAAATAAATAAAAACACGAAGGAGCAGCAGGATGCTGTAAAACAGACATGAAAAAAAAACATGTATTTTTTTATTAAGAAGGACTTTCAACTTGTTGGGTTATTAAGCCTGGTAATTTTCGTTAAAGTAAAACATAGATAAATCAGGTTTGATGAAAAGGGTGAGTGGGGACAGGTTTATTAGGCTGACCTTTTGACTAAATCACATACATTCAAAATGGTGAAGTGCTGTAGCTGTCTACTTGCCAGCAGACAGCTCTGGTGCTCGGATTTTCCGAGCACCCAGGCATAATTAGTATGGCCTTTTTTGAAGCCTTGTTTTGCAATTTAGCACTTTAGAAGAAAGTCTGGCCATTTGAACCATTATGCTGAAAATGGGTAGCTGCTTTCTTTACAACCAAAACCGTGACACGCACCTTGGTTGTCAGTAGTTTGACCATGGTTGCTTGTGAGTGTGGGGGCACTTGTGCACACACCTCATACCCATCAATAATAAAGATGGCACATTTTTATGTTTCTTTGGTGAGCAACCCATTGGATAGTATGATTATTCAATCCATTCCACTGTTAACTTTTTTAACCTTTGTTTTATATTTTATATGTTGCCACGTGGAAGGGCCCAATAGCCGATTCCTACACTGTACCTCTGTCCTTGTTTATGTGAATCTTCCCAATTTCCTGTTCCTCTATAGCTACCCCAAACGAGATCCCCTTCCTTCCAGGTATTGTAAATGTACAGTAGCATTTAGGTCTATGTTATGTATGAAGACAGTTATCGAGGGGTCATGCTCTTGCCCCTAGCCCTGCTTTATAAAGTTGTGTGCTGCACCAAAGAGGACTGGGCTGAAAGTGATCTGAACATGTAACCAGCCGCCAAAATCTATACAACACCCGAATGGTCCATTCCCTATAAGCAGATCATTTCTTAGTTCCCAAACTCACATGCACTTCCATCCATTTATTTTTGACTGTCTTACAAAGAAACAGAGACTGACTGTATCACCCTACATTCCTTTGCGTGGTTATCAGATGCCTCCATGTCTTGAGGGTACCATGAGCCAAAGGGATCGAGGAAATTAAGGGCCTGATTTAGAGTTTGATGTAAGGGTTATTACTCCATCACAAAGGTGACAAATATCCCATCCACCTTATTACAAGAGCATCATATCCTAAGACACTTGTAATAAGGTGGGCAGGATCTCCGTCACATTAGTTACGTAGTCCACATCCACCAAACTCTAAATTAGGCACTTATTTTTGGTCAGGTCCAGCATTTCCTAAAACTTTGGATGCCAACACTAGGTTACACCAAACTACAAGAAAATGCAAGAAAAAAATAGCAATTTATAGTGGGCTTGGAGCAATTCAGAGGTAGAATGCTATTAAGCAGTACGCTTTTGTTGCCTTCAGTAAGTGACTGCAGTTTCACCAAACAGGCATCATGGAATTGTTGTCACAGAGTTTGTTCCCTGAGGTGGCACCAACCACGCCAGCGGGATGCGTGCTGTGGAAAAAGACCTGTCTCCTTTGTTTGAAGGTTTAAATGTGGTGAGCTTGTGGCAGAGGGTTTACAGTGGCCTCCCGGTGACTGATCAGTCCAGGTACCAAATCTTAATTCATCCCTCAGTCTCTAAAAGTGACACTTAGTTTCTGACTTTTACCTCAAAAAGACATTTAAAAAATACATAGAAAGGGCAAATAGTAGAAAGTGATCCACACAGACCATGCAAGATAATTTACTGACCAGCTATAAATATGAAATATTGCATAAACCAATGTTGAGGAGTTGTTTTGACTTGCCTTTTTCATTCTTTCGCGAACTTCTTCCCTGTCATCTCACACAGTTTACAATTCCTAATTGTTGGGAGGAGTGATATAAGACAGTGAGGACCTCAGCCTACCCTTGAAAGGAAAGAAAAGCAGTTAAGTCAGTTTTTAGACTAGATTTTGAATCGGACAAAAACACTTATTGATGAATACAAGGCCTGAGGCCAGTCAAAATCACCTGACAATTGCAATCAGCCTGACTACAATTTCTGGTCAGGTGCATATTCAGGAAATAGTGGGATGGTCAGGCTTTTTGTCTCTTGCCAGACAGCAGTTGCAAAAGACCTTGCGGCCCGCCCATTGCTTTCCATTGACTGGCTTTATTGTCACTCACAATTGCTTGCTTCTTATTCGATTCCACGCTTTCCTCTTCTTGTGTTTGTCTCTTCCCTAGAGTATAGACCACTTTAGGATTCCTTTGATTTTTGTGACTTTTATCCCAGGCACTTCTCACATTTAGGGAACTATTGTTGTTCTTTTTCATTCAGCACTTAACGAGATCGCACATCCATCCTCTCTTCTCCTCTCCTCTCCTCTCCTCTCCTCTCCTCTCCTCTCCTCTCCTCTCCTCTCCTCTCCTCTCCTCTCATAACTGCCCTTGCACTGTGTTGCTCCCAATCACTTCCATCTTGTCTGTACCAGCCCAGGTACAATGATTTTGTTGCTGGGGTATGGCTGAAGAGAAGTCTTTAGGGTCTGTCCTCGTTTTGTGTTCTGCATTCCACACATTGTATGGAAACACAAGCTTTGGCACAGAAAGGATTTTATGGCACCATGCAACTGCAGGAAGGGGCACATCTTCTTCATTCACTCAGCTGGCACCTCACACAGAAGATGTACTTAGCATGACACTTTTAGTAGAGGCCCATAAATATGGTCTTTGGGCTGATGCAGAGAGCAAATGCCTGAATCCTGTGGAAAGTAAATTAGGCCTTGACTAGTCCTTTCCTTTACATTACGCTTTTTACATTCTTTTCAGAGCTTCCTGAATGAAAGGTATTTGAAAAATAATCCATTACTTTTATAAAGATGGAAAGCATTGAATTTAGTGTACAGTTTTGAGATACCCTAAGATATGTTTGTTTTCTTCCAGTATTTTGACATGTTTATTTTTATTTTTTTAAACAACATTTTACAGACAAACATTGGCATAGCTACCGTCTCAGAACTTACATTATAAAGGCAAGACCTATTGGCTTTGCCGAGGCTTGTTCACTACTCGCTGCAGTTGTGGAACAGACAAAATCTTGCTATAAAGCTTATTGATGTCCATGTGTTTTTAGGAACAGTCTAAAAATGTATCCTTTTTCCAGCAGCTGTTCTGTTCTACCAATCATTGTGTTGTTCTGTAGACCTGTATGTGTCTTCTAAAGCGCACTGCTGCCCTGAGGCGTCGTGGCGCTGTAGACACTGGGGAACCCGTCCTGGCTATCCCTGTGAGATGGTCCCTATTGGGTATCTCCAAGGTGAAACCAGGCATCCCCGGCGAATGTGGGGGGCCGTTGTAGAGATGATGCAAGCTAATGCCCAGAATTGCAGCGTGTGATACCTGGTTAGAGTAGGCACAGAGGCGAGAATTATCGAGTCCGCTGACCCTGGTCCACGACCCTGCCGCGTCGGGAATTGAACCCTGGTCCTGGGCCGTTCTCTGCTTCCGGGTCTGCCGCCTCTAACCAGTGAGCCACACCACTCCACGTCTGTCTTTAACATTAAGATGCCACCTAGTGGTGAAGGGCATTGTTTAGAAATACCCCAACAAACGCCCTGTCCTATCTTTTTATGTGCGGAGTTCTCCTCCTCGACTTCAGAATCTCTGCAGTCGTAAACTTACTATTAACTCGTAGTTTGTGAATACCAAAAACATTTGAACTTGCATAAAAGTGTAAGTTTACCTTTGTGAATCAGGCCCACTATTTGTATAATAGAAATGAAAAAACTGCCACTCTCTGTCCTCTCAGCTGTGATTTTTTAAATATTTTTACTAAAAAAGTTTTTTAGTAGTCACACAGCATAACTGAAAAATTACAAGAGCATATTACGGCAAATAAAACCCATGGTAAATCACGAAAATGATTGCAATAAAGTAACAACAGTAGATATGAACTGATAAGACAACTGAAGTATAGTGCAACTCCTGATTTCTGCCTGGCCATCACCCTCTGATTCTCTTCTTATGCTCTCAGGGCATCCTCTTGAGAACCCCATCTATAATTAATTTAATGTGCATAATATGAGAAAGTAACATAGCATAAAATTGCATCCTATGCATTGCAGAGATTAAAAGGGTTTCTACTTTGCCACATGACAGCATATTTTTTATTGTGACCTATAAAAATTGCTGTGCTTTCTCAGGTATGACAACCCTGAGACAAAACCACAAAGCAATATAAAGATCTTTCCCTTTTCCGCCTTTCTGCAGACGTGTTTTCTCTGCCATTAGAGGAATTCAAAGCTGTGAGATGCCTCTGGCATTGCATCTCATGCTGTTGTTCCTTAGACATTTGTTATGTGTACGTGGACCCGAAATTCGTCAATAATTCAAGAAGTTGCATCAAATCCTGACAGGATGTGATGCTTTGAGGAATTTTATATAACGAAGAGGTTAACATCCTTGGTAACATTGGGTCCGATTCATAAAAAATATGTATGTGTGTGTGTATAAATATATTTATATGTGTATATATGTTATTTAATTTTCTGTTCTGCACAGAAATATTTTTCATCAAAAGTCTTTCCTTCCCACGCTCCTCCTGTGAAATGGGGTGGAATTTTGGCACGCTTTCCCCAATTTCCTGAACTGCTTACACTTAGGTCACCCAAACGCAAATTTAGATGTGCATGGAAGTGTGTGCCAAATTATAAAGTTTCTGAACACACATGGTAACACCTCAATGGGCAGTACTTAATTTGAGGTGGTGTCTGCAGGTGTTGGTCATTTTTGTGTACTTGGATTAATTTTTCTTCGTCACACTGTGACCCAGAGTAAAAACAGAAAGGCAGAAAACGGAATATGAAGGAGAAAATGACAGAGAGGAAAATAGTGACAAAGGGGAAAAACAATTCAAAAAGGGGGGTGGTGATGGACAGAGTATCTGAATTAAGCAGAACACTCCTACCCAGTCAAAAGATCAGGGCTTGATCCATCACCGTTTTTTAGCTCACTGCACCATCCCAGTTCAGAACCTGGCTACATGCAAATTAGTCTGTCCCTGGCCCAGTGCATCATGGGAACAGGGCAGACCAAACTACCAAGCCAATTCTTTACTGGAAAGGAAACAAGCTTCCGGGGACCAGTTTCTGGCATTACAGCCGTCTTCGGCCTGGCTTGCTTGAATCCTGATGGTGCAGTGAGCAAGGGACTCACATCTGAGCATACCCTTCCACACTTGTGGTGGCCAAAACGATTCAAAAAGGGGGGTGGTGGTGGACAGAGTATCTGAATTAAGCAGAACACTCCTACCCAGTCAAAAGATCAGGGCTTGATCCATCACCGTTTTTTAGCTCACTGCACCATCCCAGTTCAGAACCTGGCTACATGCAAATTAGTCTGTCCCTGGCCCAGTGCATCATGGGAACAGGGCAGACCAAACTACCAAGCCAATTCTTTACTGGAAAGGAAACAAGCTTCCGGGGACCGGTTTCTGGCATTACAGCCGTCTTCGGCCTGGCTTGCTTGAATCCTGATGGTGCAGTGAGCAAGGGACTCACATCTGAGCATACCCTTCCACACTTGTGGTGGCCAAAACGATTCAAAAAGGGGGGTGGTGGTGGACAGAGTATCTGAATTAAGCAGAACACTCCTATCCAGTCAAAAGATCAGGGCTTGATCCATCACCGTTTTTTAGCTCACTGCACCATCCCAGTTCAGAACCTGGCTACATGCAAATTAGTCTGTCCCTGGCCCAGTGCATCATGGGAACAGGGCAGACCAAACTACCAAGCCAATTCTTTACTGGAAAGGAAACAAGCTTCCGGGGACCGGTTTCTGGCATTACAGCCGTCTTCGGCCTGGCTTGCTTGAATCCTGATGGTGCAGTGAGCAAGGGACTCACATCTGAGCATACCCTTCCACACTTGTGGTGGCCAAAACGATTCAAAAAGGGGGGTGGTGATGGACAGAGTATCTGAATTAAGCAGAACACTCCTACCCAGTCAAAAGATCAGGGCTTGATCCATCACCGTTTTTTAGCTCACTGCACCATCCCAGTTCAGAACCTGGCTACATGCAAATTAGTCTGTCCCTGGCCCAGTGCATCATGGGAACAGGGCAGACCAAACTACCAAGCCAATTCTTTACTGGAAAGGGGAAAAACAGATATGAAAACAGCTTGCAAGAGTGAAATAAAGAGACAGGAAGTGTTGGGTGGTAGAACGCCTCCGCCCGACTCATCCTGGATGTCCCCCGACGCAGCCACATCTCCAGCCACCTGAGGAACCTGCACTGGCTCCCCGTCGACAAGAGGATCACGTTCCGGCTCCTCACCCACGCACACAAGTCTCTCCACGACCTGGGCCCCAAGTACCTCAACGACCGCCTGACCTTCTACACGCCCACCCGCCAGCTACGGTCCACCAGCCTCGCCCTCGCAGCCGTACCACGCATCCGAAGAGCCACCGCCGGAGGAAGATCCTTCTCTTCCCTGGCTGCCAAGACTTGGAACTCCCTCCCCATCCACCTTCGGCTGACCCAGGACCATCTCGCCTTCAGGAAACAACTCAAGACCTGGCTGTTCGAGCAGTAGCATACCCCTCCCCCCAAGCGCCTTGAGACCCTCCCGGGTGAGTAGTGCGCTATACAAATGGCATGATTGATTGATTGATGGTAGAAGATTAAAGAATGAGGTTGTATCCAGTCTTAACATTACTGATGTTTGCACACCAGCCATTTGGCAGAGTGGGCTAATAAAAAACAAATTGCGTTCTGGCTTTTAAAAAAAAATTAATTAAGTACTGTCCATTTGTGAGTACAACATGTTCTTGGACCACTCACCTGACGCTTGTGGGGGAAGACACTCCAGACAGCATTTATCACTGCAGATTTCCTCTAAACATATCAGAAAATATTCTTTTGTAACTGACATCTCTGCACAAAAAAATCTGCTTATAATATATTATATTTAGTGAATTGTGATTTCACAGTTCAGTGCACCAATAGGTAACATCCAAGAGGGAAAATGATTCTTACTCAGGCACAGTGTTTCCAGTATGGACATCAGATATACTGGCCTTAGCCTTTCACCAGTTCCAGTTGGTTTATCATTGTTTTTTTGATGTTTGCTAGATACACAATGATCTATTACTAATATCCTGTATGCAAGACGCAAACTCACAAGAGATGACTGCAGAGAGGCACGGTGGATTAACCAACAGTGATACTGATATCATTTTATAGTATTTCATTTTAGGCGGTTACGAATATGAAGGTAGATGCACTGTGGCCGCTTCTTCTCACCTCTGTCCTCTTTCCTCACACCACTGGGGACATCCCTCAACACCACCTTGAACCCAAATGCCTAGATTGGTAGCAGAACCGGTAATGGTCTCACGGCACACAGCCTGAGTTGGGGCACAATTACTATACCTAACTGCAAACAGGAATGTGGTAGATTGACCATAAGCAGGGTTGGATTGGGAAGAAAAATGTGCCCAGGTACCCTAAAAAAAGTGGCCCACATTTGTAGAATGCGTCTTTTTTCAAAACACTGTTTCAGTGTTTTAACTGTTACAAAAAGGGGGGGGGTGGGTTATATAAAAGAGGCATGTTTTCTTAACTTCACTAATATAAAAAAAATGCAAATGTTGCCAGGTCTCTTTCACAATGAACTAATTTACAATGGTGAACAACACCTGAATATAAGTGAGAACTCTTTTGGTCAGGATCCTTGCCCAATCTGCGTACATTAATGGGCCTGCCCAGCGAGAGACTGGGAATGACACCTCCACCCCATTTGGTAAAAGGGAGGTAAAAGAGGCCCATCTGCCTCTGGAAAGGCCGCCCAGGCCCCCACTGGGCCGGTGTCGGCATCAGAACTGCACAGACACAGCCCCTATTGGGCACCACACTGGCCAAAAAAGCACCCCATAGCTGGATCTCGGATACCGGTCCATCGCCCGAGTGTCCGCCTTACCAATCCGACCCTGCTATATATGTGAAACATGGCACATTACCATATATGTGAAACATGGCACACGAGCGGGTTATGGAGCCATGACAACTATTGTTTAATGGTTAACCTAAAGTAAATTTCTCTTAGTTGATCTGCCTAACAAACGCTGGATGAATCCCAAAAGAGTAAGGTACTGCATGTTGGGGAAAAAAAACGTACAACATGCTGAAGTTATCTGTTATAAAACAAAATTACAATATAAAAAATAAGCAGTAAACATCTGTTAATGAGCAACATGAGTTAAAGTGGATATATTTAACAGTTTGTTTGGATACTGGCGAACGCATATTATGGCAATCTGTAGTTTGCAGATAATACAAAAATCTGTCAATATTATAGGAAGTGAAAAATATTCTCTAGGACCTTATGCAACAATTAAATTGATAACAGATATCTGTGAGCAAAGCATTTTACTATGGTTTAAATCCACAACTTTGCTTGTCAGCAAAATCTAGTAGATAACAATCTTAAAATTTCCCTTTTGTGGAGATAAAACTGCAAATCCATACTTGGATATTTTCCCTTCCTCCCTTTTTTTACCACGCCTATCTGAATATTCTCTTTCATTTTCTTTTCTCAGCAGACGCTTTGTACTCAGTGTACTGCCAGTGCTGGTTTCTAGGACAAAGTTCACATGAAGGTTCACTTTTCAGGAGTTGCTTGCTGTGCTTGTAAGTGTTTCGTTGTCTTGTAAGTGTTACTCAGTGCAGAGTTTGGTCAGTGGTGGGCAGTTACTTTCTTTCTGTAGTCAACCTCTCAGAAAGTCTATATTTACTTTCTGCCACTGTTTAACACGGAAACAGATTGCCAAGTAGTTAGATTTTTCCTAAAATTGTTTAATTTTAGATTTTTCGAGGTTCTCAATTTTTCACACTAGTACATAGTGGCTCAAGACCATCGTTATTCTTTAGATGTAGTTTTAATGGCTCTTTTAGGTTGCCAGTACAGCCCTTACAAATTCCTCAGACTGTACGTTTTCTCCTGGAATATGAAACCTGACTTGTTGCACAGCCAGCTGGGACAAAAAATGGTAGGAAGGCAATATTTCTGTTGTGAAAGATTATCTGGGAGGGTCACAGTGAGGCTGAAATCTGCCGTGTGGACGGGCGAATTGATGAATGTTACAGGGGGGAACACTTTGGCATCGGACATTGAACAGAATTGGCCTCTGCAATATTTCTTACCTCAGTTTCCACAGTGAATGTGTTCGCATGAAAGAAAAGATGGGGAAAGTGAAAAGATGCATACATCTGAAAACACTAAATCACCTTTTTTCAAAGTAAGAATACGTTTTGTATTTGTTTCTGGTCACAACCTTAGAGGCCAAGTAAGCAATTCCTCTTGTGATTTCATGTCAACTATGGCTTAATTCGCATTATTTTACTAATGGAGCCAAGGGCCCTCTGCTTCCAAGACCCAATATTAATACATTTCGTACTGTACTTTGATTCTTTCTGCGGTTTGTGTTTGTTCGGAGCTAAGAGCAATTATTAAAATCTTTTTTTTTAGTGAGATTTAATCCAGATGTCAGAAGTGGGACGATGATGCTACTGCCATGGTTTTGTAATAGTCCAAAGCAGGCTGTTTACCAATGAGGTAAGCACTTGCCGTTGGGCACTATTGCTCGATTACTGACCTCCAGCTCATCCGAGTTGGACTGCAGATTCTACAAAAAGGATTACTTTTAAGGGCAATATTGTCCAGGAGGAAAGCCTCTGTGTTGTCAAGCAACACCCGTCGACTGTCTCACCAGATCACAGCCCAAATGCGATGCAGTGCACGCAACAAAATGTGTTTTATTTATTTATATGTTTACTTGCCTGTTAAACTCCGTAATCCATACCTTACTATCCCCCACCCTGCCCCTCCCCCTCCCCACGTCACCGCCCTGCACGAAATCCTACTGCCGACCGCGGCTGTGTTAGAATGTTCACATGACCGGCCAGGTCCCTTGGCTATCGATATGTTACTTTCTATAAGGGCCACCAGGGTGTTCTGCCTCTTCTCCAGTCTTTTAAGCAACATATAATAAGCCTTGACCTCGTGTGCTAAAGCACACTAACATGTCTGCCTCGACTTAAACTGTTTATAGATCCTTTCAGGATCCTAGTAGAGGACTAATGTCCTTGTGAATTATCTAGTGGTGCTCCATAGATACCATTAATCTACAGAGAAGCCCTTTGTGGTAAATTTATTTTTTGCCTGATATGCGGATAAAATGCACAGTCCTTAATTAGGAAGCTGGTTCTCTGTCTTGCGTGATTCCTTTGTATACTCGTGCTTCCTATGAACATCAATTGGAGAAGGAGGTGACCTATCAGGCGGCAAAAAGGTGCACAATATGGAGGCGGTTGCATTTGTGGTCAACCGTATTCTTTGTGGACCGTGCCATTTGAGCCAGCTTTCACACTAATAGTTGACTAATGAGCTTGATGGGGCCTAGGCAGATGGCCGATGTCTGGTTCCATCTTGTGTTCTTTTCCTCACCTGATTAATAGCTTTTTGCTTGTCTTGCCTGGGGTCTCCGCAGACTTTTCTTGGTAACTGATCCTTCCCACAACCTTACGGCGCGCAGATGTTCCTTCTCAGATTCAAGGGTTTGCCTTGTGCAAATTAGTGTTCCATCCATGAAGCGTGCGTTGACTGCCTATTGGCTGACACATCCTTGTGATAGATGTCTCTAGGTTTCCCGCTGTTCCTGTCAGTGAGGCCACCGATCCTGGTGTCTTGAACCAATTTACCCTTCAAGTTGGCTAACTGTGAAATAAATGGCATGTTTCGCAACCCCATGCATTCATGGCAGAGGACACTCATTCATCACATACATGAATTACCGTTCTACTATCCATAACAGATGTCTTCAAGGGCTGTTGTCTTCAAGATCGTGATGTAAGCAGCTCTCACCTGGATGTCAGTCGAGCAAAAATACACATCATGAATGACTAACAGCACCCATCAATGCAACATTGTCAGAACAATATTGAGAACTGAGACTGACTCTACTGCTCGCACAACACTAGTGTTGGACTCAGAGCATCAGCCTGTCTCACCGGCTTCCAACATGTGCCTCAAAGCGCTATCGCTAGAGTCTGAGCGCAGAGCAGTTTCATATTTCATACAGACACCCTGTGAATTATTTACTTGGTGTATCTTCAGTGATATAGAATGGTCAGACATTAATGCCTTCTAAAGGCAATCACTGCCATGTCTGCTCCGTTTTGAGCACAAACCCATATCCAGCTGGGTTCAGCTATACCTTGGCTGCTGAAATACCAGTGAAATGTACAGTAAAAATAGTGCACTCGTTCGGTTATGCTTCCAGCCTCTCTCCATCTCGGGATCCAACAGACCACATATACTTCCACCTTCGAACTATAGGATGGTACTTGAGGCCTTAGGCATGCTAAGGTGGGAAACACAACACAGCACAGACTAAGGGCCATACTATCAAGAAAGGGCGATACATTATCGCCGCTTTTATCGGCAGGAAACTGCCGCTAAAGCGGCGATAATGGGCTTGATAATATGCCCTTGTGAATTCCCATAGAAGCCCAGGTTCTGTTGTTAACCTAGGCTTCTATGGGAATTCACCAGGGCATATTATCAAGCCCATTCTTGATAATATGGCCCCAAGTTTCAACCCTAATGCACCGAAGCACCGGGGGAACCAGTTTTCTTTTATCACCGAAGCTTGATTATTCCAAGGGGCAAAGCAGGTGGATTTTTTACTATGGCTTACGTGGTGGAATAGTCCTCTGAAATTGTTCTGAAGAGGAGTTACCTTGGTGGCTCCACTAAGTACCGCAGCTAGCTTCTTCTCTGCTTGTACTTTTCTGTCTGGTTTTTAGCTTCTTCAGCACGACCTTTTTGCATTTCTTTTTGTTATGTAAATCAGTAGTGGTAAAAGCGTGTGCATAAAAGCTCCATGCCTCCTTTTGGGCACCTTATCTTTGGACGCTTCCCAATCACATCAGAATATGATCGACAGAGTAGGGATATCGGGGGAGCAGAAGATTATTTTACACCAATGCATGATTTGCGCAAAATATTTCAAGGAGGTAGAGCTAAGTATAGAGTCATAGGGCCATATTATCAAGAAAGGGCGATACATTATCGCTGCTTTTATCGGCAGGAAACTGCCGCTAAAGCGGCCATGATGGGCTTGATAATATGCCCTTGTGAATTCCCATAGAAGCCCAGGTTCTGGTGTTAACCAGGGCTTCTATGGGAATTCACGAGGGCATATTATCAAGCCCATTATCGCCGGTTTAGCGGCAGTCTCCTGCCGATAAAAGCGGCGATAATGTATCGCCCTTTGTTGATAATATGGCCCATGATTCCCTAAAATATATATATTACTGGAGTTTTACACCAAGTTCATTAAGCTCCTTCAAAGGCGCTAACCCCCCAAAATTAGCATGCTGGAGCTCAGAAGGTGAATGAGCAATAAGGATGCCTTTTCATTTTGTTGTTGTCTTCTCAAATTTGCTGTGGTTTTTAAGGAGGTATTTTAACAAATTGCTGCTCAGGGAGGTGGTTACTTACTTTTCTGTCTTTGACTGCTAAGTGAACTATGCCACAATCTTGCCGAGTAGAATGAGTGTGAAAGGAAAGACTGTCGTTTTTTTTTCCTAACACACAACAACGTTTAAGAGCCTGTAAATAAAGCTCTTTCTGTAATTCTGAAGTGTGATGGAAACAAAGATTTTTATAGAATAAAAACAAGTCAGTACACATACCCCCAGATTCATCAATGTTCCGATTTGCGAGTCCTTAATAGCGATTATTAAGGAATCGCTATTAAGGACTCGCAAAACGGGATTCATGTAGAAATCGCAATATTATTTGCGATTTCTACAGCTTCCTTATTTGCGATTAGCAAATTGCTAATCGCAAATAAAGATGCGATTTCAAGGGTGCCAGGGGTGTCCAAAGGACACCCTGTAGCACCCCTGAAATGTCAATGTAGACTGATGTTGCGCACACACATGTCCAAAGGACATGTGTGTGTGTAACATACAACTTAGAAAAATGCACTAAAGTGCATTTTTCTAAGTTTTCGCTATTTACCACGAAGTCAGACTTCGCGGTAAATAGCGGCAAAAAATAGCGATTTCGCAATTTTTAAAAGGTTCATGAATAGCATTTAAGGAATCTCTAATTGAGATTCCTTAAATGCGATCGCAATTTGAGAAATCGCAATTATTTGCGATTTTTCAAATTGCGAGTTCATGAACCATTGATGAATCTCAAATGCCATGTTTGCGGGCGCAAAGGCTGAATTTTGCGATTCGCACCGTTTGCGCTCGCAAAAATGCTTGATGAATCTACCTGATAGTGATTAGCAAATGAAATATTTACTGAAACCTGATTACTACACATTATTCTGTGCGCTCTGTAGTTTTACCCGTAAAACTGTATGTGCAAACTTAGTGGCCATTTCAGTGGAAAATGTGCTGTCTGTAAATGACAGTGAGGCGCCACACCATGATTTAGTAATATATTTTTGACAGTGTGCTCCCAGAAGCACTGCCAGCTACATACTAGACCTTTCCCACCCTCCTGCTGAATGCGTGTGAAAGCAAAACATATAAAGCATTGACTGTTATCATCTCATTTGTGATCTGTTATGCAGTCCTACTAAAATTGTGTGATATGGGGTCTCTGCGATAGCTCAGACCTCCATACAAACTTATTTAAGTTCTAAAGTGAAGAGGTCAGGGAAGGCCTGTTTAGAATCTATATAGTACAGGCTGTCTGAATCCACCCCTTGTGTCTGTTTTTTTGGATGTCACAACATTGTATATAGATTTATTGTACATATCGTTCTGTGTTGTGTTCTATGAAAATTTGCCATTCAGACTGTGTAACTTTGTCCTCTTTGAAAATAACGGAAAATGAGTAGTAGTAAAACAATGACATGGTCAAATGCACATTGTGAGTTCTGGTGTTTATAAAGAGATGGGCTTAAAACAGTGGTACTGTTAAATCAAATGCATAACATGAATTAGTGAAGGAATTTCTTCTGCAGATAAAGAAAGTGTTCTGCAGTTGATTATAGTTGGAAGAATCCATGGTACAGGAGGCACTTGTTCCTTGTTGTGTAACATTGATAGAAGCACCCCAAGTCTGAACATTGGTGCAACACATCTTAGTGCCTTTGAAGAGTCTTCCCCCACTCTAATGGATCTAGCCACTGAAGAGAATAAACATAATCTAATGACACCTACAATGCAGTAAGTTTAAATATCAAAAACATTAAAACTCATGCACACCTGTAGCATCATCAATATCTTCAACTATTGATAATGTGTGAAATACAAAAAGTACCTTCTCTTCAGCTCCAAAAAAAGCATCCAAATCATTTTTGGAATGAAATGAAAATAGAATTCAGGGACCACTCCAAGCACGCAAAAAATTAGAGACGAGTTTTTAAATTATTTAGATTTTTTTTAGTGCGCTGCATGTTACCTCTATTTACTTAAGAATTGTATGTATTATGATAAAAGACTGATTTAAGTAGGTATGGAGAAGTCAGAGTCCGGTTGAGTAAGGTAGGAGTCATTGTTCTTTGATCTCTGCCCATTTTATTTCTTAAAGTACAGTAAAAAATGAGTGTGATCGATATGAATTTGAGGTGTGTCCTGGTCCATGTGATTGGTTTGCTCTATGCACTTGTTCAATGTATTACAGAGCCTCAGCTGGTGGACTCAGAAGGACCTGCTGCCATGTTTCGCCCACTTGAAGGCTTGAAGGCTGATCAGATGTATCACCACTGAAAGAGTGTACCTGAATGGCACAGAGTGTGGTGTCTGTTTAACATGTATCCTGAAGTGTTGCTGCAGCAGGCCTCATGTTTGCAGCAGTTCAAAACATTCTGTGCATCTAGCTTTGTAGCCTCTGCTACCCTATTATAAGTACTTTGGGAGCCCAAAATAGACAACGTGGCGATAGTAAGAGTGCCACAACTATGACTCTGTCAGATCCACCCAGAGGTCGGGGGAAGTGGACATATTTTCCAATCTAAGGAGAGAATCAGGTCCGCACCTTTCACCCCTGAATTGATTTGGGGAAGGAAAGAGAGTTCGAAGTGGAATTGAACCCCCAGTTCCTTAACCCCTTGCATGCTCAACACGGCCCGGACGTCATGAGTCAGGGTGGGCGTGTGCTCACGACAGCCAGGGGCCGTCCAATCCCGCGCACTAATTAGAATGCCCGCACAGAGCGAAAATTCGCCACACATGCAAGGTGTTAATTTCAGGTACGTGTGTAGAGGCGTTCTAGGTCTTTGCGGCCAGATACAGGACGAGATGGGTCATGCTCTTTGGTTAACTAGAATATCAGTTTGCTTCCGGTCATGCAAAGAATTTCTCTTTCATCTATGGAAACACATTGCATAAGGCAATGGCGAACTGGATCTCTGTCTGTTTTACTCCTGGAAATGAGGGAATGTCCTTTGCATACCTTTGTAAGTTCAATGGATGCTACGCCAAATGGTGCGGTGGAAGTGTATGCAGTTATTGAGCAGGAGGCAGGAGACAGATGACGCTTGGTGTACGTCGCATGCTTTAATTCCTGAGGAAGCCTCTATTCACCATAACTGTATTTAAAGGATGGGATCCACTCAATTTTCACTCACCCTTCCATTTTTCATCCTACCCAGTAATTTCTGATATATGTTGCTCTGTGTTGCAGGCAGCAAGAGGTTGTTCATAGCTAGGGCTGTCTTCGTCAATAGAGAAGAGGGCCTCTTCTGTGATGGTCCAATGGCAGGATCTGTTGCATCTAGGGCCTGGCCTAGGGAGCGTATAGGTCAGTTCCATGCATTATTTAGTGTCTCATAATCTTTTTCCCTGATTTTTGTGGGATAGTGTACGTTAGAGGTCAGCTGGTTGTTAGCCAGAATATTCATGTAACAAGCCACTGTTAATTGAGTTTCACTAGCAAACCCAGGGAATAAATGCCAGCATCATGTTCATTAGCCCTGACTCTTTCAAGCGGCGTCAGATGCTTGCGCATTATGTAGGCCCCTAAAAAAAGACCTGATGACACAGCAATGACTAAGGATTATGGATGTTGGCGCCACACAACCCAGTATTGAAGAGGGTAGTGGAGAACTGGAGTAACAACTTTTGAGGCCCCTGTTTCATGGTAGTGTGTCATGGTTGAGGTAGTGTCAGTGGCCAGCTGATTCGCTCGGAGCCTTGCCTAAACAAGTTAGCCATGCTTTGCCTCAGATGGATCACTGGTCCACAGGACATGGAATTTCAGTACCTGCAAGATGTCTTTCATTTCAATGGTTTTAGTACAGACACCAACTCTGACAAGTATCTCCTTGATCCAGTGGGTCCAGGAAGGTCTTATTTGAGGCTGCTAACTGTTAGGGATCTATGCCACAATATTGCAGTCTAAATTTCGACCTGCAAAAACATTGCATCCCCAGTATAATACCATTATACTCTTATCTCTACGTCTACTTACTTTGCTAATATCATGCTGGTCAATATTGTGGCTGCGCTATTGTTTCAGGGCAATATATCACATGCAATATTATGACCCCCTCAATCCTATATAATCATCGCCAAGACACTTACCAGCCACCTTCTCCCAGACGCGAACATACCATCAACCCTCCGTGGGAGTACTTCCTATTACTTCGTATCACAGCATCAAAAGGACACATAGGGGTCTCCTTTACTGTCATGGCAGCCTGAACCGATTACAAGCGGTAATCTTAGTCCAGCGACCCTGTCCACCCAGGTCATAGACTGTACCACTTCACCTGGGCGGAGCCATATATTGTGCCTCGGGCCCACTCTGACGGGTCCTTAGGGTTTGATGCAACGCAGGCCGACAGGGTTGTGTTGAGCAAGCCCTCTAAATATTAGAGTAGAGACTAAATAAAGGTGCATGGAGGGGGCGAGGGGGGAGGGGGAATACGAAATATGCAGTGAAAATATTTCACCGTTGTAGCCAGCTCTTGGAGACCCATCAGTCGCCATGATATTAAGGCTCCCCTGATGGAATCTGTCTACAGGTTTTCATTCAAAGGTTTATTTTCCAGTAACATCTCTTCAGGCTGTCATGACGTGAAGGAATGTTTTAATCTTTTAAGGCCCTCTACATATTTCTCATGCCTTGAATCCTCCCTTTTGAAAGTTACTTCAACAACCTTTCTGTAACATGTGAAGAGCTAAACCTGCTGACCTGCCCTTGTATCATGCACTCTACAGATGACTTCAAGACGATGTAACTTCAAAATATAGCTCAGAATTTGCACCCAAGGGAGAAAAAAAATAGTATTTGAGGATGGTTTCAATGGGAAATAGGCATTTTTTCACGGAAACCTAAGCAGTGTAGATATTTGAGGTTTAACTTGCTCACCAGTGTAACTCAAGAATCAGTTTTTTCAGATTTTTTCGAGACATTTTGCATTTCTTTCTTGGTTTTCGTATGAAAATGCACTTTAACTTTCATAAGATAAACATCTTGTATGAGGAATTTTAGTGTACATTGAAAAGTGGTGGGTAGTATTTGTGTCGGGGTGTGTGTGCACCAAACACCTTTTACCACCGTAGTATAAAAGTAGTTTTCAGAAGAGGTCATTTTTGACAAGAATGTTTGTGCATATTTGTTCTGTGCAATTTTGTTGTGGTGGTGATGTGTGCAGTTGTTTCTTGCTGTTCTGCTATGGTTGTTGTTCACTGTTTGAGTGTATTTTGTGTGCCCAGATATGAATTGATTGTATAATGTTGCTTGGTGTAGGTTGTGTTATGTGCTGTTGTTTACTTTAGATATGTCAAGCAATGCCGATGCATTTCCAGACAGACTTAGCACATGCCTTAAGCATTCCTTTACCAAGCAATCGTTTAGCACTGTCTAAGATGGAAAAGTAGCACAGCTCCAGCTCTTCTGTCACTTTAGACCAGGGCCGGCTTTAGGGCGTATTTTGACCGGTGCGGCCGAACTGAGCGCTGACCACAGGGGGAGCGCTGTGTTTAGTAATAACGTATGATTGGCGAGATGAGAGACACCTTTACCCAATGGTAGTGAGAGAATCCGAGGAGGTGGTCATGGGATGTGGATGTGCCAAAATGATTGTCAGATCGGGCACCACCAGCACTAAAGCCGGCCTTCTTTTAGACACTGCTCAGCCCAAAAACGGTGTCAGAGACCGAGCATTAAATTAGCCCTCGCACTGCTCACTTTGTGTGATACTGATCAAGGTGATCTAGAGAAACACTGGGGGGCAGATTTACAATTACTGGCGCATCCCTGCAAATTAGCAGGGATGCGCCAGTAATTGTGCGCCGCAGCTCCGTCACCCATGATGCGCCGCATTTCCAATGCGGCGCACCATGGGGCCAAAACGGCACAAATGCCTCACGCATCTGTGCCGTAAAGGCGGCGCATTGCTGGAGCTGCGTCGCAAGCTCAACGCAGCTCCAGCAATGCTCTGGGGGGTCCTATTCTTTGAATGCCGTCTCAAGCCTTACGCCTGCTTCAAGCAGGCGCAGGGTTTTGACGCAGCATTGGCCTAAAAGTGACTTAGTGAAATCTTGTAGATTTCACTCAGCCACTTTTAGGAGGCGTCCCTGCGCAGGAACGCCCTCCCCCCTGCGCAGGAACGCCTCCTTATGACGCAGGGCTTTAATACCCCGCACCATGGCGCATGTTTTGCTTTGCCGCTGCGTCACAAAAGTGACGCAAAGGCGGCACAAAAGTGACGCAAAGGCGGCGCAAAAGAGGCGCAAGGGGCTTGTAAATCTGCCCCTGGGACCTTAAAGAAACACATCAGTAAGGGTAGAGAGAACGAGCACTTACGATTGTCAAAACTGCAGTGCCTAATTGTTGGTTGTCGGTGAGGCCCATCAGCACTCTCTTTTGTGGACCAGCACTTATTATTCTTCATCAGACATTTCCAGAGGGCAAGAGAGAGCTAAACACACAAACGGGAAAGAAGGAGGAAGAGAAAGACGGAAACCCCGTCACCAAGGGAGAAAGCAGACACCTGCAAGAGTGAGATAAAGGGCAGGGAGTGTCTGGTAGCGGATTAAAGAGGCATCATGCGGATTCAGGACTACTTCTGCCTTGGTATTCGGCGCACCGACATTTAATTGTGCCGACAAGGCTTCTGAACAGCGCTTTGGGCACATGCGCTCATTAGTTTACACATTAAACACTGGTCAAAGGACTTAGGCAATATGAAATTACAACTTAGAAGCCCTACTCACTAGGCAGAAATATTTTAGCAGAGCACAATAAAAGTATTTATTTATGTCTAAACCATGTTTCAGAGCTCTGTACATAATAGGTGTGAAAAGACAAGACATAAATATTGACGATGTAATTGAATGGGGTGGTATGAAAAAATGCAGCTCAACACAAAAAGGGTCACAATATCTGCGAGGTAAATTTTTTTAAAGCTATAATCGAAAAAAATATGTTCAATTTAGAGATCTCGTATTCAGAGGGTGGGTGGAGCAGGGAGTTGAGTAATAAAGTACAAGCGGAGGGAAAACATGGTTGGTTAGGAGAGCATTAGCAGGGCACACATATTTGGACACAGAGAAATGGGTCAGGAAGGATAACTGGTGTGCTAAACTAGACGATCCAGTATGACTGAAGCTGAGAAAAGATATAGGAAAAAAACCATACAAAACCATAATAGTCTGTATAAGCACGAGCGGGTAGCAACACCATGCATAAAACTGTTAGTTGTTTTTCACATTTCTTTTTATTTTCTCCATTTACATTTATTTCTTTGTTTTCTCTTTTACCCTTTGTATTTATTTGTTACCTAGTTTCTTTTATACTTTCACCATTATCCTGTATTTTCCATGGGTAGAACATACACTTTGTTACCAGTCCTACTGTATGCTCCACGAATTAAAGCAAAAATATAATTTGGCTGCTTATTACTTCACAAACAATCAAATTCTCTCTGAAATAAAAGTTTGTATCTCTCCGATTGATGAACAATCGCCCTCGTGGAGATTTTTGAAAAAAAGTTGTCATTTGTGGATATATGCTACGAAGATAAGGCCTTTGTGATCTTTGTGTGCCCTATACATGCTCTAATATTTGCCCCCCCATCAAACCGGGAGTTCCTTTTTGCAGCCTGTTGCCCTGCCTACCCCTAAACTCCGCCAAAATAGTTTTCCGACTCCTTCTACCTCCTCTAAAATTTTTCCCCATCAGATGTTTTGGAATAAGCAGCCTGGCTCTATACTGCCGAGCAACATCAAGGTCAGACAGGAAGTTCCTATTTACCAGGTCCCCTACCCCTTCCCCACAAAAGAGGTTCTTTCGACTGGGATCAGGATGAAACACAAATAGAAAAGGGGTAATATTGTAATACTGAAATGTATTATGTTATTGCATATGTATAGTCCTTTCCTATCACTTACAAGAGACCCCCAACACGACTTAATGAAACACACTTGTAGGCTAGATTTAAAATCCATGTATAGGAAAGTGATAGCAAAGACACGATCGGGAGATTTCTTATCGACAAACTCAGCGAAGACAACCTTATCCTCTTGATGCCTTCCAGAGTACACAATGGTGAAACAGTAGTAAAAATCTTTGGATGACCCTTGTTTAGATTTTTGATCTTTTTTACCAGTTTGGGGCCAAATGACACAGGCTTTGCTAGCAGTCCATAGCCTCATCTGGCCCGCTGGCTACTGTTGGCCATATTTGTATTATACATATGGTTTTCCGTAGAAGAGTATTTTCACCTTGTACATTAATATACTTCTGCTAACAACGTTGAACTGTTCTAGTAATATAATGATCTTTACAGATCACATATAATATTGTATTGCAAACTTTCAAACTCAGTCGCTGTGTAAGATGTCCTGCTTTATGTTCAAAGAAACCATAAATATCAATTATATTTGTAATAATAAAAAGTTTGGGGCTTTTTTAGGGTGATCTTAGTTTTTGTGATATTCAAATCAACATTAACAGTTAAAACTCGATGGTAGATTGTGTTGCATTTTTACAGGTTTCACTCACATCCATGTCTTTCTTTTTCCCTTCCAGGATGCCCGTCAGGGACCTTCAAAGCCAATCAGGGGGATGATGGCTGCATGCACTGTCCAATCAACAGCCGAACCACATCGGAGGGAGCCACTAATTGCGTATGTCGAAGCGGATACTACCGGTCTGACTCCGATCCACTGGAGATGCCATGCACAAGTAGGTCCCTTTAGTTGCATTACTGCCTCAGGGGTACGAATACATCTGTGACTTATAGGTAGCATTAATGAGATACATACTGGGTTTTTGCCAGCTCAAGTATACAAAGAGAAAACAGGTAGGAGAACCTAGCATCCAGGAAAGTTAGGTAGAATTTCAAATACTTCCTGGTAGCTTTTGAATTTAGAAGATGTGCCTGGTCTTTAATATAGTGTGCAAATGTGTTTCACTAACAGCTATGGCTCATACGTATTGAATTGTAATTCATCAAGAAAATACTAAAATTGTCACACATAGTTTTTGGACAGGGTTGTGCCTTAAATCAGTAGGTGTGCTGCCCCAAAGTTCAAATGAATTACCTACACTGAATGGGACTGATAGTGTATATAGATCAAAAACTAACATTTCTATCTACACCTGGAAGTGTAGAAAATAAGGTTAGGTTATCCTTATGTGATGACCATGATAACTCAGGCATTTAAACCACACAGTGGATAAGCAAGCATAAAACAATGTGTTTGTTACTTACTACATAGACAGCATAGTGCTTCTTTTGTCAGATCCACACAAAACATGACAAGGCATATTGGAAGATGTTAGCAGACAGCAAGACTGTCAAAAAGGACTGCCAGGAAGGAGTGTGAGAGATAGCACTGCTATGGCAATGGGTATACAGAAAGCAACCAATCCCCGAGGCCACAACAGAGAAACAACAGAACCCAGCCCAGATCTACTTTTGCTATATAGGACTTCCGATCTCCTGGAAATAAGCTATTGAATGATGAAATACTCTCAACTACACAGTAGCACAACATTAAATCAAAATACATAGTTTGCACTGCAGCACAGTCAAATATTAATTGTATATGGTATTGCTCTAAAATTTGAAAATTGTTTGAGAATTCTGATGGTCACAAGTCGAGCAGCATCAGTTATATCCTCATGGGACAGCATAAACTGTTTTTATGAAATAACACTGTAATGCATTTAAGAAACTGAGCTGTGCCTTCACTGCAGTGTATTGAATTTGGGGAAGCTGATGTTAACCAGGCATGCACTTTATAGGCTTGGCCTGTATTTTTCCTCCTCTTTTCCATCCCACTCATTACTTAAGTGTTCAAATATTTCCTTATTATCCTGGTTCAAAGGCATTCGTCCATCTTGCCCTCTACATGTGGAATGCCATATCAGCAGACACAAGGATATCAAACATCTAGAATTAGGAAAAATAACAGTTTGTTCTTAACTGTGTAGGCACTTAGATTATTATTCTGCGGAACTGTGGTTTATTTGCTGTGATCAGTATTGCTTATCAGCGAATGACTGGAATGATTATATACCTCGTAACTTTATCAGTCTCATGTTATTCACTCCTAATACATTTTCAGATTCTCAACTTCAAAACATGTCGAAAGAAAATGTGATAAACCATCATTTTTAAATCCAAGTTTCATCCTTTTATCCTTTTATGCTTCCATGAGTGCTGGTCTCTTTCTGACTCTCATCAGTGTCTCCTACTGGTACCCGCAACACCCTTGTGCCCAATGGCTCACAGGTTTAAATGTATATGGAGGCCATTTTTGTGATCTGTATAAACTCTACAGGGTCAGGTATTTTAAACATGAGCTAACTAAATTGCAAAGAGAATTGAAAAGTAAAATTAAGAATTGTCATGGACTTCTAGTTGGGATTTTGGAGTGAAAAGCTGGTGTTGAATAGCCTGGAATGCTTGAGTTGCCATAAAGTAAATTTCTTGGTTACATTTAATATTCAGCATCACAGTGGATCAGGATATTTGACTCTGTGTAGATCGGAAGCTTTTCATCACCACTAATCTTGCTTCGATAATCAGTTTGACACAACTACAAGGAGAATGGAGCTCTGAGGCTCCTAATCCCACCCGCCCACACAAACTTCCCTGGATTCTGTTTCACAACTCTTCAGAGGTGGTGGAAAGGATCAGATTCCACACTGTTACTTTGATACAAATTAGCAAAGCTTGGCTCAGCATCCATGCTAACTCGGAAGGTTCACGCAACTTGAGACTGTTTCCAAAGGAAGGTGTAAATTTAAGGCTTAAGTGTGCCGAAGCTGGGTTAGATGTGTCACCAGACTTAATCCAGTCTCAACAGGTGAGTTTAATGACAGAGTACAGGATGGAATTACCAGCAAATCACCTGCTGTCCAAACCCAGTAATCTCTTTAACAGTTACAACTCACCTGCAACATTTCACATACATCAATGTTTTCACTTGCATAGATCATCTGTTTTTATACCATGCGTCACCCTCAGTAAGAACATTGTCAGCACCTTGTTTACTTCATTGCCGATGTGCGCTTCGTTGGACTCCCAAACTCCACTTATCTAATTTTCCCTTAACCATTTTTTTTATTCATTACATTAGTATTTAATTCTCCTATTAGCTGGCTGTCATCTACATTCTGTTTTATTTCTAAAGGAGGTGGTTACTAAGGGTTGGATAAACTCCATAATATTTCCCACCCCAAACAAAATAATCATGTGTAATGACATGAAATTAAGCATAAAGTGCAAGATGTGGTGTACTGTGGTTTTCCACGCACTCTGTCTAGGTGGGAACTGTGAATTACCAAAATATCAAGGAAAACGTATCGTGGAATGACATGTCAAAAATATTGTCAACTCAAAACTATTGTAGGGTAGAATGTAAGAATATAATTTTACTCGGTATATAAAATCTTTTTTTATTTGTAGTTGTATATGATACTGTTTACCTTAGTTGTATTAAATATTGTTTTTATCTAAGGTATTATATTATTTTTAGGCATTAGTATTAACATATTATTTTTTAATATTTTACCATACTGTGCAATTTTTAATGTGTAATTGATTTACGTTTAAATATTTATTTTTAATTTAACAGCCGTTAGTTGGGTTTGTAGAGAATTAGGGTGGGAAGTTATTTAACATATACAATATTGTTTTTTTATTTTAATTCTTTTTATATTAATCAAATAATTATTGGTAATTATGTATTTATTTAAATTTGATTAATTGTAATTTTATTTAGTTTAGTATTGTTTGTGAAATTTAATTATTAGCGGTTTAATGCAAGATGTTGGTTTTGCAGGAGATTAAGGTGGAAAGGTTGGAAGTTATTGACAATATAAATTCATGTATTTTATTTGTAGCACTTATGTTAATTAAAATCTTAACTGGTAACTATGTAAGTTATGTCATTGATAAGTTGGTATTTGTTATTTTTTAACAGTGTTTTTTAATAATAACATTTTGAAAAAGTGTTCCATATTTATTTGCTTTTATTTTATTTGTATTATGTAATAATTTAATATTAGCAATGTTATATTTAAAACGTTTACAATTAGTGTTTTGCTTTTGTGGGGTATTAGAGAGGGAAGTGTATTCATTGTAAATATTTTAATTTAACACTGAATTATTGAATACATTTTTGTATATTTAAGTATACTATCTACAATGAATATGTATATTATGTAAAATATTTTAAAATATTTTAATTTTGTTAAGCACATAAAGTATAGGACCTGGAATGGTGTTTCTAACCACTCCAAACTGCAACATTTGCTCTACTGTTGCCAAGATTGGAGTGGGAAAAGTAAATTTTGCCCATCCAAAGTTCCACACTTTTCCTGCTTTTCTTATGTTGCAGTGGGAATAGTAAATCTACCCCCTCCAAAATCCAACACTTTCTCTACTGTTGCTCACCCTTGCAAAGACCAGCACTTTCCCTGTTTGTGCTTAAGGAAAGGGGTGGGAATATTAAAATTCACCCCTTTCCCTACCATTGCTAAGATTGGAGTGGGAACTGTACATTTAACCCCTCCAAAATTCAACATTTTCTCTTCTTTTACTTAGGCTGCAGTGACAATAGTAATTCACTCTTTCCCTGATTTTGCTTACGTTAGAGTTGCAATAGTATATCTAACCCGTCCAAAGTTCAACACTTTCTATACTTTTGGTTAAATTGGAGTGGGAATAGTAAATCTAATTCCTCCAAAGTATTTTCTTACCCTGGAGCAGGATTTTAAAATGTCACCCCTCCAAATTCCAATGGCTTCCTTCCTGTTGCTGAGATAGGAGTGGGAAAAGTAAATCTAACCCTTCCCACTTCCAGCTTTTCCCTTGCTTTTGCTTAAATCTGGCTTCAAGCCCAGTCCCAAGATGGCTGCAAATACTTCCTGGTTGAAGTGTTGGCAGCCAATCAAATTTCAGTAGGATCCGCATCCCCAGATATCTATATTTTTTAACACCTCAATCGGGGCTGTTATTTCGCGACAGTGCAGCAGTTCCGCGGAGTGGGCGGGGCCATGTCGGGCGTTGGAAGTTCGCAGCACCAGCGAGGTAGTGCTCGCGACGGCCAACGGCAGCAGGGAAGGGGTTAAACTTAAATAGCTCTGAAATACTGAAAGAATTTACATCTAATCACATAAACCATGCTTTCTGGACCAATATCTAGCTTTCTGCCAAATTTGTTGAAATTCCATTCAGTGGTTCGGGCTCTAGTCGTGTTTAAAAAATGAAAAATCACCATAAATATAACATGGGGAAAACGTTTTTGGGACCCCCTGTTTTTCTCGGCCCCCGCTTGACAGATCACCTGAAACTTTCAATACAGAAGCTGAACCACAAAATGGAAGTTTTTTAAAAATGATGTGAAGATTCATCAAGCGGCGCCAAAGTTATTAGTAAAACAAAAAATGCGCTTCCTAACTATGAAAACATTGATCCTAACTATAAATTTATACTGGCTAGAATAGCTAATTTTACCCCCATTAGGTGGAGTCATCACGACAACTAACAAAAAAATTAATAATTAACAAACCACTTTTTTGCTCGCCCTCATGCTATAAGTACTGTGAGCTTAGGAGGCTCATAGCCCTAAAATATACATATGAAGCTGGTCTTTATGCTGATGTAAATCACCCCTTGCTTGTTATTATTTGTTAGCTGAATGGAAGACAAACAGACAGAAACCAGACATACTAACATATATTCCAAATTAACATAACATTTTATGTATGCCCCATTCAGAAATTTAAATTTTTAATGAAAGAATCTTAATTGTCTAGAGGTACCCATTGGCTTTTATAATTGCTTTTGCTCCGTGCCAAGACTCTAACAATCATATTGTAGAAATTGACAAGTCATCCTCGTAATAATAACTTTAATAGTGACTTTCACCACTCCAAAGTCCAACACTTTACTTACTGTTGCTCAGTTTAGAGTGGGAATAGTCCAAATGTTCCCATGCATTTGCTTATGTTGGCGTGGGAATAGTAAACAGAACTCCTCCAATGTCCAACACTTTCTCTAATTTTGCTTACATTGGATTTAGAATAGTAAATCTGACTCCTTCAAAATCAAACACTTACTCTAGTGGTGTTTATTTTGAATTTGTATTATTGTTATGTATTTCAATTATTTTGAAATATAATGTTAAATTCTTTATTTATGTACTTTTTAGTTAAATTTTTTTTTTTTTTTTATTAATGTATTTTGATATGTTTGTATTATACATTTGTTTATAAATGTTTAAAGTGTGTATTTTATATATATATATAACATTAACAATTAAAACAATGTATTTTTTAATGATATAATAATTCTGTAATTGAATTTTTTATGTGTAAGAAAGTTGCATATAATGACATATATATACACACACACATATATACACACACAGAGACATATATATTTGTATCACAATATTTTTGTTCCCAATATTTTTTTGTCATACAAGCAACTCCTCTTGTCCAAAAGTTTCACAAGAGAATGGTCCGAGACTGGTTAAAGCAGAAAATGTTGCTAGCGCCATTTTTTTTGTTTGAGAGATACATTTTCTGCTTGAACCAGTCTCCTGCCTCAACATTTGCAACATTTCGTCAGCATAATTAAAATTTTGTCTAGGCCTAGCAGGTCCCCAATAGTAGGTAATGTGACTCTAATTCCTAGTCAATTTAGAGACAATTCTGTAGTCCCCAGATTTTGAAGGAATAGCATAATGCCTTATGGGAACTAGAGACCTGATCTTCAGCCGTTGAACTATTCATGGGTTGAAGAAAGTAGAACTGGGTTACAGGTGACCAGCTTGCATATAGACAAGGCTGCTGGAATTATGTGAATCTGCGGCCACAGTGTTTTTTCACATAATTATGGATCAACTGCACTTGCCACATAATTCACCTTCTGCATAATTGCCATATTAAAAAAATAGTTTCTAGCTCAGTCGAATCAAAAGTTACTAAACACAGCACCATATGTGTTGCCACACCGTAGGGGTCTTTTGTTGTGCAGAGGCAAGTCACCTTTTAGTTGCTGATTGCTTTATTTAGGTGTTAAACTAAAATTATTAGGTGAAATATTTTCACGTGCAGTGTTAACATGTGAACATGTGTAGGTAAAACAAAAACATTGCAAAGCAATACTGCTTCAAAATGTGCTGCTTTACGCCAGATAATTTCACTTTTCTTGCCACATAATTTAGTCAACTATGCCACTTAATTGTTCCTCTACTGTCGCATAATTCCAGTGTCCTAGTGGCCATGCTTAAAGGTCTCTTGCATGTCATTTGGAACTCAGGAGTAAACCGGGAGAACAGCAGTTAGTCACACTCACTCATAGAAAACTCCGTAAACAAAGAACGTTTCTGGACTTTGAAGAATTTAAAAACAATCTTACTGTTATTGTGCTAAAAATTTTATTTACTCTTTTATTTACAGACATGTTTCATTAAATATTAAGTGGTTGATTATGATGCCATTCGGAAAAGCTCCGAACGGCATTCAGTTAATCAGAATCTGATTCAGAAAACTTTGTTTCCGACCAATCGATTACGATGGTCGGAAACCGTTCAGACTGTCCGACTCAGTTACGAGTTGCATCTGAATGGCATTCGGAGACACAGTGTCGGTCGGAGCTGACTAGTACGTCTCTAAGGGCCGCGTTTCCGACTGAGCGATTACGATGTCAGATTCGGACAGCCTTTCTGAATCGGTCTCTCCGACACAGATCGACTGTTTGAATCTAACTTTGGGGGCCTGTAGCAGGCCCCCCTTCACACGGAGGCCTCCGAATGGGCCCTGTGGGGGTACCCACGGGACCCCTTTTTGCAACCATGCACAGTGTGGCAGGCACCATGTGGTGCCCGCCACAGGGTGCAAGGTTTTCCGTAACCACCCCTTTCTTCAATTGCAGCCTATGTTGTCGGTGAGAACACAGGCTCCCAATGAAGTCAATGGGAGTCTGACCGAATGGGGTTCGGAACCAACTTGTCGGTTAGTCGGCTCCCCCAACCTGAGTCGGTTGGAAACCATTCCGAAACAGATTCAGTCGGAATGTTTTCTGACCAACATCGTAATTGGCCCCTTAGTATGAATTCAGAAAACTAGCCTAAATGACAATATTGGGTTTCATGTTGGAGAATTCCGATCACTATGTAAGTGTATTCTATGTTTGCAAGAAAACTTTGGATACACATTTCTATGCATTATAGCTCGTTATTTTATTCTTAGTTAATACTCAAAATATTTTTTTTAAATTTTAATGTGTAATTGTAAATGTCTACTGTGGTGCAGTTCTGTGGCCAGTCTTCACCACATTCTGTCCTCTGAAATGCCATCTCCAGGCAGAACTGCACGCTCCTATTGAAAATGCTTTAAACAAAGCCAACAGCTAATTCTATGGAAATGGCGACCCTCCAGGGCAGATATCTGCTCTAACCAAAGCCCAAGGCTCTATATCAGGTGGTCCAAAATAGTTTTCAGGAGGGCCGAATTCAGGCTTTTATTTTGGGATATACAAATAAAATGCATTTTTGTATGAATAATAATAATAATCCACATTTGTAAAGCGCACAATCACCCGTAAGGGTCTCTAGGAGCTGGGGGCCGTCGGGAAGATTAAGCAAGCTATTGCCCAGAGTCACATGGTGCTGGGCTAATCTGCCGCCGGACCCGGGGCTCGAACCGTGATCCCCAGATTTCGGAGTCAGTCGCCCTAGCCGCGGCGCCACACCTCTTCCATGAAGAAAGCCAGTGGAACCCATTTTCAGCTTGAGAGAGTATACTGAATTTCTGGCCTTGGCTTGGCCCTTGTGGACCTACACTGGACCCCACTACTTTACAGAAGTGCTGGTTCTATGCCAGACTTACAACTTTCATTCTTACATGCTGCTGTTGACTTAATGACACAACCTTATAGAAATACTAGTACAACGATTTTGAAATGTTAGCCCATGGCCAATGGGTTCATGTCTGCTGGAATGTTGTGTCAATTCTCCAGAGCATTCTTCTTACTGGACTGGGAGCCCTTGGCTTCTTGACAACGCTCCAATTAAATGTTAAATGCTCCAGGACTCATGGCCCCATCCCAAATTCCACCCACTGTCAGTTATTAAGATAAGTAAATTACAAGAAAGAGTTACAAAATTACCAGTTGCAGCTCCTCCGCTATGGCGGACGACCCTCCCACACCAACACCCTCAAAAACTTCAAAAATAAAACGGGTTTTAAACCCATTTTATTATTTTATTTTTCTTCTAAGTGTGCCGACTCGAGTCTTGGGGGTGGGGCCAAGGGATGACAGGCACTGAGGGGGAGTGGTAGGTGCACTGCCTTCAGTGTGCATGTGGATTTGGCTGGCGATGTCAGGCTGGCCACACTCAATGGCGCACTGAAGCCGTCTCCAACCCGAGCTGCGTTGCCGGGGTTGGCGACAGCAGGCTCCCAGTCTCCCTGGGAGAACAAATCGAGGGTGCTCAGGCCAATCCTGACGCTGCTCTCATGCTGACAGAGCAGCATCAGGATTGGCCGCATGGGAATCTGGGAGCCTGTCTGCAGGGGAGTAGAAGAGCGGGATGCAGCTGAAGGTAAATTCTCTTTTTTTCCGTCCTAGTCCCGTCCCCTGTCCCTCCCCCGCCACCCAACCCTGCCACCAGCCGCCACTGATAATTACTAACACAAGTATACAAATCAGTAAACAATCTGATCAGCAGATATTTCACAATCACCCATCATCTTACTCGCCTTTACATAACCTTTGATCTAGTAAGGACAACATTTTGACTACACCTAAACCACCATGTGCCTCTTACAAATCTCACAACTTTTATATGTTAGGCTCATTCCATTGGTCATTCAGGGTTGAAGCTTGCTACAGGAGGGCACACTCCATGCTTAATTTGAGCCAGAGTTGCAGGTGGAGCCCCCATTGTAAGGACTGGCACTTATTTTTCTTCCACAAACATTGATCCAGGACAAGACAGAGAGAAACACAAAAGAGAGTAGGAGAAAGCAAAACAGTGACAAAGGGAGAAGTAGTGATGAACCTGCTAGAAGGAGGTATAGAAGAAAGCAGTGTCTGGTGGTGAATTAAGAAGGCACGAGGTGGAATCAAGACTATTAAGCTAAATGGGCAGTATTTCCAGGTTGTGCCTGATATGGTGAGGAATGAAGTTCTAAAATCATAGCTAGCATGAGAAGTCGAGTGTGGAAGTTTTAGAATTGGGGATTTCGAGGATCAATCTCTGTTATTCCTTGTATTTCGCTGCCCACCTGTCACTTTGTCTCTCCCTCATGTAGAAGGGCTGTCCATTTTGGTTGTTTTGAAGGTAGTGGATGCAGTCTTGAAATTGATCACTGCCTGAAAGGGAAGCCAGGGGGGTTAGTTTGGTTGGGTGTGAATGGTGTGATTTCTTGGCACTGGTTACAAACCTTGCCACCAAATGAAGTTTGAATCTGAGAGGAGAAGCAGAGGATTTGAGAAAGTTGGTCAGCACTGCATTACCACGGTCAAGGTGAGTGAGAGCGAAATACTGAACTTTGTTATTGGAGTCTGAGTGGGAAATCAGCTGTTGTAGTTCCCTCAGTTGGTGCATTTGACAGGAGGCAGATTGGTTAGTGTAGCAATAGGATATCTACCTTCTTTTTTTTTCTGTAATTTTTTATTGTGTATAAAAATATATATTTACATGGAGCATTGTTACAGATTTACATAAAAGATACAGTGTAGAAACTAGATAGTCTACTGGCAGACATTGCCGAGGCCAATCCTATCTACATATGGCATAAATTATCATTACTGATCTGTTCAGTTCAATATATATGCAAATATTCAAAACCTCTTTGACTTACATACCGCGCAGATGTTATGTTGACATGTCATATAAATAAGAATTCCTCGCAACTGAAACAGGGCCCAATCCTCCCAGATACCACTCCACTGACATTAAAGCTACAACATCTCTGACACTTTCCAAAGCAGTGTTATTAAGGTCTCCTGACCTCACAGCATCTGGTCCCAAGCTTCATGAACATCCTCGCAACTGAAATGCTAATCCGCAGGTTCCCTACCATCTTTTCCAAGGTCAGCTTTTCCAAGGCAATACAGCAACCATAGGCCTTCATGCTAACCCTCCCGATTCAGACAGGAGTTTATCGATTTCAAGGCTAGTCTCCCGGCTCCCGATTCCTGCATGCAAAAACCTGATTCCTCGGCAGGCTGCAGCCGGGTCTGGGTCTGGTCGGGTGAGACTCGTAGTATTCACTGCCAGTAGCCTGCTCCTGCAGGTCAGTGCACAACATTTTAGTCAGAGACTCTCTACCTGCACTTTTTTCGTGCTCCTGACACGTAAGGGGAAAAACACATGTGTCTGCATTTATTCAATCCGATCCTGCAGCAGCACACTAACAGCTAGATGCATCAAACAAAAATCCACTCGCAAAGGGGCAGATTCTCAGAGTCTGCCCCTTTGCGACCTGTATTTTTGCATTTGGGATGCAATTTGCGAGTCGCAATTAAGGAATTCTAAGAAATCGCTATTTTTTCAGTGATTTCTTGATGCATTCTATTTTGCTATTCCTAAATAGCGAATCGGTATTTTTCGCTATTAAGGAATCGTAAAATGGGTTGTTGATGCATCTTGGGGTAAGTCCCATACATGACAGTAGACCCGATTCAGGCCTTGATAGAAGTCAATGGGAGAAGAACAATCTCCTGATTATTTTTCTAAAATTCCCTACTTTCTTCTTCAAAAATGTTGACATGTATGCATAGGGAACTCTGTCAGTCATTACCACAAGGGACCTGAAAAAGCATGTTGTTAGTGTATGGGGAGCACTCCAACCGCAAATTGCAGTTTCTCCTGGAAGGCAGAAAATCATGGTACCACACCTGTCTGTCCCTGCCTACAGGATTCTAGCCTCTGGCTCACTGACACTCTTCTTTCTGAATGCTGCTAGCAGGCTGTACTAGGACTGTGCAGAAATGAGAGCTCCGTGCTCTGTGGGATACTTTCTACCGAAATGCTTAGACTTCATCTCTGTGATGCTTGCTTTTTTTCTTGCACTATGTTATAGTTTATTCAGAATAGAGACATTGACACGATTATATTTCATTATGCTTACAAAAGCGAGGCCACAAAAGTCTACAGGCTAAGTTCTAATCAATAGAAAAATCAGACCTCTCTTCCCCGCGCGAGCAGTAAACAGCATTTCTCTTTTTCACATAATCAGAAAAAAAAGGGTGAAAGTGGAAGACACAAAGACAGTACATGCCAGCATTCTAACACCCACTCATTCTGCATTCACAGTCAACATTCTCACATCGCACATCGAGTACAGAAAATAGGGCATATGCTTTGTCTTTGCCTAGGTGCACAATAAGTTAAATAAAGGTAGTCCTGCAATTCATACTTTCCCAAAGCACCTCTCCTAGTGTACATTCATGTTTCAGAGGAACCATCTTACACAGGGCTTAATTTGTGCAGGTGTACGAGTCGGTGGAATCCTGCACATATTTCGGTAACCAGAACTGTCTTCCGTCTTCGGCCTTGATCAAGCGATAGTGAGGCAAAAAATGAGGATAGACAGAGGGGGAGAAAGGGAGGATGATAGAGACAAGCATAGAAAGCAGGGACGAATAAGAACCTGCAAGAGTGACATAGAGAGGTAGAAAATGGTGGTCGAAAAAGACATACAGTGGAATCAAGACTAGAAGCCTTGTATTCAGTAACCCAGCATTCGGCAGCACCAGTGGTGGGATCCTGAGAACAGAACTTTGAGCCCCTACACATATTCGTTTACAAGTTAAGCACTTCTCTTATTCGGATCTTTGACTTTTGTTGTATGAAATTTATTGAACTCAATGTTAGCTATACGCTTTCAATTTCAATGCCACCAACACACAACTATGGGAATAAACAGCCAATTCAACTTTGCACACATATACTTGTACTCACACACACACGTTGTAGAGCTCTGCTGACATAAACCATGAGTCTGAAGTTCTACTTCACCCTATAGTTCCGGGTTTAGAGAATGGCTAGGCCACGGTTCCACTCGAGTGTCCCCGCTGCTCATCAGGGGTTCCTAGGTACTAACTAATCGAAGCTCTCTTTGAGGTAGGCTAGGATCACACGTACAGCAGGGATAAGTGTAAGAGTAGTCAGTCTTCATTGGGGCACCCATGTACAACCGAGCCAGACCCAAACTGATAAAGAATATTTTCAAGGGAGCTTGGAATGCCATACACCACTCACAACTCTCGGCCAATGAATACACAGGCAAACTCCAATATTGTAGGAAAGTACATGTAGAGAAACTTAGTTATAGAACATAGAACTTATAGAATATGGAATACTATATACGAATACTAAGTACATACCCAACCCACTCTTTGGAAATGGTGGATCTTGTTCTAAGCTTTTAACCTGAATTTCAGATGTAAATAGATTCCTTCAGGCAAATATTTATATATCTGGTGTGTATATTTGTCCACACACAGATTTATTTAACTGCCCTTAGTTTGCACCATGCAGAGGCTTCATCAACTCTGGTTGCACTGCTCAAAATATGGAACTTGTGCTAGGCTATTATGGGGTCTCAAATCATTTGGTTGTGTGGTCTTTCTTGAGCACATAATATATATATCTTTTATTTGACACTTCATACTGTACTTTTGACGGGTAAGCTATGCAAATTACAAATGTTGCTATTAACCCAATTTACTGGTGGCCAATTTACCGACCTTAGGTAGATGGAAGGCTGGGACCCCCTACCTAGGATTTAAGCTCATGACAAGCAGATCTCAGCATTACCTCAGCTGTGAGTGTTCAGTTTACTCGGCCATCCTACCAGCACACTAGGGACACAGGGTTCATCATGCATGTCCAAATATGGCCATTCTACCTTCATATGTTTAAGGGCAAGTCCATAGCATGTATGGTAGATCTGATCAATTTCCCGTCTTTTGTTGGGTTCCACACTCGCACTTCCAGAGTGTGGCCAGATACGTCTCCCTGTCGGTATACAACTTTTACAACGCAAACTATTACAACGCATTGCGCGGGGGGCGCTCTAGGATAGGGAATAGGTTAATTTACTATCCAATAACCTTCCCTACTATCCACGGGGACTGGAGTTGGAATAGTAAATTAAACTATTCACTATCCAGCACCCCAAAGCGCTATGCGTTGTAATGGTATGCGTGGTAAAAACCGCGTTGTAAAGGTAGGCGTTGTAAAAGTATGCGTTGTAACGTCATACATCCCTCCCTGTCCATCGAGGCCATAACTGCCTTTCTTTATAATAATTTGTATTTATATTAGACAATCTAAAATTTATGTTGTGATATAGTTCAGTGACCGGTGCCTTACATATGACCTCTTGGCAAAGTTCATTCCACCGCCAATCCCCTGCGTTCTGTCCTAATTCCCATCACTTGTGGGATTGGCTTCTATATAGTCTATCAGTTTCTGCCTTGAGTCTGCCAGATACAGTAATTTATGTCAAATCCTAATCCCAGGCGGACTAATCTTTAACCTCCAGTAATGAAAACAAGTCTGCGTGTCCGGCCCTTCCCTTGTTCATGCACAGCTGCATGCCTGCTGGCTGTTACACTTCAGGTCACTTTTCATGCACTTTCAGTGTTGTGGGTGCTAGGCAGTGGGGATGAATTACAAGTCAAGTTTTGATTTCCGTTGATTTCAGTGAACAGGTTCTTCTAGGGTTGGCAGATGGTATTTTTTGTTTGGTAGTTAATTAATCTCCAAATTCTTTTCTTTGAGCAAATATGTCTTACTCCTCATAATTCAGGACTAGATCAAATTTACAGACAAGAGTTTTGTGATTTTGAACCAGTTGAATGTCAGAATATCATTTACAAAAATATTGTGTGATATAACTAGTGTCCTAAATATTGTTTACAAAAATATTGCTGCATGGGGTGTATATTTTATCTTATTAACTCCTATGGACAATATTTTTGTAAACAATATGTAAGACACAATATTTTAATCAGACAATATTTAGTCCACGTTATTCTGGCATCTTAACCTTAGAGCTTTAGCACCTCAGTCTGAGTGCTCCAGTATTTTTGTTGAATTTGTGAGAAATGGTGTTTGTGCAGACTTTATTTCGCAGGGTTTTGCCCACTTAGAATCTTCAAGGTAATGCCATGGGGGAATTTGTAGGGCCAAAACAGCACACAACGGAGAATACCATGCACCAATTCAAATTGCGAAGACCATTTTTGAATTTTATTCCATATTGAGATGAGAAAAACGCAGCAAAGTCGGCAACAACCAGCCCTGGTGCAGTCTACCCCCATGGTACCCTGTTTTACGGAGTATCATGAAAGGGGAAGGTTAGTGCTTTATTAGGCAGAATTCTTCAGTACCCATGTACAATATTGAATTGCAACATTTTGCGCAAGCGTGATTGCTGATTTAAAGAAACAGAGGTACAGAAAATTAAAGCATAGATGAAGGATCACTTCAAGATAGGGAATAGGTACTCTGGTGTTGATTGTGGCATTTGCAAACTGAACAGGTATTTTGACTAATTTGGCCGAAAGGGAGGGGAGGAGAGACATTTCAGGTTCACTTAAAGCACTAAACTTTCGTGATCATCCGCAGTAGGCAGGAATCCTTGTTTTCAGCTGTCACCACAAAGCCCTCTTCTAAATCTGACCCTGTGCTCTTTGGCAGAGCCGAATTGGTCATTTATCCTAGCTGATCCCAGAGGAGGGAGGGGGCTCGGGACTGAAGCCATTGGAGGAAAGTTTCAAAGCCCAGACCACTGCATCTGCCACTCTCTCTAGCCTGCCTAGGGCTTGTGGCATTAGGCACAGCGGAGTGAGGAGGTAGAAAGATGAGAAACAGAGAGAGAAGCCTTCGCAATTTCAAATAAACTAAAAACAGTTTTTTCCTGAACGCTGAGACCTGAGCAACGTGGCCGATGACCGGTGGAGCTGCTTGACAGCTAATGAGGAGTCTGGCCCTGGTTTTCCCCCTTGACCGTCACCTATCCAGCCGGACATTGGGCATTGTTCCGCCTCGTCTCCCCGCTACTACTCCTTCCTCCCCTCCCTCCTACGAATTTTTGAAACATTGTTTATGTGTACTGTACCTTACTATGCTCTTGTATCTGATGTAACTTGTAACGCAACGATCCTAAATGTAAAGCGCTCTGATACCCTCTTGGGTCAAGTTTGCGCTATATAAAACTTTATAAATAAAATAAAATAAATAAGGGAGAGAGAAAAGAAAATAATCAGAAGCTGGGCAGGTTTGAAATATTTTTCCAAAAGCTACTTTTGATTCCCAGTCCAGCACAGCTCTTTTGACCTTCTGTAGCCACAAGGTCCTCTGCTTTTATTTTTGGTTTCATCTTCTTGACCTTTTTTTAATGTCTTTCTCTTTTGAGAGAGTTTTAGCTGTTTCTCCAGGCAATTGTTTCCCCCCAAAAATCATACACCAAATGTCGTTCATTAGAAGCACAGAAGTAATGGAAGAGATATAGCAAATTCTATAGGAAATGGCATCACACAAATGTTAACTCGTGAAGGCGGGCAATATATATATATTTTTTTAAACAATCTCTTTAGAAAACATAATACAACTACATGTTAACTAAAAGTATTTGACTGCAGGAAAACCATTTAGCTACTACAACTAATAAAGGTTAAAGGCATAATTTATTTTTGCTTAGAAGGCCTGTGGGTAGGTTAGAATATCCCACTGGCTTCAGAGGCGTCCTTAGAGGCTGTAAGTTGAAGCATGAGGGTGGAATTTGCTATCTACTGCTATTTCTTAAAGATTCCACTGTTTTGTTGTGTATTATGGAGTATCACAACTAGGATTGTTTTCCAAACCTATATCCTAATAGCATCTATCATAGGGAATATTATCTCATGCACATATATTCTTCTATTAAAAGTTTAATAATAAAAAAAAAACTCAAGGCTTACCTGAAGCTGCCTGCCGCCTCCCACGTCGGGCCTCGTTGCATTCTTTTTCCTGGTACCACCAAGCACTGGGACAGGATCAGATCAGAGACTCCCTGTACAATCCCAGTGCTGCTGTCATCCTATGAGGGTATGCCTTAGTGTTTGACAATCTGAAATATAAAAGTAAAATATAAAATCCTCAAATTATTTATTTATGATACTGTCAACTTTTTTTAAGAACAGCTAGAACTAGTTTAAACAGTGGACAAAGTGAGGAGTATTTAGACCACATACTCTTTGTCTCCCCAAACTTCAAAACTTTCCAATTCATTAGTGCCAACTACTTTACACTTGTGAGACAAGAAATAGCCACATACTTTAGTGACCTGCTGCTCCTGGCAGGGCCATTAAGTCTTCAATGAAAAGATTATACCTCAAAATGGCTCCAACGGCTGAGGATGTATATTTTCTCTGGCGGTCATGCCTAAGTTTCCCTGTTAAAAATGCTGATCAATGCATATTCGAATGCCATCACTTACAAATGGGGATGGAAGCAATCAACGCCTGAAATTAAGGAAACATGGAAGAAAGTGAAGAAATTGTTGGCATGAACACAATTTAACTTTGCTTTGCAACATTAATAATACTTCAGCTTCACATACACTGCTTGCATGAATTGAGGCGTTGATGGCTTCCTTCTACATGTATGTCTTGGATCACTGTTTTTGGGTATTTGGGTCAATATGTCAAGGTACTTGAGCAGTCCCCCGTGGGTGAGCATCTACAGGTCAAAGAAATATTTCTACATCTTTTTCGTATCTTGGCATTCAAGAATACTGCATGAGCCTCGTATGGCCCTTTAAAGATCTACAAACATAACCAGTGCTTTAGGAGAAATACTGGGCACCCTGACTGGCCTGGGCTATGTCAAGGACATACTGCTTTTTTAGTGTTTCCCAGCTGTGGCCCCTCTGCAATGGTGGAAGAGCGTCACCCCACTGGCTCAGAGCCAACAGCTGAAAAATAAAACAATATTGTACTATTGTTTTATTTTTCAGGTGCTGGCTCTGAGCCAGCATGTGCAGGGAGGGGCAGGCCATGGGAGGGAAGAGGACGGGTGGTAAATGTGCACATTTGAGTGCACATGTCAGTTTGGCTGGCCGTTTCAGGCCGGCCAAACTGACATGCGCACTTAGGTGTCTCCAACTCGGCTGTATTGTACAGCCGGGTAGGAGAAACAGCACCGACTCCCTGTGCCTGAAGCGAGTGTTTCCCCGCCCGCTCAGACCAATCCCCACCCTGCTCCCAAGCTTGAGAGCAGCGTGGGGATTGGATGGGAAGTCTGATGCTGTCCCAGAGGCTGCTGGGACTAGGAACAGAGGAGCGCGAGGCAGCCTGATGCACCAGGTAAGTCTTGTTTTTAAAATCGTATTATTAACCCCCCTGCTGCGCGCTCTCCCATGCGCTTCCCGCCAGCTCCCCTCTCCCTACCGCACCCCCTCCGCTCGCCATCTCTATCAGCTGCCACTGGTGTTTCCTGAGGTGTTAATTAATTAGGATACTGAGCCCTCAGCCACCCTAGCGTTCATGCTACATCCTCCCTAATCCTTACCAGTGATTGAGGTGGAATAACATGGGTGGGCTCACCTTAACAGTAAGGCAGTTCTTTTTAAAAAAAATTATTTTTTTGCTAAACCTATGATTTCTTTATAAATATTACTTGAAGGCCAAAGGCAGACATATTTCACATTTTGGAACGATCCTTTGGGTATTGTCAAAATGTCGGAACCACCTACAGGTACATACCTACAACTTGCAATCATTTCCATATTTTATACACTTATATAAAACCCTCATGCGTACACAGGGTAACATTACTATTTTGATTGTGGCCCTAACCCTTTGTGTGAGGATTGTATGCATTACTGAGAATCTGTGCAGTTTGGGCCAGGTTTTGTGTCATTTTATCTCATGAAAAATAATTTGCAGTGTGAAAACGTAGTACCTTCCCCTACCCTTACTGTACAAATGGGATGCTGCATGCACCTTTCCACATTTATTGCATCATATTTACCAGACTGACCTAGGTGAGAGTTTACACGTGACAAACATTGTGGGAAAAGCTTTGTAAGTGTATCAGTAAGGGTATCTGTGATGTAGAAATATATTACAAATAAGTAACATTTCCTTCTGCTTCATAGGATCCACACTGATAGCCATTCCATTCGAAAACTCCCTTCTTCACTTAATATGATTTCATACAACAAATAAATATGCACACTTTGCTTTCTTTGGGCAGCTGTGACATCAACTTATGTGAACATCTGCACATACTTTCTATTTGAATCAAGATTCAGATTATGTAAGAAGCTGACACTTTTTTGTATATAATACACATGAGTTATTTGATATTAGCCCAGTGCTGTTCAACAATCAGAGACACGTTTCCTAAGTGGCTAGAGGTAGGGAAGCCACTGAAAGCTCCCGCCAAGTTCATGCCCAATGCCTGGCTATGCCTCTGGCTTAGCTTGAGGTCCTTAAGACCCCTCGAGTCCAAAACGAGCCGAGCTTTCATGTAACTGCTGCCTGCCACTAAGAGTGTCACCTAGTACTAAAAACATAGGTTTGATGACAAACCTTTGATGTAAGAAGGACATGAGAGAAACAGATACTCATCTATTGGCCGCATTGCACAGTGCAAAACAAGAAATCCCGGCTTCCAAGCTTGAAGAAATTGTGTGATCCTTGACAAATATTTTTTCACCAATATTCCTTTTCTTTTATTATCATATTTGAGCGATCCTGGTGCTTCAGGATGTACGCTATACAAAAACGTCTTGTTTTTTTGCTTAATAGACAACAAAGTTGCTCTGTCTGCAATAAAAAAAGCTACACAGTGTATGACGAGTACACATAACAGCTCACTTGCCTCTTCATTATCTAATGACATTGTCAGGAGTGAAGGGGGATTGTAAGAATGCTCTTATATTAATATTTAAACTATCATTTTCAATAAATACGCTATGATATAACCTTAAGTACTGAAAAGCATCCACATGTTAAAGGATACACTTTTTTTTACATTTTGAAGCAACTCCCTTATATTTTAGCTTGATATTTGTTGAATGACTTACATGCCAAATACTTTCACAGCTCGGCTCATGCATGGGTTCTTAGAGCCGAGCCAGACCATTGGCTCACCACTGACTCGAGTTTTCTTGTTAACTTGTTGGTTGGCCCACCTCTAGAAGTAGTTTAAAATTACGGTGTTCAGTTTCACTCTTGGTACCTAGCAGTAGGCCTCACACTGAACACCAGAGGGGACTTTCAATGTAACTGTAACTGTGCCGAGAGATGCCCTCAGACCTCTACCAACAGATTTTTTTTTTTTTTGGGTCTGTGTAGTCAACACTTTTGGTTTTACTAAATTAATACGTATAATATACTTGAATATAGGGGCGTTCAGCCAGCTCTTTTCATCCATTAATGTGTTGTGTCATTCATATTTTTCATCTGTCAATACAGCATAGGCAAAGAGTCAGCCCACTGTCTAACCTCACTGTGAAAGTGACAGCTTTCTGCTCTTTCACAATGAGCACTTCCACACACATTAGCTCCATGCAGTGTCAGAGACTACTATTGTAATGTGTTCTTTATAGGACTAGAAAATATTTTTCCTTCAAGCTAATGTTTTTATTACATGTATTAGGGGGGGGGGCAGCTTCCCCAACAATAACACCTTGCAAAAACTATGACAAAATAAAATAAGTATTGACAAATTAAAAGACTACCAGAACTATTGGATTTTCCAGTGCTTGTTTAAATGTGGAGGATCGGCTATGCGTGACCTGCACAGAGGAGCTTTGGCGAGAAAACATGGGGTTAGAAGCTACAATTTTGACCAATGTCTGGGGAAAATACAATCACTGGAACAACAAGATGTTAAAAGGGGATATTTCAATGATTTTGTGTCTCCACCCTGTGGTTTCCCGCCCGCAATGGACTTGATTAAGAAATAGTCTTGATTTACCCAAATGTGATTTGCTGTTATGCTAGTGTTTACTTTCCTGGTGTTTTGACTCCTTCTTCTACATTCTAAAGGCTTCTTTTCATGTTTCCGAGATGATGCAAACACCATGTCACGGTTGATGTAATCTCATGCTTGGGCAAAGAATTATCTTGGTAAGATGCCATACTCTTCGGGTAAGCAGGAACAGGAAGTTAGACACCCCAAGAGGTTGGCTCAGCATACCTTGTCCTACATATGTTTTACAAAATATGTCCCTTTGGAATTAACAATGAAACAGTTACACAGAATTGAGCAATATTTTTAAATGATATTTAGAATGTAGTATTTTTGGCAGACACAATTTTTGCTAACCATATCGTGACATACAACCAGAACACATGTAGAGCGGGTTAAGAGTCAGTCACCCGAGTACCCCATGTGTCAAGAAGGCTAAGACAGAGGGAAAGGCCCTCTCCTTTCTGGACCCGTCTCTTTTGAACAAACTGCCGCAGACCCTTAGAAGCATCAAGTCAACGCCCATGTTTCGGAAGAAGCTGAAAAAGTGTATTTTTTCAAGCCCATAGCTCCTTCTTGCCCCCGCTGACACCCTTCGGCAATCAGCGCCAGGACGCACCTTGGAGTAGCAGTTAGCTTTATAAATATCCCTACATAGACATAGACATGGCAGAGCTGATCATGTGACCAACTCTAGTACAGCCCAATCCTGAGAGCTCTGCCTCACCTCAAAATGGCAGCTTTCACTAATACTTGAGGCTTCTCCGCCGCTCACCCCAGAATCTCCATCTTTTGTTCCTTACTTAGAGCCGTGAGAAAGAAATGCTGTAGGGATCAATATGTTATTTTTTCATAATTGTCCTACTCTCCTTTTTATATTACAAGAAATTGCTTGTTTATCTTTGATCCCAGTTAATTACAGGCACGTGGAGTGCTGCGCCTGGACATTTTTGGGCTTGTTTTCTTTGCAAATGGTAGTCTGTGGTTGCCAGAGCATAAGTGCTCACAGCTGTGTTATGAGTGTTGTAATGGAGCCCTGCGCCTTTAATTTCTGGGGCGTTTTCCTGGAAACAGTCTTGTCCATTAGACTTTCAGTGAGCCCGCTCACCAAGTCAATCGCTTATTCATTTACTCACTTCGTTACACAATCATGCATTCACTCATTCACTCGCTAACTTGCCAACTCAGATCTCACTTTCACATATCTCACTTCTTTTCAGACTCAGCTATTTTATGCCATATTCACTCACTTGCCCATTCACTAACTTGTTTATTCTATGGGGGTATTTTTGTTTATGTTTTACTCACATACCGCACACTCACTCTCACTCATTTGCTTGCTCATGCTTGCTCATGTATCCACCCAGTGATACACTCATTAACCATTTTATCCAGGCAACATTCTTCTTACTAACTCACTCTGTGCTTGATCGCTTTGAACATGAATCCAAATTATTGATTGTATGAGATAAGAGTTGTGACCTGATGCCCTAAGAGAACGCTGAGGTACCCTTTTCGATGAGGGAAGTCATGCAGAAACTCAGTCACCTTTCTCATTACAGGTAGGAGTCTACCAAATGCTTTGGGTGTGGCTAGACTGGAGTTATGAACACAAAAGAGCACTTACAAACAGGAGGGAAAATAAATCAATCTAGATGGCTCATCGACAGCCTGTCTCAACTTTGCGTACTCATGTTGTCATTAGTACCTTTTTTCGCTCTTGCGGCTGGTGGCTGTTAGCTGATCATTTTTAACGTTATCCTTTTGCCACTGAAACGGGTGTCAGTTATTTGGGGTTTTATTGATACCCATATAACTTATCCATATGGATGCTTCACGACTTCACGACAAACGGATCAGGTTTTTTGAGTGATATTTTTGCCCACACCATTATTTTTCAACAAACAACTCCTACTCAGGACACAGTGGAATTATAGTATGGGACCTTTTATCATGCTATGATCTACTACTTGGACAAAGATATATATATATTGTTACCAATTTCTGATTACGCTTTATTTAGCCCTGAAGAAGTCTACTATGTTGGACGTAATGCATTGGCTGTTTTACAAACATGAGTTTTTGGAACAAGAAATTAAATAAAAAGAAGATTTATTTACTAATTGGAAATCCGTCTTGTTTGGACTCTGGACTTTATATGAGAAATGTTGTATGGTGCACCGTATTATGAATTCATGTTTATCTAGTCCCTCTCTGGACTACGCTAGACATCGGGTGTGAAATACTGTGTGCACATTTCTAATTCTTCTTTATGTCAAATACCAGGGGATATACAGATAAGGTGCGTTCTGTTTGGGGTCTGCTGTCACATATTGGTTAATATAGTCAACAATTGTTGTAGAGGAATCACTAAACATAACAGCATCCGTAGGATTGGATTAATCAATCTAGATTATGCAACGGAATATTGTCATTTCTACTATATTTTCTACAATTTATGGGGACACCCCCTGCTGCTGTAGACCATCCTTCCCACCATAATACACCAGTCCATATTGTTCTCCCATGCCTTGATCTGCAGTGCAATATGGCCTCCCCACATTCTGGCAACATCCCTTCTAGCAACCATCATCCCAAAGACATGACATTTTTTTAGCATTGCCATCTTGGCGAAACATTCAAGGAAGGCTTCCGAGACGCTTGCCAGATATGACATCACCCCACTGAAGACACTCCCCACCCCATGGACTTGCCAAATTATATGGAGTGGTTCTCTGTCCGCCAACATTGACTCTGTGCTGCCAGTCTGGGGTGGGATGTAGTCCCCCAGACTTCTTTACTTTGAGGCGGGTCGGGGACAAGAGGAGGCACGTGCTTTAAAAAGAGCTTACCAAGCCCCACAGTGCGGGACGCACACAGGTCCCGTACGGGTGTGTGCCCGGGTGAATACTGGGCCTCATAGCCCAACAGAGGCAAGGGTGGGACCCTCCTCTTGGCCTTGGACCTCAGGACCTGCCTCACTAACTGATGGAGGATCCACGGCTGAGACATCGCCGGTTATTTCCTCCAGTATCTTAAGGTACTTTTGTTTGTTTGGGTGGATAAAATGGGGAAGAGGAAAGCTAACCCCCTGCCTAGCACGAATATACCCCCTACCTCATCCAACCATAGACAATTTTCTGGTGAGGGCTGTGGACTCAGTGTCCAGTGAGATTAAACTTGCAGAGTGACGTCTTTTCATGACAACGGAAAACATTGCTATCCCTCATTTACCTTTGACCCCTTCGTGTAGAGCTAACACTGTGGAAATGGATGAAACCCGCGTTTATACTCACTGAGTAACCCTGGCAGACATTACAAAGAAGGCTACCATGAGGGGTTTCGACCTTAGTCCTCCTACCTGTAGTATGATAGAAGGGCCTGATTCCAAATATAGTCCGATTATTCTGTTTAGTTAACCAGACCCCGGTCCAGTGGTCCACTGATAAAGCGTAAGAAGAAAGTTTCCAAACAGAAATTACCCATGTTCAAAAAAGCACTGGACTCAAGTGTACTAGGTGAGCTATCGCCTTCAGCACTTCCTGCTGATAAGTCCGGGGACTGTGTAACTTGGTGCATCAGTGATTGGCTAGATGCTAAACTTTGACCTAGCCATGATCGGCTTATGTCTTTCGAGGCCAGCATGGATAAAATAGCAACGCAAGTAGCCAGTTGCTCCACAAATACACAAAGGGTTCTGTCACTTTGCACTGATGCTCATTCTTCATCCCATGAACCTGCAACTTTGACTAACCCTTTGCTCCCTCACTCGCAACCCGTCATAGTATCTGCTACACGTAATACGTCTAGGTGGGATTGCCATGGGGGTGGCACTTTTAACTCCTCTTGAATTCTAGGTACAGCCTCAAATTCACTCTCCTAAAATGATGGACTTTCAGTGGCCCCAACCATTCCCAGAAGTCAGCCAAGCAGATTATCACCAACTCAGTTCCCCTTCCGGTGATCGATCTGCCCCCAGCCTCCTGCCCTTATGTCATCATTCTGTCTAACGTGCCTAGTTTGGCACCAGGAGTCAGCGAATGAACAGGTGCACCTCAAAAACAAGGTCTCTACTGGCACCATAATACAGTAAATGCTACTGGGACCTTAGTCAATTGATTTTATTTGTGTGGCATGTGGGGGCATTGAACCCTTGGAGAGGATCTACTAGGGTACACAGTCATAATAAACATCTGAAAACCCAAGGTGGCTGGGGATATTGTGGACCAAGTAAACACAAACATCTAGCTCCAATTATAGTGAAACCAAATTGGCCCCACAGTACCCTTCAAACGTGACCGCAGCCGAATTCCCACTTAGCCTTAAACAACAAGTTAGGGGTCCTATGTGGACCAGAGGATACAGACTGACTGTGTACAGGGGGAAATGCTGGTGCCATAGCCATCCTAGCCCTTAAGTCAAACATAAAGAACTTTTTGTATGATTGCCGAGGCATGCAGTTCCTGTCATGAAACGTTGTGGGAATCCGCCAGAAACCTAATAACGAGGACTGGCTGTCTTTCATAGATAACTTTGACATTGTATGTTGTCAGGAGACACAGGCTCTAAATTCCATAGCTTCAAATGGCTTTACATCTTATTGCTGCGATGCTACGCCGTCAGCAGCAGGGAGAGGAAAGGGAGGTTTAGCCGTGTTTGTGGCATGTTCCATTTGGAATGTAAGGGTGAAAACACTGGCAACAAGGTCCTGTTATCTAATTATACATTCTAAATTGCCTAAGGTGTTCAATATTCTTTTAACCAACTTATATGTAATTTTTTTCTCAGCAAACCCGATTGGTATATTCCATGAGATGGGGAAATTAGTTTCAGACTTTGTGTCTTCACGCTGGAACTCTACTTCGATAACATGGGCAGGTGACTTCAATATCACAAAATGTCAGCACAGTGGCAAACATATATGCAGATTCTCCATGACATGACCAATTTCACTCACTCAATTTATGTTGACGCTTTAAATCATCAGGTATTATCACATAACCGTACCTTTGCCTCAGATTTTCAGGGGACTATTACAACAAATCTAACCACCTTTACAGGAAGAGGCAAGGGCAGCATAATATATTTTATCCTCCTATCAAGGGACGTGGCACAGAATCTGATGAGAAATGAGGTGTGCTCACTCCCCTTCAGTGATCACAACCTTATTGCACTGAGCTTGTCTATTTCCCTCTAAAGAGGAGCCTCTTGCAGGACAGCGCCCATGGTTTGCTATTTAAGAAATAAAGGGTTATGGCTGAATTGGCCACCACCGATCCATCAATTTTTTTTACCAAATTGGTCATGAAGGCCTCCTGGGATATTGTTCGCTGCCTTTCCGTAAAGACAGAGCACTCTGAAATGCTCGATAGTTTTGTGGAAATATGTGGAGTAATTTCCTTGGGCCTTTTGTCAAATAACCACCAAGACATGGGTTAGTCTCGAATTTACTGCAGGTCTAAAAGCCCTGAAGTCGGCTACCAACAAAATGCCCCATAAAATTGTTGATGTCAGGGAAGCAAGAAATACCTACAAGCGGGCCAGTCAGAATAGGAAACAAGAGATTTCAAGGAAGGCATGGGATGACTTAAATGAAGCAGTTCTTCAGAAAGACACTAGACGCGTTTGGGATATAGTCAACTGCCCCTTCTTATCGGAAAGCCCACACTGTAGTGTTAAGTGTCACATTACTGAACATGAAAGGATTGACCATTTTCCCTCAGTTTTAAATGAAATAATGTTGAGGGAGAGGGCCAAATGGTTCATAGGACCGGCCTCCCAGGTTCTCACGAGAACAGGACAACACACCTCGTAGACCTTAAATCTGTTATTAAGGCAGCTGAGAGTGGCGCTAATTGGAAACCTCCAGGTTCGGATGGGATTCCCATTGATTTATTTAAACATAATGTGGAGTTCTGGGCAACTCTTGTTGCTCATGTCTTGAGAGCAGCAGTGAAGGGAGAGGTGATTGGTACTTGGAGAGAAGCCGTCATAGAGCCCATGTTATCCACCCAATCTCACAGCTCGATTCCACAGTCAAGATCTTGGGCTGTGTATTATTGAACAAATAATTTTGGGCAGAGGCAAATTCCTTTTTTTCACCAACACAATACGGTTTTAACCCAGGCCTAGGAATTATGGAACAAGCATTAATTCTTACATGTACATGTACATATGTCAAAGCCAGGTGAGGTGCCTTACAGGTGGCGTTCATGGACCTCCCCTTTGCTTTTTACCTAGTTGATAGGGACCTGCTGTGGGACTTGATGGCTAAAGCATGTATAGCTGCTTCCCTTCTAGATCTTGTAAAATGCTTACACTAGGATTCTACAACAAGAGTCTGCTTTACGAAGAATGGGGATTGTACTGCACCTATTAAAGTCACAAGAGGGGTCAGGCAAGGTTGCATCTTAGCCCCTTTTTTATTCCTATTCTATCTTAACTCTTTGAGTGAAGCCCTAAGTATGTACAGTAAGGATGTTCCCAGAATCTGTCCACAGCCAGTCCCAGTTCTGCTCTATGTCAATGACGTAGTTCTTTTAGCTTTACCCGCAAATGGTCTTCGAAATCTATTAAATGGATTTCATGATGTTATGACCAACTTTAATCTCAAAGTGAACCAACAATAATCTTTTGTTATGATATGTGGGCCGAAAAGCACTGAATCGAAAAAAAAAATGTATAGGGGTGTCCCCAATAGAAAAGGTACAGTTTTTAAATATCTTGGGATTTTTCTAGAAGCAAATGGTACTTGGGGTAGATTCATAACTCAGAGAGAGCAAAAAATGGGGTCAAAATGTGGCTAAATTTGTAGATTTGCCAAACGATTAGTCCATTAGCCCATTAAGGAGATGACCCAGCTGCAGAAAAGTAAATGCCTTTCATTTGGCTCTTATGGAGCTGGAGTTAGGGGCCATGTTGTCCAAGGGAAGTTACAGGTAGCCGAAAATTGTTTCTTATGTAGGCTCCTAGCCATCCCAAAAACCACGTCAAGTTTAATGTGTTTGTAAGAACTGGGTATGGGCTTTGTGGAGGACCAAATTAACATTGCCCCACTATTACTGTGGCTAAAGCTATGGCACAACCCCAGGGCCGAATTTTCCAGACAGGTGTTATCGGTCTGTCTCAGTTTAGATAATATGCTTGCTATCCTTGGCTGACGTATGTGACAGATACTCTTTATACCTTGGGACTTAGACATGTATTTGATATACAGGAAGGCATTACTCCCAAGTCTAAGGAAATAACAGAGTTTCAAATCACATAGAGAGGACAGAAGACAAGGAAGATTATTTGACATGAGCTCAGTTAATAAGTATCTGGAAATTGTTACAACTGTAGGTTTGGAACCTTATGTATCCTAGATTGTTAGCCCAGAGCATAGATTTTACTTAACTAGGTTGACTCAACACGATTCACGTTCGAGTAGCTTTTACGTGGTTTAACTCTCACCCTATCTGATGGTACATTTGTCCAATCAACTGCACATTTTTTTATTTTTTGTTCCCCGTACAATATCTTTAGAAGGTGTTTTTGTATGACCTATACTAATAGATAAACAATTTACCTCGTATAAAGAGGGATTAGTATAATTAAACTACTTTTCTGTCCGGCAATATCGTTGCTGCTATTAAGTTAAGTAAGAAATACGCTTTTTAACATTTTTGAAGGAAGTAAGGTGATGATAACCGTTTTATCTGGATGCAGACTGTATTTGTTTTACATTTGCATTTCAACTGTCTTAATTTTTACACTTGTATGGCTTTATCGATTTGGCTGAATAAAGGTTTATGACTGACTGACTGATATGGAGGAATATCCCCTCATGCCCACTTCCCATCAGATATAAAGTGTCATGCCACATTTATGTTTTTGCAAATTAGTATAGTATATATGCTGGAGGAACTCTGGCTGCACCAGTCTGAACCTGGCACGTATTGGCCATCATTCCAGCTTAAACAAAGGCCTTTACCTCCCAAATCCCACTCCCCTTTCTATCTGTTTAGCATATTGGGTGCATTATTAATTAACAGCCTCCACATCTGAAAGATTGCCTTCTTAAGAAGGGGAGTGGACATGTGCCTATTTTCCAGGCAAGAGCTGCCCTAGATGTCTGCTAAGTCCTTGATGTGAAAAGATTGGGTGTGCCTAAGTTGCACATATTTATGTATCCCGATTCTCCTGGTTTGCGTATCCTTAAGCATAGCAAATGCTTTGAGACCATCTCTCTCTCAGACCTCTCCCATCCTTCGAGGTAACAATCATGTCCCATTTTTTTTAATCTACTCCCCCATAATGGCGTTTCAGGGGTTACTGTCCTCATCCTCCCCATGGACCCCAGCACCACTTTCTATGCTTTCAGGACTACCTGAGCGGGCCCTGATCATCTCCCTACTCACTGTTGCACAACATTTCCTTCCTTGTCCATCACATATCGATCCATATATGTCGATGGTTAGTGTAGAGATGCAAACGCCCACTCATATACTAATATCATTTGGCAACCCAGTAATATTTTCTTATATCCGGCAATGCAATAACCTAATAATACACCCCTCAACACAGAGTAGCTACCTGGATTCTGGGCACCCCTCTGTCCTAGAGTAGCATATAAACTGTTTCATTCAGCTTCACAAAGATGCTTTATGGTGTGTGTTCTGCAGCACATACAGGAACTAAGGTAGGGAATCATGGCTACTCAATGCATAGGCGATAGCGGCATTTTCCGACATTGATCCATTTTTTTTAAGGCTGGCTAATAAAGCTGCATATTAGTTCCCATAAGGGGCTCCCTGGAATAGGTTTCATCACGGCTAAATATCTTAAGCTCTGGGTCGATATCTGTAGTGAGCAGAACAATGAGGCTGAGGGCTCCCACTTTGCCAATTGGAAGATCATGGATTTTTGCCAGTTGGTTTGAAACCAGACTACTTAGAATATGCATAACATGCAAAAGGCACTCCAGGGAAGGAAAGAGATCCATGACAAATAAAAGCAGGCCATTCTGCACACAAACAAATCCAGGTTTCTCAGTTTCCCTAATACCTAAGGCCCTTAATAAATGGGTCACCCCTTATCCAGACCGAAAGGTAGTTTCTGAAAATGCGATGTAATGGCATGCTATGTAAAAGAATGCTTGTAAAGGATGTTGCGTTGTAAAAACTGCATTGTAAAGGCATGCATTGTAAATGTATGCATTGTAGCATCATACATTAATTTAAACAGTTCCAACGAAAATCCGTTCAGGCCCAGGACCTACCACTGTTCAACATGGATGCTGCATTTGCAACTTCCTGAGATGTTATGTTTCCCCGCAATGTGTTGCATTCTTCCATTATGGAGTTGGGTCAAATCCTCAATAAAGCTTTCTTTGGAGTTGGGAGCGAAATCCAGACACAATGTGCACTGGGATTCCAGATAATCTCTGAATATTCCCACTATCTGTATGTTTTCCCAGACTACCTTCCCCAATTTAGCTTTTGCCTCACGTATCTATCTGGATCTCTCTTCTCTTTGATTAAGTCATGCCAGAAGACAAATATTTTATTAAGTTTCCAACAAGACAAACAAAATCCAGTGATTTGTGCACCCTTTCTCCCCTTTTGACACCCTTTTACCACCCTCACTCTGCAATGTAGACTACATCTGTCAGTTTGGCGCAGGTCCCCCCGTAGTTGACTGTCCATAGACTGGATCCTGTGTAGTATACCCTTCTAGATTCTTAATTTCGTCTATGCCCTTTGCTACCTCCTCTAATCCATTGTTGTGTTTTCCACCTCTCGATCACCACTACTCTCTACATTCCTATGCACCATCCTCCCCATATTTTATTTTCTCATATTTACGGGCGCATATTCTTCCCTCATACACCATCTCTTCACCATTGTCCTACATATTTCCATTCCCTGCATCAGGTCTTGCAGTTTTAGACCTGCTTTGCTGCCCCATCTCTGGACAATTTCTCTTTTCGCCACAACACATCCCAGTTTAATCATTAATCTGTTGTATGATATTGCAACAGACTCATTCCATGCTCCCAGTAAAGTTGGTGCGATACGCCCCAGTAGATATACCGGTGGTTTCTTCTAATTTATATATTACTTCCTACCCAAAAGGTCTGGGCTTTGGGGCAGCCCCATAATGTGTGTAAATTAATAAGGTGCCCCTATGGCCACACTGTAAGAGGCTTAGGCCATATTTAGCTCTGTCTATTTTCTGTAGTCATGTTCAGGTGTAATATATTCTGTGTAGGATTTTCAACTGAATTAGCTGGAACCTCGCCTTCATGACTACTTCTCTGGCAAATTGTAGTGCATCCCTCAAGTCGTCATCTTCTAGTTCTCCTGTGTCTCCCTGCCAGTGTGCCCATAGTCACACGAGGTCTCACTATGTGTTCCTCATCTGTGTAGTATATGTGTGCGAGATTGTTTTTTAGTCCTGTATCCATCCAGTAGTCTCCTCTCCAGGGGGGAATCCCTCATGTGTTTCCTTCCCTTAATGGATTATCTTTTGTTGCGCATGGTGTAGCTGCAAGTATTTGCATATTTGCATTGTGGCCATGTCATATTCTGCTCAGAGGTGTGTAAATGGTACCATGACATGTGGGTCAAAGACGTCATCAAATTCGAAGAGTCCAATGGCATCCGATTGTTTAAAGCCTGGTAATTCTGTCATCTGGCTGAGTCTCATGCCAAGCCATAGAGGGTTTTTAGTGTTAGTTTCTCCTCCCACCCCATTTATCTATTCTGTTTGTGATATAAGGTTGCCTGTGTTGTGTCTCTTGCCATCCATCCTCCATATAATATATGTGGGTAGCTGTTCTTTCCTAGTTTCTCGTGTTCAACGTAAATGCTGTATCTGAGATTGAAAATGTAAACTAAAATAGAGGATAAGTAGTGTGAACCCAAATCAAAAGAATATTGATGGATCCCCCTGATGTCGCTTCCTTAACCCCATTGTAGAAGCAAAGCTGTCCAGTTTCTTTATTCTTTTGCCTCCGTCAGTCCTATTAATGGACCTGTCCGTATAAAGCTTCTTCACCAGATGAAAATATCCTCTTATTAAGAGCACTGTGTTGGTCTTTTGTAGGAGTAACGTATCCATTATCTCCAGACCAGAATTACTATCCGTACTGGATGGGGCATATATCTATATATATAAAAATGTCTGTCTGTCTGTCTGTCTGTTTGTCCTTTATGCATTACTACACCATTCATCCGATCGCCATGAAACTTTGGGAAGTTGTTGAGTACACTCCCGCGTAGGTTTCTGGTATAATTTTTTTTTACATATCGGCCCCCAGAGGCCCTCATATTCTTTCGAATACTTATGTACGCACCAGACGGAAAAATAACAAATCGTGTATCTACAAGCACTCGAATAAATAAATAGAATTAAAACACCATTCATCCGATCGCCATGAATACTTTGGAAAGTTATTGAGTACACTCCAGCGAAGGTTTCTTGCATAAATTTTTCAAAAATATCGCCCCCCCAGGGCCCTCATAATCTTTCGAATACTGAGGTACGCACAAGACATAAAAATAAAAAATCGGCATGAAACTTTGGGAAGTTGTTGAGTACACTCCCACGAAGGTTTCTGGCATACATTTTTTTTTAAATATCGGCCCCCCCAGGGCCCTCATAATCTTTCGAATACTGATGTACGCACAAGACGGAAAAACTAAAAATCGTGTATTCACAAGCACTCGAATAAATAAATAGAATTAAAACACCATTCATCCGATCGCCAGGAAACTTTGGGAAGTTGTTGAGTATACTCCCGCGAAGGTTTCTGGCATAACATTTTTTTAAATATCGCCCCCCAGGGCCCTCATAATCTTTCGAATACTGATGCACGCACCAAACGGAAAAACAAAAAATCGTGTATCCACAAGCACTCCAATAAATAAATAGAATTAAAACAACAATATTAAAATGAATATGTTTCAATAAAAATGACACAATGTAAATTGAATGTTATCATAACGTGTTTCCTTGAATTTCCTTTCTTTGGAAATCGCAGCAACGTGCGACGGGTAAGCTAGTACTGGTATAAAATCCATCTTCTTGTTGCAACTACATTTTACAGTTGCTTAACACCCCATTGAGCCCCCATGTTTTTTCTAGGATAAACTGTATTGCTCTCTTGATAAGGATCTCCACTTCTCTTGACCATTGGATGAAGCCTGCATGAGCCACTGAATTGAGTTTTTTTCGTCCTGTATATCTGAACCTGTGTCCCACCAAATGGGCCTCTTTGGGCATCACCACATGTGGTTCACATCTCTTAATGTGCCTGAAACACCACCCGTCTTTTAATCTTGCTGCCTATCAAGTTGACATTCCACATTTGGATTTTGAAATCTTCTCTGGTGTCTGTGTCTGGAGTCCATTGGCAGGGACAGCATAGTGACCATTACCAACACCACACCCCGGGGGTCCTGCCCTCAAGAGACTCATGTCCATCAGGTGCATCTCAGCTCAAGTCTCTCAGATGTCGAATGTATATTTATTCTTGTCTCCTGTCACTCCTACGTCACCAAGGACCTCGGAGTCAGAGTTGTCTTGTCTCAGTGCCCTCTGGCCCCATAGCTTGGACCTGCAGGTTCATCGTTGAACTCCCATCTGGTTCCATACCAGTATCCACATGCCAGATCTAGCACTTTGCGTTTCTAATTAATTCATGGCAGGGATTACCTCCTCCTCTCCCTAACTTTTTAATTAATATCTGGAATGTTGAATAGTCAGCTTTGTTGATTTGGCTTTTGTTCTAACCCACAAAACAGTCCCAAACTTTGATGGGTGATAGATGGTGCCGGGTCTTCCCCTCTGCAATAATTTTCATGGCGATAGAACAGAATTATATATTTCTCTGAATTCTCGCTCTGCTGCTTTAAAGGTACAACACTGCTGTTCAACTGGCTGCAAGAAGTCACAGCATAACAGGATTTATAAGACTTCCACCACAAAGAGTTGTGGACTATGGAGGTGTGAAGATGGCATCAACCTGAACATGAAGATGCATGAAATAATCACCCTATCTAGGGTCAGGAAGCAGTCTCGGGCTGATGTGCCCTCTTGACAGAGAAGAAGGATGACATCCCTTTCAGTTTTAGTTCATTTAAAATCAAGTCCTGCGCAATAGTTCCATGAACTGCAGTTTGGCGTGTTACAGTATACCTACTATGCCTAAATTATAATGTTTTAAGGATTCCCTCTGCTTCTTCAGCTAAGGCTGCTAGTTGTGAGGAGAAAGCCCAAAGTTTGGTCACTGAGCCCTTGAGGGGTTTCATCTTGTCCATTGTGTGTGAAGGCATCAGCTTTTCTTGGCCACCGGGGACCCAATATGACCCACACTGTAGGGCTAAAGATGGGGAGATGAGATTGTAGAGGCAAACATACGAGGGACTTGTGCAGTGGGTAATTAAAACGTGTGTTTATCGTATTGAACTTATCGATCTTTATAGCTAAGAGAAATTGAAGAGCTGTCAGTTCAAGTTTTAGGGCGTAACCATGTCTCTCCATGGTTGTGCTTTGGAAACTAAACACAACCCAAACTGAAATTTTGATTGTGTGAGTCAGCAATTCCTTCTGGTCAGTGACTGGTGGCCAAGTGGTTTTGGCCCATACCTTGGCAGTATCTGCTGTAAGGAATCTGGGATTTACATTCATCTGGATCCTCTCCTTGGCAAACCAAAACAACAAAATTACATTGTCTGACTGAAGATGCTGTGCAAAAATCTGCCCTCTAATTCCCTCGCGTGATATAAATCAATCATCCAAACAATCATTGTGTTTCAGGTGGATTACAGCAGTTCCCTTTATTTAACAATCCCAACATGTCTAATGAAATGACTGGAGGTGGTTGAAAATGTTGTGCACTTTCCCCACGCAACCTTCCAAAGCAGCATTACGCTGGCTTTCCAGAACTAAGAGAATGATATTCAAGTATCTCCATTACTGACCATGTCTTCTCTCACCATGGGCCAGTGTAGGTTCAAGCCAAAATAATTGAGATGCTGGGACCCTTTGTACATCTTTGGCCTTTCAGCTCACAATCCATTGGATCCGGAAGAATAAAGCAAATAGTTGTGCCTGTTTCCAGCAGACAAAGATTGGATTTCACCCTCTCTGAATTTACGTCTTTACAAAAACCACATCTCCTTCATAAATCTCTACAAATATGGCTTTTTGTGACTTAAATTAATATAATATGAGGGGTTCAGGCTACAAATATTCTGCATGGAGCATATCCAATGCAAGAATACTCTTGGGGTTACAGCACTTTCTACGAATGTGTTATTATTACAACATAACAGACCCACTGTGTAGACTGACCATAAACCAAGGGCATTATTAACTGAGACTGGTGTGTAGTAAATATGGAGATTCTAAGAAAAGAAATACCAAACTATAGGTATAATTGTTAAGATTTTTCTCAAGGCTACTTATGGAAAAACCCAGAGGATTAAGGAATGGCAAAAACATTTTAAGGTTGAACTTTACAAAAATATATGTCAGTATCCCAAAGATGAAGTTTACATCTTCTATTCAAGGCTGGACAGATAAGTCATCCCTTTGTTATCAATTTTAGCATACATATATAACCACACTAAACTAGACCCCTTATCACGCAGTACAGTCCACAATGACCTTCACACTTCATGGTCACCTCGCTTTCATTTTTAACAGGTTGTTATAAAAGACATGGTGCTTGCTCCTAAGTTGATACTTCTTTCTCTATGTCCCAAAAAATACTTTGGCAAATACTTTAGTCCTAAAATAAAAAATGATTTTCTGGACTTCTACCTAACAAAAAATGCTCATAACAATCTCGCGCATAGGTCCAAAGCAATTTTAGATTTTCTTTAAAGGAAAGACATTTTCAGTCCGGTATGTTTTGTTTTTACGGTCTCAATAATTGACACTCTAGTCCTTTTTTTGTTTTTATGTGAATACGGAAATCACCTTGTTAATTTGACCTCGAATGTATTTGCTTCCGTCTGCTCATCTGCTCTAGGTAGCTTTTTTTAAAAACTAACCTGAATACCCCCAGGTATATTTTTTTCTTGGGTCACACAATAAATGTGTATTTTTTCTTGAGCACAGAAACGGGACTCATTAAGATGGTGGACGGACTGGCTCCATCCGCCATGGTGGTGTGAACCGGGACCGTCTGCCATGCATGCGGCGGTCCTGCATACCCAATTTTGATGGGACCGCCACTGCGGCGGTTTCGTTCCGCACCGTTAACATTGCGGCGATGGTGACAGCAGCACCGCCCGATGCCAAAAAGAGCATGTTGAGCATTTCACTGCACTACGTGGCAGGCACTACACTGTGCCTGCATCTTGGTGCAGTGAAATGGAGGGTGGGTACCATGGGTACCCCCCAGTGCACCTTCCCTCCCAACACAAGGGGGGCCCGCAACGGGCCCCCAAAACCAAACTCCGCATGCCTTTCAACAGCAGTTGCACCGCCGCGGAAAGACTGGCTGGAGACCTCATCATGATTTGTCGGACGGTGCTCCTAGGCACTGCCACTATTTTATGGATGCAGACTGCTCCGCAGGGCAATCGTGACGATTGCCTGCAGTGGTTCCGTGGCGGACTGGCTTTGCCTCTGCCGTGGTCTGGATCCCACTGCCATTGTAATCTGGCAGTAGGAGAATCGCGGTCCGCAGGGCCGGCGGACCTCACCGTTGGCCTGGGGGTGGCGGTCCTTCCGCCATCGTAATAGGCCCCTAAGTCTCAACTTTAGCTTTTGAATTCTACTTTTATGCTGAAAAAATACACAAGCCACATTTACAGGCGAGATAGAATGGGGTGGCGTATTTACCAATACAAAAGAGAGACGTATTTACTGTGAGTGCTAAATACTTATTTTCCGAGTATTCTTAAGAAAAATGGTGCAGAATTGATGCATTCTGCATAACATTCCACGTGTATCGGAATATACCAGACACATGTCTACAGGTGTCTACAGGTTACAGCTATCGAAATTGACCTAGAAAAAATAGCACGGGGTGTGGTGTTTGCGCACAATTTACAATTTTAATTCCTATGCAAACAAGTGTTTTGGAATGTAGCAGCATACTCAGAATGTGTAAAATGTAGGATGTTAATTGCTGCACTGTCTTCTCGCTCTTTGAATGTACAGATTGTATTGTTGTTTGTACATTTCACTGAATCATTTTGTTCTTTTTTTTTTCTTCAACCAGCGATACCTTCGTCCCCTCAAAACGTGATCTCCAGTGTGAACGAGACCTCGCTGATGCTCGAGTGGAGCCAACCTCGGGATTCAGGGGGTCGGGAGGACCTTGTCTACAACATTATCTGTAAGAGCTGTGGTTCTGGCCGGGGTGGCTGCACCCGCTGTGGGGATAACGTGCAGTTTGCACCCCGGCAGCTGGGCCTGACGGAACCCCGAGTCTACATCAGTGACCTCCTGGCCCACACACAGTACACCTTTGAGATCCAAGCGGTCAATGGAGTCACCGATCAAAGCCCACTCTCACCCCAGTTTTCATCTGTCAATATCACCACAAACCAGGCTGGTAAGACCATTTTACTTGTGACAACAGAATATTAGAAAATGTATAGGCTGTAGTTCTGGATTGTGTATATATGGAATGCAAACTCTGGCATTGGTCTGACCTCACAGCACCAGTGGGTTTCGGTACATTTCCATGCTGGTTTTGAGGACTGGTTTTGAGGACTACATCACAAACCAGAGTCTGTGGGAAGAGCTGATGTTTTGCTGTTGACAAGTAAATGTGATGAAGGCTTGCTGGGTGTGGCCCAATGTCTAATCCAAGGTGGTTACCTGCTGACGGTGTTATGTGACATATGCTGTGCCCTGTGCGTTTGTTTGCGTGTGTGTTGTGCTTGCAAAAGGTCCTGGATTGACAACAGCGAAAATGCAAATACTCCACATTCATAGTTCAGGACTTTTAATAACAGCTGTGCTGCTAAGTCCCCCGATCTTCCCCAAACACCAGACACAAGACTGTTCAAGAGACATCTGCTTCAACCCCCAAGTGATGGTCAGATGGGACCTGCAGTTAGAGAGCGAGTGAATGCCGCTAGAGAATCAAAGCTCAGATATAATCAAGAACAGACATGAGACTTGGTCAAGACCTATGATACCCGGTGCCTCAAGAAGCCCATGACTTTATCTGCTGTCACATTCATCCATCCATTCAAGCCTCACTTTCTCATTGATGTCAGGCAAGATAAATGAGTTCGTCTTACCATCTATGAATCAGCGTGGCGCGCTCCTGTAGACATATTCTCCATGCTCCCGGCTATACCATTTCAGTTCCAAGAAACTCTATAGCGGTGCATTCTCTTTGTCAATGGGTATTATTTTACATGATATGAAGTACCTTCCCAGTACTTCAGATCCACTGTGTCTGTCTATTCGGATGAGGGGTGATATTGACAGGGTTCCATTAGAACTGGACTAGGTCTTCTAAACTCACACCCCATGGGCTGTAACACAGCCATCACATTTCATTTGTCTTCTCTTAGAGGATTGTACATGTCCCCAAAGACTAGAGTTGGAAAATATGTAACATATGGATTCTAGTAAACCAGTTATTGAGATTTACACCAACACCTACCATGCTTAGTTGGTGCTGACCACTCTCTTAGAACCCATCAGTGAGTTGTTCCTTGACGTCCAGAAAAAGCGGAAAAATTTCACACATAAAATCTTTACTTTCCTATATTCAAAAAATTGCTTTGGGGCAATTGAGGTTTAGAAATGCGGATCTAGCCAACACACACAACTAGAGTATCATGCGTTCTGCTGCACATTTCACAATGTTGTTGCCAGTCAGAACAGTCCACAAGCAGTGCAGCCGATGTTTCCGGGCAAGCAGCTGAGTAGTGTAGCTACATGGGTTTTAGCAATGGAGACACCCTGAATTTTTTAATAGTGAATTATGGAAGGATAACATTCGAAAGCCCTGATTCTGAATCAGGAGCTGAATTACTCCATGGAATCTTCCTCCATCTAGGACCTAGTGAATTGGTTGTTCCACGTGCTTTCTTCCAGGTGTGGGAGAATCATACCCGATTTTTCTGGCTGGTAATTCCAGGCAAAAGAAACGTTTGAGGCTATGTTTGCAGCAGGAATCAAGCTTCATTCTCCACTTTATTTGAAAAAGCTTTGTCCTTCCTCGCTCTCGCCCACACATTCCTCTTCCTCACCCCACATGATCTGATCAGGTGGTAAATGTATGCATTAGATTGGGAATATCAGAAAAATCGGTTCTACAGTGTAGATCTCCACTTTATCAGCTTTTACTTATAATAGCATGTTACTGGTGTCGATTTACTGTTGAGAAATTGTAAAACCACAAGCAACTTTATCATTAATCCATTATCGTGCAATTTGTACTGAGACTCTTATATATATATATATATATATATATATATATATATATATATATATATATATATATATATATATATATATATATATATATATTTATATTTATGGACTTCACTGGCTTGAACTTTTCAGTTCTGTATGTTGCCAAAGTTGTTTGGATGGTCCTGCGCCCGCCAAGGAGCCCGGGAAGAATTTCGGCAGTTGTGAGGTTATTGCAACCTTGCGCTGGGCTACGTGCGTTGTCACTGCAGTCCCTGCTATTTGAATCCCTGGACGTCATGGCTGAAGCGGTACAGGGGAGCTGAGGAGGCGCTGTTTTGTGGACTGCGAAGCTGTTCGTTAAAGAATCATCACATTTTGGTTTTCTAACTGTGAGGGCACACCTGGCTTCCCGCACGCACGCACAGGGAGCAAACTATTGCTTCATCCCCCCAGCAACACCTCCAGGAACCTGACATTGGGAACTCTGGGACCTGTAGTTTCCATCCACCTACCGGGTACTACACAGGTGTGCTGGCTGACGAACTGAGGGGCGGTGCGGACCTGTTATCACGGGTTCAAAAGAGGCGGGACCTATCAGCTGAGTGTTGCATCTTGTGAGGAGGCTTTGGGCGCTGACGAAGGCTATCTACGGCCAGAATTGCATCCGCCATACTCTGCAAAATAAAGTCTTCAACTGTTTCCCCTTGGGTCTCTGCTTGCTCTTTCTTTCTGGGAATGAGATTTACTGCACATTTCAATGCGTCAGCCAGAGACGCATTACAGAGCACCCCCGCTTCATTTTGGGCTTGGACTTCCCTGGCTTGAACTTTTCAGTTCTGTATGTTGCCAAAGTTGTTTGGATGGTCCTGCGCCCGCCAAGGAGCCCGGGAAGAATTTCGGCAGTTGTGAGGTTATTGCAACCTTGCGCTGGGCTACGTGCATTGTCACTGCAGTCCCTGCTATTTGAATCCCTGGACGTCATGGCTGAAGCGGTACAGGGGAGCTGAGGAGGCGCTGTTTTGTGGACTGCGAAGCTGTTCGTTAAAGAATCATCACATTTTGGTTTTCTAACTGTGAGGGCACACCTAGCTTCCCGCACGCACGCACAGGGAGCAAACTATCGCTTCATCCCCCCAGCAACACCTCCAGGAACCTGACATTGGGAACTCTGGGACCTGTAGTTTCCCTCCACCTACCGGGTACTACACAGGTGTGCTGGCTGACGAACTGAGGGGCGGTGCGGACCTGTTATCACGGGTTCAAAAGAGGCGGGACCTATCAGCTGAGTGTTGCATCTTGTGAGGAGGCTTTGGGCACTGACGAAGGCTATCTACGGCCAGAAATGCATCCGCCATACTCTGCAAAATAAAGTCTCCAACTGTTTCCCCTTGGGTCTCTGCTTGCTCTTTCTTTCTGGGAATGAGATTTACTGCACATTTCAATGCGTCAACCAGAGACGCATTACAGAGCACCCCCGCTTCATTTTGGGCTTGGACTTAACTGGCTTGAACTTTTCAGTTCTGTATGTTGCCAAAGTTGTTTGGATGGTCCTGCGCCCGCCAAGGAGCCCGGGAAGAATTTTGGCAGTTGTGAGGTTATTGCAACCTTGCGCTGGGCTACGTGCATTGTCACTGCAGTCCCTGCTATTTGAATCCCTGGACGTCATGGCTGAAGCGGTACAGGGGAGCTGAGGAGGCGCTGTTTTGTGGACTGCGAAGCTGTTCGTTAAAGAATCATCACATTTTGGTTTTCTAACTGTGAGGGCACACCTGGCTTCCCGCACGCACGCACAGGGAGCAAACTATCGCTTCATCCCCCCAGCAACACCTCCAGGAACCTGACATTGGGAACTCTGGGACCTGTAGTTTCCCTCCACCTACCGGGTACTACACAGGTGTGCTGGCTGACGAACTGAGGGGCGGTGCGGACCTGTTATCATGGGTTCAAAAGAGGCGGGACCTATCAGCTGAGTGTTGCATCTTGTGAGGAGGCTTTGGGCGCTGACGAAGGCTATCTACGGCCAGAAATGCATCCGCCATACTCTGCAAAATAAAGTCTCCAACTGTTTCCCCTTGGGTCTCTGCTTGCTCTTTCTTTCTGGGAATGAGATTTACTGCACATTTCAATGCGTCAGCCACAGACGCATTACAGAGCACCCCCGCTTCATTTTGGGCTTGGACTTCTCTGGCTTGAACTTTTCAGTTCTGTATGTTGCCAAAGTTGGTTGGATGGTCCTGTGCCCGCCAAGGAGCCCGGGAAGAATTTTGGCAGTTGTGAGGTTATTGCAACCTTGCGCTGGGCTACGTGCATTGTCACTGCAGTCCCTGCTATTTGAATCCCTGGACGTCATGGCTGAAGCGGTACAGGGGAGCTGAGGAGGCGCTGTTTTGTGGACTGCGAAGCTGTTCGTTAAAGAATCATCACATTTTGGTTTTCTAACTGTGAGGGCACACCTGGCTTCCCGCACGCACGCACAGGGAGCAAACTATCGCTTCATCCCCCCAGCAACACCTCCAGGAACCTGACATTGGGAACTCTGGGACCTGTAGTTTCCCTCCACCTACCGGGTACTACACAGGTGTGCTGGCTGACGAACTGAGGGGCGGTGCGGACCTGTTATCACGGGTTCAAAAGAGGCGGGACCTATCAGCTGAGTGTTGCATCTTGTGAGGAGGCTTTGGGCGCTGACGAAGGCTATCTACGGGCAGAAATGCATCCGCCATACTCTGCAAAATAAAGTCTCCAACTGTTTCCCCTTGGGTCTCTGCTTGCTCTTTCTTTCTGGGAATGAGATTTACTGCATATATATATATATACATATATATATGCAGCTCTGTCTCCCTCATGCCGAGGCTTCTTCCTCCCAGCAGCGAACAGGAACAGACACGGACCAAGGTATTTAGGATGCCAAATTATTTATTCAGTGCTTCCGCCATAACGTTTCGGCTCCGTGGAGCCTTGATCACATGACAGCGTGTGACGGCGCTTGTTTGATTTTTAAAGTGCAAGTGCTACCATTCTATTGGGTTACATGGAGTAAACATAGAAAACAGATTTAAATACTATATGGCATTCCAATTTACACTGTTACAAATAATAATAGGTAAATGCATATTGTATCGTGTATATATATATACTTTTTAGTCTCTTTGAATGATGCAGCAGAATACTTGAAGGAAGATTATATAGCTTATATAGCAATTTCGCTGGAAAAAGGATACCACTACTACTTTATGCGGATGACGCAGTACCAATGGCACGAACAGAGAATGCCACTCATAGGCTATTAAAGTGCTTTGAGGAGTACTGTGCCAAGAAGTCCTTGACTATTAATGGTAGCAAAACAAGGAGTATGGTACTAAGGTCATCTCCCAGTTTGGAGCAGAACCTTATGATTGAAGGTGCACCTTTAGAAATGTTCAAGCAGTTTGATTATCTAGGTATCCGTTTTTCAGGAAATCTACAGTGGAGCAACCATGTGCAGAAGGCAGCCCTAGTCTTGTGACAAATTGCAGATGTGGTGCTGAAATTTAGACATAAAGCCAGTGCCAGAAGCACTAGTGTCATCTTGCAGATTTACAAGTACAGGGCAGTGGCGGCTGCCCTCTATGGGGCGGAGCTCTGGGGGTATGCGAACATGCAATCACATCAAGTGGCCGAGGACAACTTCCTAAAAGCTCTGCTGAGGTTGGGGTCATGTACCTCCCTAGCGGCACCTTATGCAAAGTTAAATTTTACTCCAATATCAGAATCTGCAGCTTTAACCCCAGGTCTTTATTGGGTTAGATTGTTAAGAAATCCCAAGTCAACCATATATTTAAAAACTCTAAAAGAAGCTGCCTACAATAATGAGTGCACGGGTAGTAGTCTCATGTACAGAATATCCTCCGCGATCTGCAGATGGAATTCTTAAGGGCAGCCCCCGGCCAAGTTAGGCAGGACACTACAGACCTAATCAAAGAATGGTACCACGTAGATGTGCAGATGAAGAAGAATCTAGAGTCTAGGCCTGGGTCTATTGTATAGAGCTATTTTAGAAACAACGTGGCTCCACCTGCATTGAGTACCTGGATGTGTTATATCCTGAACTACAGAGAACCCTGTATATTAAGCACAGACTGGGTATGTTGCCGACTAGGGATACCTAACTCGAATCTTTAGGCTTGCCGCAGGTTATGAGTGCTGTGATTGGTGGGATAGACAACCGTACCCATTTTTTTTGGTAGTTAATATTATTCTTCCCGGCGGCGCTGGCTTCTCCCCCTTTTCAAAACATGTGACGCTAAATGTATTAAGTCGGCAATGACCCTGTGTATTAGGTCGGACGATATGTACGTGGTTAATTCAGTAGCGTCATTCCTTTGAGTGGCTTCACCCTATCTGAGAGAATTACCAACCATGCTAGGGATCAGTTCAGCCTGATAGCTTAAGTGGCTTTGGACAATATGTATCAGGCTGCTAACCCTTGTTCATATTGTGTAAATTACATAATTTGTAGAGCATCCAATGAAATGGCTAAGCGCTTTATTCTACGCACTTGCACTTTCATATTTTATGAATTTGATGATTGGTAGGCTGGGAAGCAATGCTGTGCTTAAATGTGGGATGGTCTAGATGACCAACGAGTTTTATTCACCACACTCGCATTTTTATGTATTTCGTAATTTTAATGATTGCTATGTTGTAATGCAATGCTGTGCCTAACTGAGTCGGTGTTCTCCAACTGATTGCTTTTTTTTTAACATATTCTTAAGAAATTTCTATTGTATTTATTGTGCTCTTACCTGGAGTTTTTATTATTGCTTGGCGGACAGCTGAAACCGTACAATTTGACTTTGGCTTTTATTTATCCGTTACTGTGTAATTTGTTCTCAGGCGCTTATATAGTCACGTGACTCAGCAACTACAGATCTTACAGCATCATTGTGGTCCTCTTTGGTACCGTCCTCTCCTGCAGGGTCTTGGTGACCTTGAATGTTATTGCGCGAGGACAGAAGTTTGGCTTCACTGTGGTATAAATTTTGATTTCAGTGTGCCGCTGCCCCATGGGGCTTCACAGGAGTAGCTGAAATTACAAGTCAACAACGAGGTCAATCTGTTCTAGGAAGCCTGCTGTTTCCAGATTTCTTTTGCTGTGATTCACACCAAATGGAGTTTTTTTAGTTCAGAGCAAAACAAAAGGGCTTGCGTATGACAGGGAATTGCGTCTTTCTTTAATAGTTATTTACACGGGGGGAGGAATTTATATGACGTAATTATTTTTACATTTTTTGTAAATAATTATATGGACTACCATTGCCCCAGGATTTCTAACTTGCTCGATGTATATGAAAACACCTATGTCCAGCCCTGGATTCATAACCAGCTCAGCCTGTCCCAGAAGATGTAGTTTCACGTTTCAATTATAAATGTATGTCTGAAAATGAATAATTAGAAATTGCTGATGCTTGCAAAGCAACTGATGCATATTATGCCGTTGATGACGTGGAGTAGTAGAAATTGAAGTGAGAGAAACCCATATATTATTTAGCACAACTGTATTCTTATTAATGAAAACACCGTAGACTACTTATTCTAATAAATACCATTCTAACATTGGACCAGTTGGCTTCTTGCTAACTGATAGCTCTATTGAATGTAAGATTCTAGTTTAAAAAGGCATGGGGATGCTTTTGAGCGAGTCCAAGTGAATTTATTCGGGCCAGTGGAAAAGAACATGGTATTGTACATATATTTAATATTTCAGTTTTCACCACATGTGGCGTGAATAGGTCATTCAGTGCTGTTTTACCATTCCTTTCTTGTAATTGTAGTTTCACTTTTCCTATTTTATACCCAGGACTCCAAAGTACTATGTTGGTAGCTCAAACTGATCAAAGCTTACAAAGAATAGTACTTCTAGGCTGCAGATTAGTGTACTCTAGGGTGTGGTGTCGAAGGGATACAATCAACAAAGCAGCGTTCTTATGCTTCTATGAGAAAAAAGGCAATGATTGATGACGGTGGAGTTGGAACAATTTTCTGAGTGGGGGTTTTGACACCAACGTTACATCACAAAAGTTATAGGAATTGTGAAAAATCTAAAGGCCTTATAATGAGTTTGGTGGTGCGCGACCTCCCCGCTCCCTCACCTGCAAATCCATGTTGAGCTGCCCGCCAGATTGGGTGTTTTCTCCTGTCTTGCGGGCTGTTCTTTGGCGTTCCCAGGGTGGTGCCTTTGAAATAGGCACCGCAATAGGAACGTCAAAGATAGTACCTGCACGGCATGGACTGCTGCAGTCCATGGTGTGCAGGCACACATGTTGTGCCCCCTGTGTACATCCACATGGCGTGAGGCATCAGTTGGGGGAACATCGTTTACAACGAAACTTTTACCACGCACTACCATTACAATGCAGGAATTACAACGAAAGTCGTTACAACGACTTTCGCTGGAGGGCGCTGTTGGATAGGGAATAGTTTAATTTTCTATCCAACACCTTCCCTACAATCCACGGGGACTGGAGTTGGAATAGAAAATTAAACTATTCCACTATCCAGCGCCCCCCAACGCAAGTCGTTGTAACGACTTGCGTTGTAATACCTGCGTTGTAAAGGCATGCGTGGTAAAAGCATGCGTTGAAACGTCATACATCCATCAGTTGGCCCTGTAGGGCCCTTTTTGTTTTCTCATCACCACACTTTTCATGGCAGCCGCACCACCATTAAAAGTGTGGCAGTGAGGAAATTCGTCATATGCTTGGCAGAGCTGCAGTGCCCCACCAAGCATATTGCGGCCTCAATACCGCCATGCCATTGACAGGGATCTCTGATCCCCGGGGGTTGCAGTGGTCCCAGGGCAGTCCGACTGTCATGGTCATAATCGGGCGGCCAGAAGACTGCTGGCCGGAAGACTGCCACTTCTGCACCGATCGTGAGTCTGGCAGTCCCTGATCTCCAGACTCAAAATAACCCCCTAAGCATCATAAAAAGAACAAGTGTAACAGCTGAGCCACACCAGTGCAGCAGGAGAGATGTATGGGTGTGGTATGTAGCCGGTGATGCATTTTGGAACACACTATTTCAAATATAATAATAAATCATGGTGTAGTAGTACCCTGCCATTTACGGATAGTACATTTTCCTTTGAAATTGCAACTAAATATGCAGATACATGCAATTTTAGTGATACAACTATGTAGCGCTAATCTGTAGTAATTGTTTTTCAGTGAGTAGTTACAATTTGCATATCATCAAGTAAAGCGTCTAGATTTGTTTTGACCCTACTGCAATCTTTGTTTTCATCACACTTGAGATTGACAATCATTTGTGTTTTCCTAATTGCTGATGTTTTGAAATATTTGTACAGTTCATTTACAGGTATTTAAATTGTGTTGTGTAAAAACAGAATGTTAAGGCATCTTTATTGTTCGTTCACATCCTGATCTCTAACATGGTTATTTTGGGGGTGCTACAGCACCCTTTGCACCCCTGTTCTAGAACTTATAATTGTTGCTGAACGCTATTTTGAAAAGTATTTGCAGAACGTGGATACTTTTCCTTGAGGAACTCCCTTAATGTCATTATGGAGTCCATTTTCCAAACCTTATATGTTAAAAAGTCAAAATTGCCATCGAACAATGACACAGAATAGGTCTCAGAACGTGCCTTTAATTGCATAAACTGAGGCAGAAATGTCACAAAAAGTTTACTCCACTCTACTTCAGGATGTTGCCCTTCTGCTTCCATTGCCACATAATTCCACCAGTATCTGTGAGAGTAGCACAGTGGCCGAGCCACAGTTTTTTCAATAAGAATTGCATCCCTCACTTTGGCCTCCCAACCTTACGCGCAACAAAGAAAGTGATGCTTTGCTACTTTACACTTAAACAAATCCAAGTAAGACATGGTATGAGTGTGTTCGCCTTACTATTTGCTATTCACAAAAAAGCTTGACATTTTATCCCACATTTCTGATCTGTAGAATTCAAAACCAAGGTATTTTGAATCTGTTTTGTTTAGGGACATTTTAGGTGTGGCCAGAGGTTGCACTGCTAGCGGTAGTCCCCAAGTAGGTGAGCTTGTGCCTATGGAAGAGTAATAGAAATCAACCGTGGCATGGTGGCAGGAAATCCGCAATGGTGATTGTCACTTGCATCATCATGAGAATCAAGGTCTCTTTTCTCACCCATTAACTATAGCAATCAAACCTGAAGGGTGGTGATGGCCATCCAGTTGGCCTAAAATGGCCATGGAGAGTGGAGGCCTTCACTGGTAAGTTTACGCTAACAAAATAACGTTTACCCAGAAGAAATTGGACAACCCTTTCTATCCTCCTAACATGGACACAAATAAACATGGAATGGATGTAGTGAATTCCCGTGGAGTGGCCTTGTGTTATGGCTCTGATTACAAGTAGGTCGGACTTCCATGTGGAGATTCCTGGTGGCTGGATTACAATTTCCGGTTGGTATGTGCGCTTGTATTTCCACATATTGTGAGTTAGATCTCTTGGAATAGTAAATGACTGGGCACCATGGATTTACCACGCGAAATCTGCACAGCGTAACTTATTTCTAAGGGATATATGGCTCCTGTTTACCCCATTTGCAGAGTGTGGTAAATGGCTTCTCTGAGGGGGTCCCGGTGGAGTGTAAGGGTTGGGAGAGCAGGAGAGGTAAGGAGATGGCCTGGTTGTCTGGAGCATTGTATCCTCTCACGTGCTGTAGAAAGAAGTTGCGGGGTGGAGTGGGGGCTCTGTTGCATACAAAACATCAAGCGATTTTGCCGACTGAGTTTCTGAGCAGTAACATCAGGTCCTGGTTCCTGCACCGGGAATAACAGAGTTTGAAAAACAATAGGCCTTTTGTGGTCAGAAGAGTGGAATTCTAAACTGGAATGCCTCTTTGCCTTACTCCTAACTGGGAAATATTTGCCTATGAGATATTGATCTCAGACATGAGTCATCTAGTTCTCCTCAGTGTGCTCCAAAATTGGCCTGGTGTTTATTGGAACCAGGCGCGCTCTAAGTAGAAGTGGGAGGCGGGCTCCTTGGAGCCGGCTGGATCAGCGACATGACCAAACTTTTACTTCTGATTGAGGTTACCTTAGTGGTGTTTTGCAGATGTCCCAATAGGATGCCATGACTAGGGCCAACCAGGCAGGTATTGTAAGTCTGCACCGTGAGGCTGGCTTAGGACTGGTTGTGACTGCTTAACATGGACAGCATAGAACATCTGAAGCAAGTTTTTCATACGCAGGCAGTGGATTCACGCAATTTTGCAAATTGACGCAGGCCTAAATTTGCCTAGTGAGCTCTATTTATACAAGATGCTTCAGTAGCAAAGAAGAAGTTCCACAAAGGTATTACATTTCTGCTCATTGCCTCCTGTGTTTGGAGAGCGGAAGACAGGAAGGCCTACTCACTAGGTAGGGTCTTTCTGGCTCCCGGTGTAGTAGGGACTGTTTGAAATAGGAACAAAAATTGGCACATACGATTCTACTGGTGTATTTTCTTGCCCTACCAAATGCCGCCTCTGTTGTTGAATAGCCACCCCATCTACTAAGACATCTTTCATTCCTGTCATCATTTATCATGTGTCATGATATGATGCCTCATGCCATATTTCTGCTCTTTCTAAGCTCTGTACATAACCGGTGTCACTGTTTAATGGCACTCAGCTCACTGACCCCGAAAGGATAGAAGGCCAAGTCATCCTTGCTAAAATTTGAACACACAACCTGTCTCATTGTATTTTACATAGTGCCGCGTGTACACCAAGAAGAGGCCTCTTGGAGCTATAGTGATGAACTAAGACACAGGAACTGGCTGAAAGACAGGAAAGGCGAGACTTCAAGCTCTTCAGCTTTTTCCTAAATTGGAGGAGTTTGGAATTTTTGTCCTTGTAGGCAAAGGAACGAAGTTCCATGTTTTCGCACCTTGCACCCTGAAGGATCAGCCAGTCCTTCTTGTATTCTCGATTGTGGGAATCTTAAACTAATCTCTGGCTGCTGAACGAAGATCGCTTATGAGCGAATATTAGACAAATTACTAGATATTTATGAGCGTGCAGAATAAATCACCTTACACATAAGGCAGGGACATTTGCAAATAATACGCGTTTTCACTGGTAACCAGTTAAGTTTCCAAGTTTTGGCTGAGATGTGGTGAAATCGTTTAGATCACAAATAATGTGGGCTCCTACATTTTGGATGTATTGCAATCTGGTACTTGCATTGTTTGGGAATCCGAAATAGACGGAGTGGCAGAGATCAGGTTGTGAATACACGAAGGCTTTTGGGGTCAATTATCACAATAACAGACAGATTGAGAAAGGGGAGAACCTGACGTAAAACTCACTGATGGTAAAAGTATTATTTAAAGACCTTTAGAGACTCTGCTGATAGATCACCGCGTATCACTGTGGCAAGCATTTAACTGACTGAGCCATCCTGTGGATTTATATTGTCCGGTTGCCCTCACCGTAAAAATTGATTTTGTTTTGTGTTCTTCTGATTTTCTGTACATGTTACCACTGTTAAGAGAAATATGTTTTAACACTTGCTTTTACGCTAGGTAAGAAGCATAAATAAAATAAAAGTGGTGCTACAGTGGGCAGGGCCACTGGAGGAGGACCAAAATATGCGGCAGGGTTGAACAAATGATGTGTCAAGAAATGGATAATTATGTGCCATAAAGTGGCACATTTTGTGATGATATTACTTCATTGTTTTGTTATTTTTACACCTGGGAGCAGGGTCTGGGAAAATAATTCACCTTACTAGTAATACATTAACACCCAAATACCACAATAAGCAAATTGAGGATGACCAGTCAAACTTTGCAAAAAGTGTTTTTAGTGCCTGAGGTACCCGAGTACCGTATTTGTAATTTTTGGTTTGTTTGAGCTAGAAACACATTTGTTTGTTAAAATCTGCAGATTATGCAGCAGATTATGGATTACGTGACAAATCCATAGTTATCCAAAAATCACTGAGGTTTCAGAATCGCATAATTTCAGTGGCCCTGACGATGGGACATTAACCATGGTTCCCTGAGGCAGGCAGACCAAAGAAAAGAAAATGTTTAGCAGCATAGTTTGCTCTTTCTGCAATGTCACACTTAACATATCAACCAACAGAATTCTCATGACCATACCAGTGACTACCAAAATATCATCAAGGTAAGTGTATATTTGCTATTATTAACTCCACTGTGCTGTTTTTTTTTTAGGAGACAATTTCCTGACGTAACGGTACATCAATATTTTAGCTGAGAAACTGTGATTCAACACCATTCAGGAGATATGACCACCTGCTTAAGAGTGTTTTTTATTATGGCTACTGATAGTTGACATGAAGCTCTCGAGTCACAAGGTCTTTGGTTACCTGTGCTTCCCCTTAGATAATGAAAATTATAATGAAGTCTACTACAGGTGATATGTTAATACTATCGTCAAGGTAAGCAAATACAGGAAAATACAGATTTACTATTATTAACTGCAAATCTACTATTCTTGATGGTACTTGTAGTCGATATTGTGGAGGTGATATAAGTGGAGGTCGATAATCAAAATTAGACATTGTGGTAGAACATCCTCCCATTCTATAATGAAATATTATCAGTTAGCCTACTAGAGGTGTTATGGCACCAATATTGACTTGCTCATATATACACTCAAACATAATGCCACGGTAACATCCATATGAACAGGGCCAAACTGGGAAACCAAACCAGCCCTGGCAATCTTGACGGGCTTTTGTACCTGGGGGCCGATATAGCAGCACTGCAAACTGGCCGCAAGTAACCAAAATGGCCCCCACCACTACAAAATCACCTCCCACCCTTCCGAGGAAACGCCCGATATGGACAGTTCGACCCGGCATATGAAAGCATATTTTTGCTATTCCTAACTCTAAATCTGCTTACCCTGTTACTGGTGATTGATATTGTGGAGTAAATAGAAGTGGAGGTTGATAAACTTAAATATTGTGGCAGAGTATTCCTCCTAGAAGACTCAAGAAGGTGCTGACTGGACATTTTGAGTGATATAAGAAATATGATACAGAAAGCTTGAAATGTAAAGTTTCCTTTGTGTGATTGGAACAAAAGCTTTGATAGGACTTGAATTATTGGTGTAGTGATGCAAGGCAGACAGCAAGATCTTAGCTAGGCCAACAAGGCCAGCTAAAGTCAGGAGCAGCCGGGGCACTGAGAAGGATGCATTTGAGATTATTTTGCAACTATGATAAGACTGGAAGGGCACAAGACCTTAGAGGTGATAACATGATGAGCAATACGAGACTTTGAAACACTCTACCTAAGCACTTTGGGGCAGATTCACAAAGGCATTTTGGGGTATATTAAGTAGTACTCCTGTATGCACTCTTACATAGCTTAGTGCCCCAAAACATGTAAAGTGGGAATAAAAATGTGAATAGTCAGAGAATATTCATATACAATTACTGCAAATGGAAAGGACTGTGACCTCTCTGCATGCTTGCATGTAAAAGATGCGTATTTTGAGCCGATTCACAAAGCCATGCAAGAGTGATTATAAGAGTGCAGTTACCTGTACTCATACACGCTTTTGTGAGTCGGTCTCACAGTGTCTGAGCTTTAGAATATAGCAGCAGCCGGTTCAGTGCGGCTCATCGTATATGTGTGGTACGTTCTGGTTGGTGCAGTTTTCTGCAGGCCGACACTCCCCACAGCAGTAATCGATAGTCTCTTTGATTTGTATTCCAGGAGCGGCTTTGACTCCAGGCCCTTGGAAGCTGCTGCTGAAGTGTTTTTCCTTGTTTAACACTTATTATTGCCACACTTTAGTGAATCTATTCACTGGTAGTTAAGAGTGGTTGCCTGCACACTAATTCATGTGTAATTAGTGGCATTAACAGTCAGTGCATCTTGGCAGCCTTGATGCCCCTCATTAGCCATTGGTAAGAGAACCTGCAGTGACAAGGATACAATTGGTAGGGTAGGAGAGATGACACTGAAATAGAAGGAGCAGGGTTAAGGCATGAATAAAAAGATGATGGGTAATGTAGTTCTGGCAAGGCGCTGGTGGGTTTTGGTCCTGCTCTTGGGGGCATTCAGTAAATTGTGGTACACATATAATGCCTCACGCCGGAGGAAGGCGTTTCTTGAGGTGAGTCAATCCTAGTGTATGGGCAGCCGTAAGTAAATTGAGTAACTTGTAAAAAATGTCCTTATCCATCACTAGAGAGGCATAGACATAGGTTAATCAATATATGGGATTGTAGCCTATTGAAAGCATACTTCCCTGCTCACCACTTACATAAGAAGCGATCAGATACCTTGAAAATCTGAACTTTATAGTCTTTTATTGCCATACTGAAAGAGGTTCCCATGTTACACTTCTTCCCCTCACGTCTCTTTTCTGACTTCTTCCTTCAGCCTGCACTGTCACATTCACTGATTGAAAAGGCATTTGATGCTTTTCTCAGACACGCAAAATCACAGACATTCTCCTGTACTTCACCTCCAAGCAGTCTTGAAAAAAAGCATTCCTCGATTGGCTGCTGTCCTTTCTGGTGGCTCACCACTTGTGAATCTGGCATTCACAAGAATATATGCAAAAACAACAATTGATGGACAGAATGCAGAACAATGTCATACATTCACCCCAGTACAGAGATCTGGGCCTAAATCCATCATTTTTTTGCACTCCACCCCACCCCAGTTCAGACATGGATATATGCAAATCAGCCTTGACCCTGTGCCTCATGGGAACAGTCCAACCCGAACTGCCAAGCCATGTCTTCCCTGGACCGGAATCAAGCATCCTAGGACCGGTTGCTGGCTATCAGCCGTCTTCAACCAGGATAGCTTGCCTCTAGTGGTGTGGAGAGCACGGGACTCACGTCTGAGCATACCCATCCCACTCGGGGTAACAAATTCAAAAACAACAAGAACATAACAGCTCCACTCTCGTTCAAAAGTTCTCAGCCGTACATGCCACTACCACCAAAAAACATCCGTTTATATATGGTTATGAAGCAGGTTCTAGATTTGCCTTTTCTGATTAGCCATTGCTGGGGAAAAATGTGTACATCTACATCTGACAGACCCATGCTCTGAAGCAGGATGTGATAATAAGTAAGTTGTAATTAAGCTAAATTAGAATAACATTACGAATTTTGATAACAGAACTAACAAATACATTTGATCCTCTGTTTCTCATCATTATGTCCTCTGGATCTTCACTTGCCTAAGCCTTGTAGCCGCATTGGCCATAGTTGACCCACCAGTACCAGGGCATCCCTAATTCAGATTTGGGTATCCCCAACATAGGACTATGCTCGGCAACAGCAGCTACTTCATCATCTCTGGATATGAACCAAGTCTGTGTTCGGGATATATTCTCATTCTGTCACTTCCACATCGTCCATCTTGAAGTGGCTTCAACAATGAATTACTGAGTAGCTGCTGTCTAGTCTTACCCATCCCTTAATTGACTATTAATATTATTAACTTGAAGGCCTAGTTTAGCCAGACCTCAAGATTGCTAAAGATGAACTAAGATAGTGGTGTTTCTGTGTTTCAGGAATTTTAGGCTGCATGCGTTGACGCCAGGGAGGAGCGGAATGGGGTGTCCTGAGCAGCAGAAGCTGTGACTGTCGAGCTATGCAATCCACAAAGATACTTGGCTAGATCAAAATAGAGAGGAGTGGCTAGTTAAAGGAGCTTATAAACTAACAAAAATAACCAGAAAAATGAAAACCAGAGTCACATCTCTTGGTGTAAGTTGATGAGAATGACTGGCTCTTTGTGTGTGTGTGTTTGTGTCAATGAGACTCTCTTTTGGTTAATGAATCTGTATGAAGGCATGAGACTGTTTTGTAGTCACATGCCTGCAAATTTGTGTGTGTCTGTGGCTGTGATTGTGCATTTCTAAGCCTATGGGAGTGTTGATGAGTCTTATAAGTGCCTATGTCCATGTGAGTGTGAATGACTTTGTGGGTGGGTGCGGCTGAGTGGGTCTGCTCTGTTGGTGTAAGCCTACACAAAAGACACTTTAAGAGTTTCTGAGAGAGTTTGTGGATCAGGACGCGCAAGACACTGGATCAGAGTGTGTGTGTGTGTGGGTCTAAATGTAAGTTTGTAGGTCTGCTTGTATTTATGACCGTGAATCCAGGGCATTCTCATGTGTTAATAAATGTTGGATTTTCAGGAGTTTTGCACAAAGCTCTATCCTCCTCTTATGATTAACAGGACAAACAAAAGAAACCTGCGTCCGTCTGTGTGATCATCAGCTAAAGGATATGGGTGCAACTGGCTGTTGCTGGTGGCTCAAGCATCCATTGATGAAACATTACAATAATTTTCTTTATTTATTAAGGAGTTTTATATAGCGCTAGCCTGACCTGAGGGTATCGGAGCGCTTCACAACAGTTTTTGAGCAAGATTCATACAATAAGCAGTATTCTACATATAAATAAGTTTGTCAGTCCAAGTGTCCTGAGCAGCATTGACGTAGTACGTGAGTACCTAGATAACCTCATAGAGTGCCCGTTGTCATGGGGTTGATACAATAATAAAGTGTCACAGGATCAAGAAAGGTACCGCGGGGGACACAACATGGCACAAAAGTCCAATGTGAACAGGGATTGGAGTGGCGTGAGGCCTCTTGCCACCAGTCATTGCTAAAATTGTCAGCAGAGCCTTTTGAAATCTTGCCAAACTAGCCACCCAATTATGGGGGCCTCACCGATCCCTCTCCTAGCCTGTAGAAGGTCGCACTTGCCCCAACCTCACCTTCTGCTCAGCATCTGTTGAGTTCCTTACTTGGAAGGAAGATGTTGTTGTATGTAGGGGGTCAGTATCGCTCTCCATTGTTGGACACTAAGCACAGAACCTGCCTAAAGCTATATTTACATTCCAGTGTACCAGGCCGACCAAGGTGGGTCTGAATGTTAAGCCATTGCCTTTCTGTATGTAAGACCCGGTAGAGCTGCGACAAGCCGCTTCGCAAACAGAGAGTGAATGCCAATGCTACAAGCAGCCCCCCCAGCCCCGCAGCGCGAGCCATACCTTGGCGGAGAAGGTGGGGAGGCAGAGATGGATTTTTCAGTCTTTTCATTTGAGACACGTTTTCAACCTTTGGAGATAAAAGACCTTGTCTCGACTAGAAGCTGGGGAGACAAAAGCATTAAGATTTCCTTTTGCTTTTTTACTTTTTAACTCTCTATTAGTCGTTTTTGAAGAAGTGAAAAGAATTCCATCCCCTCACTTTGCATCTCTAACACATTTGGGATTCTTTGCAAAGCCTCCTTCTTATAGCCGTACTCTCTGTCAAGTGGGTCAATGTTTCCTTTTATTATACGAAATTGCTCGAAGGCCAGTCCTTGAAGTGAGACTTCCCGAAGATGCTCTTCGGCAAAGATTTGAATAAGGGACTTCTGTGGTATGAAAGGCTAAGGAACAGTGATTCATAATTTGTGCTTGGCTATTCCAACCTCACTTTAACCTTAAATATGCATTCGCGATTCACCATGTAGAAGTTTGCATGTGGCCACATGGCCAGTTTATCCTCGCAGCTCCTTTTTAGTGCACTGTTGCTTAACCGCTACCGCGTTTTCCCGCTGTGCGCTGATTTTTGAAAAACGCGCGGTTTGTGACAAAGCCAGCTCGTCATCCGCGTAGCGCAGGTAACGTCCATGACGAGCTGGCTTTGTCATCAGCGCGGAAGGGGTTAAAGTCTGCAGCACTTGGGGAAGGCAGCTGTGTGCTTTCAGGAGTGTGCAAAGATTCTTTCTTACAACTTTCTCAGAGTTCTACGAAAAGGGGTGGGACTTCAAAAAATTGTAGTTTTACACTTTCCAAAATGTATGTGAATGTTGTGAGGTTTTTTCGGGGTGATATTTTATGTTGCAAAAGCTATATTTGCATAGATAAATGATTGCTGCTGCATAGAAGGAATCTGAAAATGATCAACTCGCAGTGCAAAGGACTGCTCCCTTTTCCATCTTGGCTGGGTTTGATTAAAGTTACAATTATCTCACAATGTGGTAAAAAAAATCTTGCTCTGTTCGGCTGATGTATTTTTTTCCTCCCCTGGAAAAGAGGACCACCGCGGTTCTATTACCCAACGAATTTCAGTTGTAAAACATGGGCCTCGTTCACAGTGGGGTCTGAAAAATATTGCTGTAAAATGGCTGCCGCAAATTCTCATGTGTCTCCCAGACAGTCCCTCATGGCCTCTGGTATTGAAATATGTGTGGAGTCAGAAAGGCAGAACATGCATTAATTCGTTTCAGCATGATAATGTGGCTCCCTAATGTCTAGGACAAGCATTAGGTGAAGGACTCAAAAGGTTTGGACTTGTAGACGTGTTGGCCCTGTGGCGTGGTTTGTGCTAGATAGCCACCTATATGCTTGTATTTCTTCAAAACACCCATACCAGGGCTACCCGATAAACTTGTTCTTTAGCTGTGCCTCGAATAGTTGTTCCTGTGATTGTTACTGGGTGTACAGCGTGATGTAAATGTACTGGTCGTATGTACCCTCGTTCGGGTCTCTCTTGCTTCTGGGTGTGACACACTCCCTGCTGGACACAACCTATCCATATGCTATGTGCTCTATGAAACTCTAACCCTTAGGAAACTGAGCATTCATGAAATAGTCAGTGTGCATGGCTAGATCAATTCTCACTCTCCTTACCACCTCATGTTTAATTGCTCAGCCTTAGTCAATGCGCCTTGTTTTATGTATCTCTTTAAACACACCCATGAAGGCCAGACTGCTTCCAACAATCTACCAACTGTGAGGCCCGGAAGGTGCCAGGAACCCATTGGAAATCAAATGCATCACAGCCATATCAGGAGTGTGAAGGGCAATATACATAATACAATATAAAAAGAATCCATCAAGCCTGGCTACCTGTTGTGAGACTGGTTTGTGGGTTTTTTTCATGTGCCCTTGCGCCGGTCGACAACTATCCAATGTAACTACCAACCTCCTTATTTGCTCATCTTGGCAGCCCAGTCTTTGCGGTCCTTTAGAGCCCTCAAGCTTCCTGCACGGAAACCACAGAAGACTGACTGTCTGTACTACATACATGTCAATAGACCCGATTCAGGCGGAAGACTCCCGATTTTTAAAGCCAAAATTGCTTAATTTTAGGTGTCTCCCACGTTAATTTTTCTCTGTTTCCATACAAGTCAATGGGGAAATGCATTTTTCCCCGAAAAAATGTGTCCATTTTACTTTTCTAAAATGTTAGCATGTATGGTACCACGTAACTTGTGCCGGGAGTGTCTGACAAGAAGCCCCTCTGGAATGGGGCTGAGGCGAAGGGCCATCACCAGAGCCTATGCCTACTTCCTTCCTCTACCCAGATGGTGCCCCACCACCCACCCACCCAGGCTTTGGCATTAGGGCCAGTACTGCTGATTTCGAAACTAGGGAACCAGGTTTGAGTCACAGTATCGGCACAACATCCTCTGGATTCTAGGCAAATCGCTTAATCTCCTCATGCCTGTAAGCAATACATGTGACCTTGTGTAATGGATCTGGTGCTCAGCTAAAGCACTCCAATTTGGCATCTGGGTCGAGTTCATGCTATATAAAAACTACACACAAAAAAATACAAAAAGGTAAAAACAAATCCTTAACATAGGCAAAAATAGTCATTACCTGGCTGATTTGTATAATGTGAAACCAGAAAACCTGGATAAATTGTGTCTTCGCTGCTTAAATTGTGTGATCTTGGACAAATATTTTATTTCACCGAAACTCTTTTTTCTTCATTATCATAAATGAAAACAATTTCAAATATGCGAGTTCAGAATACCATTTGTACAAAAAACATTTGAGTTTGATTGAATAGACTGTGTGTAGCTCTATAGTTAATCTGGGCCACTAAAAGGCGTTTTTCTGACTATGCCTTGCCTCTTAGTGCACTAATAATTTGTTTAAAAACTTTACTTTTAGTAAGTTCTTCTCAGTGCAATGAATGTGACGCACTAATGTCATTCACGTTATAGAAATACAATTTGTTTTCATTTTGAAGCGACTTAATCTTATTTTAGTTATATGTTTATTGTGTTATTTTCATAGCAAACGTTTTCAGGGCCTGGCTCGTGCCCGGGCTCTAAGATCCGAGCTAGACTCTTGGTTAGGCTCTCCTTGCAAATTTATTGGCTCGCTCACCTCTAGTTCGGAGAGCCATTGCCAAGCCCACCTGCGCCTCGCCACGAAGGCAGGGTGGGGAGTAAAGGGTTACATTTCAAAACGACCCCCTTAAAAACCCACCTAAAAAAAAAAAAATCTTGACCGCTGTCCAGGTTTGCTAATTTAAAAAATAAAAAGCTGCCAAAAAGCAGCAAAAAAAGACCACTCGACATTCAGAAACCAAGGGGCAGATTTACAAGCCCCTTGCAACACTTTTACGCCGCCATTGCGTCACTTTTGTGACGCAGCGGCGGCGTAAACCATGCGCCACGTTGCGACTTATTTACAACGAGACGCATCTAGGCAGATGCGTCACGTTGTAAAGCCCTGCGCCACATGAAACCTGAGTCTGGTTTCATGTGGGCGTTCTGTCACAGGGTGGGCGTTCCATCGCAGGAAAGCCCCGTAAAACTGACGCAGTGAAATAGACAAGATTTCACCGAGTCAGTTTTACGACGCTGCTGCGTCAAATCCTTACATCTGCTTGAAGCAAGCGTAAGGAGTGAGGCACCATGTTGAGTATGGGCAGCCCCTGTGCATTGCAGGAGTTGCGTCGCTCTTGCGAAGCGACTCCAGCAATGCGCCGCCCGTGCGCCTCAAGATGCGTCACGCATCTGCCCCTCCTTGCACCATGGTTCGCCGCATTGTAAATGCGACACATCTGTGGTGGCGCAAGGGGGGGATTACGTGACGCATCTGTTCTGGCGCATCCCTGCTGATTTGCAGAGATGCGCCAGAAGACGTAAATATGCCCCCAAGTTATTAGCTTTGTGGCTTTGAGAACAAGCATTGGAAATGCAATCGGGCTCGGATTTATTGGAGTTTGAGCTAATGGCATTGTAAATGGCAATGTCTTTTCGCCATGTGTTATGGAGTGTGTGCATGTGGTGTGTAGTGGAATTATGTGGGTTAGATTGGAATTGTAGCAATGGTGGCATGCTGTGCTTTACATGAATATGTTTAAAAGTAAAGTGTACCATACTGAGATTGCTACAATAGTTAATTGTGGATGCGTTAACAATTGATGTGTGCACTGATGGCTGGTGGTGTGTGTGACTGCCTGTAGAAATTGTGCGCTGGTGGTGTGTGTGCTTGGTAAAAGAGTGCACTGCCGGCTGGAGGTGTGTGTGCCTGGTGGAAGGGTGCACTGACGGCTGGTGGGTGTGTGGTTGGTAAAAGCGTGCACAGATGGCTGATGGTGTGTGTGTTTGGTGAAAGCGTGCACTGACGGTTGCTGGTGAGTGCGCCTTGTAAAAGTATGCACTGACGGCTGGTGTTGTGCGCCTGGTGGTGTTTGTGGTTCGTGAAAGCGTGCATTGATGGCTGGTGGTGTTTGGCCCTGGTGAAAGCGTGCACTGACGGCTGGTGGTGTGTTGTTGTGTGTGTGGTTGTGTGTGTAGTGGTGAGTGTGTGGTGGTGAGTCTGTGGGGGTGAGTGTGTGGTATTGAGTGTGTTACACCAATGTGGCGCACTGGTGCCACTGCACCTGCTGCAGCAATGGTAGCTACGCCACACTGGTGCCACTGTACCTGCTGCAACAATGATAGCTACACCACACTGGTGCCACTGCACCTGCTGCAGCAATGGTACCTACGCCACACTGGTGCCACTGCACCTACTGCAGCAATGGTACCTACACCACACTGGTGCCACTGCACCTGCTGAACAATGGTACCTACACCGCACTGTTGCCCCTGCACCGCCACACTAGTGCCACTGCACCTGCTGCACTAATGATAGCTATACCTCACTGGTGCCACTGCACCTGCTCCACTAATGATAACTATACCACACTAGTGCCACTGCACCTGCTGCACAATGGTAGCTACGCTACACTGGTGCCACTGCACCTGCTCCAGTAATGATAGCTATACCATACTGGTGCCAGTGCTGGTATCACTCCACCTGCTCCACCAAAGATACTTACACCACACTGGTGCCACTGCACCTGCTGCACAAGGGTAGCTATGCCACACTGGTGCAACTGCACCTGCTGCACAAGTGTAGCTATGCCACACTGGTGCCACTGCACCTCCTGCACAAGGGTAGCTATGCCACACTGGTGCAACTGCACCTGCTGCACAAGTGTAGCTATGCCACACTGGTGCCACTGCACCTGCTCCACCAAAGATACTTACACCACACTGGTGCCACTGCACCTGCTGCACAATGGTAGCTATGCCACAGTGGTGCCACTGCACCTCCTGCACAAGGGTAGCTATGCCACACTGGTGCCACTGCACCTGCTGCACAAGTGTAGCTATGCCACACTAGTGCCACTGCACCTGCTGCACAAGTGTAGCTATGCCACACTGGTGCCACTGCACCTACTGCACAATGGTAGCTACGCCACACTGGTGGTACTACACCTGCTGCGCAATCATAGCTAAGTAACACTGATAACACCTCACCTGCTCCACGAATGGTAACTACGCCACACACTGGTGCCACTGCACCTGCTGCACAATCATAGCTAAGCAACACTACCACTGCACCTGCTCCACCTATGGTAGCTACCACTCACCGGTACCACTGCACATGCTGCACCAATGATAGCTACGCCACACTGGTGCCACTGCACCTGCTGCACAATCATAGCTAAGTAACACTGATAACACTGCACCTGCTACACAACGCCATCTACCACACACTGGTGCCACTGCACCTGCTGCACAATCATAGCTAAGCAACACTACTACTGCAACTGCTCCACCTATGGTAGCTACCACACACTGGTACCACTGCACCTGCTGCACTAAACTGGTACCACAGCACCTGCTCCACCAATGGTAGCTATGCCTACGCCACACTGGTACCACTGCACCTGCTCCACCAAATATACTTACACCACACTGGTGCCACTGCACCTGCTGCACAATGGTAGCTATGCCATAGTGGTGCCACTGCACCTCCTGCACAAGGGTAGCTATGCCACACTGGTGCAACTGCACCTGCTGCACAAGTGTAGCTATGCCACACTGGTGCAACTGCACCTGCTGCACAATCATAGCTAAGTAACACTGATAACACTGCACCTGCTACACAACGGCAGCTACCACACACTGGTGCCACTGTACCTGCTGCACAATCATAGCTAAGCAACACTACCACTGCACCTGCTCCACCAATGGTAGCTACCACACACTGGTACCACTGCACCTGCTGCACTAAACTGGTACCACAGCACCTGCTCCACCAATGGTAGCTACGCCTATGCCACACTGGTAACACTGCACCTGCTCCACCAAAGATACTTACACCACACTGGTGCCACTGCACCTGCTGCACAATGGTAGCTATGCCACAGTGGTGCCACTGCACCTCCTGCCCAAGGGTAGCTATGCCACACTAGTGCAACTGCACCTGCTGCACAAGTTTAGCTATGCCACACTGGTGCCACTGCACCTGCTCCACCAAAGATACTTACACCACACTGGTCCCACTGCACCTGCTGCACAATGGTAGCTATGCCACACTGGTGCCACTGCACCTCCTGCACAAGGGTAGCTATGCCACACTGGTGCAACTGCACCTGCTGCACAAGTATAGCTATGCCACACTGGTGCAACTGTACCTGCTGCACAATCATAGCTAAGTACCACTGATAACACTGCACCTGCTATACAACGGCAGCTACCACACACTGGTGCCACTGCACCTGCTGCACAATCATAGCTAAGCAACACTACCACTGCACCTGCTCCACCAATGGTAGCTACCACACACTGGTACCACTGCACCTGCTGCACTAAACTGGTACCACAGCACCTGCTCCACCAATGGTAGCTACGCCTACGCCACACTGGTAACACTGCACCTGCTCCACCAAAGATACTTACACCACACTGGTGCCACTGCACCTGCTGCACAATGGTAGCTATGCCACAGTGGTGCCACTGCACCTCCTGCCCAAGGGTAGCTATGCCACACTAGTGCAACTGCACCTGCTACACAAGTTTAGCTATGCCACACTGGTGCCACTGCACCTGCTCCACCAAAGATATTTACACCACACTGGTGCCACTGCACCTGCTGCACAATGGTAGCTATGCCACAGTGGTGCCACTGCACCTCCTGCACAAGGGTAGCTATGCCACACTGGTGCAACTGCACCTGCTGCACAAGTGTAGCTATGCCACACTGGTGCCACTGCACCTGCTGCACAATGGTAGCTACGCCACACTGGTGGTACTACACCTGCTGCGCAATCATAGCTAAGTAACACTGATAACACCTCACCTGCTCCACGAATGGTAACTACACCACACACTGGTGCCACTGCACCTGCTGCACAATCATAGCTAAGCAACACTACCACTGCACCTGCTCCACCAATGGTAGCTACCACTCACCGGTACCACTGCACATGCTGCACCAAGGATAGCTACGCCATACTGGTGCCACTGCACCTGCTGCACAATCATAGCTAAGTAACACTGATAACACTGCACCTGCTACACCCTACGCCATCTACCACACACTGGTGCCACTGCACCTGCTACACAATCATAGCTAAGCAACACTACCACTGCAACTGCTCCACCTATGGTAGCTACCACACACTGGTACCACTGCACCTGCTGCACTAAACTTTAACCACAGCACCTGCTTCACCAATGGTAGCTACGCCTACGCCACACTGGTACCACTGCACCTGCTGCACTAAACTGGTACCACAGCACCTGCTCCACCAATGGTAGCTACGCCTACGCCACACTGGTGCCACTGCACCTGCTGCACAATGGTAGCTATGCCACAGTGGTGCCACTGCACCTCCTGCACAAGGGTAGCTATGCCACACTGGTGCAACTGCACCTGCTGCACAAGTGTAGCTATGCCACACTGGTGCAACTGCACCTGCTGCACAATCATAGCTAAGTAACACTGATAACACTGCACCTGCTACACAACGGCAGCTACCACACACTGGTGCCACTGCACCTGCTGCACAATCATAGCTAAACAACACTACCACTGCACCTGCTCCACCAATGGTAGCTACCACACACTGGTACCACTGCACCTGCTGCACTAAACTGGTACCACAGCACCTGCTCCACCAATGGTAGCTACGCCTACGCCAAACTGGTAACACTGCACCTGCCTCCACCAAAGATACTTACACCACACTGGTGCCACTGCACCTGCTGCACAATGGTAGCTATGCCACAGTGGTGCCACTGCACCTCCTGCCCAAGGGTAGCTATGCCACACTAGTGCAACTGCACCTGCTGCACAAGTTTAGCTATGCCACACTGGTGCCACTGCACCTGCTCCACCAAAGATACTTACACCACAATGGTGCCACTGCACCTGCTGCACAATGGTAGCTATGCCACACTGGTGCCACTGCACCTCCTGCCCAAGGGTAGCTATGCCACACTAGTGCAACTGCACCTGCTGCACAAGTTTAGCTATGCCACACTGGTGCCACTGCACCTGCTCCACCAAAGATACTTACACCACACTGGTCCCACTGCACCTGCTGCACAATGGTAGCTATGCCACACTGGTGCCACTGCACCTCCTGCACAAGGGTAGCTATGCCACACTGGTGCAACTGCACCTGCTGCACAAGTATAGCTATGCCACACTGGTGCAACTGCACCTGCTGCACAAGTGTAGCTATGCCACACTGGTGCCACTGCACCTACTGCACAATGGTAGTTATGCCACAGTGGTGCCACTGCACCTCCTGCCCAAGGGTAGCTATGCCACACTAGTGCAACTGCACCTGCTGCACAAGTTTAGCTATGCCACACTGGTGCCACTGCACCTGCTCCACCAAAGATACTTACACCACAATGGTGCCACTGCACCTGCTGCACAATGGTAGCTATGCCACACTGGTGCCACTGCACCTCCTGCACAAGGGTAACTATGCCACACTGGTGCAACTGCACCTGCTGCACAAGTATAGCTATGCCATACTGGTGCCACTGCACGTGCTCCACCAAAGATACTTACACCACACTGGTGCCACTGCACCTGCTGCACAATGGTATCTATGCCACAGTGGTGCCACTGCACCTCCTGCACAAGGGTAGCTATGCCACACTGGTTCTGGATGCAATCTCTTCGGCCTTTGAGTTCCTGAAGGATCTGGCCCAGAGCATAGTGTAAGTGTGTAAATACGTTGGTAAAGTTTTGATGTATCTCACTTTTTCAGTACAGGAAGAGATACTTTACTATTATGCTTTCTGAGGGAGATTAGAACACATACAAGGTAAACAAAGAACCAAATCTTTGAAACGTGTTAAACCCCAAAAAGTTTATTCACTTAGTTATGTATTTAACGGCAACAACATTTCAAACAGAAATATTGTCCACAGGGACAGTAACCCCGCATATCATGAAAGCGAGGTTAGGTGGTAGTTTACTACAGTAATTAAGGTAAGACATAAAGTGATTGATTAACACTGAAAACAAACAATATTTTTACCACTTAGCTCTAACAACAAACTCAACTAAAATGTAAATATTCAACATGGGTCAGTGAGGGGCAGTAGGAATCGCACTTGCAGGAGACACTTTAGGGTCGATGTAAACTTGCCAACTGAAAGGTAAGCTCGGCTAGCACCGAGAATCAGTCGAGAGGTCCTATAGGTAAAATGACGTCATGTTTATAAAAAAAATTCCGAAATTTTTACACGAAGCACAAACAACATAGTTCACTACGTTATTTGTTGGAGTGTAGGGTTATGTTCTTTATATTGTTTATGTCAGTGTTACAATTGCAAGAGAGCAGATGATTTCCACTTACTGCAGGTGATGCATATCTTTACCTTTCTGGATATTCGAGTAGTACTTCATATTTTCCTGGCAAGAACGTTTATAGCAACACACAATCCATTGTTCTTCTCTTTAACATGCTCCGAGGCATTCTGGCATTCTAATCACTTGCTCACTTCTTTATTTATTTATTTTTCCGGTTTTATGTAGATAATACCAGACCCAATGGTGAGCAGACCACCACGTATACATAGGTTCCAAGGTGGCACAGAAATATGCAATTTTGCATAATGGAGTTTGCTGGAGCTAGGATCAAACCTATAAAACACCTGAGGGATATATTTCTTTTTAAGATAGACATGTATTGTAAGATTATAATAAGTTAATACATTTTTTTGGGTTAAAAACAGTCATCGGTCAGTGAAATGTTATCTTTAGCAGTTCTTGTGTGGAAATGGTGTTGAAATAAAACAGAACAAGCACGAACGCGCGCCACTCACTGCAGACTGGTGAACGCGCCCAGAACATCTGGATTCCAATACTGCGGCCCCCTGACAGCTGTAATTGATAATTAATTGCGCTCCCCTGCGCGTGACCGCACACAATATGCAGGAAGTCTACATTGAGAAATTCCTACGGCCTATGGCGTGCTGCCTTACTATAACACAGCCTTGCCAGGACCTATTGCAAAGCATATGCCACAAAAACACCATGAAAATTCTCGCGCATAATGGAATGTCTGGCATTTTTCAACTGCTTTTCTGCAAGCTCTTACAAGAGGGCTTCGAAACTCCGCCCACTTCTGACGAAGTGGCGCAGGCCTCGCCCTAAAAACCACAGTTCAAAAAATGTAAACCGTGTACAGTCTAGCCCCGTTCTTTAAACTGGAAGCTGTAGGCTCACACCAGTTCCTGTCTTGTGAAGGCTGAAGAGGGGTTCTGGGAAAACACTTTCCTGTACAAATCCACGACAAAACAATGAAAGGACCCAAGCTGGAGGCCGCTGACTAATAGCTTAAACGTCCACGCGCAGCTCGGAAACGAACCAGGCTGCTTCGAGGAAGACAGGCCGGGAAACAATAAAATGTTATGGTAACGAACATGGCGGTAAAATACTTGTGCCCTCGGGCGACGAGAGTTACAAGGTGCTGTCTGCTTAAGTGGTGCGATGACTGTAGGGGCTTGGAGGGCTCCCTTCGGATTCTCTCACTCGTTCAAAGGTGAGGTTTCACGAGCAGGCCCTCCCTGAGCATCTGAAATTAGACTTTGAGTTCAAGCATATGCGACCCATCCTATCCCCTCCTCTGTCCAATCCCCATTCTTTGACTGCCTCTCTCTCAAGCCCGCGCCACATGTATCCATATAACACCTTTTCTTTCCCATGATGCACCTCTATCGAACTACAGTCTTGAATATACTGCTCACCGTGGGCCGAACCAGGCCCCCCAACTTCACCTTGTGAGAGGAGGCGGGAGCCTAAAGGGCCGTGGTCTGTGGAATGGGTGGGGTCATAAGCTCAGTGTATATAAAGGCATGAGGAGGCGGGGTCATGGGCAGTGGGAGGGATTTTGTACCAACTGACCCCTGACAACTTCCTAACCCTCCAGCAGTGGTGTAGGAAGGGGGGTGCAGTGGGTGCGGGCCTCCCCGGGTGTCATCACGGCGGGGGTTGACAAAATGGCACTGAGGGGGGTGACAAAATGGCAAAAATATGTGTAACTATCGTTTTTTTCCTTATTTTAATAATTTCAATGTGGGCGGGGGTGACAAGCAATTTTCCACACCGGGTACCACCTGACCTTGCTACGCCACTGCCATCCAGACTCCAAAACAAAATCTTCTGCTTCTAATGTCCCGGGGAGTTTGCAGAAACCCCCATGGATATCAGAAGATCCGACCCTCCAGATACCAGTCGAAAATGTCCCTGCCCAGAAGTTTCCAGATCATGTTATCTTCCACTGTGTGATATCGGCTCCTCACCCAGAGACTGCGGGAGCTGTGTCAATACACTTTGGGACCATGTGTGTGGCAGGTCTGCGGGTCGCTGGTCCCGCCATATATGAAAGAATTACAAATGAACCCTCAGAAAAGCAGTGCTGGTCCCACAGAATATTTTCTAAACTATCTACCCATATATAATGGTCAATTTGTTTGGAGGCAAGTTTTCTTGTAAGTCCAGAAAAGTTCAAATTTTTTCAATTCATACATGGCTAAAAAAAAACAACAAAAAAAACCAGCAATTATAGGGGGCCAGGGTTTTTGTCAGGCTCCCATCGACCATGGTGCTAAACCCCAGGGTTGCTGAATATCAACACTGTAGGTTTTACGGCAAGACTGCCCTACACGCTAAATTCCTACAGACATCAATGTGAGAGTGTACCCTTATCGGTTAAATGCATCTAGAAACGTTTCTACAGCTTAAAAGATAAATATGGATACACAACAATAAAATGAGCAAAAAATCTGTACAAGTGAGACAGAAATGTAAAAAAAAAAAATATCCTAAGATCCTTAAATTATGGATGAAGCTATGGACAATAAATGTAATTTACTTTAAGATGCCCTTTAACTCCTTAACGGCGGCGCGATTTTGCGGAAGTGCGGCACTTCCGCAAAAAGGGCGGGGCCGCGTCGGCCATTGGCCGACGGCAGCACTGGGGAGGTAGTGCTGCCGTCGGCCAATGGCCGACGGCAGCAAGGAACGGGTTAAGCTGTTCATGAATCCACCACTTGATTATTTAGACGGCCACACACTACTACCAGTTATCTCAGAAGAAAACTTGGTATTCAGCGAGTTAATTTTAACACAGAGGTTGGGCTAATACCATAGGTTTGCCCCTCTAACCAATACATGATCTTATAAAGACTTTATAAAGATAATATATATCATCAAGGTGCACGACGTTGATGAAAAGACATCTCCTTCAAAAACTCAATGACTCTTTTATGTTGCATTTCTTTGCACTGAGAATGATTTGCCAAATTTCTATCCACTCCACAATATATTTGATTTCATCCTCCATTGTTACCATTCGCTCTGGAGCAAATTCCCTACCACAGACCTTCATGTTAACTACAACTGGCATACTGTACCACTTTTTTATTTATTGATAAGGACTGAGACCAGCTTTTTAAAGCACTACTCTCATCGCTTCTTTTGCCTCAGAAAGAACTTTATCACCAAGCTGTTTCCATGTTCTGACCAGGACTATTTCACAAAAAAGAAACCAGAGTGAGGGTTCTGCAAAGGCCTTGAACAACCTTAGAGACCCTGTATTCCAGGAATCCACCAATTCTATTTTTTTTTAGGTGTGAGTGCACCATTACAACAATGATATCCAAGAACCCATGCCCAGAGTTTTAATTTCGAGGCAGACGCACCTTCTATGCAGGCATCTCCCTTTTCCCAGATTTACTCTTTCAATACTTTTTTAGCTGTTTGAGGTATCTTTTGTTGCGCTGTGATTTATATGAGTAAATATTATGATTCTAGATCGTGAATGACATTTGTAGTCATTCACCCAATGTGCTCCTCTACTGAATGGGGTCTCCTCTTCAGGCCTTTACACTGAGCGGAACAAAGATTAGAGGCACACATCCTTTGTTTCATCATTTACTGTGCTATCAGAGTTGGTGACTCAAAGTTAGTCACATGCTGATAATCTCTTTAGATACTGCTTCCTGTAATTTGTAGGCTGCAGAACAGCACTCAGCCGTGCAAGCACAGTAACAACATAGCAGTCGGCATGGTGCATTGTATACCATGAGCCTATAATGCCTGAAAATGTTCTTGTTATTTTTTTTAATGATAAAATTTCATTCATTTTAAGTTGGTAACAACACAGAACAAAGATTGCCTGTCCGACTTCCACGTACAATACCCTCGGTGTGGGGACGTGATAACAAAAGCTGTCTCATCAGCCACTGAGAATTTTGATCCTAAGCCGGAGAAGGTCCACCATCGTCGTCCCAATATCTTGGCATAGTTGCATGGACCACCACTATGCCAGGTACAGGGATCATTCTCCTCATTACTTTTGGTACATTTCCTCCATTGGAATGATATTTCCACAAATTCTCGATTTGTAAAAGTGTAAGAATATTCTTGATCAACTTGAATTGAGAGGGAAACAGAGATTCTTTAGTATATTTTGTGTGCAAGCAAATGCTCGATCTGCATAAGAACTTTTCTTCCATTATCTAAATTGATTATCCCAGTGGTACTCTATTTAAGCATGGCTATGCTCCATAGTCTACTTTTATGTAATCTATGTTGGTTCCAGTGTCACTTGGCTGAATAATATAATAATAATCCTGCATTTGGAAAGCACACAGCTACCCGTAGTAGGTTTCCCGGCGCTGGGGCCCGTCGGGAAGATTAAGCGAGCTATTGCCCAGAGTCACATGGTGCTAGGCAGACACCTGCCGCCGGTGCCGGGGATCGAACCGCGATCCCCAGCATCCGGCGTCAGTTGCCCTGGCTGCTGCGCCACACCTCTTCCACCTGAACACAGGCCCCAGATCTAAGCAGGCTCATAATTGAAAAATGCAGTCCACGCATGACTCTTTTCGAGGTAAGACTGGACTCTTAAGGTTGTGGAAACTCCTTATGAAAGGGACACTCCTCTAAAATGGAGGCTGTTGGCCAAAGAGAAAACAGGGACACCAGGCATCTCCGTAGATCTTTGTTTACTACGCAGTTGTGCGCTGGTGAAGAAGACGGGTGGGGCCATTCAGGGACTAGGGAGCTATTTTGTCTTGGTTGTTTCTAAGTAAAGCACATTTGGACTGCTGGAGCGGGTGCATGTTCCTAAAGGCTTAGAGCACTGCATGTGGAGGCTGTTTGGCTTTGGATAACCCAAGACAAGTGTGTAATCCTGGGGAAGGGAGTGGAGTCAGTGAGATTAGATCTGGGCCTTAGCGGTGGTGTGCCCCATGGAGAGAAGGCACATAAGGAGCAGCATTAGAACGACAGGAGCAAGCAGCTGAGAGCATGGGCGTCCGCAGAAATTTTTCCAGGGGGGGGCAACATTTTTACTTCATCAACATCCTCCGACATGATTGTGCACAAGTATTAAATAAACAAATAAAAAAATCTAATTAGACAAAGAGCTTAAATAAACAAAGAAACCCATGGGGTGGGAGAAAAATCATGTGAGGCTTCACAGCAGATTACCTGGCAACCACAATGAAAAAGAGGAAAAAACAAACAAGCATTGGCATAGCCAATAGGTCTCGCCTTTGGGACCTCATAAGTGTTTAGCCATGCAACACTTGAAGTTGTTGCACCAAGGATATTGTACTAGACAACTAAACACTTATAAGGTTCCAAAGGGGAGACCTATTGGCTATGTCAATGCTGGTTTTTTTTTTTTAATGACAAGCAGTGCTATATGGCTTCGGCTGCCACTTAGTCCACCACATCCCACGTAGATGCTGCAGCCATCTTTGAATGGTTTTAAAGCCAATTCAAAAGCTGTCACCAGTGTATGTTAATCCCTATCTCAACTGTGAGACTGCTCTCCTGCTTCCCAATTCTATTAAATACAAATGATGTAAAAAGAACATCCCTTTCTGAGCTGCACGGCTCATCCTACCTGCGTTTCATGCGCAGATTTGAAATACTGATGGTTTGGGCTTCCCGGAATTCAACTGGTTGAGAGGTAGACAGGTGTAGAGAGGTAGAGAGAGGTAGAGAGAGAGAGAGGTGTAGAGAGGTAGAGAGACAGAGGTAGAGAGAAGTAGAGAGAGAGGTAGAGAGGTAGAGAGGTAGAAAGAGGTAGAGGTAGAGGTAGGGAGAGAGAGAGAGATAGAGAGAGAGGTAAAGGTGTAAAGGTAGAGAGAGAGGTAGAGAGATAGAGAGATAGAGGGAGAGGTAGAGAGAGAGAGGTAGAGAGAGAGAGAGAGAGAGAGGTAGAGGGAGAGAGGTAGAGAGAGAGGGGTAGAGGTAGAGAGGTAGAGGTAGCGAGAGAGTGGGAGAGGTAGAGAGGGTGAGAGAGGTAAAGAGATAAAGAGGTAGAGAGAGAGGTCAATCAATCAATCAATCAAGGTATTTATATAGCGCACTACTCACCCGAAGGGTCTCAAGGCGCTGGGTGAGGGGGGGTCCGCTACTGCTCGAACAGCCAGGTCTTGAGCTGCTTCCTGAATGCGAGGTGGTCCTGGGTCAGGCGGAGGTGGGTCGGGAGGGAGTTCCAAGTCTTGGCAGCCAGGTAGGAGAAGGACCTTCCCCCTGTGGTGGCTCTCCGGATGCGGGGGACGGCGGCGAGGGCGTGTCCGGTCGATCGAAGCAGGCGTGTGGGAGCGTAGAAGTTGAGGCGGCTGTTGAGGTATCCTGGGCCTTGGTTGTGTAGGGCTTTGTGTGCGTGGGTGAGGAGACGGAAGGTGATTCTCTTGTTGACCGGGAGCCAGTGCAGGTCTCTCAGGTGTCCGGAGATGTGGCTGCGACGGGGGGTGTCCAGGATGAGTCATGCTGAGGCGTTTTGGATCCGCTGGAGTCTCTTCTGGAGTTTGGCGGTGGTTCCTGCGTAGAGGGAGTTGCCGTAGTCCAGACGGCTGGTGACCTGGCTGACCGTCTTCCTGGTCTCGGTAGGGATCCACCGGAAGATCTTACGTAGCATGCGCAGGATGTTGAAGCACGACGAGGAGACGGCGTTGACTTGTCTGGTCATGGAGAGGGAGGAGTCCAGGATGAAGCCCAGGTTGCGTGCGTGGTCTGTTGGTTTGGGTGCGCTGCCCAGGGCGGGGGGCAACCAGGAGTTGTCCCAGGCGGAGGGTGAGGATCCCAGGATGAGGACTTCCGTCTTGTCCGAGTTCAGTTTCAGGCGGCTGTTCATCATCCACTTGGCTACGTATGTCATCCCTTCGTGTAGATTGGCTCTGGCGGTGGCGGGGTCGTTGGTGAGGGAGAGGATCAGCTGGGTGTCGTCGGCGTAGGAGATGATGTTGAGGTTGTGTTGGCGTGCGATGGCCGCGAGGGGGCTCATGTAAACGTTGAAGAGGGTTGGGCTGAGCGAGGAGCCTTGAGGAACGCCGCAGATGACTTCGGTGGCTTCTGATCTGAACGGGGGGAGATGATCCACTCCAGTGCCTTCTCCTGGATTCCGACGTTGCTGAGGCGCTGCACTAGGGTACGGTGGCAGACAGTGTTGAAAGCCGCGGAGAGGTCTAGGAGGATGAGGGCCGCTGTTTCTCCGTTGTCGAGCAGGGCTCGGATATCATCGGTGGCTGCGATCAGGGCGGTCTCGGTGCTGTGGTTGGCCCGGAAGCCAGACTGCGAGAGGTCGAAGGATCCGTTCGTCTCAAGGAAGGCGGCCAGCTGTTTGTTGACGGTCTTCTCGATGACTTTTGCAGGAAACGGGAGCAGCGAGATGGGGCGGTAGTTCTTGAGGTCGGTGGGGTCGGCTGAAGGCTTCTTTAGTAGAGCGCTGAGTTCCGGGAAGGTAGCGGTGTCGAAGGAGGTGTTGATGATGTCCCGCAGGTAGGGTGCGATGACAGCGTCGGCCTTGTTGAAGACGTGGTGAGGGCAGGGGTCGGTCGGAGATCCAGAGTGGATGGAGTTCATCGTGCGGATGGTGTCTTCGGTGCTGGTCGGGGTCCAGTCGCGGAGGGTGGTGTTGGGGGGCGGTGGCTCGGTTGTGGCGTGCGTTGGTTGCGTGCTGAAGCTGTTGTGTATGTCCGCGATCTTGTTGTGGAAGTAGGAGGCGAGGGAGTTGCAGAGGTCTTGTGAAGGGGTGATGTCGTTGTTTCCGGCGTTGGGGTTGGAGAGAGAGAGAGAGAGAGAGTTAGAGAGAGAGAGGTAGAGAGAGAGGTAGAGAGAGAGGTAGAGAAAGAGGTAGAGAAAGAGAGAGAGAGAGAGGTAGAGAGGGGTAGAGAGGGGTAGAGTGAGAGGTAGGGAGTGGTAGAGAGAGAGAGAGAGAGAGGTAGAGAGAGAGAGGTAGAGGTAGGGAGAGAGAGAGAGATAGAGAGAGAGGTAGAGAGAGAGGTAGAGAGGTAGAGAGAGAAAGAGGGGTAGAGAGAGAGCAGAGGTAGAGAGAGAGAGGTAGAGAGAGAGAGAGAGCAGTAGAGAGAGAGAGAGAGGTAGAGAGAGACGTACAGGTAGAGCGAGAGAGAGAGAGAGTGGTAGAGAGAGCGGTAGAGAGAGAGAGAGAGGTAGAGTAATAGAGGTAGAGAGAGCGGTAGAGAGAGAGGTAGAGAGAGAGGGGTAGAGAGAGAGAGGTAGAGGTAGAGGTAGAGGTAGGGAGAGAGAGGTAGAGGGAGAGAGGGAGAGAGGTAGAGGTAGAGGTAGAGAGGTAGAGGTAGAGGTAGAGAGGTAGAGTTGGAGAGAGTAGTAGAGGGAGAGAGAGAGAGAGGTAGAGAGGGAGAGGAAGAGGGAGAGGAATAGAGAGGGGTAGAGAGAGGGTTAGAGAGAGCGGTAGAGAGAGCGGTAGAGAGAGAGAGGTAGAGTGAGAGAGGTAGAGGTAGAGGTAGGGAGGTAGAGAGAGAGGGGTAGAGAGAGAGAGGTAGATAGAGGTAGCGAGAGAGGCAGAGAGAGAGGTAGAGAGAGAGCAGTAGAGAGAGAGAGAGAGGCAGAGAGAGAGAGAGGTAGAGAGGTAGAGGTCGAGAGAGAGAGAGAGAGAGAGAGAGGTAGAGAGTGAGAGGTAGAGAGAAGCAGAGAGAGAGAGAGGTAGAGGTAGGGAGAGAGAGAGAGGTAGAGGTAGGGAGGGAGAGAGAGAGGTAGGGAGAGAGAGAGGTAGGGAGAGAGAGGTAGAGAGAGGTAGAGAGAGAGAGGTAGAGAGGTAGAGGTAGAGAGGTAGAGAGGTAGAGAGAGGTTGAGAGAGAGGTAAAGAGAGAGAGGAAGAGGGGGAAGAGAGAGAGGTAGAGAGAGAGAGGTAGACGTAGAGAGAGAGAGAGGTAGAGAGAGAGAGGTAGAGGTAGAGAGAGAGAGAGAGGTAGAGAGAGAGAGGTAGAGGTAGAGAGAGAGGTAGAGAGAGAGGTAGAGAGAGAGAGAGGTAGAGGTAGAGAGGTACTGGTAGAGAGGTAGTGGTAGAGAGGTAGAGAGAGAGAGGTGGAGAGAGAGAGGTAGAGAGAGAGAGGTAGCAAGAGAGGTAGAGAGAGAGGTAGAGAGAGAGGTAGAGAGAGAGAGAGATAGAGAGGGAGAGGTAGAGAGAGAAAGGTAGAGAGAGAGAGGTAGAGAGAGAGGTAGAGAGAGAGGTAGAGGTAGAGAGAGAGGGGTAGAGAGAGAGATAGAGAGATAGCGAGAGGTAGAGAGGTGTAGAGAGAGGTGTAGAGAGAGAGCTAGAGGTAAAGAGAGACATAGAGAGAGAGACGTAGAGAGAGGTAGAGAGGTAGAGAGAGAGAGGTAGAGAGAGAGAGGTAGAGAGAGAGGTAGTGGTAGAGAGGTAGAGAGGGAGAGGTGGAGAGAGAGAGGCAGAGAGAGAGAGGTAGAGAGAGAGGTAGAGAGAGAGGTAGAGAGAGAGGTAGAGAGAGAGAGGTAGAGAGAGAGGTAGAGAGAGAGGTAGAGAGAGAGGTAGAGGTAGAGAGGTAGAGGTAGAGAGAGAGGTAGAGAGAGAGAGGTAGAGAGAGACAGAGGTAGAGAGAGACAGAGGTAGAGAGAGAGAGAGAGGTAGCGAGAGGTAGAGAGGTGTAGAGAGAGAGGTAGAGGTAAAGAGAGACATAGAGAGAGAGACGTAGAGAGAGAGGTAGAGAGAGGTAGAGAGCGAGGTAGAGGTAGAAAGGTAGAGGTAGAGAGATTGGTAGAGAGAGAGAGAGAGTGAGAGATAGCGTGAGGTAGAGAGGTGTAGAGAGAGGTGTAGAGAGAGAGGTAGAGGTAAAGAGAGACATAGAAAGAGAGACGTAGAGAGGTAGAGAGAGGTAGAGAGAGGTAGAGAGCGAGGTAGAGGTAGAAAGGTAGAGGTAGAGAGAGAGGTAGAGAGAGAGAGAGTGCGAGATAGCGTGAGGTAGAGAGGTGTAGAGAGAGGTGTAGAGAGAGAGGTAGAGGTAAAGAGAGACATAGAGAGAGAGACGTAGAGAGAGAGCTAGAGAGAGGTAGAGAGAGAGAGAGAGAGAGAGAGAGAGAGGTAGAGGTAGAGAGGTAGATTGGCGATCCTAGCATTTCCAGAGCATTAAAGGCACTACTCATTTGTAACGTCTTTCCTTTCACTGCACATCCTGCTTTATCTAAATAACTAGGGCCCTCAAATACAAAAGGATGTTGTGGTCATAAAGCTTACAATTTGCAGCATCACAGTGGTTGCTACTTCAAAACCCCTTTTTAGAGTTGTGTATAACCTTCATGATTGACAAAAGGGGTTCTGCATCTTACTCCATATTGGAATTTGGAGGGGCAGTGGAAAGGGTGCTATCTTCAAATTGCAATTTACAATGACATATATCAATGGTTTTCAAATGCAATGGCAGTCGCAAACCGTTGATCTGATACCAACACTGAGCTGCAGTTGGTACATGATTCAGAAAAGAAAAGTTGTCCCTGTGGGACAGCTTTCCCTCGTGAATCATGGCAGGCGACAGTGAGTACAGACAGTGGTCCAGGGGCTATACTCGATACTGCAATGAACATGAGGGACTGCCCCTTTGGAGCTCAAGGCGCAAACTCTTTAATCCATCTCATATGCAGACCCTTCTGTAATACTAGTGCTTATGGTACAAAAAACAGGCATATCGTGTGTGGTGCAGACACTTCTGTTCAGTTTTAACTCTTTTTCAGTTGTCAACAAAATATTTTAATTCATATTTTGGTTTCCATTGTTAACTGTTTTTTAATATATCCATTATTTTATTTTAGAAATAATGGATATATTAAAAAACGTATAACAACAGTTAACAATGGAAACCAAAATATGAATTAAAATATTTTGTTGACAACTGAAAAAGAGTTAAAACTGATTATTACCATGGAAAAGAAATTGATGAAACGTTAATGTTCGCTGAAAAGTGCACACATCCATCGGAACAGAAGTGTCTGCACCACACACGATATGGTATATGAAAGGGCACCTAAAGAGGAGGTACCAGGATGTAGTAGCGCCAACAAAAGAAAGGAATAATGCTTGAGTACGAATAAATCACGAGTGCACAGAAGGACTTTCCAATTGATCTCGCAAAAAACAGGCAGACACACCCATTGCATCTCTGGGCGAATTGTGTAATTCGGTGCCAGCGTTAATGAGGCTTTGATGGTTTTCACCCCTTCCTAGGGCCCCTGGCTGCAGCTCCACTCTTCCTTAGCTTGAAAAATGTAACCCCCCCCCTCCCGAAATTTGACTCTAGGTGCGCCTCTGCTTCAAGCTGAGGGAGAAGCCAGGCCGGACCTTCTCTCTTGCCCATCAGCAGCAGTTTTCCCGCTCATCATGCAGGACCGTCATTGCAAGCGCTTTCTCACGCTTTTAAAATTGACGGCCCTGCAGAGAAACACCACTGTGGGGGCTGTCAATAGTGACGGACCGGTGTTCCAGGGGGGGGGCAAGTGCCCCCCCTTGCCCTCCCCTGCGGACGCCCATGGCTGAGAGGAGGGCCCAGGAATCCAGACGAAGTAAAATTAAAAGAATTTAATTGGCTCGATTTCAGATCTAGATAGAGCTAACCTGGGAGAAATGTGGAAAAAATTGGCACCCGCAGGCCGGTGAAGCAAAAGTGGATCCTCCTTCAACACACCATATTGCTTCGAGCTTATTGTCTTGAAAATTCAGGACTTTATTAAAGAACTTTACTACAAAAAAGGAGCTGTTTTTATACAGGGCTTTTTAATGTGGTTAAGCTTTGCTTATAATATACAGTAGTTGGCAAACTGGTTGTTTGTGCACCCAGAAACCACGAGAAATTCAAGTGATACTTAAGTTCAAGTTATCCAGTGTTCTGATATTCTGTACCCCTTGCACATGGGCTTTCTGCCTTTAACCCCCTTAACCACCTTTTGTTTAAGTGTTAGTTCACGTTTTGGCACGACTGCTCATCTTTGCTTTGTGGTGAGATTCAGAAAAAGTTGCACATCCTTCCTTCCAAATTACAGAGCAAGCAACAAAAATCGATGAAAACGCTTTGTTGTTTGGTGCATTCAAGGGGAAGCTAATTTGACATCGATTTACCGCATTTCTTTCATCAATGACAATAGTTTATATTAACAATATGAATGTCATTTTAATATATTTCTACCTGAATTACATTTCAAACCTATATAAAACAAATCTAAATGTTTATAATAGTTGTATCTAAGTGAATGGTATTCATTTAGAAACTTCTGAACACTTAAAAGGTCATAAGGCCCACTGTTGTTGGCGCCTACAAAACATAGGGAATTTTCCGACCGCCTAGGCAATAGCGAGCAGAGGACATCATTCTAATACTGAGCCTTTCAGTGTCTTGCTCTGTCCCTATTTTACCCCTTTTTTTTTATTTACACAAACTTTGCAGAACAACCCAAACTCTTTTCAACCCCACATTGGATCTGTTAGCAACGAGGGTCTGGGTCACTCAAGAGTTTGACTCAAGTGACAGGCAGGCTCAAAAGTGTCACTTGGGTCCAGAAACTCCTCATTCACCCCTGAGCGGGGTGAGGGGTGGGAACGTTCAGTGCTTGATCAAGGATCTCTGATCTAAACCTCATGCTTCCAAAAATTTTATATGACAAATATTCTCACTGAATGTACCGTCAGGTCCCAATAAGAAATCCATTATCTCTAATGCAGTTTTCGGCTTCTAGCTGTGCCATAAGAAGATTATAGATATTTAGTTCCATAATACAAAATTGTACTACCATTCCAAATCGTATTACTTGCACAGTGCCTCCATTTCGTGGCATTCGGAAAAGTATTACTTTTTAATGGACACGTCATCTACCGCAGTGAAAAAGGCGCAGTGCCTCCACTCTGCCTGTCATTGAAAAATGTAACTTACTTTGCTTATTTCAAATGTTTTTTTTCCAGCTATTCTTATTGGCCAGCATTTCCTCCAATCAGATTGTGCAAACGAGAATTAACCTATTCCGTGACAGATGGGGCTTGCACCGAATACAAATTAATATAGTTTTGTATTGCACATGAGAGTGACTTGAGAGGGGTCTCTAGAAGGAGCAGGATCTCTGGAACTCTTTGGATTTCACTTTCGGGCAAAATATTTTACCAATCCAATTTGTGAACGCAAGGATTAGTCATAGTCGTGTGTTATGTATTACAGCAGTACATTGGCTGTCTCTCTCTGAAAGACTTGGTTTGCACTATAGAAAAATACTACAGAACTAAAGCCTCCAGAAATGACTACTTAAAAAAAATTGTAACATTGAATAACATATAATATAGTATGCCTTGAATTGCCAATTATACAAGCTACAGCATAATTTAGTCTTGTAGACATACAGGTCATAAACACTTCATAGCAAGCATTTCTTTCTGCAAAATAAATATGCAGAAGGGAAAATGTTCAGATGAATATTGTTTGGCAACTTCAAATGAACAGAAAATTCTCAACCAGGTACTTTTTATGTATATTCAAAAATGCACAGATCTGTCTTACTAATGTGTAAATATCCAAAGCCAGTATGTATGTTTGTTAACTACATTCTGGGCTAAATTTATTAAGAGTTTAGCAGCTATCAATAATGTGAAGTTATGCTTGTACAGTATCCCAGGGGGGTTTAACCTGTGAAACCCCTGGTCACACAGTCATATCTGCAACAGGTGTGGCCATCTACTCAGTTTGCACAGCATAGCTAGAGATATTTCAGGCGGTTACCCACACATCAGCATTGAAGAAAACCAAGCCAGGGCTTGCAGCCTGCATTTTAGGCCACCCGAACATTTAATTATATGTAGGCTTGGTTTTAATGTACACTCTTTCTTCGAACGGTTACTGATCTATAACCCCACCAGAGAGTGACCTGGTGGTAGTATCAGTGTTGGACGAAGACTCAATGTTCAGGCCTCAGTGTTTGATGCCAGCACACTGGGTTGCCACCGGGACGGTATTTTAATGTCCTGGCCTGTACAAAAATAAGCAAAATCACCTAATGCTGGTATTGTTAGCCCCTAACTGTACATTTTTCAACCAGTCAATATTAAACAGAAATCACTTTTAAATGTGCTCTTAGAGCTCTAATACCTAAAGTAAATAATGCAGAAAATGAATGCTTCAAATGAAAGATGCGATTTTGTTTAAAGTCCTATCTAGCATTAAGTATTTAGTCCAGGTATTTGAACACTCTTTAAACAGCATACAATGGTCCACATTTTCCTCTTGAATAGGTGGCAATCCTACCAGCACAGGACTTGACAACAAAAACTATAGATACAAGCCCCCCCCAGTTTCTTGGGTGCAGAAAATAGCTTTTTTATTGACTCCAAAGTGCGAATTTCTGGTCCCAGCCCATTAAAAGTATTGGAGCCACTGTTACAAATTCTAGTGTTGTGCTATTAAAAGTTTTGGGTTTCATGGGAAGTGTTGAGACTGTTATATCAAATGTGTTTTCTGCAAAGTGCTAGTACTTTCTCATATGAGCATCACTAGTGCCCTAATTTGTATAAGGGTATGTGCCAGGGCCCAAAGTTTTTGTCAGAAACCTTCTGCCAATGCTGCTCAGTGTTGGAAATGCTGAAACTCAAACCTGCCATAGTCTTGAGTACACTCCTCGCTTATTTAACCGCTTTACTCTTCCTGGTCTTTCATCTCGCTATGGCGGGTTCTTTTTCATCCCTATTTCCTCCCTTTCTCACTGCTCCATCTTTCTTTGCCTCCTTTCTCCCTTTTTGCCTTTCTCAGTCTTGCTCTGGCTCAAAGTCTGGTGATGAAAAATAAGTCCTAGTCCCAAAAATGAGTGCTGGTGGGCCCCTCCAGCAACCACTGGCTCAAATAAAGTACTGGATATCACGCCATACTTAAAAGTACTAGTGTCCCATTAACCCTTTCCGTGCTGATGACGGAACCGCTCCGTCATCAGCCGCGGTGGCGCTGTGCTGATGACGGAGCGGTTCCGTCATGGCCCGCCCGACGCGCCTGCGCGGCGCTGATTTCGCGCCTGCGCGGCGCGTTCTATTAAGCGGGCGGGGCCATGACGGAACCGCTCCGTCATGAGCACAGCTCAACCGCGGCTGGTGATGGAGCGGTTCCGTCACCAGCATGGGCCCGCCGCACGGCCCCCCCGCCCCCTTAGCGCTGCGGCGGAATAGCCGCCGCAGCGATGTGGATAAAGTATTAATATCGTACTAATAGGTAGGATAAGTAATCTTTTTTAAAGTATTGGCACCATACTAAGTAGTGCTGGTGCTGTCTCGTTGAGTGCATCGGCCTCGTACCTTAAAGTGCTTATTCTGTTCCATGTGCAGTCGAAAAACCATTCTTTGAAACGTGAACAGTGTCCCATAGAATCCAGGGCCACTGGAATTATGTGATTCTGCGGCTGCAGCATTTTTTTATGCACATGGATTTGCCACACTTGCCACATAATCCTCATCTTCAGTATAAAAGGCACAGGTTATCAAAAACATTTTTGTTTCTAGCTCAAACTGATCAAAAGTTACTAAAAACGCTGCAACACGTGTGAAAGCACAGTGTTAGGTTTTTTTTGGAGAGTGAAATGTCACATTTCGTGTGCTGATTGCTGAATTTAGATGTGAAAGAGATGCAGCCGCTCAGATAGCGTAATTTTTGCAAACATGATTAAATATTAAAGTTATAGTGCAGCAAAATGTTGCCGCTTAATGCCTCATAATTTGTTCCTCCCCCTGCTGCATAAATCCAGTGCCCTCTATATAATGTATTGCTGTCGTACTGAGAAGTGCTGTTCCGTTTTCATTCAGAGGAGTGGTGCCAAAATGAACAAGCATTTGCAAAGACAATAGGTTTTGACGTATTGACCTGTTGACTTCACCATTACTTGTTGCCAATGTTGGATCAGCAAGAGGAAAATAAGTAAAGAAAAAAGGTTGTGATGACACAACCGGGGCACAAGCTATTTTCACTCACCGGGATGGTGTACCTGTTTAACGCGTGATTCAGAAATATGAGTAGCTTCAGAGCAACAGAAAACAACATAAACGCTTGTGCGTGTGACGTCAATTAATTTTTATTCACATATAATCCCCTTGTATTCTTGTATTAATTACACATGGCGAACACTGTTCATCCAAACGTTTGTGATTCATAGAAATTTCAATCCTTTTCTCTACGTCTACAGGCTCTTTCTCAAGTCTCGTGCTGGGAAATTGCTCACTGTTGTAGGTTTGTACAATACAACTCTTTCCTATTATATAAGCCGTCCCTTATAAGAGCGCGCGATATAAAATTGTTCTTCAATTCCCTGGCTGTAAAGGAATGTTTTCAATGACTCCATAAAAAGGGACTTTGAAAATTATGATTGATACACGGTCCGTGCACAACACTTACATTGCGCATGCGTACATTGCAGCTTCCAGCGTGCAATTCTGACAGAAACCAGGAAAGAGGTTATGGAATCAGCCGCTGTGTCCTTTGACAAGGTACATGGAACAGCATGAGCTAAAACATTGCTAGAAGTACATTTTGATCGCGCTGACATTTAACATAAATTGAACATACATTCGCAGCAAAGCAATGACGGAAGTATTACAGAACGAAACATGACAAAGGCTAGTGATGCATTTCTTGAAAGGCGGATTTGCACTTGTATTCTAAAGTGCAGAGCGTTGTCGCATGCTGTCGTGCATGGGCAATTCAAAAATGGCTGTCTCTCGTGAGTAACGTCGACGTGAATGGGACATGCGTCACACTTTTAATGGAGTAAAGCAGTTTCCTCGTAGCCTTGGACGATATAGGAACAATAACTGACGTTTGAGGTTTTTGATTCTGATTTGAGGGTAGCAACACCGTGGAAGAGTCTACAGTAACTACATTTTGGTGACACATGTAACTCAGTGAAAGGGGTTTGCATGAAAGATAAGATAGAGTAAGGGAAGCACTTTTGCAGCCAACATTCACCAAAGTGCTAGTTCTGGCACGAAAAAATTACAACATGAAGTTAGAAAACCAAATAAAAGGGACTGACAGCACAGATGAAACTTTTAACACTCACTGAGAGTTAGGTTTTGTGTTTGGCGATTGGCTGAATATGATTGGATGGGTTTCTACACAACTGAGGGGATCCTTTTGAAGCGTGGTACCAAATCAATAGCCAGTGAGATGGTACAGAAGTCCTGGTTTCTGTTATGATATCCCTGAGACAGAAGTGATGCCTGACACCTGAGCTTCGTTTCACAAAACCGTTTAGTCCCTGCTTATGCGTTACTTACTCCTAAGTGTTAACGTTTGATACAATAGTCATTGAAAAAGGCTTCACAGCCCAGACTTCTACTGGCAACGTTTTGAAAGCCATGGATATAGGTTCATCAGTTGTGAAGATATCATATGGCAGACATTTCCCTGTGGTGCTTGGTGAGTGGTCACTCATTCATTTTTAGCTGTTATTATAGAATCTCTTAAGGAAGACAGCTGTTCTTCCTGTGTGTCAAGGTGGTAGTAGCCGGAGATCCATTTGTAAATTGCGAGCCTGGCCATACAATGCTGCAGATTGCAAACAATTACAGGTTATTCATATTGGAATTTATGGCAAGCCAGGGAATTTCTGTAATTCTTTTTCTTTTTCTTTGCATTCATGATTCATTTTGTTTTAGATCCAAGGAAGCACTACCTGGGATTTCATCAAAAAGAACCTCGAATTTTCTCTGATTCAAAAGTTGGTCATGAGATTTTCAATGAAGAGCATTTCCTAGGATGATCCCACTTGAACACAGGTTGTTAGGCATGAGGTTGGTAAATTGTAGCAGCTGCTTAAAGTCAGAAATATTTTTTATCCTTGACTTCCATCCTGATTTACAAATGGAGTTTGATCGCCTTCTTGTGAAACTGGGAATGCATGTTTATAAAACTCTTTCTGAAGCGTACATAGCTGTCAGGCCTTTACTTCAGATTCTAGGGCAGTCAGTCAGTGGTTACTGAACAGTTCTCTGGTTGGTATTATTAGCCATTCCAAGGCGGACAGCTTATAATCAGGAGGTGCAAATTATAAACCCATTAATGCAAGATCCCCGCGCTGTCACTGATTAGCTGGTGCGCAATTTATACCTGATTTTTCTGCCCCAAAGTGATCAAGCTCGTAAAATGCAACTTCATTTGCTTGCCCGTACAATATAATTCAGCCAATCTTACCATGTGGTTTCTCATCCACTGTCGCATAATTCCAGTTCCCTGTTGACTTTCATGGCCTTGTTGAAGGTCGCTAACAGATTTAATACAAGTAGGCCATTGCTGCTGTCATCTAAACGAGTTATAGAACTGTAGCAGGCAGACTTGCACACAATTATTAATACGAACCAAAAAAAATCTTTGCGCCTGTTCAGACAATGGTGTTCAGTCATTGTAAATTTACAGTAGTTTGTATTTTACCTTGACTCAGGAGCATTTATATTTTATGAGGATCTCATTAGAATGGGTTTACATGGATGTCAATGCATTATTCAATTTGTCTTTGGCGCAGGAACTTATGAGATGTCCTTACATTGTGGAAAAATCTCTGGAGGTGTGGATCAGGTTCAGTTGCACAGTGAGTGATGCAACATGTGATTGGGTATGAGCAAGGATATGAAACTGACCAAGGAAATATCAGTAAGCGAGGACATCAACAGTTATCCATGGGTCTGGCAATGTCTCAATTCACTGTATATGTCTCCCTCTAAGGTGAGCTCTTTCATTTGTGGTCAAATCACTTCCTCAAAACAAATACAGCCCTTTGCAATTCACAAGGTGTAAAAGTAACATGCATGTTAACTTAGCAATTGAACAGGCACCTGCTAATAAATAAGCAGCTGTCTGTCTGGCCCTGGTGTCATTTTACAATACATTGGCCATTATTCCAGGTGAAATTATAAATGCTAATCACTGCACAAGTTCTGGTTTGAACAAGAATTTGAATTTTTAGATTTGTGATAAACCTTGCACCCTCTGCAATTTTCCCAAAGTGAATTCCCATTGGGGCGCGATATAGGCAGCAGACACTATGTATCCCAGCAGACACTGGGGTTCTCATGCGAGGAACTCATTGGTGGGCCAGTATTTAAATAAACGTGTCTGTTGCAACGCATTTTGGGTCAAGCCTATGATGAAGGATCGATTCCGAAATGCTTCAGGCGAACACTGTTGGTGGAATGCTCGTTGTTGCCTGGGATTTATTTTTGTCTCTTGAGTGCTCCCCGGATTGCTGAGCAGCTTGTTTTATATATATATATATATATATATATATATATATATATATATATATATATATATATATATATATATATATATATAGACACAAAGTGCATAGACGTGGAGTCAAGAGCAGTAAATCCTTACCACCCTCTGTGTACTTACCTCTTAGATATTTTGTCCCTCTATATATTGTAATGATGGTCTGTCCCATTGATAGTCTGCCTTCCGTACTCTGTAGTTCAGTCTTTCCAATGCTACACCTTTCCCAATTAATCCTAGAATTATTACAGTCCAACCACTTACTACGTATTGTTATCTATGGTTTATATGGTTATTTCCCATCTGAAAGATTTCATTTTAATCTGTGTTTAATCTTGTATTATTTGCACCAGCTCTGCATTCAAGTATTTCCACATTTTTTTACAGCCTCTACTTGCCTTCTTTAAAAGTTATTAAGTTTCAGAACAAGGCAAGGAGAGTTGATAGTATTTTTCATATAAAATATGCGAAATAATAATACAGGTATTGGCACTGACCAGTGAAGAGCTACACTCAAAAGCCTACCAAGTCTGGCATTGTTTTACTTACAGTTACTGATAAATTCTAGATTTCATGTTAGCCATAGGTCCATACTGTAACAGTTGACACACTAGCCACCTTTTCAGGTCTAGCCTGGGCAGCACATGCGCTGCTCTGCGAGCCATGCTGTATTGGACTATGGACTTGAAGACCCGCCCAATCCCCGCCCATATTTGTAATTGGCCTATGTCATTGTCCTTCATAAATGCTGGCTTGTGATTCATTATTAGGCTTGTTAGTCCCTCCTTACTGCCACCTTCTCTTCATTTGTCACCTCCCATGAGGACTTTATGATATCGTAGCTCTCAAAAAGGCATGGTAAAGATTTTTTCCCGGGCATATGAAAGCTCCTCAAAACGTAACCCTCAAAAAATGCAATTCTTACAATTATCCCACAACTCCAGCAAAAGTACTAATCCAGCTTTAAATAGAGAGATAACAGACTATAAGTGTGAAGACACCCCTCCGCAACAGCAAATTCACTGGGCTTCATCATTGATTGCACCCTATCATTTGTCCCATAGGTCAACAAGCTTCCCTAAATTGTAAATGTCTATCTCCATCAATTGAACAAGCATAAAGTATCTGCTTTCTAATGATCAGCCAAAGGCGGCCTCTCACGAACTCCTAATTTCCAGATGAGACGGAGCCAAAGCTACCCAGTCTGGCCTCCTAGTGAAAACCCTGCTGCCCCTTCAATGTGTTCTGCACTCACTCACCAGCCTGTCTGATATCAGAGAAAAGAACATTTGACCACATTTCTCGTATCTTAAGGGATCTCCATTGGATTCTACTTAAAGCGTCAATCAGCTTCAAAATATGCTACATCATGTTAAAAACTATCCATACTGTTAGACCTCACTATCGAACTGATCTGATGAAAGTTTATGGTGGCTGCAGAATTTCAGACAGCAAGGAATCTCTCAGTTTAGCCACTGAAGCGTAGAACCTCCCCGGCTCAAGGACAGTCCTTTTCTAGTTCCGCACCACCATGTTGGAACTCCATCCTGTTCTATGTAAGAATGGCATCTGATCCTCAGAAAGAGGCTCAAACACACTTGGTTATAAAATACCTTAAATAAGCTGTCCCCTTATTGAATGACTACACCCACATGCAATCTATGATACTGGTCACTCCAGTAACTTCAATTTTAAGCTGTACTTCTCAAGTTCTCACTGTACCTTATAACTTTTACTCTCAAAGACGTGGTCATGCCAGTTTACCTCCTTGTGATCCCTAACTTCTGCTCCCTCCCTCCATCAAGAGTCCCCTTAACCTCATATGGGTTATGCTAAGTTTAATTTCCATGGTATTGTGTTAGCATATCTTGAATATGTAGTTCTTTGTAAAGCGCCCTAATCCCAGTTGCAGGAGTGGGCTAAAGGAAAAACAATGTAAATCAAAAACATCGCTCTGAGGAAGAGATTCTCCTTCTTTGCACTTTAACCGCATGCGTGCGGCGGTAATTTTTGCGCTGTGCGGCTTTTTTTGAAATACCGCGTTACATGACGAGCTGAGATCGTCATGAGCATGGAAGGGGTTAAAAGCCTCCACCCTGAAGCAATATCGTGGGGCAAGAAGAAATACTTTGTGGGTCGCAATGTTAATACACCATGTCATTTGCATCTGAAACATGGTTAAGAATCACTTGTGATTGAATTTTGCTAGATTTGGGCTATCCCTGTTCCTAGGTGACGTGGATCATCCCACTGCATTGCAGTGCAGAGCTTATTATGCAGGAAGCCATTGGGCTTGATGGAAACCATCAGCTCATTTCTGATCTGAAATTGATTTGCAGGGAGAAATTAGCAACATTTCTGTAGTGAGGTGGTCCACACAGGAAGGTGGGAATTAAAGATGCTTTATTCATGAAGATAACAAGTAGGATAGTTCAGAACAACAAGTTGTTATGTTGTGAAGGAGAGCAAGCAAAGCAGAGCGAGGAGATAGATGGGAGAAGACAAGAAGGAGAAGGTAAAGTGTAAGTATGCAAATAGAAAGAACCCATACTCTACAACAATACAATAGAAAGAAGGAGACAGTGAAACGAAAGAGAAGAAATAAGAAATAGAGAGAGACAGACGTACCGAAGACAACCCCAACGCACACCCACTGGCCAGGCAGGGAAGCAAGGAAAAAAGGACAAGGCACGACGGGAACAGAACAGAAGACATATCCAAGCACTGGGAGAAGAAAAGGAAAGAACTCCATCAACGAAATGGAAAACGAGAAGAACACCACAGACAAAGAAAGGCAGAAGACACAGCAATAACAACAAAGATGTGTAGGTTCCAGATACTAAAGATGAAAATAAAGAGAACATGAATGGGAAAGCTGGACCGGAGAAAATAGAGAGGAAGCGAAGAGGGGCAAACAGTATCACTAAACTCCTCCCCATTTCCGAATGGATAATACAAATAATGATTGAGTGTAACATTACGTAAATACAACAGCAATGTGACATCATAGAAAATACAAAGGAAATACCAGCCAATGGGAACTATAACCCATAGCCGTCCTCTACTCCTAGGCAGGAGGTTGAGGAGCACTGTGAATGGGACAAATGCCCATGCTGTGGCAGGCCATGTAAAGTCAAACCCCATGTAGAGGAAAACAGAAGTGCCATGTAGAGATGGGACTATGTCCCAAAAGACTATGAAAATGTGAATGGGACTGTAACCCATGAGACGGTGCCCAGGGAAGGGTACCTGTGAAAATATAAATGGGACTGTGACCCATGAGACGGTGCCCTGTGTAAGGGTACTTGTGAAATTGTAAATGGGACTGTGACCCAACATTCCGAGGCTCATCAAGAATCCAGCATTCTATTGAGTCAGCGCACAGGCACTGGCTGAGCAGGAGTGGTAAAATACATTACATAACAAATGCAGGATACTATGATTTCCAACTACGTACTCAAGGTACCTTGGAAAAAGGAGAAGCTGTTGCTTGCATATAGATATGATTTTAGTGACAAGCCGCAAAGCACACCCATGTCAGAGGAATACCTGCTCTCAGCACAACAAAAAGATTTTGGGAGAGTTTCCTACGGAAAGGAAAGCAGCCATAGATTTGCAGAAGAACTATGTCTGGCCTTTGGTTGCTGGCCTTGCATAAGCACCATACTTACACGCCTAGGGTCCAAGCTGTCAGGTCCACACTGTGCGATAACTGAACGTCCTTGTTTGTACTCTGTGATCGTTAGTCTCAATTGATTGCATTTAATTTCACTCAATGTTATCTGCATTCAGATAATGATAATTAGGACGAAAGTTACTACGATCAATTACGTCTACGTCGTCTGCAGTTAGACGGTCGAGCACCCTCGAGCGATCTAGGTGTTGCATCGGATTTTACCCTGGGTTGCTAATTTTTTGTTTGTGTTTTTTTTCACCACAAACCCACACTTGACCTCGATATCTGTTTCATCAATTTCCAACCATTCATCCCTGCACCACCTAAGGGTCCTTTCCAATCCATCGATGCAATTAGCGTTTGTATTCTTCTACGCCTCCTTCTTTGTTCCCTTTTTTGTCACTAATGTTATTCATATTAGGCAATGTTTAGAGGTAAAAAAGCCTTCGGGTGGAAGCATTGTGCAAAAATAAAAAATGTCTGCTATAGAGATAATTATAGGATACAAGTGATTGTAAATATCTTTCAGATCTCTCAATAGAAACCAAATAGTGGTAGCAGATTTGAGCAATTCCATGTTCATTGACGAATGTTCAGATCATTACTTTAGTCAGCACCACGTAGTCTTGTCACGAGAGACACACATCTCTCAAAGAAGTTAAACAATCATTGACACATTTGGCCATTTACAGTCATTCATTGTGATGTAGCTGACCTGGAGAAGAAGGATTAATATTACCTTCAAATGTAAATGTAATACCCCTGACGGCCTGGACAAAATCACTAAACAAAGATCAGGCTATTGCTGCCATATGCAAGACATTTATTGTGAAAAAGGTCCATGTGGTACTTTTTTGGGAATCCCGAGGACACTGATGCTATCTATGTCTGTGCCATAGATTTCTAAGATCAACGCTGTGATGTATCAAAATCCTTTTACCCAATGAAGCCATTGCAGAGGCGTAACTCAGGCCTCTGCAGCCCCTGCAGTTCGTGCAACTCTTCAGTAGACCCGTATTCAACCGAAAGCCTATGGACAGAGGATAGTTCTTAATCTGTAAAAGACAGACCTGTCAATTTAATTTACAAATACATTTGACCATGTGAAGAGGGGTCAGGGCCTTGTGCCAAGAGCTACCTAAGAGGCACTCTGCCCTCCACCAATCCCCCTACACCCTGTCTCGCATTTAAGCAAGTTTGAGCTATAGTAAATGACAATGACTTTTATTTATGTTTTGTTTTTTAAAACATAAATAAAGGGCGTTGTCATTTACAATGCCAACAGCTTAAACTCTTTCAAATGGGAGACATATTGCATTACAAAAGCTTGTTTGTAAAAGCGCCCCCAGGCCGCGCTTTGACTTAAATGGCGGCCACACCCCTTTCTTTAGATGACCTGCGCATAAAAAATGGTGTGCAGCCGCCGTTAAAGTGAAAGCGCGGTATGGGGCACTTTTACAAAAAAAGGCATTTGTTTAAATTGATATACAAATTAATTTTTTTGTAAAAGCGCTACATGCCGCGCCTTTAATGGCAGCCATGCCCCTTTCTTTCGACGCGGCTTATCTAAAGAAATGTGCACGGCATGGGGCGCTTTTACAAAAAAAACATTTGTTAAGCAGCATAGCGCTTGCAGAAGTGCCGCACTGTGCAGGGACAATTTTTCAAAGACCAAGCACAGCGTCCATGACCTGGCGCTGTGCTGTCATGAAAACAGGGTGGGTTAGGAAGAGCTTGTTGTGCCTGCAAAAGCAGCTAGATTAACCTCTTCCTTGCGGTGGCAATTACCCCACGGTGCAGGGGGTGGGGGGTGAGCGTAGCTCCGCAGGCCTCGTGACAAGACCAGCTCACCATGAGTCACAGTGGAGCTGTGCTCATGACGAGCTGGCCTCGTCATAACCCCGCCCACTAATTAATTTGCCCGTGCAGGCGGGGAATCAATCACGTGTGGGCAGAGCGGAGCCGTTATGACGAGACCAGCTCGTCATGAGCACAGCTCCACTGTGACTCATGACGAGCTGGTCTCGTCATGAGCATCGAAGAGGTTAAAGACATTAAAGAAAATAGGGCTCACAGACTGTAGATAAAACAGACTGTGTAACAACACAAGTAAAAGGTCCAGTACTCATGGGAGGTTACAAAAGCAGACAAGGCGGTACTAAGGAAGCACTATTAAGCCTATTCATGAATCAAAAGCAACGATTTAGAAATGACATTAATAGGAGCCAATTGAAAAGATAGGCGGAAAATGGGCGGATTTTCAAGTTCATACCTGAATACAGCATATCTCTCAGAGCTGCGCTTGTGCTGCCGAGTCTCGACCTAAAATGACTCCACAAAAGTTTGCTAAGTCTGTTGACGTTTTCCCACCCCTTAATCGACATCAGCTGCTTACTGCCTTCAAAAGACCAGCAGGAAAGCCCCTTTCTGCAGTGGTTTCCAGCTCGTCTTCCCTGCTACCACATTAATTTTGGCTCCTCCCCGGGTGACCTTGAGAAGGGAGACAAAATCATATGACACACGGCACTCTGTGAGTTGGCTGTTCGGAAAAGAATAAAGTGCCGGTACCTAAAACTCTGCGCGGAAGCCCGCAATCAATGAAATTAAATGTACCAAGCCTGCCTTGTATGAAATCCACCCATGCCTCTTTAATGCGCTACCTTCCCCTTTATCTCACTCTTGCAAGTTCCTGCTTTCTCCCTTTGTGGCGCTTTTCCTTCTTTCTCTTCTGTTGTCTTTCTGTTTTGTGCGGCTTTCCCTCTCTTGCTCTGAGTAAATGTTTAATGCAAAAAATACGTGCTGTTCCCCAATATTGAATGCTGGTAGCCCCGACTGGCAACCATCAGCTCAAATTGAACACTGGATAGTGGTAAGATATTGGAGGATCTGGGGCCCCATCATATTTTGTTGCGCCACTGAGCCAATGCCAATTTGTCCTTGAATACACAGGGTGTTGTCAATGAAGTCATGCACCAGACGCCTTATCAGTGTTAGGTGATGGTAACAAGTGAATGTTTAATGGAAGAACGCAGGCCTATAGACGTCTGTAAAAGCTTTGATCAGCACTCACAGAATTTACCATTGTGTTCGACTCATCAGGAGCGGGAAGGGCTTTGACAGAGTCAGGGTAAAGCCGGAGACTATAGTTGCACCTTCCTACATTGTAAAATGTGTATAGCACTTTATATCACTGGTGTGGCCCTGTAGCTCTGCATAGGTGCCCATAAATGCCCGACATTGCAAACTGTACACCATGCTAGGGAGAAGGGCAGCGAGAAGGCGCCCTCAGATGTATTCCCGTGGTATAACTGTCTACTGGAATGGGCAGTGGGAAAGCCTAATAATAATAATAATAATAACAATAATAATAATAATTATCATCATCATCATCATCATATCACCATCATCACAATAAAAATATCAGTACTAAGCGTTAATAATGTAACACAGTTGATGATCATAATAACCGTCACCCAGGCGCTCATCACCAGCAGACTCGACTACGGGAACGCCCTCTTCTCAGGAACAACAACCAAGCTACTGAGATGACTATAACGAATCCAGAATGCCTCGGCACGACTGATCCTCAATTTCCCCCGACGCAGCCACATCATTCCCCACCTGAGAGGCCTGCACTGGCTCCCCGTCAACAAGAGGATCACCTTCAAACTCCTCATCCACGCACACAAAGCCCTACACAACACCGGATCTACATACCTCAACAACCGACTTAGCTTCCACACCCCCACCCGAAGCCTCCGCTCAGCCAACCTCGCCCTCGCCACAGTTCCTAGTATCTGGAAAACCACCGCCGGCGGCAGATCCTTCTCCTACCTCACCGCCAAGACCTGGAACGCTCTCCCCACCAGCCTACGACAGACTCAGGACCTGCTGGCCTTCAGAAAACTCCTCAAGACCTGGCTCTTCGATCAGTAGCAGCCCCCCTCCCCCCAGCACCTTGAGACCCTCACGGGTATGTAGCGCGCTCTATAAATTGATTGATTGATTGATTGATAATAATTAAAGAAAGATGACTATATTAATAACCATCCTCCGCTAACTATTACACATAATAATAGCTATGATCATGATTATTATAAGAAAAATAAAAACAATATTGAAAATAGTGATTTTTGTAATCAAGCAGATTCCTCCCATGCAGTGTCTCTGCATGGGCTGACTCAATTGGTGACCGGTCTTCTGATTGTATGAAGCATTTATAGTGCCAGCTCACCATCTTTTAACAAGTGACATTTAAACGATGGTAATATATTTCGCAATATGTTGACTGAAGCTTATGTAGACCATCAATCCTTTAAATGTTGCACTAATTAAAAATGCTGCAGTCATCCTTCGAAGTAGAAGTGCGCGAGCCACCAGCCGCCATCCGTGCAGGTAACAGCGGTGGGGCGGTGGGGCTGGGGAAGGGCAGCGGTGGGGCAGTGGGGCCGGAGAAGGGGGGATTTCAAGGGACTCCGATGCAGAGGAAAATGTAATTATTTATTTAATTTTCCCTCTGCATCCTCCCTCGAAATCCCCCCCCTTACCCGGCCCCACCGCTGTTACCTGCTCGGACCGCGGCTGCGAGCCACTGAAAGCTCAAGCCAGGCTTGAGCCTGAAGCCTGGCTCTGGTCGCGGTCCTGTGGGAACCTCGAGCTCATACAAGTCGAGTTTTCATGTCGCCTGCCTGCTACCCTTGCTCTCACCTGGATGGGGCGTTATGGCCAGATCTACCAGCTTCGAAACCGGGGACCCAGGTTTGAGTTTCAGTGTCGGCTCAATATCAAATGATTCAGCGCAAATCACTTTATCTCCCGGAGCCTAGAAAATTAATGCGAGCTTTTGTAATGTAACTGATGCTTATGTAAAGCGCTGCATACCTTCTGGTCGAGTTTGCGCTGTATGAAAACTGCAGAACAATGGAAAAAAGGTAAAAATACTGCACTAACCTAAAAAAAGAAAGAAAAATAGAATATAGTGGCTCATTTGTACAACGTGAAACCAGAAAGTGTGTGATCTTAGGCAAATATTTTATTTTCTTCATTATCGCATATGAAAGCATATTCAAATATCTGAGTGTATAAAGCCAGTTGTACAAAAACCTATTGTGATGATTTAATACACTCTAATGTTGCTGTATAATAATTAGGGCCAGTACAGAGTTTACAGGACAACCGTCGTGACTCTTAATTCAGTAATGTTTCATGTTTAAAAACGATCACTTTTAAGAGGTACTTCTCTGTGAAATGCTATAATGTGACGTAATAATGTCAAAGCCTTCATTTATTGAAGAAATAAAAAATGAAAAACTAACCCTGGGCGTAGTGTGCGTAGTGGGGCTACGCGAAGCACCACGAAGTGGGGGGGAATCTACGCCCACCCACACACTTCGCGTAGCCCCCACTACGCGCCGCCCGCCTCCCTCCCGCCCTCTTCTAAATGCCCAAAATAATGTTAAACATTATTCAGACAAATGCGCATGCGTGGGTGCCCGCGCATGCGCATTTGTCTGGAAGACGTCGGCGCGACACCATGAAGAGGGAGCCCCGGGGCGCCGCATCTCAGGTAAGTCCTTTTTAATTAGTTTTACAATGTTTAGCATTATTTGGGGCTTTTAGAAGAGGGCGGGAGGCAGGCAACTTCGCTCCGCCATGGCGTGTGCGTAGTGTTGCTTACTATGCCTACTTTGCCAAAGTAGGCAACACTACGCACACTCCGTGGACGGAGCGGAGCACTGCGCCCCCCCTTAATAAAAAACTGCTAAAAAATGGAAGAAAGGTAAAAATACTGCATTAACGGAAAAATGGAACGGAAAACAGAATATAGCAGCTGTATTGTACAAAGTGAAACCAGAAACCCTGGTTAAATCTCGGCTTCTCTGCTTAAACTGTGATCTTAGGTAAATATTTTATTTCTACAAAGCCACATTTTCTTCATTATCGCATATGAAAGCATTTTCAAATATGTGAGTGTAGAATACCAGTTGTTCACAAACCTATTGTGTTTGATTTAATACACTCTAATGTTGCTCTATAATTATCTGGGCCACTACAGGGTTTACAGGACTTCACTAATGTTTTACTTTAAAAAAACGATGTGCTATAATGTGACTTATTAATGTCAAAGCTTTCACTTATTAATGACATTTAAAAAAAAATAATTTGAAGAAACGCTATCATAGTTAACATGATGTTTGTTGTATGATTTATATAGGAAACATATTTAGGGCTCAGCTCGTGCACGGGCTCTAAGAGCCAAACCCTTAGCCGGGTCTGGCTCGGTTCTTTCTGTTTAATTTCTTGGCTCACACACCTCTATTACAAAGTAAACAATGACGATCACGGCCATTATATAACCAAGGGTGAATCACAGCGCGTTTGCAGTTAACATCTGCTCATTTAGTCACAGGCCATAGACTCAAAGAATATCTTTGTAAATAACAGGGCGGGCTCACGTTGCTGTGAAACTGTTCAGCGCCACCTGTTCCGACCTATCAGCGGCAGCGCAAAACTTAAATTATGGGGGCACATTTCATGTTTGCGCTGATTGGTCAGTTCGGATACTGTTTTTTTTGTCGGTTGTTTATCCGAAAGCTCATTGCTTCTGCACAAAGTGTATGTAATCTGGCACAGCTTGCAATACAAAGAGCAGCCCCTACAGCAGCGGCTTAGTGTAAGGGCACAGAGGTCACGCTGGAAAGCAATTCTTGACAGGGGCGTAGCTTGGGAAGGGGGGGAGGGGCTGTTTGGGATGTTACAGTTCCCCAATAAATATATTTTCCGGAAAATAGTTGGGTCATGGTGCTTTCAGTGGGGTATGGTAAGGTATGGTAAATTTTACAGCTCTTAGTAGGCATCCCATTGTTTAATGGGAACGCCTGGGGCGGACACAGGGGTCCCTCATCACACTCCAGGGTTGTACGGCATTACAACGCGGGCTTTTACCCCGCATGCCATTACAACGCAAGTCGTTACAACGACTTGCGTTGGGGACGCTGGATAGTGGAATAGTTTAATTTTCTATTCCAACTCCAGCCCACGTTGACAGTAGGGAAGGTGTTGGATAGAAAATTAAACTATTCCCTATCCTACAGCGCCCTCCAGCGCAAGTCATTGTAACGACTTGCGTTGTAATAGCAGCGTTGTAATAGCAGTGTGGGGTAATGCCCGCGTTGTTATGGATGTTTCCCCACTCGAGGGGGTGCTTACGGCCGATACACTGAAGGGTGCAGGGGAGGGAAGTTTTGCTTCTGGTAGGCTGCTTGGGACAACCCCTGTGCAGGTGCATTGGGCGCCAACGAAGCATAACATAACATCAGCCCCTCGGAGGTAGGATGGAAGGGCGTAGGGGGTGCCCGCGGAAATTAATCTGGTGGGCACAGGGCCCTCCTGTTCAAGGTCCCTCTGGTGAAGGGGGACCTGGCAAGTAGTTGAGAACAGTCATGACCTTGCACGTAGGCTCATCCGGGATATTCAGAAAACAAAGTGTACATATTCCAGTTTTAGGTTAGGTATGGCTGTGTATTAGACTCAGGTTCAGGTTAGCCATCAAAGATGTGTAAATGTGTGCATTTGAAATGCTAACGAATATGTTTGTGTTTTCTACGTATAAAAAATTTGTTTTAATGTTTTTCTTATGCTTTATTATTTTAATAAAATACGGCCAGGGTTATCCGGCCCCTAATCTAATCTCTGTTTTGGATGATTTATTATAAGTGCATTGCAATTCAATTCATGGGAGGGGACTTGGCAATATCAGGCCATATCGGATTTCTCCAGGAATTTTTACACACAGACAAAAACGCACACTAAAACTGTTATGGAAGTTCTCAAAAAAATTGCTTATTTTACAAAATATTGTGTTGTCTCGCTTAGTACTCCTACCAATCTGCCTTCGCCTCCCTTTACACTGCCGCTTAGCCCCCTCTCATGCGCTCTGCTTGTTACAGAATGTATTTAAACATTTATACCTGTCTGACTGTCGGAAAATCTGAACGCCCATGCCGCCCCAATCTTACTGACCAAGCTATGCCCCTGATTCTCGATCAGTTCAGGAAAGTCCAGCTAGGGGCATGGGTTAGGAGAACAATGTGGCTCCAGGAAGGACACCTTGATATGGTGGCTTCAGGCAGGACCAAAGGCAGGTCTTTGAGGCTAATCACAGATGTCTAGCTGCTTTTCCCACCTTAAAAGGACACCTAACTTTAGTTAGGATAAAGGGCAGATGCAATAAGCACGTTGCAATTAAGGTGCACCACAGCCCCCAGAATTTGTGAGGAAGGGTATTTTTGATTGAGAAAATGTCCATCATCTGGTGAAAAAAACTGGAAAAATAGATGCCGATACACATTCCCCTTAAACAACATCCTCGTGTTTGGCTACGTGACACCACACTGGCGACCATGATACTGGAACAACCAATACTACATGAACATTACATCAATTGGACCATTACATTGACATGACCATTATGTCAACATGACTACGGCATTCACGTAAACGTTGCTTTGGCCTGAATATTACACCAACATCACTATGATAGCTGTATGACCAGTACATCAAGTATAACTATTTCATCAACATGGTCATGAACTCAACTTAAACAATACATCAACATTAACCCTTTGTCGACATTAATCCTACGTTGAGATGGCTATTATATCAACATGACCATTACATCAGTAGCGCCATTACCCCAACCTGGCAGACGTTCTTTTTTTTTATCTAGAGTTGTCAGTTTCCACACTGGACCCATAGCAAGTTCATGGCATGTCAATGGTCATGGTCATGTCCTTCCAATACACGTATCAATGCATTGGTGGCTCCTTCCCCCCACTGCGTTGCAGCAGTGAAGAAAGGAAAAATAAAATGGTAATAACTTGATGTTATTATCATTTTATTTGTTCCTTCCAGTTGCCCCAGCATGGGGGCGGGGCTGCTCTGCTGACAGAGCAGGGGAGGAGTGGAGGGCACACTGAAGTGCACATGACGCTTTGGCACCAAACAGTCATGCTCACTAAGCATGTACCCCACCCAGGCTGCATTACAGTCTGGGTGGAGAACGTGCCCAGGCCCCATGTCCCATCTGAGTGGACCAATCACAATGCTGCATTGCAGCGTTGTGATTGGCTCAGGGGAGCCGGGCTGCTATCTGGTCAGCCGACTGAGGAGAGACGACATGGGAGGCGAGCTTCTAGGAGATAAGTCTATTTTTCTTTTATTACACCCTCTTACCCCCTCGCCTCCCACCCCTCCACCCTAGATTGGTGCCGTCCGCCACTGGATCAACGTGATGGTGGTTCACCACTCTTTAGGTCTGGTTTGACAATGTAGCTGACTACTAAAACTACTACTATCAATGTTTTAAAATATACTTTCGGCAGGGCTGTGGTGTCACCTAGATGAGTAATTCCTTCTGGCCTTGTGCTATCCACTGTTTGGTGTATCATTTACCTTCTAGGAAGCGCTACCATTGGTATGCACTTTTACATCTGGAAAGTGCACTCAACCATCACATTTTGTCACTTTTAATTCCGTATCTCCTCAATGCAGTCTGTACATAAAGAAATGGCTTTTTTCTACCCCCCCCCCTATCAATGCAAAGCTAAAAGGGTTGGCTTTTGAAACATTTATGAATTCAACATAGGTAAACCACATCAGTAAATGTTTGGGTATGCATGTGATACACATTAAAGCTGGATCTGCTGACTTTGTTGCTGCTTTTTTTATTGCGCCGGCTGACAATCACTTATAATATGACCAGAAGTATCAGGAGTATGCTTGAAAATATGTGGCTTTCTTAGGTTACTTGAAGTAGGTTTTGGGATTTGCTGAATCACAAAAGATTAGTAAACCTATGCTTATTGTGGAACCAAGTCTTGAATGCGAAGATTTACACTTTCGTGTGAATCAGGCAGTGTAATCTTTGGGCTGTTATGTGCACCAGGTTCGGGATTCTAGTGATCTTCCAGTGCCTGAAGGGCTGGTCTGACAGGTCAGTGTGTGTGGGATGTTTTTTCGCCAGACAATTTTGTGAGCATCACTAGAGAGGGGCTCCGCCCACATGTTGGGAGCCAGGAGATTATGTTTTGATTGGGCAGAAGTTGTGTGCTTCCACAAAAAAGTGCTTGCCCTCTACACTGCTGTGATCATTTTATTTAAACAGCTCTTGAGATTGAGCTTTTAGGAGCACACACCTGAAATTGTAATGGTATTAAAGTGTCTTGGAAAACTGGATAATTTATGGTGTTTTTCTCTTGCAGCAGCACAAATGAGAGGATGGCAGTCTTTAACCCATTTTTAGGTGTGGCTTAACAGTGCAAATGTCATCTGACCATATAAGTTACACCAATATTATTCTACAGTTATTTGCTTCCAAACAATTTCATATCCAGTCCCATGCTATGTAACTGTAATGCTTCACATTACCATACAACACAGCGGCGTAACATAAGGCCCTGCAGCACCCGCTGTGCGGGGGGATCCTGAGCTCCAGGGTGCCCCCTTAGCATAGTATTTGGCATGAGAGCTCCTGGCTGACTCCGCAGGTGGGCCCTACCTGCACTTTGCAGGGGGGGGGTCCCTCAAGTTTTGTTACGCCACTGACACAACATTCCTTTAAACCCGGACATATTGGCACTGCCAATGCTTGTTTGGCCCTGTGTGGCCCTGTTTTATGGCCTGGTGGGCCTATTTTTATCGTAAATTTTCCAGATATTACCACAGACTACCTGCAGTAATCTCAAATCCATGAAGCCGCCCAAACCTTGCAAAGCACCTGTACAGCGTCTTTACAACTTCAAAACGACAATAATTTCCAAATGTGGGCCACTTTTTTAGCTGTCTGATTTGCTGCTGGGGGCACTTTTGTTTTGATGCCTGGGCTTTTTTTCTATTCCACCCCAAGCCTGATGTACACCGCTGTTTTCGCTGCACTGTGCTTTCCTCCAGCTACACTCTGCACCGAACAAGCCAATAAGTGAGGCGAAACCTACCCCGCTGACATTGTTTGCGTCTAGGACTCGATGGATGACATTAGCTTGCATCGCTGTCAGTATGCTACTGACATGGCTTCAAGCTAATGTCAAGAAACACCAGGGAACAAAACAACAATAAGATCTGAAAACTTAGCTTTGTTGTGACTTGCAAATATTGGAAAAACACTTGCAATGTTTACTTACACTCAGAGGGTGTTGCTTGATTCGCGTTGGTTTTATTATCATAATTAATTGTTCTTTGACAGGAAAAGACGCCAGCCCCATTAGTTATAACAAGAAGGGAGTTTAATTGTTCTGTTTTGGATGCCAGATATTTTTGCTCGCAATTTATTTAATTACTTATGTTACATAAAGGAAAGATGAATTAAAAAAAAGCCTAAAGGAAGACTGAAAAAAAGCAGATGGCACTTCTTATAGTCTGCTTACACAAATGCAGACTGTATTATCAGCATATGGAAAAGCTGTCAGTCACTGTACGTTCTTTTTAAACCAGAGGTCCCCATGTTATTTATAGGAACGCAGTGATGCTGAAACAGAAAGAAGTATATTGCCTCTACACTGGCTTCAACAGCATGCAAGCTACTCACTGTGCTGCTACAAGTGGTAAATCTTACAAGGGGAAAATCCTAGCCACATATACCTCACTGATTTTTTACATAGATGGCCATCTTTCTTTGATAATATTATGCCATAATATTTTTCACAAAACATCCGACCTTATCATACAGAAAACAATCCTTGAAATAGTATGAGCAGGGCTTAATTTTAACCAGTGTTTTCTGGTGCTCAGCACCGGCACTTAATTTTCAATACCAGTGCTTGAGACTATGTGCCACAAGGTGGTGCTGTCTGGCTAATTTATAGACGACGACAACAACAACAGTCAATTATGAATTCAGTATACTATTACCTGCCGCCCAAGATATTCTTACAGATTTGGGGGACTGAAATAGTCAGAATTGTCACACTTGTAGGAGTGTGATGGTTAGTAGTTGTGTTGTTACTATCATTGGTAGCAGAGCAGGGGCGATGCGTGGTGCAAACTGCAGTGGCCTCCTGACGAGAGCCCTGGCACTTATGTTTTTTTTACAAATTAAGCACTGAGTATGAGTCTTCACTAAGAACACAACATACACTAAATGAGCAGCAGAGCCTTATCCTTAACAATATCTATAAAAGTTTGAGGCAAAGGTAATCGTGGCTCTGCGCTGAGCTACTACCTATTAGACCGGTTCCCAACCAGGTCAATACTTAAAATTCAAAAATCTTTGATTCGTAGGGAGCGAATCCAAACAACATCAATATTGCACGTAGCCATACAGCGTTCGTAGTTTGTATCTTATTTTACATTTATTTTTAAAAAGACTAGACATCAAAGAAATTCTAATGCCACTTTCTTATTCCAAATCATAATATAAAAGAACAAAGATACATTAAAGTCCACAATTGCAAAATGTCCAAATTAATAGATTATTAATTTCTGAATTACAGATAACAACAAAAACATTTTGTGGTCTCAAGTTCATTCAACACTGTTTTCAGCCAACACATGTTTCACGGCCTTACATGCCATTTACTCAGGACCGAAATTTGGATTAATTGACAATGATTTAACATACACTCTAAGTGAACATTGGTATATTATCCTCAATATATTTCTTTAACCGCATGCGCGCTAGCGGTTTTCCCGCTGCGTTTTTGTAAATACCGCGTTAGCGTACGAGCGTCGTCACTCATGACGAGCTGAGCTCGTCATGAGCGCGGAAGGGGTTAAATCATTCCAAAGTGTAAAGTTGCAAGATTGATTATATGTTTGGACATTCTCAATTGTGGACTTTAATGTATCTTAGTTCTTTTATATTATCATTTGGAATAAGAAAGTGGAAAATAAATGTAAAATGAGATACAGCCTATGGGCGCTGTAAGGTTAAATTGCAATATTGATGTTTTGTTCAAATTAGCTCACTACGAATCCAAGCTTATTGACTGTTTATTATGGAATACATTTATATAGGCTTTGGATTACATTACTCTATCCAGTATCAGAATACACTTATATAGGATCAAATATATAGATGTAGGCTTAGAATACACAAAATTACAGTACATTACACTTACACAGGTCCTGAATGCATTGATATAGGATAGAATACAAGGATATATATTTGGAATACATCAATATTGAGCATTCACCACACTGTACTGTAGCACAGTACACAGGGAGACAATACTTTTATATAGGCTTGGAATACACACATGGACCACAGTGCATTTATACAGAATACACTACACTGATGTAGACTTGAAATACCTTGATACGTGGTACAGCCCAATGATATGGAGTTATGGAGTACAGTACTTATACAGGATGTATAATATAATACACTAACATAAGATGAAATACATTTGTATAGGCTATGAATACACTTCAGCTAAAAACAAAGATATAAGTTTGAAATTCTGTGATGTGCACTCTTGTACATTTATGTGGGATCAAGATACACTAATATTGGCTTCAGCTTCATGGTATGGGCATTGAAGATTAAAATCTCAATATTCTGGTAAAATACCCATCAGGCCAAGTGTCATACTTCCTCAGCTGTATGATACTGACAAGTTAATAATGAATTTTTGGAGATATCAACATCCATTGATCATAATTTCCGATGAACATTATTTAGCATTTTTACTTTGCTCTTATGTAGGTCTGGCATTAGCCAAGACCTTTCGATTTAAAAAAAGTAATACATTCTGTACACGTTACATATGTACACATATGGGCTTTCAGCCAGCCCTCTTTTTAATTGTTATTTTTTTAATCCTTTATTTATAATCACTGATAGAAACGAGTAATAGATATTACAACTCATCAAGACAATTTCATTTTTTTAAACCCATTATTTATAATCACTGATAGAAACGAGTAATAGATATTACAATTCATCAAGACAATTTCATCATTGTAGGTAAAAAAAAAGGAATAAACAATTGTAAAGATACTCATCCCCGAAGATGTCAAATTAGAAGCCCTGTTTCTTGTTATATCCCTCGCTAAAAATATAGCACAGTACATCTAAAACTCCTCCCAAAATAAATAAAAAAATTATGAAAAGTATTCCCTACCCCTTGCCCCAGATTTTATGATATTTTACGAAGGCCCCTACTCTTTGTGAGTACAGTTTTTCCTTAGACTCTATTTGAGTCATGTTGCGTACCCAATGGCGAAAAACTTTCCATTTTTACAGAATCAAAGATTTAGCCACTCGGGATGCAATAAAAACGAACTGTTGTTGGCGAATATATAAATTGAGAGTGACGTTAACTCTTGTTGTGTCATTCTCATTTTTCTTCCGCCCTCTACAACCCACAGCTTGGGACAGTGGGTCAGACCCCTTAACCCATTGGCTAACTTCACTGTGAGAGATGGCCTTCTTCCCCTTCACATGTACCACATCCCCACAAAGTAGTTCCCTTCAGTGCCACGAACGTCTACGGCAAAGTGAGCTTTCTGAGACTAAAAACATTTATTTTAACCAACATTGTTTTATAATGTTAAGGTTCTGACTGCTCCCCTATGATTCATTTTTACAAATCCATGACACAACAAAATAAGCATTTACAAAGCCAAAAACCTTGCATCTAGTGCTTTTCTATTTTGCAGTACAGCCTTGAAGGCAAACCGAAGCAAGTTAAGAGTACATGAAGAAGGCCCTCGCTCAAAGTTGAAAAATAACCTGAATGAATGAAGGGATCACTGGGGCTCCTACTGTTCACATATCTTGCTCAATGGGAAAACTTGCAGGTCCAGTAAAATGAAGCTTATGAAAATAGTGATGCTATTGAGACATGCAGCCAGAAAGGTTAGAACAGAATTAGAAGGGTGAGGGAAGAGAAGAAGCAGGAGGATTGCAATTGATGCAATCAATTTAGTTGTTAACAGCAATTAACATTAAACAGAAATGTTGTACAATAGAAAATAGTAGTGGTACCTAAGTTGGCAGGCAAATGGGGTGGTTAACAAAAAAAGTAGATCATGAGTCAGTGGTAAGGATCTTTGGCGCGGATCGGTGAATATTAACTGTCTTTAACTATGATTAAAAACATATGTTAGGTGTTCTTCATCAGATGATGCTAGAGAACAAAAATGGATCTATCCTCAGTAAAATACTCATCTGCATCGTGACGTATCCGTTCCTCTTGGGATTACGTGCATTCCTCTGCAGAACAATATTTCTTCAGTGGTTGAAGCTCACTTGAGGGAAATCTCCAGCAGGGACCTCCCTTCTCAGTTGGCAGTTGTCTGAGATGCCCGGTCCCACAAGGCCCAGCGTTGAACGCAGGGCATGTCACGGCGCCAGGGGGTTATCCTGATTATACGGCTTCGATTCCTCGGATATGAGGGATGCTGTGATTGCAAATCCAGAACGAAGGCATTCTTAACAGCAAAGGGCTCTTATCTGCGGGATACATCCTGGGGATGAGCGCCAGCTGAGGCTATAGCAGAAGTGCACGTGAACAGACAGGCTTGTGGGGCTGTTCCCATGTCAACGTTTCGAGAAGTTGGACAACTGTGTGTAGCGATCACTGTTCAAAACACCGACCCAGTGGCTGGCTGTTGAAACTGAACATAATGCCTGCATGAGAGCACATGCCCTGCCTCAAGGTCACTTTAGCAAGTACTCTAGGTTTTGGACTTTTTGCCTCAGCACACATGACAATCGTGCACATGGATTGCAAGCCAGTGAAAAAATCTGTGGTCTGGAGGGGCACACCACGTGCACCCACCTTTTGCAGAGATGGCTGCTGTCTACTCATTGAACGCCTGAAGACTGACAGGGGTGGCAGCAGCAGACTATAGGAGCAGGACAAGCCTTTTTATCGGTCATATGCCAGGGAGTGTCACCTATTGTTTTTAAATTGGTCTGCCAGTTCCCTCCAACTGGGCCAATAGCTATGTTGGACATCAATGACACATTTATGCCACCTCCTTGTTCAGGAGCTGTGTGGGGAGTGTGTCTGTTATATGTAACTGTGGCTACACAGGAATGCATTTTCACTCACAATTCCAAGTGGTACCTAGGATGGATTTTGGAGAGATAGCTGGTCATCAATGTGACTTACATAGCTTCCCAATGATGTACCTGACGTTATTTCTAGTGGGCCAGTTCCTAAGGTGCGGAGGAGAGATGATAGAGGGTCCGTTTGTCGTTTTGGGTTTTCACCAGCCCTTTTCTGACCCATTGTTCCCTAGCAGGGATTCCCCACAGGTTAACAGGTAGTTCAGTGGGGCAGCCTGTCCCTCTTTTGTGACCTTGTTTTGTGTTTTCTTTGACCGGAGACTTCCAATTCTACCCACCCTTCCTGCTGACACCAGATAACAAAGAGTGTGTCTGGGGAGTAAAAGGCAGGAACTGCCTGAAACCGGTCTAAGACCATGCGCACACCATATGGACCATGGCAACCTTACTATGATAGGGCCGAGGCAATCTCTGCTGAATGATCCATGCAAAGATGCACACCAACCAAGACCACATGCATGCCAGGGCTGTGTCACAGACACCTCAAAGGACATCAAAGGTACTTTGCAATTTTGACTCCAGGAGGGAGGGGATCCATTGCTTTTTTGGGCTTACAGAGGGAAAGTCTTCTGCACAGGCCTTAGGACTTCCTCATGGACAGTTCCCCAAAAATTCCTTCCAGAGTCCTAAGTTCAAATTAATATTCAGTTACCACTTAAGTGCGGTCCTAGAAGAGCAATCTAGGCTATTTCCCAAATTCAGCATGATTAGTATCATTGCAGGATTTGTACCACTTGGAGAATTAGGTGCAGCTTTGTGTTGTGTGCAGAAGTCTTTTTTTTTTTTTAAACAATTTTTGTTTTCATTTCATCAAATAGTGGTAACAAACCAATCAAGTACAGTCTTCTCCATTTACAGTAGTCAAGAATAAATGGCCCCGTATCGTTCACATTGTAAGGTTCTAGGACATCACACCTACAGTAATTATCCCACACAATACCCCACCCGCCTCCCTCCACTCCCCGCAGCATCGTGAATTCCATTGGCCATTCCAGGAACCCCCCCTCTCATGGACTGTTGTCAGGTGTGAGCTCTGTACGTGGTGGTTCACACAAGTGTGCAGAAGTCTTATTTCTTTCTATTCCACATCAGGATTTAGATATCTATGGCATCGTTTTCCTGTCAGAGAAGCCTCAAGCCTCTTGCCTCTCAGCCACTGCTCAATTTGCAAAGTAAATTAAATTCTAGGTCCCATAGTTTTTCTCAGAAGCCTGTGCCAGCTCTCATGAATGTCAGGGTTGCCAAATACCAAGGCTGGCTAGTTTTTGATTCCACCTCAAGACTCTTCCATTCACCTCCTTACATTCTCTTACCCTTTATCCTGTTTTTCAATGACGTTTTTCATGTCTTCCTTTCTCCTCTTGCCACTGTTTTCCTATCTTTCTCTTCATCCTATATTTGCACTTCCTGCTTTCTTCTTACTTGCTCTATATCAAAGTGTTATAATAACAAGTAAGAACCTGCCCGCAGAATGAGTGCTGGTGCCCAGAATGTGAAGTCTCGACTCAAATTAAGCACTGCTTTGGCACCGGTATCAGTAAACGATTCAGTATGAGTGCAAGAGGATGTGGCATAACAACCAGAGCTGCCGACTTTTCACCTGGGGAACCGGGTTCGAGTCTCTACATTAGCTCAACATCCTGTGATTCTAGACAAATCACTTAATCGCTCCATGTACACAAACAAATTAATGTGTCCTTGTCTAATGTAACTGGTGCTCATGTAATGCGCTTCATTATCTTTGGGTCGAGTTTGCACTATATAAAACTCCTCAAAAAAACGACACAAGGGGGAATCCAGCAGGCCTCGATGTCAAATTATAGCCCTTGCTGGCAGCTGTATTGCCATTCAAACTGCCCTTAAGAATTTGAGCTTACATTTGTACAGCTGTTCTTTGCTGGCACAAATACAATTTAATTTTTTTGTGTATCTTTTTTTTTTGACAAAAGGCTCAGATAACTTTTAACAGTTGTGTGATGGAAAAATCTGAAGAGTTCGGTTATATTTAGTTATTTTTATTATTGTGTAGCATTGTCTTTATCTCAACAATAACTTATCGCGAGCGATGCATTTTGAAACAATACTTCATACATCAACACTTTTAATAATGTGGAAGTGGGGCAGTCTAGATGCAGAATACTATTTCCTCACCCCTCTTTTTCCACTTATATTAGCTCACTCCAAAAATTACATTTACCTCCTATAAGAGTAATATATCACCTCTTGAAAGTGAAGGAAATGCCCTTTCTTCAGAACACAAGACTAACTCAATAACCAACAATAATTAATAACCACTGGATCAACCACTAATCTTGGGCTACAGAGTAACAGGCTACCAATCATAAAGCACTTCAACGTCTTGCAAGCGGAAGTATTCATATATAAATGCAGTTACAATACAGTACAATATTTAAGTTGCCTTTTGCATCTAGACATTTACAAGTAGAATACATCAGTTTTGATTGGCGGGCCTCCAGTTGTTATTAACAAATCGTCAACAAATAAGTTTTCCGTATACTGATGTGAAATGTAAGATTAAATGGCATTGTTCATGTCAACCCTTAGCCAATATATAGATTAATTAAGTGACTATCTCTTCACGAAAGCCATCTCTCTCATTAAAATAATATAAGCTAAACCCTCTCAACAGTATTCTACATCTTCTTAGCTATTTAGCATGACTGTCAAGCACCCTTACTGTTGGTTTGCCAAGTCCATCGCCTCTAGGATCTTACTTTTAAAACCTCGAACACTCTTTCCAACACATTTGTTTCATAGACTCTTCACGGGCATATTAGCGCTTAAAGGGGTGTCAAAATATGCTTAACATTGGGCCTATATAATTTGCTTGGTGACAATAGTGTAAATAGTTCAATTTTGTATTATGTAAACTTTATCTAGTTAAGAAATGATGCACGTAATTTCACACACTGTTTTGCTTCGAGGACTGGTTCGAGTAGAAAATGCCTTGCAAAAGACTAATTCCTGCAGAAAATGTGTTATAGGTGACATTTTTTTCTTGAATGAATCCCCTTGTCAGTCTCCAGAGTGACCTTTAAATGAAAGATATGCGTTTGGTTCAATTTTGATTCAAAATGCCCTTAAGTGTATTTCAAGATATGTATTCATAATTTCTTGTAATTTCTTCAAAATGTTAAGTTTTTTAAAAGAAATATGATATTTTTCACACCGCTACGTAATATCTTTTGACTTATCATGAGAGAGCTATATCTGTGCAGGGTGTCCTGATACCAGCATCATTTGCAAGTGGTCATTGCTGCAAAAAAAGACCTAGCCATCTGACATCTTTATTGATCCACCCTTGGAAGAGATTCTATTATGACTCGGTCTGCATGCATGAAATGGTCGTGCACGACCACTTGGCGTGGTTTGTCTGTGTTCATCTTCACCGTTGGTCTTAAAATGTGGTGCGTACTTGTGGAACAGTGAGATAGTGACCTTTTAACTCAGTGAGGCTTAATTACTAAGAGGGGTAGGCCTACTTCTCAAGATGCAATAGAGAACACTCACTTAAATGTGTGAATTTGACTTGTCCGTCATGGGACCCTTCAATAATGCAAAATTGTTTCAAATGTGCGTATCCCAGCAAAAAATCTGTTGACGAGCAATAAAGATGGTCTCTTATTCCCCTGTACTTCAGCAATTTGTATGTAAAAAGCTTGATCAATATTATAGCCCTGTTAAAGCACAGTAATCAAATGTTTCAGTATTAGCCTCTAATTGGTGGGTGCTTTGTTGTTATACATGTTCAGATTGGTTGTCATGAGAAGATTTGTTGTCCAGTCATTGATTCGGATATCTCATGGGGCAGAGGCCTGACTCCCTCAGAGATATAACAATCAACTTTATTGATCATTGCTAACGACATTGATCCGCTTACTAGGGGTCTAGCCCAACTCTGCACCTGGAGCTACACAATGCAATCAGCAATTATTGAAAGGGGTTGCCGCCCGTGCTGCGGCTCCAGAAAGAGACATGGGAGTTATTGATAGACATGGCTCACCATGGTTCTTCGTTGGTAACAAATTTACTTTCACGGTTTGAAGACGTGTAATTCCTTCTTTCAACAGGAGCGTGAAAGTCTTTCTCCCTCGTGTCCTCATCCATCCATACTTCCTCTGTAACACATTCTAAAAATATTCAAATTAGAGATAATAAGATTTGATGCGAGTTGAACTATGGCCTCCAGATCGTACAGTAGACCCTTGCTGATGCTAAAACCGTGTTATTGCCTTTTTCCCTCCAGCGCTACACAGGAGGGACGGTAATTAGATAAAGATTATTGGTTTGCGATGCTAAAATGGATTACAGCGTCGAAGGACAACAGTATTGGCAAATTCTGGGCTGCGGGATGAGCCTAAACTTGAATGCTGGTATCAGCAGCACGCCCGGGCAAAGCGAGTGCATCTAATAACACTTGTAGCTAGTAAAGTGGTGCCAAGGGTACACACATTGAACAATGTGTTTAATTGGGTGCTATCATGAGAAATGCAGCTCAGCTTTTCCTGTAACAGGTTTCATAAAAGGACAGTGACTTTCTCATCATTTTGTCAGTACATCCTGTATGCTAAATGTTTTTTTAGAATGTACAGTGCAGATTGAGAAGGACACTCCTCCCCCCACTGCTTGGTATCATTTTCAGAAGATTTGCAAGTACATAGTGAATGCTGTACAGTAGAATTTTCAGAAGATTAGGAATGCCGTAGTCACTGTTGTCCGGCACCATGCTCAGACATTTGACTTGATATAGTTACTACATTCTCACACCATGCTCAGAACATTGAGAAGCACATTGTCACTATTATTGTCCACCATTTTCAAAAGATTTCAGACAGGCACATTCACTGTGTCCATCTTACCATTTTTTGAAGAATGAGAAGGAAAAAGTCAGTCGTCTGGTACAAGTTTCAAAATGTAGGACCTACTCACTAATGTTCTGTATTATTTCTAGAACAACGAGAAGGCCAAAGACACTTTGGTCCAGCACAATTTTCAAAAGATTAGGAAGGACATAACGCCTATTGCCTGTTTCACCATTTTAGAAGAATAAATAGGGCATTGTCGCTGTTGTCTGTCAGTTTTCTGAAGCTTGAGAAGGACATAGTCATTGCAGTCTGGCACCATTTTTAGACAATTGGCAAGGGCATACTAGCAACATTCTGACGTGATTCTCAGAATATTGAGACAGGCAGAGTCACTATTCCCTCAGACCATATTCAGAATGTAAAGCAAGACCTTGTCAATGATTTCCAGCTCCGGTTTCAGAAGGAGGACATAGTCTTCATAGCCTGGACTGTTTTCAGACATTTGGCTGACGGGATATTCCATCACAATTGTGGCAGATGTCATGTCCGCTATAATACAAGAGTATTAAGGCTGATGGCACTTGCAATACAGTGGATGGTATATCTGTCATGTTTATATGGAGTGTCTCACCCACCAAACTTTAAATAAGGTCCATAGACACTAAATTCTGACATGATGTTCAGAATATTGAGAAGAACCAAGGTTGGAGGGAGGTACCCTTTTGCTGGAAAAGGAATGGGTCACAATATTAAAACAACAAATTTCCTTTCCCAAAGTTTTTTTCGAGGATGGAAAGATCCTGGCAAGTCGCTAAACTGTATAGCGACCTACCCTTCAGTGTGAAGAAAGTCTTTGCGCAGGTTACCAAATTTACAAAACTCTTTGCAACAATTATTCAACAGGGGCACATTATCACACATGAGCTTAAAATTTCAATTCATTATTAAAAGTATTGTTAAAATATCAGTGCAGTACTGGGATCATGTTATGCATCATTTAAAAACAATTTTTCCTTGGTCACACTACAGTTAATAGTAAACAAACAAATTGTCGAGGCGGCGTTTCGTTGATCTACACAATCTTGCACCTTCTTCAGGACATTGTTCATTACAAGCACATCTATTGGGTCTCCACAGGACCTCCAATAGTCTGTGTGGTTAAAAACTTGGCAGATCTCAAATAAATCAAGCTAGGGATTATTTCCTTCCTGGCAAGTTATTTGGATGTCTAAGTGCGTTATCTTCCTGTCTTTGGTTGCTTAAGAGAAGGTCTTGAAAACTTCTTCTCTGTTATTTATGAAGAAGCGGTATATTTTCCGCTGATAGTTTTTTCAAGGGTGTAGGGAGGACGTCTTTCTATTAAAAGATCCTGGACTACTACTTGTGAATCTTGGCTATATCCCAAAAGGTTTTATTTGCCCTTATTGGTAATTCTCTCTGGGTTCCTCTTTTTTATACTTTGGCAGAACCACTGATTTGGAATTTTTAAATTGTTCCAAATTGTGAAATGGGTGATTCCAGCTCGACGTCCTCCCTTGCAGAAAGGGAGCTGAGCAACCAAAGACAGGAAGATAACGCACTTGGACATCCAAATAACTTGCCAGGAAGGAAATAATCCCTAGCTTGATTTATTTGAGATCTGCCAAGTTTTTAAACGCACAGACTATTGGAGGTCCTGTGGAGACCCAATAGATGTGCTTGTAATGAACAATGTCCTGAAGAAGGTGCAAGATTGTGTAGATCACCAAGAGGTGTGTCGGAAAATAGGTAAATTAGCCTTTACGAGGCCTAACATATTTGTATAAAGTGGATATATGCACAGCAAGTGACCACAATCCTCTCATTTCTTTTTTAGGGATTGGTCTTTGGTCGGCTTCGATGTTAGTCCTGAATAAACCTTAATACTTCTAGTGTGTCAAAATAAATGTAGGGTTTAGTAGGATCATGGGATAAAGCCCTTAAAATGCCCTTTGATGATTTTGAGGGGCAGTGGCTGATGAACTTACATGCTCACCTACGAAACGGGGGAGACCTTGGTGAGAAGAGAACAGCGTGGATGTGACACAAGTCCAGAGTGACACATTCTGGCTGATTTTTCATTGCTTTATGAGTTGTCTTTGATTAGCTCTGGTGATATTGGTGTTAGGTATCATCAAGTTTCTGAGAGAAGGTGTGCACTGCTACTGAAAACAACAAAGGAGGTGGCTCTAGCTGTTCACGCACACAAGAAGGTCAAGGCCTGTGGCTTGGATATTTTGATATTTTGCCCAGGATACAAAGATCTAGGCTGCCCCTTTTGCATATTCTTTTAATATAATTACAGAATTGGCCTAAAGCCTTCCACCCTGATAATTAGACACAATAGGGTCAAGCCAAGCAATTTTAGACATATCACCTTGCTGGATGGTGTGGGCAAAATGCTCAGCAATCTTTTGGCAAAGAAACGTGAAACGTTTGTTGCAAAAAAGAAAAAGTCCTGCAATTGTGCTAAAAAATGGTCAGATACAGAAACTAAAATTAGGTGGAGGCCCCCTTGTATTTATATGGAGCTATACAGAGCTGAACTGTGAGGACACATTAATTTTGATTCAGTGTCACTATCTCAAACTGCAGCCCTAGGATATTGGCACGTCCTCCCAGTCTTCTCATAAGATGTTGCTTAGTATGGAGTTTGGTGTTTTTATAATGTAAACAACTATTAAACCACTGATCATGTGGGCAAGGGTGTGAGACCATATGGGGAGGAACATTTACTGGGACATATTGACTAGTTGGAAAGCTAATATGCTTATGATCTTTTGCGGATGGCCTGTGTAAAGGATATTTTATTAAAATTGGGACCGAGTGATCTGTGAGCATACCCGAAGTCAATTTATCGACAAACGAAATCAACGAGAAGTATTGAGAGAAATTGAGGTGCTTTGTAACTAACTGTATATTTAACAGCTCACTGGAACAGGTTATTTGCAATATAAAATATTTTTAGGCTTGGTGGTTTACCTCGTTCAAATGACATCTTGGCTAATGGGATCTTTATGAATGGGATCTTTATGAATGTTTAGGATGTTTACCCTTGACAGGTTTAACAGCTAAATGGAGCAAATTCTTAAAAGTTGCTGCCATTACTCCCCATCAATGGGAGAGGATGTAATGGACATAATATTTCTATACCTCTTGTGTGGTCAATTGCCCAAAAAGCGTCATGCCCCTTTTTACCCCTTCTTTTAGAGTCTTGCTACTATGACAGAAAGACTGTTTGGAGGCAGAGATCGCGAAAGTGCAGCATATTATCCCTATCTTGTATGATGACTTGCTAATGTAATGAGTGGTTAGGGTAATTTGTTGAATGGTTGGGGTATTTGAATTTATTTAATTATGTGTTGTTGTTTTTAAGTATATTATGTTTCATGTATGTACTTTTTTAGAAATAAACTGCTTGTAATGATGATTCGCTCTATAATTATTTCTTGCGTATGATTAGGTCGTTTTAAGGTGTGACTACAGACAACTGTAGCTGCCTGGAAGGCCTCAAAGACATCAATTCTTCAAAAAGTACAACATTAATAGACAGGTGGAGGGGAATTGGGTCAGGCTCACTGAGCCATTGGTTTAAGTGTGTTTTTTATCGATTGCCGTGGCTTGGATGGATAGTCTATTAGGTCAGAGTTTTTCATGAATGGTTACATTGCCCCATTTCTTTTCTCTTTAGTCTTTGGTGATGAAGATTCATGTAGTAATTTTGGTTCGACTGCAGGTGGTACATGGTTTTCCTTGCATGTGCCAAAATATGATCTTAGATGTATTTATTTTCTGGGCACAGCAACATTTCAGTTGTTGATTTATGTGTTTGCTTGTTGTTTCGATGCATTCAACTAATTGGTTTACTAATTGCTCTTGGTCATTCTTCTGTTTTACTTTCCTCTCATGAAAACATGTTGTTAGATTTATAGGCGTTTGATAGCAAGTAAATACATGTGCACACATAGGCTTTCGGTTAATACTTCGGATGACTGCAATTTACTGTGCAAAAGATTGAATACCAAACATTTATTTTTGCCACCTTAATAATGTGCTGCTTGTATTTTTTTGTTTTTTTCAAAAGTTATTTTTAAGTGTGAACCCTCACGCCTTAAGGCTCATGAGTCATGACTACAGCTTCTAATTTTTCCTATGCACCCCACTATCCCCTGTTTTCCAAGGTCTCTCATCTTTTCCTAGTGTTTTGTGTCTCTTGCTCAGGATCATCCTGTGTTGCCTCCTCTCTCCCCTGCAGTTTTTCGAGTGAAATTTAATTTTACATTCCTCCTGTGAACAGCATATTGAAGTAAAAATGTTCTGATGTTACTGTGTAATGGGTAACTACATAATATAGCCCTGTATTACCGTTGAGGGGTTTGAGTAGCATCATAAAGCACAAGAGTTTTATGAATGTAACCAGAACCCCGAGAAGGCAATATAGGCCAACATTACATGTAGTACCAGTTACATTATATTTTTTATTTTACATTTTTATTTTGGAGTAGATCTTATGAGAAAAAAAATATATTCAAACTTGCTTAATGAACACCATAAGTGAAATTCTGGACTGTACTCTTGTCTATCATAAAAGGAGGGAAAAAGAACTGAGTTATGTAGTTAAGAATGTAGAATTTTAGAAAAGTACCATTTGTTATTTTTAAATCTGGTCAAATCTGTGGAAAGGAGAGATTGTTGATTATCACTTTTCAAGGTGCAACTAACAATAGTCATTGATTGGAATTAGAATGTTCACTATTTCTAACGCCACATCTGCATACTTTGAAGTTATGTGTACCTCTTTAAGTACATATATGTGGAGTTTGTTATAGAGTTTGTTATAGAAAATCTAGACTTACCTGTCGATAATTTATTTTTGCTATTCTGTCCTCTATATCCTGTCCCATTGATATTGTTGAATTGATATTTAGGGGCACACCGACCACACCGGTGACATTCCCTGAACGGTGAACAAACAATTCTCCGCACAAATATGTGTAATTCTAACGCCCTCCACACAAAGGCAATATAGTTTTAGATACCTGCATATGGAAACCCATGCACTCTCACACCTAAAATGGTGACCATTCCTCCTAATTTAAGTGTGTATTCATGAGGAACTGAGGGGCATATTTTCAAGGAATGAATGACATTAAAATTATCGCTGCTTTAGCGGCAGGAAACTGTCGCTAAAACGGCGATAATGGGCTCGATAATATGCCGTAGAGAATTCCAATAGAAGCCCATGTTAACACCAGAACATGGGCTTCTATTGGAATTCTCAAGGGCATATTATCAAGCCCATTACCGCCGCTTTAGTGATAATGGGCTTGATAATATTCCCCTCAGTGTGGCCACTGTTAGACGCACATGCACATCGTTTGCAACACACACACACACACACTGTTGTTGTCTTTCCCCAACTGTGCAGTGGAAATGTGCTTAGTGCACACTTACTGCTACACACACACACTTGGGCCTATGAAATTAGTCTGCTCCTGTTTTCCAAGCTGTGCTAGTGTAAGTGTGCTTACTCAACTATCACACTAACTTTCAATCAATAAATGGCTCCCTTACACAAATGGACAAAATTGCATTGAAGAAGCCGGCCACCACGCCCAATATCAATAAGACTGTAAAAGGCAATGTGCAGTGTGAACAAAATGGTTGCTGTAGCCCAACAAGTCGCCACGTGCTCAGTACGGCCGGTGCTACATTCTAAATGAGCTTGTTTGTGTTTTCTGGATGATGCTTACGTGCGTGATTGCGGTGACAGCCTGACATCTCTCTCTTGATTCTGTGGGTGGTGGTGCGTGGCTGTTTAGTTAGTGGAGAGATTTGCCTGGTTAATTCCGAAGTCTGTAAGAAATGTCATACATGGGGAGATTGTGTAAAGCTGTGACAGCGACAAGCCCGCTTGTCTCATGCAATGCCGTATCAGTGTTTTCTGTTACATTTTTAGGTTATTTTTTTAAAGTCATTGTTTAAAAAGATAATTTTGAAAAGTAAAAGTCTCCCTTCTCTTTCTGACTTCCCCTTGTGCCTCTTATTTCTGTATCGACCTTTGTTTTCTTACCTCTATTTTTCTTATGATAAATTCCTGCCATTCGTTCTGTTTTTTTTATTGTTGTTTTGCCTGTTTGTTTCACTATTTCTTCTCTTTCATTGTCTAATGATTCTCGGTTTTTCTCTTCCTTTCACTCTGATTTTTCATTGTATTGTTCGCCATGGCCCACCTTTCTCTATTTATCACCCTTAACTTCAATATTTTTCTTTTTCTCTTCCCCCTTTCCATATGTTTATCCTCCCCCTAGCTCCCTCCAGTGTCTCCATCATGCACCAGGTCAGTCGGACCCCGGACACCATCACCCTCACGTGGTCCCAGCCAGACCAGCCCAATGGAGTCATCCTTGACTATGAACTGCAGTATTACGAGAAGGTGAGTTTTCCACAGTCTTCAGGGGATCTGTGTTATTTTATTGTGTTTTATGTAATGTAATGTCCGCAATTTCAATTGGCACCTTGGCTTCGTTAAAATCATGGCGATGGGTGGTCCGAAATGAAGGGCAGTCCTCAGTGGGAAATGGGTCTCAAAACACTTATCCACAACATGTGTTTATGTATTCTTACCTTTAATTTAAATATTGGTTCCAAACTGGGAAGCATTGTGGTTATTGGGCATAATGGACTTCCAGACAGGCCCCTGCTTTTCATGATAGCCTAAGGCAGACATTTGTCACCAGTCAAGCATCCCTGACATGTGACTGACATCATCTCTCTCCTTACTTCTTTTAATAGTTCATACCAACTGAAAATAATTGTTCTCTCCATTGGTAACTCTGCCACTGATTTTATGCCACCCCAAGCACTTTCTTGTGCATTCCTGCCTGCTTCTATTAGTTTCTAAGATTCATAAAGCTGTTGAAAGGCACTCTCAGAAAATGACTGATCCTCCTGGTTCTGAGGTCAGCCGAAGCATCATGGGAAACTCTCTTGTTCATTAGAATGAAAGCAGCAACTGTCCCTTGCACCTCCACTCTGTGGTATATTGATATAGGCTGCTTCTGATAATAAAGTTAAGTAATTGAAAAGCTTTGTGATGGATTGAAACTAAAAATATTTTTCTCAGCAGATTCCAGTGGACATAACTAATCCCCTGCTCTGAATCTGACCTATTTTATTAGTCTAGGCAGTTTCATTTTGTTGGTGTAGAAAGCTGATGAACAGGTTCTGACCTCATATTATTTTGCAGCGGTAGGTATCCGCACCATGAAATGGTGATGTTTCCATGGTAGTCTCAGCTGATGAATTTATGCTGTCAGCGTGCATATTCAGCGGTATCGTACCAGAATATCGAATACTGAATGTCCTGCTACAGAAATATTGTAGCAACATTTTTGGCAACCAAGATATCACACAGTTAAGTATGTACGCCTTTGCATCAGATTACTATACTGAACTTGTGCCTTGTTAATAATTATCAAACCAAAAGAAAGGGGACTGAGGGCTTTATTTAGGTCCAGCATACATGCATACATGCCCAGTAAACATCAAATCCAAAAATGGTATGCAGTTCCTATGAAGGCAAAGGGAGAGAGAAGTCAGAAGAGGAGACCGGTTGTCCCTTAGGAATAAGAGGGAAATGGGAATCCCTCCTTTCGGAATTAGGGCCCTCACACACCCAACAAGCTGGATGTCATGCTTCATCATAGGGATTGCTCCTCGTCAGGTCGGCACTGCAATACCTGACGGGCACCCTGTGAGGGTCTCTTTGGTGGAGTTCTTTTATTCCTTGCCGTATGGTGCCGTGGGTGTAAGGGACCTAAAAGTGTAGATGTGCTAAAGTGAGGGTCAGTAGACCGTGCAATGATAAAACAGGAAATAGAAGTCCAATCAGAAATTTTTCATTGAACCTGGCTTCCAAACTGATTAAAACTAAAGTGGCGACTTCCGGGTGTTGCGATCAACTTCATGTGGTCAATAATTATATCTTCAAGTTAAGTAGATGTAGATTTAAGAACAATAAATCTATACTTACCTTTATACACTTACCTTGTCAATATTTTGGACGTCGATATTTTTGCTATGATACTTTTCTAGCAGAGGATGCTTGTAGTTGGGTATTCTGTTGGAGACATTTTAATTGTAGATTCCTCGCCTTTATAATATTCTCCATATTCCAGATTGAATCTGGAAATATTTCACAACAGTGCTGCTGCCTGCCACTAGGCAAAACAGAGGGTCTCCTTGTAGGCTTCCTGCTGGCTCAGAAGGGACAGAGCAGAGCCACATATAAGGTCCATCCCTGTGTGCCTGCGTCAGGTGGCAATCCATCACATTTGACAAATGGGTCCTCCAGTTTGTTCAGCATGGTCATGCCTTACCATTTGTTCCTGCTCCACTGCACCCCTTTCCCACACCAGACCAGCATCGGAGAAGCAACTGTCCATTCTAATGTAGGAGGTTATACTTGAGGGTTCTGGACAAGGAATTAGGGATGATGTGTTACTCGGTTTCCTCATAATGAAGAAGGATGGAGAGCTTTGGCCCTTCTTAAATCATCATCCTCTGAATGCCCTACTATGGAAGGGCAACCTCAAAATGCTTATGTTGGCCATGGTTCTCTCTGCCCTGGATCCAGGCAACTGGATGGTTGCCTTCAACCTGGATTATCCAAAGTCTTTATTTTGAGATAACTGTCCTGCAGTCCCACAGACTTTGCCTGCGTTTCAAGGAAGGCCAGGACCATTTTTAGTTTGCGGTGCTCACTTTCAGGCTCAACAGTGCCCTCAGGTTTTCATGAAAGTGGTGTCGGTGTTCGCCGCACATCTTTAAAGTTTGTGGATAATAGTTCTTCTTTACCTCGACAAATGTCTTTTAAAGGGGTTCACCACAGTCAGTAGTAGACCAAATCCAAACAGCGGTGAACCTCCTGACATAATTGGGGTTCACAATCAATGAACAGAGGTCGCACCTGATTCCTTCACAGACTTTTCCTTTTATTGAACCTCTGATGTACACAGCGCAGTTCAAGGCCTCACCTCTTTTGCAAGTAGTCCAGGACATTTGGGCTATGATCCCAACGTTTCACTCAGTACTGGATCTGGGTGAGAGTAGCTCTGAGGCTTCTTGGCCTGTTAGCCTCCTGCATCATGCTTATCAGTTATGCCAGGTGGCATATTTGGGCTCTGCTTTGGAATCTGAATCCCACATGGGCCCTGCACCAAGGCAAGCAATCAGATACCATTCAGATTTAGGAGTTAACTGCAAGTGATCAGCTCGACTGTAATTGTTCCATTTTCAGACCCCTCTCTCACTTCCCCACCCAGAACTGATGTTCCTAATGGATGCATCACTGATTGGTTTCAAAGGTCCTCTGGGGGAGGAAGAGATTTGCGGAATCTGGTCTCTAGCGGAAGCCCAGCTCCATATCAGTCTTTTGGAGTTGCTTGATATTTATCTGGTGCTGAAGTCGCTCTTCCCATCCATCTTGGGGAGGCTGGTACAAGTATTCATGGACAACACCACTGCAATGTATTACTGCAACAAGCATGGCGAGTGGCATCCTGGGTCCTGTACTAAGAGATTCTATGCTTCTGCAGTTGGCTGGAGCATCAGGGCATTTCCCTGATTGAGAACCACCTGGCTGGATGTTTGAATGCCAGGGCGGACAAGCTCAGCTGCCAGTGCTATGCGGATCATGATTGGTGGCCTCATCCTGCGGCAACACAGGGCATCTTCCAACAGGTGGGGAAACCCTGCATAGAATTTCTCACCACCATTGAGAATGTGTAGTGTCAAAACTATTGCATGATGGAGTTCCCCAGAAACCCTGTCTAGGAGATGTATTCCAGCTGGAGTGGAACAAGGGACTCCTGTCTGTCTTCCTGCCATTGCCTCTCTTGCTCTGAGTTCAGAAGAAGATCAGGAATGACCAGACCCAAGCCTTCCTAGTGGCACCAGACTGTGCCAGGATATTGTGGTACTGGTGTTTCTTGGCATGCATGTCTGTCTTCAGATCAGGTTGCTGCTCCAGGAGAATATTCTATTGCATCAGCAGGGCAGGGTTCTGCACTTCCATGCATGGAGATGGAGCAGAGGCAGTTAACTACAACTTCAGCCACCTGAGGTTGTGGATGTCAACCTAGCTGCCAGATATACATTTGCAAAGTCTATTTACGCCTGGTGTTGGGATAAATATGTTGGTGGCCTGGTGTGTGGTGCGCAAAACAGACCCTTTGCCAGACAAACCATTGCATGTTTTTCTGTTTATTTTATCTTTTGCCCAAGAAGGGCTTGTAGTGGGCAATATTAAAGGTAATTTGCCAGCACTTTGTGCATTTTGGTATTCGCTGGATGAACCGCCCTTGTTTAAATCACCTGTTTTGAAGTGGTTTCTTAAACGTTTAACACACTTGTTCATTTTCAAACAGTTTCTGATGCCACAGTAGGATGTTAACTTGGTCTTGGCATTTCTTCTATGTACTCCCATCGAGCCAATGTACAGCTGCTTGTTGTGTCTTCTGACTACTGTCTTCCTCATTGTGATCACTTCGGCTCATTGCCTTAGTAAACTCCAGGCCCCATCGGTACATCCACCCTGCACCACCTTTTTTCCAGACAAACTTGAGCTGAGGACTCAGGTGGCCTTCATGTCGAAAGTTGTAACTCCGCAACTCTCCAAACATGCTCTACTCCACCTCTCCCCTCAAAAGAGGAGGAAAGACTTCATCCGTTGTATCCCAAGAGAGCGTTTATGTTTTTACATCATTCTTACCAAGGACCACTAGGTGGATGGTCAGCTTTTGGTGGTTCATCGGGGTGAAGAAAGGGAACGCTGTGCAGAAGAGAACTCTGTTGAGGTGTATAGTCCTCTGGGTTAACATCTACTATGTTTTTGCCAAAAAGAAGCCTCTGTAAAGCCTGAGATCCCATTCCACCAGGGCTAAGACCTCTACCACTGCAGTGACATGTGGAGTACCTGTTCTTGACATTTGCCATTCTGCAGCATGGGTGTTGATGCACACTTTCACGAAGCACAGCTGCCTTGACAGTCAGGTCTGGCTAGAAGAACATTCTGCCCAATCGGTCCTGCAAGATTTTTGGTCTAAGCCCCCTCTACAGACCCTCCATCTCTGAAGGTACTGACTTATTATCTATTTTAAATGTAAGACTCTGCGGAAAGAGGTGTTCATAAGAAGAACAAGTTGCATACCTTTGTAATGCTTTTTCAGAGGGTACTCTATCTAACCACAGATTCCTCACCATCCTCCCACCTCCCGTACTGTAGCATGGCCTCATTACGCCATATAAAACCGTCCAAAATTTGAGATCTGCACTCTAGTACGTCATTTGATTTTTCTTCACTACCGAGAATAAGGAAAGAGTTAAGCAAGAAGCTGATGTCAGCACTTAGGGGCGACACATATGATGCTTCGCTCCATCACTTTCACAGTAGAGCAAGTCTATATGGAGCTGCATGGCGCCACTCTCACTTGCCACTGGCGAGTGAGAGCATTGCTATGAAAAGTTTCTGGATCCAGTTAGGCACCTGGGGAATAATCTAATGATGAAGAATCTGCAGTTAGATAGAGTATCCACCCGAAAAAGCATTACCGAAGGTAAATATCTTGTTCTTCTGGTATACAGCCGATCCACCAGAGTATCAGAGTAAAAGAAGAGACATCACACATCCTTTGACAGATGGTGACATCATTGCATTGCCCCTCTCCCACATGAAGGCTGTCAATAGCCTTTAATACGCAGCTGATGGATTGTGGTAATGTCACAGCATAGAAGCTCAACAAGATGAATATGGTTCTTTGAGCTTTAATTTCTTTCTGTCTTTATCTCTAGTTTCTAGTATGAGGTCAGGGTAAGCGAGGGCAAATATATCTGTACCAATAGACAGTGCCTGACTGGCAGCTGCTGAAGTCATTGTACTTCAGGAGGCGCGTCCCTCTATGCCAGCTCGCTTCATCAGTGCAGCTATTCCGCAAGTGATATCTGTATAGGAAGCAACACAATTAGGCTTGGCAATGGGAACAATCTCTTGTATCAAAGACCAAGGTGAGCAGGGTCATAAGGTAAGTTAGGTTCTCATCGCTGCAGTTCATCTAAAGTGCTTCTGGGTAATAGGATGTGTTGACTGGAATAACACGGACCCCGTGTCAGTAGATGGATATGGGGATACAACTACCAGAGGGCTGGGGTGGAGGGGACTGTCAATTGCTTTTTCATTCCTGTCTGGCACTTGCAGAAGACCCAGTTAAAACTTTATTAATATAGTGATTTGAGTGTCTCAATGTGGAATTTTTATGGAGGAGGTGCTGTTATTAGTTTCAGTGGTACTGCCAGGTTCTCAAGATATAGATCGCTGATGGTTGGTGATCTGTCTGAGAAGTGACTCCTATGGAACATCAAGGTTTTAGCGCTTACCTAGTAGTTATCGCAAAGAGGCACTTGAGAGTATCCACGAGTGGTCAAGCCCATGCCTCTGCTGTGCCATGTGTTTTTTGTGTGATGAGAATATTGGGTCTTAAAATATTTCCTGTTACAATGATCATTAGGTATTTGAGCAATACTATCCAATTTTTTTTATCACCATATAGTTGTTTGACTTTTGTTTCTATGCATGGATGGCATCTGTCCAGGGACATAGCTTAGGACAACAGTAGGTCTGTCTGGGCCGTGTTTGGAGCAGATTTTTTGCAAGACTTTGCTGGCTTTAGATGTTTTTCTACAAAAGAGGAATAATTCCTCATACCTGAGGATTTAATGCCCATTTTAAGCTGATTAAAAAACATATATGCATGCTTTATGAAGGGTTACAAGTAAACAGGGAATCCCATATTTCATCATTTTAATTTTGAGTATAGAATTGTAACCCTTTTGTGTTCTTCATATTGTCGGAGATTGAATGAAGATTTTTGTGTTATTGCATAGCAGGAAAGGGGATTCTAGGTCAATGGCAAGTCTAGGAACCTCTTTAGAAGCCACCAGCAGTGGGTGCAGTTGCCAGTGCAAGGTGCATATAATTCCCCTGAGATCGGGTGGGTGTTTTCAACATGCCAGGTTGCCCCCTCTGGCTCGTCTCTCATGGTTACACCCTACCTCTTATTTCCGGTTGTCCTCCAACTTTCAAATTTAAGTCGCTGAATTGGTTTCTGTGATCTGTATGCTGTTCAGTGGTGCTGAAAATGTCTCTTATGCTGTCTGGCAAGCAGGGTTCCTTACGGGTGTGCACTATGCACAGTGTAGCACAGTGCACTGCTCAGGTCTTCCAGAAGGAAGGATGGAGCAGTAGAGGCCCCACTGTAGCCGGTCAGTGACATGGAGATATGTGATTGTAGTTGGCATTTGTATAGTGCCTAGTCTGCCTTTGGTGTGACTTTGGAGTGCTTTTGGTAGACTCAGAATTACTTTGCTATTGGTTCTGAGATTTCCATCGTAGACTGCAGTCCGAGTCAGTTGGTGGAGATGTGCTGGCAGTAGAGTGAGTTGGAGCGTACCTCTGCTAGGTGTGGCAGTTTTAATGAGTTATGGGTGAAAGTTCTTAGTCTTTGGTGAATTACACCAGAGAGATGTACTAAGTGGTTTAGACATCCTCTGTGTCGATATGCGTTCACGTTAAACAGAAGGTGCGTGTGTGTGGAAGGTTTCTGGGTGAATTCTTAGGTTGGTAATTACATATATGCACTGCTTTGGATGTTTTGTTGATGTATATTTGTTTATGTCAAGATCCTGCCCATGAATGATTTCCTTCAAAAGAATTGTAAGTGGGCTGCAGCGAACCATTAAAATACTGGTTTCAGGCAGTGAACGACTCTTGTTTCTGACCCAGAGTTAGAGGGTTAGTCGCAGGCGAGGGCCGATAACCAGGAAGAGGGCCCTTAACAACTGGTATAGCTTGAAGCAGATGGGTTTTAAGGCTATTATAATAAACCACCCACTGAGAATAGAATATTCTACATTTTAAAAAGGAGAAGCAGAAGGATAAACATTGGGATGTTGGAGCAGACGGCTTATAACAGCCATTATTAGCCCTGAGCCACATCACTGTCTTCAATGGAGCGCTGTGCATTCCTGTGCTATAATACAATGATGTACTGCGTTTTTCTTTAGTAATTATATAAATGTTTTCTTCTTTCTGTATATATTGAACTGTATGACAATAGAAAGGAAAAATAAACGTGTTTGTGCTTCCAGTGAACGCTGACACGTGAGGTCTGTCTTCACATGTTCTGATGCCAGTGAGGTCCAGTGCCCCAGGTGTCTGCTCATACTTTCTGTGGAGACGGATCCATATAAGATCCATATCTGATCCCCTGTCTGGGGCTCCGTTCCTTCTTCCATGGATGGTCGATATATAAGAGTCCTAGTCAGTGTCCCTGCTGTCTGTTCAACCCTCCATTGATCAGCGGCGGCTCGCACAGTTAAACGCTGTGGGGCGTTGAGGCGGGCGGGGCAGGGGGGTCGTGAAATTTGACATACGACGGGAATGTGAAAACTAAATAAATAAAACCACTTACCTTGCGCTCACCTCATTGCCGACTTTGGGGCTGAGGCGAGCTGAAGGTAAGTGGTTTTATTTATTTATTTATTTTGTTTTCACCTTCTTGTCGTATGTCGAATCCCACTACCCCCGGATCAACGCTCCACACCGTTTACCTGTGCGAGCCGCCACTGCCATTGATGGCTGCTACATGTGAGATCCGGTCAGTATACGGATGTCTACTCTCTCCTCCATTGACTCTGCATGCATGGGGAGCCAGTGCAGTGAGCTGGTTTAACTTAATTGGAAGTAGTGTGGGCTCAGAGCTGCGGGAGGCCATGTTTCAGCTCGTTCGAAAGGCTGAACACGAGATACAAATCGTCTTGGCAGCAGGCTCCGTGTTAGGCATTTGGAGCGCTAATTTCATTGTCATAATTAATGTTTGTTGAAGGCGTTACCCTGGCTTAACAATGTGTAGCTCAAGAACTGTAGCTTAATTTACACAGCTCTCACTATTTACTTAATAATTTATGGAGATTTTGTGCAGCATTTCTTTTGCACCCACTCGAATTTTGAGGCCGCCAAGCAACAAATGGTCCTAGGATGCTCTGATCTCACATTTATTGAGAGAGTACACAGCACAACTCCTAGAAAATCTTTTTGAGAAAGAGAGAGTGAATAAGTCATTTATGGATATTTTACATGTGCAAAGAACGATTGAGGGTGCTAAGCAAGGAGACTTTAAATGCAGGCTTGAAAAACAGAAATCTATCTATTCAGTTGTTCAAGGGCAACTTGGATTCTATCTGTGACCTCTTAACAGTGCAGACCAGTGGGTGTTTTTATACTATGGTATGTACCAGGATTTTTGTATAGTTGACTTTTCACAAATTACATTGCCTCTGGGTGCTTCAGAGGGAGAGGGTTGTGTCTGTGGTTATGGGTTTACTTAACTGTCACTCTCCCTGGGCGTGCATGCCTTCAGACCTTCCCTGGCCCACCAGTGTGTCTATGATGTACTCTAACAAAAGCATGCCACAGATAGCAGAGGTGGGCTACTAGTAGTTCAAGCACGAGTAGGGTTTCCATATTGTCCTTTTGCCGTTGAATGCAGCTAGAGCTACATGAGCCGGATGTGATTCTCAACGGTGGATAAGAAGGGTGGATGTAAACCTGTGCCTCACTGGGGACATCCTCTTCGCCTCACTCTCCCCCAAGGATGTCGGTGCACCAGTCCTTCTAGCCTTACCTCAGGTTGCCCCCAGTTTTATGTTTCAAGTGTGTATGGGGCTGGTTAGATGGAAGGTTGACTCCCTGATAGTCCAGGCCTACTCATCCTACCTCTAGGTCGCCAATGGTTTTAAGAGTGTATGTGATGTTGACCAATTTACTTTCAGGTGCCCCAATGAGAGATGGAAAAAGAACAATTGATAGACAGAATGCCGAACAATGTCATGCATTCACCCCAGGACAAAGATCTGGGCCTAAATCTATAGTTTTTTTGCTCACCATGCCATTCCAGTATGAACCCAGCCATATGCAAATCAGTCTTGACTCTGCACCTAATAGGAACAGTCCAGCCCGAACAGCCAGGCCAGGTCCTCCCTGGACTGAAAACAAGCATCCTAGGACCGGTTTCAGAAGGAGAGATGGTGCATTAAGCAGTTCATTGATTGCTTTTTTAAAAATAAATATTAATTCGGGCCTAATTCACAAAGGGCCTCTTAACTAGTGGAGGGGGCCCGCAATCGTGGGAGAGTCTCTGCTCTTGGGCGGAATCTATGCCATGAGAATTCTCACTACGGAGATTCCGCCCCAAGTGCCGAGACTTCCTCACGCCTGCGAGACCTGTGCCATGAGTGTGGCGGCCCTTTGTGAATCAGGCCCACAATCTTTATCATGATGCCATATACAGTACTGTGATAAACCAAACAAGATGCCAATACTGAAAATTGTTTGACAATTATTAAGTTGTTGGTCCCATTGCTAATTTGTCAAAGGTACCATGAAACGTTAATTTCACAAGAATTGTATTATTTTTCAAAGCTTTTGCTTATTTTTCAATCCATATATACAAATGCAAATAGATAATACATGACACAAATACAGACAAAATTAAATTCTTCAAACATCACACGACTTCTCATAAAAGACACCACAAACATATCGACTTCTCTTACAACCATTCACCATTCATTTCTGAAACATACCCAGCTCCACACACTCACAAGATGCACCAGTGGGCCATGCCAAAATCATTCATAGTTATTAAACAATGGCACGACCCACAGAAGAGCAGTACGCATGTATCCAAAAAAGGAGTACAATGTACCATCAATTAAACAGAAACAAACAAAAAAATTACGAAGTTATATCAACACAAAATGTATTTCAAACAACCACTAAGTTGTGAATGAGTTAGTTTGTCTACCCAATGCGTAAGGTCTACGCGTTTCGCACCCTATTGGTTAGCAGGGTTCTCCTCAGGACCAACACAATTTTGCTCCACAAGAGTGAGGCTGTTCTGTTCCTCGTCTATCCTAAGTGCATATTTAAGAAGTTCTCCACATTCCTTGGAATTCGGCTAAAAGTGTGGATGTCCGTGACTCTTTCAGAAATCCAGCGTGAGGCGACCAGTAAATTGATGCACACCTTGACACTTCCCCTACCTATGGCTTCAATCTTTTAACAGTCAAGTAGTTGGTTTACGAAATCTCTAGCCGGCGTTTGTGCTCCCTGCCCAGAGTTGCTCGTCGCATCACGTCCCGCAAAGGTTTGTGGGACGTGATGCAACGAGCAACTACATCAATTTACTGGTCGCCTCACGCTGGATTTCTGAAAGAGTCACGGCTCTCTCACTGCGATGGTAAATTATGTGTTACCTAAAACCTATGTATGCACCCGTGCAAGGGTACCTGCATTGTAGGCAGGATTGTTTTTGAGCAGGAAGGGACACTTTCGGACGCAAAAACTATCCTTAGAGGCGTTTTCCTCTTCCTAAGTGTTCTGCAGAATTTTGTTTGTCCTTCGCTACCAGTGGGGTCCAACTTTGCAGTTTTGATGGCAGTTCCCTTCATACGACATCCTATGCGGCTGCATACGCTCGTCACACCGTAGAAGTGGTCATATTTAACACAACATTTATATTCTATCCTGTAATATTTTTAATTAACAAGTTAGTTTGAGTTATAAAAAATGATGTAATTTAAATTAAGCAACCCTACAGTCACTGAACAGAAAATAAATGCAGAGAGGCGCATGGTTCACACAGTCAACGTCAACTTGAACAAACCTAATGTGAAATCAGAGAACTTACACAGGTCCACAGTTACTAATACATAGGCATAATGCCTACCTCGAACAAACATAGTCTGTTTATATGATTATTGCATCAGCACTTTATTCCTTATTCACGTTACAGTATCACCCACTAGCTTTTATTTGCGTTATGATGTTGGACTGTGTGCGGTTGGACAAACTTTTATGCATCAGATGTCTCAACTACTGGCTTCAGGGCTGGTAGCCCTAGGCTAATATGTAGTCATAGGAAAGTTGTTGCATTATCAGTTTTAGACCTTATATTAACCCGATCGTAACCTAATATTTTAAAGTAGCACAAATGTTTCAAGATTTTAGGTACATCTTTGGCTGTATTGCACTTAGCTTTTATGATTTTAAATGAAATCGAATAAAGCATATATTTTTCATCATCATCATCATCATCATCTATCCTATAGAATATGAGCCGGCATGTGTGGCTCCTGATTTAGTATTTTCATTTTCCACACAAAGGATACGTACGGACGGAGTCCAAACATCACAGCGTCGCTGCTGGCGAGTGCAGCCGATGACTCCATGCTCTCTTGCTAAAATGAACCACTAGGGCTGTCTTAGGCCTTAATGTGAAAGCATTGTGTGAATGGGAAGAACTGTTAATGATTATTATCATGTCTAATGCGAGCCTGGAGTTTTCAAGTCCCAATCTTACGGCAGGTGGACTGTCTGTTGGCGGCCATGATGATCCAACCACCTGTTCCTAAACGATTCAGAAGCCACCTGCCTTGAGTGCCCGGAGCTAATTGGTTATCTGGTGACTCATGAGAGAGATTGATCTTTCAGTGATGATTATTATTATATCAGCTTTAAGAAGCCTTGTCCCACTAACCATAGGCGGCTCCAGGCGGGAACCATTTATCTTTGCAAAATGTAGGTTTGAAAACTTTTAGTGGTACCACAATGCTTGCAAACCTTCACAGGTGCCTGTACATGCAATGAATGCAAACCTATACAGGTGCCTGTGTATGCATCGAATGCAAACAATTACAGACGCCTGTGTATGCATCGAATGCCTGTGTATGCATCGAATGCAAACAATAACAGGTGCCTGTGTATGCATCGAATGCAAACAATAACAGGTGCCTGTGTATGCATCGAATGCAAACAATTACATATGCCTGTGTATGCACTGCACAACTTACATTAATGTTAAAGTTCTGAAGGACTGCTTGTGAGCAGGGCATGTTGAAATGCGCATTCACCTGCTCCATGAAACAGCTTAGAAGCCAATTTCTGCAATGGCTGAAGGCACCCCACCACATCGTCCACATAAGGAAATGCTGCTGCTCGCCCCGGATGAAAAAGCTACTTTACCTTCATGCTCATAGGAGGAAGGTTAGCTATTCTTCACTTATTAAGGCTCTTAGTTTACCCTGATACTTCTTAGATGCGTTCCTTTCCTCTTAACAAGATAGTAACAGTACCAGCAAAAAGTCTACTGCCTTATACTGAGAGAGCAAAACATGCTCACTGTCAAATCACTGGCTAGAGGCGGCAGACCTGTAAGCAGAGAACGGCCCGGGACCAGGGTTCAATTCCTGACGCGGCAGGGTCTTGGACCAGGGTCAACGGACTCGATAATTCTCGCCTCAGTACCCACTCTAACCAGGGAACACACTCGGTAACTCAGGGCATTAAGCTTGCCTCATCTCTACAACGTCCCCGCACAGACGCCGGGGATGCCTGGTTTCACCCTGGAGATACCCAGAAAGGGACCATCTCACAGGGAAAACCAGGACGGGTTCCCCAGCGGTCTACAGCGCCAGGACACTCGGGTAGAGTAACAGTGCGCTTTACAAGTATCCCAAATTTATATTAGATGTTGGTAGTTTCTCTTCTGATAGTGTGTGTACTTTTTCATTTCTATGTGGTAGGAGGATCGAATTAAGACTCTTAGGCTCAATTTGAGCAGTGCTATGGTGGAGATGGTTACGTGCTTCTCCCCGCAAAATACCTGAATACCTCGCAAATTTCCATTGATCATGTGTTCAAACCCAATGTTAAAACTTTGCGAATTATTTCAGATTCTTTTTTGTCCTATACGGCCCAAGTGAATGTAATGGTGAGGGTATGAACGCAGGTTTTCACTCTGCGGGAAGCCTTTCTTCTTCTGGATGATCCAACCGCTGTTGAGCATACCATTGCTTGTTTTTTTTGGGGGTTGGATTATAGTAATGCCCGGTATGCAGATATTTCACGGTACCTTTTGCACAGTTCAAGATTCATAGGCATGTGCATTACTACCACTTCTTTGGAGCATGTGCAAGTCAGCTGTGTTTTGTAAGCCAGCCTTTCTGTCAGTGCAGGTTGGAAGCATGTTCAAAGTCTTCACCATTAATGTTTGGCATCTTTCTGTCCATCGACGGCAAAAATCTGCAGTGCTTTTGACGGAGTATCACATCCTACAATACTGGGCTCAATCTTTGCTCTTCTAATTAAACCTTCCTGGCTGTCCCAAGTTTGGACAATACAGTCCCTCTGCTGGAACCTTTTCATCAGACAGGCAACCACTGGACAAACTTCCCCAGTGTATTTGAAGATGTAATGATCTTGTGGTATATAGACTACACTGGCTGGAAGATCCCTGCTCCACCTGACTCCTCTCATGCCCTTCAATTTCCTTTTCAACTTTGGGATGCCTGTGGAAGATTCTTTAGCATCGTAGAAATGTGTTTGGAATTGGATTTTTGGAGACTAAATTGTTTGATTGAGGAGTGTAGGGACACAAAATGTCATACCTGTGTAAGGATCAACTGCATTGGCTAGTTTTGTGAGTAATGGTGAAGAGAGGGGTGTGTTAGTTGAGTACACTCTCCAAATATATTTGTAAAGTGTAGGCTTTCTCTTTGAGCTCATGGACTCCTGGAGGTCTAGAAACAATGTTGAAGTTTTTCCATTAGAGATAAACAGCACATTCATCTATAAAGATTCTTCTTTCAATAGGCTTTCGATTGGTCTGAATTAATTTTCCCATCCTTCCCTCTTTTTTCCTCCTCATCTAAGTTGTCCCTTCTCACTGCACCACACTTTTTGTGTTCCAGTCTTTTTTTTTGTTTTGTTGCTCTTCATTCATTGTTGTGGCATTTCCTCTTTGGACTTCACACAGTGGTGGCATGTCCAATTCGAACTTCACTGCGGTGGCATGCCCTCTTCGAACTTCCCTCAATGGCATTTCATTTTCTTACACAATCGTGACAAAGTCCTAAAACGAAAAATGTGATGTTTTAAAAATGTGTAATAACTCAGAATACTCTCATCTTGACGTCATATGAAGAATCTGTGAGATTCAGCATAGGAGTCAATTGATGGTTCACGATGGTCACACCCATACCAGAATTGTTGTCTAGAAACATGGGTTTGATTTGATTTGATTTAAATTTATAAAGCACAGCATTTACCCATAGGCATCAGGGCACTGTAGTCACGGTCATCTGATTATGATCAGTGTCAGTCAAACCATCCATTTCATTCTAAAGGGCTGCCTAGATAGTATTATGTTAGGTTTGTTTTTAAGTGCCTTTATAAAATACAGATGCGCCGTAATCGTCATCAGAGATTTAGCAAGCGAGTTCCATAGTCTGCCCGCAGTGTCCGAGAAAGCTCTATCCTCCAATCTCTTCTTCCAAACCCTCAGCACAGTGACCAAATTGCGCTGGGCTGAGCGACGATTTCTGCCTGGGATGTACAGATGAAACATATCTTTAATCCTAGACAGACCTGAAAGATAGAGAGCCTTATGTACAATACAAATGGCTTTGAACATAATGCGCTTTTTGGTGGGAAGCCAATGCAGCTCACACAACCCAGCAGCAGCTGACTGGCACTTAAGGAATGTCAATAATCACTCTTGCCAGTGCATTCTGAACAAACTAGAGTTGTGCCTGGACACTGGTGTTTGACTCCAAGTGAGGGGAGTTACCATAGTCCAATCTGGACATAACTAACTCTAGAACCTGCTTTTGTGCCACCAAGCGGATAAAAGGAAAGATTTTCTTCAACTTCTTAATAATCCAAACGCAGGTCGCAATAGCGCAATTGCCTGTCTATTCAGAGAAAGTTCAGTGTCCAGGGTCACCCCCAAGTTTATGGCCTTCTCAACTGGAATCGGGGGAGAAGGGTGCCTAAAGAGTTCAACAACCAATTACTGTTCCAAATCGAGATTTGCCTCCTGAATAGCAACACCTTGGTTTTTTCCGCATTAAATTTAAGGACATTTCTTGCCATCCAATCAAGCTACATTGAGAACAATTATCTGCGGTAGCAGCAGAGTTACTGGGGATCATACAATAATCTGGGTGTCCTCAGCAAAGGAGGTCGCAAACTTCCCATAGACACAAATAATAGCAGCAAGTAGGGACACATACAGATTAAATATTGTAGGGTTCAAGGATGAACCCTGCGGCACTCCACAAGTATGGAAAAAATCATCTGACAAGAATTGATTTAACAATACCCTCTGAGAGCGATCATCAAGGAAGGAGGACAGGAGTGCTAGTACCCTTTTCTGTAATGCCCACATCTTTTAGCCGGTCAATCAGCAGTGAGGGGAAGCTAGTATCAAAGGCTGCGGACAGGTCTAAAAGCACCAATGTCACTCCTTGGCCCTTGTCCACTAACCTCCTGACATAGTCCATGGCGGAGACTAAAGCAGTTTCGGTTCGATGGTGTTTTCAGAAACCAAACTGAGATTTGTCCAGCCATCCTCGCACTTCCGCAAAATCCATCAGATACCCATTCAGGTGTTTCGCAAAAATCTTGGCTAGTAGCGGAAGTAGTGAGATCAGATAATGATTTTTGGGATCCTCGCTGTCAAGATTGTGTTTTTTTAAGAGAGGCATGAATACTGCCTCCTTCTATGGACATGGATAGCATCCAGAGAGGATAGCTTTGTTCATCAGAACCATAAGAGGGCGTTCCACTGTACCAGCTACCATATGTAGAATTGCTGATCCACATGACTACAAGGGAGAGGATTAAATTTACGTGCAAGGTTTCTGAATGTGACATTTTCACCCAGTATGTGAATATTCTGGAAATCTGATATGGCACCCTTTTTCCAACACTGAGCACTATTACTTTACAGGGTTCCTAACCAGCGAGTAGGCAAGCAACAGGGTGTTGTAAATATTCATTGTCTACCATCGGGTTTCCAGGGTTGATTTACAGAAACTTTTCACTGGCGAATAAAGCAGGGCAAGCAAGTATGCGCCTTTTTGTTTTTGCTTTTCCTATACAGAATGGGCCAAATAAATATTTCTCCAGTTCGTTTTACAGTACTATTTTTGTACAAGAGCAGAAATCAAGAAAACCACTTAGGAAAGAAAAAGCAATCTATGATTTGCATAAATATAATTTGAAAAGATTTATATATATATCTCGAAAATCAAGCGCTAGTCTCTGAATTACTTATGTTTCAGGCGTATGCAGTGATAAATGGAACAAACTGACAGATTCTGCATTAAAGGATTTTCTATTTTTCGGTTTGGCCAAATCATCCTTAGCTGTTTGAAACCAGGCCATTAGTTCTTCAAAAATGCTACAATAAGATGTGGTAGAGAGAGCAGGTTTTGACTCAGCCACATTCTGCATTTTGTTTTCTTGTGTTATTCGTGGTTTGCCATTGCTTGTGGGCTGCTCATCAGTGTCATGGCATTTCAAGGATGGTAACTGTCCCATTTGTGTTCACATTGGGTTTGGTGAACGGGCATCAAGTATTCTTAATATGAGATTCCAGGTGTGAATTGATAAATGACTTGTAATCATAGAAAGCCAGGGTATTTTATTTCATTGATTTACTTCATTTGATTAGGATTTGTCTGCGGTTTGGATGCTGTAGCTTTTCATAAAGACACAGTGCTATTCCCAAATTGCTCTTGCTCATTCCTTTTACTTTGCCAAAACTAAAAAAAAGAAATGAGCATGCACATATGCGTTCTTAAAGATGCAACAAAAGTATTGGTCCTTTGCCAAGAGTATTTACTGTTCAATATTTCCCTGTGTATGCCTTTAAACTTTCCCACTTACAATACAAGCCTCATCTTCTGACTTCTTAACACTGTTTGAGAGTACACCTTAGCTCTCCCAGATTACATATTACTGTAGCTGTAGATGTTGCTTTATTGGAGGATTTTCTTTTAAGATATATGGGGGTAAAGTCCACTGTCAATTAACAATATCCCCACTAATAAAAAGCCAGTTCTTTTGGCTTTGCCAAGGCTTGTTCATGTTTGAAAGTGGTGAAATGTATTTTCTCAACATTTTGCTATGATAAAGCAGCAAATTTAGGGCCAGATTTACCACTTATTCACCAGCGCAGTGCAGCAGCCGCAAATACTGCACTGTGTGCAGGGCCGGACTGGGCACCGAAACAGGCCCTGGCAAACTGTTCGGCTGGGCCCTATGGAGGTGGAGAGGGGGTGCGACCGAGCTGTTTGCTCGAGACGGTTTTGCCAATTTTGTTACAGGGGGCCGATTTTGCAGGCCCCCGTAACAAAAGCAGCATCCCAGAGGGCCAAAACCGGCCCCCACCCTAGCAGCCCACCGGGGAAACACCCAGTGCCCGCTACGGCCAGTCCGGCCCTGACTGTGTAGAGAGGAGGAGAGCGCGATATTTACAGAAATATTACACTCTCTTCCCCTTTCCGTAGCGCCAGTGCTGAAATCAGCTGCCGTGCGCCACAGAGACACCTTTGTGCCATAGTGCGAGGGTGTCTCCGTGAGTATGGCATAGGTTTTGTACTGGAAGGACACCCTTCCAGTACAAAATACTATGCATAGACTGACTTTAACCCTTTTCCCTCTTTGTATGTGTGCAGTAAAGTGCAGCACACGTACAAAGTCGAAAAAGGAGGAAGAAATGAAAGCATTTCTCCGTCATGGCGCCTACTTCAAAAGGACGCAGTTTTCTGAAGCTAAACCCTGTTTGCTTTATTTAGTAAATAGGGTTTAGCGACAGAAACCTTGAGTGGTTACATGGGAATGCCCATGGTCCACCCATGGTATGCCCCCTTGACGCTAAGTAATGCAAAGCAGCGCTATGCGCTGCTTTGCTTTACTTTGCCGTTATTTCCAGTGCTGTTTAGCGCCGGAAGTAAAATTGGGGAAAATATTTTGCGCTGATTGCGTCAATTATGTGAAGCAAACATGGTGTTAAATCTTGGTAAATCTCCACCTTACTGTTTAATTAATTTATTTAGTTGTTCCAGTGCAAATACCTCTTGCTCCAGTCTCCTTTTCATAGCAGTAAAAATGGTACAGATGTATATGGTCACTTTTTTTTTTACATTAGTGTAAAATTTCAGTTACATGGTCTCTGGTGTCTTGCAAAGAACTAATAAAATTACTGTGCAACATAGAGATAAAAGGCTTATACACTATATGCCTCCTGAGAACAATGGTGGACATCGCTCTCTTCCCAAAAAGTTGTTTGCATTTACGAATAACATGATAATTAGAGAGCAGAATCAAAAAACGGGCACATCGATGAGAGAGAAACTCGGCCATTAGCCAAAGATATAGAAGTAGGTGTCCCACCACCTTTCAGGATTGTACAGTTAATGATTTTAATTTTTTATTTCAACAGGAGCTGACTGAGCATAATTCCACCATGGTGAAATGTCGCACCAACACAGTGACCGTGCCGAACCTGAAAGCTGGGGCCATCTATGTGTTCCAGGTGCGGGCGCGCACCGTGGCTGGTTATGGCAGATATAGCGGCAAGATGTACTTCCAAACCATGACGGAAGGTGAGACTTATACCAGCTGCTAGAAGTTTGACCAACTTTGTTAAGCCATGACCATATCACCATTCAGGTTCTTTAAGAGCCACTCTTCACCTAGCTCCTATCCACCCACAGTGACCAATGTCAACCTGTTCATCCAACTCATTAAACCAGTGTGAATCCACGATTCATTGCTAATAAATCTGTTTGTGTGACCCCGACTTCACCTCCTGGACTTCCTGGTTGGCAAATGTAGTCTTACCCAGCGCGTAATTTTCAAAAGCCATAAGTGCAACAATTCAAAATTGTTCATAGGAGGCCGCAGTGATGTCGGGGTTGCTGAATACCAAGTTTGCCTAGTTTTGATTCCCCCTTATGATGATTTCTTTCACCACTCTACACTTCCATTCTCTTTATCTCACTTTTGCAAGTTATTTTCCATTCCTGCTTCTTCATTTGTGCACTGATTTCCTAGCTTTCTCTTCTACTTTTCTCATGTTCTGCCTTTCTCTCTCTGTTTCTTGCATTGGGTCAAAATCTGATGATGAAAATTAAGTCCCATCCCCCCCCCCAAAAAAAAAAAGGCTGTTGTCATGTGTCTGCAACTTCTAATAGAAATGAATCCTGGGCCGTGAATTCATCTTGTATCAAGAGCACCCTGCCTGCCAGTGTCTTACTCTGCCTACCACCATACCTTAATGTATCCAATATTAAGAAGGTGACACAAAGCACCAGCCTTATTGTCATTTGTGCTGCTTACTGATGGGGTGTGTGTCCGTGTTCGACCTCAGTCAACACCCAGGTAGCACATTCCTTTTACTAAATATTAGAAGAAGTAGGGTACACCCAAAATAGGTATCAAATAACATCACATACATCAAATAGTACTCATAATAGTTTAATTTTAAATTATGTTGTCCTTTTCTGACTTTTTTGTCACCTCGCTTAAATTTGTAGTGTGGACTTTGGGTGGGGGGGAGGATTTAGGTGTAGAAAGAAAACATTTCAATCGCCGTTATATCTGCTTTGGAGTGAGGGGGTTGTTGGGCGAGACAACCTGAGGTATAGTAATATTTCTGGCTAACAAAATATTGAGCACCACTTCTAAGTGAGGAAAAATGGCGCCTGGCGCTATCCGGAGTTCATAGACCATCACCAAATCAAGATAGAAAAAAATAGATGCTGAATATATCTTCAAAGTCTTTCTCTTAGATTATCTTAAATCGGGGTACTTACTTTCTCTAATGCTGTTTTTTATCCAGCTGAATACCAAACCAGCTTCCAGGAGAAACTGCCCCTCATTATTGGCTCCACAGCAGCAGGGATTGTGTTCCTCATTGCCCTGGTCGTCATCATCATAGTGTGCAACAGGTAAAGCCTTCCTTACGTGCTCTGTTTCTACTAAACATACCTTGGATAAAGTTTAAGAGTATCTGAGCTTCTTTCTGCTGCATAAGTAGGGACCCTATATCTGACAAGAGCATGGTGAATAGGAGCCATGAAGTGTAAGTTTGAGATATCATGTCAGATTGCTCACTCTAGTTTCGCAAGGGATGTATGTCTCTGAGCTTTCTGCCTTTCAGTCTGAATGTCATACGGAAATGTTTCCACCTAGGCCAGCTTAGGCCCAGGAACGGCAGACGCGTGCCACATTTAGAGAATGGCTACTGACCCGATATGAGGGTTTTGTTTAGATTTTCTGCATCATATTATTATTCAAGTTTATATTTTGTTGATAGCCTGAAAATCTAGCAAAGATTCAGGGTTGGGCACCTTTAGTTAGGAATTATGCATAACCACAAAATAATGGTTATATCGGTTCCATGTGTGCTCAGTACCTTTATACTAAAAGGTCCAATGTCCTTGTGTTTCTTGTGTATCTATAATGTAAACAAATGTGAATTGGAAAAGTGTTTTGTGTATGCTGTTTTGGTGTTCGGTGTGTTAGTTTGGTGAGTTATGTCATTCATTGGCTGTCTAACCACATCTGGAGAAGGTCTCTTGAACTGTCTTAATGAACATCCCCAGTTTCACTAAACTGTTGGAAGAACTGGTGGGTCACATGTGTGCCAAAAAGGGTAACTGTGTAGCTCTTATGTGCGATTGATTCATGGTTGATTTACCTCTGTCATTATGGTTTTGTATTCTGTCTCAACTGTCTGTTGTGCTGGGTGTTTGGCCTCCATGTAGGTCAACTGCAATACAGAAAGATCCTTTTTATGAGAGTAAAGGCAAATTTGCAATTCACAAAAAGTGGTTTTACGCATGCAAAAAAATTTACTCATCAAATGTTTTATGTTAGTAACTCTACGCCCAGTTAGTAATGGCGAGTATCTGTTCCAGAGCAGATAGGCCCTGAAGGTTTGTTCATATTTCCAGAAAGAACCACAAACATACTTGCTTGTGGGCATTCAAAAACATTTTCCTAAGCCATTCTTACCCTGCAAATGGTTGGAATTTACTCTTGCCAAGGCAAGAGTAAACCCCTTTCCAGTGTTGGAATGTGAAGACAATGTCCCAGTATTGGTGGGGGTTTATGTGACAGTGTTTCTCCGTGGGGAACTAATTTCCATGGAATAAGATCCTATATGAAGTTATACACAATGTATAATGTATTATTACTCATTTCTAGATGTCATGGTCTTAGGGACCTTTGTTAATTGCAAAAGTTCTAAAAGCAGCCCCCAAGCAGATTTCTGTTTTTTTTACTTCTTTTTAAGAACAGAGCCCTTAAGTGTGTTTTGGACTTTAGCAAAAGGAGAAGTTGGTTTATGGCTAAAGTGGAGCTGTTATTGAGTGAAATTCAAGGTGATTTTGGTGTTTGTGTTTTTGCTTCCAATCCCCTTCTGTTCTTCTCGTTCCAGAAGGAGGGGCTTCGAGAGAGCAGACTCCGAGTATACCGATAAGCTACAACATTATACCAGTGGCCACAGTACGTACAGACTGCCTTCACCCGGGCCGGGTTCTCGTTCACTCGTTGGTTCGTTGGTTCGTTTGTTCCCTCTTTCACTCTTTCCATCCACCATCTCAACAGCTTTGGATGCAGGAGGACTCACATGGGAGGGCCATTGACACCCCGGTGCGCCAGCTTAAAAAAAACACAATATACCGCAAGAATGAGCCAACACTGACCATCCTCTGCATGCTCTGCCTGTCTTATTCAACACCTCAAAATGCATGTCCTTATTTAACCTCTACACAAAGCTGCATACTCTCTGGTTTATTTTCAACAACGACTTGAGTAAATTGTCCATATTTTGAATCATAGCCCATTACCCACTTACTTTACATACAGCTAATCCCTTGCCTGCTCTCCATCAATAACTTAATTGTCTTCTTCAGTGTTCACCTCACAAATGTTTCACATGAATGACCCTCCACCCACAGCTCATAGCAGTCACATGTAATCCTAACTTATCCATACTGGGATAATGCATGGAAGAGTTTATCTCTTATACATTAACTGCTAAATAGAGGTACCCACTCAGCATGCTACTCACCATAAAAGAACTTCAATGACTTGTCAGAAGAAATAAGTGCTTTATAAATGCAATTACAATGCAGTTCAACACGGTACAAACTACTAGCACGGCAAGGCTGACTATTCTCCTGCTGCTCATGCTACTGCTTTATTCGCTCAGTCACAAGCTCTTGGTGTGTTATTGTCATCCGGCAGGCTGTCGCTGTCAGTCACGGAGTTCAGAAGATATATTTCTAAAGAAGAATGCCTAGAATACTGTATGTTTTGTCACCAATGGATATCCTTATTCAGTGCTTAATTTTGGCCGGTGGTTGCCAGTGGGGGGGCACAGGCCCTTATTTTTGGGCCCTGCACTTATTTTTCCGCATCAGATATTAACCGACCAGAAGAGCGGGAAAACACACAGATCGGAAAGATGGAGGAAAAGGAAAACGGAAAAACCATCACAGAGGAAGAAAGCAGGAGCCTGCAAGATTGACATAAAGTGGGAGGGAGTGTCTGGTAGTGGATTTAAAAATCACCAGGTAGTTTCAGATTACCAGCATTGGTATTCGGCGCATCAAGAGCTTCTGGGCAGAACTTTAGGCACTGACACTTTCTTTTATAAATTAGGAACTGCTTATGTTTACTGTATCCCAGGACATTGCATACTTTTTTAATTAACCAGTGTGTTCTATTAAACCTCTCTCCTGCAGGAAACTTAAAAGGGCATATTCCAATAGTCCCTCTTCTCACAGGGGCCCCTGCTGTATATACGCACACTGCCTGGACGCCATCTTTCTTGATGGCTGAATATGTTGGCCTAAGTTGAACTCCCAAGGGAGAGTCCACTGATTAGCAAAGGGAAGGGGTGGTTGGAGCATACCATTTATGGAAATGAGATTACAACAGTTGGGTATGGTCAGGGCACAGTAAGCCACTGTGGCCAACCAGAGGTTATGTGCTAGGGGTTGCATGTTCGTTCGTGTGACTTATATTTCTTGACCATTCATGCGTAGTCTCAAGCGAGGATATGCTGTTTAATATTGTATAGCACATTACTATTGACAAACTGCAGAACACCAATCCGCGCTGGATGTCTGTGTGAGCCCTTGCTGGACAGTCTCCGCGTTGAACAAGTTACTTATCCACTCGACTTAAGAGTAAAGCTACCCAAGCCTGCGGACATCTGGAAGAAGTCATATCTGCCCATATCTCCCGTGTTAACAGACCGGCCCAGCAGCTGCACTCAGGGCCGATCGCGATGATTAATATTAGCCGACTGCAGGGTGAGGGCTGAGCTCAGAGGCTTGGCATGGGTTTAGAGATGAGCCATCTCTCCTAGGCTGCTGGTCGCACCCCAGCCCCGGCCGGCCCTGGCTGAAGGCTGGTCTGGCGCCAGGCTCTGCGTGTTTCCACCTGCCATCCCAGCGCAGGTATGCGGGGGAGACGCCATCTTCCCTTTGAAGGATGCTGGTACAAGGACGGCATCCTTACGTTATCATCCAGATACAAACCCGTCGTCCTCTTATCAAAACATTAAAATGATAATCAAGGTTGAGGAATTTCTCATTCGAGAATAATTTGCTAACCGCAGCATACAAGTACTTTCTTTAAGAATTGATTTGAATAGAACTTAATACTAGGGAATGCTAAGACAGGGAATTCTGCACTGTTTGTGGAAAAAATCTGCGGGGTCCCACAGGAACAATGCGACCGCTTGCTGTCGGCGACACTTGTTTTTCGGCGCCATTTTTTGGCGTGAAATGTGTGCTTGTGTACAAAAGGGACAGGAGTATAAATTTCCTGCTAGATATAGCCAATTTGCATTCCACATAATTATATGTAATTTTGGCTAATTTTTCTGCAATGTTGCTCGATTACTCAAAGCTAGTTATGCAAATTCCTCACATTCTATTCAATAGTCTGTTGCCACTGCAAAGTCCAGTAGGGTTGGCTAGCTGTCAGTAGCACGACTAGTGCTGCCTCAGGTGAAATAACATGTGACTGCCTCTGCCTATCATTTCATGGGCAATAGACATGTGTGGAATCTGTCGATTTCCGTATAGGCTGGTAGCATACATTTTAAGTGTCTCAGCAGCAGTGTGTTTATCTGACAACTGCTGGCTTGGAATGTGACAAACGGCATTAAGAACAGCACAACGACAACAATGTATGTATATGAAAAGTGGTGTTAGCAGTGATACTTTTAAGCCAACCATGGGCCTGATTCAGATCTCGGTGGACCGGTTTCTCTGTCACAACGGTGACGGATATCCCGTCAGCCGAAATATAAATCCCAGTATATTCTACAAACTTTACAGATCTCTCGCCCATGATAATAGATAAAAAGCAAATAAAAACCAAATATACCTTGCATTTATTACATCATAGACAGTTCTTGCCACATGTAAGAAGCACAACTCCAATAACTCATATCTGGGATATCATGGAACCTCAACATTCCATTGTGCAATGTCATCTACAAATAGTGATACTCAAACAACACGCACGAGCACAACCACCTCAAAATCATTGCATTTTTTCTCAGTACTCACCAGTGGACGTTTCTTCCCATTTGTTTTAACACCATAATGTCGAAGTTGTTTGCCTTTAGCATCCCTCAAGCAGACTTGATATTCAAGCACATTTAAATATGTCTGTGATTGTTAAATATTCCTGAGAGGTCTCTGTCTTTGGCACTCGCTTTTTTGTTTTTTTTGGGTGTAGTGTAAAGCACTGGTTTGTTGCCTTCCACCCCCATTAAAGTCTTAACAGAGGCTCTTGCATTAGACACATTGTACAATCTTGCCTTGTTTCCCAGACCGTGCAAGTAGAAGATTGAACTGTCTGATAACAGATTGAGAGATAATCATGTTTGATTTACAGTTCATTTGTTAAAGGTGCCCACCTCTTTATTTCAGGGAATGTTCCCACTGGGGGACAAATCTGTGGTACATTTCTCCATAAAAAAGCTTATTTTAAGGTCAGTGTTCATAGAATGAGTTACTTCCTCAGGTATTATTCAAATTCCTTTGGTACTGAGAGCAGTATCCTGAGTGTTTCTTCAAGTTGAATCTTCTCTGGGTTCCTCACTCTGAAGTTACTGCTCGTCATGGAGAGAAACCTGCTTCTCTGGATATCCTCATCCCTTCCACCATAGACTTAGTGCACCATACTCAGACATTTGTATTTCATTCTTCCGTTCGATGGCTGCCATTGCCTTAGTAATGTACTTTGATTTCTTTAATTACAAGGAATCTGGCATTTAGCTTCTTATTTCAAGCCCTAGTGTCTATTGCATTACAACCTATTATGATAATCCCACCAGGACAGAACCAGTTGCTGGTTAATCTGGTTCTTTAATAACACCCTCCACAGAGACACCAAAGGGTGAAAGGTCAGTTATTGGAATCAATGTGGTCGTTGGCGCTCTGAAGGGCTTCACCACTTCCTAGTTCACCGGACAAGGGTAAGGTTATCACATGATGCTCTGTCCTTGGGCCTAACCTATGCCCCCTTTTAGCCCCCTATCCCCCCTTGAGGTGGGAAAGCATCACAGAGAGCAAGACAGCAGGGAAGGTTAAGGGGGAACAAGCATACAGGGAAGAGAGCAAGAAAACACACACTCCTCTCCTGTGGAAAACATTCAGTGACAGAAAAAGGTAGTTCCATCATAGCAAGCAATAATAGCAGTGGAAGCATACAAGTTAATCAATCAGAACTTAAAGACCGAAAGACTCCTAGGAGGGACAGATACAATAGTAGGGAGTACAGCCATCGAATCAAGAGGCGACAACTGAAATAGACAGCAAAGCCACTTAATCATGAGCAAGGTGCTGGCACAAAAGTCACTCATCATGTCTGGAAAAATGGATCCAGCCACTATCTATAACCCAGGGCACAAGTCGTAAAAAAAGAAGTGGGGGGACGCTGTCACCGAAAGTGACGTCACGACAGGAAGTGGCGTCACGAAAGGTGCCGAGCTCCTCGTCCCAGAGAGGCCAAAGAGTGAAGTCCAGCTGTTTGGCAGGGGGGGGCAGCGTTCCCCCCGGTAAAATAAGTGGGGGGACGCCGTCCACCCGCGTGGTACCCCCGACTCAAGCCCTGCTGTAACCCAGACCCAAAGAAGAACTACGCATCAAATGACCTCTCCCCTACCCCTCCACCCCCCACGCCCCCCCCCCCCCACTCACACACACACACATACACACACACACAAACTCTAGAAGCTTCGGCAAGTTCTGAGGTTTAGCGGACACCAGATAACATAAACTCAAGAGCGGAGGGTGAAGGGAAACACATTGAACGACCATGTTATGGTACACAGTTGTAGTTTGTTTCCAGAATATCCACGAAACAGTTTCAAAGATGTATGTGGGCGAACACGCCCTGCGAGGTGCTGATGCTTGTGTTGTATTTGAAAATAGTGACTCGTTTTCACAAGCTGGACAGTTCGTTGTCTAGGTCGTTGTGGCACTTGTCGCATCTCGCATTCACGCACGAAAGTGCCCATTGGGTTCCTGCCTCATAACAGGGAGAACGTGTACGTGGCACTGACAGACAGTAATTATATCACATCCTAACGGCCGGGTGTGCGCGCGCGCGCGCGCTTCTGACACCTGGCGCAACGGTCGCCTGGCTTGAATGTTCGCGTGCTGCTCGCGCGCTCCTTCTTGATGTCTCTCCTTAACTCTCACACCTTCTGCCTAATCTCTTTATCGCATAAACCTCGATAACACTCGCTTTCCAGGGTGTTAATTAGCAGCTTGTGTTCAGAGCAGCAATTGATGGCAGCATATTTCAGCACTAATGTTCTCTAGTGTCAACGTTTAACAGTACATTTTTGGTAGCAGACTCGTTCAAACATTTACCTTCAACGCCTTATCTCTGTGCCATCAACCTTTGCCAATTACTCTCCCTCCATACGTCTTATCTACCTCTGGCCTTTTATATTCTGCACCAGTAAGTCTCCCTCTGTCACCCCTTCCTCAGTTTCTTTCTCTCTCGTGCCTCTGTTTCTCCATTTTGCTCTCGCGTTTCTCCTCACCCTCTCCTGTGTTTGTATTTTCTCTCTGGCCTTTTTCTCATAATTGTCTCTATCTCACGTGTCTCCTCCTATCTCGTTGGCTTTCTCTGGTGTCTTTTTTATTTTTCATCTCTAAGGATTTTCTTTCCCATCTCCTTGCCTCTGTCTCTCCGTGTTTTACCTTAATCTCGCCTATCCTCTTCTTCTCTAAGTTCTCTCTCTTTCTTTTCCTTTGTATTTCCATTAAATGTCGTCATCTTTCTCTCTCTCATAGACGATTTGTCTTTCAAGCCTTTCTTCTCCACCCTCCTTTATCTGTCTCTCTCCATGGTCTCCTATTCCAAGTCGCTCTTAAGTTTCACTTTCTTTGTCTATCTCCTTCTGCACTGTCTCTCTCCACCCTGTGCCCCCTGTTCCATCCTCATCTTTTCACTTTGGACCACTCCTCTCTTTCAGCCTTCTCTCCCCCTCTACTATATTCAGTCTCTCTCCATGTCCTCAGAGACCTCTCACCTTTCTGACTTCCTCCTTTTCTTTCCTTGACATTTCCCTTTCTGCTCCACCAATTTTTCTGTCTTCCAGTTTGATTCTTCCACACTCTGACACTTTTGCCTTCTCACAGTGACCCCTGGGATGAAGATTTACATTGACCCCTTCACTTACGAGGATCCCAACGAGGCTGTCCGTGAATTCGCGAAGGAAATAGATATCTCGTGTGTCAAAATAGAGCAAGTGATTGGTGCAGGTAGGTATTTGATGGCACACGTCATTTCCTGTGTAAGAGTTACATAGACTGGTGGTGGGCCCACACAGTGGCGCCAACATTTGTGCAATTTTGTGAAGAAAGGGTTAAGAAGTCCCCCAGAAGGCAATTTGTAAAGTATTACTCCTTAACAAGTGTAAACGTTTAGATCTGTTTAAGGCATGAGTAATACCCATGATTCTTCAAACTGTGTCACATGAAGAACACCTTCCAGATCCCCTGCTCACTTTGCTGGAAAGGACACTCTCTCCTGTGCATTACCATTTATTTATTTAAAGTGTATGCCACTGTTAGGTAAGCTTAAAGAGGCATCCTGCTCAATGCATAGCCCATTGCATTCTGATAATTGTTGGTTTAGACCTGACATCATTCTGCTATACAGGCTGAATAACACAAGACTGTTGCACCTAACACCTAAAAATGCAATTCAGGGCTGATGAGGATGAGTGAGGCCATCACTTTTTTGTTGGCTTCTAAATATTTGGGTGGGTATATTTATGTAGCTTTTGCGCAGCACCTTGCTGCGCTGCGTGACAGGGCACAAATGTGAAGGATATAACATAATGCAACACATTCCTGTCCTTTCCTTGCTCTGGTGCCATTTTGACTGCCTAATGCCAACGCAGGCACCCTTGCGTCATGGTGCAAGGGAACCTGCTTTGTAATCAGGATTGCTTTTGTGCAGGAAGAAACACCTTTCTGCACAAAAACAATCCTGAGAGGCCTTTTCCTCTTTCTATGTGTGCTGTACACATAGAAAGAAGAAAAAACGTGGAGAAATAAATATATTTCTCCTCGTTATGCCTCACTTGGGGAGGTGTAGCATTTTGACCCATCCCCATGTTTACCAGTGACGGTAAATCTGTGAATACACCAAAATCCATGGGTGAATGCGTGGGAATCTCCACGCTCCACCCGTGGAACGCCTCCCTGGGGCAGAGTAATGCAACGCAGCTATTTGCGCTGCGTTACGTTACTCTGGATTGATCGAGCCCTGCAGTGGCCTTACATGGCTTGATAAATCCGACTTGGTATTACTTCCAGTTGCTTGGTGCAAGGGCAATGCAAAACCTTCATAAATATGCCCCTAGGTAACTTACAAGCTAGATAGTAAAGCACTCAGGGAGTTATCCCTTGCCTCGGTATGTGCTTCTACTCACAAAATTTGGTTTCTCTTCCATAATCAGCAGAATAAAATAATGTATGTGCCTTTGCAACTGAAATATAAGGAACTGCATATAAATCAACATTTAGCATTGCTAAACTCTTACAAGGAGCTCTAATATGAGTGAATCATGTGTCAGAAGTTGTGTAATTCTAATTTGAAAATACTGCAATGTGAGTGTTTGAAGAAAATTAATCCAGTTGCTCAAAATGCAATTGGATGCGTTTTGAAAAAGAAGGCTAATACAGCTTGCCTACTTGGCCTAAGACCTGCTTTACATTTGCTCAAGAATACAATGAATGTAAGGCTATTGGCTACTTACCACTGGAAAAACTTAGGGGTCAATTAGGATGGCGGACGGATCGCGTCCGCCATCCTTGCCTGTCCGCCACCTATTTCTCCCCCGCCATTTTATAATGGCTGGGGGGACCATGGCGGACGGGAAGACCGTCCGCCGCATTTCCGCCGGAAAAGCTCTAATATGGTGGCAGTGTCTATCAGTCACCGCCAGCCATATTAGGATGTGCTGGGGGCTATGCATTTCCGTGGCGGCAGGTCCTTGCTTTGGGGGCCCGTTGCGGGCCCCCAGGGTGAAGGGGGTGTGGGGGTGCACATGGGGAGTACCTATGGTACCCCCTGCAGTTGCATGCACAATGCAGCAGGCACCGCGCGGTGCCTGGCGCTTTGTGCATGCAAATGCACAGCATGCATTTTTAACTTTGCGGCAGGTGCTGCTTAAAGCAGCACCCGCGGCAATGTTAAATATACGGGATGTGACCGCCAGGGTGGCGGTCACATCCTAATTCCAACGGAGGGAACGCCGCTGCCCCTGCAGACGGTCCCTCCACCTCGGGGTGGCGGACGGACGCCATCATAATCGACCCCTTAATTCACTGCTGAGGAGCATGAGTGAAGCTATGATATGTTATCTGTTGTCAAAAACAGCATCCCCATATCTGATGATCATATATTGAACTGGGTTGGCTGGAAGGGCGATACCCTGTAATCTCAGATCCTGGGGCAATTTTCGGGGAGTCTCTCTATTGCACAGTGCTAGGGCTGCTCGGTTACTTAGTTCTTTGCATTGGTGGATGAGAGTGCTTTGTGTCCCTTGTTGAAGACATCTCTCGGTCTACATCATATGCACTAAGTGGGCAATTCTGAGACTTAGCGCTCCAGTCATCGCAGTTCCGTAACGTGGACTGGTACCGCAGTCATCGCAGTTCCGTAACGTGGACCGGAAACCGCTGACCAGAGTCTCCGAACTCATGTTGACACCGAATTAGTGCATGCACCGTAGGAAGAGTGTTGAATTCACAAATGTGCTTATGTCTCTGTTCGGTTCCTGTGTGTAGGCGCAGAATAGGATCCGGAAAAACCCACTGGTGAGCTGAACCATAATTCTCAGGAGGAGCTCATCTCTTTCCATCCGAGTCCTCCTGGTTTTTCTTCACTTGGCACAGGCATCAAGGAAAATTTTTAATCCCGTATTAATTTAAATGTGCTAATTATTTATAAAGCTTTGGGCGTTTTAAATTAAGATAAGCAAACATTAAAAGCGTTGTATAATTAATACACTCTCCAAAGCAAATTCCTCCTTCAGTTTATTTAGGTCTTGGCTAGACCTGATGTCACTTAATATTTAATAGTCCCAAAGTATTTTTGATTCACTGCAATTCCATAATTTTTAAAAATGCGACAAAATGATGCTGATCATAATTGCCCTCTAATTATTGTAGTATGGAATATCGAGAAGGACATTTTAAGGTCTCACACTATTAAGACCAGAATATGGAAGACCAACATATTGAGAAGGTAGGAGCACAGAGGGAGGTATAGATTTACTATTCTTAACTCCACATCCACGTACCTTGTCGATATGTATATATCGTCAAGGTACATAGAAGTGGAGTTAGATATCAAAAGTCGATATATGCTTACCTGTTGATATTTTGCCACTCGATATTCGGGTCACAATATTTTGTCATCTCAGCAGTCCCTCCTCGATATTCCAAAACCACGCTCTTCTAAAGTTACAAAGGTTCAAATGCAGCCTGTGAAGTGCGTAAACATTTTATGAAGCATTTTAAGGGGTATGCAAAGCAAATTAAAGTATCCTACATGCTTTAAATCAGAGTTCTCCAATGTCGGTCCTGGAGGTCCAGATGCATGCCAGAATATTTATATAACTACATTTATCTAAATGTGGATATGCTACAATTCTGGCATGGATCCGGCCCTCCGCAACCGACACTGAAGAACACTGCAAAAAGACCCTACAGCGTGGGGGCAAAGCCGCTCTCATTCCACCATAGAGTTTAAGAATATTTGTAAGATCAAGCTTGGGGTGCTTTGGCCCTCAAAACTCTTAGGGACATAAAGAGCCTTCAAAGACAGTAGGGAATTTAATTGGAGTTCATAATCGTTTTCTCAGGACCGAGTATAAACCAGAGTAATGGCCCAGTAGAGGAACAGTTTATACTGGTGTGAGCCATCCCGGTTTGTTACCTGCTTCTTCACATGTCAACATGTCCCCAACAAGTCAATGGTTTTAATCTTCTAGCCAGCAGTAAATGGAAAATAACACTAAGTGTAAGCTCTGTCCATGGCAGAATCGGAAAACTCCAACCCCATCGAAAACAATTGTGCTAAATTACCACCGGCGGTAACGATTCCAGCTGTCAAAGATGGTAAGTAGCAGGAAGGGATGGTTTTGCACAGTGTTATTTTTAGAGCCCGCATTTATAAATACCACCGGTAGGAATTATATTTAGGAAACATTATCTGTCACTTCCTCTGTGTATCTTGTTACCTGTACCAGAAAACCTTGTGTTATCCCTTTGCGTCATCCCTTACAATGTCTTACTTGTTCTGTGACGTGGCAGATGTATACGCCAATAACCACTATACCAGCTCAGCCAAGTTGGTTCCTCACATGACTCCAAAATAAACTGTATTTCCATTTATTAACTGTTCTTGAGTTAGTATATTCAGTGTTGCACTGGACGGAAGTGCGTTGATGAAGCACAGAGCTCAAGTCATCATGCATCCCTTGAGCTTTAGAAACTTATTTACAGGTCATTTCTGTGTACAGTCTTACAGTCATCTGTGGAAATCGATAATATCATGTTCTGAAGGTTGTGGTGGAGAAACATGCAGTGTGGGCTGTCTCTGTCATCCCCAGGAGAGTTTGGAGAGGTCTGCAGTGGTCACCTCAAACTGCCCGGAAAGCGGGAGATATTTGTGGCCATCAAGACCTTGAAGTCGGGCTACACCGAGAAGCAGCGACGCGACTTCCTGAGCGAGGCGAGCATCATGGGGCAGTTCGACCATCCAAATGTCATCCACCTCGAAGGAGTGGTCACCAAAAGTGCCCCAGTAATGATCATCACCGAGTTCATGGAGAATGGGTCGCTCGACTCCTTCTTGAGGGTAGGACACCCAGAGCTAAAAATTGTTGGTTGTGAACATGAATGGGAGGCAGATGTGTCACTGTGTGATGATGGCTGTGTGTGTGATAAGGGTTGGCAGGTTGTGTGTTCTGTTTATGTGAAATGCTGCGGTCAGTATTAGGAAACTGATGTGTCAATTGATGATAATGATGATTGTTCCTCCTGTGCAAAACGCATAGTGCTCAGTGGAGGAGCAATCTTTTTGCTGCTGTTGGTTATTCTTGTACAGGGCGCCATTCTATGGGGTGATTGTCTGCAATAGTAACTTTTCAGGGATTCTTTTCTTTCCTGAAGCCATAAAAACAGCTTGAATCTCATCTTATCCCGATTTTGATTTGTAAAGTACTTGTTTGCCTTACAGTTCTATTTTCTCCTAATAATAGTAACATACGGTATAGACACCAGATTGAAGGAAAACATATCTGGGTTGTCTTCTCACAACTGGCTTTCAGTAGTCACCTGATCAGCACAAGCTATGTCATTGCAGTGAGTGGCCAGGGCAGACATGTAGACTAATTGCTACAGGGTAGACCTCTAAATTCAGATTTTCTTCTTAAGGTGATAACCGATATAAGCATCAGCATCAAACGTGATAAAGTTATAAATCGTAGTGGCAACTGCTGAACTTCAAGAGACTCATAATCATGTTTTAGCTTGCTCTCAATTTCTTTCTTGTTCCTTTAATCCTGAGGTTTACATTTTTACCTATTTTGTTTGTAGCAAAACGATGGGCAGTTCACTGTCATCCAGCTTGTGGGTATGCTGAGGGGCATTGCCGCAGGCATGAAGTACCTAGCGGATATGAACTATGTACACCGAGACCTGGCCGCCCGCAACATCCTGGTTAACAGCAACCTGGTCTGCAAAGTGTCCGACTTTGGCCTCTCGCGCTTCCTGGAGGATGACACGTCGGACCCCACATACACCAGTGCACTGGTAGGAACGCGTTATCATTGAAGGCAATGCGAATGAGAGGGTGTGTGGGTGTATATAGATAGGTGAACAGCAATGCATTCAAGTGCAATTTTCTTCTGGCAATGACTACCGGGTGCTTATTACCACAAACAACAACTGAACCATTTCAAAGCATGTGCTGTGGAGTGCACAAAGTTATCCACAAGGAGCAGGGGATGTGCCCCCACTGCACGGCATCCATGCCCCTCAGACCTTCATCTGGAGGCAATCACCGTTGAATGGTGAGAAGGGCATTTTGTTGTCATTCCAAATAGCCTCTGGTTTCTTGCAAAAGAGCTCCAACCAATGAAGGTGGCACTTAAAGCAAGACTTGTATTTACTGATGTGGGCACCTGGGTTATAGATGATGATTCACATCATCAACTTAAGTATGTATGTATGTGTGGTATGTATGTGCGTATTTATATATTTATTTATTCATGCGTTTTATAAATCACAAGATGTACCAGTTTTGTTAATTTCCTATAGGTCATCACACTTCAGGTGGGTGGCACAGGTAGCATGGGATGTACAAGTTTTGTTCATTTTATATAGGCCATCATACTTCAGGTGGGTGGCACAAGTGGCAAGGGCACGTGTTAAATACTGACCTGGGGTTGATCTGAACCAATCTTGCAAAGGAAAGTAGCTCTGTGATCCTGCTGAAACCATGCCCTTCCAGAACTTGTAGCTGGAAAGTGGAGTAACACCTGCTGTGGAAAACAAATATTTTAACTGTGTTGGTTGCAAGGTCAGATGCATGCATGTGTTCCTCAAGCCAAGCAAATGTAATCAAGCTATAATATTTATTGGAGAGCAGTAAAATACAATGGTATCAATGTGTTTATTTCTCGGAGAAGTGATATTACAGAAGTGCAGTTTTCTTTGGTGATACAATTCTGCTTTCATGGAAAATGGGTATTTTATGACTAGGCAAGTTGAATCTGCTGGAGATTCAAGTTAACCTGACTTGCAAAATGATCGGAAAATGAGAGATTAGATCCCAAAAGCTAAGACAAGACTGTTAACAGCATGACCTAGGACTGCATTTATTATACCATCCCCTAAGGGCTACAGGAGCAAGGATGTAAAACAGAGAGGACACGTGCAGAAACACGCACAAGCGCACACAGACCTCTCAAGCACAAGGTACATTTTATACTCCAACCAACTGACTGCTAAATCCTGTTAATTAAGGTTTCTGTCAGCAGGATCTAATCTGTCCTTTAATTACTACAGCATTGTTCACCTTAACCTGAGTCAGATATTAAATGCCTGGCCTGAGAAAAGGAAAAGTTCCCTCCCTCTGTGCAAACACAAAAAGACCAAAATTCTAAAGATGTAAATTATGCAATTGGAATCTTGCAATAGTTAGTAAATTACTTAATAAAAAAGAAAGTGTTGTATATTTGTATTTTGTTTTTTAACTCTTTGGTGATGTGGACATTCCGGATACATCCATAGTACATTCAGCAGATCTATACCCCATGAGTTAATTGAGCCACTAGAGCCCACTAAAGAGGGGTCAGCTCGTGGGCTCTCACTGGCCAAGGTCATTGGAAGCACCGTTCTCTCAGTACTCCTGGAAAATGGTCTAAGTCTAAGACGTCTCTTGTGATGGATGGATTTGTCCAGTTTTTCCGTTATTTCGCTTATTGTATCATTGTCAGTGTGTTTCACTGTTTTTCTTATCTTTTTTAGTTATTTCCTTTTTCAGTAGTTGGTTTACTAAATCGGAGTTGTTTCACATTTTTTATTTCACACTCTTTTCGGGTTCTTCCTTTGTGGGTTCATTGCTGCAAATCCATTTTCTTAGCTATTCTTTCGCAGTTTCCTTCTATTTTTCATTGTGTGCCATTTACCTTTATTTTCTTACCTCTAGTTGTCCACTTCACTTCCTTTTTTGTCTCTTTTTTTATCCATAGCTATCTCTCCCTTCTTCACAAGAGTCGCATTCCCTCCTTTCTTCCATAAATATGACTTTTTATTTTTCCTTCTAAGTGCTAACCAAAAGTCTTATGCTTAACTGCCTTTCTCACCCTTTGCCAGAGTGGCCATAGCGGCACCTTTCCCACTCTTGACCGCTTCCTTCCCTCACAGCTGTGTCCACCACCTCCTAGTGTTTTCCCTCTGGTGCCTCCCCAGGGCCACATGTCCCCTTTTGCCACACCGCCGCCTCTCTAGAGGTGGAGGTGTGAGTCCACTTGCGCTTCATTTGCCGGCTTCATCTGGTTTCAGACTGAAGATAATTGCTATAAACTCCCTCTCTGTTTTTTCCTGTAGGGTGGAAAGATCCCAATTCGATGGACAGCACCTGAAGCAATTCAGTACAGGAAGTTCACCTCAGCTAGTGACGTGTGGAGCTACGGCATAGTCATGTGGGAGGTGATGTCCTACGGGGAACGGCCGTACTGGGATATGACCAATCAAGACGTAAGTCAACTAAGAGAGCAGTATCTTGGATTCAATTTATAAACTGCTATCGGGTGTGAACAAATATGGTTTTCTGTTACGTCAAGAGCCACAAAAAAGAGGTAGCTCTACTACAAATGGATGCAATGGCAACGTAAGTGAACCCCAGTCCTGTGTTAGATATGAAGCCGTGAACTGAATAAAGCCATGCTCTCGGATGGACGCCTATGCATTAACGTATGCATGTGTGGGTTCGTATTCTTATAGTGCAAACATAAGCCTAAACAGGACAATGTTCAGTGAAGAGTAGAGAATATGATTCAAGAGAGTGAGCAGTAAATGGGGGGCAGAGAGTGAATGGTCTCATCCAGGGGCATGGCTGTCAATGGACCAGCCGGTGCATTGGCACCGGGGCCCAGAGATGTGAAGAGCTCCATTGCACCTGGGGTTGCTGCAGAGCTGTCCCCATTATGTGGAGCCTCCCAGCCGTCCACGCGTCCTTGGGTCTAAGGAAGGCCGGAGGGCGAGGGTGGATGTCTTCCTCCAAGTTTACCTAATTCATTAAAAATCCACCCGCAGTAAAGGAGCCTAGTTAAAGCCTTTTGATCTTTCCAGACCCTATAGAGGTAGGCAGTATTGCAGCGCATGTTCTGCACTGCTGCGGACTATCTGTGCTCGAAGGCCTCTTCTGATGCGCCGTACCTGGCTCTGACTGCATTCCCATTCAACCTTTTGTGTGCCAGCCAGCAAAGGGCAGGCAGCGGTGCAGAAGTTTAGCTATCAATGTCCAGTAGGCGCAATAGCTCCACATCCTGAGGGCATAAGGAGCTTCTGTATCAAAGTTATGGATGTCTTTTAGTACCCATCATGTGGAAGGAGGTGCATTTTCTTTGGTTGCCTTAGAGCCCATGACATCCTTATTACACCCCTGTTTCAATCTGTTTGGTGCCTGGGTGGGCAGCTGGTGCTGACGGGCCATCCAGGTGAAGTGGGTGCTTCTTCTTGAAAGGACTAGCATGATGGCATAGGGGTGATAGGTGTGACTTTAGATTCTGGGTGCAGAGTTTGTGGAGACCTTCCTCAAAGCTTTTCCTTTTTTAGTATTTTTTCAGTTCTAGTCTTGTCCTAAAACTCTTTGTTATGTTGATCCCCACCTGTTAGAGTTACTTCGTTTTTTCAGGTAGTAAGTGAGCAGGACAGGAGTAATCGCCACCCAGAATGGGGTGAAGATTTGATCATACTTCAGAGAGTTATCTCGGTTTTGATGGTTGGTTTGAATTTTTTGCCAGGTGAATGCAGCCGATCTGCTCTTGGAATGGAATTGTTAATGCTTTTTCTGCTATTTTTATTACGAATGTGAAGTGGGCCAGGGCCCTGTAGGTGGCTAGGTCATCGGGGTCTAGGTTTACGTCATCAGGGTCTAGGTTTACTTTTTTAGCAATGGGAAGATATATTCTCATTTGAGTTTCAGGGAACGTGCCAGTGGGGTGCTGACCACGCTGAAAAGTGGCGTAAGTACTTCTTTCATGAGGGATTTCATGATAGTGGAGGGGTGGATGTTTGCTCCATTGTTACCTTTTGAGTGGTGAAGGTGACCTTGAAGTGTGCAATAAACATGGACCACTTGGATATGTTGTGTGGTGAGACAGGTGGTATGGCATAATTTGTGTGGTCTACCAGTTTTGTGTGGTGGTGTCTGTCAGTTGCCCAATTGTGTCTTTTCTAGAAAGAATTTGTTGATGTCTTTGCATTAAACAGCTATTTACGGTGTGGTGGGTGGGTTCAAGCAAGAGGTTGGTGCAGTGTTTCATGGCTTTGAAGAGCATTTGCTTCTATTGGAGGCTTTTGGGATAGTTAATATGTACTCAGTAATTTTGGCTGCAGTTAAGTCACTTTGAAAAGGGCTGGTTCTACTGTCTAAGAATATGATAATATGAGGGGAAATTATGTCTCATGCAGTAGCCTCAAAATCAGTTTAAAAACCAAAACTCTGTGCTGTTGTGGACATTAACCTGTAAGATAAATGTAAAATAATTGGAAAGCTTGGCTCTCACATTCCAAATCATGTAAAATCATTGCAGCACTGCTGAAGCTTTTCTGTCTCAGACTGTGAAGCTGTATGCACAGTGTTAACCAGGGCCACTAGAATTATGTATCAGGGGAGGGCCAAATTATGCAGCAGGGTTAAGTAAATTATGTGGCAAGAAAGGCAATAAATACTGTGTACTGCAGCCTTCTTGTGATACTATAATGTCTTTATTGTGCAATTTTACAATTGTTAACACTGTGCGGATATTGGAACATTGGTTGCATCTTATTTTAAAACCCACACATAGCAATAAGCAACCAGAGAACCTTTTCAAACTGCCTTCCGCTGCACAGCAACACGTGTCACTGCGTTTTTATTAACTTTTGAACCGTTTGAGCTAGAAACAAAACTGTTTGGGGTAAAATGTGCAAATAATGCAGCAGATGATAGATTATGTGGCAAATGTGGTTAATCTTTAATTATGCGACAAGTGCGGTGGCGGCACCCTCACATAATTCCAGTGGCACGGGTGTTAAATAAGGAATATTTATCCTGTCAAAGGCACGAGCCTCAAAGATGTTGAGACACAAGGGACACGTTTAACCCTCTTGTCTTTTCCCCTAAGGTCTATGTCCTTGACCAACACTTTTTTAGCTCTGGCATTAACCAAGAGGTTTTGATTTTGCTAAAATTATACTTAAAATATACTTAACTAGGCCAGCCCTCCTCCTCCTCCTGTCTTTTTTTTATCATTCAAATTTTTATTGGACTTACTACAGCATGGCGCAGTGGCTTAGCCCACTTCAGCCATTGACTAATCGCACTGTGCGTGACGTTTCACAAGGAGCAAATTCACACACAAAAGTAGTTCTGTTTAGTACCGGGGACTTCTATATCGGTGTGTGCTTTTTTAGACCAAAATCATATTTTTTGCTTTTAGCATATATTGTTTCTAAGTTCTACGAGTCTGTCATTTCCCCAGCATTAAAGTTATGCAAACACTATGACAAAACAAGCATTGACAAAGCCAAAAGGCTGCATTTCAATGCCAGACCTATTGGCTCGTATTTGTTTAATACTGCCTGTGGGGCGCGGATGCCTTCGCCCTGGTAAGCTTTGGTAAATATCTTTGACAGCCTTTCTCGTCAGGCGAGGCAGCTCAGCTCAGACTTGGAAGTGGAGACAGTGCCCATCTCTCTTCGCCCCATTCGTCCATTTTGGCCTCTTCTTGTGTTTTTCAATTCTTAGCACATTTGCCTCTCAAGGGGCAGATGGCAATAATCTTCTCGCAGAGGGAGGAAGCTACCCTGCCAACCCTTGGGGCGTCATTTCCGCGGGCCGACGCGCGGCACCGCGCACCAACTTAACATTTAGGCGGGAGAGTCGTGGACGCCGGCAATTCTCCTGTGTGGGTTTGTGGCGACAGCACGCCAGGAATAGCAATCTTCTCCAGAACGTCAAAACGTACTTTTGGGGGCAGGGTGGTTCGTGAATATAATTATTCCTGGCTGTGAATAAAAGTCTCAGGGTCCCGGGGTGAGCCGACTGTTTCCTCAGCCGTCTCTCCGCGCTTTGGATCTGAACAGGTGGCAGCCCCCTCCCTCACCTCTGCAGTCAACCAATCGTCTCTCCCTTCTCCCGGGGGGATCCTCGCTGCATATTTCTGGTGCGCCAAAGATTTAGTGCATTAAAATTCCTCCTCGCTCTTTGCATTTGCCTCCCCCCCCTCCCCCTCGGCACTCAATTAAAATGTTAACCTCTGTCCCACAGCATAGGGCTCTGTCATCTGTGATTTTGTGAGGGAAGAGGAGCGAAGACAGAGAGGGAAGAAATGAGAGAGAGGCAGGGTTTTGTTTGACAAGCCCCTGAAAGTAGTGGTCAGTGTGCAGAAGTAGGGAACCATTGTTTTCACAAACAAATTATAATGGATCCTCGTGTGCCCCTCCTAGCCAGGGCGTCTTAACATCATTATAGGCCCCCTGGCAAACCAGTGCACTGGGCCCTGCTTGCACAACCACTCACAGGAATAAAAATGTTTAATGGAAAATAAGTGTTCAATTCTGACCGACATGGGTCCCATATGCACGTGGGGCCCCCAGACAACTGCACAGCGTGCCCATGGATTAACACAGCACTGATTCTAGCACAAGGATTCTCCTGTCAGCACCCCTAGCACAAGCACAGGCAGAATTCCTACATTTCTTCAGATGTTGATTCTTTCTTCCTTGCAGTCAGGATTTTAAGTGAGAGGAACAAGATGGGAGACCTCTAGTCTGGACAAAGATGTTTAAGTAAGAATCCTTTACAAGAGATGTGGCCTAAAACGTGTGAACTATAATCCTGTAAGTGACACGGGATGCCATCTGAGCAGTATTTGGATGCCACTGTGTGATTTTGTCTGAGTGCAATCAAACATTTTAGGCAGCAGCAAATACACCTGAAACAATCCAGACCTATTGTCTTTGCCAATTCTTGTTAGCACTCATTTTTAGTCAATATCAAATAAAAGAGGGACAGCAATGATGTTTTAAGTTTATAGAACTGAAAATGTTGAATTCTGAAAATGAGACTGAAAATACGAGATTGTAGGATAAACATTAGAAAGGTCTCTGAATGGGGGGCATGTAGTTCTGAGTCACTCAATTGGGCACTTTCACTTTCCTTTCCTTTGAAATCTTACATCCTTCGTTCATTTATCCCACTTTTCTCCCTATATCTCATCCTGAGGTTCTACATCTGCTTGTCTCACTCTACTTCTCCTTCCTCTTCATCACCTGACACACAGTGACAGACATTATGAAAAACCTGCACTATTTGCAGCTGTAACTCAAGATCTCAAAATAGTGCCACCTCCTGAACGCCATCACACCATGAAGTCACATAGACACCTAGAGGCCGCTCTGTCTGCAGTATGTGCTTCACCAGTCTACCATGTTAGACGTGAAAATCAAAACCACAGAAACAACTTCATGGATAAGGAAATATTCTTCAGAAATGAGGACACATATTCCGTGCATGAAGAAGTCAAACGTGTGGAAAGTAAACAGGTGTTTGCCGGACTTGAATTACTTGAGAATTTTTGCACTTGGCGAGAAAGAGACCAGTCTATATAATATGATAAGGCCATGAATATAGGCTAAAAACAGAGCCATTTAAATGTCATTTAAAAAAAATTACTTCTGAGACTGAATACAGGCAGAACGTGTCCCACTTTAAGACCTGCTTGCAACTTTTGTTACTCTCATCTGAAACAGTTGAGGTTGCAGAAAGGTTTGCTGAATTCGTAGGCATGAACGCGTAACACCCACCATGCTGGCAAATCAGCCCAATGGGCGTTGCGCGACTGGAGTGGGCCACTTTGTCCCAATGATGTCTATCTTTAGCTTTTCTTTCCCCTGGAGTTTGACTGCTCCATGAGGCGCGCTCCATGAAGCCCGCATTTCCCTCAGGAAGCGCGCATTTCTTTCCCCTGGAGTACGACTGTTCCATGGCGCGCGCGCGCATTTCTTTCCCCCTGGAGTACGGCAGCTGCATGAAGCGCGCGTGTGCATTTCCGCCCCCTAGACTACGACTGCTCCATGAAGTGCGCCTTTCCTTCCTCTTGGATGAACCTTCCTGTCAGTGAAAGCTGGGCGATGAAAGAGGCTGCTGCGACCTAGGCGACCTCTAGGTGTTGGAAGCCCAGGAGGCCAAAGCGCCGGCGAGATGGAGTCCGAGATTTACAGAGCTCTGCATAGGTCTTCTCTGTCTGTAGCCCTACACGCCTTCGCGATTAGAGAAATTATTTTTGGGGGATTCCAAATTGGAGGTGGTGGTCGCTTGTAATTAACCTGTCCAGACGGTAAAATACAACCCCCCTTCCCCCCCCCCCGGTAGAATGTGCCGCCCTGAGGCAGGAGGGGTGCGGTAGGCAGCTTGCAGCTGTCAGGATAATGTAGGCGCTTTCCTGTAAAATGACCCTGCTTGTCAGACTGCAGGCTCCTGGCTGCGCGAGCCTGCGTCACCCAGAGCCCTGTCAGAGGTACTTTCAGAATCCCCTGCTCTAGATGTTGACAAAGGTGTCTCCCCTCGCCGAGGGACACCAAAAGGAGTTGAGGGCACCATTCCCTCTGTGGCACGTCTTCGCTGTCATTTTTCACAATCCTGGATTGGATAACGGGGGTATGTTGGAGCAATGACGTGGCAGATGTACTGCTTTCTACATACATGTTGTGGTGCCCGATAGAGTTCATAGAGGTGGCTGTGGAAGGGGCAGGTCGGCACAGGGGCGACCCACTGGGGCGCATGTACCAGGCAATGGGGCACATAAAACATATACTGTTTTTTTGGGGTGCTGGGCCTGGCAGTGATGTTTATGAGGCGACAGTGCATTTTAATACATTTTAATTGGCACCCAATGGTGGCCTGTGTAAGTCGTTTCAAGCAGGACCTGTGTTTATTTTTTGTCTCTCATAATCTGTTCTTATTTATGGACTGTTCGCTGCATTTTACCATAAGTAGGACTCACATTTGCTGGTGAGGTATTTCAATATGATACCAGTACGTTGTGTTTTTTAGTGCTTATTTTGTGAAAATGGTAGTGCCGGGCCCACGGTATTTCTACACTATCTTCTGTCCCTGCTAGCACTGCCAAATATTAACTAATACACAAGTGTGACATTTTGACTTTTGCAGTTCACCTAAGAGTATATTGAATTTGTTGCTCATGAGCTCGCCTCAAATATATACAGACAGCATCACCATGTGGTAGACTGCCATAAATAAGTGCCAGTGTTTACAAATAAGTGCAGGCGCTAACACCGGGACAAATTAAGCTCCGATGTACGCTTCATACCTTCTCTGAACTTGTAGACGTCGCTAATGACCAATTCATTGTTACTCAATTTACAACCTCAAACGGATGCAGAGCTGAGATAGACTTGGTGGGATTGTAACTCGTGATTTGCGGATCCCATCTGATATCTTCGGTGAGGATATAACTTTCTGACCCTTCTTTCCAGTAAGATTGTGTACAAATCTGTATATCAATTTGGAGCGCACACTGCATGGAATAAACCATCCACAAGCACAGCACTAAATAAATGTCTACTGAAATCTCTGTGGAACCCTAAGGAACTATGCTAATTCTGGGTGCTCCCCATTCAATCTTTCATAGCTTCTAAAGTGAAAAAAACATTAGCAGAGCCAGTAGGTCTGGCGTTGGCTGTCAACCTTTTGGCTATTACCGGGGAAGCGCTGAGCCCTTGTCAATCTAAAAAATAAACAGTTGGATAAAAGCAAAATTATTTTTGGTCTCAAAAAGCTCTCATAACTGCAAATCTCTGGCACTGAAAGGAAAAACTTTGTATGTGGGTGTGCTCCTCGTGAGATCAGAGAATGCCGTTACGCACATTGAAATCAGTGAATGGCTGAGGTGGGCTATTGCTGTGCCTTCTTTCGGTATGCTGTGGTGGGTGGGGGAAAAAGTGGATAACACAACAGACAATAGATGAAGGTTATTGACTAAAAGTCCTACTATATTATATCTGTAGTTTTAGTAAAATCACAAGATCTTAGCTGACTCCAGACCAAACAAGAGCTATTCAGCTGGGTAACAGAACTGATTGTAAATTTTGCTTAACCATTACTCACTTTTTTATAGTGCACTATATAAATGTTGTAATTATTATTTACTTCCTGAGTTTCTTGTTTTTTTCTCTGTGCTGCCCCACAAACACACAAAACACGCACTATATATTACCATGGTACCACGCACTGTATGCTTGTTCACTACTACTGCCCTCATTACGAGTGGCCCAGTGTTTGATTTGATATTTCTTACACCCTCTGAATTCTGACACAGATTGGTCAGAATTCATTGGGTGCAATAAACAGCCAATTATGAGTTGTCCCTGAAAACGAGGTATTACATGCATATTTTGGTGCTTACCACACCAAAATCTGTATATCCCACTAATGATCCCACATTTTTTCCCTGAAAAAATGATTCAATCTTTACCTGCAAAAACTTATCAGGGGAAAACTGTGGGACTGTAGTGTTAGCTACCAACTCATAATCCTGGTGTGTACAGAAACAGTACTTACCACACATACCAGACTTATTCCGACACCCGTAATGATGGAGTATGTGTTACAAATTTCTGGCGACACAGTTCATTTAAGGGGCTTAGGGATATATGTACTGCAGGAATAGGTGTAATGCTGTTATCTGGTAATTAAATGCATATGCATGCTTCTTTTTTTCAGGTAATAAATGCCATTGAGCAGGATTATCGCCTCCCACCACCCATGGACTGCCCCAGCGCCCTCCACCAGTTAATGCTGGACTGCTGGCAGAAGGACCGCAACCACCGGCCTAAATTCGCACAGATTGTGAACACGCTGGACAAAATGATTCGAAATCCAAATAGCCTCAAAGCAATGGCGCCACTCTCGTCCGGGTATGTAGGGTGGGGACTGCACAGTTATGGAAATTTGGAGAAGGCCAATAGTCAGCATGAATGTATGAGAGAGATACAGCTTAATTCAACTCAGCTCCACCTGGGAAAATGTGTCAGCACATGAAATTTGTGAGGTGGTAGTTCCCTGCTACTTTTATATATTTCAAAGTTGTCTCACCTCACCCTTCCCCACTTTATAAGGTCCATCACTGGCAATGTGATTTTGAAGTTACATTGATGACTATGGAGTCTGGAGACCTGCGTTCTAACCTTAAATCCACCACTTGACCAAAGATTTGAATGAATTTGAGGGAAATCCCTTGGGGTATGATTTCGTAGTGGGTGATCAGTTAAGAAATAGTAACTCTTGTTCTGCATAACAGTCTGCTTATGGGCGCATTATCTTGACTAGACTGCACACCCCTCGTGGTTCAATGTGCATATTTTCCTTTTTTTTAAATTATGTCTATTGGTATTCATGCAATAAGCACATAAAATACAACAACACCGAAAAAGAGTGCCACGTGTAGGAGATATAGTAGTGCAGCCACAGTTACAGACAGCCACTTGACAGTAACATCATAACCACGACCAGTGCAGATAGCAACAAACATCTACTCTCCCCTAAGGAAGAGCCGGGAGAGACACCAGGCATGCGGTGAGGAACCTATAAGTCCTTGGGTCCTGAGGGTGCTGGCAGTTCTTCAGCATATAGTTCCAATTGTTCTTTACAATAAGACATATCAGGTAACCATTGTCTTTTAGTGGGTGTTGCCTGTTTATCCCAGTTCGCCACTCGTCTTTTCGCTAGTAACAAGGCCACTGCCATCAGACTATGGATCGCAGGTGGATTGTGCATCACTTCTAAGTATAAATGTACATATTTCCTTCGAGCTCGCCCCATGCTATGTCAGACACATTAAAGGGGGTAATAAAAGAGCAAACATCAGCAAAGTCTTAAACTTTCGAGTCACAGGCCTCATAGGCTTTAGTGGAGACTTACACTATTGTCACAAAAAGCTCTTGTGTGCATTGGCAGAGTCGTTCTGTCTGCACATCTGGGTTTCTTACAAGTCATTGAAGATTCTCTTCTGCCCCTTTGAACCTCAGGGTGTGTCACTTCTTTCCATTATCGCTTAAATCTTACACTTCAGTGGTTTCTCACTCTTTACCACAAGGCCTTTTTAAGTGCAAGGCAGCACAGCACTTCCATAACAACACTTTCCTTAAACCCTGACGTTGCTTGCTTTGCTCTTTATGGCATCATGGTTCCCTTGTGGCCATTCAGAGTCTCAACTTTTCCTGCAACACTTCTCATAGATGTTAGCAGGATTTCACTGTTTCTCAACATCATGAAAACATTTCCCACATAACAGGAAGTACTAGACAGTTCCTAGTTCATGCAGCTGAAGTCATGGTGACAGTGTAACCCATAAAGAAGAGCCATTCACATCTTGCTATATGACTGTGTGCCTTTTTTAATAGAGTGTATAACTGCAATGTGTATCCTCAGAACGATATATTCACTAATCTTACGCTTAACTGCTGTTATATTCATTATGAAAAGAGCCATCTTGTACATTTCTATCTGAAGGCCAAAATGGCTTCCATGTGCAGAATAGCCAGTTTCAAAATGTGCCATAATATTGCAGTCTGCGCTGAGAATGAGCAACTGTCTTAATGTATACAGTAGTGAAAGAACACCACCACACTGGCGTAACATTATCCTCCTAAGCCCCCGCGGTGTAGGGGGCCTGATCCCCAGGGGGCCTCCTCCGGCACTGGACGCGGCTTCTGGCCTGAGAGCCCCTGGCTGGGTCCGTAGCGTGGTGGGCGCCCAATGTACTTTGCAGGGGGACCCCCAAAAGTTTTGTTAAGGCACTGCACCACCAGAAAACTGGTATAAGATAGACTTTAAAGTTGAGGTAGTGGCGTAGAGGCTAAACCTATAGTATTAGAAAAATAGATTGATGAGGTCTAAGAATTTGGCCCATATGGTGTTTTCATGTCACCTCCTACCACTGTACCTCATGCTTACTGTGTAGCAGATCATATTCCACACCTCACCCTACGGCTGCTTCAGGGCGCAACTCCGTGCAATCGGCTTGGATCACACTTTTGGCTTGTAGTGCCAAGTGGTGTTTTCTTTACTAAAGTCTACCATGTAGGACAAAAAGAAGAGCTGAGTTTTTGGAGTGTGATTGATTTTTTCTGATTTAGCTACCACCTATAGCGACCATCATTATGCAAATCAGCCATATTCCTACTCTAACAGGAGCAGTCAGGCCACGCCCCCTCTGCACAAACATAATCCCAGACTGATTTGTGCATTATTGGGCCTTGTCGATGAGCAGCAGTTTCAGGTCTTCTGTACAGTCAGCCATGACCCACATCTTGTAGGAAATATTCAGTTAATCTCAGCCAGTGTTAAGTCATTAGTGCGCAAACAGGAAACTCAGCAACGTTCAGTCCGCCTTAGAGACGGATTTTTACATTATTTGTGTGATTTGTTTCTACCTTTTGGACGAAGGAGGAAGGAAGCCATCTCTGCACCTGCTAATAAGAATGCATTTCACTCAGGGAGAAAACTAACATACAGATCACATCACAGTTCAAGACAAGAACTTCAAGGAATACCCATCGACCCAACCTAAAACCTGCCGAGGTCCGGGCGGCTATAGCCAAGCTCCCCGCGGGAAAAGCCCCAGGGCTGGATAAGGTCCCGGGGGACCTCTACAAACAGGAACCCGAGATATGGGCCCCCTATCTCCTAAATTTTTTTAATGCAGTTCTCGGGGGAATGGCACTTCCAAATACTTGGCTGGGAGCCGAGTTGGTCCCTATCTTCAAGAAGGGGTCACCTCTCCTCCCAGCCAACTATAGGCCAATCAGCCTAATAGATGTATCCCAGAAACTTTTTACGAGGCTGATTTTGGATCGCCTTTTAGACTGGGTTGAGGACTCAGAAATCTTGAGTGACTATCAAGAAAGAAAAAAAAAACCTGGAGGGGCTTCAGATGATGAGGAATGTCTCATAGTTGAACTATTGAAGGCATCTGTCACGCCAGCCAGAAATGCTTTTTCTTTTCGTGTGACATCTGTTTGCAGACAGAGCTGACATTTTTTGTACAATGTCTGTTGACTTCAACTACCCATTAATTGAGAATGTTTCCAGGCCCCTGCAAGTTGTAAAAAAATATAGTTTACCAAAGTAACCTATACTTGAGTAAGCAGGAGTAGAAAGGCTCATACATGTAACAGCTGTGCAAACATCTTACTCACTCTCTTAAGTATATTATGAATACATATTTGAGCAATATTATCTATTAGGGTGGGCATTCCAAGGTAGTTATTGTTTGGGTGGAGTCAATGGGTCTGAGGTGAAGCCAGGGCCCTACTCCACCCAGTCATTGTCCACCAGGAATTGCCCTCCCCTAGCATAATGTTGCTTACATAAATCAGACCATTACAATGAGGTGAAATGCACAAAAGTATTTGTGATAAGTTTTGTTTTTCCTGGAACTATGTAGGTTGAAGGTTACTGGAAGCATTCCTGTTGGATTTTTTTGAGTGATAGCACTCTGCTTTTTTTCTATTTAAATGCATTGTAGTGAATGCCTGCTTTTAAGTCATAACAAGGAGTTTATAGAAAGGGTGAAAGCAGATTCTTGTCACAATATGAATCATTCATTGATGGTGCCATGCTTATTTTAAGAATTGATGAGTGATGTCTGCCGGGATTTGATGGATCATATCGGAGTGGAATTTTTTTTTACTTATGACTTTTTCATAGAAAAACAGGAAGAACTGAAATGAGGACCGATTTTCCTTAACTTCACAAATATATTCCTCATCTTTTTGACATAAGTCTGGCATTCTGAGTAAAATGTACTTCTTTTTTTTGTTGTTATAATTTTTTATTGACATTTTGAGAAAATGTAATCATAAGTACAATAAAGTTAATAATAACTTACAAATTGAATGATTAAATTGTACTTCTAACGGGTAGCAGTATATTGACAGGCTGTTAGGTTTCCACTGCAGCTTTTTACTTCCTACCCACTTCTTTTTGTCAGTAGTTGGATTTTCCAGCACTACTGTGAACCGACTTCAAAATCATTTTAACATGAGTTAAATAAAAGCAAATAAAAAAAAACACATTCAAAAATATATATTCATTGTCTATAAAACTGGCTCCCTGTATACCTTGTAAATGGCTATAGCCAAAGGAAATTAATTAAAACAGAATTTAAAATAAGTAGCATTTTAAATTAGATAGACCAATGGCGCCACTATTTTACTGAAGAAAACACAAAACACACAATTTTAATAGACTAGACTGGGAAAACCATAAATATGCAATACAAACACATGAAAAGAAATGTTTTCTGGGACTCATTTGGTTTAGGAACTTGTGGCAGCAAAGATGAGAAACATTTTCTGGTACATATTCAGCCTTCCGAAGAGGAAAGTGATTGATTCAAAAGCCGCCTTCTCCAGCATCATGTCTCCCAGTGCAGGCACATTCTTTGAACTAGGTGAGCACTCTAGTTCATTATCAAAGCACTATAATCGTCACAGTCAGCTGTTAGGGGAAGAAGGAGAGGTGTTGCATGGGTGGATGCTGTTGTGAAGCTTGTCTCAGATGCTAGCTGTGAATCTCCTGGGTAGATATCAGCTGGCTAGGAGACAATCGAGATGCATCATGTAGACAGTGCGCAGCTGTTTGATTTATAATGATGCATAGTGCTTCTTTTGCACATATCAAGTTGCATCTGCAATGCCCATTTTCTGGAACTACATGGTGGGTTAGGTAGGAAGCCATCAACTATGCATGCACCCACCTGAACTCTGCACATATTCAACATTTCTGTCTGCTTGAGCCATGAAAGATGGCACCTGGTTGGAACTCCAGCAAGCCTCAGATTCCAAGTTCTTACTGTTTCTCTCTTAAAGTGATGCAAACATCTATCAGTAAGTGAGTGATCAATATATGGCTGATTAGTGTTGGTCCCCAGGATGGAGGAGAACTTAGTGGTCGGAAGATGCACATTCCACTTCAAGTTTTGGAACTGTAGATGTGTGGGAGCAGTAGGGAGGTCTGTAAGTCAGCGTCTAAAAAGTTAGTGATCTGAGGGGATTGTAAGAAAAACTCAACTGCAGTAATGCAATGTTACAGAAAGTAAAGTTGGAAAACAAAAAGTAGGGAGAACGAAGCAAAAAAAGAAATGTAGGAAAAACAGTGACAAATTGATACAGCAATAATTAAAAAAAGAACCTGCAATCTCGAGATAATGAGAAAGGTAGTTGAAGGTGTTGGAAAAATTGAATGTTGGTGGAATCAAGACTAGGCAGACTTGGTACTCCAACAATCCTGGCGTTCGGCATCACCAGTAGTGGCCTCCTCAGAAATGTTTCACCCTGTGCTTGTTTTTTAAATTATTTTTATTATTTATTCATTTTTACAAATTAAGCACTTTCTTATCTTGGATTTGGTCTGGTGACCTGGAACTGAACCCAGGAGTGAGGCACTCTAGTAACCCTCCCCGTCTAATCAGATAGTCCCTGTAGTGGCTTACATGTGTTCATTATAACCACATAGTTTATGGTTTAGGAAAGAGTACTTCATCCATGCTGTGTGGTCCCCCCACCTTCCATGCTTTTTAGGTTTAAGAATGTGACAACATGTTGACAGTGGTAGAAAGAAGGCCAGCAAGTTAAACACATTGTCCTGCTGAGTAGGAAAATCTGTCATCAAGTTCTAAGCTACTTTCATTTAATAAAACCCAATTAAAATGTTCTAAAGTGACTCATTTAGAAACACTTGGGTATTTTGACATTGCTAAGAAGAGACATATGGTGCTTGCGGGAGGAGAGGATGAGGCTTGTGGGATGTGCACAGCAGCATTTAGCATCACTGCAGGTAGTTTTGGTCAATTTTCTCAGCACAGCCCATAAAGTGGCTTCCTTCCCAAACCTTGCAAATGGATGCAGCATAATAACTAAGTATACAACACAAGTGAGTAAGAATTTTAGAGCAATCCCAGTACCATCCTGTACTGTACCATATCATTCCACATTATGCATATCAAGAAATGTGTACAACTCAGAAACACTACCACTGAGTATCTTGCATTTTCGTATGCAAATCTGGGTTTGTTGATGTGGAATATGAACGTTCTATCTGATCCAGGGTCTGCCTGATCTATGGATACTGTCTCTGGCCAGGCACTGACTAATATGCACTGTGTATGACATAGAGGATTCCAAATATGTGCAAGCGGATTTTTTCTCGTAATGTGGAATAGTTTCCAGCTATTGACAATGCTACATTGTTCCTTATACAGTACACGGCCTGGCTGATACGCACAGAGGTGTTAGGGAAGAAATGCAGGGGCTAGCTGATATCCTGGCATACTTTGGAAAGACATCTAATGTATACCTATGCTGTATTGGTCATATTTTATGTGGGGGGCGTGCCAGGGTTGCAATCCCACTGTTCTCATCTGATCGTATTGTGTCTTCCTGGGCCAATCAATAATTTTCCAAATTATCATTTACATTATCTGCAAAAAAATACACGAGCACTTAGATACAGTTTATTTACAGGGCCACTGGAATTATGGAGCAACGGGGGACCTAATTATGTGGCGTGGTTGACTAAATAAAGTGGCAAACAAAAGCAAATTGTCATTCATTGTCCTTTAGCTACGATGGAGTTTGATCATGTGTGCCTTATCCTATCCCTAATATCCTAATACAGCATTAGAGTGGTTACTGGGCATTTGCACAAGGGGCGGCTCCTCCAATATGGCGGAAGAACATCGCCCCACTGCTTTTAAGCACTGAGAAACATAAAATGATAATAACTTAGAGTTTTTGTCATTTTATGTTTTATGTCCGGCTGCTTAGCGGCGGGCGGGGCTGATCTGCTCTCCCAGCAGGGCAGGGAAGGAGTGGTTTACCCACTCCTGACTGCGCAGGGACTGTTTGCTCGGCCCTCTCAGTCCACACAAACCAGTCATGCGCACATTCCCCTTCTCCATGCAGGCTGCAACGGAGAACATGCCCACCCCTCCAGCCCGTGGCTGCGCGCAGTGTCACGACGCTCAGACAATCTGTGATTGGTCAAGGGAGGGAGCCTGGCTGCCTGTTCCTGTTCTTGTCCAAGACAGGAGAGCAGAAGCAGAGAATACGCGGGACCAAGCTTAATTCAAGTAGTATTTTTTCAATTTAATTCTGAAGCCCCTGCGCGATTCCTTCTGTCGTGACTCCCTCCATGACCCACCACGCCCACCCCCCCCCCCCCCCCACCTGGGAGCCATGCACAGCTCAAAATGAAGCAAGTGCTGATTTGCAACAGCAAAGGGTGTAGTTCAGTATAGTACCAGGATATCATTGTCACAATATAATCAGACATATTGCATTTTTAATATAATCCTAATATAAAATAGTGCTCTATCGGATTTAATAGAAGAACATCGACATGCGGTGGAAAGATATTTTTGTAAGTGATGCGTAGAGCAGAATATTCATGCCAGATTATATTTCTGATTAGTTGTTAGAGTTTGGCTAAAATACATCTGCACTGTTATTTCAACCTCGATGTGCTTAAAAGAGAGCCAGAGAAGAGGATTTGCTCATGCTCACAGGAGGAGAGCTTGCTTCCTCCAACTTGCTGCATGACAGTACAAAACGGATCAATAGCTGGGAATATCAGAAAGATGGCTGATCCTTGAGAAGTCCCTTTCTTGGGCCATCTAGTAGATCTGTATTTTCCAAAGATATATTCAGTTGAAATTAGATTTGTGTCCCAAAATTAGAAGTCAGAAGTTAAGCATTGGGAAACTAACCAGTCTGGGTTCCATTTTGAGTCCTCACTTAAACATAAAAAACTTTTGGTGAAAAAACACAAAACAAAAATCATTGATATTGAATTCTGCATTGAAATGCATCCATGAGATAAGATATTTAATGCATGGCATGGCAAGTTTTATTATACTTCTAAAATGTAAAATAGTCCCTGATGCATTGCAATGCAAGCTCTTCATAGTAGGTGGACAGAAGGACCAGAAAACCACTAGCATGCAATGAGAGGGTAGTAGTCCTCTGAGTGGAACCAAAGCCCACTCTATGTTTAAGAATTTATAACAACAGGTCTAGCAGACAGCTGTGCTGTCAAGTTAGACCTAAAAAGGGGTAAAGAGAAGCAGGTCAGCCCTCAACTCGAAACTGATGAGGAACCTCAAAACCCTGCTTTCGGAGATGCCAGATTCCCAGGATGCCTCTGGAGGTTCTTGGCGAGCAAAATAAAATGAATGAGTCTTGCCAGCCTCTGAATTGGGGACATGCTGGGCCGGAATGGGAGCAGGCGAAACATCTAGCAGCAAATAACAGTTTGCAACATCCATCTTTAGCTCCCTGGTGTTTTTGCCGCTTTCCGCAAAGATTTCATGTGTCAGCTACAATATAACTTTACAAGCTCTTGCAAAACACACAGTTGCTTTTCATGCCCGTGAAATGAAAGAATTAGAGGCAGAACAAATGATAGCCCCTAATGAGGCGGCAACATCTCACAACAGTGGCAAATTAATGGCGGGTCCCAGAGGGGAGCCCGTGTAAGCTCGCCTCACAGTGAGAATGAGCGAATGGCGGGAGATCTGTGGACTCCAATGCAGGCTGCCTGGCCTGCATAGGCGATGCCTAATAGGGATGTACAAGGCGTTCCACCTGCACAAAGCCGGTCTGGAGCCAGGTTCAACAGGTTGCAATTCAGCCGTACCCACAAATTGGGAATCAAAGGTGTGCACTAAACGTAAAAACTATAACTGCCCGACACGGCATGCACTCTGAGGCCTGCTTATCACAATACTGCCATACTTGTGAGTAGTGCTTTAAATGTACCGGTACTCACTGGACTGAGTATAGCACTTTCTAATTTTCTCCCTTTGAGTACCTGAACTTCTCCTCAGACAAATCTCCTCAGGCAAAGGGAGAATCGCAGGTGGTGCACCTCTTGTTATCTTGTACCTTGGCAGCACTTTAACCAGAGAACAATAACCATAGTTTGGGCTTTTTTATAGGCTGGCAATGAATCCTTCTATCCCTTGGCATCTGTTTAGATAACTGGTAAGATCCATCCTAAAGAGTATGTATTCTCCACACTACAGGCCCTTCTCAGGCTTGACGTGGATATATTATGTAAGAGTTGGTCAATGCACTTGCTGGAAAGATCTGAATCCATTCTAATCAAAGGTTTAAGTCACCATAACATTTGTTTTTGTTTAGATAGCTCAGTTAGTTACACTTTTTGTTACAGAGACCCTTGTATTACCTGCAGATCAAAAGGTAAATTCCTTGTCATATAGCTCAGTGAGTTATGACCATGCATCAAGGAGCTGCATGCAAAGGATAAGACATACATCTGGAATCTTACAGTTCTTTCCTCAACCTTTTGTTATTTTAAGGTGCTTTAAAAGAGGGTTACCTTGGGTAATAATAAACACTTATTAGTAAATGCTGTGTAAATGTCTATCAGTGTCATAACAACTGGACAGATACTTCCGACCATCTTAGAATGCTTGCATATTTCTTGCATACAAAGCTTGGAAAGGTCGAAAACCTAGCCCCGCCCCTTGCTCTGCCCTTATACCTGCCCCACACTCCTCCCTCCTTTTGGTGAGTACCTGCCTTTATTTGTTTCCATTGAAAGCACTACTTGTAGGCAGCTATTTTCGGATGCTTAGTAGCATTATTTATCGCACAGTGCTCTGTTGCATTGGCATTTTCACAAACGGGGGAGTGGAAAACATCATAAGCTGAAAAACGTTTGCAAAGATTGGTGCAGAATTTGTGTTTTTTCTTTGTTTGTTACGTGTTTTTCCGCTGCTTGGTCTCTGCAAATGTCAGTACACAATTGCACGACCACGGTTCAGTTCATGCTTGAGAAATCTGGGACCCTAATCTTTGGAAAGAACAGTGCCAGCATTTCTGTAGGTCGGCTGCACAACTTACAGTAGAACTGTGCCGGCATGTGTCTGTGTGAGGTAAGCACTGCGCAACAGAATACTTGAGCTTTTGGGCTATACTGGTCCTCGCAATGCATAGATGCCCCCATCCCCCCCTCCACCTACACACACACACACTCTGAGGTTCTATGCACCCGCCGTGCGGTGCAATCATTACACTTGCTCGCTCACTGGAATTGTTGCGATAGAGAAACACAGCGGTCTGCCCTGAACCTGCTAGCTGTTTTCTCTTCAATTTTGTCTCTTTCCAGAGGCCATATTGTAGCAGAAAAGAGATCACTCAGATGTCTGCTCAGAGACCAATTCCAGGGCTAAGTCTTTGAAATATAAAGTTCAGACATTTTGCAAAATCGATACAAAGTTTGAAGCAAAGTAACTAGTGTAAAGTCCAAGTTAGACATTTTTTGTTAGGACATGTAAGTTGCAGCACATACATTCAGCTTTTGCAACTCGCAAAGTGTGATGTGTGCAGCTGATCTGAAACGTTTGCCTTAAAAATACACAAAATGTGCTTCGGGTCCAGTATCCCTGTTCTGTGTTTCATGTATGCATTCCAGATGCTTCACGAGACTCTTCCTCTTTTACCCATAATGCCTTTCAGACATGCAGAGCTTGACTTGTGCATCCTCTGTGCAAGACATTGCATGCGCGGCTTTCCTGTCGCAAACTCTTGTCTCTGTAAAGGAACATCGGGTAGGAAAGATACCTTCCTTACTCTGGTCTGCACGGGGACTTCTCCATATATGCAGAAATTAAATTAATTAATTTATCTGTACACACGTGCTTCATCACACATGGAAAACCCATTACTAAAATGCTCTCTTCTGAAAGGAAGATCTTCCACTTAAAACCAGACCTTCTCACCTGATGTAGTGACATACCTGCATACAGTCTTCATTCATTCATTGATTGATTGATTATAAATACAAGGCTGAACTGATTTACTGCAACCTGTCTTAAGATTACCTTCAACCAATACTCAAAGCCCCTCTATGACTGAGTATTCACTCTCTAACCAAGAAGAGGCAAAATGGTCCAATTGCTCAATATGGCGTGAAGATGGTGCATGAACTATAACACCCATGCAGCACTTTGGTTGCAAAAGACACTTACCTTGCATGTGAGACTTCAACGGGACAGTCTGTAAATGTACTCTGGTGCGCCACCTGGCACACAAGACTCCCACTGCTCGTTCCTGTTTCTGTACTGTACATTGATACTGACCAAAAGAGGTTGCCAATTCATTTCCGTCTTCCTACGTTGGGTCACCCCCATGTTCATGGCTCCTCTGTTGAGTGCTTTTCTCATGCCACTCTTGAAGGCCCATGACCTGAAGGCAGTTAACCACACAAAGGGATTTGAAGGATTACACTTTCTCTTTGTAAATGTCCCAACCTTGCCCTCTGCAGAGCAGCCTTACTCCTGAGCCCACTGGAATCAAGCTATCCTGGCTGATGACGGCTGATAGCCAGAAACCGGTCCTAGGATGCTTGATTCCGGTCCAGGGAAGACATGGCTTGGCAGTTCGGGCTGGACTGTTCCCATGAGGCACAGGGTCAAGACTGATTTGCATATGGCCATGTCAGAACTGGGGTGGTGTGGTGAGCAAAATAACGATGGATTAAACCCAGATCTGTGACTGGGAGTGAATGTTTTGCCATTGTGCAACATTCCGTCCATCAATTGTTGTTTTTACTCCTGAGCACGGCACATCACCCATGTCACTCACAGGTAGTGAAATCTTAGCAGAATGTCATACTCCTTCCCATAAGAGAGGTAGTAGAGAAACAAGGGCAACCCAGGATGCGGATAGTAAGCTCATTTAGGGTTCTATTGTCAAAGTATTCGTTGGCAATTCAGTTTCCCAAAACACTCTATGGGATTTTTGAAGAAAGAAAGAAACTAGCCTACAAACAGATATTTTAACAGAATTAATAGAAATAGTGCAGAAAACAATAACTTTAGTGCTCCTTGTCCCCAGCACAGCGAGTAAAAAACAATAACTTATAGATGTGTTTGTGCATATAGACGACAAGGGTCATAGTAGCTCAGCTGGGTATATAATTTTGAGTTACACAACTCCGTCCATCAATATATGAACATGGATTCAATCTGTCTGTCATAGTGTTGATGACGTTTCGATCTTATAGGCTACTATCAAGGTCGTAATCAGCACAAAGACGACGCAGGCTGACTTTGGAGAGCGCATCAGGAAATTTAAAGTTGAACCAGGGCACAGGAATAATTGAGTTGTCAGTTGCTTTGTAAACTAAGTACAGTAAGTAGTATTAATTGAGACTATACGGGGCACAATATGTTACCCAAAAAGGCACAATCTCTTAAAATACTTTTCACAATTCTTAACATGATACCACTCCTGTGTTGACATGTTATGCCATGTGGTGCTGGAGCGCAGTTTCCAGGTGCTGCTGAGGAACAGGAGCAAGCTGAATCAAGATAAGAAAGCCATCAAGAGCTTGCCTTAACCAGCCATTACCAAAAGTGTAAATATGCAATTTTGGAAAAAATAGAAAGCCAAGAAGGAATCTTTGAAGCATGCTACCCCATTCGAGCTACCCCAAGGCATGCAATGGTTGGCTATACAGCAATGTCAATGAATCTTCAAACAACTGTGTGACCTAAACTGATCCCATTGAGGAGTAGCTCTATTACTGATTTGTATTCTCCGTGATCACTTTTCCCACAACATTACTGATGTCCCAACTCTATCTGCATGAGACAAAATTTGACAAACTATGAGAGGGAAATTTACTAGGGCAGGATTATCTCAATTCAAGGGTCGAGGCCAGTGCTTAATTTGGGCAGGTGGTGTGCACCGGCACTCATTTTTGGGCCCTGCACTTATTTTCGATAATTACTATTTGGCAAGGACAGCTGCATTAGTTAATATCAGCTTGGGCTTCTCGGAAAAACTTTGGGCCATGTCACCTTTTTTTGTAAATTAAGAGCACTGTATAAATGTGCAGTTCATAAACATGCTCCCAAATATAAGGGGCATGCAATATGGTTGATGGCCCAAGCAGCTGTATCTTGTACTACCCCAATGGGAACCCATGACCCTCCGTCTCAAAGTCGTGGGTTTTTAAATTATTGAATGCAGAGCTTGATCCCCAAGAACGTCCAACTGTACCTTTTGGTAGGAAGTGTGACTACATAAGTGTTCTTGAGCAACAACCAAGTAAAATAAATATACATGTTTTTTTTTCTTTTTTGTTATCCTGTTCACCCTGTCGAAGGTGCTGCTGAGATCCATAAATGCAAGGAAAATGAATCCCTTCTTTGCCACGATGTACTTCCCAATGATGAGATTTAGGTTCAAGCCCTGTTCAACAGTGCTCATCCCTTCCCTGAAACCATACTGGACGGGTCAGATTATGTCTTTTTCCCGAGCCCAGTCTTCGACGCGCTGGAGGACAATACACCCTACCTCTTTTACTACGGAACATTGCAGGGAAATTGGTCTGTAACAAGCAGGGACCTGCTGGTTCCCCTTCTTGAAAACAGGCACTATAGTAGCAGATTTCCAAATCGGTGGGAGACCTACTTGGGATACAGCGTTAAGAACGTTAACCAGGACTGTGGCCCAGAGATGGGGTTCGTCCTTGTAAAGGTCCATGGGTATACCATCAATTCCCGGGGCTTTGTTGGAAGGGCTGCCCATGACTGCCTTGTATACCTCATCAAAATCAAACCTAATCTACAGATTATCCCCAAAACCCTGGGTCGGAGGAAGGTATTTATCCAGCGCATATTCCTTTTGATAATGTGCAACCCATTCAGCTGGAGGAATGGAGGAACCTATGTCATCTTGAGCGGCCACATTAGGTTGCCTTCCGTTGACCACAGCCCAGAAACCCCTGGAGCATGCAGACACCAGCCGGTCCCAAGAAGCTACTTTGAGCTCTGCCTTCCTCTTCCCCAGGGCAAGTTTATATGTCTTCCTGGCCTCCTTAATATTATCTTTGTTTCGGGGCACAGTATTTAGGACCTCCCGCAAATAATTTCCCGCGGACCTGCATGTTTTGTTGAACCAGCCTGGCTTGGCGCCCCTGGGTTTACTCGCCATATCTCTTATGGTAGTGAAAATGGATTTGTTTAGCTGGATAAAGGCTGCCACGATTAAGGGGGGATGTATCCATAATTTTTTTTAACCGGTTTCGATCCGGTCAGTGTTTATTAATGGTTTTTTTAATGGTTTATGTGTTTCTTTTTAATGTGTGTTTTTATCTTTTCTGATTATCATGTATAATCGAATAAAGATTAACATCAATCAATCAATATACATGTTATCATGGCAAGGTTCCACGGTGCCTTCACCGTTGCACAGCAATGTTACTTTGTACCGTGGTTGAGAATGCTGTACGGTTTTACGTTCTCTGGCCTACAGACTTATAATGGCTTTGCATTGCGCATGGTTGTGTCTCATTTAGGGTGAACCTCCCACTGCTGGACCGCACCGTCCCTGATTACACCAGCTTCAACACAGTGGACGAATGGTTGGATGCTATCAAGATGGGCCAATACAAGGAAAGCTTCACCAACGCCGGCTTCACTGCCTTCGATGTGGTGTCACAGATGACAATGGAGTAAGTAGGAGCACCATACAAATGTCACACCATATGTCACCATATAGAATATAGCAACAGCACCAACTGGTAATTACTGAACGAGCAGCAGTAAATCTTTTTGAGGACACCATAGATTTAAATGTTTATGTCCGAATGTTGTGTATTTTATAGTTGTTTACCTTTTATAAATTAATTTCGTACCACAGTAGGGATCCAAAATGGATAGCTTGTACTCAATTAGCAATCAAAAAAATCATTGGCCGGGATCACCTTTCAAATCCTCTTCTCACCATCCCTATTACGCTTGTTTGTGTAGCTGATAATTGATCAAAATAATTTTCATTTCATTACTTTCTCATTAATTTTGCCTGTTCTTTACACGTGAGTTTGTACTTTCAAAAAAGCCCTCATAATAAGAAAAGGGGAAATTCCAATATGACGAGTAATGGGAATTACTATCCCGAATAGGGTTACAAGTTGTGTGACAACATTGCACTCCCGATCTTTTCTCCATGCGCATGTCACTAGAAAAAATCTGTGCTAGGAATATGGCTTAGAATGGTGGAAAAACTTGGGAATCAGTGTAGAAGCTCAGAATCGCACAGTACTTACCATTCCCCATTATTTAGGGTCAAACTTGGTAGTAGCCAGCCTAGATATTACTACGCCCTGTTTATAGATTTCCAGTTGCAGCATTGCCACATTGGGAGCGCAGTGAACCTCGAAAAGAGGGCCAAAGTAGCCTAGACCAGGCTTGTCCTCTCACTGATTTTTTTTGCTGCTCTCTGTATTTACATTTTTTATTTTCTTGATGTTAACCTAGTTTCCCACAAGAGATGAAAAGACTAAGCTTGTCCTGCCATGAATAGCATGGTTAGAGGTGCGTGTGGTCTATTCTACTACTACATTGGCAGTGCCAGGGCTGAGACTGGTATGATTTGTACTAGTGTGGATTAAGTCTCTTCCCTCTTTCAGAGGAAGTCATGGGTAAAATAAGGGCACTTTATAAAGTAAACAGAGGTGGGAACAGTAGAATTTTTATTCTCCATGACAACGTAAAATTGGTAGGTATGAAACAGCTGCACTTGTAAAACATAATAATAATCATTTTACAACATTGCAATCTTCAGCACTCTGTTGCAGGTAAGGCAATGGAATGGCTCAGGTCTGATAATGGCTAGTACATACCTTCTGTGCCAACCTTTCAGTGCTTATCTGTCTATTTCTCTGTGTTTATTTTAGAACCTTTTAGAATCAGTGGTTTTAATGGTCTAAGAGCATTACAGCACTGCTACTTCTGACTATAACAGTTGTGAAAGGCCCTCTTCCTCCTGCTCCGGCCTATAACTCATGAAGATGGTGTTTCACAACTGCTATTGCCCCCAGCACCAGGCTGCAAAGTTATAGTAAGTGCATACTCAAGAAAAAAAGGAGATTACCTCTTTTGACGCAAAGTAAAAGCAGATTAACAAGTTTAGGGTCGCAACTGCTGCAGGGACAACCCTTTTTAGGCCGAGCCTAGTGCAGTGTGCATGCGCTGCTCTAGGAGAGGGCCTCTTTGAATCACTCCAGCCTTCCCAGAGACTTCTCCCTGTGGGTCGGACTCCTCCCACACATTCCATTGGCCTTTGCATGTGGCTTTCAATAATGAAAGCACGCAAATGGCCAAAGACGGGTGCATGTCCCGCCTTTCCTCTAAACTTTCACTCCCAAGGTCTAGGGGTCTCGGGAGTGAGCAGCGGCACGCATTGTGCCAGCTGCATTCCTCCCTTATCGTTATCTTGGCTCATATTACTAATTAAAAAAAGCACAGTCGCTTTCGCGGCCGCGCTTGTTTAAACTTTGTTTTTCTCCCTATTTGATGCTTAGGCAGGTTTCGCAGGATCCTTCAAGGATGCTTACTGTGGAAAAATACAACTTCTAGTGCAGCGGTTTATTTAAGTGACACAGGGATAATCTCTGGAATGTGTTATTGTAGTGAAGCGCTATTTCAATCCTCACCTCAATTGCTTTAAAGTATACCCCAGTTGCAGCGTAACTTCTAACCTGCTGTCTTTTATTGTAAATAGAAGGTCTGCAAAAAACATTTGGCGCAGGCAATATGAATAACTTAATTTGTGGGGTGTGGTTGGGGGAGGTTTTGCTCGGTAGCCCACGCACGGGGCAACTGTAAATTGGTGTGCCGAATACCAAGGCTGCGTAGTCTTTATTAGCCTCTCCTTTTAAGCCTCACCCTACATGGTTTGACCAGGATCCCTATCCGTGCCTTGCTCCAGCAGCAACGTCATGAACCCCGCGTTTTCACGCGCCAGAAGGGGGCGCTAGCTGGGACTTCGACGACCTACATCTCTGCATGAATGCTCAAATCAGCCAATCGGAGAGCGCCACGGATCAGTGTATTCTCTCAAAATTGTAATGCTGTCAGTGGTGGTGGGGAAGATGCACTGGGTTTCCCTATGTGGGACTGAAGGGAGCACAACCGAGGGACTTGTGCATTTTGTACGGAAGGAGTGGGGGCAGTCCACCAGTTTGTTGTGAGGACCTGCTTATGCTCGACGGGACAGAGAGAAAAATCCCGAGACACAGCAATACCAGGAGGTTGTTTCCTCACCTCCATCAAATAATTTTTTTGCACTTTCATATGGCGCGACCTCGATTCAAGGGTATATAAGCGCTTTACATCAACACCAGTTACATCACACAAGGTTGGATCAAAAAATTAAAAAGTCAGAGGTTATTTTCTTTCAGTCACAGGTCAGAAAATCAAGTGATTTGCAAAAATTCACAGGAATTTGAGAGACAGATTCGAACCTGAGTGCTAAATTCTAAGGTAGGAAGCTCTTGCAAAGTACCACAATTTATCACTGAACCACTATTCTCTATCACCAGATACCGGTGACACCACCCAGTTCTCACAACGCCTTGTGGCCCACAGGGGCCCCTCAACCAGATGCCAGATCGTCCTTCTATCAGTACACAGAACATAGAAACTGTCACCACCTAGTTTTCCCTTGTGAAGTGTTAACTGCTTTCGGGTGTGACTGGAAAAACTCCCCTGGGTGGATTGAGGTGTCCTTAGCAGGATGCAGGTTAAAGATCTTCGCTGAAAAAGTAAAGCATTTTTAAGTGAATCAGTGATGTTTCTGATACGGAATTAACCAGAGGCTTGACTGAAATTACCTCCCCCACTTCCTTGCGCCAGTCAATACCATTTTGCTTCTTTTTTGTTTGTTTGTTGCTGAAGCTGCATTTCATTGACAAAAAAAAAAACAGACAAAGAAAATAGGTGAAGAAGGCAAGACCTGTTGGCTTTGCCAATGCTTGTTAATCTTGTCTCATGCTCTTCATAGAAGCCCACTTATTAATCCTGGCTTCCCCACTTGAAAGCATTGTGTGATCATGGGTAAATTGCTGAAATTCTATTGCTTCAAATAAAAATTGAGCATTCTCAGAAACTGAATAGGTGCCACCAGAACAGAGACGTTTTAAGGCCTGTGCAAAGGGGGCGGGTGCCCTCTGATAGAGCCAGCTATGTTCTGCAGGGAGTCTTGCCCTGACCTTGAATATTTCTTAAACAGATTGTTTCAAAACCTGTTTTCCCTTAATTTATTTTAATGTTGGTAGTGTGTGTGAGAGTCTATTACAGACATTTTGCAGAAATATATTGTTTTTATGTTACATGCAACATCCATAACAAAGTTTCATTTAGATCAAAACAGGACCTCACATATGAGAAATGGGAGGGTTTCACAGAGATTCTTTTCAGTAATATTAGTGAGCAGCTTACTGTTCCTGAATATTAGATGTAAACACATTTTGAATTTGGAGGAGTGTGCCTGTGCACTGTCAGTGACCAGGCCAAAAAGGGCATGAAAGAGCTGAACTTGGATCATAAATTCAAAACTGTTCCGAACAAGGGCCCCCAAAATATGTGGGCTCAAGGCCCCCAAAACACTTAAGGTATACCTGTAGCAGAACTGTGCATCTCACGCTGGTTGATGTCTTTCCATAGCAATTGCTCTCATTCAGAAATCCGAACAGTTTCAGAAGTGTCCCAGAAGCAGAAACACAATATCCCTGATAGGGATACATGTAATAATAATAAAGGGACGTGATGTTAGCAATGGGTGAGTAATTTTGTTTTGAGTCTCAGGTATGCAGCGTGTAGTCTCAGAAGCTATGAAGGTGCCATTCCGTACTCGTGATGTACCACTTGTGAACTTTTTCCACCCGTAGGGACACTGAAAGGGCGGCAAGATGGGCCACTTAACATTCTAAGGATGCCAAGATGGTTCCAGTTGTGTGTCTGCCGTCTCAAGGCTTTGTCTGTAATCAGTGTGCCCCTATAGACAAGCGCCAGCAGAGAAAAAAAAAGAGGCACTCAGTGCAGTTAAAAATCTATGCAGGTTGTTTTCCGGGATGACCAACTACTCTTTACATTGTTATTTGTGATCTTATTTTAGCTTCTCCTAGCCAGATATTTACTTATTTGAGAGTTTTATAAAGCGCTACATGTTTCCTTACAGATAATTGAGGGCATACCATGCAATGTTGACCAATCAAATTGCGGATGCAAAAGCCTTCTTGGCACATTGCGTGCGCTCGATGGTGGTATGCTACTTGCACTGACCAACATTGTATGTACTACCTATTAATAACGTGAATAGATGTGTCTGCAAACATTACTTAATTTGAACCGGTGGTTGGAGGTCGGGCCCACGGGCACTCTTTTTTAGCTACCAGAATCCGAATATTAATCATCAGGCTTTGACCTTGAACAGGAAAGAAAAAAAAACAGGAAAGAAGAAGGAAAAGAAAGATGGAAAAACTGTGGCAAAGGGAACAAGCATTTACAATGCAACGGTTTTGCCTTTGCAGCCAGCATGCGATCCTACATGCAGAACCCCCAACAGCACAATTTACAAACTACAAGCATTGGCATTGAATTTAAAGCATATTTAATTATATATGATGACAAAAAAATAATTATAAAAAAGCGTTGGCTAATCCTACAAGTCGAAATGCACATGACATCTCTTATGACCAAGTAAATTCCAGCAGCAAAAGTCCCATAAACCAACACATACCATAAACACAGCACCTCAACACACAAGTAGCGTTTCAAGGCACTGCTGCCCCTCTCTAATCACATGCTGATGGATGTACCCCGTCCTAAAATTAAAAGTGAAAGGGGAGGGGGGGCGGGAACGGGCACACGGGAGGGGGGCGGATCGGACACACGGACAGGGGGGGGGGGGAACGGCGGACAAAATAAATAAACTTACCTGATTGCCTCGTGGGAGCCAGCTGCCCCTTCCACCATTGCCCCTCCAACTCCATGGCATGGGAGAGGCGCAGCTCCGGGACACCCGTGCACCGCTCCGACCTGGGATCCCCATCCCTTCGCAAGGGCAGTGGCAATTGAACCGCCCTGTCTCTTCAATCCGCACCCATCCCTTTGAGCACGACATCATGGTCCTCCGTTAGAAACAAGAAGAGAGCGACTGCATGGTCATAATTTACATCCCTCATGACCCTGGGTGGCGATCAGTTTCAATGCCTGAATCGTCTATGTACATGACATGGCTGGAACAGAGCTTTGTAAATGCTTCCATGGGGTGCAAAACAATGTCTCGAATTCAGATCATGAATTGGTCTTTCCTATGCCATAAGTCACCGAAGTAGTCTGGAGCAATGCATAATGTCTGGTGCATAATGTTCGCAGCATGTCATTTTTTTCCAGTTGGCCGCCAGTTTAGTGTTTACGGCCAGCAGTATGTGGAAAATAACTGTCTCACTGTGCAAGTCCTTCCCATTGTGTGGGCCCCTGCCTAGTACTGTCACCAGTGGGTCAAGAGGAATAGGAAACCCACACAGCAGTGGTATTTTCCAAACTTTTTGAAATCCGAGTTTATCAGTGTTTATTTAGCTGCCTAGCCCCTAAAATAAACAAAAACTGTGTCTCGCCAATGTCTACAAACATGTCGGTTTTTTGCCGTGATTGTCACAACACACGAATAATTTGCAGGGTATGAAGTGAGTTCCTACTTGCAATGTGTCTAGTGGACATATGCTAGGCTGTGCTAAGCATAGACATCTGCGTATTGCACTCCCACTTACAGACTCACATGCTCTCTCTTACTTCTCATTATGTCTCACACTCAGTCTTTCGTAACACTCTCTGGTTTACAAGACTATTAGTGGTTTAGTAAAGTGTTGTACTGACATTTTTTAAGTAAATTCCTTGACGCAGTTGGAGGTTAAAGACAGGATCATTCACCTACTCCTTATTAAATGTTATGACATTGTAGGGTTGTTAACCCTGCCAACAGCACCTTGTGCAACTTCTAAAAGGTTCAATTACACCAGATTAATGTGTAGCCCTGCATTTTAAAACTCCTTAAACCCGATTCTTTCAGCATGTTTGCCACTGTTTTTCTACACTCTGTGTGAATATATGAAAGTGGTCCTACTGTTTTGTGGTGATTGATAGCTGCCAAATGTCTCCATGTCACATGTCAAACTTTGTCAGTCCCGACTTTCTAACACGCATCGCATTGTATTCTGGGACTTGAAATGTTGCTGTTAACGTTATAAGTATGGGTTCAAGAACCCCAGCATTAAAATGAAGTTTGTTTGCAAGCCAGAATTAGCCACACGTGTCACACAAGACAACAGAACACCTTGCAGCTTTGATTTGTTGTTGTTGTTACGCTGCCTTGGCATGTGAAAAGTCTTGTCATACTTTCACCTCGGTCCCATGCACATGGCACCAGCACACTTTTAATATGGAAAGCCTGGTATGTTTGGCAGTTGACCCTGCTAGCAGTAAGGACTTGTGAGCAAATGGGCCTGACGTATCAAAGTGCTTTCCCCATTTTGTGTCCGGCCAAAGTGTGATGATCCATATAAACCAAGGTTCCTATGATCCAGCCATTTCACAAGTCATTGACCGAATTAAACACTGGCAAAAGATCAGATATCATTTCACTAATCCCCTTTTCTATGCATTGTATACAATAATTAGATCAGATCAGACCTGACAAAGTGTTTTTAAACCCTGCACCTTTAATCTAAGAACACAAAACTGAAAGAAACAACAGCCAGTGGGGCTCTCCTGCAACTCCGGCAGCCGAGGCAGCGGTAGGGGGGCGGGAACGGGGCCGGGGAGACACGGAGAGCGAGGCAGCGGTAGGGGGGCGGGAACGGGAGCCGAGGCAGCGGTAGGGGGGCGGGAACGGGAGCCGAGGCAGCGGTAGGGGGGCGGGAACGGGGCCGGGGAGACACGGAGAGCAGGAGAGGGGGTGGGAAGGGGCAACTATGTCAGTCGGCCGAGCTCCGGTGTACTGCCCTCTGTCTTGAAGAGCCACACCCTACACTAACCTTAATCGTACACGCCATAAAGATATTTCTCTCTGGGGTGCCGTGTTTGTACAGCCTTTAAGCTCGCTGGCCTTCCTGTGCGCTCTGGGTCCCCTCCCGCCGGGCTGCAGTCAGCTCCCTAGCTCTACAGATCCCGCCTGTATGCGAGACCTTTCTACGGGTGCCGACGTCACAGTGCTACACCAGATCAGCTCACATGGCGGCAACAAAGCAAACGAGAGAAGGCGTGCAGCGGACATCCCAGGACTCGTGGAGGGGGCGCCGAGTGCCGTCAATGGCGGACCAGATTCGGGGGCGTTCCCGGCTGTTGGCTGACGTCGCGTGACGTAGCCAAAAGGGAAAAATTCTCGGGAACGCCCCCGAATCTGGTCTGGGATTGACAGACAGAGCCCTCTACCAATGGCTAGCCTCCATTTATGGAGCTAGCCAATGGGAGGAGGGGGCAGATACCCGACCCCACATAGAGGATTAGAGGATATCATTAGATTTTGCTAGCGCATGCGTACTTCGTACGCATGCATCGCTAGTCAAAACCTAAAAAGCAGAGATTAAAAGGAACCTGAGAGTGAGCTATAGGGGCAGAGAGCATATACTGGTGGGTGAAAGAGGCATGAGCTGAAATAGAGACTAGACCAGTGTTTCTCAAAATGATTTTTGGTGGGTCGTGAAAGTCCAAGCCATAAAAAAGATGCCTTTAAATTCTGTATTTATCTTGTCACATTTCCTGCAAGGTCAAATGTTAGGCTATGGTAATTAGTGTTTACAAACTCCTCTCACTTTCCAGTCAGAGAAAGAAAAGTAAAATGTGAGAAAGGAAAGGCTGTAGGTTGTCAACACATACAACAAAATGTAAATGCCTGTGAAGGAATGGAACACATCCAGTTGTTAGAAAAGTAAAAATGAAGCATATTTTATGTAATTCTGATGTGTGATGGAAACAAAGATTTTGTTAGGATCAAAATAAATAAAGACGCTTTACTTGGTGATGCACAAATAATAAATATTCACTGAAGCCCGATTTCCATACATTATCATTTGTGTACAGTATAGTTTCATTAGTAATACTGAATGTCTGTGCAAATTTTTTAGACATTTCAATGAAAAATATTCTGTCTGTAAATGATAGCCCGCTACCACACAATGCTCTACTTACATTAAAAAAAGTTCCCGCCTTAGGTCTGTTGTGAAGGTTTGTCTTTCCGAACATTGGGTTGGGGTCCTAATTAGTTTGGGAAGCACTGGACTAGACAGTCTTAGTATTTGCCAACCCCAACATTCCGCAGTGACATCTATGTGCATTATAGAAAAATTTGGGCCCCAGCACTCACAGCCTGATTTGGATCTTGGCGGATGGAATACTCCGTCACAAACTTGACGGCTATTCCGTCCGCTGTATTACAAGTTCATAGGATATAACGGAATTGTAATTTGGCAGACGGGATATCTTTTACATTTGTGACAGAGTACTCTGTCCGCCAAAATTGTAATCAGGCCCTTACTCTTTATAAATTAAGCACTGGTGCCAAAGTTGTGTGTTTCACAAGATCAGGCTGACCTATAGGGTGATCTGGCTGTGCTCGAAAGGCGGCTCTGGTAGGTCAGTTTATGAGCTGTTTTTTTGGCTGTTTATGAGCCTGTTGTATGCCCTGATGAGACAATTTTTTGACTGTCGATTTCCATGATGATACCACAAACCTTGCAAAAAACCTGTACGTTTCTGTAACAGTTCAAATCTGCCCAGATTTGCAAATGTGAGCAACTTTTTTAGCTAGCTGATTCACTAATTCCCAGGCTTGTTTTCTGTCTCATTCTGACCCTAAGGTTTCATGTCAGTGCCTCAGGATACCATTGTCCTAAACCTGCAGTAGGTTTGGGTGTCTTTTTGTGTGCAAGTGCTATCGCCCCATAACACAGATTATTAGATTTTATGTATTTTACGTAATGTTTATGTTTTCCTGCTTACACTTTTTTGTGTAATTTTTACTGGCAGAAGACTGGTATGAGCAAAAAATATCTCACAGAAACTGTGAAACTGTGTGTGTGCTGTAGCAGCATGTGCTGCACTTGCAAGTTCTCTGTGTCACATTAGAAACAGTAAGTTAGGTACAACTCACTCGCCTGACAGACTGTGCTCACCCTCTGGAGAACCAAACAGAAGACACGGAGGGAAGGGCCCGCCACAACAACGTCCATGTGGTTGGTCTCCCGAAGTGACAAAGGGGTGGAACACCACTCCCTTAATTGAATCCTGGTGCTGGAGCCTTGTGGACCTGCCTGGCCTCTCACCAATGTATTTGGTAGAGTGACCCTTCAGATTGCTGTCCAGACAACCACTCCAGGGCATGGCTCCTTGCTCGATACTGGTCAGGAAATTGAACTACTATGATGAAATGATTACGCACTTGTATAGCACACGACTACCCGTAGGCATCTCGGCGCTTGCACGAATCCCGCCGAGGAACCCTTCCTGGCCTTTCCCTGTGAGGAACCCACTCCTGGGCACCCCCAAGGTGAAGTCAGGCATCCTCAGCGTTGTTGGGGCCGTTGTAGAGATTAAGCAAGCTATTGCCCAGAGGTGCAGAGTGGGACTCATGATTAGAATAGGCACCGAAGCGAGAATTATCAGGTCCGAGGAAATTGAGCCCAAGACCCGCCGAGGCGGGAATTGAACCCTGGTCCCGGCCAGACTACTGCATCAGGGTCTGCCGCTCTAACCATTGAGCCACACTTCTCTACACTCATTCTTTACCAAGCCTGAAATTCAGACCCCCTCACTGTGGACTCCTTTAGACTGATGCTCTTTCCTGACTTCACCCTGCCCATACAGAGGGCTCAAGCATCCTACCAGGAGGCCAAAAGGGAACGGCGAGAACTTGGCCTTCCCTACGCCCTCCTTTTCCCCTCCCTTCTCCACGTGGAAGCAGACAACTGCACCCACTTTTTTGAAAACCCTGCAGAGGTGTGGTTCTCAGAACAAATTTTAGTCAGTTTGACTGTACAGATAGATCAGGACCCAGTGTAGGCCGCATATATGATAATCGATGCAGAAATTTACTAATGAATCGTGTATTAAGATGGGGATCTATGGGGGTTCGGGATGTAATATCAGGGGTAGTTCTATTCCTCGGTATGTCGCCCAGCCGGGCCAAATCTTTCTATGTTTTTGTGGACAACCATTCGCCAGGAAGGCTGTGCTTTCGACGTCCATACATTTACCCATGGCTTTTTTCCAATTTCCGATGCTCGGCGAGGTCGCCACCTTCCACATCTGGGCAATGTCCCTTTTAGCCAGAGTTAGGCCACTGAACACCAAATGCTGTTTGTAGCGATTTCCACCAATTTCGTCCGTGCTATGGAGTAATAATAACTTAGGGTTGTGTAGGATGGTCCAGGCCAAAACCTCGTCCAGACAGGACGCAATCCTCCACCAAAATGGCTGCAACACTCCACAGCTCCAGACCGTATGTTGAAAGGAACCCTCGGCGTCTCCGCAACTGAGGCAATGAGGGGACTGAATAACCCCCATTTTCCACAAACGAAGTTGGGTATAGTATGCTCGGTGGAGATATTTAAACTGAATGAGCCGATATCTTGTGGAGATCGCCACGTTTTAGGGACTGGCCAGGGCCTCGGCCCAGTCATCATCAGTTATTGTAGGGATGTCAGTCTCCCAGTGCTCTCTGGTCTTATGTAGCGTATTTTGTGTATGTGTAGTCAGAGTTTGATGGCTTTGTCGGATGTTATGTGCACCCAGTTCTCCCATTAGTAATCAGCCCTCCAGAGGATGGAACTCTGGTAGCTCATCTAATAAGCGAATGTGGGGGGATAGGGCATGTCGCAATTGGAGATATTTGTAGAGGTGTGGTTCTGGCTAGAGATGCACCATGATCTGGTTGGCCCTTACCTCTCAGCCGGAACGACCCTGGGACACACCCCAGACAACAGATTAACTTTCCTAACCACTCCCGACTGTGACAGCAGCAAGGGACCACTAGAGCTCATATACACATCTCTACCAACCCTTGTATGTAAAAGGAGTGACAATGACTTCTGATGCACAATCTGGAACCCCGGGTCGGTGCTCATCCCTCGTTTCCTTTTCGATAGCCCACTCTAAATGCTCTCATCTGCCAGACTTCTTCCCCATCCCCTGGCAACCGTCACTATGTCTGTGTTCTTCTTTGGTTCTGCAGTACTGTGTGGGTGGTTAACCTGTTGGCCTCTGTCCTCCCAGTTCAGGGGTTCTGGTTTCTTACACTCTTTCATTTGGAAACTCCCACAACGCTCCAAATTCTTTATCACAACAAGAATCAATATGTCTACTGCAACACCCTCCTGGGAGGGCAGACACGTACGGTCACGCAACAATGTCTTGGACACAGCCTGTGACTTATAGGTTCCTAATGTGAAATGTCCGGGTCATAGGATTGATGGCCAAGCAATACAACTTGTACTCCCAGCTCAGATGAACTTGGGCCCATATTGTTTTTTTGCAAGGGACACATGTGGGCAGGAGGGGGAAGACTGCATCGCAGATAGTACGGCCAGCTACTCTACAGTTCCTTATTCTCCTGTTCCAGAAGTGCGGCCATCTGGATTTGCCCCGGAATCCCCCAACAGGTGACGGACTCAGTGGTCGACAAATATGGCCGATACATCCTGCTTTGAGGCACCTAGACAGACAGGCACTGGTCCTAGGGGGCCTTTATGTTCCAAACTTTGACCAGCCCCTATACGTTTCCTCCCTCTCTCCCCTCCTGGTGCTATAGACAGGCTCCCCATGGATTTCCCCCTGCGCTGGTGCTACACTTAGCAGAGTGCAAAAACAACAGTTGATGGACAGAATGCAGAACAATGTCATACATTCACCCCAGTACAGAGATCTGGGCCTAAATCCATGGTTTTATTGCACTCCATACCACCCCAGTTCAGACATGGTCATATACAAATCAGCCTTGACCCTGTGCCTCATGGGAACAGTCCAGCCCGAACTGCCAAGCCATGTCTTTCCTGGACCGGAATCAAGCATCCTAGGACCGGCAGTTCAGGCTGGACTGTTCCCATGAGGCACAGGGTCAGACTGATTTACGAGGTGAAATAAAGCATTTCTCCTAATTTTGCCAATTTAAGAACAGGTTTTTCCTGGTCTTAATTTTGGCGCTGCCTCCTATTTACGCTGCCCTTGTAAATAGGGGGCAATGTCAAAATCAATGGGTGTTGCGATGGAACGACCACCGCAACATCCACTGCCCACCCCTTTCACGCTAAGCATAGCGTGAAAGGGGCCCTTATTTACAAGCCAGCATTAAGCCACGAAGTGGCTTAACGCTGGCTTGTAAATTGGGCGAAGTCTCTATCGCCACGGAAACGTCACAAAAAGTGATATTCCCGTGGCGATATGGGCTTGTACATATGCCCCCGTGTAACTTTATGGAGGGAGCGCTGCTGTCCCTCTGGGACTTTTAAGAGGTCTACAGACTTCGTTGAGGAAAATTTCTGTCATACAGGTTTCTCTGAGCAACACTGCAGCAGCACTGGAGGGCTCGTGGAGCGGAACCACCACAACACCCACTGTTCCATACATTACATTCAATCGGACATAGCAGGCAACTGGTGACAGGGATATACCCCTTAAGGCCATGGAATTCCTACAGTCCAGCCGGGTGGACTCTTGGAACAACCATTCCACGATTCATAATGGCTCAGGGTACTAGACTACCTCAGTGCAATCTCCTGTAACCTCCGATTCACAGGCATACAATTCTGCCCCCTGTCCAAGACCTATCTAACCCCTCAACGTCTTGCCCCGGCTGATATACTCCACATGTTTTGGTCCTGCGGGCCCGCACTACCTTTCTGTCTGGCATCTCATGGGCTACGGGCAGGGAACACTTAAATACCGCTCAATATTACTTTCTCTGTCTTCTCCCCTTCCCAAAGCCCACAGGGCCATGACTAGGTTCACTGACCTGATGCTTCTGGTGGACAAAAGGGCGATACCCAGGGCTCGAGTTGGGGTACCACGTGGGTGGACGGCGTCCCCCCACTTATTTTACCGGGAGCTCGATAACTAGAGCAAATGGAGCCACACATTCACTCTTTGGCCTCTCTGGGGCGAGATCGGAGCTCATTCAGAACGCTGCTCACCCGCTGGCTTCTCTGATGCAATTGCATCTAAGGGGTGAGCGCTGGGAGGCAATGAATCTGATGGTGCATGCCACCTTTCCTGACGTCACTTCCTGTCGTGACATCAGCGTCCCCCAACTTCTTTTTTAGGACTTGTGCCCTGGCGATACCTATGCAATAGAAATCAGCCACCCCCCTCGATTCTGGTTTGGTGTAATGGGGGTAATTCAGAGGACGGGGGCAGAGGGCGCCAATATTTGCCCCCCCCCCCTCACCCAGCATGACTCCCAGTTGTCTTAAGTGCTTATATATTTAACTGAACATTCAAATGTTTTCTCGCTTACTATTTCTGCCACCCGTGATATCTGAACCCCTGTCCCCGCCCCCCTGATGACAATAGTTGGCTGAGCCCTCCCCTACCCGCTATAGCATTGATTCTGACCCTTACTGCCCCCACCACCCCAACCCCCCCATAGCCATCCCCTGAACAGAAGTCTAGGGGAGTTTGCAGGGGTGTGTGTTGTTCTTTTGGTTACTAGTTACGATTTTGGTTGCTTTACCCACCTGGGAAAAAGACACTGCACCATGGGCACGCCTCCTCTTATGCAAGATGGGAATGTGCTGCTCTTTCTTCCACATGACCCCGCTGTATTCATGCCTGCTTGCAACCTCGACTGCGCAGCTGCTTGACAGTACATCTGCCTTAGTGTGTTCCATCTTTTAAGTGTCGATAAAGTTGGTTTAAAAGGATGCTTAATATGCGCTCTGACTCATCTGATTTTGAGCCTTTGGTCAGAGACCTATGGCTTGCGGGGGAATCATACAGTCCTTGCTGATAACGTCTGGTAAAATAGCTCAGCAAGTTGGGCACTTGCTGCTGAATGTATCAAGTGTATAAGACAGAATGGGGACTTTCTCAGATAGGGCTCACAGCCTGAGCAATTACAAGTGTCAATGGGAATTCTAAGAGATCAGGGGAAACAACCTTTACAACGCAGTCATTACCTCGCACTACACTTACAACGCAGTCATTACATCGCAGCATCCTTTACAACGCATGTCCATACAACGCAGGCATTACAACGCATACCATTACAACGCGTGACACTACAACGCAAGAATTACAACGCATACCATTACAACGCATAGTACCCCTACATTATCCAACACTTACCCTACTTTTGCACCCCCTGGAGTTAGAATAATAATTGTTACCCCTATACTATCCAACACTTACCCTGCTGTTGCACCCCCTGGAGTTAGAATAATATTTTTTACCCCTACACTCTCCAACACTCACCCTACTGTTGCACCCACTGGAGTTTGAATAGTAATTTTTACCCATATACTATCCAATACTTACCTTAAATGCAATGTAATGGTATGAGTTGTAATGGTATGCGTTGTAAAGGTAGTATGCGATGTATGGAATGCATTGTAAAGGTTGTTTTTTAATATGTGATGTAGTGTCATACCATGTAATGGAATGCGTGGTAGTGGATGTTGCGATGTGAAAATTGTGTTGTAAGTGCATGCATTGTAAATGTATGCGTTGTAACATCATACATTCGAGCTCAGAGTTCTGTGGAGTGTGTAAATGAAAAGCTGCTGGGCTGGTGATGCAGGGCCAAGATAGGCCCGCCCTTTCACCACACCGGTCAAGGACTTGCAGGTAGATTCATCAAGCATTTTTGCGAGCGCAAACGGTGCGAATCGCAAAATTCGCCCGTTTGCACCCGCAAAAATGGCATTTGAGGTTCATCAATGGTTCATGAACTCTTCTCAAATAGCGATCGCATTTACGGAATCTTGCCGCTATTTACCGCGAAGTCTGACTTCGTGGTAAATAGCGAAAACTTAGAAAAATGCACTTTAGTGCATTTTTCTAAGTTGTATGTTACACACACACATGTCCTTTGGACATGTGTGTGCGCAACATCAGTCTACATTGACATTTCAGGGGTGCTACAGGGTGTCCTTTGGACACCCCTGGCACCCTTGAAATCGCATCCTTATTTGCGATTAGCAAATTGCGACAAGCCTTGCGACAGTGCTGCATCTTGAGATGAACAACACCACCAGTACTAACAGGGGCACCATACATTGGAAGTGGTGTTTTGATACCCACTAAGTACCATAACATTGCGGAAAGGCCGCAACATCTTTGAAAGGTTTCCATTTCTGTAACCTGATTTAATATTTGTATTTACTCTTGGTATTGTTTTCGTAGTTTTCTGTAGCGAGTGCCAGGCTTCCTGGATCTTTAAGCTGCACAAAAGATGTTCTAAAAACTGTAATTTGCTGATTGACATAATTTGACAATGTGTCTTATTCCCAGAGCAAGGCAGCACGAAACAAAACAGAGTTTAGAATATGGATTTGAAAAATCAACAAAATATGGAAATGTGCACATTACATAGCTCTTAGAAAGTTAAATAACTTATTTCACGGGCATCAAGATGAAAGTATGATAGACTAAAGGGCTGATTACGATGTCAGTGGATCCGACACCGACATCTGACATTGCGGTTCGCCCGTCGCATTATGATGTGGTGGGAGGAGGCATTGGCACTTGAGCTGGCAGTGTGTCAGAAAACCCCATAAACCATTGAATGAGGGCGGAGCCAGGCTCCGCTCCACCGTCGGGATTATGATGGCACTTTCCGACATGAAAAGGCTGTCAAAAGTGTCTTTGAGGGCCCCTAGCAGGGCCCTCATTCCACCATGGCCTTCAGCTATGGGACCAGGGGTGAACATCCCTGAACCGTGTGCTGCCACACGGTGCAGGGATGTTTACAAACATCCATTCGTCAATGGAAGCTTGTGCGGTAGGCTATTTTTTTGCCCGCGGCACAAGCTTCTATTGACAAATAGATGTTTGCGACCGCCCTATGGGCGGTCACATCATAATAATGCGGTCGGAACTGCCGACCTCAGGTTGGGCGGTTCCAAACTGCAACCGCCCGACATCGTAATTAGGCCCATAGTGTCATAGAAGGCAAAAGAGTGTGAGGTGCGGCAGACACCATCAGGATTTTTCGAATGCAAAATGGCGTCTTGATCCCACATCTCCTGATGAGAGCACCAGTTTCAAATGGACTCTTTTTGTATAGTGGTACATTAGCCTACTGGTGAATGGCAATATCACAACACACCTGTGTCTCTAAAATGTTAACTGAAAAGCCTTAAGGGAGATGTTATTCGCACTTCGAGACACTACCTTGCATGTCTGCCTTAGAGAGCAGTTCTTGTGAATAAATCTTCCAGGTCAGTGGTGCTCTGTGTGATACTCCCTGTGACATATGCAACGAGACAAGGAGTGTAATAATGATAAATAATGCAGCATGGAGCTACTGGCTGCCCGCTCCGTGTGAAGATGCTGTCACATTTTAAGTAAGAAAAAAAGTGCACTTTTATGAACGTGAGAAACATTTACATTTTCAAGGGTGCAGCTGGTACAGCGAGCAGCACGACGAACAATGTCAGCTGCCAGCATAGGCCTGGACTGTCCTGATTTCCAGAGGGTACTACTCCCTCACTTTTTAACAGTTTGTCGCTGTATTTTTTCAAGCTGTTCGGAATTTTCCATGTTGATTTATTCATTTTACTGGAATTTTGAACCAGCTACTAACTTCTAATCATTTCTCTTAACGTCCTTAAAAAAGCGTTTTCGAGAGCTGTGACACCCGACACAGCCCAACACACCACAGGTATTTTTTATTTGTGAGATGCAAAATAATGATTTGTCAACAAAATCTAGAAGCAGGTGTTTAGCTTCAATTGGTACAGAAGGTGCAGTGGCACCGAGGCCCAGAGGCCCCTGGCCCCTTATTATTTCTGTATTTTGTAATTGAAACAGGTGCAAGCGGGGCCCTTTCATCACTTGGGCCAATCCTTTTTTCGTGCCAGAGACCCAGAGATTTTTGACATTCATGAAAGAAATAAACTGTTTTTGTTTAATATGAAAGGAAACAAGTCGTTTTGTTTTAAGTTTAATTTTTAAAAAATAAAAAAGTGCTGCCCCACTGTAAGTAACAAATGGAAGATTCCCAAACCTACTGCCTGCTCGCGCGCACACTGCAGGCCGGAAGCGTGCAATGACGGGTTTCATGCACAGCCGGAGAGGCCGTGTTTTGATTGACTGTTGAAGTGAAAGTGATTTATGATGAAGGGTGGTGGGTCACTTCACAAGGAAGGTTCTGGAATTGCTGCCAGGCCGCGCACATAGTGAACCGTCTCTGGCAAGGAAATGAACGGTGCAGGGTCATTCGCTTTGTACAGATTTCACATTCATTCCCATAAGAGGAGGTCGAACTCACGCCAGCGCCTTAATGCAAGAAAAACGAGAGGGCCCCCTCTGCAAATATTGGTGAGGCACCATTACAAATTCCCATAACCTGAGGTCTATAACTGACCAACTGCCAGCGCTGTGAATTCAGACAGGCCACCCCTCGTAAATTAACGTTCTTGCACCGAATATCCCGTCCCTTCATTTTGGGGTGTTCCTGTACCACAGAGGTAGCTGTGGCCGGCATTTCACATCTGAAGTATCTACAAGAGGCGTTGCATTTATCTAGTGATCTAGACCGCTTTCTGCATAATTTGCGGTGGTCAAGTTTGTTGTCAAAGCAAGTAACTGATAAGGACCTCTTATTTCCGCTCTTCAGCTCTAGCCAATGCTAAGGCAGATAAGAAGTGGATGGGGCAGTTCCTGCCTCGTTGTTAGAATCACTGCCGACACCTCAGCTTTGCTTTAGGTCCAGGCAGGATACTGGCTGCGTCTCTTATCCCAGGACTGATGGGACTCAGGTTGGTATCCGAAACAGGGCAAGTTTGGCTGACAGGAAACTCCCTCGCAGACAACTTTTAGAAGGAACGTCTTGCACCATGTTTTTGCATACAAAGTCAGTGGCGTAGCCCATGTGTCATCTGCCCCAGTGCAAGGAAGGAAATGACCCCTGTCTCCTATTTGAGCTGTAAAATACAGCAATAATCCAGGTTCAGGGGGCCCCTCAGGTCCCCGGTGGATCCCGGTGCCACTGAACCTACTGCACCAATCTCCTGTGCAAAGAAAGTCTAAAGGACTATGTATTCATTTTCAATCCTCAAATCATTTAGCTGATGATTGCATTGTAGGAGTACGTGCTCACATTCATATGGTCGGGTACCCCCTAAGGCCCCTTCTCGATACTTTAGCAGTTCCCTGGCGCAAAGGTTAGCCCCGCCCCGACTTCCCTCCTTTTCCCCAGGGATTGGACAACGAAACTAAGAGTTTGAAAGTTATTTGGATTAGGGGGAGTGACCCCCGTGGCCGTATTTATTAACAGTACAAACAAATATTTCAAACCATTAGTTTACAAAATTAAAAAACGCAGAAAGTACAGTTTACATTGATAGACACATGTTGTTGACATTACTAACCTTAACACATGCTAATACAGAAGGCACTCCTACCATAAATCTAACAACGTACGATATGACTTTCTGCGTGTCCCTTTGAGCCTGACGGCAAAGTCAACATCTGGCAAGCTTCTCTCCCCTCCCTCCTTCGGTCCTAAGGGTACTGACACTATTATTCCTGGAGCAAGGTTGCGCAAGGGGTCCAGCTTATCGGACGGATCTTTTTCCCCCGGGCCCCCCCTACGCCCGGTCCTTGAACTCCATAAAAGGGGTGCAGACTGCTGCGCATGTTCGTACGGGGGTGGCCCCAGGCCCACTGGGAAGATGACTCCCCCGGCCCCCATACCCTGACAGCCCACTTACCGGCTGTCACTACCCCCGGAATTACATGGTACTGACCGCTAAGACCGCAGACTATGCTTACCAGTGTTGACCTTACCGCCTAACCAAGGACACGTCCAATACGACAAACAGCTCAGCATGCAAAATACATATTAACTTTATTTACATTATCACAACCTGTGGAAAAGAACGATTCTTTGGCCATAAATGACTATACAGCATGGATCGACACATAACTACCCAGAAGCTTGCTTTTAGGGGATGGTGGGTGGGCAAACGATTACCAGGACAAGGCTAGCGCGCAGCTGCTAGGGGGGAGGCAGCCGTGCAACAAAGAGGCTGACTCCCCCACAGGCTCGCCCATTTAAAGGGTGTATCCGAGCCTGAGGACTTCCGGGGTGGACACTTGAACCGGAAACACTAAATTGCTTCCGGTTCGCGGCTAAAACGCGGGGGCGCGATTGGATCTCACAAAAGGGGAGGGGGGGCGCGAGAGCAGCGTCGGAGATGACGCGTTTCCTCACCCCTCCCTCCTTGTGAATAGGGGCTAGGGGGGACCGCCATAATGGCGGCCCGTCCCATTCTGGTCCTGGCTCCTGTAATTCGGTTTTTCTACAGCTGGACACCATTTGGGGCACTTTCACACATTTATGACACAATTTATGCATGAAATAGGTGTATATTTAATGAGCATTGAAACATGAAATGTTGGTCATTGTAAATAGCAGTCAGTAGTTGAATATTTGCAATGTCAACTCCCATAGGAACACCCAGTCTCCAGTCTCTACAAGTGTTAGGTTTTCCCATCAACCATATGTTTCAAAGTCATGTGTTTCAGCTGCAAACAAAACATACTGCAGGTCTGGAACTGCAGTTTGTGGTAACTGATGACTCTTTCTGTACTTATGATCTCTGCCTGGATCAACAAATGTGCCGATGTAGTCGCCCCGCTGAAACCAGCAAAAACCAACAAATCCTTGAAATAAGTCAGTTTGAACACCCGGGAGCAAATAACAAACGAGTACATCTGCTACTGCCTTGAGAAGTGATGGCACACCACCAAGGACTCAGCCACTCACAATGCAGCCCTCGCAATTACCACCTGCTCATCAAGAAAGCCAAGAGAGCAACCATCAGCATCCGCATCAACACTGCGGTCAACCACACAAAGGAACTTTTCAAAATCGCCAAGGAATACTCCAACCCGACGGGACAGAGAGAGTACGATCCACCCATCCCAAGACCTCTGCAACACCCTCCCAGAGTACATCCACAGCAGGTTTGCCACCATCTACAACAATTTCATCCCCAAACCACCACCCTCAGCGATGGCAACCTCAGCCAACCAACAAATTCTAGCTAAACAATAACCTGGTCTCCACTCACCACCCAGGCCACCACAGCCATCATCTCATCCATTCACTCCCTGACGTCAAGCGACCCCTGCCCCCACCATCTCTTCCACTCCAGAGACAACCTAATCAGCACGGAGCTCACCAGCATCCTCAACACTTCCATCTCCACAGCAACCTTCCCAGACATACTGAAACACATGGAGGTCTGACCGCTCCTAAAGAAGCGTTCTGCCAACTCCAGTGACTCCAAACCCTTCCAATCAATCTCCCTGCTCCCATACCAAGCCAAAGTACTCAAAAAACCCATCAACCAACAGATCATCGAATACCTGGAACAAAACCACCTACTCAACACCTCGCAATCAGGTTTCTGCACCAACCACAGCACTGAGACCACGCTGATTGCTGACACAGACGACATGGGTACTCTCCTCGATTGTGGAGAAACCGTGGCCTAGAGCCTCCTTGACCTCTCTGCGGCGTTCGACATGGTCTCCCACCACATCCTCATCGACAGACCAAACAATTTCAGCATACAGCACAACGCCCTCAAGTGGATCGCTTCTTACCTCTCGAGACGCACACAAAGCATCCAACTGCCGTGCTTCACCTCTGCATGCAGGAACATCCTTTGCCATGTACAGCAATGATCATCCCTCAGCTCCATCCTGTTCAACATCCACTTGACCCCCCTTGCAGATGTCGTCAGTTCCCATGGGCTTAGCATAATTTCCTACACAAACGACACTCAACTGATCATCTCACTCACCAAGGACCCCTCCAATGCCAAAACCAACTTCTGCAACACCATGACCAACTTTGTAAGATGGATGAAACAAAGGTGCCTCAGACTCAACTCTGACAAAATAGAAGTTCTGATCTTTGGGAACAACACCTCTGTATGGGACACAGATGGTGGATGGCAGAAATTAGACCTACTCCCACACCAATAGACCATGCGTGCAACCTGGGCATCCTCTTCAACAGCCAACTTACCTTGAAATGACATGTCAATGCAGTCACCTCCTCCTGCCGCCACACCCTCGGCATGCTCCGCAGACTCTTTAAATGGAACCCCATCAACACCAGGAAAACCATCATACAGGTCCTCATCACCAGCCTCCTTGACAACAGCAACACCCTCTACACCAGAATCTCCACCCACCTCCTCAAAAGACTTCAGACCATACAGAACAATGCAGCCAGACTCACCCTGGATGTCTCCAAATGGACATTGCTCACTCCTCAGAAACCTCTCCTGGCTCCCCATCCAGAAGAGATGCCAGTTCAAGATCCTCACACATGCATACAGAGCCCTACACGATCAAGGATCATCATACATCAACCATCAACTGAATTTCCACCAGCCCACATGACACCTGTGCTCCACATTGCATGCCGTGTCAACCCCCCCCGCCCCCTGCTTCGGTCACAACCGCAACTGGGGCCGCTTGTTCTCTTTCATCTCTGCCAAGACCAGGAACAACCTGCCCCTCCACCTTCAAACCGCCCGCTCCAGGGCAAACTTTAGAAAGAAACTCAAGACCTGGCTTTTCGACTGAGACATGGCACCCTCAGCGACCTGATACATTTAAGGGAGATAGTTCTGCGCTATACAAATATTGATTGATTGAAGATCTTGGCTTACAAGTGTATTCATAGTTATCATCTGGAGCCCGATTTTGGGGATGTGTGCTACTGGTAAACCCTCTGGTCTCCGGAGAAAATACTAAGTCCAGTGGAAAATGAACAAGGGGAAGTTCCTCCAATGTAGAGATAGTATAGCAGAGGACATTCCATTGGTAGAATCGCCAACCGATTTAGAATTTCATCCAGAAATGTAAGTATTTCCTTTTACCACCCATAACTAAATCAGGCTAGTCCAATAGGCTGGTCAGAAGTTATTGCAGGACACAGGACAAAACAATAAAAATCATGCAAAGCTTACATAGCAATCTCTGGCGCCATCCAGTGGCTGAAGCAAATGTCTTTTAAGATTTAACAGGGCAGGTTTTCTTCAGAATCTATAAATTGATTTAGTAGCATGGCCCCGAGGCCCTGAAAAAGCCCATGGTCGGGGGAAAAATGACCAGGTGTTCTTTAGAATCTATAAATTGATTTAGTAGCATGGCCCCAGGGCCCTGAAAAAGCCCAGGGTCGGGGGAAAATGACCGATCTGAATCCTCATTCTGACTGGCCTGGGCCGCTGATTTTCAAATGGACAGCAGTGCTTGTAGCCAACACACAGTTGCCTTTTTCTTGTAATCTTGCTTTGAACCTAAACACTACATTTTCTATCTGTCTTGATTCTGGGAGAACTCTATCAATAAAGTGCTTTTCAAAAGTTCTGTGGTGTGTGCATTTCCACGTTGGAGGCATGGTCTCCCCTAAGACTCACCAGCTTACAATTGATGTTTTGATTCACTTTATTCTGTTTGCCATGTCATAAAGGTCAGTGCGTTGTATCTTTTTATGAATTTGAAGGTTAGCACAACACTTCCAGGTCGATTCACAAAAGCATTCGCGCATAGGAGGTAGCAGTACAGGAGTAGTCCTACCTGCCTGTGTGAATCTGCCCTGAATGATCCAGCTTCATGTTAGTAAAAGCGCAAAGAGTGCACAGCCCCTTCCACTTGTATTATTCGTATATGAATAGTCCCTGAATATTCGGATTGTATTCCCATTTTACAAGTTGTGGGTTCAATTCACAAAAGAATGCAAGAGCACGTAAATGTGTACTACTAGATTACTACTTTACATGCCTCAAAATGCCTTTGTGAATAGGCCATGTAGAATTTATTGGTCCAGACCTTATCACTTTAGTATCATTTTCTTGAGTTATAACTCATCTCATGATTTCAAAGTTTGCAATGGAGGATGCGCAATTTTGTTTCGTATTATACGTCTTTTTTTAAAAGTCTCTGTTAGCGAAGATTTAGATATACCCATTTAGTCTTGGCATATGAGAGCGACATGTTATTATACCTTGTAATATTTGTGTTGCTTTAAGCAATATCCGCTAATTAAATATTTATTTTCACAAATATTTGCAATTGACTGCTGAGCTTGAAAGAACTTCCCCAAATGATGTACAGTGAGCATATTGTGTCCTTGCGTTTCAAGGTTATGAGTGCAATGACCTGTTTTCCTTTGATCATGCAGCTTGTTAGTCTGCACAGATACCAAGTGACACAAAAGACCTGTTGTGGTAGTTGAAATAGGTTGCCATCACTTATACGTAGGGCTCTGCCAAACGATTTCTACTGCAATGGGTTGCAAATGGCAAACTACCATTTTCCAAGTTGTGACGTTCAGTTCATCTGCCACATTTCATTATGGCGCTTAAATACAAACTATGGCCCAGATGCATCAAGCTAGAATCCGCTCGCAAAGGGCAGAATCTGCCCCTTTGCGATCGGTATTTTTACATTTGGGATGCATCATCCAAAATGCAAAAATCGCAAATTAAGAAATCGCAAAATTGCGATTACTTGCCTTTAAGGAATCTCAAATTTAGATTCCTTAAATGCAATGCATTAAAGTTTAAAAAATAGCGATTTCGCTAGTAGGGCTCACAAATTACCATGAAGTTGAACTTTATGGTAATTTGCAAAAACTTTGAAAAATGCACTAAAGTGCATTTTTCAAAGTTTCATGTTGCGCACACACATGCCCTAAGGGCATGTGTGTGCGCAACCTATTTGCACAGATCAATTTAAGGGGTGCAACAGGGTGTCCTTTGGACACCCCTGCACCCTTGAAATCGCATTCTCAATTTGCGATTCGCTAATTGCGATTCGCAAACTGAGAATGTCTTCCCATTCATTCCTATGAGCCTCTAGGCCCATAGGAATGAATGGGGAGGTATTCCTTAATTGCGACTCGCAATTTGCGAGTCCCAATTAAGGAATTTTAAGAAATCGCTATTTTTTTAGTGATTTCTTCATGCATTGCATTTTGCTATTCCTTAATAGCGAATCGTTATTTTTCGCTATTAAGGAATAGCAAAATGGGTTCTTGATGCATCTGGGGGTATATTTTTTTGCTTTTGGACAATTTTTTTTTAATACATTCTATCATTTAAATTATTTTGTTTTTATGCCTGTTGAATTTCACAATCAAAATATGTTTCCATTTATTTCAAGCGTGCCTATTTTTGCGAGCAGTTTTTTCCCATTAGGGCTGCCCTCCTTTTTATAAACTCCCTCCATAAAATAGAGGACAATCATGTGTGATGCATATGGTAGCACCTGGGCTTGTAATTCGAAGAGGATGGGAATGATGGATCTACTAGTCTAAGCATTGTTATTGAAGAACAGCATGGGATTGTCGTATTGATTTCACATGTTTTTTGGCTGAAGGTGGTGAATTGGTGGTTGTGGTGGCATAGACAGTTCCTGCTAGATCTGAAACAGTTCCTTAGAAAAGTTTCTTGCTTCTGAGATTCTTTATTAATAATAGGCTATTTTTCATTCTGAGCAAGGAACGCCTCTTTGGTGAAAGTGGCAAGTAGCCCAATCCATGGTAGCTGGGAGTTTAAGCCCGAGTCTTTTGTTCACCCACCCTTTATTTTCAGTTGCTGCTGAACATTTGGGTACTGTTAACAGGGCCACTGGAATTATGCGGCAGGGATTTGAACAAATTATGTGCCACAATGTGGCTCATTTTTTTATATTTGTTTTCACTTTTGTAATTTGTAAACTTATTAACACTGTCTGGGCATTAGTTACACTTAATTAGCACCAGTTTATCACCAAAATATAGCAATAAGCAACAGAAAGAGGATCAGTCATTCTTTTTAAAGGACGTTCTACTGTGCAGTAACATGTGTCACTGCGTTTTTAGTAACTTTTGAACCATATGAGCTAGAAATAAGCTTTATTTTTTTAATATAAAACTCTGCAGATTATGCAGCATCTGATGAATTATGTTGCCAATGCGGCAACCCTACAATTATTCTTAAAGTTCAGCAGATGAACAATCGCATAATTCCATTGGTCCTGGCCAGTGTTTGAAATGGAAAAATAGAAGTGCAGGTACTCTCCAATTCAAAGTATTATGTTTCTCTTGAGAAGTGCAGGTGCTCACCTTCTCAAAATAAAAATGTGCCGTTACTCAATACCGGACAGTACCGGCCCATCTAAAGCACTGGCCCTGACTATTAACAGTTGCTTCATTGGTCCCCCCTAAAATTAATTCTCCAAACTCTGTATAGAGCAGAACCATGCTGCATTTCTTCACTTTGCCCTGAAATGTTTGATCCATATTGCACCTCATGTGAGGTTCCTCCATTGGCTACTAGTGAAGAAAAGAGCCACTTTGAAATCCTACTCGCTTATTCAGATAGCCCTGAATTGCGTTATGGGCATTATCTTGCCAAGTAGTCCATTAGCTTTCTTGGAACTAGAAGCTGAAGTCACTTTGGTCACAACCTATTGTCCATATCACAGACATGTTAAAGAAATACAGGAAGGACCCTATGCAAGGCTTATCCGTGTGGACCTTTTTATCACTGAACATCATCAAGCTGCAAACTCACTATCTCAAATTCAAGTGGTTGCTAAAACACACCTCTTCGAGTAAACGTATGGTTCATTCAGCTCTATATACTAGTCTCCAATCTACTCAGAATAGACAACGTCTAACTGGTCTGTAACCTAAAACTGGTTATAAGCCCACCTTCCTGACCAACATTTTGACTCGGTTGATTCTCTTGGATCTTCTCAAGGTCTATATCACTTCAACTATCGGACACAGAAGCGGGGCTTCTCTAATGGAGTAGATTGTCCTGCTATCTGTCAGTTAATCTGTCGAAAAGTATGACACATTGCCCCTTTCTATGTATAAGATCCCAAGGAACTCTTTTAAAAAACGAATATAATTATTAAAAGTCTTCAATAAGTCACTTATTTGCAGGAGGTTTGGTTGAGTAACATTGTGGGATGGAGGGGGGTTTCCATCATGGCGGCAAGAATAACATTTGATGGTAGTGAACAATACAGTCTGCACAAAGACGGTATTGATTCTTTAGTCGATGATATGCGTCTTACACGCAGCAGCAGTACTTAACCATGGTATCCTTTGCAGATAATGTCTGCCCCTGAGGTGATTATTGGTATCGTAAACTATCAAAAACAATGAAAAAAAAAATTTAAGAGATTAGAAAATTGATCACAGAACAAATTACAGGTATAGAGATTCCAACTGGCAGCCTTTTTCTTCTTAAACCCCAATTAACCCATATATTTGTATGTGCTGTGCAGATAGAGTGTGTGTGTATGTGTGTGGGCGGATATATAAAATCCTTTGAGTGCAATTTTTCTAGAAAATCTGGGAGTATCAGGGATAGGGAAGCATTAAAAAGAAGTTACATGTTCTTGTTCTCGAGTATTTTCTCCGCTAAGTACCAGGTCAGAGGACACGGTCTGCACACTATTAGCCATGTGAAATCGACCACCAAGTTGAAACTAATTAATATATCAATTTCAAAGTAGTTCATCTTTACATGCATTCATTACATCTTTACATGCATTCATATTTGGGCAGCCAAGCAGGGAAGAATGTGTATAGTTCAGTGCAAGCAGTTGCTGGCGAACAGCAAGGAGATAGTGTAAGAGCATTGGTAGTTCTACATTAGACAATGGTGCAACATGACAACGGTAGAGGGCTAGAATGTATGAAGGACAGGTGGACTGGAGATGCCTCAGTATGGGCAATATTGCTGAAATGGATTTGGGACATGTCCAGCACAATAGGTCTTATTGTTTAAAGGAGGGATCCTCACAAGATCTATATAATTAATGCAGGGAAGCAGCTGCTTCTATGCCCTAAGGTAGAACATTCCAAGCAAACCAAGAGAGAAAGGGCATATTATGCGATTCTCTGTTGAAAACTCACATTGTGAATACCAAATTAGTGAAACAAGGCTGGAGAAGTTTAGTTTTAAGGTTTAAATCATACTTGGCAGAAAAAAATTAGTGACCAAAAATGGAATAGCAGGTCTGGAAATCAAAATAAAAATTTGCCACAATAGCACAAACCCTTCCAACAATTACTGTAAAGATACAAATGTGTGGTTTGTACAAAAGGATAGAAACTGTAACTGTAACAACAAGCAGGTAAATTATTGTAACAGTTGAATGTATTCTCGTTTTACATCCACCCACCAGAAAAGAGGATTAGAGAAGGAAGGCAAAGTGAAAGAGACAATGTCAATAAAAGGCATAGCAATAGATGGGAACGTAACGAAATGTGAGAAGGTATGGTCACGAAAACAGAAGCAGACAGCAGGACGGAGGTAGAGGTTGATGTAAGTATCAGAATAAGAAATAGAGGAAAGGGGAGAGGGGAGAGGGAGTTCAAAGGTATCCCCGAAAAACAAATTTGCAAAAGGGATCTATTAGATCATTGGAAAAACAACATAAATTCACATTTTCAAACAAAATTACATTCATCTAGTTGGAAATGTTAGCCTTTTGAATGCCATTCATTTTATACATCTGAACCTGTATCTTTAAGTGGTTTTCCCCATAAATTCATATAGATGCTGGAACAGACTCAAGTGTTGATTATGCCAAGCTAAAGTTTGGGTTGTTAGGCAGTGGTGGGCTGAAACAGAAGAGCTTAGTTGTGGGTGCAAGTACATACTTTGAGTGAGATGCGGGGTGAAATATAATTAAAGGATTTAAAGAGCAGTGTGTGGGATTTGAGTAGAGATATAGTTAAAACATAGAGCTTCCTGACAAGGTAGTGATTACTGAAGGACTGGGACAGTACTCAGGAGCTAAATAAAGTGTGTCTGCCAAAGCTGAAGACCTTAACAAGAGTGAGAGGCAATGAGAAGCTTGTCCAATTCATAGACGCAAATTTAATGAGACTTAGAAGATTTAAAGGCAGTCGAAATTAAGGATGGTAAGGTGGGCGCGGCCTGTAGAGGTTACAACTGAACTAATAAAGCACATTCATCTGTCAAAGTGGATATTTGGTTTCCCGCGTGAAGGACACTTTCTGATGAGATGTCCTGGGAAAGGTGGTAAGTAAAGATGTTGCTGAGGGTGCAAGAGATAACGAGAACAGGGTGAACACCTCACTCCAGGTCATTACAGACACTATTTTCAGTCTTCAACGTTCCACTTACAAAAGTGTGTTAGTCTCTTTGTGCTACAGAAGCAAAAGAAGACTACGATACCCAGAATGCATTAGGCTATCACATAAAATTACAGGCCTCAAAACAGTATCCATGATTACCTGGCCAGAGGTGCTCACCCTAAACGAGAAGTAGCAGCAAATATGACCAAGTTATTATCCGCAAGTGCAGGGACATGCATTGCAAAGAGCATGCAAACAGTCAGTTATGTTGGCGTGGAGGTGGGGGGTGAAAGAGGGGAACTAAAATGAGTTGATGGTTAGCAGGTTACTTACACCATACGGGAGTGCGTGTTTGAAATTAGTATGGGTTGAGTAATTTGCTCACTGCACTAGCCCTATGTAGACATTCCCTGTTGCAAGTTAGGCTCCTCGGGTGGATATGGGGAGGGGGCGTGAGCCCGTTGTGATTTTTCCTGTTCTGAGCACACAATGAGAGATTTGTGGCCTGCCCTGATGAACTCTCACGAGTGTATTCTGGGGGGGAGTGGAATTAATGGGCCGAGTGTTCCAGCGCCCTGTAAGTGCCTGTGGCTGCGATTTCTTTTGTAGCCAGTTGAACCAATATTTGTTTGCTCTTTGTGTTGCGTAAGGCGGCACAGTGCAGCCTCGCAGGCAAACACGCTCCGTACAGCTGCCCTGTCTCCACTTATTCAGACAACACTGAAATTTCTTCTTCTTTTATTTTTTTTTCTGTCGTCCTTGTAAGCAGGCAGCCCGGGCACCGAACATGTGAGTCTGCCTTTACCCGCCAGCGAGCAGTGTGTGACCCGTGGGAATCTGGGAGGAAAGGGAGGTTGGACGTCATTCATGAAATCATCCGCCAGGGACACATTTCCATTGATAAAAATAGCAAAACATAGACCCATTTGTTCTTTATCGTCGTCCGTTTCTGCAACAGAATTCTGTCAAATTTAAAACAAAATATTCAAATTTTAAAGCAGCAGCACTGTCAAATCTACTTATTTTAAACGTGTTCAGCGCTCCAATTCGGTTGAAATAGCCATTGACACCGTGTGACGCTTTTATTTTTGCATCCTCGTTAGGGAAAAAACACGTGGCTTCTGAAGTTGCCCCTACGGAAGTCACTTAAAACTGTTACGCTCAACAGGTCAACACAAATGGTAGAAAAGGGCGACACAAATGCACATTATCTTAGATTTTCAGATATGGATCCTCTGTAAAACACAGGCCTCTAAAATGGTGCTGGGCTTTGCACTCTAAAGCCTAGAGCGGATAATATAACATTTCAGTTTGAATAGATGAGACTTGCAGGGGCGAAGCTTCAATTGGTGCAGCAGGTACAGTGGCACCGGGACCCACAGGCCTGACGGGCCAACTGAATTATAGTTATTGCTGTTTGTTATATAATTCAAACAGCAGGTGAGTGGGGGCATTTCCTTCTTTGCACTATGGTCCTTGACACATTGGCTACACTTCTGTATGGCTGTAGACCATACATGTCAATAGACCCTAACCAGGCGGGAGACTCCCAATTATTTAAAGCCCAAAATGGCTTTATTTTAGGTGCTTCCCTCCAAAAATCTCTCCTCCTTAATGTGAGTCAATGTAGAAAACCAAATCCCACAATTCTTTTTCAAAATCACCCTCTTGCCATGTTCAAAATGCTTATGGTAGCCTTACATCATGAAGAGGGTAATTAAGCAGGGGCGGTGAAGTCAAACTTGCCGATTCCATTGTGAAAGGCCAGCTTGGGTGCAGTAGTCCTGGCGCAAATTATAGATCAGTTCAGTCTGATGCTGCCGTGGTCAAGGGCATAGGGCTAGCTGGGTCTAGCACGACTAAGTATCCAGTACGCTTTGAAGCACTGAACTGTGTGGGGCCCAATGTTTTCTAAAGGAGCCCACCAACAAATATCAAGGTTGCCAAATAACAAGGCTAAGTAGGCTGGATTCCAGCTCATTCCTCTTCCGTCATCCTACACTTGTTACCTCTTTATCACAATTTTGCACGTTTTTTAATCTTTCCTTTCTACCAATATTATTGTTTTCCCTTCTTTTTTTTCTTGTTCCTTCTTTCTCCCTTTTCTGCCCTTCTCTTTCTTTTGCTCGGAGTCAAAGTCTGTTGATGTGAATAAGTCCCGGTCCCCATAAATGAGTGCTGGGACCCACTACCTGCAAACATCAACACACACCAAGCACTGCCTCTGAGATATATCTGATTGCAAAGTTGGGCATCTTCATTATTCAGCCTCAGTCTGACTGCGATAAATACTGAACAATCTCAGGAGAGTGTTTGTTTTACCTGACTTTTGGAAACCACAAGGGTGAAAAGATACTAAAAGGTGTACACATTTTAATTCAAACCATGCATCCATGTTTGAGTTGGATTGACATTTAAAAAAGCTGAAAAGCAAAACTCACACTGTGACCGATTAACGGGTAGAAAAAAAGAGGTATTTTGGATAGTATTGCTGCTTTAATATGTAGACTGTTTCACATTGCTCATGGGAAAATCCCAAGCATGTTTTGTCAATGAATCACACATTACATCACCATTATTTCAAACAAAAACCCAGAAGTATAATTTTCTATACAGTGCCATAATGCAAATTCCTGTGCAAATAGCAAGCGACAATAGCCCATCTCAGTGTCTACGTATGATAATCCACAGTCTGCAGTGCACAGTAGAATTTCAGGTTTTCGCAGGTATGCGCACAAAGAAACAAAGCAATGAGGAATTCTCAAGGCTGAAGAATGTAGGTACTACTGAGAACGTACACCCTTCCTGAAAGATAGGCCGATGCCTCTGTTGAAAGACTGGGATTGGTCTGCACTTAAGCTCTTATGATAGCCAAAAAAGAGAATTTGTTTCAACAAAAGATCAAATATAAATAGTAATAATGCAAAAATAGAACCATTTACATCTATCCTCAAATACTTGAATGGTTCCTTTCAATAGTATCACTTCTAGTCCTTGAGGAGTTACAGTTACCTATGCTAACTGTTTTTTGGCCCCATGATTATACATAAAAAACCAGAGCCCTGAGTCTGGTTTACAGAAAATAAACAGACTGATGGTGCATGACAGAACCACAACATCAGTAATGTATTCTCATGAGAACTCAGTGATTTATTGTTGAAGACCATATTTCTACCATTGATCGCATTGCACTGATTTACAATGTTTGTGGAATCTTTACATTCTTGACTTCCCATTGGGCAAAGTGCCCAATCAAGCATGCATTTAGGGGAGCTGCTTTAAATAGACAAGATTACCACGTGTTCTCTCTAATATGTCTAGTGATGCAGAATGGGCAAAACGTACTAAAAGACAAAATTGTGTGGAATTCCCATAGGTTTCAATGCACTACCTTCACACATAACACCGCTTTATTTGTTAACAATCCATCTGATCTATTATGTCTAGGATCCTGAAGTGTACTTGCCAGTGGTTAGCTACCTTTACATATGCATCAGTAAATAAATACTGGTAGTACATTGCTGGTTGCCGCATTGGGTGGTAGTTCAGGATCAATGTTAGAACTTGATAATAGTAAACTAGTTTACATGATGGTAAAAACAAAGCGTCAGCATATCATTCACCACATCATTTCTCATCTTGCTTTTTTTTATCCTCATTTTATTCTCAATAGTGTCTCAGATACTAGTAAAAGGGCTCAATGAGTAGATTCTTAGTAGTGTCTCAGATACGAACAAAAGGGATCAATGAGTAGAGTCTCAATATAGTGTTAGATAATAGCAAAAATGTTCAATGGGTAGATTCTCAAAAGAGTGTAAGATACTAGCAAAAGGGTTCAATTAGTAGATTCTCAATAGGTGTTAGATACTAGCAAGGTGTATCAAATAAAGATTTGTAATCAAGTGTTAAATAAAAGTGAGAGGAATCAATTAGTGGTTTTCATTATTGAGTGTTGATACTAGCCAGGAGATTCAGTAAGTGTATTTTCAAACTAGTGTTAAATAACCTCAAGCGGATTTGAAATAAAGATGTACATTTGGCCATTGTTTTCTTTATGGTTTCACTTAGGAAGCAGATAAAAGTTACCTAGAAGAGCACATGCAATTTATTTTACCCATACTGCAGTTTTCTTAAATGTCTTAGTTAACACCTCTTTGTTATATTTTCTAATCTATTTCCAGCTTGCCAGCAGTTAAACGTTTCATTTTGAGTACTCTCGGCTGGGTTTGCTTTCATTATATCAACAGGTTCACATCACTTCCCTATTTCAATTTTTGTAACAGTCCAGTTTGGCAAACAGTTTAATATCTTCTTGAATTTGTTGCCACTATTGCACACAGGACATCTCTTTCAATATAATCAGAGGAGTTGTCCTAACGGCTAGGGCGCTCGACCTCGGACCTGGGGATCTGGGTTTGAGTCTCGGTAACGACGCCAAAACTTCCTGTGATTCTGGGCAAATCACTTAATCTCCCCGTGCCTAAAATTAATGTGTGTCCGTCCCTTAACTGGTGCTATGTAAAGCGCTCTAATACCTGATTCGATTTGGGTCTAGTTAGCGCTATATAAAACTCTGCAAAAAAAGAAAATTATTGCTCTATTAATATATCTAAGATCAGTGTATTGTGAGCATATTAAATACGAGTGGTGGATATACCATATGACTGTACATTCTTGAGTCCAAAATGAAAAGCAGCATTAAAACTTTTTCAACAAATCTCAATAGTTCCGCTGTGGAGTGGTATGCACGCAGCTGTCTTTATGCCTATCACTGACTTAGATTGATCGTCCATTCTGTGGTCTGTTGTTGGTGTCTGCTAGGAAATCAAACTCTACCTAGAAGGTAAGAGTGATTTGGTTTACTCAGTTTAACAAAACACGGTGAACAAGACAGTTATCATTTTCATATAGTGAATTTACTGTACCCTATACTGAGTATTGCATAAAACGATAGAGGATTATGTAGGTGCAAATGTGCAGTGGTCTAACTGTCAATTTCTTTTTTTATAAGGTAGCTTAAGAATGATTATTTTCTTGGTATAAATAGACTCCTCTTCCATTACAGGTATAGGTTTCCTGGTTAGTCCATTGTTTAATGTTTCCCTGATGATAATGGTAATATGATTTGATTCCCATAATCGGTTTCTTGAAAATGTCTATGTGTGTATTATTCAACATGGCCAGAAAGATGTTGTGATGTTGTGGTATATTCCTGCAGAATGGCATATTGTGTCTATCAGTAGAGAAGTATTGTAAAGTAGACTTTGAAGATGTGCAGCTGTCACCACTGGTTTCCTCTGTCCCTTCGATAAACAGTGCCATACAGCTCTTGGCCTTCTTTATATGTAGATGCAGAAATACTCTTTTCCCCAGGGCAATAAGACAAACCATGTGAAAACCCTCCTGGCGCTCCAGCTTGCTCACAAACTGTTTTTTTTTTCTGTGTGGTATGTCCGCCATTGCTCTTTGTTCAGGTCCTCGTTTGAGAAAAAAACATGCAAATTCCTGGACTAGCAGACTTTTTAACCACGTTGTCTACCTCAGGGGCCTTTCACTAGTTCCACTTTTAGCAAAGGTGATTGAATTTGATTAATTTGAGTATAGTTGACTCACTATCCAGTTTACACGCCTTCTTAGAGTTTGACTGCAGAAACACACATTTATTTACTGCTTGTTGTTCTAACTTATTCCTCCAAATGAGGGATCTTCCGTTTGAAAAGGTGACTTTTTGAAGTCAAGGAAGTCCTGAGGAAACAATTCCAACCAATTGTTGTCAGTATTGAGCTTGCCAAGCTGAGGGAGCCTTTAGACTCCAACATATTTTGTCAGTAGTCCTTATTATGCGAGTTTTGCCTGCCCTAGGTGCCCAATTAATCTATCGTGCATCACCATATTTTACTCTTTGTTTGTTTATTATCAACACACTTCTCATAAACAATTTTAGTTTACTCTGTTTTTCTGTTGACTTTGACCATTTTTGTGTTTGTTATTCTCCTGGTTCCCTTCTATCTGATAATGGCAAGATATCACTAGGGTTCCTTGTTCCCAAGCATCATGTTGACACAATTAAGGAACTCTACACTGATCATACACCAAAGTAGGAAACTCCCCTAAATATAGTTGCCAAATATTGTTTGCTTCTCAGTTGACCCGACTTTGTGGGATACGCCAGTCCCATTCATTCTTTTCCCAGGATATTATTATTAGGCAGACCTACTTAAGCAAACGGGAAGACTTGTCTTATTGGTTGGTGGAGATGCACAGAACATATAGCATGCTTGCCAGTTCACTTGTATTTCCACATCCATTCTTACATCTGGTCTTGTGTTTTGTATTTGTATTTCATATGTGAGTATTTTCAGTGCTGTTTGTTCTCATTCGTGCTTTGGTGATGCCTCCCAACAGGGGTCAGTTCTGGACGTGAAAATGGCGCCAATTTAACCTAGATTGGTTAATTAATCCTGGAGTCTAACCTCGTCCATAAACAGTACCACTGAAGCCTGGTGGCACTAATGAAACTTTCTGTAGTTACTTTTAACCTGTTGTATCCTTTTATGCTTATCAATGCATGCTAATGCTCATATTTAGCAAGCCGTACTCACGTCTTCAGTCCCATACAAGTAAACCATTATCTCATTTTAAGTCTGACTTATTTGTTGTGCTGAAAATTGATTGATAAATCCAACTAAAAACTAAAGGGCCAAATTAATGCATTTCTGTTTTTTTTTTACTTTCCGCAGGGACATTTTACGAGTTGGTGTCACTTTAGCAGGTCATCAGAAGAAAATTCTCAACAGTATCCAAGTGATGCGAGCACAGATGAATCAAATACAGTCCGTAGAGGTTTGATGGCAGTCAGTCTTTCTGCTCTTCTTCTGAAGGCCGTGCCTGTGACACTCTCCTCTTTGATATGTCCACGCTTCCATGCCGACAGCCTTCCCTTTCCCACAGAGACAGGATCGGATGCTGCTCTGAGGGTCAGCCACAGGAAGAAACCAAGCTTAATCACTGTACTGAGATGTCTTCTGGAACTTCTTAACTGAAACAATTAATAAAAGAGTCAAAATAATAAAGAACAAAGGGAAGTGATAAAGAATTGCAAATATTCAGGAGAAAACCTGTGATAACATTTTTGAAAACTAAAAAAAAAGCAATGGCATTCTAGAAAAGGGCTCTGCGATACCAATATGGGAGATTGGGCGTATTAGCTTTCTTCTCCTTCTGCACAAAATGATAAAATTGCCCGAAAGTGTGGGGCAACTTTTGGCCTCGCAGAAAAAGGACACTTTTCCAAGAACAAGAAAGCAAAGAAGGAAAGGGATGTGAGATATTCTTGCAGAACTCTCATTTAGATGCCAGACATATCTGCAAATTGCACCTGGTCCTTGGATCGGTCCAGAACCTCTTTGGGCTCGTTTGAGTGGCATAGGGGACTGAGTGAGTGCACTTGACTTTTTTCCATAAAATGGACCTGTTGCATCTCTGACTCAAACTCTTCCCCAGGAGGTGTTGAACCTGGGACATCTAAACAATGGACAGATGATTTCTGCGGAGGGAAGGAGCTTTGTAGACCCTTCGTAGGGGATAAACAGACACTTTCTTTTTAGCTCTTACTGTCTTTCTGACTTAAAACAGTTTTGTGAGTTTTACAAGGTTCCACCTATGCCACACCTCTGATGGCATCATCTCATACATATCACGTGCACAAGACCTTTGGTGATGTCATCACTAGTTGCCAATGACCTGTTTCTCAGAAGCCTTCCCAAGTACAGTATAGTAGATTTTAATTACAAAATGCTGAAGTGTAAAATTTCTTTTTTGGTCGTGTTGTTGAAGGTTTGTTCTCACCCTATATGTTTACAATCTGTGTTCCATTTTTTAAATCTTGAATTATTTGGTACGACAAACATTTGCATCACTGAAGATCCGAAGACTCTGCCTAACGTGAAAGTTCCAACCATTTTTTCACCTAGCAAGAGAGAGTGCCAAGGAAAGATTCTTAATACATGTCTGCTTAGTTTCTATTGCCTGGTAGAAAGTTGAACCCCACCAGATCTAGGCACCATCAGCCACAGCCTACAATAATGACTGCTTGGTAGTTGGAGCATGCTCACTACAAAGAGAGGGGCTCCCATTTATTTTATTTGTGCAGCTTATTATATAAGCTCTTCAGAAATGTATTGCAGCCTTTATAGGTGAGGAACCGAGAATGGATTTGGCCCCATGGGTACAGGTGAAGCGCAGTCAACCTGGAGCACAAACATCCCCTTCCCAGAGCAATGCTCCAAACTGCTTGGGGAAGATGGTAGTCAAGGCCTGAAATTGTAACCAATTTTCAGAAGAATGTGAAATGGGCGGAAAAGAGCTTCACGGTTCAGAATTTTGTTGATGGAAATGAACACAAGCTAGGGCAGGCTATTTGTCCTCACTTTCTGATTACTGACTGGTGCCGTGGTGGCATCTGTTCCAGACCAGCTCCAGACCCACAGTATTTATGTTACTTAATGAGATATTTTTATTGTGATCCAAGAACCTCAGTCTATAGAGCTTGAATGAAGAACGTAGCCTGAGCCTCAATCTAAGTAATATGAAATTAATGTTAACTTTAACACATAATATGTAATAATAATTTTAATATGAATAAGAAAAAACATCCCTCTACGGGCTACAGACATAAAATGCATCTAAACACCTTGAATGAGGGTGGCTTATGTTCTACAGTTGTTCTCCATGATTTGACATAGGAGTGGAAAGGAAATAGCTATATTTTTTGCTATTCAGTTTGAGGTTGAAAAAAGATTTATGGGGTCTGTAAAGTGGTGCTCCTGCCATATGTTGCTGTATTAATAAACTAGTTAGCACACCATATCAGATAGATTACGAATACAGGATGACTTTTAGGTACTCCCTGTCGAGGACAGAGACTGTTCTAGCTAAATGCTGGTCAGATCGACTCAAAATATTTGAATAAAACTGTTCCCATCAAGGTTTACTCAGTTCAGATGTTGTCACATGTTGCAAACCAGTTACAGATAAAAGGTGAGAGAACATGGTTATGGTCCTGACAAATGTAATCTATGTTGTACAAAATCAAGATTGTCCTTCCTCTGATGATTTCCGTGAATGTCATTCTTCTGTATTTTGTTCAGGTTTAAGTTCTTTGATTATTTACCATAGGATGTCCAAGATATTTATTTTTAGTCTGGTTATGTTCTTCAAGTTTTCAGTGAATTAACTGGACAGGTTTATAATACAGGTGTTAATAAATGAACATAATGTCTTTATGGAGATACAAACTTGTTGAAGCCCCAGCTCCTGGAGTGATCGAACCTCCCAATCATGACTTCAGTTCCGTTACTTTTACATATAATTTGGGTAGCTGTATTTCTTTGTTTTTTATGGCGGCAGAAACATTTTGGAGCATGCCACAGGATGAAAATATCCCTTACCTGGATTTGTTCCTGTTGCAACAAGTTGGCTCCACTGCTGATGTCACGTCCTGTTAGGCTTCAGTGTGAAATCCCTTTGCCCTCTTCGAGCTCTTAGGCAGTGTTGTGCCCAAGGACAGAGGCAAAATACCAGATTATTCAGTTTGTAGGAATGATTGGATGAAATTTGTTAATCGTTATAACCCCAGAACATTCATCTTTGTCACAGAATTTGCTCACATTTGAAAGAAAGACAGTTTCTTAAAAAGACTAATTTCTGGTTCACTAGGACTTGTTTACAGTTGTTCATGTTTCCAAGGTGCTTAAAAAGTGACTCAAGATATGGCACACTTGGGTTGCCACCACAGTAAGTGACCGAAGTGGAGATAACCTATGGTTCTCTTCCCTGGAAGCTTCTAAATGTTATCAATGACCGACATTGCAGTGCTGTGTCATTCTCAGACTGCCCTAATAATTGCATGGCAATGAATGACTACAACAATATATTTTTTCTTGCCATCTTCTAAGAGAAGAAGCACTGCTGTACCTCTGGTCGAATAGCAGTATCATGTCAAAAGTGTGAATTTTGAGCAGGGCGGTTAATATAGGGCCAGGACATTTGGTGTTAGATTGTCAAATTTAGCAGGCAGTGGCCTTCATGTTGACTTTTGAGCCCTGTTAAACCCATAGAAACAAAGACTTAGAAATAATTGATGTGAAGTGGGACATTCGCGATACAACATACACTTATATAGAGTGTCAGAGTAATGTTGTAATCATCAGCAAACAGACATAGTAAATGGCTCGGTGAGTTCAACACTCACCACTGACATTCATTCTGATCCGCTGGTCAGGAATCCAAATTCTGGCCTGGTCAACTCAGCCTTCCATCCTTTTGAAGTCTGTAAATGGAGTATCATCCATCATCTAAAAGAATGTGCAACATCAACCACTGTTATGTAAAACAATGAAGGCTGCGTGCCTAATAAGTAAGCCTGTCTTGTATCTTAGCTTCAATAACACAAGTTTTCTCATTAAAAACTGGTGGAAACGGGGGATAAATATAACCATCCCTCTAAAATCTTAAGCTTAAAATATGCAGGAAAGAAAACAAAATATATGTCTACCTAGAAGTCATGGGAGATGTGTTGAGGGTTTTGTGTAGTAGATGGGATTAAAAAGTACCAGGTCGTTTCCCGTCCAGTAGGGTGAAGTTGTGTTAGATCCAGGAAAGCAGTGCTAAGGACCTGAAGATAGAGAAGGAGTTGTCACTCACAATGCAGAGGACCATCAAACTGAAGACTTGACGTCTCGATTCCGGTGCTATTGGAAGAACACATGTTTTTTGCAAAACCCGAATTTCTGGAGTGGACTCAGGTAGTTTACAAACGATTATGAGTGCCCACGTATTGGAGAAAAAGTAGCAGTTATCCAGATAATTTCCTATGTATGAGCTTTGTTAAAACAAAATTAAAAAAGATACGAAAAAGGAAATTAAATTATGTGAGAAGGTAATGTGAGCATAGCCAGTTCTAAAATTAACTGTGCAATACAAATGTGAAAAACATGTAAGACTTTATTTCATATGGCGACAATGTTCTGATGTAGTTCATTTGCTGTACATGGACATTTCTCTTACCTGCAACACCAAGAACGTGTCATTATACCGAATTTTTGTAACTCTTTCCATGAGGAAAAAAAAGATGGCCGCCGCTGTGTTTGTTTACATCCTTCAACTCCCAGCATGCTCCACAAACAGAAGCAACAGTTCTCCTCACTTCACCCGTTTGAAAAGAGATATAGAAAAAAAAACTCTTGAGTTTTGTTTTTGCAGTACATTTTCAGGAATCTCAAATGCCGACTGTACCGGAGGAGTGGGAATAGAGCATTTTATTTTGAAAATGTGAAAACCCATTGATTTCCGAGAAGTATGACTGTGCCACTGATTTTTAACAATTGTTTTCCATTTTGGTGAAATTACACTATGGGTACAGTCAGCATTAAACTTTGAAGTGTATTAGTTGGATATTCATTAAACAGTAACATTTGTCTAATACTGGTGGTTCTGTATGAATGTGTTACTTTTTAAACTACAGGGGTGCTGGACTTAGAAGCAGCAACGACCTGTCACGTTTTCATTACCAGTGCCTTTAAGAATGGTGTCGAACATCTTTAACAACGAACAATCACTTAAAAAATAGTTCTGTCGACCAATATCCAATATTTGTATTTTACCTATTTTGGTTAAGTTCTATGTTTAGTGTATTGCTTGGTAAAATTACCTTAGTTAGGGAACAGGAAACGCCTCTGTAAAAGTGCTGAACACATGCCCAGCGTCGTTGTAACGAGCCATGAACATCTGTGAAGCTGCATGACTAATGAAAATGGCTCCAGCATGTGGTTGAAGAGACTTGAGTCTGGCATCTGATATTCATTGACATAATGATTATTATATTATTAATTTTGGCACACATCCAATTAATCTTACATGTATGTAGTCTAGTGCGGTTAAAGAGAATCTTACACTATTTATGTGTTCACTATCAAAATACATAAAAAAGGAAAGTTCTGCTATTTTACAAGCAACCCTTTCTCATTTTTAGGTCGAGCAGACCTGCATTCAATGCGAAGCATTTATTGCTGTCTGCTTCGACAACTATTGTGAGCCGTTTTCGGGAATGTAGACACGAGTCAGACGTGCGCTTTTGCAGTCTCAGTTTTGACCGCGGGAGCACGCTTCTGACCCGCGCTTGCGCAGACGAACTCACAGCCCCTGCTTTCGCTTCGCTCGCATGCATTAACGGCGCACACACACAGACACAGCCAGCCCCCACCCCTCTGCATGCACGCACGCACACATACACACACACACACACACACACACACAACACTGCGATGCCTCTACTTTTTTTCTCTGTACCCCCACGTTCTTCCATTCCCCATAGGGGGCTAACATCCAAACTTCTCGCCTCAACACGTCTCCCGACACAATCCCACAATTCCTGCCCCCTACACACACCAACTCCCAACTATTTGCACTACACGTTAGCTCGGTGTCAGATGTCCCTGCCCACACCTCCCAAGTTAACACAATTCACTCCCCTATTCCCAACCCTTCCTTGTATCCCCCTAAATGTCTAAAGCTCCCGACATCTTCCAGATACCAACAGTCTCCGCGGATTCCAAGTGCCACTCTTCACATCCCAAAGAGTTACAAAGTAAAACTAATTCTCTACCGCCCGTCGTTCGATCTTCCAGGCAAACGTCTACCTAGAACCTGTAACTTATGAGAAACATAATTTTTCGGCTGTCAAAGATCCGGAGCGCATTGTGGAGAATGTGGGCGTGAAGGTCGAAAAAGCTATGATAACTGAGGTGAATGCAATTACAATTAACTGCAGAATCAAAACTAGAAAGTCTGTAACAGTCAAATGCATTTAAGAGCCCGGGGAATTCGTCCACTCTTCCGTGGATCCCCTCTTCTATCCGCCTTAGAGCACACAGTACACGTCCTCCCCCTGCAGATCTCCACCGCGGCCTACACCCTTCTGTGCCACCCTCCTCCCACCCCGTAAAGCCCCCGTGCACTAACATCTGTGACTCACCCTCCAGCAGCCGGGTGATGAGGCTGTCCACGTTCAGTTCTCCGTCCGCCATTTTGGGGCCCTCAACCCTGTCTCCGGGCCTCCCTCCGCACCAAAACGAAAAACAGCGGCCGCGCGCGACGAGGCCACAGCAACAGCGGCCACGCAGACCACGCCCACTGGCGATGCGCGTGCGCAGTGAAACCCCGCCTGCCTAGGGTAAGCCGCCATCATCGTTGATGCAGCTGTCACGCTGCCGCTCCGCCCCCTTTAGTTTTAACTCGCCTTTTATTTTTTGTGCGCACGCGCCTTATTTCCCGGCAAACTAAACCTTGAAAACACAAGATGGAGGTGGTAACAGCCATGACTGAGTCACGCGAAACGGCACGGCAATGGTTTCCCGTGTTTAAATGCTTTTGCCCAGGGTTAAATTTGTATTCCCACCTAGAAGAAGCAACGTGCACGTGCACGTAAATACAACACATATTGCATTACAAATGCTATAGGTGTCACATTTGCAAAAGTTAAAACTATTGCAATTGTAAATGACAAAGCTATTAATTTAGCTATTTTCAAAACCAACACATAAATACAAAATTTGTCATTTACAATACCAATAGCTCAAACTTTCCTAATGCGAGACCTATTGCATTGCAAATGCTTGTTTAAACTTACTTTCGAGATAGAGAGAGAAAGAGAAACACTTGTGTGCGCACACCCCACTTAATTAGGAAGCTGGTGACCAAAGTGAGTTATAACAAGATGTAGTCTTTCCACGGTTAGGACAGACAAACGTAAACAAAGGGATAACAATTGGATTCACCACTCAATCTGGTCAAAATATTTTTATTTGTGCACAATACTATAACGTTTTAGGATGAATTCTGCAACTGAGGTTAATGATGCGGTTTGGTCAAATTTCCACACGAGGCCACTGGCTGTCATTTGTACCCGGAAGTGAAATGTTTAAATATGTTTACCAAATACATTAATTAACCACTCCATTACAACTATAATTTCAGTTTACCTCAAATGGCATTGGTCCCCCTAAACCTAAACACACAATAGCAGATCATCTTTGAAGTATCTACTCAAGCAGTGATATTCATAGAATGAATTCTTCTGTTTACTTCATATGCTGTCTGCGGTGCATCTTAAACTAATCTTATACATAGCCCAGCTAATAGAATCCTGGCTCAGTAGTGTGATGAACATTGTTCTTGTGATCATATATCCATTAGTTATAGAATACTTAGGGAAGATATGAAGGAAGGGAAAGGCAATAATAGGCCATAGTTTGGGACAGCTTCAAACTGAAACTAGACCCCCAGTATAGGGTGACCAGACGTCCCGGATTTCCCCGGACGGTCCAGAATTTTAGAGAAGTGTCCAGGTGTCCCGACACTTTTCTCCAAATTGAAGAAATGTCCTGGTTTTTGGCTAGTGCCTGTGTTATTTAAATAAACGTCCTTGTTTTTCTCTAGTGTCTGTGTTGAGTATGCGCACTGGTGTAAAATAGATGTGCGCATACTCTTGTTCCAATGCTGCACAAGTTACGGTGTTACATGAAATAGGTGATTGTTTTAATAGAAAGGCAAATCCTTTGAAGAGAGACATTTCCTCCCCAGGTCTCCTTTCTTTCTACAATGCAGCAATGTCATTTTGCCAGCCATCGGGACATAAGAACGCCTTGGAACCACCAGTGACCGGGAGTCAGAGGTCACCGCAGCAAGATCCAGCCAGCCAAATGCCTGATCCTGCTCTGCCCTTTAACGGAGCTGCGAACTGCATCTGAATCAAGCAGCTGCGAAAAGTGAAAGGGGCCTGGAGTGGAACCATCCTGGATGACCATCCCCAGCCCTAACAGCACTAGCAACTCAGGACCCAGACTCCACATCAGAGCAGCCAGGAATTTGATCCTTGATCAGGCACACAAGACTCACACATTGAGTATTCAAATGCCTATAGGACACTTTCTCTTTATTTCCACCCCTCCCCAGAAAATACAATGACCATTTGTTTAAAATGTCATGGGCACATGTCGGAGGTGCGTGTGAGTGATTGATGAGAATGAGGTAAGTGTGATAGAGGTCATGGATTTTTGAGTGACTGAGGGTTGTCAGTCCCTCAGACACTGACTGATTTAGAGGTGACGGAGGATATATTTATGGGGTGTCCACTGGAGGAAAAAAGAAACTTAACAATTTCTAGGATGGACTCATGAGATGTTATGGGGCTTGCTTGGTGGGGATTGATCCCTCATCCAAAATGTTCCTAAGGGACTTTTTACGTCCTGAAGATTTTGCACCTTCATCGTACTTTGAAATAGAGAACGGAAAATATACCATACAGCTCTGAGACAGTTTTTCCCATCTGTTTTTTAAGCATTCTCTATAAACTAACCTAAGTCTTGAAAATGATGAACCCAAAGCCCACATCTATTTACTATCAGTTGCCATATCTCCCACTGACTCACAAGTTTAAATATGTACAGCATGTAAATGTGTCCCAAATGTATGTTTTTATTTTGTTTGGGTTCAATCACTCAAGGTTTCTACATCGGTATATTATTTCTACGTTATCACTCTACTGCCATGCACTGTGAGTTGGCTGGTCAGGACACTAAAGAAATGTCATTACACTCCAGGACACTTCTGCGCATCACTACAAGGTAGAAGTCCTAAAGAAAAGTATGTTAATTCCACAGACACACAGGGAAACTGGACCCATTTCCAGGGAGATACGGGGCCATATGTATCAAGCAAATTTGCATTCGCAAAGGCCGAAATTTGCGAATGCTAATTTGCTAAATGGTATGTATGAAACATTTTGGCTGCAAAATAAGGAATCGCAAAAATTGCCATTCCTTATTTTGCGATTGCACTTAAGGAATCGCAAATTTTGCAATTCCTTAAATGCAATGTATCAAAGAAAAAATAATTCAAAAATGCCCATAAGGATTCGCAAATTACCACCAACTTCTAGTTGGTGGTAAGTTGCGAATTCTTTAAAAAAAACAATTTTTTTTAAATCCAAAGGTGCCATATGACGCTCATACATGCCCTTAGGGCATGTATGTGCGCCTTGTGCCCCCACATGTCATTTTCAGGGGTGCAGCAGGGTGTTCTTGAGACACACCTGCACCCTTGAAAATATTCCTAAATTGCGATTAGCAAATTGCTAATCGCAAATTTCCCCTTCATTCCGATGGGCCTCCTGGCCCATAGAAATGAATGGGAAATTTGCGATTAGCAATTTGCTAATCGCAATTTAGGAATGTTAAGGAATCGCTAAAAAGAAGCGATTTCCTACATACATACCATTTTGCGATTTCTAAATAGCGATTCCTTAAAAATCGCTATTTAGAATTTGCAAAACGGAACTATGATACATATGGCCCTTGGTGCCTATATAAAGATCAGGCAGTCACTTTCAAGCTCAGGAAGACTTGGGCTGTCTATTTGCATTTGTGACAGTCGAACCTCCTCCTGCCTTCCTTCATATGCAAGAATCTCTCTTTAATATGAAAAGGGATATCATGGTCAATTTGTTTTCTTAAAGTACGCAAAAAGTGATGGATGGGAGTCTTGACACTGCTCCAATGGGATCAGTCCAGCCAGCCTGCCAGGCTTTGTGCTCCCTGAACCAGAACATAAGCAACCCAGAACTGGTTTTGCCCTAGTTAGAGCTCAAAAACCAGGTATAACTTGGTTCCAGTGACATACTGATTTGCATATGGATGGGTCCAAACTGAGGTAGCATGGTGTGTAAAGTAGACTAGGATGTGGGGAGGAGTATTTTACATACAGCAGTGCCTGATTTTGATGACTACTACATATGTATGTTGCTTTATTTAATAGGAATACATACTGGAGTTTCAAGGCAAGGGTGGTCACCAACTACAGGAGATGTTGAGGCAAAGTCTGGTAAAATGGAAAAAAGTTTACAGCCAATTAAAGACATCTGATTTGACGTCTAATTCTTCATATGTGTTTGTGGAGGCAGCTGTCATTGTAGTCCCTTTTCTATGTCAATGACAGGTGTCAAATAGTCCTACTTTTATGTTGAAGGTTGCTGCAAACTGTAGTCTTACTTCTGTGTCTATGGCTTGTCCCGGTTTTTTGTTTTCAGAATCTGGTCACCCTACTCCAGTACTCCTCTGTTTAGGAGTTGTGCGAATGGGGATTTCTATGACAGTGTCCCCCAAATGCTTAATCAATTGCCTTCAACAATAAGGCCCATGAGCTCTTTGGTTACCCGACTACCCTAGTCAGTTTTTAACATAGGTTGGAAGTATCTTCAAATTATTTTGGAGCCTAAATAATCATTTATCATTATTATTATTATTATTACCTTCACATTGCCTCTTGCAATGAACTCACCTTCCTACAATTGTTAAAAGCCCACACACATTCAAGGGAACATATGCCTTACGTAATAATTGCAAAAGCATAATTCTTTGCCTATTGAATGTGTACCTTTTATCTAGTCTGGCCATATGGTCATACAGTTCTACCTAAAGATTCACCTACTCCAGAGGAAATTGTGAAAAGAGCATGTACCTAATCTTCCTTGACACTGGCAGCACTTATTTTAATATTGTCATTTGATCCTGATTGTGCTAGATTGTATCTGCGCATTACTAGTGCAATGGATTCCTTTATCGCACTTCATTCGTGTTTTATTGGAGTCCATAATTTATTAGCAGTGAAACAACTAAAAATTAATACATTAAAATGAATGAAGGAAAAACTGAAATCGTCATCTTTGATGCTAATAAGAGAGCACCATTTCTTGATCTTTAGATTTTGCCAATTATTTAGAAATAAAGAACTTGGTAGTCATTTTTTAATCCTGACTTGATATTGAAACATCAGGTCTCCGAGGTTGCCAAAGCTAAACATGTTTTGTGGGGGTGAGCCTTTTCAGGGGCTCACCTGGTGCAGGGGTTCATCCTTTTGCGCACTGGTCTTTTAGACTGACAAAGTAGAGATTGGCACGGAGGCTGTAATATCAAGAAAGTAGTTTATTAGGACTCATGAGTGGAACTACATCGATACAGAACCCTCAGGCATTGTATGAGGCAGCACACGGAGTACAGACACCATGGGCCTTATATACTATAGCAAGTGCAGAGTAAGCATGGAGGTTCAAAAAGAGGCAGTACAAGTGTACACACAAATAGACTTTTACATACAAGGGTATATGAGAATCGCTTAGTCAACAGAGTGGGAGGAGTTACAATGTTGCTGACATCAGTTAAAATAACCTGACAGTTAAATACATGACAGGTGCATCCTAACAGCTAAAGCCCCTCTAAGCAAGCGCAGTGCTCAGGCTCAATGCTGCATGAGCTAACTGGAGATGATGACTCAGGCAAAATAGAAAAGCAGGCAACAGCGAAGACGGGGAAACACATGGCTTAACCAAAATGGATGCTAAAAACAAAATGGATTCAGCTCATACTAACAATGATCTCTGCCAAGTTTCCACAGACGACCCTTTTAGCATTAGCTGAAGACATCTATGATTTAGAAGGAACAAACAAAACATCTTGTATGTCAATCAGCATCATTTGATTAACTTCTTGGTCCAATACATATTGGGCGTTTACATTCTTAATGTTGCGTTTGGTAGGTATACAAGCAGTGATACAGAGGGAACAAAGCACTGGACCACATTGTAGACATAATCAACATGATAGTAGGATCGCAAAGAAGATACATAAAATCGTCAATAGTTTCCAGCCCCAGTTAACAAATAGTGTCCATAGCCAACCGGTTAAAGTCTACGTTCCGGTATCAGGGTGAATCTCAGCAGCGATTTTATACAGTTTAGAGATTGCATCAAAAACTGAAGGGGCGTGATCAGGGTTATAAACACAACAACTTCTCCCAATGATGAGACGTGCACCACCGTGATCAGCCAACACAACAGTGAGGACCATTCGGTTTTGGAGCGCTACAATTCTCGCTATTTGCAGGTCTTCTGTGATGTTTCCAAGTGCCATAGCTGTCTGGTTGGTCACAGCCTCTACAACACGTGTCAAGCATCTGATTTTCCAACTGTTAAAGGCAGCACCAACAAAGAAGAACAATCCCAAATTAAAGCCAACATATTGCTGCAGTGCAGTGTCAGCCTGGTCCACCTCATCATGATTTATTGTCCTCTTATATCGGTTCTTGGAACTGATATTAAACAGTCTATAGTTCCTGTGATAGGATGCAGGAGCTAAAAAAACAGGTGGCAACAAAAAAGACACATAGCAAGTTCCTGACCATCCAATGGGTAGATGGTAGTATCCTTTATTCCCATAGATAAAGAAAGTATTGTGGGATGACATAAAGCTACTTTTATTCACCCCAGTAATGTTCAGTACCAAGGTACAGTCACTCTTCCCCACAGGAATATTTCCAACACTGTTCACAGACAAGTCTGCACGGGCTCTAGTAACGGCTATAACAGGAGGTCCATTTCCCTTAGCTGTTCGGGTGTTTGGGAAAACAAAGCGAATGGAGGAGTTTCCTCAGCGATACTTCTCCATCTCCCATACAGTTCCTTTTGCCTGTGGATCTCCTTCCTCATCAGGGTAACACACTTTATTTAGCTGAAAATTCAATCTCTCTAGATCAGCATAGGTGATATTAGAAACTTCAGAAGCCCACAGGAATGCGAACCAAGCCTTACAAGAGCCATTGTGTGCAAATGGCAGAGGAATGAAAGGTGTTTCTCCCTTTTTCTGATGAGCTGGCATTATTCCACACACCCAACAGTTGGTGACGTTTGTAGCATATGGGTGTGGTGCAACATCTGAATGAATGTATTACATTCTATGCTGCTGCTCATGATAGGGAAGGGAGAAATAATGGTGCTCAATGGGAGCTGGAGTTATGGCATTCAACGCTTGTCAAACCGGAGCCACTTCCTCTACAACACAAGCTATCGTAGCAATGATGATGACAACAGAAGTGAGCTCAACAGAAAACATGGCCTTTCTGTCACAAACTTTTGCAGCAGTCGATGTCCTCTCCATAGGCATATTTTATTTTGACGTTGAAACCACAAAGCAGATGGAGCTCTAAAGTCCTGGGCAGCCGTTGGTTTCTTCACTGAGAGTTTAGACTGGTGTCACTAGGAAAAAAGATCCCCCCCTCCTCTGCTCAGCCTTTCACTAACCCAGGACGGTTGCTCAACCAGTCATTTTCAGCATTGCAGTTTCTCTCAGGGGTTGCAGCTGATATCGAGATACACCAGGGATCGTGTGGTCCGGGAAGACTTCCTCAGGTCCTTCAGGTGATATGGCTTGGCCTCTCTATGTTCAGGATGTCTCGATGGTCAGTGAGTAGAGCGGGCCCACCAGGGTTGACATGAGGTACTGGGTTTTTAAGAACCGGCACAGAACCGGTAACCCAGCGGTGTCAGGGTACACCCAGAGACCTCGGGTTCTTCCTGATCCAGACCACAGAAACTCAGAGTCTTCTAGGTGAAGTCAAAGATCGATTTATTGGCTGCAACCAAGGTAATAAGTGTCCTAGAAGTACAACACACGGGGAAGTATATTCTCAGGAGACTGCTCGAATTTACAAAGTCAGGCTTCTCTCTTTATACAGAATATTCGGCTTCAGGCAAACATTCTTCGAATTTGCAATATATCATTTACAGGTTTTGGTTACAAAGGAAAAGCAGAGTCATGATGACATGTACATATTTCACGTCGTGCTGCCCACAACAAATCACCCGGCAAGGCCCAACACTTCATCAGATATCGGTGGACCCCCAATAAAACAGGCACCTCCCCACCATAAAGTAAGTGAAGCAAAAAGAGTAGAGACAGATGGGAGCAAGATACGGCAGGTGTGCGCGCTGAAATGGTTTTATGCCCTGATGCTATCTTGTTCGGTCACTGGGAGGGGAACTGACCTAACGAGTTCGGCCTGGGGCAATGGTTCCAACTTGCACAGGTCATAGGAAAGTCGATTAAGGAGTATGTGTCCTTGTGGAATTGAATTCAGCTGGATTAAGGCCTATGTAAAGGGCAACACATAAATGGAGGTCAAGGGTTCAGGACGTGAATGACGATTTCGAGGTGAAATCGTCACCCGAATATGCTGAAAATATATGTACATGGTGTGCTCGTCATTCTCGGTCTTTTGATACCAAATTCGTCATGTTTCGACGAGGTTTTAATTCTCGAGTCCAGAACGATTACATGAATCCAGAATCTTCAGAACCACAAACCCTCCTTTTGCCCTTACATAGGCAATTAATCTATCCTCATGTTAATCTGAGTCCAGATCCACATTCCTAAAGTCATTGAGATGTTGCTGTAACATCATTCTAATACTTAGTTCATCTCTTGACACAGGCTTCCTTACACATGTTGTAACACAGAGGCCACATATTGCAGGAGCACACTGTATGCACAGACAGAACAGGAAAAGAATGGCTAAGACCATCCCAATGACCATTAGAATTTTCCATCCCCAGGCGGATATCAGTTCCCAGAACCAACCCATTAACGACCAATCTCCTTTATCCACATGAATAGATTCGGAAATCTTATGTAGTTTGGAGATGGCCTGGTACACTGTTGGAGCGTTTTCAGGGATGAAGACGCAGCAACTCGATTGGATCAATCTGCATACCCCACCTCAGTCTGCAAGTATGACATCTAAAGCGACCCTGTTCTGAAGGGTCATAAGTCGATCCGACTGGAGCTCAGCAGTCAAGTTACTAAGGGCACCAGCAGTTTCAATCACGGTGGACTCAACTACCCTTGTCAATTGCCTAATGTTCCTGCTGTTAGCCATGGATCCCCAGAACGGCAGAAAACCTTTTGCAAAGTCTCAAAATTCTTGACCTGCAGTGTCTTCTTCACTCAAAACACCTCTAACTATCCTTGTCCGGTGGTAGTCTGCCGCTGCAGTGTAGGTGGGAGGCAACAGGAAGGAAACAAAACATGAGCCCGAAAAGTCAGGGGGCAACCATGTATAGGCTCTATCGTGGCAGATGAAATAGGTACCCTTAGCTGCTAAAAACGCAGGGGAAGTCTGAGATCCAAAAACATACGTTTCAGTACATACACTCTTCCCTAACTGAGCCCTGGGATTCGTGCCATTACCTTGCAGACACAGATGACCCTGATGGGGTACAATCCAAATCGGGGACGATCTCTTAGCTTGCTGTTTCTCACTCAGAGTAGCTCCATATCCAGTCATGTTCCATCCTATGTAGACTCGTGTCTCATCTCTAGGGATAGTCTCATAAGAAATACCTTCCTTAATCATGTCTACTATACCCTTGACTAGAGCACTTTTTCTAGGATTGTCTGTTACAGAACGCAGGGGGTAGATTTCGTGTGCATATATGAACATTGTCCTATATGCCCATACAGAACCATTGCGACTAAATGGCAGGACTAGATAAGGGATACCTTTATCCGTTGTGTGAGGCATAAGCCCGCACACCCAACAGTTAGTTGTGTTCATTACAAGTTGGTGTTGGTGTAACAACTGAACAAAAGAGTTATTAATGCAGCTGCAAAGATGGTGCTCTCCCGAGGACATCGATCTTCCACCACTCTTGCTCTGGCCGAGTTGCACTGGTTGCCCATTCAGCAGAGGATCCATTTCAAATCCCTGTGTACCGTTTTCAAGGCTGCACATGGCTTAGGTCCTAAACCCCTTCAGACCAAATTCAAGTGGTATGAACCTACACGGACCCTCCGTTCCTCATCCACCAATCTCCTTAGTATACCCAGGATCAGGAAAGCCACTCATGGGGGCAGAGCCGTTAGCATAGCGGCAGCCCACCTCTGGAATAGCCTTCCTCTGTCAATTAGGAAAACCAACAAACTGATGCTCTTCCGCAAAAGGATAAAGACCTGGCTATTTCCTAATGTCACACCTCCATAAAGCTTCTCCCCTCATTTCTGCCCTTACTGCTCAGCCCCTCAGATGCATTTTTCAGCGCCAGGATGCCCGTAGGGTTACAGCGCGCTTTAGAAATGATATAAATAAATAAATAAATAAATGAACTCCAATCTCCTATTGGATTCGTGGTCAGGCAGAGGGTGGAAAGAATGAGAGGAAACAGTGGGAGGAGGAATGGGTGATGCAGTGGGTGCAAATGTTACATGAAAAGAAAATAAGACATAACTTATCAAAAATATCATTACACTGAATAGCATGGAAATACACAATATTATAAAGCTTTTCCTTGTCATCACGTTGCACAATTTGTGCTTTAAGTTCGTTCGTTTGGCAGGTCTCTCCGCATCGGGAAACTCCATCCTCTCTAAAGTGCTGCCCGCGGTGGTAGGTTGCCTCTGCTAAGGGATGCTTCTGTCAGTCTAGGGCAACTCCCTTGGACCAACCAGAACTACCGACCTAACGTCGTCAGCTGCACCCCAAAGACTTTAATCAACCGCGGCCCTAGCAGCAGAACCCGGATGGCGGTTCGAAAAACAAAAATAAGCAAGTTTCCTAGATGGGAGAGCTGCACTTTCAAAAATAGTACTTGGGGGAAAAGAAATATCTCTTTTATTAGTCCATGGATCTTAGTCTCAAATTGTGAAGAAATTGTTTTATTAGTTCGTTTTTCTCGGTCTCAAATTATATAGTTGTTTCCCAGGTATTGTCTGATCCTGGAACAAAAGGTCAGTCTCTGTAGTGTTCAATAGCTTGGATGGTGGCACAGCCTTGTGCGAAATGTTCTCATTTTCTTGTTCAGAGTCAGTTCTTTCTACATGCAAGTCATTAAAAGGGACGGCATGTGACACGGTATCAGGTTCTGGGTCAGTGACACCCTTCTCATAGGGCAGAGGGAAAGGGATTTTCTTACAATGGATCCCGTGGACCCAGTTGGCCTTCCCCTCCACCCGAACAGCTGATCTTGTAGAAAGAAGGACGAGATGAGGCCCGGTCCACCTGGGCTGGTCGTTCTTCGTTCTTTGGAAGTTCCTGACAAGAATCCAGGAACCGGGGTCAATGGCATGACCCGGAGTCTCAGAGACCGGAGGCAGGGTGTTGTGGACCTGTTGATGCAAAACACGCAATTTAGCCGTCAATTCATACAGATAATTAAGCAAAATAGGGTGTTCAAGCTCGCTGAACTTGGTGGGTCTAGGTACTCCCCATATGTTGGCTGGCCGGCCAAAAACTATCTCATATGGACTAAGTTTCACTCGTGAATGCACAGTCATTCTAGTGGACAGGAGTGCTAAGGGTAGAGCATCAGGCCATTTAAGACCTGTGCTCGCTTGGATTTTGGCCAGTTTAAGTTTTAAAGTGCCATTGTAACATTCTACTAGTCCAGCTGATTGGGGGTGATTTGCAGCGTGGAACTTCTGCCGAATACCTAGCCCTTCACACACTCTCTTCATCACACGACCCACAAATTCACTTCCATTATCAGACCAGACCATTCTAGGCATTCCAAACCTGGGGAAGTACTCTTTCACAAGGGCTTTTGCTGTGGACAAGGCAGTATTGTCTTTTAGGGGATAGGCTTCTACCCATCTTGAGAAAGCACAAACAACAACGAGTACGTATTTTAAGTTGTTGCACCTCTCCATGTGGATGAAATCTAGCTGCAAAACCTCGAACGGATACGTAGGAGGCGCAAAATGACCAGCTGGAGTTGGGGTTCCCCTACCAGGATTGTGTTTCAAACATACCATGCAATTCTTGACAACATTCTCTGCACACTTGGGAATCCCTGAATTCTTCCATACTGGGGCCAACAACTCGCAAATCCCTTTCACGCTGATATGAGCCATTCCATGAGCCATTGTAACCACTGCAAGCACATATGCATCGGGTAACAACCATCTCTGATGCTCTGATAATTCAACCCAGCAACCATTTTCATCCATTCTACCCGTACTTTCTCTCCACGTGCTCAACTCTGTCTCTGTGGCCTCAGCTTGAATAAACTTCACACTCTCTATTGTGTCTTCACACATTCCAACATCACCAGTCCATCTTGCAGGGCCTGCAACATACATTCGGCTCATTACATTCTTTGCCGTTTCCTTCGCGATCTCATCAGCAAATGCATTTCCACGACCTACATCATCAGTCACCTTCTTGTGAGCACTACATTTCACAATCGCCATTTGCAGGGGCAATGTCAGTGATTCAAGAAGCTCATTCATTAATTGACCATGCTGAATCTTAGCTCCATGCGAAGTCAGGAATCCACCTTCTCTCCACAATCGTCCAAAACTGTGAGCCACTCCAAATGCATACTGACTATCAGTGTAGATAGTCACTTTCATCCCTTTAGACAACACACATGCTCTCGTGAGTGCAATCAATTCTGCTGCCTGAGCTGAATCATGCGGGACACGTGCAGCTTCAACAACTGTATGCAAAGTCGTAACGGCATATGCTGCAGTCGTGTCACCACTCGGGAGCTTGAAGCATGAACCATCCACCCATAATGTACCATCACATTCAGCAAGAGGAGTATCGGATAGATCTATTCTCCCTTTCGTCTCTTCCTCTGTTCTGAGAAAACAATTGTGCTGTTCTGAAACATCTGATTCCTCTGTAATTGGCAACAATGTAGCTAGGTTTAAGGTACTGCATCTTTTTATGTGCACATGACTCGCTAGCAGTGTCAATTCGTAGCTGGACAGTCGAGCACTAGTTAAGTGCTGTGTCTTGGTTCTATTTAACAACGTGTCTACTGCATGTGGGACCATCACGTTTAGTGTATTATTCATTACTAGACCAGCAGACTGTCGAATAGAGACAGCTGCTGCTGCTGTGGCTCTTAAACAACTCGGTAATGCTTTTGCCACCAGATCCAAGGTCGACGAAAAATAGGCACATGGACGCTGCCTACCCCCAAACAACTGAGTCAGCACAGATAATGCACAGCCCTCCTTCTCGTGGACATATAATGTGAAAGGTTTACTGTAGTCGGGGGTACCTAACACAGGAGCCGAACACAATGCTGTGCGTAATTCGAGAAAACTTTTCTGACACTCTTCAGACCAAGGAATGGGATTGGGTGTACTTTTACACGTTAACGCCACCAAAGGTTTGGCTAATAACGAAAAATTTGGAATCCATTGTCTACAGTACGATGTAATGCCCAAGAAAGCACGCACTTCTCTCTGTGTTCTTGGCACATTCAATTTCGCTATTGCCTGAATTCTTTCTGGGGTCAGTTTCCTTCCCTCCTTCGATAAGAGGTGACCTAGGTAGGTCACTTCTTGTCGGCAATATTGCAGTTTGGAAAGTGACACCTTGTGATGAAGATCACACAGATGACACAACAATGACAGCGTGGCCTTTTTACAAATTTCCTCAGTGTCTGCAGCAATGAGTAAATCATCCACATACTGTACAAGAATAGCACCTTCAGGTAAAACAATCGTATCAAGCTGTGTTTTTAGAGCTTGACTGTATATTGATGGACTTTCACAGTAGCCCTGAGGAGCGCGTTTAAAGCGGAAGCTGCAACCTCCTAAACTGAAGGAAAAAATATCCCTGCTCTCCTCAGCAATCAGGATGCTGAAGAAGGCATTCGTCAGGTCAATCACCGAAAACCAAGAGGCAGATGCTCGAATCATAGTCAATAATGTGGTAATGTCGGGGACAACTGGGAACTGTGGCACAACTATTTTATTCACCTCTCTCAGATCAATCACGAATCTATACACAGGTGGCTGGGAAGGGTCAGTTCGTTTTAAAACAGGCAGAACAGGACTATTGCAAACGTTGCCTCGTGTTTCTTCAATCACATCCTTTTCAATCAATTCGTAAACGATCGCTAGCAAAGCTTTTTCACCCTCACTAGAAATCCTATATTGTGGAATTCGTGGCATTTTAACATTGGCTTTCAATGTTACAACATATGGTGGAATTTCTAAAAGACCTACATCATTAGGACCAGCGGCCCAAAGAATGTCTGGAAGAAACGACAATTCTGCTGGAAGTTTATCCTTCGACAAATATATGGGAGAAACCACTTTCTTGCCTAAAGTAAGTTGTACTCCTGAAGGAGAACAGTACAAAGTCGCATACAATCTTTTTAACAAATCCAATCCTAGCAAGTTTTCACCGCAACCTGTTGTCAGAATGAGGGGTGCTTCGAATTCGCAAGGACCAACAGAAAGAGACAAAGGGTCAGAAATCGGATTTCCAACTGGGGCTCCAGAAAAACCTACAGAAACGTTCATTTCGCCAGACAAAGGTGCGCCAGGGAGTTTGGAGTGCATAATAGAACTCTTTGTAGCACCAGTATCCAACAGAAAAGGCTCTGACACACCTGATGTAATCACCTCGACGTAGGGTCCACTCTGATCTACTGGAACTGAAACAACTCCCTCTCTTTGTCTTTGGCTGTCCTAGCAATCATTACCCTCAAAATACTCATTCTCTGTATAGTAATCATCAACATATTATTGAGCTGTCCTGTCAGATGCGTTGTTCTGTTGATCAAACCTATTCATAGAATTTTGTGGTGGAAGGGGACGTGTGTTCTGGGGGACGTTTCCACGTCCTCTACCTCTGGGCGCTTGCTGAACACCACGACCTCTTACACCAGAAGCACCATTTGCACGCTGTAACAAAATAGGGCAACTATACTTAAAATGACCCTCTTCTTTGCAATATGAACACTGATTGGGGCCTACAGGTACACAGGGTTGAGTATACTCGGCTCTTTGCGAGTTCCTCTGATACTGTTGAGGCTGCTGAAAATTATTCTGATAATTATTTTGACCATTATTATTTTGATTACCACCACCACGTGGCGGATATGCTTGCTGTAGCAAAACCTTCGTTTTCAGCTCCTTAGTTTTCTTTTCTGCTCTATCTTTCTCGTCCTTGTCTCTATTTTCGTAATATTGTGCAGTATCCAATATCTGGGCTGAAGATGAGACTGCCCAAGAACTTTCTGAATCCTTTAACTTCTTACACAATTCTGGAAGCAGATTGTGCACGAATTTATCAACAAACAATCTCTGATCACCTTCTGTGGTCATATCTTGACCGCTGTGGTCGACAAATGTTTCTTCAAACCTGGTGAAGAAATCTGAGACTGTCTCTTCTTTCTTCTGCTTGCATGCAGACAACTTATCCCAATTTACACGTATTGCAGGCATTATCGTTTTCATGTAATCTATTATTTTACCAGGGAGTTCTGCTATCAAAGGCTCAGGCTTGGCACCACCAACTTGTCGGGCATCTGCAGCGGCAATATTAGCCCATAAGCCACCTAACTCTTGATCATGATCAGTATGACGAATTTTACCCCATAAAGGCTGTGGAACAACATTCCCAAATAGCATATCGATATCGGCTAAATTCATTATAAATGATCCAGCAGTTTGTGACAACTCTTTGTAATACCCTGCAGGATTTTTACGTGGATCAGGTAATGTCTGTTTAAGGGCTAAAACGTCAGCTCGCTTCCATGGGACATGTACCCATACACGCTGAAAGTGTGGCAAAATAGGTGGGTTAGCAGTTGTGTCACCCTCTCTCCACTGTGGGGGAACTTCTCTCATCGGGTATTGTCGCGCCTTTTTCCTACTAGATGCACCAGGCTCAGATTGTGACCCAGAACTGCTCCCCTTACTCCGATATGATAACAATATTTCAACTGCTGTCTCCACATCAGGACCTACAATCATGCCCTCTCCAAACTTAAACCGTACACGACACAACTCTTGCGGGATGCATTCCAGATCATTGTCCTCCAAATCCTCACAAAGGAAAACACACATCTGTTCAAAAACATATCTCTGCGTCGGTGCTTCCCATTGATGGAAGACTTCCATGACCGACTCTACATCATATTTTACGGTGTCCATAACCCATTTTCGTGCCAAACGATTCAGTGAGTCTCTTTCTTGATAGTCAGGCAGTCGACTTCGCAACTGTCTACGTTCCATTTTAGGGGTCGTAGTAGGCGACCCAAAAAGAGGTGAGAGAAGGTTAGTGATAGTGCTGGCCATTTTCTGCCGAATGGAAGGTGAAACTGAAGGAAGAACGGGTGGAAAAACGGGGTGAGATAAGTCAGAGGCAGAGATACCAGCAGAGGAGGCATCAGGAGAAATAGAAGGAGCACTAGGCAAAATCGTAGAGGGAGCAGTAGGAGAAGTAGAAAGTACAGTAGGCAAAATCGTAGAAACAGGTGTGATCGGTGGGCCTTGAGGAGGCTGCACCAAAGGAGTAGGAGCCAGCTGAAGAGTAGCTGGTGGTTGCTGCAGAGGAATAGGAGGCATAACAACCACAGGTTGTGCAACTATGGGTTGTGGAGGTGCCGTGGCATTTTGTGCATAGGGGGGTGGTGAACTTAGTAAGTGTGACATTAACGGATCTTTTTCGCAGCTCTTTTGCTGCCTCTTGCTGAAGAGACGGCAAAACTGGATAGCATTTATCCATTGCCATTTTACGTTGCCTGTGCAACTGCTCACTCATCTGTTCTTCTTCATTGTCTTTAAACTGCATAGCAGCTTGCATTACTGAAAGTCCTCCTTCTCTCTTATTTTTCTTAGCTAATTTGATTTCCTTTTGTTTGGCCTCCTTACGCCATAGGCGGAAAGAGTCGAACTTTGCCGGCCGGGCTTTCTTTTTGAAAAGTTTAACTTCAAGGTTATATAAGATTTCGGTATCAAAGCTACCATATTGGGGCCATTTTAAAACACCATCTTTTCTGGTGTATTTGATCCATACTTCGTTGTATGTGATGGGGCCTACCCCATGTTTCACATATAACTCGTAAGTTGGAGTTCCAACCGGAGGAACCGGACATGAGTCCTCCAATCGGGAGTCCCTATTATTACAACCAAGACAAAACAAATTTCCAAGTCTAAGACTAGGCATCTTCGCTCTCTAGTCTAGTTCCAAACTTCAAAGGATTATCGATTACGATATTTCTCATGAATACACAAGTCCCTTGGTTTTGGTGCTTGCAAGTACCCACAATTATCCCAAAGGATACCCAAGACTAAGACCAACTAAGGACTGGGAGACGCTCCACTTATACTTAACTGAGATATCGATGACGTCACCAGAAGACTCGTCTTAGTGTTTCACTCTACCAAACTTCAAGGGTCCAAATCAGGGCGATAGCCAGGGCAGCAGTCCTTCGTAGCCGTCGGGAAGCGGGGAACCTCGCAGCAAAGACCTTAGGACCACGTCGACATGCAGGGGTCGATGAGGTGGTTGGCCGTCCTCCGGAATTTTCACACGAAGCTCCTCACGAACCTCTGGCTGACTGGTACCACTGGAATCGCCCCAAACGTTGGGCGCCAGCTGAGGTACTGGGTTTTTAAGAACCGGCACAGAACCGGTAACCCAGCGGTGTCAGGGTACACCCAGAGACCTCGGGTTCTTCCTGATCCAGACCACAGAAACTCAGAGTCTTCTAGGTGAAGTCAAAGATCGATTTATTGGCTGCAACCAAGGTAACAAGTGTCCTAGAAGTACAACACACGGGGAAGTATATTCTCAGGAGACTGCTCGAATTTACAAAGTCAGGCTTCTCTCTTTATACAGAATATTCGGCTTCAGGCAAACATTCTTCGAATTTGCAATATATCATTTAAAGGTTTTGGTTACAAAGGAAAAGCAGAGTCATGATGACATGTACATATTTCACGTCGTGCTGCCCACAACAAATCACCCGGCAAGGCCCAACATTTCATCAGATATCGGTGGACCCCCAATAAAACAGGCACCTCCCCACCATAAAGTAAGTGAAGCAAAAAGAGTAGAGAAAGATGGGAGCAAGATACGGCAGGTGTGCGCGCTGAAATGGTTTTATGGCCTGCTGAGCCCTGATGCTATCTTGTTCGGTCACTGGGAGGGGAACTCACCTAACGAGTTCGGCCTGGGGCAATGGTTCCAACTTGCACAGGTCATAGGAAAGTCGATTAAGGAGTATGTGTCCTTGTGGAATTGAATTCAGCTGGATTAAGGCCTATGTAAAGGGCAACACATAAATGGAGGCCAAGGGTTCAGGACGTGAATGACGATTTCGAGGTGAAATCGTCACCCGAATATGCTGAAAATATATGTACATGGTGTGCTCGTCATTCTCGGTCTTTTGATACCAAATTCGTCATGTTTCGACGAGGTTTTAATTCTCGAGTCCAGAACGATTACATGAATCCAGAATCTTCAGAACCACAGACAGCACCTTTTTGCAATTCGTGGAATGGATCCAGTTCTTCCGATTGGTCAACCGGACTGCAGTTCTTGTTGCCAGGAGCACCTGCTCAGGGCCGCGCCACTTCGGTTCCAGGCTATTCGACCTCTGAAAGACTTTTACCATAACTTGGTCACCGGGGCGTAGATCATGGCCATCATGCTGTGACCTGTCAGGAAGAGCTTCTCGAACCTGTTAATGAATAGAAAGCAAGCTGTCAGTCAACTGAGACAGTTAGTCACTTATCAAGGCACAAGGTACATCATGTATAGGCCGTGGCTTAGGAATCCCCCAAATATTCATTGGCCTTCCAAATACCATCTCATACGATGTGAGGCCAGATCGTGTATGTGGCACTGATCTAATGGAAAGCAGGGCAAGGGGTAATGCATCAGGCCATTTCAGAGATGTGGAAGCCTGGATTTTAGCCAACTTAAGCTTGAGAGTAGAATTGTATTGTTCCACTAGCACTGTTGATTGTGGGTGGAAAGCAGCATGGAACTTCTGCTTGATTCCTAATCCTTTCAGGACATACTCAACAACTTGCCCAGTGAAATGAGGTCCATTGCCACTCCACAGGACTCGACAAACGCCAAATCGAGGGAAGAACTCCTTTAGAAGCACCTTTGCTGTAGTAAGAGCTGTATTATCTCTCGTGGCTTATGCTTCAATCCACTTACTAAAGGCACATACCACTACTAGGACATACTTCAGGTTATTACAGCGTTCCAGCTGGATGTAATCCATTTGCAGATCCTCAAAAGGTGTAGTCAGTGTGGCCAACCCTCCTATTGGAGTTTGTGTTCACTTTCCAGGATTATACTGGAGACAAACCAGATAAGTCTGAACTATCTTTTTAGCTGTGCTGGCAATTTCAGGATGATCCCACACTTGTGTAAGCAACTTTCCTATTGAGGATGCTCCAACATGTGCCGGCCCATGTGCCATGTGAATCATAGGGTGCAAATAGGCTGTGGGCAATCTCCATTTGGTTATGTCTTTATTTCTCCAACAGCCCTCATCATCCAATATTCCATCCTTAGACCATAGGTCTAATTCTTCAGCAGAGGCAGATCGCTGCATGTCTAGCACTTCTTGCCTGGCATCTTGCCAACGTTCAGCCTGTGAATTCACCACATATATAGATGTAGTGCTTTGCTGCATTGTAGTCTCACGGGCCGTGGGATTTGCGAAGGCATTGCCCTGTCCTATTTTATCAGTCACTTTCTTGTGTGCACTGCACTTAACAATCGCTATTTTCTTAGGATATGTCAAAGCCGTAAGGAGATTATGCACTGATTCTCCATGCATAATTTGTGTCCCATGTGATGTAAGAAAGCCTCTTTCCTTCTAGAGTAGCCCAAAATCATGGGCCACTCCAAAGGCGTATCGGTTATCTGTGTAGATGTTAACAGACATGTCAGTGCTAAGTTCACACGCCCTCGTCAGTGCTATCAACTCTGACTTCTGCGGGATGCGAGCTGTTTCGACTACCGTCTGAAGTGTTATGATTGCATATGCAGCTGATATCGTGCCATCTGGTAATTTCAAACAAGACCCATCAACCCACAATTCCCCATCAACACTTGAAAGGGGCGTATCTTGCAGATCAACACAACCCTTTGTCTGTTCCTCAGTAAGGAATATACAGTCATGAGACTCCTGTGACTGGGACTGAGTAGCTGGGAATGGCAATAGAGTAGCCGGATTAAGAGTCGAACATCTTTTCAAGGTGATTTGAGGGGCCAAAAGTGTTAATTCATATCCTGTCAAGCGAGCACTAGTTAAATGCTGTGTTTTGGTTTGGTTCCAAAGGGCATCAAGTGCATGGGGCACTAACACAAGCAGTCTATGTGACAAAACTATTCCCTCACTCTGAGGTATGGACACAGCTGCCGCTGCCACAGAATGAAAACACCCAGGCAATGCACGAGCGACTGGATCAAGGACAGCTGAAAAATATGCACAAGAACTCTACTTATCGGAGGCGGGCTTAGCGGCAACCATCATGGCCGCAACTTAGGGCTGCTCCATGACCCTCCAGTCCTCCCGCATACATCAGTCACAATTATCCGGTCAAAAGATGCAGAATCGCTAATGAGAGAATAAGCGGCACTGAATGAAACTTCCCTGAATAAAATCGGTGACGACGGGCAGGAGCTGTGTCGATTGGTGATTCTGGGCCTATAGCTGGTGTAGGCGGGACCTCGATTATTGAAGTGACCGACCGAGGAGACGAGGTAGCTGGCATGACCCACTCCCCCACCCTCAGAAGTACGGAGTGATAAATCCACAGAGCTCCGGAATCAACCGTAAGCCCCCCGTGACTGTGGGAAAATTAATCGGTGCATCGGATAGGAGAACAGCCCCCCCCCCCCCGAGCAGACGGGGCCGAGACAGCGGCGCAACTTACATGACCGAGCTTGGGCCCGGGTCGGCTGCAGTAGATGAATGAAAAGGGCCAGCGACCCGCCCGACAATCTCCTGGAACTTCGGAGTCGTCCGTGAGCCCCCCTCTGCGACTGAGAGGGACAACATTGGAGCATCGGCCAGAGAACTGCAGCCCCCAAGAGGGTGTGACCGTGACGGCCCTGAAACACATGCGCCCGTGCCGGGGCCAGGGCCGGCTGCCGGAGGTGGGTGAGGAGTCCCCGCGGCCCGCCTGATGTGCCCTAGTTGCTGTTTGGGGCCGCGGGACTAGTTTGAAGTAGCACAAGGTTAATATTTTCATGGATGACTGGCTCTGCCCTCACTGACACTGGAGCGGGCTGAGTAGTGCCTGCAAGTGACTGGCCCCACCTTCCCCTTGCACTGATGGGGATCGGAGCTGGATGTGGCCGCGATCTTGGGAGCATAGCGCAAAGTTAACCGCGTATGCGCCCATTGTGGAGCTAACAGAAGGGGACCTATGAAGCCCTACTGGATGCATCAGGTGTGAGCTACATTACACAGAGACTGTGCAGGCCCGCGGCTAGACCAGGCGATACAAATCTGTGCCTTGCTGGATCGTACCTTATTGACTGTGGCACTCCCTGGGCCTCGTGGCGAATGTGTGGAACTTTGATGAGTGCCCTTGCTGTGGTCTCTGGAGGCACGAGGAGTGGTCTCTCTGTTGTTCTTGCTTCAGTGTAGTCAACTGCCTGAGGCCGCATGCGGTGAACCAATCTGCTCCCCCGTTGTTCCTTTGCACACAGGTGGCCCAAGAGTCTGCCAAATTGCGGAAGCCCTCTGATGTCTGGAGGGCTTAATAGCTGATTACGTTCTGGGCCTGAGCGGTGACGACTCTGATTGGCAAACGGGTGGACTGTGATTGGGTCGCGCTCCGCGCCCGAATCGGCCTGCGTGGGGTTCCATGATACCTGCAGACGGCGACGCTCCTGGTGCACCTTTCCATTGCAAACACCTGATTACTAATCCGATCACGTAGCTTGCTATGACGGAGTTAAATCAGCGTCCTCCACCTCGGTTCGAGACAGACCCCCCACACCAATCTGACGACCTTGGGAAGACCCTGTAAAAGGTCAATTCCACCTAGCATTTCATCAGAGGATCCTTTCCAAGGCAATACCGAGACCTCGACATGTCCGGCACCAAGGGCACCAGAGTGTCTCAACAAAGTAGACGACCGATTTATCTGTCCGAAGACGGACCTTGCAGAGAAGAAGGGGACCGGCGACAAATCGCAAAGTGGAGCAGAGCAGGACTCCACCGAACCAACGATGAAGGACTTAATGGCAGCTTTCATAGGTGTCCGCACTTCTATTGACACTATTTCCTCGGAGGTGACGCTGATCAGAGCGGATCTCACAAAATACTGGGAGAAGGTCAAGCAATTGGAAATCACCACTGCCAGCCTTGTGGAGGACACCTCACAACTCCAAACGGACATCGGAGAGCTTCAATCATTTCGCAAATCCACGGAGGACAAGCTGGATGACTATGAGGGACATCTTTAATGCAATAACATCCGCATTCTTGGTGTACCAGAGAAATCGGAAGGGCCAACTGCTGACTTATTTATTGAGGAGCTGATCTCAACGAAGCTACAACCAAAGGGCCTTTCTAAACTGTTTGTGGTAGAGAGGGCCCATAGAGTGCCTGGGGGTCGCCCAAAGCTTGGGGCCCCCCCGGCCAATACTGGCCCGGCTGCTCAATTACAGAGACAGAGACACGATCCTCCGGGCGGCAAGGGTTGCTCCTCCAATCCAAGTGGATAGCTCCGAGATCACCTTCTTCCCTGACTTCACCCATGTGGTGCAGATGCGGCGGCGCTCCTTCCTTGATGTAAAGCGACAGTTAAGAGAAAGAGGTCTCAATTACGCCATGCTCTTCCCAGCGCGCCTGTGGATGGGAAAACCCGCTTCTTTGACCTTCCGGAGGTGGCATCTGACTGACTGGACAGCCTCAGACCCTCGCCAGACCGGGACTCTACCGACCGGTGAATCCAACGATGCTCTCTTGAAAAAAGGGCTTTGCAGCTTCACAACGCCTTGCTTCAGCCGCTGTAGAACTTTGAACCATTGAGGCCCGGCCCAAGTTGACATTGAACTTTGCACTAACATCCTGGATACTCTCCCATGTGGCAACCTGAATATCGGACATGTCCAACAACAAAAACACTACGGTGAGGTAGGACCCGGGGGAATATTTAAAGACCAATCTCTGGGAACAGTCCCCATAGATACAGAACAACAACAAAGAAGTACCAGAGGGTCTAAGAAAGAAGGAAGTGAGTTTACAGTGGGCAGGGAACAGACCAACAACGAAACAACCCCCCCACACTGACTAGAAAAGGCGTGGTATACAATGACAACTCGCTGGATGGTCAAAGATACCCATCAGTTACCACTCGGAACCGCCCTTCATCATTTGGGATTTGTCAAGACCATCCATGCAAGTATGCATAACACAGACGTAAGGAGACCAGGTGGTTGATAGATCTCCTCCGCTGCACAAGCAATAGTATGGTCTACCACTCTGTAAGACTGATGAGTGGTGGAGCGTGGTGTGACTGGGGAGTGCAGTGCAAAAACAAAACTTAAACGTGAAGAAGTAAAAGTAGAAACGTGTATTATAAAATTGGATAAGGGAGCATAGAACAAACTTTATTCGGATGATGCTCACTTCACCAATATTAAAAATTGTTAATGACAGTTTGAAAAATGTGCTGTCTAGAGATGGAACCAGGTCGACATGTTTCAGCAATATATGGACATAGTCGTCCTTGCTTTCTTCAGGACCTCATAACAAGTGAATGCTACTGCAAATTGTGAAATAAAAATAAGTGACAACTAAGAAACAGTATAAGACAGACAAGTAAAAAAATCACCTGCAGTCTCCAAGTGATGAGTCTTGTCTTAAGCTCACAGCTAGTGTCGTTCACTGTAAAGTCAGAACACAAAGGGGAGGTCAGGTGTCAGACTGACTAGCTACACACACGAACTCACATCAAAGCTAGGTCCAATCAGTATAGACCTTAGACCGGGTCAGACTAATAGTGCTGACTAAAAACACTCATAACAATAGTGTAATTAAATATCTGCTATCTGGATATACAATTTATATTCCGAATAAGTATAAAAATAGCATTTTACCATAGTCTGTAAGATGTGAAGACCTCACCCCACCTGGCAGTGGCTCAGGAGTAGAGTGAAGCACCGCTCTATAGAACACGTAAAAGTGAATCACAACATGTTTATCAAAGTGTGCAAAAACCTTCATACAAAAGAACTTCCCAAGACTAAAGGTATGTAGAGGATTTAGAGAAAACGGAGTATGCAGAGTTGTTAATCACCCCGTTTCAGTTTCATGAACCCCGCAAAAGTATTTTCAGAGTTAACATTCCCAACCATCTAGGAAAGACACTCGTAAATCACTGGCGGAATGCGCGCTGATCAGTTAGTCTATACCCTCTAACTTCGTGTATAAATCGCTGCGGAAGGAAAGGAGACATTCTCACCTAACCGTCGGTACTCCTTAGCCGGCATCTGAACCGACTGGGGAGGCGCCGAACGGTAGGAGTGTGTTGCATTATAAGGGAAGTGCTAGTTGGTCAGAAGCACACGTGACATACTCCTTACGCAATGTGATAGGTTCACTTCCCGGTTAAAGAAGTTATAGCGCTTGCTATTGGAAGTATAGCATAACCAAGGTGACGACTGTTTGTAAACATCACGGGCAAACCGATCGTTCGCAAGATGTAGATTTCTGCCCGCGTTAGTTCTGTAGCAGTATGTGTGATGCTAATGCCTTCACAACATTGTTAGGGACATGAAAGAAACCGCAAAAGCTCTTCATCAACAGGATTATGGGTGTGAGAAGGACCCTAAAGGTTGATGTGAGGCAGCTTAATTACGGGTCCTACAGGTTAATGTGGGGCAGCTTTATTGCGGAGATGTTTTGTTCCTCAGCAACCAGGCCCTTTTCTACAACCTATGGGCCCATGTATGCCCAATTTCCCGGCTAACTTCCAATCAGGATTCCAAGGTAACTTTTCAGGCCAGCCTTTTTTAGGGTTTGGCCGAGGCAGGTCCTGAGGGAGAAGAAGAGGACAAACTCAACTTCAGGTCCACTACAGCCCTCCGTCCACTTCGACAGGGACGAGGAATCTGAGGAGCAATTCTGCCAAGAACAAGGAACCCGCACAGACCAGTGCGACTCCGGAATAATATTCAATCTTAGCAAACACATCTTAACTCCAATAGAAGACAAGGCCCTTAATAAGGGGCTCGGTTTTGTACCTACCCATCGAAATGACCATTTTGGAACTCGCTTGGAGCTCGCCAAGTTTCTCAGAAAGATAAGATTGCATTTCTTTTTTGCGGACAAAGAAACACCACCACAAGATGAGGGAGACATCAATACAGGGTTAAAGTGCAACTCCACTTTTACACCACCTACCCACTTGATGCCACCACAGGTTTTAGCCTATGAGCAGGCAATTGAGAAAGAAATAGAGAGTCTATTTTCCGAGAACAGTAAAGTTTTTTATAACTTAACTAAATCAGAACATCTGGCACTTAAATCCTTAACAGCCAATAAGGAACTTACCATCAAACCGGCTGATAAGGGCGGAGCGATTGTTCTACTCGACACCGATGTCTATCGCTCGGAATGTCTGCGACAACTCGACAACAAGACTGCGTACCGTCTTCTCGATCAAGATCCCACTGAAGTACTAAAATGAACGATCAGGACAATGATTGAAGAGGCGTCCTCGGAAGGTTGGATTACTCAAGCTGAAGCTGCCTTCCTATACACTGAACATCCGAAGATGCCCTATTTCTATGCCTTGCCCAATGTCCATAAAGAACAGCGGCCACCTCCGGGCCGCCCTATTATTTCAGGCATAGGGTCGGCTCTGGAACCATTGTCTACTTTCGTGGATCATTTTTTACGACCCATGGTGCAAGAAATGCCCACGTATCTTAAACATACTACGGATTTGTTACGTTTGCTACCCGACATCGAATTTGACATCACCACGGACCTTTTGGTCTCTTTCGATGTCGAGGCTCTCTATACCTCTATCCCCCAGGACGAGACTTTGGAAGTTATCCATTCGCTGTTGGACTCCAAAAATCTGAATAGTATTACACCGGTTCATTTTATCATGGCCTGTGTAACCTTGGCCATGAAGAATTTTTTTTTTCAATTTGAGGACAACATCTACCTGCAGGTCTCTGGGACTAGCATGGGGAGCATTTACGCCCCCAGTCTAGCGAATTTATATGTTCACTCCTTTGAGCAACAACACATCTTCAGTGATCTCAATCCCTACATCGATAACTTGAAATCCTGGAAAAGGTATATCGATGACGTTTTGGTGACCTGGCGAGGCATGAAGGAAAGATGTCTTGAATTCCTTGAATGGCTGAACACCAGGAATTCCTTTTTAAGATTTACCATCGAGATAGGGGGTCATGAACTTGCCTTCCTTGATCTATTGATTCTGGCCAAACCTGATGGTCTGAATTCTGAATTATATAGAAAACCCACCTCAAGGAATTCACTCTTGTTGTTTGACAGCCATCACCCCAGATCTTTAAGGGAAAATCTTCCCTTCGGACAATTTTTGCGGGTCCAAAGTAACTGTTCCACGACGGCAGCCTATAAGAAACACTCCAGTACTTTGTGTAACCAGCTGGTTGCACGCAAGTATCCACCTAGGCTGGTACAACGATCTATGAAACGGGCCATGAATAACAATCGCTCAGCCTTGTTGGAACCCACCACACCTAAAGCTCCTTTGGAACGACTCACTTTTGTGCATACGTTTGGGACCCTTTCCAATAGAATCCAGAAATTGGTTAAGAAACACTGGCCCATTCTTAATTCTGGCGTTTGACCCTGCAACATCCATTGTTCTCATTCAAGAGAGGTTCCAACTTAAAAGACAGGCTGGTACATACAAGACCCCTTGAAGAGCAACCTAGGGCCATTGGGTCATTATGGAACCTTCCTCCTGTCACAGGACACCATCCCTGTGGCACGTGTCAAGCTTGCCCACAAACTAAAAAAACAACGGAGGTAGACATAGGAACATCAAGACCTTGGAAACAAGTGAAATTCACTAATTGTAACAGTGATCGACTAGTTTACCTCATCACATGTCCATGTGGGTTCAAATATGTGGGTATGACCACACGTAAAATACGCATCAGGATATCGGAACATAAGAGCACGATCCGTTGCAGAAGACAGGCAACCAAGCTCACTACAAACTTTTTAGAAGCAAATCATTTGTCAACTGATTTTCAATGGACTGTGTTGGAGCAACCCTTTATCCCATGCCACACTGCGGATGTAGCAAAATATCTCCTGGTCAAGGAACAGAAATGGGTCCTTAAGCTTAACACCCACCATAATGGGCTCAACGACGAGATTCCCTGGTCTACCCTGTAATTAGACCACAAACTATAGCTTTATTGCCTATAACACCTCTGTTATTTACTCCCTTAAAATGGTTCTGAGACACTTGCAATGTAACCCTCTGTGCTGGGTTAATACAACCATTCAACACCCTGTGTACATATTGTCTCTCTTGCGCATTAGCCGTGTCATATTGTATTTTGTTAAAACATCTCCGCAATAAAGCTGCCCCACATTAACCTGTAGGACCCGTAATTAAGCTGCCTCACATCAACCTTTAGGGTCCTTCTCGCACCCATAATCCTGTTGATGAAGAGCTTTTGCGGTTTCTTTCATGTCCCTAACAATGTTGTGAAGGCATTAGCATCACACATACTGCTACAGAACTAACGCGGGCTGAAATCTACATCTTGCGAACGATCGGTTTGCCCGTGATGTTTACAAACAGTCGTCACCTTGGTTACGCTATACTTCCAATAGCAAGCGCTATAACTTCTTTAACCGGGAAGTGAGCCTATCACATTGCGTAAGGAGTATGTCACGTGTGCTTCTGACCAACTAGCACTTCCCTTATAACGCAACACACTCCTACCGTTCGGTGCCTCCCCAGTCGGTTCAGATGCCGGCTAAGGAGTACCGACGGTTAGGTAAGAATGTCTCCTTTCCTTCCGCAGCGATTTATACACGAAGTTAGAGGGTATAGACTAACTGATCAGCGCGCATTCCGCCAGTGATTTACGAGTGTCTTTCCTAGATGTTTGGGAATGTTAACTCTGAAAATACTTTTGCGGGGTTCATGAAACTGAAACGGGGTGATTAACAACTCTGCATACTCCGTTTTCTCTAAATCCTCTGCATACCTTTAGTCTTGGGAAGTTCTTTTGTATGAAGGTTTTTGCACACTTTGATAAACATGTTGTGATTCACTTTTACGTGTTCTATAGAGCGGTGCTTCACTCTACTCCTGTGCCACTGCCAGGTGGGGTAAGGTCTTCACATCTTACAGACTATGGTAAGATGCTATTTTTATACTTATTCGGAATATACATTGTATATCCAGATAGCAGATATTTAATTACACTATTGTTATGAGTGTTTTTAGTCAGCACTATTAGTCTGACCCGGTCTAAGGTCTATACTGCTTGGACCTAGCTTTGATGTGAGTTTGTGTGTGTAGCTAGTCAGTCTGACACCTGACCTCCCCTTTGTGTTCTGACTTTACAGTGAATGACACTAGCTGTAAGCTTAAGACAAGACTCATCACTTGGAGACTGCAGGTGATTTTTTTACTTGTCTGTCTTATACTGTTTCTTAGTTGTCACTTATTTTTATTTCACAATTTGCAGTAGCATTCACTTGTTATGAGGTCCTGAAGAAAGCAAGGACGACTATGTCCATATATTGCTGAAATATGTCGACCTGGTTCCATCTCTAGACAGCGCATTTTTCAAACTGTCTTTAACAATTTTTAATATTGGTGAAGTGAGCATCATCCGAATAAAGTTTGTTCTATGCTCCCTTATCCAATTTTATAATACACGTTTCTACTTTTACTTTTTCATGTTTAAGTTTTGTTTTTGCACTGCACTCCCCAGTCACACCATGCTCCACCACTCATCAGTCTTACAGAGTGGTAGACCATACTATTGCTTGTGCAGCGGAGGAGATCTATCAACCACCTGGTCTCCTTACGTCTGTGTTATGCATACTTGCATGGATGGTCTTGACAAATCCCAAATGATGAAGGGCGGTTCCGAGTGGTGACTGATGGGTATCTTTGACCATCTAGCGAGTTTTCATTGTATACCACGCCTTTTCTAGTCAGTGTGGGGGGGTTGTTTCGTTGTTGGTCTGTTCCCTGCCCACTGTAAACTCACTTCTTTCTTTCTTAGACCCTCTGGTACTTCTTTGTTCTTTATTCTGTATCTATGGGGACTGTTCCCAGAGATTGGTCTTTAAATATTCCCCCTGGTCCTACCTCACCATAGTGTTTTTGTTGTTTCCTGAGCAGTCGTTTGACTGCGGACCCTTGTATATGCGAAATTACTATATCGCGTATGTGGCTTGCCACTAACTGTATTTAGGCCTTTGCTCTTTTCACAGTGTGCAATACCTTCATTTGATTCCCCCCTTCCTCAACCATGGCTGAGAACCATGGTCTTTCTTTCACTGACGACGACTTACTAGCAGCACTTGCCAAACACCCTGATTTAGTTGAAGCTACACCTACCATTATCTCTATCAATGAGGATGAATGGGGTAAACTACTGGGCCTTAAAAAATCACAGACCAGAACAGCACTACATGGCACAATAATGGCTCAGTACTTACGCAATGATTGCGCTCCCACTGGTCTTATAGTGACGAACGTCCCTAGATTATTCCTTACAGATAAAGAGTTTCTAAAGAGTTGGGCGATGATAGCTTGGCGTTGCACCAGAGATTGGTTGATTTTAATTATTCAGACCGCCAAACGCCTAGCAGACCTATACTTATTGAAATACAGATCATGGAGTCTAAAATCAGAACTACCCTCTCCTCCAAAGCCTTCCAAAAAAATCTGGATGATGCCAATAAGAACAACAGAGAATACAAGCAATATACACTGTCAGTAAAAATAGAAAAATTCAGGAAAGACCTGGATAAGTTTAAATTTGATAAGGTATATCCATACTCCAGTGACTCCTATGTGCCTCCAGATTTCAATACCAGTGGTCGCAAGATGGGCTCAACATACGGCACATCAAGTTCTGACGATAACACCTCTGGGAGTGACACTAGCATTAGTAAATTGAACACACGAGGTCGAGGACATGGTAAAAGAAATCCTAGGAATAATTGGAGAGGAAACCAGCAACAACATTGGTGGCCACCGAATCCGTGGCAGTTCGGAGGAGTTCCTCCATTTTTTCCTCCTCAGCAACCACACCCTTTTCAACAACCTATGGGCCCTTGTATGCCCAATTTCCCAGCTAACTTCCAATCAGGATTCCAAGGTAACTTTTCAGGCCAGCCTTTTTTAGGGTTTGGCCGAGGCAGGTCCCGAGGGAGAAGAAGAGGACAAACTCAACTTCAGGTCCACTACAGCCCTCCGTCCACTTCGACAGGGACGAGGAATCTGAGGAGCAATTCTGCCAAGAACAAGGAACCCACACAGAACAGTGCGGCTGCGGGATAATAATCAATCTTAGCAAACACATCTTAACTCCAATAGAAGACAAGGCCCTTAATAAGGGGCTCCGTTTTGTACCTACCCATCAAAATGACCATTTTGGAACTCGCTTGGAGCTCGCCAAGTTTCTCAGAAAGATAAGATTGCATTTCTTTTTTGCGGACAAACAAACACCACCACAAGATGAGAGAGACATCAATACAGGGTTAAAGTGCAACTCCACTTTTACACCACCTACCCACTTGATGCCACCACAGGTTTTAGCCTATGAGCAGGCAATTGAGAAAGAAATAGAGAGTCTATTTTCCGAGAACAGTAAAGTTTTTTATAACTTACCTAAATCAGAACATCTGGCACTTAAATCCTTAACAGCCAATAAGGAACTTACCATCAAACCCGCTGATAAGGGCGGAGCGATTGTTCTACTCAACACCGATGTCTATCGCTCGGAATGTCTGCGACAACTCGACAACAAGAATGCGTACCGTCTTCTCGATCAAGATCCCACTGAAGAACTAAAACGAACTATCAGGACAATGATTGAAGAGGCGTCCTCGGAAGGTTGGATTACTCAAGCTGAAGCTGCCTTCCTATACACTGAACATCCGAAGATGCCCTATTTCTATGCCTTGCCCAAGGTCCATAAAGAACAGCGGCCACCTCCGGGTCGCCCTATTATTTCAGGCATAGGGTCGGCTCTGGAACCATTGTCTACTTTCGTGGATCATTTTTTACGACCCATGCTGCAAAAAATGCCCACGTATCTTAAAGATACTACGGATTTGTTACGTTTGCTACCCGACATCGAATTTGACATCACCACGGACCTTTTGGTCTCTTTCGATGTCGAGGCTCTCTATACCTCTATCCCCCAGGACGAGACTTTGGAAGTTATCCATTCGCTGTTGGACTCCAAAAATCTGAATAGTATTACACCGGTTCATTTTATCATGGCCTGTGCAACCTTGGCCATGAAGAATTTTTTTTTTCAATTTGAGGACAACATCTACCTGCAGGTCTCTGGGACTAGCATGGGGAGCGTTTACGCCCCCAGTCTAGGGAATTTATATGTTCACTCCTTTGAGCAAATACACATCTTCAGTGATCTCAATCCCTACATCGATAACTTGAAAACCTGGAAAAGGTATATCGATGACGTTTTGGTGACCTGGCGAGGCATGAAGGAAAGATGTCTTGAATTCCTTGAATGGCTGAACACCAGGAATTCCTTTTTAAGATTTACCATCGAGATAGGGGGTCATGAACTTGCCTTCCTTGATCTATTGATTCTGGCCAAACCTGATGGTCTGAATTCTGAATTATATAGAAAACCCACCTCAAGGAATTCACTCTTGTTGTTTGACAGGTATCACCCCAGATCTTTAAGGGAAAATCTTCCTTCGGACAATTTTTGCGGGTCCAAAGGAACTGTTCCACGACGGCAGCCTATAAGAAACACTCCAGTACTTTGTGTAACCAGCTGGTTGCACGCAAGTATCCACCTAGGCTGGTACAACGATCTATGAAACGGGCCATGAATAACAATCGCTCAGCCTTGTTGGAACCCACCACACCTAAAGCTCCTTTGGAACGACTCACTTTTGTGCATACGTTTGGGACCCTTTCCAATAGAATCCAGAAATTGGTCAAGAAACACTGGCCCATTCTTAATTCTGGACGTTTGACCCTGCAACATCCATTGTTCTCATTCAAGAGAGGTTCCAACTTAAAAGACAGGCCGGTACATACAAGACCCCTTGAAGAGCAACCTAGGGCCATTGGGTCATTATGGAACCTTCCTCCTGTCACAGGACACCATCCCTGTGGCACGTGTCAAGCTTGCCCACAAACTAAAAAAACAACGGAGGTAGACATAGGAACATCAAGACCTTGGAAACAAGTGAAATTCACTAATTGTAACAGTGATCGACTAGTTTACCTCATCACATGTCCATGTGGGTTCAAATATGTGCGTATGGCCACACGTAAAATACGCATCAGGATATCGGAACATAAGAGCACGATCCATTGCAGAAGACAGGCAACCAAGCTCACTACACACTTTTTAGAAGCAAATCATTTGTCAACTGATTTTCAATGGACTGTGTTGGAGCAACCCTTTATCCCATGCCACACTGCGGATGTAGCAAAATATCTCCTGATCAAGGAACAGAAATGGGTCCTTAAGCTTAACACCCACCATAATGGGCTCAACGACGAGATTCCCTGGTCTACCCTGTAATTAGACCACAAACTATAGCTTTATTGCCTATAACAGCTCTGTTATTTACTCCCTTAAAATGGTTCTGAGACACTTGCAATGTAACCCTCTGTGCTGGGATAATACAACCATTCAACACCCTGTGTACATATTGTCTCTCTTGCGCATTAGCCGTGTCATATTGTATTTTGTTAAAACATCTCCGCAATAAAGCTGCCCCACATTAACCTGTAGGACCCGTAATTAAGCTGCCTCACATCAACCTTTAGGGTCCTTCTCGCACCCATAATCCTGTTGATGAAGAGCTTTTGCGGTTTCTTTCATGTCCCTAACAATGTTGTGAAGGCATTAGCATCACACATACTGCTACAGAACTAACGCGGGCTGAAATCTACATCTTGCGAACGATCGGTTTGCCCGTGATGTTTACAAACAGTCGTCACCTTGGTTACGCTATACTTCCAATAGCAAGCGCTATAACTTCTTTAACCGGGAAGTGAGCCTATCACATTGCCCGTGATGTTTACAAACAGTCGTCACCTTGGTTACGCTATACTTCCAATAGCAAGCGCTATAACTTCTTTAACCGGGAAGTGAGCCTATCACATTGCGTAAGGAGTATGTCACGTGTGCTTCTGACCAACTAGCACTTCCCTTATAACGCAACACACTCCTACCGTTCGGTGCCTCCCCAGTCGGTTCAGATGCCGGCTAAGGAGTACCGACAGTTAGGTAAGAATGTCTCCTTTCCCTCCGCAGCGATTTATACACGAAGTTAGAGGGTATAGACTAACTGATCAGCGCGCATTCCACCAGTGATTTACGAGTGTCTTTCCTAGATGGTTGGGAATGTTAACTCTGAAAATACTTTTGCGGGGTTCATGAAACTGAAACGGGGTGATTAACAACTCTGCATACTCCGTTTTCTCTAAATCCTCTGCATACCTTTAGTCTTGGGAAGTTCTTTTGTATGAAGGTTTTTGCACACTTTGATAAACATGTTGTGATTCACTTTTACGTGTTCTATAGAGCGGTGCTTCACTCTACTCCTGAGCCACTGCCAGGTGGGGTGAGGTCTTCACATCTTACAGACTATGGTAAGATGCTATTTTTATACTTATTCGGAATATAAATTGTATATCCAGATAGCAGATATTTAATTACACTATTGTTATGAGTGTTTTTAGTCAGCACTATTAGTCTGACCCGGTCTAAGGTCTATACTGATTGGACCTAGCTTTGATGTGAGTTTGTGTGTGTAGCTAGTCAGTCTGACACCTGACCTCCCCTTAGTGTTCTGACTTTACAGTGAACGACACTAGCTGTAAGCTTAAGACAAGACTCATCACTTGGAGACTGCAGGTGATTTTTTTACTTGTCTGTCTTATACTGTTTCTTAGTTGTCACTTATTTTTATTTCACAATTTGCAGTAGCATTCACTTGTTATGAGGTCCTGAAGAAAGCAAGGACGACTATGTCCATATATTGCTGAAACATGTCGACCTGGTTCCATCTCTAGACAGCGCATTTTTCAAACTGTCTTTAACAATTTTTAATATTGGTGAAGTGAGCATCATCCGAATAAAGTTTGTTCTATGCTCCCTTATCCAATTTTATAATACACGTTTCTACTTTTACTTTTTCACGTTTAAGTTTTGTTTTTGCACTGCACTCCCCAGTCACACCATGCTCCACCACTCATCAGTCTTACAGAGTGGTAGACCATACTATTGCTTGTGCAGCGGAGGAGATCTATCAACCACCTGGTCTCCTTACGTCTGTGTTATGCATACTTGCATGGATGGTCTTGACAAATCCCAAATGATGAAGGGCGGTTCCGAGTGGTGACTGATGGGTATCTTTGACCATCTAGCGAGTTTTCATTGTATACCACGCCTTTTCTAGTCAGTGTGGGGGGGTTGTTTCGTTGTTGGTCTGTTCCCTGCCCACTGTAAACTCACTTCTTTCTTTCTTAGACCCTCTGGTACTTTTTGTTGTTGTTCTGTATCTATGGGGACTGTTCCCAGAGATTGGTCTTTAAATATTACCCCTGGTCCTACCTCACCATAGTGTTTTTGTTGTTTCCTGAGCAGTCGTTTGACTGCGGACCCTTGTATATGCGAAATTACTATATCGCGTATGTGGCTTGCCACTAACTGTATTTAGGCCTTTGCTCTTTTCACAGTGTGCAATACCTTCATTTGATTCCCCCCTTCCTCAACCATGGCTGAGAACCATGGTCTTTCTTTCACTGACGACGACTTACTAGCAGCACTTGCCAAACACCCTGATTTAGTTGAGGCTTCACCTACCATTATCTCTATCAATGAGGATGAATGGGGTAAACTACTTGGCCTTAAAAAATCACAGACCAGAACAGCACTACATGGCACAATAATGGCTCAGTACTTACGCAATGATTGCGCTCCCACTGGTCTTATAGTGACGAACGCCCCTAGATTATTCCTTACAGATAAAGAGTTTCTAAAGAGTTGGGCGATGATAGCTTGGCGTTGCACCAGAGATTGGTTGATTTTAATTATTCAGACCGCCAAACGCATAGCAGACGCTATACTTATTGAAATACAGATCATGGAGACTAAAATCAGAACTACCCTCTCCTCCAAAGCCTTCCAAAAAAATCTGGATGATGCCAATAAGAACAACAGAGAATACAAGCAATATACACTGTCAGTAAAAATAGAAAAATTCAGGAAAGACCTGGATAAGTTTAAATTTGATATGGTATATCCATACTCCAGTGACTCCTATGTGCCTCCAGATTTCAATACCAGTGGTCGCAAGATGGGCTCAACATACGGCACATCAAGTTCTGACGATAACACCTCTGGGAGTGACACTAGCATTAGTAATTTGAACACACGAGGTCGAGGACATGGTAAAAGAAATCCTAAGAATAATTGGAGAGGAAACCAGCAACAACATTGGTGGCCACCGAATCCGTGGCAGTTCGGAGGAGTTCCTCCATTTTTTCCTCCTCAGCAACCACGCCCTTTTCAACAACCTATGGGCCCATGTATGCCCAATTTCCCGGCTAACTTCCAATCAGGATTCCAAGGTAACTTTTCAGGCCAGCCTTTTTTAGGGTTTGGCCGAGGCAGGTCCCGAGGGAGAAGAAGAGGACAAACTCAACTTCAGGTCCACTACAGCCCTCCGTCCACTTCGACAGGGACGAGGAATCTGAGGAGCAATTCTGCCAAGAACAAGGAACCCACACAGAACAGTGCGGCTCCGGAATAATAAGCAATCTTAGCAAACACATCTTAACTCCAATAGAAGACAAGGCCCTTAATAAGGGGCTCCGTTTTGTACCTACCCATCGAAATGACCATTTTGGAACTCGCTTGGAGCTCGCCAAGTTTCTCAGAAAGATAAGATTGCATTTCTTTTTTGCGGACAAAGAAACACCACCACAAGATGAGAGAGACATCAATACAGGGTTAAAGTGCAACTCCACTTTTACACCACCTACCCACTTGATGCCACCACAGGTTTTAGCCTATGAGCAGGCAATTGAGAAAGAAATAGAGAGTCTATTTTCCGAGAACAGTAAAGTTTTTTATAACTTACCTAAATCAGAACATCTGGCACTTAAATCCTTAACAGCCAATAAGGAACTTACCATCAAACCCGCTGATAAGGGCGGAGCGATTGTTCTACTCAACAGCGATGTCTATCGCTCGGAATGTCTGCGACAACTCGACAACAAGAATGCGTACCGTCTTCTCGATCAAGATCCCACTGAAGAACTAAAACAAACTATCAGGACAATGATTGAAGAGGCGTCCTCGGAAGGTTGGATTACTCAAGCTGAAGCTGCCTTCCTATACACTGAACATCTGAAGATGCCCTATTTCTATGCCTTGCCCAAGGTCCATAAAGAACAGCGGCCACCTCCGGGCCGCCCTATTATTTCAGGCATAGGGTCGGCTCTGGAACCATTGTCTACTTTCGTGGACAATTTTTACGACCCATGCTGCAAAAAATGCCCACGTATCTTAAAGATACTACGGATTTGTTACGTTTGCTACCCGACATCGAATTTGACAGCACCACGGACCTTTTGGTCTCTTTCGATGTCGAGGCTCTCTATACCTCTATCCCCAAGGACGAGACTTTGGAAGTTATCCATTCGCTGTTGGACTCCAAAAATCTGAATAGTATTACACCGGTTCATTTTATCATGGCCTGTGCAACCTTGGCCATGAAGAAAACATTTTTTCAATTTGAGGACAACATCTACCTGCAGGTCTCTGGAACTAGCATGGGGAGCGTTTACGCCCCCAGTCTAGCGAATTTATATGTTCACTCCTTTGAGCAACAACACATCTTCAGTGATCTCAATCCCTAAATCGATAACTTGAAAACCTGGAAAAGGTATATCGATGACGTTTTGGTGACCTGGCGAGGCACGAAGGAAAGATGTCTTGAATTCCTTGAATGGCTGAACACCAGGAATTCCTTTTTAAGATTTACCATCGAGATAGGGGGTCATGAACTTGCCTTCCTTGATCTATTGATTCTGGCCAAACCTGATGGTCTGCATTCTGAATTATATAGAAAACCCACCTCAAGGAATTCACTCTTGTTGTTTGACAGCCATCACCCCAGATCTTTAAGGGAAAATCTTCCCTTTGGACAATTTTTGCGGGTCCAAAGGAACTGTTCCACGACGACAGCCTATAAGAAACACTCCAGTACTTTGTGTAACCAGCTGGTTGCACGCAAGTATCCACCTAGGCTGGTACAACAATCTATGAAACGGGCCATGAATAACAATCGCTCAGCCTTGTTGGAACCCACCACACCTAAAGCTCCTTTGGAACGACTCACTTTTGTGCATACGTTTGGGACCCTTTCCAATAGAATCCAGAAATTGGTCAAGAAACACTGGCCCATTCTTAATTCTGGACGTTTGACCCTGCAACATCCATTGTTCTCATTCAAGAGAGGTTCCAACTTAAAAGACAGGCTGGTATATACAAGACCCCTTGAAGAGCAACCTAGGGTTATTGGGTCATTATGGAACCTTCCTCCTGTCACAGGACACCATCCCTGTGGCACGTGTCAAGCTTGCCCACAAACTAAAAAAACAACGGAGGTAGACATAGGAACATCAAGACCTTGGAAACAAGTGAAATTCACTAATTGTAACAGTGATCGACTAGTTTACCTCATCACATGTCCATGTGGGTTCAAATATGTGGGTATGACCACACGTAAAAGACGCATCAGGATATCGGAACATAAGAGCACGATCCGTTGCAGAAGACAGGCAACCAAGCTCACTACACACTTTTTAGAAGCAAATCATTTGTCAACTGATTTTCAATGGACTGTGTTGGAGCAACCCTTTATCCCATCCCACACTGCGGATGTAGCAAAATATCTCCTGGTCAAGGAACAGAAATGGGTCCTTAAGCTTAACACCCACCATAATGGGCTCAACGACGAGATTCCCTGGTCTACCCTGTAATTAGACCACAAACTATAGCTTTATTGCCTATAACAGCTCTGTTATTTACCCCCTTAAAATGGTTCTGAGACTCTTGCAATGTAACCCTCTGTCCTGGGATAACACAACCATTCAACACCCTGTGTACATATTGTCTCTCTTACGCATTAGCCGTGTCATATTGTATTTTGTTAAAACATCTCCGCAATAAAGCTGCCCCACATTAACCTGTAAGACCCGTAATTAAGCTGCCTCACATCAACCTTTAGGGTCCTTCTCGCACCCATAATCCTGTTGATGAAGAGCTTTTGCGGTTTCTTTCATGTCCCTAACAATGTTGTGAAGGCATTAGCATCACACATACTGCTACAGAACTAACGCGGGCTGAAATCTACATCTTGCGAACGATCGGTTTGCCCGTGATGTTTACAAACAGTCGTCACCTTGGTTACGCTATGCTTCCAATAGCAAGCGCTATAACTTCTTTAACCGGGAAGTGAGCCTATCACATTGCGTAAGGAGTATGTCACGTGTGCTTCTGACCAACTAGCACTTCCCTTAAAACGCAACACACTCCTACCGTTCGGTGCCTCCCCAGTCGGTTCAGATGCCGGCTAAGGAGTACCAACGGTTAGGTAAGAATGTCTCCTTTCCTTCCGCAGCGATTTATACACGAAGTTAGAGGGTATAGACTAACTGATCAGCGCGCATTCCGCCAGTGATTTACGAGTGTCTTTCCTAGATGGTTGGGAATGTTAACTCTGAAAATACTTTTGCGGGGTTCATGAAACTGAAACGGGGTGATTAACAACTCTGCATACTCCGTTTTCTCTAAATCCTCTGCATACCTTTAGTCTTGGGAAGTTCTTTTGTATGAAGGTTTTTGCACACTTTGATAAACATGTTGTGATTCACTTTTACGTGTTCTAGAGAGCGGTGCTTCACTCTACTCCTGAGCCACTGCCAGGTGGGGTGAGGTCTTCACATCTTACAGACTATGGTAAGATGCTATTTTTATACTTATTCGGAATATAAATTGAATATCCAGATAGCAGATATTTAATTACACTATTGTTATGAGTGTTTTTAGTCAGCACTATTAGTCTGACCCGGTCTAAGGTCTATACTGATTGGACCTAGCTTTGATGTGAGTTTGTGTGTGTAGCTAGTCAGTCTGACACCTGACCTCCCCTTTGTGTTCTGACTTTACAGTGAACAACACTAGCTGTAAGCTTAAGACAAGACTCATCACTTGGAGACTGCAGGTGATTTTTTTACTTGTCTGTCTTATACTGTTTCTTAGTTGTCACTTATTTTTATTTCACAATTTGCAGTAGCATTCACTTGTTATGAGGTCCTGAAGAAAGCAAGGACGACTATGTCCATATATTGCTGAAACATGTCGACCTGGTTCCATCTCTAGACAGCGCATTTTTCAAACTGTCTTTAACAATTTTTAATATTGGTGAAGTGAGCATCATCCGAATAAAGTTTGTTCTATGCTCCCTTATCCAATTTTATAATACACGTTTCTACTTTTACTTTTTCACATTTAGGTTTTGTTTTTGCACTGCACTCCCCAGTCACACCACGCTCCACCACTCATCAGTCTTACAGAGTGGTAGACCATACTATTGCTTGTGCAGCGGAGGAGATCTATCAACCACCTGGTCTCCTTACGTCTGTGTTATGCATACTTGCATGAATGGTCTTGACAAATCCCAAATGATGAAGGGCGGTTCCGAGTGGTGACTGATGGGTATCTTTGACCATCTAGCGAGTTGTCATTGTATACCACGTCTTTTCTAGTTAGTGTGGGGGGGTTGTTTTGTTGTTGGTCTGTTCCCTGCCCACTGTAAACTCACTTCTTTCTTTCTTAGACCCTCTGGTACTTCTTGGTTGTTGTTCTGTATCGGACATGTCCTGCATCGACAATCTGTAGTGGTAGGCAAGGGGAGGCGTTGCAGTACTGAAGCCTCCCCTCATGTGTGTTTTTCTTTTCAGTAGAAGAGTTGGGCGACAGGCACACTGCATTTAAATAATATGGGCAGTTCTAAGCCCGGAGTGCAGGGACTAATGGATGACTGGATCCCGATAAGGTACAACATACCTTCCACTCAGGGGCACACAACAGCTTATCCCGCCTGGATTATATACTGGCTTCGCAGATTACAGTCATACACGAAATCCGCCATCTGGCAAGGGGTATCTCTGATCATTCCCCATTATGGGTCCACATAGTTCTGGATTACACACAGGTGGGGAGAGTTGCCCCAATAAACCTGTGGTATCTTAAGAACCCCAAAATACAGAAAGGATTAACCACATTTCTCGAAGAATACTTTCTAGGTAACAAACACTCAGTAGAATCACCCCAGACGCTCCGGGAAGATTTCAAAACGGTGGTGTGAGGACAAGCCCTGTCCTTGATAGCTGGCTCCAAAAAGACAAGGTGAGGGAGATCTTAGACATTGAGCAGGATTTATACCATCTAGAACAAGATGTCACCCCAGATCCCACGCCTGAAGCATTCCATGCCCTACGCCTGCGACAGGAGGAATACCAGGCATTGGTCACCGATCATGCAAAACTAATGGGGCAGGAAAGGCTAGGGCGAATATATGACTGGGGTGACAAGGCTGGTGAATTGCTCGCATGGTTAGACATACGCGATCAGGCCAGAAGACTTGTACCAGAAGTCAAGAGCACTGATGGTTCCTTAGTGATGGATCCCCAAGACATAGCTAACCATTTTGCAGCTCATTTCCAAACTGTGTATAGTTCGGTAGTGCCGTACCCTGAAGCAGACGTTACTGATTTTATTAAGGATATAATTCTTCCTAGATTATCGGACTCAGACTTCACGTTCATGGATAGTGTACTCACTACTGATGAAATAGCTATGGCAATAAGAGCGGTACACTCTGGGAAAGCTTTGGGCCCAAATGGCATTCCCATAGAGCTCTACAAGCTTCAACCAGATAAATTAGCCCGTTACCTGAAGTCTATGTTTGAAGATAGCCTAAGGGAGGGAACTTTACCGCGTGACCAAAGAATTGCAACTATAATCACAATCCATAAAGAAGGGAAGCCCAGGACAGAGTGCACCTCTTATCGGCCTTTATCGCTGCTGAATTCAGAACCCAAAATTCTGGCTAAGGTGATGGCCAATAGACTGATCAAGGTGATAGGTGATCTGGTTCATTCAGACCAATCAGGGTTCATGCCTAAAAGAAACACGGCCCTCAATCTGCGCCGACTACATGGAGTCCTGGGCAGGGTACCGACGTTACAAGAAGACGCGGTAGTAGTCTCTCTAGATGCCACCATGGCTTTTTACACATTGGAATGGCCCTACCTTTTTGCAGTACTCGCCAAGCTGGGTCTTGAGCCAAATTTCTGCCATTGGATACGGTTGTTGTACAGCGCGCCATTGGCCCAGGTAGTGGTAAATAACAGAAAGTCTGAATGCTTTGAACTTAGCAGAGGTACCCATCAGGGGTGCCCCCTTTCTCCTTTACTGTTCGCTCTGGCCCTAGAACCACTCACAGCATGGATCCGTAAAGATGTAATGATTCGGGGGTTGTGCGAAATGGGTCGACCGGATCTCCTTATACGCTGATGATATTCTCCTTTATCTTACGTCCCCCAAGAGATCCCTAATAGAAGCTTTTGATATATTGGATGCTTTTGGTAGGTAATCTGGTTTCTGAATCAATTGTCAGAAGTCGCTCCTCTATGTCCTTTGGGGAACTCCTCCCCCTTTTCCCCGAAATTGCCCGATTCCAGTGGTCTCTCTGAGGCTTCAAGTACCTGGGGATTTTTATATCTTTAGACCCTTCGATTCGCTACGCCGTAATCTACTCCCTCCACTGCAACGGCTCAAGAGTGTTAAAAACCATTGGAAGTCCCTCCCGCTCTCATTGTTGGGCAAGGCAGCCTTATTTAAAATGATGTCTTTGCCCCGCTTTCTGTATGCGCTTTAGAACTCAGCTGATCTTGTCCCGACAGTGTACTTTAAAGACATCGAAGGGCCCCTTAGAGCCCTTCTATGGGGAGGGAGGCCGCGCATAGCTATGAAAAAACTAACACTTGGTTGGTATGATGGGGGAATCGGGCTGCCTGACATTAAAAAATACTACTGGGCTGCACATCTCACAGCTATCAACTACTGTACGTACGGACTCCCGGACAATCCGGGATTCCTGATGGACCGATGGCTATTACCCAAAGGGACCTTTTCGAGAGCACTATATTCAACGCCAAATAAATATCCACTCACCGAACCCACAGCCCACACAGTTGAAATCTGGCACTCTGCCACTAAATCAATTGGCTGGCAAAACAAATTGATGATGGCCACACCCTTGTGGGACTCACAAAAACTAGTATATATGGGGAATTCAAAAGGGTTTGACAAATGGGACCTAATATGAATTTCCCATATCAAAAACTTTTTGTGTGCGGGCGTGAAGCCCTTTGACACTCTGCAATCTCAATATGCCCTGGCAGATTCCGAATACTACCGTTACCTACAACTCAGACACTGGCTGCAAGCAGCGATTCCCGAGGACTCTGCTATACCAGACATTTCCCCACTGGAGTACAGGCTACTGGATGGCTATCTACCTGATAAGGCCATTTCCCTAACAAATTGGAAGCTTATCAATAACATCGACAACCCGCTACTCAAATTACGTGACAAATGGACGGAGGACGGAATAGAACTAGATGATGAAACCTGGCAGGAAGCGGTTTCTTCTCCTAAGATGGTTGCTATCCCAGCGAGACTTTGACTGGTGCAATTAAAGATCCTCCACAGAATTTACATAACTGGTCCCCAACTGATACACATGGGTGGACTGACAGACGGCTCTTGTAGGAGGGGATGCACACAACTGGGTACATTCATACACATATTATGGCACTGTGAGCAAATCCAAGAATATTGGCTCAAAATCCACACAATCATGGGTGAGGTGTTGGGGATAGACCTTAGACCGGAAGCACCTCGGTGCCTCCTAAATATCTGGGAACCTACCGACCTCAATGCCTACACAACGAAATAGGTCACACTTGGCTGCATGATTGCCAAGAGAAATATTGCACAGCGCTGGGGAGCCCCGAACCCGCCCACAGTCGTAGCCTGGGAACAAGATCTAGACTGGTGTATGTTGAGAGAGAAGACAGTCTATGCGGCTCGGGGCTGTCCTCGAAAATGGGCTAAAGTTTGGGCCCCCTGGAACGCCTACCAGGGAGATATATATACACTCCCCTGTGATGCTGCTAAAGATGACCCCTCATCCCCGTGTATTTCAATGAACTGTGTTGCTATATTGTGTATTACCTGACTCTACTGTAAACCAAAATGATTCTGTAATTTGTACCTTTATGTCGAGACTGTTTAATAAAAAGATTTATAAAAAAAAAATAACTCTACTTATCACCTTGTGTCTGGGTTAAGACCGAGAGCGCACAACCGTCCCTCCCGTGTACATAGAGTGTGAAGGCCTTAGTGTAGTCTGGGGTGCCTAATACTGGTGCGAAACATAGAGCTTGACGCAACTGGTGAAAAGCATTCTGACATTCAGTAGACCATGGGAGGGGCATTGGGGTGTCTTTAGTCAACAGGGCCAACAAGGGTTTAACAATGTGAGAAAAGCTAGGGATCCACTGCCTACAGAAAGAAGTAAGGCCAATCAGTGCACGAACAACCTTCTGAGTACGGGGCAAAGGCATGTCTAAAATAGGTTGAATGTGATCCTTAGACAGGAGGTGACCTAAATAGGTAACCTGCTGTCTACAATATTGCAATTGCTTCCTGGAAATCTTGTGATGGTGAGATGCAAGAAAGGAAAGCAATGGCAGTGTTCCTTCTTCACACTGTTCAGGGGTATCTGCAGCCAACAAAATATCATCAACATATTGTATGAGAGCCACCCCTTTTGGCACCAGGAAAGAATCCAGCTGTCCTTTCAATGCTTGGCTGTAAATGCCAGGACTCTATGTATACCCTTGGAGCTCTACATAATCTGAAGGATTGATTATTCAAAGTGAAGCCGAACAAATAACGGCTGTCAGGATGAATAGGCATTGAGAAGAAAGCGTTCTTCAAGTCAATCACACTGAATATAGTAGTGGTCAGAGGAACCATAGTAAGAAGTGTCATGATGTCAGAGACTACTAGATATTGGGGCACTACAATCTTGTTAACCTCTCTCAAATCAATGATAAACCTGTATATTTTAATATCAGCGTCTTTTTTCAAAATCGGAGGGATAGGACTATTACAAATACTATAAGGGACTTCTACAACACCTACTGAAATCAAATCTTAAATAATACTTATTAGTGCCTCTTCACCGTCTCGAGATATTTTATATTGAGGTAGTTGAGGCAATGAAGTGCCCTCCTTCACTTGAATGTGAACCGGGGGAATAACCATTTGCCCCACACCAGTGTCTGACGTAGCCCACAAGGTACCAGGTAGTGATGCCAGAGCAATATCTTCTTTAAGGAGGCAAGATCTTTCAACAAGAGGGTAATTGTCATTCAAAATAACACGCACACCTTCTGGGGATCATCGTATCGTGATGGCATGAAAATGTTTGAGCATATCGAGACCCACAATATTATCGGGTGTGTTAGGGGAAAACAAGAATGGACATGCAGCAGTGAATTTATCAACATGCAATGCAAGCGATTGAAGAGTAACGCGGTGTTCCTTCCTCATATGTGTTCACAGTGCCGTGAACAGACACGAGGAAGGAACACCATGTTACTCTTGCTTGAGGTTTACTTACCTGGCCCTTATCAAGGAGGCCCACACTTCATTTGCATGGTCACTCAACCCAATGTGACTGCGTCACTGCTCAACGCCCATGTTTCTTCAGTGACAAAGCTGTCTCTTAAGATTTTGAAGGAGTCCAGCACTTTGACTCTCATTTCATCTGATCTGCCCTGACGAAGTTCAATCTCTTGAATGAAACGCGTTGGCTGAGGTTATGCATAATTTATGGATTTTGAAATAAAGAGACACTTCTTCACCAAAGAATTGGCCAGTTTTCATTACTGAACAATACAGACCTGGTAGTGCACCGCTCCACTTTCTGGAAGTACCTGTATTCTGCCTAGCAGTTTGTATCTCCCAACGACAGGTGCCGGAGCAGCTTGGGCACACCCATTTTTTACCACATCAACAAGAAATATACAGGGAACACTGGAAAGAGGTGCGGCCTCTGGGGTCCGCCGTTGGTTCTTTGTCGTTACTTGATTATATTTCTCCACTTACAACTGGTGAAGGCTGTCTTTGAAGGGCTTCTTTCTGCAGTTCTTCTGTTGGGTACTGTAGTATTGTCTTACAATCAGTCCATAAATCTCAAGGCACAATAATCGAAAATAAATCATCCAATCTGTCCAAAGTTCTACAAAAATATTTACAGTTCTTTCTATCTCTATATGCCACTTCTTGTGCTTCTTTCTGAAATGTGGAAATTTCTTAGTAAATGTATACATGTCACTTCTCGAGCAGCGTGCATGCACATTTGCTCCTTCCTGCACTTCTCGACATGGAAACCCTTTTTCAACAACCACATCAAATTCGGAATCATACACACTCACATTATTATTTTTTTCCTCTTTTTCAACGCTCCAGGCTTACAGAGTGGATCTGCCCATTCTTCCCGAAACGTTGTTGGATCTTACCATTTAATAACCACCTCTATTAATTACCTAAAAGTATTTGTTAATGTTTTTAGAATCATTCATTCTCTCATAAGCAACCCTATTCTCTTTTGTGTCAAATCAACTTGAAGACTTTTGGCCAAATTCTGAAGTTTTTCAAATGCTTGATGAGCACGTTTTCTTGATTCTTCACCCAAATATCACAAATCATATTTATTATGATCTGAAATTTTGTCTCTATCACCTTCTGTTTCTGCTGTTAATTCAAAATCTCCTAGAAGATTGAGAGTATTAATTACTACCCTACTCATCTCACCATGTGAAGGCAAACAGCCTGCACCTGAGCCTCATTATATAAAGGTTGGATCTGCCCATAAACTTATCCTCTTCCTCTAAGTCACTCTCATTTTTTTCTATCCCTTTCTGGTCCTCATTTGTGTCATCTTTTGTATTCTTTTTGACTAACTCTTCAGTAATCGCTGAAAAAGCACCTATAGTTTCAACCAATTCCTGCCTCCAAGCCTTCTTCTGCAAATGCAATCTCACATCCATCCAATTGCTACAGTCTGACCAATCTGTCCTTTTAGAATTTCGATATATGCACTTTCACTGACCACAAAATACAACTCATTAAAAGCTTTAAATTGCGCAGGTTTAGGTTGCACACCTCACATTCTTGATCTTTTTCACTTTGAATAAACAATACATAGAAAACTGTAGCTTTTTATTGGCAGCAGTAATTCTATTCCATTCCATTCTTTAAGCAATTGACCCAGGATCACATGGAAGGGGGTATCAATCGGGGTGGAGAGTCTCCTCAATTAGCAGGAATCTCTAGCGTATTCAAATTGGCATCCTTTGGAATCTCAACCTAGCTGCCAACACAAAACTAATTCAACCAATCAGAATATGACTTCAAAACGAAACATGCAATGCCATAATTTATCTGCCCAGGGGATATGAGTCGGAAAGTCAATTTCACCACAAGAAAATGGAATAAATTCTCAGAGTAATTTCAATCACACTAAGATTGATTCTTGACCAGCATTAACCCTGAAATGTAGATGAGTGTGTCTATCCCCTGAGCAGAAAACAATTAACAACACTACCCTTATTAGACACATCTACAGCTAGGCCATTAAGAGTTTCATAAGGCTTTAACCTATAACCAGATATGACAATATAGGCTTTTTCTCTCAGCCAACCTTAATATTTATCTTAAGGTCTTGAATTTCCATATTCCACTAATGTTACACATACATCAAAAAATACATTTGCATATACATTACATTAATTCACAATATTTGTTCATTAAGAACTTCAGCAATTCATGTAAAACATTACAATGCAATGCAGATGTAAACTTTGACTTCAACACATGCACTACGTGCATCCAAAACACCATTAGCATAACACCATTATTGCACACACCGCAGAACAATTAAATAACTCCAAACTACACACTGCTAGACAACAAAAATACACTATTACAATCCGACTAACAATCCACACAACACATCCAAGACTACTAACTTCCCAAAGTGCTCTGTTTATACTTATATAATGCAATTCCAGACAATCTCAACAGGACCAGTACAGCAATATATTCCACACAATTCCAGAAATCTAATTTTAACAATTTTGGAGGAGCACATTTTATAGAGGATATTGTATCAAATTTGCTCCAGGTTGCAATAATAATCCTTTGCTGCCAAAATCTGTTGGTGTTTTGCACTCTATTTTCTGACAAGTTGGTCTTTATTGGCACTTTGTCCAGCATACATCCATTTCGGAAGTAGTTTCTGATCAAAGGCAGTTACATAATGTCTATGCTTAGAAAAGGTTTGCCGAAACTGTATCCCACGTAAACTTCTGCCTTGTTGCCATATAATGTGTTTCCCTCATGTAAAACTGTAAAGGAGTGCATTTACGTGAGTCCAGGAGTGTGTGGCAATGCCAACAGTGACTTCTTGTTGATAAAGCATATAACTGCCCAACTGCAGCCGAAACGCTGTAATCTTAAATCCGTGGACTCATGTTAGCCTTAGTTTGTAGAGTGAACTGCAGACCTCCATCATCTTGTGTCACACCATGTCCCAGAGGTCTACTGTGGTCTAGTGGGGGAGAGGAGGTTTGGGTGACATGACCGGAGTGTCTTGTCTATAGGCAAGTGTGTAGTAGGAAGCACACACATGTTGCCAAGTGTTCACTGCAAGTTTTGTGCCTCCTAGGTGTAGTATGGAGTGTAGAGCATTACAAACCTTTTGATTAAGGTGGCATGTGAGGGAGGTGCTAATGCTCTTGGTGCCCGTTGTCTGTTTCAGTCATCAATTTGTCCAGGTATGGGTCCCATCCATCTCTAGGTGGTGTGCCTCTCTGGTGCATGCCTAAGGAATGCCAATTGTCACCTCAACCATCAAGAATTTTAGTCGGTCTCATAGGTGTGTGGGTGGAGCCTCGGTGGATTTCCATGCATTCCAGTCATTCTGGCCACCTTGTCTCCAGCCCCTCTTGGATCTGCGGTCTGCGCCGGGAAACCCTTTTTGGGTAGCTTTTGCGCATTATAAATTCAAATTCAAATTCAAATAGCTAGTCACTGTTTTTCTAGCACATACCCTAAGTTGACAAACATAATGGCATATTTGTTTTTGGGTGTATGCGCCGCAACACCCAGAAAGCATTGTAGTGGGTCTACTGGTAATGTCCGCCCAGTTATGTCCGTCAAGTTTGACAGTATCGCTGAGTGAAGAAGTTATTTCTCACAAACAATACAATTTTCTTAATATTGGATCGACTATTACTGTTTGGGAACTAGCAACATTACAATATATTAGACATCCTGGTAAGATATAAACAAACATACAGAGAGCAGAACATGGGGCTCTGGGTTGAAGTAAGCACACAATCTTTTGAAAACAAATTTTGTTGGCACTATACTATTCATAATATACTCACACGTCCACATAGAGTCCAACGCCTGTTGGTCTACAGCATAAGAGCCAAAAGAAATCAGTTAATCACTGCATGCAGTGTCACAATAACACTTTGGGTTCTTTCTAATCCCCTCTACTGTGATTGTGATTCCAGGTCATTTTGATGTTCCAGAAACTCAAATTCCAAAATGAAGTTGTAAGTCAAAACTTTTATAATTTCTGTGCACAGCACAGTGAATTGAGGTGTGGTGGGGACACACTCACTTTCAAATTGAACACTCATTTAAGGTAGATTAGGTCATAGAAATGGTCCAGATAAATTAACATTAGATCTGAATGGACTACTACAGGTAAGAAACATGTTGACCGTGGACCAGAATAACAGGGACATTATTTCCATAGATATTCTCTTGTGTTATTAACTATGTGTTATTTATACTTTGACCTCAACACATGCACTACACGCATCCAAAATACCATTAGCATAACCCCGTTATTGCACACACCGCAGAACAATTAAATCACTCCAAACTACACACTGCTAGAAAACAAAAATACACTATTATAATCCGCCTAACAATCCACACAACACATCAAAGACTATTAATTTCCCAAAGTGCTCTGTTAATACTTAGATAATGCAATTCCAGACAATCTCAACAGGACCAGTACAGCAATATATTCCACACTATTCCAGAAATCTAATTTTAACAATTTTGGAGGAGCAAATTTTATAGAGGATATTGTATCAAATTTGCTCCAGGTTGCAGTAATCATCCTCTGCTGCCAAAATCTGTTGGTGTTTTGCACTCTATTTTCTGACAAGTTGGTCTTTTTTGGCACTTTGTCCAGCAGACATCCATTTCGGAAGTAGTTTCTGGTCAGAGCCAGTTACATAATGTCCATGCTTAGAACAGGTTTGCCGAAACTGTATCCCACGTACTCTTCTGCCTTGTGGCCATATAATGTGTTTCCCTCATGTAAAACTGTAAAGGAGTGCATTTATGTGAGTCAAGGAGTGTGTGGCAATGCCAACAGTGACTTCTTGTTGAGAAAGCATATAACTGCCCAACTGCAGCCGAAACGCTGTAATCTTAAATCCGTGGAGTCATATTAGCCTTAGTTTGTAGAGAGAACTGCAGACCTCCATCATCTTGTGTCACACCATGTCCCAGAGGTCTTCTGTGGTCCCCTTTAAAATACCCTTATAGCCCACTGTAGCGGCTTTACTGGTTATTAAAGGCCCGCTCCAGGGTTAAAGGCCCGAGCCGATGGCAAGGGCCTTTAACAAGGGAGAGGGACTTTAATACCCGGTATAACCCCGCTACGAAGGACTATAAGGCGATTAGAACATTCTGCCACTAGAGAGCAGAATGTGCTAACAAATTGAACAAAGGCCTCTCGAAGCCCGAGGGGATTGAAATCCCCTGGGGCTCTTCGTGGCCTTTGTTTAAACAACATTGGAATGTTGCTTTGCGGGCCTTTACCAGCCCGTAGAAGCACAGAGCACTACATTGTCTGCAATGGAGTGCTCCTTATTCCAATGTTCTAATAAATCATTGGGTTAGGGCATCACTTGTTAAATGTAATCCTCCAGTTTACCAATCTACCCTTATTAGTTGATTACCCTCCTTAAGCATGGTTAAGGTATCCCTGAGTTTATTAAGAACTTATAAGGGCTAAACCGAAAAACATCTCCAACAAAGAGCCCCTTAGAGAGGTCCTTCGGTCATTGCAGTGCCAGCCCAACGAGAACCATGCCTGATGAGGAAGCATGCCACTCTTTAGTGGCTGAGGGCATCGTGCTCCTGAAGGAGAGCACCCCATATTACCACATTTGTCTGGGGCTCAGACTAGGGACATCCAAGCTGTAAGTTAGCAGAACCAGGCAGCAAAAGCAAATCTAATAGGCCTTTTTTCATTTTTCATTTTCATCTGAAGACAACTGGCTTTTGAAAGCGCAATGGAAAGTTTTCTGTGTGTATATTTTTCTCTCTTCATGCCTTCCTTTTCATTAAATATTCCAAATGGGATCTCTTCTGTGGTGTGGTGCTGAAATAAAATATAATTTATTTTGGAATTTCCTTTGAAACTGTGTACTATACCCACTCCCACACCAAGTCAAGGACTGTTCCTACGGATGACTCAGAAAGGTTTAATATATTTAATATGCACAAAGATGTAATGCTGTTTTTGGCCTAGCATTAAATATGCATTCTGAAGTCGTCTGAAGCAATGTTGCAGTTAAAGTATTAATTGGATATTTCCATTATTTCTTCATCAAGGAGAGCGCTTCATATGACCACATTTGCCTGGGGCTCAGAGCAGGGGCCCAGAATTAAAAAGGAAGTACCCACTTGATTACATTATTGTAACAATAGGGGTATGTGTGTGCTGGACCTAAATACTCTACTTCCTCCCTCTTTAGTGTGAATATGCTAACTTAAACACACACAATACCCTTTGAAAAGTTTCGTTAATACATCTGCTCTCACAATCCACAGTTGTTTAGAGTAGAAGTATGTGTAACTCACGTAGTTTTCCCTAGTGGAATTACCACAATATTACACATAATTACACGATGATCGTAATCCAGCATTTAGCGTTATATTCCTAGTGCAAAATGGACCCTTGCCTCGAAAATGGACCCAATGATGCATTTTGCGCCAAGACAAAAGTGCCAAATGCAACAGAACATAAACAGCAGCAGCCAGGAGAAGCTCATGCTCTGAATTTTTGCCTGAAATTCCTCTTAATTATGTGAGTGGGCATAATAACACAAATTCAGTAATTTTGTGTTACAAGAGTAATGTGGAATTATAGAAATTACTGCATGCCCATGCCCTCCTCCTTGAAAAGTCTGTGATTGATCACCATTACTAACACTGATAGTCAAGTGCTTGAGATGTTGTGCTTGGCACACATCTGCTAAGACAGAGTAGGATGGGCCCTGAGACAGGAGAGCCAAACAACCCTTGACTCCACTACTGAGGCCCTGTAGGCAAGGCCTGCCCTGTGGAACCCCAAATGCCATTTCACACTGGGTAAGACAACAAGCTGTGGTGTAATTGGAATGTGCACGAAGAACATGCACAGGCTCCATCAATAAAATGATAAGAATAATAGGAGTTTCTGTATTTGATAAGTCCAAGCAACACATAAGACTACATTAACAACTCAATGCACGCCACACGAAGGAAAATAAATCAGAGATAAGTGTAATTTTTTTCATTTAATGTGCCCATGAATGAAATTTGGCCAACACAAGGAGATGATGGACGGAGCGCTGAAACGTTTCAGACACTCACCCCAGTCACAGATCATGGGTTTAATCCATCATCGTTTTTTAGTTCACTTTGCTACCCTGTTCAGACCCAGCTATATGCAAATCAGTCTTGACCCTGTGCTTCATGGAAACAGTCCAGCCTGAACTGCCAAGCCAGGTCTTCCCTGGACCGGATACAAGCATCCTGAGACCGGTTTCAGGGTAACACCCCTCATCAGCCAGGCTCACTTGAATCAAGTGGCAAAGTGAGCAAGGGACCCACTCTGGGCATAACCTGCCCTATTAAGGTGAACAAAGCAAACACAAGGAAATGATGGGCAGAGCGCTGAAACTTTTCAGACACTCACCCCCAGTCACAGATCTGGGTTTAATTCATCATCGTTCTTTAGCTCACTTCGCTACCCCAGTTCAGACCCAGCTAAATGCAAATCAGTCTTGACCCTGAGTAGTTCGCTACACTTGTAGCAGCATAACATGCACACATAGGTCAACAAATGTAAGGACCAGAATAGGTAACTGCGACCATGCAACCCCATTTTATTCCTAGCATATCAGTACGGTTGAAAAAAACCCATAACATTACACATATGATACATTTATTAAACCACTATCAATAAAAATACCATCATAACTATCAGCTGTAAAGTCTGCTTGTTGTTTGTTGTCAAATGGGCAATCAAAAGTTGTTGGAAATTTAGCAGCATATCAAGGGTATCACTTATGCTTCAAATGAACATGTAACTCAGAAAAAATGTTGATTACTATAATATTCCTAAACACCATAACACGTTAACTGCATGTCCTTCTATAAAAAATATAAAGGACATTTGCATGGCAGGAGATTCAGAAGTAAGAAATTACTCCATATCAACAGGCCGCAGAATATATCCATGGTATATATTTTTTTTTAACGGAGTTTTATATAGCGCAAACTTGACCCGGTATCAGGTATCAGAGCGCTTTACATAGCACCAGTTGAGTTACATGAGGACACACACTCATTTTTGTTAGGCGCAGGGAGATTAAATGATTTGCCCAGAATCACAGAATATTCAGCGTCATTGCCAAGACTCGAACCCTGTTCCCTCGATTCGAGGTAGACCACCCTAGCCGTTAGGTCAGCGCCTCTCCAACTCCAACTCCTCTCTTTCTCGACATTAAGATCAGACCCCTCAATTCCATCAGTAAGGCGAGGGAAAATATTGATGAGGTGTCTGACCTTAACAACATCAATAAAGGGCCAATGGTCATTAGTATGAAATTGCAACTTATATAGTAACAACTATTATTTCCAAAACGTCATATTATTTATTTATAAATTTTTGCAAGGTGACACAAAAATATTGCAGTCATCTGCCTTGACTGTGTTTCCACACTGCTGAAGGATACAAGCTCCCCAGCCTTTAGTGGTATCAGCACTTATGCTGTTTAGGAAGATGTTAATGACCAGCCTGGCCCAACAGGTTTGGGTGGTTTGAACCCTGAAACTGTTCTTTGCTCTGAAGACACAAGCCCAAGACCATCTAGAAGACCTCTGTCCTCATTACACGCATCACTGTGCCCACAATCCCACTGTGGCCCCCTCTGAACAGCAATGGCCACCTCAGTCTTGGCTCATTTGACAGCCACATCCAAAACATCTGCTGTGCAGCCAGGAGAAACTATACCTGTGGCCACTCACTCAAAGTCAGAGGGTGGTTTGGAAAAGGCAGGGGCAGAATCTGCTGCATGGAGTGCAGTTACTAACATGAACACCATGAATAGACATATGGTGGGTGCAGATACGCAGCAGGTGGATCACATAGACCAGTTTATAGAATTCCCAACTGCCCAGAATGATGTAGTGTAGCATCACCTGACTGTGCAGACTCTAAATTCTGCAGTGCTGCAGCATTGTTTTCAACCACTGGCTGCAGAAGTGTATGTTTTATTTGACTCTTTCTGTAGTTAAGTACCATTTGCTCATGTTCTGTTTTCTAGAAAAGGCTCTAAACAACTATTGGTTAATCATATACGATATCCAAGTTAATTTATGTCTCAGAACCTTTTTACATGGTCTAAGTTGTTTTAAAAACTATTGATTTCAATCTCAATTACATTGACACTGAATAGAAATAATGTCTGTAAGCTGTTGTATGACACAATATTGACCACAAAAATATAAATTTACTACAATAGTGCTCAAGATATATAGTTAACTAAAATATTGTCACCATATACACAAACAAGAAACATAACAATATTGCTAACAAAAATATCACCAATAAAAATATCTAAAAACCATATCAAATACAATAGTAGAGTAAAACAAAATGATGTTAAAACATTAAATATATGAAAACTGAAAAAAGTCACAATCAACAACATTGACTGCAAAAATATTGTTTAAATAATATTAACCAATTAATTTTAAACTGATAATTAACATTAAAAGCCCATAAATTAATCAAACACAAACAAAACATTTTAAAATATTATACTAACCAAATAAACACTAAATACAATGTTATAAATTATATTTAAAACCATATTTACTTATTAAACGGCTTAAATACATATACATGATTTTAAATTATTGAACAAATAACTATTAAATAAATGATATACACATACAATAAATATTCCTAATACATAGAAATATATTGTATTGTATTTTAATTGCATTTATATAGTGCTTACTACCCCTGACAAGGCATCAAAGCACTTTTTCGGCGAGTAGCACGCTACTCCGGGACCCATAGAGGATTAATGTTGAATTAGTATAGTGAAACATGCAAGTACATTTTAAGTGGTGGATAGGTTAGTCAGTTAATTGGATTTGGAATGATAGCGGAAGGATAGAGGAGGACAAAGATTTGTATTTATATAGTGCTTGTTGACGCACGCTATTCAGGAAACCTACAAAGGATAAGTGGGTGAATTAATATGGTGAAATATGGAGTAATTTTAGTGGTGGATATTAGTCAGTTACTTGGAGTGAGAAGGATAAAAGGGGAAGAATGATTTGCATTCATGTAGCACTTGTTACCCCTGATGGGCGTTGAAGCGCTTTTCTGGCAAGTAGCACGCCACTCCGGAACCCATAAAGGATTACTGTTGAAAATTAGTATAGTAAAAAAATATGAAGTAATTTGAGTAGTGGATATGTTATTCAGTTATTTGGAAAGTATTTTAGTATAGTTTAATATGGAATTTGAGAAGTAAACATGTTAGTCTGTTAATTTCGATTGAAAAGGATAGTGGGGGGATAAAAGAGTGAAGGATTTCTTTTTTTTAGGTCTTAGCAGTAGGAGGAGGCTTTTGGATGAGTAAAAATTAGTTTTGGAGGGGAGGACTCAGAGGGAAGAGTTTAGAAAGGTTTGTTTTAGGGGATCGGTATAGTAAAAGAGGTGTCAGATGATGCAAGGTGGGGTAGAGTAGGAGAGAGTCTAGAAAGGGTTATTTTGGCAATCATAGTAGTGGTATGGGGTTTGGGATAAATGAGAGAGTGGATGTAGAGGATATAGTGATAGATGTATAGGATGAGAGATAGGGTAGTGCATTGGAAGGAGTAGTAGAAGAAGTTTGAGATGAGTCAGAAAGTTGGGCTGGAAGATATATTAAGCGAAGTATAGGCTGAGAAATAGGGTAGTGCATTGGAATCCTAAATTAGAAGAAAGTGATAAACATATAGCTCCATAATTACATTGAAAGTATATAGATACATAAAGGAGGTAAGTATATGTAGATTAAAGATGTTGATAGAGGCACAGGGTGAGAAATAGGGTAGTGCATTGGATATACTTTTTCAGGAGAAAAGTAACAGACACACAGATGCAAGTACATGAAAGGTACATAGATGCACAACGGAAGTATGCACATGTACACCAAAGATAATTTTTATTTATTATTATTATTATTTTTTCTCTCAACAACGTAATTATTTTACATGTTTATACAAAGTAATACACCAAGATAGGTACATATCAATAATGAAAAAAATGGTGGTATACAGAGGGATGCTGTAAATTTCTGTTTGCGTATGTTGCTTATGTGGGGAAGAGCCAAATCTTGAGTAGTTTTCTGAAGAGGTAGAATAGTGATCAGTATTGTGTGGGTTTGTAGCAGGTGTGTTTTTAGTGTTGGTATTAGCTGTATAAGGATAGCAATTGTGTAGCTGTTCTGTATCGTGTTCCTCATCCAGCATGCTAAGAAGGCATTTTGGTGGGTCTGCATGTGTATGTGTTGGAGATGGTGTTTGAGAGTGAGTTGGAGTGCTGTATTGCTTTTGTGGTGTAACATTGTTGTGAAGTAGACATGGGGAAGCAAAGCTGTGAAGTGTGGCATGTTGCTTATATTTTTTGCGTGTGTTTAAGGTGGAAGGTGTATGAATCAGGGGAGGTGGTGCAGCATGTGGGTCATGTAGTAATGTTCTAAATTGTCTAATGGATTAGAGGCGGTTAGAAGAGTGGTGCTGTATTGCTGTATCTGTGTTAGGTGTGGTGGAAGAGTGAAAGTTTGGCATTGGAGTTTGTTCCTTTGTGTGGTTTGAAAGGTGGGTATATATTTTGTATTTTGTGATGGTAAGTATTATGAGGTGTTGCGCTTCGAAGACCTTGTTGTGCTGGTGTGTGTGATATGTTTTGCTTTTGAGGAGTAGTGAAAAAGGGTGCTGATGTATATGTTTCATGCAATGGATTTGGTTGTGTAGTATTGTTTGTGAGAGGAGGTTGTGACGTAGAGGGGGTGGTGATGTGTTTATGAGTAGAGTGTATGTTGTGTGTAGGAGGGAATGAAGTAGAGGTGAGAGTGTTTATCTTAGACTGGGTTGTTGCAAGAGTTACAAAGTGTGGTGGTGTGCAGTGTGTGTGTTGTGTGTTAGTGTTATTATGGTAGAAGGGAGAGGAGGGTGTTTGTTGTACAACTGATGGAAGGATGATTATATGTTTGTTAGTGATAAAAGGTGGTCTGTCAGGTGTAATTACAGTGGGGAGAGTGTATCTGAATGAGATGTATTTATGTATGGTGTTGATTGGCGTTGTGTTAGTGATGAGTGTATTGGTTAGTGGTATAGGATAGAGTTGCGTACTGTTTGTAGGCGATGGTGGATATGTGTGGTAGTTGGTATAGTAGGGTGTGTAGATGTGGTTTGGTTGGGGTTGTGGTGCATGCTGGTACATTAATCTGTGCATAGTGTTGTGTGCGATGTACATTTGGTGTGAGTGTGTTGCTCTGTTTGTGGATGTGGATGGTGTGGGCTGGGTATTGCTAAATGAGAAAAAGGGCAGCATTTCTGACCCTAGTACCGACCAGTCTCAAACAGTCTCTAACAGGTAACTGCCCTTGTCCTCTCTGCCCTTAACAGGCTCAAACAGGCAACTGCCCTTGTCCTCTCTGCCCTTAACAGGCTCAAGCAGGCAACTGCCCTTGTCCTCTCTGCCCTTAACCTCGACGCCCGGGCGGAGACCCCTTAACCCTGGCCTTTTTTATAGCCCTTGTAATCAGGTGACCCCTTCAGCCAATGGGAACCCTAACCATAACTGCCAAAAACAATTCAAACTAACCAATTAAATTAAACATAAAACAAAGTAACCAATAGAACATTTAAACCATTTACATTAAACGCTATAAAAAGAGCAGAACAATCACCTAGGCCCTGTAGCAAAAGCGCTACACCTAGACAAAACTGATCCACTGCCGGATTCGACGCTAAAATACAAGGAGCTAGTCTGCATAATACCGACCATTTACATTGAACAGTGATTAAAAGAAACTAATTGACTAGAAAGTAAACCAAATTAATTCTCATGCTAATTTAAAATAAACCACTAAAATAAATCATTTGTTTTTATGTCCAAACGTTAGCTGCAATTTCAAGATTACAAATGAGAATGTTGTCCTGCTCACAAAAAACACCAACTTTCCAAACAACAAACTCAACAAACAGACACAAAAAGTAAATAAATGGAATTTAATTCATAAATAATTCAAGACCCCTAAATGTTAAAAAAAAACCTATTGAACACTCCTAAAACTAATGTAGCTATTATTTTAAAGGTAAAAATAAAACAAACCTCTATTCATCAGAGAAAAAAACACCACCTGGTCTACATCTTGACTGCACTTAACATAAGACAAAAAGCAGCATTTTTAACAAAAAGTAACAATGTAGCTATAAAATGTGCACTGTGAAAGGGAATAAAATATGTTTAGCTGTTAATTTAAAACATTTTCAACGGGAAATAGTAAATATATACTTCTAACACTTACACATATATTGCCAGAAATACCCACACAATCAACTCCTAGAAAGGCAATACATTATTATTGCACATGGGATATGCATATAACTGGGAGAGCACAAGAACCAAAATATATAAATGGAATGTGCTAAATACTATGCTAATGCTTGTTATGGGAATGCTACAACTTCAAATGATGTAATTGATTTTAAAGAGCACAACCTGCCCTCAAATATAACAGAGATAGAAGTAGGATCTATGTTGCACGACCTAGGAGAAACAAGTACTAGCTCCCATATACCCACTGCTAGAATCTTTAAGAATATATTCCCAAATGTTCCTGAACACACCTCAAGGTAAATACTAGGGATCCCCAATTTAATAAGATTAGTAGCACAAACTAAAAAGGTCACAAGAGGCACCCTTGCTACCCCCAGAAGATATCAAGACATAGACATCCCTGAAAATCTAACCACTACACATACTGAATAATCTTTCCTACAGTACGACAATAAAAACAATGACAGAAGACTAATGTGTCACATACATACATACTTCATATCAAAGTTGATATCTTCATCAAACATAATTTAAACAAACAATATGGATTGCATGACTACAAGTAATGATAGTAAAATTAGCACCAGTATATGAAACAACAGCAATTTTTAATTCTTTTGTTGTAGATCTCCAAAAGCCCAGCAGAGGAGAAGGACACTTCATCAATGTGTACAGACATTTGTCTTAACACAGACCTTTAAGAGAACACGTAACATTATGAAGTACATATCTGAAGAAAATCAGCTATAAGAGATATGTTGAGTCTACACCAACACTTTTGGCTGCCCACATGTCTTCCTCAGATATTATGGGCAGTCACAGGTGTAAAGTACATTACATTTCCATAAATAGTTCACAGCTGATAGCATTAATTCTGAGTTCTAGGCTTTAAAATCCGCAACATATGTCAGATCCCTTTGATAAAACTCATGTACACCGGTATCACTGCATAACCTAGAAGAAGTGTGCCACCAACTGAATCACAACCATTTCAGCAATGGTTAGGCAACTTGCAGTGCCGATCCCCCAAAACAAGTCTTTGTGCATGTGTCCAACATACCTCTCAACAACTTGCTAGTACTCAAGCAGATGGCAGGGTGAAATGATCTAGGAAGAATTATGAGGATAAAATAATTAATATTCTGCAAATGTCTTATTTAACGTTGTTGTTCATGCAAACATTATTACATGGCAACCTCAACTTCTGATTTACATAATCATGTGTGGTGATGTTTTTAAAAAAAAAAAGTATATAATAGTCTAAATTGAAAAACATTATCAGAGGAGTACTTCTAAAACACAAAAGAAACCATAATCAGAAAATTAAGTTTTTGCCAAATAGATTTCATTGTCAAAGAGGATATGTCTGTAGGCTTGACCAACAAATAACACATTCATTTCAGCCACTTACCACCAGGCTAAGGTCTTTTACAATGATTTCACATCTGTGTTCAGTGCCTGTATCCTCCTCTTTGTTATCTTGCTGACACGTCACCAACATCACCCTGATGTTCCCACTGGTAATCCTCATCAGGAGTGAATCATATGTTCCTCATCTAGAAATGTCGTGAAGCATTCTATAGAGCACCACAATCTTGCAGACCTCACCTCGAAAGCAGAGGAGGGGCCTTTTGGTCCTGTGTCCAAGATGACTCAAAGGATTGAGTCACACATGAGCCACACTGAAGTAGACGGCCCTGAGGTTGTTGGTTTCCTCAGATGTGTCAAAATTCAGATACAACTCAGATACTCTGAGCACCTTGAAAAGCATCACCACAAACATAAGTGAACTGATATTTGGCTGTGCACTTATAGCAGTTAAAATGGCATAAACATAATGACTGAGACTCTCCAACAAGCTAGGCGCTCCTCGGTGCAAGGCCTGTCATCTTTAGTGGTAGGCAGATCTTGCTTAGCATCAGAAAGTCATGGGTAAACTCTGGAAATCTTGCACAGACAATGATGATGTAGAGGTCTGTAGTAACATGGTTTCTTTATTAATGTTGTGGGGTTGGAATGTAGAATTATTGCATGTCATCAGAATGGTATCTTTGTAGGGCTCTGGAATGTTTTGCCTCACTCTGAGGTCGCCCTGCTACTATGCTGCATGCACCTTATTACCTGTGAACCTCAATAAAAGAAGATTAACTATAACAGCCTAAAAGTGTGGTTACTATACTTATTTCTGGTGACGAGCTGTTTATTCTGAGAATCTATGGAAAAGAACTCCTTCTTCACCCAGTTCTGGCTACACTGACTCAGTCACAAGAAAAAACTTGACTCGCAAGTGGTAATTTCGGAGGAAATTCTGCTTTCTGCGATTGTGTGCCGTGGTTGAAAATCGTTTGAAGCATCAGCTTTGCGACTGAATCTACATCGACAAAATACAAGTAAGTGTAACCCTAGTCTGTTCAACTTACCAACTGGCATCCTTAACGATATGCAGTAGATTCAAAACCTACATTGCCTCGAGCCTCCATTCTCTTTCTGCCGTCATAAACTCCACACGACTCTCCTGCTGCGCGTTCCTTCTTGGTCATTAGTGAGGAAGATGTACAAGCCAAATTCATTCAAAAGAAAAAAGTTGTACTGAACATTACTGATAGTTCTCCCTCTAAACCACTATGCTTAGTTTCTCTTTGTGGCATTAATGTGCAACTTGCAGCAGACTCAGGGTCTCCATTCACCATTGTTTCCCAAAACATTTGGGAAAAGCATTTCACAAGCAGTATTGGTGTATGGTTGGAACCTAATGATATTTCTCCTGAGAGGTTTACGGGAGAAAAAATAGATATCTTGTTGTACAGAACATTGGTGTTTTGTTTCAAAGAAAGACATGCTACTGGAAAGTTGTATATTGCTAAAGAGGGGCCATCAGTTTTAGGGTGGAAGGACCAGAAAAGTTTGAACATAATTCTTGACTCTAACAGTAAGGAGTACGTTTTAGTTTCATGCAATGGGGAGGACACCAGAAAGTGGGTTCTACAAGAATTTCCTGAGGTTTTTGCGGGTGGTATGGGCACACTTAAAGGTTTTACCCACCAAATTCGATGAAAGGAAGGTGCTATTCCTAAAGTACACAAAGCTCAGAATATTCCTTTTATAGTCAGAGATGAAGTCAAGTCTGAGCTAGAGAAATTATTAAAGTCTAATGTTATTGAACCAGTGGAAGCATCCGAATGGGTTTCTCCATTGGTCGTTGCCCGAAAATACAATGGAAAGGCTTGATTGTGTGTAGACTTAGGGTATCTCAACAACAATATACTGGTGGATCAATTTCCCCTTCCAAGAATTGATGAAATGTTGTCTTTAACAAGAAATGCTAAGTGGTTCTCCACGTTGGACCTTTCCGCTGCTTACCACCAAATTGTGTTGGATACCGAAAGCAGACATTTGACAACTTTTTGTACACCTTTTGGATGTTATAAATTTAAACGCATGCCTTTTGGGTTGGCATCAGCCGCTGCAGTGTTTAAGAGGTTAATGTCAAAACTTTTTGCTCATATTCCTGAAGTAGTGTTCTTTCAGGACGACTTCTTAGTGATGGGGAAGAATAAAACACGTCATGATGCCATTCTCAGGGAGGTTCTTTCCATCCTCAGGGACAATGGTTTGGCACCTGAGAGTAGTAAGTGTAAGTTTGCCGAAAAGTCTGTTACTTACCTAGGACACTGGTATCAAGCCTAAGAACAAACTTGTTGATGCTATTATCAATGTTCCAGCACCTAAATCAAAAGATGAACATAGATCTTTACTCAGTTTAGCTGAATTTTATTCGAAATTTGTTAACCACTTTTCTCATAAAACATATGAAATGCGTTTACTAATGAAGAACAAAGCTAATTTTTCATGGAGTGATGCATGTTAAAAGTCTTTTGTGGACATCAAGGTGGCCATTTCTAATGCTTCTACACTACAAGGATTTGATCCTTTTGCTGACACATTTGTCACCACTGATGCCAGTGGTACTGGATTAGTGGGTATATTGTCACAGATGTTGGAGCATGGTAATGAAGTTGTGGTAGCCTTTGCGTCATGTTCATTGTCTCCAATGGAGGAAAAATACTCTGTTATAGACTGAGAAACATTGGCCTGTGTATGGGCCATGTAACATTTCAGGAAATTCATTTGGGGGGCTTCAGCAAGAATTGTTAGATTGTCAATGAGACGCCAAGAGTTTGGGGGTGGTTTGTAAAGCGGGGGGCGAGAAAAAAGGGGGGTCCCAAAACGTGTTTTCTCCATGCAATTTCCATAGGAAACTTTAGACAAGGCTACAGGTCGAACGGGTGAACGGAATTACCCCGAATTTGGCTGGGAGAAGGGTCTGAGTTTAGAAAGCACACTGTTGCTTATTTGGTGTAAATCTGTTCGGTAATTTTAGAGAAATATCAAAATTTACTGATATCGATATTTGGGAATTCTGCCATCGAATTGGCTGGGGCGTTACGAGTACAAGCTTGCTGCTTGTTGGTTGCGAGCACTGCGAGCGTTTGCAACTAGGAAGTGTTGGCCGCCATTTTGTAATTTTGTTGAAACGAGTAGGGGGAAAAAAGGGCGAAAAGAGTAGGAAAGAGGAGGTTAGGAGCACTGTAACCTCTGTGGGGGAGTGCGAAGCGAAGTAGTCACTCCTAGCAGTCTGAAAGTGCGGTGTTGCTCAGAGTGAAATGGTGATGAGATGCTGCTAAACTCGGGTATGAAACCGAGAGCCTAAACCGTGAGCTCATTGCTGTAAAGTGATGTGCTCTGGTCTTTGTAGCATACGTGTGCAAGTAGTGTTAGTAGGCGTTTATACCATACAGGGAGTGGGAAGCGAACTACTGACCGCTACCGTGCGTTTATACTATACCGGAAGTGAAGTACTCACGCCTACCGGTGTGAAGACTCAGGGATCAAACCGAGCTGATTGCGGTAAAGTGATGGGCTCTGGGCGCTATAGCATACTGGCCGCTGTAGAATAACTGTAAGTAGTGTTAGTCTGCGTTTATACTATACAGGGAGTGGGAAGCGAACTGCTCGCCCCTACTGGTCTGAAGACTCGGGGATTAAACCGTGAGCCTCAATCATGAGCTCATTGTTGTAAAGTGATGTGCTCTGGGCGTTGTAGCATACCTGGGGAAGTCGTGTTAGTTTGCGTTTATACAATACTAGGAATGGTAAGCGAACTACTCACCCCTACCGGTCTCAAGACTTGTGGAAAAAAACATGAGCTCATTGCTGTAAAGTCATGTGCTCTGTGTAGTATTCTAATGTAAGTCATAGTAGAATGTTAGTATGTAATGCTAGTAGAAAGTAAGTATGTAATGTTAGAATGTAGGGCTGTCATGAGGGGAACCTTGGGGAGTTTGTACACGATGCTAGAGAAGATGTCTGCTCCTGTTGGTGGCTGTTTAAGCTGTCTTGTCTTCCTGCAATAAATCTACTTATAGGATCCACTGCTGTCTGCCTCTTCAGTACATAAAGTTGTCGACGAGCGGGAGAAGGTTAAAAGAAGGCAGCACTCACCATTATTTTGAGTTTGCTTGCGGTGTGCTGAAGAGCCTTTTTCTTCGTGAAGCTGTTTCTACTCATCCCAAAATGGAGGGAAAAAAATTAAGCGGGGTCTCACCCGTTCAATTAAATGAGGCCCCTGGTGGGTATTATTCCGGGCCAATCCTATTATTATATTGCGGGGTCTCTGCAGAACTGGGGACCTTAATCTCTCATTTAAATTAGGTGCAGGAGGGCACAGTGAATTTTCGCAGCCTAGAGGATCGCCACCTCTCCGGGTATTGTTTACTAATTGTTCGGGGGGCTTCGAGGCCTTCTGAAGTCTGGGGAACTCCACCCTCCGGGGCTTTACTTAAAAATGCAGGGTGGGCCTCGCCAGTCCCTGAAGCCTCGGTGGTCCTAGGCAGTGCCTTATTGGTTCTGTAACCACACAGGCGTACTCATGGTGTTATAAAGCTATACACGCATAGAACCCTTGCAGTTGTAGAATTGCGCATGCTTCATTACTGTAATAGTCTGTTGGTTCATATTCCCTCATAACCTCTTATAAACAGCCGCTTTTCACAATAAACTACAGACTAGTGGTGTCAGAAAAAGAACTAAACACTCATTTATTTATTGGTAAAAAAAAGAACCTTAATTAAAACAACACCAATAAATGGAAATGGAAGTTTATTAGAAGAAACAACAGTATAACATGAAAAAAAGTGGGTGGGACTCCTCCGGAAGCAGCGTGCAAAACCTGCAAGACAAAAAGGAAACATAAGTATGTGTGCCATGTCTTAGAAAAAGAAAGGTAGTGAGAATGAAAGGAAGATAGTGAGAATGGGACAGAGAGGGAGTGGGTGGAAGGGAGAAGGGGAGGGAGAGTCAAAAGAACAGAGGGAGGAGGAGAAAGAGCGTCGGCCTACTGCACCCAGCCCTCATTGTTTACCTCCCGTCACCAGTGTGTCTAGGACGCTGGGGTCCACGACCAAGAGTGCCGTCCAGCAAGTCCTTAAAATGAAACAGATATGAATGAGGCTAGAGATTACATTATTTTCTACGGCAACATCGCTTGCCTGCACCTGTGAACCCAGGCTGCTGTACCCCAGCCCCTTCCCTCGCACTGTGCTCAATTGCAGCTCCTGCTCACAGAGGGTTCACTGCTCACCTGCCACCACTGGTGTGTCCAACGATTTGCCGGTGCAAGCTCCGACTCCGGGGTGCCTCTCTAGGGTGGCACAGCAGGTCTCTGGTCGGGGACGGTGTCTTGATACCACGATGGAAGGCGTCAGAATGCCCAGGGCATCATCACGGGGTGAGCACCCGCTCCACCCATTTGTGCGCAACCAATTCAGTGTCTGAAAAGGATGAAATAATATAATGGTGGAAACGTCTGGAGGTAAATTAAGGTTTATTTCAAGCTTAATAGAGAACACTAGTTGAGTGCATCCTTCCTTCTTGAAGTACAATCTACCAACTGTTAGTGGTAATCGTGGTTCAAAGAGGAGTTGGAGTGCACGAGAATACACAAGGTTAAATAATATGTTATGCCAACGTTCACATACAAAGGAACAGAGCGCATGCTAGAAGCATAATGTGCGCGTGTAATGCAGTGGCGCAAGCCTGTGTGCATGTACACTTAGTAATCAGCTCACTACAGTGCCCCAAAAGCCAAAGCCATGTGTCTGTAGGGCAGTGCTGCCTGCTGGCTGAGGCCTACAGTACGGTCCAGCAGGTCCTTAAAATGAGACAGAGATGTGGCTGAATGAGGTCAGAGATCACATCATTAGGCACGGTAACATTGCTTGTTCGCACCTGCGCACCCAGGCTGATGCACCCCACCTCTTCCGCAGCACCGCGCTCAATTGTAGCCCCTGTGCACCCAGGCCCCACTGCTCACCTGCTGTCATTGTTGTGTGTCCAAATACGATGGGCAGCAGTGTTCACAATTCATGTGCAGTGTTGATTGCAGGATGGTGCACACCTCATGGAGCCCTTTTAAAACTCGACGTCCAGTAGGGTTCATAATTCATGTCCAGTGTTGATTGCCAGGATGGTGTACACCTCAGGGGTCCCTTGTTTTAATTGCGCATTGTGATATGCGAGGTGGATGCGGCCATATCACCTGAGGCAGTGTGGAAGAAGTGGGACATGTGGCATCGTTGTTATCTTATTTGTATGTACCTAAAGTGGGCTGGGCCTGCGTACGCCAGGCCAGCATAGGGGTGTGAATAATTGTTTTGGGGACCTGGGCGTAGTTCAGATCCTGCCTGTCCAGGAAGGGTAGTTATGTGTGTTTCTGTCACAGTTTTGACATTGCAGAATGTGCAATTTACATTAAAGTAGCATGTACCGTGAGGGCGGCAACTATCGCTAATGAGATGCTGTTCGAAAACATTGAATGGACAACATCACATGTCGTTGTCAAGCTTGTGGATATGCGCAGACACGCATGTAAATGGTGTGCAGTATTATTGAAAGTGTTGCTATCGCGAAGCGCACACATGTGAATGTGCTCGGATGGAGGGAGGATCAGCAGTGAGGCTAGGTCATACATAGTGATAACGCTCATTACAGTCAAGCAATGCATGACAAATGTGAATCTGAAAGTCTCACATATGACACACTACTATAATGGTAAAGCATGACAACAGAGCATACAGCAACACAAATCTACACTTTACTCTTTACTGTTTGTCACATCTGATCTAGGATGTGCACTCTGCCCATGGCTAATGATACCCCTTCGAGCCACCAATACCCAGGCCAAAAGGCAGCACAATAATGTGTACACACACACACCAGGTGCATCGTGTAACACACATTTGTTTTTGATGTAACGTTTCGAATGCATGGCCATCACACATGGAAGGATAATGTACAGACCATGAATATTTATCAAGATGATTGTTGCATGTTGTGTGTAGTATAAGATATGTGTACACTGCAAACAAACTTTTCAAAAAATCTCTCTAAGCAGAAGGGGTGTGTCTCATCAAACGCTGTAGAGAGAATGACTAAATGGGTGGGGTCATCCAGTTGTTACAATGGTAAATGTTATGAAATAATCAAATTGTTTTTTAAGGTCACATGGCAAATACGCATGGAGGGCGGAAGGAGGCCGCACCAACGCGATTTTGAGAAAATATATATTTATCATAATATACGTTTATTACAGTTAGAAATATATAACTGTTTAAAATATTTTAGATTATCGCTTGGTCTCATATACACTTTAAAGTTATTTAGATACAGTTTTGAGACATAAAAAAAAATGAGGGAATGGCGTACCCGGCACGATACCATACATCTATGATGTAACACAGGGCATGGCAGCGTGCAATTGTCGCATACGCAATGCGCAGCGGGTGCGACCCCATACGTACATGATGTAACGCGTGCCTTGGTACTGCGTACCTGTCGGATACCAAAGTAGCAGCTGGCGCGACCTCATACGTACATGATGTTTCGCAGGACGCGGTGCCACAAATCCATCGGATACAAAATGCCCATCATTTACGAGTTTAGCAATATGGCGGATAGGATTCGAGTGGTGATGGAGCTTGGTACACTACCGGTATGGGACTGCAGTTTAAAAAAAAAAAAAATTATTCATATTTTTTGGGGAAGATATAAAACATTACATAATTTATAAAATTTAAAAAAGAAGGATAATAGAGTTCCAAAATATTACAAAAAAGTAAAAAATATATAGGTTTTATAAATATTAAAATATGAAACTAACATTTAAAAAACTTTCGAAATTCATAGAAATAATCATAGGTTTCACAGACGTTATAGTTAGGAATTAGCATTTAAAAAACCTTTGAAATTCACTAAAAACACCATAGGTTTCAGGGATGTTATAGTTAGTTGGGCATTTGACTCATATAAAACCTGAGAAATTCACCTGTTATAGTTAGTTGAGCTAACTATAACTCGCGCACCCGCAATGCACTGCTGATGATGTCACATAGTACATCACTCATGACATGGTCAGTGACATCACTGATGACATAACTGATTACACCATCTAGTGAATGTGTGTTTCTGTAAAGTTGAAATATTTTTCATATATATTCATGCCAAGGTGTATTGAAGAATGAATGCATTTACAAGTGCCTGAAGGGATTATTTAGTAGGTGCGTGACTGACTGTATAAGTGAGTGATTGAACGTGTCTTACTGAATGCATCGTTTAGTGACTAAACTGTGTGAAAGTCTGTATTGGTCTCTCAGCTGGTGTGTAAGCAACTGCATGGATTGGTGAATAGCTACATGAGTGTCTATATGGGTTATTGATTTGTTGTCTGAGTATCTGTATGGGTCCTTGAGTGTCTGTGTGGGTGGGTGGGGGGTGTATGACTCTGTGCATAGTTGTCTGAGTGGGTGATTCACTGGTTGTATGGATTCAAAAGTGCATCTGGGAAGGGCTGTATGGGTGAGTTAGTGTGTGTATGGGTGTGTTGGTGAGTGAATGAATGTATCAGTGGTATATCTGTGACTAACTACATATGTTTTAAGGCACTATATGTCAGTGTTGGAGTAGATAAATGACTATATGTGAGAGTAAGTTATTTGGAGAGTAGGTGTATAAATGAGTGTCTGCTTCTATCAGTGATTTATGAAACAGTAAATATGTGTTAGTATCTGTATGAATAAGTGATGTGGTGTGTCTATAAATAACGGAGTTGGTGTGTATAACTGTATACATGAGTAAATGGGTATGTGATTGATTCTTTGCATTAGTGACTAGGTGTGTGAGTAACTCTATGGATGAGTGGCGGAGTGTGACTGCATGTATAAATGTGCATATTATAGTACTGTATTGATGAGTAACTACATGTATAAGTGACTGGATGTGTTTGTAGATCTAGGAAATAGTGAGTGGTATATAGTATCTGGCATTGTTGTGTGTATTGTTTCCAAAATAGTCTGCATTTTAGAATGGGTGTCTCAAAGTTTATATTAGGCATCAGTATGTGCATCAGATTATCACGTGGATGATGTCATCAGTGATGTCATCAGTGATGTCATTTGAGATGTCATCAGTGATGTCATCAGTGATGTCACTGACCATGTCTTGAGTGATGTAATATGTGACATCATCAGTAGTGCATTGCTGGTGCGCAAGTTATTGAGGTACTGGGTTTTTCAGAACCGGTACCGAACCGGTAACCCAGTGGTGTCAGGGTACACACCCAAAGACCTCGAGTACTTTCCTGATTTAGACCACAGAAACTCAGAGTCTTCTAGGTGAAGTCAAGGATCTATTTTATTGGCTGCAACCAAGTAACATGTCCTAGAAGTACAACAACACGGGATGTATATTCTCAGGAGACTGCTCAATCTTACAAAGTCAGGCTTCTCTTTTTATACAAAATATTGTGCTTTAGGCAAACATTCTTCGAATTTTAGTATACCATTCACATGTTCCCATTACAAAGAAAAAGCAGAGTCATGATGACAAGCCCACATTTTAGTTTGTCCAGCCCACAACAAATTACCCGGCAAGGCCCAGCATTTCCATCAGATACCGGTGGACCCCCAATGAAAACGGGCACCTCCCCATCATAAAGCAAGTGAGAGAGAAAAGAGCAGGGACAGGTGTGAGCAAGATTCGGCAGGGTGTGTGTGCGATGAATAGGGTTTATGGCCTGTTGTGCCTTGATGCTATCTTGTTCGGCCACTGGGAGAGGAACTGACCAAACAGGTTCGGCCTGGGGCAATGGTTTCAGCTTGCTCAGGTCAGAGAAAAGTCAATCAAGGTGTACGTGTCCTTTGATATCGATTATAAGCCTATGTCAGGGCAACCCACAAAATGGCTGCCGTACACAAAATGGAAGCCAAGGGTTCAAGACGAAAATGACGATTTCGAGGTGAAATCGTCACTCGAATATGACGAAAATGCTTGTACATAATGTACTAGCCATTTTTGGTCTTTTGATATAAAAATCGTCATGCTACGATGAAGTTTTATTCACGGGTCCAGAATTTTCAGAACTACAAACCCTCCGTTTGCCCTTACATAGGTAATTTAACCTAATCTCATGCTAATCTGAGTCCAGGTCTATATTCCTAAAGTCATTGAGATGTTGCTGTAACATCATTCTAGTACTTATCTCGTCTCTTGATACAGGTTTCCTTACACATGAGATAGCACAGAGGCCACATATTGCAGGAGCACACTGCACGCACAGACAGAACAGGAAAAGAATGGCTAAGACCATCCCAATGACCATCAGGATTTTCCATCCCCAGGCGGATATCAGTTCCCAGAACCATCCCATTAATGACCAATCTCCTTTATCCACATGAATAGATTTGGAAATCTTATGCAGTTTAGAGATGGCCTGGTACACTGTTGGAGCGTTATCTGGAATGAAAACACAGCAACTCGATTGGATCAATCTACATACCCCACCTTGGTCTGCAAGTATGACATCTAATGCGACCCTGTTCTGAAGGGTCATAAGACGATCCGACTGGAGCTCAGCAGTCAAGTTACTAAGGGCACCAGCAGTTTCAATTATGGTGGACTCAACCACCCTTGTCAATTGCCTTATGTTCCTGCTGTTAACCATAGGTCCCCAGAACGGCAGAAAACCCTTTGCGAAGTCCCCAAATTCTTGTCCTTCAGTGTCTTCTCTACTCAAGACACCTCTAACTATCCTTGTCTTGTGGTAATCTGCCGCTGCTGTGTAGGTGGGAGGCAACAGGAACGAAACAAAACATGTGCCCGAAAAGTCAGGGGGCAACCATGTACAGGCTCTATCATGGCAGATGAAATAGGTACCCTTAGCTGCTCAAAACGAAGGGGAAGTCTGGGCTGTAAAAACATATGTTTTAGTGTAGATACTCTTCCCTAACTGAGCTCTGGGATTCTTGCCTTTACCTTGCAGACACAGGTGTCCCTGATGGGGTACAATCCAAATCGGGGAAGATCTCTTAGCTTGCTGTTTCTCACTCAGAGTAGCTCCATATCCGGTTACGTGTCTCATCTCTAGGGATAGTCTCGTAGGAAATATCTTCCTTAATCATGTCTACTATACCCTTAACTAGAGCACTATTCTTAGGATTGTCTTCCACAGAACGTAGGGGGTAGACTTCATGTGCATAGATGAACATTGTTCTGTATGCCCACACAGAACCATTGTGGCTGAAAGGCAGGACCAGATAAGGGATACCTTTATCCGTTGTGTGAGGCATAAGACCACACACCCAACAGTTAGTTGTGTTCATTACTAGTTGGTGTTGGTGCAAAAGCTGAACAAAGGAGTTATTAATAAACTCTAATCTCCTAGCGGATTCGTGTTCAGGAAGGGGTTGAAAAGAGTGTGGGGAAACAGTAGAAGGAGGAGGTATAGGCGATGTAGTGGGTGCAAATGTTACTCGAAAAGAGAATAAAACATAACTTATTAAAAATATCATCACACTGAATAACATGAAAATGCACAATATCAAAAAGCTTTTCTTTGTCGTTATTTTACGTATCCTGGCCTTAAAGTCCATTGTTTTGGCAGGTCTCTCCATCTCGAAAAACTCCATCCTCTCTAAAGTGCTGCCCGCGATGGGAGGTTGTTTCTGCTAAGGAATGCTTCTCTTAGTCTAAGGCAACTCCCTTGGACCAACCAGAACTGTCGACCTAACGTCGTCAGCTGCACCCCAAAGACTTTGGGCAATCGCGGCCCTAGCAGCGGAACCCGGATGGCGGTTCGAAAAACAAAAATAAGCAAGTTGCTTTCAAAAATAGCAGGGGAAAAAAAAGAATTTTATTTGCCCATAGGTCTCGGCCTCAAATTATACCGTTGTTTTCCTGGTATTGTATTATCTTGGAAAAGGAGTTCAGGTTCTGTAGTGTCCAATCGAACTGATGGTGATACAGCTGGTTGCAAAATTTTATCACTCTCTTGTTCAGTAAGTGTTCCTTTTACTCGTGCATCACTGAAAGGCAGAAAACGTGGCACAGTTTCAGTCTCTGAGTCGGCGACACCCTTCTGGACCCACTGGTCGTGCGGCAGGGGTAAAGGTACCCTCTTGCAGTGGACTCCGTGGATCCATTGCTTCTTCCCTTCCACACGAATAGCTGATCTCGTGGAAAGAAGGACGAGGTGCGGTCCGGTCCACCTGGGCTGGTCGTTCTTGGTTCGCTGGAAATTCTTCACGAGAACTCAGGTTCCAGGGTCGATGGGGTGACCTGGAGTCTCAGAGACCGGAGGCAGGGTGTCATGGACCTGTTGGTGTAAAACACGCAATTTAGCCGTCAATTCGTACAAATAATCAAGCAAAACAGGGTGTTCAATTTCACTGAACTTAGTGGGCCTCGGCACTCCCCATATGTTGGCCGGGCGGCCGAAAACTATTTCATATGGACTAAGTCCCACTCGCGAATGCACAGTCATTCTGGTGGATAGGAGTGCTAAGGGAAGAGCTTCGGGCCATTTAAGACCTGTGCTCGCTTGAATTTTGGCCAATTTTAACTTAAGCGTGCCATTGTACCATTCTACTAGTCCAGCTGATTGGGGGTGATTTGCAGCGTGGAACTTTTGCTGAATGCCTAGCCCTTCACATACTTTCTTCATCACACGACCCACAAATTCACTTCCATTGTCACTCCAGACCATTCTAGGCATTCCGAATCTGGGGAAGAACTCCTTCACAAGGGCTTTAGCTGTGGATAAGGCAGTGTTGTATTTTAGGGGATAGGCTTCCACCCATCTTGAAAAGGCCCAAACAACAACGAGTACGTATTTTAAATTGTTGCACCTTTCCATGTAGATGAAATCTAGCTGCAAAACCTCAAACGGATACGTAGGAGGTGCAAAATGACCAGCTGGAGTTGGGGTTCCCCTACCAGGATTGTGCTTCAGACACACCATGCAATTCTTGACCACATTCTCTGCACACTTGGGAATTCCTGCATTTTGCCATACTGGAGCCAACAACTTACAAATCCCTTTCACACTGATGTGAGCCATTCCATGAGCCATTGTAACCACTGGAAGCACATATACATCGGGTAACAACCATCTCTGATGCTCTGACAATTCAACCCAACAACCATTTGCATCCATTTTACCCGTACTTTCTCTCCACATGTTCAGCTCTTTCTCTGTAGCCTCAGCTTGAATAGACTTCACACTCTCTATCGTGTCTTCACACATTCCAACATCACCAACCCATCTTGCAGGGCCTGTAACATACATTCGGCTCGTCACATTCCTTGCAGTTTCTTTTGCGATTTCGTCAGCAAATGCATTTCCACGACCAACATCATCAGTCACCTTCTTGTGAGCACTACATTTCACAATCGCCACGTGCAGAGGCAAGGTCAGTGATTCAAGAAGCTCATTCACCAACTGACCATGCTGAATCTTAGCTCCATGCGAAGTCAGGAACCCACGTTCTTTCCACAATCGTCCAAAACTATGAGCCACACCAAATGCATACTGACTGTCGGTATAGACAGTCACTTTCATTCCTTTTGACAACACGCATGCTCTCGTAAGTGCAATCAATTCTGCTGCTTGAGCTGAATTATGTGGAATACGTGCAGCTTCAACAATTGTATGCAAAGTCGTGACAGCATATGCTGCAGTCGTATCACCATTCGGGAGCTTGAAGCATGAACCATCCACCCATAAGGTACCATCACACTTTGCAAGAGGAGTGTCCTGGAGGTCTATTCTCCCTTTCGTTTCTTCTTCTGTTCTAAGAAAACAATCATGCTGTTCTGAAGCATCTAGTTCCTCTACAATTGGCAACAACGTAGCTGGGTTGAGGGAGTTGCATCTTTTTATGTGCGCATGACTTGCTAACAAGGTTAATTCGTAACCTGACAATCGAGCACTAGTTAAGTGCTGTGTCTTGGTTCTGTTTAACAACGTGTCCACTGCATGTGGAACCATCACGACTAACATATTATTCATCACTAGATCAGCAGACTGTCGAATAGAAACAGCTGCTGCCGCTGTTGCTCTTAAACAACTCGGCAATGCTTTAGCTACAGGATCCAAAGTCGACGAAAAATATGCACATGGACGCTGCTTGTCTCCAAACAACTGAGTCAACACTGACAATGCACAACCTTCTTTCTCATGGACATACAATGTAAAGGGCTTACTGTAGTTGGGGGTACCTAACACAGGAGCCGAACATAATGCTGTGCGCAATTCAGAAAAACTTTTCTGACACTCTTCAGACCAAGGAACGGGATTGGGTGTATCTTTACACGTTAATGCCACCAAAGGTTTGGCTTATAACGAAAAATTTGGTATCCATTGCCTGCAATATGATGTAATGCCCAAGAAAGCACGCACTTCTCTCTGTGTTCTTGGCACACTCAATTTCGCTATTGCCTGAATTCTTTCTGGGGTCAGTTTCCTTCCCTCCTTCGATAAGAGATGACCTAAGTAGGTCACTTCTTGTCGACAATATTGCAATTTTGAGAGAGACACTTTGTGATGCAAATCACACAAATGACGCAACAATGACAACGTGGCTTCTTTACAGATTTCCTCAGTATCTGCAGCAACAAGCAAATCATCCACATACTGAATAAGGGTAGCACCTTCAGGTAAAACAATTGTATCAAGCTGTGTCTTTAGAGCTTGACTATATATTGATGGACTTTCACAGTAGCCCTGTGGAGCGCGTTTAAAGCGGAAGCTGCGTCCTGCTAAACTGAAGCCAAAAATATCCCTGCTCTCCTCAGCAATCGGGATGCTGAAGAAAGCATTCTTCAAGTCAATCACCGAAAACCAGGTTGCAGAAGCTGGAATCATAGTCAATAATGCAGTAATGTCAAGAACAACTAGAAATTGTGGCACAACTATTTTATTCACCTCTCTAAGATCAATTACGAATCTGTAAACAGGTGGCTGGGAAGGGTCAGTTCGCTTTAAAACAGGCAGAACAGGGCTATTGCAAACATTGCCTCTAGTTTCTTCAATCACATCTTTTTCAATCAAATCATAAATGATCGCTAGTAAAGTTCTTTCACCTTCACTAGAAATGTTATATTGGGGAATGCGTGGCATTTTAACATTGGCTTTCAATGTTACAACATGTGGCGGTATTTCCAAAAGACCTACATCATTAGGACCAGTAGCCCAAAGAATATTAGGGAGAGACGACAATTCTGTTGGAAGTTTATCCCTTGACAAATACATTGTAGAAACCACTTTCTTACCTAAAGTAAGTTGTACTCCTGAAGGAGAACAATACAAAGTCGCATACAATCTTTATAACAGATCTAATCCTAACAAGTTTTCACCACAACCTGTTGTCAGAATAAGGGGTGCTTCGAATTCACAAGGTCCAACAGAAAGGGACAAAGGGTCAGAAATCGGATTTCTAACTGGGGCGCCAGAAACACCTACTGATACATTCGTTTCGCCAGACAAAGGTGCGCCAGGGAGTTTTGAGTGCATAATAGAACTCTTTGTAGCACCAGTATCCAACAGAAAAGGCTCTGACACACCTGATGTAATAACCTCAACGTAAGGCCCACTCTGATCTACTGGAACTGAAACAACTCCCTCTCTTTGTCTATGGCTGTCCTAGCAATCATTACCGTCCATATTCTCATCTTCTGCATAGTAATCATCAGCATAGTACTGAGCCGTCCTACCAGACGCGTTATTCTGCTGATCAAACCTATTCATCGAATTTTGAAGTGGAAGAGACTGTGTGTTCTGGGGGAAATTCCCACGTCCTCTACCTCTAGATGCTTGTTGAACACCTCCACCTCTTACACCAGAAGCACCATTTGCACGCTGTAATAAAATAGGACAACTATACTTGAAATGACCCTCTTCCTTATAATATGAACACTGATTGGGGCCTACAGGGACACGTGGTTGAGTATACTCGACTCTTTGCGAGTTCCTCTGATACTGTTGAGGCTGCTGATAATTATTCTGATAGTTATTCTGACCACCATTGTTCTGGCTACCACCACCACGTGGCGGATATGCTTGCTGTAACAGAACCTTCGTTTTCAACTGTTTAGTTTTCTTTTCTGCTCTATCTTTCTCGTCTTTATCTCGATTTTCGTAATATTGTGCAGTAGCCAATATCTGTGCTGAAGAGGAAACTGCCCAAAAACTCTATGAATCTTTTAACTTCTTACACAACTCTGGAAGCAGATTGTGCACAAATTTATCGACGAACAGTCGCTGACCACCTTCTGTGCTCATATCTTGACCACTGTGGTCGACAAAAGTTTCTTCAAACCTGGTGAAGAAATCAGACACCGTTTCATCTTTCTTCTGCTTACATGCAGACAACTTATCCCAATTTACACGCATCGCAGGCATTAAAGTTTTCATGTAATCAATTATCCTACCAGAGAGATCTGCTACTAAAGGCTCGGGTTTAGCACCACCAATTTGTAGGGCATCTGCGGCAGCAATATTAGCCCATGAGTCACCTAACTCCTGATCATGATCTGCATGGCGAATCTTTCCCTATAAAGGCTGTGGAACAACGTTCCCAAACAACATGTCTATGTCAGCTAAATTCATGATACATGACCCAGCAGTCTGTGACAATTCTTTGTAATACCCTGCAGGATTTATACGGGGATCAGGCAATGTCTGCTTAAGGGCCAAAACTTCAGCTCGCTTCCAAGGAACATGTACCCACACACGCTGAAAGTGTGGCAGAATAGGTGGGACAGCATTCGCGTTCCCTTCCCTCCATTATGGAGGAACTTCTCTCATGGGATATTGTCTTCCCTTCTTTCTACCAGAGGATTCAGACTCAAACAACGACTTGGAAACACCTTCAGTCCTAAGTGACAACAACGTCGCAACTGCTTTCTTAACATCTGAACCCACAATTGCGCCTATTGAAAACTCGAACCGTACATGGCTCAACTCAGGAGGATTAGAGTCTAAATCATTTTCCTCTAAATCTTCACATAGAAAAACACAAATTTTCTCAAAAACGTATCTCTGCTTTGATGCTTCCCACTGGGTGAAGACATCCATAACACATTCTAAATCATATCTTTCCGGGTCAGCAACCCATTTATGTGCCAAATAATTCAACGTTTCCTTCTCCCTAGAATCAGGCTGTTGACTACGCAATTGCTTACGCTCTGTGTCAGGAGTTACACTTGTTGCACCAAAGAGAGGATACAGAAGACTAGAAACAGTCCTAGTCACTCTCTGACGAACAGAAGGAGAAGTTGATGAAAAGACAAGCGGAAAAACAGGGTGAGGCGAGGCAGATGCAGAGGCAGTATTAGAAGGAGTACCAGGAGTGGTAGTCGATATAGTAGTCAAAGTTGTAGGAAGTATGGGAGGAGCAGATGTCAAAGTCGGTGGCCCTTGAGGAGGCTGCACCGGAGGAGCAGGAGCCAGCTGAAGAACAGCTGGTGGGTGCTGTAGAGGAGCAGGAGGCAATGCAACCACGGATTGCGCCACTAAAGGTTGCGTAGGTGCCGTAGCATTTTGCGCATAGGGGGGTGGCGAACTTAACAAATGCGCCATTAACGGATCTTTTTCAAGCTCTTTTGCTGCATCTTGCTGAAGAGGCGGCAAAACTGGATAGCATTTATCTATTACCATTTTACGTTGCCTGTGCAACTGCTCACTCATCTGTTCTTCTTCATTGTCTTTAAACTGCATAGCAGCTTGCATTATCGAAATACCCCTTTCTCTCTTATTTTTCTTCGCTAATTTAATTTCTTTCTGTTTGGCTTCCTTACGCCATAGGCGGAAAGAGTCAAACATCGCCGGCCGGACTTTCTTCTTGAAAAGTTTAACTTCGAGATTGTCTAAGATTTCCGTGTCAAAGCTACCATATTGGGGCCATTTTAAAACACCATATTTTCTGGTGTTTTTGATCCACACTTCATTATATGTGATGGGACCTACGCCATGTTTTACATATAATTCATAAGTTGGAGTTCCAATCGGAGGAACCGGACACGAGTCCTCCAATCGGGAATCCCTATTATTACAACCAAGACAAAACAAATTTCCAAGTCTGCTAAGACCAGGCATCTTCGCTCTCTAGTCTAGCTTCAAACTTCAAAGGATTATCGATTACGATATTTCTCGTGAATACACGAGTCCTTCGGTTTTGGCACTTGCAAGTTCCAAACAAAGTGATCCCAAAGGGGATACCCAAACTAAGACCAACTAAGGACTGGGAGACGCTCCACTTATACTTAACTGAGATATCGATGACGTCACCAGAAGACTCGTCTTATCGTTTCGCTCTACCAAACTTCAAGGGTCCAAATCAGGGCGATAGCCAGGGCAGCAGTACTTTGTAGCCGTCGGGAAGCGGGGAACCTCGCAGCAAAGACTTTCGGACCACGTCGACATGCAGGGGTCGATGAAGTGGTTGGCCTTCCTCCAGAATTTTCACACGAAGCTCCTCACGAGCCTCTGGCTGGACCAGTACCGCTGGTATCGCCCCACGTTGGGCGCCAACTGAGGTACTGGGTTTTTCAGAACCGGTACCGAACCGGTAACCCAGTGGTGTCAGGGTACACACCCAAAGACCTCGAGTACTTTCCTGATTTAGACCACAGAAACTCAGAGTCTTCTAGGTGAAGTCAAGGATCGATTTTATTGGCTGCAACCAAGTAACAGGTCCTAGAAGTACAACAACATGGGATGTATATTCTCAGGAGACTGCTCAATCTTACAAAGTCAGGCTTCTCTTTTTATACAAAATATTGTGCTTTAGGCAAACATTGTTCGAATTTTAGTATACCATTCACATGTTCCCATTACAAAGAAAAAGCAGAGTCATGATGACAAGCCCATATTTTAGTTTGTCCAGCCCACAACAAATTACCCGGCAAGGCCCAGCATTTCCATCAGATACCGGTGGACCCCCAATAAAAACGGGCACCTCCCCATCATAAAGCAAGTGAGAGAGAAAAGAGCAGGGACAGGTGTGAGCAAGATTCGGCAGGGTGTGTGTGCGATGAAAAGGGTTTATGGCCTGTTGTGCCTTGATGCTATCTTGGTCGGCCACTGGGAGAGGAACTGACCAAACAGGTTCGGCCTGGGGCAATGGTTTCAGCCTGCTCAGGTCAGAGAAAAGTCAATCAAGGTGTACGTGTCCTTTGATATCGATTATAAGCCTATGTCAGGGCAACCCACAAAATGGCTGCCGTACACAAAATGGAAGCCAAGTGTTCAAGACGAAAATGACGATTTCGAGGTGAAATCGTCACTCGAATATGACGAAAATGCTTGTACATAATGTACTAGCCATTTTCGGTCTTTTGATATAAAAATCGTCATGCTACGACGAAGTTTTATTCACGAGTCCAGAATTTTCAGAACTACATTATAGTTAGCTCAACTAACTATAACAGGCGAATTTCTCTGGTTTTATATGAGTCAAATGTCCAACTAACTATAACATCCCTGAAACCTATGTTTTTTTAGTGAATATATATATATATTTTTTCTTTCAAATTTTAGTCGCACACACCACGTCCTTCTATATACACATATATATATCACATAAATGTATTTATATACGTATATGTATGTTGTATTATTCTTTTTAAAAATCTGTCATGCTTGACAGAATTATGCAGCTTATGGTATAAGGTCAATGGACTGTAATGACAGATATACTGTTCTCTGGATTACAAGTGCCCTAGAATGCACTTGTAAATCAGCAGATGGCATATTAATCACATTAGTCACAGAATAACCTGACAATGGTTTCTGTGTTTATACTAACAATCTTTACTATTTTCCTGCATGTAGGTTTGCATGTTAACATGTTACACCATTAATATATGAGAGAGAAGATTCTGATTTAATAAAAATGTGAGCCTAGAATTATGAACATCTTCACTTTCAAATGAAAACAATACACTTTGTGTTAACAATTTTTTTATAGGCATGCAGAATACAAAATCAGTTGTGAAAAACATAGCACTGTCATATATTTCATATTAGTATTGAGTGTCATCTCTAATCCCCCCGCAGTATCTTCAGCTCCTGGCGTTCTTGTAGTGGTCTTGACATGGGCCACCCCAGGCCCAGAGTGAGCGGGGTCTCCACATATTTGGACTTTGTACGTATTCCAGTCCTGCCAAACTTTGCCCCATTTTTGGGGAAAACCTCTACTTTCATACACCACCTTCTCAGCCTTCATACACCAGTTTGTGCCATATATCCAGGCCTCCACTCCAGGGCATTTGTGCTGTATCTCACACTTTTCCTACATTCCATTTGCCCATCACCAGGCCCAGTGTTATCCCTGTCCATTGCTGCTCGGTGGCCTCTGTCTCCCTACAAATATTAAGTACAGGCCACTTAACAGAGACTGGCATGTTTCCACCCCTTACCTCCTCCATGCCGTTCACCACTGCAGACCAGAACTCTGTATTGCTGGGCATTCCCATAGGGTGTTAAAAAAGGAACAATGCACTATGTAAAACTATATTTTCCTGTGCTTGACACAACTAGGCCCAAACTAGACCAAACCACCATATTGCATGCTACCACAGCCCTGAGGTGTTTTTTCATTTCTCCTCACATCGTACATAACAAAATGTGCACCATGAAATGCTCTATGTTGACATGCCCTCTTAAGTAACTCCTGAGGAACCCTTTTGCTATAATCAAGGCTCTTCCTGCTTGTATTACTGCACGTCTTTTCATAATGTGACATTGTTATTGTTTTGAGTATCCTGTACTTTTGTACTGACACATCCGATGACATTAGGTCAAAAGGGGTTATATGAATTTTCAGTTAGGTAATGGTGTTGGGATGATGTTAAATGCCCCTGCATTACATTTTGTATTCTAATTTGTCAGTCTCTAAAATTATGTGATCACCTCATGCTGACAATGTGCAATGTTTGCTATGTATTTTTCTATAAAAAGGCTTCTTTCTGGAGGAGAACGGTGTCTGGTTTTACTGATGCTAGAGACTGGACCATCGTAAGGCTATCTCTTGATTAAGACTTAGAATATATTTGCTCTGAGACTTGAATTCATGTCAGACTCTGCGCTGCATCTGATTGAGGCTGATGCTAAATATCTGAATTGATTAACATGCATTTTGACTGACTCATTTCTTCGCCTTCTGCATTGCACTTTAATTATATAATAAACCTCTATGGTTTTTAAACTTTACCGAACATGAGAATTATTGTGTAAAATCTTATGTAAATGACTATGTTGATTTATTTGCTGTCAAACTGTTATCTGTAGGGACACATTGCTTCTTATTTTCTTGTGGTTAACACTGCCTCTGGTTCTTTGTAGGCACTTTAAGATTATCAGATAAGATAGCATCAACATATGTGCACTGATATATATATATATTTTTATATAGATATATATATATATATATATATATATATATATATCCTCAAACACTTCTGGCACATACAGTAATCGAGCCAGACTCCGACACCGCCGTTTCAGTGATTCAGTAAGCCTTTATTTAGCAATAATAAGCGATGTAACGCATTTCGGCAGGATCCCCTACCTCGTTCCCACAACGAGCTGATTTCCTGCAGTGACTTTTAAGTTAATGCAAAAAAAGTCTGTCACGTGATCTTGTAGACATAGACAACATACTTTTTGAATATAAATGCTATGTTTTACAATCAACAGGTTTCATTATCATAATGCCTTCATTATTTACACAAGTTTTAAGCAATTGTCATTCATATAATTGTACTTCATTTCAATTTTTACTTTTTTTTATATTGTTTTTAATTTTTTAATTTTTTTTATTGTGTTGTGTACCCTTGTACCAAAGTATAAATTCATAATTAATGTGTAAAATAAATGTCTATACGTGTCATAGACTACCTAACAAGCATGATTTAAAAACAAAAAAGGATTTGCAAAATTGAAGGATATCCCATCTAGTGTATTACAAGTCAAAGGCAATAAGGCACTTGTACCATGTCATTTGGGATACTGGACATATTAGTGCTGGAGTATAATGTTTACCAAACTTGAAACCAGGTCTTTCATCAAGTGGTTTGGTAGGTCTACACTCCTGTGATGCATATAAAAAATGTTGGGTACTGTCACATCTCTACAATACATGATGTGTTGGCAATACTGTGTAATAAGCACTACTCTGTGACATGGACAGTATCCCCTGACTACTATTTGAGGGAACACTTATAATGGACATTGAGGTCCTGGGCTAGTGTTTGACCAGATTATTGTCACAAAGCAGTCCTAGGTCTTGACATACGTGCAGGTTTTGTTCGAGGGTAGGTCCCTATAAACCATTAAGTGTGAGTAATAGCATATAATTACAGTTGTGTTTACATTGGATAGGCTAAAGTATTCAACACGTATGGGACATTCCCGTCAAAAAACTAAAATCTATGGGTCCGGTTCACAAAGGTATAATGCCACAAAGCAGCACCATATATCTAGACATCACTATGCCCATACAAATATTTCTTTCCAGGAACCCCAGGTCCTGTCCCATCCAAAGAAATCATAATCTCCACAGCTAGTCCAAAAATTAGTGCCCAGACTACCATCTACTCCTGGAGAATAGAGCACCCCCTGAGGAAGAAATTACAATAATTGTCGGGTGGCAAGCACCACTGCCGGAGCATTTACATTTAAAAAATGTGCTAGAGCATTATTCCCACTCCCCAGATGATTAGGAATAATATTTTTGCTCTCCGTTTTTTGAACGTACTTATAAATAGTTACATTACAGCCTTGTGAGTTTTTTTTTTAATTTGAAGATATTGTTTGTTGTTCAGAATGTTATGTTTGCCATATGTGATTGCATATTTCAATATGTTGTGTTAGTTAACAAATAAGTTTCAATGTGTTCTGTTTTCCTATGTGTTGCATTGTGGGAGATGTAGTTCATTCTCTTTACTATATATGTTAAACGGTAAAGTGGACATATCGGTGTAAGGCACACGTGTGTGTGACAGGCAGAGTGGGAGTGTGTTTGATTATATTTTACAACATTATTTGGGTGATATACTATAGGTATACTTTTAGCATTGGGCTTCACCATAAAGTACATGACATACATGAAGTATGCATACTCTAGGTTGCCCATATGAGTACAGTGTCTGACATGTGGGTGTGAATCCTGCCCTTGATATTATGTAGAACATTTTTTAAAGTAATTTAGCAGTGAGTTGGTTGTGGTAATATCTGTTTGGGGTACGTGGTTGAATGTTATGATTGATTGCTATGAGGGAAGTGCAGCAATTGAAGTGGACTGGGGAAGAGGGAACGACGTCCCCAAAAACATTACTAACATGATCAAAACAGTTCCCGTACTGGTTATTTAAAAAAATAACTGGCCCTGAACTATTGAGTTGCAACAGGCTGAAAGGAGAAAAGAAAGGACTCATCTGCTGTGAACTGAGAGTCGGGAGTCGCAGCTGAAGAAGAAACAAGCCTTCTCTCCATGGTGCCTGCTACCTGAAAGAAGTGCAAATGTGTGCAATTGGTTAAACCAGCCAATCTAAAGGCTACTTGGAAGCTGTATAGGGTACCTATAAAAAAGGTTTGCCCTAGGTACAACCACACCAGCATATTAATAATAACATACATTTTGAAAGCACTACAAAATCTGAATACATTATTATTGCACATTTTGTGACAGCCTCTTTAAACCATGTGCGAACTACTTTATACTGTGTGCAATATGTTACCCATTCTCAGTGATTTCTGTCACAGGGTTAGAGCCCTCCGCGCAATATTCACAATCACTATTTCCACATCATGGCACCGACCAGGAATCAAATCAGTGATCATCAGGTTACTCACACAGACATCTGAAGTGGTCATATGAACCAATAGAACTGTCCTACAAGTTACCAGTAGGTGAAAGGTCAGCAAAATAGTTAGACAAAATGTTGTTCTTTTTTGCCACATCTCTTTTCCCACCCCACCCCCACACCCACTGACTGGGTGTAGGGGCTGGATTCTTACCCAAGATTTTCTCTTACCAATCTTAAAAATCCTTGGCCGACTGGACCGTCTGGTCTGCTAAGAAGTGTGAAGGGAAGAACAGCAGGTTCATATTAACTTTAGTAACAGCCAATCAAATCCAACTCAAGTACCACTGACTACCGAATAAACTTTTAGGGGTTTTATTACAAACCCAAAAACAACTGAACATACAGGCACCCCAGTAAGAGGTTCAGAAAATAGACAGACACTAATACAAACATAATCCTACGAAAGAGTTTCATACAATTTAAGATGATGATTAAAGTAATCTCTAAAAGCAAATAATGACAGTTCCTGCTTGAAGCTTCGACTGCATTCGGTCAAAGGAAAGAAAAAGTTAGTCTGTCCCTACGCTAATGCTAAAGTGGCATCCCTACTTAACATCATCCCCAGGCAAGAGAATAAGGTGTCAGCAGTGAAGACTTCCTAAGAAGTACATTCATCTATCCATAGGTAAGTAATCTAGCTACTGAGCTCATTCTAAGATGCTCCTTCGATTCTCCTGCCTAGCTCCCTCTACACTAAGACCTGACTCCAACTGAACTCCAACTAACTCTTCTCCCTTGGGGTACTTTCCCTAATACAAAATCCCAAAACGCTAAACACGCCCTAAATACACCCCTTTTGGCAGGTCTTTAGCTGTGCTTTTCCATCCAGATCACGCTCTTGTCCAAAAATCCGTTGGTGTGTCCTTGGGTCCCAGGCACCTTCTCCACTAAAAGTATGTTCCCTGCATGTGTCATCCCACATCTCCCGCTCCTACCATCCTAACTCCTAAACAAAGAGTTATTCTACCTAACGAAGCAAATTTCCTTGCACCTGCAACAGAGACGTGTGAGAAATCGACCTTGCACACACACAAAATTACAATTTGAAATTCAACCGAGAACTGAGCCTTTCCATGGAAAATGACATCTTCAGTCTACCACATTAAATCAAGCTAAGAAATTGCATTTATGCCTCTGCTAGTGTTTCCATGCCTCAGGCCTTTACACTTTTAAATGCATTTCTAATACGACAACTAAGTAATTCTAAAAGCATTATTTCATTTAATTTCTAAAGCATTACTTTCCTCACGTTAGCACATTACACTATTTTATTAATATGCAAACCTACACGTGAAACTTTAATATGGCACGTTAATCCTAATGCAACATTTTACACATGAAGCAATCATTTCTGCATTACTTAAGGCATATTCTCGATTAAAGCACTACATTAGTCTTCCAATGATATCAGCACACTTCTACATTTAGCAATACTCTCGATTAGTCCTACTTTTCTAATAGTCACACGTTAATACAGTCTTCTAAATATGCGGGTGCTGACTACTCATGAATATGGTGCACCCCTACAATTTTAGAACAACATGGCGCTCTATCAGTTCTCCCCTTTGATGACCTGTGTCATCACCAAACTACACCATCCTTGGGAAAAGAACCGACTTAAACAGAACTTGTTGCCATTCTCCCTCGCCTAAACATGTCTATGTTTTGGATACTTCTATATTGACTGTCCTGCAGTCTCTCCATTCGCCTCTCCTGCTCTCTCATGGACCTCGCCATTCTGGTGGACTTATACCATTTGCAAGCTCCTAGCAATCCCCACAATCCAATCACACAAACCACAGCTATAACCGGAGGTTTCAATACATAGCCAAGGAATCCTTTTCCCAAGCTCGCAAACCAACCTCCCACTTTGCCAAATACTTTACCAACTTTCTCCCAAACACCTTCCTCAGTCAGATTCTCAATCTCATGATGAATCGTATTAATGTGACTTATATATCTTTCTAGAACTTTGCTGTTATCTGATATATACGTGCAACATTCCTGGACCTTCAAAAGTTTACAAACTCCACCCTCTTTGCCAAAAGGACGTCTAAAGCAAGATGATTTTGTAAAACCGTAGCCCTTATCGACAACATCTCTCCTTCCACCAACATCGACGACTTAGCTGTAGTCATCACCAATTCATCTACAACAGTCGCCAACCTTCTGATCTTCACATCATTCAGAACCACTCCCAATCCTGGTATCATTGCTCCAAAAACTTCCCCAACTATAGCTGCTGCACTTGCACCTCGTTTCTCTCTTACATGCTGTCCCCCTTCTAAAAGATCCAAATCCTCTGCATGGTAAATCTTAGAGAAAATGATCGCTAAATAATACTTTCCATACCATTTTGCAGGCAATCTCACATATGCATTCCTTCCACAAACAAAATACACAGTCGATATCACTTGCACCACGCTCTGCAAAAAGTCCTTCACTGAATCTTCCAATGTGAAGATATGATCACACGTGGTCTGTCCCACTGCAACATTCTCATAATATGTCTGTGGACGCCTTATGCAATACTTCCCTTTCTTCACTTCATCTAGAGCTATCGGACCATAACTCCCCTTTGATTTTTGCAGCTTTTCTTCATCCGTCCAATCCACTTTACCCTGCCCTGAATCTTGCAACTGCTTTGTTTTCTGTACCTATCTTCTACTTGATCTATGCATTTCTTCTCTATGTCTGACAACCTGCATGTCAAATTATGACGATGAGCATAAACTGTATCTAACTCAACAGTAGGTATGAAATATTTTCTAAATCTATCTTCTGATTTGTAATAATCATACGTATTCAAATGCTTATGAGCTGGTACTTCAGTAAGTACTGCATCATAATTCGAAAAGAAATGCTCAAATCTGTTTCGTCCATAGAAAATGCTAAGCAACAAACTACACGAAATACCATACGTCAATGGAAGGTGGTGATATCTAATACCCTCGTCCACTGAGGCAGGTAACTGCATGCACACATAGCAATCCTTTGCATCCATAGAATCAATATATTCGTATAACAACTTAAAATATGCATTAAGCTTGAAGTCACTTCTAGAAAGATCTTTGTGAAACATACGACTCTCTTCTAGCAGCAAAGCTCTTTTATCTCCTATTTTGACCTCTTTCTTGCTAGGAGTGGTGGGCGTAGGTGTCCCCTGTACCTCCACCGCCTGCTTGTGTGGGGCTAAATATGAAACTACAACAACTAGAATTATGAAAAGTATCACTCCTCCTACAAGTGTCCCTACTATGCACCTAGATCTTCTATTTGGGTTCCCAGCCTGCATCGTTTCCAAAGATCCTTGATACTCTCTATTCAGCAACGATCTTCAAAAGTCTCTTTTCTCCTCTTTCAGTTGCTTGTGAGACAACTTGAACCTCACCTCGGAGAGCTGGAAGTCCCCTAATTTAGTTTCAGTTCCTTATTTACATCACAAAAGGCTTCCTTAACCCTTCTCCAAAATCTATGGAAAGCCCCTAAATTTCTTCTTCTTCCACTCGGAACTAGGTTATCAAATTCAATTATTTGCAACAAAGTCTCTTTAATCCAAAATAAGATTTGCTCCAACCGCTTCTAGAACATGCTGCCAAAGTTCAAGATGAAGAACAATTGATTTGTGTGATGGTATTTCAGTTCCAAACGTAGGAAATATCAGTCTGTTCAGAATCAAATTACGAATTTGGCTCTGTATTGGGGGATTCGGAACTGTGATGGTCAGTACTCCCTCAATTTCAAGTCCAGGTACCAACAACACCACATCCAATTTCTCGTTAGGGCTGTTACTAACCACTGTCACTGCCCTCAGCCTTCCCGATCTCAACACTCCTGGCATCAGTCACAATGTATGACCACTCTGGATATGCGTATCTCTGACAAGGCACTCTCGTCTGTCTAGATCTCCTCAGACCTCCACGAGCTAGCCCTTCTCCTTGTTCGTCTGACTCTGAATCTTCAGGCACTGGAGCAAGATCTCTCTCGGGTACCGGCCGCAGATTAAATCGCCTTTGTCTCTCTGGCCACTGTTCCTCTGCTCTGCTAGTTCTCTTGCTTGCTTCCTGGTCGCCCTGCTTACAACTTTGCTCTGCTGAGATTAGCTCTGGATCACCTTCACTGGAACTTCCCTTTTCTGATGCAGTTTCAGTATCACTGTTGTCGTGACCCTCCTCAGCTTGGCCTGGTGAGCAACCAGCTTCATCAGCCACCCTCACAGCTTGGCTTGTCCCCTCCTGTGGCTCTTTTATCACAGCTGGATTTTCATTCGGTAGAGGAGCTGTTTCTTCCAAGGGTGCTGAAACTCGGCGGGTGAGAGAAGCATGCACCCAGTTTGGAAATCCTCCACACTTTATTGCAGTGTTCGTCACCAGTATAATTTGGTAAGGACCTCTCCAGTGAACATCCAGGCAGCTTTTTCTCACGTGCTTCCGGACCAGCACCCAATCCCCTGGGTTCAGATCGTGACAGAGATCACTTGAAGCTGGAACCACAGTGGCCTGCACCTGATGAGACACAGAACGGACGACATCAGCGAGTCCCTTGCAATAATTAAGGATCGGATCATCTGTGATGTTAATCAAGGCGATGTATGGTACTGCTGGTAATCTCATAGCCCTCCCCATCAACACTTCATGAGGTGAAAGACCTGTTCTCCTATCTTGAGCACTGCGGATACTCATCAATACCAGAGACAGAGCATCAGGCCACTTCAGGGATGTGGACGAACACACCTTAACCATTCGAGCTTTCAGAGTCCCATTAACTTGCTCCGCTATCCCAGAAGCCTCTGGACGGTAGCTACAATGGAGCCTCTGGTCAACCTGCAGTGCTGAGCAAAGCATCTTCATGACTGCACTGTGGAAATGCGTTCCTCTATCCGATTCCAAAGAAGTCGGAATCCGGAATCTAGGTATGAGCTCCCTCAACAGCAACTTCGCTACAGTGAGTGTGTTGCACCTACGTGTAAGATATGCTTCCACCAATCTCGAGAACACGCATACCACAACCAAGATGTACCTCAACCCATTGCACCAAGGCATCTCGATAAAATCCAGTTGCATCCTATTGAAAGGCCCTCCCGACCTCCCAATGTGACTCAGTGTGACCACAGTCTTTTTACCAGCATTCATTTGTTGACACGTAACACAACTCTGACACACATCTTTAGCTACTGCACAAAATCGCGGGTTGTACCACGTTTGTCTGAACACCCGCACCATCGCATCTCTTCCGCAGATGTACCGCACCATGAATCTGCCTCGCCATTGTGTTCAACAAATCACCTGACAATACTGCTCTCCCATCGCTTGAAACCCAAATGTCCACAACACCTTTCACACATCCTGACTTAATCCACACATTCTTCTCCTGCTCTGAAGCCTGTTCCTGCAGGCACTTGAGCTCATCCCAAGTATCTGCCATGGACAAGATCGTGTTGAACTCGGTTCTTTATTGGCTCTCTTCTCTGTGTCTCCCAGTACAGGTGTATCCTTGCTCGGCACAGAAACGTGCAACTTCGTCAACGTATCTGTTTCCGAGGGAGACAAAATCTGTCCCCTTCCCATGAGCTGTGCACTTAACAACAGCTATTTCCTTTGGGCGCTGCAGGACCTCTAAAAGTAGCCTCACGAACTCCCCATTCCTAAAGGGTGACCCTGACGTTGTCATGTAACCTCTCTGGGACCATAGCTGACCAAAATCGTGAACCACACCAAATCTGCATTGGCTGTCAGTGTAGATGGTTATTCAAATTTAGGGGCCGATTAGGATGGCGGTTTTTCCGCATCCTCCGGGCCGGCGGAAGTGTCCGCCGGCCTGGAGGATGCGGAAAAACCGCGGCGGAGACTCCAAAGACCCACCGCCAAATTAGGATGGCTGGTGGGTCTGGAATTCCGTCCGCCGCTTTTCCGCCGCGGTCGGCTTCCGACCGCGGCGGAAAAGCTATAACATGGCAGGCGGTGTCTATGAGACACCGTCCGCCATATTATGATGTTTGTGTAAATATGCTTTTCCACGGCGGCTTTTCCGCCATGGAAAAGCATACGGACATTCACTTTGGGGGCCCGTTGCGGGCCCCCTGGGTGAATGGGGGGTGGGGGGTGCACATGGGGGGTACCTATGGTACCCCCCAGCATTTGCGTACACAAAGCAGCAGGCACCGTGCGGTGCCTGCCGCTTTGTGCATGTAAATGCAACACATGCATTTTTAACATTGCGGCGGGTGCAGCTTGAAGCTGCACCCGCCGCAATGTTAATAATAGAGGATGTGACCGCCACCCTGGCGGTCACATCCTAATTGCCATGGAGGGACCGCCGCTGCCCATGCGGACGGTCCCTCCTACTCAGGGGTGGCGGACGGACGCAAGTCCGTCCGCCATCCTAATCGGCCCCTTAATTAGCTGCCAAACAGGCACGAGTCAAGGCAACTATTTCAGCTACCTGAGCGGATTATACTCCTTCCATGCAAGCAGCTTCAACCACTCCCATGATGGTACATACAGCAAACCCTGCTCTTAACTGGCCAACACTGTTTCGTATACATGAACCATCAACAAAGAAAATCTCATCAGGGTCAGACAATGGTTCATCAACAATGTCAGGTCTCGGCTTTGTGCAAAGTTCAGTCACATCAAGACAGTCATGGTCCGCACAATCTTCATCAAGGGTGTTTGGTAACGTGGCAGGATTCAAAACAGACCACCTCCTAAGAGTCACATTTTCCGCAGCAAGAATTACTTGCTCGTAGCGTGTGAGTCTATTATTGGTCAGGTGCTGTGTCTTGGTCCGTGTCAACAACAGTTCAACAGAATGTGGTACATAAACAATTAATGAATGTCCCATGACAATACTTTCACACCTTTCAATGCTGACACCCATTGCAGCAATGGATTTGAGACATCCGGGCAAAGCAGAAGCTACAGGATCTAAAGTAGCTAGAAAATAAGTAACTGGTCTACGGACACCTCCATGGTCCTGAGTTAGAACTGACAATGCACAATCCTCTCATTCACAGCAAAACAACAAAAAAGGCTTGTTGTTGTCGGGCATTCCCAGTGCCGGAGCGCGACAAAGGTCCTCTCGCAACTCCAGGAACGCAGTCATACAGTCATTGTCCCATGGTACCGGATCACTCACATCCTTGCACATCAATCTCTGCAAAGGTTTCACCCTGAGTGAGAAATTGGGAATCCACTGGCAACAATAGCCACCCATCCCTAGGAACATCCTGATTTGCCTCTGAGTGGAGGGCACAGTCATACTCATGATTGCCTCAATCCTGTCAGGTGACACCTTCCTCTTGCCTTTTTCTATTCGATGACCCAAGTATTGCACCTCATTCAAATAGTACTATAACTTATTTGGCGACACCTTGTGTCCATTCTATGCCAAATAAATCAATAAGGCGATGTGTCAATCCTGCACACATCCTCTGTTTTTGACGCGACAAGGAGGTCGTCTATGTATTGCACGAGAACGGGGTTCTGGGGCAATGCAAGGCTCTCCAAATTCTTCTTCAGAATTGGATTAAAGATCAATGGACTTTCTGTGTACCCTTGAGGAATACGACACCACGTTAACACACGATTTTCCAGCTTGAAAGCAAAAAGAGACTGGCTTTCCTCGTGTAGTGGTATCTAAAAGAATGCTTGACAAAGATCGATCACTGTAAACCACTCTGCTTCATATGGGATCTGGAACAAAATCACTGCTTGATTTGGTACCCCTCGACAACATGGAACAACTATGTTGTTCACTTTCCTCAGGTCCAGCATGATCCTGAATTTCACGCTCGGTTTCTGCAATCCCATAATTGGCGAGTTACATGGACTGCCCATTATCTCCTTCAGGATCCCCTGCTTAATCATGGAATCGGCCACAGGTTTTATCCCTGCAACCGTTTCTGGTGTCAGAATATACTAAGGTGTTCTTGGGAACTCAACATTTGGCTTAACCTGAGTTTTTACTGGCTCAACTCCTTTAATCAACCCTATATCTTCACCTGTGAAGTCCCACACCTCTAGCGAGACTGAATTTCTCAAATGAAGTGGAAGTTCTTCCACCGTCACCACAGGGTACATCTCCACGCATAAGTGCTGATTTGCAACATTAAAGGTGGCATCGCCATAATTTTTCTGCAATTCCACTCCCTGAGGGGTGCAATAGATTGTGCAATTGAGCTTGCACAGGAGATCCCTCCCTAATAGACAGACAGGAATTGAGTCGCACACTACAAATTGATGCCTGTCGTGAAAGGTTCCTATTTTCACAGGAATTGACCCAGTCAATGGATTTGTCATTTTCTTGTTTGCAATACCTACAACTTGGATAGATTGTCCCGAGAGGGGTAGGTTGGGGACTACTGCAGATCTCACAGTAGAACGGATAGCACCAGTATCAACCAAAAAGGTGGTAGGGTGACCATCAACATCAGCTCCAACAAACGGTCCCCTCTGGTCTACCTCCAAGACTACCCCAAGAGTGCAGTCTTCCTCCCCTCTCAGGCACCATCATAACATCGGGTCTGAGTAGTACCCATCACTCACATCAAAAAGTGGCATCTGCTGATAAGTCCGGGTTCCTTGCAGGATCCTTGGTGGCTGGGGAACCTGTATTTGTGGAGCCTGTGTCCCCCTTTCATCGACCTTGGCTTCAATGCAGTCGTTGTCACTTCAGGCACCTGTACTACTTCTTCCTCCGGCTGCAGCTGATTTAACGGATTTAAGGGACACTCGCGTCTCCAATGTCCAACCTGGTGACAAAGGTGGCATGCGGTGGTCTTTTTCAATGTCTATGCAAAGAGTTGTCGTGCTGTTCCTAACAAAAGAATGGATTGGTACAGTCAGTGATGTGGATGGATTATGGGAGGGTGGTTAGAAGTTCACCCTGGGAATCCATTTTGTTGGATTTAATGCCCTCACACACCCTTTCAGGTGTCATGCTTCATCATTTGGGCTTGCTCCTCGTTGGGTCGGCGGTGCAATACCCAACGGGCGACACCTCAAGGAGGGGCTCTTTGGCGGAGATCTTTTTCCAACTGCCGTATAGATGAAGTGTGGGTATGGGGCCAGATGCAGGTGGTAGACGTGGGTATTGTGGGTTAAAATAAAGCTAGTGGTACCAAGAGTACTTTATTCAGAGGGCCACTGCTTTGGTTAAAAACGATTACCCTGGAGGAGAGTAATGGAAAATAATGTTTCCAACTCTGATCCAGAGGTTGTTGTAGTCAGGTCAACATGTTTCACGCTATAGAGAGAATATCAAGCGATTCTTCAGGACCACGTTTGACTATGTTAGCAGGTATCTAAGTGTGAGGGAAACTGTCTACATTAATTTATATATGGTGTGGTGTATGTATGCTCCTATGGCTACCACAATATATGTATTTAGGGAGGATAACACTATTATATTACCCTTCTTGCGTTGCGATTGTAAATACCTGTTGAGAGAAAGGCACAAGCATATCACAACGAGCTGTTGATAGAGAAGTACATCAATGTCTGTCATATTTGTGCATTTTACATGCCAGTGATGGTCGGTGCGTGTAACAACACCATCGCACAATTGTAGAAGGCACTCTCAAAAGTGGTAGTTCTGTGAGAGTGACTTGTGAAAATAAAACCATACTAAAAGGTTAAAGAATACCGATATGGTATCCTACAACTATTCAAAACTCACCTAGCATTAAAAACAATCAAGCAACGACAGTGTCCAGCGGGTAAAGCTTCAGGGAGATCTTCCACCATGAGGCTGTATGTATAGGGGGAAGAATCTTACAGGCTGCTGGTTTCATACAGAATCATTGGTGAGAGTCACAATTTTGTAAACACACATTCATCAGCAAATGGCAAGGTTAAATATCAAGGATTTCTAGTTGAACTTCACAAGAACTATGAGGGGATTGCTGATAAAAGAAAACGGTTACTGTGTTTGATTTGCCCTTGATTTTAATTATCTGTGTTCGTTACAACAAAATTATTAGTGGCATAGTGTCAGAGACATATAACTGGTATTTTAATGTAGAGGGAGGCCTAATCAGCTGTGTAGCCCATCTCTCTGTTAGTCTCATAGGTAAATGTGTGAGGAGGAATTCATTGGTATTGGTGTGTATTCCCCGTCTATCAAAGGAGATTGTGTGCAAAGTGGGAGTTAGGGTCTTATCACTTCTATTTCGATATGTCTTTGTAGGGTCCTCTATGCAGGACGTCTCCTAGGTGCCCGTTAGGATGGTAGAGCTATCGCTGGTCTATGCTGAACAAGGGCTTTTTGGTATAGCGCGATAGCGGAATACCGGAGCGGTTTGCCGTGCGTGCATGTAACAGCCAAAACCGTTCACGTTCCGAGTCTGTACAGAGCCCCTTATTCGAGCGGAATATCGGAGTAGTTTGTCATGCGTGCATGTATTGGCCTCGGCCGAATAAGCCCAGTGTCTCTAGAGCGCCCGTGGTTTAAATGTAAACTGGAAGAAGGCGGAATATCGGAGTAGTTTGCCATGCGTGCATGTATTAGCCGCGGCCGATTAAGCCCAGTGTAGCTAGAGTGCCCGTGGTTTAAAAGTAAGCTGGTAGAAGGCGCTGTCCTATTACTGCAACGTTCTACTAAATGTTAGGCAATGGTGGCAGAATTCTCGTGTCTGAGTCACTTACTTGGTAGTATCCTGAGCTGCACGTCTAGCACCTACCCATCGCCGCTGGAACCGGGTGGATGGGTGGTGTGTTCGCACTTCCTGTTTTATGTTAATGTCAGGATGCCACTCATTGGGTCTCTATAATGGCGGCCATCTTTACATATGTAAAACGGCATAGAGTACGAGGATAATATATTTAAGAGGCTATCTGAATGTTTTTTCACCGAATACTTGGTAGTTCAGACACATAAAAGAAGAGCAAAAAACCTTTAGTTAGCCCTTTTATACCTTCATCGTAATTGCGAGAAAAAAAGATGTTTTTTTATATATATATATAACCACGGAATAGTGATTTAAAAGAAAAACCCAAGTATGTGTGTTTGTTCGGGACTAATGGGTGATATAAAGACTTGGAGTACATTATTGTCGTTATTCCCATATCATTATGGTAGTGTTTAGCCAGCATAATCCTTGATAATGCTATAGCATTGGAATAGTCTAGTGTAACTAATGTCAACGTGTCGGCCATATTGGAATGGTGAAATTAGTGTAAGGAAGATTCTCCAACTGCAGAGTACAGATGGAGGTGGATGTCAACAGTTGTTGAAATCAATAAACTTCAGTATATCTTTGTGTTTTCCTCGTTTACAGTTTTTAGTCTCTTGTTGTGTTGAAAACCTGGAGTTGGGTTACATCCAGACAAAACAATTAGAGGGTGGTCCAAGGTATGTCTTCATTCAGACCATTACTGTCACTAGATAACCTATGGATCCATCGCTGTTCCTTATGGAATAGCCCTTCTTTGGAGGTATATGGGCAGGCTTCCAGAACAAGCCATTGAATTGAGTCTGGGGTGTGATTCCTTTCTAGGAAGTGCTTGCACATTTTTGTGTTGTCCTTTTTACATCTAAAGTTGCTGCGGTGTTCAGAAATTCTGGTTTTAACATTGCGTGTCGTCATGCCGATATAGTACAAATTGCATGGGCATATGATCAAATAAATGCAGTTAGTACTATTGCAATTTGTGTGGTTTCTCATTTCCCATTTGAATGATTCGGATAAGGTGATGCACTTGTACTTTTTGGTAAATGGGCATGCTGCGCAATTACCGCAAGGATAATGGCCAGTTACAGGTGGTAGATTCCATAGGGTATTTTGTCTGTTTGGTTCATTTCTAGTCTTGGGTCTAGTGTGGATCAAGATGTCCTTTATATTTTTGGACCTTTTGGACGCAAACCTTGGTTGGTCAATGTTTAAGGTGCCAGTATTAAGTATGGGCCAATGGCGTTTCACTATTTTTCTTATTTGATTGGATTTTGGAGTGTATGTGGTCACACATGTCATTGGTTGGGAAGCTGTGGGATTTTTTTCTCTTAGTTCTATTAAACTCTCCCTATTGTTGTTTTGTGCCCTCTTCATACTTCTTTTTATGTCTCTGGTTGGGTACCCTCTTTCTCTCAAATTTCTGGATAGTATAGCAGACTCCGTTTTGTAATTAGCCATAGTGCTACAATTGCGTCGTATTCTTAGAAATTGACCAAATGGAAGGTTGGATCGCAGGGCCTTTGGGTGATGGCTGGTATAGTGCAGGAGGCTGTTGCGGTCTGTGCTTTTCTTGAATAGAATGGTGCTAAGGGATCCCCCTTCAATACTTATTTTCAGGTCAAGAAATGCTATCTGGTTATCAGAAGCTGTGATGGTGAAGGCTAGATAGGGGTTCAGATTGTTGATCCACCTAAAGAACTCGTTATATGAGTCTTTGTTTCCTGACCAAAAAATCAGGATGTCGTCTATGTAACGTCTCCATAGTTTGATATTTTCATGGTAAGGGTTTGTTAATGAGTATATGTGGATTTCCTCGAAGTTGGCCATATACAAGCATGCTATGCTGGGGGCTACTGTGCTCCCCATGCAAGTGCCCTGTATCTGATGGTAGTAGGTACCCTTGAATTCGAAAAAGTTCTCAGTGAGAACTTTCTCAGCACATTCCATGATAAAAGGAATTCCGAATTGGTGAACGGAAAAGGACTACACCCCGTCAAATACAGGGTAAGAGGGGGAAGATGGGGAAAATATCAATACCGCGCACCACAGGTACCTTTCTCGGGGCACCCAATGTGGAAATACCCACCATACCCCCACCCCTTACCACAATTTGGACCACAGTACCCACCTCAATTTGCCCCCCAAGGTAACCGGCCTTTTTTAGACAGAGGTTGGGGCAGAGGGCGAGGGCGAAAGAGAGGGAACGCAACGGACAAACGGGTACAATGGGAGGACACGACACCCCAAGGGATGGACACCCGGAGCAAAACGAACAAGAAATAAGTCTGGTGGTCAACCTCTCTTCCCATCAACTAACCAATGAAGAAGAGAGGGTCTTACAAAGAGGCCTTGGCTTTGTCCCTACCCCTAGAACCGACAGTTTCCTTCAAACTGTCGAATTGCAGAAATTCTTCAGGAAGGTCAGACTGCATGCCTTCTTTGTTGGTAAACCACATGAAACCCATGATGACTCTGGCCTACATAATGCCTCCTCCTTCACCCCCCATAGCGGTGTGACACCAAGTGAAGTACTTGCCTTTGAACAAGCTGTGCTAAGAGATACCAACAATTATCCCAACCATCCGACATTTAACAATATGTCTAAGGAAGAGAAAAACATCCTTGACACTCTTGCCAACAACCCCTCCTTAACCATCAAACAAGCTGACAAAGGGGGGGCCACTGTAATAATGAATACAGTGGATTACGAGACAGAGTGCCTTAGACAATTGGATAACACGAGATACTACAAGGCGGTCACACAGAATCCAACAGAACGCCTCACACTATCCATCAGGAGTATGGTAGAGTCAGCAGAATGTCAAGGCTGGCTAAGTAAAAAGGAGGCAGATTTTCTAGTAAACAAAAACCCTAGGGTACCGTATTTTTATACGCTGCCCAAAATACACAAAGGGTTAACTCCAGTCCCGGGTCGACCTATTGTCTCCGGTATAGACTCAGTGCTAGAACCCCTGTCTAAATTTTGCGATCATTTCCTACAACCCCTGGTAAAACAAATACCATCTTATATCCAAGACACAACAGACCTACTGCGCCTGTTACAAAATTATAGTGAGACAGAGAACATTGACTTTCTCATAACTCTAGATGTTGAGGCCCTCTATACCAACATCCCACAGAGGGCCTCCCTAGATGTTATGGAGGCGGCACTTGAGAAAACCGAATGGATGTCCGCAACACCAATTCCTTTTATCATGGAATGTGCTGAGAAAGTTCTCACTGAGAACTTTTTCGAATTCAAGGGAACCTACTACCATCAGATACAGGGCACTTGCATGGGGAGCACAGTAGCCCCCAGCATAGCATGCTTGTATATGGCCAACTTCGAGGAAATCCACATATCCTCATTAACAAACCCTTACCATGAAAATATCAAACTATGGAGACGTTACATAGACGACATCCTGATTTTTTGGTCAGGAAACAAAGACTCATATAACGAGTTCTTTAGGTGGATCAACAATCTGAACCCCTATCTAGCCTTCACCATCACAGCTTCTGATAACCAGATAGCATTTCTTGACCTGAAAATAAGTATTGAAGGGGGATCCCTTAGCACCACTCTATTCAAGAAAAGCACAGGCCGCAACAGCCTCCTGCACTATACCAGCCATCACCCAAAGGCCCTGCGATCCAACCTTCCATTTGGTCAATTTCTAAGAATACGACGCAATTGTAGCACTATGGCTAATTACAAAACGGAGTCTGCTATACTATCCAGAAATTTGAGAGAAAGAGGGTACCCAACCAGAGACATAAAAAGAAGTATGAAGAGGGCACAAAACAACAATAGGGAGAGTTTAATAGAACTAAGAGAAAGAAATCCCACAGCTTCCCAACCAATGACATGTGTGACCACATACAGGCCCGGACTGGCAATGGCGGGCACCGGGCAATCCCCCGGTCGGCTGCCAGGGGTGGGGGCCGGTTTTTTGGACGGGGGCCGGTTTTGTTGCTGCGTGTGGGTGGAGCCGATTTTATGGACAGTACAGTGTAGTAGAGCACTTACTACTGTACTCTGCTGCATGCCTGCCTCTCTCCTCGCTCCGTGTGGAAAAAGGTACAACTTTCCTAATACATTGGAGAGCAGTAGTGTCATTTTAGAGTGTGGGTTGCGTGTGCGCAGATGTCTCCATATCCGCGTCTGGGCTGCCTGCTTTTAGTTTCAGTTCACCCCCTTTAGGGCTCGGGCGGGCGCGGCTTTTGGAAGTTACACATGCGCATTGGGGCTCGCGCAGGACCGTGACGACGAGAGGCCTTCTCTCACCGAACCATAATTTAATTATGTCTAGCCCCCCTGGCCCTGCCTGTCCCAGTGTCCCTGCTGCCGAATGTCTGTCAGTGCCGCCCGCCGCCAGGTGAGTGTTGTTTAAATGTTTGCAATCAGATAATCCCTCCTTTGTACTCACCGACGGCTGGTCCATTCTTCGCATTCCGGGCCCTAGGACGGGGAATGTCTGTTTTCGTTTCCATTGGAGAAGCTGTATGCTGTTTGCTTCTCGACAGTTGTGCCGACTTTTTGCCAGTTCCGATCGAGTTTGGGTCAGGAGTCGTTTCTACTTAGTAATTGGGTCGTGGCTGCGGGGCTTGTGAAACAAATGATTGCATGGCTCTGTAAATATCTTAGTGATCATGAAAGTACGCATCATGCTTTGAGACACTTTCATGAACACTGATGTATTAAACAAGTCACCCAATAGCAGCGCTGCGCTGGCTCAAAGCATGATGCGCTTTCACAATCCCAAAATATATTTAAAAGGCCACACAATCTGCATTGCACCACGAAGGCAGAAATACTATGAAGGCTTGGCTCTACAAAAGCCAGACAATCTCGGGGAACAGTCCCGAGAAGGATATGGGGCACTGACCTGGCAATCTGTAACCACCGTACACCATGGAGTTCTCCCGGGTCTTCTGAGGTATCCCTAGAGAGTATTTATCATAGCTGCCTTTACCCAGTGCAATTCTGTGTTTGCTCTTTTGTCACACTTAGCCTGTCCCCGCAGAGCATTAAACCTAGGATGCAGTAACTTATGCATATATGTAGCCTTTCTTCTTTGCTTCTAAATCAATGCCAGATCATACAGAAGTAACCGTTCACTAGTGCTTTAGGAAAACTGCTCTCTATCACTCCTGGCTGTACATCCTAGAGCATTTGTGAACTGCCTCTTTAGTTTATTTACGATGCCTGCCTGTATTGAGGGCACACCGTGCCCTGCCCTCTGTTGTCTAGTTACACCATTTATGCTGACCGCATATAATCAGTGCATTCTGCTAATACCTCCTCTGCCATCTAAGGCCTGCTATACTCAATCTTTGCACATGGGAAGATCGGTTTTAGCCCTGGAGTCACACTATAGAGGCTCTACTCTGACTAAGTATAACCAGCAAATGCTTGTGTGTCATAACTTTATCACCTCCCACCCTCCCTTGGTGATGTGACTGCGTCCCCCCTCCGACCTCACTTAATGGAACTCTGCCCTTCTGTTTTTTTTTGTTTTTTTTGGTTCTTGACCTGAGAAAATCTACTATGTGTATATATATGTATATAGAGATAACTCTAATCACTAGTCTATGCAGTAGACCTTTGTACTCTCTACCATTCCTATGTGACTCTTAGAGTTTATCCATTTGTATCTCTTCCTTGAGTGACTGTACATCTTGTACATTTTCAATTTTTTCTGTTGGTATCTTTCATGTAACGCATGTAATCCTAAATCCTTATGTTTTGCAACTGGTTCCTATGTAAAGCGCTCTGACACCTTCGGGTAAAGTTTGCGCTATATAAAATCGCATTAAATAAATAAATAAATAAAATTTACTTGCAGAACACATCTGTCCTTTTTTTCATGAGCATGGGAAATATTTCTTATTGCCAATCATCATTATTTCTCATATTTATTCAGTATTTTAGTGTCTACAATTGTTATTTAAGGAATTTTATGCTAATAATCTATTATCACAGCACATGTTTGATTGATTAATGGGTATGATGTGCAGGGTGTGTCTGAATGTTTCTTTCCTTTTTTCATGATTGGTATTGGGCTTTTTGTATGTTTTGTATATCCTTTAGAGTCACATGTTTAATTTAAACTGCATGGTTTGAATGAAGTAGCGTCACTTGCAGTGTTAAAAATTGGTAATCAATGACCGGTTTATTTTGTGCACCATTGAGTTGGTTTAACGGTTATCAAATTAAGCTGTCACAATTGGTTTATGCACATGGGTTGGTTTAACATGGGGGAACATTATATTCCGTTCACAGTGTAAAAGCAAGTAAATTCCAGTGTTGAATTTCTTTCATTGAGTTTATCTTTAAAACCTCTTATGGGTTTTAGGACGGGCAGAGACTTTGAAAGCGTAATTAGTTGAAGTATGTTTTGATGTTGTTTTCAATATATTCACTTTAAGGAAGCCTTATTTTACTTCTATGATCTCCCAAACAATTCTTTCTGAATCTACCTCTCAGGTATCCCAAACCTCATTTTACTACTGTGATTTCCCTAATCCCTTTCTAGAGACTCGTCCCACCTCCATCTTTCCTTTTACACCTCACAATCCTCATCTCACTGCTATGATCTCCTAAATAACACTTTCTAGACTATTCCCTCTTCCATTATCCTATTCAATCCAACTAACAGACTCACATGTCCACCACTCAAATGAACATGATTTTCTTATACTAACCCACCACTAATCCTTTTTGGGTTCAGGAGTAGCGTGCTACTCGCCGAAAAGTGCTTTGACGCCTCATCAGGGGTAGTTATATATATATATATATATATATATATATATATATATATATATATATATATATATATATATATATATATATATATATATATATATATATATATATATATATATCCATCCTTTGTTTCCCCTCCATAACAAGAGGCCTTATGGCTCCTTGACTTCAGTTTTTGTTATGGGCAACAGTTGTGTGCTGCTTCATGGCTTCTGTCACCCCATTAAAAGACTATTTAAAACAAAATACATAGCGGTATATGGATGCTTCACATTGTATTTCACCATGAGTTTCCTAAGAGGATTTGCTTTTCCAGAAGATGTGAATAGGTATTTCTTTTATGCAGCATATGATTTGTACAGTGCATACTGTCAATTGAGTTGCATTCTGATGTAATGAAAAGAAGTTGTGGGTGCATTGTTATGGCAGGACTTGATTGAGAGCTCCGGAGTTGAGGCAGAATGCAGTGCTAGTTTCGTTCAGTGCCTGTCAATGGGTCCTAGAGGTGTCAAGACTACATGCCCCTCCAAACGTTGGCCTCTCCACGTACCACAGAAAGTGACGTGTGAGGCCAATAACATGAGCTCTATCCAGGTGAATACGCACTATTAGGCAGTTTCTGTGATTTAGCAGAATTAATACAGAGAGAGGGCTTTGGGTGTGCTCACTTCAATCAGTGCTTTTTGTGGGGCATTCATGGTTTGCCATTTCTTGGAAGGACTGTCCATCAAGACCATGGCATGCATATCTAAATTGCAAATCTGTCTTGAGACCCCTCATATGGTTCTGTATTTGTGAAAATGCACTTTCTTTTCACATTAAGTAAAAGCTTGGAGTAGTATTTGCACTGATAATTTGTTGCTGCACTCGCATGCATGGTCGGATACTTGGTGCACATAGCCTTGGCTGCAGTGCACAGAGACCATACACTGCCGCACACAAAAGAAAAAAATGTAAGGGAACATTGGTCAAGACCTTGGTCAGGACCGTTTTACGGTTTCAGCAAGATTCTACCGCTTTTTAGGTAAGTACCAAAGTCCCGCTGGTTGCATTATCAGCCCCCCTTTCTCTGCGGGGCAGTAAGTGCTTTCCACAGTGCGCTGGTGCTTCCCCTGGGCATTTTGTGTCTCCTCTGGGATGCAAAGCCCTGTGGGGCAGTAAGTGCTTCCCACAGCGCACTGGTGCTTCCCTTGAGCATTCTGTGTCTCCTATGGGAGGCTGAGCCCTGTGGGGCAGTGAGTGCTTCTCTTGAGCATTCTGCGTCTCCTCTATACCAGCAAGTTAAAGCCGAAATAGTGCGCTTCAATGTTAAAGAGGAGGAAAGAAATAATACCTTTCCAGGAAAGGTATCTTTGTCATGATGAAACCAATTGCTATTGGACACTTCTCCAAGTAGCTGGCCGGTATCTCGAAAGTGCACCCGAAAAGAACCCCAAACGTGTCCAACTTTCTTTTGAGAGGTCGAAGAGCTAAAATCCTAAACGTGTCTCCGAGTGCCACGGTTGCCACACACGCTATACAAATAAATGCACTGAGCTAGGAGGCCTGAGGAGTTATTTCTTAATGAGCGGGATAGAAAGCAACTGTTTATTCGTGCATGGCCCCTAGTTTCTGGATTTAAATACATCTTAAATAAGGTAGTTTTAAGTAGTTGCCTCTTTAATCAAGATCAAATTAGCCATAAGTTACATAACATAACCGTTTCCCCATAACTGGGACTCAATGAGCAAATAAAACCTTTTATTCAAGGGCTATTTCTTAAGGAACGTGTGTACTCTGTATACCACTCCGCTCTCTCCTGAATGAGGAAATGTAAATGTATTTACATAATAAAGCCAATGCTTATTTCATCGAATAATATGCAGCATAATTTGAGATTCCATGCAGCATAAATAATTCAAACTCTCCTAGTAATCTTCGAGGCACTTCAGATAGCAACTCATTTCACTTGCTGTGCTGAGCGCACAGTTAAAAAAATGTATTGTTTCTACACCTAGAATAACCACACAGATACAAGAGCGACTGGAATAAAACGCAATATTCGAATATTTCAGACTACTGGTGCTGCACAGCAGTATCTAAAGAGGAGGGAGGGAGGGACCGCATATGCCCCTTCTATACGATGCATCTTTTTTTGCGGTTGTACATGTTGAAGCAGCACATTGATTGATTCAACAAGGTAATCTGTGATCTGCCCCGAAACAGTGGCTTCTATTTCCGCACTGTTGTTTATCTCATCAGTACTGCTACCTCGCTCAGGCCGGCAGTCAAATATGTAATCAAACAAATACGCGAAATCTGTAGCAATTTTACACTGACTGACTTCTTTTTGCCTGCCACTACAAAATGGTATAAAGAAACCATCATGCTGCAGTAAGGAGAGCCTGAGGCCAGACCACATCCATCACTTAAGAGGCATTGATTGGTGCAGGTACCGTACAGTAGAAATAACACCGGCCTTCCGCGTTGTAGTTTCTACCTAACTTTTCAAAACGTTCCCATTACAGTTTGCATTGCATTGCCTGCTAAACAATCTCGTTGCTATCTCTGAATAATTATAATACTGATCTGTTGAGAATAAGACCAGATTTACCGTACCACACTTAAATGCCCACCACTGCGACCCCCCCCCCACGCACACACACGAGATCACCGAATTGAACTGATAAAGCAGGAGATAATTGTATGTTATGGTTACATGACCAGTGTCGTATCTAAAACCCAGTGATGCCATTAAAGCCGAGAAATGCTGGGGATAAGGGAAATGAAAGGGGTGAATAATGGAAACTTGGGAGGAGAAAGTAGGGGGAGATAACAAGAAAGACGTCCTGTTCACTCATAAGCTTGATAAAGGATCCATTTTGCCCTTTAGGAGCTGGTCCAGGTAGACCATTGTACAGTAACCCAGGTCTGTGAGGTGCAGCACTCGTAGATATTTCTGCCAAGAGAGTTCTCAAAATGCATTTGTGAGAAAATCCATGCAGGGGCCCTACTGCTTCTCAAACTGTTGCAGCTGGTGGTGTACTGTAGCTGAGATCTTCTCCATAATCAGGGTGTGGTACAGCTTGTGAAGCCAGTCAATATCTTCCGGCATATCGCCCATACCCCAATGACCATTCACTGTTTGCATGTGAATTACAGATGCGCACGTTGTAGGTGTTGAAAGAGGTGGGCGGAAAAGGAAAAGCTACAGAAAAAGTCCCAGCGCCATTAGCACATGTAAAAAATTTTTAGATACATATTGTTCATACTGACTGCTGAGACATGGTTAGATAAGTCGCTGCCGGCCTCAGATTCCTCTAAATTAAAATCCGGTTTCATCTGCTTTATTGAATCAAAAAAGGCAATTTTTGTTGGCTCTTAGGGCTCAGTGCACTTTACTACCACTAACCAGTGCTAAAGTGCTTGCGCTCTTTCCTTTGAAACATGGTGTCTTACACCGAATTGGCAATTTTAAATTACTTGTAAGTCCCTAGAAATGTGGTTCTACAGGTACCCAGGGACTGTACATTAAATGCTGCTAGTGGGTCTGCAACACTTAGTGTCACCCACTTAAGTAGGCTATTTAAAGATGTGTCATGTCAAGGACAGGGCCTTTGTGTTAATTTTTCATACTTTCTGGCTAGGGTGCCATTTGAGACATTTACATGCCTTCTGTCAGCCTGGGTGCTTATGTGTGACGTTTCCATGCTTTCTGGCCTGGGTGATTAATTATGTATGCTATTTCCATATTTGCTGGCCTCAGTGACCTGGAGCTGGAGGCTCATGTGTGACATTTCCATGCTTACGGCCTGGGTGCTTATATGTGACGTTTGCATGCTTAGTGGCCTGATGGTGTGACCAGGCCTGGGTCAGTGCCTTGGTGTTTATGTGTGACATTTCCACAGTTTCTGGCCTCAGTCAGTGGCCTGTGTGCTCATGTGTGACATCACATCAGTGCTTAATTTGTAACAACGTGAGTGACAATTTACTATGCTTTAAAAGTTAATACAATCTAATATGTAATGAAAAATGTGTTGAAAAATGCTTTGTTTTGGCCTTTCTGTCTCTCAAATTTTCTTGGGGGGGACAAGTTCAAGCCCCCAAACTCCCCCTAGTAGTGGTTGCTCACTGTGCTTGCTCGCTACACATCATGTGGGGGTTGGTCTCACTTTTACTTTGCTCTCTCTGATTCACTATTGTGTCTATTTTTGATGCTCTCTGAAAGGATGTCTATGGGTACATGTGACTGGGTGGCTAACCTGGTGCTCTTTAAGGTCATCATCTACTATTTACTGTACTTTGAAAGTTGATACAATTGAATATGTAATGAAAAATGTGCTGTAAAATTCACCCTTTTGGTCTGTCATTTTCCAAAAATTTCTTGGGGGGAGAACCCCCCCAAACCCCCCTAGTACCAGTCGAGCTCGCTCGCTGCGCTCGCTCGCTACGCGCCAGGCGGGGGCTGGTCTGCAGAAATTTGCCAGGGCTGCTTTCAGTTCCCAGTCCGGCCCTGACCACATACACTCCAAAATCCAATCAAATAAGAAAAATAGTGAAACGCCATTGGCCCATACTTAATACTGGCACCTTAAACATTGACCAACCAAGGTTTGCCTTCAAAAGGTCCAAAAATATAAAGGACATCTTGATCCACACTAGACCCAAGACCAGAAATGAACCAAACAGACAAAATACCCTATGGAATCTACCACCTGTAACTGGCCATTATCCTTGCGGTAATTGCGCAGCATGCCCATTTACCAAAAAGTACAAGTGCATCACCTTATCCGAATCATTCAAATGGGAAATGAGAAACCACACAAATTGCAATAGTACTAACTGCATTTATTTGATCATATGCCCATGCAATTTGTACTATATCCGCATGACGACACGCAATGTTAAAACCAGAATTTTTAAACACCGCAGCAACTTTAGATGTAAAAAGGACAACACAAAAATGTGCAAGCACTTCCTAGAAAGGAATCACACCCCAGACTCAATTCAATGGCTTGTTCTGGAAGCCTGCCCATATACCTCCAAAGAAGGGCTATTCCATAAGGAACAGCGATGGATCCATAGGTTATCTAGTGACAGTAATGGTCTAAACGAAGACATACCTTGGACCACCCTCTAATTGTTTTGTCTGGATGTAACCCAACTCCAGGTTTTCAACACAACAAGAGACTAAAAACTGTAAACGAGGAAAACACAAAGATATACTGAAGTTTATTGATTTCAACAACTGTTGACAGCCACCTCCATCTGTACTCTGCAGTTGGAGAATCTTCCTTACACTAATTTCACCATTCCAATATGGCCAACGCGTTGACATTAGTTACACTAGACTATTCCAATGCTATAGCATTATCAAGGATTATGCTGGCTAAACACTACCATACTGATATGGGAATAACGACAATAATGTACTCCAAGTCTTTATATCACCCATTAGTCCCGAACAAACACACATACTTGGGTTTTTCTTTTAACTCACTATTCCGTGGTTATATATATATATATAAAAAACATTTTTTTTTCTCGCAATTACGATGAAGGCATAAAAGGGCTAACTAAAGGTTTTTTGCTCTTCTTTTATGTGTCTGAACTACCAAGTATTCGGTGAAAAAACATTCAGATAGCCTCTTAAATATATTATCCTCGTACTCTATGCCGTTTTACATATGTAAAGATGGCCGCCATTATAGAGACCCAATGAGTGGCATCCTGACATTAACATAAAACAGGAAGTCCGAACACACCACCCATCCACCCGGTTCCAGCGGCGATGGGTAGGTGCTAGACGTGCAGCTCAGGATACTACCAAGTAAGTGACTCAGACACGAGAATTCCGCCACCATTGCCTAACATTTAGTAGAACGTTGCAGTAATAGGACAGCGCCTTCTACCAGCTTACTTTTAAACCACGGGCACTCTAGCTACACTGGGCTTAATCGGCCGCGGCTAATACATGCACGCATGGCAAACTACTCCGATATTCCGCCTTCTTCCAGTTTACATTTAAACCACTGGCGCTCTAGAGACACTGGGCTTATTCGGCCGAGGCCAATACATGCACGCATGACAAACTACTCCGATATTCCGCTCGAATAAGGGGCTCTGTACAGACTCGGAACGTGAACGGTTTTGGCTGTTACATGCACGCACGGCAAACTGCTCCGGTATTCCGCTATCGCGCTATACCAAAGAGCCCTTGTTCAGCATAGACCAGCGATAGCTCTACCATCCTAACGGGCACCTAGGAGACGTCCTGCATAGAGGACCCTACAAAGACATATCGAAATAGAAGTGATAAGACCCTAACTCCCACTTTGCACACAATCTCCTTTGATAGACGGGGAATACACACCAATACCAATGAATTCCTCCTCACACATTTACCTATGAGACTAACAGAGAGATGGGCTACACAGCTGATTAGGCCTCCCTCTACATTAAAATACCAGTTATATGTCTCTGACACTATGCCACTAATAATTTTGTTGTAACGAACACAGATAATTAAAATCAAGGGCAAATCAAACACAGTAACCTTTTTCCTTTATCAGCAATCCCCTCATAGTTCTAGTGAAGTTCAACTAGAAATCCTTGATATTTAACCTTGCCATTTGACTGATGAATGTGTGTTTACAAAATTGTGACTCTCACCAATGATTCTGTATAAAACCAGCAGCCTGTAAGATTCTTCCCCCTATACATACAGCCTCATGGTGGAAGATCTCCCTGAAGCTTTACCCGCTGGACACTGTCGTTGCTTGATTGTTTTTAATGCTAGGTGAGTTTTGAATAGTTGTAGGATACCATATCGGTATTCTTTAACCTTTTAGTATGGTTTTATTTTCACAAGTCACTCTCACAGAACTACCACTTTTGAGAGTGCCTGCTACACTTGTGCGATGGTGTTGTTACACGCACCGACCATCACTGGCATGTAAAATGCACAAATATGACAGTCATTGATGTACTTCTCTATCAACAGCTCGTTGTGATATGCTTGTGCCTTTCTCTCAATAGGTATTTACAATCGCAACGCAAGAAGGGTAATATAATAGTGTTATCCTCCCTAAATACATATATTGTGGTAGCCATAGGAGCATACATACACCACACGATATATAAATTAATGTAGACAGGTTCCCTCACACTTAGATACCTGCTAACATAGTCAAACGTGGTCCTGAAGAATCGCTTGATATTCTCTCTATTGCGTGAAACATGTTGACCTGACTACAAAAACCTCTGGATCAGAGTTGGAAACATTATTTTCCATTACTCTCCTCCAGGGTAATCGTTTTTAACCAAAGCAGTGGCCCTCTGAATAAAGTACTCTTGGTACCACTAGCTTTATTTTAACCCACAATACCCACGTCTACCACCTGCATCTGGCCCCATACCCACACTTCATCTATACGGCAGTTGGAAAAAGATCTCCGCCAAAGAGCCCCTCCTTGAGGTGTCGCCCGTTGGGTATTGCACCGCCGACCCAACGAGGAGCAAGCCCAAATGATGAAGCATGACACCTGAAAGGGTGTGTGAGGGCATTAAATCCAACAAAATGGATTCCCAGGGTGAACTTCTAACCACCCTCCCATAATCCATCCACATCACTGACTATTCCAACCCGTTCTTTTGTTAGGAACAGCACGACAACTCTTTGCATAGACGTACTTTAAGGGCACGTCGTGACTGGACCTTCTGTACCCCATAGAACAGTAATTGCCCTCTACTCCTTATTTTGATACCTCTTTTTCAATGTCGCCACATCTACTCTTACTTTGAGGTCCTCTGTATTTCCCTTCCCCTTGTTCTGTCCTTTCTGTTTCTTCCCTAGGGTTCCTCCAACTGACTGCATCTGATTTCCCTTATCTGCCGCTTGCATCTGAACTAGCATCAGTTTGTCCTTAAGCTTCCTATGCTTTGAATCCACTTTATCGCTGCAATATCTAGCATACCGCAGTATTTCATCTATCGGTTTATTCTGCCAGCAAAGCAAGTGCTGTTGGATCATGAGGCAAATCTCAGGCCTCAATCTCAAAACAAACTGAGAAACAAACTGTCCCATATCCTTGGCGTTCATTGTATCCAACCCACTGTACTGTTTAAAGGCTCCCAAAAGCCTTTCATAGAATTCATGCACTGTTTCTTTTGGCTCCTGCACTGTCCGATCTATCTTTACCCAATCAATATCCTGTGGAGACACTTTGGATTTCAGCCATGTAATAGCTTGCTCGTACTTCTTTAGCACGATTGGTGATAGACCATTTGTGAGTGTATCTCTCTCTGGCTCTGAAGTAGGCCACTCATCTACAATTTTACATTATACCCACAGATCACCCGGGACTACAATGTCAAACAGTGTTTTCAAAGCAACCCACAACACCTTCGAAATTTTGACAAACCGCTCAACCTGCTAGTACCACTTGACTGGACTCTCCCTCAGCTTAGGGAAATCATTTGTGAATGCTGCCAAATCACCTCTACTCCAAGGCACATGCATATACCCTATACTACCAATGGATAACTGTGGGTCTGAGGTAACAGCTTACTCTGTGATCTGTCAATGTCTAATCTCAAAACTAGTACCCTAATGAACTTATGGGATACAACGGGACTATTCACGATGTGATTTTGTTCCCATCAGTTACGCACACTGAGCCGCCCCTTTTATCATCATTTGGACCACATCACAGAGTGGTCAGTCCACGTTGTAGACATCAGTTCTTCATATAATGTCTACTGACTAATCAGTTAGATATATGGACTCTATGGGCAGTTCATAGATGTAGGGTGGTAACTAGAAGCAGTGCTAAACAAAAGACGTGAGTGATACAAATATCTACTGGATGGATAATAAGGTAAACATGTTTCTGTAGTTTTTAGATCCTACCGATATCCTCTGCTTCTTCGACCTCCCCGAACAGCCCTGAAGACTGTTTGGCGTACCGACGGACAGAGCGGTGCCCCACATTCCTGAGCTGTAGCCAGGTGAGGAGCGGCGCGTGCCTCTCATACTCAAGAGGAGTGAGAGGACAAAATCAGGTGATACCTTTTCATTTAATTATTTTCATGCACTCACCCTTTTTGAAGCAGTAGCAAAGTTTAATAGTGGTCCTGAAGAAGCAGAGGATACCGGTAGGATCTAAAAACTGCAGAAACATGTCGACCTTATTATCAATCCAGTAGATATTTGTTCTAAACTACTGATACTTGCACTCCCTGTTTTTAATAGTTGGAAGTGGTTTGCCTCTTAATAAAATTGTTCTGCACCCACTATCCAATTTTAATAGAGCACCTTCTATCACTCACGTCTTTTGTTTAGCACTGCTTCTAGTTACCACCCTACATCTATGAACTGCCCGTAGAGTCCATATATCTAACTGATTAGTCAGTAGACATTATATGAAGAACTGATGTCTACAACGTGGACTGACCACTCTGTGAAGTGGCCCAAATGATGATAAAAGGGGCAGCTCAGTGTGCGTAACTGATGGGAACAAAATCACATCGTGAATAGTCCCGTTGTATCCCATATGTTCATTAGGGTACTAGTTTTGAGATTAGACATTGACAAATCACAGAGTAAGCTGTTACTTCAGACCCACAGTTATCCATTGGTAGTATAGTGTCTTGTTTAGGGGGCTATAACTGTGTAATGGTCTTTAAAAATTCCCCTGGACCCTACTCCCTCCCTTTGTGTTAACATGCACATACCCTCCATTAGCCACTTCTCGTAAAGGGTAGTTCCCTATTTCTGATGTCCCCCTTTCCGGAGGAGACACCTCTGCCATGCTCTTCCTGGTACTCTTTTTCTTGGACCATCTTTCTTCCCACTTGTCAAGTCTGTTCCATGCTCCTATCGCTATGATCAGTTCTCTAATGTGAGTCTTTAGCCTAATGACTCTTTTCTAGTCCAAGTCCTGGTCACTGTATTGCAATCTATGACTACCTTGCAACATCTTCATCTTAGACAGGTCCACCTCACACTTATTTGCCAATTCAGTTAGTTTCTCATGTGCCGACCTTGCTTTGCGAGTCACATCTTTTGCCACAAACAGCAACTCGTCTAGCTCATAAAGTTCCACTCTCTCTAAGGGCAAGTTTCCTTCAACGATCTCAACCACCTCAGCTTTTAACCGCATCACGTCTAACCTCTTTGCCTTTATTGCTGCTCTTAGTGTACCTTGACTAGATGTGCCACTCGCCTCCCTACAGAGTTATCCTGTTCTCGGCACCTATCCACTTCAGATGTATCCCTAAAACTCATCCTGTCTTCTGGATTCCCATGGTCCCAATCTTCCCTTGCCCTGACACTCTGATTCCCTTCGGGTGAATCCCACGTTCTCAGGTTTGATCTTAGCTCAGCTAAAGACTCCAGCCTTGGACCTCTCAAATCCATGTGTCCCCTAGACGAGTCCAACGTGGCTGGCAATGGCGTACTCAATTCAACCAGTCTTGGTATATTAGCCAATCCACTCACCACACCATTCCCTCCCATGATAAGCCTTTTTTGCGCTCCTGTCTGGGATGTATTTTCACTCCTCATCTGATCTGGATCATACATCGACTGACGTACCACAAAAATAACATAAGGGGCTATACCTACCAATAGCCCCAATACCAATTACAAAATAACCAGTCAGTTGGCAGTGATAAAAAGTCAATAGTTTATAATACAAAATACTCTATAGAGGAGCCTCTCCCATCCTCACCCATCAGGTGCGCGGAGAAGACTGCCAGCTTACAGTCAATACATAGCATATATACCTTCAGATCAACAAGTGAAGTCACTATACATGGAAAAGTACTACTTGGCTCTAAGGCTCTAAGGAAAGACCATATATGGTACACAGGATTAGTTCAAAACTCTGCTTCTGCTATTATTGGGGAAGGTAAGGAGGGGTGACACCCTTTCGTCCCGGTGCCTGGGAACGCAGGCACGGCACCTTCAGGAATGCGCTTATCACCTCTGAAGCCAGATGCGACCTTCAGTCTCAGGACAGTAAAAGAAAATTGTGCATTCAGCTGCTCTCTATAACTCAACTAACAGGGCCTACTGACTACTGGAGGATAACACATGACTATTGCTCAAGTCTGATGTGGACAAAGCAAAGATGGCGTCTGTGTGATTTTCGGCTTGTTTCATAATGGTAGAGTACGAGAGAAATGAAAACCGTCACTAGCTTAACTAACCCTTTAGAATCATAACAGGCAGAGTCGATAAGCATTTATATAGATACATCATGCTAACAAAAGATACCTTATACCTCTATAACTATAAACAAATCGAATTTTATCTCTCAGAACCACCCATTTGGCATGATGAGGCTAACCAAAAGATGTTAGTCCTCAAAGATGCCCTTATCAATTTGCATAATATCCCTTATTTCCTGCTGGACCATTTGAGCCTTTGCTATAGTGGGAGGAGAACCTGTTACAGAGGAAATAATTTTTGCAGCACAGTAAGAGGAGCAAGATGGCCCGCAATGCGTACAAAGGAAACAGGTAAAGATGACACCTGCTATGCCTGCTAGTATCATTAAAATCTTCCATCCCCAAGTGGACAACAGACCCCAGAACCACCCAGATAAGGACCAAGTACCAGTATCTGCATGTACTTCTGAAGCCAAACGATATAACTTTTGGATGGCCAAATCAACAGATGGGGCGGAGTCAGGGATATATACACAGCAGGAACTGCCGATCAGGCGGCATGCTCCTCCTCGATCTGCCAAAAAAGCATCTAAAAACATCCTGTTCTGAAGTGAAACGAGTCTCGTCGCTTGAAGCTCCACAGTTAAGTTGGTCAATATTCCTGCAGTGGTATTGATTACCCTCTAAACTACCCTACACAGACGCCTTACTTCTTTGCTAGTTACGATGGGGCCCCAGATAGGAAATACTCCCTTTGCGATATCAATAAAGTGTTGTTCAGGGTATCAGTTTGATCTATTTCACTAGTGTCGATCTCTCTTTTGTCTCGAACTGCTGACAGAACCTGCTCATCTAATCGATGATCCTTATGATAGTTAGAGGGGGCTATATAGCCTGGAGGATGCAGAAAAGACAAATAACAGCAGCCTGTCCAACCCCGGGGAAGCCAGGTGTAAGCATTTTCACCACAAACAAAATATACATTTGGAGGTGTTAACAATGGTGACTGCTAAAGGTGCGCAGCCGATAGGTATAATTACACCGACTGTCTCTTACTGAGATGTGTCCTGCTCCCTGGACACAAAATGCTGAAGTACTATTTAATATGGGCACTGTCTTGAAATTGCTGAAAATACTGGGAAAGGTTAAACTCTGCAAAATCAAGTATTTCATTTTGCAACCAAGTGACATTCTCCTATTCAGTATATTGGTTCATACAGGCACTTGGATCTAATGACCCCTCCCCATCATTCCCCTGCGGGTCAAAACCTTGATGTACTTCTATATAGGCCAAAATCATCTTGTAATCCCTCTCGGAATAACGAGCAGTATCTACTGTATAATGCATATTCATCATCGATAACAACTTAAACCAGGACTCACAACTTCCCAAATATGGTAAAGGTAATGAAATGAATAGATCATGCCTGTACATCATGGAAGGTAAAAGACCACAAACCCAACAATTTGCTGAATTTGTAGCACTATGCGTTTGGTGCAGCATTTCAAGGAATACATTTTTAGCCTATGTCTGACGATGCCTTTCTTTATGCGGGGCTAAGGTAAAAAAGAAGTGTTCCGGAGGAGGGATAGTTGTTCCCAATACGATGTGCGTAGGATGACGAAAGTCTAAATACATAAATACACTCATTAATATAATCAATAAAATTGCAACTGTGACTACGAAAGCTACTTTTATACGCATGGTCCAAGAAGAAAACACCGGGACATATATAGGCAATTACGGGGTGCAAGGGGGCGTTCCTCTTCAGGAACAAAACGACCAAAAGGGTACATGCTAACTAAAAGTCCAAAACTAAACTAGGGCGATGCAGTCCAACCTGCCAGAGGGTGCTTCTTTCCTGTGTTCGTCTAGAGCCTCACAGGCAGGCTACTATCATTCATCAAAAGAGAAATAAGGCAAATCCTCACGTCGGAGTTATATTCCACACAACTCTGGAAGAAAACCACAACCTGGGCCCCTTTTCTTTTTACGTTTTAGTCTTTCATTCTGAACAGAGCAATCCAATGTTCCAGGCTCTCAACGTGTTCAGTCTAGTGTCTCGCTCAGTACCCCAGATAGATTCTAGTAAACCCTATTGCTCACGGCTCTCCCTATCTCCTACCATCTTCACCAGGGGTACCGTGTCATTTTCTAGGCCGCAGGTTGTATCGATCATGGCCAGGTATTTCCTGATCAGTAAACAAAACAGAAGGGGATACATTCGCAGCAATTGGAGTATCATGAACCTCTCGTGCAACTGTGGGGGCAACATAATCCGGGGCAATTACTGGTGCAGATGACAAAGCCCCTTCCGTGCCCAACGCTCCTTCTCCTTGCCCTTCTCCAACTTCCTGGGCGTCGGAAAAAGGAACAAAACGAGGGGCTCGCTCGCTCTCCTGGGTAAGCACTCCTTCCTTGTTTTGTTGATCAAAAGGAAGTGGGAGAGGCAAGCTTTTCACATGCAAAACGTGAATCCAATGCCGCTTGCCTTCCACCTTCACCGCTGTCCGCGTTGCCAGAAGAATTTGATAAGGCTTCGACCACCTAGGGTCCAGGCTGGATTTTCGCTGATAATTTCGAACGAGGACCCACTGTCCTGGCTCCAAACGATGTCCGGGACCCTCCAGCCGTGGCTGCAATACTGCCGATACCTGTTGATGAATGGAACGGAGATCTTTAGTCAAAGCATACAAATAATCTGTCATCATAGGATAATCAATTTCTCGAAATGTTCTAGGTCTTGGAATGCCCCAAACATTAGCTGGTCGTCCGAAGATGACCTTATATGGTGACAAGCCTGATCGTGAATGTGGAGTAATGCGCAAGGACATCAGAGCTAAGGGAGGGCATCGGGCCATTTCAGCCCAGTGCCCTCTTGGATTTTTGCCAATTTCAACTTCAATATTCCATTATACTTATCTACCAATCCTGCTGATTTGGGGTGTCGGGCAGCATGGAATTTTTGTTTAATTTGTAACCCATTGCAAACATGTCTGATAAGATCTGCATTAAAGTGTCCCCCGTTATCTGTCCAGATCACCCTAGGTAATCCATAGCGGGGAAAATATTCCTTAATCAAAGCATTGGCAGTCGCTAGAGCAGTGTTTTCCTTGGTCGGGTAGGCTTTCACCCATTTACTAAAAGCACACACCACAACCAGGACATACTTCAGATTGTTTACGCGTTCCAGTTGGATGTAATCCATCTGGAGCACTTCAAATGGCAAAGATGGGGGTGCAAAATTTCCACTAAGAACAGGTTCCCTGCCTCCAGGATTATGTCGCGGGCAGACCATGCAATACTGAACTAGGTGAGCAGCAGTCTTCGGAGTATTAGGATTATTCCACACCGGGTCCAACAATGCACAAATGTCTTTCGCCCCAACGTGTGCTGTACCATGGGCCATTGTTACTAAAGCGTTAACTAGTGCATTGGGGAGCAACCATCTCTGTTTTCACTCAAATCAACCCAACAACCATTGTCATCTAATCTTCCCACTTCCTTCTCTCAACCGGCCAGTTCAGCAGGAGTAGCTTCTCTCTGTATCTCTCGGACACTTTCCATAGTGTTATCAAACATATCTGTCTCCTTGACCCATCTTGCAGAGCTCACATACATTGGAGACATTTTAGATCTAGCAGTTTATTTCGCTATTTGGTCAGCAAAGGCATTCCCTTCTCCCACTGCATCTACCACTGCCTTATGCGCACTACATTTGACTATAGCCACCTTCTCTGGTAATGTGAGAGCAGTCAGTAATCGTAGAATCAGAGGGCCATGTTGTATCCGTTGACCATGAGAAGTGAGGAAACCCCTCTCTGCCCACAGCCTGCCAAAACTATGAGCCAATGCCGAAGGCGTATTGGCTATCAATATGAATGTTTACTCTTAATCCTTCGCTTAACTCACAAGCTCGCAGCAATGCCACTAACTCAGCTGCCTGTGCTGACTGGTAGGGTACTTGAGAAGCCTCGACTACAGTGCGGAGAGTGGTAATCGCATACGCAGCTGTCGTTGTGCCATCTGGTAATTTGAAACAAGAGCCATCCACACACAATTCCCCTTGGGGATCAGATAGAGGAGTGTCTGTGAGATCTACCCGTCCCTTCGTCTCTTCTTCAGTTCGAAATATACAATCATGTTCGTCATTGTTTGGCTTATCCGAAGGGAGTGCTAGTAACGTGGCTGGATTCAGAGTGGCACACCTTTTGATTGTAATATGAGGGGCAAACAAAGTCAATTCATATCCAGTAAGACGCGCACTCGTAAAGGGTTGGGTCTTTGTTTTGTTCAATAATGCATCCACAGCATGCGGTACCATCACTGTGAGGTCAGTATTCAGAACGAGTGCTTCTGACAGTCGAATGGCCACCGCAGCAGTAGCCCTTAAACAGCTAGGAAGTGCTCTGGTGACGTTATCCAACACAGCCGAAAAATAAGCACAAGGTCTTTGCTTACCACCAAATCCTTGTGTTAACACAGAAAGCGAACAACCGTCCACCTCATGTACATAAAGCACAAAAGGCTTTCGCTGGTCAGGAGTTCCTAAGACAGGTGCAGAACAGAGTGCAGACTTTAAAGAATGAAAAGCTTTCTGATATTCATCGGTGCAAGGTAGAGGTTCATGCACATCTTTAGTGGTTAAATACAGGAGAGGTTTAGTAAGAAGAGAAAAATTAGGATCCATTGGCAACAGTAAGAGGTTATGCATGAACATCACGCTGAGTACGAGGTACAGACATGTTAGAAATAGTAGCCACATGCTCAGGAGTTAGTCTCCTCCCCTCTTTCAACTGTAGATTACCAAGGTAGGTCACCTCCTGTCGACAATATTGAAATTTGGAGAGGGATACCTTATTACTGTTAACTGCCAAGTGAGACAATAATTTAACTGTGGCTTCCTTACAACCTTCCTCAGTGTCAGAGGCCACCAACAAATCGTCTACATACTGGAGAAGCACGTTCCCTGGAGGCAAAATTAATTCATCCAATACTGCTTTCAAAGCCTGACTATAGATACTAGGACTCTCAGTGTACCCCTGAGGAGCATGGCAAAATCTAAAGCTGCGCCCAGATAAAGAGAAGCCGGAAGTATGACGGCTTTCAGGGTGGATCGGAATGCTAAAGAAAGCATTCTTCAAATCAATCACTGAGAAATACTTGGCAGTTGGGGGAATCATGGTGAGGATAGTAGTGATGTCAGAAACCACCGGATATTGTGGTACCACTATTTTGTTAATTTCTTGCAGATCAATTACAAAACAATACGTATCAGTATAATCAGGATCGCTTTCAGCAGGAGCCTTCTTCAAGATCGGTAATATGGGGCTGTTGCATATATTAGAGACCGTTTCCTCCACTACACCTTTGTCAATTAAGTCCTGTATAATAGGTAATAGAGCTTTCTCACCAGCCGGTGAGATCTTGTACTGAAGGATACGCGGTAAACGAGCATTAGGCTTCAAAGGGTATGCAACGTTTACAACGAAATTTTTACAACAAACTACCATTACAACGCAGGTATTACCACGCATACCATTACAACGCATTGCGCTGGGGGGCGCTCTAGGGTAAGTAATAAGTTTAATTTTCTATCCAACACCTTCCCTAGTGTCCACGGGGACTGGAGTTGGAATAGAAAATTATACTTACCACTATCCAGCACCTCTAAGCGCTATGCGTTGTAACGGTATTCGTTGTAAATACCGCGTTGTAAATGTATGCGTGGCAAAAGTATGCGTTGTAACGTCATACATCCGCTTCAAACTAATAGAGACAGGCGGAATCTTTAAAAGACCAACATCGGTATCTCCAATCGCCCACAATGTTGATGGGATAGCAGCGAGCTGTGGAGGGAGGGGTTCATTTTTAGAAAAACACTGTCGAGTATGCTTACCTGGCGATTGTATAGTCAAATGCACACCATCAGGGGAACAACAATGAATCTTTGCATGCAATTTTTTTAGCAAATCCAGTCCCAGTAGATTTTCGCCACAATGTGATGTCAGCAAGAACGGAGAATCCACTGTCACTGGACCTGTAGTAATCAGGATAGATTTAGAAATGGGGCTCACCACTGAGATGCCAGAGAATCCTACTGAAACGTTATTCTGCCCGGACAGAGCAGCCCCTGGGACCAGCGAACGAGCAATAGAGCTATTCATTGCACCCGTGTCCGCTAAAAAGTTTTCGGGAGTCCCCATTAATCTCCCCCTGACATAAGGCTCTCGCTGATCAACGGGTACTGACACCTGGCCCCCACTCTGTCCGTGGCTGTTCTATGTATAAACATGCACATCTGTCCCATCGGTAACGCAGTCTTCATTATAATACTGCCTTCCTCTCTGATTATCAAAGCAATTTCTTCCTGACTCACCGTGTGCTATCTCTTCTCATCTCATATCATTCCGATCCACTCCACTCCACCTCGACCTCTTCCTCTTCCCCTCACTGCTCCATTTTGCGCTAGTAACAAAGGACACTGAGCTCGCCAATGCCCTTCCTGTTTACAATAAGCACATTGGTTCACTCCCAAAGCAACAGCTGGACCTCCGCCTCGTCCTGCTCCCGCCCACCTCGGGACGAACCCTCTGCCACCTCCATCTGTGCCTCGTCCCCTAATTACTTGCTGCAACAACACTCGAGTCTTGAGATCCTTTGCTTTCTTTTCTGACTTGTCCTTACTCTCGTTTTCCCTGTGCTCATAATACTGAGCCATGCTTAGTATGACCGAAGGGGTAGAAGTGGTCCAGCAGCTTGCAGCCGTACAGAAATTTCGGGTAACAAATTAGTCACAAAACGATTAACAAACAGTCGTATACCACCTTCCACTGACAAGTCTTATCCACTAAAATCGATAAACACCCCTTCGAATCGAGTAAAGAAGTCGGAAACACTCTTGTTCTTCTGTTTGCAAGCGGTTAATTTATCCCTGTCTACCTTTCGGGTGGGATCAAAGAATGCATGTACGCAATGATCCGACTTGGTAATGCCAGAATCTCGGGTTTAGGTTTATTGCCAGGTTTCCGATCCCGATTCCAATCCTTACATTCCTCCCAAGTCCCCCCTAATTCGGTGGAATAATTCTGGTCATGCACCTGGCGCCACACATCCACAGGAACCAGTAAACCGAAAAATAACTCTATATCAGCCAGAGTAATTACAGCCGAAGAAGCAGCCTCAGTGAGCTCTTTGTAATAGGCAGTGGGATTCTTTCGGGGATCAGGAAGTTGCAATTTCAGAGAAAGGACCTCACTCCTTTTCCAAGGAGTATAATCCCATTGCTCCTGAAATCGTGCCTCCACACGTGCTCTAGTTACTTGATCATTGGCATCTCTTAACTCCGGCATCTCAGGATGATAAATAGGATGGACTTCTCGCATAGGATGCTGAGAGTCCCAGTTTGGGCATTTCAAGTGCAACCGTTCTCTATATCTCATTAGAATCTCAACATTTCTGTACACATCTTCTTGTCCTAACTCAAACTTATGTGCTCGATCCAGAATGTCATACAAAACCTGAGTGACTCTCCTGTCCGGGAAACACTGTTCCCATAGGGAAATAAAACGTTTGGCCATACTCTCCAAAGCGTACTGCTGCATAACCGGCTCGTAATCTCAAGGAGTACTCCATATATCTTTGATAGTATAAATGGAGTTCCGTATCCACTGAGATGCCTGATCCACTGCTAGCTGCCTTTCATCATACCCCAACGCTGATCGAGCATACAATCGTCGCGCACTAAGAATTCCTGGGACATGAGAAGGGGTTGAGCCAGCTACGGTATGGGTCGAACTTGCAGACAGTGATGGCCAAGCCGGAGTTGGGGAAGCCAGCACCACCGGGGACATGGCAGGAGACGATAATGCATCAGTTAATAGAGTAGCCATTCCAGGTGCCGAAGATGATGAAACGTGAGGAGTTAGTCAGTCCACCCCCTCGACCAGAGCTCCCCTTTCTTTGTCCAGTTACCAACTAACCAGTCAGTTGGCAGTGAAGAAAAGTCAAACGTTTATTATACAAAATACTCTATAGAGGAGCCTCTCCCACCCTCACCCTTCAGGTGCGCGGCGAAGACTGCCAGCTTACAGTCAATACATTGCATATATACCTTCCGATCAACACATGAAGTCACAGTACATGGAAAAGTACTACTTGGCTCTAAGGCTCTAAGGAAAGGCCATATATGGTACACAGGATTAGTTCTAAACTCTGCTTCTGCTATAATTGGGGAAGGTCAGGAGGGGTGACTCCCTTTCGTTCCAGTGCCTGGGAGCGCAGGCACGGCGCCTTCAGGAATGTGCTTATCACCTCTGAAGCTAGATGCAACCTTGAGTCTCAGGACAGCGAAAGAATAGTGTGCATTCAGCTGCTCTCTATAACTCAACTAACAGGGCCTACTGACTACTGGAGGATAACATGTGACCACTGCTCAGGACTTATGCGGACAAAGCAAAGATGGCGTCTGTGTGATTTTCGGCTCGTTTCATAATGGTAGAGTATGAGAGAAATGAAAATCTTTACTAGCTTAACTAACCCTTTAGAATCATAACAGGCAGAGTCGATAAGCATTTATATAGATGCGGCACCTTCTGACGTCACTTTCCTCCGCTCGCAGCAGTTCCCCTTCTTCACAGTTCGTTCCTCACCCACTCACACGTCCCATTCATATGCAGAAATAACTGTCTGTCCATGAAACTACCGGACAAGTTTCTTCTCTGACTGTACGTCCACAGTCTGACTACGTCCACAGTCTCATGTAATTGTCTACCGAAACTGGCAATTGTCTGTCCATGAAACGACCGGACAATCACCTCAACTGATCGGTTACAATCGTTCAATGTTCCACATACAGCAACCCACAACCAGCGTCAGTTACTCACGCACACACATTCACTCCCCCTATCTCGGTCCAAACAGGCGATCGATGGTACCTCACGACCCCCTCAACAATGGTCGACAATTACGCTGGGTGTCTGCTACACCCTAACTGCTTAAGCTACTCGTCGAGCCTAAGACTTTTCCGGGCTGCGCGCGCTCACAGCCTGATCTCGCAATCACCCAACCGTCACTCCAACTCCGCAAGACATCACAACATCAAACACCGCAATCTAACAATGTATAACCCTATTCATACTCACTCTCCCACGAACTGCTGATTTCACCCCACCGTCACTCTCCGTCGGTTTCCGTGAAACGCCGTCTTCCGCCGGTAATCCACTGGACAGTCATCTCCTGAATTCGCTGGGCCTTGGGAAACTCTTATCCTAGTCTAAGACTGACCTGATCTATCTCCCCTTACTCTAGAAACTAACCATCCTCTCCTGCTACCAACTGTTAGGGGCTGGATTCTTAGCCAAGATTTTCTCTTACCAATCTTAAGAATCCTTGGTCGACTGGACCGTCTGGTCTGCTAAAAAGTGTGAAGGGAAGTACAACATGTTCATAATAACTTTAGAAACAGCCAATCAAATCCAACTCAAGAACCACTGACTACTGAATAAACTTTTAGGGGTTTTATTGCAAAGCCAAAAAACAACTAAACATACAGGCACCTCAGTAAGAGGTTGAGAAAATAGACAGGCACTAATACAAACATAATCCTACGCAAGAGTCTCATACGACTTAAGATGATGATTAAAGTAATCTCTAAAAGCATTAGACAAATACTGACAGCTCCTGCTTGAAGCTTCAACTGCATTCGGTCAAAGGAAAGAAAAAGTTAGTCTGTCCCTAAGCTAATGCTCAAGTGGCATCCATACCTAACTTCATCCCCAGGCAAGAGAATAAGGTGCCAGCAGTTAAGACTTCCTAAGAAGTACATTCATCTATCCATAGGTAGGTAATCTAGCTACTGAGCTTGTTCAAATATGCTCCTTCTATTCTCCTGCCTAGCTCCCTCTACACTAAGACCTGACTCCAAATGAACTCCAACTAACTCTCCTCCCTCGGGGCACTTTCCCTAATACAAAATCCCAAAACGCTAAACACGCCCTAAGCACACCACTTTTGGCAGGTCTTCAGGCTGTGATTTTCCATCCGGATCACGCTCTTGTCCAAAAATCCGTTGGTGTGTCCTTGGGTCCCAGGCACCTTCTCCGCTAAACGTATCTTCCCTGCATTCCGGTGTCATCCCACATCTCCCGCTCCTACCATCCTAACTCCTAAACAAAGAGTTATTCTACCTACCGAAGCAAATGTTCTTGCACCTGCAACAGAGACGTGTGAGAAATTGACCTTGCACACACACAAAATTACAATTTGAAATTCAACCGAGAACGGAGCCTTCCCAAGGAAAATGAAATCTTCAGTTTACCACATTAAATCAAGCTAAGAAATAATTGCATTTAGGCCTCTGCTAGCATTTCCATGTCTCAGGCCTTTACACTTTTAAATGCATTTCTAATACGACAACATAAGCATTACATTCAACGTCATTCTAAAAGCATTATTTCATTTAATTTCTAAAGCATTACTTTCCTCACGTTAGCACATTACACTATTTTATTAATATTCAAACCTACATGAGCAACTTTAATATGGCACGTTAATCCTAATGCAACATTTTACACATAAAGCAATAATTTCTGCATAACTTAAGGCATATTCTCGATTAAAGCACTACATTAGTCTTCAAATGATATGAGCACACTTCTACATTTTGCAATACTCTTGATTAGTCCTACTTTTCTAATAGTCACACGTTAATACAGTCCTCTAAATATGCGGGTGCTGACTACTCATGAATATGGTGCACCCCTACAATTTCAGAACAACATGGTGCTCTATCAATTGCACCCTATATATACTCAGGTTCACAGTTCCCACACTTTTCTTTATGCACTTCGACTGCTGGGTAAGTGTGTAAGTATCAAGGGTATCCTCATTATAGTTATGTTTTTTAAACACATCTTCTCTGTACTGCTATTACTAGAATGCACACGCGTTAGTAAAAAATATAAACAGGTTAGTTATAGTATGTTAGCATTATATGTCAGACCATGTACATTTTATAAAAATGTGGAATACCTCACTGCCTTTCTGATGTGGTGGGATGTAGTAAAATTGTGTTAGGTGAGTATTTATTTGGGTACGTAGAGTGACGTATGTGGACAGACAGGGAGACAGGGTAAAGTGTTGCTATACATGCTTTGAGGTATATAGATACTTAAGTGACCGTGCTAGTCAACAAAGTGCATTTATAAAGGTTTCATCTGTTTTTCTTACCCCATATTTTGTTGTACGTTGTGTTATTGTTTATCAGCCAATGCCAGATAAAATTTGGGGGCTAAAGAAGCAGGGGTATGTTGACTAAGTAGGTTGTGTTGGGCTGGGTTTAGCTATTTCCTCCAATACAGGTGTGGAGGAAACTTGCAATGTTTTTGCCGATGGAAATTATACTCTTAGTTTGGCAGGGAGAGCATTACCTCTCTGTCAGTCGTTTCATCATGTTTAAGGTATACCGACTTCTAAGGAGAAACAAAAATGCAATGCAGGCAGCGGGTGGATAATGAACTTTAGTCTGTCAAGCCATGATGCTCTAAATAGGACGGATGGCCCTCCATCGAAGCAGATTGTTGAACAGCATGTCTGCATCTGGCCATATTTTTTTTGTAATTTAGAAATTATGAATTCACTTATTTGAAAAAAGACAAAAATGTTATCTACCCATTCCATTAAAAAAAATTTAATTAGTACAGAACTACATATCTCATAATTGACTTTAATAGATGTTAATTAAACATGAAAATACTTGTGAGTTTATTTTTTTTAAATTTTGGTTAAAACTAACATATACAGTGGAAAATAATCTATTTTAATTATGTATGTAATAAACACTTGTTCTAGGAGTTAATATGCTGTAACATTTTATTTTATTAGCTGTAGTTTAATAATAATTATTTTAAACCAATTTACCTTTATTTATTTCACATTAGGACATATACATACTATTAAAGTTTGTTATTTTTCTTTTACATTAAGGAGAGCGATGCCTTAGTGCCGATGATCTTTGAGCAGGTGTGAGAATTTACTCGTAGATGTCTCCACCCTCTGAACTGATCAGGTAGAAACATCTATATCTGCACATAGGTGAAAACCTACACTCGGAAATAGTAGCAGAAATGTGTAGACTTACCCCCAGTTGAAGAGAAAATTTACTCTTAAGTTAATCTGCATGTATACGTTTATCTTTGTGAATTTGACCCAAATTTCCGGAAATGAGAGTCAAGCTGTGCATACCTTCAGTACACTGGGATGTTCTGCCATTCGCTTCATCCTAGATGAAGCTATGCTGACTAAAATGCAAACTTCAATGTCACCTGAAGATAGTAGCGGGTGGCATCTATGGGGAAAGGAAGAGTGGGCGGCATGCAAATAAATAAATAAACACTTACCGGGTGAAAGCGACATCCTCCACTCCAGACCTCCACAGCAACTGGGAGCTGTTCTCATGCTGTAAGAGCAGTGCCCTGATTGGAGGAACAGCCTCACCCAGCGGTTCACAGCACCCTGGAGGACTGCACTGACTCTAACCCAGCCAGTGGCATGAGTTTTGGGGGCGGCAACCTCCCCCCGCTTTTACCTGCGGCCACTGCAGGGCGACAAACTCAAGGACCGCCATGGGCAACTAAAGTTCTAGCTACCCCATTGAACCTAGCTGTCTTACGACAGCTAGGTTAGAGATGTATAAAGTGCACGTGTGGCTGGCCATCTCAAGACTGCCGGCCAAAAGACATGCGCACTTTAAACATAAGTGCATAGACAGCTCACCCTCCTCTCTGCTGCTGTCACTCAGCAGCGACCCCGCCCACACCCTGACCCTTGGCTCTAGATGGGGATGAAAAATAAAAGGGTAAAATATTGCTATTTTATTTTCCATGAGTGTTTGGAGGTATTTTAAGTGGAGCGACCCTCCTCCCTCCAAAAGAGGAGCCGCCTCTGCCTGAACAGCGAAGCCACCGTAGGAAGCCGTCAGAGAGCCGCCGTCTTCCTTACCATCCATGCACTTTCAGGGCCTAGATTTCGAATCTACAAGGTTTACTGTGTGAGACTGAGGTGTTACAGTGCCGAGTTTAGTGATTTTCTGCAGTTGTCTTAGATACATTGTTTTCCTGTCCCTCCTGACAAATATCTTTTGCAATATCTACCAATGTGAATGCACATTCTCACAGAATATGAGCTTTACATATGACAATGTATTTCATTAGTTCGCCACATGTCCATACATTGGTGCAAAAAGGTTGGTGAAAGTGGTGATTGTAAGCCTTTCTTCACACACCTGTGAGCTAGTTCTGTTCATAAAAATCATTGAAATGATGATTTAGGGCCTCATTTATGAGGTTTTGCCGTAGGGAAGCGCAGCAGGAAGGCCTGCTGCGCTTCCCTACGGCAAAAGAAAAGGGCAGGAATGCGCCGTATCTATAAGATACGGCGTATTCCTGTCCTTTTCCCCTGCGCCGGCGCATAGTGGGCTGCTGAGCGCCAACGCAGGCACCTTTGCCCAATGGTGCAAGGGTGCCTACCTTGCGGGCATGATTATTTTTGTACAGGAAGGGAAACCTCTCTGTACAAAAATAATCACAAGAGGCTTTTCCTCTTTCTACGTGTGCTGAATGCAGCACACATAGAAAAAGGAAAAAGCGAGGAGAAATAAAAATATTTCTCTCCGTTGCGCCACCCTTACGCCTCCCCTGCGGAGGAGTACGCTTTTGGCACTGCCTAAGATTTACGATTTCTCGTAAATCTGGGGCAGTGTGAAAAGGCCATGGATGTAGCTGGGAACGCCCCCAGCAACACCCATTGCACGCCCCTTTAACGCAGAACACTGTGTTAAAGGGACTAATATTTATCAGGCAGCAGTACGCCACAAAAAGTGACATTCCAATGGCGCAAGGAGCCTCATAAATGAGGCCCTTACTGTTTACACCCCGCTGTCATTTACAGGATAATAACAGTGAACCTACATGCCTGTATAGTTTGTGCAACACATGCTATATTCGTTTTTACCTCCACCTACAGCTTTCTGGACTGGTATCTGGCCAGCTTGTGCAGCTCTGTGTGTTGGCTAATGCGAGGACAAGGAAAAATTATTCATTATTAAATCGCCAGACGTTTGCGCGCATGTGGCTTGTACTCTTTCCTGTAATGTGCTATTGTCAGTTGACTTTGCATGATGAGGGGTGGCTTGATAATCATGTTACGCCAGGCATTAGCATATTATAGCATATTTAGCCATATGTCTCATATCAAATATGATTAATCTCTTTGTTTCATTAACTCAGTCGTATTGGAGTGATCTAATTTTCTCCAGTGCAAATGATATCAGAAGAGTAAATTGGATAAAGTGCAGAATGGGCAAAAATAGAGTTTAGCGATTCCATATTTGAATGCAAGAGGAGGTGCACCCTGGTCATATTTGTAAATCTTAGTAAAAAAAAGTGTGGGCAGGTGGGTATGAAAACGTGAAGTGGAGGTTGTTATTCTGGAGTCAAGGGACAGTACTGAAAATAATTTAAATGAGATTCAAGAGGTTTACTCTTTGTATTACTTAAATCTAATATTTTCAAGAAAATAATGTTGAGCACATTTTTGTAATTTTTCTGTAAAATTTCCTGGCTGTCTAGATCGCAAATAATACAGAGTAAGGAGGCCGGCTCATTTCGGAGGTGATCTGGGTGCTAAATTGACAAATTCTCTGCCCCAACACCATTGAACGATGCCCAGTGGAAAAGTCTTGGCCACAGTGTGATGCCAGCGGAGAGGTTGGGAGTCTAATCAAAATGAGAGAAAGATGCTGACTTCAGCATAAAATTACAACACATCCAAGAAACGATTATGTTGGCATCAAGTGAGGGGTGGTATGCTTTAAAGGATAGGGGTCTTAAATGCTGACCTTGCTCAAATCTTCTGTGACCTTTCCCTAACATCCAAACAATAGTAGCTGCTCTTGACATTAGAGGGTACCCATGCTTTCCCTTCTGTAGAGTGCTTTCCTTCCCTCACTGAAAACCTTCACACCTGCTGAGTGCTATCACTCTGAGTGACTAAGGGGCATATTTACAAAAAAATGTTGCAGCGCGGAGCTGCGCCAAATTTGACAGCGCAGCACTCCAACATTTTTCAAACGCAGTTATACACCATAAGGGAGCCTGTGTTTGACTGTTCCTTGCCACTCATACCGCCAGCTGCAAATCCTGACAGGGGATTCCAATCCCTATAGACCTACGTGCCGTGGAGGCGCCAACGTTTCATTCTCGCGCCAGGAGACGCATAAAAGGGGGCCGGGGCTTCCGCAGCGCTGGACTCCCGCGCCCGGGCAAAGCCCAGGCCAAGGGTGGGCCCATCTGCGCCTGTCAGAGCCCGGATGAGGCTGGGCTGGCCTTGGTCTCTTGGTTCTTGGATCCGGCCACCTAACTGACAGTAATACCAGTCGTACAATAAGGGGCAGCCAGAATATAGGCTTCCTGCTCAAGTAAGTCTGTTTTACACTTGTAATATACCTTTATCTGGAATGGCGGCAACATTGAAATCAATGGGGGGAAAAGCAGTCACTCCACAACCTTTGTCAACTTCTACACTCGACTGCTTCCTCCTACGGGCCGCAAAGGCCATCGACAAGGAGATTCAGGTCGCAGGGCGTCGTTTGTCGGTGGAAGGGGGTTCGGCTGGCCTTATTATTGACCCTGTTGTCTAGACTACTGCACAAGCTGTTCAAATAAGTGACTTCAGTCAGAACAATCATGCACCAAATAGAAGTCAATCTGTTTTACTCCCCGCTCAGCGCCTTTGCCCATCATCTACGGTAACTCCTGTGTGCAAAATCGCAGTCAAAAGGAAAAAAAATAATAAAACATTTGGAGCCCTGACGGGCCATACGGACAAGATCCAGGAAGAAGACCCAGGACCTAGCCTAAGAAGCCACTGCTGAAACATTGCAAAGGTCATCTCCTATAATTGGCTCTAACATTAATTTGCCTTTCCTCCCTGAGGAACTATCCCTGCAAACCATTGCGACACTTACATCGTGCACAGAAAAAAACATTGTCAAAAGTGTTTTATCTATCCTGGCTAGACTTGACAAACTGGAGTCAAATGTGGAATAATTCATACATTGGTTGCTGATATATCATCTGGGGCTGGGGTAAAAACGAAAATGTATGAAGGGGACTGTTTTTCACTGGGGCACATATTCTGATGAGGGGATTTCTGTTAACAATTTTGATTCACCAACTTGTACCTTAAACACTGGACCCAATAGGAATGTTAATAGTGCAGTACCACAAAAACAGATAGGATCTTTGCGCCCCAGACACCTGGGAAGTGTAAGTTTGCCCCCTAGTAAAATCGGGTCTAGTTCCCCCAGTGTAACTCCCACTGTGAACTTGATAGGTTGCAACAAACAAATATTCCCTGAAATGCTGCATCAAAATGGTCTGATTGATCAAGATGATAAGGTGACACTTCATCTTCCCCCTGAGGCTTGCCCCTATGTGGCAATCCTAACTATGTCCCCCCATTACAGGAAAATAAAAAAGAATCAATGAACCAGTTGAAAAATAAGGTTTGCCACTGGCTAACACAGAATACAAATTACTCAAATACCAATTATAGTGCTATTCTATTCTTAAAATGGGTAAGCTGGATTGGCCCGTTACGTAAGTCCATTGCTGGAGATTGTATCATCATAAATTGTAGATCCTCAATGTTAGTGGACAGTTGCTCAGTTGGGGACACAATCCATTAATCCAGAGGCCAAGACTAGGGATTGACATTGTACCGCTTGGGTTTTTTTATAGGCACCTTGAATGTGCAGGTCAAAATATTTTGGTCACTAAGCCACCTTTTAAGAAGCCCTTTATGAGACAGGAGTTCCCCCTCCTGGAACGGAGAAATAGATTTAAACCTTTGACTGACATGGATTCTCAAGACTGACTACCCATTGTAATCACCAACTCACAAATGATATCTGAGGAACTACCTGCTATGCAGTCAGAAGAACATATTAAAAACCACACTAATAATATAACTGTACACTGCGGCCCAATAACTAAGCATTGCCATCAGTCTCAACAACTAGATTATGAGGGAGCAAAAACCACTCTAGGATGTACCCAGGAACCCTCGTTAGAAATCCAGGACTTGCAAATCTTATCCTGGAACATTGCAGGCATAAAGTCTAAGCTAATTATTCCTGAATGCTGCAAGCTAGTGGATGATTTCAACCTATCTTTATTCCAGGAAACCTGGGCGGTAGAGCAGGTACACAGGAAGGGGTTTATTACTTACAGTGTAGAAGCTAGACAGTCTACAGTTGGCTGCCCAGCCAGTGGTTTTTTAATTTAGGTTGAGAACACATTAGCCTGTAAAATTAAGGTGCTAGAACTAGGTTCAGAGGAAATACTTGGATTGGAACTGACCTCTCTGGAATGAAATATCCATATTAGGCTTTTTAACATCTACAATCGTTTTAGTAGTACCCACAAGTTATCTGATACAATAACCACATTAACACATTATCTTGAGTTAACTAAGGGGAACTATCAACTCATAGTCGCAGGCGACTTTCATATAAAATTTGAACCTGTTGACTATATACAGAAGCTAATATATGACTGAGACAAAGCCAGAGAATTGAAAAGCTCCAGACACCACCTATCAAGAAGTGCACTAGGGTGAGCCAACAGGTTTTATCATTCACTATTACCCAAGGGTTCGAGCCTGCAATGGTTGGTCATGCTCTGATATAGAAGCATGCCACACGTTCAAGAGGACATCGACCATAATGCCCTGGCACTCATGCTGTCTGGTCTAGAACTTATATATGGACAGTCTCGGCACAAGATCGCCCCTGTTATTACCACCAACAATAATAAAAGAGTAAAATGGCCACAAATATTGGCTGATCCAATCATTCTCCCTAAAATATATTCTGAGGTAGTGCAGTTTCTCCCCGACACGAGCAATACTGCTACTAGCGTAAATGACATCATGGCCACATTCCAGCAACTGTCCTATACAATAAGACGTTTTTTTAACAAACAGTGTAACCAAGATCTATTCACACGGAATACCGCCCCGTGGAACAATAAGTCTTGTAAAAGAGCTAAGGATGGTTTAATTGTGGCAGTAAAGGGAAAATCTCGTATAGATATTACAAATAATAGGAAGCTGCAAACATTTGCACAAGATAAGGCAAAAAGGGATTGGGAGTCAGGAAACTGACACTCACTTTTAGAAGCATCAAAGCAGAAGAACAGCCAATTATTCTGGCATCTTCTGTCGAAAGGGTGACCCAATCAGAAGATGGAAACAGATTTCCATATACAGCCCCATGTTTGGGAGGAGTATTTTAAGCATCTCTATGCAGGCCGACGGGTTGCCCCTGATTCAGGTTTACAGTTCTGTTATTCAGACACCAGATTGACTGGGGAAATTGCTATTACTATAGAGGAAACTATCACAGGTATTAATTCTCTGGTGTGTATCACTTACAACGCAACTTTTACGTCGTAATGCTGTTACAACGCAGCTATTACAACGCAGGATCCATTACATCGGATGCCATTACAACGCATGGCATTACATAGCAGATGGTATTACAACGCATACCATTACATCGTAAATATTGGTAAGTATATAATTTTTTTTTATTTTATTTAATATTATATAATTGATTTAATTATTATTAATTATAAATAAAAATAAATAAAAAGATTTATTAATGTATTTAAATATTATAAATTAAATTTATTAATTTAAGTAATTTTTAAAATAAGTATGAGTATAGGAGTATATGTTTTGGGGTACTGAGGTATATGTTTTGGGGTGTTTGGGTATTTTTAGGTTTTAGGGCAGGGTTTGGGTTTTGGGGTACAGGGGTGTTTTTAGGTTTTAGGGCAGGGTTTGGGGTACAGGGGTGTTTTTAGGTTTTAGGGCAGGGTTTGGGTTTTGGGATACAGGGGTGTTTTTAGGTTTTAGGGCAGGGTTTGGGTTTTGGGGTACATGGGTGTTTTTAGGTTTTAGGGCAGGGTTTGGGTTTTGGGGTACAGGGGTGTTTTTAGGTTTCAGGGTAGGGTTTGGGTTTTGGGGTACAGGGGTGTTTTTAGGTTTTAGGGCAAGGTTTGGGTTTTGGGGTACAGGAATGTTTTTAGGTTTCAGGGTAGGGTTTGGGTTTTGGGGTACAGGGGTGTTTTTAGGTTTCAGGGTAGGGTTTGGGTTTTGGGATACAGGGGTGTTTTTAGGTTTCAGGGTAGGGTTTGGGTTTTGGGGTACAGGGGTGTTTTTAGGTTTCAGGGTAGGGTTTGGGTTTTGGGGTACAGGGGTGTTTTTAGGTTTTAGGGCAAGGTTTGGGTTTTGGGGTACAGGGGTGTTTTTAGGTTTCAGGGTAGGGTTTGGGTTTTGGGATACAGGGGTGTTTTTAGGTTTCAGGGTAGGGTTTGGGTTTTGGGATACAGGGGTGTTTTTAGGTTTCAGGGTAGGGTTTGGGTTTTGGGGTACAGGGGTGTTTTTAGGTTTCAAGGTAGGGTTTGAGTTTTGGGGTACAGGGGTGTTTTTAGGTTTCAGGGCAGGGTTTGGGTTTTGGGGTACAGGGGTGTTTTTAGGTTAAATTAAATTAATTATATTATATTAATTACATTTCTTAATTAAAATAATTAAATTAAATACATTATTTTAAATAATTTAATTTAATTACAACCAAAAAAATATTTAAAGTAAATTAATTTAATTATATTAATTAAATAAAATTAATTACAATTTTTATTAAAATTAATTTAAATAAATAAATTTAAATTTATTAAATAAAAATAATTACTATTTTAAAATGTATTTTAATTAAATTAATTTAATTAAATTAACTTAATTACATTTTTTTTAAAAAGGTATACTTACCTATACTTACGATGTAATGCCATGCGTTGTAATAGCATCTGCTATGTAATGACATGCGTTGTAAAGGTTTGCATTGTAATGGTTCCTGCGTTGTAAAAATTGCGATGTAACGGTCTGCGTTGTAAAATAACGCGTTGTAACATCATAGATCCGTATCACTTACAACTCTCTACAGAATTGGAAAGCACCGGGTTTAGATAAGCTTCCGGGGGACATGTATAAAGCAGAGCCTATATTATGGGGACCACTGCTACAAGTGGTTTTTAGTGCTATCTTGTGTGGTGGTGAAATCCCGGCGACCTGGAGACGTGCTGAAATTATTCCAATTTACAAAAAGGGAGACAAAGGGTCCCCGGCAAACTATAGGCCCATTAGCCTTATAGACGTCTCCCCAAAAATCTTTTGTAAAGTTATTTTAACCCGGATCCAAAACTGGATTGAGGAAAATAAAATTCTAACAAATTTCCAGGCAGGATTTAGGGCCTCCACAAGCACAACAGATCAAGTAGTTTGATCAAATAGGTGTTTAAACAGATATATGGTGCTCATGTAAAATTTACACTAAGTTATTAAAGCTTCAAAGATATAATCTATTCTGTGTCCCCTTTGTATAGCCGTGATTACAGAAAAAGGAGAGTAAACACCCAATCCCTCCTATAAGCTCAATACACGATTGAATACAGTTATCAAAATTATCTGTAGCACAGGCCAAATTACCACATAACCAACAGTACACCACTTGAATTTCAAACAACACTTCTGTGCTTGTCTTTGTCTTATATTTCTTTATTCTTGTTCATATTCTTCCACTCCCTTGTGCCAACGCATTTCGTCGTGTATGGGTGTGTCCCCACGACTTCCTCAGGGCTGGAAGTAATACATAAAATACACTATGTTGTATATTTAACATCATATTACAAAGGTTTCTCTACCCAAACAATGCACCAATATAAGTATGTGCGAGGAGTACTAGATCAAGTGCACCATCAAATAGTAAGAGATATAGTAGCATTGACTCATGTACAGGGGGCACCTCGTGCGTCCGTTATTAATGTAAAATGTACAGCTGTGCTAGATTGCTCAAGAAGGGTACCCCATGAATTTTTTAAAGGATAATTGTTTTAAATCAGCAAAGAAAAGAAGAAAAAATTATATATCATTGATACCTTTCCTATCTCTATAATAACAGTATCCTGTAGAAATGAAAATCAGAAAAAGTGTAATAAAACAGCGTTAGGATTCGAAACCACGAAGGCATGAACCTACCCTAATCATTACTTACACTCAAAATGTCCCGCAAGAGATAAACTCTTACCTATCCTTGCCGTGTCCACAGCAGGAAATTATTAATCCCCAATTTTCTCCTGTGATATTCTTATTGCACCATGATACCTATAAGATGATCCATGAATTATAAGCACAAATTCTATCTAAATATCCGAATATATGGGCAATCATAAACCAAATTCTACTTACTTATTTATTAGCCTTATGACTATCACGTTTCCTCAAAATGATCTGGCTCCTCCACAAAATTAAGTGCGACCCGTTTACCTCAACAGATATCTAAAAGGAAGTGTATAATCTCATTATTCTTTCTAAGTAAATTATGAAGTTTCCACTGAGTCATAGAAAAAACGATTGTTATTGATCCAAATTTCCTTTACGTGAACAACAACATCGAATGTTCACTTTAAGACATTCCTCCATATTAATACCCACTAACTCACAACATGTTCGATTCCAAACTCAACACCTAGTGTCCCTCTCTAACATGAAATCCATACGTACGGACTCCTGCGACAAGAAATTATCTTGCATTTAGTCTATCGATATTATCTCCAAAATACCAAACAAATATACCAATGTAAACAAGTCAGTGACTTACATTCAGTATTTATGCTTCTATCTGGAGATAGATGTTATTGAGAAGATTCTTTACAGGTACTGCTTTGGATAATTTTCTAAACAATAATCTAATTATCAGATGCATTTAACAGACAGTAGTTAGGAACTATGCTTCGCTAGAGATTCCAACGTTTTCGGGGGTTATAAGAGATATAAATGAAGCATTGCCTGGGCAATAATGAACAATATTCACTCTAAGATGGCGCTCTATTTTGAGGAGATCTCAGTCCTCTTTCGTCTTTCATGAATATTTGTATTTCTATGTCTGCTGCTGAGATGCGGCGTCTTTGAATTGAATAGACGCGAGTGAGGAAGCTCTAAAGTACTTAGTGTACAATCTAAATAATCATCATTAGAACTTAGTTTCGAATCGCGTATTACTATGCACTGAGTATTACTAATTTGTATTTTAATATACTGCAGATTTCTCGTAATCCGGGAAACGTTAATACACTCGGCGGTGATACTGGTTCCGTCGTTATTGGGATAATCAATGTGGAATTATGGTCCGGAGATTCTCCAGATAGAAGCATAAATACTGAATGTAAGTCACTGACTTGTTTTCATTTCTACAGGATACTGTTATAATAGAGATACGAAAGGTATCAATGATATATAATTTTTTCTTCTTTTCTTTGCTGATTTAAAACAATTCTCTTTTAAAAAATTCATGGGGTACCCTTCTTGAGCAATCTAGCACAGCTGTACATTTTACATTAATAACGGACGCACGAGGTGCCCCCTGTACATGAGTCAATGCTACTATATTTCTTACTATTTGATGGTGCACTTGATCTAGTACTACCGGCACATACTTATATTGGTGCATTGTTTGGGTAGAGAAACATTTGTAATATGATGTTAAATATACAACATAGTGTATTTTATGTATTACTCCAGCCCTGAGGAAGTCGTGGGGACACACCCATACACAACGAAACGCGTTGGCACAAGGGAGTGGCAAAATATGAACAAGAATAAAGAAATATAAGACAAAGACAAGCACAGAAGTGTTGTTTGAAATTCAAGTCTTTACTGGTGGTGTACTGTTGGTTATGTGGTAATTTGGCCTGTGCTACAGATAATTGTGATAACCACAACAGATCAAGTGTTTAGATTTCTTCTGTGAATATGGAAGGAAGTGACCATCAGAGGAGGTCACTTGTATGTCGTGTTTGTGGATTTAAAAACAGCTTTTGATTCAATAGAACGTACTCAACTTTGGTCAGCTCTAAGAGAATTAGGACTCCCATCATACCTACTTAAAATTTTGATTTGTCTGCACCATGACACCTACGCAAAGGTCAGGTGGAATTCTTATGGCAGTCTCTCAAATGATATTTTTGTTCATAAAGGTGTTCGGCAGGGTTGTGTTCTTGCCCCAACACTATTTACCCTTTACATAAACGGGCTAATAGGTGAGCTGTATGAGTGTGGAGGTGATCCCCCAAAATTAGCGGGTAGTCCTGTGCCTTCTCTGCTTTTCGCAGATGATACGTTACTCATTGCTAGGACGCCAAAGGGGAGTCAGAACATCTTGAATAAAGATGCTAAAGCTTGAAGGGATAGCGAATTACAAATCAATTGTTCTAAGACAAAATACATGGCGTTTAACCCCTACAAATCCTGGTCACCACAAATTGAAAAGAGTATTCTGACCCTACAATATGCTGATTGTGCAATAACCAAAAGGGCTAGGGCGTCTCCATATTGACTGCTCTCCACTATTCTGGCACTCCATAGGGCTAAAGGTCTAGGAGCAGCCCTATATGGGGCTGAACTATGGGGGCTTGAGAACCTAAAGGACTAGTCCTTGCTGAAAAAAAAATGTATTAGGGCGATTCCCAATCTACCCGTGAACACTCCCCTTTTACCGCTAAGTCTCGACCTTGGTCTTAAACCTATTAACAACTTTGCCATCCTTAGGGCTCTCTTGTTTTGGGTAAGGATTTGGACCAGTAACACACCGGTTCCGGTGAAGGAGGCCCTGGAAGAACTACTGACCCTTACAAAAACAAACAGGCCACATTGCGTGGTTCAAAAGATCAAGGATTGGTTCTTAAAACTAGGCCTGGGGCATATGTGGGAGGATCCAGGGTCTCTAACGAAAAAAATGGTCCCTCTCCTTTAAAATAGGTTCTGGGAGTACATGGATACACAAAGTATTGATGGTAATGCACATGGCACTTTAATCTCTAGTTTTATAAATATAAAAGGACGGTTTGGTTTTTAAATGTTCATGGATGATATCGAACCCCCTCAGGCAAGAGTTCTGTACATTCAATTTAGGTACCGAGTACTTCCTCTTAATTCTAGAAGAAGTACCTGGGAAAATGCATCTGTAACATCTGTGTGCCCAACCTGTCATTCCTTCCCTGAGGCCCTTGATCACTTTCTCTTTTTTTGCCCCTCTTATGTTGACCTTCGGAAAATTTGGTTAATTCCTGCTTGTCGCTTATTATCTTTTACACGTCCCGCTGATGCTTTACGCATTTTTAAGTCAGATACCACAAGGTGGCTAGTGTTTACAATTTCAAGATTTCTGCTCTTTGCTTGGTGGAAGAGGCTAAATTTGATTAATAATGCTTCTGTGAACCCCAATACGAAAATATAGGCCTCCTGGTTGTGGGGCCTCTAATTGGATACCGGGAACAGAATTAAGGAATTTTACTAACATCGTTTTTTTGGTATATGGAAACTGTCTCTTTTAAACTACTTTTGTAAATGGTGGAACTTTGGAAATGTTTAATATTATTAGAGGCATGTGATAGCCTACTTTTTTAAATCATTATTTTATGATGTAATGAAATGGAACAGTTTATTGTTTTTATGGGTATGCATTTTTATGATGTAAATTATCATATTATTGATCAAATAACTAAATAAATAAATAAATAGTATATTCACCAGAATACTGTGCACCCCTGTGTTTCCCCTAGTGCTAAGAAGGCTGCCTAGTGCCAGCGTAGCAACCCTCCTGCCATCTTTCAAGGATGAATGCAGGGACTGCAGGGACAATTGATTATGTGCATGAAGGGACACCTTCCTGCACATAAACAATCACTAATGGTGATTTGCTCTTTCTAAGAATGCAGCACACATGGAAAGAGCAAAAAGCGAGGAGAAATTAATATTTTCTCCTCGTATCCCCATTCTAATGCCTGGTATTCCATGGCATTATTTTTTTGTGCTGCTTCAGCCTTGTAAATCTGGGGCAGCATCAACAATCAATGGGTGTTGTGGTGGAACGCCCACAGCAATACCCATGCACTCCTCTTTGCCGCAGAGGACTGTGGCGGAAAGGGGCATATTTACAAGGTGGCGTTAAGCTATGCACAGTGGCTTAGCGCCACCTTGTAAATATGGAAAATGGCGCTTTGCAACTGGAGCGTCAAAAAAAGTGAAGCTCCGGTGGTGGTAGGGGCTAGTAAATATGCCCCTAGGTGTGCTAGGTATACTCAATATGTTGAGCTACAGTCAGGGCCTCTGGAATTACGCCATTCTGCAGACACTACCTTCTCGCACAGTTATGAAATTGCCTCACTTGCCTCATAACCCTCTCTAACCTTTTGCTGCATAACATGCCTTTTTGTTAAACAAATGCTTTGCAGACATAAGCATAGTTACTTAAAAATGTATCACACGTGATGCTGCACACTGGCAGACCGTTTGTTAACGTCTCCTTGTAGTTGCTGACTGCTGCTGTCAGGTGTTAACTGGTACAAAACAGGTATTAATATATTGGCAGTATTAATAGGATTTGAATGATCAAAATAAAGCAATAATACATTTACAGGGAGTAGTTCATTAGGCTGCTTAACTTACGTTTTTTGAAGCATAATTTAGCTTCCTTGTCGTACAGTTTAGTCCTACAGTGCGATTTTAGTGCAGTTCAACTTTTAATGCACCTTTCTTTATCGCTATACATGACTTACAATCAACATTTCTAGTTCAATCCCTTGTAATCTTCCAGGTGGCTTGATTCTTTCAACACGTGAAACCCCAAGCATTACACTGTGGCTTCCGACAGGTCCTCCTGCTAACTCACTATGGGGCATATGTATGAAATTTTGGTTATGTGATTCTCAAATAGCGAATTTTAGAGTATCGCTATTTGAGAATCGCAAAACAAGATGTATGTAGGATTTTTAAAAAGATTTGTGAATCCTACATATTCCTTAATTGCGAATCGCAAAGTGCGATTCACAATTAAGGAAACCCTCCCCATTCATTCCTATGGGCCTAGAGGCCCATAGGAATGAATGGGAAGCTAGGCCCATAGGAATGAATGGGAAGACATTCTCAATTTGCGATTAGCAATTAGAGAATCGCAAATTCAGAATGCAATTTCAAGGTTGCAAGGGTGTCAAAAGGACACCCTGTTGCATCCCTGAAATAAGCATGGGTGCACATGTGGCGCAAATACTCGCCCTAAGGGCATGTGTGTGCGCCACCTTGCACTTTGCATACTGCAAAAAAATGAATTTTTCAAAGAAAACGCAAATTACCACCAACTTGAAGTTGGTGGTAATTTGCGATTCCATAATGCCAAATTGCACTTTTTCTGTGCTTCATACGTTGCATTTAAGGAATCGCTATTTGCGATTCCTTAAATGCAATTGCAAAATAGGAAATTTCAAATTTTGAAATTCCTTATTTTGTAAGGTCGTTTTTCATTAATACATACCACTAAGCCCAAGTGCGATCGCAAACGCCGAAATTCTGCGAATTTTGGCATTTGCAATCGCAATTTGGAATGATACATAAGGCCCTATGTCTCAGTGTCGCTTTAAAGTGCACTTCCAAAGTACATCCAGTCATTATGTCAACCCTCTTTGTTGTAGAGGTCTGCAAGAGAGGATGCTTCCTTCTGTCTTTGGCAGCCTCCATTTCTATTGGTAAGCAGGTGTGCCACCGCATGTGTAGTCTTTACTCCAATGTTGTCAAGATAGACCCTAGAGATCTTCTTTACTCTCTCAGGATCTTGGTCTCATGGTGTTTGGCTGGTATCACAAGAATTCGGTTCAGGGTTGTAGTTGTCTTGTGTCATACATGTGTTTCGGTACCATTGTAGTTATTGAGGAACTGCTGTACATGTGCTTGCATCAAAATTGTGTACAAGAGCCTAAATTCCTACCTCAGCAATGGTGTTGCCTTTGTTGTACCTTGTAGACCCAAAATGATTATGACCAGGGAGTATTCCACCAGAATATCCAAAAGAAAAAAATCCTAAATATCAATATTGTGACGGTAGGCATATGCAAATGAGTATACGTTTTTACTATATGTAACTCAACACATATGTATGTATGATATATATCTTAAAGCATGGCAATGTGGAGTTAAAGATAGTGAACCTACATTTACTACCTACATTCACTTACCTTCTTGACATTTTGGTCCTCAATAATGAGCCCTCAGTTGTTTGGCCCTATGACGAGGGACCCAAACAGTGACTAAGCTTTGGCTCCTGGATCAGTTTCAGGGTGGCACCCACTAATTAGGCAGTGCTGTGCAGTAGCAAAACATTTCCGCCTACAGGCACCACCACAAGGCACCTAAAGAATTGTCTGCACTCAATGGGGTGGGAAAAGGGGGGGCATAGTTTGATAAGCAACCACCCAGGGAGATCAAGTGGTGGATTAAGGGGCTATTTTATGTTTCTTGACCCTATATGTTGTGCACCTGGCCGGGCTTTTAACATAGACTATTATATTGAATAAGCTGGAGCTATTCAGTTGCCCGGCTCAAGCATATTCATTTGGTGACTGCTATAGTGCGCAATGCTAGCGGCTTGCAGGCACTCTTCCCTTTTGGGAGTTGGCGCTTTGAACATTGTGCGCTACCAGCACCAAAAGACGTCTTGCAGGTTGCCGTGCTAAAATGTTGGCACCCATTTCTGTAAGCCAGTCTCTAGTGATGTAGAATTTGTTTACTCAAACGAGTATGTAGGAGTAATCTAATGAGTGTTTACGCCTTGCAACGTATATACTCGTGCACCCATGCACATCTCCTCTATTTTTAGGTGCATTTCCAATTGTATATATTTCCATAGTGGTCAAAGAACCTTCTGACCAAGAGGTAGTATCATGATTATAAGTCCCACTCTGCCAGGGTCAATCCTCGTCAGGCTCCCTGCAATGACTACCTCGTTTACTGATGGTTGATTGTTCATGATTTGATTTCATTGTTACATTGTAACATGTGTATTGTGCGCTTGAGATAGTGTAAGCAAACGATTTGCATTTACATCCCCTCATGGAGGCACTCCGGGTTGTTCATAGAAATGAATCAATATGTCGAATTCAAAGTAGGTTTATTTGATGTTTTTGAAGTTTTTCAATTCAAAAAGTTCAAAGAGTTCATTGATATTGTCAACATATCATTACAGCGAAACCATAAGACTCCAATGCATTTCGGGCTACGCGCCCTTTGTCAAGGAGAAGTATATGGTACGCGCCGTGGCGGTCAAAATAGATAACGCGACGGTCTGGAAAACTCCGTGTTCCAGACCGTCGCGTTATCTATTTTGACCGCCACGGCGCGTACCATATACTTCTCCTTGACAAAGGGCGCGTAGCCCGAAATGCATTGGAGTCTTATGGTTTCGCTGTAATGATATGTTGACAATATCAATGAACTCTTTGAACTTTTTGAATTGAAAAACTTCAAAAACATCAAATAAACCTACTTTGAATTCGACATATTGATTCATTTCTATGAACAACCCGGAGTGCCTCCATGAGGGGATGTAAATGCAAATCGTTTGCTTACACTATCTCATTGATATCTTATGGTGTTTGACGGTTACACCACCCTCGAGTGCACCCTTCCCGAATAACCATTAACTACACCCTCGACCAAACGTGCTGTGCACCTACCTTTTACTCATATTGTGCGCTTGACACATAATGTGTATAGCCTGTCTTCCTATCGTCCGCTCGTGCCTGACATGTGTAAGCATTTTCCCTACAATGCACTTAATTCCCGGGCTCCATCGCCGCCATCTTACAATTGGCTTTTTGAATTACGTCGTGACGTCAGTCAGGCCTGGTGCACGGTACAGAAAAACATGTAGAAAATAAAGTTAACTCCTCAGATGGCCATGTTTGGACATTTTTAAGTCCATATAAAGATTAATAGTCAGAAAAATAGAAGACAGGAAGTAAAAGACTTCCACAGATGTTATGAGGGTTAAAAATATAATAAGGTTCAACTTAAGGGTTAGAAAGTATTTTTAAACTGGCCAATGGCCATCTTTTTGCTTCACAGACTTCCTGGAGGTCTCTTTCCCTTCACTTTTTTTAGTGACAGCTCCTGTTAGCTACTTTGATTTCTGTTGTGCTCCTAGAACTCAAGAGCTGAAAATAGTACAGATTTCCCGCCAGAACCCGCAACCGGTTATTGGCTTTGCGATCCCCAGATGCCCACACGTTTTGTTAAGGTTGTCAGGAGGGCTAGAGGCAGAATGAAACACGTCCCCTGTTGGGAGAGAACAGTAAGGCCACATCTGAAGAGATGTGGCTCCTGGCTTGTGAACATAGGCGGTGGGAATCACAGCTCTGAAGAAGAACGTCCTGTTGGTACGGCTCAGAAACATTCCTCGACTGGTATGGCAGGGTTGGATTGGATTGGGATGGAAAATTGGCCAGGGCACCCTAAACGTAAGTGGGCAACATTTGCAGATTACGTCTTTTCGCAAAAAACTGCTTCAGTGTTTGAGTATTGTGAAAAGAGGGGGGAGCGGTCTCTAAAAGAGGCATGGTTTTATTATTTTCAAAAAAATAAAATGCAAATGTTACCAGGACTCTTTGTGCATGGATTAGTTCACAATGATTAACCACCCCTGTATATAAGTGAGGCCACTTCTGCTCAGGCCCCTGCTCAGTTTGCATACATTAATGGGCCAGCCCAGCGAGAGACTGGGAATGACATCTCTGCCCCACTGGTAAAAGGGAGGTAAAAGAGGCCCATCTGCTTAGTTAAAGACCGCTCAGGCCCCCAATGGGCTGCTGGAGGCAGCTGAACAGCAAAGCCACAGCCTAAATCGGCTACCACTCTTGGCATCAAAGTGGCCCACAGCTTCAACTTCGATACTGGCCCATTGCGCATTGCCCGAGTTATCGCCGACCCTGTTGGCAGGTCAGGCCTCTTGCCAACGAGGAGCTTGCACCGTGGACGAGACAGCATTAGTCTGTATGGCACAGAATTGGGTGTGCATGTCCAGCTCCATTTTAGTACTTAAGGACATTCTGTGCTAACATAAAGGTCTTTAAAAATGTGGGAGCCATGTAATGTGTATTAGTGAATATTGAAGGACCATCCCATTGATAAGGACTACTCTGATCGCAAAATTCTAGAGATTTGAATTGGTAGCAGGGGGTCCCATTCAGCCAAAAGCCAATGAATATCTGTGAGATATGAGACACTCAGGAGTCCCTCACAGCATTCTGCAGGCGGGCCCCAACATTTTGAGTTACGCCACTAGTGCGCATCACACTCATCACACATGAAAGTACGGACTGCACAATGCCTCCACATCATGTGTGCTTGTGTTATTGAACCAGGAACACACTGTAGGATTTATTCATATGTTGAATCTATGGGGCATTAATTAATACTATCACTGTTGTGTGACGCCTATGCCCTGAGGTGATCATTTCTCTCCCAAATTAGGGAGTAGAGGAGCTGCAGGAGCTAGCCTGTGGAATACCGCTCCTCTGGGACCACATTGCCATTAGATGATTTCAAAAGGTAGTAGATTTGTTATAGCAATGGGTGCTGGTCAAGGCAATGAAGGAATTTCTTAACGAGCTCCAGAAGTATGTCGCTGTGTTTTCACCCAGGACATGACTGTAGGGCTTATGCATATGTATGCAAGCGTGACCATGTAACTCTATGGGGCATATTTACTAAGACGTCACGTAACCCAGCGCAGCAAGCAGAGCTGCTGTGCTTCTTAAAAGGGAGAGACCAGGAAAGCGCCTTATCTACAAAGATATTGATGCAGCTACTGCTCCCATTCCCTGCACTGGCACTCTTTCTTGTTGCCTGTTGCCATGGACACACCTTTGCAACATAGAGCAATGGTGTCGGCGAGAATCTATCATTGATTTAATACTAGAAGGGTTAATTTCTAGTACAAAATAATGTGTTCAGACATGATTGTAAACTTTTCCCACTTTGTATGTATGATGTAGAGTACTGCACACATGCTAAGTTACATAATAATGTTTATTTTCATAGTTACCATTGAAATACATGTACTCTCAATACAATGAAATACATGAATTACAAATTACTAAAGCAGCTTATGCCCTATCATTTAGCGTATTCAAGTCAAGTCAAGTCAAGTATCTTTATTTCGGTTGAACGCTGTGTTTTCACCCAGGACATGACTGTAGGGCTTATGCATATGTATGCAAGCGTGACCATGTAACTCTATGGGGCATATTTACTAAGACGTCACGTAACCCAGCGCAGCAAGCAGAGCTGCTGTGCTTCTTAAAAGGGAGAGACCAGGAAAGCGCCTTATCTACAAAGATATTGATGCAGCTACTGCTCCCATTCCCTGCACTGGCACTCTTTCTTGTTGCCTGTTGCCATGGACACACCTTTGCAACATAGAGCAATGGTGTCCGCGAGAATCTATCATTGATTTAATACTAGAAGGGTTAATTTCTAGTACAAAATAATGTGTTCAGACATGATTGTAAACTTTTCCCACTTTGTATGTATGATGTAGAGTACTGCACACATGCTAAGTTACATAATAATGTTTATTTTCATAGTTACCATTGAAATACATGTACTCTCAATACAATGAAATACATGAATTACAAATTACTAAAGCAGCTTATGCCCTATCATTTAGCGTATTCAAGTCAAGTCAAGTCAAGTATCTTTATTTCGGTTGAACAAAACCATAAAAGATTCACATCATTATTTAAAAAAGAAAACAGTTTGCAGCCCAAAAATTCCTAATCACGCCCACTTTCGCATTCATTGTTCCTTAAAAAAGATTCTTCGAAGGCAATTGCAATATTAAAACAATAAATACATATTTTTCTAATTAAAAACAGAAAGAAGCATTTGCTGTTCGTTAAAATTTATACAGTCGAATGTCTTGCAATAAATATAAGTTTTTAAAACATACTTAATATAAAGAGTATTACTTCCTTTTCCCATACAATATATGAATAATCCTAACACCAATTATTGTCCCTTATGCCCAAAATTCCTGCTACTGTATTACATCAAACGCACTGGCTATATCTCTATGTTCTCAAAATCTAAGACCCCGTCTCCTTCGCACTATTTCCACAGAGAAAAGGTATCTACTTACACTGAAGACAATGGGTAGAGTAGTCTCGCTTCTGAGAACTCTTTCGGCATCACAAAGGTGCCTAAAGCCCAGAAGGCGACAAATAGGTTTTATCCATTTCTTCCTTAAATGAGTGTAGGCTGAACACAAAAATAGTATATGTGCCTCATCCTCTCTTGTTCCCATAGTGCACAAATCGCATTTTGCCAGAACTTCCTTCCCTGCATTATCAACATTACACACACATTTAGCAGTATTAGCCTTGATTTGGAGTATGCCGTATCGAAATTTTGAATACAGAGACTTCGCTAGGGACGGTAGAATCTCATCCAGAAAACCTTTGAAACTGCTCGCTGTTTTCACACCAAGGAACTCGAGAGTTAGGGCACCTACCCTCGGTTTCCGTAGCGTGGAGGTATTAAGGTAGTCCCAATATCTTTCTTTTAACAGTTTTTTGCAGCCCAAGGTCAGACAATCGGGCTCAGCCCAATAATGGTATAGCCCGAGCTTTGTAAACCAATCCTGGATGTGGTTCAACCATATCAGCCGAGTCGTATTTTTTATTTTCATAACTTCCTTTAGGGCATCTCTGTAATCAGCTAATTCATCTGTTGCCCAGAGACGTACCAATATAACAACAGTCGCAAAGTGGCATGATCATCAGTGCGATGTATGGTAAGGTCCATTGTAAGTGGTAGTAGGGGTGTGCGCCATGGCATTGCTAATATTTGTCTGAAGAAAATGTTTTTGTGTGTCATAAAGGCACATTTAGCTGTGTGGCCCCATAATTCCGCCCCATAGAGAGAAGCAGATTGGGCTTTAAATTTATATAGCTCTAGTGCAGGGGTCACCGCTTTACAGTAGCTGTTCTTATGTCTCTTGGCTATTGGGACTAGATTTTGAACAAGAAGAGTTTTACTTCTAACCACTTGAGATTTCCAGTTCATTTTGGTGTCTAGAGTAATACCCAAATAATTAAAACTATGCACATACTCGATCATTTCATTATTAACTGTTAGTGTTCTTTTAAAATGTCTGTGAGGATTAACCGCCATATACTTAGTTTTAGACAAGTTAATTTCCAAACCTTTTTCATCACAATAACACCGAAACGCATCAAATAGATTTTGTAATCTTCTGGCTGTCTGTGAGATTAAGATAGTATCTTCTGCAAAAACAATGCCGGCACATGTTCGCCACCGAGCTTGGGAGAGTCGTGCTCGCAGCCCAAGAGGGTGTCCGGTATGTCATTGACGTACAAGGAGAATAGTGTGGGTGCCAACACACATCCTTGCCTCACGCCTCTCCTAGTCTCAATGCGCTCGGTCAATTCTCCATGTGGTCCCCATCTCACCCTGGCGTAATTAGCCTCGTTAAGATTAATAATCTGGTTCAAAATATTCCCAGGGACCCCTTGATCTCTCAATCTTGACCACAGCGCGCCTCTGGGCACAAGGTCAAAAGCCGCCCTAAGGTCGACAAAGGCCACATACAAGTGTGCCCTCTTTATATTGATGTACTTCCAGATGATGCATAAAAATTTCACTTGATCGACAGTGCTAATTTTCCCTCTAAAACCAGCTTGGTACTTAGAGTACTAGTTTCCTCCATCCAAGCACTTAGCTTAGTTAATACTTGGCGTGCAAATAGAACATCAAGCAGGCTGATAGGCCTGTAATGGGCCGGATTAATTGTGTCTCCCTTTTTAAAAATAGTTACTAATTCGGCGCCCCGCCATGTCTCTGGAATTGGCGCTCCCCTTGCAATATTATTACAAACGCAATTTATATATGGAGCCCATAGCATATTTGTGTGTTTCCACAGGTCCCCCGGTATCCTATCTGGCCCAGGTGCTTTCCCGGATTTAGTTGCCTTTATAGCTGCAATAGTTTCAGCCATACTAAAGGTCAGGGGTATCTCACTTGGGACTAACCCTATTTCATGATTGTCCAGTATGGGCTCGTTTCCAATCGGAAGGTATAATGTTGCAAAGTGTGAAGTCCACACTTTGGCTTCGAGAAACGTGTCCCTAGCGGGGGTTCCATCTCTGGTACCCCTGGCTATCATGCCCCAAAAGGATACCTGGTTGTTTGCTTTGCATGCATCAAGCAGATCCGATCAAATTTTACCATCCCAACTTTTTTTTGCGTTTGCAAGTGTCCCCTTATAAACTTTCCTTCTTTCCCTGAGCATTGGCACATCATTACATTTTGTAGCCGCAATTAGTTCTTTTTTAGCATGGCGGCAGGCCTTATCGTACCAAACATCCCCTTTGGCTAAATTTCGCTGGCCTGTTTTCATTGGCTTGGTGGCTTTAGTTAGTATTTCTCCCAGTCCCAGAGTCATTTTTTCATGGATCCTTGTAATAGGGATCTCGTGCACTGGGACATTATCGAAAGGGGACAAAAGGTCTACATACAGATCGTAGATTCTTTTTACAGTATTCTCGTTCCCCATAACCACTGGCCACTTCAATGCTCTACGATTATTAGACAACAGTGGGTCCATGTTGGTATGCTGGCTAGGAGATCATCCCATATGGGACAAATTAAATAATGCCGATATTCAGGTTGAGTGGGAGGTGGTCACTTTCAATACGCTCATCCACTACGAGATCTATTGCCATCGGCCAGAGTGGAATTGAGACCATTATGTAGTCCAAATGGCTACAGCAGGTACCCCGCTTGAAAGTTGGTCTGCTTGAACTATCAGATGGAAGGCACCCATTGCAGGCTCGCAATCTATGAGCCGTGGTCAAACGCAAAATCTGAGCTGCGGCCTTTGAGCATGCTACTGGTGTTTTAGTTTCAATTCCAGGGATATTATTGGCATTGTCCTCCTGATCAAAAATACTTTCTAAACCAATTATGGGTTCGAATTTTCTATTAAAATCTCCTCCTATATTAATCATAGTTTTCTGGTCACAATTCGAGATAATATTATCTAAATGCTCGATGACCTCTACCCCTTTATTCGCCGCAGAGGGCCTGCTATAAACATTTAAGATGCAGACTTCTCTTTTATTGGCTCCCCTGAACCTTATTCCTAAAATATCTGGGCTATTATAATCAATTTGAGTACAGTCTAGCCCTAAGGTAGTTTTTGTCCAAATTGCCAGACCTCCTGAGGGTCTTCCTTTGTTTACATTGGTAGCGGGCACACTAAAAGATTTGAATCCAATTTTATAATGGGGTTCAAGAGCCCAAGTTTCTTGAAATAATATAATATCAGCACTATCAATGTATTCTTGCCACAAAGGGTCGCTCAGGTTCTTTTTTAGACCGGCAATATTTCAAGACCTCAGTTTAATGGTAGATGTACTCTCTAGGTCCGGAATTCTGCCTTCTGTGTTTGTATTCCCAAACAATGCTGGTATAATGGGTTTATAATTGGAGCTTAGTTCAGACCTAGCCAGGGGACCGCCTTTGTTTTTATTGGCCTGATTTACTCTTTCCAGGTCAGGTCAGGGGTATTAATAACTTCTAATAGAGGTGGGGCCACGTTTGTAGTCTCCCTACCTCTGCCAGTGAATAATTTACTATTCATGGTTTAATCGGCAACCTTAATGCTCAACTCAGAGTCCTTCCCCCTCTTTGTTGGCGGTCTGGAAACCAGCTGAAGGGAAGGAAACCAAGGTAGCTTCATTTGCTGTCTTTCAGTGACCGTTTTATTATTGTCACCCACAAGAGCACCCTCCTTTGCAAATAATAAACTCACTTCCTGATCTCTCAGTCAATCAACGTCTTCCAAACCATATAGCTCTGTAAAGCAATTAAAATAGGGACACAGAAGTTGTTCTCAAAGCTTCCCATTGCCCCTCTTTCTTGGATTTCAAGGGGATTTTGGGCCAATCATAGTGCTGGTGGTGGATGATAAAAGTAACTTAAGTCAAAGGTATTAATCCCGCTTCTGCCCCTTAGAAGGTATTGGTCGCAAATGCTGCTGACTACACGCCAGTCCCTGAAATTTACAATGACAGAGTCCCCAGGTATGTCCTTTGGTCTTTGCCCCACCCAACCTACTCTACGGGCAAAGAGAACTTCCCCATTGATGTATTTTGGGAGGGGTCTATTCTGATTTAACCAGAATGTTACTTTGTTTTTAAGCTGAGGGTAGGTTTCGTTTGATCATTTTTTAGCTCTGGGACCCCCGTTAATACAACGACATACGGGGCCGAGTCAGGTGGTAAGTTGACAGTTTTTAGGCAGGAGTTTTTCTGCAGCATATTATTAGTATCATTAATGTCTTCATCCAAAGCGACAGTTTCCTTCGGCAGGATTTGTGTATTTTTTTAGACTTGCCTGTGTCTCCTTCCCAATCCTCCGTGGATCTCTATCAGAGCCAGCTAGTCCTTTCCCAGGAGTTGTGATAGTCAACCCAGTATTGACAGGAGCCACAGAGGTAAGGGTATTTGTTGCTTTGAGTACCGGCTCGCTAGCCAGAGCTACTTTGGGCTTCTGGACATTTGCAATAGCCAAGCTACTACTGGATATACACTCAGTCAACATTTTTAAGGTGTGGAAATTATCTACAGTGGACTGTTCGAATCTCTCCAACCTTTCACTGATTTGTTTTGTTCTTTCAACAATGGGCAAGATTAGAGACTTTACTAGTTGCTCCACCTGTGACATGAATCCATCAAATAATTGTGACAAAGGAATAGTTGGGTCAGCCCCCAAGGTACTAATTGGGAGTGGATGGGGAGTAGGTGGCAGTGCTTCAGATGTTGGTATGGAGTGAACAATAGCCACCCCTTCTTCTATTGCATTGTGTGATGTTTTTGCAGTTTTAATAATTTTTGGACATCTCCCCTTTTGGGCACCCCCTCCTCGTTTCCTCTTTGCACTCCCTTTCTTCTTGTCTATGTTTATCTTTGTTATCGGGTCTGTGATAGTACTAACAGGTAAAACCTTGTTGCCAGGGGCACATGTTATAGCGTGGGGGCTAGTTCCATTTGCTCAAGATATTTCTAGGATGCTACCTTCTGTGTTTTCCGAGTTAGCACCCTCACTAATGGAGAGATTTCTTCTATTGGCATGCCCCTCTGATTGATTTGGGGAAATAGCCAGCATTAGTGGACCTGAGGAAGACCTCCTTATATACATCGGTTCAGCTGAGAGGCGACGCTCGGTTAGGGCAATTTCATGCTCCAAAACCGAGGTCGCCCTGGTAATGAAATTATCCAATGTACCACTTATGGATCCCCCCACACCTACTCTTTTCCCCCTTCCGGCACGAGCCGCCATTAAAACAGATACCTTAATAGTCCAATTTAAATTATTAGACAATCACGTAGCAATCAACCCTAGCATAGAAATGTATACCAGTAAGCAATCAGAGAAATGCTAGCCAGCTTTCAGAACCCTGCAGCCAAACGCTACAGTACATTTGTATTTAAAGCTTACTGTCCAAAAGTAGAGATGACAATAGGGTGGCCCAACCCGGCCTCCTCTGGCCCCGGACGGCCGCTTAGCCCGGCGAGTCCCGCACGCGTCCCGCAACGCGGGGGCTCTCCTCATTTTTTGAATGCCTCTGTGCGCGTGATGGTGTGAGCGGCTTCCTGGTCCTGCCGCGAAGGCTCGTGGGCAATGCAGCCCCCCCTCACTGCGGCCGCGCCAAGATGCCAGGAGGCTGCGGTAGCGGGGGCGACCGGGGACCAGAAGCAAGAGCGGGAGTCCTGTGGCAGTGAAAAAACAAATGAATTAGGTGAGTCCCAGACAGCTGAAGAGAGCACCCGCTCCACCGGGGCTCTCCTCGTTTTTTAAACGCCTCAGTGCGCATGATGGCGTGAGCGGCTTCCTGGTCCTGCCGCAAAAGCTCGTGGGCAATGCAGTCCCCCCTCACTGCGGCTGCGCCAAGATGCCAGGAGGCTGCAGCAGCGGGGGAGACCGGGGACCGGAAGCAAGAGAGGGAGTCCTGTGGCAGTGAAAAAAAAATGAATCAGGTGAGTCCCAGACAGCTGAAGAGAGCACCCGCTCCACTGGGGATCTCCTAGTTTTTTAAACGCCACCGTGCGCGTGATGGCGTGAGCGGCTTCCTGGTCCTGCCGCGAAGGCTCGTGGGCAATGCAGTCCCCCCTCACTGCGGCCGCACCAAGATGCCAGGAGACTGCGGCAGCAGGGGAGACTGGGGACCGGAAGCAAGATCGGGAGTCCTGTGGCAGTGAAAAAACAAATGAATCAGGTGAGTCCCAGACAGCTGAAGAGAGCACCCGCTCCACCGGGGCTCTCCTCATTTTTTAAACGCCTCCTTGCGCGTGATGGCGTGAGCGGCTTCCTGGTCCTGCCGCGAAAGCTCGTGGGCAATGCAGTCCCCCCTCACTGCGGCTGCGCCAAGATGCCAGGAGGCTGCGGCAGCAGGGGAGACCGGGGACCGGAAGCAAGAGCGGGAGTCCTGTAGCAGTGAAAAAAAAAATGAATCAGGTGAGTCCCAGACAGCTGAAGAGAGCACCCCCGTATTCTAAGTCATTAAAATGCATTCATATACGTGGCTTTGACCGGGCAAATCAGGTTCCTGATTAAAACACAATAATGTAAAATACTTACCAGGCTTATCCCTGAACCAATAAAATCATAATAAGACAGTCAAATTATAAAACAAGGCTTCCTGCCCATTCTCCTTGTTCTCCAGGTGCAGAGACTGAAGAGTAATAAATGACTGCTTAGTTCATGCGAGACTGGAGCATCACAAGAATAATGTGCAAGCTGGCGTACGCACCCATCCACAAGTTTACCATTAGGTTAGACTTGAAAAAGTGGCTGAAAGACGTGTGGGTCGCTATTTTTGTGTTCTAGCCAGAATGTGCAGTGCAAGGCTTGCAATATGGGGCCCGACAATAAAGTGCTGTTGTGCCTTGTGTCCATCAGATTGCATTTATTTAAGATTTAGCCTTGGGATGGTGAAGGAGTCATGCTGATGGAGAATGCCACTTTAAAGTGCGTTAGTGCCTGTTCGCATGAAAGTTTTTTAATCTATATAAAGTGCTCTAATGTGGCGCCTCACCAAAAGCGCCAATGAGGGTCCATTGCTGGCCTGCATCCAGCTAGCAAAACCTTGGCAGTTGCTTTTCAAAATTTGGTCAGTACCCTATTTTAATCTGCTGCACACACAAGAAATTTGATCCGGGAATAGGGATAGAGACGTACTGTTGGAAAGTGCCAAGTTAAAAGTGCATTTGCGCCTGTTAGCTAGAGAACCGTACTGCTCTATATAGTGCTACAACCTGCCGCTCCTCTAGTTTCTCCAAAGGGACCCCATAACTGGGTACCCTTTGCTCCATCAAGTGAAGAATTTTTTTACCAGCGCACAATTCAGTCTTAAATCAGTGAGATTAAAGCACACTACTACCACCTCTCTACATGTCCTTATCCCTCTAGTATTGAATTTCTTGCGTAGGAGTCTATGGTGATCTTCCAAGGTGTCTTTGTAAAGGCACAATGTGAGAACAGAGGGGCATATTACCAATGATTAGCGATTTTTATCGCTAACGAGGCTTAGCAACTAATTTTTTAACGCTAAGTATCGCCGGAAATTATCGCAGAGATAACTTGCTATTAGCAAGGTTTATCTCAGAAGTGATAAAAATCCTCGCACTAACTGCCAAATGAGAGATTATCGCTGGAAAACCAACGATAATCTCTCGAAGTTTGGTGTTAGCTTGATGATAGGGGCTCACAAACTTAGCCATGATATCCACCTTCCATAGGATATCATGGCTAAGTCAGGAAAATACCAGGTGTACAAAAAGCAGTGCTAACCGCGGTTAGCGCTGCTTTTTTATCACTAACAGGGTTAGCGAAATCCTTGATAATAGGAGAAATGTCCTATTATTTTTCTCTGGAACGCCCCCTTTGCATCTCATTAGAGATGCAAGGGGAAGCGTAGAGAAAAAGGGTGCTAACATGCGAATTAGCGTATTAGCACCCTGTTGCTGATAGGAAGATCATTTTATCTCCGCTTTCTTGGCTTTTAAAGCCAAAAAAGCGGAGATAAATCCCTTGATAATATGCCCCAGTGTCCTCAGAGCCTTGTTCGCATAGCCTACAGATTCCTTGACCTTCCATTCTTCTCAAAGGAGGATAATGCTTTAAAACTGGCAGTACTCCCAGTCTGTATTTTACGAACTGTTCCTCTATATGGTTACTGTGGGGAACCGCTAGATAGCTTTGGGGGGACACCTCCATTCAAGTTAGAACTGTTTGGATAGAAAAGATCTTTTTGACTGTTGCTCTTCCCTCAAGAATGCATATATTCTTGTCACAAAGACCTGTCTACAAATGTTACTACATAGGAATTTTCATCAAAAAACATTTTGTGGTTGAATGGGAATGACCATGTACCACCCATGGGACACCACTGTGATGCAAAATAGCACAAAGCACTGCCTGCTTTGCATTACTTTAGAGACACTTTTCAGCTCAAAAAAAGTTTTGCATTGAGAAGTAAATCCCAAATCAACCCTTTGCATCGGAGTTTATCACTTTTGGTGACTTTGCACCAGTGTAAAGTGTAGATAAATTTGGCCCTATGTGTAAGGCTACAAAATGGCATAATCGATAAAATTGAATGCCAACCATGAGCCAGTCAGATCAAGTAAATACCATGGCACCTTTAAGAAAAGTTGTTGGGGTGCAAATTGTGTATGTCCGTATGATGATTAGGTGTTCAATGGAACGTGATAATGTCAGAGACTGTGGTTATGTATAAAAGTGTTTGTGCAATGAATAAGAAGTCGTAGTGAAATGTATTAGCGAAAAGACTCTAGAAAAGTACAACTTTTTGTATGTAATAAATGTCGTAACTTGTAACCAGATGAAATGGCATAGTTGAGGTAAGGAAATGGCTTCTAGGGATAAATTTGTTTTTAGATGAAATCAATGACATTTGAAAGTCAGTGCAATAGAATAAATTTGGTGGGGTGTGCAAGTGAATCGGACACGTGTGTGAGCAAATGCGTGTCCCAATATAACATCTCACTATAGATATGGTGGCAAATTCTTAACCAGAGTCTCAGTCTATGCTGTCCGCAAAAGTTGGCGGCTTCCTATTGCCATCTGTAGGAGGATCCTTAATTTGTCACAACACTTCCAATGGTCCTTCCATTAGCCTTAAATTCATACATAAGTTATTACGGACACATGTGGAAGGGAGTGTCACAGCGTGCTTGCATTTCCCATGCTCCCATGTATGGATGATTGTTGTCCGCGTGCCAGACAATTGAAGGCAGTTTGCATGTAACAATACAGCAGGGTAAGTTAGGGTAATTGAGGCATTTGCAGGTGCATTTTGCGGACATCCCTTCTAGGGAATTTGCAGATATTTCCACAGTCTATCTAGAGTTGTGGATTTTTGGGTATAACGTTTCTAAGAATTCATAAAAGCTTGCATGAGCAGGTTTCTGGCTCCATGGTAATTAAACATTCTCAACGTGTTCGCAAAATGCAGGATAATGCAAAAATGTGCCCAAATATATAATTAAGGTTGTGAAGCTCCATTTCAGGCAGTTTGCTGGCAACAGAAACAAGAAAAGAAAAGCTCTTAAAATATGTCTCTGATCCCCCCTACCGTTCTTATCTCGGCATTAAGCGGAAAAAAAGCTAAATTACATGTAATAAATTTTGATGGAAACATACTAGAACCTAATTAAGACGCTGATCTCCTCATAACCTGCATGGGGTGGTTTGATTTGTGGACTTTCATGTCAATTTCGGGCACTGAATTGGAGCTGATCGTTCCATAACATTCCTAATCGCTGTATCGCTCTGCACCGTGAACATTGATATGGCTGGTTACATTTGTTTTCCACATATGACATTTAAATGTACGTTGATAAAAAAATAAAAAATGGTTTGTGGTTCAACAAGGAATCCGCACTCTTACATCACTTTGACATATATAATGAAATCCGCGAGATCTGAATTTATTGGTTTGTGGGAGTGTTCTATGAGAAACTGTGTCCTGCGTGCAGTATGTAGAGCACAGACGTCTCATCACCATAGCAAAAAAAGTGTTTCTATGTAATTCACAGGGATTCCACGAAATGAAAGCAATATATAATGCTGACATTCTGTTGAAAGTAGCATATGGCAAAACGGCATAAAAATGACAAACTTGCACGAGTTTGTCACACATAATATCATGCTGTATAAACAGAAATGTGGCAATGTCAAAATAAGCATCAAGTTCGCAGGCAAACGTTGCTTTCCCGCCTCCCACTCGGCTGATTTATTGATAGCTGAGTCGTGTGGCTTGTGTTCGCTTCCTACTCAACTTTTGTTGAAGTTTTGGTATAATGTCACAGATCTATGTGTACTGCCTGCCTCTGGTCTGAATCCTTGGTAGCAGGTAGCCTGCAGAAGGGAAACATCCTTTACAACGCAACTTTTACCACGCAGTGCCTTTACGACGCAACTTTTACAACGCAAACCATTACAACGCATTGCGCTGGGGGCGCTCTAGGATAGGGAATAAGTTTAATTTACTGTCCAACATCTTCCCTAGTGTCCACGGGGACTGGAGTTGGAATAGTAAATTAAACTATTCACTATCCAGCACCCCAAAGCGCTATGCGTTGTAAAGGTTTGCGTTGTAAAAACCGCGTTGTAAAGGCATGCGATGTAAAAGCATGCGCTGTAATGTCATACATCCCCTGCAGAAGGGTAGCAAAGACACCTATTCATAGCAAGGAAGTGTCTCTTCTCTATAGAATTAGTTTACTTTTATTGTTAGCTAATGTATCTATGTTGCTCTTTCAACATGCAACTACCGGTTGTTTCATTCCTTTTTGATGGTTGACAAGTGGTGTGGTAATCGTTCTCACTACAAGGGGTGAGAGATCGAGTTGGGTGTATGCAGTTTTCCCAAACGATAGGATGGTCGGGAGTGCCCTTATGTGGGGAGCAATTTGTTAAATCTGGCTGCCTGAATCAAGGGATTGGATATGAGGATGGAGAGGAGGTTAGTGAAGAATTGGAAACTTCTACAACTGGATGTTTTTACACAGGTAGCGTTAGGTGATCTTTGTTATGCACTTGTAGGTTTGACAGAAGTCAAATAGTGTATATGTAGATGCACACGGAAAAAACACAAAGGTTAAAGCAATGTTATAGTTAGATATGGTACTATGATTTTAGCATACATTGCCAACAAATCGTATTAATTCACAGAAAAAAACAAAGGTGAAGGTGACATTATACTAAAGCCTTGTAATTACATACATACTATTGTTTAAGACAAAAAAAACACTGAACTTCACCAGTTATAAATTACTGAGCTACCTATAACTTGCACCTCCGCCATCAACTGCTGATGGATTCACTTAGTACATCATTTATTACATGTTAAATTAAATCATTGATTACGTCAATGATGACATCTCAAATGACATATTTCATATTGCAGTCCCACCATCCTACTGAAATATGAAGTTTGATTAACTTTGGCAAACATATTGAAGAGCATTATCAGGGCACTAGACAAATATTTAATTCTCTTGCAACTTGTCCTTACTCTTACACTGAGCATCTGTAACGTCTTCGATTACATGTGTAAAAGACGACTTTGCACCCACTTTTCTCCAGTTTGGCGATGTTCCCTTGCCCGTTTAAATGTCCCATTACCACCCAAGTCCTATTGAGCTTACTATCTTAGACAGGGTCGAAACCTCATCAATGCCACCACAAAGAGAAGCAATGCCGTCTACAATGTGACGAGTGATTTATTTTGATACCCAGCATGCTGTTCTTTATGTCATTTGTTTTTACTTCTACACTTCTACACTATCTTTCTTTTGTATTGTGTGAAAATGGGGGCCTATCTTTCATTATATATCTTTAATGTTGCAGACAACTGTGTTGAAACAGCCATTAGGATTTAGGAAAACAATGTATTATTAAGAGGTTAGTACTGTTTTATAGTCATATTTTGACCTCACACAGTGCAACATGCAATGCCTGAAAAATGTTGATGAATATTGAAATAAGTCCCTAGTGCACCATTGTTCTGTAGAAAGAAAACTCGGTCTCCATATTCTGAAACCTAGCGGTTCCCTCGCCTGTAATTTACACAAGGGAAATTAGTTCAGCGGGATGAGAGAACAGCCGATTTATAGTTGTTCTCCCCTTTAGAAACCACAAAGGAGCTTGGAGGAAAAGATAACGTTTGGGGATTAGCTCGACCCAGAACTACATCAAGTAAACCAGTCAGACACAATATAGGAGTTGCATAATTTTCAGAGTGTGAATGTAACCTAAGAAAGTTGTAAACCTACTTCTCTGTGTAATACTTTACATTTAAAGAGCATGTAACATAATGGGTGCAATTCAAAGAATAAAAGGATAACTCCAGTAAACCATAAAGCAGTGCTTTTTCCAATAAATTGGTCATTTTACTAAAATGGAGGTGACACCTCATAGGGGCAGCCCATGGGGATCACAGGCATTCAATGTACTGTGCTTGGGGCTTCTCATCATTGGTGTCATCTCCCTGAAGATTGGTCAGACCTAACCTGGCTGTGCTAAATATCACTCTTTAGCTCCCACAGGATTCTCAGTTACAAAATGGTAAAGCGAGGGCCTGCAGATATCTCACTCTGCGCTTGTATGACGGGGGTTATCTAATTACTCAAGATGCATGTCCTCATTGCGTATGGAGTGTTCACTATAAAGAAGCTAAATATGTATCAAAGAGATGCATCTTTTAATAATAGACCCTCAGAGCATATTAAAATAATCAGAACACCTTATGATTGTCTGTCAATATGATAAATGTGTAGTTGTATATAAACCCATCGGATACAGAGATACCACTGTAAAATAATGGTAAAGGTTCTGCTAATGTGTCATAGACTGGATCTGCAATCAAAATGTGGGGTGGGGGGAGTTAAAGGGGGTTTGCAACATCTGGGTAAATCACAAGGTAATGAATATCATAGTGCATATGCTGTGTAATATGCTATGTGTTAATATGTCAACTTGAATATTGTTCTTAAAAATATGTTTACCATGTAATGCAAACAAGGACTAGACCGCTTGTAACCTAAAAACGGCATTAATGGTATAAACTAACGGTATACACATGACATATGATATATGATTTGAAAAACTGAAAACCCAATAAAATTTGTTTAAAAAAAAAAATCAGAACATGTTTTCGACCATTAGTAGTGAAGGGTTGACATTTCATTGGCAAATGTTTTTGAGGCAGTTTCATCAAGAAAGGACAAATCAGTGCTGTGTCCCCAAAAATCCGTGCGCCTGGACTCTAGTGACAGAGCGCATACCAGTCTACCCAATGTTTAGAAAGGTGCACCAGATAATCTAACATCAGATGATCTGTAGCATATTATAGTGAATGGTGTCAGTGCTTCTGTCATTAAAAGGGCCAATTGAACAGATCAGGTCTACGTCCCAAAAGATGTGATCCCTATGCATAAAACAAAAAGAAAACCTAGAAAACTCACATAGGAAATCCACACAGGAAAATCCACATGGGACAAGATTCAAGTAGAAGCTATGGAGGTTTATTTAAAACTCAGCAATCATTTCAAAAATAAAAAAAGGCAAATGGTTAGTCAATACCATTCAAAATACTCAAAATGCAGACAAAAGTGAATCATTATACCCTCTGGAAACTGTTAACCATAAGTTAAAGAGCAAATTGTCATAGGGGCTACTTAGATTTACAGGCATGAGAGAATCGTGAAAAATATTCTAAGTGCAAAGTTAAACAATAGTCTGACATGGAGTCTCTCTCTGTGAATAAGCAAAACATCATAGGCACACATCCCAAAAAACAACAGTTCTTATAGGATTTCAGTGGCAGAAAATCAGGCCCCAAGCACAGTGTTAAGTGGCACCATAGATTGCACTCCTAATGTTGCATTAATAAAACTGAATCATCATTTAAATGTTTCATTAAGTAAAATGAGCTCACTCTAGAACCCCTTCCAACAATTATTAAACAAGTGGAACTTTTACCCATATACAAGTGGAAGTGGCATTGCATTATTAAACAATAGCTGCTTGAAAATATGAATAAAACACAGTTCTGCTCGCAAATACATCAACACTGAACATTGAAGGATTATAAATGTGTTCCTCCGGCAGGAAGCAGGAGCTAATTCATTGTTACAGTGAAAATAAACATCACCACAGAACAGATAACTTTTCATCTATTTTATAAAGAAAGGAAAAACACTGTAGAAACGCAAACATGAACGCCATGACAATGCAACTTTTTAAAGCCACTTTTTCAGCGCATTCAAACTAAAGCCCATTAAATTTGTTTTGTGATCTAACGTAAACACACAATTTCATTAATTCTAATGTTGCACTCTTACTGTTGTCCGTGAAAAACAGTGTCAGAACATGTGAGCAGGCAGGAGCTATGAAGAATTAGTCCACTTAAAGAACACAAATGACTTACTTTTGTAACGCAAAGTTAACTCAAACTTCGTTGCTGGGATTTACTTTCCAACTCAAATAGTATTTGCAGAGGATAGTTTCCTAAAATAACAGAAATTTGTACTATGTGATGCTTGGCGTTACTTTACATCAAGGGTGCTTTCCATGAGTGGTATATGGGCTTTCTCATGGAACCACCCATGGGTTTTGACTGACTACCCTATCTGCAAACATTTGCTAATAGGGATTTGTGCCAAACTCTTACGTCACCTTGAGGCAGGCGTAACAAGGAGAAATACTTTAATTTTACATTTGTCATGCTTTGCATGAATGCTGCATTGTTCAGCACACATAAAAGGAAGGAAAAATGTTAAGGATCATGTTTTGGAACTTTCGGGGTCCCCTACCATTACTAAAACCTACAGAACGCACTCACCCTTCCATTATGATGAAAGTATTTGTGCATTTTTCAATGGCAGTCTAAAGTAGTAGATATGACGCTGTTCTGCTCTCTCCATTTCATGTGATGAGCTCAGCAACTTTAATGGCTGTGCTGCATGAAATTTCCATTAATCTGGGCATGGATAAATAGAGGAAAAATATGGTGCCATATGGTGCACCAGAGATTTCTTGTTGGGATGTAAGAGGGGTAGAGTTTTGCATGTACCTTAGGATTTTCTTCAGTTATGCTTGGTGGATGGTGGAGAGTACCTTAAATATAACTGTCACATTCACCAGAAACCAGTGGAAAAATGTCAAGGCTGGCATTACATCTCAACACCTCAAAAGATTTTGGCACGGTCTGGCTGCCTGACTGTGCACATGTTGTATACTACCTATCAATGTTTTGGGAAACCTGATGTATACCACATTACAGCATACCGGTACTGCCATAAATAGTAATCTTGGCAGAGTTACATAGTGGATTGGGTGACATGGGGGAAAGATTCTTTTGAGTATTTGCTTAGGCTTTGACTAGCATGTAGATTTTATGTTTGAATGACATCTTATAGCTAAACAAACTCCCAACTTTCTTATTTGAGGTTGGTAGTGGGTAAATTCACAGTAAAAAACAAACAAATGCTTTTTCACTGTGTAGACTGCTAGGCTCTTCCCTGAGCAAGCCTAGATGAGATACAAAACTGTATTTCCATCTCCACCAGGGTAATGCTAGAAACAATGCTTTAAGATTACTGCTTACTTAATTTTCAAAAATCTGATTTCATGGTGAAAACAACTGGCTGATAACGTAAGGGAAATGTAATTTAATAAAGATATACTTCATGAAACCTGAGTCAAAACTGGCCTAAAACCAGTTTTGCCACTTATCTCGGCCTGGCAGAATCCTTTTCAGAGGGCCACGGGGTATGCAGGGCCTACTGGTCTAACTGTGGTGGTTGAGGTAATTTACTCTCGATGTCCAGGCACGCTACCAACTATGGATCATGTGCATAGGCGCCAAGTACCCCTTCTGCACTTGACTTTCAGTCATATCTATGGATGAGCAGTCTAAGGCTCCCTTGGTGGGAAGTGTAGATACGGATATCTAAACAAGACTCGTACTTCAAGTGCACACAGTGCCATCAATAAATCTATGTCCAGTTAAATACTCGCTTTTATAGGAAAGACGCATTTTATTTCTAACTCTACACAAGCAAAGGTATAACAACATTTGTAAGAAATAACACAATCCCTTTGAAGTCGTGCTCTAGTTTTTGTCAGGCAAAATCCTTGGCTCACCCTTTTCTGTGCAATGTGGTCGGAGTTTTTCCCCAATCACTGGTGGCCATCCAGGGAATGCTCACTAGTAGGCAGTACTCAAGAGTCCACCTCTGACTGTTTAGAATATATCAAAAGTGTCTATGGTGCCACTGCACCTTAAGCAGTGAATCCTCCAGGGCACTACAGACCTAGTTTAAGTATTACCTACTCCTACAGCAGGTGCTCTGACCCTGCTCAGAGACATGGGATACATACAGCAACATCCACGCAGGCATAGGCTCCTTCTCCTGAACAGCACTGCCGGCTCTTCTCAGCGATCGGAGCAGCTTCCAGTTCAGTTTCTTCCCAGTGGGGGGCAGAGAAATTCTGCCCTTAGGCTCCAGACTGGAGCCCAGCAAGGGTATACTGTCCTCCTAGGCATCCTCTTGGTCCTCGGAGGTCAGTCACGACAGATCTCATTGTGCGGGCTTGATCTGCTGCCCAGAGCCACGCTTTACTCCTGTGTGATGGCCCGAAATCTTTGGCAACTTAGTACTGGCAGCCCCCTCAGCTTACAGGATTGTGGGGTACCTCTGAAGACACAGCGTGAAATCCTCCTGTGCAATTGCCCACACCACAGCAGTCCCTCCTGCAATATGGGGCCACACCAAAGGTGAACTCTGTAGCTTTATGCTACTTGACCCATTCAATGTGAATGTACTTTTTAGGAAGTCTTCACGCACTGACACCTTTTCCGGTGCTTGTCTCTGGAATGCTAAGTAGAGATTTCACGTGGTAGTGTAGGGACAGACTAATACTTTGTACTTACAGCTCTCCAATGAAAAGAACTATTGATGTTGGTACAGTAATCTTTTGCGTAATGTTATTGGAATTGGTCATCTTGTACTTGTTGCACTGTCTAAATTTTGTAGTTTGGAAAACAGGGGACCCCTACGTAAATTAAATTTGCTATAGGTAGGGCAAAAACAGTTTTGAAAAGAAATTATAGCAAACAATTAATAAGACAATGCCAAGACCTCTCATTCATATACTCGTGTGTATAGCTACGACATTCACACAACCTTATAAGTTTGTGATCACAAGGAGATGTATATTGAGTTTTTTAAAAAATCTTTTATTTTTATTTTTTAGCAAAATTTGTCTGATTATTTTGAGTGTCCTATATAGGCTCTTTAAATAGATGATTATAATACACAATTCAATAATTCATTTAATAAAGATATACACATTTAAAGACAAAAATATTTTTTGAAAAATATGAACACATATCACAAAAACTAACAAAGACAATTCGGTCAATGGTCTATTGTAGTGGGCAAAAGCGGTGAGTGTTGGCACTACGCGCGTTTCGGCATTCTGCCTTCATCAGGTGACCGTCATTCACGTGTATATTGTACAGGACAACAAAGACTATAAAAAATACAAAAACATGCATATAATTATATTGAGAAATTTAAAAAAGTCGTAGCATAATGATATTTACATTTTTACATTTTGAGAGGGTATAGGTCATTATTAACATACACATATATACAATATTTACATACAGTAGCTCATAACTAGATTGGAATTAGTTATTATATATGTTCCAATGGGAGACACTGTTGTTATCCATTTCTACTCTTAGTTACAATTGGGTCCTGTATAACCGACCATCATCAACTCTAAAGGACCAATCATAATTTCTTCCAATTTTCATGCAGCTCAGATAGTCGGGTAATACGATACACATTAAGACACATTTATTCATAAGGATATATTGTGTATGGCATAAAAATAGGTTTTATCTATTTTGATCAGAGACAACCTAACATGACTTTTACATCAGTCGTCTATATTCTAAAGTAAAGTCACAATTCGTATCAGACCATTATCTAGGAGAGAACTTGCAGATATAATTTACCTGTAAATGGCTGTATTAGATATCTATATTCCAGGTAATTAAAGATTTATGATATAGTCATGTCTATTCCTGTTAAGACAGTATGGATGAGTCACTCGTAGCGGTAGCATGAGTGTATATAATAAGATCATTAAGAGGGATCACCAACCTTTTTATCCGAAAATAAGATATCACTATATAGATCGTGGTGCGATTCCTTTGAAGATTCTTATGGATTATCACGCCTAAATAAAGAGTAAGTATACCCATTAGTTACTATTTGGTTCAAATTTATGAATTGAATAGGATCCACATATATATTTACCGTTTTAAAAAAGGTTTTCTTGTACAGAAGATGTAAGATTTATGACACTCAGTCTGCACTTTTTTTCTTTCTTTTTTCTCTCTTCTCCAAAGGCCTATGTTCAGAGGCCCTTGAGTGGGAAACTTTATCTGTGGCACTAAGGAAATATAAGTACACTTATGTAATGTTTGTGTAACTCCAGTCTATATAGAGTACTTAATCTCAGAAGTATAGATTTGAAGCGGTACCTTTTCCTAGATATCCTGGAGGTCTTGAAACGTCATGGTTTGGGAGGCCGGCAAATGTAGTTTTGTAATTTTTTTCCCTTTTTGCTGTTAAAAGTAAGAGCAAATATATATATCTATTTTCCTTCAAACATCAAAACCAGGACATTCGATGGTATAAAGATAGAGCTTAAAAGCGTGTCTGGATGCAATATTACCTTTATTTATGAAGCAGGACAGTTTCCCCGTATTTAAAACCGAGGATGACGTATATGATATGGCTTTAATGGATACACCGTGCTAAAGGGAAGGGGATAAAACAGCAAGTTTAAACGCTAGCTTCGCATCAGCCTATGAGCATCTACAGGGCACAGTCTTGGTGCGTGTGAGGGTAGTAGCTGTAGTTTGCTTACCTTCGTATTACAGGCTGATAGATTTTGGCCAGACTTCCCCTCGACGTGCCGGTGGTTCAGGAACAAACAGGTTTGTAAACCGGCGGTATATATTCACATCGGGCGCGCCAAAAAAGGGGAGATATAATTGATTGCACCTGGCTCTAATGAAAGTCTGGCGCATATTCAGTGACGTGATAATCTTGGGACTTAATGCCATAAAAATAGAAAACGGACTAACGCGGACTCGTCTGTGAGCAAGTTAGAGATGAACTACATATGGCAGCAGCCTAATATGTTTAAATGGTGTCCGATGTCATAGAAATAGACAACGGGCTTCCGCGGACTAGTCAAAGGGCAAGTTCGAGTTGAACTATATGTGGCAACAGCCTATATGTTTCAATATTGGCCGATAGCGCATATTTGGAGACGTAAAAAGTCTGGGAACTTGATGTCAAAAAGAAATTTTTATAGAAATAGAAGATGGACTTTCACAGGCAATATTGTATACTTATTTTATTAGAGACAGTTACTGAAAACAGCCTCATATATGGATATTATTCAGGGAATTTATCTAAGGATCTGTATCTCGTCTGATCCCCATGTCAGTGTATAAGGAGACAATACATAAACGTTGATATAATTGGGGTGACCATACTAATGGATAACAGATGTATTGACATAGACTCATGTTGGTATATAAATGTCCCACATAGAGATAGGGGTGAATGGGGTGACCATACTAATAGATAGCAGATGTATTGACATGAACCCATATTGGTATACAAATGTCCCAAATAGAGATAGGGATGAACTTTATCACTTTCGGGGTATTTATAAAAAATAGACTTCTGACTATATGGATATGTCAATGTACAGCTCTACTGTATATCTCTTATAGTGGATAGTATATGCAATCTTACAGAATCGCTTGTTCCCATGGAATATCCTGGTTTAGGCCTTGGGTAAATGTATTCAGAGAAAAAATCCAGAATACCTCCCGTTTTTTACGGACTTTGTCTGGGCATAGGCCTTCACGTGTCTCAATATGTTCCAGGATAATCCAGCGTATATCCTCTGGTTTATGATTCTGTTCGATGCAATTCACCATACCTGTCAGTTGGATTTTAACTCCATTGTGTTCCATTTCCTTTGCTTCAATCGCCTGGGGACAAACTTTGCATATTCCGCATTTGTAGTTTCCGGTCACTGGATCCAAATTCGTTAAACTTCTTTGGATGGATTTTGCCAAGGGAGGCATGCGGGACCTAACCACTATATCTTTGAGATTTTTATTTTTGCGATATGCAAAGAGTGGTTTTGGCAGGTTTTCGTTGGTATTTTTGTTTGTATTCAAAATGTGCCAATTAGAATAGCCAGATAATCTATTCTAATTGGCACATTTTGAATACAAACAAAAATACCAACGGAAATGGAACACAATGGAGTTAAAATCCAACTGACAGGTATGGTGAATTGCAAAACCAAAAACATTGTATATTTGCTTCTATGCCCTTGCGGCTTGGGCTATGTCGGTGAGTCCTCGAGGTCCCTGTACACGAGGCTCACCGAACATAAATCTGCAATCAGAACCCAGAAATTAAATGCACCGATGGTGAGTCACTACATCGAACAGAATCATAAACCAGAGGATATACGCTGGATTATCCTGGAACATATTGAGACACGTGAAGGCCTATGCCCAGACAAAGTCCGTAAAAAACGGGAGGTATTCTGGATTTTTTCTCTGAATACATTTACCCAAGGCCTAAACCAGGATATTCCATGGGAACAAGCGATTCTGTAAGATTGCATATACTATCCACTATAAGAGATATACAGTAGAGCTGTACATTGACATATCCATATAGTCAGAAGTCTATTTTTTATAAATACCCCGAAAGTGATAAAGTTCATCCCTATCTCTATTTGGGACATTTGTATACCAATATGGGTTCATGTCAATACATCTGCTATCTATTAGTATGGTCACCCCATTCACCCCTATCTCTATGTGGGACATTTATATACCAACATGAGTCTATGTCAATACATCTGTTATCCATTAGTATGGTCACCCCAATTATATCAACGTTTATGTATTGTCTCCTTATACACTGACATGGGGATCAGACGAGATACAGATCCTTAGATAAATTCCCTGAATAATATCCATATATGAGGCTGTTTTCAGTAACTGTCTCTAATAAAATAAGTATACAATATTGCCTGTGAAAGTCCATCTTCTATTTCTATAAAAATTTCTTTTTGACATCAAGTTCCCAGACTTTTTACGTCTCCAAATATGCGCTATCGGCCAATATTGAAACATATAGGCTGTTGCCACATATAGTTCAACTCGAACTTGCCCTTTGACTAGTCCGCGGAAGCCCGTTGTCTATTTCTATGACATCGGACACCATTTAAACATATTAGGCTGCTGCCATATGTAGTTCATCTCTAACTTGCTCACAGACGAGTCCGCGTTAGTCCGTTTTCTATTTTTATGGCATTAAGTCCCAAGATTATCACGTCACTGAATATGCGCCAGACTTTCATTAGAGCCAGGTGCAATCAATTATATCTCCCCTTTTTTGGCGCGCCCGATGTGAATATATACCGCCGGTTTACAAACCTTTTTGTTCCTGAACCACCGGCACGTCGAGGGGAAGTCTGGCCAAAATCTATCAGCCTGTAATACGAAGGTAAGCAAACTACAGCTACTACCCTCACACGCACCAAGACTGTGCCCTGTAGATGCTCATAGGCTGATGCGAAGCTAGCGTTTAAACTTGCTGTTTTATCCCCTTCCCTTTAGCACGGTGTATCCATTAAAGCCATATCATATACGTCATCCTCGGTTTTAAATACGGGGAAACTGTCCTGCTTCATAAATAAAGGTAATATTGCATCCAGACACGCTTTTAAGCTCTATCTTTATACCATCGAATGTCCTGGTTTTGATGTTTGAAGGAAAATAGATATATATATTTGCTCTTACTTTTAACAGCAAAAAGGGAAAAAAATTACAAAACTACATTTGCCGGCCTCCCAAACCATGACGTTTCAAGACCTCCAGGATATCTAGGAAAAGGTACCGCTTCAAATCTATACTTCTGAGATTAAGTACTCTATATAGACTGGAGTTACACAAACATTACATAAGTGTACTTATATTTCCTTAGTGCCACAGATAAAGTTTCCCACTCAAGGGCCTCTGAACATAGGCCTTTGGAGAAGAGAGAAAAAAGAAAGAAAAAAAGTGCAGACTGAGTGTCATAAATCTTACATCTTCTGTACAAGAAAACCTTTTTTAAAACGGTAAATATATATGTGGATCCTATTCAATTCATAAATTTGAACCAAATAGTAACTAATGGGTATACTTACTCTTTATTTAGGCGTGATAATCCATAAGAATCTTCAAAGGAATCGCACCACGATCTATATAGTGATATCTTATTTTCGGATAAAAAGGTTGGTGATCCCTCTTAATGATCTTATTATATACACTCATGCTACCGCTACGAGTGACTCATCCATACTGTCTTAACAGGAATAGACATGACTATATCATAAATCTTTAATTACCTGGAATATAGATATCTAATACAGCCATTTACAGGTAAATTATATCTGCAAGTTCTCTCCTAGATAATGGTCTGATACGAATTGTGACTTTACTTTAGAATATAGACGACTGATGTAAAAGTCATGTTAGGTTGTCTCTGATCAAAATAGATAAAACCTATTTTTATGCCATACACAATATATCCTTATGAATAAATGTGTCTTAATGTGTATCGTATTACCCGACTATCTGAGCTGCATGAAAATTGGAAGAAATTATGATTGGTCCTTTAGAGTTGATGATGGTCGGTTATACAGGACCCAATTGTAACTAAGAGTAGAAATGGATAACAACAGTGTCTCCCATTGGAACATATATAATAACTAATTCCAATCTAGTTATGAGCTACTGTATGTAAATATTGTATATATGTGTATGTTAATAATGACCTATACCCTCTCAAAATGTAAAAATGTAAATATCATTATGCTACGACTTTTTTAAATTTCTCAATATAATTATATGCATGTTTTTGTATTTTTTATAGTCTTTGTTGTCCTGTACAATATACACGTGAATGACGGTCACCTGATGAAGGCAGAATGCCGAAACGCGCGTAGTGCCAACACTCACCGCTTTTGCCCACTACAATAGACCATTGACCGAATTGTCTTTGTTAGTTTTTGTGATATGTGTTCATATTTTTCAAAAAATATTTTTGTCTTTAAATGTGTATATCTTTATTAAATGAATTATTGAATTGTGTATTATAATCATCTATTTAAAGAGCCTATATAGGACACTCAAAATAATCAGACAAATTTTGCTAAAAAATAAAAATAAAAGATTTTTAAAAAAACTCAATATACATCTCCTTGTGATCACAAACTTATAAGGTTGTGTGAATGTCGTAGCTATACACACGAGTATATGAATGAGAGGTCTTGGCATTGTCTTATTAATTGTTTGCTATAATTTCTTTTCAAAACTGTCTAAATTTTGCTCATAGGTTTGTCTTTGCCTATGTATTTTTACACCCTCGTCTTGAGGTGTCTGTATATTCAACTTTTCTTGGCTTTGTAATAAACTCACTAAATTCTAGATTCAGAGTTTGTGTTCCTTTAGTAACATGGGCTTTTGGAATGGTAATGTATAATTGGCTAACTGTCCCCCCCCCTCCGCACTTTTAAGCAGGCCCCAACGAGCCATTACCAGGGGTTCCAGAGTAAGTCTAGAACATGGAATCCGGCTCCTTCAATGCCCTTCTGGCCTGCGGGGTCACTGCAGTGAGGCAGTACTTGCTTGGTTCTCCCCGTACAGCGCTCAATGCATGGCTCAATCAATGGTGGCCCTCCCCTGGTATCTTCTCAAAGGTGACTCGGCCACTGGACACTGTGTCTGTCATACAATCATATTTTGGTCTATTACAAGTCGGTGGAGTGGTATGCCTGGGTTGGATCCAACTTGACCAATCACAACTGGCCTGGTGTTCCTGCATCTGTGATTACTGAATGCTGGATTGTCAGGTCTAATGTTACCAGGTGAGGAAATTCACTAAGTAGAATCACATAAGGTCTAGGCTGAGGCTGCCGCTGTTATTCTCCTATCTGACAGGAGAGTGTACAACGCTCCCCTCAAACCAGCAAACAGCTGGTCCAGCCACTGATTCCCACCTCACCCATGGCATCCAGTTCGCATTCCCAAATAAACTCCTCCTGCTCCCATTTCCTACAGTGTCAGAGCAGTTCATAAATGAGAGGGGAATTGTCCCCAGAATAACCACCCTTTAATTCCAGGTCTGATTGTTTATCCCCCATTTCAGGCACAACTAAAACCACAATTGCGTGTTGCTGGGTTACAACTACTGGAAAGAATAGGTGATTCTGGACATGATCATTTCTGGTCCCTTGCACTGTTCAACTCATAATTGTGGCCCATGAGTGATGCTTATGTCTACACACTGCATGTTCTCTCGCCAGCTATTAGTACAATTCCAGTCTGCATGCTGCTAGACATCCAACCATTCACTGTTTACATTTACACCATTTCTACATTATGCAAAGTTATGCACTGGCTCCTTGGACAAAGGATGAGCATGAATTTAATATGAAGTGATAGCAAATGATGCCGACATTCAGTGTCAGACTGGGATAGAAATTAGGCACGGGCACCAAAATCAAAGTAGTTCCCTTAGCGAATCAGATAACTGAACGCAATAAAATCTGTTTTATTTATTTATATGTTTACTGACCTGTAATCCTCCGTAATCCATAGATTACTTCCCCCCCACCATGCCACTCCCCCTCACCACATCACCACCCGGCAGCTACTCCAACCACCGACCGCTACTGTAATGCAGTACTGTAATGCAGTGCCAGTATTACCTCATTATTTTGGAATGTTTACACATGTTGACATTATCTAGGCAAAGGTTTCATCTTATTAGTACTCCTTTGACACCCAGGTACAGACATAGGCAACAGAAAGGTGACCAGTTAACCTTTCCAAGGGTCTTCCACTGTGTGGCTTTATGTCTCACTGTGTTTTTAGTACAGTTTAATCAGTTTGAGAAAGAAGCAAATGTTTTTTTAATCTGCAGATTATGCAGTAAATAATGGATTATGTGGCAAATGCGGAAAATCCATAATTATGAGGAAAATGAAGCGACTGTAACATCACATAATTCTAGTGGACCTGAAAGAGGGTTCCAATGTATAGGAGTCACACGTCGTCCTTCATAGCTCACTGAGCTAGATTAAAGTATTACAATTTATAAACTGCAAGTAACAAAAGGATCTCTGTGGTGAAAGCAGTTACCCACTTACCCATGTAGATAAAATAAAAATATGTAATCTGCATGTTACATGATGTGCTTTGCAGGAAAAATATTAACCCTCTATGCTACTTTGAGCCAAAACTGTGACCAGACAAACCACAGATATCTCCAACACATGCATTAATCACCATGGTTATTTTACCATTATTATTTTTCCTTGAGATTTACTTGGCACACAAAGATCTCTGCAGCAGGTGCCTTAACCCCGTGAGATATTTTAAAATATGGCCTTTACACCCAGTTAAGCAAGAACAGATTTGATGTCACCTTTCTCCTTGTTGCCAATTTCTTTGTGGCAGAGTTGTTTTAAAAAAAAATAAAAGTTGACTGTTAGACTGCTTTCCATGACTCCGAACCCCATGATCCCATCAACATTTGTTGCCCATAGACATAGGTAAGCCAACAAATTAACAGGGAGACCTGAGCCAGAGTCAAGCAAAGAGTCTGGTTGGCTGTATGAATCTGTGCATGAGCTGAACCCTTAAAAGGTTTGGCAAGTAAACCATGCAACAAACATCATCGTAGAATATGGTATGGTGTTTTCAACATTCAATGAAGTGTATTTAGCACACGGAAGCATTTCACCTTAATACATCAGATTATGTCACTTCATTGAATAAAAGTGATGTTTTTCAAACATGAACTTGTAACCAGTCCTGTCACCTCTGCCCTGGCTACAATGGCATTAGTAATCTAGGAAGTAAGTCAGTTGTCACACATAGCCTAAAAATGGCCCAGATTCTTATTAGAAATGGAGCAACATTATAGTCTATTAAATCACATAAGCGTGTTTTTGGACCAGAACACATCCTGAACTCATCTTTCTGAAAGGGCTCTCATTTGTGGTGATAATGAAAAAGAAGGCTCAGTGAAATAAAATACTTGCCTATGATCACATAATTGGGTGGACATGGACATGGCAACCTTGATGGATCATTAGGTTTCTTGTTGCAAATTGAGCAGTTCAGACCCTAGATGGGTATCCTTTTGTGTTAGCTGTTAATGCTTTGTATTCAACTTTTGGTGCACGAAGTTAGGGCATGGTGTCAGGCAGAAGACACATGAAAGCTTGGCTCATGTTGGGCTCAGGGCCCAAGAAGATTTCAAGTGAGCCAGAACTAGCCATCCTCCATTTTTCTCCATCTTGCTGGACGCCGACCTGCTGCCTTTCATACCGGCGAATCGCCACATATCAGCATTGCACGAGTGCACTTACCAGTCCCGGATCGGGCAGTATGAACTTGTCCCAGACATTAAAAAGAGTCAGATTGTAAATCCTCTCCGGACCTCCAATAAGACGTTCGACTAATTCCAGCCTACCGACGGGATGTTGTCCTGATCTTTGGGGCGGCGCCCACCACGGATCACACGCCCCGCATACACCAGACTAATACAGATAGATGCGTGATACCAAATTTTCCCACGCTTGCAATTCATCCTTCGGGCTGTGAGCGCGGTGATCTCCATAAAGTCCCCTTGACTGATCCGGATTTCCCAGTCAGACTTACCGTGCCCTAACTCCTGATAGGAGCTATTGATTTGAACTATTAGATTTGTGCTGTTGTCCCCCTCCCTTCCATTGTGTGCCCTGATGAAGGTGTGGCCCAAGTCCTGGCCGAACACCGAAACGCGCGTTGGCACTTGAAGACTGTCCCGCTAACTTTCCATCTAGTCTCTATTTCTTCTTGAGACCTTACGGGACCTGTATTTATCTATAACTGGCAAACTGGTTGCGGTGTGAGAAGAATGAATGAAGAATGTATGAGTATGTGTGGCTTGATATGATTGACTGAAGGGATGTGTGGGATATGGGTTGAATGAGTTGATTATTTATTATATATGTATAAAAATTGTTCATATCGAATCGATACTTGTATAAAAAAATAAATATGAAATTATTTTTCTAAATATGTCTACTTTGATGTGATTAGGACTGGTCACGCGGGCTTATGACTAATTGTGTATACTTGGGACTCTACTTGAGCCCATAGATTAATCAGATTTAGGCAGATTTTCTCTTTACTTTGTTGCAGAACTAGCCAGCTGCCTCAAGCTTACAGTGGGGCACCCACCTCTTGTTGTACAGCAATCAAAAAACTAGAATGTGGAATTTTTGTTCCTGCGCCCCTACACCTTCCTTAGTCACCCTGACCCCTGCCTTCCATTGGAGCTGGAGCACATGCTGACCATGGACAGAAAGAGGAGGAAAGAAGCTAGATGGAGATTGTGGGTGGAGAGGAGTCAGCTCTATCGAGGCCTTCGTTCCAGCTCTTGGTAAGCACACGTACTCCAGACAGAATTCAGCCCATCCCATTGCAAAATAAATACTGCTTCTCATCTTTGGAAAAAATGTTGCTCCTGCTGCCTTGACCTTCAACTGGACCTGCCTGAGCCCTGCTGGTCTCTGCATCCCCAAGAGGTGCCTTTCCAAGTCCTGGACACTTGGCTGGCATCAGAGTGCACTCCTCTGACTCAAAAAGGAGTACTCCTAAAGTTTTGGGCTCTTCGCGACCAGGCCTCTTCGTACTAAGATCTTGCCACCCGTGCCGACTGCCAATATGAACCTCCAGTGAACACAATTATTTGCGCTACTGCGACCACCAGCAGCGTGAGAACTGCACTTTGTGCTACAGCATCGCAAGTGGGTGTTGACCACCAACATGAATCTCCAGTAACAACCGTCTGCAACCCCCAATGGACCGTCTCGGTACAGGGGTGACCTTCCGCAATGTCAAGCCTGCTCTTTCCGCAAGAGTGACGTCCATCCATATTACTTCCCCGGCTCCTAATGACCTCTACCGCAAACAGAACTCTTTGCAATGGACTTTAGAAGGTACATTTTTCAGATGGACTAATCTGGTCCTTGTATCTGCCCCCACTCCTTCATGGTCAGCCTGAACTTGTGACATTTGCCTGGTCTCACAAGACCAGATAACCACAAGTGGCGCTTTGTGCTTTTAGGATCTATATTTACCTGAAATGTTTAAAATTGCTTATCTCTGGTTCTACTGATTGGATGTTTGTTGTTTTGGTGTAATTTTATTTATTACATTTTATTCTAATTTTCTAAATTGTTGTGCGATGTTCCTTGTGCTTGTTTTTACTTTATTACTGTTTTATGCTGCATAAATACTTTAATTGTTTTCAAAACACAGGGGCAACCATAACATAAGAGCCAGGGGCTATAATGATAATTGTCCAAACAGTGGCTCTTGAGCAATACTCATACATACATTAGATTAAGTACCCATAAATGTGTATCATGCATACAGGAGAAATTAAAGAAAAAGAAACAGGTAAAGAGAGGCCTGAAAAAACCCTGATATCCAAAGAAGCCATTTACAATGTATAAATAGTTTTAATCATACCCAAAAAGCATTAAAACAATTACACTCCTACACAATATAAAACACAAGACATGTGAAAAAATAAAACAACACACAATGGCAAAGGAAAAGACTTATACGACAATCAACACAAAATGTAATCAAAGTATTGATGTCCTCAATGATTTAGGCCATGTTGGAGGCGTCAACGGCGTTTCAACCCCAGATGGTTTTCAGGGTCATCATCAGGACTGAAAGCTTCAGGAGTGGGAAGCGACCACTTAGCACAAATTTCTAAACAGACAAGAACATGTACATGGTATTGGTACAAAATCATATAAATCAAACATGGTCAAACCTCATGGAAAAATAGTGAATGGATCAGGGAAGATGAAATATAATTGAGAAGAGAAGAAGAGGCCAGTAATTTGCGCTAGAGAAAAGTTTAAATAGTAAAAACTTAAACAGATCATGGAAAATAAGAAATGAAAATGAAAAGAAGAGACCACCGTCCAAAGGGTGAAAACCCGAACGTGACTAGTTTGAAAGAAAAGTGCACTATCAAACTAATTAAAAAGTAAAAAACCTTACAAAAGCTGTTCAGCATAAAAATCCTCCTTGTCTTCAACATGAGCAAAAAAGTTTGTTTATTTAATTATAATTTAACAAGAAGAACCAAGAGCTATGGAAAAATAGGAAAATATAATGATTGAAGTAGACTAATCAGACTGTCCCACATTTAGGAGCAAGAGAAAGAAAAAGGTAGAGAAGAAACAAAACTCATCCCTGTAACTGCAAAAAACTGAGTGTCAAATCATCAGTAAATGGCATGAAAAAGTCAGCGGAGCAAAGTCCGAATGTAAGAGGAGCTCAATATGACATCCGAGCTTTCCCAAGAGAAATTATTGAAAACAAATAAAACCAGGATAAATTTTAACCTAACTTGGCTGGAAATGATTCCTATCCAAATGACCTAACAAGACAAAAAGCTATTCCAATAGCAGTCAAACTAACCCCATATGTTAACACAAATAGGCACATTTTTTTTTTTTTATTTGTTTTCAGTAATTTCTCTTGGGAAAGCTCGGATGTCATATTGAGCTCCTCTTACATTCGAACTTTGCTCCGCTGACTTTTTCATGCCATTTACTGATGATTTAACACTCAGTTTTTTGCAGTTACAGGTATGAGTTGTGTTTCTCCTCGACCTGTTTCTTTCTCTTGCTCTTAAATGTGGGACAGTCTGATTAGTCTACTTCAATCGATATATTTTTCTATTTTTCCATAGCTCTTAGTTCTTCTTGTTAAATTATAATTAAATAAACAAACTTTTTTTGCTCATGTTTTAGAGAAGGAGGATTTTCATGCCGAACAACTTTTGTAAGGTTTTTTACTTTTTCATTCTTTTGAAAGTGCACTTTTGTTTCAAACTAGTCACATTTGGTTTTTAAACCTTTGGACGTTGGTCTCTTCTTCTTTTCTTTTTCATATCTTGTTTTCCATGGTCTGTTTAAGTTTTTACTATTTAAACTTTTCTCTAGCCCAAATTACTGGCCTCTTCTTCTCTTCTCAATTATATTTCATCTTCCCTGATCCATTCTCTATTTTTCCAGTGCACATCTTGGGTGTTTCTTGAGGTTTGACCATGTTTGATTTATATGATTTTGTACCAATACCATGTACATGTTCTTGTCTGTTTAGAAATTTGTGCTAAAGTGGTCGCTTCCCACTCCTGAAGCTTTCAGTCCCGATGATGACCCTGAAAACCATCTGGGGTTGAAACGCCGTTGACGCCTCCAACATTGCCTAAATCATTGAGGACATCAATACTTTGATTATATTTTATTTTGATTGTCGTATAAGTCTTTTCCTCTGCCATTGTGTGTTTTTTAATTATTTCACATGTCTTGTGTTTTATATTGTGTAGGAGTGTAATTGTTTTAATGATTTTTGGGTGTGATTAAAACTATTTATACATTGTACATGGCTTCTTTGGATATCATGGTTTTTTCAGGCCTCTCTTTACCTGTTTCTTTTTCTTTAATTTCTCCTATATGCATGATGCACATTTAGGGGTACTTAATCTAATGTATGTATACGTATTGCTCAAGAGCCACTGTTTGGACAATTAGCATAAATACTTTACACATTGCCTCTAAGTTAAGCCTGACTGTTTTTGTGCCAAGCTACCAGATGGTTATGCAAAGGTTGATTTAGAATTATGGCTGTTGCTTTAGAAGGGCTCACACCACCCTCAACCAACAACTCAATTATTCACTGTCTCCAATGTCTGCATTAATATTTGTGCAGAATATCCAGTTTAACTGTATCTTTCTTAGGAAATATCATTTGCTATGCTCAGAATACCAAATGCAGTGTGTAACTTGCATTTTTTTAATGGTCAGAGTGCTAAAATTGTCACTATATACAATGGTGATATGTTTGATAGGTTAATACATTTTACAGTTCTGATATTCACAATTGCGGATTCTAGCATTTTTCATGCAATGCATGAAGTGTGCTTTGCTCTTGGTACCAAGTTTCGTATGCCTAGTTTGTAGAACGTAGTGGTTTGTCTACAGTAGTTAGTCGGACACAAAACTTCATCCACATTTCGGCTGTTTATATTTTTCAGACAGGGAACTCGAGTCACAGGTTTAAGTACAATTCAGCTTTAATTTGTTAAATCTTGTAATGATCTCACCTGTATTCATATTAGACCTACTAAACATATGTCTGAGGTCTTCAGATCTGGTCACTTCTTGTCATGTCACTTTTTGTGAGGTTGTGATGTCACTTCCTGTGATGCTGCACGCAATGTCATGCGCCGTGATGCCACTTGCATACTGCTACTTGGTTAGTCCCCCCACTTCTTTTTGTAGGACTTGTGCCCTGCACAATGTATACGTGTTTTGCTAGATATGGAGACTGCATGCATTTGTGCTTTGCGCTGGCAAAGTTTGTGGTAATTTCAGGGAAAGTAACACTATAAAACGCCCCACAAGACCATAAAACAGACGCACAACAAACAACAGACCCAGATGCTGACCTGTCAGCCCAGTCCAACCCTGCGCAATATTCCGATAGGATGAAGAGTCCTCAAACTGCCACTGGAGACCAAGGTTGAAAAGTCCCCGCCACTTTCCCCTACACTCTAATATGATGGGCTTGTTCTTTGTCTGATATCTGATCCGCATCTATGTAGACCAACAATGCTTTCAGCAGAATGCACGGTGCCTCTTTCACGAGCAAAGTATAGGCGTAAACAGAAACATACACTTTCAGAACCCAACTTGTAAAACTGCCCATCAGATAAAAGAAAATACATTTACATTAAACTGTAAGAGACTGTTGTGTTATAGCACAATTTTGCTATTTTCTCTGCAGGCTGATTTAAATCTTTTTATTTTTATTTTTTTTATGCGGATTGGGTAACGCGACCTGAATTTCTCCATAAAGAATGAAACGAAAGCCCGAAGCCATAATCCCTTTTGGCACAAATTTGCATTAACATTTGTTTGCATGTATCTTGGATGCTGAAGCAACCACGCACATTTTCCGTCGTAATCTCCTCGGCTGCCTTCATGCATGCAATTATGAGAAGGAGACACTTAAACTGTCAGGGGAGCCTGGCACTGATGAACTCTGACAGTCACGCCTGTGCCAATCCCTCCGAAGCTAAAAAAAAAAAAAAAAATCCACTAGATCAAATTTCATGAGTGTGGGCCCAAGTGCCTGTCGCATTGCATTCTGGTACTTGTTGTTCTTTTTTATTGGAGGTGTTCAAAATAGCTCACTTTGTATATGGTGATGGTGCAGGATACATGTAGAGAGTCACAGGGGGATACACATATTAAGTACAGAGGTCTAGTCACGCCTCTCTACTGAAGGCTCACACCTCAGTACAGAGGAAACTACATTTCTGTACATTTCATAACTAGCCCCTTGACAAATTTGCACTAACAAGAAGGAATTCAAGCCTTGAGTATGCCAAATTTGATGCAGAATGATCAAAGGTGTCACATTCTGAAATAACAAAAATTCCTTTAGGAAAAGTGAATGCATGTCTGAACTTTAGTATGAAATCAAGATCAGGCATTGAGGCATTTTAAGGATGCTTCAGACATTTTATCTTTCAGGTTTGGCGATTTTTGGTCCAGCCATTTTCGATATATAGCTAAATTATCAGAGCCCAATGTGCACGTGCCAGTGCTGTATACACCTTCTTTTTTTTATTTCACAAATTTTTATTAAGAGAGGTATATATATATACATACAGTACAGTTACGGTTTTTCAACATATCAAGGGTGGGTCAGCATGGGTTACAGGTTTACAGTGGTTACTTCGCTTCTTTTTGGTATATACGGTTAGGCACTTGCATTTGTGTTCCCTTCTTCGCTGAACTTATGTAGAGATCAGAAAGAGAGAAAAAGAAAGAAAAGGAAAAAGCAAGAAGAAAAACCCAAGGGGGGGGGGGGGATCTCTGTCGGCTGATTTCAGCTTTGCCATCGGGGACGTTTACGGGGGTTTGAGGGTGATCATGTGTTCGTCCAGTGCTTTCCACATTTCCCCCCCTGAGTGGTGATTCGGTGAATGGTGTGAGGCTGTGTTGTCTGCTCCTCTCAGGAAGGTGATCCAGTTTAGCCAGCCTTTGATGGTGGCTTTCCTGGTGTCCTTCCAGTTCGTGAGAATTATTTTCACCGCTGATGTTAAGAGGAGGTCTATCAGATCTCTGTCGTCTTTGTCCTTGGGGGTTGGGGCTAGTGCTGTCGTTGTGATTTCAGTGATGCTGCCTTGTATTGTTTGGCCAGTCATTCCAGAGATGAATTGCCTTATCTGGCTCCAGAACTTTCTGACCTTGGAGCAGTGTAGGATTAGGTGTTCCAGGTCCCCTTTCTCTTTGTGGCAGTTCCAGCATTTATCATTCTCCCTAATACCGGCAGCTGCCAGGCGGACTGGAGTCCAGAACGCTCTGTGCAGCAGCCAGTATTTCGTTTGGGCCAGCTGTGGGGTTATTTTACGCTTGGTTGCAGTTTGCCATACGGTTACCTTCTCTTTTTTCGTGAGACGTCTCCCCATGTCCCTTTCTATGTGCTCGAGGGGTTTGTCGTTAAGTCTTGATGTGTAGGGGCTGAGTAGTTTGTAGATGTGGGCCGTTTGGTGACCTAGCCTGTTTATGTTTGCCATGTATCCTATGATGGAGGGGGTATTTTTGTTGAGGTTCGCTTTGGTGATTGTGGTTTTTATTTTCAGGAAAGTGTAGAATTCAAGGTTAGGGAGGTTGTGCTCGTTCTTGATTGAGTCAAAAGTGAGGGGTTGCCCTTGTCTCATTAGTTGTTTTGGTGTGGAGATGCCTTGCTTGTACCACTCCTTCCTGTCTAGTGTTTTCTCTTTGTACGTGAGCTTCGTGTTGTGCCATATGGAGATCCATTCAGTGTCTCTGATGCTGTGCTCTAGCTTCTTATCTACTTTGAGCAGCGCTGACTTTGTGTTCTTCAGGATAGTGTTGTTGGCCTGGGGGTGTTTCTTTGCGGTTAGCATAGCTATCGGGTCTAGGCCACCTATTATTGCTCTTTCTAGAGACAGCCATGCAGGTTTGTACTCTTGGCTTGGGGCTACCCAGTGGATGCCTTGCCTGGCTAGGCAGGCAGTGTGGAATGTCTTACAATTGGTGAGGTTTAAGCCCCCCAGGTTCCTGTTTAGTCTCAGTTTCTGGAGGCTTATTCTTGGTTTTTGTCTCTCCATATGAAGTTATTGAGTAACTTGTCTAGCTGTCTGTGGAAGTCGTCTGTCGGTATGAGTGGCAGCATGCTTAGCGTGTAGTTGACTATGGGCGTTAGCATCATTTTCACTGATTCTATTCTTCCCCACCAGCTTATGAATCTGGGAGACCATGTGTCTATGCTCGCTTTCACTTTCTTCAGCAGTCTGCTCTCGTTGTAGTCGAGGGTTGACTTTAGATCTCTTCCGAAGTATAAGCCTAGGTATTATAGGTGTTTTGTCTGCCATGTTAGGCCTGAGTGGTTCAGTGACGCTTTTGTGGTGTGGATGTTCAGTGGTTTGCATTCTGACTTATCTTTATTGAGCTTGTACCCTGAGACTTGTGCATACTCCTCGATGGTGGACATTAGTGCTGCAATGGATGTGTCCGGTTCCTCTGTTATGATTAGTACATCGTCTGCGTATGCAGCCAACTTGACCACGCAGTCTTGTGTTGCGATGCCTCTTATGCGTGTGTTCGCCCTAATCATGGCTAGCAGTGGTTCTATGGCTAAGAGGAACAGGGCCGGTGATAGTGGGCACCCTTGTCTTGTGCCCCTGCCCAGTGTAAATGGGTTTGACGCTGCACCGTTAACCACTACTTTGGCCATTGGCTTGTTATAAAGTGCCATTACCATCTTCCTATATTGATCTCCTAGGCCAAATGTCCTCATGCAGTTGTTTAGGAAGGGCCAGGAGACTCTGTCAAAGGCCTTCTCGGCGTCCAAGGCTATCATCACGGCTGGGTTGTTTGTTTTGGATGTTCTGTCTATCAGGTGGCATAGTAGTCTGGTGTTGTCGTTGGATAATCTATTTTTTATATAACCAACCTGTGAGATGTGGATTATGCTTGGCAGATGTGTGTTTAGTCTCATCGCCAGTGCTTTCGCATAGATCTTGCAGTCTACATTAATTAGTGAAATGGGCCGGTAGTTGGCTGGGTATTGGTGGTCTTTGTCATCTTTGGGGATTACTATGATGTTCGCTTCGTACATTGACTGGGTCATGCTGCCTGTCTGGCTGCAGTGTGTGAATACTTCCACCATTGTGGGTTTTAGGAGGTGGAGGAAGCGCTTGTAGAAGGTGGGCTGTATACACCTTCAAATGATCGCAGCTTCTGAAATAAAAAAACAGGGAATCCTATGTGAACAGAACATTAAAAAGAAAATGCCCAGATGCCAGTCAGGCCCCTAAACATTAGACACTCACTACCCCCATTCTCTCAAATATTAAGAGGAAATTAAATGAAGAGGCAGCAGAGCATGGAGCTGATGCTGCATTATACATAAGTGCAGGTCTCTGCTGGGCTTTTCACACAGTATGGCAGCTGTGTAACAAGAAATCCAAAGGGCATATTATCAAGGACCGGTGTTAAAATTATCGCAGTTTTATCGGCAGGAAACTGCCGATAAAACGGCGATAATGGACTTGATAATACGCCCTTGTTAATTCCCATAGAAGCCCATGTTCTGATGTTAACATGGGCTTCTATGGGAATTAACAAGGGCATATTATCAAGCCCATTATTGCCGTTTATCGGCAGTTTTCTGCCGATAAAAAAGCGATAATTTTAACACCGGTCCTTGATAATATGCCCCCAAGTCTTTTACCTAACTGTCTTGACCTGGTAAGACTAGCAGGGGTTTAGTAATATTCCCCATAAATTACATTCTCTGACTTTGCTCAGCAGGCTAGGAGGTAATTACTTGTTGCTAACACCTTCAGAAACACATTCACTTTCCCCAAGTGTGGGTTTTTTAATGTTGAAAATAGATGCCCTGCTCTGGGGTAATCCGACCATCCCTGCCATTCCTAATGAGTTTAATACAAATGGAAATAGACCCATACATTAAACTGAAAATTCATGAAATTCATGGAATTAATAGACTTAGTAAGGTGTGCTGTGGAATGCATTACCTCCGTGTTCCTTCCTCGCCTTCCTTCAGAACAATCGAGGCTTCCCTGCCTCCAGTCAGACCCACCTTCACAGCTCCTCCCAACAGAAAACCCCCACCTTGGTCCCCCCCTTCCTCCTGTTTTTAGGTCTCGCGTCTAGCGTTGCAGTGCTCGTGCAGCGCTGGAAAGCGGGGTTCCGAAAGACGAGCGTGTGGTTTTGATTTCCCCATCTGCCATTGGCTTTTGCGTGCTTTTTTTAAAAAAAAGGCAGCACGCAATTGGGCAAAGGCGGGCTCATGTCTCGCCTTTGCTCCGCCCATTCGCGTCCGTGTCTAGGACGCGCATCAGCACGCGGCACAGACGGCAGGCACCCTCGCTCCACTGTGGTGCGTGTGCACCACTGGTTTCGATTCCTGCGTTTGGCTCCTCTGTGGTGCACGCGCACCATAGGTTTCGATTCCGTGCTTGTTTATTTTACATGCAAGATCAAGGAATCCTTGACCCCGTGAGGTAATTCCCATACACCATGGTCTAATCAGGATTATTTATTTATTTATCTCCAATAGCTTTTCAGGTTCAGTAATTAGCACGCTTGTCGCAGCCGCATAATGTGTGATATGATTTAAAATAGCACTTTATACTACGCTTTACATTTATTTCCTGTGTCTTTTGGTAAGCATGCGCATGCTTTTTGAATGCACGCGCATTCCTACAAAATGGCGAGGTCGCTGCATCATCACCGCTCCCTTGCCCTCAGGCCTCCGAAAAATCAGCCTTTAATTATTGATGGTGCTAGGGCCCACTGAAAGTTTAAATCTTCAGGGCGCAGAGCTGCGAGAGTGGCATCCCGGCCCCGCTGCCAACCGGCTCAGTAATCTCCCATACAACGTAGCCGAGACTGTCAGAAACCTGTCAAAATTACCCCCAACGGTTTTGAGAAATAAACCGCAATCGTAAGGAGGGTCGAAACACACACACTGACTTGACACAGCCCGGGCCGCGGCCAGCAGCCTCGCTTGCAACCATGCAAGAGGGCAATGCAGAACTTCTGACTACAGTGAGTTCTGTAACGCGTCACCAATGGCACCCACTGACTGCAGGCAGCTGCCGATCGCGCGCTTCCCCATGCCAGACAAAAGCAAATCATTATTTGTAAATATTATAACTAAACATACACACACACTCTACGTGGCTGTGCTCCACTCTCACTTACAAACTTCACTTGCTGCAGCACGACTTCGTTAACCTCGGAACCAGCTCTAAGTCCCAATCCTTGTAAACTGGGACACCTGAGGTGACGTGAGTGATTGTCTGCGATAGTGAAGCAAAAACCAAAAAACACCTGGGAAGGTCATTGTAATCCACTGCTGACGCATTTCGTCCTGCACCGGTGCTGAATTTGAGATGCTGGTAAAATGCATATGTTTAAATTATTGTCATACCACAGCTTTCGTTTGTTTTCCATTTCAACGCAAAATCAGGAGTAGTAAGCACTATATGAAAGCAATCTCAATAACAGTTACACTGCCCGTATTCATGCTTTTATTAAGAGACTTCAGTTTGTTACAAAAGTTAACTTAGGCAGGGAAATATTTGGCCAAGATCACACAGCGTTTACAAGCTGACCTGTGTCACATTCAGTTTCAGTTCAGAAAGTTGGCTAATTATATTTCTAAATAACACATAAGGCAACCCAGTACAGGGGGCAAACCATTAGCAATAAAAAAAAACCTTGCCCAATACACAGCACATGTGTAAATTGTAAGAACTTTCAACAGCATGTGCAGCTTCCAGAACCATATCCTCAGCATCATGGCCCTTTCTTATTAATAGCCATCAAGTGCCCGCCTATCATATGCGCCAGGTGCATTAGTCACAGCTGACACGGTAGTGTGTATTGTTTACATTGCAGTAGCGGCTACGATCTGAGTGAGGCCTGTTAGAAAATCATCCTATAATATATTGGTTTTAAAAATAAAGACATAAATAAAAGACATTGTCATTTACAATGCCAATAGCTCAAACTCTCGCAAATGCGAGACCTATTGCATTGTAAATGCTTGTTTATGTTTGCTGGACAGATACCTAAAATGCCCCATTTGGGGGAGCCAATGGGACTGACGCAAAGTATTTTTCCTTGCAGTCGGCGGGTAGTGGTGCTTCTGACAGACTCTTGTGGCCGGGCACGCTTCCTGATTCTGGTACATGACGAAGAAGGGAAGCCAGCAGTGGACACTACAATGGAGTCCGGTCATCCTGTGAAGTTGGGGCAGTTCTTCAGGGTCGAAAGCTCAGCGAGGTAGAGCTTATCCCAGGGAAAGACAGGCTGGAGATGGCATTATATGGTAACAGCTTATGTAGGTTAATATTTATGTATTTTCAGGGGCTTTGCTGGCTGCTCTTCCTATTGGTGGGTTAGGAAAGCTCATTAGCTTTATTTGATTATTCAAATTTCAAGAACCTAGGTCCTGCTATTAAGGGGGGGTTCATCTGCTTCCTTAATCCGTTTGAAAGTATGAAGGTCTACAATAGGCAAGCATGTTTTGTCCACTACCTCTTCGTCTGAGGAGGAGAGTTTCAATTCCAGCAAAAAGACCTGTTAGGGGAAGAAGCCCTGCGGCTAATGTCCCACATCTCATGGCAAAAGAGGTGGCTGTTTCTAAAGAAATTGAATCACATTCATCAAAGCCTGTAAAGCCTGTGCAGGCGAGACTGCTAGCAGACATTTCTTCTGACATTATGCACTCATCTGCTATGTTAATGGAGCCTTGATTGCAGCCAGAAGAAATCTCCCCATGAGACAATGGATGTAGGATCCAGGGGAGAAGTCCTTCCTTCTAAAAATTCGATTTGAAGGACAGTCTCTTTTTGGGGATCAATTGACTGTAATAATATCGTTCAGGGTGCGCACGTATGCTATGCCCTACAAAGGAGTTTCTTCTGCTGGAAGGAGTTGTAATAGATCGTCTAAATTATCCCTTAAACATGATTCTCATTCGCCTTTTTTAGGAGATGTAGGTCCAATCTAGACCACTCACACCTAAACGTGATGTTCCTGATCAGGAGGGGGCAGTTAAGAAGAATTCCTGACAATCAGCCTTCTCCCAGCTCTCTTCCCATAGGGATCAGGATACACCATTTCCTACAGGGGTGGATGCAGAATTTCATGGACCAGTGGGCCCTGAATATTCTATGCAATAGAATTTGCTCAAAGTCCCCCAGATACAAGTATTCTTCATACTCAGGTGCCGGTTGCCAAAGTAAAGTGAAGGGCTTTGCTAGATTGAGTTAGAGAGTTACTCTCAGAGGGAGCAACCTGCAGGGTGCCTCCTTCAGAAAGAGGGAAAGGGGCATACTTTATCCTATTCATGGATCAGTTTGGTACATTTCTGAATGGTGACACTTCAGTCTGTTCCTTCATTGATACGTCCAGGAGATTTTTTGGCAACTGTGGATCTGCAAGATGCCTACCTTCATGTCCCAATCCCAATCATAGTTTCACATGAGAAATATCTTCAGTTAAGAGAGGAACATTTCCAGTTTAGTGTTCTTCCCTTTGGTCTCAATACTTTTCCAAGGGTCTTCACAAAGGTCCTGGCCCCAATGATTGCCAATCTTCTTTCCAAGGGGTGTTCATTCATCCTTTTCTAGAAGCCTGCTTGTGCAATCTTCAGGAAGGTCCCTGTTGTTTAGTCATGTGCAACTGGTCCTTCTAGTTTTTCAAAGCCACTGGCTCCTCATAAATTGGGGAAGATCTTTTTTGGTTCCATCCAAGACTTGGTGTTTATTGGAGCCCGTTTCTGGATTCACTTGGGAGTGGTGGGACTTTGCGATCAAATGTAGGTTAAAACGTCGAGAAATATTATTCCTTTGAGAAATATTGATCCTTAATTAGACTTCTCCCAACATTATTCGTCTCAGAGCATATTCAGTTTTAGCTCTTTTTTTTTGTCCCTCAATCCGTCCTGGTTTGTTTAGTGAGTTTTTTAAAAACCAGATCCTGTGGATTTAAAGACGCTAACCTTCAAGACATGTCTTTTGTTGGCAATATTATCCGTTAAAAGACGAGTGGAACTGGGTGCTTTGTCATGAAGACTTCAATTCAGTAACATTTTCCAGGATAAGAATAGTTTTGAGCCCTGTTCCTTTGTTCACTCCCAAGATTCATTCCAATTTTCATTCCCAGCAGGAGGTGGTTCTTTCAGCATTTTGTCCATCTCCAACCTCGGATCACGATCATAGGTCGTATTATCTAGATGTTAGCAGGTCTCTTCTTGTGTACTTGCAGAGAATGGAATCTTTTCGGAAGGGTAAATCTCTGTTTATTAATTTTGGGCCTGCAAGGTAAGTGGAGAAAGCAAATACTACATGCACTTTGAACAGATGGATGTCTTTCTGTTTTGTTTGCTATGTTGTGATCATTCTGAAGGAAGGAGAGGGCGGGACGCGGAGGTGGTGCTTCCATTACTTACTGGTAATGGCATTACTCCTAGTTCTTCCGCCTCACCTTCATTCAGAATCTCTCCTGCCCTCCCGATACAGAACAACTAAGTTTTTTTCATTAGGCTTGTGCATGTATATTAGGAAGAGGCTAGTATGAGGGGTTTTATGTTGGAAGGAACTATGGAGGTATTGTCAGATTGAAGGCAGAGAAGCCTCAATCGTCATCAATGAAGGCAAGGGAGAAGGAATTGGAGTAAGGCCATTACCAGTAAGTAATAGAAGCATTAATTGTGTCTCCATTCAACACCCCCTGTTCTTTACATCAAAATAAAAAGGCCCAAAAAATGTGCTCATGATGGGATCTGCTCCTGTGGGAAAAGATTGTGGGCCTGATTTACAAACTGCATTTTGTACTACATAACGTAGCACTACAGTAGTAAGTAGTTGTACTTACTTAGTATAAAATGCAATTCACAGACTTACTAGTGTACATTTTCACCCCCACCTCTCTCATCTTTTCTTTGGGGAATCCTCACACAATAAAGTTTACTGCTTAGTAGAGAATGTGTGAGGGACTGGCTGAAAAGGGAAATACATAATACTAAATAGGAGCGGGTCAGGAAGGACTAAGGGGGATTTTAGGGAGGGCAATTCAGGGGTTATGGGGGTGCCAGGCAACCATCCACAAAAGAGTAAGTCCACTACTATTCACAAATTGCATTGGTAAAACTTCTACAGCCAAAAATCACCCAAAACAGTAAAAATGTATTCCAGATCAGAGCTAGAGTTAGTCCAGCAGCACTCATGTTCAACTATTTGTACTGTAACAACCTCCTATAGAAAATAATACAGGCAGGGACTTCAACTAAGACTCCATTGGAAAGAAATTAATTTATTTTAACTTAAATATACATATATATATATTTAATGTTAAAAATGGATATAAATGTAACAGTAAATATTATTCTATGATTACATATTTTAATAACGTGTTAATTTAAAAATAACTGTAACTTTAAATTATTTTTAAAAACAAATTAATTAGTTTTCATTAATTCTATGTGTGGTTTTTGAAATTTTCAACACATAATAAATAATTTTAAATGTTTTACTTTAAGTGGGATTTTTTTAAATACATCTTTGAAAATAATTTTAATATAATGTAAAATATTTGAATTAATTAAATATTCATTTCAAAACTAAGATAATGGTGATGTAGCTATTTTAGTTTGTTCTAAATTTTAAATTAATGTATAGAATTCATTTACATTAATATTTAAGATAAAGTACTTTTACTGATATTTTTTAAAGTATGAGGGAGCTCCCTATAGTAAAATATAGGGAAAATTCAAATGTTTAGTAAAATAGTATAAATATTTGTTACTAATAAATGAGTTGTTAGACCTGCCACCATTGGCGTGGGTCTCCCTTCCATTTTTGCTGTTGCCTCATGTATTTTTGCTGGTGTTAGATGCTTTGGGCACTGTGCCACTGTTATCCAGTGCCACAGTGGAAGTGCTCCCTATTGTAAATTCAGGTATTAATCAGTGGTTGCAGGTTTGGATATTTGGTTTACTTGTCAGACCCTAGTCTAGTGCACTGAGTGTGCCCAGGGCGTGTAAATCCAAATGCTGCTGGTGGGCCTGCAGCACTGGTTGTGCCACCCACAGAAGCAGCCTTGTAAAATGTGTCTAAGGTCTGTCATTGCAGAGCCTGCGTGCAGTCTGATACTGTCATGCTGACTGGGCAAGTATACCAACTTGCCAGTCCCTAAACCTTCCCTTTTCTTCATATCAGTCACCCCTATGATAGGCCCAAGGGCAGGGTGCATTGTAAGTATAAGGTAGGACAAGCCCTGATGTGGTGGCATGTCCTAATAGTGAATTACAGCCATTTTTGTTTTTCACTATTGCAAGGCTACCTGTTCTCAATAGGCCAGAATGGGCTGTTAGATTATTACATGTTTATAATCCTAACTGACTCAGAGAACATGGTAGAAATTCGAGTTTAGTATTCCTGAACCCAGGATGATAAAATACATCTTTTAGTGAAGTTTGTTTTAACATTCTGTGTTTGCAAGTACCACTTTTAGAAAGTGGGTATTTGCTTGTCTAACCATTCAAACCTGCCTCTGCTAGGTTGTGTATTCCTTTGTCTGGTTTTGTGAGTGACAGGGCTGGGGGATTCCAAGAGACAGGCTGAGTCAGCCCAGTGGTGAATAGAGAGATCTGCATCTCTCAGAAGAGAAGGAGTCCTGTAAAAAAAAGTGCTCTAGGACTGTACTTGCCTTCCACAATGCTGGCTCCACCTCCTATGGGGCGTCTGATATTTCTGTCCTGCACTATGAAAGGAAAGGAGAAGTCTGGTAAACAGAGTGCTTCAGAACTGGTTTGGACTGGGCAAAAGGCCCTCTCCCCTCAGGGCTAAAGGATTTTGGGGTATAAATATTGCGACCCTGATCCCATGAAATTAGATCACTTTTGGACTACAAGAAGAAACCTTTACTGAGGAGAGGAACCTGAAGAAACTGAGGAGAGACTATTCCCAAACTGAAGTGCTGCTTGAGGGATTGGCCTGCAGTGGTTGCCTTACTGCCAAAGGAATGAGAAAGGAACTTTGTGTACTTTGCTTCCAACTTGTGAAGGATCTCCAAGGGCTTGGAAAAGAGCTTGCCTCCTGCTGAAGTCTCAGGGACAACAGACTTCACCCCCCAGCTCCTCGAAGTTCTTTTGGAAGTGCCAACTACTGTTTTGGGCCTTCTGAGGAACTGCGTGTCGCAAGGAGCTGGAAGCGCGACTCAATGAGACGAAGCATGTCGCCGTTGCTGTGCCTGCCGTTGCAACTTCGAAGGAGGGTGTCGCCGCTGGAACTGTCGCACTGTACCGCATCGTAGAGAAGCGTGCCGCAACGAAAAGGAAGCGTGTCGCCGTCGCAACTCCGAAGGAGTGTGTCGCCACTGTAGTTGTCGCACTGCACCGCATCAGGAGAAGAATCTCGCAACGAGATCGGAGCGTGTCGCTGTCGCTGTGCCTGCCGTTGCAACTCCGAAGGAGGGTGTCGCCGCTAGAACTGTCGCACTGTACCGCATCGACCAAGAGCACCTTGCATCCCCGAGAAGCGTGCCGCCGTCGGAGCTAGTGCCGTCGCATCGTAGATGACGTTGCTGTAGTTGTCGCATCGAGCGGAAGCTTCACGCATCGTGGGAGAAGAGTGTCACCGCTGGAGCTGCTGCCGTCGCATCGTCAGGGTGTCGCCGCTGCAGTCCACACATCGAACTGAGAACTTCTCACATCCCCGAGAAGCGTGCCACATCTGGAAGATCTTCACATCTTTATTTCTTTGTATCTAAACTTTGCCGCATTTCCCATCGCTGCGACATTGCTTGTCATGGAAGCGCAACGCAACCTAAGGTACATTGACGCAGAGTGTCGTATCTAAGAACTGCACTGATCTAAGCTTAAATATACCATCTTAAAGTAATAGTATTGTGTATTTTTGTCGTTTATGGTCTTGTGGTAACTCTAGATAAAGTCCACTTATTTTTTATATAAAACCTATGTGGTGTCCATTTGTAGTGTTGTCACTGGGTTACTGTATGTGGTCAAAAATGCTTAACACACAACGCCTCTGAGATAAAGCCTTGCTGCTCGTGCCAAGCTACCACGGGGGTTAGCAGGGGTTATTTTAGAAGTGTAATCCCCTTAACCTGACTAGAGACGATGGTCCCTATTTGTCACAAGTATCTACCTGTGCCAACCAGAGACCCCCAAATCTAACATGAGTCACATGGAAATTGACAAAAGTTGTGTTCTGTAATCCAGTATAAAATCTACTATTTCAAATCGTATGGTATCACCACACCAGCCTATACTGGACAAGACAAGAGAATTAGTGAATATAAAAAGGACAGCAATTGTTTATGTAATGATTTATTTAGTTGCCATAGCATTTGTAGCAGACCCTATGTCCAAAAAGTAAATTGGTAAATAGGGCGATACTTTGTGTTGGGCAACTGACCAAAAGTAGTGAGGTTGATGTGTTGGCTGCGGAAACCATTGAATGGCATGATTGACAGTGGAGACTGAAAAACCTTTAATAACATGCAACCTTGTTCACACCTCAAGTTGTCATAAGCAATGCATGGTAATTCATGTCCAACAAACAAGACATTTGATCAGGTTTTAGAGGGTCAACGTCAGCATGTGAATTTTATTCAGTGTTCCAATCTCAAGGTTTTTGGTCTCCTTTGCATTCACTGAACAAAACGTTAGGTACAAGATCGATAATCACTTTTTAGGCCCTCATTACGAGAAAGGATTCTTCATCCAGGGCAAAATCTTCAGGTGAAATTCTGCAAATTGTTTTCCACATGTCTCTAGGTTTAGAATGATTGAGTCTCCAAAATCTGTTCCTATTATTTCCAGCTTCGAAGACACCGCTGCTTTTTAGACGCTGGGCATTTGTCGCCCACTGCTGCAGTCTGGGGGAGGAGACAAGGCTACCCCTGGACAGGCCCAAGCCTTACCCCACTCCTGCACTCCTACCCAGCCACCTCACACCAGCCCTCCTGCTGACACTTTTCCCAGTTCAGAGCAGGCAAATAATCTAAGGGCCTGATTACGACATCGGTGGTCCCACAGTGGCACCTCCAACATGTTGTCCCCTAAAGGACCTACAAAGTCGCTGTGCGCCCGCTTGCCAGATTAGGAGTTAGATCCTGGTCTGGCAGACGGTGCTGCAGTGGTCTGGTGGTGGTTGCTCTTAGGCTCATAGAAGAGCCTAACATGCAGACCCCTGCCGTCAGAGTGCCGACTGCACCTTCCTGCACAGTGTGGAATACATGCCACACCATGCAGGAACTTGGGGTGCAAATCCAGGGGTGCACTACATGTGTCCCTCTGCATGCATTGTTTATAAAGGAGAAGCACACCAAATTTTTAACTTTTTTCACTTTCTGCTGATTACAATTTCATCAATGAATCCTCAAAAGCGTGCTACAGTGGTGGCCCGTATGTCCACACGTGCCATAAACTGACCCTACCTACCTCGAGCGAATTCACACCCGACCACTGTGCACTGTTGCAAAACACTTTTGTGTTTGTTTATTTAAATCAAGTTTTTCCTTATTTCGTTTTCAAATTGCATCAAATTAAATGTGTTTTAACAATTCAAACGTTTCATAGCAAAACATTAGCTATGCGTTTTTACAATTAGCAAAACTGACAGCAAAATGTATCATCTTAACAGACATATTTCAATATTCAATACATTTTAACAGTTGATGCCCGATGCATTTCGAGCCAAACGCGGCTCTTCTTCTGGGGCCTGCAATCTAAACAGAGATGAAATATAATTGTCAAAAACAAACTGACAACGGTGGGACCAGCTCATGAATCTGATGTGTGTGTGAATATTCGATCGTGAACCTCCACCTTCCACCACGTGGTGAAAAACACAAAATGCTTACCCTGCGTCTTAATTCACTCAAAACAATATCTACAAATGCAAATGAAAAAATACCGGGTTTAGCTGGAATTCAAACCTACTCGGAGTTGGGAACTGCTAGGTTTGAGAAAACTGCGGATGCTTCAAAACAAACACAACTCACCCTTGACGAACGTAATTCTCTCGTGTCTTCTGAAAAACAAACAACAAAGAACCTCAGCTCACCAATTCTACAATAATCCAGGACCGCTTCCCGCTAGCACCAAAAAATACCTTTAAGATTCGGTTTTCTAATTCCTCTGCTGTATCTGCTACCGCTGTGTTGTGAACTGACTCGTACGGGGTGGCCATTTTTACACTACGTCATCCAACTGTATTACCCAATCAAACGCGGACCATCCTACAGAGGTGAAAACAACTAGAGCAGACCGTGTGGGTGAGGACGGCAATACTTCCTGATACTTCTCAGGTCACGTGAGCGCCAGCTGCTCCAACTCTTCGCTAAGCGTGTAACACTAGAAACGATACTAGAAAAAATACTATACTAATATCTAACAATATGACAAAGCTCATGTAGGCTGCACAGATGCAACGCAAGGTGGTGGTGATAGTTAATCGGCGCAACGCTGAAAAATAGTGGTGGAAAAATAATAGTGAAATTTTTTTTTGGGGTGCAGACAATGTTGTTGGTGGCTCATGGGTGTAATAAACAAATGTTCATACAGTGACATAATATAACAAAGAATGAATCTCAAAAACATTTACAATTTACAATTCATCAACCCTAATATTCATGTCTAATAATCTACCAGAATTACAAGTACGTACATATGGTGCCCTGGTGGTACATACGTTAAAGAAACATGAAAAGTCAATTTTTTCATTTAACCCCTTCGGGTCTTGGGTTCCTAATCTTTTAATCCAATAAATTTCTCTCTGTTAGAGAGATCTGGTCAGGTCTGTGCCCTCAAAGTGTTGGACTTTTTCTAGGACTGAAAATTGTAGTTGGGCTATACTGTGCTTTGCCTCCAACCAGTGTGTAGCTAGTGGGCTTTTGATAGAACGATTCCTGATTGTACTTTTGTGTTCTGTTATGCGGATTTTTATTTTGCGCTCTGTTTTACCCACATAAAGTTTCCCGCATGGGCACTTTATGTAGTAAACCAAGGTGTTGGAGTTGCAATCTGAATCATGATGGAGTAATATGCTCTGCCCTGTATGCGGATGATGGAGAGTTGGTCCTGTTATCACATTATTGCAATGCACGCAATTGCCACATTTTTTCATCCCTTTGTAGGAAGAAATTTGTTGCTGTTTGAATTTGGGTTTCAGTAATTCTTTAAGGTTTTTTGACCTGGTGTAGGCGAAAATTGGCTTCTGATCAAAAATTCCATTGAACTCTGCTTCATTTTGTAAAAGTTCCCAGTGTCGATTTACTATATTCTTGATTTTCTGGGAGCTTGTAGAAAATTTAGAAACAAATACATGTCTGTCTTTATTGGGTTTAAGTGTCAAAACAACCGACACACAAGGGACCACAATTATTCAGCAATTAAAACACTTTGAGTTTTTGGCAAGGAGAGAAATCAACCAGAAATTACACGCATCGACGCTGGTGCAGTATCATCGAGTTAAACGTATTCCCAGGGGATTGAGGCTGTCTATCAAACCCATGTTATTCAGGTTTCATCTCAACAAAGACTTTATGGAACGATGGTATTCGATTTTCAATAAATGCAGCTTGGATCTAATTTTGCTTCTAGTAGAAGAACTAGCTAAAGTCATAAATGAACTTTCAAAAGAAATAGAAGAAATCAAGACTAATCTTGAAGAGAGAATGGATAAAGCTGATTGGGATAAATCCCTAGAGGAAATCAATATAAGGTTGGATAAACACACAAAAGAAATCCAAGAAGGCAAACTTAGGAAATTCAAAAGGGATACTTTAGACTACAAATTGCAAGAGGTCTACACTTGGGCGGAGGTTTACGCACAGCGGAGAAGTTACCCCAAGAAGAGAACAAATGTGTCATCTGAAGAAAGTCTAGTGTCAGACTCAGATTTATCAACAAACAGACCACCTGGAAGATCACAACTTTCAGGGGAACCAGCATCAGCTAAAACATCTGAAGAAGGAGGGGCACAAGCCTCCGGGTCGAAGCAGCCTTTTTTATCCAATGCCGCGGATTCCAGCCAACCACCAGGAATATCGAAACCAACAGGAAAACCAGGCGAGGTCTTAAAAAAACCATCCACAAGGAGCCAGAAGTAAATCTGGTAGTGAACATTTCAGACACCAATTTGTCTACTCAGCAATTGAAGATTCTAAACAAAGGTTTGGGATTTGTGCCCACTTACACCACCAATCAACTTGACTGTGAAGTGTCGCTGTTTAAGTTCATGAGAACATTAAGGTTGAGGCATTTCTTTACCAATGTTATCCAAGCTCCATTCCAAAAAGAAGAAACTGATTATTTGGAATTCCGTCCCAAATCAAAGTTTCAGGCACCGGTTTCCCACAAAATCTTAGATGCCTTCGAAAGATCAGTTCGGAATGATCTTCAGAAAATCAATCTACAAAAGTGCCCAAAGAAAAATTTGTCTATACAAGATAGAAGCGTTCTAAGGTCATTGCAAGACAACTCGGATATTTTGATACAAAAAGCTGACAAAGGAGGAGCCATTGTCGTGATGAATACAAAATTCTATACAGACAAAGTGGAAGATCATGTTGCTGACACCAAGACATATCTAAAGCTGGATAGAGACCCGACCAATGAACTCAAACAAACACTACAAATCATTTTGGAGAAATCTCTGGAACTTGGCCATATCACCACCACCACCAAACAATTCCTGACAGTAGACCACCCGAGGAGACCACGTCTGTACATGCTTCCTAAAATACATAAAGATTTACACAATCCACCAATGAGACCAATAGTGACAGGGTGCGGTACCATCTTCGAACCCCTTGGACACTACATAGACACATTCTTACAACCATTTGTGCAACAGTGGCCTTCATATGTGAAAGACACCACAGACTTTTTATTGAAACTTCAAACCATTGCAGTAAATAACAACATGTTACTATGTACCATAGATGTCAAGTCGCTGTATACTTCCATCCCTCACCAAGGAGGCCTGGAGGCTGTGGAATGGGCTCTGCTCAGCCAGCCCTCAATCAGAGCTGAAAAGGTGTTCATTTTGGAAATTTTACATTACTGTCTTTATCACAGTTACTTCCAATGGGAAGAACGTTTTTTCTTACAGCAACAAGGTACCTCTATGGGTTTTGCAGGGGCCCCTGCATACGCCAACACGTTTATGGCCAAATTTGAAGCAGACCACATATATGCGGATCAAGATTGGAAGAACCATGCAACCATTTATTGCAGATTTATTGACGACATTTTCGTCATCTGGAACTCAGACAAAAGTAATTTGGAGAGCAAATTGGCATTACTTAACCAGTACAATGAACATATACAGTTCACTTTTAATATAAGCAGTAAAAAGATTTCATTTCTAGATGTAGCAATTTGCCTGGACAACTCAGAACTACATACAGAGGTTTACCGGAAAGACACAGATGTGAATAATGCATTACTCTTTCAAAGCTTCCATCCTGAGAATTTGAAAATCAATCTTCCATTATCGCAATTCATGAGGATCAAAAGAATTTGTTCAAGTGAATCTACGTTGAATATACACCTAGACACACAACAGAAAAAATATGAAGAAAGAGGATACCCGAAGGATATTTTGCTGAAAACAAGAGAACGAATAAAGACTTGTGACAGAACCAACTTACTTCAACAGAGACTTAAACCCAATAAAGACAGACATGTATTTGTTTCTAAATTTTCTACAAGCTCCCAGAAAATCAAGAATATAGTAAATCGACACTGGGAACTTTTACAAAATGAAGCAGAGTTCAATGGAATTTTTGATCAGAAGCCAATTTTCGCCTACACCAGGTCAAAAAACCTTAAAGAATTACTGAAACCCAAATTCAAACAGCAACAAATTTCTTCCTACAAAGGGATGAAAAAATGTGGCAATTGCGTGCATTGCAATAATGTGATAACAGGACCAACTCTCCATCATCCGCATACAGGGCAGAGCATATTACTCCATCATGATTCAGATTGTAACTCCAACACCTTGGTTTACTACATAAAGTGCCCATGCGGGAAACTTTATGTGGGTAAAACAGAGCGCAAAATAAAAATCCGCATAACAGAACACAAAAGTACAATCAGGAATCGTTCTATCAAAAGCCCACTAGCTACACACTGGTTGGAGGCAAAGCACAGTATAGCCCAACTACAATTTTCAGTCCTAGAAAAAGTCCAACACTTTGAGGGCACAGACCTGACCAGATCTCTCTTACAGAGAGAAATTTATTGGATTAAAAGATTAGGAACCCAAGACCCGAAGGGGTTAAATGAAAAAATTGACTTTTCATGTTTCTTTAACGTATGTACCACCAGGGCACCATATGTACGTACTTGTAATTCTGGTAGATTATTAGACATGAATATTAGGGTTGATGAATTGTAAATTGTAAATGTTTTTGAGATTCATTCTTTGTTATATTATGTCACTGTATGAACATTTGTTTATTACACCCATGAGCCACCAACAACATTGTCTGCACCCAAAAAAAAAATTTCACTATTATTTTTCCACCACTATTTTTCAGCGTTGCGCCGATTAACTATCACCACCACCTCGCGTTGCATCTGTGCAGCCTACATGAGCTTTGTCATATTGTTAGATATTAGTATAGTATTTCTTCTAGTATCGTTTCTAGTGTTACACGCTTAGCGAAGAGTTGGAGCAGCTGGCGCTCACGTGACCTGAGAAGTATCAGGAAGTATTGCCGTCCTCACCCACACGGTCTGCTCTAGTTGTTTTCACCTCTGTAGGATGGTCCGCGTTTGATTGGGTAATACAGTTGGATGACGTAGTGTAAAAATGGCCACCCCGTACGAGTCAGTTCACAACACAGAGCAGAGACAGCAGAGGAATTAGAAAACCGAATCTTTAAGGTGTTTTTTGGTGCTAGCGGGAAGCGGTCCTGGATTATTGTAGAATTGGTGAGCTGAGGTTCTTTGTTGTTTGTTTTTCAGAAGACACGAGAGAATTACGTTCGTCAAGGGTGAGTTGTGTTTGTTTTGAAGCATCCGCAGTTTTCTCAAACCTAGCAGTTCCCAACTCCGAGTAGGTTTGAATTCCAGCTAAACCCGGTATTTTTTCATTTGCATTTGTAGATATTGTTTTGAGTGAATTAAGACGCAGGGTAAGCATTTTGTGTTTTTCACCACGTGGTGGAAGGTGGAGGTTCACGATTGAATATTCACACACACATCACATTCATGAGCTGGTCCCACCGTTGTCAGTTTGTTTTTGACAATTATATTTCATCTCTGTTTAGATTGCAGGCCCCAGAAGAAGAGCCGCGTTTGGCTCGAAATGCATCGGGCATCAACTGTTAAAATGTATTGAATATTGAAATATGTCTGTTAAGATGATAAATTTTGCTGTCAGTTTTGCTAATTGTAAAAACGCATAGCTAATGTTTTGCTATGAAACGTTTGAATTGTTAAAACACATTTAATTTGATGCAATTTGAAAACGAAATAAGGAAAAACTTGATTTAAATAAACAAACACAAAAGTGTTTTGCAACAGTGCACAGTGGTCGGGTGTGAATTCGCTCGAGGTAAGTAGGGTCCCTCTGCATGCACCCTCAGACCAAGGAGTGGCAATTACCTCACCCCCCTCCCTTTTCATAGCTGGCTCACCGCCATGAAAAGCCAACTTGTAATATGCACGCTGGTGCCCCCGCGGCACCGCCAGAATATTACAGCTCCCTGACAAAATGTGTGGCCTCTGTGGGATCCTGGATTCCCGGCAGACACAGAAGTCCTGTCGCGGTCCGACCACCACAATTGTAATACTGTGGGTGGGCCCGCAGGGTGGCAGTGGTCGGACCACCACCACCACGAGTATGCTATGGACCGCTGATGGAGCAAGGATTTGCACGTAATGCGACTTGCTTGTATTCAGTACTCTCAACATAACGTAATGTGCTAATCAACATGTTTTGCCCTATTGATGTTGCATTACATGACATCTAGGTGAAGCTTGCATATGTGCTTTTACTAATGATAATCCGCTTGCACTAAAATGGCCGCTGCTACGCGGGTTTTCTTATTGCGCATGCGTCTGTCACACTACATCGCGACATGACGTACTTTTGCTTCTGCGCACTAGAACTAAGATGTCTGCTCTATTTCCTCACATGCAAGAAGCTTGCACCGCTGCTTTTGCCAAGCTGTTCGTTCTGCCTAATTTATTACGTAATAGTTAAATTAAAGTAATGGGAGTAGAGTAGAGATAAGTGGTATACAGTACATTCATGTATTCTTTGTTCTAAAACTGTTTCTTTCCTGCTTTACTATCAGCTCGTGTTTGGGCCTGAAATGTATCTGTGACTCCATTTTCAAACCCACACCGCGCATGTGCAAAGTTTGCAAGAAAACTCAAGCTGTGGCATTGAACTCATGCAAAAACAAGAAAAGAGAGGTCAGATCAAACACTTGATCAATCTAAGCGTAATCTCTACAGACCACAATTCAAGGAGTCAACACAAGATTATCACATCCGATTTGGGTGATAAAGAAAGCCCTCACACACTGACCTAGTCAGTGTCATGCTTCATCATCGGGCCCCACCGAACGAGGCCGAATGCCTCTTCAGTGTGCTACGACGCCAGAAAGACTGCGGAGCTGGTTTTGTGTGTGGAGGGCGTGCTCTTGTTTACAGTGAAAATATTAAAAGTGCCTAAAAAAAGGGTATCAAAAACAAATTTTAATACATGATCCCTGAGGCACAAAATAAAGAGTATTACGTGTCTGTATTTACATGCCAAGGTTCAAGATTGGTAAAATACAGAATATACTCAGTTTCTTTTAGTCAACATGTTTCAGCCATAAGGGTGGTATATTACCGTGGCATTCTTCAGGACTATACCCCGGCGGTATGGGCTCTCTAATCACCCACCCTGACCTGGGGACGTGAAAGTGAAAATAAAGAGTGAAAAAAGTGCATAAAAATGTTGGAAGAGTAAAATACTCGATTCCAAAAAAATACTCCGTAAATTTGGAGTGTCACTGCACCTGTAAAGTGAAAAAACAAAGACAAACAGAAGACAAACATGAACATTGTTAATATGAGCCTTCCTGAGTAGTCATAGTGCTCCATGATGTGTGGCTCAAGTGGTGTTCCCAAAGTAAACATAGATTTTATGCACCATCCAAATAGCCCCTAGAGGATGATAGCAAATAGCTCTGGGAAGTGATGTGCTAGGGGTGTACTATTTACAAGACAAACGATTAAAAATGGGGGATTAAAAACGCGAATGCGTGTACTCCTTATGAAGGGATCAATGGACCTAAAGGTCTGTGCCCCTCAAGTTGGTAACTTTCAAAAGGGGCGCTACTAGCACCATGGGTCTCGGGAGGGGGTCGGAGCGACCTGGCACATCCTAAAAATAGAGAAATGGTACAATTGCAAAAGCCTGTACACGAGCAGATACTTAGCTCTATTGGCAGAAGGAGCAGCGATCTTGGTTTCGTGGTTACTCACGCCCTCAGCGGTGCAAGGAGCTGGCCTTAGGACTAAGACACATCATAAGCCCACGGCAAAAAACAACCTCCTAGAGTTCAGTAGCTTTCATCCGCGCCCTTTGAAGGAAAACCTCCCCTATGGGCAATTTTTGAGACTTAGGCGCAACTGCACCTCCCTTTCGGACTTTAAAGAACAGTCCCTAAGCCTCACTGGGAAATTGAAAGACCGAGGATATCCGGCACCTATCCTGAGCAAAGGTTTCAAGAGAGCGAGGAACCAACCAAGAGAGGCACTACTAGAGGAGAAAGTCACCAACCAGAGAACAATACCCCTCACGTGTGTGACAACATACAGCAGCCTGTCTAAAATGATGAAAAAATCCATCAACAAACATTGGAACATTCTGACCTCTTACAGGGAGAATTGGGAGAAACCTCTTTTCTCTTTTAAAAAAGGTCGTAGTCTAAAAGACGCTCTGGTACACACCCGTCCTAAAGAAAAAGTCCCTGAACCCACACCAACAGTCACAAGCGCTTGGGGTATGCCCAAAGTTGTGGGGCATTTCCCGTGCTCCAATTGTAGTGTCTGCCACCTGACAGAGGCGACTAAAACTCTTTCACTTGAAGCGGGCAAAGTATGGACCCAAAGAGAACATACTAACTGTAACACCATGAATGTGGTGTATTTGATCACGTGTCCATGCCAGCTACGGTATGTTGGCATGACAACGCGCAGAATTAAACAACGTATCTGCGAGCATCGGAGCAATGTCCGATGCAAAAAACTAACCACTAAATTGAGCCGCCACTTTTTGGACAGAAACCACACTCCGAATGACATGAGGTGGACGGTAATCGAAGAAGTGAAGGGTACAGCCAACATTACCAGTAGACTTTTTGAAAAGGAGCAACGTTGGGTGTATCGTTTGGGCACCAACGTTAATGGGCTTAACGATGATATTCCGTGGAGCTCAGTATTATCTTGAGAGAAGTATCACTATCTCTGATATACCATTCCAACCATTACTGGATATTTTTCTGCCTGCCTATAAACAGTCATTCTGTTTTTCTGTGATTCACATTAATGACTAGCCATGCTCACACAGATCAGTCCTGACACGGAGCCTAGGCCTCTCTATTACCATTGGTTTTTGCTCTAAGGTACAGCCCATTGCCTCCAATATAGATTAATTTTTATTAATTTTTATTAATACTGAAATAATGACAAGCAGCTCTTAGCTCTATGTCTACTAATATTTATGGCATTAGCACTAGCGCTACTGCGCTACTCGTCCCCAATACCCCAGCCGACTTCCAAGCCTCGTTCTGTACAAGACTGGACGCTCCGAGGTGGGTGTGTACGTCTCCAGCCGACATTCAAGCCTCGTTCTGAACAAGACTGGGCCCTCCGAGGTGGGCATGTGCGTCCCAAGCCTCTTTTTCGGCTAGACACGCCCACCCGGAAATAGGTCGCACACGCGACCATTCTGTTTAAATACAGGTTTACCGGCCCCGTCTTTCTATCCTCGGGGTCCGGATTTGAGGCCACAACCAGGTTTTTCAGCGGGTCGAGAGCGCTGAGGGCGTGAGTAACCACGAAACCAAGATCGCTGCTCCTTCTGCCAATAGAGCTAAGTATCTGCTCGTGTACAGGCTTTTGCAATTGTACCATTTCTCTATTTTTAGGATGTGCCAGGTCGCTCCGACCCCCTCCCGAGACCCATGGTGCTAGTAGCGCCCCTTTTGAAAGTGAGAGTTATACCTTCTATTACCAACTTGAGGGGCACAGACCTTTAGGTCCATTGATCCCTTCATAAGGAGTACACGCATTCGCGTTTTTAATCCCCCATTTTTAATCGTTTGTCTTGTAAATAGTACACCCCTAGCACATCACTTCCCAGAGCTATTTGCTATCATCCTCTAGGGGCTATTTGGATGGTGCATAAAATCTATGTTTACTTTGGGAACACCACTTGAGCCACACATCATGGAGCACTATGACTACTCAGGAAGGCTCATATTAACAATGTTCATGTTTGTCTTCTGTTTGTCTTTGTTTTTTCACTTTACAGGTGCAGTGACAGTCCAGATTTACGGAGTATTTTTTTGGAATCGAGTATTTTACTCTTCCAACATTTTTATGCACTTTTTTCACTCTTTATTTTCACTTTCACATCCCCAGGTCAGGGTGGGTGATTAGAGAGCCCATACCGCCGGGGTATAGTCCTGAAGAATGCCACGGTAATATACCACCCTTATGGCTGAAACATGTTGACTAAAAGAAACTGAGTATATTCTGTATTTTACCAATCTTGAACCTTGGCATGTAAATACAGACACGTAATACTCTTTATTTTGTGCCTCAGGGATCATTTATTAAAATTTGTTTTTGATACCCTTTTTTTAGGCACTTTTAATATTTTCACTGTAAACAAGAGCACGCCCTCCACACACAAAACCAGCTCCGCAGTCTTTCTGGCGTCGTAGCACACCGAAGAGGCATTCGGCCTCTTTCGGTGGGGCCCGATGATGAAGCATGACACTGACTAGGTCAGTGTGTGAGGGCTTTCTTTATCACCCAAATCGGATGTGATAATCTTGTGTTGACTCCTTGAATTGTGGTCTGTAGAGATTACGCTTAGATTGATCAAGTGTTTGATCTGACCTCTCTTTTCTTGTTTTTGCATAACTAACCGGGGACTAAGAGAGTGCCTCATTCTCCCTACCTCTCCCTTTGTTGTTAAATATTATAGCAGCGCACAGCTGTGAGAGCCTCTTTTACTACCGGCAAGATAATCCCTTTCATTGCTGGGTTTTTAAAGATTTACTCCTTTTGCCTCACTTATACTACTCTCACCATGGCGAACATGGGCCTGACATATTCCGAATCAGAGATAGAGGAACTGATGTCGGACACATCGATATTTGCAGATCCCCAAATATCACAGGCAATAGCTAATACCACTGAATGGGAAAATCTCACAGAGAAAAAAAGAGAGCATATCCGCACTATTCTCCATGGGACTATTCTCAAACAATATCTGATGTCAAACTCGGCACCCAAAGGGTTGCTAGTTACGAATGCCCCTCGCATCTTCCTTAATGATGCCACCTTCCGCAAAGACTGGGCCATGATCGCTTGGCATTGTACACGCGACTGGCTAGTCTTAATTATCAAAACAGCGCTAAGACTCTCTGAAGCACTGATGGTGGAGATTACAGAAACTGAAAGAAACTTTAAAACCACAATCACTGGTTTTAAAAAACGGTTGGACGAACTTAACAAGGAACTGAACGAGTACAGAGATAATTTGATGCAGTCAAAAGCAACCAAATTACAAAAAGATCAAAAAAAGTTTGAGTTTGAAAAGGTGTATCCTTATTCAGCTCCCACTTTCACTCCCCCTACTCGAAACAACACCAAATCTGACCAATCTGATGATGAATCCTCTAACAGCAGTGGATCAAGCAATAGCTCATTTAAGCAAACAAAGGGAAGAGGGAATCGTGGAAATAGAAACGCAAGGGGCAGACAAGGGCACCAGGGTCAACATCAGCAATGGCAACCACCTCAAATGATGATGGGCCATAATCCCTTTGCCTTCCACCAACCTCAGTTCCCTTTCATGGGCTGGAATCCAGGTTTCATGCCCCCACCCAACTTCCAGAACCAACAAAGGCAGCCTTTTTTAGAGAGCGGCCGGAGAGGAAGGGGAAAGAGGAGAGGCAACAACCGAGTCACCTGGGAGGAGGACGACTCTGTAGCAAGTCACACTCGCAGCAACCAACAACCAGGAACGAGCGGGATGTAAGCCTAGTGACCAACCTTTCTACCAGAGTACTAACACCCACTGAAGTACAGGTGCTTGAGAAAGGCTTGGGCTTTGTTCCTAAAGCTAGACCTGACAAGTTCAAGCTTCACTGTGAACTTGCCAGTTTTTTCCGAAAACTTAAACTGAAAGCTTTTTTCGAAGGAAAGGATGACCCCAACGAGGCTACAAGAAACGGTGATACAGGTCTGAGACCAAGTTCAACCTTCACCCCTCCTCCTCACACCACACCTGCAGCGATTACTACCTTCGAGCAGGCTGTGTTTAAAGACCTAGAGTCCTGTGAAAACCCCGTAGTTTTCGGTAATTTCAGCACTGCTGAGTACCAAGCACTGCAACAATTGCAAAATGACAGTACGATCACCATCAAGCCGGCCGATAAAGGTGGGGGCATTGTTATCCAAGATACTGCTGACTACGAGAAAACATGCTACCAACTGCTTGAGGACACTCGGAACTACACCCCACTAACAATAGACCCCACCGCAGTCCTCACCAGTAGGATCACGACCCTTGTTCAACAGGCAGAGGAAGAAGGACAGGTGTCCAAAAACGAGGCTGCGTTTCTGAGGAATTCCAAATATGTAATACCATATTTTTACACATTACCGAAAATGCACAAAAACAGACTTCCTCCACCAGGCCGTCCAATTGTTTCGGGTATTGGTTCTCTCCTTGAGCCCCTATCCGAGTTTTGTGACTACTTCCTGAAACCTTTGGTGCAGTCCACCCCAACTTACCTTAAGGATACCAAAAGTCTCCTACGCCTACTATCAGATGTAACCTTCCCTGAAAATTCAGTCACTCTCGTTACCCTGGACGTGGAAAGTTTGTACACTAGTATTCCCCAGGACGATACCATCAGAGTCCTGGCAGAATCACTAGACTCCACCGAATGGGATTATCAAACACCTAAAGCCTTCATCATAGAGTGTGCAACAATTGCCCTTAAAGAAAACTACTTCTCTTTTAAAGACAAGCTTTATCTTCAATGCTCAGGTACCAGCATGGGCAGCATTTTTGCTCCAAGCATGGCGGGGTTGTATGTAGCAGATTTTGAGGCTAAATACATCCTACCCACCTCCCAATCTTTTTCATCTTCAATGCTCCTGTGGAAGCGCTACATAGATGACATCTTGTTACTATGGACTGGGAATGACACCGATCTCGATCTATTCCTCAACTGGATTAACACTCTAGACCGGAACTTGCGGTTTACAAACACCAAGAGTAGATCTGAGATTGTCTTCCTTGACGTTGAGATCTCGGTGCAAGGAGCTGGCCTTAGGACTAAGACACATCATAAGCCCACGGCAAAAAACAACCTCCTAGAGTTCAGTAGCTTTCATCCGCGCCCTTTGAAGGAAAACCTCCCCTATGGGCAATTTTTGAGACTTAGGCGCAACTGCACCTCCCTTTCGGACTTTAAAGAACAGTCCCTAAGCCTCACTGGGAAATTGAAAGACCGAGGATATCCGGCACCTATCCTGAGCAAAGGTTTCAAGAGAGCGAGGAACCAACCAAGAGAGGCACTACTAGAGGAGAAAGTCACCAACCAGAGAACAATACCCCTCACGTGTGTGACAACATACAGCAGCCTGTCTAAAATGATGAAAAAATCCATCAACAAACATTGGAACATTCTGACCTCTTACAGGGAGAATTGGGAGAAACCTCTTTTCTCTTTTAAAAAAGGTCGTAGTCTAAAAGACGCTCTGGTACACACCCGTCCTAAAGAAAAAGTCCCTGAACCCACACCAACAGTCACAAGCGCTTGGGGTATGCCCAAAGTTGTGGGGCATTTCCCGTGCTCCAATTGTAGTGTCTGCCACCTGACAGAGGCGACTAAAACTCTTTCACTTGAAGCGGGCAAAGTATGGACCCAAAGAGAACATACTAACTGTAACACCATGAATGTGGTGTATTTGATCACGTGTCCATGCCAGCTACGGTATGTTGGCATGACAACGCGCAGAATTAAACAACGTATCTGCGAGCATCGGAGCAATGTCCGATGCAAAAAACTAACCACTAAATTGAGCCGCCACTTTTTGGACAGAAACCACACTCCGAATGACATGAGGTGGACGGTAATCGAAGAAGTGAAGGGTACAGCCAACATTACCAGTAGACTTTTTGAAAAGGAGCAACGTTGGGTGTATCGTTTGGGCACCAACGTTAATGGGCTTAACGATGATATTCCGTGGAGCTCAGTATTATCTTGAGAGAAGTATCACTATCTCTGATATACCATTCCAACCATTACTGGATATTTTTCTGCCTGCCTATAAACAGTCATTCTGTTTTTCTGTGATTCACATTAATGACTAGCCATGCTCACACAGATCAGTCCTGACACGGAGCCTAGGCCTCTCTATTACCATTGGTTTTTGCTCTAAGGTACAGCCCATTGCCTCCAATATAGATTAATTTTTATTAATTTTTATTAATACTGAAATAATGACAAGCAGCTCTTAGCTCTATGTCTACTAATATTTATGGCATTAGCACTAGCGCTACTGCGCTACTCGTCCCCAATACCCCAGCCGACTTCCAAGCCTCGTTCTGTACAAGACTGGACGCTCCGAGGTGGGTGTGTACGTCTCCAGCCGACATTCAAGCCTCGTTCTGAACAAGACTGGGCCCTCCGAGGTGGGCGTGTGCGTCCCAAGCCTCTTTTTCGGCTAGACACGCCCACCCGGAAATAGGTCGCACACGCGACCGTTCTGTTTAAATACAGGTTTACCGGCCCCGTCTTTCTATCCTCGGGGTCCGGATTTGAGGCCACAACCAGGTTTTTCAGCGGGTCGAGAGCGCTGAGGGCGTGAGTAACCACGAAACCAAGATCGCTGCTCCTTCTGCCAATAGAGCTAAGTATCTGCTCGTGTACAGGCTTTTGCAATTGTACCATTTCTCTATTTTTAGGATGTGCCAGGTCGCTCCGACCCCCTCCCGAGACCCATGGTGCTAGTAGCGCCCCTTTTGAAAGTGAGAGTTATACCTTCTATTACCAACTTGAGGGGCACAGACCTTTAGGTCCATTGATCCCTTCATAAGGAGTACACGCATTCGCGTTTTTAATCCCCCATTTTTAATCGTTTGTCTTGTAAATAGTACACCCCTAGCACCTCACTTCCCAGAGCTATTTGCTATCATCCTCTAGGGGCTATTTGGATGGTGCATAAAATCTATGTTTACTTTGGGAACACCACTTGAGCCACACATCATGGAGCACTATGACTACTCAGGAAGGCTCATATTAACAATGTTCATGTTTGTCTTCTGTTTGTCTTTGTTTTTTCACTTTACAGGTGCAGTGACAGTCCAGATTTACGGAGTATTTTTTTGGAATCGAGTATTTTACTCTTCCAACATTTTTATGCACTTTTTTCACTCTTTATTTTCACTTTCACGTCCCCAGGTCAGGGTGGGTGATTAGAGAGCCCATACCGCCGGGGTATAGTCCTGAAGAATGCCACGGTAATATACCACCCTTATGGCTGAAACATGTTGACTAAAAGAAACTGAGTATATTCTGTATTTTACCAATCTTGAACCTTGGCATGTAAATACAGACACGTAATACTCTTTATTTTGTGCCTCAGGGATCATTTATTAAAATTTGTTTTTGATACCCTTTTTTTAGGCACTTTTAATATTTTCACTGTAAACAAGAGCACGCCCTCCACACACAAAACCAGCTCCGCAGTCTTTCTGGCGTCGTAGCACACCGAAGAGGCATTCGGCCTCTTTCGGTGGGGCCCGATGATGAAGCATGACACTGACTAGGTCAGTGTGTGAGGGCTTTCTTTATCACCCAAATCGGATGTGATAATCTTGTGTTGACTCCTTGAATTGTGGTCTGTAGAGATTACGCTTAGATTGATCAAGTGTTTGATCTGACCTCTCTTTTCTTGTTTTTGCATAACTAACCGGGGACTATGAGAGTGCCTCATTCTCCCTACCTCTCCCTTTGTTGTTAAGCATTGAACTCATGCCAGCTACTGTCCTACCAGATGAAGTTCATGAGAGCATGAACTTTCAACCCCACAAGAAGAAGCTGGACTGTACAAGCATAAATACATTGTTTGATATTGTTACATTCATTGCTGGGTGAAATAAAAGTGCATGGGAAAATAAATTGATGGGCCGGAACGCAAACATTAATATTCATTCTAAAAGTTTTATTTTGGTATGGTGTGATGACCTCTCCTCATTCTTTTGTCCAAACAAAATTGGGGATCCTTACACTTGCAACATTGGGTGGTGGTACACTGACCTGGAAAATAGTATAACTAGAGTAGGCTTAGCTAGTTAATTTGTACGACTTGTCCGAATAGCTGACCTGTCACTGACCCAACGCATTCAATAGGTGAGCGTGAGCAGAGGTGTAGGCGGAGCACTCTGTCAGAAGATTCGATAACCAAATCGGGGTTCGGGAGTAAGGGTGTTGGCGGAGCACTCTGTTGGAGAATTCGATAACCCAATCGGGGTTTTGGCTGTTAGCTGCAGAGAGGGAGTAAGGCAGGTGTTACAACTTTAACTGCGGGTGCCGGTCTTAACCTTTGGTGGTCCTGTCCTGATCCAATTTGGCTTTACCTGTCCTGATTCTGATCTGCACCTGCTTGCCTTTATAGTGCCTGCACTTTGGGTGTTCCTTCCTTTAAACTGACCCGTGGCCAGGGTTAGTTCTTCACACCATTCCAGGTAAATATTCTATGTGGGTATGTCATTGTACTGTTCCCTTCTTTCTTCCCACCCTAATGTCAAATGCGTAAAGATTGCTTTTAAAAATCTCTTCATTTTTTCATTCTAATCGTTATTTTCCTAATTGAGAATTTTCTATTGTTCAATGCTTGGATTATGACATTTTAAAGATTTTAGATAAAGAGTTTAAACCTTTTCCGAGTTGTGGTTATTTTATGAGTGCAAATGTTTCTATTCTACCTATTATTCTAACACCTTTGATCCCTTAGGACTTTAGGTACTGATGACGAGGATTGGTAAGACAATGGTATAGGTCCTAAATAGATTTATAAAACACTGATTAGAGTAAGTGCACAGGTTACCTGATTAAATCTCATCATATGTTGTTTATGGGCCCAGGTGAGTATGGTAATCTGAGTCGGGTGACCTGCGCGCTCTATCACCGCCATACTCGTAATCAGGCCTGGAGTATTTTTGCCCCCAGAATCAGGTAAAAGTATGTGATAAAGTCCTCAGTATCTCCAGGTTTGTCTGGCTATTCTTCATTCACTCGAGGAAAGCCAGTATGGGCAGAATTTGGAAATGGGATATGTGATTCCATCACCCCAGTATCCTTGCATCAAAATCTGGCTATTGAGATTTCTCCAGGTGTAATGAGGGCTTAAAACTCCCTCCAAGGAACTCCAGAATTTCACTGTGCACTGTTCATAGACGTAGAATTCTTATAACTTTAACAGGCTGCAAATGAAGGAGTTGATGCCTCTAGAATATATTTAGCTTGTGCAGTCCTCTTCTGGCCTACCAGAGCTTTTTGTTTTTGTAGGACCGCGTTTGCCCTCTCTGCTTCCGTAGGGCAATGGCCACATTACTTATGCATATATGAATAAGTGGGTAATTTATAGGGAGCACTCTGGGGCCTAGACCGCCTCCAGGCTCACCTCTGCCAGTCACACTGTCAACTCAAACATGTAAAACGGGAGTGAGTATGATGAATTACCCAGCACGCGCTGTGAACTAAATTGCTTCTCGGTGGCCGGTGGTTTTGTAAGTAGTAGGTTTCTTGGTTTAAAGGGAGGCGGTGACGGAAGTCCCAGGCTGGGGATCGTTTTACTAAAGAGGCTGCTGTTTAATGATTGATAAGGTAGAGGCATTGGGAAGTAATCTAGGATTCAGAAAATTAGCATTTATGAGAGAAAAATAGGTTTAGGATGTAAGCTTTTTCAAGAGGCAAAAAAGTAGACTTTGCCACCATTTTTGCATGTCCATATGTATGAGAGCAAAGAGGATTTCTTCCAAAGTAAAATATTTGTACCATGGCAAACAAATAGTGTTAAATCGATTTGCACTATTTTTTATTTTATTTACATGATAATAATAAATTATGCAAACACAAGAGGAAAAAATAGTTCACAAACTGTTGGCACCATTTTCCCAACAAAGGCTATAAATCATACACTGGTCAAATGCTTTACAAACAATAGATGTGTATTATCTTGTTTGCAGCGGTACATGTTATACGTTTATTTTATTGTTATCATGGTGTAAAACTATTTAGTCAATGTGGACTTCAGCAAATCTCCTTCACCAATTCACAACCAGCAAAAATAATGCATAAGGCATGGTCTCTCTTTTTTGCACTTCTCATACTATGTCTAGATTTTTCGTTTTTTAATTTTCCTGATCCGATCCAATGGACGGCTGGGACCAAAGCAAAGTTATTGGTTAGAAACAAGCGCTGGCAAAGGCAATTTGACTGACCTTTAACTAGTCCCATGCAACGTGAGAAATGAGGATCATAACATACAGGCGCACATGCACACACAAACTAACACACCATACACCCACAGACCTACCTTAATTTTCACTAACTCCAACAGGCTTGTAGGCACCTATGCAAGCGAACAAACATATAGAAATCTATCCCCGCGGATAACAGTCTTACCTTTCCCAATGCAGCTGTGTGAATAGAGCAATATGCATCAGCGGGCATAAGAGGATATGCAGCATGGGTCACAAGATTGTATGCATCACATGGGGCTTGTGTGATGTACAGTCAATATAATCAATGCTCAAAGCTATCATTAGTACAGCAGGAGCAGTGGTACTGTGGCACAGGAGTATGAGGGACCCCCTGCAGCCCACTTATGCTGTATTTTGCTATCCAACAAGAGTTCCCTTGCTTACATTAGCTTGGAAACATTGTGATGCCACCGGCAAGCAAACGGTGATGTGTATCAAGGGACCATAATAGAATGTACACCACATGAGCACTAAAGATGCACATCAGAGGAGCCCATAGATATGCTCATGGGAGCAGTTAGCAATGGCCTCAGGGGAGCAATGGGCGAACTGCTTTATGGGCGCACTTGGTGATACGGCTCATAAAAACACTGTGTGTTGTGCATCAGGAGAGCACCGGGTGTTGTGCATTAAGAGGTCAATGGGTGTTGTGCATCAAAAGAGCACCAGGTGGTGTTCATCAAGAATTAAATTAAGGTAGGTCTGTGGGTGTAGCCCATTTTGGGGCGGGCGGGTAGGACGGTCGGGGAGGAGTGGCTAGCCCAATGTTATGGGCCCTGACTGTTTGGTCAGGCCCAGGGCTGACCAAACCAGTCATAGCACTCTCCGTTCACTTCATGTAGGCTGTTGCGCAGCCTGCATGAAGAAAATGGCCTCCCCTAGACGCCTGTAAGCACGGCATCCTAGCCAATCACAACTCTGCCATTGCAACATTGTGATTGGCTTAGGGGAAGAGAAGGAGGCTGCTTGCATCTGCTTCCTATTTGCTGAGAGCAGGAGGCGCAACTCGGGAGTCTGGCACCGGAGGCGAAGGTACGTTTTTCTTAATTTCTTTTTTAATTAAATTAACTCCCCACCCCCTCCCCGTGTGACACCCCGCCCCCCCACCCGTGATTCATGCTGTCCCGACTGGCACTCTGTGATGCACAACAGGCTCTAGTACAATGTATTAACAAGCACATGGTGATCTAAAATTGGGACCAAAGGTCAATGTTCAGTAGGTCACCGGAACGTTCCATGTCAGACTTGAAGCTCTTGTCTAGGCTTGTTAGGTCTCGCCTAGGCATCGCGCATGCGCTGCAGTAGGAAAAGACCTTTAGGAATCAATCTGCTTCTTTTCAGCAGCTCGTGCACACCAGGCATCCACCTTGCGGTAGCGAGCAGCCATCGGTTGTGGAGGATCATGTTTCCAATTTGTGGTTGCTTTCACTTTTACGGCTGTGAGGCGCGTTTTTTTTTGCTCCTCTTGTAACTGTATTTAATTGCCCAATGGTGTCCGTTTTTATTCAATGTTTATTCCCACAATGGTCACGGGCAGCATGATATTTCATTTGACCATAAGGGCCATTTCCTTTTCGCATCGCTGCACTTTTATCTTTCTCGATTCAAAAACAGTATCACAATGTTTAAAATTAGTCAGCCTCTGCAAACCTTTCTCCAGCACGTACTTCCCTCCAGACAGCCTATGCCTGAAAGCGCAGGTATACTGACTAACACTACTCATGAAGTCATGATCTGACTCTTTTCAGCAGGCTTGCCTTCACTGCAGTGGTCAGCAGTTTTTCAATAACTTGATTACACAGCACTGCGGACCAATGGCACTGATCCTGCCGAACTACTTGAGGAAGGGTACTCCAAAATGAGCAAGTGGCTACACTTATAAATTAAAAAGACAAATCGCTTGGAGACAAGGAGACATATGTTGTTTGTAGAAACAGGTTTGATGGATTGTTTTCCTTGGAGACATCTACAATGTCTTGACAACACACCGTGCTGTGGACACACCTCTAATCCAAGTACTAGAGCACAGATTTCTGACCTCTGCATTGCTCAAATAGTATTTAAATATTTTGTTTCACTGCCTCAGGACTCACACATTGCCCCTTATAATTCACCTCTGTGCAGCAAGGCTTTTCTTATGAACAGCTAAGAGGAGAGGGGTGACTGCCCCCTCTGTAAAACAAAGTTATTTTCAGCCAGACCCATATCCGAGGTACATGAGCAAGACACTCCACCCTTGGAGGAACAAGGAAGGCTCAGCAGTGTCATAGAAAGCAACAAATCTCAATGGTGAATTAACTGAAAAGTAGACAGTGAATTTTTCATTATCTTCACAACTGGATTGACTTAAGTACAGATACAAACTAGGCAGTTGCAATCTAGTTACTACGTTAAGTTTGGTTAAACTTTTCTGAAGTTCAGTTATAACCTCCATGTTTAAAAAATCAATTTTAGTGGAGACGAGGCGCACAAGCATGATGAAGTTACCTCCATCATCCATAGATCTCTTCTGAACACCGTAGCCGTACACAGAGCGGTCCGCCAAGGGGGTAGAGGTGTAAGTGGGGCACCACCACGTCCACCACCACCACGTCCACCACCACCACCACGTCCACCACCACCACCACCACGTCCACCACCACCACCAGGTACACCCCACCACATCCACCACCACCATGTCCAGCACCAAGTCCACCACCACCTCCACGTCCACCACCACCATTTCCACCACCAGCACGTCAACCACATCCACCACATCCACCACCACCATGTCCACCACCACGTCCACCACCACCACCACATCCACCACCACCACGTCAACCACCACCACCACCACCACGTCCACCACCACCATGTTCACCACCACATCCACCACCACCACCATGTCCACCACCACGTCCACCACCACCACGGCCACCACCACCTCCACCACCACCACGTCCACCACCACCACATCCACCACCACTTTCACCACATTCACCACGTCCACCACCACCAACCGGCTGTACATGGGACATTTAAGGATGCATTGGGAGCGAGAAGACGGAAATAGGGGCTAGAAGTATTTCACCATACCCAAGTCGTTTTGAAGAGGCGCAATGTCACAGGGGCTCCTGTAAAAGCACTTGCAGCCTCTCTACCTCACAGTGGCATACCTGCACGAGACACTCACTCAAAACAAGCATTGGCATAGCATTTGTGACCTTATAAGTGTTTAGGCATGCAACACTTGATGTTGTTGCACCAAGGATATTGTGCTGGATAACTAAACACTTATAAGGTCCCAAAGGTGAGACCTATTGGCTATGCCAATGATTGTTTTTCTTTTGCAATGCGGAGCCTGCATTATAAATGCTGAACTACAAGTACCAGAATACACCCACAAAATATTAATACCTTCCTGACGTTTTGTAAGATAGAAAAGGGGGTTGTTTAGCTTTTATTTTCAAATGCATCCATGAAAATTGATTGTTTGAAAGAACAGGAAGCTATCTGTGGTTAAATAGTATGTTTGAAAGAGCTTATTTTGACTAGGCACCCATGACGGTAAATAACACACAGTGGCAACTGCAGAGCTGTAACAATCCGTGCCAAGTTCCCTCCATTTAACAAGCATTGTCTGTTTTGCCTAGAAGCCCTCTGAAATTTCAAGCACTTCCTCTTTGAGGGGCCAGTGAGGGCAAACATACTCCTGGGGCCATATTAAGGAAGTGCCCTGGGGCACAACAGGTGTTTACGCTAGCTTTGCGCACCTCGGTGCACTATGGTATTACGAAAGGGCCGCAGATGCTTTTGCGTCCCCTTCTCTAATACCAATAGCGCGGGCGCACATAAAGTGCCAGCACTATCTTCAGAGGGCGTTCCTTCATTTGGACTGGGACGTGGCCCCATGCAAATGAGGTAATCCCTTTGCCTCTGTGCCCGCGCCGTATTATAGATGCAGGCGCAGAGGCAAGGAAGCTGTTAGGGGGCTCACTCTGATGGCAGCCCTCTGGAGGGGGGAGAAGGTCACATGGACCCCCAGACATCCTCTTGCAGGCAGGTGCAGTCACTCACTGCTTCAAAACAGCCGCTCTGCTTTTGTCATGAATGCCCTGCCCTGGGGACATCTCAAGTTCACATCTGCCCTGGGGGCAGTGCACTCTATGTAATAGGGCCCAGCGCACCTGTTTTAGATGCACCGGGTGCACACAGGGAAAGTGCGCCCTTTACATAATAGGGCTCTTGGACGCTCATACTGTTATACACGTAAGTGGCGTGCAACAAATGGAAAACCCAGATAGTTTTATAACTTTAAGGAACACACTATATGATCCAATAGTGTTAAAAAATTATTCCAGCCATGGCAGTTCATCTCTGTGGACTCCTCAATGTGAAGACCAACTGACACCTCTGATGGAAGTTGTACATGGAGTGCATGGGGTATGCAGCTGATGTGCATGTGCCAGTAGTCAGTGTCAGTGGCAACACTTGTTCTCATACACCTTTGAACACAGAGGGCATGCACAGAAGACAGGGGATGTGCAGTCTGAAAGGGGATGTTGTACCCTTCTGAGCCGATGGAGTAAGCATCAGAGGCATGCAGAGGGTTGGGCAGGCAACCTCCAGGCACATAACTCATGGGGGAAGACAGTCACAGAAGCAAAGGTGTGCTGCTCAACCCACACTACCAGTGGTTCACTCCATATTTTCACAGCTGTTAACCTTCCCAGGTCCATGCGCAATGAGCTGCTCAGTCTGGGTTTCTTCTTCGAATTCTGGGACTTTAGTTCTGTTTTTATCATGGAATAAAATAAACCCACAAAGGCTTATTTACAAGCGGCTTGTGCCGCAGTTGCATTACTTTTTACATAGGAAAAAGTGACTTACCAGCGGTGCAAGGGGCTTGTAAATAAGCACATAAGAGTATCAGAATTCAAAGGAAAAAACCTGGACTGGAGCAGCACAACACATATGAATCTGGGAAACTTGGCAGCTATGTATTCTTAAGGATCTCGCCAATTCATACCTGGCAGCTTGCACTAATACCATTCACTTCTCCCTGAGGGAAACATGGAGAGAATTATGAGATAACTTCTCTAAGGATTTTTGTCCTTAGGGCAGGCTGGAAGAAGGGGTAATTCTCTGGTATCAGGCACAATACCATGCAAGGCAGTAATGCTCATATTGCCATTGTGAGTAATTGGGCTGTTGGTTGACTGAGGTGTGAGCCCTGCTCAAGCAAAAGCCACAACACTTCACAGCGTGAACCACAAAACGTCACTACATGAACCTGTTCTTAAACCCAGGTAGCTTGGTGTAAAAGGTAGTCAGGCTTAACTTAGAGCGCAATGTGTAAAGTATTTATACAAAAACAACAATTGATGGACAGAATGCAGAACAATGTCATACATTCACCCCAGTACAGAGATCTGGGCCTAAATCCATCGTTTTTTTGCACTCCACACCATCCCAGTTCAGACATGGCCATATGCAAATCAGCCTTGACCCTGTGCCCCATGGGAACAGTCCAGCCTGAACTGCCAAGCCATTTCTTCCCTGGGCCGGAATCAAGCATCCTAGGACCGGTTTCTGGCTATCAGCCGTCTTCAGCCAGGATAGCTTGACTCCAGTGGTGTGGAGAGCACGGGACTCACGTCTAAGCATACCCGTCCCACTCGGGGTGACAAATGCAAAAACAACAATTGATTGACAGAATGCAGAACAATGTCATACATTCACCCCAGTACAGAGATCTGGGCCTCAATCCATCGTTTTTTGCACTCCACACCACCCCAGTTCAGACATGGCCATATGCAAATCAGCCTTGACCCTGTGCCTCATGGGAACAGTCCAGCCTGAACTGCCAAGCCATGCCTTCCCTGGACCGGAATCAAGCATCCTAGGACTGGCTTCTGGCTATCAGACGTCTTCAGCCAGGATAGCTTGACTCCAGTGGTGTGGAGAGCACGGGACTCACGTCTGAGCATACCCGTCCCACTCAGGGTGACAAATGCAAAAACAATTGATGGACAGAATGCAGAACAATGTCATACATTCACCCCAGTACAGAGATCTGGGCCTAAATCCATCGTTTTTTTGCACTCCACACCCCCCCAGTTCAGACATGGCCATATGCAAATCAGCCTTGACCCTGTGCCTCATGGGAACAGTCCAGCCTGAACTGCCAAGTCATGTCTTCCCTGGACCGGAATCAAGCATCCTAGGACCGGTTTCTGGCTATCATCCGTCTTCAGCCAGGATAGCTTGACTCCAGTGGTGTGGAGAGCACGGGACTCACGTCTGAGCGTACCCCTCCCACTCGGGGTGACAAATGCAAAAACAACAATTGATGGACAGAATGCAGAACAATGTCATACATTCACCCCAGTACAGAGATCTGGGCCTAAATCCATCGTTTTTTTGCACTCCACACCACCCCAGTTCAGACATGGCCATATGCAAATCAGCCTTGACCCTGTGCCTCATGGGACCAGTCCAGCCTGAACTGCCAAGCCATGTCTTCCCTGGACCGGAATCAAGCATCCTAGGACTGGCTTCTGGCTATCAGACGTCTTCAGCCAGGATAGCTTGACTCCAGTGGTGTGGAGAGCACGGGACTCACGTCTGAGCGTACCCCTCCCACTCGGGGTGACAAATGCAAAAACAACAATTGATGGACAGAATGCAGAACAATGTCATACATTCACCCCAGTAGAGAGATCTGGGCCTAAATCCATCGTTTTTTTGCACTCCACACCACCCCAGTTCAGACATGGCCATATGCAAATCAGCCTTGACCCTGTGCCTCATGGGACCAGTCCAGCCTGAACTGCCAAGCCATGTCTTCCCTGGACCAGAATCAAGCATCCTAGGACCGGTTTTTGGCTATCAGCCATCTTCTGGATTCAAGCAAGCTGGGCTGAAGACAGCTGAAATGCCAGAAACCGGTCCTCGGAAGCTTGTTTCCGGTCCAGGGAAGGCATGGCTTGGCAGTTCGGGCTGGACTGTTCCCATGAAGCACAGGGTCAGACTGATTTGCATATGGCCATGTCTGAACTGGGGTGGCAGAGTGGGCTAAAGAACGGGGATGGATTAAACCCAGATCTCTTGATTGGGTGTGAGTGTTTGATTGGTTCAGATGCTCTCTCCATCACCATCCCCTTTTGTACCGCTTTGTTCACCATAAGTTGGCAGGGTATGCTCAGACGTGAGTCCCTTGCTCACTTTGCCACTGGATTCAAGCAAGCCGGGCTGAAGACAGCTGAAATGCCAGAAACCGGTACTCTGAAGCTTGGTTCCGGTCCAGGGAAGGCATGGCTTGGCAGTTCGGGCTGGACTGTTCCCCTGAGGCACAGGGTCAGACTGATTTGCATATGGCCATGTCTGAACTGGGGTGGCAGAGTGGGCTAAAGAACGGTGATGGGTTAAACCCAGATCTCTTGACTGGGTGTGAGTGTTTGATTGGTTCAGATGCTCTTTCCATCACCACCCCCTTTTGTACCGCTTTGTTCGCCATAAGTTGGCAGGGTTTGCTCAGACGTGAGTTCCTTGCTCACTTTGCCACTGGATTCAAGCAAGCCGGGCTGAATACAGCTGAAATGCCAGAAACCAGTCCTCGGAAGCTTGTTTCCGGTCCACGGAAGGCATGGCTTGGCAGTTCGGGCTGGACTGTTCCCATGAGGCACAGGGTCAGACTGATTTGCATAAGGCCATGTCTGAAGTGGGGTGACAGAGTGGGCTAAAGAACGGTGATGGATTAAACCCAGATCTCTTGACTGGGTGTGAGTGTTTGATTGGTTCAGATGCTCTCTCTATTACCACCCCCTTTTGTACCGCTTTGTTCGCCATAAGTTGGCAGGGTATGCTCAGACGCGAGTCCCTTGCTCACTTTGCCACTGGATTGAAGCAAGCCGGGCTGAAGACAGCTGAAATGCCAGAAACTGGTCCTCGGAAGCTTGTTTGCGGTCCAGGGAAGGCATGGCTTGGCAGTTCGGGCTGGACTGTTCCCATGAGGCACAGGGTCAGACTGATATGCATATGGCCATGTCTGAACTGGGGTGGCAGAGTGGGCTAAAGAACGGTGATGGATTAAACCCAGATCTCTTGACTGGGTGTGAGTGTTTGATTGGCTCAGATGCTCTCTCCATCACCACCCCCTTTCGTACCGTAAAGTATTTATGCAGCACAGAAACAGTAATAACGTGAAAACACAACACATCAAAAATCCCACACCAATCTAGAAAATAGGTATACACATTAATAAATGATTTGGCACCAAAAAAGACAAAAATTCATTCAGTAGAACTGGAGTTATGAATCTTTAAAATTTTTAGTAAAAACTAGTGCCTAAAATATCAAATTGCCAATCGCAGATATCTAGTTGCACTAGAGCTGGTCAAAGTAAAAACTATGGCTGATCCCGATGGAGCACGGATTGGATACAAAAAGTGGATTGGTCCGGTCTGCGCTTACCTTCGGAAGAATTTTCAAGAAAAATATTCTGAGAAGGCAAAAAGTTCAGCGGGGCATGGCTGCAGGCGGTGACTGAGGAGGGAGCACCCTTTTTCGGGGAGCTTCTGGATGAAGTTGTGTTAAAGAATTTTACTTTCGGATGTAGTTACTTTTATGTAAGTTGAAAATCTCCAGCGGGGACAAGCCAGAAGGCAGTAGCCTAGGAGAGTTTGAGGAGGCCAGATACCCCTTTGGTGAAGGACCACTGAACAGAATTTTCTGCTATGGAGAAGAACGTGGTGGGAGCAGTCTCCATGCAGGGCAACCAGCAATGCACCTTGGGTGGATTGACGTGCAGGTTGGCCCTGGTCCTCCCTGAGTTATCAGAGTAGTCTTTAGCCAAAAAGTTCCAAGACCCAAGTTTTGAATTTTGGCTATCTGGGCACATTTAGCACCACCACCTAGAGTCCAGGACTAGAGGGGCACCACTTTGTGGGTTAGGACTCACTCAGGCTGAATCCAGGTGCGGGTTGAAGATGGTGTGAGGCTTTTATGTCCTTACGGCTCTGACCAGGAGGCCAGTAAACTAGCCCTTGGAGTCACTCTTGTAGTCCTCTGTTCAGGTGAAGAAGCATGGCTCAAATAAAAAGGGCTGTCTTTTGAGGTTTAAAAACAGACCCCAGGCAGCAAAGCAGTCCTTACAGATGCAGCAATGCAGTCTTGCAGAGTACTGAGAAGGCGACAGCGACAGGCAGTCCTCTGACATTCCTTCCCCAGGTCCGGGAACGGCACTGAGGAGTGGGTCTGAAGGCCTTATTTTTATACCTGGCGCATTCTTTTAAGTCCCGAGCAGTTTCTAGAGGTTTCTCTGTGAAGTGCTCAGAATTTCCTGACTCTCTTGACTACAAGCTGGGACTCAGAGACAATATGGAGGTGACAAGCCCTTTGTGTAAAGGCAGAGCATAGCCTATTCAGTTGCAAGTGAAGATGTGCCCAACTCGGCACCCCCATCCTGCCAGCAGATGGCCCATTCAGGCACGCCTAATGGCCCTATTGTGTGACTGTCTGGGAGGAATTCACAAAGTCCAACTGCCTACTACACCCAGGCATGTGATCCTGAGGGGGCAGCAGGCACCCCACGGTTAAGGGCAGAAAAATGGTAACTTTCTAAAAGTAGCAGTTTCAAAATTGTAATAAAAAAATTCCAACATCACCATTAAAGAAGATTTTTTAATTACAATTTCACATATACCAAACATGAAATGCTAAACTTCCAAATCAAAAGCTATCACTTATTAAATGTAATAAGGCAACCTAATGTTATCTTATGGGAAAGATAGGCCTCATAGTAGTGAACAATGAATACATAGTTTTTCACTACCAGGACATGTAAAACTTAAAAGTACATGTCCAACCTTTTAATTACAATGCACCATGCCTTATGCACTACCTTGGACCTACCTTAGGGGTGACTTATATGCAATAAAAGGGGAGTTTAAGGCTTGGCTCGGGGTTATTTTGCCAAGTCGAATTGACAGTTTAAAGCTGCATTCAGACTGCGATGGCAGGCCTGAGACATGTTTTAAGGGGCTACTGAAGTGGGAGGAACAAAATGTGCTGCAGGCCCTACTATATGCATTTAATTTTCAGACCCTCTGGATCTGGTATATCACTTAACAAGAGACTTATGAGTAAATTAAATATGACATTCTGGGGCTATATTATACTAAGGAGTTTGCGCCCATTTTGCGCTCCCCTGGTACACTTTGGTATAACAGAAGGGGTCGCAGACGTTTGTGCATTCCCTTCTGTAATACGGTGGCGCATATACAGCTCCATCGCTTTCTCAAGAGGGTGTTCCCCTCATTTGCATTGGCCATGGCCCCATTCAAATGACAGAATCTCTTTGCCTCTGCACCTGCACAAACATGGAAAGTGCACCCAATACATAATAGGGCCCTGGTGTAAGCTAATTTACCTATGTTTAGCACTTTAGCACTAGTTTCCAGTGGTAAATTACACAGAATCCTGATGCCAAACAAGAAGAAAATTCAGCAAAAAGATGGAGGTAAATAGGCAAACGTTTGGGGTGGACCACGAGAAGGCGGACAGGTCTAACAGCCTTTCACAGTAGCTGCATCTTGTGCTTCTTACATTCATATAAAGGAGGTTCTGTGCAGGCTCTCTTTCTGGTCACAGCCACCACAAGCCTCTGCCCTAATCCTCTAATCTGGGCCTTAAATCAACCAAATGTGTGTCATTGGTCTACAGAGCTTCACCTTGGAGCCATAGTTGAATATGAATTTAGGACTAACATGGCCGATCTATATTGGTATACAGTGAAGACCAACCAGCCACCCTGAACTGTGCAACACTTGACATTTTGGGGTAAGCAATCAATATCAAGTGAATTTTTCTTTCGCTGCAGTTCATTCCAAGGCATTGAATATCCTGTAAGGTCCCCAGTCTCTTTGGTTCTTTGATATGTCTAAATATGCAATAATGTCACTACTGGGTGAGTAGTTCTGTCAGATAGACATCAGCAATATTCTGCCAGTCTTTGAAGGCAGCTAGCACATTTTTCTAGCTCCTCAAAAGCAGTGGCTGTGACTTTGGACATATTATTTGTCAAAATGTTGCTTCTTTGTATGCCAAGGCTGACCTGTCCAAACTGGCGTGATTCAGCAAGGTGACCCCAAAGAGTTCTTCCTGATTTGACTGATGGCTCGTTGATCCAAACCAAACAGATGATGAACTGACAACAATGTCTACCTCATGATTTACATTGCTTTGCATAGCAGTCAGTGGTACTAAGGTTTTCCAGGTAGGTCCAATGGGAAACCTCCCAAAATTCGGATGCCAGAAAATGTCTTGTACTCATTTCACCAACTATTGATTGTCTGTTTATCTGGTTATCTGGTTACATGCTTGGTAACTACCCATTTTGGAAGACAATTTACTTTGGGTGAATCTCATATCCACCACAGGTAAGTGTTCTGCTGGTGAGCAACGTCTTCATCTAACAGAGGACTTCATAAAACAAAAACTTAGCAGGTAAGCCAGACATGTTGAAATAAGAAGTAAGACGTTACAGGACACATGTGTGGGGGTCTTTTGAACCCACACCATCTAGTCCATCTGTTTGTTTATCTTGAATTAGTTAATCGAGCTGAGAACAATATGTTCTGCAGGGACTCAAGCACTATGTCACTGATGAGATTCCATACATTTGAAACTGATGTGGGGTTGATTTGTATTTCTATTCAGTTTGAATGTTGCCTAGCAGTGTGGCCTGAAATGACACTTTTGGGGTGAAGATCAGGACTGATATGTGTATAATTGCACCCTTTCTACAATAATGCAGTGGCCAGAAATAATGGAATGGATTGCTACCCGAAGCAATGTCAGTGGTTATGATTAATACAAGCATTCCATTATCGCGTTCTTGTTCACCATGTAGCGAACCGGATATGATATGAATGAATTAAGAATTTGAATAACGCAAGCCATCACCCACAGATATTTTGGCACTTGAAATTATGCCATTGTTAGTTGTACCCAATCAACAGAACACATGGATTTTCAGAGCTGCCTGAAGTTCTAAAAAACCTATATTTAACATGGGTGTGGAAGAAGATCATGTTAGAGGGATAGTGAAAGAACTGTAAAAGACTACTCACGGATCTAGATTTGAGGAATCAAAGTACTCAAATTAAGATCGAGACTCCGGTCAGAGAGAACGTTGAAAGCGTTGTCTAGGTAGGCATGGCCAAAAAAACAAAGGAGGGCTCCTTCCCATAAATTGATTTATGACAAAGACATAGCGCCGTAAAATGAAGTTAATTAGGGACTGAGAGTCAATACAGCTTCCGACGAGCCTCTGACACACCATCAAACTTTCTAAAACTGTAGATACGCTGCATGACAGTATTTTGATTCTGTTGCAACTCTTGAATAGGCCAAATTGCAAGCATTGGCATAATTAAGCCAAGAAAAACAGTGAAAGATTTCTTCAGGGCCCTTATTTAAAAGATATCAAGAGAAGATGTCTGGGTTAATCTGAGTTGATACACTAAGGTCCTTATCCAGAAACCAAGCTTTTAACATTTCTGTCACGGTAGGAGTAGCACGCCTAAAGAGCGTAAGATCAAAGAGATGTATGTTCCAATTAAAAGCCACTTGTATTAGAGGCATTAAGTCTCGAGATGTTAATTTTCATGTGATACAAGACTGCTGACAAACACCTTTTGGGTAAATCTTGGGTTCACACCATGGGTTTTTAAGCTGTAAAATGAACTGAGTGCAGCCAGCATAAGATGTTACTCTAAAGCCAAAAGCTATGATGATGTTAGCAAGGGTCCCTATATAGATATTAAATAAGATGGGAGAACGTGATGAAGCCTGTGGGCCCTTGCAAGTTGTTGGAAGAGTTTCTGACCGAAAAGAATGTAGCACTATAAATTGGCTTCTACCTGATAGAATGAAGGTGAAATATTATCTGGCCCTTCTCTGCAATCGCATCTTCTCAATACAGTTTACAAAGATGGAATGATCTACTATATCAAATGCAGTAGAGAGCTCAAGCATAATGAGGCATGTGGCAATGCCCATATCTAAATCCAATCTCATTTCATTTAACACCATAGCTAGAACTGTTTGAATATCGAGTTCAACCCTAAACCCCAACTGGCTTATATAGAGTAGGAGGTTATCTTTCAGATGGTTCACCAACTGACGTTCAAAGACCTTTTCTCCAAATTTTGTTATTGTAATGAGGTGGCAAAGTGGTCTGTGATTGGATTTATTGGATTCATTAAAGGACCCAAATTAGATTTTTTTAGAAGTTAATTTAACCAAACTACTTACAAAAGGATTCCAAGCTGGCCTGCTGCCCATTGAACTCTTACAATGATTGTCGGAGCCTAATTGTGGGGAGTGGCCAAACCCTTGACCTCAGGTGTCCTAATGATGGACCCTGCATGAAACAGAGGGTGATCCCAACAGATGCTTGTTATTTATGTACACTGCATATCGTTTATTTATATTATATGTCAAGAAGTGGGTTATTAAATTAGGAAGGGGGGTCCCTTACCAACTTAATGAACACACTCTGCCTAAGCCCCAGTAAAACTCTGCTCAACCCCTGGTAGCTAAGGCACAGGCATCAAAAATATGTGTTAAATTAAGGCATTATCACCACTTTGAAATTCAAGAAAATAACACTATAAAATTCTCAAACCAATTTAGAAAAGTAAAGATGATATTGATAAGCAAAAATACATCAATACAGTTGTATTTGGTCAAAGGAACCCAGAGGTATGAATTTTACGTTTTAAGGAAAAAGCGCCTGCCTATTAAAAGTGAAGTACCATTTAAAAAATAGCTGTTTGCCATTGGCCGGAACCTAGGTGTGATTTTAGGATGACTGCAATAGATTAGTGGTAGGATACACCAATAGGTTCATACCAGTACAAGTTTTCATCTTCTGTCTTAATCTTGCTGTTGGAAGTCAAAATCTTTCATCCTACTTAAGCCTTTTGTTTTAGCAACAATAAAAAAAGAACGAGACAAAGGTAGATTCAGAAGTGACCTTGGTGGTTTTGCCACTGAGATAGATGTTCTGCCTCACCCCTGAAAGTTTTATCTTCAGACCTATCACTTTTTGGGTTCTCAAAATATCCAGCAGGATAAAGCTGGAAGCTGTACCTGGACACGACCTCAAAAGTCAGATACTTATGCCACAAGGTCCTGCAGAACCCACCAGTCGTGTGACCTTCCTGAGCTAGCCTTAGACCGTTATTTCGCACCCGAAGATGGGGATGAAATAACTAATTCCAACTTTTCTCTAACGGTGTCAAGGTTTTATTCCAAACTCACAGGATCAGCGTGTTGCTCAAATGGGTCCACCTCTCAATCGCTCCACCCTCTGATGCCATAACAGCTCAGAGGGCTGGAATGAATAAGCGAGGGAAGGGAAGGATGGGGACAGCGGGGAGCGAGATCTACAACACAAAATATACAATTAAAGGACTGTTCCAATTCTTGTGGCAAATGCTCTGAGATACTAAACATATATTAAGCTGTAACTACCTGTAAAGAAAAAGAACTTGCATTCCTGCAAATCAATCATTGATGTAGGCATCGTATTATAGGAAGGCTCTTTATAGGCAAAAAGAAAAAAATACACCATTCCATAAGAATTCTTTGGAAAGAGTTCGGGCTCACTCTAAACGACTTCCCAATTTAAAGGATGTCTTCTTCCTCTTTTAAAGTTAATAACTGTTTTCCCTTTCTGTAACTTGAGCTAGAGAGTCTAGGAATGCCCTGGGGATTAACAGGAGCAGATCCAATTAGGCCCATTTAGAAACTCCCAAGTCAAAAGAGGTAGTCTGAAGGCTTTTTTTTCTGCCAGCTCTTTCTGTAGCCCTCCCAGTTGGCTAATGCCTAAGTATTATGTGTCCTGTTTTGACAGAACACATACCTGACGGGCCCAGAAGCCAGGCTATTATCCTATGGAGCACAGGGTAATTAACCGCATCAAGGAGTGTGTGTATGTATTTGACTCTGGAGGTGAGATGAGTGGCACAATACATTTTTGTAAAGTTACGTTTTCACTAAAATTAACAAAAATCTGCTTCCACTATTAAATTAGATTTTTAAAACTATGTGGAAAATAACTTTGAATATTTTTGCTAGCATTTTCCCATGTGACATAGACATCATGAGTTTTAATTTTACACATCCATTGTCATGGAAAATTTAGCTAAACCAACACATGGAAATCTCATTTGGGACATTTAATCAATGTGAGGGAACACTATTCTAAACATGCAGAGTGGCACTTTTTTTTATATATTAACCACCCACCTTTGTTGGCTTACAAAGCACATTTTTGGCATGACTTAATAATTTATATAAAATTGGTTTTCCTACATGGCAAAGGCACATGCCACTGCGGTAATCTGAAAATGCAGATGAGCCCATGCACAGAGTGTACCTGGGAGCCTTATGTGGGTGGCGGAAATACACACAGCAACCTACATATGACATTTAACTTTTAACTTTCATTTCGGTGGTGCATTTTCTACTACATCTACTATGGCCTTATGTGAAAGTGAAATAGATCTATTGGGCACATTTACAGTGGCACTGAATATCACCGGTGCATACCATTAAAAAATTCCAAGGTGACAATGCAGAAAAAACAACATATGTGGATATCCTGATCCTGGTCCAAGTTTGAATAAATAATTTTTCAGTGCACATTTATTGTGTCCTGCATTTATACAGATGTTGAGGATGGAGCTGAACACATAACTATGTCTGTGTTAATCTGGCAACTGTGTGTTTTCAGCAGAACACACAAACACAAAGGAACTAATATATGGCAAGAAGGTTAACATTTGTATCTGCATACAATTAACAAGGAACATACATTTATTTATAAAGTGAACTAGCAGGGGAAGGGCCATAGATTATACACCTACCAACTACTCAGCATCCAGTCAATCCGAGTAGAGCTAGGAGTGACAGCATGGAACATACAAGTGGCCCTTTTAAGATTTTGGAAAAGATAGGGATCTGAGGAAGTCGCAAAAGTGTCACAATGGTGTAAAAAGGAGATTTTGCATAGCAATTTACATTGGGCCAAGGGGATTAGAATGAAATTGGGCATGATATGTAAAAATCTAAAAGTAAAATTTGACCAGGCTACACTGTCGGTTGAAGCTTCAAATGGGGAGCTTAGAACGGCAGGAAGAGAAGTATCGAGGCAAAATGACATGATATTCCTGGGAAAGAAAGTATCAGCCCACTATATGATGAATAGCTGGGAGAATGATATGTGGTACCCTTACTTGGATACACTACCAAATACTGGACTAAGAGCTGAAGTGCTCAGGTGGAGAATAGGGGTAAACCATTGGGCATCTCATGGAAATAGAAAAGCAGAAATGGTACAACCCGTCGGTAAATGTCGCTGTGGATTAGGTACCAAAGGCGACAATTTCCATATTTTATTAGACTGTCAAAAATTTGTGTCACAGCGGAAATTGTTTTTACGACCTATGTTTTTTAAATATGGTACCACTGAGCGCCTGTTAGCAATTAATCTATGTACTGACATGCCAAATCTTGATGTAGTAATCGCCATGGCAAAATATTTGAAGGCGATAAAAATGACCGTGTTGGAATAAATAAGATTGGATAGAAATTGGCGTGGAAAATGCTTAAAGTACATTATTCTTAGGCTGTAACACTATCTTTATGGTGTTGTTTACTGTAACTCTAGGAGTACTGTTATAGGAATTTTTAAGTTGCGGGAGGGAGGTAGGATCTCCCCTTTTGAAGGTATCGCTTTTTTAAAAGTGGCATTGAAATTGTTGTATATGTTTTAAATTATTTATTGTAATATGCATTATGTTGTTTAGAGACCAATGGTCTAATAAACGTACTTTTACTACTACTACTCAGCATTGGGTGGGTAAGTAATTTGCCATAACTGCAAACAAACACCATCTTGGTTGCCTGTCAAACGTTTGCCCCAGTGATTATAGGTATGACTAACACTGCCATCAGCAACTGAATTGAACACACTTGGGCTCCGAATCACTTTTCACAAAACCAACCACTTTGTGGAGACTGGCATACCCATATGATGTTAGTGCACAGCAAGCCCGTTCTAGGATCCATGGCCATATAGTGATGGTTTCAGCCTTAGACGGAAGGTTTTCTTGCATGTGTAGATCCATTCCTGCATTATAGGTGCACTTAAACCACTCATCGAGGGTGTAGCCCAGAGTACTGCAATACTCATTATGCCTTGATGGCCCAATGCTCGACATGTGTGATGAAAAAAACTGAAATTGGCTCTGCTGTCACCACAGTCTGCAATGCACACACATTGCCAAAGGAGTCCTTGAATTTCCTAAGAATCTGAATCCACTTACCAGCAAATTAAAACAAAGGCCCAGCTGGGCCTTCAGTCTTCAGAGCACTGTTAATGGATAACGAGCAGCCTGAATCACTAACATGCTCTTTATTTAATATAAATTCTGGTGCCTCTCGTGTTTTTTCGGATGGAAGAGCTTAAGCCAGTAGGTTTCCGAGGTGGTTAGTGATACACTGCAAAGGTAATTCAGATCACATGTATGCAATGTTTAATATTTATTGCATCTTAATAATTTCGTGTTATAGTGAATCTAGATAGCTCTTCTTTCATTTCGAGGGAAGGACATTTTGCTGGTAGTAAAACCAAAAAGTATTACTAATATTTAGAATTTCAATCCTTCACTATTTTTTGCAGCCGGACCAACAGTTGTTAATGTGTTTTTAAAGTGCGAGAATACCGTGAGGCATCCTGGCGCGAATGTCAATATCCCTTTCTAGAAAAACCCTGAAAGGTCTGCAGGTTGTGAGTTTAATCAAGATCATTGTTAGACTATTTGGCTGAAAAGATAGGTTTTCAAATCCTTCCTAAATTTTTGACTGTGCCCTGAGATGAAGCGGGAGGGAATACCACAATTTAGAGGAGGAATAAGAGAAGCCCCCCCCCCCCTTGTGATCTTTAAATTCCAGGGACAGGATTGAAGGGAACGCGAGGGCGTGTACCACTTCTTGTCCAACAGGCAGCCAATGCAGGTCTATGACTGTGTTGGATGCGGAACAGAATTTGGGGAGATTATTAAAGACTCTGGCAATCGCATTCTGATTGGTTTCTAGTTTATTCAGAACGTGAGCCTGAGCGCCAAAACAAAGTCCATTGCAGTAGTCTAACTTGGAAATGACAAGAGCTACTATAACTGTTTTTCTGGGATCCAGAGTGATAAAAGGTAGGATATTCTTAAGGTTTTTTGGCATCAGGAAACAGGAAGAGGTAACCAGTTTGGAGTGGTCAAGGAAAGTAAGATTAGAGTACAAAATGACAAGCCAGATTTTTGGCCTTTTTAACTGGACAGGGGAGGGGTCCAAGGGTTGACGGCTGAGTTCCAGAAAGAGTGGCCTCTGCCAAATAATAGGACTTCTGTCTTGTCAGAATTTATTTTTAAGAAGTTCTTTTGTATCCAGGAAACAATCATCATCATACAAGATCTAAAATCTTTGGCCACTTTATTGGGGTCAGTGGACACTGGTACCACTATTTGGGTGTCATCGGCATAAGCTACAACCAAGAACCTGAAAAAGCGCACCAATCTGACCAAGGGAGTGATGTAAGCATTAAATAATGTAGGGTAGAGTGAGGGTCCATACGGGACCTTACATGTTAGTGAAAAGAGATTCTTTAATAAAGGCAAGATAGATGCATTTTTCCAGACCTCAGGGAAAATGCCTGACTCAAGTGCCATGTTGACTAAAGGCATGAGGCAGGTAGAAAGGGCGGCTGAGACCAGATATAGCACCTGCGGAGGACATGGGTCTCCAGGGGCTCCCGACTTAGTGGGGATAATCAAGTTAGAAACTGTCACCTCATAAAAAGTTGAAAAGGGTCTCACTGTAAAAGGGAAAGGGCTGACATCGGTTCCCAGGTTCTCATCCTCTTTGGCAGCCCTTGTATCGGGATGTAGGCAGTTGGGGGTTGTCATAAAGTCCTTGTAAATATAGTTAACTTTAGAAAAATCAAATTGAGCCACTTTGTTACCGAACTTTTGGCTGGGGGCTGCTGCCTTGGTGTTGCCCGAGGATGAAAGTAATTTTATTGTTTTAAACAGTTCTTTAGAGGAGTTTTCAGCTGCTCTAATTTTTTCAATGAAGAATGTATGTTATGTATGTTTGGTTGTCTGAATTAACATTTGATAGTTATTTAACACCTTCGCCGCAGGGCTAATTCCCCTGCGGTGATGGGGGGAGGGGGGCGCATGCAGCGCCAAAGTGCGTGTGACAAGCTCGGCTCGTCACGCTGCACGGTGGCGCTGTGGTCATGACGAGCTGAGCTCATCATGAGCACACGGCAACCGTGCCTAATGACGAGCTGAGCTCATCATGAGCGCAGAAGTGGTTAACATCATTTTGTACTTTGTTTTTTCTTCAAAGCTGTAGGATTTTCTCCAGATCTGTTCTTGAATTTTACAGTTCTTTTAGTAGTCCCTGAGCTCTGGCAAGTCCCAGGGAGTGGAGGGGCGGATGATGATTTATTTTAGTTTTAAGTGGTGTTACCTGAGTTACCGCAGCTTTTACCCAGGCCTCATATCAAACTGCTCCCAGATCAATATTATTATCCAGTACAGGTTTAGAGCTGCGGAGTAGGTGGCTTAGAACCATATGTTTTTCCATTCCCAGTTATTTACTTTAGTAGACACTTTAGAAGAGGAGGAACTGTCAAATGGTCCAAACAGTTTAAGCACATTAGCCTTATGGTCCATCCACGCCAATGGAATAATACTTTTAACCGAAAACTCGATATTATTAGAGAAAATACCATCAAGAATGTGGTTAATCTTGTGCGTGGGTGTTTTGACCTGTTGAACTAGGTCAAAGCTCAGAAGATTATCAATTAAGAGCTTACTATTTTTGTCACTAGTACATTGTAGGTGAAAATTAAATCACCTACAAGTCATGAAATTAGGATAGTCTATACATGATTCCATAAAACCTAATAAGATTGGATAAATTGTTTCTTCGGGCCTGTTGAGTGATAAATCAAGAAGACATTAAAGGAAAAGGCATTGTGTATCTTTAAGTGAAACAGAAGAGCATTGCTATTTTAAAAGAGCAAGGGGTTGATAATTGACCTTAACATGGTTGCGGTGAACAATAGCAATTCCACGGCCCCTTTTGTGTAATCTATCCAGTCTAACAACTGAGTATCCATATGGGATACTGGCTTTAAATTAAGGGTCAGAGGCATCGTCTGCCCAGGTCTCGGTTAAAGAGGGAGAAATCAGGATTTAAGGATTCCATCAAGCCGGTGAAATCTATGTGATGTTTAATAAAGTAGAGGATGTTTTATGAGGAGATATTTAAGCTCAGTCTTTACTCCAGACTCTGTACACTGCAAACCGACGGTGGACTGACCACTAGCTCCAGATTGATTACTTGCGGACTGCTTTCGACCTAGTGCCCCGTGGTTGCCTGTGGAAGGTATTGTCCGATCTGGGAATGCCCACTTATCTTCTTTCCCTACTGACGAAACTCCACTCTGAGAATTTTGCGCAGGTGAGGTGGGGAAAGCAGGGTCAAAAGACCGATAGAATCTCAGTGAACAGGGGCGTCCGCCAGGGATGTGTCCTTGCCCCCACTCTGTTCTCATTGTATGTGAACGGAGTGGTGGAGCACCTTTTGAAACACCCTGCTGATGCACCATCCCTGGCGGGCAGGAGAATACCTACCTTATTATTTGCTGATGACACCCTCCTGATTTAAAAATCGCCGATGGGTTTACAGAACCTCCTCAATAGTTTTCAATTCTTTTGCGTGAATAGGGGGTTAAAAATTAATACAGAAAAGACCAAATACTTGGTCCTGAACCCCCCGAAAAAGCTTGGTCGGGCACCCGTATTAAATTCGGTACCCTTGGAAAGGGTAAAGGAGTTCGACTATCTAGGCCTCCATCTTAGTGACACTATGCGGTGGGACTCCCATATCCAAAAGATGTTATTGAGTCACAAAAGGGTGGTGGGGGCCCTTCTCAAGGAACAGCGGTCATCTTCCTTCAAGCCCATTGCCCCTGTGTTGGATATATATATGGCGAGAGGTGTCAGTGCGGCTCTCTACGGGGCAGAGCTTTGGGGTTCCTCGAATGCTGACCAGTTAGCCTCCTCCGAGAATAAATTCCTGAAGGATCTGATGGTCCTTCCACAGAGTACCCCCACATTGCCCTTGCTTTTGGATATGGGTTGCCGCCCAATTAAAGATCAGGCAAAATTGCGCCCCCTTCTACTCCGGGCCCGCCTATGGAGTGTCCCTGAACTTTCCAGTTATGCGGAACGGGCTGAAGGAGGTTCTATCGCTGCCCAGCTGGTCAAAAATAAGATGGCTGAGGGACATCAAATTCCTGCTTGGGGAGTTGGGACTAGGGGAGGCTTGGCAGGCTAGAACTGCCCCTCCCCCAAGTCTGTCTAGAAGAGAGTCTACTGGAATTGGGTAGCGGATAGGAGAATCACTGATCCCAACCTATGTAGATCCTCCCGCAAATTTATTCTGGTGAAGGAAGTGGCCCTCCAAGAACCCTATCTCGACTTAATTTTGAAACCAAGAGATATTGCTTTGTACTTCAAATTCAGAATAGGAGTACTTCCAGTGGGGGAACTGACCGCGCCCTGGAAAATCCCTGCCCAAACTACTCCCTTTTGCTCTTTTTGCGCACCCAGAACTGAGTCGGTGGCTCACTTTTTATTTGAATGCCCTGCCTATAAAGTCCCCCGATCTAGGTGGCTGAAACCCCTGTGCAAGGAGCTGGGCACCAGAAACTTTATTGAGACCTTGCGCATTTTGAAGTCCGATACCCGCCCCTTGTTTGTATGCGGTATGGCAAAGTTTCTAGGTTGGGCATGGGTGATCAGGTCAAAAAGGCTTAATGAAATTATTTAATTTTGGTCATTATGTTAGACTGTTTTAGGTAATTTATTGATGCCATTTTATTCACATTTAGTTACGCTTGTTCGCATATGGCTGGCTTTTTATCCTTTTTATCCTGTTGTATGTACTGCTTTTAAAGATATGTTTTTATCAAAATAAAGCCTATTTGACTGACAGATTACTAGCAAGAGTAATTTACATGGAAAATTTGCAATTAATACAACAGAAATGAGTGACTCAGAACCTAAATTCGCAGGCATGCAAGCATGGGATTTACCCGTGTTGCCTATGGCAAGAGGTTTGGTTGTGGGATAGGTTTGGAGGGACAAAAGGCCAAGAGTCCTGGTGCTTGGTGCTGTCTGGCCGCAGATGGGTTGCCTTTGGCACGCCAGTGGCACGCCCACATTGCAGAAGAGCATCAGAGCCACTTAAGAAGGCTGTGAAGAGAAGGCATGTCAGGGGAGGTGCCACTGTGAGAGTACTTGCTAGAGCGTCTTCACTAAAAAGAGTGTGATGAAAAACAAAAACAAACGTGAGTCCAGAAACCCCTTTCTGGCCACGCAGGCTCCACTGCACTGCCAGAACACTGGCAAAAGAAAATTTACTAAAATAACAGTGAGAAATACATACAATTCTTAAACTAAAAAAAAAGGCAGGGTGTGTCTATTGTGGCAGTTTAATAACTAGCGGGAGCCAGGCATCTCCCAATATGACCGATAAGACCTACAAAGATATGAAATTCACTGCTCCTTGCAGAGCTTCAGAAGGGTGAAATTTTCCTCAAAAAAGGAGAACATTAAGGAATTATTTGATTGCCATTCTGGGAAGAGGTATCCCCTCAGGCAGAACATTTGCAATCTGGTTCAATTCCCTGGGTGTTGTGGGACAGGAAGTATCTGACTGACCACTGGTCAGAGTGTATACCTGAAGCTGAGGCATGGGAAATGTACACTTATGGAGGAACTTTGCAAAGACTAGAGGGACATTGCCAGTCTAATCCAAGTGTTATTTTATTACGCCATAGGTTCTCTACATGGTATCAACAGGCTCAAACGCCTGTTGAGGCTTCTCTGATTGCCTTATGTGTATTGGTTGATTGTGAACTTGAAGGGTTTGTTATTCAAATGATAATGCATCGCTAAGCAAAAAAACTTCAAAAGTGATGGTTGTTAAGCCAAAATAAAACTTTAGCCAGTTAATTGCCATTTTCAAAGGTCTGGACAAATTCATGGATGATTCAAAAGCTCTTAATTTATGGGGCAGATTTCCTAACTTGAAAGTTGCTGCGCTACGCTGTGTGAAAGAGATAGAGCAGAAAAGCACCATATTTACTGAGATATGGTGCTGATTTCCTCTTCCTCTGTGCTGGTGGACATTGCGCTTCCATGCACCAACACACACACCCTTGCATCAAAGTGCAAAGGTGAGTGCATTCTGTCGTACATAGGTTTTGTACTAGAAGGGGATCCTTCCAGACCAAAAACTATGCTTTAATACTTTTATTTCTTTGTATGTGTGCTGTACGATGCAGCGCACATGCAAATTTGGATACATGTGGAGAGTTTTATTTTGCTCCTCTCTACTAATCTTCAATACATGGATCAATCGCCACTAGAGCATGGAGGCATATGTATACAGCTATGGGTCTGAATACTATTCAATTACACAACTACCAATATATACAAGCACAGAGCGTTTGCAACCCTCGAAACAAGCTGCAATATAAATTATAGGTTTTAGACTATAAATGCAAGGAGTACAATGATGCTGAGCTTGCTTGCTCTTGTTCTCAGATTCTATTTCCCGTGAATGCTGTAATTGAATTAGATATTCCATTATTATAGGGGCAATGTAAGTGCTATTTTAAAAATGTGACTATGTTGCAGGCAAAACTTGCCCAGTAACCATTATTAAGTAATTTTACAAGAAACACCTAGCATGCAGAAAAAGAACTAGAAACAAAAGTGATATGGTGCAGTCAGTGCTGGTGGCATTATAGCCCTTTTTAGTTCTCGCTTAGCGAAAGCAGCGCATGCGCTGCCCTCGCCATTGCGAGTACCTTTTGGGCTCTCATGCACCTGCCTGCAATGGACAAAGATGGCTGCTCTTGCCATTTGTCCATTGCATACAGCATGCGCATGTCCGTAGTGACTGTGGACAGTCCCACACCATCTTGCGAAGCTTTTGTTGTCATAGCAACGAAAATGCCGCTTCACGTGTGCTCTTAGTTAGGTTGGCCTTCGCGCGATCACTTTTCGCGATCGCTCTCGCTTTCAAGGGCAGCTTGTGGGCTTGTGCTTGTTGCTGGGGTGATGGTGACTCCTCTGGCTTCTGTTTTTCTGCTGGGCTCGCCTCCGGGGGAGGGGGCCAGGCTGCGGCACTTCCTGGCGGAATTGGCAACGTCCGTATGCTGTCAGCTGCTGTTGAGCGGCCGGTGCCAGGGGAGGTGGCCGGTGCCTCCGGGATCTTTAGATTGCTTTTCTGCCCTGAAGATACGCCCTAAGGTTGAGAACGTAGGTTGGAGCTTCCACAAACCAGATCTACGAATGTGAGTCACTTTTCAACTCATTTGCCTAAGACACTAAAACCGCGCATGAGAATGAATTCAACAGTATTCCCAAAACGGGCCTGCTGTATAAAGAACGCGGCCAATTTGAATGGTCGGTGATCTTGCAAAGCTCTTGTGATGGCTGCCCGTGGCACAACGGCGGAGGCAGGGTAGCAGCAAACAAACACCATACCGTTCAATCCTTTACCGAAAACATAAAAGCCACTCTGAGCCCGGGGAATGGCAGGAATGCAAGAATTTTATTAGTACATGGAATCTAGTTCCGTAACACGCACGCCACGTTTTTGCGCGTGTCTTTGCATTCAAGGATAACCTACCTCGGCAGCACCTGTGCTCCTCGCATTCTGCTCTATTGTTGAGTGATGATGCTTGCTTCTGCATGGAAAGGGGTGATGGGTGCTTGATTGTCAGCTCATAATAAAGGAATCCAACTTACAGACAGGTCTCGAAGAGAGCGGGCCACAGCAGTACAAGTCTCTCCTGCTCCACACATACAGCTGCCAAACCCTTGTTCCTTGAGTATTCCTGTGGGGCCAGGAGGGGGCGCTTCAGAAGAGACTTAGGGCCAGATGTAGGAGCCAAAATACCGGTCGGTAACGGCCCTCAGATGTAGGGGCATATATTTTACAGATTCGGTAAATTTACTGATTCTGTAAAATACCGAATCGGTATTTTTACCGATTCGGTATTTCCAAATGTAGGTGGCACTCCTGAGAGTGCCACAGGCCTTACAGATTCGGTATTTTACCACCCAATCCAATTGGGTGGTAAAATACCGAATCCAGGTGTGCATGCACATGTGTGCATGCACACCTATGCCATGTGACAGACAGACATGCCCTTAGGGCATGTCTGTGTGCCACATGGCACACATACCTGTATTTAGGGTGCTAGAGGGTGTCAAAGTGACACCCCCTGCACCCTTGCAGAAATCGGTATTTACCGAATGCCCATTGATTCCTATGGGCTTCAAGGCCCATAGGAATCAATGGGCATTACCGAATCGGTAAATACCGATTCTTACAGATTCGGTAATTTTGAAAAGAAATTTACCTACATCTCAGTACTTTTATTTTACTGATTCATAAATACCGAATCGGTAAAATTCGGTATTTATGAATCGGTAAAATAGAATTACCTACATCAGGCCCTAGGACCCTGGGGCCCTGATGACTTGCCCCACTACACAAATGTCTCAATGCCACCTACATAACAAACTGAAAACTGTGCAGGACCAGCCATGCTTAATTTGTAAAAATGATTATTAGTGGCCAAAAGTTTTTTCTGAGGTAAACGTCACGAGCGAGTCGAATGCTTGGGGGTTGACAATATATTCTGATTCCATTTCATGCCTCTTCCTTCCACCACCTTCCACATCCTGTGATTGTCCTTCATCCCACCCTTGTAGGTCCAGCGATTCTGGCCAAATCAAACTCAAACCTGCTTCCCCAGGCCAAAGCTGTCAGCTCTGGCCATTATGCCACATCTCCCTAAAAAAAACCATACAGCGTTCTAACTGGGGATAGGTACCTTAAACACCATAGCAATCTTGTGTGCCCGTGTAAGTGAAAAAAAGAAAGTGCGTGTGAGAAACGGGAGCAGAGAAAGAATTAGAGAAAAAAGGAGTTACAGTGAAACCGGAGAGTACTTGTCTAACAAGCATTTTAAAATGCAATAGGTCTCGCCTATGATTAAGTTAAAGCCAATTGCTTTGCTAATGGTATTGTATAGCAAAGCAAATGGCTTTAACTTAATAAAAGGCGAGACCTATTGCATTTTCAATGCTTGTTAGACAAGTAACCTCCGGTTTCACTGTAACTCTTGCTTGTTAATCTATAGTTACGCCCCTTAATACCTTTCTTTTAAGAGCTCCCTGGAACACGGCTGATTCCACTGTGACCTTTAGGAGTCAGGGTGAACCCAGTAATGAAGCATGACACTACTAGAGTGTGTAGGGTTATTTAAAGAAAAGGAATCTTTTCCTTTCCAGCGCCTTGTGACAAGTCTACTTAGGGTGACCACTCCACCTTCATGCCACTTTGTCATGACACTAGGTGGGATACCTATACGTGTTTGTGTACCCTGCAGTATTGCTGCACAAATCCTCTCACTTTGAAGTCAGAAAAAGAAAAGTAACAAGCATTAAACATGCAATAAGTCTCACCTTTCATTAAGTTAAAGCCATTTGCTTTGCTATACAATACCATTAGCAAAGCAAATGGCTTTAACGTAATCAAAGGCGAGACCTATTGCATTGTCAATGCTCGTTCTGTTATGGGTTTGGCACAACATGGACAGCGGAGGTGATGGCAGAGGGGGGAAAGCACCATGTGGGACAGAGGGAGGAGGGCGGAAGGGACCTAGATACACCACAGACAGCAAGAGAATGGCAGGAGTAAGCAACAGACAAGTGGGAAGGGGTGGGAGGGATGCGAAAAGCAACACAAGGCAGGAATAGGAAAAGCAACAAAATGCAGGAGGGGGATGGGAAGGTCTAAGCTACAGCTAGAACATGGGAGGGGGAGGGTCAAGCAACAGCGATAGGGCAACCACGAACAACAGACCAAGCAATGACAATGGCAAACAACAAAAAGAATAAATAGTATCTCCCAAAGCATGAGCAGTGGAAGCACACGCAGTCGAACAAGGGAGTGGTTCTTGGGCCATGCTCCAGGTGTTGGAACAATACACAAAGTGGAAGTGAAGCTGACACACACTGCTCAAGTAAATGAGAATGAAGATGAAGCCAACCAATGGTAGACCCCTGTCAGCTAACACAATGTCTCACAAGTGACAGAGCCTGCACTTATCAGGCTAGATCTAAAAAGTGATTTTGTCAGGATTGCACACAGTGAAAACACTTTTTATCTCGGATATTCTGTGGCATCAAAGGACTCAGTAAAATACTTCTTTTCAGAAGAAGGAAGACCTGAGTATTAAATGCTGCATTCTTACTGTGGACAGCATCTTCTATGAATTGTAACAAACAAGATTTTCAATGTTAAACATTAAATAAACGCCAGCATTGAAAAATTGGCTAAGTGTAATATGAGTTCCAAAATACAGAAAGCACAATTATTATCGGAAAGTTACAGATTTTATCATCTGGTAGCAGACTGGCCTATGTGATATGAGTGATACTTCTAAAAAAAAAGAACAGGAAAGGAGCAGAGTGGGACACATGTCACTCAGGCAGAACCTGTGGGGTCATTTGGATATCTGGATGGATAAATCAGAGTTAGTAATATGTCAGCAGATATACAACTCAGGCAAATTATCCCTGGCCTTACACCTCACAAAAGCCAGGAGAGTCGAGGGCCAGCCAAGATGTCAAGCAGAGTCTGGGCAGTTTCCCGACAGGTGAGAGGCCACTCTGAAATGGGATAAGTCACTTTCCAGGCTGATCCTGGGCTATTTCCTGAAAGGTATTGGTCTCTATAATGCCTATGGTGAGACTTTGTAAAACCAGTATGGGGCAGAGTTGAGGCCAGAATCAGTCCAAGGCCGGGCAAAGTGATTTTCTAATCCTGAGGTGTCTCTTAAAGGTCGGTGTCTAGGGAAAAGATGGAGCCTATCAGAAGTCATTGAGTGTCTGACAAATAAGTGACCCTGCCTCACTGTCTCCCAATCAATCTCCAAAGTTCCTCATAGGATTGCACTACTTGTGGTTCAGAATGAGGTTCTCAGAAATGAGGAAGCATGTCCAAAAGCATGGCCTAGCTGTTACCACTAATGCATCAGATGCACTGGCACCAGAGCCAAGGAGAAGAGGGGGTCTATTGCACCCCAGATATGGTGTTGTTAACTTCCTGATGTGGGAACAGTGGAGCCCCATTTCTATGCTTGAACTACGGTCAATAAGAACCTTACTAAACCTCAGGCAAAAATGCATATAAGAAGTGCCACGTTAATCCATCAGACCCTGTAATTACTATTATGTCAAGAATTAAACGTTTCAGCCATGACCAGAAAAAGAAAGTTACCGAAAAATGATAATTTGGTAGACATCTGGGTTACTCCAATATTGGCAGAGACCCAAAGATTAGGAGCTTGGAACAATTTATAATTTAATTTTTACCACAAAATGTTTTTTCTCTGCAAAGGGTTCCTATGTGCCATAATCTCCCATTTCTGGCCACAGGTAGAAGCAGAAATTAGGCTTGTCACTGGCGATTGGAGGGCATGATGGCCCTGCTCTTCAATGTACTCACTGACATGAAACAAAAGCTCTGAGCTTGCTCTCCACCTCCTCCGTCTCCCACAAGAAGTTAAAAAGCAAGCCTATTGAGTGACAAAGTTTGATGTAGCTTGAAGATCATGTTTTCTAAAATGCTTTTACCACCCACATAAAAATCTTCAGGGACAAAAAAGGGACATAAAAAATGACGTTCATACACTGTGTTGTGTAGATCATAACGGATCTCCTTGGGCTCCAACTGGTGTAAAAAAAGAAAAGAAACAGTGTGGGAGGAGGGCCTTAGAGTCAGAAGGGGCAACAATCAATGGGGCTGGAGGAACCAGGTCAACAAACGAGTGGGAGGGATGGACAGCAAGCAAAAGGACAGGAGGGGTGCTGGCAACAAGCAACAGAGCGGGAGGAAAGGTGGCGAAAAAATCCACTCACACAGCAGTCAGTTTATAAAGGCTATGAACCCCTGCACTATTTTGTAAAACAAGCCTGCCTGAAATGCGTGCAGCCACGAAGGTGTTTTTTATTTATAAATAATAATGACTGAGTAAGAAAGAAATACCAGCATAGCAGGAAGCTTGCAGTGAGGTGAATAAAGCCCCCTCTGATGTGCATCAACCCTGATGAACAATGAAGCACATTTGCATTTACGTAATGGCTTGTAAATAACTGGGTCTCTGCAAGCGTTGTAATTCTATCATAATAATAATATCAAAAGCATGCCTGAAAAAAACAGGAAGCGCAGTGCAGCCGAGGTGCACACTGGAGAGCAAGAACACTAGAACCCAGACCTTTGTTGGCATCAAGAGAGCAGCCTCACAAGGAAGTTCGGTGGCTGAAAAGGAGCACTTGGGCCTTAGGACACTGATAAGAGCAAATACACGTGGAACAACAGGAAATAGTGCGTGACAGCCAATAGAAACAGAGGAACAGTAAGTGGAACGCACACAAATGAATACAAAGTAAGGCCAGGATGTAGACCCCTTTTAGATTTATTTTAAATACAGTAGATTTCCCAAGCAAAACCTAAAAAGTATATGCTTTTTTTGTATTGTTACTGCGGTGGGACAGGCAACATGACCCGCTCCGAGTCTTGACCTCTTGTGAGTCATGGTCCTTCCTCACACTCAACAATGGTCGTAAATAGTAGTTTACACTCCATACTATACATGTTATGTGAGGGAAAGGCCATGGCACTTTAAAAGCTTCTGTACAGTCCAGTAAAAGTTAAGGACATCAAGGATTTTGGCAAAAATGATGCCAGTCCGCATTTGGCTAATTATATTTTGTTGGAAACACTTGCATCAGTTTTATAGTACTTTAGTAAAGTACATGAATATATATCCAACTATTGTTTGGTAACAGTTCAGGCCTGAAGATTGTGTTACGAGCTTTATGAAGCACACCATGTCTAGCTTACTATTGAAACCGATCTCCCCCACACACATTGGGCCTCATTTATGAGGCCTTGCGTCAGTTTTGCGCTGCTGTTGCGTCACTTTTTGTGACGCATTGGCAGCGTAAAACATGCCTCCAGTTGCGCACTATTTACAAAGTGACGCATCTAAGCAGATGCGTCACTTTGTAAACCCCTGCGCTACATTATACATGCGTCAGGTATAATGTATGCAGGGGGGGCGTTCCCCCGCAAAAAGCCTCGTAGAAGTGACGCAGTGAAATCTATGAGATTTCACTGCATCACTTCTAGGACGCCGTTGCGTCAAAATCTTGCGCCTGCCTCACAGCAGGCGTAAGACTGACGCAAGCCCTTTCACATGGGGCTTGCCCCATGTGAAAGGATGCATTGCTGGAGTTGCGTCACTTTTGTGACACACTCCAGCAATGCGTCCCTTTTGCGCTTACAGATATGTCAGAAATACTGACGTATCTGTAACTCCTTGCGACATGATGCGTCATACTGTAAATATGACGCATCAGGTATGTCGCAAGGAGGGCGCACTGAGAAGTGACGCATCGCTGCTTTCACGCAGCGATGCGTCATTTCTCATAAATGAGGCCCATTGTATTTTGGTTGCCCACATACACCCATTTAGAACATTATTCGGCAAACAAAGTGAACATTCCATGTTGACATAGATGCTGGGGCCAATTTATTGATTTGCTCACAACAGACAGATCAGCTGGAGGGTCTTTTTTTATTCATTCCTGCTCCATAACACACAAGCTGAATTCAATTCACCTTGGATAAGCAACTGAAATATAAGGAGCCTTGGCTAGCTATGGCCAGCAATCTGGAGCCAGTGCTGGCTCACTTGGAGATATTGGGTAGTTGGCTTACTACAGACATAAAGTAACTGTTGTCATGGCCTTTGACCCCTCAGATTCAGCTTGTGTTATGTCTCATATACGAAAGTAGTGAAAGGGCCAACGCTGCCATAAGCACAGCTTTCCATGTCTTGTGTCTTGCTGGTACAAAAGAGAGAAAGAATCTGTAAATCTTGCATGCAGAACAAGGTGGGTGTGTTTCTCTGTGCTAGAATCACCCTACATCCATTGCTTGTAGTAGAAAACAACACACCACTCGTAACATTGAGGGGAGTGAATGCTTGGTGCAGTCTTTCATCAAAAGCTGCTGAAGATAAACTTGGTAGCTAAGCTCAGAAAGCATGGGTTTGGCGTGGGAGGGAGAAGATGTGTCTTAGCGGCTGGAGTTCCTGCCTTTGGATCTAGCTCTAGTTTCTAAAGGCCAGGTTTGAATCCTGGCCTCATCACTGGATTTAACATTTCGTGATTCTAGGCAATGCGTCCTGTGTAACTATAAACTGCATTTGTGTAATTTCAACTTGATGTACATGAAGTTTATTCCCCGGCCCTTCGCACATAATAGTACAGTGCTTCTTTTCATAGCAGCTAGTGTTTGTGCTATATAAATAAGTAAACATGCACACTCACACACATAAACATAGGGGGTGGGAAGCAGGGTCTATCTTTGAGTTTAGCAGCAGACTTCAGAGACCTAGTAGCCGCACATTATCAGCCACTTCTCGTAATTTCTGAGTCTGATTTCCAAATGAATGTGTTTGTTCGTGAGCACACACAGAATCCAAATGTTCAACAGTCTCAGGAACCTCGTCTTATCAAGGAATGCTACATTTGTATATAGTGACAAGAAGCCTCGACAACCAGTTCAGTTTTGTGTTGAATTTTATGTTTAAATCAATGTTTTCACATATGGCTGCACGCAGCAGTTCGTGGGTGTAGGTTATGAGTGATGAAGGAAACTGCTGCGTGGCTGAAAGAAGGAGGAAGTGAAACTATCAATGGTTAACTCAGGAACAGAAAACTGCATTAAAAACGGATGACTGAACAAACAGGAAGTGCCATGCAGCCGAGGTGCAACCTGGAGAGCAGGAACACTAGAACGTTGACCCCTGTAGGCATCAATAAAGCAGTCTTACAAAGAATTTCGGTGGATGAAAAGGAGTACTTGGACCTTGGGACACTGATAAGAGCAAACATACGCGGAACAACAAGAAATAGTGTGTGACAGCCAAAAGAAACAGTTGAAGTGTGTGGTCATGGCTAATCATAAGTCAAAGAACTGGTAACGTTTGATGACTATGAATTATCTCAGTACATATTAATTTTCCTTTTTTCTGATAATTGGGGAGAAGTGTTATGTTACGGACATTATGTATATATTCCATAATACCCTTTCACGATGTTCACTATGTTTATTGTTGTATATTTGGTGGGTGACTACCTGGGTGCCGGACATAGATTTCCTGTTCCAGCCTCAGCTTGAATAATTTGTCTTCCTTTTCAGATTTATTGTGTCCCATCTTCATACTTTTCAACTGTTGTGAATTTTGGTGAGTAGAGACCATTCACATTGATATCTTTTATGACAATCAGCGCTTCTAATCTTCAACCTGTTTGGGATAAAGCCATCAATTGTGCAGCAGGTTCACTGACACCATGATCCAGGAATGTCATTAGCCTACTGCACCCCAATTATAGCTGATTTGTTTACCACCTAGGGATGGGAACCCATTTTACTTACTTGCATTAGGGCCTCTGGCAATCTTGCTACACCACTTAACCTTATACAGCCCTCAGTGGCCGAGATGCCTATCAAGAGACATGCAGTGTCTTAATTCTGAGAAGACCAACTGAGCCACTTATTCTTCAGAGGTCAATAAAATGAGTAATACTGAGTCGGTTAATAATATTTGGGATACTGTACACAATAAATCCATTTTAAGTCACAAGGAGTTCCCTGGCCATTGAGAAGATTCAAGCCGAAAACCACAGCACTCTCAGGTGCCTTGCAACATCCCTATAACATACATTAGAATATATTTTCTTTCTTTCTAGCTTACCCGTAGCGCATTGCTGCGATCTCAGAAGAAAGGAAATTTAAGGAAACTTGTTATGATAACATTCAATTTACATTGTGTCATTTTATTGAAACATATTTATTTTAATATGGAAAACATTTGAGAGTGTTGTTTTAATTCTGTTTATTTATTCGAGTGCTTGTGGATACACGTTATTTTTTGGTTTTCCGTCTGGTGCGTACACGAATAAATCAGAAGGTTTTCCGACGCGTGAGCTGGCCACATACAGTTGTCCATGTGAGAAGCACAGATTCTCCAAATCTAGTCCACACACTTGCAGCGATTGTCCTTGTGCTTTGTTGATGGTCATTGCGAAAGCGAGTCGCACCGTAAACTGTAAACGTTCAGTATTGCAAAGATTATGAGGGCCTTGTGTGGCCGGGGGGGGCCGATATTTAACAATTTATTTTTTTCTTTTTTTCATTTTGCCAGAAACCTTCGCGGGAGTGTACTCAATAACTTTTAACACATTTTTTATTTTTAAAAAAAAATCTTTTTTTTTAGCCAGAAACCTTCGCGGGAGTGTACTCAACAACTTCCCAAAGTTTCATGCCGATCAGATGAATGGTGTAGTAATGCATAAAGGACAAGCAGACATACTTTGGTTTTTATATATATTTATAGATAAGGCATGGGCATGCTAACACCCTTCCAGCAACTTTAAAAAAAATCCTTGTTCCTGTGGTTCTTCTTCTGGAAGGGATATTTTAATAACACAGCATTGTGCTTAAGTAGATTTACTGAAGAAGTTAGATCAATACAACCGACCCCTAGGCAGACCAGCATCAACTGTCCCACGTGGAATACCACAGTCCCCATGACAACAGTATTAGAATGCCATTACACACATCAGAATGGCATCAGTTCTAAAGCATTAACGTAATACAACATTCCCCCTCCATAAAAATAAAATAACAATGATATAAACTACATTTAGGCATTATGCAGAACATTATGATGACCATCTGGATCATACTGCATGTTTTAACAATATTTGTGCATCACTAGATCTGCCATTCAAGTCGAGATATTATAGCCCATGTATTGCATATATACTATAAACCTAATTACACAACTACAGACATTTAACTACCCACACACAAAGCCATCAAATTTCTTTGGTATCATTTTGGTACGGACACTTCGCCTTTCTTTCCCTTTGAAATCCTCAACAAAAGCTACTTCAGGCCACTTTGAATGATAGTCTATTAAGACTAAAGCAAATTTACTGTCAGGTGCCAAACACTCAAATGGTTCACAATTATCAATAGTACCCCTTACACAAGGTCTCACCCGGAACTTCACTGGAGTGATAGGTGTTTCTGACGCATTGTGGGATTTGTCACTGCAGACAGAAGGTTCACAATTCCGAAAATACCTCTCGATCTATTTGTCCATGCCTGATCACCAAAAATAACTTTGGACCTTTCTTTTCATCGCTGAAATGCCCCAGTTTACCTGGTGCAATAACTTCAAAAGCCTGTGGCGCAGGGTGATAGGCGCAACTAATCTACCACATCTCTTGACTATTCCTTCCACCACTGATAACTCATCCCACACAGGTAAGTACTCACTTAGTCATTCCCCCTCTTTCTGAGTTAATCTTTCCTGATTAGGTAGCTTGGCAACTGGCATATTTATAACTGCATCATTAGCTAAATTTCTTGACCACTCAACTTTTGATATTGCTCCTTTGCAAGTAAGACCTATTTCCGAAACCACCCAATCATCCTATTTGCTGCGTGAATCATCATCTAAGGGCAGCAAGACAAACAGTCTGCATTCACATTATTGTAACCAAGTACTTGTTAATTTATTTAATTTATTTATTTTTATTTGATGAGTTTTATATAGCACTGGCTTGACCCAGAGGTATCAGAGCGCTTTACATACGGAACAGTGGGTTGCAAGTTACAAACAAAAATTATTACATTTGTCACACAAAGTTACATGAATAGACAAGTGTAAATAGAGAGTAGCAAATAAGGACAACTGATAAAACAAAGTTAAAGCAGTAGTAGGCATTACAAGAGCATGGAGTAACAGAGGACAGTTTCAAAAGGGGTGAAGAGGGTAAGGGGGAAGAGTAAAAAGGGGTAAGGAAAGCAGATCAAGACAGGGAAATGAAAAGCGAAAAACTAACCGGTGTTTGGAACCGTAATCTCAGGAGCCCAGGACTCGGAGCCTGAAAAAGGAGAGAGGAGTGGGGGGGGCCTGGGGGGGGGGGGGTTAGAGTTAAATGAAAGTAAGGTTAAGAACAAGGAGCAGTCCAGCGGTAGAGGAAAACGTTTGAGGATTGCCAAGATGGAGTCCAGTGGGAAAGAGGAACGGACAAGGGTCGACAGGATGGAGGATCCAAGTTAAGGGAACCAACAAAAAACATCTCAAAATGGCGGAACACACACAAGTCAAGGCCCAACCCCCCCGCCCCCCTCCCGGGAGTGGGATGCCAGAGGGGGATGCCTCCAAAAGTGCTGAAGGAGGGCAGAGTGCTGGAGGAAGTCGAGCAAAAATGGTCCCTCTGAATGCACAGGCTCTGGGTCGGGGGGCAGTAGGGCTCTAGCTCTGAAGTAAATTCCTGCAATCTATGTAGCCATTTTGCTATGCGAGGTATGGCTCTTCCAGTGCCCTTCATGGTAACCAAGTCAATTAGTGGTCAATGATCGGTTCTCACCTCAAATTGTGTTCTCCCTACCAATGCCCTGAAGTATTGTACTTCTCATCAACATGCCAGGACCTCTTTTTCGATAACAGAGTCTGACCTTCCTCACCCTTCAATGTTTGTGATGCGAAGGCAGCAACTCTTTCACTCCCTTAATGTTCCTGCATTAGAACAGCGCCCAAACCATAATAACTTGCATCTGTTACAACAGTAGACTTCTTCTTTAGATCAAATGGCACCAGCACGTCGACATTCACTATTGCCTTCTTTATGGAGTGGAATTCTTGTTTGCATCCATCCATTCATACGTACCTTGCTATCTTCTTCAACAACATATGCAACAGGTGCCTTGACTGAAAAATGCTCCACAAATTTGAGTAATACTCCGCATGACTAAGTAGAGATTTTAACTGTTCCTTATCCTTATGTGATGGTACATTCTCTATTGCTTCAATTAGCTTTATATTTGGTTTGATCTCCAGATCTGATATAGTGTGTACTAAATACTCCACTTCTTCCCTTTAAATCTTGCATTTATTCAAATCCACCATTAATCCAGCTTTTTCCAACCTCTCCAGCACTCTCCTCAATACTACATTGTGATGTACTTTACTTTCACTCCACACCAAAATATCATCCTGAAACACCAACACCTTGGATAGTCCTTGCAACACATTCTGCATGACTCTCTGGAATGCGGTGAATGCCGAAGCTAATCCTCACTCTTCACTCCTCTTGTTACTGTGCCCTCTGCCAGGTGCCCCGGGACACCAAAGGTGGCCACCTACGAGGGCGGCCAACCTTAGTGCCAAGGATGGCAAACACCCTGAGCAGTCTAGTGGTTGGGGGGGACCAGTGGTCCCCCCGTGATGTCACTTCCTGTTAGGAGGGGGAGGGGATGGGCTATATAGCCCAGGGGGCGAGGGTCAAGCGCCCTCTTTGTTCTTGTGCAGCGGCGAGTTGACCCTCGCCCCCCTACCCCCAGGCTGACCCGGAATCGCGGGACGGAGAACTGCCCAGCGTTTTCTTTGAAGGTGAGTGCCCCCTGCTTGCCCACTTCTCGGGCGTGTTCTGCAGTCCCCCCTTTGGTGTGGTCCCGAGGCTGGGGGTCCCCGGGTCAGGGCGCGTGGTCGGGGCCTGGTGCTCTCCTCGTGCCCGCCCGGGAAGGACGGGGTGGGGGGGTGGTTTGTTTGGGGCCCCTTTTCCCCTACCGGCGACTTGGGTCACTGGATCGGGGTTGCCTCAGGATGCCTCGGGTGGGTCCCCCTCTCCCGGTGTGTGGGCTGGACGGGTAGCTCCGGAGGCAGAGGGACGCCCTGTTGCGGGGGGGGTCTCTAACTGGCTGCCTGCATGCCTCCCCCCCCATCTCTTGTTTCCGCTCAGCCTGGTCCCTTTGCCCCCGTTGCGGGCATCGATCGCGTGAGACGGAGGGGGAAGGGTTCCTTACCTTCTCATGTGCGCTCGGTGCCGCTCCCCGGCCGCCTTTTGCCCTTGCTGCCCCGGTGTAGGGCGGGGGGCAGGGGCGACGGCCTTCCTGTGCGGGGGGGCCTCAGTTGGTCCCGCCTGCGGTGGGGGCCCACGCGGCCTGCCCCGGTTCCCTCCTGGTGTGGGTCCTTCCCTGCGCCCGTCCTCGTGCCAGGTCCTGGGGAGCGGACCCCCTTCCCAAGGGCCGGGCTCCTCCGGGTGTCCTCCTTCCGGGGCCTCGTCCCCATGGCCGAGCCACGCTCGTTGCTGGTGGGCCCCCATCACTCCCTCCTCGGGATGCCTGGCCGCCGCGGCGGTAGCGGCTTGCGCATGCGCCCTCGATGCAGGCTCTCTCTCGCCTGGCCTGCCCCGCACCCTTCACTCGCCCTGGGCCCCGTTTGGGCACGCCCCTCGCCGTCATCTGCTCCTCTGAGTCGCTTCCCGCCTCATGCGCGACTCGCTGAACTCCCCCCCCCCTCGCACCTCCGCGTCTCGGGGGTGGGGGGTGGGGGGGCGATGTACAGCTGAATTTAAAAAAATTATATGTTTTGTCGCAAATTTGGAAATGATGTGCATGCGGTTTTAAGTACCTTTGCGGGATGTTTTGTCTCAAGGAGGAGAATAGTGGGTGGCCCATAAGTGGGATGCAGGGGGGGGGGGGTTTAAGTTCTTTTATTCTTCGTGTATTTGTGTGCTTTTTCTTTAAAATTTCGGCAGTGACTGTCTTTTTAGACACGCTTCTTGTTCAGGATGACCTAGTGCCATAGGGAGGGGAGCAGTGGGTGGGTTATGAGAGGGGGGGGGATTGATGTGTTGTTTTCTCTTTTGCAGGAGACCCCCTTACACTCGTTCGGTCAACATCTTTCACGCACAAGTGGCTCAGGTATAAGGGGCCTTCAGGGGGCTGTTTTCTCGCATGGGGGAAGTATCTAGGAAGGAGTTTAGGCCAACCTGTGGGATTGGGTAGGTTTTTCGGGGCTCGGCGGATGGGGGTAGGGGGGGTGAAGAATTAATGGTCTTGATCTTTTGATTCAGGTCACATCCAAGAGAGAATAGACGAATGGGACATTAAGGACGGAGCATGGGTAAGCAGGCTTGGCTTACTGTGGTCAGTAGGCGGCCTAGGAGGTTAACCATGGTGGGGCCGGTCTAAATTTATTTTTCTAATTTCAGAGAGAAGTCCCGGAAAACATACTCTCTGAAGGAGCACGCAAACAAGCGTGAGAACAGCAGTGCAGGAGTGGAGTTTGGCGGGTCCGGGGTGCCTCAAGCCTAAGTCCCTTGAATGGAGTAAGTAGGCGGGTCTAGGGTCTGGGTCGTTGTTGGGCCTCAGGAAGTCCGACCGTGCCACCCTAGTGCTTGGTCGTGTTCTCATTTTCTCTTCCTTCCTGCCCTTAGATTTTGAACCGATGCGCCATCGATTATGGAAAGCCAGGGATCCCCATCGCTATTCTCCCAGATGTCGCAGGTGGATGACTCGCTGCCCGATGCGAGCCAAGCAGCACAGTGGGCGGCCTTCATGCGGATGGCCAAGGGGAAGGGTCTGTCCTGGGCTAATGGGCTGATGAACGAGGTCGAAGGGGTCGAATCTGGGGTCATCTGCGACGCTCCTCTGTCCGAGTCCGACTTGCAGGAGGTTTGCCTGACTAGATTGTCCAAGAGGGCGAAGAAGCAAACGTCCAAAGAGTTCCCACTGGTCCCGCAAGCAGTCAAGAGCAAAACGGCGACCGCACACATCGAGCCCCCGCCCTCACACGTTTTGCCTTGTGTGTCACCAGTCGCTCCATCAACCAACAGCAGAACAGTGATCGCCCAAATCGAGCCCCCGCCCAGACACACTTTGCCTTTTGTGTCATCTCCCGCTACAGTGGACCTTGTCCCGGCCCCGCCCGTATATGCCACCCGGGAGGACCTTGGTTCTTTGTCAGATTCCCTGAAAGAATTCATGAGAGAGCTCATTGGAGCCAAGGTCCCTCCCGCCCCGACCGCCAGGTCGGCATGTATACCTGAGGACAATGGTGGGGGAGCAAAGGCAGCGGCCACAGTCTGGGGCGCTTCGCCAGCGGTTTCCCTGCCTTCCACTTCATCGCTCCTACAAGGACACAACACCCCGGCTGTCATGCCGAGCCCTCCTACGCCGCTGTCGAGCGGAAGCTTGGTGTCGTCCTCCCTTCTTCAGGCGCCTGCTCTTCCTGCACATCCGGCGCCAGCCATCGCAAGCGTGACGGCGATCCCCGTGGCCACGGGGGTGGTCACTCCCGCTCAGAACTCTGGTACGTCTGTGGCTCAAGCATTGGATAGTGGGGCGGTAGTAGCATCTTTGGCATATAATAACATTTCATCTGCAGGAAGCGCTGCTGGCTTAGTCGCCTTGGCAGCATCACCTCCCATCCCTGAGCCCTTAGTGAAGGCTGCACCCCTGTTGTCAGGTCACTGCGACTTGGCATGGCAAGTCCCTTTAGCGGCCAAAGAAATGATATGGAGGTGGGAATTGATTGATATATTCTCGCTACTGATGTTAGGTCAGGATGGGACTGATGTCAGGAAGGCGGGGGTGAAGGAGGAGGATAAAAAGACCAAATACCAGCAGTGGCCGGAAAAGACCATAGAAAATTGGCTTGATGCATTTTCTATCCTACAGGGGGTGATATTAGAGAAACACCCAGAACAGGCGAAGGCGCTCGTCCAGTACAGTACTCTGATAAGAAAAGAAGCCGCACGTTGGGGCGGTCAGGGCTGGGTGTCATATGACTTAGAGTTCCGGAGAAGGATGTCCTTGTGTCCTGAAATGAGATGGGACCAGAAAGAGGTCCAGCTGTGGCTAGACCACTTGGGTTCTAATCTGCTTCGCAATGGGGGGCCTTGGACAAAAAACATGGTAGTAAGGACTTCAGCACCTCCACGCAGCGTAGTGACCAGCAGCAGGATAAAGAGTCCTTTCGGGGGGGCTACAGGAATAGAGGGGGCAACAGAGAGTCTTTCAAGAGGTCTTCCTCAGCGATTTGCCACTCCTTTAACTCCGGTCATTGCCCCTGGGGGAAAAATTGCAAATTTGCCCATTCCTGCAACAAGTGTGGGGGCTCCCATGCAGCAGGATCTTGTACCAATCAGTCAGGGGGAGCTTCCAAGCCCTCAAAAGATTCAGGCAGCAAGCAATAACATCTTCACCATCCAGCCTCACTCTACCCACCCTCCCCCTGAGTTGCTCCCTGGCGTAGTTGCAGGCCTTACAGCAAGCGTTACTAAGGGGCCCTCGCCCGTGATCTTGAATAGGATGTTACCCCTCCTGAAAGAATATCCGCACTCACGTGACAGGCGACTGCTGCTAGAGGGTTTTAGCGAAGGCTTCAAGTTACCCTATGTGGGCTGTGAGGCCCCCAGAGAGGCCGAGAATTTAAGATCTGCAAGAGAGTTGCCACTTGTGCTCAAGTCCAAAGTAGCTAAGGAGAGACTGCTAGGTAGAGTAGCTGGCCCCTTTTCCAGCCCACCTTTAGAAAATGTTGTGGTATCACCACTGGGGGTTGTCCCTAAGAAGGAGCCAGGGGCCTTCAGGCTGATTCACAATCTCTCTCACCCTGAAGGAGCGTCTGTTAACGATGGGTTGGAGGAAGGGTCTTGCTCTGTTTCATACTGCACGCTGGATGTGGCTGTGGATTTGGTGAGAAGAGCAGGTGTAGGTGCTTGGTTGGCCAAGGCCGACATAGAATCAGCCTTTAGGTTGTTGCCGGTGCATCCCAGTAGTCAGCACCTGCTTGGTTTCAAAGTGGATGGAGAGTATTATTACGATCGCTGCATGCCGATGGGTTGCTCAGTGTCTTGTGCATACTTTGAAGCATTCAGCAGCTTCCTCCAATGGGCTTTGCAGTTCAGCTATGGGACCAGCGGAGTATCTCATTACCTTGATGACTTCCTTTTTGTAGGGAGACATGGAACTATGGAGTGTAGCGAGTCTCTGCAGAATTTTCAAGCACTCACCACCACTTTAGGGGTCCCTTTAGCGCCTGGTAAAACGGTGGGGCCTGCGCAGGTTTTGACCTTTCTAGGGATTGAGATTGACACGGTGAAGAGGGAGTGCAGATTACCAGCAGACAAGGTTCGGGACCTGGCGCAGTCCATCGTGTTGGCTCTTGGCCAGGACAAGGTGACTCTAGGTTTCTTGCAAGGTCTGCTGGGGAAACTCAACTTTGCCGCCAGAATCATCCCGGCTGGAAGGGTCTTTGCGCGCAGGTTGGCGAGGGCAACCGCGAAAGTCCGGAAGAGTTATCATTTGGTGAGACTTAGTAAAGGCATGAAAGAGGATCTTAAGATGTGGGCAACTTTCCTGGCAGATTTCAACGGCTCTGTAGTTTGGAGGGCACCTTGGGCAGGATCCACGGATCTGGGTATGTTCACAGATGCATCCGGTAGGGAAGGATTCGGTGTTATCCTTGACACTGACTGGTGCGTCCAAAAATGGCCTAATGTGTGGAGGAAAAAGAGGGTGACTTCTAACATCACTGTGCTAGAATTGTTTCCTATCGTGGTAGCTTTCCACCTTTGGCCAGCGAAGCTAGCGGCGCGTAGGGTCTTGATGTGGTCAGATAATCTGGCTGTAGTACAGGCCATCAATTCGCAGTCTGCTTCTTGCCCTTTAGTTCTTTGCCTACTCAGAGAGTTGATGAGGGTGTGTCTGGTTTGCAATGTAGAATGTAGAGCGCGGCATATACAAGGGATCCAAAACACAGCTGCTGACGCTCTTTCTCGCTTCCAGTGGCACAGGTTTCGGGAGGCGTGGCCGAGAGCAAAGGAAGAAATGACAAGATTCCCAGAGCACCTGTGGTTCATTCTGAATCTGAGAAGCGATTGAGATGTCTAGGCGAGCTGGCGTTGGCTCCTCGAACAGTCAAGCGTTACCGGGCAGGAGTGCAGAAATTCTGTGCTGTCACCGGGGAGTGGGAACAAGAGCAGCCTTCCTTAGAGTCCAGGACTCATGATTTTATCTTGTGGGCGAAGGATGAGGGCAAGTCACAATCTTGGGTGGCGGGGCATTTGTCGGCCATTAGTCACCGCGCTAGACTAGGGGGACAGCCTGACCCAACCAACTCCTTTTTAATAAAGTCAGCGCTGAAGGGTTGGTCTAGAAGCGAGCCCCGCATTCCTGATAATAGGGCAGCGATTGATTTTGCAACTTTGAAAGGTATGCTGGATTACACAGATAGGGCCACCAGTTCAGCATTTGAGGCAGCTCTTTTTTCTGCAACATTTGCACTAGCCTTCTTTGGCGCGTTCAGAATAGGGGAGATTGTGGCCACCTCGAAGAATGACAAATCAGGCGCAGCCTTGTGTAGACAGGATGCCACTTTAAGGGGGGACTGTTTGTCTATAAGGTTGAGACAATCCAAGACAGACCAAGGAGGGGCGGGCAGGCTAATAGTGCTGAACAGGTTGGAAATTGCCAGGTACTGCCCCGTGCGGCTGGTCGAGACTTACCTTGCACAGCGGCCCCCTGTGGAAGGCTACCTGCTGATCCATGCAGATGAAACCCCACTGACCAAGTACCAACTACAGCGCATTATGGACACTTGTTTAGACTTATCTGGCAACAAAAAGCAAGGGAAAAGGTTTTGTACCCACAGCATTTCAGGCAGGTTTGCCAGTGGAAAATATAAAACAGGTGGGGCGCTGGGAGTCTAACTGTTATAGAAGATACATCCGCACTTGAGTGGTGGCACAGTGTATTTTCTGGATTGTAATTTATTGTAAATAATAGATGTGTGACTTTCAGTCAGTGTATTTGATTGCAGTGTTTGCAGTGTTTAATTTGGAGTGATTTTAATAAACATGGTTTTTAAGCATCTGCATCTTTTATTTGGTAGGTAAATCTGTCTGGGTGGCAGGAAATGTCAGAATCCTAAACATAGCCCGGTGGGCTGACAGCGGAAAATGGAAGCATGGTTTCTCAACTGCAAAGATCAGGTGGATAGTGTCGGCTGACTTACACTGGAGTAGTGTGAAGCGCGTATTTCAGCAGTTATTGGACGGGGGTGAATCTCCTCCAGACGTGTTGATTTTACATCTTGGGGGCGAGGAGTTGGCCCACTTGGAGCGCAGGGTCCTGCTACAGACAATGAGGGGCACGCTGTGCGATTTGAGCAACCTTTTGGGGCCTTGTGAATTATGGTGGTCCGAAATTACTCCAAGACTGCATTGGAAAGACGCTAGATCAGGGGTGGGCGTTGAGACTTCCTGTAGGCGTGTGAACAGAGCCATGCGCAAGTTCACGGAGCAAAGGGGATTCGGTTTCATAAGGCACAGCCTGTTACACACCAAATGCACTGGCTGCTTCGATGAGGACGGCGTTCATCTATCTGAAGTAGGGATGGCCATCTTCCTGCTTGACCTATCAGAAGCAATGGGAGCAGCGGGTTGTAGGTAGAGGAGAAACAGGGTGTGGGGGGACTCTGGGACGGCGGCTGCCGCACCCAGAGCCTTGACGGAGTTACAGGGCGATCCAATACAGGAAGGTACTGAAGGGTACCCTCTACAGGAGCACCGGAAGGGTGCGTGAGCGAATTATCCCCCAGGGAGATCCACGGCGGATCCTGGAGGACCGACGGCACCCCGTTAGTCCTTCGGGCGGTTGTGCACCTGAGCAACCGGGGGTTGCCAACGCTCCGCACCCCGAGGGGGGGGGGGCCTGAGTAATGGGCGAACGAGGGGTTCGCCGGGGGAGGGGTTAGACCTTCCCCCCAGAAACTGACAACGCCCCCACGGTTAACACCGCGGGGGTTATGACTCATCAGGTGGGCGGGTCGCGAGGGGCGGCCTGCTCTGGATCGCCCGTAACATAACCCAACATGTTGGCATAAGGTTATGCTAATAAAACTACAACAACTTTCTCCATCAACTTGTGTTGTGTCGGTTATTGGGGAAAGAGTGTGTTGTATTGAATAAAGGTCTGGGTGGGGGCCGATATTGGCACTATGCCAGGCTGCCCCGGGACACCAAAGGTGGCCACCTACGAGGGCGGCCAACCTTAGTGCCAAGGATGGCAAACACCCTGAGCAGTCTAGTGGTTGGGGGGGACCAGTGGTCCCCCCGTAATGTCACTTCCTGTTAGGAGGGGAAGGGGATGGGCTATATAGCCCAGGGGGCGAGGGTCAAGCGCCCTCTTTGTTCTTGTGCAGCGGCGAATTGACCCTCGCCCCCCTACCCCCAGGCTGACCCGGAATCGCGGGACGGAGAACTCCCCAGCGTTTTCCCTCCCATCCGCTTACCCTGCTCTTGGGCAGTTTGGGGGGTTGTTTGTTGTACTAATGACTTGTCTTGTGTTGCAGGCGGACTTACAGGGCGATCCAATACAGGAAGGTACTGAAGGGTACCCTCTACAGGAGCACCGGAAGGGTGCGTGAGCGAATTATCCCCCAGGGAGATCCACGGCGGATCCTGGAGGACCGACGGCGCCCCGTTAGTCCTTCGGGCGGTTGTGCACCTGAGCAACCGGGGGTTGCCAACGCTCTGCCCCCCGAGGGGGGGGGCCTGAGTAATGGGCGAACGAGGGGTTCGCCGGGGGAGGGGTTAGACCTTCCCCCCAGAAACTGACAACGCCCCCACAGTTAACACCGCGGGGGTTATGACTCATCAGGTGGGCGGGTCGCGAGGGGCGGCCTGCTCTGGATCGCCCGTAAGATAACCCAACATGTTGGCATAAGGTTATGCTAATAAAACTGCAACAACTTTCTCCATCAACTTGTGTTGTGTCGGTTATTGGGGAAAGAGTGTGTTGTATTGAATAAAGGTCTGGGTGGGGGCCTATATTGGCACTATTTCTATGTTCATGAACTCTTCACTCCTCTTGCTACTGTGTCCTCTTTCTATGTTCATGGCTCTCCCCCACTTCCTTTCTTCCCAACCAGTATTCCCAAATATGCGTGCTCCTCAGGACATCAGCATGCAATCAGGCTTCACAATCTCTCATTGTAAGTTTTCTCTATTATATGAAGCAGTGCTCTCGTATTCTTTCCCCGAGCACACTCACACACAGTCCTTTTCCTATGTTCTAATTACTGCACACACAGGAGTGGCCTTTGCGATCACCCTCAGCAGCGGCTTGAATGCTGACGAAGCATGAGCCTCTTCATTGCAGGCCTTACAACGGGGCAATAAATAATTTAAAATGCTTTAAAAGGCAATACCTTTGCACCACTCTTTCAGTAAACACTGGTGGTCAACTTCTAGCATCCTCTGATTTTAAAAGTTCTATGAAATGCCTCCCGGTGCCGATAGCACCGTAACTCACAATGTGAATAACTCTGTGGGGTTGATACACCTTCTGTGCTCTTCTGTGCATCCCATCCTCATTGTCAGTTTTGAGACTGCACAGTATTGTGCTTTAAGTAGATTTTCTGAAGAATTCAGATCAATACAACCGACCATAGGCAGGCCAGCATCAACTGTCCCACCTGGAATCCCAGAGACCCCATGCCAACAGCATTAGAATGCCATGATATACATCAGAATTGCATCAGTTCTAAAGCACTAACTCAATCCAACAGATACAGTGGCTGAAAAATACAGAATATATGTGGAATCCATTCTGTAAAAAGAAACACAGAATAATGATGTTAAAGTTTTTGGCAAAATATATTTTAAGCACTTTAATATGTCACTTACAAAACCTCATATACCTCAGATAGCGTGCTTACATGCAGATTGGTGCATATATTCTTATAATGAACTCCAGCAGTTCAAAACATATATTATCTTTAATGTCTCCCTATCAATCACTGACTGTAAATTGTCAGTGCAGAATAATTCCGAGGAGCTGACAAACATGTTACACCTTTCAAGGAAATTAAATGCTTAAGGAACAAGCATTTACAATGCAATAGGTCTCGCAACATTAAAGTTTGAGTTATTGGCATTGTGTATGACAGTGCGTTGCATACATTTTTTATCAAACTTGGAATTGGTGGGCAGTGAGAGTGTGTGCAGGAGTATGCTGTTCTTGAAAGCAGTGTGGTAGAGAGTGCAGGAATTTGGGTGACATGAGCAATGTGGATGATGCACCTCATGCACGGGTCTGACGCAGTTATTATTCACACAGTTCTGATGATGCACCTCACGTACGGGGCTGACGCAGTTATTCAGTTTGTGTTCTTATTTGTAACTTACAAAAAGAAGCATGCGTACATAGCATAGGGGTGTGTGACAATAAGAATGTGCAGGTGCATAAGGCCACATCAGATGCGGCAGGCGTTGTATGTCTGATGTACTGATATTTTTTCAAACTGAAACATTAGTTCTGTTATTTTCAGAGAATTTTCACTTAAGCTCATCTGTCGAAGTAAAATACCTTTTAATACTGCACTATATACATAGCCTCACATACATACATTCTCAGTTTGTTTGTAATACGTTTTAGTGAAGTTTTTTTTATGCAATACTTTCTCCAAACATAAATGTGCAATCTAAGAACTACTGAGCCTAAGAGCCACAAATTCAAAGTTTCCTAAACACATTCAAACACATACACACAAAATATTGATCATCACAATGGAGCACATTGGCCTCCAGGATGTGACAAATGTCCAGTTCATTACTGTCTCCAGACCCCTGTTTGTCTCAGTGGACTAAAGCATCTACCCCAGGGATCTGTGTTTCGCCTCACAGTCACATATTCAAATCCTGGCAGTTCTACCCAGCTATTCATCCTTCCGAGGTCGATAAAAGGAGTGCTATTGAGTTAGATAAAAAAAACACACATCTGCCATTCAGCACAAAGATGTCGTAAATGAGTGATTCCAAATACACAACATGTGGTTATACAAGTCTGCGAGTTGCATGTGTAAAGGCCTCCAGACATTTGCACTTTGCTTTTGGAAACCGGCGTAGACCCACTTCTTCGCTTCTGAACGCCAGCACATGTGAAATCACAATATATTTTAAAAACGTTCACACATATAATGCCACAACCAAGAAGACGAGTTCACCGCTGGAAAAATAAACAGGCTGAACCAACTGAACGCAGATACAGTTAACATTTGACCTGATGATCAACATATGTGTATGTTATCACATGTGTATGCCACTGGGGTAAAGCACTCAACCAGCAGATGTGCTCTGAGGTCGTTTTAAAAAGCAATGCATGCCTGCACGAGCTCGCAGACCCTGCCCTAAATATTCATGGAGTCCCCGCGCGCTCACACAGGCGCACTCACCTGCCGTTCTTGGTGACGATCATTTCGTTGGTCACCTCTTTGAACTTGTGCCACAGCTCGCCGTCCTCCAGGGTCACCTGCAGCTGCTTCTCCGTCGGGTCCCCCTTCTCCCTCCCGGCCTGCAGCTCGCTCTCCACCACATTGAGCAGCCTGGACATGGCGCAGTCGGCGTCCTTGCAGCCGGCATCAGTCATGGTGGCTTAGAGGGTCCCCTCAAACTTTTCACCACACTGTGAACAGCCTCAAGCTAATAATTGTAAATGCGTGAGGTAGGGACAGCCGAGCGACTGGACTCCCATCACAGAGGGGGATGGGGGGGCTGCATCCTCCTCACCTGGCGGCCTCCAATAACACGACACCAGTTCCTTTCTTAAGGGTTTGCTAATTGCCACGCGCAGTCCTTATGAAGAGTTCCCGCCTTCACATGTGACGCCGCTTTTTGCTGAGAGGCCGATAATTGGACAGCTCATCAAGGGAAATTATGTACGTATAGAGAAGTGGTGACATCGTGTGTGTCTACATGCAGGTTTACATATATAAAAAACTGTTTTTAAACACAGCTATGCAAACTACTTCCGCGATGTGTCCGGAAGTCAGGCAAAGTCGCCTGTGACGGGGGCGGGGGTGCGTCTGCACCGGAAAAGAAGGCAGGCGGAGTCAAAGCGTCTCGGGACGCCAGAAGGAGAGCGGAGTCCCTCAAAGTGAACTGGTAAGTTGAAAAGAGGGGAGGGGGGGGGCTCGGTGCACTCGTGTGTGTGTGTATGATGTGTGCGACGGCGTGTGTGTCTGTGTGTGTATGTGCATGCGTGTGTGTGGTGTTTTCAGCTTCCTAGGAGACAGCGCCTGGCCGCAGCGCTCGTTCACGTGCGCGTGGCACTTTGGAATCGCCTCCAAGGCGATGCGCGCGGCCAGGATTGTCTCCTGGAAAGCTCACACGGCAGCAATAGGGGCTCGGCGGCGCGCTTCGCGCGGCTAGCCGAGACCTAAAAAGTGGAAGAACTACTCTGTCAAGCCGCAGGCAGCTCTGAACAGTGGTCTAAAGTCAGTTGAGGGCCAGAACATGTTATGTGGACCATGGAAAGACATTGTGTGTAAGCATAAAAGAGCAAGAAAATGTGAATGGGCAATACATACCTTTCTTTAGACATACTGCAAAACACCACATTGCCCCTTCCAGGTCCACATGTATCTCCATCATTTTTGGGCGAATAATGAGAGACATAATCCCCACATCTTCCACATGGGCCACAGACATTGTCTCACCAGGTGATGCCGAGCATCATAGGCAGTCCACTAGTACGGTTAATGCCCTGAGAGAATTACACTGGCTTAGGGTGGAACAGCGTACTAAATTTAAAGCCCTGTGTTATATGTTTAGAATTAAGACTGGCTCAGCTCCTAAATACCTACAAGATCTGGTACGCCCTTACCATCCTTCTCGCCTGCTTCGCTCCTCCTCAGAAAAGAAATTCGATGTTCCCAGGATCACATTAAAGAGAATGGGAGGGCGCTCCTTCTCTTTTCTTGGGCCAACGTTGTGGAATTCTCTACCTGATGTGATGCGGAAGGAGAAGCTGTATTCCAATTTTCGCAAGCAATTAAAAACTTGGCTGTTCACTCAACAATTCTGATTTCAGATTTTCAGAGTTTCTTTTATGGCCTGCGCTGGGAAACCCTTGGTTGGGTAGCTGTGCGCATTAGAAAAATAAATTAACATAACATTACATAACATATATATCTTAGGACCCCGACCTCCAGTTAACTGCATTGGTTACCAACTATTGCTTCAAGACTACCATGCTGGAGAAAAATTCTGCATGCCATTTTAATGTAGTGCTTTTACAGTAAGAGTCAATGAAGTGACAATATTAATAGCTAAGAGAAGCGAAGATACAGTGGCTCCTGATGTGTCCATGTTGATATGCTTCCAGGCCCGGACTGGCCGTTGCGGGCACCGGGCAATCCTCCGGTGCGCCGCAAGGATGGGGGCCGGTTTTGGGCCACTGGGGGCCGTTTTTTGTTACAGGGCCGTTTTTGCAGCGTTGCTGCAAAAACGGCCCTGTAACAAAATCGGCCGAAAACCGGCCCCGGCAAAGAGCTCGACGGCACCTCCAACCCCCCCTGGTGGGTGGGGGGGGGGGGCGGGCCGAGCACTCTGCCAGGGCCGGTTTTGGTTCCCAGTCCGGCCCTGTATGCTTCCTGTGCCAAGGGCCAGTGACTTTGACTGAAAACATAACACTTGGACAGAACATGATAAAGGAGGCACCAGAGGAAAGTATACCTCCAGTATGGTACTAGGAGCTCCACATTAACTTAAAGAAGCAGGTCACCCACCACTCACTTTAGCTCTTAACAACCACCAGCACATCCCAGAATTGTGCTGAAGAATCTAGGGCTGCTTCCAATGCAATGCCAGCAATTCAAAAATCTCAGCTACTGCTTTTGGTCAGTCTGCTACCACAGTCGTATACAGCTTCTTGTGGTTTCCCTATATGATACGATCCTGTTGAGTTCATGGTTCATCATGTTATAGCGCAGAGACATATACTGCCGCACTCACAGGGAAATGTTTTACAGTAGGGGCCAATTTTATCAACGTTTTGAGCCACCCTTTTGCCAAGCAATGTGATGCAGGGTGACACAAAAACTAGATTTAGATTTACCAAGCCATGCAAGGCCACCATGAGTTGCCCTGTGTTCCTTGGTAAATCTGGTGTAACGTAAGGCAGCGCAAGTCTCTGCCTTGCGTTAAACTGCATGGTGGGGGCATTACTTGGGTGTTCCCACATATCCACTGATATATTCTGACGCATTCCTAGATTTACCAATTCTGGTATTGCCGGGAATGTGTCCAAATTGCATTCCTTTCCACTAGATGCGCAACACAGGTCTACATCTTTATTACTCCCCTTTGTTTCCTCTTACCATGTGTTACATTCTGCAGAAGACTTAGAAAGAGGAAAATGCCTCAGAGGATTGATTTGTGTCCCTTCTTGCACATAAACAATCCTGCCTACAATGCAGACACCGTTGCACTACAGCGCAAGGGTGTCTGTGTTGGCGTAAGGCAACACGTTGTACACAAGGAGAGGACCGAAATGCGCCATATAAGGTTAAATATGGTGCATGCCTGCCCTCTCCCTTTCACGCATTGCAGTGCAGCAAGGTATCTTGCAGCATTGCGTTACATGAAACCTTGATAAATAAGCCCCAAGGTGTCCACCCCTTCATTCTCATGGCTTACTGCACCCCGCAAGCACAATAAAAGGGTCGCATTGCATGAGCCAGCACGCTTGCACTACACCCATTATTGTGCTGTTTGGTCCCTGCACATTCGCTCCTGTAGCATTATGTAGCATTCCAAAGTAGACAGTACAACCCAGTTGTGTTCTGTTGACATATGTTGTTGGTACAAAACAAAGTTTAAAATGGTGTTCTTATTCTACATGCACAAAAAGCGAAGGGGCTTAATTACAAGCCCCTTGCGCCACTTTTGCGTAATTTTTCCCATGTTAAAAATGATGCAAACGTGGCGCAAGGGGCTTGTAAATAATCACCTAAATGTATACTATAATCAATGTATGCTTTTTACTATGTTGTGGAAAATTGGACAGGGTGGGTGGAATTATCTGCTGTTTAGGCATCTTATTCTATGACTACCAACAAATATCTGGTTAAAAGTTGATCTGATGTTAATCTCCCCTCAGGAGAAACTGGGTGAAGGCTGTCCTAACTCCTCCATTTGAACTCACACACAAATGCACATGCAAAGCTCGTCAACTTTCCCACCACTCTAGAAAGATACTAGTTGCAAATCAAAAGTGAAGCTGCAAAAATAAATCTACCATGCAAAAAAAAAACTCCTTCTCCCGAGTGTACAGCTAAGAATAAATTAGTATTTTGGGAATCAGTTCACTGAGGCGTAAAATCCTAAAACTGCTAATGCATTATTGGGCAGCTCTTCTACTTTGGGCTTCCAGAAAGCAGGTCAGCGACCATCAGAGCCAAACTTTGCCGCTATACCCAAAGCTGTATTATTTTTTTTGTTCCTTTCTTGTGTGTGATTATTTTTTCCAATTACCTTCAGCTGTTGAGACAAGGATTTTCACACCCTTGTGTATCTGAGCATTGGGGCCAACTGGAGTTTATGTGCTTTGGCAGCCAGGACGATCTCGCTGAACCGGCACAAATGCCCGTCTTTGAATAGCCAGCTCCTAAAATGGCGTGCGCCGGATAAGGATAAGGAGGGGGCGAAGCGGTGAACTCCTCCTTGCCAAAAAATGACAACCCGGGCCATTACTCCAGGGATATTTTATAATTAAATAATAAAATAGCGTTCTACAAGTACATGCTTTGCCTTTTCTTTGCCTCCGCCTTCCACGCCTGAGCTAAATTTATTCATGCATCAGTGCGGGATCCTTAATGCCTTGCTTACATTGACGGTTATTATATCTGATGTTTCCCCTTATGTCCCTTTGTGGAGCAAAATGTGAGAAAGGGCAGTGAACTCTGCGTGACTCGCTTGTATAACAAGGAGGGCAGAACACAGAGTAATTTTGCTTGGGTTCAAAAGTTCAACCCTCATCAACAGAAAATGAAAAGTGAGGCTCTGTGCCTCCAGCATAATCACTTGTTTGGCGACGCCTTGTAAATTTGTTCCTATTACGTATGGCTACACAAATATAAGCTTGATAAATCAACCATTCAGTGTACTTAAAACTGTTTGACATATTTCTGTTTATTTGGATGTTCACTGGAGCCTGGAAAAAGGTATCTGTACTGTGACTATGGGCCCATTCAGGGATCATGGCTCAGTGGCCTAAAGCATACATTTAATGATTTCTCCAAATGCTTTCTAAATAACAGACTTTTCAGTAGACTCTGCAAACACTGGTATGAGAGTAGCAAAACAAGGAATCATTGAAAGAAAATGGAATGAAAGAGAAAAGGAGTTTAGACATTCTTACAGTAGGCACCCATACTTTCTATGGGTGCAGTATTATGTATGAGTAAAGAAGCCTACAGTGCATCGGAAGTAAGGCATTATAGTGCAGCTTTCCAATGTCGTTGTGTGACTGCAAAGTGCAAAGAAATACTGTAGCAAGAGCACCAGTTTGCAGAACAAGCTGGGAAGACCATAAGGAAGCAGGACATTGTATCCTTGGTCAGGAGAAGAGGTAATCTGGTGTGTCTGGATCCTAATTTAAATTGACTGTAGTCATGTGATTGATGTGTTCTTGAAGGGGACTAACTTTTTAGAGCATGTATGTTATTTTTGGATATTTCTGGAGAGTCAATTTAGTGTCAGTAAGGAGTCAGGAGCTAGCCCTACATAGCCTTGGGGCTACCAGGTCTAGCACAGAAGATAAAACAAACTGATGATCTATCTTTGAGACCCAATATGGAAGGATAAAAGGGATCATTGAGGATGCAACAGCTTGCGGTCTGGCACTTGTTCTGGTTTGACGCACAATCTGACAGATGCTCTGGTGCCACCTATATCAAAGGCCATCCTCAACCGATGCGAGGTGCAGAGGATGGCAAGGAGCCATTGAACCCAGACCTTCTGTTTTTAAGATAGGCAGTATGTGGTTGACACAAAGGTCATCCCTGTTTAGGATAATAATCCTGGTAGGTGAGCTTTATGCAATGGCTGTGACTTTTATTCAGTGCCCGGAGGTATGATTAGCTCATGACATTTTTGCTCTGCGGGGTTCCTGTTGCCCTCCCCAAGACGGCCTAGGGGGTAAGAGTGATTCTACCCTGCCCCCTATTATGTTTTTTAAAGTTTTTTCAGGGACTCGGTTTAAGTCGAATCCCACGATGGCTGCCAACACTTCCTGGTTTGAAGTGTTGGCAGCCAATCAGACCTCAGCACAAGATCGGAAGGGGTCATGGATCAGCTGTGTCCCTATATAAAACTTGAAATTTCTTTAAATTTCTCTCCAACTACTGAATGGATTTACACCAAATCACAAAAGGGACTTTCTGGACCACCAGCTACCTTCCTGCCAAATTTGGTGTAATTCCGTTTAGCAGTTTGGGCTGTAGCCGTGTCCAAGGTTGCTATGGAAATTAACTTGGGGAAAACGTGTTTTGGGACTCCCCCTTTTTCTCGGCCCATCCTTGATAGATCACCCTGAGATTTTCAAGGCAGCAGCTGACGTGAGTGTCAAACTAGTTTTGGAAATGTTGCAAGGATTCATTAAACGATGCCAAAGTTATTGGCAAATGACAAAATGCTTTGTTAGTAATCGCCCCGGTTGGGCCATGTGCAGGGTGCATTTGCTTAATAAAGGAGGGGGTCACACGGACCCCTCCCTCCTGGGTCTTATTAATGCCCCGGGGACCACACCCTCCCATGGCTTATTTGTTTTAAAATGAGGGGCCTCTTAGACCCTCCCGGGACTTGGGGACCACCACCTCCATGGGGCAACGATCAGTTTGTGTTGAGGGCCTCAGGGACCTCCCTGGGCCCCAGGGACGATGATCTCCCCAGGGCCAACTTCTTTTACTGATTTATTTTTCCTTTAAAAATCCATAACTCCAGTTATATACATCCGAATATCTTCATTTATGTGTCTGAAATTCTATATTAATCTGCTTTATTTTTATAAATTGGTGTCAGACTTCTTTTGAGTCGTATGAAGTACTTATTGTCAATGCTGGTACTCTGACATGCTTAACATATGTTCCCCTAGCAAAGCCCTACTGCTCTGTGCCACGCTACCAGGACTGAGCTAGGGATTTATTAGTGTGAAACCAAAGGACCTTTTTGGGACATTGTGGGATCATTGCATAGTGAAGCCTAACCAGCCTCACTCCATTAGAATCCACTTTCCTACAAGCTTTTTACGATGTGCACTTATGGGTGACAAATAATTTGTGCGAATTCATGATTTTCATGATGCATATAGCCATAACCGATTAATTAATGATGTTGCACTTGAAACAATTTGATTATAATGTGTAAAAGTGTGATTAATAATGTAGTATAGTTATGCCAAATTTTTGTGTGAGACTTCTCTGGTGCTTTGCTCATCCTGCTCCTGCTCATTCTCCTCCCAATCGGTTTTCAGCTGTGAGGCTTCTCTCCTCACAATTTCTGTGGAACACAATACAGTGTGCCATAGATGGTGACTTTTCTTAGAGAGCATGTATTGTGAATGAAGCTTTCCATCGTGTTCTCATTGTATCATTTGCAAGGGTTTCCACTGGAAGATATGATGTAGGGCTGCAGAAGAACACTAATATATGAGCCTTTGTTTGAGAATGTTTCATATTGTAATTTACACCTCCGAACTGCTGTTGGTGAGGACGTTAACAGAAGAAGCCTACTACCTTAGAAACGGATTATTAGTGCTAAAAAGATTGTATTATGATCGTGCTTTTGATTTATCCCTTGTGAGCTAATGTTGACCAGGCCATTCGGAATCTGCAGTTTGCTATTTGTTTATGCATTAAATGTTTATAAATATTCCTTGTTTTAGAAGTTCAGAGTTTACTTTTAATTTCCTCCCAAGACTCTGTCTGTTAGTTTTAATACTTTTCTCCACCCTTCAGGATGCTGTCAGTTCATTTTATGATCCTGACACTTAGATATATTGAGGGGTATTTCTGCTTAATTAGGACTTTAAGATTTTTTATATTATATTTTTCATCTGAGCCTTCATGGTATTTACTGCATGTCTCTGTAACGCTTATAATAAGAGTTCTGTAATATATATATTTTTTTAACATATTTTATTAGATTTTGAAAGTACCACGATGGCAAGGTCCCAACAAAATCCACATGAGGACACATTATTAAGAAATTACCAGGCATGGAAATATCAATGGGTACAATTTGTATATATAACAAAAAATAATAATACATTGAAAACTGCGCACAGACTTTCCCACCCCACCCACAATGGCAAGCAAATGGCAATACCTCCGCACACCCAAATAGACAAAAACAATACTATGCACAGTATAGTCAGCAAAGCTCCTATAGAACCACTGTTACAGGGATTGTGATGGTAGAGGAGGGAGATCGATGCCCTGGTAGTTGGCCCAGCGAGCCCAATTTTTCCTATGCTTTTGGTGGCAGCCCCACTTGAAAAACCGCCATCTCTGCACCCATGCATTTATCTAGTTCTCTTCGCCACTTCCCCATTGTTGGCGGAGAGGTGCCTTTCCATAGTTGGGCAATGTACCTTTTGGTAATAGTAAGTGCGAGGAAGAGGAGATGCTGCTTATATCAGTTCCCACCTATGTCTTCCGTACTATGAAGTAAAAACAGATGAGGATCGTGTGGGAGGTCCCACGACAACAACTCTTTAAGGCAAGTCGATACCCTACGGCAAAAGGGCTGCAGGGCATCGCAGCTCCACACCGTATCAAAAAACGTCCCCTCCTTCCTGTCACATCGCAAGCACTGGGGGGATGCCACAACTCCCATTGTCCAAAGACGTAGGCGGGTATAATTCACGCGGTGCACATACTTAAACTGTATGAGACGGTATCTGCAAGCAACCGCAGCACCACGGGGACTGGCTATCGCCTCCGTCCAATCGCCATCCATCAAGTCGTGAATGTGTCATCCTGCCAAGCCCTTCTTGATTTGTGTAGGGTCGAGTTGGAGTGTGTCTTCAGCGTCTGGTAAATCTGTCTTATTTTGTGGGCTCCTAGATCCCCATAAGAAGTCGGTCTTCCAACGGATGGAATTCGGGGAAATCAGTTATATTTTCAAGCGAGGGAGTCAAGGCATGATGCAGTTGGATGTACCTATAGAACTGAGTTTTGTGGAGATGGAAATCCTCCTGTAGTCGCTGTAATGATTTAAGGATGGTGCCCCACATAACATCCCCCAAGGTGGAAATACCAATCAGGTCCCACTGATGGAACCTTTTCAGTGCAGCCACTGGTTGCAAATAATTACTGTTCCATAAGGGCTTTGCCTGCGTCAACCGCTTGTGCCATCCCATATGTTGAACCGTGTATCGCCACAGCCTGATCGTTGTTCGACTGGCGTGTGGCAAATGCTCAAGTTTCTATGCACTATAAAGGAGCTGCAAGAGGGGAGTCCTCCCCATGACCGCATGCTCTAGTGCGAACGCCTGATCCATTGGTGAGTTATACCACCAGTCGTTAATTTTTTAACAGGTGAGCCGCAACCTAGCAGGAGTATACATCGGCAGCCGCGATACCGCCGCAGTAGGTGGATTGTGTACAGGTCTAACGTGCCACCCGAATCGCCTCTATCCCCTATATAAAATGTTTTGTGTAAGGCGTTAATTTGTGCAATCCATGCACGCGGTATTTAGTACGTGAAATTCTGAAGACGGTAGAGAACCCTGGGGAGAGGGACCATTTTAAAAGTGGCCAACCGCCCGTATACCGAAAGTGGTAGAGATGACCACACAGCTGTCTCATCGCGGAGGTTGGCAAGGAGCGGGTTTATATTGCGTGCCCATGAAATCTGCGGACAAGGGGGCACAAATACTCCCAGATATTGAAACTCTTCAGTAGCATGTTTTAACTGGGATACCCAGGGTCCTCTTCCCTGATGGCCACATACTGGGAACAGTACCAATTTGGTGGGGTTAGTCGAAAGCCCAGAGTTCTGGCTGAAAACCTAGAGGATCTGCAAAATACGTGGGCCCGAAATCCAGGGACCGGTCATGAAAAACAGGACATTGTCCACGTAGAGTGCAATGCGGTCCGTTTGTGAACATGGCCAGTCAAAACCAATGAACACCGGATCCTAATGAACCCACACCGCCAGGGGCTCTACAGCCAAGGCAAAGAGGAGTGGGGATAGGGGGCAGCCTTAACGTGTGCCTCTGCCAATAGGGAAGAAGGGGGAACGATGGCCAGCTATGCGCACAGAGGTCATAGGTTCGGTATAAAGGAGGCGCACATAAACCAGAAACGTGGACCAAAATGAATCGCTTCTAAGAGTTGGAAAAGGAACTCCCAGCTAAGGGAGTCGAATGCTTTGTCTATATCTGCTAGAAGTAAACCCGCGGGAAGTCCCGGCTCCGGAGCCAACACCATAGGCGACGAATGTTATGTCGGGTGGCCCGATGCGGCATAAAGCTGATTTGGTCCAAATGGACCAAGTACTGAATGCATGCCCGCAAACGGTCCGCCAGGACCTTCCCCAATAATTTGGATTCAAAGTTTATTAAGGAGATAGGGCGATAGGAGGACAGATCCTCAGGTGGACGGCTGGGCTTCAAAAAGAGGACAATTTCGGCCTGACTCCAGTCCCGAGGCCGTAGTCACTGCTCAAGGGCCTCGTGAATCGTACCTAGTAAATGCAGACCCAGTGTGGCTATATGGGAGCGAAGAAACTCCATAGGGAACCCATTAGGACCCAGAGCACGACCCGGTCGCATCACATAGACTGCGACTGTTAGTTCATCAACGGTAACGGGAGTGTCTAATTGGTCTGTCATTTGGGCCGATAGACGCTGGGGGGGAATATCACGTAGGAACTCCGCAATGGTATCCCCCGAGACCTGCTCCCTACAGGTATACAACTCAGAAAAATGAAGTGTAAATTCCTCCACCACCTTCGTGGGTGCAGTACGTAGGAAACCACCACCACCTCAGATGGTGGGGACCATGGCCGGGCCCAGCCTAGCCTGACATAGTCTATGTAGCATTTTACTAGATTTATCCCCTCACTGGTATATCCAATACTGGGACGCCAACCAGATGTCCTTCGCCTCCTCTGTCAGATGGTGGTGCAGCTCCTGTTGCGCCAGGGATGAATTCCTCTGAAGGGCCGGGTTGGGCTCCAGAGAGCACCTCGCTTCTAGGGACGCGCACTGGGCCTCAAGTTCAGACCTCCGAGTGGAACACTTGCGCTTACCTTTAGTCCTATCACTAATGTCCACCCCTCAAATGGTAGGCTTCAAGGCTTCCCACAGGGTAACTCTTAAAGGAGTGGAGTCTACATTCAGGGAGAGATAATATTGGATCACCGTATTGAGGCACTCCTGGTAATCGGGATCCCGCAAATGCCAAGGGGACATCCGCCATCAAAGTGGGGGCTTTTGAAAGTTTAGGAAGAATGTCGCCGTAACAGGGAAATGATCAGACAACTCTCTTGGGCGATTTGAGATCTGGGAGAACCTGTGGATATTACTCCGTGTCCCAGCAAGCGATGACAGTTGAGAGGCACCCCCAGGGGGGCCCACCCCGGATCCCCATCTCCTGTCAAGCGATGTCATAGCATCTTTCTAGTCGACACCCAACAGAGTCAGACCCCAAGGGAACTCACTCTACAGCCGAGTCAGACATTCCACAAACGTAGCCCCGAGGGGTGGGGGAACATACACACTGCCCAGGGTAAGCAGTTCAGCATAAAGCATTGCCATCAGGAGAACATACTGGCCCCCAGGGTCCACCCAATGTTTAGTAAAGAGAAAGGGGACACATGCATGAATATGAATGGTGGTCCCCCCGGAGCCCATAGTGAAACCTGCATGGAACACCTGTTGGAATCCAAACCTAGCCAGACACAGGGCTTTATTACCTAGGAGATGAGTCTCCTGCAGTAGGAGGACGTCAGCCCCATAACGTTTGGCTTACCTGAGGATGGCCTCCCCATTTTATTTTAATGAGCAGCCCTCAGACATTCCACGTCATCACCGTCAGTTTGCCCACATGGGATGCTGTTGCTGAATGAGCCATATATCTAATCTGAGGCCAAGAGCAGAGGCCTGCCTTGTGAAGAGTGGGATGTGCATCTCTGTATGTAAATGACAAAAGACCAAGCCCTACAATTCTGAACTCTCCTTTTTCATCCGCCCCCACCCGATACTGCCAAGAACTAGGAGCATCTGTTGCGGCAGGGGGAACCTCAGGACCCAACCTCGGACCCCAAGGACCCCCCTCCAATGGATCCCAACCACCCAAAAAAAAAAGAACCTTGGGGAGCTAGTGGTCGTACAAGTCAACCACTATGCGTAACAGCCAACTCTACTCGGTGCTGAATGATCGGGGCAAACCCAGCCCATGAACAGTCAGTTAAGTGCAACAAGGGGTATCACAGACCATGAGTTGGTCAAGAAGCTTGTACAGGACTAGAGGACCGACGCTTAGAACCGGAGCGATGCCGCCTCTTGGACTTTGTCCTGCGAGATTGATTCTGCTGTGAGCCCATAGAGGAGTCAGACTCCAGCGGCGACGGAGAATGCGGCTTCAGGTGGGCCCTTTCATCGGACCATGCGAAGACCATCTCAGGTGAGTCAAAGAAGGATGTTTTGGAGTTTTAAATCGCTCGAAGCCTGGCAGGATACAGTAACATATAAGAGATGTTGAGTTCACGTAGCCTCCGTGTTGCTGCAGTGAAGGACTGTCTTTGTTGTTGCACCAGGCGGGTGTAGTCTAGAAAGATCATAATGGGCCTTAAATCGAAGACGAGCTTGTCTTTATTCAACCGGGCATATTGCAGCACTGCGACTCGGTCAGTATAGTTTAGCAGCTTGGCAATGACCGGCCGTGGATTTTCTCTAGGAGGTAGCTTTCCTGTAAGCGCCCGATGAGCCCTCTCAACCACAAAGTAATGCTGAGATCTTGTCCACCGGCAGCAGATCTGTAAGCCATGACGTGAGAAAACGTTTCATGGAGCCGTCTTCGCAGACCTGTGGAAAACCGACAAAGCATAGGTTATTGTGCCTGGCATGGCCCTCTGCATCTTCGGCACGGGTAGCAAGCTCCTGGGAGATCACAGTAAATTTATTGACCTGCTGTTGGAGGGTCTCCATGGTATCTTCCACAGAGGACACCCGCGGCTCGGCCTAAGTGATACGGTCAACAGGTCCTGCCGCAAAAATGAGACCTCGGTACCCACTGCGCCATCTTGGCCTTCAACGTTTCCCTTGCATCAGTGATGGCCACAAGTAAGGCTGCATTATCTGGAACAGGGCCTGGAGGAGGGCCCCCACTTGCAGACATTGCAAACGGGTCCAGGGTGCTCTGTTTCGGTCCAGTGGCGCCAGGTTTGTCCTTCCCCATTGTAGGGACCTCCAGTGAACAGTGCCAATTACTTCTGGGAGATCGCACTCCAGCGGGATATGTAGGAATGTTAGGTCACCAATCCACCACATCAGGAGACTGTCCAGGTGGCGCCTCGCAGCCAGTCTTCACGGATCATGTTTACCCCTAGTCTGCAAGCCACACTGGATCTAATCCAGCACCTTCTGAAACCAGCGGCAAACAGCTAAGCAGGCCCCTCTAAAGGAACCAAGCTCGCCAGATTACCGGCACACGAAACACCCCAGTACCCCGTCTTCCAGGGGCGGCGCCCTCACCGGCAGTATGGCAAGCCAGGCACAACGTATCATCAAAGTCAAGGCGTCACCACACAGGGGCCCTTCCCTCTCCGGGCTCCACCACGGGCACAAAGCACCAGTGCAGGGTAAATGTCCGGGCAGACGGCACCAAGGCCTCTTCTTCAGAGGCCCTAGGAGGAACCAAAATGGCGGCCGATGCGTGCACATATTCCTGGCCATAGGGCCGGGGCCCAAGGCAGCTGCAGTGTCCAAAGCAGCCGGTGGGTGCCTCGTCGCGTGCCGGCTTCAGCAATGCCCCCAAAGTGGCTCTGCCGCTGGTAAACGACCGCGCCTCAGCACCCAGTGTCCGGGCGACCCTCCTCCTCAAGGGAGATTGTGTGCTGTGGTCCCGGCGGGGCCCCGCGGACGTAGCTCGTGGAACCGGACCTCCCGCCCCTAAGCAGCCAGGCCCCCGCGCCAGCCGACGCCCGCGCCAAGACAAACTCTCTGACCGCGGCTGGTAACTCAGACGGGCCCACAAGGCCTCCCAACAGCCCAGGCCCCAACCGGCAACCAGAACCGGCACTCAGAAAGGCCGGGGGGGGGCAGAACACGCAGCAACCAGTCACCACCGCTGAGCCCCCCAACAACCCCTCTCACCCTGATTCGGAGTGGAGCCCTGACCCGCCCCCAGACACGGCTGCGCCCTCGCAGGAGCCAAACTCCGCTCACAGCGAGCTCCTCTCAATCCCTGCCCTCGCCCGCAATCTGCCGAAAGAATTCTCCTCCTGGCTCTGTGGGCACACCGGATGGCACCTCCGTCCTGTGCACTGAGGATTGGCTGCACACGAGTCAGATAGGTAGGATAAATGTAAGATTAAGGTGGTGGGCGCCCGGGGGATATTCAAGCTGCCTCCGCCATGATTGACGGCCAAGCCACACCCCCTGTAAGAAACCCTTAAATTTGTTTTTTAATCTGGAACTTAGTTATTGAGTGGTTCCAGTTACTATTTGATTTTACTCTGTTAATTTGGTGGGTTTTAATGTTGTGGAGGGTGATGATTCTTGCCGCAAGATCAAAACAACTGGTGCCAAACCGTCAGCTGCATTTTTTGTGGCATCTGAATTAATGGAGTTCAGTGAATTATTGGGGTTTTTGCACTAAACTGTGTTGTCACCTACTTTTGGAATGAGTATGCTTTCTTTTTAATCATAGGGACAATGAGTCAGCACAGAATAAAGTGAACTTCAATGCATTCATCGAATTTTGTATGTTTGTGTCTCTTATCCTTTATATATTTTTACAAGAACTGCCCACAGAAGCACTATAACTAGATAATTATTATTTGCACTATGCATTAGTATACATGAGTGTATGATGTGCATGAGAGACTGTTATTAGTGGGGAACTCAGTCCTAAAGAAAGCCATGGAACCCCAAGGGGGCTGTCATTTCTGGTTGAAACATGTCAACCAGTGGGATACGGCGGGAGCAATAGCAATCCCCACTATCCACTCTTAGCCTTTGTTTTTAAAGTCCATCCAGAAACCTACAATAAATATTACATTTTTATTGAAGGGGGCTTACCCATTATCTCAGGATCCCATATCTCATTACTGAGTGGGACTTACCCACTAACATAAAGCACTCCTTGATCCTTCAAGAAGCCTATCCTCCCCATAAACAACTGTTGGGCAGGTGAGATAACCTGATGATGTAACATGCCACTTAGGTTGGTGGGTGAGGGTTTGTCGTAATGTTTTTAATGATATTCTACTTGACACACCAAATAAGAAAATAGAGTCCCCTCATTCAGGTAATCCCTTAGGGACCATCCATCACCCAGATAGACTTTATTCCATTGTCCTGTCAAAGTCCAACATTAATTACTGAAACAAATCTGTTCAGCCACTGCAATCAAAGTAGCAGCTAATATGAAAAAAATGAGGGCACTAGTTGAGCACACGTCTGCAGACTCTGACCTCTGTTCCTTTTCCCAACCAAGGGAACATGGATTGGGCCATAGTTCACTACATGTAAGCCCTGTTGCAATGTGATGTTGTGCAAGACACAACCCTGTATGATAATCTTGCGCACAACTTCTCGAAAGTATTGGAGAATCCCTCATCCTGGTTGTGGAGATATGAAAAGCAATGGTTAATACGTGTGTGTGTGCCCTATTGTATCTCTGTTGAAGCTGTGTGTTTGGATGTCAGAAGTGAGTAAGGCGTAATAAAGGACATACCAGGCTTCACATGTTACAAAGACATAAGATGCCTTTCTAAAAAGTAAGCACACTGTAAATAATGTGGCATTCTATAAATTCATACATTCAATGTTATAGACAGGGTTCTGTAATATAATGCTGTGACATTATGAGTTACTAGGTTAGTGATGTCATCCCCCCATTCCCCAGTTACCCATGCCGTGTCATTTTGAGTTAGTTACACTTTCCTAGTTGCCACATGTGACCAGCATGCAACCAATTGACGTGCAAGTGGTAACTATGGAAAGATGTAGCTGTTTTGTGTACACCCAGTAATGGCAGCGTACAATAAGCGAATCAGCCTCTGGCATCGCAAAGACCTTTCACGTTGATGAACTGCCAATGGTGTCTGTTGCCGATATGGTGTTCCCTGTCTTGGGATGTCCAAAGTGCCATATGGGTCCAACTGATGGCAAATAGGCATGGAATTCCCTTGCTGCTCATTGTCTTTCCAGGCAATGAGCAGCACCCAGAGTGATAAACTGGTGCACCCAGCTGGCGATGCATCTCAATACTTGGCACTAGCAACTTAGTAGGCTTGCCTCGGAGATGCATATATTGTCTCTACAGACCCTCTAGAATTATTCAGTGGTAATGACATTTAGTGCAGTCTGTATTTTGAGAATTGCAGGTATGTGGTATGAGTGGGCTTTAGGTGAATTGAGACCCCTCCCAGTCTACAATCATTGTAAGGATGACATCAGCTGAGAATCATCATCTAGCAATGACTGCTTCCCTTGACATGCGAAAGATGTTCATCCTCAGGCTGTAAATCCTCTTTCTCCTCAAATAATAGCACTTTCAAGTGGGACAATGCAACAAAAATATTCGCAACATGGTGATTTTTTATATCTGTGTCTTGCTTTGTGATGTGGTCAGGTTGTGCGTGATTGAGGTTGTATTGTGTTTCACCTGTCAGTGGGTACGATGGAGTCCTGACAGTCCACTCCCACTTGTAGTAGCAGGTGTGTTGCGTGCAACTGAAGTCTAGCTGCAATATATTTTACATTCCTTGCTGCTTAATTTGTTATCTGTCTTAGATTAAAAGTTAATATAAATTTTTTTTAAATAATCATTTTAATATATTTTTCTAGGAATTATCCTATTTCTCCACACAGTGATAGTGCCATTCCTTGTCTCCACTTGATTTTTCTGACAGTGTGTTGTAGTGCTAGTATTTGGCCATATGTGGGGGTTGACTTACTCCAAAGGTTGGCTTGAGTAGATTTACGCCTTTTTAGTCAGCATTACTACTGTAGTAGTCCTTTACTATTTAATATTTATGTGAGACCCCTGGCCACTATTGTGGAGGAAGCCGGTCTTACTTTATACTCCTACGCCGACGATACACAAATTATCTTCTCTCTTTCTAACAAGGAGTGCAATGAAACCTCTGCTTTGAAAGTAGGCCTGACTCGAGTCTCCGATTGGATGAAGAGCAATTTCTTGATATTAAACGATGACAAGACCGAGGTTGTGATACTGGGCAGGTAAAGATCTTTGGGGCCCCCACCATTGGCCCAAGGATATGGGATCTACCCCTCAGCCCGCCACTGTAGTACACAATCTCGGGTTCCTCATTGATGACAAACTCACAATGAGACAGCAGGCTGTGAAGGTGGCCTCTATTTGTTTTGCCACTTTGAGATGGCTTCAAAAAATCTTGTGGATGTTGCCCCCTTCCACACAAAGAACCGTAGTCCAGGCATTGGTTGTTTCACGCCTGGACTATGGCAACGTCCTCTATCTTGGAGCCGATCTGACAACTATAAAGAAACTCCAGGTTGTTCAGAATGCGGCTGCCCGGCTCCTTCGCAATGTCCCTAGGAGAACATCCGCCTCTCTTGCACTTCGTGACTTTCACTGGCTCAAAATCCCAAGCCGAATTAAATTCAAAGCACTTTGTCATGCTTTTAAAATCAAACAAGGCTCAGCCCCTAAATATCTTCAGGGCCTAGTTCAGGCCTACAAGCCAAGTCCAAATCTGCGATCCTCAGGGAATGGTGATTTTTCCGTTCCCAGATTTAGGCTAGCAAAAATGGGAGGCCGCTCTTTTTCCCAGCTGGGTCCTAAATTCTGGAATGCTCTTCCTGTGACCCTGAAGACGGAAACCAATCTTTTTCGTTTCCGCAAGGGACTCAAAACTTGGCTTTTTCAGCAGTGATTAGAGGCTACTTATCAGTAAAATCAGCATGTTAGTTCTTCTTCTTTAGTCTGACCCTGGGCGCCGGGAAACCCACTGCGGGTAGCTGTGCGCATTATAAGTTTAAATAAATAAATTAAAATAAATAGTAGATTTAGGTGTCATTTTTGTGAATAGCAATTGTCTTCCTCTTTTGTGTGTTCGTTTTAGCATTTCCATGTCGATCCCTAAACACCTCCATGTATTTCCCTTAACACCAACCTTTTAGTAATAGATTTTTCCACTGTGCCAACCGTTCCTTCTTGTCCCTCTGACATTTACTACTAAAACATATATCTTCTTTTGTGGAGCTCTCCCACTCTCCAATACTAAACTGGAGTACTAAATTACGAACTCAGATATGCCTTCGTGAAAAGGCCCACTGTATTCGGCAAGGCATTCACCTGCATTTTCCAGGTGCATTTATCTGTGTAATTTTGCTTTGCAAAAAGGTGGATTTTGATTATAATTTTTAGGCCATTTTTTTCGCTGAACCGTACTGAACACAAAATAGAGGTTAGTAAAAATTTGGGAATCTGGGATAACTTTTTAGCCAATATATATATTTTTAAAACATGAGTATTTATGGAAGTGGACAGTCAGCTTCTATCAATATTCACTGTGGAGGTCATCACGGTCTGCAACTTCTTTTTACAACTGAGAGCCGAAAAAACAAGAATAAATAGCATCCAACAAAGGTATAATATAAGCTTTGATAATAATCAGATAACCCTCGTGAGTCATGAATTGTGTACCAGAAAGTGAATTTTCTGGCAGAGAAAACAGTTTCTGATGCTTGCAGCAAGCCAGAATGAGCTCCAGCTGGGAGGAAGAAATCCAATACTGACATGTGTTCATAAGTTGCAAAAGCACTGCATGTTTTTCTGTAAAGGAGTAATGAATTACCTAGTAAGATATAAAGTTAGGCAGATGCAAGGTTCTCACCTCATATGAACTGATGTTTTTCATATGGTGTATCTGCTGACCACATTGAATTGAATATAGTATTGCTGGGTTCTTGTTGAGCATACGTTTTGTACAGTAGTGAGCCCTAACCTTGTGAAACCCCAATTGTTATTAGATGATGATACATCACTTTTAGCAGGCTAGAGATAGAAAAAACTCTTACTGTATAATACCGCCAAAACAAGGGTCTGATGTTCAAAACTATTGTGATGTGATAAACTCTGTAATTAACAAAATTATAGGGTTGCAACACCAAAATTGTTGTTTACTATGTACTTAAGCCATTTTCTAAGTCAGAAACATATTTCTTTTTTTTGTAAACATTTATTTATTGATTTTAGTCATACATAACAGTCTTTAAAGCTGGTAAGTACAGACATAGGAAAAGAGCGCAAATTAAGCATTCATGTCTCACAAATGCAAAGGGGGAAATGTAGGGAGAGAATCATTAATAATGCAATATCACGTTATAACAAATCAACTCCTCCTTAGCACAGTCACATGAAACACAACGCATTATACTTGATTTTGGGTAAATAAGCTACGATACAGTACACATGACATCTATCTCGAAATGAACGGAGAATAATATAGTAATATTATAAGAGGGTCATTCGGAAATAGCACATCATTATCTCAAGGCACTTTATGTCACTGTAGTGCTGATGTTGGTGTGAAGGAAGGGGGAAAGGAGGACCAAGCCCATATTAGGTTCCCACCTCCGACAGTGGGATGTACGACATTACAACGCATGCTTTTTCCACGCATGCTTTTACATCGCAAGTTTTACAACGCATACCATTACAACGCATAGTGCTTTGGGGCGCTGGATAGTGAATAGTTTAATTTACTATTCCAGCTCCAGTCCCCGTGGATAGTAGGGAAGGTGTTGGATAGTACATTAAACCTATTCCCTATCCTAGAGCGCCCCCCAGCGCAATGCGTTGTAATGGTTTGCGTTGTAAAAGCTGCGATGTAAAAGCATCGCGTTGTAAAAGTTGCGTTGTAAGTGATGTTTCCCCCGACAGTGTATCAGATGCATCCTCCGCAGCTCGTGCCAGAAGATAGCTCTGGAGAGGTTCCCATATATCCTTGGGCCTAGAAGCACTTGGGAGTGTTTCAGCATATATAGTCAGCTGCTCCTGACAGTACATTAAATCATCAATCCACTCCTTGAATTTAGGGGCCCGTCCTCTGCCCCACCTAAAGCTACTCTACGCTTAGCCAGCAATAATGATATGGTAATGTATTGGCAGTATAGTTTGGGGATCTGCTCAGTATAACCCAACAGAGCAATGAGAGGACTAAACTCCAGCGAGACAGATGTAATTCTCTCCAAGGCGTTGAAGACCTGCACCCAGTATTCTTGTACCCGTGGACATTCCCAGGCTAAATGCAGGAAACCAGTCGCCGGTCTGTTACATCTCTTGCAGTGATCTGTGTCTTTCCGTTTGAACCAAAACATGTTTACAGGGGTGTAGTATAAGTGCTGCAGGAACTTATAATGCGTAAGACGTAATCTACAACTGGCGGAGATTTGTGCAGTTTGTAAACAACAATATTTCCATTGTGTGTCCGCTATTTCATTCCCTAGGTCTGTGTTCTAATGTGCACAAGAGGTGTTAGGGGTCTCAGACTGTTGTGTGCGCATATTGTGATATAGTGTAGAGACCAAATGTCCCGGCGTTGCAGCTCCCAGCATCTGGTGTATAGGTGCAAGGCTTGTGGGTTCCTGGGGGAATTCCGGAACAATAGAGCGTATTCCCTGCCGGAGATGGACATATAGAAAGATGTAGAGGGAGTAGGGTTGCATCTCGTGAAAAAAATTATCTGAGGAGCAAAATATACCGCTATGAAAGAGATCTCCCCATTTGGTGACTTTGGTGCGCTCACATATTTTGATGAAGCCCTTTTCTTGGACTAGGGGCATTCGGGGATGATAGGATAGGGAGAGCAGCGGTGAGTACAACATAGGCGATCTGAGGAGACCGGAGATGCGATGCCATGCGTCAACCGTGCCCATGATAGTAGTGGGTGCCATGTCGCGTGTGCGAATGGGTGCGTGCAGCATCCCGTCCAGGGGGATAGGATCAGTTAGCCAGCGCTCCGCCGCCACCTGTGGCATGTACTTGGGAGGATTAATCCAATAATAGGCATAATGAGTTTGTACACATGTAAAATATAATTCGAAATCTGGAATTTCGAATCCTCCCTACACGTAGGGTCTTGTGAGTATAGACCTTTGCAGTCACGGCTGTTTACCACCCCAGAACAACCTTATCATTTCTGTGCGAAGTGTCTTGAAAAAATAGCGACCAGGATGATAAGGTATATTCATGAATAAATACAAGAGCTGTGGGAGCACCACCATTTTTATTAAGGAAGCACGACCTGCGAGAGAGAGAGGCAGGGAAATCGATCGGGTGACATTGCTTGTGAGGCGATCCATAGTTGTACCATATTTGAGACGTATCAGTTCTTCCCTGTCTCCAGAGATTTAGATCCCTAGATAACGCAGGTCAGTTTCACACTATTTCAATAGGAAGTCCAGGGGGAATCTAGCGACCACTGGCGTTAAGGGGAATATTTGTGATTTCCCCCAATTGATATGGATTTCGGATAGTTCCAAAAAACAATGAATTTTCGCACCAGAGGATTCATATTTTGCTGAGGGTCTCTGACATAAAGGATAATATCATCTGCATAGAGGGAGATCAGGATTTGGTGTAGATTACATCGAAGTGCCTTATCCTGGTGGTGCTGTCGCAACTTGGACGCCAGGGGTTCGATCGCAAGTGCTAATAACAGGAGGCATAACCGGTATCCTTTCCGGGTGCCTCTCGAGATGGGGAATGCAGATGATAAATGACCGTTTATTAACAATTTGACCATGGGGCATTGATACAGTAATCGTATCCAGGACATGAAGAGGGGGGAAACCCATGCATTGTAGTACGCAAGGAGGTAGTCCCACTCCACTGAATCAAATGCCTTGGTGGCATCTAAGAACACTGCAGCCAGTGGCAAATCGGGAGTCACATTCTGGAGAGTGGAGAATAGAGTGCGGAGATTGTGTGTGGTGGCACAACCTGGGATGAAACCCGATTGATTAGGGAGGACAAGTTTGTCCATTAATAGGGCTAGACGGTTTGCAATGACTTTAGCCAGAATTTTAGTGTCACAATTTATGATCAATAGCGGTCGATATGAATCTCACGAATCAGGGGTTTTGCCAGGTTTCAAAAGAGAAGTGATATGCTCCTCTCTCATAGATGGGGGAAGCGTCCCAGTTTCCAGGGATTCTTCATAAATCTCCTTCAGAATTGGGGCCATCAAGTCTATATAATTTTTTATAAAATTCGGCAGGGAGGCTGTCCAGACTGGGTGCCCTGCCGGATTTCATCTGCATTATCGCCTCACGGATTTCATCAATCTCAAAAGGGGCTCATAAGAACTCCCGCTGGGAATCACTCAATCACCCGAGTGCTACTTCACTTAGGAAGCTGTCAAGCTCAAATTTATCTCTCCGTTGTGAGGTGTATAGTGTAGAGTAGTGAGCTTTAAAAGTCGCAAGTATGTCAGCTGTATCCCGGTACCTCACCTCCCCAGGTCCCTCAACTTCCAGTATGTTGTTTGAGAATCGTGGCCTCTTTATCACCTCGCTAGTGCTTTCCCAGGTCGTTCGCCTTCTCCATACCTGCAAGCCACCCAATATTTCTCCCTGAATTTAGTCTCACGCGCTGCGGTATCAGCATAGTCTGACAATTTCTCTCGGAATTCATGTTGTGTCTGTCCCTCTCCCCCTGCAGCAAGTCGTGTCTCTAACGTTCTGAGGTCTCTTTTCAGCTTCCTGCAGTGTGCCCTGTATATCCCTAAGTACCCCAAAGCTTTTGGAGATGCAAAACCCACTAATCGTGACCTTAAAGGCCTCCCAAATGGTTTCCACCTCCCCAGGTCCCTCAACTTCAAGTATGTTGTTTGAGAATCGTGGCCTCTTTATCACCTCGCTAGTGCTTTCCCAGGTCGTTCGCCTTCTCCATACCTGCAAGCCACCCAATATTTCTCCCTGAATTTAGTTTCACGCGCTGCGGTATCAGCATAGTCTGACAATTTCTCTCGGAATTCATGTTGTGTCTGTCCCTCCCCCCCTGCAGCAAGTCGTGTCTCTAACGTTCTGAGGTCTCTTTTCAGCTTCCTGCAGTGTGCCCTGTATATCCCTAAGTACCCCAAAGCTTTTGGAGATGCAAAACCCACTAATCGTGACCTTAAAGGCCTCCCAAATGGTTTCCACGCTGTCCACAGACCCCCCATTTCTCTGAAAGAAGTCTTTGATTTCCTCACCCAGCTCACTAAGCCATATCCAATAATGCTGTAGGTTGTAGTCTCCAGCTACACCTGGGTACATCATATCCTGGTGGTTTGAGCATTAGATTCACGGGGGAGTGGTCAGAGAAGGTCCTAGCTAGATGTGTGGTGTTCTGTATAGATGGTCCTAGGCCACGTGAGAGTAGGCAATAGTCTATCCGAACCCAGGTGACAGCCTGTGTATTAAAGTATGTACCTTTCCAGGCACTTGGGTGAAGATGGTGCCAGGCATCAATTAAGTCTCCTTCCTCCGGTATTCCCTGCAATACTGCCTGAGATTTATTATCATGATGTGATGCTGTGTTGGATCTATCTGCTGCCAGGTTAAGGGCTACATTAAACTCTCCTGCCCAGATAATATGGGTAGAACCTATGCCCACAATCTTTCCCCAGAAGTTGGTGAAGAAGTCAGGAGTGTCAACATCAGGGCCATAACCAAAGTGACAGAGTCGGTACCTAGTTGTCCCTATGCAATTGTGTACCTCCCATATTGATCTGTGATCGTGCCAATTGATATAAAAGGTGTCCGCTTTTTAACGAGAATTGCAGTGCCCCTAGCATAAGAGGAATATGAAGAGAATAACCTAAAATCTGCCTATTTGCTGGCAAACGTGGTAGTCTGCTGTGGGTTAATGTGGGTTTCCTGAAGCATAACAATGTTTATCTGGTGACGATCTAGGTAAGCTAGTATCTGTCGGCATTTCCGCGGGTCACCCAGCCCAAGTACGTTCCAAGATAGTATCCTTAGCTGTTGGTTGGTTAACGAATCAGCCCTACTCCCCATTGGTGGAAAAATGATGACAATGCATGTCTATACTTATTGCAGTGAGAACAAGAAGATAAGCACAATTATGTCTGTTTTGCTGTGGTTTATACGTAGTGAAAATTGTACCAACAAACCCCCAACCACCCCCTCCCACTGAAGCATCCGAATCATGCCAGACATGTCTACCCCTCCCCGACCCTGTTCCCAGAAAACAAATGTCCAATATCAAATATGACAATATTATCCCAGTTATTCAAAGTTAAGAACAAGAAAGGGGGATCTCCCATAAGGGGGAAACTTCTGGGCGGCATACATGTACCCCTCTCCCTCTAGGGATATTGAGATGGAAATTTCGACCCCTACTCGGGTATGAGATGCCTGGTGACAGTTAACGCACATTATCCATCATGTGACACAAATAGCTAAAGTACGCAAGTATCCCACAATAATGGAATCACGTCACAGTAGCGTCCGTGGCTTCACATCGGTTGAGTGTCTCTGGTCTCCAGTAATGAGCGTACATCTTCTTCTTGTTCAAACGGTCATTCCATATTCGGTTAGGACGATTTTGGCGAGGCATCTGGAGTAACTTTAGCAGCGTTCTGGCTTTGGAGATGTTTCAAAAATTCTTCGACTTTTTTTTTTACCTTGATGAGTAACTCGAAGATGGGTTGGATACATTAGGGCATAGTCTATCTGGGCTTGTCGTAGCTTCTGTATCACAGGAAGAAACTTGTGCCTCTCCTCCTGCACGGTTGCCATGAAGTCAGGATATATGGTAAAGGGTACTCCCTCAAAATGTAGTTGTTTCTTTTCCCGCGCCTCTTTGAGGGCGACATCACGTCCCTATAATAGAGGAGAAATGCGATGATGGGCTTAGGTGTGCTTCCGGGTGGAGGTCTCGGACCCAAAGAGCGGTAGGCCCTTTTGACTATGAAGTGAGGGGAGAGAGACTCCGCCCCCACTGCTGCCAGTACCAACTTCACTATGTATTCCTCCATTTTTTCCCGTATTTGTACTTTCTGGAATTCCTAGGACATGAATGTTGTTCCATCTGCTTCTCGCTTCGATGTCCGCATTCTTTGCTGCAATTATTTTCAGTAGTTTGTCCATCTGCGGCACAGAGTTTTTAATGTGAGAAGTGGCATCCTCAGCGTCAGAGATACGGCGCTATGTTTCCTTTATGTGCTCTTCGTGGCCATCTATTTTATGTACAATAGCATCCATTCGCGTAGTCATGGCATCCATTTTGTCAGCGATAGTTGCGAGGCCTTGCCTGACCTCCAGTAGGATTGCTTTGATGTCCTCGGTCTGGGAAGGAGATGGTCCTTGCACCAACATTTCGGCACCACCTTCTACCTCTGTCTGCTGCAGGCGAGCACTTTTCTTAGCATCAAAGGTAAGTCGTGGCTGTCTTGCGTCAGGATTCCCCATAGTTAGTGCACAACAATCTGGAGTATGGTACTTGTCCCTGGGTGGGGTATATTCGAGTGCCAAGCACCAGTGGACTCACTATGTATTAACTGCCCCTCTGATAAGGTTGCTGCAGAGTTGCTTCACAGGCAACAGTTGGAAAATAAGAGCAACTTGGCAATAACCAGTAATTACCACAATGTCACTGCAAGTCTCTCCAATTTTCTGGAATGTCCAGTGGGATCCACACGTGCCTACTTGCTCTTCTAACAATGGATGAGCTCTCGTGTTGAATATGGGATTTTCTTTGTGCCACTGTGCCCCCAGATTATTTCAATCACCTTGCTCTGTGTTGTCTATCGTGGGGCGCTTGCCGTCATGGTTTGTCTATGGTGAAATGTGTAGCAGGATCTAATGACACACAACCAGGTACAGCAGGGCTAAGGACGTAACATTCTTTAATAAGGGCCATCCCGCTTATATTAGATGCCTCCACTTTATGTGCTCTACAGCCTTGCAGGATATGTATACCAAGTGCCACCATTAATGGCCGATCCGCCAGCTGCGCAGCATAATTAGAGATGCCGCCGTACCCTGGGAAACTATCTGGACGGCCACCTCGCGTCGCTTGTTCCCAACACTTCGGGCAATACAATACAAATCGTTGTTTAGTTGGCAGCCTTGCCATCTGGGCAGGATTATTGGCACCAGTCTACGGGAGAATCACTGCAGGACGGCCAATCCGTTCGTGCGCCACCTAGCACCCCCGTCAGAAACATATTTTTAACTCACAAAATCGATTTTGTAACCCATTCCAAATTTCAATTAGGAGGGAGCGAATAACAAGTGCCCTTTATTTGTGACTCTGAATGTTATGCATTAAGGTTTGTGACCAGAATTTCAGTCACCAAGCATTGCTAAGTGAATGATTCCTCAAGCAAGTTGGTAACTCTGATTTTTCTGTGTGGGCACCCAGATTTTTCGCCTTCTTTTCTAGACCCCATATTTTTCCTGGCTTTAGACTCTATACACTTTATCTATTCTAATCAGTAGTAAAGTTCTTGTGTTCCCCCTTAAAACATGGTTGTATTAGCATACTCCAAATTGGTAAGATAGCTTACCTGTAAGTCCCTAGTATATGGTACAAGGTGTAGGCATGACCTGGAAGTTAAATAGCACTAGTGGTCTGTAGCACCAGTTGTGCCATCCACCATAGTGATGGTACATTTATTGCTTCAGGCCTACCCTCTGTAGCCTGAAACTATGGCAGCATAAAAACTGCAATTTGACCCGTTAACATCAACTCCTTTTTATTGAATAAATTATTCCTACGTAGACCTTGTTACCCACAAGGCAGAGTGCATGGTGTTCAAATGTAGGACATATAGAAATTTAACGTTAACATGACCTTATAGTGACTAGCACCCAAAAGCTATATACATATTAAAATCCTAAAACTGTATCTCAGGAATGGAACTAGCTAGAAAAATAATTATACAGTAACTATTAATAGTTATTTAAAATCCATTTCAATGAAGAAATCGGATGTTAATAAATATTAAAGAAAAGTAACATTTAAAAAGGTACCTTTTCCCAGCCTGAAGCTCCTGTAAGCTAATTTGCCTAAATTCTCTAACTTTTCCCAGCCTGTGCTCCAATTTTCTGGAATGTCCAGTGGGATCCACACGTGCCTACTTGCTCTTCTAACAATGGATGAGCTCTCGTGTTGAATATGGGATTTTCTTTGTGCCACTGTGCCCCCAGGTAAAAACAGGTACCCCAGTACACACTATGGGCCACATTTGGAGAACGGTGGAAAGAATACTCAGTCGCAAAGGCAACAGAGTATCCTTTCCACTCTATTGAAAGTCTTCCACACTCACTTAGAATTGGGCGGTCCTTCAGTATGTCAGTGGCGGAGACTACTCTATCTCCTCCGCTGACATATACCTCAGATGGCCCTACTAGTAAGATTTGGCCATTTGACTGCATGCTGGAATTAGAATGGGTGGTCAAATGACCAGTTTTCATTGTCCATCAAAGGCAGGAAAAACCTAGGAGTGAGGGGCAGTGAAAACTTGTAAATGACCATCACCCATGAGAGAAATCTCCCATTGTGAGAGGGTCATTGTTTTTTTATTTTCAAAAAGAAAATCCTGTGGTTGGCTTTTGTTTTTGAAAATTAAAGAAAATATTAAAGGCATGCCGTACAGTTCCGTCACGTTGACAGAGCCGCCCCTCAAACTTTCAATGCATTGACAGGAAACACTAAGACGCAGCTCCTGCCAATGCAGAGATATTGGCTGGGCTGGCAGAGTTCTCTTAAAAGGCAGGCAGAGTGCCCTTGGCATGGCAGGAGTAAAGTACTCCAAATGAGGTCCAATTGCTATCCATTTTCATACTGAATTAGCCCAGCGCACACTGTCATTTCATTGCCATTAACCCTATATCTCAAATGTAAAGCCTAAGCCTTGAGAGGACCCTTAGGTACTGTGGGGCAGATTTACAAGCCCCTTGCGACACTATTACGCCACCATTGTGCCACTTTTGTGACGCAGCATTGGCGCAACAATGCGCCACAATGCGACATATTTACAACGTGACCCATCTAGTGAGATGCATCACGTTGTAAAGCCCTGCGCTACATTGAACCTGACCCAGGTATAATCTATGCAGGGTGGGTGTTCCGTCGCAAGGAAGCCTCGTAAAAGTGACGCAGTGAAATCCACAAGATTTCACTGAGTCACTTTTACGTCCCTACTGCATCAAATCCTTACGCCTGCTTGAAGCAGGCGTAAGGAGTGACGCAGCATGTTAGGTATAGGGCACCCCTGAGCAGTGCTTGAGTTGCGTCGCACTTGCGTCACGACTCCAGCACTGTGTCACCCTTACACCGACAGATTCGTCACGATCTGTCTATCCTTGTGCCACGGTGCGCCGCATTGTAAATGCGGCACATCTTTGGTGGCGCAAGGGGTTTCTTGAGTGACGCAAAATAACTGGCATCATCCCTGCTCATATGCAGGGATGCGCCAGTTATTGTATTGCCCCTGTGTAGGGTTCCGTTCAGTCTAAAAAACTTTTCTCCTTAACATTAGACATCATCTCATCAGTTTCACTTCAGGAAGCCCTTCATTAAAAGTATTTTCTCGTAGGCCTCCATTTAGCCATGTCTTAATTGGAATGGATGTTTAGCCCATTTAGCTTATTGATCCACAGTGGGTCCCATTACGAACCCTGTAAGAAAGCAATACCACACAAGACATAACTGATACAAGGTAATAGTACCATGTCATTACAAGGTCTTTAAAGAGCTTTAACAGCTTGACTGGGCAATAACATGCTAAAATGGATGTTACTGCTCCAATTTCTGCATAGTTTACCCTTGGGTGATGCAATATAAACGCCTGTAACCATGCAGGGTTCAATCAGATGTTGAAAGGAGTAGGAAGTAACCAAGGATGAGTTCAACCACTCTTATTTTCAGTGTTACAAAGTTACATTTATTTTTACAGCAATTTTCAAAGTTCTTCTACTGTTCTTCTGGCATTTAAAAAAACATCTTTTTTATTTTACAACTGCTTTTGATAATCTTTCCCTTTTGCCACTGATGTGTGGGAAGGCATCTAAATTGAAATCTATTATTACCTCCTCGACTGCCTTCTACGCCACAGTATTTATACCATGAGTGTAAGCCTCCATGACAGAAAACTCTAAAGAAAACATTAACCTATCAGTTTCCCATCCAGCAAAGATGGCTGAGTTCCTCTTACTTATATTAGCATAAAAAGGAAGTCAACCCCATTGCATATGCTGTTTTTTTTGTTTCTGAGGCCGAAACCCCAAGCAAGTTACTCCAATAGGTATCTGATACAGGACTTCACAGGGGGTTTTTCATCTTTTGTTAAGCTGGACTCATTTATGGCAGGCCTGGCTTCCCAGGGCAATATCATTTTGGAGGACGCTGTGTCTTAGGATCCAGGGGATTGAAGAGTGGATCTGGCGGTTAAGTCACACATTTGCTGCTTCAAACTTTCGTCTTATGCCATTCAGTCACTCATGAAGGACTTTCAGTATTGGCAGAGATGATTGATCCAGGAACAGATATTACACCAACATTTACCTTAATGGAACAATAGGTTAGACTGTTGCTGAATATTTCTAATGATTTCTTGAATGTTGTGGCATCAACAGTAGGTTCATCCATACTTGCCAGGAGGCATTTATGGTTAAGATCATGGAAGGTGGATACAGTGCAGAAGGCCTTACTGATGAAAAATGCTGTTTTCTGGTACCAAACTCTTTGATCTCCTCTGGAAGAGATGGTGAAAAACTCAGAAGAAGACGGAAAACATATGGCACCTGCAAAGGTTGCAAGAAGTACGTTTTTTGGCAATAAGAGAGTCTTTAGGCCAAGAGTTCAAAGGAAGTCTAATCAGCCGTTTTGAGGTGGGGCGAGGCAAGGGTGCCCACCTACCTCATATAAATCCTGGTTCCAACAGCCTGGTTCTTCATCTCAGTCTCGGTTGATCTCTCATTTTTCAAAAGTATGTTAAAAGACGTCAGACTAGTGGGTCTGCAAGTGGTGGAGGAGAGGTCCAGATTTTCATTGTTTTGTTGCTTCACCTCCAGATGTTTTCCAGGAAACGCCACTGTGGGCAAATCTGGAAAGAGACAGATTTTGCTAGAAAGGATTCAGAAGCTTCTAGAGAAAAAAGCGGTCATGCATTCTCAAAGAGGAAATTGCGTATATATTCAATCCTGTTTTTAGTGGATAAACAGTCAGGTGAGTTCAGGACAGTTTTGGGCCTAAAGTAGTTGAACTCATTTATCCCCCATTTGAAATTCAAGATGGGATCCCTACTGGATATTCTGCCATTTATAAATCTGGTGGACTTCCTGGACTCGTTGAACTTACTAGATGCATATCTACATATGTCAATTCATCGCAAATCACAAAGATTTCTCTGGTTCTGTGTGGGGAATCAGCACTATTCATTTCCAGTATTAACTTTTGGGTTGCCACGAATATTTAAGGTTCTGCCACCGCTAATTGGAGTCATTTTAAATAGAGGGATTCAAGTCTTGAGGATTGGCTCATTTCTGCTTCTCCTTTCCATAAGGTGAAACAGTCTAAGAAGTGTGCAGGGTACTGCAGGACCACTGGTTTTTGTTGAATCAGATGAAATCGTGTCTGATTTCAATGCAGGATTTTACGTCATTGGGTACATTTCAAAACAACTGTGGGTTCAGTTTTTCCGCCTGTAGAGCGAAGATGGACACTGGTGATGGAAGTTCAGAGGTTGCTGGAATGGAATCAAGTATATCACCAGTGAGACAATGGTTGTACCTGCAGAGGTAAATGTCTGCCTCCCTTACAGTTCTGCTTTGGGAAAGACAACATTTGTACCCAATGATCAATCGCATGCTGTCACACCGGGTCCCAAGTTTGCAGGGTTACGAGCAGGGGTGCTGGTGGCAGCACAAGTGCAGAAGGTATTGAGCTGGTGGTTGGAGGAGGGGAATCTGACTTGGGGTCACCTATTCTATGCTGATCCATCAAAGATTGTTGTAACAGATGCCAGCAAGCTGGGATGGGGTGCCACTCAGGGTGACCTGCTAGTGGTAAGTGGTCAAAAGTCCAGTCCGCTTGTTCTCCCAATAAGAACAAGGAGGGGAAAGCAGTCCTCTGTTGGCATTCGCTCCTCAGTTAGAAGGTCATTATGTTCAAGTCTGAAAAGATAACAGGGAAGTTAGAGGATATGTGATTCATAAGGGAGGATGCACAGCACAGATTCTCAGTCGGTTAGCTCATGAGATTTGTGCATGTGCAGAAGCAGAACTCAGTTCTTTAACAGCAATTTATTTGCCAGGGAAGAAGAACTGAGCAGCCGACACCCTGAATCGAGTTTTTCCACCAATGAGCTCATTATTATTGACAAAGGATGTATTCCGACAGTTGTAGAAGAGATTTGGTCATCTGAAAGTAGACTTTTTGGCCTCAAAGTAGAATCCCCATCTGCCACGATTCTGCACAATTATTCCTTGCCAGGAAGCCTAGAAGTTGGATGCTATGTTGTTCAGGTGGCTGAAGGGCCTACTATATGTATTCCCCTTGATATCAATGATGATGAGATGTCCTTGCTGTACTCTGTTGGTAGAGCTAGCAGATCAACCACAGTAGAAGATACTGTTTCACCCTTATCTTCTAGTGGGTTGTCCTCTTTCTTTCAGCATGCTACAGAGAATGAGGCTTCAAGCTTGGTATTTGAAAGGATGATTCTTATGGTTAGAGGTTATTCGACAGAAGTGGCTGAGTTGATCCAGCAATCAAGGTGCCCGGCTACTCTTAGAGCTTATGCTTGGCATTGGTCTAATTTTGTGAAATGATGCTGGAATAAAGGCTTTCCTTAGGGGTGGGTGAAAATCATGGAGTTTTACTCTGTTAAATTCCTTGGAGTTCAGCGAGCCAGCGGAATTCAGCATGTTGCGCTGCTCTTGCTGATTTTTAGCACCAGGAGCTTGTTCCGCACTGTAAAATCAGCCCGCGCCAGAGGGTGCTGCTTCTTTCTGCAACTTGGGTAGATTTTCTACTCGAGCAGCAGCTTACTCGAGCGAATGGTTGTGACCAGCCACGACTGCCAGCGCTGAGAAATGTTGCCGGGAGCTGGTGAGCCATGTGTGAGAAAAACGTCTGCCGCGCGTTGCTTGGTGTAGTTTTGCTGGAATTTTGAAAACTCCACCGACAGAGCAGAGTTATTCGCCTACCCTTATGTTTCATACCTTTTCTTTAGAGGCTATGAGAGTGGTAGATTTTTTATCAAATGGCAAAATTTGGGTTTGGCCATTTTGACTATTCAAGCCCAGTGAAAGACAGTCGCAGCTGTTACCTGGAAGCAGCAGAGGGGTAGGTGGCGGGCAAGGGGCAGGGGAATCGGGTAAAAAAACACTTACCTCCTGGCTGGCCAGCTGCTGCCACCTCTTGTGCGTTCTCTTCCTGGCTTCTTGGGTGAAGCAGGAAGCACCATGGCTCCCACGCTCACAACAGCCAATCACAATGCTGCAATGAAGCATTGTGGTTGGTCTGAGTGCCTTGACAAGGGGCACAGCCAGGGGCTGGAGGAGAGGGCATGTTCTCCACACAGTCTGTAATGCGACCTGCATGGCAAACAGGGAAAGTGCCCATGACTGTTTTGGGTGGCCAAACAGTCTTTCCGCACTTAGGAGTGTTCTACAACTCTTCCCCTGCTCTGCAGCCCCGCCCCCTCACACAAGCTGCCACAGCAGTAGGACAAATAAAATAAGAATAGCATTACGTTCTTATAATTCTATATTTTTCTTTCCTTTGCTTCTTCAAGGCAGTGGGACGACGCTCCTCTGTCTTAGCGGAGGATCCACCACTGCTGAAAGCTTTTAAAAAACGTTTGTTTCAGCACCAGGAGCTTGTTCCGCACTGTAAAATCAGCCTGCGCCAGAGGGTGCTGCTTCTTTCTGCAATTTGGGTAGATTTTCTACTCGAGCAGCAGCTTACTCGAGCAAATGGTTGTGACCAGCCGCGACCGCCAGTGCTGAGAAATGTTGCCGGGAGCTGATAAGCCATGCGTGAGAAAAACTTCTGCAGCACAGTGCTTGGTGTAGTTTTGCCGGAATTCTGAAAACTCCTCCGACAGAGCAGAGTTATTCGCCTACCCTTATGTTTCATACCTTTTCTTTAGAGGCTATAAGAGTGCTAGATGTTTTATCAAATGGAAAAATTTGGGTTTGGCCATTTTGACTATTCAAGCCCAGTGAAAGACAGTTACAGCTGTACCTGGAAGCAGGCAGTGAGGTAGGTGGCGGACAAGGGGCAGGGGAATCGGGTAAAAAAAAACACTTACCTCCTGGCTGGCCAGCATCCGCCACTTCTTGTGCGTTCTCTTCCTGGCTTCTTGGGTGAAGCAGGAAGCACCAGGGCTCCCACGCTCACAACAGCCAATCACAATGCTGCAATGAAGCATTGTGGTTGGTCTGAGTGCCTTGACAAGGGGCACAGCCAGGGGCTGGAGGAGAGGGCATGTTCTCCACACAGGCTGTAATGCGACCTGCATGTCAAACAGGGAAAGTGCCCATGACTGTTTTGGGTGGCCAAACAGTCTTTGCGCACTTAGGAGTGTTCTACAACTCTTCCCCTGCTCTGCAGCCCCGCCCCCTCACACAAGCTGCCACAGAAGGTGGACAAATAAAATAAGAATAGCATTATGTTCTTATAATTCTATATTTTTCTTTCTTTCTTTTGCTTCTTCAAGGCAGTGGAACAACGCTCCTCTGTCTTAGCGGAGGAGCCACCACTGCTAAAAGCTTTTAAAGTGGGATTTGGTGTTGGTTTTAAGGGCTTTACAACTTGCATGTTTTGAACCTTTGGAGAAAGTAGATTTAAAGATCTTAACACTTAGGGGCCCATTACGATATCGGGCGGATTGCCTCCGCCAGGCTGGCGGTAGCCACCGCCGGCCTGGTGGAGGCAATCGGCCCGACACCGTTTCCCGAATTCCCCCCCGCCATATTAGTATGGCGGGGGGGACCACCGCTTTTCCGCCCCGGTCGCCTTGCGGCCGGGGCGGAAAAGAAAAATATGGTGGCGGTGTCTAACAGACACCGCCAGCCATATTACGATGGGGGGAAACAGATGCCTTTCCGTGGCGGCAATGCCCGCCACGGAAAGGCATGCAGTCTTCACTTTGGGGGCCCCCTGCGGGCCCCCAAAGTGAAGGAAGGGTGGGGGGTGCACACAGGGGGTACCTGTGGTACCCCCCGCATTTGCATATGCAATGCGGTAGGCAACGCGCGGTGCCTGCCGCATTGCGTATGCAAATGCATGCAAGCATCCATTGCATTGTGGCGGGCGGCGCAGAGTGCACCGCCCGCCACAATGTTATGAATGCAGGATGCGGCCGCCACTGTGGCGGTCACATCCTAATGCCACCCACGGGACCCCCGCCCTAAAGGCGGGCAGTCCCAATCCACGCTAGGATGATGGGCGGACAAAGTCCGCCCGTCATCCGAATGGACCCCATAAGGTGTCTTTTTGGTGGCGATTTCCTCAGCCAGTAGGATTGGGGAATTAGGATCATTCTTGAGGTCTGAGCCATTTTTTAAGGTGTTTTTCACAAAGTAATTTTGAGATCCAGTTCTATGTTTATGCCTAAAATTCCATCTTACTTTCAGAGGTCCAGAGAAGTGTTTTTTATTGGTTTTGGTACCTGAACTCAGACAGAAGAAGAGACTTCAATGCATCTGCTTGATGTTAAAAGATCACTGTTGATCTACTTAGACAGAATAGAGTTTTTCAGGAAGGTAGATAGTCTTCTTGTTTCAATCTGGTCCAGTAGGAAATGGTTTGAAACCTTCAAACTTGACCTTGAGTAGATAGATAAAGCAAGCTATTTTGTTGCTTTGTGAGTCTCAAGGTAGGGAGTCATGAGTCACATCCCCAGTGGGAGTGGCAGCCCCAGAGAGTGTGACGCCGGTAGAGCCTACCTCCAGCTTGTCGAGGCTCCCCTAAGGCGCGTTGGTGTGTTCCAGGACCGAGGGGCGGCCGGGCTTGGCTCCGCCGCTGCAGCGCTCCACCCTGCACTTCCGGCTGGCCGGGCTTGGCTCCGTCGGCTGGGAGCCCACCAAACTACAGCCCCCAGCAGCCCTGTGGCCAGGTCACCTCCCACACCATCAGCACGCAGCGCCAGGAGGCGCATAAGGCAGCAACTCCTGCCGAGGACCGAGTGGCAGCCCCAGAGAGTGTGACGCCGGTAGAGCCTACCTCCAGCTTGTCGAGGCTCCCCTAAGGCGCGTTGGTGTGTTCCAGGACCGAGGGGCGGCCGGGCTTGGCTCCGCCGCTGCAGCGCTCCACCCTGCACTTCCGGCTGGCCGGGCTTGGCTCCGCCGGCTGGGAGCCCACCAAACTACATCCCCCAGCAGCCCTGTGGCCAGGTCACCTCCCACACCGTCAGCACGCAGCGCCAGGAGGCGCATAAGGCAGCAACTCCTGCCGAGGACCGAGTGGCAGCCCCAGAGAGTGTGACGCCGGTAGAGCCTACCTCCAGCTTGTCGAGGCTCCCCTAAGGCGCGTTGGTGTGTTCCAGGACCGAGGGGCGGCCGGGCTTGGCTCCGCCGCTGCAGCGCTCCACCCTGCACTTCCGGCTGGCCGGGCTTGGCTCCGCCGGCTGGGAGCCCACCAAACTACAGCCCCCAGCAGCCCTGTGGCCAGGTCACCTCCCACACCGTCAGCACGCAGCGCCAGGAGGCGCATAAGGCAGCAACTCCTCCCTCGTCCCGCGAGGACGCGCCGGGCTAAGCCCGGGCAAAGGGCGCGCCCTCTGATATTTACCTTTCCCTGCTTATCGAAGGTATTTAACTCCTCCTTGACTTATATGGTAAATTGTGGGTATTAGGCCTGATGGAGGTCAAAAGTAAAAGTAGGGTGGCGGTCAAAAAAACACCTATGCTCACTCGCTCAACTACCAGAAAACAAACTTTGGCGCCAACCCCTCTGCCCACCTTAACTGCAATCGATAGGTGTCGTTGTCAACTCTATTGAAAGTACTGAAAGAAGATTATCACTACCAGCTAGTATGTGTTTAACAAATCAAACATCACATACTGATAATACACATGTTAGCATTCCAAATGAGACAACAATGTCACATGATTCACTTCTATTGGAATAGTTTGCAGGTTTGCCAAGGTATGATTTAATACAATCTGATGTACCACAACTCTTAGATTCCACTGTTCCCGGTACTAGGGAGACTAGACTGTCTATAACACCTGACCTATCAGCCAGCATATTACCACAGCCCCTAATATCTAGTATTGTGTCTGTAACTAATGGGGATTTGGATGACTATGCTACTAATCCTGTCATTTCAACTGTACAAATTAGTGATATCAGTCTGTCAAGCAGTGAAACTGATTGTGAGCCTGTACCCCCAAAAAGGAAATTAACCCAAAGTCGAAATAGGTTAATAATAAACAAACAGACCAAAATATACAGAAAGAAAAAGAAGAGGGCTATACAAACTCTAGATACCAATGAAAGAGAAGGTGTGATACAGCAGAACAGTGGAGGGAGACATGAAAAAGATATAAAATTACTGGAAATGCAGGCTTCTAGCAATATCGAGGCGGTTAAAGAATGTCTCGAGAAAATGGTAAGGGTTTGCATTGCACCAGTGATGGAATCTCTGGAAATTCTAAGTAAAAAAATAGAAAATCTAGAGAAATTGGGAATAGCTAAATTGGATGTTCTAGAACAACTGGGTTCACAAATTAGATCTCATTCAAGTAATTTAAAATCTGGGAATCAGAGTAATGGTAAATTAAGTACAGTAAATTGTACTCCTAGTGTGCCCATTATGAAGGGAAATCCGGTACCCTCTACAAGTGGAAGGCAGAGGCCAACAACTACCGTCCCCAAGGTAACACGAGGGCAAAAAGTAGATGGGGTCCAAAGAAACATCAGTGAACCCACCCCCACCTACAAGAGCCTACCCGTACCAAGGGGCCATATTGATAATGTCATCCCAGCCACTATCAATTTGCCACCTGATTGCAGACCATTTGTAGCGATACTCGCGAATGTCCCCAAGTTGTTGCCTAACCAATTTGAAAATCAAGAAACCTTGAAAAATAAGACCTTGTATTGGTTGGTGAATAATTGCGGGTTCCCACTACGAGGCGCGGAAGAGATCATAACTACGCAAAGGGTAGGTTGGGTTGGGCCTAACAAAAAGGAGGTAGACGGGGACTGCATAATTATACATTTTAGGACTACAGAATGGGCGAGAGATTCGATTTTATATGCACCTATGCCATCGAATCACGAATACAACATCACACTGTTCCCACTTGACTATTTTTATAGGAACCAGTCAGGAAGACACATTTTTACACATAACTTCCAGCATCCAAGAGTGGCCTTTACTAAATATCCCAATGTTGTACCTATTTGTCCCCCCTTACTACCTAACCTGTATGATAACTTCCTGGTCCCAACTTCTAATAGATTCCAGCTGCTCACCTCACTTGAGGAGAACGATTGACTGAGCAATCCATCTTTGACATCGAGTTCTGGAAGTACTGTCATAGGTGATACATTACCTTTGGAGAAAGAGCTGGGTGATGAAAGCTGTGCAAATAATATAACTGAACCACAATCAATCTCATCACATACCATGCTGTGTATAGGCAATGTTGTAGATAACGAACCAACTGTAACCAATGATAATGTTAATGTTACTCCGACTGGAATATTTGAGGTTTCAATCTTGTCCAATCACCCCGAAAGTACTGGAACTAATAATGCTGATTCTCTTGTATTTAATAGTTGGAATATAGCCGGAATTGCTTCTAAATTATGTACCCCATTTTGGGACAATTTCATCATATGTGGTTATGACATAATTTGTCTACAAGAGACATGGCATACTGGACTAATAGAAGTTGAGGGTTACACCTCCTATAATGTGGCAGCAGTAGCTTCCAAAGCTGGTAGAGCTAAGGGAGGTCTGCTGACTTTGGTTTCAACTAAATTGACAGAATTTACTCTTGGGGAGCATTCGACAGTTTGCCAGCATGCGTCTATTGTGCGCCTAAAACATAGTCATGGTAGGGATCTAATTGTTGTAAATTTTTATAATAATATTGTGGGCCCTAAACGTGATATGATTGTCCCCGATGTCGAATGCGCTATTGAAGCTGCAATCACTCTCTCTAAGAATAACTTTGTAATTCTGTGGTCAGGCGACTTTAACATCCAAGCCTGCAGATATGCCCGGAAGGGGATATGTGGTCACCACGAGGATTATGTAGAGGGTGACAGTATTTATGTTAATCACTTCCCGCATAGTAATTATGGCAGCGCACTGAATAATTTAATAGCCAAGTTTAATTTGGAATTGCTCGATTGTACAAAAAACAATAATAATGAAATTTGTCCAACTTTTAGGGGGAGAGATGCCCATACCAATATTGATCATATCTTGGTGTCCAGTGGTTCAATTTTCACCAATGTCTGGGTAATAGAGCAGCCTGTGAGTGATCACAACAGCATCTCTGTGGAGTTAATGGGTTGGGGTCAAAAAAGCGTTGTGAAAAGTAAAGCAGTTCACGGGATTTCCGCCGAAAGACCAAATGGTACAAGAATCAAGTGGATTAAGATTGACCCTAATAAACTAACAAAGGATATTCTTGGTAAATGTACCAGAGAGGTTGAATACTGCCTTGCACCTAATGTGATAGCACCTGAGGTTCTCTCCAATTTTATGAAAATTACATGCACAGTTGAAAACTCCCTGTTAAAAAGAAACAGAAGTGTTAAAAGAAACAAAACTGTGTGGTTTGATAAACATTGTGCCGAGACCCTGAAAAAATTAAAAAGTGTACTTAATACTAAACCTAGAAATAAAGAAAGAGTCAGAGAATAACGTACTAATTATAAACTGGCCCTGTCAATTAGGAAAAGGGAGCTACAGGACGAGGCCTGGAATAAACTCGATATGGCCGCTGTAACTAAAAACCATAAACTTTTTTGGGAAACGATTAATGGCCCATTCTTAAAGAATGAAAATACCCCCGAGGTCAGTTCCCATGTCAGCTGTCTTGTATGGATTGCACATTTTTCTGAGATTTTTAATTCGGATCTTAAATTTGATGGGCCTACCGTATGTTTTAATTGGAAGAAAATGCACTTGTTTTTAACCTTAAACGAAGTGACAGATGCAATTAAAAATAGTAAGGGTGGTAAAGCACCCGGGCCCGATGGGGTACCCATGGATTTTTATAAGCATGAAATAACATTATGGGCCCCAATCCTAACTCGTTACTTTAACGCAGCGGTGGAAGATAAACTACCACTGACATGGGGCCAATCAATTATTATACCCCTTTATAAAAAAGGATCCAGGTCAGAGGCAAGGAATTATCGTCCAATCTCTCTTTTGGACTCAACAGTTAAAATCCTCAGTCGAGTCCTATTAGTGAGATTGGAAGCCTGGGTCGAGGAGAACAACATTCTGTCCCCAGTGCAGTATGGGTTTCGTAGGGGACTGGGAACAATGGAGCAGTGCGTGAACGTGGAACTCATAGTCGGCAAGTATACTAAAGCCAAATTTGGTAACCTTTTTTTATGCTTTGCCGACTTGAGTTCCGCGTTCGATCTGGTGGAACACGCACTGCTCTGGCCCATATTACTATCGATGGGCGCCCCTATTGAAATTATCCATCTGCTAGCTCGCTTGTACAGTAATTTATCAAGCAAAGTAAGGTTTGGAACAGATGGTGAGTGTACCCCCTTCTTCGAAGTTAAGAGAGGCATCCGTCAAGGATGCGTACTTGCCCCTTTACTATTTTCACTTTTTATTAACCATGTGGATACATTTTTAAAATTGATTAAATCTGATGCTCCAACTATAAATGGTAACCCCGTCCCCGTCCTTTTATACGCGGACGACGCGGTCCTCCTTTCTAGGACACATAATGGACTACAACAACTAATTGACCAATTCCATATTTTTATTAAAAACAGAAACTTGAAAATTAATAAAGGAAAGACTGTTACTATGGTTTGTGGTAAGAACATTAGGAAAAATAAATCCTTTTTCCTAGAAGGAGAGAAACTAGAATCTGTTAATAGTTTTTGCTATTTAGGAATCACCTTTTCGGGAAATGGGAAATGGATTAATTAACAAAATAGTGTCCTTTTCAAAATGGCCCGGAATACAAACTGTATCTTTAGATTTGCTGCTAACTTAGGGGATCGCAGAATTCGTGAAATGTTAACCCTTTTTAATGCTAGATGCATCTCCTCAGCTATATACGGAGCTGGAATATGGGGGTATGATGTACAGTGTATCAAATCCATCCAGGTGAGGGAGAATGTGTTTTTAAAAAGATTAATCAGTGTTCCAGTCACGGCTTCAACGGAGCTAATACACAAGGAATTAGATATGTACTATATCAATGATCTAATTGCCCTTCGTCCTCTATGCTTGTGGCGCTCAATATGGGCAAAAGAGGAAACCAAGTTTACGCAGGACGTAATAACAGATTGTATCAAACTTGATCGCCGTTCGAACATTCCCTGGCTGAAGCATATACATCACTGGTATAAAACTTTATATGGATTGGACATTTACAATGAATTAATAATGGATCCCATTTTATCAAAGCGGGAGCTGAAGGTCTCGTTTATGAAATTTACAGAAGAGACCAGGATGGAAAAATATACTAAACAGAGTACATTCAATTTTTACCAACAATATAATATGAATGTAGGCTTCCAATCTTATTTTGTAACAGTTAGTATTCCCTCCCATCGATTTGTTTTAACCTGCCTCCGCCTAGGAATTGTGCATCATCTCGTGGCTTTTCCTGAGCCTAAAAAACCTGGAACCTGTGTATGCCCATGTGATGGCAAATCAAAACAGGGCACGTGTCACTTTATGCTGTCTTGTACTTTTTATACTTTTTTAAGGAAATATTACTTGAAACCCATCTTTTTAAAATACAATACGCATCATCTACAAACAGCAATGACACTAGTGTTTAACCTAGAGTCCCCAGATGTATGCTTTTATGTGGCTACTTATATTTTAAAATGTATCTCTGCAAGAAAATCAATTATTATATGAGTTCCTTTAGCTGCTAAATGTACTATGCACTTTAAAATTGATGCTGCTGTATCACGTATTTGTATTTTGCACACATATGTTTGTTGGACTAATTGCTGCTACTATTATATTTTTCATAGGGTTGGCTTATCACATGTATTTTATCATTGTTTTAGTTAATGGTTAGACTATGTGCTGCTACTCGCATATGCACTTTAGAATTGCCAATTTGCACATTTACTAAATCTAGAGACAATATTTAGCACTTTAAATTGCATATTTGTACATAATTAAAGGTCGTAGGATTGCTAAAATCTTAAGCCAATAATTGAACGACCCAATGACTATGCTCTATTGATACTGCTAAAATGTCCTATCATGAGCGCTATTATGTAAGATTGTATTTCTTTTATTTCTTTTGGATAGCCTAATTTAGTATTGTGTCAAATTTCTTTTAAATGTATGTTGCTATATGGTTGTATTTCTTTACAAACCAAATAAAGCATCTTTTGATTTGATTTGATTTGAGTCACATCCAGGGAAGATGGACAAGGTGTATTTCCACTTCCTGGGTTTCTTTCAAAAGAGTGTTAATGGAGTAGAATTGTAATATAGCCACATGGTTGTCCCCGCACACCTTTATGGATCACGCTAGGTTGGGAGTTGGGAGCAGCATTTCTATGTCTTTTGCTACTTCAAGAGCACATTGTTTAGTATGTGAAGTAACATATTTGTGATATTGGATTAATATCTGGATTTAGCATATATAATCCATGAGTATGTGTTCTTCATTTGGGTTATGTATGAAGTTGATTCTATCTTTGGTATCAGCCCACAGTGTAAATACTGTGGTGTGGAAGACGGGCAAAGAGGTAATGCCCTGGTTACTTACCAGCAATCTTTATTACTCCAACACCATGTCTTCTTTGCCACAGTATAGTTTCCCATCCCTCCCAGGCATTTGGGCGTTTTCATTATTTGTGACTTTGGTAAAACAGTATATGTAATGGTGTCCACTTTCTTTTTTGGAAGTCGGCGGTCTTAAGGGTGGGAAACTAGTAGGTTAACATTTGCTTTGGAGTTTTCTGTCATGTAAGCTTATTCTCATAGTGTAAATCATTTGCTTCTTCCTTGCAACATTTGCTCCGGACCACACTCAATTCACCTATCTCACTACCACTAATTTTATTGGATACAATTCAAACACTGCGTGCATAGCAAAGAAGTACTATCATGCTATGCTAGGGTATTCTATGAACGATTTAGAAATTGATTCCCGCTGCATATCTGCGTACCCATAACCACGTGCCCTTCAAGATAAAAATTGTGAAACCCAACTCCTCTATCTGCCCTGACCCTAGCTCTCCACTTTGCACTCCAAATGGTTTGACATTAAACTCACTCCTCTCAGCATTAACCCTGCTGACATTCACACTACTGAGAATCATGCACAGAAACACCTCACACCCTTTCTTTGCTCACACGATGTATTTGACACACAAGGGCATAAAAGCAACTGTGTTATGCAGTGTGTATGATACAAATCAAATAAAAGACCAGGGGGCACATTAGGATGGCGAGCGGACTTTGTCCGCCCGCCATCCCTACATAAAAAGGGACCATAAGGGCGGGGGTCCCGTGGGGGCCATTAGGATGCGCATGCCACATTGGCGGGCGCATCCCGCATTTTTAACATTGCGGCAGGCGGTGCTGAAAGCACCGCCCGTCGCAATGCTAAAAATGCACGTCATGTATTTCAATGCACAGCCTGACAGGCACTGTGCGGTGCCTACCACGTTGTATATTGAAATGCAGGGGGGTACCATAGGTACCCCCCAAATGTGCACCCCCCACCCCCCAGAATCCCTGGGGGCTAGCAACGGGCCCTCGCAAGAGATTCCCACATGCCTTGCCACCACAGAAAGGCATGTGTCCGCCTCCATCATAACATGGGTGGCGGTGTCTAGCAGACGCTGCCACCATATTAAACTCTTTTCCACCCGGTCGACTTGTCGACCGGGAGGAAAGGCGGCGGACGGTCTTTCCGCCCGCTGTGGTCCCCACGCCATAGTAAGATGGCTGGGGAATGGGTGGCGGGCGGGGACGGATGTCGGGCAGATCGCCACCACCCGACATCCTAATGGGGCCCAACGTATTTTGTGCCATTGAATGGTCTCTAAATAACTGCTCAGGGGAGTGTGGATCTACACACAACTTGCATTAAATAGATGTGGGCCCATTCCAATGCAGATTCAGAAAATGTCACTATTTCTAATTCTCTTCCAACTGTACATTACAGTCATTAAAATGCAAGGTGGGGTAATAGCTGCCACCAATATCAAAACATTCCTCTTCACAACCATTTGCAGCTGAGCACCATCCTGATGTTGGAAACACCATTGGTACATGGATATTACGGTGGCACAAAAAGGGAGCAGTCGGAGGCAAATGGACTACACGATGGAAAGTAAGCAACACCCTTGTGTAGTGAGATGAACCTGGCGTGGCAAAAGTAGCTGTTGCGTAATTAGCATCTTAAAACATGGACAACAGATGACACATGGGCATCCCTGTAGTTCATGTTTAGCACATTTGCATATAAGAGATATCCTAGAGCTTAGGTGCCAACCTAGCACACAAGGTATTCTGCTGCCTATCAACAGAACCCTGACCTCTGTGTTTCTCTTTCTGTTAATTGTTACGAGTGACATGTGTCCTGTGTCTATATTGCTTTGTTTTGATTTTTATATTTTCACTATTATTTTATATATTTATTCACTTATTTATTCATTTGTTTTTGTTTTGGTAGTGCTATTACCTGTATTTTATATATTCATTTACTTATTTATTCATTTGTTTTTGTTCTGGTAGTGCTATTACCTGGCTCTGGTTGTTATTGTGTACTTTTGTTGCACTTCCTGTAAATGTGGTTGTTTGGTATGTGACTTAGTTTAAGGATGGGCTCGAGTAGATGTGAGATTGTTTTCCCTGAAATACTACTTGGGTAGATGTAGGTGTGTTGTGCCTAGCTTACACATTTCTAAGTATACTCTTGTAGTTGCAAGGCACTCAGAATGCCCTCCTTATTTTTCTTCTAGCCCCTCACACTTTGGAGGAGATATTCCCCATTTTTCAGTGACTTCCGCATGCCTGTTCCACATGTACACCTTTGTAGTAAGTTTACTTGTGCGAATTATTATGCCTATGAGACTAAAAATCACCCTGTAGATCATTTGTATGATGGGAACCAATAAAGACGACGATTTCTGATGCACCATTCCAACCTTCAATGTGTTTGGTTGTAATGAGCTTCAGTGCGGTGTGGACATCAGACAATATTTATGACAAGCAGGATTCTTGTCCTCACCTGACCTTACTGCATCGCACCAGATGGTGCTAGAAGTGTAATCCCTTTCGTTTAACCAAGAACCAGAATCATCAGATGTAAAGTCGAAATAGATTATTGTACACATGTGCAGCCCTATAAAACATATGGGGCCAAAGTGAAGTACCAGACCACAGATGCCAAATCAAATAAATTGAATGTCAGAATTCACATTCGATCTGAGAATGTTTCGTTAGGGTGTTTGAAATGGAAATAGGCTATGATCTTTGTTGCAATCTGTTTTGCAACTCACTGTCATTTTTTCTGCTTCTGTATTCATATTACGTATTCAGATACGTGCTCCCAAAGTCAGTGGGTTAGTGATTCTGGGTTTGTTTAATACATTTTATATCAATTGAAACAAACTGCTTGTAAACAGTCTCTTTGCACAAGCAAGTTTTGGACAGAATTGATTGATTGGTAAACTTTCCTGAATTGTTTTTATGTAAAGACCTTTTATTCCCTAGATTTACATATTTGTACATGCTCGTTCTCATTACATTTTGATACCCTAGATATGTGTCCTCTGTTTCTACCTATAATGCACTATTTATTTTAGAAAAAAAACTTTTCCCCTCCCAACAGGACATATACAAATGATTTGTCACTCATACGTCTGTTCAGCCCATCTGTCACTAGACAGGATTCTCTGTTTTGCTTCATACCTCGCCGTGGTTTAAATCTGTCATAACGTTTATTCTGCCTTTTCCCTGTCTGTGAGATGCAGTGCTGAAGGCTCATGTGGGTTATGGCAGTAATGTTTCATCTTTCCTTTGATGGAACCCACAGAGAAAGAGTAATTAATCTCCGTGGAAGGTGTGAAGACTCTTACTCCTGCCAGCAGTGTTATTTTGACGACTTACCCCTTTGCTAGCAATACGGCAAATGCATTTACCCCCTCACCCCAGTCCATGCATTTTAAATCATTCACCAGTGAAATTTGTATCAAAATTCACTGCAAATGTCATTAAAAATTCATTATAAAAATGGAAGGGCCAGGGATTGTCCTACATTTGTATGCCAAAAGGTAAGAACTGAATGTAATCCCCAAGGGAACCTGAGCTTTATAATATCATAGTCAAATGCTGTTTGGCAAAGAATAAAAGTTGCATAAATCTAATTGGGAGCTCCTGCGCCTGATGTATGTAAGAGCTGGAATCACATAGTACTTTCTGTGTACTCTTCTGTGTACATGGCTGCTAGTTATGCCTGATAGTCGTTCGCTGACAATAAATAGGGACCTCACCTCAGTCAGAGTGGAACAGCAATGGAGAGTCAATTCAGAAATTGTCAGATTCCCTGTTGATGGTTTCCTCTCCTCATTTAGAATGAGAAAAACTGCTGAGTTTAAAGTTGTGTCAGAAAGCCCTCGACAGCCATCCATCCATCACGAGACCTGGTCGGATCTGGGTTAGGGGTCCCCTCCCTGTTTGGGGCAACTTTATCACCCTGATTTTTTTTCAGTCTGTAAGAAAATCCCAAAAAAATCATTGGAAGAAAGTTCCCATTGTCTTAGTTACAACCCCTGGTTTAGAGTGTGTTGATAAAGAAAACACTCAGGGGCCCATTAGGATGGCGGGCAGATTGCCCCCGCCAGGCTGGCGGTAGCCACTGCCAGCCTGGCGGGGGCAATCAGCTCGCCATCCGCACCTAAATTCCCCCCGCCATATTAGGATGGCGGGGGGGGGACCGCGGAGGACGGTAAGACCGTCAGCCGCTTTTCCGCCCTGGTCGCCTTGCGGCCGGGGCAGAAAAGGTTTAATATGGTGGCGATGTCTATGAGACACCGCCAGCCATATTAGCATGGGCATGTATAAATGCCTTTCCGTGGCAGCAAAGCCGCCACGGAAAGGCATGCGGAGACACCCAGCGGGGGCCCATTGCGGGCCCCTGGGGACTCCGGGGGGGGGGGGGTGCACATGGGGGGTACCTATGGTACCCCCAGCATTACAAAGTACGACGTGGCAGGCACCGCGCGGTGCCTGTCACGTTGTGCTTTGTAATGCATTGCATGTATCTTCAGCATTGCGGCGGGTGGTGCATTCAGCACCGCCCGCCGCAATGCTGAAGATACAGGATGCACCCGTCACTGTGGCGGGCGCATCCTAATGCCCCTAATGGGACCCCCACCCTTATGGCGGGCGGTTCCTAGACACGACAGGATGACGGGCGGACTTTGTCCGCCCGTCATCCTAATGGGCCCCAAAATGTAATGTGTATTTGTAAAGTGCACTTCATGGCACATGTCCATCATGCTCTGTGACATGTCGCAAAGATTGGCATGTACATTTTTTTGTCAAAAGCACTACTGTGATTTCAGAAACACTTTAGGCAAAATGTCCACACCAAACATGCGGGTCTGGCAGAAGTGGGGTAAGTGGTGTGCCCTAGCACTGGAAGGCCCTCACAGTCTGGTGGCATTTTCGCCAAAGTCTAAATGAGGCAGGTGATCTAATGCCCCATGATCAAGGTGCTTCTCAGTAAGGAATACTCTTTTGTTAGTTGTTTACTGGCTCTGGTTTTGGCTGACTCATTTCCTGTGAATTTAAATTTTTTGGAGAATGAGAAAGGGACGCCTAGGAGATGAAGGTTCTCTGATGATGTCATGGCCTGCTCCATCTGTTGTGTCTCAAAATACAAGTGAATCATGATGGATTAGGGAGGAATAGTTTATATTCTCTACGCTGAGAAGGCATCTACTTCTAAATTAACCAGGCGTCTAAAGTGTCACTGTGCCAGTGTAACCTTGTCAAACTTGCTCTTTGTCCTGGTGAGATTATCTCATTTGTGTACAATGAGGACTGGAGGAGCTAATGTTTCAGTGCTTAATTTGTAAAAAAATAAGTGCCGAGGCCCTCATCAGGAGGCCACCGCAATTTGCACCCCACATTGCCACTGTACTTACACAACTGCTAACCCTCACACTGCTACAAGTGTGACCATTCAGGCTGTTCAAAGCCGCCAGAGCTTCAAGAATGGCTTGAGTGGCAGGTATTAGTTGTTTTGAATATATATTGAATTAACAAACAGCTCTTTTTCTGCTCGTCTTTAAATTACACAAGCAGCGCCACTATGTGGTCGCTGTCATAAGTGCAGGTTTCTGCAATCAAATGCCGGTGCTAAGCACTAGAAACCACAGGCTAAAATTAAGCACTAAAGGGGATGGGGATGCTGACAAGAGACAGAGATGAGGAGTCCACTGGAAGGGTAGATGGGTCATTAATACAGCACCAGGACAGTAAGAGTTTGCATTTACGTTCTCTCTGCATGTCTCGCCGTGACTCCCATAGCTCGTGTCAGTGTCTTGCAGTACTCATTTCGGAGGTCTCAGAGTCGCCCTGTAGGTAGGATCTTTCCTCTGCTGCGTGTATCCCTGCCCCAGCATCTCCATTTTCGAGTGCATTCATGTTCTGGTGACCGTTTAGCATTTTTTGACTTCTATTGTTTAACTGAAACAAAAATTTGCTGCGTTTTTGACTGGAAACATTAAACGTATTAACCTTTCCATTTTGTAACTTCTAAAATTGTACCATTTTTACATTTTATCAAGCCAGCAGACTTTTTCTTGTGGACTCTGGCTTCTCAAAGACTGAAATCTCTGAGAAAATATACAGCCAAGAATGAAGAATGACCAGGAAAACCCCATGCAGTAAATCCAAGTCCATTGGTTAGTCTCATTTCTTAAAGAACCCTCAAGGTCTAAGAGTTACCACACTGGCCGTTAGTGGTAACTTCAGCGTATGTGGGTGAAATGCCTCACCAGTAAATGTGACAACCTTTGAAGCATGTGTAGTTTTCAGAAGCATTTGAAATGTTTGAGGAAGTGAAGACCCGTAACGTATCACACCCCTACTTTAGTGATTGAAATCATGGTGCCTCATTTAGAAAAAAATGACGCAGCGCAGCGTCACAAGCCATTTTGCTGCGCCAAAGCTGAGTCATTTCAAAAGCACAGGGATGTGCTGTATTAACAACAATACAACGCATCCATGTGCTTTCCCCTGTGCTGGTACACAATTAGCTGCAATGCCCCAGCACAGGCACCCTTTGCGTCATGTTTCAAGGGTGCCTGCGGTGCGGGGATGATTGCTCTTCTGCAGGAAGGGACAATTTCCTGCACAAAATCAATCAATGATGGTATTCTCCTATTTCTATGAGTGCTGCAGAATGCATCAAGCATAGAAAGATGAATGGCTCATTATCAGCTTTACAAGGCTTTTTAAATCTGGGAATTGTTTAGGTTCCATGGATGTTGCGTGGGAACAGCCACAGCAACACCCATGAAATGCCCCTTTCAGCCAGAGTAATGCGTGAATGGGGCCCATATTTACAAGGCCATGAAAAGTTATGCAGGGTGACTTTACATGTCCTTGTAAATATGGGCAGACACACTGCGCAGCTGGTGCATCAACAAAAGTGATGCACGCCGGCACAATGGCCGGTGCCACCTGGTCCGATCCTTTTCCTCCCCTTTTTCCTTCCCCCTACCTAACATACCCCTTTGGACATGTCCTTTTTTTCTGCTATGTTATTGTAATTTATGTTATTGTGCAACAATTGTGCCCTCTCTCCTCTCACCAATTGCAGCCTCCGACTCTTCTCCCCCACCTACCGCTATTTACTCATTTTGATTTAATTTTTTTATTTCTCCGTTCACTCAATAAATATGTGATATATTCTTGTCCAAGCCTAATCGCTGGTAAAATGTAATCCTGAGAAAATCTATTATTTGTATATATATGTATATAGAGATAACTCTAACCACTAGTATATGTAGCAGACCTTTGTACTTACTGCCATTCCAAAGTGATTCTTAAAGTTTATCCATTTGTATCTCTTCCTTGAGTGACTTTACAACCAACTTGCACATTTGCAATTTTTTCTGTTTGTATCTCTTCCTTGTGTGACTTTACAACTTGTACATGTGCAATTTGTTCTGTTTGTATCTTATATGTAACTCATATAATCCTAAATCCTTATGTATTGCAACTGGTTCTTTTGTAAAGCGCTTCGGGTAATGTTCGCGCTATATGAAAGTTGCAATAAATAAAAAAAATTAATAATAAAAAAAAAGGTTACACGGCCGGGAGAGGATTTTAATTACAGCGCTCACCCCCTACATATGACGAAGCCGCTAACGCTCCCCTGGGAGAGCCAAGATAGACATCAGCTTTTTGTCGAGCATGAAAGCTGGGTGGAGACCTTGGGATTTGTTTTAACACACCTCCAGCTAATGACACGGGTGGACTGTGGTGCCCAGTACAGGAGCATGGGAGCATTTAGACCAGGGATCATGTGTGCGCAGCAGTGGTGAAAGGAGGTGCAAATACTGAATATACTCCTCCTTTTGAATGTCTGGCTTCTTTTCCCCTCTAGTTCTTCCTCCGTCGGGTCAGCTCCCTGGTTTCCTTTGGACTTGGCCCTCGTAACTTTTGGACTGGAACTTGTGTGCGCCCTGCCATTTTGGGACCCTCTCCTATTGTCGCTCTTGCCCTAGGTGCATATTGCCATGTTGAGATGGTTTCCATCGATGCCCACGACCAGGGTCCGCCATTTTGTTGATTCTTGTCTTTTCCTTTGGTCCCTTGGATTCCATGCTGCTGACCTTCAGACATTTCACTTATGCTGGACTGCCTTATCTCTTTCTCCCCCTCAGGTCCTCCACTCTCCTCTCACCAATCTCAGCCTCCAACTCTTCCCCCCCACATACCACTCTCTACCCCTTGTTATTTTAATTTAATTTAATTTTTATTTCTCTTTTCACTCTGTAAATATGTGATATATACTTGTCCAAGCCGAATCGCTGGTAAAATGGAATCCTGAGAAAATCTACCATTTGTATATATCTATATGTATATAGAGATAGCTCTAACCACTAGAATATGTAGTAGACCTTTGTACTCATTACCATTCCTATGTGATTCTTAGAGTTTATCCATTTGTATCTCTTCCTTGAGTGACTTTACAACTTGTAAATTTGCAATCTTTTTTTCCTGTTTGTATCTTTTATGTAACTCATGTAATCCTAAGTCCTTATGTATCGCAACTGGTTCATTTGTAAAGTGCTCTGACACCTTCGGGTAATGTTTGCGCTATAGAAAATCGCAATAAATAAAAATAATAAAAATAAAATAAATATGTCAGTGAGTCATCTATTTAATGCTGCTCGTGGAAGTTCATTGTAGATAACTCACCCCCTGTTACTGATCCTGGCAGGCTTAGACCAACATGGGGCTGAGGAGGAAAACCTAGAAACCGAGCTTAAATTATATTTTATCTTCTTCCTGATTGACTCACACAAGCACATTCCTCAATAGATGTTAGGCACCACCTCCAGTTGCTTCAGACTGTGTTTTTTTATATCTAGAAATCTTTTAAGCAAGTCTTCTAGTAAGCAATGCTGTTCCTCATTTTCGTCAGAAGCAGAATGAAGACATACCCCAATATGAAAAGGATGCCAACTATGCCTAACGAGTGAGACAGTAATTGCTTTGGCTCCATCAGGGAAAACCGCAAGTATAAATGTAGGTCTCTTTCTATTTTTCTTTCCATTTGAGCACTTAAAGAGCATTATAAAATCACCATAAGGGACTGAGATACTATAGAGTGCTGCGATTCTATACTGGTAATAGCATTATTCTGAGTATATTCTTTCGCTGTGATGAATCACACATTGAGGCCCCTGTGCCTCCATTCACAACCCTTCCCAACGTATAAAACAGACCCCTCCTCACTACCTTTTCCGTACCAAGCTCAAACACCACAAAGTTGGACTGGACGATAGGGCAGGATGGAAGGCCTGATTCTTCACGGCGAGAGAAGGACTCCGAGTAATATTGTTACCAGTAAGTAATTGCAGCATTACCTCTTCCTCCCTCTCGCTATGATAAATCACACATTGAGATGTACCAAAGCCACAAAAAAGACCAAGACAACTGCACAGAAAATGCAAACATAAGTTTAATCCACAGGAAAAATAAAACAGTTCACAATACAGAAGCCCACACTTTGGAACTCAATAAATCTGGCACCTCTGGACTTTGAAGCACCTGATAATGGGGCAAAAAGGTAGAAGGCACCCCCCGATAGATCTCTTGTAAAGAAGCCCCCTGGAGAAGTGGACATGCCCCTAGTAGATCTCCCCTGAAACCCCAGAGGAGAGGACAAACTAAACTGCTTATAAGCAGGCAAAATCACTGACTGAATCCCATCTGCTCAAGGTCTGAGTGTAAGGTCTCATCCCCCTTACGGGTGGAACCAAAGTACACAAACAAAGAGGAGGAAACCCAGAATTCCTAAACACATTCCAGGTAAATCAGAACCGCCCTATGCACATCCAGCGAGTGAAGTGCTGGACAATGAAATAGAGAATTCACTTTGGCACAAAGCCAGGGTCCAACCGAAGAACAATCCTGCTGTCAAATTCACAAAAGAAAGGAGACAGACAAATAACAAGCCTAGCTCTCCCAACCGGAGAGCTGATTTTACCGCCACCAGAAAAAAACACTTTCAAGGTCAAAAGGGGTAACTCCACAGAAGTCATTGTCTCAAAAGGATGATACTCAAGAGCCCGCAAGACCAGCTGCAAATCCCAAGAGGAGACACCACTTGAGGGATGGTACAGGGATCGGCAAACCATTTGAAGAGCCGAGGAAGCAGACCGTGATCGTCCTCCAGATACCCCCCCCTCCGGGAACAGAAAGCCTTAATCGCCGCCCATTGCACCTTAAGAGTGGCCAGGCTGAGGCCCAACCAAAAACCATCTTGGAGAAACTCCAGCACCTGAGGCAGGGAAACAGAAAGTGAATCAACCTGCATCCAATCACACCAATTCTGAAACATCTTCCAATGCTGACAATAAAAAGACCTGGGGGCCCATTAGGATCACGGGCGGATCACCACGGCCCTCATGGCGGTGGCGATCCGCCGTGATCCGACCCCGCCCGCCAGCTATTTCCCCCGCCATAATACTATGGCGGGGGGACCGCGGCGGACGGAAAAAATGTCTGCTGCTTTTCGGCCCGGTCAACGAGTTGACCGGGCGGCAAAGGGTTTAATATGGTGGCGGTGTTTCTTAGACACCACCAGTCATATTAACATCGGTGCGGAAAGATGCCTTTCTGTGGCGGCAATGAAGGCATGCGGGAATAGACTGCGTGGGCCCATTGCGGGCCCCCACATACTCTGGGGGATGGGGCGTGCACATGGGGGGTACCTATGGTACCCCCCAGCAGTTCCATGCACAACATGGCAGGCACTGCGCGGTGCCTGCCATGTTGTGCATGGAAGTGCACAACATGCCTTCATGGCATTGTGGCGGGCGATGCTGTGGCATCGCCCGACACAATGACAGGAATGCAGGATGCGCCCGCCACTGTGGCGGCGCATCCTAATTGCCCCCACGGGACCCCCGCCTTTATGGCGGGTGGTCCCGTTTTCCGATAGGGTGGCGGGCGGACTTTAATAACCTCCCAGGTTGGCAATCACCTAGATGCCTGCTCAGAAGAAGAGACAGAAGTAGAAAGACCTGGCAACATCAAGCCAGCGCGCTCTACTGCCAAACCATCATTTGAAGCCTCGCTAGCGAGTGCCCTTGGAGATACGGAAACCTCAGGGGAGAAGGAATCAACAGAAAACACTATTCTGGACTCACCTTCATCTCCATCAACAGACTAAACCAGACAGAGCGGGGTCATGCTGGAGCCACCAGAAAAACCTGAGCCACCTCCCTCTGAAACCGAACCAGAAACCTCTGGATTAAAGGAAACGGGGGGAAAGCAAACATCAGGGTCACAGGCAAAGGACATGCCAGGGCATTCAGCTCTGAAGTCGACACCTCCCTTCGGGATAAAAAAATGAGGAAGAAGTGCATTGCCAAGGTTCGCAAACAGGCCTACTTGAAGGCGACTCCACAACCAACACACCCTGGCGAACACTTAGGACCCGATTAACAAAAGTAATCTGAGACAAAATCCTAAACTTACTACTTTTGGTATTCACAGAAGGCATTTAGTAGTAGTAAAGTTAGGATTCCTAACTTTACTTCTACTAAACTGAGACAAAATCCTAACTTTACGACTTTCGGTACTAACAAAAGTCATTTAGTAATAAAGTTAGGAATCCTAACTTTACTACTACTAAATCCGGTAAATAGACATAATATCGAATTCTAAGGGCCCCATTATGATTGCAGGCGGATCGCCACCGCCCATATGGGATAAGAGTGGGAGTGTTTTAAAACTATTAATATACATTTTAAATTTTTTATTTTAAATTGAAAAATAAAAATGTTGTTTTAGAAGTGGGATGTTGTGTTATTAGGGGAAAATGGTGAGGTAGTTGAAATAGTAAATTATAAATCTTTAGTGTCCAGCACCTTCCCTAACTTAACCCCTTCGATGCTCATGATGAGCTCAGCTCGTCATGTCATATACCTCTAGGGTGCTCATGACGAGTTGAGCTCGTCATGACCACACCCATTAACATTATGGCCCAGCACAGCAGATGAAAATCTGCAGCATCCATGTGGTTAATACTGACTGGAGTGGGAATAGTATTTTATATATGTTTAGTGTACAGCACCTTCTTGGACTTAATATTGGGGGGAGTGGGAATAGTAATTTATATATCTTTAGTGTCCAGCACCTTCCCTGACTTAATACTGACTGGAGTGGGAATAGTAAATTATATATTTTTAGTGTCCAGCACCTTCCCTGTCTTAATACTGACTGGAGTGGGAATAGTAAATTATATATGTTTAGTGTCCAGCACCTTCTTGGACTTAATATTAGGTGGAGTGGGAATAGTAAATTATATATCTTTAGTGTCTAGCACCTTCCCTGACTTAATACTGACTGGAGTGGGAATAGCAATGTATATACCTTTAGTGTCCAGCACCTTCCCTGACATAATACTGACTGCAGTGGGAATAGCAAATTATATATATTTAGTGTCCAGCACCTTCCCTGACTTAATACTGACTGGAGTGGGAATAGTAATTTATATATGTTTAGTGTCCAGCACATTCCCTGACTTAATACTGACTGGAGTGGGAATAGTAATTTATATATCTTTAGTGTCCAGCACCTTCCCTGACTTAATACTGACTGGAGTGGGAATAGCAAATTATATATCTTTAGTGTTCAGCACCTTCCCTGACTTAATACTGACTGGAGTGGGAATAGTGAATTATATATGTTTAGTGTCCAGCACCTTCTCGGACTTAATATTTGTTGGAGTGGGAATAGTTAATTATATATCTTTAGTGTACAGCACCTTCCCTGACTTAATACTATCTCGAGTTGGAATAGCAATTTATATATCTTTAGTGTCCAGCATCTTCCCTGACATAATACTGACTGGAGTGGGAATAGTACATTATATATCTTTAGTGTCCAGCACCTTCCCTGGCTTAATACTGACTGGAGTGGGAATAGTAAATTATATATCTTTAATGTCCAGCACCTTTCCTGACTTAATGCTGACTGGAGTGGGAATAGTAAATTATATATCTTTAGTGTCCAGCACCTTCCCTGTCTTAATACTGACTGGAGTGAGAATAGTAAATAATATAGGTTTAGGGGCACATTAGACTTTGTCCGTCCGCCATACCGACGTGAAAATGGACCGCCCGCCATAAGGGCGGGGGTCCCATCGGGGCCATTAGGATTCGCCCGTCACCGTGGTGGGCACATCCCACATATTTAACATTGCTGCGGGCGGTCGCCGCAATGTTAAAAATGCACTTCATGCATTTCAATGCACAATGTGACAGGCACCACACGTTGCCTGCCACGTTGTATATGGGAATGCAGGGGGGTACCATAGGTACCCCCATGTGCACCCCCCAACCCCCAATACGCTTGGGGCCCGCAATGGGCCCCCAAAAGCTGACTCCGCATGGCTTTCCATGGCGAGGTCTCCGCCATGGAACGTCATGCACCGCTGCCCATGCTAATATGGATGGCGGTGTCTAGCAGACACCGCCACCATATCTAGCCCCTTTTCCGCCTGGTCAACTGGCGGAAAACCAGCGGACGGTCTTTCTGTCTGCCGGGGTCCCCCCGGCATACTAATATGGCGGGGGGAAATGGGTGGCAGGCGGGGTATAATAGCGGACAGATTGCCACTGCCATGCGGGGGGTGACGATCCGCCTGCCTTTATAATAGACCCCATAGTATTTTGGAAAAAGCCATGTATTGTGTATAATTGATAGAATGGTTTAGGACAAATTTTGAATGTCCCATCCATCATCCAAGTATTACATTGTTGCAATTTTACTAAATTGTTTGCAGTAGCAAACATAATAATTAGTTTGTCATTACATTTATTGTCAAACAATATGAATGGTTCATTGGTGTGTGTGACACTTAGCTCAGGGGGGATCTCAACCTCTTGAAATGTTCTAGGAGCAGGTGTTCTAGATGTCGTGGCTTTTTAAAGAGTCAATAGTTGGCAATTGTCTAGAAGCATGTTGTTGGACTGTTAGTAATTGCTCCTTAAGTTTGTCAGTGGTAGGTCTATATGTGCTAGTGCTAGCTGCTTTTATATTTTCAAGGGCACTTCTAATTTCTTTCTCTGTTACATTTGGTGTATGGTTATGTTCTTTAACAGATGTAACAGTTGTTTCCTACGTAATAAACACCATAGCATTTATTAGAATAATATTTACTGCATTTCCAAAATACTTTTAACCACTCTGTTTTTCTTGTGTGTATACAAAACCCATATAACACAATAACATTTTGCCTTTTTGTGATGTTATACATTTGGCTCCTTCAGTCATGGTGTTTTTTTTAAGTCTAATAAAAATATTTAAACATTTTAATTGATATCTTATGGTATATATTAAAGGAAAATACATATACATTTCAGTTTATATACTTACTATGTTGCCGTTGAGGTTGATGAAGATGGTGTTGTTTATTTTCAAACTTCTGTTTTCTTTTATTCAAAAATATTTCTGTTGGTAAGATGAAATATAATGTTATAATGTTTGTTCTAATAATATATAGGTGATGGGGAATTTGGGAATAAGTTGTTTTTTAGTGAGTATTTTAGGGAATAGTGGGATATAAAATAGAAATTTACTTACTTTGTAAATGACTTTTTTGTTGATGTAGTAAAAGTAGTTTTGGGATGTCTTTTAGGTGCTATCTGTAGAGGATATATAAGTGCAAGATATATATATTAGTAAATGACATTTTGATATATTTGTAAAGAAAAGTGTAAGTCGTTTGCTAGTTTAAATTGTGTTTACTTACTTGATGCTGTTGTAAATTTCTTTCAGAGTAGTAAATCTGCTTTCTGTGAGTAATCCGGCAGAGTTTCCTCTTCTTATTTCTGTAGGGTTGTAGTTTGTATTATGTGTAAAAATGTGTTGTTTATATAGTGTTTGTTTAATTGATGGGTTTGTTTCTTTGGTCTCTTTTATTAGTTTGAGGTTTCTATTCGTTGTTTTGTATTTTATTAAATGTTCTGGCACTTACTTTCCATATATGGAAAACGCTAATTAAGAAATTGTTGATGCTAATTATTATTTTTAAAGGTATATCTTTGGTTTTGTATGTTTAATATAGTTTAAAATGTATATTATTGTATGTTTTAATTTTAAAAATATTTTATATGAAGTTTAATAGTGTGATTATTAAAGTTTTGATGTTTTTAAATGTTTATATGTTATAATACAGGTTTCTAATAATTATAATGTGTGTAGTTTCATTTTCTATAGTGAAAAGAGGTTTTGGAGTTAAGTTATGTTTATTTTACTTAATTTTGGAAATGTCAATATTTCAAGAAAACCGATATAAGTGTAGTCTATATTTAGGTTTTCGATATTTATGTCATTTTACTCTTTATTAAATGAACATTGATATTTTTGTTAACAATATTTATTTTTCCGATAATGTGTTATTCGTTATTTTTTATGCACAATATTTTTTGTTCGATATTTGTGTGTTTTTTATTGGCATTCGATATTATTGTCATCGATATTTTTGCACCGATATTTTGGCAACTCGATATATTGATCATCGATATTATGTCAGTGATTCACTAAATCCCTTCTATGAATGCCGAAAGTCGTAAAGTTAGGATTTTGTCTCAGTTTAGTAGTAATAAAGTTAGGAATCCTAACTTTACTACTATTAGATGCCTTCTGTGAATACCAAAAGTCCCAATTTAGGATTTTGTCTCAGATTATATGAATCGGCCCCTCAGGGAGAAAGACCTGAGAGGATGAATCTCCCTGCTCAGGTGTATAGCTTGATAATGCAGATTTCCCTGAATAAAGATGACCCTCAAAGAACCCACATTCGCCTGAGTCCACAGGAATATCTGACCTGAAATTATTGAGAAAGATACAGCCCTTGTCCCCCCTACCTAATAACTTAGGACTTGCCCGTGGCGTTGTCGGTCTGGACAATGACAGCCCTGTTCTTCAGATGAGTGGAGAAATAAAGGATTGCCTCCAACTCTCTCCAGTTGGATGACCTTGAACACTGGTATGCCTGCCACATGAATAACCCAAAGGATAAGGGACAGGGGGGACAGTGACACACTTACCTGTGTGACCTCGTTCACCTGCAATTCCAACTTCATCAAAAAAACGATAAACAAACATTGGGGGATTGTGAGCACCGGGGACCTGGATATTCCTAAACCCAGATTCGCTTTTAAGCGCACTGCAAACCTGAAAGACAGACTAGTCCATACTAGACCTAGGACTAAGGAAGTCAACACCCGGAGGACTCTCTGGGACCTGCTCCAGTGGTTGGCCACAATCCTTGCGGTGGTTGCTCTGTCTGCCCCTAGACTAGCGCATGTAAAGCAGTTTAGATATCAGGGAGCTACAATTGGCACCTAAGAAGGCACACCAACTGCAACACACCTAAGTGCATCTACTTACGTATGTGTCCCTGTGACATGATGTATATAGGTATGACTATGAGGCAGGTGAAATTGAGAATAACTGAACATAAGACTAATGTCAGATGCTTGAAGACCACTACCAAGCTCTATACACACTGCAGGGAGTACGAACACACAGCAGACAGCCTTAGGTGGCTAGTCCTCGAGGCACGTCAGAGCATCACACAGAAGGCACTGTTTAGAATCAAACAAAGATGGGTGCATCACCTCAACACAGCTAACACGGGCCTGAATGACAGTATTCCCTGGGCTGCACTTAACAACAACTAAGCTGTGTCTGCCACAGAATACCCCTTCCCTGAATCTGATTAGACACCCTTTCCTAGATTCCACCACTATACTCTGTGGTCACACTGGCTTCTACCTGGGCACTTCACAGACTTCCAACACGATACTGGTTGGAACTCTAGACCCCATTAGTAAACTTTAGCAGTTAAGCCCCATGATGGACAGCATATGAATTTTTGTCTTGACATTGTAGAATCTCATCTGTACTTGTTCACTGCGCTCTCCTTACCGAATGACTGGCCATCTGACCAGCCTCAGGTGTCTTATGTGTGAGCGCTTGACCTGACACTGGAGTCTGGAGATCCTTTAATCAGTGACCTTATGCCTATTATCCCAGGTTATGGATGCACATTTGCCATATGATGCTGACCATTGGCATCCATATTATCGCCAAATATCCCACACATCACTGATGCTTAGGTTATTACATTATTCCCTCAGAGTCTTTATGACCACTCTAGGATGGCTGACTATCTAGCAGCCATTTACGGTGTAGGCTACAACACATTGGTTACCAATGACTCTACACCACTCCAAGATGGCCGAACCTCTGGCGTCCATCCCGGCATGCGTTTCACCTCTGACATCCCTCCCCCTCGAGCGTGACGCTGCACGCGCCTGGTGCTGTGCTGAGAGCTCCGACCGCGCACTGCCCGGGGTATTTTAATCACTAGCCCGGCATGGCACTACACCAGACCCCTGGCGGGAGCGTTGAACAGGTTTCCAGCGTTATTCCGATTTCTGACAGGTAAGAGTTTGTGGGGAGGGCTGCTGGGCTGCCTCGAGACGAACGGCTCCCTCGACCTCTCGCAGTCTGGCTTCCGGGCCAACCACAGCACCGAGACCGCCCTGATCGCAGCTACAGATGACATCCGAGCCCTGCTCGACAACGGAGAAACAGCGGCCCTCATCCTCCTGGACCTCTCCGCGGCCTTCGACACTGTCTGCCACCGCACCCTAGTACAGCGCCTCAGCAATGTCGGAATCCAGGAGAAGGCACTGGAGTGGATCACCTCCTTCCTCGCCGGAAGGACACAGAGAGTCCGCCTCCCCCCGTTCAGATCGGAGGCCACCGAAGTCATCTGCGGCGTCCCTCAAGGCTCCTCGCTCAGCCCAACTCTCTTCAACGTCTACATGAGCCCCCTCGCAGCCATCGCACGCCAGCACAACCTGAACATCATCTCCTACGCAGACGACACCCAGCTGATCCTCTCCCTCACCAATGCCCCCGCCACCGCCAGAACCAACCTGCACGAAGGGATGACAGACGTAGCCAAATGGATGTCGAACAGCCGCCTGAAACTGAACTCGGACAAGACGGAAGTCCTCATCCTGGGATCCTCACCCTCCGCCTGGGACGACTCCTGGTGGCCCCCCGCCCTGGGCAGTGCACCCAAACCAACTGACCACGCACGCAACCTGGGCTTCATCCTGGACTCCTCCCTCTCCATGACCAGACAAGTCAACGCCGTCTCCTCGTCGTGCTTCAACATCCTGCGAATGCTACGCAAGATCTTCCGATGGATCCCCACCGAAACCAGGAAGACGGTCACCCAGGCCCTCGTCACCAGCCGGCTGGACTACGGCAACTCCCTCTACGCCGGTACCACCGCCAAACTCCAGAAGAGACTCCAGCGGATCCAGAACACCTCAGCACGACTCATCCTGGACATCCCCCGCCGCAGCCACATCTCCGGACACCTCAGAGACCTGCACTGGCTCCCGGTCAACAAGAGAATCACCTTCCGGCTCCTCACCCACACACACAAAGCCCTACACAACCAAGGACCAGGATACCTCAACAGCCGCCTCAACTTCTACGCTCCCACGCGCCAGCTTCGATCGACCAGCCACGCCCTCGCCGCCGTCCCCCGCATCCGAAGAGCCACCACAGGAGGAAGGGCCTTCTCCTACCTGGCCGCCAAGACTTGGAACTCCCTCCCGACCCACCTCCGCCTGACCCAGGACCACCTCGCCTTCAGGAAGCAGCTCAAGACCTGGCTGTTCGAGCAGTAGCGGACCCCCCCCCCCCCCAGCGCCTTGAGACCCTCCGGGTGAGTAGTGCGCTATACAAATGTTCTGATTGATTGATTGATTGACTGGGGGGCCTTGACTTCGGCGGGGTGCACAGCTAATGGCTCCGGTTAATCGCTAGTTATGAGGGGTGGGCCCGTTTCAGTTTGGCGGGACCCATTAGGTGGACGCTCCCTCTTGACCTGTGCTATGAGAGCTGTCGACCACTTGGTGTGTTGCCCGGGAGCCGGATAGGTAACTTGACTACCCTCGAGTTGCCCTCGGGCTCCAGGGGCACACCATGGCTAGGACATGTTTCTCGCACAGCACTTGGATTGACTGTGACTTCTCTGGGCGAACGACCATCACTGTGACAGCCAGTGCCTCATTACTGCTCCACATGTTAGTGGGGGGCTTTATTTCAAGCCTTCTCTACTAGAAGCCTCTATGCGATTAGGAGAACCTCCTCTAAGTTTTAACCATGCAATCTACACCCCCGGTGTGGCTCTACCTTTTACCCTCAACAGGACATCTACATTGAGGTGTCCAGACGCTCGGGGTTTCCGTGGAAGCACACGCTCCTCGTAAAATGGGTGAGTTGCTTTGTCAACCCACTGGGTGTCATAATCAGTCTTAGGCTGCAGCATTGTATGCTTTTGATACCAGTCACCAGATTATAATTTTAAATCTCTTTTACTTTACTTTGGAAGGGGTATTACCTCGGCCTTTCCCGTTTGACAGTTTTTACACATGAAGTGAGGACACATTGGATGGCACCTCATTTCCTCTGTTTATGTCATCCCTTCCAGGTTTCTACAAGGTGGAACCCGGCACATATTACACTACATTAGAGTATATACCAATTAGTGTAGATAGTTCCTCTTGGTCCTGAAGAATTGCACAGTAACGCTTTGAACTAAATAGAATGAAACATGTCGACCACCACTTCTTAGAGTAGGTTTTCACTTCCACGGACCTTCAAGCCAGAAAAGCGACCATTCTCTTTGTTTTTAGTGAGGTGGGTTACCTCCTTAATAAAATGTTGCGCTGTGGACTACCCAACCTCTTTTATAATCACCTACACACATCTACACCCCCAACCACTTCCTCCTAGGGCCCTCACACCCACAGCACCATACGGCAGGAACAAAAGATCCCCGCCAAAGAGCCCCTCTATGGGTGCCCGTCGGGTATTGCACAGCCGACCCGACGAGGGGCGAACCCATATGATGAAGCATGACACCTAGCTGGGTGTGTGAGGACTCTAGTTCCAACAAGGAGGATTCCCCTCCTGTGTGCCTTCACTCACTTCATTTTCCAACTGTCAAACTTGTCTGTCTAGGGGAACTGTACTTTTATTTTTGATATGCCAGCCACAGGCCCTGAACTGTGAACTTTACTGAACAGGTAAGCCAGCCACTCTTGCTGGCTTCTGTTGTGATGATCATTGGATCTGGAGACGACAAGGAGACCCTCTTCAGGATGTTGGACAGATAAAGCCACCACTCCAGTTCCTCCCAAATTACAGTTGTCACAGGGAGCAGACATGACAACTCCTGCACATAGGGCACACACTTTCTTAGAGTGAATATCATCTGGAGACTGAGGTGTCAATGGGTCCATGGAACCAAAAAGACAGTGGCTTCCAGGTTTCCCTGCACATGCATCCAAAACAAGACGGGCTAAGCAGACTCTGCCAACAAATCCAGTAGATGGGAATAGATCTTTAACATCCTGGAGTCTGGCAATGTGACAATGCCCAGAACTGGGCCATAATTAAAATGCGATCCTGAGATGAATCCAGCTGCAACTTCCTCACATTGACCAAGAACCCATGGGATGACAGAAGGTCCAGTACCTGCTGGATATGTAAACATGTCAGGGGAAGCGTAGCCCCTTCACCAAAACGTTGTCCAGGTATAGGAACACTAAAATCCCCTGCAGATGAAGAACTGCCATCAGAGGAGCCAAGACTTTAGCAAAGACTCAGGGAGCTGACTGCAGACAAAATGGCAGGAACTGGAAATTCGACAACCCTACATCGAACCTCAGAAACTTCTGATGACATGGATGAATAGGCACATGCAGGTAAGCATCCTAGAGATCAATCGTAGCCCTGAAGTCCCCTGGAGACATGAGGGTAATGAGCTGCTGGAGAGACAGCATCTTGAAAGAAACCAATGCCCCCCATTTTGTTGAAGTGTTTGAGTTTGAACAACGGGCGGAACTCCCCAGACACCTTCCAAACCAGGAAAAGGATAGAGTTTACTTCTTTACCGACCTAATCCAGAGGTACAGGATTGACTGATCTCTTCTGACCCAAGGCCTGGATCCCTCCCACCAGAGCCTCCCCGTTTGCTGGATTCCATGGTACAGATGTAGGGATGCACTCCATGTCTGGAGGAAGAGAGACAAAGTCCATGAGATAGCCGTTCTGCATAATACTCCTCACCCATTTACCTGAGATGGAAATCATCAATGCTCGAAGGAATGCTGTCAAACGGCCACCCACTGGACGTTCGTCCACAGGACTCCCATAGTCAGGAGTGCTGACCGGAGGGCCCAACCTTGGGGGAGACATCCTGCTGCTTACCCCTCTTGGACTGGAACCGCTTCTTGCGGAAGGCATAGGAACGGGTACCCCTTCGAGGAAAATCCCTGGTGTCCCAGACATCATGGAAATGAACTTTCCACCAGGCACCACATGTTTCTCAGGGATGGAATCAGCAGAAGAGTCTGAATCCTGAACATCCTGTAACAGGACTGAAGCGTGCTCATCCTTATATTTGCTAGACAAGGCTTTAGCAACAGCAGCATCTATCATTACCTGTACTTCAACAGCGGAGAGGGATGATAATACCCCAGTTGGGGCACCAGCAGCCTCAGCAGCCACTTGCCGCCTGTAGTCACTGTCCTTCCCTGAATCAGGAGAGTGTGATCTATGCCTCTTTGCTGTACCTTTCTCCATAGTGAATTACACAGAAATATAACAAACACCTCACTGAAAGCAGTCCCTAAAAAACTACCATTGAGGGAAAAATTCCTCCAAAAATAGAGAAACCTGTAAAAATGGCTCAACCAAGCCTGGACAGTCACCAACAGACAAGTATACATTAACCAATGACAGAGAGAAACCTGTCTACATATACAAAATGCCCCAAAAGCCTCGCTGTAAGCCCAGCAGACTGAGGGACACCGGAGAGAAGCATGAGTAAAAGTCTGTAATTGCACTAATTCCCACATTGTCACTAAGCAATGGGAAACAATGCCCTTTAACAAATGGGTGCTATAGCAACCCACTACACGCACACCGGCTGGAGAGAAGGCTCAGCAGACCTCCAGCCAGGTGAATTAGCCTCGGCTTGCAAGTCATACCCACCACGGCTGGAGGAAGGCACCACAGACCTCAGGCCTCAGGCCGGGAAACACATTACCGAAAGGGTTACCACTCAAATACTTGTATATAACTGATGAGAACAATGTTCCGTTTGCTCGAATCCCTTGAGTGGGGGTTAGGGTAATTCCAAACATGGAACATAGATTAGGACTAATCCTATGCAGGTGTTTCCGCCACAGTGTCATTATTAAAACATCGATACTGGTGGCTACGCATTAGGAACCAAACCAGAAACTATGTTTTGGAAAGTGAAATATGCCAAAAGATTAAAGTCTCTACTTTGAAACGTCCTGCGCAGACGCCCCTGTTAATTTCAGATAAACCATTAGCTTGCGTTTACCTGGATCACTGCGGTTCCTTACAAAGGGATGGTAACTACAAATATATCATGGTCACAGTGGATTCATGTTCAAGGTTCATTTGGATGTGCCCTCAGTGCCTGGCTGACGCTTTAACTGTTATAAAAGATTTGCGAGTCTTTATCGGCACATACGCAGTCGGCACGCTACATTCTGGCCAGGGTCCTGCGTTTAGCTCTCGAGCTTACAAGGAGGCCATGGCCAAATTGGGCGTTGCATTGCAGTACTCTAGTCCATTCCATCCTGAGGGAAATTTGGTTGTGGTGAGAAAAAACCAGGACATAAAGCAATCTATGACACCTAGGGTATTAGGTTCGGGTCATTGGTGGTCAAACATCAAATAAGTGTCCAACGTAGTCTTAATAATTTGCCAAGAAGTTCTCTAGGGGAATCACTCCATATGAGGTCCTTTTTGGGACTAGGATGCTGATTGCAGACCTCGATTGTCAGACTTCAGTGGTAGACCAAATAACTTTTGATATCAAAGACCGTTTAGCTGTTTTACAGGACTTAAATGAAAGAAGAGCGAAACAAAGCAATGTGATCCTGAAGCCAACCACCACTGAAGAAAAACCAACTGTCCCCGCAAGGCCTGTCTGGATTTCTAAGCTTGGGGATCTAGTCAGAGAGAAGATCATGGACAAGAAGGAATTTGGGCCTTCTTACAGACTACCTGTACCTGTCCTAGCAATCCAAGGATCAAGAACAGTATTACGGCCGCCCCTTGCTGGTAAAAAGGAGAACAGGTTTGTGTCAATCGACCTGCTCAAACCACATCATGTGGCCGATAATAAGCAGTAGGCCAAGTGGACTCCGCCAATGTAGCAGAAGCCCTAATCTAGCTACTATCCAAGAGGTTCAAACTGAGAGACTCATCACCTTTGAAGAATCTGCAGTGCAAAAAGGAGGACTAAGCAACAAAGCTATGGAACTCGTACCTCTCAAGATCCAAATAACAGTTTGTCAAGAAACGCATGTCTACAATGAAGTAGCATCTGACTACACGAAGTGATCAAGTGATTCCAGCGATTTCAACGAATCCTGATGCATTCCCAACAATTGACAGAACTGCCTTTGGCTATTTCATTAACTTTGATACGTTTTCCGAGGATCCCAGTGAACCTTAAACGATGCCAGTAAAAGGAACTTTGAGAGAACAAGCAGCATACCTTTTTCATCACCTGGAGAAGACTTATCTGGTTTCACCATGGATTGAACATTGAATTGTGTTGGGTGTGCTTTTTCTTCTACTTTGGTTGACTCTGGTAATAACTTTGGGAATGCTGATAAATGGAAAATATGTCAAAATATACACAGCAAGTAAGAACATCAACTTACTCCTCAAGCCACACAAATCATCCCATTGTGAACAAAGAGACTTGTCATCAGTGAACATCACAGCTGTTCCTATACCTGGTGGTATAGCTTGGGACAGAACTGACTATGGCATTTTTGGCCCGTCGGAGCTGTTGAAGATTCTACGCTTATTCAAGATTTCATTAAGTGACTTTGTTTCATCTAGTACCTTTTCTGATGATTGGGACTTCAAGACTGTTAATAATATGATGTCAGACTTGGAAATGTCTGCAGTATTCACAAATCATGAATATTTTCAAGGTTCATCAGACTATGAACAAATGTACTGCTATAATCACTATGGTCATCATTTCTTGCACAAATTTGAAAATCCTAGAAATGTATTAATGTATAACCAATGGGAACATTGTCCTACCCCGCCAAAGGGTAGCTCAAAATCATTTGCAAGAAAATGTCCGTACTTTACAGTGTTCAATGTATCCAATGCTGAATCATTTTACTTTAGAAATGTAAACAAACCAGGCATGAAAAGTATGTTAACAAATACCAAACAAATTCATTCTGCAGCCTTTTATGCTCAAATGTCTAAACTAGGTTTCAACTTTTGGAAAGACAATAGAGACTAAAACTGTCTGGGCACAAAAGATTGGCAGGTACAGGGGATAGAAGCTATGTTTAGAGCCTGTATTATCCCTGAGCACATTATGTTTTTGACTGACACTGTCCAACTGACGTCTTGTCTTAGGTTAGCGAAGAAAAAGGACCTGAACAATCCGTCCATACCTGCACCTACGCCTGATAGGAATAACACTTCAGAGGGGGAGGTCAACGTACATACTATTATTTTGCATCACAACAGAACAGATCCAGATTGGAAAAAATGGTTGATCTGGCCCACAGACACAAACAACTGTCAAGATAGATTCCTGAACAAAACACAGGGTTTGACATTCACTAGGCCAGACCCAAGATCTGTTCAAAGACAGCATTGAGGATAAGTAACAACATAAAGTGTAGGGAAACTGTGCCTTGAATGGTTACATAGATCTACACTCAAGGATGTAAAGCAACACTTATCTTTACTGAAAGGTGGCGTTGAGCTTAGGGAATTCTTGCTAGGACCAAGAAAACCGCATCAAAAACATTTTATATATGCCAGTATCTATGCTGCTTATAATGAAGCATGGCAGATTATGCAAGAAGAGACTGCAGAACGAATACGAGAAGTTGATTGTATTAATTTAGAGAAAACTCTCTATGTGGTTGACATTGGGTTAACGTCTCTGTCGTCCAGGATATATTCATTGGACAGCATAGTGTCTTCTGCCATAGACATCATGGAACATGACTTGGTCATGTTGCAACATGGTCAGTCGAAATTATGTTCTATCATGCTATTAGGTTGGACGTTACAAAACCTACATTCAGGCTCTGTTCCTTGGCGTTTAATCAATACTACGTCACTGTTTTCTGAATCCAATCTCACTGATAAACAGATCAAATTGGCACAAAGACGAGCAGACTATATGGTACTGGGCATTGAAAAACGGGAAAGATTGCCATTTACGGTAGCAGAAAAGCTGGCTTCTGAATGGATTGTACATGGATCAATCACGCTGCCTGTTACAATTTTCCATTTCCAGTATTGTCTAAAACACATACCAGCAGGCACATATGAGAGGTTTGGTAAAGAATTCATCAAGACATCCTGGAAATTACCATACACACATAGATGTTGGAGAGGGGGATGTGAAGTATTTTTTAGCGGAAATAACTGTGAAAACACACTAAGGGGTTCTCTCCTTTGTCAGGGTATTAATTTACACTGGGCCTACGATGGTTCCTCTAACAGCTTATCCCGCCACCTGCAAGGTTCTCCGACTGCAGTGATTGATCCAATTTTTGGACAACTTTCAAATGGAAGTTACCTCATGTTGAACGATCACAGCTGCTGTGGCATGTTGCCAGGTATACCATATCTAGTAACTGTGTCAGCCAGGGTCACTTGCTGTATGCAAGTATTGTTTCCAAAAACCAAAACAGCCAAGGAGTCGCCTTTATGACCTTCACTGAACATCTCTTCTATACGAATTGATACTTTAAGCAGAATGAAAGCCATTCTTTTGCAAAAAACTGTGCCACTGACCTCGGCCAAAGAAACCTATGATCTGCAAGTCGCAAGGACTTCTGCCAAGATACATGCCCTCTTAACTACAAACTGCTCTCAGAAAAGTTAAGTCATATCTTAAACATGTCTGATACGAGCGATATTGTACATGTATTTAAGTCCTAGGAATATTTCCAAACTTCGTGCACTCTGTGTTTGGCGGACTGCCTCTCATTTTGAGACTCGCTGCAGGGATACTATTTTTGCTCCTACTGCTGCGTTATGGCAAGCCAATTCACCAGCGATACCCAGTTCTCCATAGAGACAACTCTACTGGCGATGAAGTGTTGTGAGCACATCGTCCAAATTTTGGGACTACCTCGTCTACGAGAATTAAATACCACATAGTTTCTGTCATTCAGACCAATCTGGCAAGATTCCATCTTAACCTGTTCTACGCTGCCTGCTATGCGGAGAAGAATGCGTGTTATACTCATGTCTCACACAGTCGCGCCAATGGATGTTAATACTTTGTTTGAACCAGTAACGGCCCATGCACTGTGTTGTCCCCAGCGGCTACCAATTCTGATGGCGGCATTTATTGAGATCTCACAGACACAAATTGCTGATGGTGAGGTACGAGAGGAAACAGGCGCGCAGGTACCATCCATTACGAGCATTGCTAATGTGACCAATGCTGACGGCGATGCTTCACATCTATGTGCAATTAATCTGCAAAACGAGATAATCCAACCTTCACCTACAATGGTAGATGACTTCTTTACAGACTTAGAAGATTTGATGTTTTCTCCAAACATTAACACTGACTTTTGATTTGGCACACAGTGTTCTGAGAGACTTTGAATTCGACCTTCATTTTTCAAAACAAAGTTCTAACTTTGGGACTCTTTTTCCTATGATTAACTTTTTTTTCTCCAAATTTGTATATTTTCCTTTTTGGCACAAGTAATCAGCTTAAAGTAGAACTATTCATAGAGAAAAAGAATTATTTGGGAATAAAACCTTCTAGAGACAATATTTGACCTTGTCCACATACACAAACATTTTTATGTACTCTGACCTGAAATGGTTTCGGCTTTTTTCTTCTGTATTTACGATGCATTTCATAAATGTATATTTTCTTGATTCATTCAGATAGCATTTACGAATGTCAACTATATGCTTAGAATGAAACATTGATTTAAATGCATACAGCACCAATGCTCTTTTTGTACAACGAGTATAATTGCATTTTTATGTATTTTGGGTGGGTTTTAACACTTCAAGATTAGATATGTTTAATGTGTTTAGAACTTAGTAATGTCGTACATAAGAAAGCGGGGTGGGTGTTGTGTGGCGATTTAGATTCCGTATGCATTTTCCCGATTCATGCCCTTATATAGGTACAATTCACACTGCCCTTATATAGGCATAGAACTCCAGTCCTTATTTAGGCATAGTTCATACAGCCCAAATACACGCATGGCTACTTCCATCCGATCATCAAACATCACAAGTAGAAGGGACTTCCCCTAGCCTGTATATTGATTTCTCCAAGAAACTCATTATTATGCATGAACAACTATTCCTTAGGGGTTTATCCATGATGTTCATATGCACGACTTTAAGTCAAAGCTGGCCTTCCTAAACACCTTCAAGGTATAAATATACCTTCACTTGCTATGACAAAGCACAGTGTGGTTCGATGCATTTTGACTACCTACTTGCCTGATGCAGCTCGCTGCAGCAAGTGCTGAAGGAAGCTGACTCTCCAGCTGACGCACTGATCAGAAGCTGTCCTCCTCTGCCGAGAATCCAGCTCCAGTGTTTCTGACTACCTTTGCGGGGTGTTGGGAAATCGAGTCCGTGAAAGAGATACCAACCTCTCTCGTTCTATGGTATGGAGCTGATTAGAACCTAGAGAAACCTTTGGCAATTCTTGGCAAAAACTAAACCTATGCTAAAGACCACACTTACTTCTTCCCTCGTACTAGACCTAGGTTAGGTACATTGGGGTAGGCGTATTTTAGAAGAACCAGTTGAGTATCTTAGCCTGTATTATTTATGTATGTATTTTTATATGTCATAGCACTAGACAATGCTATTACAGTATTATTTTATACTACTGTTTACGCTGTACGCATTATACTTTGCATTCTGTCTAACGATTGTAGCAGTTCACCTCTTGCATGAGAAAGAAGACTGTTTAATAAACCCCTTTTATTGAAACGCCCCTCTCTATTTTCTCTGCAACTTTGTAGAAACGAAGCATGCACGATTGACTGAGTAAAATAGTTATCTATTGTTTACACCCCTCTGACGATATTTGTTCCAGTCCTAGGGAAACAAAGTTGTCATGTTTATGCGGTTGTCAGAAACGAATCCCTTCTTGTGTATTCGAGAAAGTTTCTAGTGACCTCTGAGCTAGCTGGCACTCACAATTAAGTTTAATATATTCGATAGAGGCATGCTGACCTCAGTCCTATGTCACATCTATAGGATATATTATTCCAGTGCGCAGAGCATATTGGGAATATAGGAGCTACACTACAACATTTAGTTGTTAGCAGGTCCGGAAAGGCCTAAGATCCCAGGATAAACCCAAGGGTGTGTCTTGGTGTGGCATACACAAAGTAGTATGGCGTTGTCTGCTGTTGATGCAAGTATTGAGAAATAGCTGTATGGTCAGTATTTCACAGGGAAGTTTGGATTTAGCTTAGTAGAAACTTATTTGGGTACCTTTAGAAAGCGCATCTGTAGAAGTCCCGAAAGTTTTACTTGATTGAGAGTGGAATCACGCTGGTATGAGATTTCACTAGTAGCGAGAGAATTTTTGGAGAGTTTGTGTCTATCTTCTTTTACTGGAGCATACAAGCTGGAATGTCTATATGTTCAAACCCTGTTTGTCTAAAAAGTTTGAAAAGAGTTGCCGATAATTTTTTAAAGGGAGGGTCAGTTGTAGGAGTCTTACTGACGTCACAAAAAAAAAGCTGCGCTGCAAATGGATAGTTAGCGTGAGTCATCATAGAAAGCCGTGCTGCTATTGGATAAATAGTGTGAATCGTCATGGGAGAATTGTGCTGCAATTGGTGGGTGGAACGTATAGATTGGATTTTAGTGACAAAGATTTAGAGAGTTTGAATGCTTCAGGGAAACGGTTAAAGATTAAGGAGTTGATTAGCACATCGAGACAATGGTGTGAATTAGATCGTTGGAAAGGAAGATGGGCCAATTAAAAGGAAGAAACGGTTGCAAATACAAATGTTTTACCAATGTATCCACTAAGAGAAAGAAAACAAGAAATGGCTGAAATGATATATCCCATGAGAGAGGTACCTGGAGGTGGATATGTTCTTGTTCTGTGGTCAAGACAGGATATATTGTCATTTACAAACAAATTTCCCAGATTGAGAAAGAAACCAGTAGAATGGTATAAACAAGTAGAGAGGTTTGTGAAAGTTTCAAAAGTTTTGTGGAAGGACTTAGATGATTTGTTTGTCATTGTAGTTTGTGGGTAGAGTGTAAGATTACTGTAGATTGGCCAAAAGGGAAAATCCAAGAGATGCAAAAACTGGAGCACCATCAGATGAAGTGCTGAAAAAATATAACAAGGTGATTACGTATTTGAAGGGAAAGATTTCACCAAAAGAAACAGATTGGTTGAAGATAGACAGAACTACACAAGAAAGTAAAGAAACGGTGCATGCTTATTATGAAAGGCTTCTTCAGGTATTTAAACAGTACAGTGGCATTGAGAATATCCCTGACAAAGACATGGGTCATTTTGTATATAGGTTTGTGTTTGGACTGAGACCAGAGATAAGCATGATGATTTAACAGCATTTAATTCTCTGTCAAAATAAGTCTATTAACGAAATTTTGCGTTATGCCAAATACAGTAATGATGATATTGAGTCGAGACATCAAAAGTTGAAGGAGAAATAAATGTTGGCTCTGATGAAAGTAGCACAGAAAGGTGGATTTTTCTCAAACGGGTTTCCAAGGCAAAGATCTGGTTGTTCAAGATAATCAGAATAGTGTTGTTATGATAGGTAATGGTGCAAGGGCTAAGAATAATAAAGAAGTTATGAAAAAGAAATATCCGTGACGCGCTTGCTGAAATTTGGACACTGGAAACATGTGTGTAGGAGTTTGTTGGCAAATGCAGGTGGTGGTACAGGTGCTAATGATATGAATGAGAATCAGTTAAATCAAATGCAGAGTCAAGTACAAAATCAAAACCTAATAGATGGAAGAGGACAGGGTTTACCAATATCTCAACCTCAAAAACTTCAAGCTCCTATGACAAATTAGAATATGAGTGGTCAAGTACAGAGATACAATGCGAACATGGGTTTTTACACAGATGAAACAACAAAACTAAATGTACAAGTGGTTTCACAATATTGGTTACAGTATCAAGAGAGTAACTCAGATACATCTCAATGACGGTGCCTGAGAAGGGAGGAGTGCATGCTCGGTGCATCTCTAGATGTAGATCAGTGTGGTTCTTTTATGGATGGAGAAGTAGAAGGTAATGTGATTACATTCCTTGTAGACGAAGGCGCTACCCGTTCCACTGTAAGAACTGTGCAAATCTCTAACGTACCCTTCTCGGGAGAAAATATCCAAGTTGTAGGTGTTTCATATAAGTTGATTAAAACTCCAGTAACAAAACGAATGAAAGTGCAGGTAGGAGATTTCAGAGATTTACACCGATTTGTGGTGTGTGATACAAGTCTGGTTATTAGGTAGAGACTTGCTATGTAAGATGAATTGTACCATCTATTATACACCAGATGGAATAGTATTTCAAACCAAGGACGAAGATGTTGTCTTTAAGATGGCAAGGCATGGGACTTACAGTGAAAGATGTGCCTGTTGAATTGAGAGTAACTGTGTTGAAAGAAGTGTGGACTTTACAATGAAAGACATTGGATTGATGAAAGGAGTTGCCCTATTCAAATCATTTTCAGACAAGATGCAGAGTTCCCCAAAATACAACCTTACAAAATGAATCCTAAAATGATTGCAGGAGTAACACCTGCAACTGAAATGACGATAGAACAAGGTATTCAAAGAAAATATTAATCAGAACTGGAGAATGCTAAAAATAGACCCCAAAAAAATCTTTGAAATTCTATATCAACAATCGAACAAATTGGCCAAATCTTCTCTCCTAACAGCACCCTCACAGTTAAGTAGTGACGAGTTTTCCACATTCTTCACTGCATAAACGAATTCCGTACAACTTGAACTCAATAAAGCAGCAACCAACTTAGCCACACCAAAGATAAGTCAAGCCACTAACCTGGTACCACATAAGCGATCTCCACCCAAAAATAACTCTCACTGGTCCAATTTCAAATCTTATGATATCAATGATATCACCAAAATACTAGCAACTACTAAACTCAACAACCACTTCAATAACCCTGTCCCAGCAAAGTGCCTGCCCCACATCTATCATATCATATCCCCTCTATGGACCAAGATCATTAATGCCTAAAATCTGGTCAAGTTACTCCTATCCTAAAAAAAACGACATCAAGCAATTCTGACCCCAAACTTCAGACCAATACCCAACATTCCCATGCTAGCAAAGGTCTTGGAAAAATTTGTTCAGCAACAACTGAATTTACACATCACAAACTTCAATGTATTGAACATCCACCAATCGGGCTTCAGACCTGGCCATAGCACTGAAAGAGCCATCCTACATATAGTAGATGATGCTCTCTTAGCTCTTGACAGCAATGAAGCATGCTTGCTAGTCTTGCTCGATCTATCATCTGCCTTTGATATGGTCAACCACGACAAACTTCTAAGAAGACTAGAAGACAGGATGGGCTTCTCTGGCACAGTCCTTCAATGGTTCAAATCCTTTCTGGAAAATAGAACACAATCATTCATGACCGACAAGATCCTTTCTCCTTCTTCTCCTAACCTTCTAGGTGTACCACAAGGTTCTACCTTGTCACCCAATCTTTTCAACTTATATGTCGAACCTCTCACTGATCTACTACAGCAGGCGAGCATCTCCTACCACATGTACGCGGATGACACCCAACTTTACATTAAAATCACCTCCATAGAAGAGATATATTTAATGAATCTAGCCCTTGAAAATAATGTACAATGGCTAACGACTAACTTCCTAAAGATAAATTCACAAAAAACTGAATTTCTTTTAATCTCCCCTCCCCCCAATAAAACACAAGAAATAAAGGAATGGACCAAAATGATCACTGCTCTGAATTGCACACCAACGTTGGTGGACTCCACAATATCTCTTGGGATCACATTGGATAAGAACCTTAACATGCAAGCTCACATTAACTTGATGGCCAAAAATGCCCGCTTTCACATCAACTATATCAGAAAAATGAAGCCATTTATCGAGATCCATGACCTCAAAACGGCAGTGCAGGCCTTAGTCATCTCAAGCCTAGAGTACGGTTGCTCCACCCTCTCAGGTCTTCCCAAAATCTCTACCACGCCCCTAAAAGCCTGTCTCAACGCCGCAGCAAGACTCATTACAGGATCAAGGAAATTTTACCACATTTCACCACACTTGATGGCACTCAACTGGCAACCCTATGAAGCCCGTATTCACTTAAAGATTGCTTGCATTACTCACAAGGCGCTACACCACAACACCCCGCAGTTCCTAGCCCAAAAACTTACACTATCTGGGAGAAACAGACACTCTAGGAGCACAGACAATCTTCTCCTGAAACCCGCAAGGTTCAACAAGTCTAAAACTTCCAACAGACATTTTCGGGAGCAGCGCCAAGAATTTGGAACTCTCTTCCGCCATCCATCAGAAAAATCGCCTTGACGCCCCTCTTCAAAAAGAAGGCAAAATCATTCCTGATGAGCAAATTCCTACGGTAATATCCGCAGAAACACCAGGCCAGCTTCAACTTCTATTCATTTATCCTACTCCTCCTCCTTTGATATATCGAGGATATGACTTGCACAAGCTTGAATTGACTCTCTATTGCCCAACTGTTCCCTACCCTACCTTTATCCACTGAACTTTATTATGTTTTGGATATCATGTCTTTGTGCGTTTGTTTTGTTTGTATTGCTGTTACCAATTGTGCTTTTCTTTCCTTACACACTATGTAAAGCGCTCTGTTACCCTACATTGGGTCTGGTTCGCGCTATAGAAAACTCTAAAAATAAAAATAAATAAATAAGAAACTGAGCGGCAAGTATGGGATTGATCAAGATTTCAGAAAAATAAATCAAAAAGTGGTACCTTGTTGTTCAATAGTGCCAAACTCATCAGTAATTCTTTATCAAATTCCATGTGATGCAGAGTGGTTCACAGTGATCTATTTGTGTCAAGCATTTTTCTCAATAGCCTTAAATCCGGATAGGCAATATTTGTTTGCATTCCGGTTTGGAAACCGAGTCTTGGCATGGTCTTGGCATGGTGCAGAGATCTTCAAGGGTATACCGAAAGCCCTTCAATTTTCAATCATATTTTGAAAAGGTGCTTAGAGTCATTGGTAATGCCCAATAACTCATTGTTAGTTCAGTACATAGATGATTTGCTTGTTGCACCAAAGACGAGGGACGCTTGTGTGACAGATACTATTGATCTACTGAACCATTTGGCAGTAGGTGGGCATAAAGTGTCACCAGCAAAACTACAATTTTGCAAAAAAGAAGTTATCTATTTTGGGCATAAAATTGAAAAAGGAGTCAAAAAAGTGTCACAAGATTGAATAAAGCAATCTTACAAATGAAACCTCCTGAGATACAGAAAGAAATTTGAATGCTTTTGGATATGGTCGGATACTGCAGACAGTGGATCAATGGATTTTCATTAATAGCAAAGCCATTACAGAGACTGACTCACAAAGTCATTCAATTGAATGACGAAAACATGAAGGCATTTTTTGAGTTGCAAGACAGCTTTTGTTGTGCACCAGCATTAGGAATGCCAGATTTCAAAAAAGAATTTGCATTGTTCTGTTACGAAAGAGACGGATGTGCACTTTCAGTTCTAACACAAATGTATGGAACTGCACGTCGTCTTGTGGTATATTTCTCAGCAGCACTGGATTGTGTAGCTACAGCTTTACCTGGTTGTCTGAAAGCAGTTGCTGATACTTGAATGAGTTTGGAGCAAAGTGAGGCAATTGTGATGGGACATCCATTGATTGTATATACCACATTCTGTTGAGATTTTGTTGACTAGAACTCAAATTTAGCATCTTACGAGTAGTCGGTTAACAAAATATGAATGAGTGATACTGGCAGCTGAAAATCTGACAGTGACTAGATGTACAAATCTGAATACATCCACCTTTTTTTTTTGTAGTCCTCATCCTGTCAATTAACTTGTAGGCGATACTCAATTTCTGAAACTGAGGGCCGGGTGGAAAAAGAGTCTTTCCAGACAAGAAATAGCTGCTTCCATTCTTACCCCTCATATCTCACGAATGAGAGGGAACAGGACCAACAACTACAATTGACTTAATCATTGGACCCCACTCTCTGACACCAGTCAACCAACAAAGCCCAAACCTTATCCAAACTTCTAGGATCACATGCGATATCTGATTGGCTGGTTTGTATGATATTTTGTTTACACTCAGAGAAAACGGGTGGAGCAGCCGATTTCCAACCTTTACATATTTCTCGTCTTCCCAATAAAATAACATAAAAAATTAATCTTGTGTCAATACATTATCTTGATATAAACCATAAAAAATAAGCAACAGGGTAATTTCTAGCTGAATTCCTGTGACGTCCTTTAAAAATGCAACAATATCTACCCAAAATTTGGCTAACACTGGGCAAGTTAAAAACATATGATAGTCGTTCGCTAGAGAATCCTTACATCTTGAACATACATATTGAGTTCCAAAAAATGCTGTTAACTTCGCAGGGGTCCAATAAACGCGATAAAACGTGAACAGATGATTACGCTTAGAAAATGCTGGTTTAACTATTTCCCCTAGCAATGTAAAGGAGGCTTGCCAAGCATTGTGCAAATCAATGTTTTCTAAGTCAATTTGCCATAACTGTTGAATATCATTAGCAAGATTATCCTCTGCTTGAATAAGCATGCGATACCACCAGGCAACCTCCTTATTGATTTTTTCCGTCTTCATAGCCTGAATTAACCACTCATAATCCTGATATTCTAGCCACTGCTGCCTGACCCACCAGGCTGAAAGTTGATAATATTTAAATCAGGTTCATTCTCCTTGAGTTGATAGTGACAATGATTCCCACGTCATCAAGCCCTCACATGATTTCAAATCTCCCCAACAGAGAAAGCCTGCTTGCTTCAATGGCAGGCTGAGGACATCATCCAGACATTCTGGCGTACCTGGTGAACCCCAAATCGGAGAATAATCAGAGTAGTACTTTACTCCCATCTTATTCCTTACAAAAATCCAATTTTTCACTGCCTGCAATAAAATCTTAAGTCGCACCTTCTTAAAAAATTTAGGATCCCCGAACTTAAACAAAAATTGACCTTGGTCATATCCAAGTCCACCCAGCATTGCACTATAAATTGAACCCAATACTGAATCGTCCGGAACAACATCCTAAAATTTTTGAAGTGAAAGACATGAAAATAAACCCATAAATCCGGTAGTGCCAAGCCCCCCTTCACCAACCTCCTTTTAAACCTTTTCCAAGAAATATGAGCACCCTTTGATGCCCATATAAAACTAGAAATCTTACCCTGCATCTTAACAAGTCCATCCTTTTTGAATGGAAGGGGTATGTTATTAAAAATAAAGGTTATCTTTGGAAGGATGATCATTTTGATCAAGTTAACCCGCCCATATATATTCAGCGGAAGATTTTCCCATCTATTCAATAGTTTCCCAATCTCATTGCTAGTCTTCTTCCAATTTATAATAGGGACATCTGCTAATTTTTGAGTAATTTGTATACCCAAATATCGCATCTGGGATTTAACCCCCGGGGTCACAGATGTTTAATTCCACTCCATTACTTCTGTTTTATCCCTATTCACACTATAACCAGAGACATATCCTTAAGCCTCTGCTCTAGCAAGGAGCTTGGGGATAGAATGTGCAGGATTTTTTGTATACAAAATTAAGTCATCTGCATATAATGCTAATTTAGCCTCACAATTGTGATATTTAAACGAAGATATAGTAGGGTCTTGTCTGATAGATGCTGCAAATGGTTCAATATAAATATTAAAAAGCAGCGGAGACATTGGACATCCCTGCCTTGTCCCTCGCATAATCTTGAACGAATCAGTTAGTTGCCCATTAACTTATACTGCGGCTGTAGGAGCTCTGTAGATTACCTGGAGAGACTTAATAAAATTCTTAGGGAAACCAAACTTTTCCAAGGATGCCCATAAATAAGGCCAGTGTACTTGATCAAATGCTTTGGCAGCATCTATTGCCACCATAGTTACCGGAAGATTATAGCATTCTGCCAAATCTATTACTCCCAACATAATAGCAGTGAGGTCATTAAGGTGTCTACCAGGAATAAATCCCCTTTGATCAATATGAATAATATTTTTTATGATTTTAGCAACCCTAGTCGTCAATATCCCCATGAACACCTTATAATCCGTATTCAAAAGGGATATAGGTCTATACGATTCAGCTACGAGGGGGTCCTTATTTAGTTTTACAACTAAGACTATCGTTGCCTCATCCCATGATGCTGGAGGATCGTTCCCCTCCCTCAGTATGTTATCAAAGAGTTCTTTAAATAATAATATTAAATTGTCCTCCAACACTAAATATAGCTCTACTGGAAGGCCATCTGGACCCGCTGCCTTTCCTCTTGCCATCTTTCTAAGCTGTATGCGAATTTCTTCCTCCGTTATTACCGCAGCTAAAGAAAAATTCTGGTCCTCGGTAAGAGATGGGAGCTCTACGCTTTTCAAAAATTCCTCGATTTTTCCTACCACAGGGTCATTCTCCACATTATATAATTTCACCATATGTCTCCGTACTTCTGCCACAATTTCAAGATCAGTTAATAAAATCTGACCTGTGGCACCCTCCCTCAGACTATTAATTTGATTCCGGGCTCTGTCTGTTTTAGCCTTCCAAGCTAACAACCTACCACTCTTTTCCCCATATGAGAAGTTTTGAAGTTTACTGACCTTCCATCTGTTTGTTAAGATATTATCCAAGTAGCTCCTATATTCTGCTTGAAGATTCTCTAACTCCTTGGTAAGGAGTGGTACCCTAAAAAAAGAATTTAAAGAGGCCCTTTGTAATTCCTGCTCTTTAATCTGAATATTTTGAAGAAGGACCTTTTCTCTCGTTCTGTGGGTACCGTTCTTCCCGATCATGATTGATGTAATCTCTGCCCTTAAAAAGCCATAAAGGCGTCCCAAATCACCTGTAACTTCGCTGACCCTCTGTTAACCTGAAAAAATATCAATGCTTCCTGACGCAACTTTGATTGAACCACTTCTTCAAGTAAAATCGTCCGATCTAATGTCCATCTTATAGCTCCTCTCTTTCTTTGTAATCTGAGGGATAACCAGACAGCAGAATGATCAGAAAGGATAGCAGGCAGATGGTCCACTCTATCCACTTCTCCATATAGGCCCTGATCTATCAAAAAATAGTCTATAAGGCAATGATGACCGTATTTTTTGCTGTAAATGTATATCCCTTCTCATTACCCTTTTTAACTCTCCAAACATCCATCAAATTTAATTCATGCTTCAGGATTTTTAGTGCATTCATAGAATGTAGAGGGATTTTATAGATTGACCTCGAAGTCCTATCTAACTCTGGACACTTAACTAAGTTAAAATCCCCTCCAATAACTACTGGTACATTAACTAACAGGAGGGCGGCCTCGAGTTGGGTCAAAGAATCTGGACTATCCTGGTTTGGGCCATAATAACTAACACATACCATAGCCCTATTCTGGATTTTAATAGTAGCAATTATCCATCTCCCAGATGAGTCCAAAGAATGACCTGCCTATTTAATACTACAATTAGTTCTTACAATACTGGCGACCCCTCTTGTGCTACCTCTCTGTTTCGAACTGACAATATCCTGGACCCAAGACCATTTTTTAAACATATTTAAACACTCCTGCTCTTCCAAATGGGTTTCCTGCAATAATATAATATTAGCCTCAGATTTTTTAAGAAACTCCATAATATGGGCCAATTTTTTCCTGGATCTAACCCCATTGACATTCCATGAGATTAAATTTACTAGATCTTTAGCCATTTATTCTTATGATGCTACGCCCCTCTCATTATACTTCGAAAACAAATTAAACAGATTAAACATATGTATATACAAAGCCTGACAGGTAGAGGACCCTACTTTTTTGAATTTTTTCCCAAATGCTCCCAACACCCTGTGCACCCCCTCCCCTCCCCCCTAGGGAACCCCCCAACTATCTCAGAAGGCGCAATCGCCATTCGCGATATCCCCGTGCTAACGAGGAGAGCCTAATGTCCTAGCTCATAATTCCACCTATTTACATATTTACAGAGATAACCACTATTAATTTAACTGGCACAACATAATACATTGCTACCTTTGCAAATAAAGTATTATTCTGAATTAAGTCTACGATTATATCCCATAACACTCTGGGCGAGGCACCCTCTACGCAACTCTCACTACTTACATCTTACTTAACAAGGCATCAACTTCCTCAGGTTCCCGAAAATTATACATTTTATTGTTCCACATAACTTTTAACATAGTCACGAACTTCATATGAACTTGGGCTCCCTTAAGCCTTAATTCATTAATCTTTGAGCCTAGGAGCCACTGACGATCTGCTGTTCTTTTACCCATATCTGAACGTATTGAATATGTACAATCCCCATAGGTAGATGAATTTTATTTTAATGTCCTAGTTAGGACAAGCTCCTTAATTGATTGTGTAAGTGTGGAAGGCAACAAGAATCTTCCTTGGTGCTTTCCTTCCTGGCTGCAACCTATAGGGATCTCTATGCACCCTTTGAAGCTCATTTGCCCAATCAATCTCCGCGTGATCGGAAAGTAGCTCCCCCAATAGCCGAGAAACAAATTCTTTTAAATCTCCCCCTTCCGCGTTCTCATCAATACCTAAAATACGTTTGTTATTTCTCCTGTAGATCCTTATTTCCTCGCTTTAGCTTCTCGATCTCACTTAGATTAGTGGCGGTAGTCTTGCCCAAAGCTTTCACTTCCTCTTCAAGAGACTCAGTTCGTTTAGCCAATCCCACAATCTTCTGCTCCAAGATCTCCCCCTATCCTGAATTTCTCTCTGATTGTTTTCAGAAAGTCAGGAATTTAGCTAACATCTCATCTCTGAAACAGGCCAAAAAGGCCCTCAATTGACCATCCGGGGGGGGCTATATTAGAGTCAGTTGGTATAGGCTGCAACTCAACAGGAGGAACAACAACATCGAGGACATCGTGATTTACTAAGCAGGCTCAGATTTGAGAATTACGCTGATTAGCCTCATTTGCCATTTTTCCAGAGGTAACCTGGGGAATCTCTACCGGCCCCTCCTGGTCCACCATAAGAGGAGAAAAACGGTTTTCCAACACCAGTGGTGTCCCCATCTGATCGGGGGGGCTGAATTTCCCACTTTCTAAGGGGTATCTGATGAGGGTTTATAAGGACCAACTATTTCCTGATTTACTTCCTCTGTCAATAATACTTGGGAGCCAGCAACCTGCTCCATTACCTTGAAGTAGGACCTGAAAGAGGGAGCTGGTTTCAGTACTGATTGAGATTTGTTAAGAACACACCTTTTAACAGACCCTTTCTTAGTTTTCTTTTTAGGCGGAGTTTTAGGAGTTACCACCCGAGGAGGGTCCTTCCTTTCTCCTGAAAGCTGCCTTTCTTAGGTTTTTCCAACTCAGACCGAAGCTGATATCTACTTCTGACTGTCGCAGATCTCAGTTCTTTTGTACTTAAGTCAGTAACACTTTGATTAACGTTTGTGACATCTGATGAGAGACAGACCTGTGGCTGTGCCTATCTTTCCTCTCTTACTTCCCCGGGTGAGTCTATTTGATGTCGTATCTCAATATTTGCTCGCCGGGACTGAGAGCCATTCTCCATCCAGCCCTTCTGATTTAAAAAACAGCCCTTATAACTGGCTCTATTTAAATTACGCGCCAGGGGAACATTATTCTTCTTTGTCTTCCCAGAATCAACAGAGTGGCTTTTAACCTCGGTCTTTTTTAATGTCAACAAGTTTTGAAATCCAAATTTATTTGAATAGGGGGTCACTGCAGCCTTCGCAAGAGAAAGGTTAGTGTGGGTCACTCTATTATTACCCACGTATATTCCTATAATCCGGTGTCTCTTTCAAAACTCAGCCGCCCGAGTCCAAGACCCTAATGAACCAGAATGACAGCTCCGCCATGATAATAGAGGTAAAGCAGAGTAGAAATCTCCAGAACCGGGGCCCATCCGTTATACCCTCCTGAAACTTAACAGAGTCCTGGTTTTCAAACCCTTAAATCACCCTATAAGTTCCCAAAACAAGCGTCAAAAGATGAAACTATTAAAGCAGTAAAGGCAGTAAGAGGGGGGAAGTTTCTCACAATTATTAAATAAAGATCTACAAACTCCCATTCGAGTCAGATTAGTAGATTTCTCGAAAAAAAAAAAATTAAAAGTCTGGCAGCAATATGAAATTCACAGAGCTCACAAAGCTTAGAACCACCGGCTACCACATGCAACCAGCATGCTCAGGAGTCAGCGTTCCACACGCTCAGCAGCCCAAAAGTAAAATACACCTCGAGGTCGAGTTTTCCCAGTCACGGGCAATTAACTCCCCACGTTAACAAAAAATGAATAAACAGCGGGCGGCAGAAAGATAAACATAAAAGCTCAGCTTATCAACGTGAGAGCGGCATCCAAAGGCTGCGAATCCCCCGGAATCAGCATGCATTCTCGATCCGACGTAGCGTCCAGGACGAAGGCTCTCTCCTCCTCACACACGGCATCTACCGCCATGTTCCCTGACCACGTGGTGAATCGACCCCTTCTGAATACATCCACCTTGGTGCAAAATCCAGATTGTGAAATGGTGGTGGATGAAGTTGATCATTATTGTTTGGATGCGACTGAATTGTGTACAAGGCCTGACATAAAAGATACCCCGTTATCTGAATTAGATTATGTGATGTTTGTGGATGGATCTTGTTTGAGAGATGAAAGGGGCACTTTGCAAGCTTCCTATGAGATTAGTACTGTGAGTAATCTCATTGAAGCTTCATGCTTGAAAGGAATGAAATCAGCCCAAATTGCGGAGTTAGTTGCTTTGACTAAAGCATGTCATTTTGGAAAAGATTGGAGAGTAACCATATTTACTGATAGTCAATATGGGTTCAGGGTTGTTCATAATTCTTGACAATTGTGGTCCCAACGTGGTTTCCTAATCTCATCAGGTTCACCAATTCAAAATGGAAATATGTGAAAGAACTGTTGTTGGCACTACAATTGCCCAAAGAAATTGGGGTTGTGTAATGTTCAGCACACAAATCTGGCAGTGATTATATCACTGCTGAAATAGGTATGCTGACAAAGTAGCACGTTTTGTGCGCAAAATTGAGTTTCAATAAACAAAAAGATGCAGAAATCTGATAAAATTAAATGCAATCTGATGTTCTCATCTATTGAAACATGGGAGGAACTCAGACAATTGCAGGAAGAGGCAGGTCCGTAAGAAAAAGATATTTGGATCAAAGCTGGAAGGAAGAAGATGAAGTGTGGATTTATCATGATGGCAGACCAATAATGCCAGACAGTTTGTTGCCCCAAATGGCAAGATTTTACCACAGTCCTATACACATTGGTAAAGATGCTATGCTTAGAATATTCAAAGAGTCCAGGTTCAACCCAAAATTCAGGGTCATCGAAGTAAGTCTTTGCCAGAGGTGTGTGATTTGTAAGCAAAAAAATGCAGTAAAAAAGACAGTTGTCATTTGGGGACGAATTGGAAAAGCAGCAAGTCCTTTTACTTGACTACAAGCTGATTTTATTGCGGTGCCAAAGTGTAATGGTTTTTTTTTGTTGCAGAGTTTTATATAGCGCGAACTAGACCTGAACCGAATCGGGTCTCAGAGCGCTTTACATAGCACCAGTTACATTACATGAGGACACACATTCATTTTTTTGTTAGGCACGGGGAGATTAAGTGATTTGCCCAGAATCACAGGATGTTTGGCTTTGTTACCGAGACTCGAACCCAGTTCCTCCAGGTCCTAGGTCGAGCGCCCTAGCCGTTAGGCCAACTCCTCTAAGATATGTTTTGGTGATTGTTTGTTTGTCTTCTCAATGGGTGGAAGCCTCCCCAACAATACGAAATGATATTCCAACAGTTGCTAAATTGCTTCTTAGAGAGCTCATTCCTAGATTCAGATTTCCATTCTCTTTGGAATGTGATAGTGGAACACATTTAAACAATGAAATAATACGGATGATTTGTTTAGCATTACAAATTTAACAAAAGTTACATTGTGCCTATCAACCAGAAGCATCAGGTGTGGTCGAACAGGTCAATGGAACAATGAAATCAATACTTGCAAAGGTATGTGCGTCCACCGCACTAAAATGGCCAGATGCCCTACCCCTAGTTCTGATGAGTCTGAGAAGTATTCCAGATAAAAAGACTGGAATGTCTCTGCATGAAATAATTATGGGCAGAACAATGAGACAGTCAGTAGTTTTACCGAATCGACTAATGAATATAACTGATGATTTGGTACTCGACTACTGCAAAGGATTGGCTTATGTTGTGTGTTCTGTGTCTCATCAGATTGGAGAAGTCACAACCACAGCACCGCAAGAACAGGCACATGATTCGAATCCGGGTGAGTGGGTGCTTATCAAGAAGCACATGAGAAAAACTTGTTTGGAAGCTCGTTGGCATGGGCCATATCAAGTGATATTGGTGACAATGACAGCAGTGAAGTGTGGGGGCTTGCCGAATTAGATTCATGCAAGCCATACATGAAGAGTCCCAAGTCCACTTGAAAGTGAAGAATCAGTGGAAGATTATAAAGAAAGTTGCCAAAAAGGAACCTGAACAGACTATGAGTCAAGTAGAGTGGGAATCAGCTACTGGGTCTCATGAGACTGCAAATGATGAAACAGTAAAGAAGAGAAAGGCAGAGGAGAAAGGAAAAATGAACAAAAAAAATATTGAAACACGCCTTGAACAAAACAAAACTGAAGAAATTCAAAGGAAGAAAGCAAGAAAAGGAGAAGTGTGGTCAAGAGGAGTGAAACGACTGAAATATACTTTGAATGAGAGTGTTCCAAATACAATACTTGAAATATCTGAACAAAGTGATACAGAAGAAGATGCAGTTCAGAAAACAAAAAGAGCAACAGTACCAAAAAAAAAAATACACAGAACCTGAGTGGACATACTTCTTTGATGAAACAGTTGTTCTAGAAAATGACAGTAGAAAAGATGTTGAACTAGAACAAAGAAATTAGTATATGCAACCATAAATGAACTGTGTTAAAAACTGGGGTGCAGACAATTGAAAATTGCTCTGAAAATACCGAAACTGAAATTGAAACTGGAAATGGGACTGAAAAGACTGAAAGAAGACTTATACATTTTTTTAAAAAGAGAGGGGATTATGAAGGTCTTGGAGAAGTGAGAAAAAAGAAGAGAAGACAAGACCTAAGAAAAAAGTCTTAAAAGTGCTTGTATACACATATGTTTGTTTTTGTTAAGTTTAGTTTTTAGCTTTTTTGTTTTGTTTTATTTAGTCTTTTAGTTTAACATGACTAGAATCCAAGAGACTGGTAATCAGTACCTGGGATCAAATAGGTGTAAATGTATTAATGCTTGCTGTGTATATGTCTTGCTAATAATGATGGTTTGGGTAATAATAATAATTGTTGTGCATTATTTTATGTGTCATACTAAAAATAATACTACTTATTATTTAGTAAATATAAAAACGGATGTGAGAGTATCTCTTAGAGAAGACTCACATACTAATATTAAGAGATTAACTGGAAATGATTTACACCAAGATAACTTCGGTGTTGTTATATGGGTACAGTCTTTCCAAACGTTTATCACATTGATAGGAATTCTGTAACAAATGAAAAGAGTAAGAGTGGATTAATGTGTAGTAAAAGGGAATTAGTGATGCTGAAATTGTGGGTGATATTTTTGGAGCATTGATACCTTCAGTTGACATAATTTTAAATTCGCACAAATTTAAACAACTGTCCACGGTGGTCGATCGTTTATCAACAGATACTGCTGGTGGAGTTTTTATGATTGACACTGAAATGGTGGCTATGAGATCTATAGTTTTGCAAATTAGACTTGCACTTGATGTATTATTGGCAAAAGAGGGGGGAGTCTGTAGCATGTTCAATATTCAACAATGCTGTACATATATCGCTGACAAAAGTAAGAATCTAGAGGGATACATTGCTAATATTACACATTTGAGAGAATATTTAACTGAAGTGAAGGTTGACAGTGCTTGGGTGAAACATGGTAAGGGGTTCTCATCTGTGGGAGACTGGTTCTTAACATTTGGTAACAGCTTATTAGGTAAATACTAATACCCATCACTGCTATTGCTGCTGAAATACTAATGCTGTATCTAATATATAAATGCTGTAAATGCAAAGGTAAAATGGCTGAAACAAAACAAAGAGCAAAGGAAAGAAAGAGAGAAGAGATAGAAACGGAAGATAGAAAGAGAAATTATTATGAGGTAATAACAGATATGGATGGGGTTAGGTTTAAAAAACAGATGAGAACCAATATATTCTGATACGATCTGATTGCAATCAGATGTATTTATTTTTGATGGCTTAAATAGCCATCAAAGGGGGTATTGATTGAGCAGGGTTTTTCATAAATAAATCCTGCTTGGATTAAACCTTCCATGGTGTGAAGTCTATTAACAAAGTTTGAGATTAATTGACAATAATTTGTTGAGAAAAAGTAGTAAGAATGGGGCAGAAAAGTGACACTGTGCTTAAGTAGGCTGCAAATGATTTCTGTAACATGAGTAGAAACAAAAAGAATGCATATTATTTTAGTTAAGCAAATATTAATCTCAGAATAACAGCTTAAAATGATTTTGTTTTATTATACTAATATGAGACAGAAATGAAATTCTGAAATCGACCTTTTGTTTCTGAACAACTATTAGAACATTGGAATGTTGGGAGCTCCATTAAAAACAATTGAATGCTCCGGGCTCATAATGGCTGGTATAAGCCCAGAGCTCCAACATTCCGATGTTTTTTTGTTCACAGCTCTGGCTGTGAACAAAGGCTTCAAGGAGTCTGAGGGGATTCCAATCCCCTCTCGCTCCCTTAATGCTTTGTTTTATTTGTTAGAACATTCTACCCTCTAGTGGCAGAATGTTCTAATAGCCTTACAGCCCTTCGTAGCTGGGCTAGACCGGCTATTAAAGTCCCACCCCGTTGTTAAAGGCACTCGCCTTCGGCTCGGGCCTTTAACGCTGGAGAGGGCCTTTAATTGCCGGTATAGCCCGCTACGGCGGGCTACACGGCTCTAATAAGACCATGTTTATTTCTCCTAGAGAAAACTCCACGTTTAAAAGAAGGCCTCAGCATTGGCGTTAGGGTTAATTTTGCTTAGAATGTAGACATTCTGAAAAAATTAGTTTTATTTCTCAGAGCTGTCTATTGTGTTATTTATTCTCGGATGGCCGCAATGTGATTAATGTATCTATGATGCTTACCAACTGATGCAGGAAAACTCTACTAGTATGCTAAACTGTACTGCCAAAAGTTTCCAAAGTTTATCTAAAAGTGTGTGCGCCGAGGAAGGAGTACTTTTGATTTCCTCTGCTGAAAGACAATGATGACAGCATTAAACTAAAACAATGGATGTTTGAGAGGAAGAGCGACGGAAGTAGTGTGACTTGACACCCTATGTCTGTAAACCAATGAAAAGAGACGTATCTGGATTTCGATACAAAAATGAGTCAAGATTGATAACCATTAAGGTATAATTATTAGTGTTAGATTCTAGGGGGTTGTGGGTTCTATGGAGGTTTAGTGAGAATGGGTTGCGTTCGTGTAAGCTGTTTTCTCCAAGATCCTTGGCTGATGCTGTCTGTAAGCTGACTCCTTAACTTTGTTCCTCATACGTCATTAGGATAGCCCTAGCTTTCCCTCTCGGCTGGAGGGTTAGCGTTTGCAGCTATTAGCACGCTGTGCAATAGGTTTCTTAAGATTGTATAAAAATCTGTAATCGCATTGTTCTTATTGAAAATACTCTTTTCTCTTACACTATCCCTTCAACTCATGCTACTTAAATTGAGATGTTACTTATTTATCTGATTTGTATTCATGTGTGAGTGTCAGATTCAATACTGTGTCTGTGTTTGACCATTCTATATGATTTACAAGAAAATAGCTAAAAGCAAAACTAATAGAGAATCTGAGTCTGTCTTTATTCATTATTATAATGAGGAAGAGATGTATATAAATGTACATAGAAAGGAGAAATTATAAATATTCCTTTGTGATAGGTCCTTACAAGGGGACTATTTCTTCTAAATCTTTGCAAAAACCCTGTCAAATTCTCCAATCCGTCTGAGGACCTGACGTAATATGGGCCAAAATTTAGTCATATAAATAGAGAAAAAACATAGTAGGTAAACAGGCAAATTGACATCTATAGCGCGTGGAATAAATGGTCATACACTATACTTTGGTTGCCCGAAACTCCCTTTTTGCTTCAGCTGTGCTGCGGGCTATCAGCCTCGACATTGAAACCAATAAGCAGGTCTTTGCATTGTACAAGTTTTGTTTGCAAGTACATTCAGCTAACTGCCCTGCGACCTTGACTGAAAAGGTTACAATCAACAGTCATAGCCATGTCATGTGATGAAACATGGACACAGGCCTGTCACATCTAGCACAATTAATGGCAATGCCTTGCAAGGTATTGTTCAATTAGAATAGGGTGAGATAAGTGTGGTGTAAAAAATAAAATTGAATACATTTTAGCTGTGCGGTCAAGAAAAGTTTATGTATATGCCTTAGGGCAGCTGCCCACCCTGTGTCTGGGAGGTCTTCACCCCGTTCCTCCTTCCAGCTTTCCGTTAGATTGAGGAGATTCTTACTTTATTTTGATCTAAGAGATTTGTAAAGGTTAGTACTTGCACTTCAACCACCACCTCATGTTAACAAAGTTTGTGATGTCCTATCAGTCTCAGGTTTATTCGGGATTTGATCCCAGTTCGATGCGACCAGCTTGCATAGTTAGGAACTGGCCAGATGGCAGGTCGTATGCCTGCCTCAGTTTCGGAAATATCTTGAGCAGCCAGAAAAATAAAGCTGCCCTGTCTGCGCGGGGACAGCATTGTTCCATGCCCTTTCATTAGCCACCTTTTTGCCCTTCTTGAACAACAGAAAGGACGAGGGTGGCATTTCCAAGTCATACACATCCAGCTGTTTAGGTTTCTGCAGATTTAAATGCCAGCAATATTCAGCTGTGGACAGCAAAATGAGAGCTCTAGTTAGGAGCTATTATGTGCTCATGAGAATTTACATACAGTAATTCCTTTTAGAATGGTCTTAATGTATCATACTTCCAAACTAATGCCTGCTATTAACCATGGGACCACTCATTGCAGCTGAGCTGGTAAGTAATATGTTTAGTCCACCTTCTTCAATAGAGGGAACCAATCTTTTAAGCGTCACTCCCTGCCTACCAGTTCCACAAGATTGTGCTAAGTTCTTTACAAAATGGGCTATTAGGATGATTGGTGTGTTAGAGAAGTAGTAGAGCATTCTTGGTGGGAGAATCTTTGTTGATGGGCTAATCTTCCCAGTGGGGATAACTGAGTTTCTTCCAGAAGGCGAGTAATGCCCCTGCAGAGGTTAAGGCTCTTTTCGAATTACCTGATATGACTCTGGCCCTCTAAGCAAGTTCACATTTAAGTACCTGAAGGTGTGCGTTATTAATTCAAGGCCTTTGAGCATCTAGTTAGGACACATTTCAGGTGCGCAGATCTGTTGGAGGGCACTGTGGTAGTGAGAGAATTGGTGGAGAATGAGCTCATGGTGGGGGGGGGGTTACACCAAAAAAGATTGTCGTACCGAGTGCCATCAGCGCTAAAGTGGGCACTCTGCACAGCACCTAGTGGTTCCATGAGACCCTCTGCTCCTATGAGAATCAACTCTGGAGATCTTGTATGGCACTCTTAGACCATGTTTCTGTTCCTGGAGCTCTTTTAGTATCTGGGCAGCTGTTACAGTTGTGGAATTTCCCTGATCAGAGTGCATTCTCTTTGGTAACATTTTATATTATTTAGGGCCTAATTTTGAGTTTGACGGATGGTTGTATGACCGTTCATACGGATTTCTCTTAACATTGTCAGGAACTACAGTCACTGGTGTTCCTGTAAATGTTGTAGAAATTTGGGGACAACTCTGTCAACCCGGATGAACATCCATCAAACTGTTACATAGTTTTTATTTTTTCGAAAACAAACTTCCAAAGCAAGAGCTTGTTTTAAAGTAAAACTAATGACCCCCACACCATGGGAATGTTCTCCCATGTTGTAGGAATCATTTTTTATTTATACTGTGTCTCACCATCAGGACAGACAGAAATAAAAAGCCATCCGACCATCCACTTGAAAATGGACGAACGGTCAGATGGCTAACCTCTTATGGCCCCTATTCTGCCAGACCAGCCTGAGGAGTATGTCGTGACAGAGTCAGAGTAGGCTGCATCGTCAGCTTACTCAAGATTCACTCAGCCTTAAATATGGCAGGTGGACTGTGAGTTTGGCACAGAGGGTACTGTGCTACACTTTAAATCAACCCCTAAGAGATCAATCCTATTGATTTGTGGCCGACTGTTAGACATGACAGTCTTAGGGTGCCTTTCCCCAAACCTTTTGCCAGTTTGCTTCACCTTTTTGCTAATTTCTTTTTGATGGCCGTGTGACTCTGAGCTCTTTACCATTGGCAACCAGTGCTAAAGTACATGCACTTCTCCCTTAAATCATGGTTTGATTGACTTATGCACAAGTGGCATATTTAAATTATCTATAAGTCCCTAGTAGAGTGCACTACATGTCCCCGGGGCGTGTACATTAAATGCTACTAGTGGGGCTGTATTGCTAATAGTGCCATCTCCACAAGAAGCCCTTTAAACATTTCTCTGGCCTGCCACTGCAGAGCCTGTTTTGACAGTTTTACTGCCATGTTGACTTGGCATTTAAAACCCCTTGCCAAGCCTTAAACTCACAAATGTGTTTTTTTCACTACTGTGAGGCCTACCCCTCTCATAGGTTAACATTGGGAATTCCTTATTACACTTATAAGTTGTAATTCCTGATTGAGAAGGAGTAGGTCAGTCATTTTTCATGTCATTGGAATCGAAGTGATAAATCCTCTTTGACTGGTAACGTTGAATGTATAACTACCCTTTTAAAGATCTGCTCTCAGCCCTGTTTGCCTGAAGCCTGTCTCCAATCCACCACCTAGGTGGGTGACAGATGGACTTTGTGCATTCCCCCCTAGACAGCTACACTCAAAGCTTAGGTGTAACTGAACGACCATCCGCATCCTGATGGGCCATCCTGAGCAGGATGGGAGGGGGGAGCTGACATGTACATCTGAATAAGCTGTGTCATATTCCCATGCAAAGAGTTGCATACCCCGTCCCTGTAAGTCTGGAGCCAGAGCTTGGAAAGAGGACCTCTGTGCACTTCAAAGCTTGTCTTTGAAGTCACCTACACTTCAAATGCACAACTGGGTACTGGGTCTCTGACCCCACCAATTCAGACATTACTGGACCTGTGAAGGAGGACGGACTGCTGTGCTGCTACAAGGACTGTCACTCTGCTGAACTGCTGCTCTGAAAGAACTGCTTTTCTGCTGTGCTGTTCTCATGCCAGCTCCTCTCTGCCCTGCTGAGGAAGGACTGGATACATTTCACTTGAACCCAGAGTGACTCCAAGGGTATGCTGGCTTGGACCCTGTGCTAAGTCTCAGGGACATCAAATTCTCCTCATTACCTGTAATAGTACCTGGACTTTCTTGCTGCAAATCATTCCCTGCCAAGTGGTTCCAATCCAGTCCTGGACCCTTGGAGGTGTGTATAAGGTGCTGCAACTGTTAAAAATCCATGCATAGATGACGTTGGGATCCGGGCAGAACATCTTACTTGACACAGTGGCATTGTCGCTGCTGTATTGACCGGGGACATCGCCGACTGCGCAATGCATCATCTCCAGTTTTCAACGCATTCTCCGTCTTTGCCTGGCTCAGCACCGATGCATCGCTTTGTGCTGCTCGGATCACCTGCAACCCAGCGGTTCGACAATGATACATTTGTTTGGTACTGCACACGTCCCTACTATCAACACATTTTCAACTGTGCACAGCTCAGAACCGATGCATCGCCTACATCGAAAGGATTTGACAATGATGCATCGCTCGCCAGCTCCCCTCATCATCTTTGATGTCAACGCAATTGAGGTACCTTTTTAGTGGGCCAAGGCTGGTCCCTGTATCTGACCCGTGCTCTATTACAGTGGGCCTGAACATTTGGATTTACCCCGGTCAAGTACGACCAGATGTCCCTGGTTGATGCTTGAATATTTTAAGCATGATATTTTTTATTTATTCTTTAAAAATGTATAACTGAGGTTATACTTATTTGATTTTTTTTATTTTTTTGCTCTTGGTTTCTTCATAAAATATAAGCTATTTTTCTAAACTAGTGTGGAGCCTTTTTGTGGTGTTGTCTTTGTGTTATTGTTTGAAGTGTTGCCCAAATACTTTACACATTGCTTCTAAAGTTAGGCCTGCCTGGTCTGTGCCAATCTACCAGAGGGTGAAGACAGGTTAATTTATGATGTGCATCGAACTTACCCTGACTAGAATTGCGGTTCTTGCTTGGACCGGGTGCATACCTCTGCCAACCAGAAACCCAATTTCTAACACCTACTAGATGGTGGCTTGAATCAGCGAAATATGCTATATGTATGCCTTGATATGCAATTGGATTTTGATATTTGTCCATGCTCCTGTGGTACAGAGCTGTTCATTTTATAGCTTTGGGTAGTTGTTCAATAATGAGGTATCATTTAGCCAAGTATGTTGTTTTGATGCAATGGCGTGAACATACATATGTGTCACATATGTAATAACAATTTTTCTATATTGTGCTAAATATCACACTTAGGCCATTTCTAAGTGATGTAACTAACAGATGTTATTCTTTACCAATATCTAATGCTCATTTTTTGCATCCTGAAAGGATGGAATGCTCTGTCTGCCTTGTTGGGAATTGAACTGATAACCTCCAGGTCCCTCCTGTCAGCGCACAACTGGAAATTTGATTTGTACAGTTGAAGTAAAGGGTGTATGAATTGATTCATGTATGTATGTCTACGTGGGTACCTATATGTGGAGCCACTGCAATTATGTGACACAAGATGGCCAAATTATGCGGCAGGGTTGAATAGATTATGCGGCAAGAAAAGCCAAATAACGCACTACAATGCGACACAATTGTAATAGTCTCATTATTTCATCATTTTTAAACTTGGTAATACTGTCTGGCACCTCATTGGTACCAGTTTAACATCCAAATTTAGCAATAGAAATGAGACCAGTCCAGCATTGCAAAGGGCCTTCCACTGTTCTGCAACACTTGTTACTGCATTTTTTGTAACTTTTGATCGGTTTGAGATAGAACATTTTTTTTGTTAAAATCTAAAGATTAAGTGGCAGATGATGGATTACGTGACATATATGGCAAACCTATAATTTTGCAAAAGTCGCAGTGGCCGCACAATCGTATAATTTCAGTGGCCCTGCCTATTTGTATGTTGTACGTTGTAAAAAATGAGTGGCGGCATGTGTGTTAATCTGTGGGCACGTGCACAGGCTCCACACGTGACCATATGTTGTGTGCATGCTCTATACACCAAACTACCTTTGTCATTGGGTTTCGCCACATTTCCCCACTGCATAATCATTTGGAATGTAAAGTGATTAGCTGCAGTTGAAGATATCACCAGAAGATGTAATAAAATATTAGAATTTTTGGAGTGGGGTGATATTTCCTTCACTTTACAGACTACAAATCATGTAACATATATTATCTAAACTCTCAGAAGATCCTTAAATCAGCTAAGGAACTCAGGTCTATTCAGAATCCAGAAATCTGTGTGGTTTGTGGTGAGGCAAAATATGTGTGCGCGAGCAGAATTGTTTGGCATCAGGAGGCGTATGATCTATAATAATGGCAGCTTGGGGTCCATGCAGCAGCCACATACTTTCATAGAACTCATCAGTTTTTGAATTCTTGTTAGAAAATGGCTTGCATTACACATGGATAATTTACCTCATTGACATTGGACACAGTGGGTACCTCGACACTCCCAGGAACAGTACATTCATGGAAGCTGCTCTACACCACAGGGAAGAGAGGGAGCCAGAGAACATGAACTGACTGAGTATCCTTGACATTGAGCTTGGAGGAGCCCCAGCTGAATTAGTGGCGGAAGGATTTCTGATGCATTTGTAACTTTTGAGTAAACTGCAAGGAACTGGTTAGGTAGGCAAGGTTGGCAATCGCTCACATACAGGAGAGTGTTGAGCATGAATATGTGTTTGAATGCAAGAATAGGATTGTGTAAAGGATTTTGAAAATGTAATGTATATATTCCTGAAGAAATAGGAAGGTGTCTTTTTGAAATTACTGTCAAAAGAGAAAGTTTATATTTGTTATTAGGTACCGCCCTGTCTGAATATTGCAAGTCACTGAGGAGTTCTGTGGCCATTCACTCCTGGGCTGGAAACGTACCTGTATTGGGGGTCTAAATCTCCCGCTGTTCAATGTACAGGTGACTGTTTCCAGAAGCCACAATGTCACCACACACTGGAATGTGAGGTAGGCATGTGCCCTTGTGCAGCTGCTACTTTCTCAACAGGAAAAAGTAATAGGTGTAAAAAATGTCCTTTTTGGTCGAAGACTTGAAAGGATTGCATAAAACCAGGAATCCTGAATGCAATAAGGAAATTCTTCATGAGTAAAGAACCAGGCTCAGTAAGAGGAAGGAGTGAGGAAACAAGCACAGGAACACAGCTTTGTTGCAATAAAGCCTTTATATAGCAAAAGAATAGGAATAGGAAATGACATCAAACATCACATGACAGAAAACATGATGGATTGGGAAAATAAGAAAGGAAGAAAGGAAGAAAGAGCCATGATGGGAAAGGGAACTGAAACCTGAACCCAGCTAGCTTTGGAACATTTTTAAAAGGCAGCTGCAAATCCTAAGGGAGGTGAGTGCCATCTTGGAGCTAAAAGAGGAGGGAGCAGCAGTTACGAGTCTTGGTGCACAGGGGAAGCCATCCCCTGGTGTGTTAAACTCACAGCCTGCAGCTACGGGCTTCATGTGGTGTTTCCTGAGAGTCAGAAACTGCAAGACCATGTAGGGTATTTCAGTTTTTAGGCACCGAGGCGATCGAGACGTCATGGTTGCAAGACATACTAAAGAAGAAGGCCGATGACCGAGAGTCTTTAGCATGTCATGGGATTCTGAGGTGATTTGAAATATCCTTCTAACTCAAAGATGGGGTATTCATATCTCAGTTTAGGTGGGACTATCAACTTTTAAAAGGTCTTTGCACTCCCTGATAATATGAGGAGCTTGTTTTTATACCACTTGATGTAAGTGCTGTAAATATCTAGTGTTTGTTTTGTCACTTTAATGAATTGCCCCATCTGGGATGAAAGGCGTGTCAGCCTTGAAGGATTCAAACTCATTACTTGGGAATCACAGCATGTTCAGCAGAGGGGCGTTCAAGTCAATGACCATCCTACCAAGTGTAAAATCTTGATACATTTCTGAAACATTTCCTTTCTTGGAGAAAGGGGTTGTCCAATGCCAATTTTCATGCTCCTCTTCCACCTCCTTCATTAGAAACCTTTATGTGACTTTACCTGTATTCTATCTCTGTTTTCCTGGGCTTTGCTACTCTGATTATCAGGGCTCGCATGTGTCTCATTACTTTCCCACCCTACACCTTTCTCCTCCTCAAGTATGTTTATTCTTTTTACGAAGATTTTTGTACACTCTGTTGCATTTAGACTGGATTTCTAGAGAAAATGAAGAGGGACCCTGGTACAGGGGGCTATGAGGCCGGTCGAGGCCTAAAAAGATGGATACCAAGTCTGGGTCTGGTTGCCAGGGCCAGGCCACATCCCGACCAGGTCAGCAAAGATTCTGGCCCACTTCCCCTGACTCTTGGAACACCCACCACCCTGAGAGATTCTCCACCAGCCTGGCGGGGATTTATAGCTCATCAGTGCAGTGGATGTACAGAAATCAGAGCCAAATGCATAGGGAGCGCCATGTTTGTTTCACTTGCTCGGCGTTCAATTTTTATTTTAGTGAAACAAACTCTTAAAAAGCGGTTTGTAGCAGGAACATCCCCCAAAGCAATGCGCCTGAAATTCAGGGAGTCTTTTCTCTGAGCATGGAGGCCTTTGTTCTTTTCCCTGAGGTTGCATGGCAGACTCTGGAAGGGAAAATCAGTGACTCTTAACCCTCCCTGAATGTGGTTGGTCAGCTTCCCGGCGTTTCCTTCTCCTTCTCCTTACAAGACGTTACTCTCGTCTTTGGTATAATATATGGTCTCTCCCTACTTTTGGAGTATTTTATTGATTGACGGTCACACGAAGCTGGGAAACTTGAGTTTTGGAGTTAATAGGATCGCACTTTTCAAATTATTAGCAGCTGGGTTATATGAATAGGATTTGAGAGCCTAATTTTAGCCCTGAAAAAGTCTGTGGTCGATAACCACTAAAGACGAAACAAGTGTTTGCAACGGCTAGATTGCACTAAGAAGGATCACTACAAAATAAAAGAAGAAGAGAAGAAACACACGACTCGTCATTTGTCTATTTATACTCTTTGATGTTTGTTAGCTCAGGATATACTTTGCTTTTCTGATTTCCTTAGGTGTGACAATACTAGTCATGCGTAACTAGAAACTGCTATCACAACTCCACTGCTACAACTGATACAGAGGAGTTGTGACATCAAACAGTGTAAAATGCAGGTCACAGAGCAAGACATTTTACTGCAACTTAAACAATTAATGGAAAATCTAGCGTTTTTAATCAACTGTAGTTAAAGTTTCTTTTCTGTAAATCATGAGTTGAATTGTTTGTGGTAATTGTTTATTTCTTGCATTGCTGTGATTCAATACTGGGGAGTATGAATATATTTGCATATTACCCGTATATTCCAAAGCAAAATAACTCTGGGGCATATTATCAAGGAACTGAGTTAAAATTATCGCCGCTTTAGCGGCAGAAAAATGCCGCTAAAGCGGCGATAATGGGCTTGATAATACGCCCTTGAGAATTCCAATAGAAGCCCATGTTCACACCAGAACATGTGCTTCTATTGGAATTCTCAAGGGCGTATTATCAAGTCCATTATCGCTGCTTTTGCGGCAGTTTTCTGCCGCTAAAGCAGCGATAATTGTAACGCCGTTCCTTGATAATATGCCCCTCTATTCCATTGAACAATGATAGTAATTTAGGAAAATCTATGACAGTATCAAAAAATGCATCAGCCAAGAGAGGGTAGGAGACTAAGGACCTGATTGTAAGTGCAATGTTAAATTGCAATTCCTGTGCAAACACTTGTCTGCCTAAGGCTTGCAATTATAAGTGGTGTGATGTTTATCTCACCTGATGACTAGAAGGTGTGATAAAGTTGTTAACAACCCCTTTTAAATTTCTTCAAGTGAAACATGCAAGAACTTAATGGAGAAGAAAGGCCTGGCAATTACCGGGGACATGTAGATTTTGGTGTTGTAATTACACAATTTAGAAAATCCACGTTATTCCTCATTTCCAAGAAAACACTTGGAAATGTGGTATTTATTACACCTGATTTATTCTGAACCCCTCTACGTCTCATTTTAAGTGTTGCAAACTATAGCGACCTTCCCTCTCGAGTACTGTAATCAGGCCTAAAGCGGCCATTAACACCCAGCAGGTTTTCTTACCTGCCAGCCTGGTCGGGGGTTTGATTCTGAGAAGCAACATAATACCGGAACAGACATGGAGGGAATATTTTTCCAGTTGGGCCATTGTTTCTTTGCCTGCTCAGGGTCTGGAAATCTGTTTGGGCCTTAATAAACAGTAAACTGTTCAGTAATAACTAGCCCGGTTGTAGAGGGTGGCCCAGGAGGGCCAGGCCCTTTCAAAGAAGCCCTCTGGCCCACCCAAGGCACATCAACAAGTAGAGAGGGGCCCGTTTATGTTTTTTAATGTTTCACGTGTGCCCACAGGCCTCCTACTTTAACTTCTGTATGAGAAACTAAACTGAACAAGTATCTTGCCACGCACCAATATGGTGTGAAGAGCACAACAGCACTTTATGTAAAAAAAATGTTTGGTACATTTGTTTGAATGTTGTCTCTTCCTCCTGCAGATTTACTATTGGTGACCATAAGCTTTTAATATGTATATTATATTTGTCATAACATGCCCAGGTTTATTGATATATTGTTATGGTTTTAATTAACTTAAACAATAAAGATTCATTCATCCAGCCCTCCTACTTTGCCTAATATAGTGCCTCACTTATGTAACACAAGTAATCTCTTGCAATACTGAATGTGTTTCTATGACAGGGCACTCACAATGGGGGTGCAGGTGGGCCTCTTGTCTCGGTCCCACCAGCAAGGGGTTCTATTCTAGGGAACCTAATAACATCTTTGTAGCCTGACGGAACAGTGAACACCTTCTGCTGTGACCCTTGCATTATACAGTTAGACATAAACATTCCTTTAATAGACACATGCTATCTAGTATTGAGTACCTGCACATCTTTAATTTGATAGGGCAAGGCACTTCTCAGCGCTGGTGCATTACTTATAGATGGACAGTACCGACACTATTCAGCACTGCTGCATTACTTATAATCAGAGAGTACAGGCACTTCTCAGTAGCAAAACGGTATTTTCAGATAGCGAGTCCCTTCACTTTTATGGTTCCACACTACCTGTAGCACATGATGGACCTTTCCTGCAGCTCGGGATCTTAGCATTGAAAGCACATTGTTGTTCAGGGGTGCAACCTATATCAGGCTTTCTTTAGTTGCACACATGGATGAAGCACTCGGAGTGGTAGTGAGAGACACTGCTTTCTGTGTCCAAAGATTATTGTCTACACTGATCACCATTGAATTTCATATCCACATCTGTGGCACTGTAATTACAATAACTGGACATCATGTTTTAGATTAAATCCAAAGTGAATATGATTTGTGACCTCGACCAGGATGGTGCTTCCCCCTTATCATTCCCCTAAGAGTAAAAGAGCCTCCATACTTGGTGGCTCTGACAATGGTTTCTGAAATCGGTCCTTGTGTTTCCCTTTAGAACACTTTCAGGGGTGTTACTCCAATCGGTTTAATTGATGCAAACTTCAAACCTCAACATGAACTAAGTTTTTAAATGCAGAGGCCAGGTCTAGAAATAGGGGCCAGATGTATGAAATAATTTTATGTTCCCTAACTCTCCAATAAAAAAATCACTGGGTTTGCGAACACAAACTTGTGATACATTTTGACAATGTAGTCAGAAATTCATTTAGGGTTTCCAAAACGAAAATCTGATTGTTTACCCATACCAAACTACAATCCATCAGGATTTGTAGAGGTTATCTAGGCGGTATCATCCTGCTGTGTCTAATCAAAGAGCCAGGTCTTGAGCCCCTTTCTGGATTCTGTGAGAGAGGCTGCTATTCGGTGGTGGAGGGGAAGGGAATTCCAGGACTTGGAGTCGAGGTAGGAGAAGGAGGGCCTGCTGATGTGGCTTTGACGGCTTGTGCGCAATGGCAAGTGAGGCGGAACGCAATTGTCTAGAGGGTTGGTGGTACTTCAGGCCGTGCTTGATGCATGCTGGTCCTTTGTCATGGAGGGTCTTGTAGGTCTAAGTCAGCATGTTGAATTGGCATCTTTTCTGGAGAGGGAGCCAGTGGAGATTTCTGAGATGGGGTGATGTTGGCCAATTTGGGATGATTGAGATTGAGTCTGGCCTCTGAGTTCTGTATCACCTGGAGTCTCTTCAGGAGTTGGGTGGTGATTCCAACGCAGGTGCCGTAGTTGAGTCGGCTGGTGACTAGGGCAATAGTTTTTCTGTTGTTGATGGAGGGCCATCTGAGACTTTTCAGAGCATTCAAAGGGTGTGGAAGCAAGCGGCAGCAACTGCGTTGATCTGGCTTTTCATGGTGAGATTGTCCAGCATAATGATGAGGTTGTGAGTCTGGCTTGTCAGTATGGGTCCGAGTTTGGTGTCGTTCTACGAGGGAGTCTTATTTCCAAAGATCAGCACTTCAGACTTGTCAGTGTTGAGATTCAAGCAGGTGGTCTTCATCCATTCGGCGATGCACGTCATGTAGTTGTGGAAGTTGGTCCTAATGGTGGAGGGCGGTCTTCGGGCAGTGAGAGAATGAGCTGGGTGTCGTCTGCATAGAAGGTGGTGTTCAGGCCATGTGTTCTGATGATGTTGGCCAGGGGGGTCATGTAGGCGTTGAACCCGGTGGGGCTGAGGGATGGACCTTGCGGGACGCCACAGATGGTGCTCCTGGGTTCTGACATGAAGGGTGGTAGGCGGGTTCTCTGGGTTTCTTACTATGAGGAAGGATGATCCATATGAGGATGATCCATATGAGGACGTATCTGTAGATCCTGATTTGCCGGAGTCTCTTGATAAGGGTGGGTTTGATACAGTGTTAAACGCTGCTGAGAGGTCAAGGAGGAACAGGGCTGCTGTGTCCTCCCAGATGTGGAGGGTTCTGAAGTCATCGTTGGCAGAGCTGTTGTTATCATGAAAGCTGGTCTGAGAGGTGTCCAGCAGGTTGTTGTTCTCCAGGTGTTCTGTGAGTTGTCGGTTGATGGCCTTCTCTAGGACTTTGGTGGGAAAAGCGGGCAGAGCGATGGGGTGGTTGTTCTTGAGGTCGCTGCCATTGGTGAAGGGTTTCTTGAGCGGGCGTCTGACTTCTGCATGTTTCCATTGATTGAGGAAGGTGGCTGTGGTGATGGAAGTGTTGAGGATGGAGGTGAGTTTGCTGCTGATTTCTTTGCTCCCGAGGTTGAAGAAATGGTGGGGGCAGGGGTCCGTGGGTGCTCCAGAGTGGATGGAGATCATGATGGATGTGGTGAGCATCAGATTGTGGGTGGTGTCAGTAGGCATGAAGAGGCTATGTAGGTCTGTAGGTTGGGGTTTGAAGTTACTGTAGATTGTGGATAACTTGTTGTGGAAGTTGTCCACTAGTGTGTTGAGGAGTTCCTGAGATGTGAAGATTGTGTTCTCTGTGGCTGACAGCCAGGAGAACTCTGACGATGTTGAAGAGTTCCTTGCTGTGACCGTGGTTGTTGTTGAGACATCTGGGGTCCAGGACTCAGAATTCTGCGGACGAGTATCTGTGGGTGGTGGGAGCGCCAGGGCTCCTGGCTCTGTCTGCAGTTCAGGCATGGATGGAAGCCGATGGGCTTGCCTTTGGTGTGTCATTGGTGTGACAGCGGTACACCCGCTGCACATGTCTACTTCACGGCCACGCTGTGGCCTCTATTAAGTGAGTTCTGGGAGGGGGTCAGAGTTCTGAGTGGTGGGAAGGGGGATGGTGAACAGGCAGGAAGGCAGCAGAGTGAGAAAATGGCTCCTAAACAGCGCTATGCAAGGAAGGAAAATAACCAGGTGGTGAGCAAATACTGCAAACAAAAGATACAGGCAATGCAGTCACTATTTATGCAAACACATAAGGCAAATGCAGGCAGCAGAGTAATGACTGCAGTCAGAGTCAGGGAGACCTTCTGCAGGGCAGGGGATCGGGGATCTGCTTAATGGATTCATGCTGTGGCCACCATTAAGTAGGTTCCTCTGAGGGGGCGGGGAGGTGAGTGGCGGGAGGGCCAATGGGAAGGAAAGCGGCAGAGCAGGAAAGCGGCTCCTAAAACAATGCTATGCAAGGAAGGATAACAACCAGGTGGTGAGCAAATAAATCAAAACAAAAGATACACGTGGTGCAGTCACGATTTACACAAATACACAAGGCAGAACACAGGCAAACGCAGGCAGCATAGCGGTGAATGCAGTCAGAGTCGGGGAGATTTGATGCAGGTGAGCAAATTGGGGATCAATGGTATGTTCTTAATTGCGATTTAATATTGTATGTTTTAATGCTTTGCAAACGCCATCGTGGTCGCAAACTATTGACCAGTTTCCGACCCCTCAAAAGAGATGGCAACTGATTTGCAATGGGAAAGGGGGTTCCAAAAGACTCCTTACCCTTTGACAAGTGTTTTGGATATGTTATATATAACAGGTTTGAACCCATAAAGTCATAGGGACCTGGGTGAATATATGTTATAGACAGAGTGGTCCCGGACTAAAAAGAGCAATTTACATATAATAGAGAGACATAGTATAAATAAAGAAAGGAAAAGGAACAAAGCCAGGGTACAATGTTTTTAATTCACAAAGCACCTGTATCTACCTTTTTAGGTTAGACGGTATAAATTCACAACAAATTACTTTGCTTTTTCAAAAGTATTTCATGCCCACATAAGAAGGGGGAGGGGGAAGTGCTGTGTGGGAATAAGGTGAAAAAAAAGACGGAATTCAAAATCAATAATCATTTGTATACAACATAGGTTAATGTTCATGTATATATTCTTACTGTGGTCCTCATAGATCGGAGCCACATAAAACAGTGCATATATCAATACATTATATACAATCAAACTCCTAGATAGCTGTATAATTCTTGCTGGCGAAAGGAGTTGATAAGTTTGGCAGGAAAAAGTCGACGTTTCGACCCTAGGAGATAGCAGGGTTATTTGCCCTTGCAACGCGGGTCTTCATCAGGACAAGAAAGAGGGTCGGTGGGCTAGCCTCCTGGGGTGGGAAAGAAAAATGGGGAAAACTAATCAGGCTGAAGGGTCTACACAGATTCCCAAAATTGCCATAGTGGAGAACCACTCGGCACATCCATTAAAAGACATACACTAAAATGAGGACGACATCTACGACGACCCTGCCGAACCCGTGTCCTGAAGGCACTGCAGAGGGCACCGCCGCAATGCTGCACCGCAACCCTGGTCTCACCGATGATGCCTGCTGACCCCATCACCGAGCTGCTCCTTGCACGCGACCTGTGGGCACCGCACTTCGCACCGCCTTGCTTCACGCCAAAGCTTTGGCACCGCAGAGGGCACCGCCGCCACGCTGCACCGCGACCTCTCATGAAAGACGCCTGCTGATGCCGTCACCGAGCTGCTGCTCGCACTGCGACCCATGGGCCTGCACTCTGCACCGCCTCGCTACACAATGACGCCATGGCCTTCCTGACGCCGCCACTTCCTGCCAAAATCGAAGTCGCTGCTTGCACCGTGGTTCAGGGGCATTGCTCGTAAGTTACACGATGCACCGTCCTCATCCCACACCGCACCTTGGCCTCCGACGTCGGTGTCATCGACTCCAGTTTACCAGCCGACGACAACACTTCAGCCACAACAACGGAAAGACATCGCTACCCGCACACAACGGTGGCAGCCCAGTGTTACTCACTTCCCAGCGCCTCTAGGATTCAGTCCCTGGCATTACGAGTACAATCAAGGTCTCTTCTCCCTCCAACCCATCGTAGATTTGTTTTTTCTGCTACACACGCTGAGTCTAGGATTCTACCTGTCTCACTTGCGGTTGGTCGGGGCTCTGACCCTGCCTCCCCAAGTTTTTACCGGAGGGTTCGATTCCCACGACACACCATCATTTGCAGACGTCCCTTGATGCTGCTTCCTCATCCCAGGTTCAACCCCTCTCTCCTGGGTTTCATCAATTACCTGCTACAGCACCTACCTAAGTGGCCACCCGGTCCTGGTGATGATCCTAATCTGAAAGGATCGAAACACCGTCGACCCACCAGTGCAACTTATGGCACACGTCTCCCTTTGGTTCATGAAACTGCTTCTGAAGTATAGCTAATCCCTCTAAAGAAATCATTGTATTGAACCAACCATTCTGTATATATTGTATATTACGTTTCACCTTGCGCTGTGTTTTTTCACCTTGTCACTTGCGCCATCACATCTTGTCAGGAGCACCATGTGCACTCAGTCCTCCAGGGTTGCCTATGCATTTTTGCTTAACAGTGCTGTTACAACTGTTGTATATAACGTAGTTTTCTAAATATATGATGCCTTTAGCACATTCAACGAATAATTCGTAGTCTCTCTCCTTTTGTCCTCCTCCTGTAATGTCCTGTACATACAAGTGTATTTATTTCTAATTGAATCCGGTTGAGATATTATTATATATTTCAGCCACAATAACGCCACTGCTTGCACCGTGACCTGCTAGCACCGTGACAAGCACCGCCTCCATCTAGCACCGCAACCCTGGTCTCACCGACGACGCCATCTGACACCGCCACTGAGCCGCTGCTAGCACCACGACCTGGGGGCACCGCACACCGCACCGCTGCGCTTCACTCCGCAGCACCCGATGCCTGTTGGCGCCAGCGCTCCGGATCCCATCAGAAAGGAGCTTGACCTGCAATGCGAGTGACTTCAAGGGGCCCATTGCCCTGCATCTCTGAATGGTACTGTTTGCGGGTCTTGCCGACGCTGTAGTTGGCCTGCGACCCCGGGGTCAGACAGGACTATTGTATTTGTTGCTCACGACGCCGTGATAGCCCCGGATGGAGCTATCGACATCAAGGGACTATTTTTAAAGCATATTTTGATAAGTGAAAATTTTTAAGTATAGTATTGTGGATTTTTTTTATCGTCTCTGGTCTTGTCTTAAGTATATAAAAATTGGATATTTTTCTAAACTGGTGTGGCGTCCTTTTGTAGTGTGTACACTGTTTTTACTGTTGGTTATGTGCATATGCTTTAAACACTGCCTCTAAGATAAGCCTGGCTGCTCGTGCCAAGCTACCAAGGGGGTGAGCAGGGGTTATTTTAGAAGTGTAACACCCTTATCCTGACTATGGCAGTGGTTTCTGCCTCTCTTTGGCGCAAGTCTCAGCTAGCCAGATATCCCAATTTCTAACAGGAATGCAAACAGAAGGATGGTTGTCTGTTGTTATTTGCAGGCCAGTGCAGTTCCTTGCAGACCACTAGCCCGGTGTTTGTAACAATCATCGAGGTCGCTTTTAGTAACCTGCCTAATTAATATTCATGAAGCAGATCATTCTACAACACTCAGTAAATAGATATTTTGCGACGTGCCCTATTTGTTAAAAGGTTGCATCACAAAATCACCGACTGGTCTCAAAAAATTAGCAGTGCAATTTAAGACCACTTTTTGCGACTTATCTCTTCGTTCATCTGGCCCCCAGTAGTTTCTGCTTGGGACGACCTGGCAATTGTGTTCAAAGGGTCAGGTTCTATATAGCCACATGCTCCCTCTTCCCTGTAGCATGGTATATCAGCTGCATGTTTTTGACTCCTCCTTTTACCCTCTAAGCCTAATTCTACCAGGTGAAAGACTGCAGATATTTTTAAGCTGAAACATATACATAACAGTTGCTACCATTAAGTACAAAGATGTTGTTTTGGCAGACGGAAGCAGTGTCACTCCAAGAGCCAAAAAATATCTCATTTGCTCAGAAGTGACTGCTCCAGTATGCAATGCATTATACATCCTTTATGATTGTTTATGCATATGCCAAACAGTAATGTTTAAAATGTACATATTTGGCCCTATAAAGTTTCCGAATGCAGGTAGGGATATTGGTAAATTAGCTCTGTATAGTCCATACATAACCATGGCACCATGACAAGATATGCCAATTCATAATATTCTTAGTATGATGGTCTTAGCTTGCTCAGCAAGCATCGGTGCACTGTGGCATGCAAAATACACAATATAATAATAATACTCCGTTGGGGAGATTAAGTGAGCTATTACCCGAGGTCGTACGGTGCTGAGCTGAGCTGCCGCCGGTGATTGAACCCTGAGCACTGCGCTCCAGAGTCAGCTGCTCTGGCCGCAGCGCCACATCTCTCACCTATCACAAAAAGCAAGTCAACCTGTTTCATGGACATGCCAGGGAAATTCATGTTTACCTGCTTATCAGGTTTTCAGATAGCTAGCAGTTCTAAACTTACAGAGGTAGACTTGATTAGTCCCACAGTGGACACAGCTACTCCTCAAATGCTCAATAAATCTTGACTCAAGCTTCATCCTTGTTCCTCTTCCACATACCCTCTTCTTCCCCTCTCCCCTCAATTTACCCCACAGTTGTCCACCAGCTTCCATGTCTCATCTTACCAGTTACTTCCTGTCCTGCTACTCTTACTTCTTAACGCACCTCTTTGTGTGCAGCACTACCTTACTATGAAGCTTTTCATGCTAGCAAGCTCTGCTTTGTGGTGCAAGCGAGCGTGTGCCTCCATGGAAGCCATTGCATCCAGAACCCATTGTGTAATGTGACCTGAATCATCTGTGAAAAGTATTAGACATGTGATGAATTGTAAAACTAATATGAAAGCTAATGAATGTAAAAACAATCTGTGCTTGGATACAAGATGTGCTTTTTTTTAACCATATTAACGCTGAAAACTAGCGAGATAAATTGTAGGCTGCGTTTGCGGTTTCACTTTGCTTTCATTTTCCACATCTACTTGACAGATTATGTATAATTCTATCTCTGCCTCAATTTGAGAGTCTGGTCTTTATTTTAATCTGTTCTTCAATCCTAGCATCCCCACAGCCCTCCTACCGCCACCTCCTAAAAACCACAATTTTACTTAACCCCTCCTCACTGGTTCTCTTCCTGTAGAATTTATCCTGTTTGTGTCTGTTATTGGCAGCTATGGCTTAGGACCAGAAACTGTCCTGCTCAGCCCAGAGCTCTCACCACCATCTTCTTGCTTCTCCTCCCTCCTGCTGTTATCCTCTGTCTAATCCAAAAGTGGAGTGCACTCAACTAAGCTGGATTTCACAACAATAAATAGAAAGTATCCTACCTTTGACTAATCGTGCCTAGGTGGTCTTGGGCCTTCTGCTCTGGGGTGAAATTCATAAAGTGATCTACTGGTGGTATAAAAGCACCTCCAGTGGTCAGGCTTCTATCGCTTCTGCGCGTACTCCATAAAGTGATTAGCCGGTGGAAGAATAGTGCCTCCAGGGGTCAGGGTTTTTTGCACCAGGAATAACTTCAACCATAGCTCTTTGAATAAACTAATAAATGATTAATACTTATAAAGCATGCTGTTACTCTAAAAAGGGGAATGCTTGTGCTGCGCGCCAACTCACCAAGTGTGCAAGTTACTGCTGCTAGAAAAGCCAAGTTTTCAATGACTTTCTAAAAGAGTAGTAGTCAAATGTCTGTATCTAGATAGCAGACAGGGAGTTCCACAACTTGGCACTGTGGTAAAAGAAAGATCGACCTGCCTATGTCTGGGTATCTGGAGACATTTGGCTCCAGAAGAGCAGAGAGTACATGAAGATAGGTACAAACAGATCTTTCTGGACCAAGCTCTCTCTTGCTTTGAATGTATGACGTTACAACGCATACATTCACAACGCATATGTAAATGTAAATGTAAATGTAAATGTATTTCGATTTATATAGCGCACGAATCACCCAGGGGTCTCAAGGCGCTTGCTTAGGGAACCCATCCTGGTATTCCCCTGTGAGATACCCCGGCAGGGTATCCACAAGGTGAAAGCCAGGCATCCCGCCGCGAGGGGCCGTAGTGGAGATTAAGCAAGCTATTGCCCAGAGTCGCAGAGTGTGACCCCGTGAGTCGAGTAGGCACCGGAGCGAGAATTGTCGAGTCCGTGGAAATTTAAGCCCGAGACCCACCGAGGCGGGGAATCGAACCCTGGTCCACGGCCGATCTCAGCTTCCGGGTCTGCCGCCTCTAACCACTGAGCCACGCATACCATCACAACGCAACTTTTATAACGCAACATCCATTACAACGCATGCTTTTACAATGCATGCCATTACATCCCAGATGCTATTACAACGCATACCATTACAACGTAAGTATAGGTAAATATTTAATTTTATTAATATTAATTTATTTTTAATATAATTTTATTTATTTTTAAATTAATTAAAATTAATTATTAATTGTATTTAATATACTTTTTGTTTCTATTCTAACTCCTGGGCGGTGTAATATTAGGGTAAGTGTTGGATAGTGTAGGGGTTTAAATTACTATTCTAACTCCAGGGGGGTGTAATAGTAGGGTAAGTGTTGGATAGTGTAGGGGTTAAAATTACTATTCTAACTCCAGGGGGTGTAATAGTAGGGTAAGTGTTGGATAGTGTAGGGGTTAAAATCACTAAATTAAAATTATTTATATTAAAATTATTTATTTTTTAAATTATAAATAATTAAAATAATTAATTTATTTATTTAAAATAAATACATTAATATTAATTAATTAAAATACTTACCCATACTTACGTTCTAATGGCATGCCTTGTAATAGCATCTGGGATGTAATGGCATGCGTTGTAATAGCATGCGTTGTAATGGATGTTGCGTTGTAAAAGTTTCGTTGTAGTGGTAGTGCGTTGTTAAAGTGGCGTTGTGATGGCTGTTTCCCCTTGCTTTGAAAGCCAGACAGCGAGCCTTTAAGACACACCTCAGCCAGATAGGTAACCAGTGAGGTGTAGGTAGTAAAGATTTAACCAAGGTTCTGCAAGAGAGACTGATAATGACAGAAGCTGCCACATTCTGTACTATCTAAAGTCTGTCAAAAAGGCATGCTGACAGACCTAGATATTAAACATTGGTCTAGTCGAGAAGAAATGAGGGCCTGGACCATAGTTTTGCAAGCAGATATGGGAAAGTATGAAATAATTATGCAGATGGCACGAAGCAAAGCAAAACATTTGAATGCTACTAAGGTGATGTGTGCTGTAGACCAAAGATCAGTGTTTAATAACATGCCCAAGTTTCTGGAACAGAAGGCAAAAGAGGGAAACTGGCCAAGTTCTTCGTGCCATCATTTAGAACACCAGCTGGGGCTGTTAGCTCCAAATAGATGTACCTTGGTTTTCTCTACATTGAGCTTCTGAAAACTGTGGTTCATCCATCCATAAATAGCCAGCATACAAACGGGGAAACGACTGTGAATTTCACCCAGATTGTCAGAGATGAACATGATAACCTGGTGATCCTCTGCATGTCATGCAGGAGAAACCAAAAGATTTAATCAGAGTTGCCAGCGGGGCCATATGTCCATTAAATAAGGTGGGGTTCAAAGAAGATCCTTGAGGCACTCCACAGGGAAGACTAAATCCAGTGGATGAAAAAGCGAGATAAAGAGACACAATTAGAATTGTCTGAATGACATGATTTAATCTAGTTTTAAGCCAGGCCAGAGACCCCAATACTCACTAACCTATCTAGAATGCCCAAGCATATGGAAAGCTGAAGAGAGGGCCAATAGGTTCAGTGAAGCCGAGCCACCCCGATCCAAGATGCTTCTAATATCCTCAGCTAGAGCACGGAGGGCAGCCTAAGTGCTGTAAAATGGTCTGAATTCAGACTGGAGATCTTGCACCAGCTGTGAAGGGGTACCTTCCCTTGTCCTGTCATGCAAACCTTGGATCTTGTCTCCATAAAAGCAATGATGAACTGCAGGGACACTGCTTTCTCTTAACCAACATAGATTTGGGCTCTCCTAAAACACAACAAAGTTGGCCCCAATTGACACTCATGTTTGCTTTTGTATACTGCTTCATGTGTTGAGTGCAGTTAAATGCTGCTTGTGTGGAGCACATTCTAAGGTTACTCACCCACAACATAAAAACTCTACACTTTACATGACGCAACAACCCACAACCTACTTGGAGAGCACTTTGAGGCCTCGACGAGAGGCACAGAACGCACTATAGAACTGCTGCAATTCAATGATCAAGTGGTAAGGAATGTCTCTGAAATGCTGATTTCACTGGGTCAGAGTTAATAACATTTTCGGGAATACTTCAGTTATATTATTGCTCGGCATATGGCTGGGTGAGTGTTAGCTTATCCTCACGCTTATAGATGCCATCATGTTCTAAAATCTCCACTTTTCGAAATACATTTTGAAATCATTCTTTTTTACTGGAGAAAAACTACTAGTTCCATGTTTAAATCCTATTGAGTTTTAAGCAATATTACTGGGCAAGTATGCATTAACCATTATCGACAATGGGGTAGCCCCTAAAGTCAAACTGGACCTGGGCGCACTACTGGAATGCAAACAGTGGTCCGTGACCAGGAATATGACCAATTTACAATTTATCAGCTAGATTCATCATTATCCAGTTTTGCGAGTCCTTAATAGCGATTCATAAGGAATCGCTATTAAGGACTTGCAAAACGGGATTCATGTAGGAATTGCAAAAAATATTGCGATTCCTACATCTTCCTTATTTGCGAAGGCCCATAGGAATGAATGGGGAGTTATTCCTTATTTGCGATTAGCAATTTGGTAATCGCAAATAAGGATGCGATTTCAAGGGTGCCAGGGGTGTCCAAAGGACACCCTGTAGCACCCCTGAAAAGCAAATGTAGCCAGATGTTGCGCACACACATGTCCAAAGGACATGTGTGTGTGTAACATACCACTCAGAAAAATGCACTTGCATTTTTCTGAGTTTTCGCTATTTACCACGAAGTTTGACTTCGTGGTAAATAGCGGCCAGAAATTGCGAATTCGCAAATTGAAAATGGTTGATGAATTGCATTTAAGGAATCTCAAACAGAGATTCCTTAAATGCAATTCCTCGCAAATATGCGATTTCGCAATTAGCGATTTTTGCATTTGGGATGATGAATCCCAAATGCAAAAATTGCACTCGCAAAGGGCCAGATTCTCAGAATCTGACCCTTTTCGAGCCGAATTTTCTTTGATGAATCTAGCTGCAAGTTGCAAGAAACATTTGCAAATGAGTTAATGAATAACCTGAAAGAGATAAAGATGCATATGCAAAATACTTATTTATGCATCTAAACAATTGTATAAACCACACATGAAAACAAGCACCCCGTTATATAATAAATTCCACGATATTTATTATAGAATAAATCAATTGCTTACGTAATGACCATAGGTTGTGCGCAAAAGGAGAGGCAAAATGATAGAATAGTGGTGTTGGGTAGTGAGATTGTGAATCAAAGAATAAGATATAGACAATTCAATAATTTTTCAAAAACTGATAACAAAAATCAGTTGCAGCAAGCCTGTCCATCAAGGATTTACAAAAATTCTGTAAATTTTCCGTGTGCACTTAATGCAATTTCCAATGGTATGGTGAGGTAAGTAGTAGGAACAGGTCTTGATCAATGGAAGAGCGTCAAGTATGCATTAAAATACTCTATTCACTACTTCTCCCTAAACTTTTGTGATTGGCCCTATAAATAGTAAACATACTTTGTTTTGATCAATGTTAGTTGCTCACACTGTTTTAAAAAGCACAACATTCTGTTTCATGTTCCAAAAGTCCTTAAAGAGAACTTCAAAGGTCTATAAATACTCTAAATTGATTTCCAATATGCTTGGATTCAGGAGGGAACATAGCACCGAGTCTGCCCTCACCATAGTACTGGATAATATCCGTATGTGTGTGGATGGGGGACAGACCTCCCTCCTGATCCTCTTAGACCTTACAGCCGCCTTTGATACCCTTTCTCCCTCAGTCTTAACATCTCGCCTGAGGAAGATTGGGGTTCAGGGGGAGGCACTAGCTCTACTTACCTCTTTCCTCGATCAACGAGAGCAAAGAGTGAAGCTGGGTAAATTTCTATCTCCATCCCTGTCTGTGCAATGTGGGGTCCCTCAGGGGTCGGCGTTAAGCCCGACCCTTTTTAACATCTATGTGACCCCCCTTACCAGACTAATTAGATCTTTTGGGATGGAGGTAGTTTCCTATGCGGATGACACCCAGATCCTCGTCGCTCTCTCCCAGTCAGTTACTCCGACTGCCTCCAATTTTAGATCTTGTATGGAGGCTGTCGGACAGTGGATGATTCACAATTCGCTGAAACTGAATGGGGAGAAGACCGAGGTGATGGTGTTCGGAGGTAAGGAGGAGGTATGGTCAGCCGATTGGTGGCCAGACTCACTGGGAGCATGTCCTGTCCCTGCTGCATCTGCCAAAAATCTCGGGGTAGTGATCGATCCTACCCTCAGTATGTGTCAACAGGTAAACAGGACCATCTCTACCTGTTGGGGCATCCTTCGCATACTGAGGAGGATCAGGCACTATCTTTCGCAGCAAGCTAGGAAACAACTGGCAGTTGCTCTAGTGGGCTCTCGCCTGGACTACTGCAATGCGCTGTATGCGGGACTGAATAAAAGCCTGCTGCAGCGCTTGCAGGTAGTCCAGAACGCAGCGGCTAGGTTTGCTTTGGTCCTACCTCGGGGCACCTCGGCCACTTTGGCCAGAAAACGGCTTCATTGGCTCCCCATGGAGGATCGTATCCTGTTTAAAACCTTGTGCCTGATCTATAAGGCTTTAGCAAAAAACAGCCTTATAGGAATTGGATCTATCTTGTCCTGTTATAGTCCTTGCAGGAACTTACGTTCCTCAAACAAGGCTCTCCTATCGGTCCCGCGTATCCGAAGAGCTAGATGGGGTGGTAAAGCCTTTTCCAACTTGGCACCCAAGTGGTGGAATGTTCTCCCTGTGGAATTGAGGTCTCTCCCCACCCTGTAGTTATTTAGAAAGGCCCTGAAGACCCGTCTTTTTGCGCACGCATACTTGTAGTTTGATCTGCCATTTTTTGATTCATTTTGTTAGGCGCCTTGATACCTTAGGGTTTTAGTTGCGCGATATAAATTATTTTCAAATCAAATCAAATCAAATATGCTTAAAAATGAAATGGGACATCCCAAATTGTTTTTCACCAGGGCCCTACAACATCTTTGACTAACGTGCTGAGTGGATAGATGTGAGTCCAGAGAGGAGGAAATGTGATGTTATCACATCCATCATCCATACTCAACTGAACAACAGAGTATGCCACGACACTCGGCTACAACAAAAGACAGAGTACACAAATTTCCATTCGAAACTATTTTTAGGTCAAAGACAGAAAAGTGGTCCCTGGGTAAGCCTAAAGCTGTGAACACAAGATCCAACATTTAAAGACATTTTACTTTCACTTCCTAGACATGTCTATATGGAACAGATGTGATCATCGTCCAAACAGCAGATGTCCAAAAATGCTTTGAGTTTTGCCTGATTCCCCATGACTCTTCATGGCTTACCCAGGCTTCTTTATAGCCGAACCCAGACCTGGAAGGGTCTCAAGGTGCTGGGAGAGGGGGCCGCTACTGGTCAAACAGCCAGGTCTTGAGTAGCCTCCTGAAGGTCAGCAGGTCTTGGGTCTTTCGTAGGCTTAGTGGGAGGGTGTTCCAGGTCTTGGTGGCGAGGTGGGAGAACGATCTCCCGCCGGTGATTGTTCTTCGGATGCGAGGGACGGTGGCGAGTGCGAGGTCGGCGGAGCGGAGCTGGCGATTGGGGATGTAGAAGGAAAGTTATCTGTTGAGGTATGCTGGGCCCGTCTTGTGGAGTGCCTTGTGTGGGTGGATGAGGAGCTTGAAGGATATCCTCTTGTTGACGGGGAGCCAGTGCAGGTTTCTCAGGTGAGGGGTGATGTGGCTGTGGCATGGTACATCGAGGATCAGTCATGCTGAGGAGTTTTGGATGCGTTGCAGTCATTTGATGAGCTTGGTCGGGGCTCCCGCGTAGAGGGTGTTTCTGTAGTCGAGTGTGCTGCTGACGAGGGCCTGGGTGACTGTTCTTGTATCTGTCGGGATCCACCTGCAGACTTCCGGAGCATGCGGAGGGTGTTGAAGCAGGAGGAGGAGACGGCATTGACTTGCCTGGTCATGGAGAGCGTTGAGTCGAGGATGATTCCCAGGTTGCGTGCGTGGTCGGTCGGTGTCAGGGCTGTCCCCAGTGCCGTCGGCCCACCAGGAGTTAACCCAGGCTGAAGGGTTGGAGCCGAGGATGGGGACCTCCATCTTTTCCGTTTTCAGCTTCAGTCAGCTGATCTTCATCCAGTCGGCGATGGCCTTCATTCCTTCATGGAGGTTGGATTTGGCGGTGATGGGGTCCTTGGTGAGGGAAAGGATCAGTTGACTGTGGTCGGCGTAGGAGATTATGTTGAGGTCGTTCTGTCGGGTGAAGTGTACGAGTGGGGCCATGTAGATGTTGAACAGTGTCGGGCTGAGGGAAGATCCCTGGGGTACGCCGCAGATGATCTCCGAGGCTTTGGGGGCACAAGCTCCAGGGGGCCCACCCAGCACAGTACCCTTGCTTAAGAGCTCCTGGTTGAGGCTGGAGATGGGGGCTCTATATACCTTGCAGAAGGGCCCCCTCCAGTTTTGTTATGCCACTGGGTCTCCTGGAAGTGCCACTCCATTAGCCCGATGACACACAGAGACACTGGAGCTGCTGTCCTCTCTCTCTCTCTTTCTCACTCTCTGTTTCTCTTTCTTTTTCTCCCACTGAAGCAGCCTGGGTTTTACCAATGTATCAGCAACATTTACAGCAGTAAAGGAATTGCTAGCTTCATGTCTAATTTACAACACAGTGGACTTTGACCTTTGTTTGATTATGTTGATAGAGCACTCCTGAAAAGGGCACTGGAGTGAAGTAATGTTCGAATTGAGTTGTCCAATTCCATATTTCTGCTATATGCTAATAATAATACCACACTCTGCTGTGGAACACTGGAGAGAGAGAGAAAGGATATTTCCACGTGTCCAAGGGAGTAGTCTAAGGGGGCTAGTTAGGGCTCTCTTCTGGCCACATTATTATATAATATTTTATTTTTTATTAATAACCTTTATCGTTCTGTAAGGCAGTGTGCCGGATGGTGAGTGGAGTTCGCACCACGTCTCTTGTATGCTGAGGAAACTATCTTAAGAGCCTGTACGGAAATTGCATTACATACATTTTTGGCTGTATGTGAGAGATGTTGTTATATGAAAAAGACTGGAGGCAAAAAGAATGTATGATGAAACTACGCGATCATGTTGATCGCGGTATCATACAACACGGGTTTTACAACACAAGTCGTTTCAACGACTTGCGCTGGAGTGCTATAATGTGGGAAAAGCTCTCAACAAATACATCTTCAAAAGTTGGCAGGAGCCTATGGCAGACCTTCTGAATTGTGATTAAGCTCAGAGTCTTCAATGGGTTGCGCATGAAAAGAAAGGCCTTGCCAATAATATGGGACTGACTAGATATGGGCAACTCCAACTTCTTGTACTTACTCTTCTGTTGCCCAGATTAAAGGAAAATAATGAAAGAAAGTTAAATGTGGCAAATTGACTCCATACGGAAGAGCTCCCTCAGTCCTGGTTCTTTACAAGTTAAAACAGTCACAGGACAAGAAAACTTTTTGGATAAAATTAACTCAATAGCAAGTAGATCCTTGTAGATTAAATTCTGCTTGGGCTGCTTGCCTGAGGAGTTTTACAGCATGATGGGGAAAGCTTCAATGTTTGTAGCTTTCATTGTTCTTCAGCATTGCTGGAGGATGAGATGTGTTTTCTTTTTGCAAGTCTTGCATATAGTCAACTAAGAAAGAAGAGTTAGACTTCTACTCCCTAGAGTAGCTAGATGTTGTTGTAATTGGAGGGCTGCCTTGTGACTATACAAGTCCACTGATCCTAAAAGATCAATATTGTATGGCTATGTGTTTATCATATACTTAGAATAGGCCTTGATTACAAGTGGGTCTGTGTTTTTCCACCACTGCACAACAAGCCGCTGTTTGCACAGGGGTCGGAATTCCGAATCAGGGAATCGATATTTATCAGGTATGATAAATAGCACCTAGATTCTGACAAACTCTGAATCTGGGCACATAGTAGTATGGTTTTTGTTGTCTCTATGTATAATCCCCAGCAGATAAGATTTGTAAATTCAATTTGCAAATTTGCTAAAGGTTCTTTTATTGTTGAGTAGGGCTAGTATAATATTTTCTATATTGTGTATGTTTGTGCTAAGATGAAGTTGTATTTATTTCTATTTCTAAGGCTGCACTTTATAAAAAAAAAAACTAATAAAGATGATAAAAATGTGCCTTCAGATGTTTATTTTTCTAGGTAAGTTAAAGCTTGGGATCTTTGGTTGAGCTGCAAATGACTTGACTGCTTTATATGAAGGAAGTGAAGAATGATTTTGTTATATGGAAACGGTCGTGACTGATATAAATACATTAGAAAAATGGTGGCTTGACAGTCACCGAAGTCACTATCAAAGTTTAAAAAAAGGAGATCGATTTACCCTGCTCATGAGATCTCTAGATTAGCCCATCTTACACATATGCAATTCTATACATGGTGATGTTAAAATACACCATTTAATTATGTAGATGAAACAACGGATGTCAGAGAATTGCCGACTATGTGCTGGCTGACAAAATGGAGACTGAATTCATTTCATGGCCTGTGTGATATGATTTTTAATCAAAGATTTTTGTGTATTTTATTGATTTACTACAGGTGCTATAGCCGGCTGAGGTGAAGGTGTCTTTTAGTGGGTCTGTGCATGCTAGGAGCCAAGCCATAACCAAATATATTATTTTACGGTGTAATTACAATAATGCTTTTATTATCCTACATTGGATACCATGAAATCCCCCTAACCTCCAGGCATAAATTGTAAAGATTTCCTGAAGAATTTGGAAGAATGTGGCACAATGTATTCCCATCTGAACAATGGCCTAATCCCAAATTACTCTAGTGATTGTAGAAAATTCAACACTCTCTATGCAATTACCGAAGAGTATGTTCACCTATGGTTTGAGAACCTTCGTTAATTTTAAACATCAGTTAATGCTATGAATTCTTCGGCTTCATATTTATTTAACTTATCGCTCTATTTGAACTACTGTGACAATCTGTCTTCATTTCAAATACAAATCTAATACTCAATTAGAAAACATATCCTATTGAAAATGGGAGAACAGCCATAACAAAGCGGGGATTACCCCGCACTGCCATTACAACGCGGGGATTACAACAAAAGTCGTTACAACGACTTTCGCTGGAGGGCGCTGTTGGATAGGGAATAGTTTAATTTTTTATCCAACACCTTCCCTACTGTCAACGTAGCTTGGAGTTGGAATAGAAGATTAAACGATTCCACTATCCAGCGCACTCCAGCGAAAGTCGTTGTAACAACTTTCGTTGTAATCCCCGCGTTGTAATGGCATGCGGGGTAAAAGCCTGCGTTGTATTGACATACAACCTTGAAAATGAATCATGCTGATCAGTTAATCCACATCCATCCTTAATGCCAGTCTTTCAGTAATTCCAAAAGATGCCTTCAAGTAAATCCATTTTCATCTGCAACAAGTTGTGGATTTTCAATATTCAAAGGTCTTAATCTTATTCAGTGACCCCTTATGAATGGTTCTGAAATTATTACAAATAAAACAGACAATTAATGCAAAATGCAGTTGTTTCAGCAGCCTGTATTTTATTTCAGGACAAATATTATCATATATTTCTTCAAAATATTGTCAATCATATCAAAAATGCAGATGTGGATTTCTAGGTGAGTATCTAGATATTAATAAAGTATCACGTCACCATAAACAATTATTAAAAGATTCTCAAATTATGAAATTGATCAACTATTTCCAAATCTCTCAAACCTCAGAAGAATATTTAGTTATTTTAAATGTATAATTTATTAGATAATTATGTCCATTAGTTCATGTACTTGATCTGAAACCAAATCCTCTTATTAATGTAGTTCTGCATTCAGCCTATTCTGTACTGCATAACGACCTCTCTGCCCCTTTTCTTTGTGTAATAGATTAAAGAGACAGTTGTGATTTGAGTAAGTGTGTGTATCTTTTCCCTTAGAATCCAGGCACTGTTTTTTTTCCTGTTTACCATTCTATAGAAAGTATCTAATAATTCGGATGCCGATCTACTGTGACTGACAGAGCTCCATTCCGCTTTCTCAGCCACTCACAGAGAGTGGCAAAATGATACTGCAGCATTAATATTCATGTAGAAGAAAGTTTTATGAAAGCTTTATGAATATGCATTCTGCATTATGACTTATTAATGTATCAGTCACATTGCAAAAGGCTGGGTTGGATACAAAATGTGTGCGTGCAATTTATAACCACTGTTCGTGACCTGCCTAAAGATACATCGGGCCATGGCCTTTTAAACAGAAGAAATATGTTGCCATGTGCTATCTCTGCTTGATTTATAAAAAGAAATCTGTTGGTAACTCATGTAGATTTCAGGCCTGATTACAATGCCGGTCGGAAACTCAACCTCCCGACTCCTTGTCGGATTCGGTTCCGACCGATTCCCGGTCCGAGGTTCCGACCAGCCGATTATGATGCTTCCGAACACCGTTCGTAAAGTCGCCTGTGTTCCGACCAACAACACAGGCTTCCATTGAAAACAGGTGTGGGGTCGGAAAACCTTCCACCCTGTGGCGGGCACGCCATGGTACATTTCACACTGTGCATGGTTCTATAGGGGGTCCCTTGGTAACCCCCACTGCCCCAACCAGAGGCCTCAGGATAAAGGGGAGCCTGCTGGAGGCCCCCAAATTCAGTCTCCGACAGCCTTTTCATGTTGGACAGAGCAAGTCGGGAAGGCTGTTGGAATCCGACATCGTAATTGGTTGGTCGGAAACACTGTCCATTGAGCTGTACGAATTGGCTCCGACCGACTAGGAGTTTCCAAATGCCATTCGGAACCGAGTCAGAATGACCAAATGGTTTCCTTCTATTGTAATTGGTCGGTCAGAAATGTTTCTGACCCGGTCGGAAACAGGAGTTCCGACACCAGTTAGGAAAATCTGAATGCCATTTGGAGCCTTTCTGACCAACATCGTAAGGAGGCCCTTAGTTGTTGACTAAAGAGTTCTGTCAGTCCTCTTAGGTGGCTTGCTGGGAAATATTGTGATTAAGTGCTCCCACATTTATAGTAACTAAATATTGTGTAAATGGGTTAAAGTTTGCCATTCATTTGATAAATAAAGTCTGGGGGATGCACTTATCTTGTGTGGGGGACTAAGGACCATAAGCCTTTTCTGCAAGGGGGAAGGAGCAACAAGACCCTCATAGGCTCGCTGGCACTATGAAGGATGTGACTTCACCCCAATGCATGAGCCATGGATAGGCAAAGCTTGCGCCAAGAGCAGGTCAGTGGAGGAGGCAGGGCAAGTCCACCCCCTTTGGCTGTTACTTCTTCAACCCGCACGTATAGTATCCTGAGCAAAAGAGAGGCTGGAGAAAATGGCGGACTATCTGTACTACCCTGTGATAGAGACTACTTGAGCAATTGCTTTGTTGTGTCCCCCTAGCTGTCAGTGTGGCAGTCTGAGCTTATTGTGACATTTAGTGCCAAATTGTTGATGTTAGAGCATTGTGCCCATTTAAATCAGTATGGTTAAGAGGAAAGCGGAAATGCCTCCTTAGGGTAGAGGCAAATCAAATAAGGCCGCCAAATAGGCTGCCAAAAACTGTACTTTACAGGAAATTGATTAACTAATTTAGGAAATCAAAACTATATTGAACCAGGAAATGAATCCCGGCAAGGATTTTATGGTAAAACAGAAACTCTCCCTGGCTAAAATTACACGTTTTCTTAAGGAACAGCCCAAGCAAGCTTCTATTGGGTTTGGGGTGGGGACTGATTTTCTCAGCTAAGCTTTCCTCATCTACAGATCCGCCAACAGTTGGCCACCTATTGACTGAATGCAGGGAGCTGTATTGCATTGCAATTTCCCTCTGGTGGTATCCAACCTGCTGGTGTTGCATATTGATAACAATAATGGCAAATAATCAAGAAAGGAGGACATTGCTGTAACTCCCTCAATTACATGTTTAAATTGGTTCACTTTGCCGATTAATTTAAATTGTTCTGATGAGGATCTCACGCAACCTAATCAAGCCAATCAGCCAAATAGCGTAACTGATGTAAAAAAGAGACTTGATTTATTAAGTAAAGAACTTAAAGAGGTGAGGTGCTTATTAGAGCATTGTCTGGGAGGATTCAGAACCTATTAGAACAAAGAAATGCTTGTAATGTTGCAGTTCCTCATAATAATATTGGGGTTTCTCAGGGCTGAATGGTTAGGAAACCCACACTGACATTGGGGGTGGAAGGCAATCCTGTGCAAGACATAATATTAAGGAGGATGAACCAACTGGCACCCCTTGCACAACCAGATTTCACCCTACTGCAAGCTGTGTATCAGAGGGAGATAAAAGAACCAGTTCTCAGATGGTTCCTTACCCCCTTATCATCAGGTGCCAATGACTGCTGAAGTCAGGGTTCTCATCATCTTTCTGGGAACCACTTAAAGTGTATCGGTATAGTACATATCAGAACAAGTACCGGGAAGAGTGGAGTTTCATAAAAGCTGGATTCAAAGCACTGGAACTACTTTTATGACTAATGTACTAAAACTTAAAAGGGTCTGAAGGAAAATATAAATTTCTTTATCAACAAGGTCCTTTATTGGATAGGAACCTATAGCACTGTCTCTCGATTATCTGTTCAGATACAGAATTTGCTGAACAGCTCAATAATTCTAATGACTGGTTTGATGATACTAAGTTATCTTTTGAAATGTTTTTTAAGTAGACTGTTTCTGTGTTTAGGTACTTATATGACCCCTTCCTCTGGTGGCAACTGAACACCTGAAGTTTTGAATTTCCCTTTTCTCGAAACAGATATTCTGCAAGGTCCACATAGGAAGACTATTAGGACACCTAGTCCTCCCAATAGTGTTCTATCTGCAATTGATTGGCTTACAGCGCACTCTCCCTCATGGAAAAAAGGATACCGGATGCCCAAGCACTGGAACTTCGGGTCTAGAGCAAAGAATGCCACCCATGCAGCCCTCCCAGGATTTGCTGGGGAGACTTAATCAACCTAGTCCAGTAATAGGAGATCAGAGGAAGGATGCATGTAGTCCAGGATGTAGTTCATGATGCCCTGTGACTGTGACTTTTCCTAAGCAAATACAATTCCTTTTGTGGAACATAACTGACCTTTGAAGTAGACTGGTAGACCTGGCTTGGATTGATTTTATTGACTCTTTCCAGTTCTGTTGTTTCCAGTAAATGTGGTTTCCCGGGCTGATCCATAGATCAGGGTTCGGAACATTTTATATTAATGCTCTCCCTTCAACTATGAGCTGTACGTCAGAGGGACTTATCATCTGGGTGAGGATCTCTGTTACTTATGTAATCAAGGAAATATGTAGCAATTCCCTGGATATTCTGGGGTAACCAGGACAATAAATGTTTAGAACATATTTAATAGATCTACGTCTAAGAACAAAGAGTCCCCCCACCCTTTTAGTCTTGGAGGAACATTTTCTTTCTTTTAAGGGTAGCCCCTATTTAATTTTAGCAGGAGATCTCAATACAACATTTCAGCCAATCGTTTGCATTATTTCTGTTACTGAGCAAGAGGACGAGGTACTAGGCGTACTAATTCTAGATGTAATCCCGTTATCAAAGTGGTCTGTAGCTGCCATGCAATTAGCCCAGTTACCATTTCTTAGAGACTGCATGCATGTAATGCTTGGTCTGAATCAGATAAGGGAAGAGCTTATACCTTTCTACAGGGTATTCCAAAAGTAGGATTGACTATATTCTACTGGATATAAGATTATGGGATAAGATAGTGTATTTCAAGATTGTGCCCATATGCGATAGTGGTCATTATGCACTCTAATTAATAATTGGGGAAGAGTTGTTACAAGATGAGGCAAATCAAAATTCACATTCCACTGTTGAGACATTAATTGGGAACAACAGGAGGGCAATCAACTTGCCTAAAGTAAAAGCGAAAACATGTTTTCTCACAAGAATGTTTAATCTTCATCCTTTAGCTCCATTAGTGGAATTTTAGCTATTAAATCTTGTGATCCGCCAGCAATTTGTACAGCAAGTTGGTGATCAAAATTAATAGTGCATACAAGCAAAATCAAATAGAATGATGACCAAAGAAGTGATAAAACCTAATTCTAGAGTACTATGGCTAATGGAAGTCTGAAAGGGTACACATCACTTGAATATTTTATCCAGCCATATGTATGGGTTAATCATGCTTCCAAATTATATTCTTTATACGTTAAGTTAGAGAGGTTGGCTATTAACGATACGCAAGATTACATGAATATTCTTAACATTAATGGGGGTGAGATTACATTCTCCATTAGTGAAAATGTGGAAGCCATAGAATGACTTCATCCAGGTAAGGCTCCTGGTCCCGATATAGTACCCAGAGATTTCTATTATTTAGACACTGCAGTCTGGGCTCACTATTTTACTGTACTATCAAACTCTATTATGGCAGATTCTCTCATTCCTTGTTTTCGGGCAGGAGCAGAAATCATCCCAATCTATAAAAAAGGTGGCAGAAGTAACCCCTCTAATTATAGCTCCATTAGTTTGCTGTATAATTTCAGGTGGTGTTCTTCAAATAAGTCTTAGTAAGGCTAAAGGAATTGATGAGTGAGGTGGAGATCTTATTGCCTTTTCAAGCTGGAGGAGATCGACTGACTAGACAACTCAAATGATACCCAAGAGGAGATTGTCTGCATCCCACCCAAGGTTAACATCTGCAGATTCCTTAGTTGAAACATCGCTGGAATTAGATCTAAACTGCAAGACGAGAACTGGTTGGCCTTCATCAAATCGTACGATATTATAGCATTCCAAGAAACCTGGGACACAACACATACTTTTATCCTGGATGGCTATGCCCATTTTAGTATCCCGGCCATTCCAGGATTGACAGGCAGAGCGAAGGGAGGTTTGGCTTTTTTAGTATCATTGAACATGAATGGAGTGTTTAAACAGTTGGACTCAGGCTCCCAAAACTGCTTAATTGTTGAATTGTCCGCCAGTAATTCCCCCACTGTACCACTTATTAATTTTTATAATTCCCCTGACAGCGCTGGTCTAAACCAACACTTAGTATCCCTTGAGGAATTCGTTGAAAACTACAGAAGTAATCAGAACATCTTTGAGGTTTTGCTCATGGGCGACTTTAACATTCATCCCTGTAGCCTAGAGTGTATTTTGGAAGACAGCGAGGGGCCCCCAAATTCGCTATCAACTCCCTTCCAACACACGAAGCAAGGTGAAGCTCTGGAGAACCTTCTGGCCTCATTGAATTTATATGAATCAGGATGCAGTGCGGGTGGACCAAGACCGATTACATTTAAGGGTGGTCATACAGGAACAGTCATTGATTATATTTTTTTGTCATCCTTAGTTTTGTCAGATGTTTTAATTATAGGGTAGTAGACTCAGCTTTTAGCGATCACAACCCTGTGGTTTCAGGGAGGTTTTTGAGTTTTAAAGACACACATGCCCCAACCGTTACGGATCTGTTACCTAAAGATCAGGGCAGAAGATTGAAATGGGCTAATTTGATCCCGGAAAATTTCTTACATGATGTCTTGGGCAAGGTCGAATTGGAGGTGGGAATATGCTTGGACCATTTAGCCCCTAACACTGAGATTGTCGAAGCATTTAATGTAATATGCCTACAAGTAAATAATGACTTGAGGGTTAAAAATAAACATGGCAGCCAAAGAGGCAAAATATGGTTTGACCATAACTGTTCTAAAGCACACTCCGCCCTCCTTAAGGCACTGAAAGAATCACCCAGAAATAGAACACAAATAGCAATATTGCGGAAACTATACAAGCAAGCCATCCATGTTCGCAAATGTCAGATTAAAAGTGAAGCCTGGAACGATTTGTTATCAGAAGAGGCCTTGCGGGATAGTGCTAAATTCTGGACCATTATTAATCAGCCTTTTTTTTCGGGGGGGAGAACCATACTTTGGAATGTTCCATCCCAGACAAGCTGTGGCACGCCCATTTTGGCAGTATTTATTCCCAGCCGAGTCATGAGCCCCCTCAAGTGACCCAAGTTTCGAGCCAACTTGGGTCCATAATGGCTTTTGTGGAGGCAGATGTTGAAAAAGCAATAAACGAAACACAAATTAATAAGGCACCGGGACCAGACGGGGCCCCAGCGGATCTGTACAAGAGTGCCCCGAAATTCTGGGACAAGATCCTCACAAATGTATTTAATGCCACTAGAGAAAACAATTTCCTGGAGTCCTGGGCTAAGTCTATTATTGTACCTATTTTTAAAAAGGGACAAAGTGGAGACCCGGCCTGTTACAGGCCCATCTCCCTAATTGACTCTGCCGTCAAAATCTTAGGCAGAGTCATACTAGGCAGGCTCACAGATCTGCTAAAGGATAGTGGAATTATGTTGAACGCCCAGTACGGCTTCAGAGCCAGGAGAAGCACCTTGGATCAGTGTCTTAATCTTCAACTTTTAATCAGCAAATTTACGATCGCTAAGGAGGGGTCCCTATACATGGCTTTCATGGACCTCTCCTCAGCCTTCGACCTAGTCAATAGGTCGAAGCTGAGGAAGGCCCTTTTAGGAATAGGCATTGATCCCCCCTTAGTTGGATTTTTAGCTGACCTCCACTGCGGTCTCCTAGCCTCAGTCAGAGTAACCCAAGCGGGGTGGTGCACAAGTCACTTTAAGTCGGAGAGGGGGGGTCAGGCAAGGTTGCATCCTGGCCCCCCTTCTCTTTACACTACACATAAATGCCCTAGAGCCAGCATTAGCAGAGGCATCTGTAGACGTACCGCGCGTAGGAGATACCCATATCCCGGTCCTCCTATACGCGGACAACGCGGTTCTTTTAGCCCGATCAGGCGTTGCCCTAAATAGACTATTAGCCTCCTTTGGGGACTTTATGACATCATTAGATTTGAAAATCAACACCTCTAAATCCAAGGTCATGGTGGTGGGAGCCTGTGGTAGGAAAAGGAAATGTAGTTCTTTCTTTTGCACGGGGGAAGAAGTAAAAAGGGTTCCCATCTTTTCTTACTTGGGTGTCATCTTTGATGAGAAAGGAACCTGGGGCCCCCAACAGAAGTCTAAAAGTAAAGCAGTAGCCAGGTCGTCCGCGGCCCTGTTGGGATTCACCAAACGGTTGGGAGCCAGACCAATGGAGGCTATACTTAAAGTATACAAAGCAAAATGCCTGGCAATAGCCACCTATGGCTCCGCCATTTGGGGATACACAAATCAAGGTAACATCCAGAAGGTGGAGAATAAATTTATAAGATCTCTGCTCTCCGTACCACAGTCAACCCCCACCTTCTCAACTCATTCGGAGCTGGGGCTGGGATTTGTCTCAGACTTATTGAAATCCGCCCCTGTAATCTGTTGGATTAAAACCTGGTTTAACCAGGAAATCTCCCTGAATCACCTGATTCTCAAGTATTGCCTGGCTCTGGATAAAGCTCACAAGATCCCATGGTTGGGTATGCAACCTTTACAATGCAACTTTTACCACGCAATGCTGTTACAACGCATGTATTACAACGAAAACCATTACAACGCATTACACTGGGGGGCGCTCTAGGATAAGGAATAGTTTTAATTTACTATCCAACACCTTCTCTAGTGTCCACAGGGACTGGAGTTGGAATAATAAATTAAACTATTCACTATCCAGCACCCCCAAGTGTAATGCGTTGTAATGGTTTTCGTTGTAATAGCATACATCCCATGGTTGGCCTATATTAAGGCTATGTTTACGAAACTAGGCAGACCAGAGCTTTTTCACTCTCCAGGTTGTATAAAAAGAGAAGATGTGAGGGAGATTAAAATAGCCCTGTTAAATTTATTTACTGTTGAGCGGGAGGCAAAGGAGATGGAGATACCACTCGTAAGAAGAAACTATGCATTGATAAATGCCCCTGGTCTTGAACCCTATCTTGTTTTGGTAACGAGACCGTTTCATCGGTTTGTTTTAATCAGATTCCGTTTTAATCTAATACATTTCATGCTCGGTTCTTTTTCTACCTGGGACACACCAGAAAAGGCTAAACCCTGTGACTGTGATAATTTTTCAATTCAGGACACACAACATTTTATGATGTTCTGCGACCATTACGCAGAAATGAGGAAAAAATATTTGTTTACGATTCTGAGGGAGGCGGTTTTCCTCCAGGTGAGGCCCGCTCTCTTGTTTTTGCAACTCCTATCTAGAGTATGTGTCACTTTCCATGTAGCAAGTTATCTGGTAGAGTGTGTCCGTATTAATAAAAATCGTCTCAGGTTACAGGGCATTTCCTCCCAGTACATGAATTAATCGTATATTGGCTGTTTTTAAATGTATCACTGAGAATATTTTAATTGAGTTTTAAACTATGTGTAATTTATATATATATTGTCTTTGTATCCAATGAACTGCTGCTGTTTACTTCCTGTGATGTATTTGTACTTATGTCTTTTTTTTTATTTTTATTAATCGAATAAAAGTATCTTGACTGACTGACTGACTGACTGATTATTGCCTTTTGAAGCTGGTTTTAGAGCTAAAGTTAGTACAGTGGATCAGGCTTTTGAATTGCCTGTAATCCTATTGAAATATATCAAGTTATCTAAAGAACACTCATTTGTAGTCATTGTAGACTTAAGAGCTGCCTTTGATCTTGTTCCTAGGGCAAAACCTTGGGATACCCTCAAGTCAATGGGTGCCCCTTGGGGTCTACTACATATTAGTGTCAGGCTACATGATAACACTATGCTCACATGTGATGGGGGAAGCAGGGAGAACTAACTAGCTGAATTCTCATTGAGAGAGGTGTAAGTCAAGGATGTGTCCTGGCACCCATACCTTTTTCATTATCCATTAATGATGCATTTTGATATTTATCTAGGTGGTAAATCTACCAAAGCTAGGTGGTAAATCTGTCCTGGGTCTACTGTTTGTGGATGACACCTTGCACATCTCAAGAACCCCAGTGGGATTGAAGAATTTGCTGAAGAGATTCCAAACCTTTTGCAATTCTAGGGGCTTGGAGATTAATCCTTTAAAAATAAAGCTTATGACATTTAGAACCCATAAATCCTTCCATATCAATCTGATATTTGAAGAACACATCCTAGAAATTGATTAATTTATCTAGTTAGGACTTAGGCAATTTTTAAACTTCATCTCCTTACATCCAAAAACAGTAGAGCAGGAATTGAACTTAGAGCTGCAACCATTGTGAAGCTGTGTAGATCTACAGTAATCAGATTGATATATCCAGCTTTTGCGATCTTTAGAGGCATGACCCAATCAGCAGCACTTTAAGCAGCAGAGAGCTGGGGGGTGGCAAATATTAAAGAGCTTACCATCTGTAAAAACTATTTTTTTAGATCCCTTATTAACTTATCACAGAGTACTCCGGTTCTCCCACATTTCTTTGACGTATCCCTGAAACAAGTTGAGAATTTGCACATCTCAGACCACTACTATATTGGATTAGATTGTGAACCACACCAGAGTTGGATCCATATAGGGATGATCTAAGGGAGGTTCTGCAGTTAGATAAGGACCTTACCTTGAACTGGTTACATAATATCAAGCTCTGGTTAACTGCTTTAGCGTTGGATAGAATGTGGGCCGATCCTATGTCTATAAACCCAGCAACAAGGGATGTTTTAAAGTGATCTTATTGGGCCCCTATTGTAGAAATGTGGAGGTCTAAATTTCAGCCGGGCAGTTTGACGGGTTAATTCTTGGATATTAAACCATCTTCAAGGTTTAAAGCATATCTGGATGAAATTGATCCCTTTAAGGCCAAAACATTATATATGAAATTTAGATTTGGTACTTTAATGCTCAATTGCTTCACATGTAAGTGGGACAACTGAAAGTCTTGTTGTTTTACCTCAGGTATCTTCTGGCATTAAAAAAATGTTTTGACCCCTTTGCCACAATCTGGGGTTTTGACAATTACAGCCAGCCTTATGGGTTTTGAGTTCTGATACAAGCACTACCATTAGTATCTTCTTAATCTCTGTTTGGTACCAACGGAAACGTTTTGGGCTACCCGTTTAAACCTTTCTTTAGTTTTGATTTTAACTTTATCCTATTTATTATAATGTATTTTAAACTGCGCAAATTACATGCTGTATGTCATTGTTTTATTAATTGTGTGTGGTTTTGAATTGTTATATGTTTTATGGGGATTACCCTGAAATAACATTCTCAACAAGCAAAAATACAGTTTATAGTATTTTAAACATCATTTAATGTGCAAGACAAATGGTTTCAAGAAGACATCCATGTACTGACAAAGACATTCTTATAGGTAACTGGCCGTCATACTCTCTGCCTCTTAGGAGGGACGGCAGATTTTTATGATTTTTTGCAAAATGTATTTCACTAGTATATGTGAATCTTGAAAGAAGCTCACCCTTGCTCCCAAACACTATAAACAACTGGAACTAGCAAGGTGCACTTCTCATCTGCAGACCTCTTACCAAATTCTGTATCATATTTGTCATTATCCAGATTAACTTTTTGAAAACATATGCAGTCATTTTCTTTCAGATTAATGTACTCCTGCCTTTCATCTTTATTTAGGTTGTTGACTGTACGGGGTCCTCTACTTTGTTCAGTCCTTTTACGATTGCAATACGTTTCAGGTCAATTTCTTTAATTTTGGAAGTGAATTTTTTTATCTGTAGTGACAGCAATTTGGAGTAGCAGATGGCCCTCTTCATCTTTCTGTTGTTGATCCGTTGCTGCTTTTCATGGAAAGCCGTAGAACATAATTTTATTTTTTGTTCTCCAGTCACCCCTCAGAGAAAGCACTTTACTGAAAGAGAGTGAAAGAAACCACATTGACTTGACTTCACACCTAGACCAGCTTTTATCCTTTTATTGAAAGGTGAGTGCAAAAGGCTGGATCAACACAAAATATAACTTTCTTAAACAATTGAATGTCTTCTTTTGAAATCCTATTCCACAATCTACTCACTGCTGAGCTCAAAGGCTCCTACTATCTGCTTACTAATGCCCTTGTCCAACATATGAAAGAGGGAGAAAAATATCACTTTCAATCTAAAATAATATGGAGAGATATGTGTTACTTTCAGAAGGAATAAATAGCTTAACATGTAATCAGTGTCTTCTATTTTCTGGGGTGCGTAGTAAACAAATAAGTGCCCTTAAGAAAAAATGTATAGCAGAAAAAAATGTATAGCAGAAAAAAAATGTAGAGCACAAAAAAATCATCAATTTGATCTGAATTGGTACCATCTACAGCAAGCTGCTCAAGAGAAAAATGTAAAGCAACTCTGGAATATAGTACCCCAAAATTGTGGGGGAAAAATTAAAGCGTTTGCAAATTCTATACCATTACATTGACTGGATAGTCTATATATCAGATCTCTATAAGCAAAATAAGGGCACTAGTCCCTTTTTCCCCCAAGAACCCCTTTTGCATAAATATCACTTGCCCTTCAGAGGATCAAATAACTGGTTACATAAGGCAAGACATACAGCAGCCATGGGTATAAATGAAAATTCAGTATATAAACAGAATGCTTGTTTATGGACCAAGATCCTGGAGCTGTTGTTTGCACATTGCTAAGAGACTTGTACCTTACCAAAATCATATAAAATGAGGAAAATTGCTCCCCTCAACAAAAAAACTCTATAAAACATACCCAGGAAATTATCGACAAATTGTCCTTATAGATGCAGTAGGGAAGATCTTTGCATGGGGATCTTAGACAAACTAGAAGAATGGCCTGCGGAGAAAACATCATTCCATGAAAACAGCTTGGTTGCAGGGCAAATCGATCGGTGACTGATAATATTGTAGTATTACAGACTGTCCTGGACAGATATATTGAGGAAAAATGTCAAGTGATCTGTCCTGCTTTTATTGGTGTGTCCACTTTGAATGCATAGACAGGTCTATTTTATGGAGTTCACTGATAAAATATCGATGCTAAAAACATTGATGTAAAAAATATCCAAAAACAAATATAGAATGCAAAAATATCTACTCCCTAAACTTAACAGGTAAGTAAAAAAATATGGAAGTTAAAAATATAGATGTAAAAAATATTGATTCCAAAATATAAATAAAATAAAATAATATATTTTAAATATCAAATATTAATATGATCTTTAACAAAATTAATTACATTTAATATTCATTTTAACTGAATATAAAAAATCAACTTAATCTTAAAAAATATAAACAGGCAAACATAATAATTTATACATATACATATATTTACTTTAAAATAATGTATTACCTATTATCTTTATTTAATTTCTAAACTTTAAATTATATAAATATATATATATATATACATATATATATATATATATATGAAGTGGGGGCTTCTTAAGCGCGTAACTGGAACCCGCGCTGACATGTCTAACTCCACACCTCAACAAAGTCGAAGCGAAGAAACCACAGCAGGGGAACAGAATGGAAACGGCTTTATTCGCTCACAAAGGTAAGTCTCAGTCCACCAATGTCCCATTTGGCGAATGCATTTCGGCGTCTAATCTGCCTTCCTCAGCGCCTGGGATGTGAATGCTTCAGGAAATGTTCGTGTGGCTCAGTTCAAAATAAAAAGCCTTTCCTGATAGGTTTGCACAGTGCCCCGCTCCTTAAAGGTATATGCCTAAACGCTAGCAGCCCTGGTAGTGCGGTGAAAGTCAAAACGCCTACCAGTCCCAGGATGCAATGTTCGCGTTTGTGTCTGGAGGCTGTTGCGTGGGGCGGGTCCACAGATTTGCTGGGGGGAACCTTCCTTGTTCCCATGTGAGTAGAACACGCCGTCTCCTTGTGTCCCCAACCACTTCACCCTGCTGATATCAGGAACAAAACTTTCGACGGGGACAAGGCGAAATCTAACCTTGCCCAGCGTGAGGCTGAATGACCTCAACACCGCCATCAATTGTCCCCAAACGGTAGGGGGGCTCTGGTACTTCCGGTACCCCAGAGAAACTCCTTATTTCCAGCTGTTCCAGAACCAACTTAAACGAAGTGGGGGCTTCTTAAGCGCGTAACTGGAACCCGCGCTGACATGTCTAACTCCACACCTCAACAAAGTCGAAGCGAAGAAACCACAGCAGGGGAACAGAATGGAAACGGCTTTATTCGCTCACAAAGGTAAGTCTCAGTCCACCAATGTCCCATTTGGCGAATGCATTTCGGCGTCTAATCTGCCTTCCTCAGCGCCTGGGATGTGAATGCTTCAGGAAATGTTCGTGTGGCTCAGATCAAAATAAAAAGCCTTTCCTGATAGGTTTGCACAGTGCCCCGCTCCTTAAAGGTATATGCCTAAACGCTAGCAGCCCTGGTAGTACGGTGAAAGTCAAAACGCCTACCAGTCCCAGGATGCAATGTTCGCGTTTGTGTCTGGAGGCTGTTGCGTGGGGCGGGTCCACAGATTTGCTGGGGGGAACCTTCCTTGTTCCCATGTGAGTAGAACACGCCGTCTCCTTGTGTCCCCAACCACTTCACCCTGCTGATATCAGGAACAAAACTTTCGACGGGGACAAGGCAAAATCTAACCTTGCCCAGCGTGAGGCTGAATGACCTCAACACCGCCATCAATTGTCCCCAAACGGCAGGGGGGCTCTGGTACTTCCGGTACCCCAGAGAAACTCCTTATTTCCAGCTGTTCCAGAACCAACTTAAACGAAGTGGGGGCTTCTTAAGCGCGTAACTGGAACCCGCGCTGACATGTCTAACTCCACACCTCAACAAAGTCGAAGCGAACATTTCCTGAAGCATTCACATCCCAGGCGCTGAGGAAGGCAGATTAGACGCCGAAATGCATTCGCCAAATGGGACATTGGTGGACTGAGACTTACCTTTGTGAGCGAATAAAGCCGTTTCCATTCTGTTCCCCTGCTGTGGTTTCTTCGCTTCGACTTTGTTGAGGTGTGGAGTTAGACATGTCAGCGCGGGTTCCAGTTACGCGCTTAAGAAGCCCCCACTTCGTTTAAGTTGGTTCTGGAACAGCTGGAAATAAGGAGTTTCTCTGGGGTACCGGAAGTACCAGAGCCCCCCTGCCGTTTGGGGACAATTGATGGCGGTGTTGAGGTCATTCAGCCTCACGCTGGGCAAGGTTAGATTTCGCCTTGTCCCCGTCGAAAGTTTTGTTCCTGATATCAGCAGGGTGAAGTGGTTGGGGACACAAGGAGACGGCGTGTTCTACTCACATGGGAACAAGGAAGGTTCCCCCCAGCAAATCTGTGGACCCGCCCCACGCAACAGCCTCCAGACACAAACGCGAACATTGCATCCTGGGACTGGTAGGCGTTTTGACTTTCACCGTACTACCAGGGCTGCTAGCGTTTAGGCATATACCTTTAAGGAGCGGGGCACTGTGCAAACCTATCAGGAAAGGCTTTTTATTTTGAACTGAGCCACACGAACATTTCCTGAAGCATTCACATCCCAGGCGCTGAGGAAGGCAGATTAGACGCCGAAATGCATTCGCCAAATGGGACATTGGTGGACTGAGACTTACCTTTGTGAGCGAATAAAGCCGTTTCCATTCTGTTCCCCTGCTGTGGTTTCTTCGCTTCGACTTTGTTGAGGTGTGGAGTTAGATATATATATATATCAATAATTCAAAATTAAAAAACAATTCTATAATTAATTAAAATATTAAACTATTAAAACAAAATTAAAAAGTACATTTTGCAATACAATAAATACACCAGTAGGTATTAAATTTACGATTCCAACTCCAGTGAGTGCAACAGTATGGAAAGTGTTGGATAGGGAAGGGGTAAAAATTACTATTCCCACTCTAAAGAGTGCAACAGTAGGAAAAACGTTGGATAGCGGAGGGGTAAAATTTACTATTCCCACTCCCGTGAGTGCAAAAGTAGGGTAAATGTTGGATAGCGGAATAATTAGATATACTATTCCAACTTCAGTGAGTGCAACAGTAGGGAACATGTTGGATAGCGGAGGGGTAAAAATTACTATTCCAACTCCACTGAGTGCAACAGTAGGGTAAGTGATGGCCAGCAGAGGGGCCAAATGTTACTATTCCCACTCCAAAGAGTGCAAAAGTAGGGAAGGTGTTAGATAGCGGCGAGGTACAAATTACTATTCCCACTCCAGTGATTGAAACAGTAGGGAAAGTGCTGGATAGCAAATGGGTAAAAATTACTATTCCCACTCCAGTGAGTGCAACAGTGGGTAAAGTGCTAGATAGCGAGGGGTAAAAAGCTTATTCCCACTCCAGTGAGTACAATAGTAGGGAAAGTGCTGGATAGTGGAGGGCTAAAAATTACTATTCCCACTCCAGTGAATACAACAGAAGGGAAAGTTCTGGATAGCGGAGGGGTAAAATTACTATCCCCACTCCAGTAAGTGCAACAGGGGGGAAAGTTCTGGATAGCAAAGGGGCAAAAATTACTATTCCCACTCCAGTGAGTGCAACAGTAGGGTACGTTTTGGATTGCGGAGGGGTAAAAATGGCTATTCCCACTCTAGTGAGTGTAACAGTATGGAAGGTTTTGGATAGCGGAGGGGTAAAAATTACTATTCCCACTCTAGTGAGTGCAACAGTAGGGAAAGATTTGGATAGCGGAGGGGTAAAAATTACTATTCTCACTCCAGTGTGTGCAAAAGTAGGGAAAGTGTTGGATAGCGGAGGGGTAAAAAATGACAATTTCCACTCCAGTGAGTGCAACAGTAGGGAAAGTGCTAGATAGCGGAGTGGGGAAATGACTGTTCCCACTCCAGTGAGTGCAACAGTAGAGAAAGTGCTGGATAGCGAAGGGGGAACAGTTACTATTCCCACTCCAATGAGTGCAACAGTGGGGAAAGTTTTGGATTGCAACGGGGTAAAAATTACTATTCCCACTCCAGTGAGTACAACACTAGGGAAAGTGCTGGATAGTGGAGGGCTAAAAATTACTATTCCCACTCTAGTGAATACAACAGAAGGGAAAGTTCTGGATAGCGGAGGGGTAAAATTACTATCCCCACTCCAGTAAGTGCAACAGGGGGGAAAGTTCTGGATAGCAAAGGGGTAAAAATTGCTATTCCCACTCCAGTGAGTGCAACAGTAGGGTACGTTTTGGATTGCGGAGGGGTAAAAATGGCTATTACCACTCCAGTGAGTGCAACAGTACGGAAGGTTTTGGATAGCGGAGGGGTAAAAATTACTATTCCCACTCTAGTAAGTGCAACAGTAGGGAAAGATTCGGATAGCGGAGGGGTAAAAATTACTATTCTCACTCCAGTGTGTGCAAAAGTAGGGAAAGTGTTGGATATCGGAGGGGTTAAAAATTACAATTTCCACTCCAGTGAATGCAACAGTAGGGAAAGTGTTGGATAGCGGAGGGGGACAATGACTGTTCCCACTCCAGTGAGTGCAACAGTAGGGAAAGTGCTGGATAGTGAAGGGGTAAAAATTACTATTCCCACTCCAGTGAGTGCAACATTGGGGAAAGTTTTGGATTGCAACGGGGCAAAAATTATTATTCCCACTCCAGTGAGTGCAACAGTAGGGTAAGTATTGGATAGCGGAGGGGTAAAAGTTACTATTCCCAACCCCCTGAGTGCAACAGTAGGGAAAGTGTTGGTTAGCAGAGAAACAAAAATTACTAATAATATTTAAACTATTGAAAAAAATATATAATCTTAAAAATAAATAAACAATATTCTAAAAATATACGATTAAATATATTAAACATCTAAAAAGAACACATATTATAATGTTAATTACATATAACAAATAACAAAAAGGTACAAATATTATATAAAATAAATAAATACATTTATAAACAATATTTATTTAAAAGGAGCAAATTTTAACAAGAACATTATTTAAAACATAAATGTATTTCTTTTACATTCATAAAATTTTATTATTAGTAAAAAAGATAATAAACATTCATTGAGTACACATTCTTTGATATTATAATATCCATAAAACACACCTAAAATTAATTACACAATTACCATAATTAATTACTAATTAATTTTAAATTAATTAACAACTAATTAATAATTAATCAATAAAAAATAAATTACTTACCACCATTTAAACCTGTAAACACCACAACACACACCTAAAATTAATTGTACAATTACCATAACTAATTAATAATTCATCAATCAAAAATAAATTACTTCACACCCATCGCAGCGAGTGCTGCTGACACTCGCCGGGATGTCAATATGCCATGTTGCGCATTTCACAGCACTGTGTGGTGCCTGCCACATAGTGCTGTTTGATGTGGCGGGTACCATGAGTACCTCCCAAGTGCACCCTCACCTCCCCCAACACAAGGGGGGCCTGCAATGGGCCCCCAAACACAATCCCCGCCAGCCTTTCCTTGGCGGTTCCACCGTCATGGAAAAGCTGTCTTCCGCCATCATCGTAATTTGGCGGACGGTGCCTGCTAGGCACCGCCGCCTTTTTGCTGGTGAGGACCTCTCTGCCAGGCAATCCTAAGGATCCTAAGGATTGCCTGTGGCGGTTCCGTGGTGAACGGTCTTAGCGTCCGCCATGGTCACGGTGAGATTCCACCCGCCATCCTATTTGGTGGGGGAAACTCGCGGTGTGCGTATGGAAGGATCATCATCGCATGGCTGTCGGTGGCGATCCTTACACCATCCTAATGAGCCCCTAAAAACTGTTCTAAATTCAAATTAAAAAAACCTTAATAACTACTAACAATTTAACACATATAATAAAAATACAAATAATTCTTATACAAAAAACAAACATCACACACATATAAAATATATACTAAAATACATAACATTAATAAAAAATCAATATTTTTCACAACTATTTATATGCAAACGATATTAAACACTTCGATATTTTTTTATTGATATTACTTATCTAAAATTGATATTCTTGACCACGAGAATTTGTCTGGTGATATTCCTGACCCACAATATTTTTGCCATGATATTTGAGCAATTTGATATTTTTTACTCAATATTCTATCTCTGCACCATTTGGCATATGGCATATATTATTGGTATTGGTCATTCCTATTGATCTACTAAGACTAGTAATAGAGCGGCATTCCTCGACAAGTATAGATTTTATTAGGGCGGAATAGAGGTATCTCTCCAATTATCCCAATGGACAATGTGGTAAAAAAAGGGGTGTTTATTAGCGCTTTTATTATTTTCCTCATATATGTCTGATTTTCCGCAGAGACTTCACATGTAAAAAAACTTCCCTCCAAAGCTGAGCATCTATCCAATTCATAGCATTTCATATGTGGATGGTAATATTTTGTTTGAATCCAACTCTTGGAAAGGAGCGTTGCTGTGCTTACTGTGTTGCTCAATCAATTATTGCTTTCATTAAGAACCCAATCCATAGGCAAGATTATTTTATAGAAATGTTCCATTTACTTTTTTCACAGTCCAGTATTTTTCAAAAACCATTGATCCAAAAACTCATAAAATATCAAATCATCATCCTACGCGTTCCAACTTGGATGTCATCATGGCTGGAAAAAAGGAAAAATGCACATGTTAATATCTACATCAATTTATATTAAAAAATAACATTATCCAGTACTGACTATATGCCTTTTGTTTTAAATTTCAAACAATCCCCTTCAAACCTGCCTATATACAATCTGTCATCCTTTTATTCACCCAAGATGTTGACTCATTCAAACTTTTTAATGGAGTGCCTCTCCTCATACCTGCACAGTATCCATTACATTATTTCATAAATCCTGCCATATTCTCTTATTTGAATAGAAACTTACCAAAATATTTTTATTTGTCCATAATGAACCTCTTATTGTGTATAAATTAAACATTTGCAATTTTATTTATAATATTTCTATGCTGCCGTTCTCCAAAATAGATCATGTTAATAGCGCCTTGAACTTACCTCAAAATAAATTAATTCTTATGTATTTCCTTTTTAGAGTCCTTTAGAGCTTCGTGTCATCATCCTATTAATGTGGAAACTCTTATCTTAACACAAGAAATTAATCCCAGTTATAATCCCCATGTGCCTTAGGATATCGCTCCTCCTATTCCTCATTATATTTTGTGTGCGATAATTTGTAACTATCTCATAGTGTGTTCTACTACTTATCTTGTTACATGCCCGTCTCACAAGATGCATCCTAAAAAATGTCCTTTCCATTCCCAAGTTTTCTAATTCTGCCCAATTCCCACGGATAATAGAAGATAAATAACTTCTATTCTATTGACTATGACACTCCTGTGCCACAATAAAAAAAAACCCTCACTGTGTGTCTCCAAAAGGCAATATCAACCTAAAGGTATCCCTTCTCTCAACTAAGTACCAGAGCATCTCATTCTCCCGCTTCCGTGCCTTGGCCTGGCCCAATAAATCCCACCGTAGATCTATCACACTTCTTAGCCCTTCTTTTAAATCCCCCGGGGACCAATCGGAAACCTCTATTTCAATCCTCTCGATGTGCGTCACTTCAAATGCGGTTCCCTCACAGGTCCTCACTTCTTTCAGCCAATCACCATAAGTGTTGCTAAGAATCGGTTTCCTCTCCGGTTCTCATTACTGTGGACCAATCACATATCGGTACCATGCTCTTTCATCCTCAGGCACCACCCTCGTGCACACGTGTTTACATTTGGAGTCTACCCCCTGACCAGCCTGACTCTCGGCATGGATACAGTTGCCTACTGTTTAAAACCCGACAACTCATATCCATAGAATCATTATATCCTTTCTTATGAAGCCACCTCCGTTTTCACTGTGGTCTACTAAAAACTCATCCTTTCGCAATCCCCACTGAGAGTCTAGGTTACCTACTCTCAGGCACTACTTACTTACTCCCACCGATTATATGTGAAGTCAACTGCCTGACCCACCTGGAGCTAGGTGTGGTTACACTTCACTTCCACTTCCTGTTTTCAAAGATTTACACAGAAAGGCTCATATCAATCACATTTACTCTCAAGTCCTATCAAATGGACCACCCAGGTGCCATCTCTACACTCGTATGTCCATATTAGAATTCTCTATTCCAGGTGTAAGTCCACCTTCAAATGTTCTGTGAAACACGCCAGTGCATATGCATCTCGTGAACCATGGTTAATATAACCCTGCTGAGACCACATAACTCCTACACAGATAAGATTTTTCATTCCAAACGCTGGTTCTCATGAGGGTCAATCTATTCACACACTTAAATTCACCTTGGTGCGGATAGGACAAAAGTATTATATTCTTCTCCATTGCTGACTACTGTAAATTACAATACTCATTTTGGGATTGAACATTCAGAGGAATACTATACTAACCACCAGAATAGATTACAAATTCAGCTAACCCCCCAAAAAAATTCTCAATGACTCAAGCTGAGAACCCTTCACTAATTTAAAAAGTAGTGTAATTCATTATCGCTATTCAAACCTTGTTCAACCATTCTACATTTACTTATCCATCTTGCTTCCTGTTACCTTAATCTCAGTTCCTAATCACCTCCTCTTACATTCAGAAGAATTTTTTGTATTCTGTGAAATTTGATTCCCCTTTTCATGGGATGATGATCTCTGATGTGTTGATAAATTGGTGATCTAACATCCTCATTTGCGATCGCCCTAATGTGTTCCTGTACCCTGATCTTAACTGTTCTTTAAGTGCTACCTATATAGATTTTGCAGCATTCACATTGTAACATGTAAATCACCCCACAACTATTACAATTTATAAACTCATTGATAAAATACCTCTTCGAAGTGTTGTATTGGAACTCTTTAATGTGGTTCATTCCAAACTCACAAATATTACATGCACTACATGTATAGAACCCTTTAGGTTGTTCAGGGAGCCAGCCCCCCCCCCTTAGTGTGTATGGGCTCTAAATAGTTCCTTGTGATTACATTTCTATTAGTGGGACATCTCCTGTAAGTTACTGTTGGTTTCTCTGCGATAATCTCAGTTAAACTTGGAACTCCCTTAAGTAAGTTCCAGTTTTTATTTAAGAACTTGTAAATTCTGATGTGCAATGTATTATATGTTGAGATAAAAGCTAGACGATCAGTGGATTGACCCCTTTCTTTTTGTATTAGTGTGGCTTCCCTTCTCATGGTGCCCACCCTTTTTCAGCATATCATCTAACTGAAAGTCTTTACTGTAACTCATCTAGTCCTTTCCTGAAATCCTCATCTCGACTGCAGTTCCTTCGAATTCGCACCATCTCACCCTTTAATTACCAACGGTGGATGTGCACTGTCTGCCCTTAAGATGATGGAATTGGTGGCCGTTTTCTTTCAAAAAAGTTTGCTGTGTATTCTGCTTTCTTATATAAACAGTTGTACATCCAAACATTCAATTTGATGACTGTGATGACACATGGTGAATTCCACATTAAGCTCAATACTCCATCAGTTCTTGTTCTGCATCCCTCCAAATTACTAAAATACCGTCTATGAAGGGGGCCCCAAAACAATATTGAGTCGGTCCATTTAGCGGCTCTCCTGCTCCAGGCATGCTCCCTCTCAAACAACCCCATAAAGAGGTTAGCGTAAGAGGGAGCAAAACTGGAAACCATCGCTGTCCCCCTTATCTGATGGAACCATTCTCACTCAAATACAAATAAATTGTTCCTTAGTATGAGAACGCTCATTTCCAAGAACATTTCTAAATGTCCTTGCAAATTGGCACTCCGAGTTCCCAAAAAATGATTCAGGGCTCATAACCCTTTTTCCTTTTCTATGCAGGTGTATAGTCCCACTACGTCTAATGTTACGAAACTCATTCCTTGTTCCCAAACAATGTCTTGCAGTTTATTGAGAACATCAATTGGAACCCTTATATATATATATGGAGGGTAGATTCACCACCAAAGGGTTTAGGAATATATCCACAAATTCTGATAGTTGTTACGTGAAACTCCCTATACTTAAGCCAATAGGTCTGACTCTTGGACATCGTTTAACATGTATTCAGTCTTCTACTTGGAACAAAATAATTGCAATACTTCCCTTCTTTAATGGATTTGATTATTTCTCTGACAGTTGTTTTCCAAACTATTCCTTTACTGGGTAAACATCCAACTTTGCTTAAGTGCTGAACAAATATCTCTTCTATGCAGCAACTAGTACAGTGTTCCTCCTGCAACTATATTAGGTGAAGGGCAATATGCCTTTCGTAGTTTCCCATCGGCACTCCTCCAGTCTTCACTACTACACAACGTCTATTGTAGATCTTTAAACACTCTGTTCCATCGCTCATCTAATCTCTTCCCTTGAAGATAATTACCAAAGTTGTGCTGTTGCGAATGCCAAATCTTTCCATGAATTCCTCCATCTCCTTAGATGCTAGTTGCACTCCATTATCTATCACAAACTTCGTCATTACTTCCCGGGCAAACAGTTCTTCTAAAAATCCCACAATCACTTTTGTCTCAATATGCTACACAACTTTGGGCCTAATTACGATGTCCGACGGAGTTTCCTCTGCCCGACATTGTCTCAGTCAAAGGACCGACTGACACCCAATCGGTGGTCCTGACCCACAAATTAGAATGGGACAGGACTTTGTTCAGTCGCACTCCTATACTTTACAATGGGAGCATGCATTCCAGTCAGAATGAATGAATGAATGAATGAATAAGACACTTATAAAACGCATGGCTACCAAAGGCCTCCCAGCGCTATAAGACACACCTAAAACTGCAAGTATAGAGGAGATCAGGACAACATGAAGGTTTTAAGATACTTGCGGAAAAGAAGATGATTGACCTCAAGACGAATAAAATCGAGCAGCTGATTCCAGCTTTTAGCAGCAATGACAGAAAAGAGACAGCCCTCACTCCGGACTCGATTGAATCTGCGGACAATGGCAAGATGTTTCGACTCAGAACGTAGAGGTCTTCTAGGGACATACAGAGAAATGATAGATTGAAGAATCGTAGGCGAGCTAGCCGCCAGTGATTTATGGGCAACGCACAAGGCCTTAAATTGAATTCTTTTATCAACTGGCAGCCAGTGCAGTGCCGTAATGTGCGGTTTAGCAGATTCTCTGTTGTGAGCTTGCATAAGAAGTCGTGCCGCACAGTTTTGGACCGTTTGAAGTTTTTTTATCGTCGAACAGGGGGAGTCTAAATAAAGCACATTGGCTTAATCAAGCATTGATAAAATCAGAGCTTGAACCAGCAGTTTCCTAGCATTAAAAGGCAAGAGGGGCAAGATCCTTCTAATCATTATAAGAATGCAGAAACAAGAGCCAGCAACCCTGGACGCCTGAGTCTTAAAACTCAGGTTGTGACCCAACCAAACTCCAAGGCTTTTTACTTGGTCTTTGGGGGCAGGAATATCTCCCATGCATTTGGACCAGAGGGTACCGATCTCCAGGCTGGTAGTCTTTCCCAAAAACATCAATTCAGTTTTAGGCGCATTCAGCTTAAGGAAGGAGGAGTCCATCGATGCCGAGGCTTTTTCCAAACAATTAGCCAAGATGGACTTATTATTGTCTAGCAGATTAAGGGACACAATGAGCTGAGTATCATCAGCGTACGTGACGATCTTAACCTCGAACGGCTCAACAATCTCGGCCAGTGGACGCATATAGACATTAAAAAGTGTGGGGCTAAGAGAGGAGCCCTGCAGCACCCCACACTGCAATGGCATCCAGTTGGAGGCGGCATTGTTCTCAAATACCAAGAAGGAGCGATCCGAGAGGAAGGACACAAGCCATTTATATAAAATACCAGTCACCCCAGTCTCTCTAAGTGTCACCAGCAGCAGTTGGTGATTTACCGTGTCGAAGGCCGCGCTGATATCAAGTAAAATAATCGCAGCTGAGCCTACGGCATCCAAAACTTTCCTGGACTCTTCAACAACCACTAGCAATGCAGTTTCAGTACCCTGCTGGGGCCTAAAGCCATTTTGAGAGGAATGTAGGCATTGATTTTCTTCCAAAAAAGCAGAAAGAGCAGAAATAACATGTCTTTCGCATATTTTGGCAATCCCAGAAAGTAACAAAATAGTCGATAATTTGCAAGCACCCTGGGATCCAAGGTGAGCTTCTTCAAAAGGGCTTTAATCTTAGCCTGTTTCCAAAGGGAGGGGACGATCCCAGAGGAAAAGGAGCTATTAACTAGCTCCAGAATAACAGCTGCGACAGAGTCAAATACCTGGTTAAGGATGCGGGGGGCTGCCGCATAAATAGGGGAGCCAGATTTAAGGCACTCCAATTGTAATTTTTAAATTTCCAGGTCCATGGGTGGGATGGAGTCAATAGAAGGGTTTGAAAAAAGGGATTGATCTCTGATCAGAGGGGGATTAACCCCACCTCCTAAAACAGATAGGGGGGGGAGGCCAGATAAATATCTTGAATCTTCTCATGGAAGAAGAGAGCCAATTCATTGCAAAGACATTCAGCATTTTCAGGAGGTAAGGGGGCTCAGGAGGTTGCGTGAGAGATTTGGTCATTTGAAAAATTTCACGGGGAGAGTTAGCCACTGATAGAATTTTATTTGCAAAGTAGTCAGATTGAGCAGATCTAATCTCTGGCTTGTAGGCCTTGACAGCGTATCTGTATTTAATTTTCTCAGAGGTTGAAAAGTCCTTTCTCCCGATTCTTTCATGGTGCTTACAAAGCTGTTTCATCTCTCTAAGTTTAGGGGAGTACCAGGCAGCACCATGATCGTTTTTCTACTAGAGGACCAATTTTTAGGAATTTGGCTGTCTAAAGACGTCTCAAGCCATTGATTGATTTTGATATTATCTGACTCAGGGTCATTGCTAAGCACAGGTCTCCCACTATCGAGAGTGGATGCCCATGCGTCAATAGAGAGTTTAGCCCAGTATCGGTTCCAGGATTTTCCCCTTTTCCTTGGCTGTCCACCCTCCTGTGGAGTCCAAGCAAAAGGGACCATGAAGTGGTCTGACCAGGGAAGTGAAATCGGTTTATCCACTTTGAGAGAGTTGATATTACAAAAAAGTGGGTCCAAAAGATTACCTTTTTGATGAGTGGATCCGGACACTTTTTGCTTCAGGGCCAGTGCATCCAAAAGGTCAGTTAGCACCTCAGATTCAGGATCGAGAACCTGATCAAAATGAATATTTAAGTCCACCAAGACTGAAAATATAGAGCTGGAGTTCACTGATTTGGCTATAATGTCTGGGAGTTCCTTACTAAAACTGACACTGGGGCCGGGTGGCCGGTAGATGAGAGTACCCGAGAAGGTATGCATGCTCCCATTGTAAAATGCGAGGTGCAGTTCCTCCCTGCACCCCGTGGCAGGCACCTCAAGGTGCCTGCCACATGGTGCAGGGATCAACAGGAGCGGATCATAGGTGCCCCCTCGACCTCCAACCAAAGATCGCGCACCAAAGAGGGCCCTGCTGCGGGCCACCAAAGTTGAGTTCCGACAGACTTTCTGTGTAGGAAAGGCTGGCACTGCAACGCTGTGTCAACCCGGAATCATAATCCCTCGCGCGGAATGAGCCGCCCTTGAGATTTCTTGCTGATTTCCAACTGGCGGACGTGCCCTCCGAGCCCGTCAGAAGCCAGTTGGAAAGCCTGTTCGTATTCCTTTCTGACCAACTACATCATGATGGGTTGGTCGGAAAAGAAGCCGACCGGCATATTACGATGCGGTTGGAACGGCTCCGACCGACAGATGGAGCCGTTTCCAATCGCATCGTATTTAGGCCCTTTGTCTCTAGCCAGTATTTGGACATATTATCGGATCGTTCAGTTCAAACTGCAGAAATATTGAGTTTTTTAATATTATTTAGGTAAGTTATATCATTTACAAGAATATCGTAGTTTTTATTATCGTTTGCAAGAATATTGTTTTTATAATTGTTATGTGTTTTAGTTCATATTTCAATTGTATATGTTATTATATATGCTATATATTGATTGCTGGAGCACAGGGTGGGAAGTTAATTAAAGTATAATTAATTAATAATTTGTTTTTAATTAATATTACTTATTTAATTGATTAATTATGTAAATTGTCCAATTATAATATTGTAAGTGATATTTTAGGTGCAGGTTGTTCATAGGGATACAGGGTGGGAAGTCAATTAAGTACTACTTGATTAATTATGTATTTATTATTAATTAGTACATTGATATTTATTCATGTAAATTGGGTAATATATTTTTTAATTATATTTTGGGTGGTGTGTTTTGGGTCTGTAGGGATAAAGGGTGGGAAGTGAAATAATAATTGATTAATTATGAATTATTATATAATATTAATTATTTAATTGCTAATTAATTTGTTTACTTGATGCGTGTTGTTGGGGTTGTAGGGGGATAGAGTGGGAAGTTAATTAGGTAATCAAAGATCAATTAATTTTGCATTTTTTATTACAAATGTAATGTATTCATATAATTATGTAAATTGTTTAATAATTCTATTTTAAGTTTCTATGTTTTATGGGGAATTGGGTAGGAAGTTAATTATAAGTAATTAACAAATAAATACTTATTTATTAATAATTATTGAATTATACTTCCTTGTGATATTATCTTATTGATCTGAATGCTTATCTTCCTTTGTTCCTAAGTCATGAATATTGGTGTGATCATAAACATCTACTCCCAATTTTTTTTAATGTCCTGGGACATATATTCAATGCTTTTTACAATTTATATAGTTTTTTCCGAGTTTAAATCCTCAGTCATTAGAATGTTTTTCTTGTGTAAGTTTACTAGATATCTTTTGGATAATTTGATCTCATCATTTCTAAAAAATATCCCATAATCACAAATTGCAAGTAGCGACCTCAGCACTGCTACGAAATCATTTATGAATTCTCCTACCAAATGGCCCCTTTCAAGTGAGCTATGCCTTTCTAAAACTTAATTATTTTTTATTCCCTACTTCATAATTTATCTCCTTAATGCTTCTACCTACACTTTTATTTCATAGCATCATACGAGTATCTTACTTCTCGTTACCTAAAGGTGAAGGAAGATGTTTCGGTTTCTCCCTGTCTTCAGCACCAAATCAATGTTTAAGAATAGCTAACCAACTTGTCCTTGTAAATATGACCCCTAGAGATACACTGTTTTACATTTGGAAAGTTCCCTGATGTGAGCTTCACCTTGACAATTCACCCATATGAAATTGTCCAATTAACTTGTTAAATATTTTTCCTCTAATTACAGTGGCATCCGGTTCCTTTTTGTGTGTGTTAACATTAACACTTTCACTCTGGCATGGTCTTTCCTTTAAATACAAGCTTTTCAAGGTGTTATTTTGTTGTGTAATGATGTTAACATTCCAACATCAGTGGTTATGCCTCTTGATGTCTCCTTGTTGCTTTTTCTTGGGTACACACACTTGAGTTATAGGTCCCAGTAGCACTCATTCAACTGCTCCTTCCTCCGGTCCCTTGAGCTGCCCCATGCCCCATACACAAAATATCCCAACAGTACTTCGCAATGGGGCTCTTCAGTACCCGCCAGATGAGAGAATCTATTCCTTGCTGATCACCTCTTGGTTCTTGCCCTTATAGAAAACACTGGTTGCAGGTCTGTTTTTTGCCTAGTTAATAATTCTGTTTTGCCTCTTGTCACCAGTATCAATCAATCAATCAAGGCATTTGTAGAGCGCACTACTTACCCGGAGGGTCTCAAGGCGCTTGGGGGGGGGGGGGGGGTGCTGCTACTGCTCGAACAGCCAGGTCTTGAGCTTCTTCCTGAAGGAGAGGTGGTCTTGGGTCAGGCGCAGGTCGGTCGGGAGGGAGTTCCAGGTCTTGGCGGCCAGGTAGGAGAAGGACCTTCCTCCTGTTGTCATTCTTCGGATGCGAGGGACGGCGGCGAGGGCGTGACTGGCTGATCGGAGATGGCGCTTGGGAGCGTAGAAGTTGATGCGATTGTTGAGGTAGCTCGGGCCTTGATCGTGTAGGGCTTTGTGTGCGTGGGTGAGGAGACGGAAGGTGATTTTTCTTTTGTTGATGGGGAGCCAATGCAGGTTTCTCAGATGTCCGGAGATGTGGCTGTGTCGTGGGATGTCGAGGATGAGTCTGGCTGAGGTGTTCTGGATCCGCTGGAGTCTCTTCTGGAGCTTGGCGGTGGTTCCGGCGTAGAGGGCGTTGCCGTAGTCCAGTCGGCTGCTGACGAGGGCCTGGGTGACCGTCTTCCTGGTTTCGGTGGGGATCCAACGGAAGATCTTCCGTAGCATGCGCAGGATGTTGAAGCACGACGAGGAGACGGCGTTGATTTGTCTGGTCATGGAGAGGGAGGAGTCCAGGATGAAGCCCAGGTTGCGTGCGTGGTCTGTCGGTTTGGGTGCGGGGCCCAGGGCGGGGGGCCACCAGGAGTCGTCCCAGGCGGAGGGCGAGGAGCCCAGGATGAGGACCTCCGTCTTGTCTGAGTTCAGTTTCAGGCGGCTGGTCGTCATCCACTCGGCTACGTTTTTCATCCCTTCGTGAAGGTCGGCTCTGGCGGCGGCGGGGTCGTTGGTCAGGGAGAGGATCAGCTGGGTGTCGTCAGCGTAGGAGATGATGTTGAGGTTGTGTTGGCGAGCGATGGCCGCGAGGGGGCTCATGTAGACGTTGAAGAGGGTGGGGCTCAGCGAGGATCCTTGAGGGACGCCGCAGATGACTTTGGTGGCTTCTGACTTGTACGGTGGTAGACGGAGTCTCTGTGTTCTTCCGTCGAGGAAGGAGATGATCCATTCCAGTGCCTTCTCCTGGATTCCGACGTTGCTGAGGCGCTGCACTAGGGTGCGGTGGCAGACAGTGTCGAAAGAAGTTCTCCCTTCGTCCTGGAACCATCTGGACACTACAGGTACATAAAAGGAACTATTTATTCAATAGCAAGGATCATGACCATTCTTCTAACTGACCAGCCTGCGACTGCTATCTAGTTCCAGATCAAAGATTTCAATCTACTAGTCCGGAACAGTGCTGTTACATTGAGGAGATTTCATCTTGACTCGAACTATAGAACGCAAATTTTTTTTTAACCATGTAACTCTTTTTAGAAATCCCTGTGCAAAGGTGGAATCAGCCACTTACAACCATAACCAAGGAAGCCATGATTCAAACATTGAATAAATCGGCCTTTAACTAGAATAGTGAAGCTAGCCAATATAATTCCTTTTACACTACAAGACCGAAAAAGAAATTGGGGGTCATTAGGATGGCGGGCAGACTTTGCCCGCCCACCATCCTCACGGGGATTGGGACCGCCCGCCATAAGGGCGGGGGTCCCGTGGGGGTATTAGGATGCGCCCGCCACTTTGGCGGGCGCATCCTGCATGTTTAGCATTGTGGCGGGCGGTGCTCTCAGCACCGCCCGCCACAATGCTAAAAATGCACTTATGCATTTGCATAAACAAAGCAGCAGGCACCGCGCGATGCCTGCCGCTTTGTTTATGCAATTGCAGGGGGGTGCCACAGATGCCCCCCGTGTGCACCCCCCACCTCTCCTTTACTCTGGGGGCCCGCAGGGGGGCCCCAAAGTGAAGACCGCATGACTTTCCGTGGCGGCATGGAAAGGCATCTGTTTTGGCCCATGTTAATATGGCTGGCGGTGTCTAATAGACACCGCCACCATATTAAACCTTTTAAGCCCCGGCTGCAAGGCGACCGGGGCGGAAAAGCAGCAGACAGTCTTTCTGTCCGCCGTGGTCCCCCCGCCATAGTAATATGGCCGGGGGAAATGGGTGGCAGGCGGGTATGGATGTCTGGCGGATCGCCACCGCCCGCATGGCGGTGGCGATCCGCAAGACATCCTAATGGGGCCCTTAGAGTCTTGGCTCAGTAACCCCCACACCCTTCAGCACATTGTAACAAAAACATGACTTTGTATTCCCAAAGTACTTGTCTATGACGTACAGTATCATAATATTGTGTACTTAATATCAGGCTACAAAAATATCGACAATGTAAGGGTTTGTGTGTGTGTGCGTGTGTGTGGGTGTGTGTGTGTGTGTGTATGCGTGCATGTGTGTGTGTTTCTCCAAGGTACGTAGATGGGGAGTTAAAAGTAGTAAACCTATACTGACTTATATATACTTATCTCCAGGATATTTAGCTCGACAATATCTTGGCCACAATATTGATAGTACAATATTCTTGTAGTTCATATTCTGACATACAAGCGTCTAGGAGCTTGAGATAAAGGGATGGGATGCTGGCTGAGATTTGCCAGCCAGTGATGTTTGAAGTGCAGGGTATTCGGTAAATGAGAGAGAAAGCGATCCCTTGAACAGATTTATAACTTCTAATGCAATACATTATTTGAAAATGTTTCAAATTGATGAAGGACTGATTGGAGGATGGGGGACATATACAGAGAATCCACAGACACTGCAGGATTGCATTGATTGCACTAGCGTCGAGTGATTTGTGCTGGTGAGATACACTTTTATACCATCATGTGTATCAGCAAATGGTGGGAAAACGATATATACATCGATTGGGGAGAACTGTATTTATTGCACTATTCAGTGCAAGGATATGTCGGTTTTTGGAAACAGTTGTTGGTGCAATGATGTTGGAACATTTGAAATCGAAAATGGAAAAAAGACGAATCCTAAGACGCATTTCTTTAGAAATTGAGTTGGCATCTACCTTTCATATTTCGTATTCTAAATTCAATATCAATAGGATCATGAGGTTGCCAGAGTGCAAACTTCTTAAGAGAATAATATTATTCACAAAATGGGTGACGAAAAGGGGCGAGTGCATGTATTCATTATGGAATGCATAACGTGTTTGTTTTCCAGAGATGTAAAACATATGTCATGTGGCCTGTTATAACTTGCTCTTTCGCCTTCAAGGCTGACATATGATATTGTTTGGAATATTAAGTACCAAATGCAAAGATTGCCAGTTGTAGGCTAGATGCGTTTGAATGTTTTCTCTTGTTTTAACTATGACCAGATGTCATGTGCCTATGGACTTTTTTTCTTGCGCTAACTATGTTCATCAATCATCTATCAGAAGCTGACATCAGTACAATGGAGGTCATTGGTCAACACAAGCTGTAATCGACTACATGTTTGACATTTTTAAATTCTAGTTCCGGTGCCATTTTTGACCCAGACCACCTTCTAAAACCCGTACGTGCTTAGCAAGGCGACACCAGGGCGGTGCCCCCCCTAATCAAATGATACTGTGCCACCATCCTGCCAATTAAAGAATGGTAAGAATTATTCTCCTTGCTGTGGGGTACCCTACTGTGTGCTACTGATTTTATCCTAGATGCTGCATGGGCAATGCACCCTCTATGGCCTTTTTAAAATGTCCTGATCCCTTTGAATGCTAATATGTGTTTACATACTGACAGAGCATGAGTGCTCTTGTACTCTTTTAAAAGTTAATTAAAAGTTCATTACTGTCGTTTTTGCTGCGTTGGTCGTTTTTCTTCCAGCATTCCTTTGTTCTACTGGGATGCTCTTTGGAATAGAATTTATGTTGTTCCAAATACAAGATCAACACAGTCCTTTTCTTGTGCCAACAGAAGATTTTAAGTAAAAGAAAGAAGAAAAGCCAGATGGAGAAAGGGGCATGTTTTAAATAAAACAAACGAAGCAGAGAAAAAGAAAAGTAGAAAGTGAAGGCAAGTCAAAAAAAGGGGAAAATGACACAAGCAAAATACATTAAAGGCATCATTAATGAGGAATTGGCCTAGGGTAGCCCCGTAGATCTTCTTGCTGCGCTGCCCTACCCCAATGTGAAAGGGCAGGAATGCACTCTATTTATGAAATATGGTGAATTCCTGTCTTTTCTCTCTGTGCTGGCGCAAACTTTGCTGCCTATGACCAATGTAGGCACCCTTGCACCATGGTGCAAGAGGTGCCTCCGTTGCAGGCAGGACTTTTTTGTGCAGGGAGGGGCACCTTCCTGCAAAAAAAAATCCTGACAGGTGTCATACTCTTTTTACATGGAAAGAGAACAAAACAAGAAGAAAAACAAATATTTCTCCTTGTTACGCCTGCTTTCGGGATGTGTAAGGTTTTGATGCTTCCCCAAGTTTAGGTAATTAAGTAATGCTGGGGCAGCATTAAATTCTATGGGTGTTGCGTGGGAAAAACCACCGGAACGCCCATGGCACACCTCCTTGACGCAGAGTATGTATGGAAAGGCAGGAACTTGCACTGCTTTGTCTCACTCCATAACTATGATGCCATGCAAAGCCATGCAGAGTGGCTTGGCGTCGCCTCATAGATATGATTGAGAGGCTTACGCCACTGGAGCATCAAAAACCCTCCGGTGGTGAAAGCCTCTCATAAAAAAGCCCCTAAGAGAGAGAAAAATAAAAGTTATGAAAGAAATGGCAGGAAAAATAAAACAAGGAGCAGAAAAATCGAATGAAACTAAGTAGGGGTGGTTTTGAAGTATCTATGAAAAAATACAAAATGTTTACTTATTGACATGCTTTTAACTTCTGCATCAGAGTTAATAAGAGACATTTAATTGTGGAAGTGCTACTTTAACCTCCCTGAATTTAGTTAATAGGTATGTAAAATGACTAGATGTTTTTGCAATACTTTACACATTGTTATCAAACATACACCCCGGCTACTTTGCTAGTTTTTAGTGTGGGATACAGGAGAGTCGGAATCCTTGAATCCACGTATCCCCACAAGATAAACTATAGGGTCCTTTAGTATAGCAGGTGGATCGCCACCGCCTGTATGGCGGTGGCCATCAGCCTCCCATTTCCCACTACCCGCCTACCATTTCCCTCCTGCCATATTATGATGGCGGGGGGACCCCGGCGGACGGAAAGACCGTCCGCCGCTTTTCCGCCCGGGCAGAAAAGGGGCATAATATGGTGGCGGTGTCTGCAAGACACCGCCATCCATATTATTATGTAGGCGGAGATGTGCCTTTCCATGGTGGTGTTGCCCTCATGGAAAGGCATGCGGTGTCCCGTTACGGGTCCCCAGGGTGTTGGGGGGTGGGAGGTGCACATGGGGCACATATGGCACCCCGGCATTTGCATGCACAACGTGGCAGGCACCACGCGGTGACTGCCACGCTGTGCATGCAAATGCACAACATGCCTTTTTTACATTGCTGCGGGTGATGTGGAAAGCACCGCCCGCCGAAATGTAAAAAATGCTGGATGCGCCCGCCTGTGTGCCGGGCGCATCCTAATCTGCATCATGGGACCGCTGCACATATGGCAGGCAGTCCCTTTTGCAGTTACGGTGGCGAGCACACTTTGTCTGCCCACCATCGTAATAGACCCCTATGATTGCAAGTTTTGTCCCTGGAATGGGGAATAGCCACACAGACCCGGAGATACCAGGTTCTTTTGCATGCTCTTTTCTCTTATTTCAGGAAACAAATCTTTGACTTTTTCTGATTGCTCTTAGCAGTGTCAGTAAAAGTGTCAGTGGGAGGGCTGGTGACAATTTTTGGGGCAAGTTGGGGGAGCAGTGTTTCAGGTGAGGCTATCTGCAGAGTTGACCTGTGGTCAGACTGCAATTCTGTGGCAGCCCCTGTCCCTCCAGCTTCTAAAAGGGTCCAGTTTCCCCGGACCCAGAATTATCAGACTCGATAATTCTGAGCTCAGAGACACTCGAAATTGTGGGTAGTGGAATTCCACTGAGAGTCATCGCTCCAAGTAAAGTTCTGTCACTTGTAACCAGGGCCACATACATCATCAACCATTTGCATCTATCCTTCCAAATGATGCTTCCCCTGGATTCAAACCACAGCAATGAAGGTTTGAGATAGTATGAGAAAGTTGAAACATTTATTGCTGCGTTAAATAAGTGCTATGAGGATTACAAGGTCTTCCACTGTTCCTGGCTATTACTAGTACATAATTACACTGTAGGCTACATATGGTAAAGTTTATGTTGCACGATCAGGCTTGACTTCATGAGTCTAGGGCAATGCTTGGACAACTGGTCAATTGTTGTAACAAGTGTTGCCTCTGTGTCTAGAACCTGAGGAGCAGACTATACTGTGAGCACACTGAGTGCCATTTTAACGTTTTACTCTCAGGGAGCTGCTGCTGTTTCTGGCAAAGGTATCGGTCTTCGGTTGTAAGGAAGCCTTCCTCAACCATACCATTTTAAAATCTGCACATCCGAAGGTTTTTGTTGATGGGTGCTTGACCTACCTCACTCAAATTGACTAATCAGGAGATTGCACTGAGCCAAACGTCAGACTCCGAATCGCACAGACGGATTGAGACGTCCCTGCTGCTGCTAAAGTGATCGCCACGGCGGCACCGCCCCACACGATCTTCCCACCGTTGAAGATTGCAAATAAAGAAACTAGAAATTCTTTTTCCATTCATGCCCTTGGAGTTTGTCAGCTGACATTCTCTGCCCTAAAGTTGAAGAACTGTCGGATGATACACCTACCTTTATTAAGGCTGTCATGCCTTCTTGCAGTCCTGATGAAGACCCGCCCTAGATGCACATAAATAACAACCAAGAGAGAATGCTAGTACTGCTTGTTATTCAACAACTATTTTTACCCTAAAAATGATGTGTGGACATACCATCAACCATTTTCAAGCTCATTAGTAGCTTTTATTAATTTGTCAAAAAGTTTTTTCAGAAAGTTTTCAATTAGACATTACACAAACATCTAGTACATCTTTTAGTTAACTACCAAACACTTGCTCTTGAACAATTGATTTTGAAATAATCTTGCTTTGTTGTATTCTAGTAAATGAAATGTTTAACAGATGTTTAGTAAATGAAATGTTTAACAGCAATATGTAAAAATTGTATAGGATAAAAAAAAAGGATCCGTGATTTAATGCAATGTTGTTTGGGATGAGAAGAATGAGTATGAATGGGTAGCCTATGATTTTCTTTAAGAATGTTTGAAGTGAATGTGGGATGGCGAGTGAATTGTGGTTTGTTGAATGAGATTGTAATATATATTGTTGTGTAATGTTTAGATAAAAGATGTACTAGATGTTTGTGTAATGTCTAATTGAAAACTCTGAAAAAACGTTTTGACAAATGAATAAAAGCTACTAATGAGCTTGAAAATGGTTGATGGTATGTCCACACATTTTTAGGGTAAAACAGTTGTTGAATAACAAGCAGTACTGGCATTCTCTCTTGGTTGTTATTTATAAGTGCTCAGCCTTACTGCTTATGAGCCATACCCTTTGTTGTTATATAGCTAGATGCACATAAATAAGTGCATTCCGTCTAGGGTCGAAACGTCGACGTTCTGTGTATGTATCCATCCACACAGAGTCTCAACGAACTAAAGAAATAATTTATCCGTCTGAGACTATTGTAATTTACAGTGGATACTGATGATGAAATGTTTCGTCTATATGTATGATTATTTTTGGTACTTGTTTAATCATTTTGAACACTCAGTCACCAGTCACGACTCACTCACCCAATGTATATCCAGTCCATGTGTGGTTTGTTTTGGACAGCTTCTTAAATGCATTTTGAATTAATCCGCTAAAAGGTTAATACTAAAGATTTACCTTTATCTTCCATTGTGGTCAGTGTTTGCTTTCTGATATATCCTTCACTGGATATATTGTTCCATTCATGTATTCAATACGTCTTTAATTTAAGTGTGATCCCCAACAGAACCATTGTTGTTGTTTACTGAACATAATATTTGGCAGATTTTTTGCATCGTCATCCCAAAACAAGGTAACTCTTGCAAATCTCCCTCACCCAGGAAAATATGACTGCCAAGAATTAACCCCCACTTTTGTTCCTTTGGGTCTCCTGAACATGGCATACAATACATGGATGAGTTTTCTATGTGTTCTGGTTGCCCACAGGTGATAAAAAGGATGCAGTGCATTTGGAAAACTTGGAAAGTAACTCAAAGCAAACTTCCGGATTAGGCTACCTATCTTTCGGTACTAGGTATCAAGACTGAACTGTATGGAAACATTCAACAACCATATATTTTTTTATCTATGCATCATCAGATTTATATAATTGGAAGCCAGACTGTCCTTGCCCTGATTGGCTGGCTAGGACAACGTACTGACCAAAACCTTTGAAAGACTTTCCTCATTTTCCCCCAAAATATGGTAGTTTGCTTCTGTATTCCTTACACAGGAACATATCCCTTCCTAGTGTTACCCCAAATCTGTGTTCTCCTATATATTGTGTAGGGTTATAAGACATGAGTGGGTTTTTCATGAGCTTAAACATGAATCCACATACTGGAAACCGGGGAATGTTTGTGGTGGGGGAGATTCCATGAGGGGTGCTTGCAGTGTTTGGGCCCGGGGTGAGACAGCACCCTGGGAAGTCTTCTAACTCCATTTCTTTCCACAGTGACAAGGCTCAATACCCAGAACACCCTGCAAAAAAATCACAATTTGTTCCATTTGCTGTGACAGAAAACTCCAGAACATCAGGCAAATGGCAAATGATCATCTAACGTTCTCACACTTGATAAACACAGTACCCACATGTGGGACTGGGACTATTCCACAGGGCAGAAGCAGGCCGCATTTGTGACCCTGTGAACATTGTGTTGACATGGTCCCATAGTTTACCTGTTTCTGTCTATTAAATTACACCGACCACACATGTGAAGTACTGTGTTTTTGGTAGAAGTGTGTTGGCACTAGCAGGTGACTGTTTTATGTTCTCAACACATTCTGGAGCCAGTGGAGGCTCCTCCGCTAAGACGGAGGAGCATTGCCCCACTGCTCCTTGAGCAGTGCAAAAGAAAAATAAAATGATAATAACAAGAAGTTATTATCATTGTATTTTTTTTGTTCCAGCCAGGTTGGGCGAGGCGGGGCTGGCTTGCTGCAGAGGGAGCAGGAGTGGTTTGCACTCCCTCCCTACGTGCGCATGATGGCTTGACCCGCCCTCTAGGGCTGGCCAAACCGTCATGCACACTTGGCAAGTTCTCCATTGGGCTGTGTGGAGAACATGCCCAGCCTTCACAGGCACTGCCTGAGAGGCCAAACAGGCCGTTCAGACCAATCACATTGCTGCTCAGGCAGCGTTGTGATTGGCTTGGAGATTCCAGAAGCCCGGGTGCCTCTGGTACTGCCAGCAGATGAAGGAGAGGAGTGCGGTGGTAGGTGAGGCATGTGACTGCAGCTGCGGCAAAGGTATGTTTATTTATTTATTTTTTTCAACAATCCAGCCCCTACCCTACCACCCCATTCAGAGGCAGCCGGCACTAATGCAGTCATAAAAATGTGACAACTTTCTGTTTCTAACCAATGTTTGGCCTGTGCAGGAAATTCTGGGTAAGAAAAAATGACGGCATTGAGAAATGTCTGATGATCCCAGTCCCACACATGTGTTCCTTTATCCCAGCAAGTTGCAAGGCATTGCTTAGGTTCTTTCTAAGGCTAAGAAAAATCAAACTGCATCTAGGCTCCTTGTTGAGGTGCAGAAGTGTGTGTGCACTCCTGCAAGGCTTGTACAAGGATAGTTAGATGCAGTTTCTTCCCACTTTTTAGCTGGCTAGCTAACAACACTTCTATGTGCAGCTGTATAAGGCTGTCAGTCAGTGAGTTGAGTGTGGAGCAGCAAATAGGAGCAGAGTGGCTGCCAAATGTTCTTAGGTCGAGAAGCCAGGGGCAGCAGCATTGCATGAATATCACTATATCACTAGTAGGGTCACAGTACATGAGATCCCTCATCCAGGCCTTCACTGTCAGCAATGCAGGCTCACCCCAATGCAAGGAGATCTGCCACTTGGCTAGTAGCAGGGAAATAGCAGTAAAACCCCGAATCCCCAGCCCCTGTAGGCTGGACAAATCCCAACAGCGCGAGCAGTGGGGAAGGGGTCAGTTCTGCTTCCACCATTAATGCCAGGTGTCTAAAGACCGTCTCCCAGAATGCAAGGACAGGGGGCAGTACCATGCCAGATGTATGAAATCTGCATGCTCAGCCGCACACTTCTGGCAATTGTCTGGCCTAGTTGGATCCATGTTTGCACCTAGTGTGGGGGTAACGTAAACTCCATACATATATTTAAAGTGGTGTAGTTTGTGCTTATAGTTGCTGGAAATATAGTGGGTCTGCTTACAACAATATGACCATATCTTGTCTGTCAGAGGGTGTACAAAACCCCCTACCAGGCAACCCGCTCTCTTCCACCCACCTCCGGGCGGAGTGTCTGGGATAGGCGATACAGTCTGGAGACCAGGTGTGTGCTGTCTGGTGATATCATTATTGTAGACAGAGGAGAAAAGTCAGTGGTTCCACTACTGAGGGGTGTTACGCAGTGACCAGTGAGGTACGTGTCCTGTGTATTAAAAACTTGTCTAAGATGGATATGTCTCTGTCCTCTACTATATATGCCACCAAGGGCACCGGGCCTAATTGGAATATTTCTCCCACGGCTCGAAGGTGGCATCGAGTGAGCGCATATTGCACCAGAGTTTCAGTTGTCGGGGGTAGCCATGGGTTATCGAGTATTGGTAGGTGCGAGGAGTACAGTTGGTCAACCCCAAGATATCTACTAAGCCTTTCCCAGGTCCAGCATGTGGTTTGTAATGTATGGATGTGTATCCTCGCTGGGCCACATTGGAAGATGGTGGAAAGGGGGGGGCGAGCCTGTGAGTGCTAGGCTTCAAATACTGAAGCCGTGCATCTGGATGGTACCAGAAATAGGCATAATGTGTCAGTGCTACTAGATAATATAAGTACAGATCAGGCAATCCAAAACCGCCTCTCTCAAAGGGCATAGTGAGCATTTGCCACCCCACCTGGGCCTGTCCCCCGGCCCAGACCAGCTTTGTCAACATACTCCGCAGAGAAGTGGAAATGTAGTTGTGAGTGGTATGGGAATATATTTAAAAACAGGCAGAGAAAGCCAGGCAAAACAACCCTTTTAGTAATGGCTATCCCACCAGCAATAGGCAGTGGGAGAGTTACCCAGCTATCAATTTGCATTGATAAGCGATCTATGGCAGGGCCATAATTGAGGCGGATGATTCCTGAAGCTGTATGGTGTAATAAAATATCTAAATTTCTAGGAGGGTCATTACAACATTGCAAGGGGAAGTCTAACGTGAAAGATTCTGTACCATCCATTAAGTAAAAGATCTCAGACTTGGCCCAGTTAATGACTATCCTGGAAAAGCCACCACAGCGAATCACTTCACAACTTAGTGGGGCAAGATTTGTAGCTGGGTTGTGCACAAATAAAATAATGTCATCTGCATATAGCGAGGCCAAAAAGGACCACTGGTGAAATCGAAGTCCCAGTTGGAGATGTCGCTCTCGGAAGTGTCTCTCCAGCGGGTCCATCACTTTTATGAAAAGAAGGGGCGATAGTGGACAACCCTGCCTGGTGCCTCGCGATAAGGGGAACTGAACTGTGATTTCTCCGTTAACACGGAGCCGTGCCACGGGATTAGCATAGAGAAGGCAGACAGGGGCACAAAAATTACGAGAGAAGCCCAGTGTGCATAAAGAAAAGACCGTTCCAAGGAGTCAAATCCCTTTTCGGCATCTAACAAAACCGCTGCTGCAGGTAGGCTAGGCTCTATTTGGTTAATGACTGCGAATATTCTGCGCAAGTTGACCGATGTCGATCGGTTTGGGACATAGCCCGTCTGGAGGGGGAGATGATCTGGTCAACCACCAGTGATAGTTGCGTCATGAGTATTTGAGCTAATATCTTATAATCGTGGTGCAAAAAGAATAGGGGCCCATAGGAGGCGCATCTATGTGGTGGCTTGCCTGGTTTTAGCAGCAGTGTCACTATAGCTTCACATATGGTGGGAGGAAACACTCCCAATTCAAATGCCTCCGCGTACACCTCCAGGTGGGTTGGGATTAGTATAGTCTTATACGTTTGGTAAAATACGCCTGTAAGTCTAGCTGCGCCAGGGGCACGTGTTTCATCCACGTTGTCTATGGCCTGTTGTATCTCATCTGCACCAATGGACGAGGCGGAGAATTGTTGCTTGCCCCCCTCAATCCACACCATTGTACTTCTGCTAAATAATCGGAAAGGGTAATGTCAAGTGGTGGGGAGCGTGTAGTGTATAGGTAAGTGTAGTAGGACAAAAAGGTAGAAAGAATATCTGATCCTCGAGTGACCTAAGTGCCATCGTCCATTTGCAATATTGTTATATTTGTGGCCTGCTGCCGAGGGTTGAGTAGTCTGGCCAAGGTCCGTCCCGGCCTCTAAGCCTCCCCATATACCGGAGCATGTGCATATTTCCCCAGGTAGGCAGCTTCACGAAGAGCGAGCTCCTGGAATTCCTCCAGGAGTTTTGCCCACAGATGCATTGGAGGGGGTAAGCCCTTCGAGAATGCCCGGGCGTCGAAATCACGTAGCGCCTCCTCGGTGTCATTTAAGTCTCGCCAAATATTTTGCAGGACTCCTGCCTGTTTAGTTGTGCATATGCCCCGAATGTATACTTTGAAGGCCTCCCAGAGTGTGCCATGTCGCAGCACCAATCCTGAATTGATTTGAAAATATTCAATGATCGCCTCTTGCACCTCACTGGTGAAGATGGTGTCAAGGAGAGCCTCAGCCTGTATGGATGCGCTATACTGGGCAAGGTCGTTGATCTCAGCACCGGAGAATGGTCAGGCAGGGTGCGGGGTAAATATTCTATCGATTGCATGTTAACGAAGGCAACGTCCTGTGTGGTGCTGAGTAAACAGAGTAGCTTGTGTTACTAAGGTACTGATGCAGTCAGGCATCAGCCAGCAAATGTGTCTGTAGCAAATCCTCCAGCTCTTTTGCGGAATGTGGTTGGTGACATGGCCTGAGCCGATGGTGTCATATGTGGGTTGTAGGGTGAGATTGAAATCCCCTCATAGTATGATGGCGTCAACACGGATACCACAGATGCCTGCAGAAATGGCAGTGAAAAAACCTGTTGCATCAATGTTAGTAGTATAGATTTTAATTATAAGGAGCTGTTTATGCTCCCAAACTCCCCCCACACCAACAGATATCTCCCTTCAGGGTCCTCCATCGCCGTGTCAACTGTGAAAGGCACATGTTTATGTATCAGGATGCAGACCCCTCGAGAGCAGGTGCTGTAACTGGCAAAAAATCTATTGGTGCCCCATATAGCCGCAAAGCGTGTGTCAGCGCACGGGGTGTAGTGAGTCTCCTGCAGTAGTGCTATCTGTATTTTGTGCCTGGATAAATAGGCCAAGACTTGTCTACCCTTGCGGGGATTAGACAGCCCCCTCACACTCCACGTGATGCTGCGCAACCCCAGGGGCTCCACCACCCACCCGATCTGTCTAGCTTGGGCATAGTGGCACATGTATAGTACCATCAATGTGTGTAATGCCAAAAAGCCAGCTAGTGCGTGTTGTGTCAACATTCTTAACATCAAGAACCCATAAGACATTAACCAACAAAAACTTCCCTCTCACCACCCCTCACCCACATCGGATAGTCACCCAACCTGTAACGGGGGAATGCCAGTATCCCATTAACCACAAATTGGAGATCTCCCAGGGTGTAGGCCATGCCCTTTGCAGGCTGCTACGTTTAACATTAATAATAAGAAGAGAAAGATAAAAAGGGAAATGTCACAACAAACAAAGGATATTCCATTCCATTCCGTTGCAAGATGGCCATGAGCATAAACATGGTGAGGACTTTGCATTGAGTTTAACAGTTCACTGTGTAGACCTTAATCATACTGCGGAAAAGTGGAACATTATTTCCCAGGGGGCTCGACCCCACTTGGCTTATGGTGTTTCCAGAAGTCAGCTGCCCCACCGCAGATTTGTCGAAAATATGTGTTTTACCATCAACTTGTTCTCAAAGGCACGCCGGGTACAGCATGGCATAGAAGATGCCAGCCCCTCTCAGAGTTTGTTTGATGTCTTGGAATTTGTGCCGGGCCTCCTGGATTATCAGTGTGAAGTCCGGATAAAACAACAGCTCCATTTCCTGGAACCAAAGTTCCTCCATGTCTCTGGCTTTGCACAGCACCACATCCTGTTCACGATAGTTAAGCATTCGTGCTATAATGAGCCGTGGAGGGGGCACCAGGGCCCGAACTGTGTGCGAGTGATCTGTGGGCTCGCTCAACCACAAATGTGGTAGAAAAGCTCTCTCTTCCAAAGAGCTCCACAAGTAGCCGCTCCATGTACATCTCCATGGGGCCTGTGTTGGTTGATTTGGCCACTCCAGCTAGCCGTAGGTCGAGGTCTTCTGCCTTGGATGCTGTCATTTTTAAGAGACGCTCAATGTGCTCTAGCTGTTTGACCATCGTCACTTGCATGTCCTTCACATCGGAGATACGTTTTTCTGCAGTGTCAATACGAGCACCTTCCTGCTCTAGCCATACGTGCATGGTGTTGAGTCGGGCCACCAGGCCATCATAGTGCGTGTCTATGGCCCGGAAACCGGCATGTAGCTCTGCCAATATGGCTGCCGTGCCTCTACTGGAAGTTGCTCAGCATCTGACAAATCAGTAGGGCCTGGGATGTCCCCTGGTGTGGCGCCATCGCTGATGTTCTGCCTGAGGGTTTTGGTGGTCCCAATAGGGAGCTGCTGCTGTCTGGGGTCAACACAGCCCATAATGACTGAGGGAGCACACATTACTGACACTCAGCTCGTGGATAGTGCTGGCCTGGTAGGACTAGCTGCCTGCAGGTTGTGTCGCCGTGGGTGCACCACTATAATGTGGGTCCTCGGGCGCGTTGGTGGTGCAGCCTCCTCACCGGGAACCCAGTAGGGCGAGACTGCTGATGTTATCTAGTGATTCCTTGTCCTAGCGCCATATGCATATGAGGAGTGGCCCAGTTGTGGGTGTGGAGCCTGTGGTAACCCTCCGATTTCTGTACTGGCCTTTCCCCTGATGCATAAATATTTAGTAGTGAAATGTCCCAATGTTTAGGTGTCTTGTGGTCCTCATAGCTCTGTAGCCTCATGCGTGGGACATCATGGAGATTTCTCCCAGCTCTGCCCCGCACTTAGTCATGAGGTAATGGTGGCATCGTCTCAGGAATCATCTTCAGGGGCCGGGGGCAGGAGCGTCCAGGCAGCTAATACGGGCCCGTCGCGCAACTCACCACACTGTGCCACAATCAGGCACACTCCCACAGTCACATGTCGCAGGGCCTCCAGCCCCCAGCCTCCATTTTTGTAGGAGCTGCTCCACGCAGCCACAGCCCCGCCCTCAGGCTTGCCCGCGATCCATGTTTTCGCGAGGCCTCCGAATGCCGCGCCGGGCTGCCACCGTCACGGGGCTCCCAGCCAGTAGTGGAGCCACCCATAACCACCCGATCACTGCCCGCTCATGCCATGGGGACTCCCACGTCTGCGGTCATGTCCGAGAGGGCTGAGTTCGGTGGCCGGATGGGGTTGAGCAGCTTTATTGGCGCTGCCGCTCCGGAGCTCCAGGATCAAGCAACCATCTTGGTGCCTGGTCCAGCCACCTCCCCAAGACTTCTTCTTAAATGAGAAAGAATATACCAGTGTCTGGGCTCCTTGCTATTAGCATGATTGGTAAGAGTGTATTCTTTCCCCCTCAGCTAAAACACCACCTTTAACTTAACCGGATAGCCAAATCTAGAAAAAACCTGATGAGCAATAGTTTACTGAATTGCTCCTCCTGAAACACTTAGGTATAGCCTTTGGAAGACAGAGGGTAAAATTAAACTACTACATCACCAGCACAATTTGCTTCATTAACAAACAAGTCCTTCATTTAACAAAAAAATGTTCTACCATACAAATATTACAAGCAAACAACTCACCCAAAAAGCACTTTAGGGTCTTTCATAAAGTGGCAGTTATCCATTCACCATTATACAAGGATCTCTGACTCTCTTCAGTTGCCTCATAACATTTATCAGGGTCAAAACTGGCAATTATTGAGCCAATATCTCCTAAGACCACTAAAGCTGAATCACATTGCCCCACCATATTCCACATTTTCACAATGTAAAAGGAGAATGGATATTCAAGATTATCAGGTGATTTAAATACATTGTTGTACCAGATAAAGCGTTTATTGCCAGACTGCCCACACACAACTCATCACTTATCTCAAACAAGTTTATTAGCTAAATGACTGACAAAGACCTACACTAACACTTGTTCCTTGGTCAATTGAAGACCAGCATCTAGCTCTTACCACCCAGCAAATGTGAAGGTACAAAATATTGATTAGGGAATATTGAATTATTAGAATATTGTAGTCAAAATATTCAGAAGTAAAATATACAAGTAAATATATATATAGGTAAGTATAGGTTTACTATGAGTTCCACATATATGTGCCCTGAGGAGTGCCTAAATATGTACACTTCACTCCTCAATAATTTGCTCCTCAACGTTTTGGCAATGCTATTCTGGGAAGTACTTACTTAGTATTCCAGAATATGACCTCTGGCAAAGATCCCTGAGACTCTCAGCATAAGTAAAATGGAAACCATCTCCAAATATCTCCAATCACAGTTGTGTGAAGAAACAGTAGCGGCAAAAACATCGAAATACAAAAATAGTGCCAAAAAATACAGAGGACAAAGATATCATATTTCAAAAATATCATATGTCTTAAACCAGCCGTATTGGGAGCATGTGCAGGCCTCCAGTGGGCTGTGAAGCGCCAAGTAAGGCCACTCACTCTATTCAGGATTGGGCACGGGAGTTCCAGCATCCAGTTCCTGCAAAAAAGAGGTCCAAAGTGAGGATGTCACTTTAGGCATATTTTATATATTTTTTTTTTTTACTGTGAGCATGCGCCCCTGCCCCCCGTAGATGACAACCACCACTGTAATAATAAGCAATATATTAACTTTAAAATGTATTTACTTAAAATAATTGCATTTAAAGAGCACATAATAAAAAATACATAAAATTATGAAAAGAGATAAACATTAATAATAGGATAAAAATACTAATAATAATTAAACCCACTGTGGGGCCTATTGTTAAACTACATTTTGCGGTTCATTTAGTAGCACTACAATAGTGTGACTACCGTAATACTAAAGGCTATACACAAACGTATGTGAAGAGGTTCTGCCTCCACCTCTCCTATCTTTTTCTTTCTGGAGATCCGGTCCAGGCTGCATTGTCCTGGCACAAATAAATATACATTTTAGTAGTAAATTGGAAAGAGGGACGAAGGGTAGTAGCTTGAAAATGGAGACTTCATACTACAAAATAGGATGGGTTAAGGAAGGAGTAAGGAATTGTTAAGGTAAGGATAAGGAGGGGTTTAGGGAAGAACGTACACTCACTCACAAAAGAGTAAGCCCATTACAATTAACAAGCTGCACTTCTAAAGTAAAACCAGCACCACCCATGGCCAATCACTGGTAATGCCCCACCCACCCATAGAAAATAATGGAGGTAGAGACTTAAAACCCCATAGGAAATAATGTTACATTGAATTAAATGATTCAAATTAGTTAAAAAGGTAAGTACAATAAATGTAATGTTAAAAAATATCTAAAATACTGTTTTCTTTTAATTTAGCATATTTTAATAATCTTTAAAAAATAAAGTAGCAATAGTTTTAATTAAAATATCAATAAAATACATTTAATTAACTCCTAAAATATTTATTTTGCTGTTGTGAGTTTTTGTGTAGTTTAAGGTTCTAAAAAATAATTTTCATGTAAGGTGATATAGTCTAAATGATAGAATCTTAAATTTCGATCGAGGTATTAATACTGTAATTTGTTTGTATTATTCTAATATTAAAATACATGCATACCATTATTCAACATTTATATTTTATATTCAATTATGATTTCTTTTTTTTAAGTTGAATAAACCTTTGCACATTACCCTACATTTTACCATATGGAGCTCTCCACCCTTTGGTGGAGATCGCTGTCTACAAGTGAACAGATACTAGAAGTAACTTTGAACTATTATCTTATTTTTCAAATAATTATTAAAATAATTCAAATATATTAACTTAAATACAGATAAATATTTAAAAGTTTAAAGATTTAAAAAAAAAAATCTATCTGTTATATCAAGTGTTTTGGCGCGCCACGTAGTAAGCACTATATACATTTTACAATACAACAGTACCACACAATATATTGAAAATTACAAATTGTATTTAGACAATGAACTGAAATGTATTTACATTATTTAAAAAAGTTAAAGTTGCATTTAAAATTAAATAAAAAAAAGTTAATAAATATTTTATCAATAAATCAACATTTGTATAGAGCAATACTGTTACCACAAAGAGCATCGGAGCTCTGGGTGTGCCAGGTCTTAGTTTCTTTCTGAAGTCCGCCAGGGAGGGTTCTGTTCGGAGGTGGAGGGGCAGGTTGTTCCAGATCTTGCATGTGATGTAGGAGAAGGAGCAGCCCCATTGTGATGGATGCCAGGGGGTGTCTGAGGGTGAGCGAGGGCAGGTGTCTTTTGGGTAGTGGAAGCCTAGTTAATGGTTGATGTAGGAAGGTCCCTGGTTGAGTAGAGCTTTGTATGCAAGAGTAACGATCTTGAACTGGAACTTCTTCTGGCTTGGTAGCCAATGGAAGTTTCTGAGGTGAGGGTGATGCTGGTCCGTTTGGAGAGGTCCATGATGGGTCTGGCTGTGGTGTACTGTATGGTCTGTAGTCTTTTTAGGAGCAGGGTAGAAATTCCGGTATGTAGAGGAGCAGCAGCGGGAAAGTGGCATCAGCAAGAAGTTAATAGAATGCGGGCGGCAGCTAGGCAACAAGAGGCAAGCTGGAAGAGATAATGCTTGGGAGCTGCAACTGGCCCAAGAAAGTTGCATTTTAATTTAATTTAAAAAAGGTTAATACATATTTTATCAATAAATAATTTTGTTTGGAAATATATGCTTTTTTTACATTCCATAATATTTATATATATTTAAAAAGAAGAATTTTTTCTTTTTTTAACATTATTTATTATGGGGTTTGATTTTAAGTGCCTGTCTCCATTATTTTCTATGAGAAGGTGTTGCCGTATCAGTGATTGTCCACGTGTGGTGCCAGACTTACTAGTGCTCCTTTTGGACTGTTGTAACTTTACATCCATAAATTTGGCGCCACTTCACATTTCGGCGGGTAGGTATATATCTAAAACTCTTAAACGGTGAATAGCTAAAAGTAATAAGGTTACTCAAAAGTAGAAGCTTTTACTTACATGTGTAGATTTTCTCACGTGAAAATTTGCTTTGTGAATAGGTCTTTCTACGTCATATACTAAAACATTCTATATATAATAAAATGAATAGAGTTATTTTTTATTTCAAAATAATTACATATTTAATACAATATTCAATTATAGTCATCTTTAAAATGAAATCACAAAACAATAAATCTTAAAATTTAAAAACAAAATCTAAATCACAGAGTAGACTTGTAGGGGTCAAATTCACTACTCCCACTCCAAAGCAATCAATAGTAAGAAAAGAATTGGACTTTGGAGGGTCAGGCTTTCTATTCCAACTGCAACGTAAACAACAGTAGGGAAAGTGTTGGAATTTAGAAGGGACAGATTTACTAGTCCCACTCCAACCTCAGCAACAGTTGCGAAAGTGTTAGACTTGCGAGGGGTAGGTTTACTAATACCCCTCCAAAATGAACAACAGTAGGGAATGTGTTGGAATTGTGAAGGATTAGATTTACTATTCCAATGCCCTATATGAAACTTTATAAATATTTTTTTTTTTAAATGTAAGCAAAGAGATCCTCTTTACTGTTCCCACACCATCAGGAGCAACAGTAGGGAAAGTGCAGAATTTACAAAGGGTACATTTACTAACTTGTGACGGAGACTGGGAAACTTACATTTACTCTTCCAGCTCCACATTAAAAATAGTAACATCAAATATATTTTAACAAATATTTAATTATTTTGTTGAACAAATTATAGAATTCTAAATTAAAGTTAGATTAGAATACAACTTGAACATTTTTGCCAATATTTTTTTTACTACACAATAACTATATATATATATATATATATATATATATATATATATATATATATATATATATATATATATACATATGTATATATATATATATATATATATATATATATATATATATATATATGTATATATACATATATATGTATATGTATATATATATATATATATATATTTCATTCTAATTTTTATTTGAGTAGGTGAAAAGCAGAGTATACAATTGATAGAGCAGAAATTACATATTTCAAAGCTCAACCAGGAATAATAATCTGACATATTTCCACTCACAAAAACCTCTATAATAACAGCAAAATATACTCTGTGCATACGATGCAATATCAAATAAGTACATCCTGACAAATGGCAGATATAAAGTGCAATTTTTCAAGCATTCACCATACACTAATACTTTTGCTTATAACACTTATTTCTTAATGTCACTATACTAAAAATAATACTGCTTCTCTAGCCACTTCTTGAATAGCAGCTGGAAAAATGCCTGGAAAATTATGATCATAAAAAATTCACAGCACGTGCATCATGCAAAAAGATAACTATATATAATTAAAATGCCTCCTAACCTACTACTCCAGAAATGCAACTCCCACAAAATCAAATTAAAATAACAGTTGAAAAAAATGATCAATACACATTAATTTACATTATCAATAATCTAACCAATTTATAATTACAAAAAGTAATCATAATTTGATTTAAAATGTATCTAGTAACCAATTTACAATTAAAACAATTTTCAGAATTAATAACAGAATTAACAAATAAAAAAAGATAACTATTTATAAATAAATACCAAAATCCCCTAGAAGCCCAACAACCTGCCAATAAATAAATTACAATTATATAAAGAATTGTATATATATATTTCCAACTGAGTAAAAAAGAACGTGGTTCTTTCTCCATTGGTCGGGTGAATCAGGTGCAGTCTTGTCAGAGAGAGAGAGCGAGCGTAGTGGTAGAGGTGGCGGTGTAGCGGTGTAGCAGATCGGAGCGGGGAAATGGTGGGGCATATTACCAACAACTAGCGATATTTATCGCTAAATGGGCTTAGCGAGTTTTTTTTTATCGCCAAGCATCGCCGGATATTATCGGAGAGATAACGTGCTATTAGCAACGTTTATCTCTAAAGCGATAAAATATCCGTCGATAGTGGCGAAATGCGTAAATATCGCTGAGAATACAGCGATATTCACGCACTAACGCCAATAGGGTCTTAGCCATAATATCCACCTCCCATTGCATATAATGGCTAAGAACTGGTCTGAGCAGGCGTTAGCTTTTGGAGATATTCGCGCTTAGCGCGAATATTTCCATCGCTACGCCTGCGTTGATAATAGGCGATAGCGATGTTAGCGACTGTTTTTTTAGTCGCTAACAGGTTGGGTACGCCCACTTTGCATGTCATTAGCGATAAATATCACTGACATGCAAAGCGAGCCCCAAACCACTCGCTATCGCCTACAAGCTGTCGCTAACTGCTGATAGCGACAGCTTACTAATAGGGCGATAGAATTATCGCCGTTTAGCGGCCAAAAACGGCGACAATGTCTTATCGCCCTCCTTGATAATATGCACCGGTGTTCTGAGAACTCACGGTGTCCCCTCCGAGAACTACGATGCAACAGAGGACCGCATCGTGTGCCCTGCAGCAACTGAGCAATGGGGTGTGTTGGAGAGGACGCCCTGCTGCTGGTGCTAATTCTTCTGGGGCCAGGCTTGGTATGCTTCCATAGCCGCTGGTCTCCGCTTACAACCTCGGACAGCCCCTCATTGAAACAGCTGCAGCTACAGTTACAGCTACCGGAGACCGAGTCCTTGTGTTTGCTCGAGGCTCGGGCAAGACACAGGCGCAGGAACTGGAATATTGATTCCGTCTCTGAGGTGAGGAGGGAGCCGTGGTCAAGGTCAAGTACTTTCCTCTGCTTGGTTGTAGCCCCCTGCTCCCGCCTGATTCTCACTTGGCCCCCTTGACCCTATTGCTACAATCGATTGCTTGCGTCTGATCCTGATTCTGACATCACACACATCACACGGGAGGTGTGAACTGCAAGGGTATACAACCTTTACAACGCAACTTTTACCACGACCTACCATTACCAGCATTTTTTACAACGCAGGATCCATTACAACGCATACCATTACCACGCATGTATTTACAACGCAGGTACTTTTACAACGCATACCATTACAACGTAAGTATTGGTAAGTATATTATTTTATTAAAAATATTATTTGGGTTTTTGGGTAAAGGGGTATTTTTAGGGTTCAGGGTCAGTTTTCAGTTTTTTGGGTAAAGGGGTATTTTTAGGGTTCAGGGTCAGTTTTCAGTTTTTGGGTAAAGGGGTATTTTTAGGGTTTAGGGTCAGTTTTCAGTTTTTGGGTAAAGGGGTATTTTTAGGGTTTATGGTCAGTTTTCAGTTTTTGGGTAAAAGGGTATTTTTAGGGTTCAGGGTCAGTTTTCAGTTTTTTGGGTAAAGGGGTATTTTTAGGGTTCAGGGTCAGTTTTCAGTTTTTGGGTAAAGGGGTATTTTTAGGGTTCAGGGTCAGTTTTCAGTTTTTGGTTAAAGGGGTATTTTTAGGGTTCAGGGTCAGTTTTCAGTTTTTGGTTAAAGGGGTATTTTTAGGGTTCAGGGTCAGTTTTCAGTTTTTGGGTAAAGGGGTATTTTTAGGGTTCAGGGTCAGTTTTCAGTTTTTGGGTAAAGGGGTATTTTTAGGGTTCAGGGTCAGTTTTGGGTTTTTGGGTAAAGGGGTATTTTTAGGGTTTAGGGACAGTTCTGGGTTTTTGGGTAAAGGGGTATTTTTAGGGTTTAGGGTCAGTTTGGGGTTTTTGGGTAAAAGGGTACAGGGTAAAAATTAAATATAATTACATTTAAATTACATTAAATTAAATTGATTAAATTAAATTAAATTACATTACATTATATTAATATTTAATTATATTAATATTAATATTAAATTAAATTAATTAATTAAATAAATTAAATTAAATTACATTATATTAATTTTAATTAAATTAAATTTAAAAAAATATTATATACTTACCAATACTTACGTTGTAATTGTATGCGTTGTAAAAGTATATGCGTTGTAAATACATGCGTGGTAATTGTACTTCGTTGTAATGGATTCTGCGTTGTAAAAATTGCGTGGTAATGGTAGGCGTGGTAAAAGTATGCGTTGTAACGTCATACATCCAACTGCAAGTAAGGAGTGAGACGAGTGCGGCGTGATTTCTGCGACATTCGTGGTATTTGGTGACCTTTAGTGTCCCCCACTGGCCCTAAATCATCTAGTCTATATTCCCTGGCAAGAGCACAAGACAGGAATAATAGGACCCCCCCCCCCCCCCCGGGACCCCTCTCAGTTGTCAAGTGTTCAAAACGGCCGTGTCTAGTTACAAAAATCTGGTCAGAAGGCTCAGAAATGTTTTTGAAGTTTCAAAGTCCTGAAGTCCTGAAAGAGCTGAAAGAGCTCAACGAGCTTGGAAGCTGAACCGCTCTATTCTGAACAAGTGTTTGGAGGTGGGAGTCAGCCAGCGAGATGACTCCTAGAAAATTACGCTCGGGCGTGTGCTCTCCTTGTTACCGAGTCAATCTCACAAATTAAGGAGATCGTACAGCGGTACTAGACAATTACAGCAACTCTGCTATAAGTCCAATCCAGCTATCACTAGTTTCTTCTGAAAGATGCCCCGGACTGTACCTGAAGTGGCAGTAGTGGTCCAAGAAGGACTGATCTTTAACTCCCACTCAGCAATGCCCTCTTGATTATCTTTTGTGGAACTATAGGGAGATCATTGCATTCCTGTTGGGGGCCAGACTCAGTTATTCGAAGGGGTCGGGGCCCAGATAAATGATGGTGTGGAGGATGGTTTAAATGGGCAACCTTCCGATGCTTTTCATGTGTAAATTTGGTTTTAGATTCTCTTGCTAACCAACAGAGCCAGTTACATATTCCCTTTGAACAGGTCAAAGTCTGACTGTATGACTGTTGTTACACCTGTTGTTTCACCGGGGAATATTTTCAAGGGAAAAAGTGAGGATGGTGATCCCCTGGGAGATGATTCTTCTATGGTTGAGAGGGTAATGACTTGCAAAAAGATAAAATCAAGGGAAGACTTTACACTCCCAGATATAAATTTAGAAGCCCAAATAAGGGGCTGGGGAGACCCTCATGATCATACCCATAAGGATGATTAATTAACGAGTAGACCCAGGGGAAAAATATCCCATTCATAAGCTCCTCTCCTAGATGTCTTTCCTTGCCCCTTTCACATTGTTGCACAAGTCATTTGATTGGTACTTCTTTTGAGTCTGCCCTTGATATATTCCTGCCTTGTACACAACCGAAATCTGGAAATGAGAGGGATTGTGTGTCTTCGGAATATCTTGTTTGTATTGAAACAATTTTAAATTCTTTTTTGTCTCTATTTGGAGAAATCTGTATTAAGTTCTTATCATATATTGGAAATGATTTCTGTAATGTTGTTTGCAGTGCAAACGGTAAATAAGTCTGACACCATCAAACCTACTCCTACGATACACACCCATATGGAGGAACTGGTAAAGGACAGGTCACTATCATTTGTCCCCTTGGAGGAGTCTAGAGACGTCGCCGTTCAAGCGGGAATACCCCTTTGTTTGTTGCCCCCCCCCTTAGAACCTATGTATAATTTTGAAAAGGAAGAGCTTTGTTTAAGCACACTATTTGGGGAGGCCGAATCAGGTCCCCTATACTGAAAACCTTCCCTTTATTTAATAATGGTAAAAAAAAGGGGTACTGGAGAAGTCCCAACTCCATCTACCTCTCAGGCTCACTTCCCTAATCTGCTAGAGAAGGGAGGGTTGAAAGCAGGGAAGAGGGGAAGCTCCGTAACAAAGCATGAGGGGGGAAATATGAAAAGAAACATAAAAAGACAAGATGATTTTCAAAACAAAAAGCATCAAAGTTGCATTTTTCACAGATCTCCAAAAGTCAGAGTGATACACATACAATAATGGAGGAGGGAGGTCCTAAATCCCCGTTCAAAGAGGGTGTTCCTATGGAGTTCCCCACAGTGCATATGGCAGCAGCTGGGAGATTGGGGGATCCTGGAACAGTAGTATCTCCATCAACCGTGATGTTGCAGTCCCCCCTGTAGCTCATCCTCCTTTGATTAACGAGTTGGTCCATCCACCGGGAGAGGAAATGCAAATGGGATGTTGGGTTTCTGGGGTCAGGGTGATGGTAACTTAGAGCGGGGTCTCAAATTCTGAGTATCATTCAGGTTGGGTCGAACAGAATTTTCACAGGAACCACATCTTTGTCCAATAGAAATTTAGAGGCCCCAAATACCACCACCGTCTCGTATCCAGACACACAGTCTAATGGCGGTGCACAAGTTGCTAGATTCAGTGATAGGGTTCTCTTATGGATTCCCCCAAGGGAGGTTACAAAGAAAATTGGTGCGGAATGTAACATCTCCCATTGTGGATTTCACTTGGTTATTCGACAATGAATCCATTCCAGTAAATAGAGGATTCATTCTCAGCGTTTTTCTGAAATAGAGGCTCTAAAGCTGATATCAAGCAGGGATGTTTTAAATGTGAAGATTAATTTACATGACACTTTTCCCTACTCTAGAGTTACTTTTGGCTTCCTGATTGTTGCCAATTTGGTTATGCAGAATTGTGAGCATTTTCTGAAATGAGGGTTTGACATAATATCTGTTTTAGAATATGAGGAATTTCCTACTATGTGTCCCATAACTCAATGCTCGAAAACCCTTAGGGCTGTTAAATCTGTGGCGCTAGATGCGATGGGCCATGATCTTGAGTATTCACTTGGTAATACCAAAAATATTGTGGTTTCCTTGGATAAGAGGGGTGGTTCAATAAATCTGGTAACAGGTTTGGGAGCTGTTACCCAGGCCCCTGATATAGAAGATGAATCGGCCCAGTGGAGCTGGGTCGCAAGAGCCTTGAATAACATCCGTCCAGTAGCAGAAATAAACATTCCTTTGAGGTAGCCTGGGGGGAGAGGGTTGCTTTTGTCCTGGAATATGGCCGGTTAGGGTCATAATGAGATGAAATTGAACTTTTTGAAAACTATGAACCCTTTAATTATATGTTTACCAGAAACTTGGTCCTGCAAAGAGTTTGATTGTGATGGTTATTTTGGTTTTTCCTGTCATGCTAAGCTCTCTGAAAGGGGACACGCTAATGGGGGGGTCTCCATTCTGCTTAGGAACTCCATTAACTGGAATCAGAAGGCATTTTGCCATCCTTCAATTCTTTGTATATGCTTGATGCTGGCACGTTTGGGAGACTCCGGCAGGTCTACTTTCTTTATCGTGGCAAATTTGTATATCCCTCCTGGGAGAAATTCTGATCATTTGTTGAGTCAACTCTTTTTATACATTCATGATATAGCTATAGGGAAGAATGCCCCCTAGTGATATTCGTGGGAGATTTAAACACAAAAATCTCTAACTCCACTTCGGAGATTCATGCCAACACTGATTAAGAGGAAATTTAGCATATATCCGAGATTTGATTACAGGAAAAAATAGAAATGGATAAACAGGGGGTTTCCCTACTTAATAGCATTAGAAGTACAGATTTTGTCATTTTAAATGGGAGGGTGCCTGTTGACAAAATAGCACAATTTACCTTTCACTCTCATCATACTCAGAGCCTCTTAGACGATGTGGTTGTCCCCTATCAAATGTTTGGGGCTTGTGAAAATCTATTTGTCCTCCCGTCGGTATGAAGCGATCATAGTGTAGTGGGTTTGACAGTGGCCTTTGATCTACCTGTACTGGATCCGGGGAACTCTGGCCAGGGTACGGTTGTTTTTAATAAAGCAAATGGCCATTCTTTTTGGACGTTAAAGAATATCTCTGAAGTATACTCGATAGTCAAGAGGGCTTATGTAGAACAGCAGAGCTATCCTCACGCTAATATCATACAGTATTTTGATGCCCAAATGGAAGAGATTTGCAATTTAGGCTCTAAATCTGCTGGACCTCACTTGATTAAACAGGGCACCCCCTCGTTGAAACTATTAAATCAAGAAATTAACCGACTGGTCTGAAAACAGCACATACAATTCTCTATGGGTCGACAGCAGGAACTCAATCGCCTTAAGCAAGTAAGAAGCTGCCGTAAACTCAGTGAAAAGAGAAGGCAGCATGACACCAAGTGGATTGGGTTGAGGGAAGCTGCAAGGGCCAAAGATTCCAGAAAGTACTGGCACTTGATTGCGGAATATTGTGATTCAAGGCAGAGGGCTCTACCTATACTGATCCCAGAAAAGGATTGGGTGGATTATATCTCTCTGTTGTATAAAAACAACAACCCAGTTGTTCCTGTGACGATTGGTGGGGATGAGTCTTCTCTTCTTGAATGTGGCCCCCCGTCAGGGGATGAAGTAGTAGGTTGTATAAAGAAGATCCAGAACCTCCGGTGCACAAGGGCCAAATGGAATTCCGATTGTGCTAACTAAAGACGAGTCAGTTGGATGGGGAGCTCTCTTAGCACCACTGTTTAATTATTGTTTTCGAACTAGCAAAATCCCCCCTCTTGGAAGGGGAGTATTATAGTCCCTTTGTATAAAAAGGGAACAAAAACCTCACCAGCTAGTTTCTGACAAAATGCATTGCTGGATGCCTTGGGGAAATTATTTGCAAAATGTATACTTTGTCCTCTGCAACAATGGGCCCATGACCAGAATATTATACCACCAGAACAAGCTGGTTTTAGAAAGAACCGTAGTACCTTGGACAATATTGTGCTCGTTTAGACCATTGTAAAGAAATATGTTTTTTCACGAGGTATGTCAGTTTATACAGCATTTATTGATTTCTCCACAGCGTTTGACAAAGTGGATCGCCAAACGCTGTGGAGAAAGCTCCTTCAGCTTGGTATACCACACCACCTTTTGGATCTTATTATAGAATTACACACAGTTACATGGTGCCAAGTTTTGATGAGCGGTTCGCTGGGGCTATTATGTAAGATCAGAACACATAATGTGCATAAGCAGGGCTGCCTGCTGGCCCCTCTTTTATTTTCTTTTTATATATCTGATTTCCCCGGCGCCTTGAACTCAGTGAGGGGGATGCCCCCGAATTGGTACAATGTCCGTTGGTTCTCTATTATATGCGAATGAAGTGGCAATTTTTGATTTAACCCCCATTGGTCTGCAACTTCGTCTGGATGCCCTGACTAAATATGCAGAAGCCCACTTTTTGAAAATTAATATTGCTAAAAGTAAGATCTTGGTCTTTCTGAAGAAAGGGCTTAGAATAAAGAGATGTTTCAAGTGGACGTTGGGGCTTGAAAAATTGAAATTGGTTGATTCTTATTTATACTTAGGGAATGTTTTGTCAAAAACAGGGCAAGATCTAGAGCATGTCAAACTTTGTGTTAGTAAGTTTGTTTCCCAGGCTAGCGCACTAAACAGATTCTATCAAACTTGTGGGAGACGCCATTCTGATCATGTTCTGTCAGTATTTAAGGTTAAAATTCCCCCTTCATTAACATATGCTGCTGAGGTATTGGATATGAACCATTGGCTTTCCTTTGATAAGGCTGAATGCCGAATCCTGCGCCAAATATGTAATCTAAATCCTCTGGCTGCCCCTCATGTTTTACGACTTGAATTTGGTTTAGTATCCTCATATATTTTATCCTTGGCAGCGGTTCTGAGGTGGGGTAACTCCCTCTGTTAGGGGGGGGGGGTGAGGGTACTCTTAGGACTGCCTTGAGAGTAGACCTTTTCGATAAATTGAAAGAACAATCAACATTGTTTAAGTCCTTTGCACAAGCAAATGATTCTTTTGGGCTCAGCGTGAATACTTACTTCCCCATGGTAAAGTCTGTATTGAAGCCATTTATAAAGAACTCCATACCTTCTATCACTCTGGCTAGAGACCTTGCTTTAAGTCAGTGTAAGTCCTGTAATGAGGTGGTCTGTGGGAGCGCTTTGGGGAATAAACCACAGCTTTCTTTAACTTGTAATCTACCTCACTGGATTAGAAGGCTGATACTCCTATTGAGAATCAACTTGTTGCCCCTAAGAGAAGTTACCGGTATTTGGGATAAAATACAAAGAGAGGAGAGAATTTGTGATATGTGTTATCTACAAATTCAAGATTTTAATAATGTGTATTTGTGTGCACGAAGTTACAAAGGGCCAGGCACATGTTTTTAAGATCATCATTTATCAAATTTAATATCCATTCTGCCCAGGAGTCCCGTTCATTTGTTTTGTCCCCACCAAATGGTTTGTTATAGGATATATATTAATTTTTTTTACGTTTCTGGCTATTTATTAGGTAATGTTGCACAAGCAAATGATTCTTTTGGGCTCAGCGTGAATACTTACATCCCCATGGTAAAGTCTGTATTGAAGCCATTTATAAAGAAGTCCATACCTTCTATCAGTCTGGCTAGAGACCTTGCTTTAAGTCAGTGTAAGTCCTGTAATGAGGTGGTCTGTGGGAGCGCTTTGGGGAATAAACCACAGCTTTCTTTAACTTGTAATCTACCTCACTGGATTAGAAGGCTGATACTCCTATTGAGAATCAACTTGTTGCCCCTAAGAGAAGTTACCGGTATTTGGCATAAAATACAAAGAGAGGAGAGAATTTGTGATATGTGTTATCTACAAATTCAAGATTTTAATCATGTGCTATTTGTGTGCACGGAGTTACAAAGGGCCAGGCACATGTTTTTAAGATCATCATTTATCAAATTTAATATCCATTCTGCCCAGGAGTCCCGTTCATTTGTTTTGTCCCCACCAAATGGTTTGTTATAGGATGTATCAATTTTTTTAAACGTTTCTGGCTATTTATTAGGTAATTTACTTATTTATTCTGTATGTCGCAACATTCGATGGTTGGATATTTGATTGTTTACATGTTTTAATATTTCTCTTCTTGTTCCATAGGAATGTTTTAATCTATGTATCTATTCATTTATTTCCTTTTTCAGACCATACAGCATGTTTGATAAAAGTCTTTTTTTAGTAGGAAGCAATGTATAAAGGAAGAATTTTGTATTGTATGTAAAGTATTTCTCATTTAATTTGTTTGTGTATGTGTGTGGACCTCCGTAGGCGTTCCATATCAAAATTAATTACATTGAACTGCATTGAATTAAAAAAAAATAACAATAAATTACAGGCTAAATTACAGGCTCATATTAAAACAAACAAAATTTAACAAAACACAACAAAATAATTAGGAAACAATATTATACACAACTATACCAAAATAAAATACATAAGCTACGTAAAAAAGTGATATTTTTGCCATCTTCATTTCGTTCCACAGTGTTTCTGACATCACAATATTTTTGACACTCAAGCATTGATAATCAGCTGCCTTGTAAATGGAGAAGCTCTTATTTTAGCATCCAATGAATCTATCCTTTCCAAACTGAAGGTTGTTCAAAACACTGCAGCCAGCCTGGTCAACAAACTGTCACTAGGTGACCCATCAGCCCCCTCGCTCTGAGCACTCCACTGGATCCCGAACAGGAAGAGAGTGCTGTTTAACCTACTCTGTCTGACTCACAAATTCCTGATCGATAAAGGCCCTAAATACTTACAGGAGAAATTCATCCTCTACTTCCATGACAGAAATTTAAGATCTAAAAAACAACTTCTTTTTTGTCCTCTCTGCATCTGTACATCAAAGTAGGGCAGCCGGGCCTGTTCTTATCTTTCTCCCTACCATTGGAATAGCCTCCCCTTTCTTATTCGTGCATGCACCGATTTCACAGGTTTTAAAAAACATCTGAAAACCTGGTTATTCTGATGGGCTGCTACACCATTTGAAAGTTGCTACAATGCCAAGATGCCTCTTCAAGAGTGATTCATTTGCGCTATACTAGGTACCCTTTAACATAAAATAGCATATTTGTATTGAATACCCCAATCCCAGTTCCTCTCCACAAAAAGCTGGAGATTACTCAATTGAATATCAGGGAAGCAGTGCTTTCTTTCCTCTACTGGTGCAGACATTTGCTCTGACCTTCTCCAGCCTCCCAGTAGCTTTTCACACCATTGCCCATAAATGTATTCAAACAAACGTTTTATTTACTTTTAGTATTGTTCCAAAGGTTTATTCTCTTTGTCTCACCGGGAAAATCGGCCGCCTACTTTCCCATATCAAATATATTTTTCAAATAGAGTCACACAAGGGTTGGTTGGTACTGCCACCAACCTCTTTATAGGTTTGCAACGTAGCAAACTAATTTTATATCAAGACCAGAGGCTCCTATTATGCTTTTCTAATCTTGCTTTATTCAATAGCAACCAAGATAAACAGCGAAAACTACAGTTCCCAGAAGGCCAAGAAATCAAATGTGGAATCCAAAACTAAAAAACCAATGAACGGGCAGACCTATGTATAATGCATGTCCTGACTGCCAACAACCCTCTTTTCTTGCTGCTCGCAGTCAAGATAAGTGCATGCCCTTGTTATAGTTTTATTTAAACTTGTATTGTTGACTTGTTTCTATGTATGTTGCATAGTTTTGGTAATATTTCAGTGCAGGTACCTTCTGGTTGCAATCTGCGCTTCCCTGCTGCTGCCCACACCTGTTCTCTCCCTGCTGCTCGCTCGCTCGTTATCTCTTCAGTGCGACGCAACAGAGTAATTTTTCTACTGTTCCCTTCCTCAGCGGAATTTCGGCATTTCTCCTGGGGAGCTTTAAGCCTGCTGTCCCTTCTTTATTTCGGAGCTTTGTTTCCTCGTTTGCACTCCGGATACGTCCTGCACTTTAGGAGTGGTCACCCTGCTTGGCCCGGCCTTTTAGCTTTCTCCTCACTCCCAGGGGCGGTCCCAGGTTCTCTCAGCTTGCTGGTTAACCCTTTCCTACCTCGTTTTGTCTGCCTTTGATTCTGACTATGGAGATTGATAGCTCTCCACACTCTGATATGCAAAATGAAGAAAGGGAGGCATTTGAAAATGATTTTAACATGTTTATTAATTCCTCTGTGAAACATGCTGTTGAAGCCTCTATGTAGAGGTTTTCTAAGGATATGAAAAACTCTATGTTATCTTTAATGTCCAGAGCTTTGGCCCATTCTGCGGGGATAGTAGAAAGAGAAAGTTGGTACCTTCTACCACTAATTTTGATGTTTCTGCGACTGTGAAGTCTTGAGTGCTTAGTGAGGTTTCTTCACGCGAGGTTGAGGATGTTGTGCCTCCCAGGCCTCCTTATGAGGAGGTAATTACTGTTACGAATGCTGGTAAATGTAAATCTACATTTAGAAATCCAGAGGTACCAAAGAAACTGGTCATTTCTCAAATTTTCGACACAGATGATGATCTTGGTGTCGCAGACCTTTTTGATGCCAATGATCCTTCTTCCCCTCCTCTTTTGGATTCTGAGGATTCTCCTATGTTTGACCCTTCTTCTATTCGCCATCCAAATTCCACGGAATGGTTTCCCGCTTCACATGTAGCTGATTATATATCAGCTAGACTTCATCTGCTTTTGGACAAATCCACCAGGTCCTAACTCAAGTCGGAATGTCCAAAGCCTTCCCTTTCTTCCAATATTTCGACTACTCCGACTATTGATCAACCCTTGTTAACTTTCTTCTCCAAGTTTGGAAAGGATCCTCATAAAGGAGTGGCTAAGGCTTGGTCTACTTGCCAGGAAAAGTTATTGGATATTGTGGGGCCCTTGGCTCATATTTTTAATATGGCAGAAAGTGCTTGTTTTGGATGGTTCAGACTTGGATTCTCAGGACATTTCTTTATGGGTCCAAAGAGCCTTTTGTCTCCTCGGTAATGCCAATTTGGCAATCATCCATGAACGTTTCAAGTGTCTTCTTATCAAGTTGGATCCCAAGTTGGCTAACTTGGCTGCCCTTGATCCGGGTATTAAGGCTGATGGTCTTTTGTTTGGTTACTCTTTAGTAAAGGACTTGAGTAAGTTCGTCTCTACCTTTGCTTCTATCCATAAGGCGCAGCAATCTTTTAAGAAAGGCGTCCCTCTGTTTTTTTTTGTATGGACCGGTAGAGGCATGGGTCGCTTTACCGGCCGTCCATACCATAACCAAGGCTCCAGAGGACCTTTCAACTCAAACTCCACTGACCAAGAGTTCAAACCCCAATTCTACCCTCAACGAGGTCGTGGTTTCCGAGGTCGTGGACAAAAGAACTTCAGGTATAATAACCAACGTTTCATAGACAACATTTTCTTTATTTGGACAGGCCTAGAGGAGGAACTGGTGGAATTCCTTGAATGGATCAACCTAGGGGATGTGAACCTGAAGTTCACAGCCCAATACAGTAACAACAAGGTACATTTGTTGGACATTAGCATCAAAAATGAGGGAGGGTGTCTAGAGGTGGAACTATTTAAGAAAGAAACTGATCGCAATAATTTATTGCATTACAATAGTTACCACCCTAAAAGTCAGAAAGACAGTATACCCTTTGGGGAATTTCTTCGTCTCAGAAGAAATTGCACTTCCATAGAAGATTTCTATAGGTATGCAGAAGAGACTAAAGTGAAGTTTAGAAAAGACGATACCCTAAGAAATTAATCAATCACTCCATGAAAAGAGCTAGATACTACGATAGAGACAGCCTTCTTGAAAATAAATATAAAAATACATTTCTGGAAAAAATAGTAATGGTAAGTCAGTTCTCAAATGTAGAAAATAAAGTGAAGAACATAATAAATCATAACTGGAAAATGTTGAATGATGGAGCAGAAATAAGCCTTCCGAAACCTATGTTCGCTTATAGGAAAAATAAAAACGTACGTAGCAGTCTAGTTCACACTTACCGAGAAGATAAGGTGGAAACCCAACAAACGGTCACTGGCGGTAAAGCCAGGGGTAACCACAAGTGTGGAAATTGTAGTATATGTGACCTTTGTTTTGTCACGAAAGATATAACTTTAAATTCCATCAAACATGAAATTAGAACCCTCAACAATTGCAGGAGCAAATATATTGTCTATTTAATCCTCTGCCCATGTGGGCAGGGTTACGTAGGTGAAACTGGTAGAGAACTGAGACTTAGAATATGTGAACATAGGTCATGCAATTAATACAAACAAAGGAAATGCGCCATTAGTAAACCACTGGAAAGAGAAAAACCACAATGTGAATGATATAAGATGGGTGGTGCTGGATAAGATCAAGGAATAGAGGAGAATGGGCAATTGCATACAACGCAGAAAACAACAGGAACAGTGGTTTATGATTAAATTTAACAACATCAGAAATTGCTTAAATACTAGAGAGGATTGGGAAACCATAACTCAAACCTGAATGACCAAATATCCATATAGAACTATCATGTCCAGAAGTGTTAATATATATACTAATATGAGGAGGCACATCCATTTAGGAGCAAGATGTAAATATAGGTGGATGAATGCCACTTTTTTACTGCACTGAATTATATATGAATTGTTAGAAAGGGCTCAAATGCCCTGTGTCCAGAATGTCAGGGCGCGCTGCCACGCAGCGCCAGTCAGGGGTGCGCCACAGGTGCAAACCTAAACATTGCAGCTGCCCACTAATTGCTGGTCAGCTGAGGACAATCACAAGGGCCTAAACGCTGCAGCTGGCACTAAGTGCTGCGCAACTGTGGAAGGCCTGGCACCACTGTGCCATCTCTGTACCGCTCAGGGACTCTCAAATTGCGCCTAAACGGTGCAGCTGCCCACTAATTGCTGGGCAGCTGGTAAACAACAAAACTGCGACAGGGCCCTCACTGACCCTAGAACAGAACTGTGCCCAAAACGTTGGAGCCCTCTGGCTCTGGAATCACCTGTGCCCCCGGAGCACCCTGGCTCCTTGAGTAATCAAATGTGGCCCCCAAAAATTGGAGCCCCGGGGCTCAGAACCAATAACCATGCCCCCAATAGCGTGTGGAGCGCACTGGCGCTAAAACATCTAAGGTGCATTTTGGTGGGAGCCACCTGGGCTCTGAAAGCAACTGTGCCTGTCGGGGAACCCTTCTAGGCTCTCAGATGAAGTGGGCCATCAGGGGTAAGAACACGGGCCCCTCTAATCGTTGGAGCGGCCCACTGACACCCGGGGCCGTTCTGATGTAGTGCCTCGCACCACTCCTTGACACTGCATCTGCTCCCACCGGGAGCGGTAACTGAACTGCCTAATCGTGGGAGCCCTCCGGCCTGAACACACGCCCGGAGCCCCCCCAGCCCGCTCCTACTTACCGGGCTGCTCCTCCGGTGGGGCTCCCTCGGGCAGGCGGCAGCACGGCTTTGGCCGGGCTCCCTTTGACTTCAGGGAGTCCCGCACCTCTGATGGCAGACCCGGCCGCCAGCTCTCCTTCACCCAGGCCCCCTCCTGGGACCCCGGGCTACCTCCTCCTCACGCCGTCACCGCGGGGCTCTCCCCACTCCCTGGAGCCCCCCGTCAACATGAGGCGTCACTTCCCCTTCCGTCCGGCGGCCCCACCCACAACCAGGCGGGCCGCCGACGTGGCGGCCATTTTTTTAAGAGCGGCTCGGGCCGCGGCGGCGATTCGGGGACAGAAACGAGGGGTGGGCACCCTCGACCTTAAAAATAAATCCAAGAAGGCGAAATGAGGATTAGGCTCCCTCCAACTCTCGGGCCATATGGCATGGTGGGTTCCTGCCAATTTAGTTATACCAATAGCGGGGTGGGCACCCGCGATGAGCCCAAGGAGGCGGGGAATCCCCAGACAGGGGGAATCCCTCAGACACGCTGCAGCCCCATGCTGCAAAGGAAAGCGCTCCCAGAGAAAGACAGCGCAGAGAGAACTAAGGGCATACAAGAACCGAAGCCAGCACTCCCCAGGTGCTGGGACAGCCCCAAAGTCTCTCCCAGGTCCAGGAACAACAGCACAGGGTTTAAAGGAAAGGTCCTGGAGGCAAGGTGGAGCAAGCAGCTCCCAGTAAGGGAAAGTCCTCCAGGAATCCAGGGGCTGGGCAGGGCCCAGGGAGGCAATCCTTCCCCCGGGCCCAGGCAGCAGCACGCCCCTGGTAGTTTCAAGTTTGGCAAAACAAGAACATCTTCAGGGTGTCACAGCACCCTTTTTATACAGCACAATCCTTTGTCTAAAGGTGCAGGGTGGGGGCAAAACCAGGCGCAGCTGGTTTGGGAGCACTCTTGATGTGTTCAGCCACCCCTCTCATTCACTAGTCAGACTAGGGTCATCAGTCGCACCACAGGGGGCGGAGCCAGCATTGTGTGGGGAAAGCCCAGCCCTATTCAGGTCCCAGGTGCACTCCTCCCTCACATCAGCATGTTAATTTCTCCACTCACCACCGGGACAGACCCATCCAGACTCTTGGAGCCAGGCTCACCAGCCAGCTACAGCCAATCACGTGCCAGCACACTCACTACACACGCACACCCATGTCTAGGAAAAAGCAAAAAGTTTCGGGGTGAACCTGCCAAAAAGGGTCGAGTTCCAACATGGATGGTATAAAATAGGCTTAATAAGAAGTGTTCTTATATATATATTAATATGAGGAGGCACATCCATTTAGGAGTAAGATGTAAACATAGGTGGACGAACGCCACTTTTTTACTGCAATAATATTACTGGATAATTGCACTAAATTATATATGGATGGTACAATATAGGCTCAATAACAAATAGACATAGACGACACAGACACTAAAGGTGATATGAAACATAAAATAGATGACGGAAACATCATAGGATGTTTTACGCGATATACCATTTGGTGTTTGTACAGTTTTGGCAACCCAATCCAACATGGCCGCCAGACATGGGCGAGGAGATAGCTTTTCTTGTTTGAGAGGTCACACCTTCTCTCGCGAGTGCATGAAAGAATCACGGCTAATTAATTCAATATAAAAAGAGCACCGAGGAGTAGCGTTTCACTATACATCGAGAAAGGAGGGGAACGGTGCAGATCGCTATGTACAGGTAATGAGATTCATGTTAGGGGAACCGAATGCAGGAGGGGAGGTGATACGAGAAGCACCTAGCAGTAAGTGAACTAAGGGAAGCTTAGAGACGAGAAAGTTGAGCTTAACAAATTTAAGTGCCAGACACATCTCAGTGCTATAATAGTGTAAACAGTGAGCACTGGGGTACTTTAAAAGACAATTCACAACCAGGAGGAGAAGGGGACACTGACACCCTATGAGAGCGTAGAAGTCCCCCGTATAGGTAGGTGGATAGGAATTAATTCACCACGAAGGAAGAAGATACTGTGCCAAACGAAATAGCCATTGATAGCAGTCTATTACATAGGAACAACAGGGTGCTGCGTAGCAAACTATGTATAAAGGAAGGAAGATTGCACCCAATATAGAACTCGGAAACAGTATGCCACCTCAAATTAAGGGAATGGGGAGAGGGACATAGGATCGGAGGTACCCTGATATTCTGGGCATAATCACCAGAGAAGACACTAGGGGACGTGAGGTAGAACTGGGAAAAGAGGCGGTCCACAGACATTAAACACGAGTCGGAACCACGGTGAGATACAATCCGGTAATAACAACCCGTGATGCCCCTTTAGTGAGGGAAAGGAGAAAAAAATACAGGGGTGAGAATAGAGAGCAATAAGGGGGACAATGTAACACATAGATGAGCCCCACTAAAAGTCCCCAGTAAGCGCGAGTTACAATACACAAAACAAGGTGAAAGAAAGAAAGGAAGGGATTTAGCCTAGGATGTCAGGAGATCTATGATGGACCATGGTATTTCTCACATTATCCATAGATTTTAAATCTTCGGTCACCCGGTGATAGACATATCAAGAGTCTACCGGGAAGAGAGATAACCACACGAGTGGATTAGCGTCTCCCGAAATACACCACGAGGGTGAAAAACATCCTTTAATGAAAGGTAAGTGATAACCTGGTTAATTGACAATATGACGCAATCAGATAGGAAAATTACTTATGAGAGTATACGTCTCTCTGATTATATCTCCAAAACAGATATATATATGCTTGCACTAATACAAGATTTAGTGATGGACCCTTGTGGAAGATGCTACTTCTAATCCAGAAGGAAGAGCAGAGAACGAGTATAACCCTTATCCGTAAAAGTCAGGGTAAATAAACAGATCAAATATAAACAGAAATATACAAAAGGAAGAGAGAGAAGGTAAAGCCTCCATTATATATATATATCAACTTTTTCTCTTTTAACCAGAAAGGGAGTCCTAACTCTAGAGGATCAAAGATAAAGACCACATTTGGGCCTTTCCCTACAGTGTAATTGCCAGTTTTAACCATTAGTATAAGTGATTTATGAGCATAAAATGAGCAGGAATGGAGATGTATGAGTGCTGGGATGGAACAATTTTGAAATAGGTTTGAAGACTGGGGAGACACAAAATAGAATTCCCGTCATACTTCATATTGAAATGTAATGCACTTTGCCTCGCTTTTTTTCATGTTGTCTTGCAGTAGTGTTAGAGGATAAATAGAATGATATTGTGGATAGGTAGTAGAAATGTTTTTTAACCAACAACCAAGACTAAATGTGATCTCTGACAGTCTAAAGTGGATAACTAGGAAATGAAATGGTTTATGATAAATGAAAAGATGTATAGTTTAAAATACAGCTGATTTCCTTTTCCTTTTTTATATGTATAGATATAAATTTGACCAATGAGAAGAGTGACCCCATATTGAATTTTGTCCTGAAGAAGGTGGCTCTTTATATATTGATTTTAACCACCGAACCGTGTCAATGCCTGTGTTAACTTGTAGTGTAGTTCCTATTATCCCAATAGGCTCTGCGCATTGGAATAATACCTTCAATAGTATAGGCCTAGACCAGACGTTAACTAGGTCTTCTATTGTCGATATTAGACTTAAAGTTTTGGGTTTGCCAGCTAGCTCAGAGTTCACTAGAAACTTTCTCGAATAGGCAAGGAGGAGTTGAACCTCCCTGGATAGACAAGAAGGGATTTAGTTTCTGACAACCATGGAACATGACAACTTTGCTCTCCCCTAATCAAGAGTGTATCTCTAGAGTCGTGTGAAAACAAAAGACAACTTATTTTACTCAGTCAGTTCGTGCATTCTTAGTCTCACCAGATTGTAGAGAAAAGGAAGAGACGGGCGTGTTCAATAAAAGATGTTATTTATTGATCAGTCTCTTTTCTCATACAAGAGAAATGAATCGATATTATTGCAATACTTATGGTTAAGTAAAGTGCATACAATAAAAGCAGAAGTATAAAATAATACTGTAAAAACATTTATATGGTTTCTAAGCCATATGGTGGTTTAAAATGGATAAAATAGATACATACACATATACATTTGACTAATCGTACTCAACTGGTGTTTCTAACTACGCCTACCCCGGTGTACCTGACCTAAGCCTAATACGTGGGCGGGAATAGAAAGTAGCAGTTTAAGTTAAGTTTGTTTTGCCAAGTGACTGACTCAAGAATTCTCTGCAAGGGGTTATTCAGTTCTGTACCTGGAATCTAGGATGGTTGAGGGATGGTATCTCTCGTCTTTGGTCTCGATATTCCAGGCTGCCTGCAAGGGCTGCTTGGAAGCGCCGGAGCTGGATTTCTCGGCAGGAGAAAGCAGCGTCTCGTTCTCAGCGCGTCAGGAAGGCGGGGCTGCGCCAGCGGGGTCTGCTCTGCTCTGGGCTTCGGCAAGTCTGGCTGCTCCGATCTCGTCACCACCGCGTGTGTTTGCTTAAGGCAATACCGGTAATATTTATACCTGTAAGGTGCCGAGAATGACGTAAGGATGGACATAGATACGTCAATAAGGATGTCATACGAACTGGTCGTTAGCACATTCTTTTGCTGAAGTTCTCGGTGAAATCAAAACAATGGCCGCAGGGTTTTTCCCAGGTTGTCATAGGTTTGATTTGTTTTGAGAACTCCGTATGCCTTATCAGGGGCTGGAGGAATATTGCTTTGCCTAATTAGATGGCAAGCGTTATGACCTAATCAGATAACGCGCTCCTGTGCCGTGGTCTGGCGTAATCAGATAACGGTTTCTGCATCATGGGATGGCTGCTAGTTAACTTGTTAACCAGAATAGGGTCAGGAATAGGGGGATCGATACAGAACCTATAGGAATACATCACACCCACTCCACGCTAACTATGGCCATATTTACGAATCTAGGCATAGTAAAACATACTGTAGAGTATCGTGTATACCTTACCACCCCAAAATACATATAATGCATTTCGAAATTATGTAATATACGGAAAAACAGTCATATATACTATATGCACTCAAGCTGTAGAATAATCCTAAAATAATCACGCATATGTATACATAATTACTATTTGAATATGAGAATTACACATGAAATGGCTCTTAATACAGAAGAAAAGTTCGAGACCATTTCATCACAGAATAAAATAATTATGAACATACCAGCGGGCAGCTAATGTCTATAAAGTTTCTAAAAGTAGAAATTTTAGTTCTCTAAGAATAGTTCTTACTTTAAGCAGAAGATAAGTGTCCCGAAAATCGTAAAAATATTTTGGGGCTGCTGAAAAAAACTGCTGTCCGTGAACTGGAGGGAAAATTGTTCATGCTACTTTATTATTAAAGTTGAAGGCCAAATTCAGGGTGTTGGGAACGCCGTGTGCTAGCTTGCTCAAAAGTCGTTATTTCTGCTCTGGTGAGAACATCATATCATTGAGACTGTCGAAAAAGCTGTCAACAGCTTCCTGTGAAAGTTCCACTAACTCGGAAAAAGGTGTAACCATGCATTCGTGTGCATGATTGTCTCTATTGACGTTTTGATTAGTATTGCTGACAGAAGGTCGTACCTGATCGATGCTGCTTTCATCTTGAACTTCACTACCCCTTAATCGTAGTGGTGAAGTTTCCACGAATGCCGTCATCAGGATTGCAAGCCGTTGAGGGCAGCACAATGCATGGGCCGTTACCGGACCCAACAATGCTTCTGCATCCATTGGCGCATCCGATTGTAGCGTCAGACAGGTGTCCAACACGCATTCTTCTCCGCACAGCAAGCACCTTAATACAGGTAAAACATATCGATGCCACATTGGTTGAAATGAAAGAAACCAAGTCATGTTCAGGTCTCTAAGCCGGGATAGTCCCAGGATTTTTGATATCCGGTCCCGGTATCCAATGGCTCGGATTGTTTCTTCCCTTGTCGCAGGTGTTTTGTCTGTGACATGGTTTGCCATAACGAAATATAAGGACCAAGAATAGGATTCCTGCAATTAGTCCTAAAATGAGGGGAAGTCCGCCAAAAATCGAATGGACGAAGTCTGGAAAAATACCCAGTATGGCTTTGAATGGTGTTAATGCCATTGAAAATACTGTCTTAAATACTTTTGAGACTCCACTGGTATCAGAAATATTTAAGATTTCATTCAGGATTTCTGCGAAATGTATCGGGGAAGTAGTTGATAACAATGAGTGAATCTCTGCAGTCGTCCTTGCGACTAGGAGATCATACGTTTCTTTTGATGACGTGAGTCTGGTCGGCGTCTGAAGAAGCACTGTTTTCATTCTGCTTAAAGTATCTATTCGAATAGAAGTAATTTTCAAATTAGGCCATGCCCTTGCCTCCCTGTCTGGAAAGGAGCTGGGGAACAATAAGCGTCCACAGCACATGACCTTCGCAGTCGTACTTATGAGATAAGGAACCCCGGGCAGTAAACTACAACATCTGCGATCCACAATTAGAATGTAACTCCCGTTATAGAGTCTTTTAAAGAATGGTTCTATCTCTGTTGCAGGTGCGCCTAGCTGGTGACATGAAAGGTTATTTGAGTTCCCTTCACAGGCTCCATGCAAACTAATTCCATTACACAGAAGTGTACCGCTTAGTGACATCGCACAATTATTGCCACTAAGAAACACTTTCTGTCCTTTATTACTGACACATGCATGTGAATAGGGCAAGTTCCATGTTGTCTTAATGTACCCTTTTCCCAATTTTTCGTACATGCCAGCCTGTATATATTTTTGGCAGTATTGAAACCTGAAGGTTGATATTGGAATATTAATTATCCCATGTATTATCCATTCACTGACAGGTCGTTCTGACATTGTCACTGGTAATCTCTCGAGTTTCTCAATGCTCAGGATTGTATAATCAGCACCCTTTTGTGCCATACTGATTTGTTTATCAGTAAGGTTAAAGATATTGAATAGTGACGTTGTGTTGATTAAACGCCAAGGCACATAGCCTGAACGCAGGTTTTGTAACGTCCAGCCAAGCTGTACAATAGAACGCAATTGAGACTGACCGTGTTGTAACAACAGTAAGTCTTGCGATATTATGTCGATTGCTGAAGACACAATGCTGTCCAAAGAAAAAATTCTGGAGGACAGAGTCATTAACCCATTGTCCACTACAGAAAGCGATTTTTCCAAATTAATACGGTCAATTTTCCGTATACTTTCTGCTGTCTCAATTTGAATTACCTTCCAGGCCTCGTTGTAAGCTGCATATACAGAGGCTGCTATGAAGCGTTTTTGACGCTGTTTGCGCGGTCCCATAATGAAATCACGCAAGTCAGCACCATCAGTAAGTAAAGTTAGGTGTTGCTTAATTTCTGTTAGTGTGAAAGTTTGTAGCCATTGAAGGCAGAGTTTGCCCACACTGTAGGTGGTGATTATCCCTGGGTGTTGTCTTTGGGAATATCTAGGATCTGGCCTGGTCAATGTGAACCCCTGTATTTTGTTCAGGAATCTGTCTTGACAGTTATTAGTATCTGTGGGCCAGATTAACCATTGTTTCCAATCAGGATGTGTTCTGTTTTGGTTTAATACATAGTTTACGTCTATCTCTTCATCTGTAGAGCTATTGCTGTTCATAGTTGGCTTTGGAATAGACGGTTTATTTAAGTCTTTGATTTTGGCTAGGCCAAGACAGGTAGTTTGTTGAATAGTGTCATTCAAAAATATAATTTGTTCTGGGATCATGCAGGCTCTAAACAATGATTCTATACCTTGTACTTGCCATTCTTTTGTACCCCAAACACTTTTTACTTCAACATTTTTGTCCCAATAATCAAAACCAAAAGTATTCATTTGTTCAAAAAACGAGTCTGAATATATCAATTTCGTATTTGTAAGCATGGTCTTTGTCCCTGTCTTATTTGACAATTTGAAATAAAATGTTTCAGCATTACTTGTGTTGAACCCTGAAAAGTATGAATATTTGTCATAAAAGGTTCTTGAGCTTCCTTTTGGAGGGGTTGCACAATGTTCCCATTGATTATAATTTAAAACATTTCTAGGTTGTGCAGATTTATGTAAAAAATGGTTACCATAGGGGTTGTAACAGTACATACTATCATAATTAGACGAACCCTGCAAATAATCATGTTTGGTAAATTTAGCAGACATCACTAGGTCAGACATCATATTATTTATACTTTCAAAATCCCAATCATCAGCAAATGAGCTTGGTTTTACAAAGTCACTCAACGAGATCTTGATTTGGTGTGGATATTTGAGGATTTCGACCGGACCATAAATTTCATAGTCAGTATTGTCCCATGCTACCCCACCCGGTATAGGATTGGCTGTGAAGTTGACTGAAGAAAGTTCTCTTTTCTCGACGTGTGAAGATGTGTGTGGCTTGAGGATCAAGTTGATTTTCTGGCTTGCTGTGTCCATTTTAGCATATTTTCCCTCAATGAAGCGTCCCAAGCATATTACCATGATGAGCCAAAGTATGAGGATAAATGCACCAAAGGCCACCCAAAATTCAATCCATGGAGAAATCAGATATGTTTCTTTCAGTTGTTTCAAAAGTGCCTTAGCTTTATCTTTAAAGGTTTTTGTTGATGGCTGTGTCTTTGATTCACTGAGGTCTTCAGAGGAATCATCGAAGTTTATGAAGTAGCCGGATTCCGTTCTGTCAATTGTTCCAATTGCTTCAGGATTACTGTTTCTTGCATATTCGTTTGTTACTTCATTGTAGGTTGGTGTGTCTCTACTAAATGTTTTTATTTGGGTTTTCAGAGGTGCGAGTTCCATTGCATTGTTGCATAGTCCTTGTTGTTGTTCTGTAGGCGTTTCGAATGTGATTAGCCTTTTAGTTGGCACCTCTGTATTGGTAGCAAACCTTGGTGTTCTGCTACTTATTGGGAGTCCACTTGGCCTACTGTTTGTTATCGGCCACATGATTGTGGTTTTACCAGGTCGATGGATACAACTCGGTTCTCCTTTTTACCAGCAAGCGGCGGTAGTACAACTGATCTTGTCCCGTTGATAGACAAGACAGGAACTGCTTTTCTGTAAGAAGGCCCAAATTCCTTCTTTACCGCGATCTTTTCTCTGACTAGATCCCCGACTTTTGGAATCCAGACAGGTCTTGCTGGGACAGGTGGTGGTTCTTCAGTGGTTGTTGGCTGTTGTTTCAACTTTATGTTGCTCAGGTCTTTTCTTGTGTCGTTTAAGTCCTGCAAAATAGCCAAACGATCTTTGATATCAAAGCTTTTTTCCTTCACCACTGAAGTCTGACTGTCAAGATCTAAGACCAACATCCTAGTTCCAAACAATAATTCGTACGGACTGAATCCCCTCAGAGAATTTCTTGGCAGGTTGTTTAGACTACGTTGGACACTTATTAGATGTTTGACCCACCCAGCTCCCGAACCTAATATCCTTTCCGTTATAGATAGCTTTATGCCTTGGTTTTTTCTTTACACCATCCCGTTCCCTCAGGTAGGAAGTGAGAAGAGTCCCGCCATGCTATGCTCATTTGACCTTGTTTTTCCATGCGTAAATAAGGCACGTGGAAAAACTTTAGCCTAACGTAGCATGCTTCTAGCGTATATGCCATTATAGACTCGCAAATCTTTTTATAACAGTTCAGACGTCAGCCGAGTGCTGGGGATCTACATTATAAGTGGAAACTAGCCTGTATATGTTAATCGGACGCTTTGCTTTTTACTGTTGATCCTTTCTGGAGTGAAACGCCACGGTAGTATACCGTTTCTTTCACCACTGCGATTTCTGTTACAGTTTGGGCAGTTTTTTACAAAAATGGTATGATGCAGGCTCATGCCTGGCCACCAGTACACTGATTGTAATTCTTCCAGAGAATCTTTTAGTTTGAGGTGTCTGAGACCCTCACCCATATGTGCGTCTGCTATTAACAAGCTTCTCCTGTCCATGTTTGGAATCACTCTATCCCCCACTCCAGGGATTCGAGCAAAAGGGACGGAGTTTGCATCGATTATGTATGTATAATTGAGTGGATAGTTGATCGGTAGCGCTGAGCAGTCGCCTTTTGATGACGTTTTCACCGCCAGCACTGTTTCACCGTCAATGTATTTCACTGTACGCTTTTTTCTAGCTACGGAAGCCGATTTAGTTGCTACCGCTGTGGCTGTCTCAGCCAATGAATTCCCTACAACGTGAACGCCATCACGCTGATGACTCAGTGAGTGTGTCACGTGAGTCTTTGGTAGTTCTTTTTGTAAAAGAGCTACTTGTTCCCAAAGCAGTTTTTGCTTTATTGTTGCACCTGTGTCATCTTTGTAACCGTTTTGAATCCATTTCTGTAAATCGCTGTTATATGATTTGACGCATCGGACACTATGAGTGTCGGGAATTCGCGATCTGCATTATCTAGCGCCATTTTCAATGCTATTATTTCAGTCTGTTGTTCTGAATTAGTTTCTACTGAGTGTGTTTTTGTTAATAGAGGTCTTAGTTTACCTCCGCGCCACACTTCTTTTGTAATCTCACATGTGGGGTTGTATGCTTGTTCTCCCCAAACGGAGGGTTGAGCATGTCCGTCTGTATAGATTACACACGCGTACTGTCGTAATGGCAGAATGTCGATTGGCAGAGGGAATGTTCTTTCATATTCTAGATTTTTTAATTCTTTTAAATCTGGATCATGGTAGTATTTTACTCTGTCCGTTGTAATTGAATTCACCCATTGTATCCATTCCGGATTCAATGCTGTTGTTGGTAAATTACACGGTGTTGTTAATGCCTCAAAGGCTGATTCTGCTGTTCTGACTGTGATACGTCTACCGTCAGCTTTATCTTTTTCTCTAGCTATTGCGGTTTGAACTGCATGAACAATGTTTTCTTTAATGCTGAACTTCTTTTCAGCTTCTGTGTACAAGTGTGATTTGAATGCAATTGGTACCTTTTCTCCCTCATTAGAGGTCAGGTATGTGAATCCGCATCTTCCTGGGATGACTCGAATCACAAGATTGCGTGCGTTATCACGTGTTTCTAAATTTGTTTTAATTAACATGTCTGTTTGTAAGGATCTCAGAGTTTCTGTGTGTATTTGAGTCCAATTCGTTCTTTTAAAATCTGGTTTTATTAGATCATAAAGGGGTTTGACCCTTTCTGCGTAATTTGCAATGTATGTTCTTCCGAAATTTAGGAAGCCTAGAATTGACTGTAAGTTTTTTAGTGTTCTAGGTGCTTGGAGTACGGCACATTTCTCTAGGAAATTGTCAGCCAGGCTTTTGCCTTCACTTGATAATTCATATCCTAAAAACAGGACTGTTAGATGGGCTATTCTAGATTTTTTAAAGTTGAATTTGTAACCCTCTGCTGCGAACCCAAGTATTATGGTGTTCACTCTCTTCAAGTGAGTATCCAAGTCATCGTCTGTTAGGTATATGTCGTCGACATACGATAATGCTTCATCATCATATGTTTGTAGTAACTCTGTTACTCTCGCTGAGAATAATCCTGGGCTGTTCTTGTACCCCTGGGGTAACCGACAGAATTGTTTTTGAGCGCCATTTATTGAGAACGCGGACAAATATCTGCTCTCTGGTGCTATATTTTGACCAAAGAATCCATTAGAGATGTCTAATGTTGTTTTGTATTTTTTGCGCACTATGTTATTCATTAGTGCTGCACTATGCGAGTTTTGCACTGCAAAAGTTTTGCAACATGAGTTAAGGTGTCTGTAATCCAAAACTAGACGATATGAATTGTCTGGTTTGGAGACAGGAAACAAAGGGTTGTTCATTTGTGAGGTGCAAGTTTCAATCACCCCCTGGTATTCTAGTTGATCTAGGATTTCTTTTACCTGTTTTTTAGCTTCTTGCTTAATTGGGTACTGTCTTTGTGCAGTAGGTTGTGATTTTAACTGGATTTTGTGAGGAGGAGAGTCCTCATCCCATCCTACATGATTTTTATATAAAGCAGGAGCTTGAGCTACTGCCCATTTTCTAGCAAGTGTGTATTTTTTATGAATTGGGATATGATTTGAGAAGGCAGGCATAATTATTTCTTCGCCATGAGGGCAGTCCCTGACAAACTCTGGTGGCCAGTCTTTTTCAGCTAGAAGGATGTCATAGCCCTTGGAGAGATTATCCCAAAATAGTCCCCTTATTTTTCTAGTCTTATCCCCTTCTATACGTAAAGTTATTTCATATATTTTGTGAGGTTTGCTAACTCTGGTGTCTGCAGTTTCCACCTGAAGGTATTCATTCGTGTCCACTGTCTCCAGATGATTCATAAGGACTTTGCGTGCTATGCTCACTTCTGCTGCGCTGTCTAGCATTGTCTGAGCCCATTCTCCGTTTTTCAGTTGTGTCCTCAGTATTCTCGGCATTGTTGATTACTTTAATACTGGCTACCTTCTTTTTTGGAAATTGTAATTTCTTTTTTAGATGAGCAGGTTCCTTGTCTTTGGACTTGTCGTGCTCTTCCCTGTGTTCTGATCGTCCTCTTCTTTCCGATTTCTGCGAGGAAGTCTGAAAAGATTGAGAGGGGCGTGTATCAATTTCTTGATATCTATCAGGCTTCTTTATATTATCCCTATTTCTAAGGTTGTATCTTTTCCCAGAGGGCTCACTTTGGGGAGACCTGTGTCCTTGGTTCGGAGATCTTTCTCTCCGCCGAGGAGACCTTCCTCTGGACTGGAATTTCTTTTCTTTAGGATTGGATTGTTTGTTTCCATCCCAGCTCTTTTTTTGTGATGTTAAATTATTATTAAAAAATACTTTTTCAGGACTTTCAATCAGTCGGGGTTTTACTGGTATTCCACCTAAACTATCTCTACCTAGTTCCTCATAGGATTTTTCTATAATTCTGGCAATTTCAGCTGGTTGGTCTGCTATATCTGTCTCTTTTAACCTTTGGCGGATCGCCACGTTTGCTGCTTCTCCCTTTATATTGGCTAGTAATATAGCCGAGACCTGCTTGAAGTCTTTCAGTAATTTCATACCAAGAGTTAAAGCGGGTTCTGGACCGTATTCATCTTGAATTTGTTTTAGCACATCTGGTATTACCGTGATGGATGGAACACCATGCGTTTTTGTGTAGATGGAAACAAAGACTGTACCCCAAGTGTCACAGTCCTCCACGTGTGGTGCGATTCCCATTGGAAGACAGATAGTCAGAATCCTGTGTTTATCCACAGGGGTGGTGTCTGGAAACACCGCCTCTATTTGGGTGATTTTTTGTGCTAACCAGAATGGTATTTGTTCCCGTTTAGCTGGTACTTTACCTAGGCAGGACTGTATGTTCTGTGGTGTAATTTTATTTGTGTTCCCCTGATGGGGGGTCAGCTGTGGATTTTTAATTGCTGGTTGGATTGTTGAAGTCCGCATTACATATTGGACTAATTGTCTATGTACTTTTATTAATTGTTTTAGTTGTATTAAAAGATCTGCTGCAGTCATTCTTTCGATGTCTGGATGTGGTGTGTATCCGGCTAGGACCGGCCACGTTGCTCCTGGTCTACCTAATGGACCGAGCCTGGTGATGTGATTATTATGTTTTAGGGCGCCATTAAACAAGAGCAGGTGCTCTTGAAATTTAAGTGGTACTTCCACCTCCTCGAAAGGAGTGTACTCTTCAGGAGGTTCCTCTGTTTTGTAATAGTGGAAGACCTTTGTTACATCATTAGCTGCTGGAAAGTTTATCCATGAATAGAATACCTCTGTCTGCCGATATTCGTGTGCCTCAATTACGAATATGACTGTGCCACCTCTCGGTGTTAGTCAATTTTCTATAAGTTTTAAAGTTATAGATTTTCTTATGTTGACCGGGATGAGTATTATCTCCGGGTCTGCTGCTTGCATAGTAGTATCAGCTGCTACGAGTTCAGCTGCTATTCTAACTGCCTCTCTTTCTCCTTCACTGTCTGACATTGTACTGTCCAGAAGGTTATTCCGTTTGTTTGCAGATCAGGTTTCTTATGGAAACAAAGATTAGATGCACAATATTTTGGAACAGTGTATCCTTCAACGTTGATTGAACCAAGAACCATACATAGGAGTTCCCTCCTGCGAGGTTTGGCGGATATGACCTTTCACCCACTCCAGACGTCTTTGGAGTATTATGGGAAAAAAGGGGTCTGAGTGAAAAGGCACGACTGAGTTACTCTAATGTCTTGCGTTAGTTTTATCGCCTTTCCAAACGTTTGGGCGCCATGTAGTGTAGTTCCTATTATCCCAATAGGCTCTGCGCATTGGAATAATACCTTCAATAGTATAGGCCTAGACCAGACGTTAACTAGGTCTTCTATTGTCGATATTAGACTTAAAGTTTTGGGTTTGCCAGCTAGCTCAGAGTTCACTAGAAACTTTCTCGAATAGGCAAGGAGGAGTTGAACCTCCCTGGATAGACAAGAAGGGATTTAGTTTCTGACAACCATGGAACATGACAACTTTGCTCTCCCCTAATCAGGAGTGTATCTCTAGAGTCGTGTGAAAACAAAAGACAACTTATTTTACTCAGTCAGTACGTGCATTCTTAGTCTCACCAGATTGTAGAGAAAAGGAAGAGACGGGCGTGTTCAATAAAAGATGTTATTTATTGATCAGTCTCTTTTCTCATACAAGAGAAATGAATCGATATTATTGCAATACTTATGGTTAAGTAAAGTGCATACAATAAAAGCAGAAGTATAAAATAATACTGTAAAAACATTTATATGGTTTCTAAGCCATATGGTGGTTTAAAATGGATAAAATAGATACATACACATATACATTTGACTAATCGTACTCAACTGGTGTTTCTAACTACGCCTACCCCGGTGTACCTGACCTAAGCCTAATACGTGGGCGGGAATAGAAAGTAGCAGTTTAAGTTAAGTTTGTTTTGCCAAGTGACTGACTCAAGAATTCTTTGCAAGGGGTTATTCAGTTCTGTACCTGGAATCTAGGATGGTTGAGGGATGGTATCTCTCGTCTTTGGTCTCGATATTCCAGGCTGCCTGCAAGGGCTGCTTGGAAGCGCCGGAGCTGGATTTCTCGGCAGGAGAAAGCAGCCTCTCGTTCTCAGCGCGTCAGGAAGGCGGGGCTGCGCCAGCGGGGTCTGCTCTGCTCTGGGCTTCGGCAAGTCTGGCTGCTCCGATCTCGTCACCACCGCGTGTGTTTGCTTAAGGCAATACCGGTAATATTTATACCTGTAAGGTGCCGAGATTGACGTAAGGATGGACATAGATACGTCAATAAGGATGTCATACGAACTGGTCGTTAGCACATTCTTTTGCTGAAGTTCTCGGTGAAATCAAAACAATGGCCGCAGGGTTTTTCCCAGGTTGTCATAGGTTTGATTTGTTTTGAGAACTCCGTATGCCTTATCAGGGGCTGGAGGAATATTGCTTTGCCTAATTAGATGGCAAGCGTTATGACCTAATCAGATAACGCGCTCCTGTGCCGTGGTCTGGCGTAATCAGATAACGGTTTCTGCATCATGGGATGGCTGCTAGTTAACTTGTTAACCAGAATAGGGTCAGGAATAGGGGGATCGATACAGAACCTATAGGAATACATCACAAACTAAGGAATCCCAAAAAAGCCAAGGGACATTCAGATACAAAGGAAATTCCTGTACAAATGGTTCCATGTAAACCTCATAGGGCTATTGGATCTAACTGATGATTAAACAGACAACCATACCTGTTTCCCTACTGGGGTTTTATATTTTATTTTTCTGTTTAATGATTGTGTTTTTTCTTTTTTTTATTATTGTGTTTTTATTATTGTCTTGCACCTTTGGACCACATACAGTGGATTGTATAGATTATGAATTTTTTTTTAATATATTCATTGTGTGTACATTTCAGGAATATTTCCGAAATTTTAAATCTTGAGAAAAAAGAGAATCTATATAAATAAAACAGTGTAAGCATTACATTTTAGTTTGAGAGTATACTTGGGATCTGTGTCTACCTTTGGGGTAAAGTAGGTGTATGGTGAAGTCCATGAGTATAATGACTGTAAGGATGGTGTGAAGGCATGTAAGATTTTCCTCCAGGGATTTTCCTATTGGCTTAAATAATAACCAACATGACATATCTGAAGTCTCTTGGGGTCAGATTACTTATCTACCTCGACGACATTCTGATAACTAATTTAGACAAACAAACCCTACTGTATCATTTGGACATCACTTAGGGCCAGATGTAGTTAAATCTATTTTACCGGTTCTAAAATACCGAATTTTACCGATTCGGGATTTTAGAATCGGTAAATTAGATGTAGATAATAATTCGGTATTTTTTACCGAATCGGTAAGATTCTGTAATTACCGAATCGGTATTTACCGATTCGGTAATTGCCTTTCATTCCTATGGGCCTGGAGGCCCATAGGAATGAATGTCAATTACCGAATCGGTAAATATCGATTCGGTAAAATTGGGAAATAGTCAAGGGGGATTGGTGTCACTACAACGCATGCTTTTACATCGCATGCCTTTACAACGCGGTTTTTACATCGCATACCATTACAACGCATAATGCTTTTAGGCGCTGGATAGTGAATTATTTAATTTACTATTCCAACTCCAGTCCCCGTGGATAGCAGGGAAGGTGTTGGATAGTATATTAAATACATTCCCTATCCTAGAGCGCCCCCCAGCGCATTGCGTTGTAATGGTTTGCGTTGTAATGGTTGCGATGTAATGGTAGTGCGTTGTAAAAAATTCGTTGTAAGTGATGTTCCCCGTCAAGGGTGGCATGGTGTCACTTTGACACCCTGTTGCACCCCTGATTAGTGCTTGTGTGACATGTGGCACACATACATTCCCTAAGGGCATGTATGTCTGTTACATGGCACAGGTGTAAATGCACATATTTGCCTTAACATAGGAATTCGTTATTTACCACCAACTAATAGTTGGTGGTAAATAACGAATCCTTAAAGCCCCGAACTACTGTTAACAGTGCTTCCTACATTTCATTTACCGATTCGGTAAATTTACTGATTCGGTAAAATTACCGAATCGGTAATTTACCGAATCGGTAAATTTACCGAATCAGTAGTTTTTTGAAGCCCTACATCTCAATATCCAAATACCGGTCGGTAACGGCCGAAATTCAGTATTTTCGGCAGTTACCGACCGGTATTTGGATACCTACATCTGGCCCTTATTCCCTTCTTTCGGAGCTGAGCTTTCTCCTAAATCTAGAAAAATCCATGCTCATTCCTTCTCAAGAAATCTAATTCCTTGGTTTTCTGGTAGATTCTTCCACTGCTTCCCTTCATCTTCTGCAGGCAAACTGTCAGCCATAAAATCGGAAATTTCCCAAGTTCTACAAAGTTCCTCGATTTCTCTTAGATCTCTGGCAAGAATCGTAGGTCTTTGGTCTGCCTCTATTCAGACGATCTTTCCAGGACATCTGCACTATCGAGCTCTTCAGCGCCTAAAAATACGCCATCTACATCAAGGACTAGCTTATTCAGACCTGATATACTTGGATCCAGAATCTCGTTTAGAACTCCAATGGTGGATAGACTATTTAGATGCGTGGAACTACAGGACAATCGTCGTCTCAGCCCCAGATCTTGTATTAGAATCAGATGCAAGTCTGTCAGGCTGGGGCACCCGCTGTGGCACAATCGCGACTGGCGGTACATGGTCACTAGAGGAGTTGAGATTGCACATAAACTGTTTAGAGATTCTGGCAGGTTCGTTTGTGATCAAAAGCCTTGCAAAGGACATAGTTTGCTATGCTATCCCAATTTGCATGGACAATGGTTCTGCAGTCTGTTACATAAACCATCTAGGTGGCACAAAATCCAAAACTCTTGAGGAGTTAGCAAAGAACCTTTGGGAATGTATCCTCCTCAACAAAATTTCAGTCAGAGGAAAATATATTCCAGGCAATCTCAACTCCATCGCAGACTTCTTCCATCCGTCTTTCAATCTTTGTTCCAAAAATGGTGCCCTTTGCATGTCGATCTCTTTGCCTCTCGCCTTAATTCCCAACTTCCTCACTCTTTCAGTTGCCGTCCGGATCCATTGGCTTTTGCCATAGATGCCTTCCTCCAAGATTGGTCTCTTCACCTGAACTACGATTTTCCCCTTTATGTATCATGATCAACAGAGTCCTTGCCCAGTCCAGGTGCCAACAAGCCTCTCTGCTGTTAGTAGTCCCCTTCTGGCAATCACAGATTTTGTTCCTGTCTCTTCTGGAGATGGCAGTGGACTTTCTTGTTCTCCTTCCCTCATGCAACAATCGTATTCTAGATCCCTTTGGTCAGCCACACAATCTCATTCTGGACAACTCGTTGACTCTTTCAGCTTGGAAGATTTCGGGTCTAACCACCCTGACCACCTCATTTCGCAAGAAGCTTCTCTCTTCATTAGCAGAGACTGGACTCCAGGTACAACAAAAGCTTACAAATCAGCGTGGTCTTTATGGGCAAACTGGAGTGTGGGAAAACATGTTGGTCCCTTTTCAGTACATTTAACTTACATTGTCAATTTTTGGCTTCTGAGCCAGTTCAAGTAAGTCTTCCAGAACAGTTAGCCTGTACAGATCGGCGATCTCCCTTAATCACAGTACTGTTGACGGTAAACCAGTGGGTGAACACCCCCTAGTCTGTCGTCTCCTACGAGGCGTAACGTTTTCCAAACCTCTATTAGCAAAGTACTCTAAGTTATGGGACGTGAATCTGGTTCTCAAACTTTTTTCTGATTGGCCAGATAATGTGACTCTATCTTTGAAGATGCTTTGAGCCAAACTTACTACGCTGTTGTGCTTGGTTTCTATCAAACGTGTTTCTGATGTCAAAGCTATGGATGCTTCCTCTTGTCAATTGACCCCTTCTGAGGTAATGTTTTACATTAACAAACGCACAAAAACTAACTTGAATTCTGTTTTATCCTTATTTTCCTTCTCAGCCTAAATTATGTGTAGGTCAATGTCTCAAGGTGTACGACTACGGACCTTTGATCTCAGAATGTCCTCCCATTCCCAACTACTCATTTCCTTCCGTAAACCCCATAAACCTGTTTCCTCTGCCACGTTAGCCCGTTGGGTTCGCTGGGTCATGTCCCCTGCTGGTATTGATATTTCTGTCTTCGGTGCCCATTCTACCAGGGAAGCCATGGCCTCCAAAGCTTTTTGGGCAGGCTTCAGATTGGAGGACATTCTGAGATCGGCTGATTGGTCCAATGTGTTTTGTATGTTTTATTGTAAACCTGTTATTGCTGCTGCTTCTCTGGTTGTTGATATACTTTGAAGACGCATAATAGGAACCTCCGGTCTTGACATAAAATGTAGATTTTCCCAGGATTTTATGACGAAAAGTCTTAATTTTTATTAAAAACACAGAGGCAAGTATTATCCCACCACAACACCTTTTAATATGTGTTCTTCTCCTTCCCTTAGTGGCTCCAGCTCTACCACCAGCTTCGTCCTGACCGGGGACATCTCCCGCTCAAGGTTTCTGATCTGCAACGTCTGGTTCCAGCTTTCAATCCTGATCCTCTGATCCCAGTTCCCGCTTCAAGAATGACTTTATTGGACTTTTGTCAAGAGTTTTCTATTTGGACTCTAGCCTTTGAAATTGTTTTCTCAATTTTTCCTTTGTTTATGAACAATATCTAATCTGCTCACCGAAGAAAAGAGGGCTGTTGGCAGTCATGACATGCATCATACATAGGTCTGCCCGTGCATTGGTTGTTAGTGTTGGATTCCACGTTTCCTCATTGGACCCATAGATTTCTTGGCCTCCTGAGAACTGTAGTTTTCGCTCTTTATCTTGGCTGCTATTGAAAGCAAGATTAGAAAAGCATAATACTCACCTCTGTGTCTTTAATAAAATTAAGACTTTCCATCATAAATTACTAGGAAAATCTACATTATCCCTAACAACTCTAATATGGGCTACCAGTAGTACGCGAAAGACATCCAGATTCACATATTGTATCCAAGAAGCCTACGGTCATCATAATAATAATAATAATAATAATCCACATTTGTATAGCGCACAATCACCCGTTAGGGTCTCTAGGCGCTGGGGGCCGTCGGGAAGATTAAGCAAGCTATTGCCCAGAGTCGCATGGTGCTGGGCTAACCTGCCGCCGGCGCTGGGGATCGAACCCTGATCCCCAGATTCCAGCGTCAGTCGCCCTGGCCGCGGCGCCACACCTCTCCCATCATCAACACAATATTCGCATAAACCTGTGTTTCCTCAACAGAAATGCACATATCATGTCTCATTCACAGTAGATAATAGGGGGTGGCGTGGCACTCAATATTGTGTTCAAAAGTACATAACATTTTTTTTTAGGTGCTGACCGGTCTGCTCCCTCTGCCCTGTCTCATTCACAGTAGAAACATATCAGTGACTCCTGATGAAACAAAAAGTGGAATTTATAGCCTAGCATGGCTAGGTGCTCCATTACATCTTCAAACTGATGGTACCATACCCGCTGGGGACGCAGCTGGTCGACTACCTAAAACAAACTCTTTATCCTCCTGGCAGGATGTATACATTTAGGGCAGGGTCGCCTGAAACGTCACTTGATGGAGCAGCCATATTGACCACATGGTGCATGTCTATCACTCCAACCAGCTACTGAAAGCCTGAAACAAAATGCACTTGTTTGAGTTGACAACAAACAAACCCCCTTCAATCTCCATTTCCATTTAACACACTCTCTCCCTTTATAAAGTGTTCTGAAATGGAAGGAAAGCAGGGAAAGCATTACACAAAAATGACAATAAATACATAAATAAACAAATAAATAAACAAACAGAAACACATTTTTTCCACATGGCACCCTGCCTGCACAGCTAGTGTAAGCAATTTGCACACTGGGCAGAACTGAAGACTTTTTCTTGTGATATTGGATTTTTATAGTTGAAAATTGCGAAGGGAGCGCACAATCCCCTACAGCACATTGAGGGTAAAATGCTGCCATTCTGGTAAAAGACTACATTAATTGTGAACTTAAATAAAGCTAACATCATGGAAATTACAGGCAAAATGTCAGCATCTAAATCTACTTATGATTGCGTTTGCAGCCATGGGAAAGTGGAAAAGGTCACACATTATGAGTCACTTGAAGCTGACCTTTAATTCTAATCGAGTCTGAAACTTGCAAATTGAAAATGACCACCTCAAACCAAAACAATCACCATGAGGGCTGAATAATTTGAGAAATAGACTGCCCACTTAACATCCATTCAAATGTTGTAAAACCTTGATGCAAAAAAATAATATTTTTCAGGGCACATCTCCACGATGCAATCATATATATATTATAATGTGTGTGTGGCACTTTAAAGCCACTCTCAATACAGAGAAGTACTTGGGAAGGAATGCACCTGAAGTAAATGAATCCACAACGCAGGATAATGATTAAGGTAGGTGGATTTATTGTATAACAGAGGTTTCCCAACTGCCAGTCTAATGCTCCTCAACTCTTTCTATCAACATTCTATCATGCACTCCCAAGAATTCCAGGGTGGAGCCATGGTTCCAGAAACTCAGAGGTGGAACAAACCATTAATGAAAATGGATAACAAGAGGTAAAACCTATTTACACGAAAAGGAAAAATGACAGCATTGTTAATATATATATATTAATAAAAGCACCTCATTTGATATTTTTCTGACAGAAACATTCTTACTAGGCCAGCACATTGGTTGCACCTTCAGATTTTTGCCCATTCCACCTAAACTAGCCTCCTTGTGGAATCTTCCCGCCGATTACTACCAGACACTCAACAGGTCAGCCTTTTAGGGTTCAAGTACTTAAAAAGGCAAACTAGCCAAGGACATGATGAATAAGGACATCAGTGGTAAGTATGAAGTAAATGAGGGAATATTGGGTCTTAATTAGAGTTGACAGATGGGTTACTCTGTCACAAACGTGATGGATATCCCATCCACCTTTTTACAAGGCCATTATATGCCATCTTATGCTATAGATATAATGTGCCATGGCTTTTAAGATGCTACATTGATAACATTGACGATTAAGGTGGTCCTTCTTCTAACTTGTCTAGGCCACTTAGCCACCATTTTGCCCCACAGTTACATGGTATAGGTCTTGTTGTTTATTACATGAACCATGAACATTACCATCCCTTTTTGTGGTATTCAGACTAGCAAATAATTAATCTATTGTGGCCTTTGTTTCATACCCCTCTGGTCATTTAATGGTACCTCTAGTTGACCTCCTATTATCGCTGCCTACCAACTCGGGGGGCATCTAATTTATCTCTCTTATTACAGTGAGATATGTGTATTCAATCATTGAAATATGATTCTTTATTCGTATATAGTCCTGTTTATTCAAAACAGGCCATCTTTGCTAAAATGTGGGAACTTTATTTCCCATACTCTCTGTATCATCCACCTTGTAATACATTTCCTTAGTGTTGGTGTAAACGGCTGGTATATTCTTCCTCTACCTCATAATGATGAAACTTCTAGCTCTACGGAAGCATGATTTTTCTTTTTGCCCCCTAACAGTCTTTTCATTTTTAATAATAATTTAGAGTTACTACAGGTCTTGGTGCTTGCATTTCAGACACTTAGGGGTCTATTAGGATGGCAGAGGGATGGCTGCCACCAGGCCGGCGGTAGCAACCGCTGGACCGGAGACGGACATCCTCCCGCGATCGCAACCCGGAAAACCGCCGGTCCCATTAGCATGGCTGTGAGAATTTCCACCCGGTGGGCAGAACTGGACTGCCACAATGGTGCTGATGCAGGGCCAGGCTCCGGCGGCATGATTATGATGCCGGCGGTAGCCAGCCTTTCTGCTGCGGTAGGACTGCCATGGAAAGGCATGCGGAGAATGTCTCCGGGGCCCATTGTGGGCCTCCAGTGTGTTGGGGGGGTATGCGGGTACACTTGGGGTACCCCCTACATGTCCCTGTACCAGGTGACAGACACTGTGCAGTGCGTGCCACGCAATGCAGGGACATGCAGGACATGCTTCTTTGGACATCACAATGTATTAAGCCTGACACCTGAATGGCTGCCAGGGCTCTAGGGTGCACAACTTGAAATGAGCGAACTCTTAATTCATTCAAACATTCTTGTTTATATTTCAACCATTATTTTTTATATACATTCCATAGGTATGTTCATCATCATCAAACATAAATTGTAATTTGCAAATTGATGAAGTTTACAAACTTAAAATAACCAATTCCAAAACATTAACCCAATGCATTTCGGGACCTTTCGTGGCCCCTTCGTCAGGGGTCTGTCAAAAAAAGACAAAAGTAAAGAAAAAGGGAAACTTATTACTTTCAATGCTTTCAAGTTTCTCAGTTACTTACAATAACGAGTATCAGCTATTTAATTTCAGGTCTCATGGTGTCTCATTACCTGAGATCAGAACCTTTTCTAATTTAGGAAATCACATTACGTATTAAGTTATATCTATAAAACTAACTTTTCAAAGCGAAACAATTTCTTATTACGCATTAAATGGTTATTTTATGATTTATTTACATTGGTTAGTTCTGAAATAGGCTCTTCACTAAGCCTACCTACCGGTGCCGTAAAGTTGCTTTTAGCGATGAACAGTTTTTCTATTGAAAAAGAAAAGATTGAATGCAGAGCAGTTTAATATGCTGCATTTAAATGCATATTGCCTGTGCACATTTTCCTTTATCAGTTGAAATTTGTTACCTGCGAGCCTATGCGTACCGCGTTGGTCTCGCTTCTGTGGCCAGATAAATTAATTCTATGCTGAAAAACAGGGGGGGAACATTGTTTTAGTCTAATTTCATTGAACAAAAATAGAGGTGATCTATTTAACGTGCTTGCGACAAAAGCCAATTTTTACCTGTTTGGAAGACCGTTTCAGAGCCTTCCATGTTCTGTAGACGAACAGCTTGTACCAACCTGTTAAGAGGTTGAAAGTACAGTTTAAATGTACTAATCATTCTTCTTACTACCACGCACTACTTAAAAAAGTCGAATTCTCTTTACCTGCGGTCCTACGCTGCAAAGCTTCGGTGCCGCAGTGCTAGTATCTCCGGTGTTAACTGTGGAGATAACACCACGTTATTAGGTTGCGGTTTTAGCTAATAAAATGCCGGTTCTTTCAGCATATTAGAAAACGGTTATGCAACTTACCAAGAACTTAGGTTTGCAGTCCGTGTAATTGGATTCCACGCTAGTGCGCTTACTTTCGCTTACTTTCGCCACTAGAGTTGTAGTCCTTTATCGAGTTCTAGAACCAATGTTTACATTGAAATAGTAAAGGGACTTTAGCTTTTCTACCTTAGTTAGTTGGTAGAGAAGTAGGTGCGGCCATTTTAGAGTGTTTTTAAACAAACGGTCAAGTCTATGTTAGTTTCCTATGCTTCAGCATTATTAGGCACAACTATGTGCTTGATGGATTTATACTGAATTAAAGAAATAAAAAAATTCTTTTGGCGCCAATATACAAATCAAACATAGGTATTTCATACATATAACATATATGCAACAATGATAAAGAATTTTTTCAAAATATAGTGGTAAGACAATTAGGTATTTTCCAACATATGCGTGTTCTCTAATACTGCCTGCCTATTTACAATCTTATATTTTATGTGCAATTGCACGAAGTATGTTTTACATTGCTAATGATGTACTGTTAAATTGTGTTTCTGTGAATTTATTGTTGACTACCCTTTATGTCGCGTGTCTGAATTCTCGGGGTATCAGAACTGGCCTAGTATATTGACTGTTTAGAGAAAACAAACCATCTCCATTTTATCGTTGAGCCCGAATGGGACCAAAGTCTGCAATTTACGCATCCAGAATGCTTCTCTCTGGAGAAGGATCTTTGCATTGTCGAATCCTAATCTCTGTGGGACCTGTTCAACTATTTGAAATCTCAACTGCGCTATAGTGTGCCTTGCTTCTGTCCAATGTTGCGCCAGAGGTGATGTGGTGTTTTTCAATCGTATCCGACTCTTGTGCTCCGTTAACCTCACTTTTAGTTTTCTATCAGTTTTTCCTACGTATAGGAGCCCGCACAGGCACTTGATAGCGTATATCACATGCTCAGAATTACAAGTTGTATTGTGTTTAAGCTGAATTTTTTCACCAGTTCTTGGGTGCAGAATTACATTCCCTGGGATTATATTGTTGCAATTTTTACAATTATGGCATTTCATTGTTCCTTTAAATGTTGTTTGCTCTTCCATAGTTCCTCCGGATTTACTGGGTTTGTTAAGCATTTCTTTAAGATTTTGCGCCCTTTTATAGGCAAACAGGGGTTGTTCGAGAAACAAGGAACCAAAGTCTTTTTCTATTTGCAAGATCTCCCATCTTTTCTTGATTATTTTCTTTATCTCCCAAGATGCTGTGGAGTATTTTGATACGAATACCATCCTTTTTTTTTTTTTTTTGGGTTTCTTTTGAAATAATTCATTTCTAGGAATGGTTTTGATTTTTTCTACATGTGCCTCAAGGAGTTTTTTCGGATAGCCTCTGTCCAAATATTTTTGCTTTTGCTCCTCAATGGTTTTTTCGCAGATATCTGGATTTGATGTAATTCTCTTTATCCGCATGAATTGCGACACGGGCAAGTTGTTGATCAAGCTCGCTGGATGAAAACTTCCAAATAGTAGAACATTGTTTTTGTCTGTTGGTTTTTTATATACACGTGTGTGTATGGAATTTTCTTTGATTTCCACTAAGACATCAAGAAATGGCAGTGCTTTGGTACTCATGCTGTATGTGAACTGGATCCGAGGATCAATGGTATTGAGATTTTGAATATTCTCTACCAATTTCGTTTGCGACTCTTTCCAAATTATAAAGATATCGTCTATGTATCTTTTATAATAGACCAGGCCGTCTTGCCACTCTGGATGCTTCAAAATGTGATCGTCTTCAAATTTGGCCATGAAGATATTGGCGTAAATACAGGCTCCGGGAAAGCCCATTGCTGTGCCGTTCAATTGTATGTAAAAGTTATTTTGCCATGTAAAATAACTATTTTCCAAACAGAATTCTAGTAACTGGATTACCATGCATTTGACTTCTTCAGGCTTTTCACCCTTTAGGAGCGCCCATTCCATGGCTTCCAAGCCCTGCTTGTGTGGTATTGATGTATACAAAGATGTAACATCTATTGTGCAAATGGTCCACTCCATTGTTGCTTCTACGTCAATAGTCTTGAGGTTCCTTAGGAAGTCTGAAGTGTCTTCCAGATATGTTGGCCAATTCTGTATGAATGACTGCATATGGGTGTCAATGAATATTCCAAGATTTTCAAAAATTGAAGAGCACCCAGATACTATCGGTCTAAATGGTGGATTCTGAAGATTTTTATGAATCTTTGGTAGAAAATATATCCGCGGTCTTCTTGGATACATTTGTCTCAAATAGCGCTTCGTTGTCAAATTAATCCAGCCCAACTCTTCTGCTTTATTGAGTATTTCATCCAAGACATGTGCTATTTCCATTGTAGGATCGTTGTTAAGTTTCGCATATGTAGTTGCGTCGTTGACATGTTCTGTGCCTTTTTGTTGATAAAACGTGGAATCCATAATAACTAGACCCCCTCCTTTGTCCGCCTTCTGGATTACGATTGTTGGATTTTTCGCTAGTGATTGCAGTGCACTGTATTCAGCCTTCGTCAAATTATTCAGTTTCCTTTTGAAATGAATTTTGCTTAGATCAGCCTTGACTAGTATCTCAAAGGTGTCTAGTGTTTTATGTGATATTGGGGCTAGAAAAGTACTCTTTGGTTTAAATTTGATATCTTCATTTTCATCAGTTTGGACTGGATTTACAATTGTGAAAAAATGCTTGAGCCTTAAGAGGCGCATGAACTTGAAAAACGCAATTTCAGTTTCTAGCTCATTGGTTTGATATGTCCTCACAAAAGTGGTTCCTTTGTTGAGTAGATCTACTTCAAATTTCGTTAAGGGATACTCCGATATATTTATCACGAGGTTTTGGCCTGACTCTTGAGGCTTGCTTTCCTTTCCCTTTCCTTTTCCTTTTCCTCTTCTCGTTTTTTGTCCACCTGGGATGTGGCTGTTTGGTCCGGTGGTTTGCTGGGCAATTGGCCCACTTCTAAAAAAGGATCAGAAATGAGAGTAGTGCTACTGGCACCTTCCGTTGAAGTCGAAGGGGCTGCTTGTTGTTTGCTTAGGGGTTGCCTCGATGCGTTAGTGTCACTGTCTGAAACGCCACTTTCGTCTGATGTTGTAGGTTGTTGCTTTTTATTTGTGTATCTCCTTTTAGCGTAAACTTCGGCCCAAGTATAAGCTTCATTGAGCTTATAATCAATTGTGTCGCGTTTAAATTTCCGCAACTTGGTTTCTTGTATTTCTTTTCCATACTTGTCAAGTTTTATATCCAAATCAGCCAAAAATGTATCCCAGTGTTCTAATTCCATTCTAGATGACAAATCCTTTTTGATGTTGAATATTTCCTCTTCTAGCTCTTTGATGATTCTTGAGAGCTCTTCCACTAGTAGCAAAATCAAATCGAGCGAACATTTATTTAGGATACAGTACCACTTTTCCATGAATTGGGGATTATTGTTCAGTCTATATAACATTGGTCTAATGGCGAGTCTGAGGCCTCTTGGAATTCGTCTTACGCGATGATATTGAATTAATGTTGAGGCGTGTAGGCGTTGATTTAATTCCCGTTTTGTTAAATATTCCAATTGTTTCAGCTGTTGCGTAACTGATCCACTTTTCGCATCAAAAGTTTTGGTCTCCTTGATCAATTGATATATTTGGTCAGCCTCATCTGTGGTATAGATTTTTATATTTGCTCTGTTTTCCGTGATACCTGATATTGATTCAAAAGACATTTTCCTTGGTGCGGGCTCAACGATAAAATGGAGATGGTTTGTTTTCTCTAAACAGTCAATATACTAGGCCAGTTCTGATACCCCGAGAATTCAGACACGCGACATAAAGGGTAGTCAACAATAAATTCACAGAAACACAATTTAACAGTACATCATTAGCAATGTAAAACATACTTCGTGCAATTGCACATAAAATATAAGATTGTAAATAGGCAGGCAGTATTAGAGAACACGCATATGTTGGAAAATACCTAATTGTCTTACCACTATATTTTGAAAAAATTCTTTATCATTGTTGCATATATGTTATGTGTATGAAATACCTATGTTTGATTTGTATATTGGCGCCAAAAGAATTTTTTTATTTCTTTAATTCAGTATAAATCCATCAAGCACATAGTTGTGCCTAATAATGCTGAAGCATAGGAAACTAACATAGACTTGACCGTTTGTTTAAAAACACTCTAAAATGGCCGCACCTACTTCTCTACCAACTAACTAAGGTAGAAAAGCTAAAGTCCCTTTACTATTTCAATGTAAACATTGGTTCTAGAACTCGATAAAGGACTACAACTCTAGTGGCGAACGTAAGCGAAAGTAAGCGCACTAGCGTGGAATCCAATTACACGGACTGCAAACCTAAGTTCTTGGTAAGTTGCATAACCGTTTTCTAATATGCTGAAAGAACCGGCATTTTATTAGCTAAAACCGCAACCTAATAACGTGGTGTTATCTCCACAGTTAACACCGGAGATACTAGCACTGCGGGACCGAAGCTTTGCAGCGTAGGACCGCAGGTAAAGAGAATTCGACTTTTTTAAGTAGTGCGTGGTAGTAAGAAGAATGATTAGTACATTTAAACTGTACTTTCAACCTATTAACAGGTTGGTACAAGCTGTTCGTCTACAGAACATGGAAGGCTCTGAAACGGTCTTCCAAACAGGTAAAAATTGGCTTTTGTCGCAAGCACGTTAAATAGATCACCTCTATTTTTGTTCAATGAAATTAGACTAAAACAATGTTCCCCCCCTGTTTTTCAGCATAGAATTAATTTATCTGGCCACAGAAGCGAGACCAACGCGGTACGCATAGGCTCGCAGGTAACAAATTTCAACTGATAAAGGAAAATGTGCACAGGCAATATGCATTTAAATGCAGCATATTAAACTGCTCTGCATTCAATCTTTTCTTTTTCAATAGAAAAACTGTTCATCGCTAAAAGCAACTTTACGGCACCGGTAGGTAGGCTTAGTGAAGAGCCTATTTCAGAACTAACCAATGTAAATAAATCATAAAATAACCATTTAATGCGTAATAAGAAATTGTTTCGCTTTGAAAAGTTAGTTTTATAGATATAACTTAATACGTAATGTGATTTCCTAAATTAGAAAAGGTTCTGATCTCAGGTAATGAGACACCATGAGACCTGAAATTAAATAGCTGATATTCGTTATTGTAAGAAACTGAGAAACTTGAAAGCATTGAAAGTAATAAGTTTCCCTTTTTCTTTACTTTTGTCTTTTTTTGACAGACCCCTGACGAAGGGGCCACGAAAGGTCCCGAAATGCATTGGGTTAATGTTTTGGAATTGTTTATTTTAAGTTTGTAAACTTCATCAATTTGCAAATTACAATTTATGTTTGATGATGATGAACATACCTATGGAATGTATATAAAAAATAATGGTTGAAATATAAACAAGAATGTTTGAATGAATTAAGAGTTCGCTCATTTCAAGTTGTGCACCCTAGAGCCCTGGCAGCAATGTTAATTGCCGCGATCCGACCTCCGCAGTCGGATCTTGATTGCGGAGCATACTAATTGGACCGGTGGTTTCCAGCGGTCCTAGCGGGCGGTGTTTTCCCACTACCATGGCGGTCGGAGTGATTTTCCGACCGCCATCCTATTAGACCCCTTTATGTCTTGAGGATGACCATCTATTTTTAAGGGGTCAAAAGATTGTTGATGTTTTAGACATTACAACAAGTAATTTCTCTCTAGAAGCAGCTTAGTGTAAATGGCCATGATTTGGTCTGTTCCGTCATGCTTGTCTTTATTTTGATTTGACTGCACTGTCACTGTGTGATCACTTGAGCACTGAACACCTTATTTCTGTTTGGTTTAACTATTCTACATATTAACTATAAGGTCTACACATGTTTTCAGGCCCCTTGCAGTGTTGCTTGTTATAGTCTCTGACATTGACACTGCACTGGTAAAACGTCCTGTGAAATGTCACAATTATTTTTAAAAAAACTGACACCACTGTGAGCTGTTGCTGTTTGCCTTTGGTCAAAGACACTTCTTTCACAACTGAAGACACTAAGGTTGTTAACTAGCCTGAGACCACACCACTCCTCATGGGAACAAGTGCGTAGTGAGAATAGAATCATTTGGGGAGGCCCAGAATGGTAAAAAAGTGCTAATGTTGGTACAGGGGGGTCGGTTGACAGCTGAGCTTACTTTTAAGTACAAAATAGGCCCCAGGGAAGCTTTCCTCTGGTTTTCAGGTGTAATTCACAGATGGCTCTTTTATGCTCTTATTCGGTGTCTGTAGTCTCCTAAGGACTTCTTCTTATAAAATGGCAGCATTAGAGGGGCAGGTCATCAGAGCTCTCACAGGATACCAGGCTAAGAGCCTTATCACAACTTTGGTGGTCTGACTGTCGGACCACGAAACTGCATCCTCCACAAGACCACAATGCATTTCAACTTGCCCACTGGGCCCGCAGTGTGCCGGCTGTGGTCTTGGCTGTCTGCATGCTACGGCTAACTGAGTGAGCCTATGCCATGCCATTGCAGCAGGCCAGCACTGCCTGCACTGTGCTATGCTCACTGCTGGCATGTACCATGTCTTGCATTCCACACAGTGCACGTACAACAGTGCAGGCGTGGAGGGGCACAACATGAGCCCATAACAAAATGGACAAAGATGCCAGGAGCCCTGTTTGGGCCTCCCTTCTGTCCGTTCCACCAGCTTTTTCATGGCAGTGTAACCGGCCTGAAAAGGCTTGCGGAAAGGTGAATCAGAATATGAATGGCAGTGCCGGGCACGGCCTCCATTCCTCCCCACTCTAAAAAAGCCAGCACCGTAGTATCCAGGATCCTTGTAGTGCCAGCGATGTTGTGGCTGGGTGGTGACTGTCCGACTGCCAGACTCATAATCAGGCGGTCGGACTGCCTAGATTATGGCTGTTTGACCGTCATCACAGGTTCGGCAGAGTCGAGACAGACAAATTCTCAATAAGCCACTTAGACCCAGGCTGAGGATCTGAATTGCCTTGGTTTGTGAGCATTCACTGAAAATGATATAGCTGTCTCCATCCACACTTAAAAGAAGCTGTTTTGTTCAGTAACGTTATATTAGCTCTGCAGCCCCCACGGTGTGGGGCCCCTGAGTTCCAAGGCCCTCATCTCGCAGAGTGCCCAGGCAACGGACCCCTGGCCAGAGAGCTCCTGACAGGATCCAGGCTGTTGGGGAACCCCTCCATGTACTTTGCTGGGGATCTCCTCAAGTTTTGTTAGACCGCTGATTTTATTAGTTCTGTATAGAGTGATCAAATGACGCTGTGTCACAGAGTCTCAATTGTTGCAGTCCCGGTCCAGTTGAGCCAATTAATCCCTTCCATGCTCATGACGGAACGGTTCCGTCATGAGCGTCGGTTGGCCTGTGCTCATGACGGAACCGTTCCGTCATGAGCCCGTTGGCTCATTAGAACGCTCAGCACAGCGCGAAAATTCGCGCCACACTGAAGCGGTTAAATAAAACGAAGGCTATAACTCGTAGAACGCATTGAATTATTTCTTGAAATCCTAGCATTGGAAAAAAGGTGTCCTCGCGATATGATGGTATTTCCTATCTTTATCCTTCAAGCACCTTCATTCTCCATTCCCACAGTCCCTGCTTCCTTGATCTCTATAGCTGCTGCAGTGTCTTCAGCCTTTTATCCTAGTGTAAGATTTGCAGCCCTAGTTAGCTCTTGGTAGCACAACATTATACGTCGCCAAAGTGTCTTCAAATTAAGAGATTGCTCATTGTCAATAAATATCAATTTTCTGTTACCAGCTAGACTAAGCTCATGTGAAGGTTAGTGTGCCAAATACAAAATTATGTACTAAAGGCATGTTTGCAACAATTAAAAAGGTACAAAAGTGCAAGTGAAGCAATAAACTAAATTGTGGTCATTAGCCACTAATAATCCAAAGTTTCACATACTACATCCATAGTTTTTTGTCAGGGTTATATGAAATATGTGTTCCTTACTTATCTGCTTATCTACAATTGCAAAACTGTTTACATATCACACAAGAATGAAATCGCCGCCAAAGGATTTTAAAAAAATCCAACGTCTGCCTTCCATAATATTCACTTATGTTAGCAACAGCAGGCTATATATACCAAAATGCCTCAATAGAATCTAGAAGCAAAGTCTGTTAGACGTATCATTTGCAAAATAGGAGACAAAATAAGTACAATGGAACAAGACAAAGTTATTGCATTGCACCCACACAAACCTAGTGGAATGTTTAGACATCAAGAACTCATACTGTGATAATCAAACTATTGGATGAGTGGATGAGATAGAATTATTTTACCATAATATCATAACCAAAATTGTAGAAAATAGACACCTTCTCAGGGGTCTCACTGATACTTGGTCCTTTTAAACCAACAAAGAAGAAATTGACACAGAAGCTGAAATATAAAAAGAACATCCTTATTAACCTCAAATGAGGGAGACTACGTCACACAGAACTCTTAGCAACTGAATGAGGCAGTCTGAGGAGTACAGAAAACTGGGACCTTATTTATGCTTAGGGTTACATAGTCAGCATAAGACCAAGGGGCAGTCCTGGCTCATGTAAGCATGCAAAATGACTAATATGGGCATGCAAGATCTGCTTGCTCAACAAAGCGGGAGGAGCTAACAGTTGCTAATTCTGGTGAACACATCCTGACATTTACAGGCTAGAAACAGTTGCAAGGACATCTGCAAGCTCAACTGAGCATGTGCGAAGGTGGAAGATGCTAAATATAGTTAGTTTCTAGGCAGATTACAAGAGCAGTCAACACTGAGGGAGGACAGAGCACATGGCGAGCACGTGGCAGCACATGGCAAACAAGATGGCAGCCAGAAATACAAAATGGCTTTCAGCTCATGCTAACAAATCCCTCCAATATTTAACAAAATATTGTTTGATTGACATATGTTGTCCTAAAAATTGGTTACATTCACTAAATGTTATCAAAATCAGTTTGATAACTTGGATCTGAAATATGTACTAGTCGTAGGTGTATATAAAGTTATCCACGATGTTTAGAATTACCTGTATACTAAACGAGGGCTGACAATAATAACGATGTATCTGTATTTTAATGATTGCTTATATGGTTGTGACTTACAAACTGAATAAAGCTTTTGAAACATACTAGTCTGTTTTCTCGTCGTTTATTTTATTCAGCCTTTGTAGTTATCTCTTAATGTTTTGTGATTTTTGTTTTCAATTAGTGGTGCTGCGTTGTCTGTCTTTAAACTTTGCAAAACAGGAAATTGTTTCGAATCACTAGTGAATGTAGCACAATCAATGTTCTTTTGTACAACACATGATAATGATGTCAAGGGAGGAAGGAAGCAAAAAGGACAACTTAGACTGTTGACTAATGCATGTATACTCCAAGTTGTTTCACAAATTCAGCATTGCATACAACTGCATGTACCTCATTTTCGTCATCCTCCATATCCCCAGCAGAGTAAATAATAGAAACTCTTCACCCAATGATGCAACATTTTTGTAATTGATATTTAGGGAAATATATATTTGTTGGGAGATATTGTTGCTAATAAAATGTTAACATATAAGCAAGGAAGAAGAGAAGGTAGCCCCAGTTTAACACTGCTGAAAAGTGTCCGTCTGTCAGCGCCTTCCTCCTGCAGCCTCTGTGCACCCTATGTAGCAGACAGGAGTAGCACAATGGCTCAGTGCACAGAAGCCTGTGTAACGCAGCCTACAACTCTTTGTTGTAGATTCATGCACAGGACATCTACGTCTTCAGGAAGGTCTTCCGGCTCACCCCAAAATCAAAGGTTTTCATACATTATATGACATTATTATATATATTTGAGCACATTAAATTAACAGATTCACAGAATCACTGTTGTGATGGAAAAAGTTACGTCTTCAGCAGTTCAGAGCACAATTCTTAATAAACATCATATTGCTTTACCACCTGAACTACCCTCTACTTGAATAATAATTCATCAGTGCTTAATTTGTAAAATATGAAGTCCAGGTGCTCAATTTTTTTTGCAGGCCACACCCACTTTCCTGGCTCCACCCATTCCCTCCATGTGCTCCACCCACTCCCCCCCTCCACTGGCTCCAACCACATCCTCAGCTGCCACTGCTGAAGACCAGGTGTAATACCGATCTGAATTTCAGCAAGGGAGCCTTCCTCAAGTAAGGTTTTGCTAGGGCATTCCCCCTGCCCTGAGAAAACTTTGAAGACTTAGGGAGCCCAACCATAAGAGGAGAAATGTGCAGTCAGACCGTTTGTTGGTCTGGTGACGTTACAGCTTCTTGAGCACTATCTATGTAGGGTATCATCATCAACCACCTAGAGCCAGGGCCTCATGTGCTATTGCACTCCAAGTGGATACCCAAGTCACTCTCTTTATAGCTCTTGACTCTGTGTTTTACTCTAGCAGTTGTTTGTAGGTTTAAACTCAGATACTGGCTGACAAAAAAAGAAACAGATAAAATAAATGCAAACTTTTGGTTTGAATTTTCCCCTGCTTTAATTGCCAAAACCACATACCTGCACCATAAAACGAAAAAAGCACCGCATTTCGCGGGTCATTTCCACTTCCCTATTCACCGGCGGCCATCTCGAGGGAACGCGGAGACGCCCGGCGGCGCCATCTTTGTTGCCGCGCTAGTTGTTCACCTAGCTGCTCACTGGGAGCTATTTAGGGCGGGCAAACTAAGAGTGTAGCCTTGATTGAATAGGGTGCACTACATACACTGCAGCCGCGCTAAGCGGATTTCGTGTGGGCACAGACTTGATTGTTTTAACAATTCCTGTTGTGTATTTGCTTTTACATTTGGTTTGAATTTTCCCCTGCTTTTATTGCCAAAACCACATACCTGCACCATAAAACGAAAAAAGCACCGCATTTCGCGGGTCCTTTCCACTTCCCTATTCACCGGCGGCCATCTCGAGGGAACGCGGAGACGCCCGGCGGCGCCATCTTTGTTGCCGCGCTAGTTGTTCACCTAGCTGCTCACTGGGAGCTATTTAGGGCGGGCAAACTAAGAGTGTAGCCTTGATTGAATAGGGCGCACTACATACACTGCAGCCGCGCTAAGCGGATTTCGTGTGGGCACAGACTTGATTGTTTTAACAATTCCTGTTGTGTATTTGCTTTTACATTTGGTTTGAATTTTCCCCTGCTTTTATTGCCAAAACCACATACCTGCACCATAAAACGAAAAAAGCACCGCATTTCGCGGGTCCTTTCCACTTCCCTATTCACCGGTGGCCATCTCGAGGGAACGCGGAGACGCCCGGCGGTGCCATCTTTGTTGCCGCGCTAGTTGTTCACCTAGCTGCTCACTGGGAGCTATTTAGGGCGGGCAAACTAAGAGTGTAGCCTTGATTGAATAGGGCGCACTACATACACTGCAGCCGCGCTAAGCGGATTTCGTGTGGGCACAGACTTGATTGTTTTAACAATTCCTGTTGTGTATTTGCTTTTACATTTGGTTTGAATTTTCCCCTGCTTTTATTGCCAAAACCACATACCTGCACCATAAAACGAAAAAAGCACCGCATTTCGCGGGTCCTTTCCACTTCCCTATTCACCGGCGGCCATCTCGAGGGAACGCGGAGACGCCCGGCGGCGCCATCTTTGTTGCCGCGCTAGTTGTTCACCTAGCTGCTCACTGGGAGCTATTTAGAGCGGTCATGCTGACGCGCAGCGTTTGCACGCAGCGTGAGCACTCCGGAGTCACGCCAGAGTCCAGCCCGTCTGCGCCCGTCCGCGCACGGACAGGTGCGGGGGTCGGGACTCTTGGCAGTCGACTGTCCTATACATCGGCAGAACTGCACCTACGACACACTGAAGTAGCAGCATTAAACCCAGGTACTGTGAATACACTATCCGATCTGGGCATTCTAAGACCAACTATTTGTAGGTTTGCATCAAGCCTACCCCCCTTAAAACTGACCAGTCTAAACACCAGGTCGTTGAAATGCCACAATCTCGAGATATTCTCCCTACTCCAGGACGGGGAAATTGATGTTTTAACACTAACTGAGACCTGGTTGGGAGACAACTCACTGCCAGATATTATAGCTGCTGTCCCGAATGAATACGATATTCTATGGCATAATCGAGCAGACAACGCCAGAGGGGGGGAGTAGCAATTGTGTTAAAAAAATCTTTAACGGCAATTAAAATCCTGGCAGAAACGATAGACTTAGCTGATATGATTGCGGTAAAGTTTATATTTGACAATCTATGTTTGGTGATCCTTACAGTCTATCGTCCACCTAACTCCACCCCAAACTTCAACGATCTATTTTTGTCTACCATATCTGACATCCGCTCACGCTACAAAAATGTAGTAGTAACGGGAGAATTTAATCTACACTGGGACAGGTTAATAAAAGAACCTGCGGCATGTCATTTAGAGCTGACCATGTCATCTTTAGGTTTTAGACAGCTAGTAGATACACCTACACACACTAAAGGACACATCCTGGATCTCATTTGGACATTGGATCCTAAGGTAGCTCCCCCGAGGGTTGTACCCTGCATTTGGTCTGATCATGATTTACTTTATTGTGACATTCCCATAAAGGCAAGACCGATGCAAGTGCTACCTAAAGTGAAGAAAGTTCGGCACTGGAAGAAAGTTGAACAAGGCACCTTGAGAACGATCCTCTCGGAACTCATTCATCCGATAGTTCCTAATAGCAATGTAGATCAGGAATACAGGGATTTAACACATAGCCTGACCAAAGCATTTGATCTGATTGCACCTGAGAAATCACAAAGAGTCAAGGGGGCGGGAAAGGGAGCACCATGGTTCACTCAAGCTCTGAGGGATCATAAGAAGAAGCTTCGTAATGCCGAGAGAAGCTGGAGAAAGAAAAAAGATGAAATAGCCCGAGAACAATATAAAAATCTATTCCACCTTTATAAAAAGCTCATCCTGGCAACCAAGGCTGCCTACTTTGAGAATCGGATTAGCCAGGCCGACAACGTCCAGAAGGACACATTTAAAATCCTAACGGAGCTAAGTAAAAGACCCCAAGAAACGGAAACAACAATCCCCTGCAATACCTTTCAAAACTACTTTCTAGAAAAAGTAGACACCATTCTACAGAATATCAGAAAGGATGCTGGGCCAGGCCTCATCGATCAATCGATTGATCATCCTTTGAAGGATGTTATCATCTCACACTTTCCTCAACTAGACCCTATGAGCCTGGAGCAAATTATGAGCAAAACCAAGTCCGGGTCCCCAGCTGATCCGTGCCCCCCTAGCGTATTCCGCCTAGCATGTCCTATTCTAGAGGAGCATGTCCTCTCGTTGCTGAACAAATCATTACTTACAGGGCAGCTACCTGATTGGTTTAAAGAAGCTCGGGTAAAGCCTTTAATAAAGAAACCAGGAGCCGATCCCAAGTCCTTGAAAAACTATAGGCCGATCTCCCAGCTCCCGTTCCTGGCCAAAGTCCTGGAGCAACATGTGCTGAAGTCCCTGGCCTCATTCTTGGAGTCACACCACCTTCTCCACGAACTTCAGGCAGGATTCCGCGCACACCACAGCACCGAACTGGTGATGCTCTCGGTGCTGGATGAGTTGAGAGAGATGGCTGACAGTAAGAAACCGAGCGCCTTGATACTTCTAGATCTATCGGCAGCGTTCGATACTGTCAGCCATACACTGCTCCTGGACAGGTTGACCAGTTTTGGGATTCAGGGGTCAGCATTCTGTTGGATGAAATCTTTCTTGACTGGGAGAACACAGAGGATTCAGCTAGGGGATGAGATCTCAGAAGTTGGAAACTTAACATATGGGGTCACCTCAAGGCTCCGCCTTATCCCCCCTCCTATTCAACCTGTACCTTCAGCCATTAATTAACTCCCTGGCAAAGATGGGTTGTCGCGTATTTAATTACGCTGACGACACCCAATTGTTGCTGAGTATAGAGAATACAGTACAAGCTCAGACCCAAGCGCAGAATGTACTCAGATACACCGTTAGGTGGATGTCTTCAAATCTTCTGAAAATAAACCCTGAGAAGACAGAAGTTTTAGTGGTCGCATCGACCTGCTCCCCATGGAGTGACTTGTATTGGCCCCAGGATCTGGGCCCTACTCCTAAACCAGCGGACAAAGTAAAAAGTCTGGGCATCAAAATTGATCGTGAGTTGTCAATGGCGAGCCAGATTTCCACCGTGGCCGGCACCTGTACGGGTTTGATTAGACAACTACGTAAATTAGCCCCTCTTTTGTCCAGGTCCATGCTGCGTACGGTCGTATCCGCGACCATAATATCTAGGCTGGACTACGGAAATGCGCTGTACCTAGGCCTTCCGAAAATATTAACTAACAGACTGCAGGTGACCTTAAATGATGCGGCCCGCCTCATTTTCAGGCTACCAAGACGCTCACATGCCTCACCACTGCTACAGAGCCTCCATTGGCTGCCTATAAGGCAGCAGTCTGAATTCAAGAGCCTTTGTATAGGCCATAAAGCGATCTATGGACAAGCTCCGTCATACATAAAAAAACGGCTGGAGCCGTACAAGCCAGAACGGTGTCTTAGGTCCTCCGATGCACAACTGCTTGTTTGTCCTCGTTTTAGATTTGCTACAAAAGGTGGAAGATCCTTTTCGGTCTTGATCCCTAAAATATGGAACAAACTACCTGAGTCCCTCCGCAAAGAGGGAAATCTCCTTCGCTTCAGGAAGTCTCTGAAAACAATTCTGTTCAGAGAGGCTTTGAGTTTAGCCTAAGCACATTCCCCCTTTGGTCATCCTGCTGAATAAGATGCTGTTTCCTTTCGGTCAAAAGCGCCTTGAGACCTGCCGGTGAGTTGGTGCTATATAAACCGGAAATACAAATACAAATACTTGAGTCCGGATCTGTGTTACACTATGTTACATAATTTTTTATTTATAACGTACGCATGTATGGCTCTGTAAAGACAATAGCAGAAGAAACTGTCGTAATGCTAAAAAGCCTTGAAAAAACCCCGCAAAGACGAGAGGGAATGCATTTTATGCACAGTTAGTTCCATACTTTTGCTATTGCCACAGAGACAATCCTATCCCCATATGTCACCTTTCTAGTTTTCAGGATAGTAAGAAAACAATAGCTTGAGAAGCTTGCTGTGGAACATGAACATTGATTGTTTTGGCCATACAAGTTTAGTAAGCATCTTAAATGTGTCTGCTACAGATCGCGGCTGTGCGAGGAACAATGGGTCTGTGTCACATCACAGATAGAGCCACACCTAGCACATAGTGCTTTGAGGCTGGTCTCTGAGGAACAATGGGTGCAGTGTCAGTGTCACCACACAGATACAGTGGGTCCCAGTGCCTCGCGGCGCATGCAGTGCTTCAACGCCAGTCTGTCTGATGGACAGTAACACTTCACAACACTCAAAACACACTTATACCAAGTGGGACCCGACAGCACAAGGGACCTTTTATCCACACAAACATTTACCACATGGAGGGAAACATGCATCCCACAAGACATTTTTAATACTTGCCTTGGTACTCTGCCGTTTAACACACAATCGTGAGGCAGGATCTTAACCCAAACCCAGTGACTTACTTTACCACAGAGATATTTGCCACATCAGGCTCTTTACCACACAGATGGAACTTAATCCTTACACTGTGAACTTTACCAAACTGGTATGTGTCAGCTTGTTATATCACACATGTCTTACCACGAGATCTTTATCAGAGGAACATTGATCACACGATCCTTGGCCCTGTGGGACTTTGATCATACTACTTCCACCCAAGATTTTGTTACACCACATGGGACATTTACTCTAGTACACAGACATTTTAGAACACCCAGCCAGCCTTACCTCTCCCTTGCAGCTTCTGGACCCTCCATTCAGTAACAAAGAAGCATCAATGGCATGCAATGCACTCGCAGGGCCGCAGGCTCACAGTCAGTCGCAATATCATAATGGCTCAAGTCTCATAACCCCTGCTCTGTGGCATGAATACAGCAGCCTTGGCCTGGCCTCACCGCAGAGAACAAGACATTATCAGTATATTATAGTGACTATCAACTACTTGTCTTAACTCTGACCTGCAGCTTTGGTGACACTTACAGGTGCAGACCACTGGCACATTGGTCCTATCCTACCGCACAAGACAGCGCACATGCAGTTTACACTGTGCATGACACAATACAGTCTCACCAGAGCCGCCCTGCCCCACCCGAAAGACCACGCAGCTGCGCACGCCAGGCATCATGTACAATGTGTGGTGTAAATGAAATCATATAAGGTTGGCTGGTCTGTTCACAGCCAGTCAGTCACTGTTGTGTGTCATGCTCTAATCTTCTGAACAGGCAGGGCAGGCCTCTGAGGTTCAGCTTGGCCTACCGTGCCTGCAGTGATGCCCACTACCCAGTGATTTAATCCCTGTAGGCTGCTCCTCTCACGCAGCACAGCATTTATGGTTATACTGCATGCTGGTAGTTTTTTTTCTACAGTGTGCTGTAGTGCTGTGCACACCGAGGCGAGATCTGACAGGGACTGCACTGTGTTTTGGTGGGTCGGCCCATCCCACGAGCAATAGCATGCAACAGTAAAAATGTATCATTTTTGTCCGGCTTCAGCTGGTTTCAGTTCAGTGCGTCATGCGTCTGTTAAAAGAGTAAGCTACGCACTTTTTAATTACTCCTACCGTAGAACCATTAATTGAACACTCATAATAGTTGTCCGATTTTTCACAAGCATCTATCATCTAGTCCCATTTCCTTCACTCGTTTTTCGACCTCATAAGAACCGGTGACCTGCAGCCAAAGCTGATAAACATTAAGCTATTCCATAGGCAAAATAGAATATATTTTATGTAAAGTAGTTTACAAATTTCATAACTCTCTAGATACCATTACTAAACTGAATGCATCTGCCTTGGAAGAATGAAAGGTGAGCTATGTTTATGTTTGAATTAACTGGTCAAGTAACCCCAACCCTCAAACCCATGTGCGCCATAATAATAAATAGTCTACTACAATACATGCTGCAATTCAAAACTTCCGTTGTCTCATTGGTTGTTCTGAGGCTGAGTTGGACAGGAAGTTTCCAGGAACCAGCCTGCCTCGAGCCCAGCTCAAGCACGTCATCAGCCCTCAAATATAATTAACCAATGGGAGTGGCATACTCAGGCAGGCGTGCATGACTGACATCACTTACGTGGTGCAGTCATCATGCCTGGACCTGGGCGGGCCTGACATATCAGGCAGACATGCATCCGAACCGAAGCCTCCTTCGAGGCTGGACGTTTTGAATTTCAGCAGGTAAGCACATTTATTTTTAGGAATTACGAGCCCATCGCACTGGGGATTAAAATTCAATAGCCCCGGCCAAATTAAATAGGTGCCGGTGCTAAGCACCGGAAAGCACCGGCACAAATTAAGCACTGATTCTACTGCCTCTATGCTAAGGCCATCTGAAAAAGGTGGAACAAATGAGGTACATGAACAGTGACATGTTATATGAATGAATAAGGCACAGTGAACTAGTGGAAGGAACTTGAGTTTATAGTACAGTTAGTGACTGAGCCATGAAAGATTATCGGGAGCAGCATAACAATGACAGTGGAAATAAACAAATGCATCTCAGCTTGAATTTGTGCTGCAGACATTGCGAGGCAAGACATGGGGTGGGGGCAGAGAGGAATCCATCTTGGATAAAATGGCTGACAAAGATCAGGAAAATCAACTCCTGGAGGTCACAGGAAAATCGTTTTAAAGGAATCTGCACAATATCAATCAATCAACCAATCAAGCATTTGTAAAGCGCACTACTTTTCCGTGAGGGTCTCAAGGCGCTGAGGGGTGGGGGATTGCTGTTACTGTTCGTAAGCCAGGTCTTGTCAGTCTTATGAAGGTCCGTAGGTCTTGGGTCTGTCGTAGGTGGATGGGGAGGGTGTTCCATGTCTTGGCGGCGAGGTGGGTGAATGATCTGCCGCCGGCGGTCACTCTTCGGATACAGGGGGACAGTGGCGAGGGCGTGGTCGGCGGAACGGAGCTGGCGGGTGGGAGTGTAGAAGCTGAGTCGGCTGTTGAGGTAAGCTGGTCCGGCGTTGTGGAGTGCTTTGTGTGCGTGGGTGAGGAGCTTGAAGGTTATCCTCTTGTTGACGGGGAGCCAGTGCAGGTCTCTCAGGTGGGGTGTGATGTGGCTGCGGCAAGGGATGTCGAGGATCAGGCCGCGGAGGCGTTCTGGATGCGTTGGATCCGTTTCAGGAGTTTGGCCGAGGCTCCTGCGTAGAGGGCGTTTCCGAAGTCTAGTCTGCTGCTGACGAGGGCCTGGGTGACCGTCCTTCTCGTTTCGATGGGGATCCACTTGTAGATCCTGCGGAGCATGCAGAGGGTGTTGAAGCAGAGGAGGAGACGGGGTTGACCTGCTTTACATGGAGAGGGTCAAGTCGAGAATGACCCCTAGGTTGCGTGCGTGATCGGTAGGCGTTGGTGCTGTTCCTAGTTCGGTCGGCCACCAGGAGTCGTCCCAGGCCTAGGGCCTGGATCCGAGGATGAGGACCTCTGTCTCATTGTATGCGAGTAGAATAAAGTATAAAACAGTATTTTACACATTGTTACTAATCCACAACCTCTCAAAATCATAAAAATCTCTCACAGCTTGACTCCCCACTAGACCCACACCCCTTAAAAGCTACGCCCTCTCCTCACAAGTTAAAACTAATTTCAAAGTTGGCAGGTATTTCGGGGCAGATTTACAAGCCCCTTGCGACACTTTTGTGCCGCCGTTGCGTCACTTTTGTGATGCAGCGGCGGTGTACACCATGCACCACGTTGCGCCTTATTTACAACGTGACACATCTAGGGAGATGCGTCACATTGTAAAGCCCTGCGCCACATGAAACCTGCGTCATGTCTCATGTGGGCGTTCCGGCACAGGGTGGGTGTTCCGTCGCTTTTACGGCCATGTTGCGTCAAAACCCTGCGCCTGCTTGAAGCAGGCGTAAGGACTGACGCTCCATGTTGTGGATAGGCCAGGTTGGAACAGTGCTGGAGTTGCGTCTCGCCTGCGACACAACTCCAGCCCTGCGCTAACCTTATGCCGGCAGATGCGACACGCATCTGTTTATCCATGCGCCATGAAGCGCCGCATTTACAATGCGGCGCATCTGTGGTGTCGCAAGGGTAAACTTGCATAACGCATCTTTCCTGGCGCATCCCTGCTGATTTGCAGGGATGCGCCAGGAAACGTAAATCTGCCCCTCAGTGTGTGATAGCGTGTTGGATGGAGAATAAAAATGAAGTCAGTAACTCTGGGAACAAAGCGCACTAAACTTTTCCGATTCCAGCATAAACAGCATATTAGAAAAAAAATCATGGAATGCATTCTGTGTGGATTCGTTTCCCTCTGCTGCTCAGCAGAGAGCAAAAACCATTGCGGTTGTATTTTTATTTTTTGGTTTTCATCTCCATGACTGATGATAATCTCGGTAAAACACAAATTGATTTGCTTGGCTTCCGCCGTCTCTTCTGAACTATAATTACACAGGCAGGAAAAATTAATTAGTCCAGTGTGAGGCCGACTGCAGCGCTTTCTCTCGCCGCTCTCCTCAAGGTGGAATTCTAATTGAGGGGTTCCAGATAAAGGCCTGAATTCCATGCGCGGCGCTAAGCTGTGATGTTGCACGGTGGGATTTGAAGGTCAAACGCGTCTCCTCTCTGAACGCCGAATCTCTGTATTTATTTGGTGAAGGACCTTTCACCCTCAGTCACTGCAGAATTATTGCTCAGGCATCCAGATGTTGACTGGATGCACGCTGTATTTCCAAGGGGCTCAGGCGGGTGACTTTATCTCCCAGATATTTTCTTTCTATATTTCATTTGATTGTGAAGTACGGCTTATACTTTTTTTAACGAAATATAGCAAAAACCCGAGACATACGTTGAGCAGCATGCATTCATTCAATGCCGAGTCGACAATCCAGATTCAAAATGGAACAAAGCGGACCAGCGCTGCATCACTGTCATCTAGTGGCCAGATGAAGTAGTGATTGACTATCTGCAGTGACTGCATTTTTTTTCTATATTTCCCTCCGGCAGTATTTATTAAACTACACTTTTTTATATAAAATGTAACAGGAAAAAGTAGTTAATGTAGAAAAGAGGCTCGTACAATTCATCCTCAGTTGTTTCATTTTATGTATTGCTTTTTTATAGAGCTTGTAGCCTCAAAGAGAATGTATTTAGAGTACTGGTGGCATGAGAGAGAGGTATTAAACGATAAACAAAAGTGAGAAGACATTGGGGGTGCGTTACAAAAAAGGCATGCAACGCAGCGTAGCCCGTCGCGAGGCTGCGCTGCGTGACATGGAGGGAGCAGAAGAGCGCTATATCTTCAGAGATAAGGGCTCTCTCCTTCCCTTTTCCTTGCGCCAGCGCTGATTTCAGCAGCTGTGCGCCATGCACACACCTTAGCGCCATAGCTCTAGGGTGTGTGCCCGCTAGGGTGTGTGTATGAGTCTAGCATAGATTTGTACAGGAAGGGTACCCTTCTTGTACAAAAGACGATGCTTAGACACAATGGAATGCTTATCCCACATTGTATTGGAGCTTCACAGTGCAGCACACATGCAAAGTCGGAAAAGCATGGAGAAATGAAAGCATTTCTCCTATTAGCGCCTCCTTTGAAGGGGCGTAAACGTTTGGTGCAAAACCATAGTGCCCACACTACCAGCGCTCGCTCCACTTTGCGCACCATAACACTTACATACCAAGGAAACTCATGAGACATATTTGTGGGAAAGCAGTGGTGCAGGTTTATTTTGCACAACAAGTAGTAATAAGGTGGGTCATCTTACGGGCGATCCAATGCGGCAGCCCCTCGCTGACGCAGAGCAGCCCGGGAACGCGACGGCAGGAAAGACCGAGCCTCGCTGCCGCGCTACCTTTAAGCCCCCTTGGGGCCGCCCCTTCCTCCTGGTGACCCCTGCCCATTGGACGCGCCTGAAAAGGGGCGGGGGGCGGCCAGGACCTGACGCGCACCGTTTTCTTGCGCGGGATGTGGGACTAAGATGCTGTCTCGCTTAGCTCCCCTTCGCGTCGCGCGGCCAGCGGCATTTCTACAAATCTTTGTAAATATGGTTTCACGTCAAAAGGCATGAGTGGTTGCATGGAAACATCCATGTTCCAATCATGTCACGCCCCATTCGGCGCTTAGTAACGCAAAGCAGAGCTTCGTGCTACTTTGAAGGTGCTTTCCAGTGCAAAACAACTTTTGCGCTGGAAAGTAAATAGCAAGAAAAACATTTTGCACAGGTTAGCATCACTTTTGTGACGGTAACCCAGCGCAAAATGTCTACCCCATTGTATTTAAAAATGTTATATAGCGCTTAGTACTCACACATGGGGTGTTGAAGTGCTGACCTACTTAAGTTGCACGCCACACAATGTAGGTAGTGTGGTTGGTAAGGGATGTCTTTGCTTTGATCCTACGTGGAAAGTTTTTTCATGTTGTGCATGATCAACACAGCGGTGAGATTATTGTGCTATTGGGACACAGCGCTTAGCAGTGTGATAGATGAGGAAGTCCGCGAGGTAGGTGCGCTGTCTTTGGTTTTTAAAAAGCTGACAGCTTCGACCTGTTCTGCAGATCCTTTTATGGTATTGATTACCTGTTTACTGCACTGGGATGCAGTGGCGGCTCCTAGTAGGGAAAACGTACCTGCAGCTTGATGTCTGCTGCCTCGCCGGCTCTTCTGCTCCAACGATGTTCATACAGGCTCCCAGAATCCCCTGCACCAATTCAGATGCAACTCTCATGCTGGTATTACCCAGCATGAGAGAAACGTTGGGCTTGAGTGGAATGAGCTGGTTCCACACTCCGGCAGCGACTGGGAGCCTGTGCTTCTGAGAGCTGCTGATATCTCCAAGCAACAGCCTGGAGATATGCAAGTGCGCATGTCGGTTTGGCGGTCATAAGAAGGCCGGCCAAACCAGCATGCACACTGACAGTACCCTGAGCCCACCACTCCTCCTGCTGCTGCTGGACCCTCCCTCAAGACCCGGATGCAGCTCCAGAGTAAAATAAAATTATAATAAAGAAGCTTTATTAACTGTTTTATTATCATGTTATTTTACATGCGTCTGCTGGTTCCAGCAGTGGGGCGATGCTCCTCCACCATAATGGAGGAGCAGCTCCTGCTGGGATGTCCATTCTGAAATATTTGGTTTAAAATGTATGGTCCTCAGTGGGCACAGGTTGGAAGGAGAAATGGTGGAGAAATCTGATGGGATGGACTTTGTTCATTTCATACCTTGTCCGATTGTCATTGTAAGATATCAAAAGTAGCTGTGGTAAGTAGCTTGTTGAGAACCAAGTGGTGGATTTAACTGAAGACCTACTTTGTTCTGCAGCATGTGGCTGGTCATTTCAGGTATTTTTGTGCCGGTTTCAGTTGGTGATGGGTGGTTTAATTGTTGTGGTCTGGTACAGTACTGGGTGTCTGACTTGACATTTTGTAGTTTTAAGTGAGTGTAAGAGTGTTAAGCAGAATAAGGGATTCATTTTACACTCTGTATGAACTACAATCATCTGCCAGACCACTGAGTTTTATGGTATTAATTTTAATTATTTTATATTATATTGTAATTGCATGTCTTTAGCGCTTGCTACCACTGTTGATGCATTGAGGTGCTTTATGGGTGTCTCCACGCTGCTCTGGAACCCAAGGTTGTTTTGTATAGTGGTTATTGTTGGTTACTGGGATTAGCAATGAAGTGAGGGAGTCAACCCAGTAGCTTTGCACTAAAAACTCCCCAAATCTGCCTAGGAGAAAAAATATTTATTTGTATGAAATAACTGTCACCCACCGATCATTGCAGTGGAATGAACTCTTCTTCATAGAGTTCTCCCCGATACTAACTCTATCGGGCGTGCTTACCACATTGACCCTCAAGGAAGCACAGGTCTGATGGGTGGTATATTGAGCGATAACATTGTTGTCTGCATGGTCCCCTGGTCTTATATTTTAATATGGGTCTGTGTGGCAAGGATAAAAGTAGGAGGCGATGCCTTCGAGGTTCTATTACTTGAGCATCTAATTTGGTCTACATGTTTCAGCCACCTTCATTGCCAACTAATGGTCATTTGGCTTTCCTCAGGAGTAGTCCAAATCCCTAGATTCTACAGAATCCTTTTGTAGTCACTAACAGCCTGATTCATGTACAGGCCGTTTTGCGTGGCCCTAATAGCGAATCATAGCGATTCGCTATTGAGGACACGCAAAACGGCATTCATGTAGGAATTGCTAATTAAATAGCGATTCCTACATGTTCTTTATTTGCGAGTAGCAATTTGCTACTCGCAAAAACTCCCCATTCATTCCTATGGGCCAAGAGGCCCATAGGAATGAATGGGGAGTATCCCTTATTTGCGAGTAGCAATTTGCTACTCGCAAATAAGATAGCGATTTTAAGGGTGCCAGGGGTGTCCAAAGGACGCCCTGTAGCACCCCTAAAATGCACATTTGAACAGGTGTTGCGCACACACATGTCCAAAGGACATGTGTGTGTGCAACATGCAACTTAGAAAAATGCTTTTAAAAGCATTTTTCTGAGTTTTTGCTATTTACCGACAGGTCTGACCTCTCGGTAAATAGCGGCCCCAAAAGTCCAAAATCGCTATTTTGTTTTGTGTCATGAATAGCATTTGAGGAATCTCTATTAGAGATTCCTTAAATGCCATTCCACGCAAATATGCAAATTCTTACATAGCGATTTTTGCATTTGGGATTGTGAATACCAAATGCAAAAATCGCACTCGCAAAGGGCCAGATTCTCAGAATCTGGCCCGTTTGCGAGCGCTATTGCCTACATGAATCAGGCTGTAAGTCTACCAAACACATTCTGCCCAGTCACATTTGCTCACAACATTCAGACTAACCAATGGGGGAGGACTTCTTTGTGATATGTAGATAGAGAAAAAGGGAGAACAGAATTCATAGAGTGGCATATACATTCCTGGTCATATGCTTTTCTTTCATGATTTCTTCTTCTTTATGTGAACTTTGACATATTGACAATTTGTGCAACCATTCCAGTGTTAGCGATTCTGCACATCCTGAGAATGCAGTGTACAGCCAATCCAAATCCCTCATTGATTTCAATATTTCACACTGCTCGTGAACCTCTTCAGTATCAGTGGGTTTAGTGATGCACCCTCACAGAGATAGCTACTGACATTTAATATAATTCTTAGAATCGAGCAGGCCTGTATTGACACCACACTTCCCCTAAAAACGAAATAAATATGGTATTCCTATGTGATTGGTATCAATCTCCCACCCCTTAGGGTGTCAGAGGGGGTCGTGCTTTGTAGTCACACACTATAGAATAATCAGAAGAAGTAGATTGACAACATCCAATGGACGCGTTTTGCAAAAGGTCAGTAACAGCAATCAACACAAGTTTATCTTTTACTCACTTTGTCAAATGATCATGCCCTCTGGTCCATTTAGTTTCCTTCTCCAGCCCATGGACGGTAAGCATGGTAAGGGGAAGTGGTGTCTTTTCAAAGAACAGTGTGCTTCTAAGTCATTTGACCACGTCATGTGATGACATAATGCATTATGGCAGGCTGACAGTTTCTCTTTACCTAGGGATCTCCCTATATATTATTCAGATCATTTCTAAGGTCAGTTCTTATGCCCATATTTAATTGTAATGGTCAATGAGTGTCTATCATATTGATAAAACTTCATTCAAGGGGTTTAAAAAAAAGTCTATTTTCCTGCATCCGATATGCCACATCTGAGTGTTATTTTACATTTAGTTGGGGGTTACCCTGAAAAATGTATTCTTATCTAACTTGTCTTAAATATCTTCGAAGTTCCCATAGTTTCAAATGATACCGCTTATCAACTCAATGGACATGGATTACTTTGCTGATTTGTTATACTAAAAAAGTGTGTGATTCAAGGAAAAATAAATGAAAATTATTTAAACATTATTGAAAGTATTCTATATAGTGAGTGGCAATTTTATCAAGGATAGTTATGTCTGTGCTGTTTCCAAAAAGGTATGATAAATATCTTCAGAAAATCTAGGGGACTCTTATCAATTGTAAAAATAGCCGCAAGGGATATCGTCATTTAGTCTAATCTTGTCCGTGGCTAACCTATAAACCCACCGTTGTTCCTTCTCATACAGGGTATGTTCCACATTCCTTGTCATTCTGTCAACCTTTTCCAAAATATCCAAACAAAGGTCACTCAAACTGTGGCCCATGATGAAGTAATGATTGACTTTCAGGTTGTATTCCTCCTACACCACAAGTTGCTGCAGGGCTCACATATCTGTATTCTTATTTTTCTGCAAGTCATTTCAGATGTATCTCTGCCTGCAAGGCAGGGTATCAAATATATAACCTGGGCTAAGTTACTGTTGGGTCAAGGGTTTGCCTAAGCATAGGTCCAGTTTCTTTGTTGACTCTGTAAGGAGGCACACACTGCAGCAAGGAAAATGGCATACTATGCAAGGGAGATCCGACATATTGATCTCAGTTGTTGATTTTGGTTCTGTCCTGCCAGGTCTTGCATTAGCCAAAATATCTTTTACACTTAGGCATTTTTTATGGGAAAACACAGGTTTTTCAAGATTGAGATGACCTGTATTAAGAATTTGCCAGTTTCTAATGATTATTTTCTTGATGCGATTTGAAGCTGTATTGCATGTTCAATCACGCATATTAATCTGTCAACAGTTTTGTCTTTTACTGTGATTTCCAGGAGAGCTTTCCTGTTGTTATTCCTTGCCCTCTTCATAGCTTTTTGTATGTCTTTCTCTGCATGGCTACCTATTGTTCTCAATTTGTCTGCAAGGGACAATGCTTGTTTTCTGAAGCCTTTTAAATTAGTGCAGTTTCTCCTAATTTGTTAGTCTGGCCATATGGCAGGTTTTCTCCTTGGGGCCTTGGATTGAAGCTGTCAAAGCTTAACAAGTTGTTTTTGCAATATGCTTTTCATACCTCACTGTACTCAATCTACCCTGCTCTGGGAAAATATTGCAGAGGATGGAAAATATGGTGAGGTTTATCTGGAAGAAAATGAGAGACATCAACTCGAGGTTTTAAATCAATGCCAATTTTCATGGGAATATAGAATAGACTTTTTAAGTTTGCATGCAACAATCTGAGGATGCAAACTGGAGAACGATTATTCGCATGTGCTATATTAGGTACTTTGATAAGCACTACAATCAGGTAGACAGTCCGTCCCTTAAAGACTAATGCTCGAACACAGCTGTAGCAAGAACAGCAGATCAGCTCAAGGGCTAGTATAAAGTAATAACTGTATGCATACATTGGGTAATAAGAGATTTAGTTGCTCTCAAAGGTAGCAGTAACTTCATGATCATAGCAACGCTAGAGAGTAGACATAATGCAAATATTGATATTCTGAAAATGCTGGAGTGGATGTCTAGCCTGAAAGAAATTGAACTAAAGCCTTTTGGAAATGGTGAGCATTCTTGAATATGGGCCAGTGTCAGAGTTAGACATTGTGGTACTGGCCAGACTGAAAGCTTTGCTAAAACAGCTCTTAGTATCTGCATCTCTTGGCTACATATTAGTGAAATCTCAGACAACATAGGTATGGCTGCATTGGTACAGGATGCATGTGTCTGGGTTCATAAAAGTAGAATTGTGTCTAAAGATGACAAAAGTCTAAATTGAGTAGAAAAAGTGGGTCTAAAAGGGCATTTTCTGAAGCTTGCACCGAGGCATACATCGCCACCTTTTACAGCAGTTTGCATACAGGCCAACATTTGGAAGCAGGAAAAAGAGAGATTATGAAAAATAAATTGGTGGGATTTATTTTCCCCGTTGACATGTTTTGAAGTACACATCAGTGTTTTTGACTAATAAAAGATGCAGATTGGTTAAATCGGAGCCGTGTGTTTCAGTCAGGTCCTAGTTCACAAGGCTTTCAAGGAGTTTGGTGGAGTTGTTCATACCTTCTAGGGGGAAATTGAAGTCTCCTAGTAGGAAGAAGTTTTTGGAGTACTTGTTGAGGGAGTTATGAAATCTTCATTATTGTTAGTGAAATTGGCCTGTGGTCCCTGTGGTCAGTAGATGAGGGTTCTGTTCAGGATTTAGGTTGCTGAGATTTGTAGTTTGAAGTGTAGGTGCTCCATATAGGGGGTTTTGTTTTCTGAGGTTGTGGCGCAGTTGATGGGCTCTTTAAATATAATCGTGATACCTCCTCCTGGTTTGCGTTTGAGGTCCTGTCGAGTGAGCTTGTATCCTGCTGGGATGGCTGTGGTGATGTCAGGTGCCCACTCGGTGGTTAAGCATATTTCCATAAGGAAAAGGAGGTCCGGAACATTTGCATCTATGATATCCTACATTTCCATGGCATGTTTGCTGTGCGAGCAAGTGATGAGAAGAATCCATGATAGTTTGCCTTGGGGTGCCAGTTTGGGGGTGGTAGTAGCAGTAGGTGTGCTATGCATAGTTAGCGTGGGAGGTGCGTTTGTGGTCGGTGAGACGAGGCACAGGTACCTGCAGTGAGTGCAAGCAAATTCTTCTTCTGTAAAGTGATGTCCGATGTGGCAGCGGAGTTGAGATGAGCGTCCTGGGATCTGAGGAGAGTCGCAGGGTGACATTGGTGGGTTGAATTGCGAGCGCTTGTGGCGCATATGGGCATTTTCGTGCTGTGGCCATCATTAAGTAGGTTCTGGGATTGGAGAGGAGTGCAGGGGGCAGTGGGCAGGGCTTATCAGGATTACAAGAAAGTAGCTGCAGCACTGGGAAAAGCGGTTAAGGAGCCGGGGCAGAAGAACAGGATGTGGGAGGTGGGAAAACAGCACCAAGAATAAAAAGGGCAACAGGCACAAGGCAAAGAAGCAAAAGAAGAGCAAACAGAAGTGAATTATTATTTTTTTTTTAAACAAGCAAGCATGCAAAAAGGAATTTAGTGAAAAGGAGAGCACACAATAGAAAAAACAGGGCAAAGTTTGCAGTAAAGGGTGCGAAAAAGGGCAAAGAGTGAATAGGAGAGCTCAAGTAAGAAAAAAGTGGGCAAAAGAGAGCGCAGAGTGAAAGCAAAGACCACGAGTGCAATGTGGAAGAGCAGTGAGGGAGCTGCAAGGAGAAGAGGCACAGATGACCTGGAGAGTGAGATGCAGGATCTGGGCCTGCGAGGGCGTAAACTTGTTGCAGGACTGGTTCAGATAAGTCCAGAATGGGCACGGCCTGGGTACCAGTTTAATGGCTGGTTTGTACTAGGGCTGCCATTAAGTAGGTCCTGGGAGGGGGAGGAGTGCAGGGGCGGAGGGTGGGGCTTAGAATTTATGAGGGATAGGTGAGGCGAAACAGGAAGAAGCAGGAAAGGATGAGTGGGAGGAGAGAGGGACACAGAAGATGGGAGGTGGAAAAATAGACCCAACGAGTTGGCGGAGCAAAAAGGGCAACAGGCACAAGGCAAAGAAGCGAAGAAAGGGCAAGCAGAAGTGAAAAAAGAGCAAAAGTGGAACAATGAGCAAGAGTACAAAAGGGCAAATAGTGAAAAACAGCACACAGAGTGGGAAAACAGGATCAAGAGGGCAGCACACGGTGAAAAAGTAAGCAAAGAGTGATAAGAGGGCATAGAGTTTGAAAACAGGGCAAAGAGTGCAGCAATGGGAGCAAAAAATTAGCAAATAGTGAAAAAGAGAGCACAGGGTGGGAAAAGGGCAAAGAGAGCAGCAATGAGCAAAAGTGCAAAAGAGAGCGCAGAGTGAGAGAGAAGAGCAAGAGTGCAACGTGGAAGAGCAGCAAATGAGAGGTAGAAAGAAGAGACACAGAAGAGCTAGAGAATGGACCTAAGATGCAAGAGCTGGATCCACGAGGGCCTAGACTGGTTGGAGGACTGGTCCAGGTAAGTCCCAGGAGGGCAAGATGTGGGCACTTTCTTCTGGTTCAATCTTTGTCAAATATACCTCAAGAGCAGTGCACTTCTAGTTTGATTCTCTTAATCTTGTTCAAATTCTGATCTTTGGCATTTTAAAGTCCTCATCATTCATGTCTGTTATTGTCTGTAACACTTTTATTCCTTTTCTCACACCTACAGAGCAATCAGCTTGGATCAAGCTTTCATCTTCAGGGAGATTTGTCTTATTTTCATCTTCACAAGTCTCTTGATTTAGACAACTTTCAACTGGAACAGCTTGAACTGCTCTTGAGGTTTTCAGAGATTACATTTTTGAGGCTTTATTTTCCTGTTGTTCTATTTTTTCCTGATCTGATCTACTAGTAGTATTTGTTCTCTCTAATTTCGCTGTTCTCTCCCTTTGGATCCAAGTAATAAAGTAGCAAAGATAAGCATGTCTCTGTGAATTAATGGTTTCTATCACCACTTCTTCCGCCGAAAACTTCACTCTCTTTGTGCGACATGTGGATCTACTGTGGCAAACCACCACACTTCACAGCAGTAATCATCATCAGTATCACCTGGTAGGGCCCCTTTCATTGATGTTCCAGATAAGACATGCAAACATGTTTCTTCACCATTACCTGGTCTTCAGATAATGTCAGGGCTCTTCGCTTACTGTAGTTATAGCCAAATTCACCTGGTGAGCGATGAAATGCACCAAAGCAGTAATACAGAACTAGAACATCAAGAATGTTTTTAGGTGCAGCTGACGAAATACCATGTACACTCATGGCCCTGCCTACCAGCACCTCTTGAGGAGGCAAGTCCTTTGTCTTGTTGGGTGTGCTCCTCATGCTCATTAAGACCAAAGGAAGGGCTTTGGCCATTTAAAGGAGGTTGAGGCACACACTTGTGCTACTCAGAGTACCATTTGCTCACTCCACAACTCCTGGTGCATATGAATTAAACTTTTCTTCCACCCCCCAGTGCCATGAAAAGAACCCTCATAATCTCATTCTTAAAAGGCGTTCTCCTTTCTGATTTTTAAGAAGCTGCCAACCCGAATTTACTGATCAACGCCATCAACAAAACCTTAGTTACAATGTGTGTGTCTCACCTTCTGTTTGAACCACCTGCTAAACATGGAGACAATTACAAGTATATTTTCAATTTGATTCTGTATGTTTTTGTGTTGTAATGTTGGTACCCTCATCCTGTTGTTGAATAATGTTATGGTCTCGTATCCTTTGGATTGGGGCCATGTGACTTAAGTTAAGATGGGCAAATGATACTACCATATGTCTAGAAATTCCGTTTATACCAGTTCTTTATCATAGTGTACCTGGTTCCTACGGTATACTGGGTTACCCCACTGTTAAGTAATGGAATAACTGACAAAAGTCATGGCCATTTACTTTAGGCCCAATTTCAGCTAGGTGGTTCAGCAATGCACCAGTGTCAAGTCTACAACCTTCTTTTGTTTGGGCAGAAACTAGCAGGTTGTCAATGTACTGTACTAAACCTGAGTAACAGGGAGAATTTCCAGATTTTTCTGCTGGATTTGGGAGAAAACTGAAGGTCTTCATTATAACTTTGTGGGATCTCACACCAAATCAAAACTCTTTTGCGGAATCTGAACATAAAGAGATATTGACCATCCTCTTGAAGAAGAATAGAGCAGAACGTTTAACACAAATCAATGACTGTGAACCACTGAGCCTCTTCAACATTTGGAACAATATAAATTGCAAGATTCAGTACCGTGGATAACAAGTAATCACAAAATTATTAACTTTGCATAGGTCCTTTATTGTCTTCCATTTTCCACTAGCCTTCTTTATTCCCATGATCGTAGAGTTATATGGGCTCCCTAATACTTCTCTTAGAATGTCTTGTTTAATTATTTTACCAATAACTAGTGCAATCTCCTACTCTTCTTCAGAAGCAAGCTTGTACTGAGGAGTACGGGGAAACATTGCACCTGGTTTCACTGTGATCTGTACTGGCTCTGCACTTTTGATCAATACAATTTATTTTCCTGAAAAATCCCAAACCTCGTTGTTCACAGCACATCTTCAGTCAGGATGTTATTCTTCTGTTACATTCTCTGTATATATGTTTTATATTTCCCTTTTAATTATATATTGCCCTTTTAATTACACTGTGTATTTTTAATTATGGCACATGCCTTGCAGTTGTTATTACATCATTTGGAATTGTTATTCTGACATTCTTGGCCTGAATCTCTACAACAGCAGTACTGTGCTCTTTTCATTAAACTTCATTATTAACTTTTCTGGATTTTAAGCATCCATTTATTTGAGAACTTTACATTGGCGACGAGGGACCCTGTACATGCTACTAATTGGAGCACAGGAGTGGTACTATTTATTTAGGATTGGACTCTGGCATATTTTTACTTCTTTCCTCCGTTTGAAGATGGAATTGGTGGGATCCATGTGAATAAATAACTTGTATTATTCACCACCGTGTTTTTTTTTTCAACTTGTTAAGTGATTACCGGACTTTGGAGCTGTATTTTGAACACTTTGAACATTTCCTGGCTTTTACATCATTGAAGCTGGAATTTTTGTCATCTTCGTGAATAATTAACATATATAATTCACCACCGTGCTTTCCTCGACTTTTTGAGTGATTCCTGGACTTTGGTGCTGAGTTTTGAACAGTTTAAACATTTTCCAGTTTTTGCATCTTTCAAAATTTATCGTTACCTGCCTCAGGATCATCATCGTCTTCGGCATTATAAGACGTGCTGTTTAGTTGCCAGGGGCGCGTTACCATAGACGTCAACGCGGCTGTTCTTTCCTATTGGAACTCATCTGGCGTTCCGAGGAGAAGATGTGGAGGCATTCTGTTGTAAAGGCGTGTTCTGATTGACGCACCACGTGTCTTCGTCATCACGTCTACGTCGCGTCAATGTCATCACGTTTGGCGGCCATATTGTTTTCCTGTGTCTCTGGAAACGCACCACCCAGTTCCCAGGCATATATCGCTGTTGCGCACGGCAGCGCATTGAGTTTTATTGCACATCGCCGATGGGCACGGCTATATTTGGTGTTACATTACACGGCTGAAGCGGATTTATGTGTGATTTTGTTGCACATCCTGTTGCCGATGCGCACTGCAGCGCATTCTAGTTCTAAGGGTAACACATCATTTAGTGCACATCACTGATGCACACAGCTTTTATTGTGTTTATAAAGAAAACTGTTGAGGTAATTGTGGACCATTTTGTGTACTTATCCGTATGAGTAGTACTCAATTTAGTATTGCACAAGTTGCATTATTGGAATCAATTTTCCTCCTGTATTATACAAGATCTCAAACAAAGTGATTATTTGTTTTGTTACATTATCTATTACTTATACATATTATATGTATTTCTCACATCACTGATCTTTTATTGGTTTAGTACTTTTCATTTTATTATTATCAAAATGCAGTTTGATTCACCTACAAAGTTTTTGCAATCTAAAGGTGAACCTCCGATTCCATGGTCTAGATGGAAGGAGAAATTTTTGACATACCTGAAAGCGATTGATGGAGAAAGAATGGGTAATGAATGAAAAAAAGTATTTTATTACATTGTTTAGGCTCAGAAGGTCAAGCTGTTTTTAGAACTTTAACTGTTGCAAGTGGTGACATTAGCACATTTGAGGAAGCACTCATGCGAATGGAGACTCGTTTTAAACCTACAACTAGCATAGCGCTCAACAGGTATAAATTGTATACTAGAGCTCAAAGGGAATCTGAAACATTAGATGATTTTTGACCGCCCTCAGGAGTCTTGTAATTTCTTGCAATTTTGGCAATCTTGCCGATGAAATGATTAGGGACCAGATTATTGTAAATGTAAGGAGCAAGAAAACCCAGGATCAATTGTAGATTTTAGGTAATCCTAATTTGCATGATATGATTGCTACTGCAAAAGCTTTCAAGTAATCGGATAAGAGAAGAAAAACCATCGAGGATGTAAATGCCAAAGGTGATGGTAGTAAATGCGTTGATGAGGTTTGTGTTGTTAAAAAAACGGTTTTCGCCAAGACGCTTCACCAGAGCAATAGAGGTATTAAAAATATTGTTTGTTTTAGGTGTGGAAGTGCTAACCATGTAGCATCATTTAAGTTGTGTCCTGCCATAGGGAAGGAGTGTATCAAATGTGGACGGATTGGGCATTTTGCAAAGGCGTGTAAAGATGATTGTAGAAGGACTATTGACATACATAAAAATGTAAGCTCTAGAAGCAATGATGTTTCATGTGTGAGAGGTGTTAACCAGTCTGATGAAGAACAGGTTAGTGAGAAAGGGTTAGTTGTTTCTTTTATTGATGTGTGTTCTTTGGAGGAGAATTTAAGTTCACCTAAGTGTAAAGTCAAATTTTTAAATGAAATGTTAGAACTGATGGCGGATTTAGGTTCGCCATGGACAATTATAACTGAAGTTTACTTCGATGAGAAGTTTGGTAATGTCATGTCTTTAAAGGATTTGTGTCCCCCTGATATTTTGGCTCAGAGTTTTGATGGTTCCACAATTGATCTTGCAGGGTATGTTGCTTCGGAAGTTGAATTCAAAGGAAGGTCAGCTTTTATAAAAGTGTATGTTGCTAGGAAAGGTGTTAACGTTTTTGGATGGCGAGATCAATGGAGGTTGGAAATTATTCTCAATCCACGTAACAAAGAACCTGTTATTGTGATTTGAAAGGAGCGATAGCGTGACTAAAGGTGATAGTTTAGGTGTTATTGAAAAAGAATTTCCTGAAGTGTTTTCAGATTCTTTAGGGAATCTCAGAGGTTTTTGTCATGAGATTAAACAAAAAAAAGGAGCATCTCCTGTTAAATAGAAACTTGGGAATCAATGTACCCATTAATGTGAGGGATGAATTAGAAAAACTTTTGGGAGATATGCTGGATGAGGGAGTGATTGAAGAGGTGAAATCATCAGAGTGGGTTTCTCCAATCGTTTTAGCACGCAAATCGGATAACTCTTTGAGGTTGTGTGTTGATCTTCGTGCGCTTAATGCTAATATTTTGATTGATTGCCATCCTTTGCCAAATATTAATGAGGTGGTGAGCATGTTAGGAAGGGCTACTGTTTTCAGCTTATCATCAGATTGAGTTAGCCGAAAATTCTCGCCAAATGACTGCTTTTATTATTCCACAAGGTTTGTTCCAATTCAAGAGGATGCCTTTCGGGTTAGTGTCTGCAGCCTCTGTGTTTCAGAGATCGATGTGTCATCTGTTTAAACAAATGGAATCGTGTGTAAAATGTTTCCAAGATGACATTTTAATGTATTCACCAGACAGAGCAACTTAATTGGAACATCTTGAGAAAGTATGTGGGATTCTCAAAGATAATGGAGTCTAAAGAGAAATAAATACAAGTTATTCCAAGAATCTGTTGAGTATCTAGGACACACTCTCTCCAAAGAAGGTGTCGTTCCAAAGAAGTCACTAGTTGATGGCATACTTAGAGCGCCCTCTCCTGACTCAAAAGAAAAGCTTCTTTCCTTTTCAGGACTTTGTGAATATTACAGTAAATTCATAAAAGATTGTGCTTCTAAAATGGACCCGTTAAGAGAATTAACGAGATAATTTTTTGAATTTGTGTGGGGTGAAAAACAACAAAATGCTTTTGAAAACGTTAAGGCAAAAATTATTGCTGCTCCTTCTCTTAAACCATTTTGTGTTGGGAAGACTTGTGTACTTACTGTGGATGCCAGTCTTTATGGACTTGGTTGTGTTTTGTCCCAGTATGCTGGTAAAGATGAATGGAATGTGGCTTTTGCGTTTCTCACGTTAAATCCTACAGAAAGAAGACATGCTGTGATAGAAAGAGAATTGTTAGCGTGTGTGTAGGATGTGGAACATTTTAGGAACTAGGGGGCCGATTATGATAGCGTTTTTTCCGCATCCTCCGGGCCGGCGGAAGCAGAAAAACCGCTGCGGAGCCTCAAAAGACCCACCGCCATATTAGGATGGCGGTGGGTCTGGGATTCCGTCCGCAGCTTTTCCGCCGCGGTCGCCTTCCGACCGCGGCGGAAAAGCTCTAACATGGCTGGCGGTGTCTATTAGACACCACCAGCCATATTAGGATGGTGTGAATGACATGCTTTTCTGCGGCGGCTTTTCCGCCGTGGAAAAGCATACGGAGTTTCACTTCGGGGGCCCGTTGCGGGCCCCTTGGGTGGAGGGCGGTGGGGGGTGCACATGGGGGGTACCTATGATACCCCCCTGCATTTGCGTACACAAAGCAGCAGGCACCGCGCGGTGCCTGCCGCTTTGTGCATGCATTTTTAACATTTCGGTGGGTGCAGCTTGAAGCTGCACCCACCGCAATGTTAAAGATAGAGGATGTGACCGCCACCCTGGTGGTCACATCCTAATCTGCTCGGAGGGAACGCCGCAGCCCATGCGGACGTTCCCTCCTCCTCAGGGGTCACGGACGGACTCAAGACCGTCCGTGATCCTAATCGACCCCTATATTTGGGGTGCACGGTTTGTTTTAAAAACTGATCATAAACCTTTGATTAATATTTTATCTCCTGGTGGGGGTCTGAATGCCACAGCTAGAATAGCTAGGTTAATGTCACGATTACAAGAATATACATTTACTGTCTAATATGTTTCAGAGAAAGCGAATGTCACAGCTGATTGTTTATCACGTCTTCCTTGCGAGGTCAATGATGTTTCGTGTGGAAAGGAAATTATTGCACGTTTTTCTGAAGTATTACCAGAGAAATTTGGTTCCATTTCTGAAGAATTGTGGAAAAAGAGTATGAGTAAAGATAATATTTTCACAGCAGATTGTGAATGTTACCATTGTTGGTTGGCCTTCCAGAGGGAAATTTCAGATGAGTTATTTCCATTTTGGAAGATCTCTGGCGAGATCATTGTAGAAGTGAATTTGATTTACAGACAAAGAAAGTGAATTCCACCTGTTTCTTTGCGAGAGCCCATTTTGTCATTGAGTCATGAAAGTCATTTAGCAATGTCTTCATTGAAAAGGCTCGTCAGATCAACTTTTTGGTGGCCTGGATTAGATAGGTATGTGGATAGAATGGTAAGAGAGTGTCCCAAATGTGTGAGCAGTGAAAAATCTCTCAAGTGTAATCCTCCTCCTCTCATTCATGTTAGGTAGCCTGGTTATCCATGGCAGAAGGTTGGATTAGACATTGCTGGTCCTTTCAATTTTCTGCCACAGGCCTGTAGATTTGCCATAGTAATGATGGATTATCACTCTAAATGGCCTGAGGTAAAGTTAGTTCCACGTGTCACCACGAGTAGTGTTATCTTATTTTAAAAGAAGTTTTTGCCAGTGAGGGTTGCCCTGAAGTTATTATTTCAGATAATGGTACAGCTGAAGTCTCTTCAGATGATGGAGTTTTTGAAATGTCATAATATCAGTCATATTACCACATCCCTTTATGAGCCTCAAGGGAATGATCAAGTGGAAAGATTTAATTGGGTTCTCAAGCAAGACATTCTTTGGGCACAGAATTTTGGCACAGAATGGAAAGACAAATTAAGAGAGAAATTATGCTTGTACCATATAACTCCTAATTCAACAACTGAAGTTTCACCTTTCCATTTGCTTAAGGGTAGAGATCCAGTATCTGAATTGTGCCCTTGGTGGTTTAAAAAATTGTCAGAGTTCAAACTCCTGAGCTAGATAAGGAAGACATAGCTCATAGGATTGAAGAAAAACAACAAAGAAGTAAGAACCTGTATGATCTCCGTATGAAGGTTAAGATTCCTAAATTTGTGGTTGGAGATTTTGTTAAAACACAGAAACCTGGAATTCTTCTTAAGAATGATACAAAGTTCGGCAGACCCATAAACATTGTCAAAGTCAATCGTAATAGTGTAGTCACTCAAGATGGACAGGTTTGGAATGTAAGACGTGTTTCTAAATGCTCTATGATTTCTTCTTAATGTTTCTAAGGGGAGAAATGTGTTACATTCTCTGTATGTATGTTTTATATTTCCCTATTAATTATATATTGCCCTTTTAATTGCACTGTGTATTTTTAATTATGGCATATACCTGGCAGTTGTTATTACATAATTTGGAATTGTTATTCTGACATTCTTGGCCTGAATCTCTACAACAGCAGTACTGTGCTCTTTTCATTAAACTGGATTATTAACTTTTCTGGATTTTAAGCTTCCATTTATTTGAAAACTTTACATCTTCCTTTGCAAATACTGAGAACATTAGAACTGTTGACTCTTGTGATTTTATTTTAAAATCTGAGACCTCATCTCTTGCCAGAATCGGACATCATCCACTATACTGTAAATATGCAGTTTAATTTGCAGGGCAAATCATGACCTAGCAGATTAACTGGAATTTTTACTTGGACCTTATCTGACAACGTAACAGTTATGTTTTTCATTAGAAATACCTACAACTTGGACATTTCCTGGGAGGGGTAGGTAAAGAACCTCCTCCGGTCTAACAGTTGAAGGGGTAGCACCTGTATCGATCAAAAAGGTTACTGGAAGGCCATTCACTTCTCCTTCAATTAAAGGGCTATTCTGTTCTACCTCTAAGACTGCTCCAACCATGCAGTCCTTCCTCTACCCCCCAGGCACTGTCATTGTGCTGAACTCGGTCCTGTAGGAACTCTGAGTGTACCTGCAAATTGTGAAAAGTCATTATTAAGAGCCGAAGGTCTTTGCTGAAACATGTAACTGTGTTCAGCACCCTGCATATTTATTATGTTACATAAATGGAATTGAAGGCATGTTCCCATTGAACTGCTTTAGATTATGCATAGTCTGCACAGATGCAGGTAGGGTTTGAGCTGTTATCAGTGACATCTGATTAGTATTTTGCTGCATTTGATGATCCATTTGTGATTAATTTTGAAACCAATTTGGTTTAATCCTACAATCTTGTTTCCAGTGGCCAGTATAACCACAGATGTGGCTAGGCCATGTCTCATTTGTGTGTTTTAAACATTTTGATTATGCATGTTGTTCACAAATCCTCTGCCACAAGGACCACCATTACCACCTTGTACAAACTGACTACCATTGCTTTGTGCCTTAAAACGTTCCCATCAGTAAAAGCATTAAAACCAAAAACAAGACCAAAACCCGATGTCTATAAACCACCTTGACCATGACCACCTTTTTGGAAATACTTTGTTTCGGCCACTATCAATTTCTCTTTCATCATTTTCTTCTTAGCATAATAACAATCACTACAGTACTTCACACAGGCTACAATCTCACTCAGAGATTTAGTCTGCGAATACATCGAACTTTGCTGAACTAATTCTGGACATAACCAATACGAAAGCTAAAACTAATCAAGCCCATTTTCGTGGGGTCTTCAACTACACTATGCTGCCTATAAATCTGCACTAATCTCCCATAAGATTCATGCAAATATTCACCTGGATCTTGATATCGCTATCATGATCTTTGACAATTTTCCTGGTTTTTGGGGAACCTTGTTTCCAAATTCACATTCAACTCTTTATACTTCTGCATAACAACCGGTTGTGGTTTATTTTGAAGCTCTTCCCTCTGGTGTTCTTCAGTCGACCAATTTACAACTGACTTACACTCATTCCAGAAATTTCTAGGGACAATAATTTCAAATAATGTATTTAAATCTGTCCAAAGCACCTTTGAAATAGTTACAATTCTTTCCACATCTGTGTGCTACTTCTCTGACTTTTTTCTAAGCTTGTAAAGACTTGATGTGAATGTATGGAGACCACTTCTCATCCATGGCACATGCATATATGCCCCTCGTTTACTTCTCTAAATGGGAACCCTTTCTTATTAGTCACATCAAATTCAGACTCTCTAACTCACACTGTTCCTCTTTTTACTCTTTTTCAACACCTCAGGATTATTGGGTGGTCTGGTTTTAACCTTTCTTGTTGAAAACATTCTAGGTCGTCTCATTTAATACTTATCTATATTCATTCTATAAAGAATTTCTGTAATGTTTTTAGTTTTGGGTTCAATAATTTGTTCATTTCCAATTTTTGTATGTGATTTTCAAGTTCTCTTTAGTGCCAAATTCACCTTAAGACTCCTGGGTAATTATTGAAGTTTTTCAAAAGCTTAATGAGCACATTTTTCTGCCGCTGCACCCAAATATGCCAATTAATTTTTATTATGCTTTGCAATTTTGTCTTTCTCAACTTCGCTTTCTACCATTACTTTCAAATCTCCTTGGAGATTAAAAGCATTACTCTCCACCCTCCTCTCCTCGCCATGTGATGACAAACTGGGCACCACCTCATCTTTTTGAGGCTCAGCACTCCTTCTCCTAACTCCTCCGCCAGTGCATGCACATAAGCCTCATTCTAAGGAAGGTCTCACTTCAACCACCACTCTACCCATCAACTCATCCTCTTCCTCAGATTCACTCTCATTATTTTCTGTCTCATTCCTTTCCTCCTTTCTTGTCATCTTTTGTTTTCCTTTTATCTGATTCTTCAGTTATCGCTGGGAAAAGCACATATAGTTTCTAACTTTCTGCCTCTATGCCTTCTTCTGCAAATGCCATCTCAGATGCTCCCAGCAGTTTGCATTCAGACCAACATTTGAAGAGCCGTGCTTTGAGATGGAGTGGCAAGCTCATCTGCGCCCAACTGCACCAGGCATCACCTGACGCCAGGCCATGCTGCCCGTTTATTCCACAATGGATATTGTAAGTGCTCAAACTACGCCAAAAAGAGTAAGTTAGTGTTTGTATGCCACTTAAGATGATTCCACTGATATTTTAGTTAAATAGGATCGCTTATGAACAAGCTTAGGGGCATTTTATGAAGCACAGCGTTAACGTTATCGCTGCTTTAGCGGCAGAAAACTGCAGCTAAAGCGGCGATAATGGGCTTGATAATACGCCGCAGAGAAGTCCCATAGAAGCCCATGTTCACACCAGAACATGGACTTCTATGGGAATTCACAAGGGTGCATTTTCAAGCCCATTATCGCTGCTTTAGTGTCAGTTTTCTGCTGCTAAAGAGGCGATAATGTTAATGCTGTTTCTTGATAATATGCCCCTTAGGCATTATTGCAGAATTTAGTTTAAATGCCATGTTATCCTATGCCCTTTTAGTGCTAACCTGTAGACATGTGATATAATTGACCTGTTTGCAAGTTACCATCTTGATTTACTGTTTATTACAGAAACACAGCTTACTAAACATTCCATACCTTTACTTAATGAATTTATCCACCCTAGTTAAAAGATCTTTCAGGCTGATCGAGAAATAAAAGTAGTGGGGTGGGGACAAAAGCAATTATTGCCAGAGACTCTTTGGGCCTGATTCACAAAGGTAAAGTAAGTCGAAAGGTATTCTTTGTGAATACCAAAAGTCGAACTTTATGACTTTCAGTATTCACAAAGGGCATTTACGGGTAATGATACCGAAAGCCGTAAAGTTAGACCTTCGTCTCACTTTACCTTTGTGAATGGGGCCCATTATGCTTAAAAGCACTAAATGCACAAATACGAAACCTTAGCCACCTTTAAATGTCAGGGTCTAGACTATCACCTCATTTCTGCACTTTTGATGTACTTAGTTTGGCAGAGGAGCTTGAGTTGTTTTTAAACAAACAGCATACTATAATTCATAGTTTGAAACCCCAAAGCAACACTGCACACAGCGGTACTCTGCAACTCATGAGAAATGTCATCCTTTTATTTTTTTATGGCGATACATTATCTGTGGGCGATCCAGTTTCTTTGATTTGTCTGGCCATTTTGCTGTGCCATTTTGATTATTCTCCCCGTTATATTACTAGTCTCTAAGATCACCTATTCATCATTGAAGAGGAACTGGATAATGGGCTTCCCAGATGTAATTGCACCCAATTTTCATGAACAGTTTGAAATAAAATGCACATTTAAAGTTATAAAAGTCTTGATTCTGTTTCGCTTAGTGGAATGAGTCCATGTGATATGTATTCGTCCTAAACTAAATGACTTGAGGTACAATTTAATACGACCCTCCTTCAAATTACATGATGTCCGGACATGCAGGCAGGCTGTTAAACTGTGCTTTAACCCCACTAAAACAAAATTAAACTGCCGGGTCGTCAAGTTTTTTGATGTAGTAGAAAAAAGACACAAGAGCACTTGATGACCGTCTAAACATTCTATGGACAATTATGAACTGATTTTAATCAAACTTGTAAAATTGAGGAAACCGTGCACAATAAACTTTTAACAATTTTTAGCAATGTTTTACTGTTTTGTAAAGATTTTAATTAATCATGTACAAATAAATGAATTACTTACTTACTTACTTACTTACTTAGTATGAGTAAACTTCAAAGGGAGCAGAGCTGGTTAGATCTCTCAGCCCTTTGAATGGTGGAAGCGGTTCGGATGCACCAGTAATTGAAACTGCTCCTGCCACTTTTGGTTAAGTGGCTTTAAGTGGGATGAAAAAACTGGAGGGTCTCTCAAAGGGGCGTGGCAAATGTAATTAAGTGTGTGGCTTAAACACACATAAGCTAATATCTGTGCTTATTAGCACAGTGTGCCGCCTGACTTGTTTTTTGCTGTTTCTGTCATTTCACCCTGACATATGATTAGGGCTCCCGGTTTTATGGTATTTATTTTTTGGCCATTTCCGTCTGTATTTATCCATATTTATTTTTTGAGTATTTTTTCTGTATTTATCCACATTTATTTTTGCCACAAGTAAAAGACGACGCTACAGCTAGTATTTTTCCTCATTTATTTAAATTGACAATGCACACGTGCGCTCACAATGTGAACGACTCACCCCCAGTACAGCTATATGGGCCTAAATTCATTGTTTTATTGCTCACTATTCCCATTCCATTCCAGATTGGACCAAGCTATATGCAAAAATGTCTAGACTCTGCTCCCCATGGGACTAGTCCAGCTCGAACTGCAAGGTCAGGTCTTCCCCGAACCGGAAACAAACATCCTGTGACTGGTTTCGGGGTATGAACTCTCAGCAGCCAGGATAGCTCGAGACTGATGGCATGGTGAGCATGGAACCCACGTCTGGGAAAGACGGATATGGCTGGGTCTTAATTGAGTTGGTACGCTGAACAAAAGAATGATGGGTTGGGATGCTACTCGGAGCGAATGCTACTGGGTACACAAATTCCAAGCATTCTTCCCACCACTTTTTGCTTGTTTCGTGTTAAAATGAACAAACAGCAAAATAATATTGCCAGAACATTTTACTTTGTGGCATCGTTCACATCTTCTTGTGATGTAATTCAGTCAACCTTGCTGTATAATTTGGTGCTCAACTGCTGCATAATTCTAAAACGCCTGATCACAACAGAGTACACAAAACCACCCATTTTTAGCAATGCATACTTAATATTGCAGACTAGCTAACAAACGACTCATTAATACAGCGGCTTGTGTGGCACATCTTACTGTTCATCCCACTATATGAACACCGGTAAACTACTGCAGCCTATGTGAAAGAGTGAGATGATTGCTTTTCTGAGTGACTCAGATTGAGCCAACACACCCTACCACGAGCCTCCTCCGAACAAATATGGGCATATCAAGTATCCCACTTACTAAATCTTTCTATTGTGTATAACACATGACAAAAGCTTGAAATACCTAAAAAATATAAAGAAATACAAAAAATCAGTTCTAAAACCATGATCTGAATCATAAAATCAGGCTCAGCTGACATGTGCTCCATTTTTACCCTGTGCACACTAACCCCAGCCATACTTCTATTTCTCACTCAGTGCACACAAGGCTAGAACTTCGCCATGAGGATTAGTGTAAATGTAACTGACCTTCATCCTTCCTTCTACATTGTCCGGGCATGGTCAATAGAGGGCCCGATTAGCAGAACCCTTCAAGTCCTTGAAACCCATTAGTTTGTTTACGATAGCAGATGGCAGCAGCCACCAGTGATAAAGCAAAATTACAGATATCATCTTTGCTTTCAACAACATAGCAGATGCAGCACGAGAGTGGGGGTTGTACACAGAACAAACACTGGTAAATCAAAAGGTCTGATCTGCATTAGGAGTCCTCACCAAATTTGAAAAGTGTCTGCTGCAGCGATAAAACAAAAACACACTGCTTTCTGTATACAATGCAACTCTGAGCTAAAGACTGTAATGTGTGAAGATGCAGTGTACTTTTGAGATGAAAACACCCCTTCATGTATTCATGTCCTGGGACAGGAGGAGTCAGGGGCATTGGGGGAGGCTACGCCATGGGGTGAAACAATAAAGCCTCGTTAACAAGTAAATGGTCTTTCAAAAGACCTGTGAAGTACTCTGGTGCGCCTGTGTGTGCGCCCGGGAAGGAATTTCGAGAAGCAGGAAGGGGGCTTAGCTGGATTCGAGCAGGGCAGTGTGGCAACATTTTCTAGTATTTTTCCATTTCTACATACAAATACAGATAAAGGAAATATAGACTTCGTCTGTATTTATATGTAAAAATCCGTAAAAACGGAAAACCGGGAGCCCTATATATGATACAACAAGTAACATCATACCAACAACAAGTCAGGACTATTGGCTTTGCCAATGGTTGTTAGTTGCATTAGATAAATAAGCAGCTTGTATATAATATTGAAAAAGCTTCCACGTAAAGCCCTGGTGACACCACGACAATGTTGCTGCTCCACAGTTTCAAAAAGAGAAGGGAAATCCAGAGAGAAATGACTCTCTTTAAAGGATTTACATTCTCCTACAATGCTCACCTGGCATGACGTCATGCCGACCTCCACTAGTGAGAAGTCAGCAGTGTGAGCACGCGCACATCAAGTCCCTGCTGTGACTGCAGACCGGAAAAAAATGGCAGGCACAAAAAAGAGCCTGATAGAGACCCGTTTCGAGGCCCCTTTTAAAAAACTGCTGGTGCTCAGACCCGGTGAGACCTGGCCCACTTAAAGCCTTGCTTAGGGGAACAAATCAAATTCAAAAGTGGCGTATCCTATTAGAACTCTCAGTCCTTTATATGGGAGCAGCTGCGTCGACTTGGCCCTTTTTGCAGGGTTATCCTTTTTGCTTCCTCCTGTATTTTTTCTGAACGGTTGTTGGTGATTTCATGACTCGAGGCACTTTTTCACTGCTGATCAGTGTTAAAGTGCATATGCTCTCTAATGTGAAGTGTTGTATTGGATTAGTGACTCCATGATTGGCGTATTTTATTTACTTGTCAGACCCTAGTACAGTGCACATGTGTGCCCAGGGCCTGTAAATCAAATGCTGCTGGTGGGCTTGCAGCACTGATTGTGCCACCCACAGAAGCAGCTTGTAAAATGTGACTCACTCCTGCCATTGCAGAGCCTGTGTGCAGCCTGGGGCTGCCATGTTGACTTGGCAAGTGCACCCACTTGCCAGTCCCTAAACCTTCCCTGTTCTATCTGTTTGTCACCCCTAAGGTAGGCCCAAGGTACCCCCATGGGCAGGGTGTGTTGTATGTAAAAGATAGGATATGGCCTGATGTGTGTGGCATGTCCTGATAGTGAATTCCAGCCAATTTTGTTTTTCACTATTGCACCTGTTCCCATAGGCCAGAATGGGCAGTTTGATTTTTACATCTTATAATCCTAACTGACTCAGGGAACATCGTAGAAAAACGAATTTAGTATGCCTGAACTCAGAATGATAAAATACATCTTTTAGTAACGTTGGTATTAACTTTCTGTGTTTGAAAATAAGTACCACTTTTAGAAAGGTATTTTCTTGCCTAACAATCCAGCCTGCCTCTGCTAGGTTTGTGTATTCCATGTCTGGTTTGTGAGTGACATGGGCTGGGGGGTTCCAGGAGACAGGGTGAGTCAGCACTGGGCTGAACAGACCTATCTGCATTGAAAGTGGTGGGAGGAGTGGCACCTGGACCTGAATAGGGCTGTGCCTGCCTTCCACAATGCTGGCTCCACCTCCTGCGGTGCGTCTGATGACCCTGGCCCACACTGACAAAGGAAGAAGTTGTGCACTTGCAGAATGCACCCAAAACTGGTTTGGAGTAGGTACAGACAGTCTCTACCTCCAGAGACAACAGATTTGTGTGTATAAAAAGGAGGACCCAGACCCTAGAACTTTAGATCATTTCTGGGAATCAAGACAACCCTTTTCCAAGGACAAGAACCAAGGAAGCTGAAGGAGGATACTGCCACTGTGCTGTGCTGTTGGGGTTGGCATGCAGTGGTTACTTTATTGCCAAGGAAAAGAGAAAAGGAACTTGGGTATACTTTTGCAATCTTGAAGAAGAATCTCCAAGAGCTTGAATTGTGCTTGCCTTCTGCCTGAAGTCTCAGGGATACAAGATTTCACCACTAGCTCCCCCTGAATTTCCTTGCTGGGAATTCTACTTGCAGAGAGGTGCCTACTGTTGTTTGGGCCCTCTGAGAAGACTGCGTGTCGCTGGGAGCTGGAAGTGCGATGCAATGAGAAGAAGCGTGTCACCGCCGCAGCAGTTGCCGTTGCATTTTCGAAGAAGTGTGCCGCTGCTGCAGCTGTTCGCCGTCGCATCATCGTCAAAGCACATCACATCACCGGAGAAGCGTGTCGCCGCCGCCGCAGAGGTCGACGTCGCATCACCGGAGAAGTGTGTCGCAGGGCCTGTCGTGGCTCAGAAGTTACCGAGTTCACCGCAAGGCTGTCGGACATGCATGCATCCCATCCAACGTTGCCGAATCGCATCAAGACGCCATTTTCTTGCATCACACAGAATCGTCCCGTCGCATCGAGGCACCATCTTATCGCATCATCACCGGGTCGCAGTACGAAACGACGCATCAACTCCCCACACAGTAAGGAAGCGGCACATTACCTACCCTACGCAGCAGTAAGGAACCTACGTAACCACTCCCCTGAGTGTGAGGAACGGCGCATCAACTTCCCTGCAACCCTTTTGTTTGTTTTGCGTGGTGCATCTAAGGTACTTTGAGAGCAAAGTGTTGCATTTACGATCTACATTGAACTAAGCTATTTCTACCATTTTAAAGTCTATTTTTGATTACAGTATTGTGGATTTTTGTCTTTTGGTCTTGTGTTAAGTCTAGTAAAGATTACATATTTTCTAAACTGGTGTGGTGTCCATTTGTAGTGTTTTCACTGTATTACTGTATGTGTTCACAAATGCCTTACACACTCCCTCTGAGATAAGCCTGTCTGCTCGTGCCAAGCTACCAAGGGGGTGAGCAGGGGTTATTCAGGAGTGTATCCCCTTTCCCTGACAAGAAGCAAGGGTCCATTGCCATTGTATACCATTGCCAACCAGAGACCCCCATTTCCAACACACATCAAGTTAGATTTTGATTCGCTTAGGTGAATCAATTAAATTTGAAAGGGACGGAGCCTGTTAGAGCTCTCAGCCCTAGGGTCTAGGTATTATGCCCAAAAACGTACCTAAAACTCCAATGAACTCAGACACTTACTTTCGGTAGGATATCAACTAGACTCCTCCACCTTGTTGCATCTATCTAACCTAGCATTACTGAATAAAAGCAACTCAACCATTGAACTGATTAAACCTACTACTCCCCCTGATAGTGCTGCACCTGGGATCAGTATCTCAGTCAACCAGCTCCGGGTGCTTTATCTGAACACCAGATCCATGGTTAAACACCAATTGGAAATATATAAGTTGCTGGGTCCTGAAAAGCAGAATATCTAATTTTTAACAGAAACCTGGCTAACGGCCAATCTTCCCCTGACATATCAGCTGCTCTCCCGGGAAATTATTACTTACTCCATACTAATCGACCTACCAGTAAAATAGGTGGAGGTGTAGCAACAATAATTGGGGATTTCAAGTATTGGGCAGATGAGAAAATGGGCGGGCAATCATCTACGGAAATAACCGACCTGCTAAGATGTGTGAACTTTGAATAACTTGTGCTTTTACCCACTCATTCCAAAGGACATCCATTAGATCAGGTGTGGTCTACCAATTTATCTGTATCTAACCTTACGATTATGCCCTCTGCATGGTCAGATCATTACCTAATCAAATTCTCACTTGCTGATCCGGTCCTTACTAAATGTCCTCCTCGCACAGGAATGCTATCTATAAACTGGGCCCGAGTGAATATTGAATCTTTGTGCAATTTATTTGCAACCACTTTACCCAACATACACATGCGCCCCTCTGGAAAGCTAAACTGGCAAGACGCCACGATGCTTTGAAATGGTCTGAAGAGATACAGTTAGCAAAACAAACTACATCAGGCTTAAACACAACGGGGCGTGGCTTGGAAGCCGATGCGAGCAGCAGCGTGAGCACCGGACTCTGCCCCGAAACCCCACAAGTATCCTGTAATAATGTTACCTTGACCCCCCTAGCAGCCCCCCCGCTGATCTGATTGCGCGGGGACGCTGTATCGGAGCAACTCGGCCCCCGGGATGGTGCGAATCAGGTCTTGAGGAAGCTTTCCAGGGCCGCCCTGGCAGACAGGCGTGATCACAAAATGGCGGCGCTGAAACAAAGAGTAGATCCCGGACTGTATCGGAGGAGCTGCTGACTGCCGGTTTGAATCCCGGGGAAATACCGGATTGATCCTGGGCACGGCGCGGCTATCATTGGTGGCTGGAGAACGCAGCTGCGATGTGCAGGACGGCCCGTACCAGCTGCTGTATGGGGGACTTGCCGTGACTCTGCCTGGTACCACGGAGGGCGCGAAGCTGGACCCGGTAGCAAGAGGGATCTGGAGACGCACCCGGGGACCGGAGGATACACGAGCGGCGGCGGCGGCTCGACTGAAATCTGGGAGCTGCCAGGAGAGTGAGCGCTGTTCGGCCCTGCACTGGTGAGTGGGGCGAGGTGGAGACTGGGACTGCGGGCCGCAGTGGTAGATGCGTGGCCCTGGAAACACTGCTGCCTGCGAGCCGGGGCACGAGCGGCGGCGGACAGCCTGGGACTAATGCCGGCACCTTGATCATTGTAAGCACAAGGGGACAAAGCGAGGCCCGTGCTTGCACGCCCTCACAAGCTCAAATAAGACGGACATTGCGATTGCTTTATAACACAAAAGATGTGCATTTCAGTTTTTTTTTATTGTTTGGCACCATGAAAACGGCAAGTTAGGGCTCGAGTATTGGTACCTGGGGCGAGGGAGCCAAAGGAGCAGTGGCCTAGCCCTGAAGCGCCTGGGAGCAAACCCTGGAGGTGGTTGGTTGAACTGCGAGGCCTGAAAGCGACAGAGAGTGGTTCACCTTCCGCGCAGAAGGGAGCGCAGACCCTGCATGAGCCCGTGAGCTTGGGGCGCTTCTGGAAGGCAATGAACGCAGTTTGAAGCTGGTGCAGTGATGATAAATGAATCTGCCTGGACTTGGGCCGGTACTGCCACAATAGCCTGGTATTGACAGTGGACCGCGTGCCTGTGCGCTTACGGCTGGCAGGGGAGGATGCGACCCTATGAGTAGTCACACGCTGGATTGATCACTACTGCTGGTCTCACCCTGCTGTGACCCACACTGCTGGCGCAATTACCACACGGAGCTATCTGGCAGCGTAGAACTGGCAATTATCGGCGGCGGAACCTTGAGCCTCTAGCGGGACGGAAGATTGAGGTCCTCTTGCAGGTGCGCTGCGCCTACGGCCGGTTACCAGATAAAGGGTGGACTGGCGCTTCAGACCCTTCGAGCACGGACTGGAGGTCTCTAGCATGGGCAAACCAAGAGGGAAGAAGGATGGGGCGCAACATCTCTCAGAAACTGAGTCCCCGTCTCAAGCAGAACAAGATACATGTGAACCCCCGCAGGACTCTGGACTAAAGCAACAACTGGATAGGATCTTGGGGGCCATCGTAGACTCTCGTAGTGCCCTGCAGCAGGATATTGCGCAAGTGGCGACGGGCCTTAATCTTGTCTCAAAGATTAAGCCATGCACGTGTAAGTACACACGGCCGGTACTGTGAAACTGCGAATGGCTCATTAAATCAATTATGGTTACTTTGATCGCTCCATCTGTTACTTGGATAACTGTGGTAAGACCACTCTAAGTTGACGGACAGGGTAAAGCATGTAGAAGGGGTAGTCCTGGAGGTGGCGCCTGCACAAGCTGCGCTGGCTGCGACAGTGACAAATGCCTTAGATCGGATTGCAGTGCTGGAGAGGCGAGCCGAGGATGCTGAAGGTAGAAACAGACGGAATACCATTCGCGTAGTGGGACTACCTGAAAAAGCGGAGGGACCGGACTTGGTGCGCTACTTGGAGGACTGGTTGAGAACGGTGATGGCTCCTGAAGGTTTGTCAGGATGGCAGATGGGTGGGACTCTGTGCCTGACTCAAATTTGGCATACTTGGCATACTTGGTTACTGACTAATGTGCTAAGGGATTCTGGTAACAAATAGAGGGGGGCTTGGAAATGTCAAGTTCCTATGGGGTTTTGGGCCGATAAATGGGTGTTGCTTTAACTGATTGTTGTTTGATTGCTAGGATCTATCCAGCCCCCTCCGGATGGTTCCCAGTTAGTATGCCTTTAATACCTTTTGAGGTGATTGTCGGCTTAGTTTGGATGGGATTCACTATGTTAGTGCCGGTTCTAGGGGGAGAGGGCGATGTAGAGGGTGGGTTGGGATTTTTGGGGCAGGGGGTTATCTTCTTTGGGCAATGGTACTCACCGGCGTGTCTAGGAAGGAGCAGGGAATTCTTGTGCTTTGTACAACTGAACGATGGGCCCATTACCTGATATAAAGTGCGTAACTTGGAATGTACGGGGGCTACACTCTATGCAACGAAGATATAAAGTTCACTCATATCTAGAGCGCAGTGGCACGCAGATAGCATTTCTACAGGAAACACACCTGACTAAGACTGAGGGGATAGCATTACAGCGCAGATGGCGAGGGCAGCTCTATTATCCCCTCCCCTGCTGGTGACGGAACCACTCCGTCATCAGCTGCGGTCACGCTGTGCTGATGACGGAGCGGTTCCGTCACGGCCCGCTCGGCACGCCTGCGAGACGCGGATTCCGCGCCTGCGCTGAGCGTTCCATTGAGCGGGTGGGGCCGTGTAGGAACCGCTCCGTCACGAGCACAGCGCAACCGCGGCTGGTGACGGAGCGGTTCCGTCACCAGCATGCACCCGCCGCGCGGCCGCCCCACCCCCTTAGTACTGCGGCAGAATAGCCGCCGCAGTGAAGGGGTTAAACTACCTATTCGGCTTTCGCGAGGGGGTTACTGATTTGGATCAGGGCCGGGGTCCCCTTCCAGATGACGGACCAGTTGATTGACCCTGAGGGCCGCTATGTGGCTGTTAAGGGACGCCTTCATGGGAGAGATGTGACCCTCTGCAGTGTTTACGCCCCTAATGTGGAGCAGGCGACTTTCTTTGCCCTCATGTCCGATACCCTGGCAGTTTATTTCACGAACCCGGTACTGTTAGGGGAAGACTTCAACTCCAATGCAGATGTGACCATGGGTAGGTCCCACCCCCGTTACCTACTGCCCCAATTCATAAATTGTCAAAGATTAGAGCTCAGTGGCAACATAGCTGGGGACTTATTGATGTATGGCGTGCACAGCACCCGGGTGAATGAGATTACTCCTACTTCTCGGCTATACATGATTTGCACATGAGACTTGATGCGGTTTTGTGTATCGCTGGCTTTGCTACTATGGTAGCTAATAGCGAATAGTTATCACGTACCATCTCGGACCATAATCCGTTGCTGGTGAGCTTCTGCTGGGCCTTGGAGCACCCAGCGGTTCCGTCCTGGCGATTGCGACTAGAGCTGCTGGAAGACCTGGCCTTCCGCGCTGAACTGCAGACGGGAATAGAGCGGTATTTTAGTGACAACAAGGGCACGGCTACAACGACTGCTGTGGAATGGGACGCCTTCAAAGTGGTGACCCGTGGATTTTGCATGGCTAAATGGGTGGGAGTGCGGAAGATGCTGCTGCAGGAAACAGACACTGCAGAGGAGAATCTTAGGAGGGCCGAGCGGGCCCACTCAGCTGACACTGGGGCGCGGGAGATGGTCCTGAACATGAAGGAAGCAGTGGCAGTGGTCGTGGAGCGCTTGCGATGCTTTGACCACAGGGCTTACTTGGCCCGCGCGCATGCTGAAAGGGACAAGGTGGGTACTTTGCTGGCATGGCTGGCTAACCCCCTTCCTAAATGTGCTCCCATATTGGCGTTGACTTCTTCATTGGGACAACTGGAGTACACCCAGCTTCAAATAAATACCTGTTTTCGAAATAATTACGCTAACTTATATGATAGCCAGTTACAGGCAGAGAGGCAGACATGCAGGCTTTCCTGGAAGACTTGGAGCTGCCCATCGTAGATGAAGAGCAGGCAGAAGCTCTCGGACGGGATATTACGCTTGATGAAGTCAGATGCGCTATCAAACAGCTGGCACGTAACAAAACTCTGGGAATTGATGGCCTACCCATCAAGTTTTATTCGGCTTATGTTGACATTCTTGCCCCTAGGTTACTATTAATGTTTAAGGAAGCCAGGCGGTTGGGTGTGCTGCCGTCCTCGGCTAGAGAAGCCATCATCATCCCTCTGCTTAAACCGGGAAAGGCCCCAACGGACCCTTCTGCGTACCGACCATTATCCATGCTCACCACAGACTATAAAATTCTGAGTCGTATTCTGGCCACTCGTCTCCTCCCGCACATGGTACGCCTGGTCCACCCTGATCAGGCTGACTTCATTCCTACTCGCAATACCGCCGGTAGTATACGCAGGCTGATACGCATATTGAATGGAGGCCACGGAGAGGACTGTCAAGCGGTGGTCCTCTCGGTGGACATTGCAAAAGCGCTTGATAGCTTGGAGTGGCCCTACTTGTTTTTTGTTATGAGAGCCTTCGGGCTTGGTGAGGGATATGTCCGTTGGACCGAAATATTATATTCATCGGCGAGCGCCAGGGTGAAAGTAGGAGCGATCATCTCCTCCTCATATCCGGTGGGGCGAGGCACTCGGCAGGGTTGCCCGCTCTCCCCATTATTATTTGCCCTTGCCATAGAGCCACTGGCAGTCCGCTCCAGATTGGGGTGAGCATTTCAGGGCCTGCGACTCTGCGGTCTGATGCATTTTATCTCATTATATGCGGACGACCTCTTGATGTTTTTAAAGGACGCCGGGGATGCATTGGAGGGAGCGCAAGCTCTCCTTTGCAGGTTTGGCGACATCTCTGGTTTAAGAGTCAACTGGACAATAACTTGCGTTTTCCCGGTGGCTCAGGCATGTGACCCGCCTACGCCTGTGCTCAATATCACGTGGGAGCCCCGTTGCCTCCCTTACTTAGGGACGCATATTTATCATACCCAGGATGATTTACTCGAGGGTAATATTGGGAGGACAATGAGAGGCCTTAAGGGCAGCATGCAGTTTTGGGGAACCTTACCATTGTCGGTGGCAGGCCACGTGGCTCTGTTGAAAATGGTGGCACTCCCCCGGCTACTTTATTTTTTCCGTACATTGCCGGTGTGGATACCCGCCGCCTTGTTCCGGCAGCTCCGTTCCATGGTGAGCGGCTTTATCTGGGGGAGTGGGAGGCGAAGGGCGGCGTTGGACACGCTGATGCGTTCAAGAGCTGAGGGGGGACTTGCTGTTCCTGATTTCGAATTATACTACCTGGCCGCACAGTTCCAGGGCCTTACCCAAGCGGTAGCACAGGAATTTAGGGGACCCCCACGGGACTATGAGCTGGACGTGCCACAACATGTGCTGTCATTTGTGGTACTACAACAAAAGTTGAATGCTGACTCGATATCCGCTGAGGAACCCACTCTGAGGCTTTGTTGGAAGCGGTACCACAACAGGGTGAGGGTGCAGCGCCCTTACGCCCCTGAGATACCGTTGGGCATGTGTACAGCTCTTCCGCATGGCGGAGACTGGTTGGCCCTTGCGGAATGGGAGACTCTTGGGCTGCAGGTTGTGGGAGACTTGTAGGGAGATGGTGTCTTATTGCCCTATGATGCACTTCAGGAGAGCTTTGGGCTTCCGCAAGGTCACTACTTAATCCATACAGCCCTAGTTGCGCCCATCCAGAAATACTGGGGCACGGGCCTGCTAGAGCCACCGGTGAATGCAGCATGCCAGTATGTAGTGATGGCGGCGGGCACTTATAAGGCCGTCACCTGCTTATATAGACGAATGCTTGAGGAGGTGTTGTTACCGCTGCAGAGACTACGCTTCCACTGGGAGGCGGATATGGATAAGGAAATACCTGACTCAACCTGGACGCAAATAGTTAAGAGGGCATGGAAGGGCACTAGGAACGCCAAATTCCAACTAGTTAATTTCTTCATATTGCACAGGGTACCTCACCCCAGCAAAGATAAACCAGTATTTTCATATCGAAACTGTGCAATGCCCCCGCTGCAAGTTGAGGGACGCGGGCCTCTTACACATGTTATGGGAATGTCCACAACTGGGTACCTACTGGGATGACATAATTACATTACTGTGTAATATAACGGAGGGACAGATTAATCCAGACAAAGGAACCTGCCTATTACATTGGTTTCCCCACACTCCTAAAACAAAATTGACAAATAAATTCCTGGATTTGGGGTTGGTGCTTGCCAAAAGAGAGATTACGTCCCATTGGAAGGCTGTGAGAGGGCCCGGTTTCACCAGGTAGAGGGCTGCGCTTCTTACGTGGGTGGGTAGCGAGAGTATAGTTCGCCTACAGCAGGCCCAGAGATCCCACAATGATAGGGAACTGGAGGTGGCGTGAGCATGGGAGGCCCTGGTCACAGAGTTGAGGACAACAGATACAGACTCTGACTCAGAATTGAGTGTACCTATTGGGGATGGTGATTCGTAATGTGACTGTCCTTAAGCAAAGTATGGAAGCACAAGGTGGTGTTTTTCCCTTTCTTTTTCTTTTTTCTTTCCCCCCCCTACTATAGTCACAATATTTCATATTACTGTATGTTTGGTGCCACGTCATGTTCAATTATCATTACTTATCATTCTGATTGAATTTACTGTTCTAATCGACACGCCGGTGAGAGTGGGTGGGAGACGGGTGGGCTCTGAGGAAGGGCAGTACAAGTTGACCTATTTGTGACAAGGCCTTGTATCGCATGTACGCAGATTTGGCACGGGGGACTGGTGCCAATATGGAACTATTCGCAGATTCAGCAGTTTGATAGCAACTGGGTCTATTTACTCCGATATTCTGCTTTGAATGTAGCATAGTATGTAGTAGTTTATCACACGTGCATTGGCAAGACGATCGTATATAGAGTTGATTGGTCAACTTGTTTGTCAGTTGTATATGGAAAACAATAAAAATATTTAAAAATAAAAAAAATTAAAAAATCAGGCTTAAACACAAGTGGCGGAGTGATTATTCATCTGAAAAAAAAGTTTGTCTTCTACATCTCAGAAAATACAACAAAAATCATCATACAAGCTAAATCTGCCTATTTTTTGGGATAAATCATAAAGTTGGCAACTAAGTTTAAGGAGATTTTTGGAATTGTTTCCGAATTATCAAATCCCGACAGAGGGACCGCACTGATCCTGCCCAGTCAGACCTTATGTGATGCACTCAATTCCTTTTTTATCTATAAGATTAAAATAATCAAAGACAGTATTCCATCAAGTTCCTTCCGAGCAGCAACCCTGATCAATGATAGGTACCCAATTAAAATGTCTGAGCTGCCCGCAATCATCACGCTGTGTCCCATGGACCTACTGACTAAAGTGAAATCAGGTTCCCCCAATGACACCTGTTCTCCAAAGGTTCTAAAAGAAGTCTTCTCCCTCTTCCCTGACTCAGTCATATTCCTCCTCAATAAGTCCATGAGCCAAAGTATTATCCCCAACTCTTTTAATGAGGTGATAGTGCTTCCATTATTAAAGAAAGTCGGTCATGACCCACATACCTTGAATAATTATTGGCCTATATCTCTGCTACCTTATTTAGCAGAGATTTTACGGCATATGGTGCCAAATGAGTATACCCTTTCCTAGAGGAAACTCATTTCATCGACCCCCACTTCAAGCATATTTTCGGTCAGACCATTCTACTGAAGTGGCCATCCTCTCAGTCGTAGACGACATGTGAGAAGAAGCTGATAGGAGTACCACTCAGGCACAGGTACTTCTTGATCTCTCTGTGGCCTTTGACACAGTCAACCATGATCTTCTAATTGACTGTGTGGGAGTGACAGGCCTACAGGGCACAGCATTTGATTGGATTGTCTCCTTGCAGGGCTGCTTCCAGTCATTTGTCAATACCCCTTCAGCCCCCCAAAGGTCCAACTTACCCCTGGAGTACCCCTGGGGTTGTCTCTGTTCCCCCATCTTTTTAGTTTGTACACAAGCCCCCTAGTGTACTCCCTGAACAAAATGAAGGTTAGAATTTACAATTATGCGGATGAAATGCAATTTTATCGATAACTCACCAGAATCCAAAGCAAATTAAGTAAAAGCCCAACGAAGCAGATCGCCGGAAGGTAAGTTTATTCTTACAACAGTCAACAGCAGTGGAGTAAAGTCTAATGGCTCAAATTCAGGTAACCAACTTCCAGAGAGCCACATTTTAATAACATTATGATGTCCCCGGCTGGCACAAGTACAGCTTGTGCACAGCACGTGCCACAGCTGACATAGCAAACAAAATTCTACAGCAACCTTCAAAAGTATGATGCTATTATTTTGTGAATGTATGAATAGTAGTCAATTCAAATTAAACTCCGAAAAGACGGAGATCGTCATAAACAGTAGGAAGCATGTCTTGTGGAACCCTATCTTCTGTCCTCCCCCAGTGACACTCCCACCTAAGAGTTCAGTCACGAGCCTCCGCGCTCTCATTGACAAGAACCTGTCTATGAAACGCCAATTAGGGGCAGTGACCAAAAAGTCAAGCTGGCACATAAAGGCATGTCTAAGAGATGAAGACCTCCCTAAAAGTCGAATTAGCACATGTGAACCTGTCTAAACAGCCAGGTTTTAAACATTTTCCTGAAGGTCAGATATCTGTTTTCTAGCCTGAAGTAATCAGGTAGGTAGTTTCACAACAAGGGGCCTAAAGTGAAAAAATACGGTCTCCCATAAGTTGCTTTTTATATATCGGAAACTGCACAACATAGGCCCTGGAAGATTTTAATCTCCATGAGGGAAAATATTTGGCAAGTCTCTTTGCTGTGAAATGTGGAGCCGAATTTTGCAGAACTTTGTAAATATAGTACCTCAGATTTTAAACGGAACTCTTTGCCTAGGGGCTAACCAGTGTAATTTTTGTAGGGTAGAAGTTACATGGGAATGCTTCTGCAGCCAAAATATGAGGTAGACTGCTTCATTTTAAATAAACTGGAGGCTCTGGATTGCATTATTTGGTAGAACTAAATAAATTGCCATAGTCTAGCTGAGAAATAACTGTAGCCATAACTATTGTTTTCAAGGCTTGCATGGGGAAAGTAGAATACATTTTCCTGATCAGTTTCTAAGTAAATATTAATTGAGATCACCAATGTACCAATCTGAGAAGTCACCAATCTAAGAAGGTGTCCAAACTCTGAACCAAGACTTAGGGAGCCATTAGGATGGCGGGCAGACTTCCGTCCACCCACCACCCTAGCGGTGCTGGGACCGACCGCCTGTTGTGCGGCGGTCCCGCCACGACATTTAGGATGCCGCCGCCACAGTGGTGGTGGCATCCTCCATTCCCAACATTGTGGTGGGCGGTGCGCACAGCACTGCAACCATCCATGACAATGCAGGGGTGTGCACCCCCCACCCCCAGATTCCCTGGGGGCCCGCAACAGGCCCCTGTAAGAGAACTCTGCATGTTTCTGCCCCCATACTAATATGGCTGGTGGTGTCTAGCAGACACCGGCACCATATTAACCCCCTTTTCCGTCCGGTCGACTTGTCGACCGGGTGGAAAAGCGGAGGATGGTCTTCCCGTCCGCAATGTACCCCGCCATACACTAATATGGCGGGGGTAAATGGGTGGTGGGTGGGGAAGGATGTAGGGCGGATCGCTACCGTCATATGGGCGGTGGCAATCCGCCCTACATCCTAATGTTACCCTTAGTCTGTGGAGGGTGGCCAACTTTAGTGGCCAATAAAGTCTGCTCTAGATGTCAATTTTGTTGCTCATAATCTTGATCTCTGTTTTATTTGCATTTACTTTCAGCTTGTTCTTTCCCATCCACCACCAGATGAGTCTCATGATGTTTTGAAATCCCATCTGTGAAACCAACGTATTAGCCAAACGGATATGTAGCTGGGAATCGTTTACATTTTTGTATACTATACAACCCCTATCTGCAATTTCTTTAATTAAGGGTCTAGTGTATGCATTAAATAGATAGGTGAGAGGGAAGATCCTTGAGGGACTCCACATGCAATCTGGGTAGATGTAGTGATAAATGCTCTGTGCATCACTGCTTGACTGTGATACTGCAGGAAGGATTTCATCCAATTCAAGACAGTATCCTTAAGCCCTGCTGCCTCCAAGAGATTGACTAGAGTCTCAAGGTTGACCGTATCATCGTATTAGATCTAATAGCACCAAAGCAGATGTCTGACCCACATTCCCATCAAGATTGAGATCATCCATTGTCGTCATTACCACCGATCTGTGGCCTAGAAGAAACCCTGCTTGCCGTAGCATCAAGTATGGTGACTTTTGCAAGTGGTCCCAGAGTTCCTGCGCTGCGTGTGAGTCAAACAGTTCTGATGACCACATCTAGTGGTGCTTTGTAAATACTCTCCTCTCAGACATTACTGAATTGCCTCTAGACAAGATCTGATCCATAGCTGGAGGAAAATGGGGCGAGTTGGTTCAGTCTGTTTTGTCTACAGTCTTGGACAGCTGCGAGGTTGTGTGTGGATCAAAGATGTGATTTTTACGTCAAGAACCTCTGACCCTTCCCTGCAGACTATTTTCCAACTTAAGTTAAAATCTCCATTCGGTCGCAGTCTGAAACTCAATTTAATTAACTTAGGGGCATATGAGCAACAAATAGCAATATTTATCGCTAAATGCGCTTAGCGCATTTTTTTTATCGCTGCCTATCGCCGGATATTATCGCAGAGATAACATGCTATTAGCAACGTTTATCTCTAATGCGATAAAATATCCGGCGATAGCGGCTCAATGCGTGATTATCGCTGGAAATCCAGCGATATTCAGGTATTAACGCTAATGGGGACTTAACCTGAATATCCACCTCACATTGGATATACAGGATAAGTCATGGTCTGAGCAAGCGTTAGGTTCTGGCGATAATCGCACTTAGCGCAATTTTTTATCGCTTCGCCTGCCTTGCCAGTAGGCGATAGCTGTGTTAGCAACTGCTTTCAGTCGCTAACAGGTTGGGTACGCCCAGTTTGCATGTCATTAGCAATAAATAGCTCTGCCAAGCAAAGCGGGCCCCAAACCTGTAGCTATCGCCTAAAAGCTGTCGCTAACCGCTGTTAGCGACAGCTTGCTAATAGGGCGATAAAAATATCTCCGCTTTAGCAGGAAAAAGTCCCGCTAAAGCGGCGATATCGCCCTTGCTAATATGCCTCCTAATGTGTAACTTGTCTGTGTACAAATCTTTCAAATAAAATAGCAGGGGTTATACAATATGTGTCTTTAACTAAAAATGCGTACTTACGATTTCGAGACATTACAAAATCACCTAGGAAAGAAATGGTCTCAAAATATTTATTTACAACTTTATTACCTACTTTGCAACTGGTACCTAATTGGCGCAAAGCATGAAGTCATCGAGATGGAAATTGTAATGTGCTCCTATTCCAAAGATTTCAGCAACATCTTTCTGATTTTATAACACGTTTTAGGAAAGGCTGCTTGCAGGTGCTTTTCTGGCCCATAAGGCCACTCTCAATTCTATGTGGGCCTGGCTGGAGGATATCGGAAGTGTTAACATGCCCCTGAACAAATTACCTTGGACCAGGTCAAGCCATGTCTTAAGCTTAGCGCTGTTATCCCTCGCCCTTGGAGGATGTCATGACAAATCCATGTTAAAATGCCACAAATTACACCGACAACTCTCTGTGGATAAATTTGTGATGCAAGTGTATTGATGACACAGGTGGGGTAGCTTAAGGTGTCAGCTGTGAGTTCACTGAAGAGCTGACACCCTTCCATAAAAGAGGGCTTCCCCTATCTGATGATCCCTTGGCCCCTCACTGACCATTCCTGCTGCTGTGAGGCAATAAACAGAGAGGAATCCCCGTGGATTTAGGGGCTGTTTTTGGGACACATTGCTCATCCTACTTGACAGAGCAACAATACAAAAATGCTGTCCCCTCAGTTGTCTCCCCAAAGACGATGTAGCCAGCTGCATTTCCCTTGAAACCTTCCTGTCTTTAGGAATTTTGCTTGCATGACTTTCTGAACTGGCATTTACGAATCTGAGGATGAAAGTGCTATGAATAGTTTACAGAGGGCAAAACTAAGTGAATCCGCTCTGTTGAAAAAAAAATGATAGGTGTTGACAGTAGCCATCAGTCTGCCCTGGTGTCGATTTTTTTTCCCCTCTGGGTCCTCTACCTAGAGGTTGAGAGCAATGCAGAAAGGTGATGGCATGTTCTTATTTTATTTTATTGTCTTTATTGTTTTGCTGGATGTGTACTTCCGCTGGCACTCAGAGACACGAATAGAAATTGAGGCATAATGATAAGCAACATAACACAGATACAGGCAGGGGCGTAGCTAGCAATAGTGCAGCAGGTGCAGTGAAACTGTGCCCTGAGGCTTAGGGGACCACTAAATACGAATTACGGCTGTATTTTATCCCCCCCCCCCCCCCACCCCCACCGCAGCACCCAAAAGCCATCAAATAATCCTAATTTTCTGATATCATTTAAACAAGTGCTACAGCATATAGCTATCAAATACAAAGAAGAGATACATTGCCAATGCTGCACTTTGATCTCTGGGAGTAAAAGGCATTTCGGTCTCAGTGCAATTATCGCTTTGTGACTTTAATGAGCGCATTAAAGAGTCACTTCTGTTTCTGACACTTGCAATTGTCTTAATTAGTATTCTGAAACAATAACACCTGAGGACATCGCCATTTTGGAATTTGTGTTTAGCCCACCATCTAATACAAGCACTGCAGCTCTCAAGGGTTGGAATCAGTCATATCACCAAAGCTTTGCAGCCTCTCAATTTGGCTCCATAGTTCTGTTCCATTTGTGAAGAATCTTAACTATGTCAGTTTTGTCTCCCTTCCTCAAATTTAGATCATGTGGGTATGAGAGATTGCACCTGAACCTTATTAATGAACGTTACTGTTTCATATCTGTGTTTTTTTGTTTGTACATAAAGTTGTTAACCCCATTGGTGGTGTCAATACACTAAAAGTTGTTCCATACGTTAAATGTAGAAAATAGTTACAAACGCATCCAAATACTTAGGTGGTTAAAACGCACAGGACGGGAAGCATGCTGACTTGTGCAGTTAGTTTGTTAGAGGATGGCTAGGGTGACTGCAGTTCAATGGTTGGGAAGAAGTTTCAGTCTGCAACAGTAAGAAGTCAATCAATAAATCAAATAAGCTTTATTCGATTTCACTTTAAAAAATCATAAAAGCGTAAGCTATGATGCATTACAAACACCATCAAGTACTGAATTTGTTAAAAATATGTACAGTACGAATAAGAAATAAAATGTGTCACAAGGACCGAATTACAATCTTATAAATTATTTCTGCACTTAATCCCAGCCCATAAGAAGCTTGACATGATGCAACAAAAATGTGGAGTCGGTAAAATGTGTAAAAATAAATATGCAGGGTGACATTGTACAAATTCATAGGACTGTAGCAGCTGTAAAATTAACCGTTTCCTCTGAGCAAGATAAAATTAGCAAAATAAACAGTACGTATTGTAGTTTGGGTCGAGATATTATCACAGGGACAATTAGTAATAAAAGGGAGTTTAGGGCTTGGCTAACGCTTGTAAACTACAAGTCGATGTGGCAGTAACACTGCACAGACAGGCTCAGCAGTGGCAGGCCTGAGCCATGTTTAAAAGGCCACTTCTGTGGGTAGCACATTGGGGGAGAAGAGTTGGCCTAACGGCTAGGGTGAAATTCAAGTTCCCGCTACATAAAACTCTGTAAAAAAAACATTTTTAGTTACAATTGTATACCAATCGTTTATGGTAAGAAAACTAATCAAACGGTTGGATATATCCATTCTAAAATGAGTTCAAACAAACCTATATTAGGCATTTTGTACAAGTTTAATATAGGGTTGCATGTCATATGTAACCAGTAGCATTTGGCATCAACAATTCTGTAGACAATCTTAGCTCCTCTAACAATGACATACAATCACCTTTTAATGCCTTTTGATTAATACATTCCAGGGTTTACGGATAGTCAATATACTGCCCCAGATCGCAAGCAAAGCTTTTAATATATGTCAACCTTGGTATTTGGAGGCAGTCCTTTTAAGGCAGTCCCTAATAATTTTGTGAATTAGTCTAGTGTGCTCAGAAGGCAAGATCTTATGCCAAAGCAAACACGCATTTGCAATGCCAGCCAGTCAGTCAATAAGTCTTTATTTCGAAATTTCATCATAAAAGACATACTATGCAATACATAAGTCCATACAAATCATCCATATTATACAATTTAAAATGATTATTCCAAGTAAGTTGATACATAAAAATATAAATAGATAAGAATCCAGAAATAGATGCTAAAAAGGTATTAAATATTCGAATAGCTAAGACTTTGACAGCTAAATGATTAACAATAAAAACTCCTAACAATCAAAAAGAACCCCTAACCCTTATGGGGTGCCTACAACCGCTAGGAACAGCCAATGATGTCAAATGCACCACAGGATTAGTGACCGATCTTACGGATCCGAAGTACCCAAGCCCAGCTTACAAATTTAGCTACTCCTATAACCACTGGGATAGTGGTATCGGATTTCAAGATTCTACATGCAACCTGCGCGGATCTGGTTCCCAATAACCGGCAGACAGGTGTTAGCCACAACCGTGTGGGTAGTTGATACTCCGGGCAAACAAAAAGGAAGTGATCAACCGTTTCGACCTGGTCCAAACAAAATGGGCATTTGTCACTTCCTGAGAGTTTCCATCTACTTGTTAGCCAGCGTAGTGGTAGGGTACCTACTCTAAACTGGTGGTACAATTTACGGTCTTGTTGCTTCGTTATGATGTCCCAGTATTCCTCTAGGCATGCAACGTCCTTAATAACAAGGAATGTTGCTGTCAAGGAGCTGCCTGTCATGGATGCGTGTCTCTTGGCTATAATCCTGTTCCAATACACATCCCTAAAAACTTTTTTCAAAGGAAAAACAGCTGTATCAGGGTTTACCCATAGTTCCCCCATCCCCATGTTGGTCAGTAATGATTTAATTGCACCCAACCAAGGGATCCTGTTGGAACCACCTAACCCTTTAACTTCCAGTAAAGCCTTTGCGTATAGGTGTAGTCCACAGACGTCGCCAAAACGCCAGTGGTCTGTACCGTGCTACATCCTCAACGGGCTGACAGCCAAGGTCATACAATAAGGGTATTAAAGGGGTGGATTGGGGAAGCCCTACAGCAGATCTGAGAAATTTGTTCTGTGCAACCCTTAGTGGGGACAGGTTACTGAAGCCCCACAGTTCTGCGCCATACATGACGGCAGGAATGATCTTAGAATCATAAATTTTAACTAGTGGGGCCATCGGTTTGGTTAGGGATTGCCTATGTTCTTTAATCAGGGCTCCACCTAGTTGGTTATTATGTTTCAAGATGAGCAGATCTATCTGGGGTATCCAACTCATGTTGTCACTGAAGGTAACCCCCAAGTAAGTAAAGACAGATGTCTGTTCCAGGGTGGCCCCTCCCATGTGTACCCTTGCACTAACTGGTCTTTGTCCATGGAGAACTATAAACTTGGTCTTCCCCACGTTTACCTCCAGCTCATGTTCACGGCAAAACAACTCAAAACGAGACAGTGCCTGTTGTAATCCCTGTCTCGTCTTAGATATTAAAAGAGAGTCGTCCGCGAACATGAGCATGGGGACTTTCATGCCAGCTAGAGTTGGTGCATCTGTTGGGCGGTTAGAAAAATACTTAACCACCCCATTAATAAACAGGGAAAACAAGGTGGGGGCCAGCACACACCCTTGTCTAACACCTTTAGACACCGCAAACCTTTCAGTTACTTCCCCAGGTTTACCCCAGCGGACTTGTGCATAGGTGTGTTCATGCAGGTTAACCAGGAACGCCACCAGCTCCTTAGGCATGTCCATCTCCAGGAGAACTTCCCATAATTTAGCCCTAGGCACAAGATCAAACGCGGATCTTAGATCCACAAATGCGCATAAAGCTTGCCTCCCCCAAGAAAAACTTCCTTCCAGTACAGAAGCACGAATCTAAAAGCTTGGTCCAGGGTCCCTATATGTGACCGAAAACCCGCCTGAAGGGGCGTTAAAATATCGGTTTCGGACAGCCAACTCTGAATGCGACCCAGTACTAAACGTGCTATGATTTTTTGTACTGCGTCTATAAGACTTATCGGACAATAATTGGCTGGGGCAGAGCGATCACCTTTCCTATAGATCGGCAATATCTCAGCCCCAAACCAAGAATCAGGAACCGATGCTCCACCAGCAATGGCGTTAGCTAAAGTTGTTAGATAAGGGACCCACAGGGCTTGTTCTTCCCTAAATAAGTCTGCAGGGATGCAGTCTGGCCCAGGGGCTTTACCACACAGAATCATTTTCAGAACTAACTCAACCTCACTGGGGACAAATATCATGGGCGCTACATAGCTGGGGGGTGGTGTATCTACAAAATTACTATCCCTAGACTTAAACTGGTTTTCAAAGTAACTTACCCACTGTTGTGGACCAACATGGGTAGTGGGAGTAATATGTTGCGGGCACTTTCCTCACTTAAGTAAGTGCCAGAACTGGGTCATATTACGACCCTCACATGCCTGAAATAGCTCTCTCCAACGATCCTCAACCCAATTCTTCTTAGCTTTGATCTGTGCTGCTTTATAAGCGGCCCTAGAGCTTTTGATGACATTGGGTAATCTAGATTTATTAGCTGTTAAGAGGGCACGCTGGGCCTGTCTACAGTTATTATCATACCAGGTGCAAGGTCACTCCACTTTATTTTTGTTACAATTTGGGAGATTTTTTAATAAAAAGTGTTTTAAGCCCCAAAAATAATTCACGGGGGATGCCCAGCATTCTATCATTAAGCACCATCTCCGACTCACAGCTGGTTATTTTATCCATGGTGCATCTAACCATATCTCTTATGGCTGCCCGTGATCTATTGTTTGTGGATATCTTTGGATACCGAACCCTTCTTTGGTCATTAGCAAGGGTTACCTTCTCCTGTAGGAGGACATCATCACCTACAGGGGAGCTGGTGAAACTATTATCAGTTATAGTCAGGATCAGGGGATTATGGTTGCTTTCTGGTCTATTCACCACCACCATATCTACGATGGCCGACCACATTTCCACATTAGCTAAAATATAATCAATCCGACTCCCAGCTCTGCCATTGTCAAAGGTCTTTACGCCTTTCCTGTCGGACGTCGTTCTCCCATTAACCACCCTCATACCCTTATCTAGGCACAGCCCCTTCAGTTGCAGGGCCGCCTGGGTCCATTTCCTTATGGGTTTTAACTCCAGCTGCGGGACACCCCACATCGCGTCCTCATCTTCAGTAAGCTTACCATCATTCACATCCAGGGGTACGAAACATGTATTAAAATCTCCCGCCACTACCCGATAGCTAACGTTCTCCACTGAGCTGAGAAGGTCCTCCAGAAGTGAGGTAATAGGTGAACACCTCGCATAGATGTTAACAATGAGAATATTAAGGCCCTTCGAAGAACTGACCCTAATGGCCATGATGTCAGGGCAGTCAATAGGGACCTCTACCACAGAAACCCCCTCGCGCTGACGTACCCAGTTGGTCTATTCACCACCACCATATCTACGATGGCCGACCACATTTCCACATTAGCTAAAATATAATCAATCCGACTCTCAGCTCTGCCATTGTCAAAGGTCTTTACGCCTTTCCTGTCGGACGTCGTTCTCCCATTAACCGCCCTCATACACTTATCTAGGCACAGCCCCTTCAGTTTCAGGGCCGCCTGGGTCCATTTCCTTATGGGTTTTAACTCCAGCTGCGGGACACCCCACATCGCGTCCTCATCTTTAGTAAGCTTACCATCATTCACATCCAGGGGCTTGAAACATGTATTAAAATCTCCCGCCACTACCCGATAGCTAACGTTCTCCACTGAGCTGAGAAGGTCCTCCAGAAGTGAGGTAATAGGTGAACACCTCGCATAGATGTTAACAATGAGAATATTAAGGCCCTTCGAAGAACTGACCCTAATGGCCATGATGTCAGGGCAGTCAATAGGGACCTCTACCACAGAAACCCCCTCGCGCTGACGTACCCAGATGGTCAAGCCACCAGCTGGTCTTCCCCTGTGGCTCTTTACAGCAGGTTTGGAAAAATTCAAGTAACCTAGATGGAAAATACTTTCCACCGCCCACGGTTCTTGAAAAGCCCATATGTCCATTTGGTCGATGAAGCTAACCCAGTCTGGTACTTGTAGCCTTGACTCCAACCCCGCTATGTTCCACAAGGAGCCTCTCAAGTATGAGAGGCTCTTATTGCTGGGAGACTTGAATCTTCATTTTGATGAGGCCAATAATACTGAGGCACAAGAACTACGACAGGAATTAGCAGTCCTCCAGGTAATCCTGAAAACTGAACGGCCTACCCACTGCCATGGCCATCTTCTTAACCCGATCTTCGCGAATTGGGAGCAGCTATCTATTGAATCCCCTACTCCCGTGGTATGGTCTGACCACTTCCTCATCACACTTAGGGTGGCGTTAACAGATATCAACACATTAGGCAATATAGGAGCTAGAGAAAGAAAAAGACGCAGGAAATGGGCTAATTTCTCCACAGAGGCATTCAACAAATCCTTCTCACAAGGCGGGCCCCCAGGGGGCCTGGAAATAGAGTCAGCTTGCGAGGCTCTGGACAAACCCATCATGGAGGCTTTGGACAGAACTGCGCCCTGGTCGAATACTGCACCGAGGAGGCAATCCAAATCCGCCCCATGGTTTAATGGCGAACTGTGGGGAAAAAAAGCAGTTTGCAAACGCCTGGAAAGGCAGTGGAGGAGAGATTTCTCTGTGAACAAGAGGAACAAGTATAAATCCAGTCTTAAGGAATACCACACCTTAATTTAAAAAAAACGGAGGACCCACTATAGCAGCAGGATAGAGGGAGCGGACAATTCAGCGAAAGCGCTGTTCTCCGTTTACAAGAAGATCTCTGATCTCACCAGAACTGATGCCCCCATGGCAGGTTCAGAGGATTTCTGCAACCGGGTGGCGGAGTTCTTTGTGCATAAGGTGGAGAAGATATACTCCTCATTTCCGATTTCAGCCAGAGAAGGCAGCGGGTGAGGGGAGATATCCACCGAGGCTGAATACATGGACTACCTTACGAATTTTAGCGTCCCTTCTCGGGAGGTCCTATGTACAATAGCGGGCAAAATTCAATCGGGATCCCCCAAGGATCCAGCACCACCGAAAGAACTGAGGGAAAGTATGGAGACTCTGGAGCCCTATATTAGAAATCTTTTAGAGCTCTCCTTCAACTCAGGAAAGGTGCCGAAAACCTGGAAGGAGGCACTAGTGCTCCCCCTGAAAAGAAAAAAGCCCAACATAAGTATGGAGCAATTAGAGAACCTGCGCACCATCTCACTCCTGCCATACTTCGCCAAGATAGCAGAGAAGGCGGTCAATAATCAGCTGACAGCCAACATTGAGGCGAATAAACTGCTCCACCCCTCCCAATCGGGCTTTCGCGCACTCCACTCGACCGAATCGGCGCTACTGCTATCCACTGAGACCCTAAGGAAATATGCGGATGAGGGACAAACAGCGGCACTGATCCTGTTGGATCTTAGTACCGCATTCGACACTGTAGCCCATCATAAGCTGCTACAGGGCCTGAAAAGGGAAGGAGTGGTGGGTAAAGCATGGGAATGGCTGGAGTCCTTCCTGAGGGACCGCTGTTTTCAAGTGGCACAGGGGCCTTTTCGATCTACAAAGATCTACCTGAAACAGGGAGTGCCTCAAGTGTCCAGTCTCAGCCCAACCCTATTCAACCTGTATGTTGCACCAGTAGCAGAAATCACGGACAAGTCGGGGTGGAACTCGTGTCCTATGCAGACGACACGCAACTGGTTGTGACTTTGACACAACCAGAGGGACAGAACGCCACCAATTTCTGTTCCTGTCTGAAGGAACTGGCAGCTTGGATGGCAAATAATTGCCTCAAATTAAATGGTAACAAGACCGAGGTACTGATTGTGGCGAAGGCTTCCTCGGTCTGGACATCAGCCTGGTGGCCCCCGGTGCTAGGTCCTCTTCCCACTCCAAGCCAACAGGTGAGGAATTTGGGGGTATGGCTTGATACCAAAATGTCTTTTGAACACCATACCAACGGGTGGCAGGTACCTGCTTTGGGAAAATGAGGGTTCTTAGAAAAACTTTGGACCTACTGCCTCCCTCAGCTAAGAAAACCATGGTCCAGGCCTTGATCACATCAAGGCTGGATTATGGTAATGCCCTCTACTTGGGAGCCAACGCCAGGTGCACTCAGAGACTGCAACGCATACAGAGTGCAGCAGCACGCCTGGTCCTGACGTTGCCCAAGAGAGCACCCTCTAAGAAAGCAGTGAGATCACTGCACTGGCTTCCAATTAAGGAGCGAATAATGTTTAAAGCCCTATGCATTGGCCACCATATCCTACAAGGTAAAGGGCCCACATATCTTCACAACCTGATAACCACGTACCACCCATCCAGACAGCTGAGGTCTAGCGGGACGGGACAGGTCCAGGTTCCGAAGTTCAGAAGAGTGAGAATGGGAGGACACTCCTTCCGTGTGATGGCAGCCCAACAATGGAATAGACTACCTACGAATCTCCGGCTGGAGACGTCAGAATCAGCATTCCGTGAAGGGCTGAAAACTCACCTTTTCCCCAAAAAGTAGGGAAGGGCAACAGTAGTTAAAGTTGAAATGTTCAAGCTTTACGCTGGCGTCTTCAGCGCGGGGACACACCAGCTGTTGTAACCAGGCGCTTTACAAATTCAGCTATTATTATTATTATAGTAGTGGAACTGCTTGTACGTGTACCTGCCATCAGACAGGCCACGTTGCTGGCAGTGTTAAACTGCTGATCTAGGGGCACTCCGGGGGAGCCTACATCAATGGGTGCTATTGCCTGTATAGGAGATTCATCTAGGCCATGCATAGCAACATGGGCCGGGAACTCCCGACCTGATGTTGCCAGAACCCCGGGTACCACCGGCCGAGACAAGTCGTTAACATCCCTCAGTCAATCAATTTCCTCTATAGTGGACAGGGGGTCAAACCGATTACTAGTCATGATTGGCTGGTTACTGAGGTGCCTGCCCCACAGGGGTGTTGTCTCCCTGCTACAATGGGTGAATGCCCCCCCTCCCCATCACTCTCGAATGTCGGCTGTAGGCAAAGCCTAGCTCCGCCTCCTAACTCCCCAGACCCTCGCATATACCTGGCACCTCGCGCCCCCTCTCTTATAGTTCCTTGGTGGCCAGTCCTATCATTACCAAACAGAGAAGTGGACCAGTTACTCGCAGAGTGTATGGGTCTATCAAAGTAGCCCAGGTCTTGAACCTGGATGTGCGAGCCCAAATGTGACCAGTTCTCCCTGCAGATGTAGTCTGCTATCCTCGGGTCACTGAAATTAATAACAATACAGTCACCATTTAGGTTTTTTGTGCTCCCTCCTACCCAGTCCACTCTCCTTACATGAAGAATTTTGCATTTTTCATCTCTGGGCAGTGGTCTGTTGGTGTTTAACTAAAAGGTTGCCTTATTTTTCAACTGGTCATAGGTTTCAACTTTACCATCCTCCAGTGCTGGGACGCCAGTCAAGACCACCACATACGGTGCGCAATCTGGAGGGAGGTCTAGATATAGGTGTAAGTTCGTATCCACACCTCTAGGCCTTCCCCTATCGATGGTGCTTCTGGCCCTTCCCTCAGGTAATGATGCATCCCTACCATATCCTTTCCCGCCCCTAGAACCTTCTGGAACCTCTGGGCATTCTTGCAATACTGGGGCCACAGTTGGGATTATACTTCTTGGTGTAGTAACGACAGGTGTGGGGCATACAAGCAAATCCCTCCCCACCTCGCTCCTTTTTTCATTTAACAGACCAGGGATCACTAGTTTATTTTCAATCCCCCCCTAGGCAGACATCACCCGACTGTCAGTTTCTTCAAGCCTGTTTTCAATGGCGAGTAGTCTTGTCATTAGCGGTTCCAAAGAAACGGTTATAAGGGCCTCCAGTTTCTGCCAGAATGAAACCTCCATAATCGGTGGGCACCTGGTGGTGCTATCCTCATTTGTAGTAGTTATTATACCGACAGACCCGATTGACTCATTCCCCAGGGCTGGCGCTACTTGAGATGGTTCTTTATTTCCTTCCAGCTCGACGGTCTTAGTCTTTTTGCCCTTTTGCTGGGTGCCTCCACGTGTCCCCCCTCGTTTCCTTTTAATGGCCCTTCCCTGCGTGGGAGTGGGTAAATTGGGGGGTTCGGTGGGCTGCACATGAATTTCTGCTACACTCACACCCCATGTCCTTGTTTTATGTGGCTTACTATTATTGTGTAGTTCAGGTCCGTCTGTGTCCAGTAATGTTGGCAAGGTTGGGTATATAATTACTGCAGTTTCAGTAGGGTCCCTGTCAGGAGTATGGGAGCAGAGTCTTTCCGGTGTACGTGCCTTTGCGATGGCCCCCTTAGAAGACCTTTTCGCAAACAGTGGCTCCAATGAGAGACGCCGCTCGGTAACAGCGATCCCGCGGGCAAGCACGGAGCACGCCCTAGTTATGAACTGGTCGAGTGTACCAGCCACATAATCTACACCTTTTACATTCCTTCCCCTTCCTCCCCGTGCCGCCATTTTAATATAACTGCAGCACTCAGACAGCGATTCTTTTATGCAGGTAAAAAGTTCAGAAATGGCTCACCCTCTTGTGCAGGTCTTTAGTCCTTTAGCTGGGCGATAAACAGACTTGTAGGGGGGATGGCCCAGCCCAGCCTCTCCAGACTTGATTGGGCTTCGCCCGGCACAGCCCGCGCGCGTCCCGCGCCGCGGGAGTCTGCGCTACGCTTTAAACCCCCGGGGGCGGGAGAGATGCCTCACGCCTCTCGCTGGACCACGCTGCCCTCCTGGGAGATGTAGTCCTGGGCAGCGCTCGATCCACGGGGCAGAGGAGGCGTTGGGGAGATAGCAGGGGTCCCCAGCCAGCCAACAACAGCAACAAGGGCAACAAGGGCAACAAGGGCAACAAGGGCAACAAGAGTTCGGTGATTCCAGGGCAGCCTTCAACCTCCAACAGCGAGTCCCGCGCCGCGGGAGTCTTCGCTACGCTTTAAACCCCCGGTGGAGGGAGAGATGCATCATGCCTCTCGCGGGACCGCGCTGCCCTCCTGGGAGATGTAGTACTGGGCAGCGCTCGGTCCGCGGGGCAGAGGAGGCGTTGAGGAGATAGCAGGGATCCCCAGCCAGCCAACAACAGCAACATGGGCAACAAGGGCAACAAGAGGTTGGCGATTCCAGGGCAGCCTTCAACCTCCAAAAGTGCGTCCCGCGCCGCGGGAGTCTGCGCTACGCTTTAAACCCCCGGGGGTGGGAGAGATGCCTCACGCCTCTCGCGGGACCGCGCTGCCCTCCTGGGAGATGTAGTCCTGGGCAGCGCTCGGTCCGCGGGGCAGAGGAGGCGTTGGGGAGATAGCAGGGGTCCCCAGCCAGCCAACAATTATTCTGTGACGTGATTGACTATGGCAAGCAAGTACCTGCTTGAGTAGTTTTGTTTTTGAAGAAACCAATAAAATAGTTCTTTAAAAAAAGGAGTTTTTAAAATGACTCATATCAACGTGCTTCTTATTCTGGCCGGGTGAAAGGTCATAGAGTACTTAAGGAAAGAAAGAATGCTTCTGATATCCAACTGGGTAACTTATACGCCCTCATGTTAGTGACATACTTTTTTTGTTAAAAGAGACGCTGTTCCTTTCAGTTGTCATACGTCCCAGGTGTCAACTGACCACACGCAAAGACCACTACCGTTCTATATGGCTTTTTTTGTTGTTGCAGTTTTGTATACCGTGAACTCGACCCGAAGGTTTTGGAGCTCTGTACACGAGCGCAAGTTACATTACACATTTCATTTTTACACAGTACATGTGTTCAGTTTTGGTAGGCACGGGGAGAATAAGGGATCACCTGCCCAGGATCACAAGATGTTTAGTCGATGCCAAGACTCAAAACTGGATCCCCAGTCGGCAGCTGTGGCTCTTAGGCCACATCCTCTCATTAATTAAGTAACATGCCCTTCTTGTTTCAGTGATTCTTTGGAAGGCGCCTCTCACGGAAACCACGATCGGTGACCTTTACCACACATATTTTAAACCAAAACTGTATCAGGAAACTCCGGGTTAGGCCTTGAACAACTGAAAGATTCTGTAAACTGTGCAAAATGAAGTGACTCTAAGAGGAGAATGAGCCACAACCTGCTCCGATGAAAGAAAATTCACTTCTGTGTTTCCACTTAGACTCGCCTTTCTGTTATAGAAAAGAGCTGTGTGATTTATGAAATGAAACACTGCGGTTATGGACACGGGCATATTTTTCGTGTGAATGGCTTGCCATGGTGTTGATGCATCATTGAATAACAAGCGGCACTGAAAGTGATCGCGAAAGCGATTGCTATTGTAAAAAAAAAACACTCCCGCGAGTGGTGTGCACGTGCGCGCCACTGCGAGCAATATGTTTCAATTATCGCGCCCGTGTCTGGGTACGATAATTGAAAACATATGGGCTTTGGTGCGCGTAACAGACACCAATAGGCCATGGGCGGAGCAATGCACCCGCCTTTGGCCTATTGCATGCACTGTTTAAAAAAACACGCAAACAAAGCCCAATAGCGGAACCCAAAAGGAAAAGCACATGCACGAGCGTGTGCGATTCCAGGGTTCATTTTTAAACCCCGGACAAAAGGACTCTCGCATGCACGAGAGGTGCTGCGCACTGCAACACAGGGCACGAGCCCTAAAAAGGCTGCGTCTTAACTATATCTGCTTAAATAGGTACACCTAGCTCAGAATGACAAATATATGAGGAGCTGCTGTTAGGAACAGGAAGAAGATGCATTAAAAAGGTTTTTTCTACCGTTTGTAAGGCTTGACAATTATTCTATCCCCACACTACTGCCCTGTAAAGGGCAGTGGACAAACACTTTGCTTTATATATAATCAGAACCTCCTTTGGTAGCCTCTTGGTGTGTTTCCTCACAAAATTAGACACACCCATGGTACCTTTCACAAACTGGAGCTTCCTAGCATTAATAGCATGTGTCCAGGAACCCACGTTCTCAAATAAGATGCCCAAATAGGAAAACGTTGAAGTAAGACAGATTTTTGTTTTCCTGATCATTATATTTAGCCACTTCAATGGCATTTTCCTGCACTTCATGACAAAAGTTTTACTTGCAATAATTTGTAAACCTAAATTCTGCATATAAATAACAAAGTTGGTAAATGGACACTGCAATCCCAATGTTGTACAGGTCATAAGCATAGCATTGTAAGCATAGAGTAAGGCCAAGAACGGGTGATGGCCAATTTGGGGGATGTCTCTACATTTATTGACCAGCACACTTCCCAAACTCTTCATATAAAGTGCAAACGGGAAGGGTGCCACTACAGAGCCCTGCCTGACTCTCCCTCTCAATGCTGAACGTCTGGGTACATTCTTTCTTAACTCCATACCGTACCCTGTCCTTGCTCCCCGAGTACAGCTCCCTAAGGAACTGTACTATGGGTAGATCAACACCAAGGTTTGACATAGTGGCCCACAGCTTATCATGGTCAACGCAGTTAAATGCGGAAGATAAGTCTACAAAAGCTAACATCGTGTTGCCTCCTTTTATCTGGGTGTATTTCACAATTACAAAAATTCAAATTTAGTCCATGTTCAATCGTCCTAAAACCTGTTCAGAAACCATATCTTAGGTTCAATAGGATTTTGTTTGAATCTGCCCATTCCAGTAAACGATTCTAGATAATACAACCAACTACCTTCACCAACAAATCTAGTAAGAATATAGGCCTGTAACAGGCAGGGTTATGACACTCACCCTTCTTATGGATGGGCACTATAAGTGACTCTGACCTGGATTTTAAACAGCCTGCACTACAACAAGCTCCTAGGACCAGGGTCAATAAGGGGTCCCACAAAGAGATGTTAGCTTTGAAGAGGTCCACAGGAATGCCATCAGGACCTGACACTATCCCCCCTTTACTCGTGTGTAGATGAAACATCAGTGGGAGAGTCCAGAGCAGTTTGACCTAGTCCTACAGGCCCCTCGCAGGACTTTGTATAGATGTTTGAAAAGTGAGCTAACCAATTCGGTTCACTAATAGCAATCTCCAAACCGGGCCATCTACTGCTTGCAGAAAAGGAGATTTCTTAATCCGCCAGAAAGACATGTTATCTTTACTAAGGCTCACTTCATGGAGAGACTCCCATGCTTCATTCCTCAAGCCTTTCTTCTGCCTCTTAGTAGCTAGCTTATAGTCCCGTCTATATGCCTGGAGTTCTTGAATGCATCTGGGCATTTTCAGCTGGGCATCGTTTAATCTCTTGTGGGTCCTGGAGCATACTGAATCAAACTAGCCCTTCCTCTTACATAATGCATTACTCCTGGTAACAGATAGGCCATCCTTAATCCCCTTTGGTATGGTTAAAAAGGCCTCTATAACTTCGTTAGCTCAGCTGTGTCATCTAAGCATTCCTCAAATGCCTCTACCTGAGTGTTAATTATTCGTTCTAAAAATGTATTGGGCTCAATTTGAGCCCATTGTAAAGAGTATCTATTAAAAGTAGTAATTTTAATTGTCGTCAAGGGCTGGAGCGTAAGATTTTTAGTCTGATTAATAAGGTAGTTAATATTCAAATTGACACTGCGGAAAGTGTTCACTTTTCGAAATACTATGGGGCTGATTACGGTGGTGGACGGACTGCAGTCCATCCTTCATTGTTTCGGGGATTGGGACTGCCCAACATGCTGTCAGCGGGCCCATAGTAGGCATTACAAAGCGACCTCCACCACGGCGGTCACAATGTCTATATTTTACACCCACCGCACTGTAATCAGCCCCTATGTGTGGTAAAATTAAGAACCCTCACAAAATGACAAATAGAGAATAGCACACAGTCTATAATCATATTCTCACCCCTACTATTAAAAGTACAACCAAATGCAACATGTGGAGTGCATAGTTCATTAGAAAAAGCCAAATCATATTTAAACAGTAGGGGCCAGATGTAGGTGGCCAAATAGCGAGTGCTATTTCAGCCTTTGCAATCGCTATTTGGCAGCGAGCAATGTAGGTAAGTTGAAACCTACTAGCAAAATAAGGAATTGCAAAATTGCGATTCCTTATTTTGCTCTTGCATTTAAGGAATTGGAAATTGCGATTCTTAAATGCAATTTAAGTAGCAAAAAAGAAAGTGCACTTTAGCCTCAAGGAATCACTAATTACCACCAACTTCAAGTTGGTTTTAATTAGCGATTTCCTATAAAAAAGCACTTTTTTGCTTTTTTGTAAGTGCCATGTGGCACACATTCATGCCCTTAGGGCATGTATGTGCGCCACGTGTGCACACATGCACATTTCAGGGGTGCAACAGGGACCCTGGCACCCTTGAAATTGCGGCCGTAATTTGCAAGTACCTCTTGGTGACTCGCTAATTGCGGGAGAAATTCCTATTCATTCCTATGGGCCTCTTGGCCCATAGGAACGAATGGGAAGGTATTCCTTAATTGCGAATCGCAATTTGTGTTTCACAATTAAGGAATATTAAGGAATCTCAAACAATATTGCGATTTCTACATACATGGCATTTTGCGATTCCTTAATAGCGATTTCCTAAAAATCGCTATTAAGGAATCGCAAACATGCATTTACCTACATCTGGCCCTTGATCATTTAAATTATCTATAAAGTTATTATGCACAAAGTAAGTCCTATCACAGTTATCAGAATTTGTCAAATCCAAAATCTTTTCAGATGGCATTGGACACAGATAAATATTGAAATCTCTACCCCACAATATAGTCAATTCCTTTGAACTGACATTGCATATGGACTCAAGATCGTTATAAAGTTGTCCAAGAACAGTCATTATTTCAGACACCAATGTATTAATAAAATAATTAATCACTGCTAGCAAACTGGATGAAGAAATTTCTATTATGAGTAGCTGATAATATAATTTGGAAGCCACTACAGTTATATTAGAGAAGGTTACATAGTTGGAAATGTAGGTAAATAGACCCCCCTTGGATATACAAGTACCTGACGGAAATGTCGGTTCATGGTACTGTTTTATAAATATTAGCATGTATAGGGTCTACTGCCCAGGTCTCCTGTAGGCAGAAGATTTGAAACTTGGTTACAAAGTCCAACCACTCTGCAGTGTTATACTTATTGTGAAGTTCCGTTACACTCCAAAATAATACCCACATGGTAGTATGGTCAACACTTTCCATGGGGCCAGATAGTGAAGTCATTGAAGAAGGTGAACATACACAACCCTTGATACATGATGGAACATCCATTCTAGGACCACCTGATTCAAGTAACCCAGCTCCAAAAAGTCCCAGAAGCCACAGCGGGCTCCACAGCAAGTCAATCCACTCCATCAAGCAAGTAATGACACTCTATCAAAATGATTGTGAGTTAGAATGGCATATTGAGAATCTCCGGGGCATCCCAGTTTGGACCAATGCCCTTATTCCATGCTAGTAGCACTTTCTGAATAACAGCTCAGGAGCCTGAGCAAACTTTACAAACAAACACTATAGTACTTTATAACGGGTCTCAGTAACAAGGTGCTATTATCAACACTCACCAGTTAAGAGTTCAAATGGTTAAAAAATGTGGACAACCACCACTCAAATGTCAATAGTGGAGGCCGCAATGTCTTGAGCACTCTCCCGTGCCAAAACCAAGTCCAAGTTCTTAAAATATCTCAGCAGGCCAAAAAGTCTATCCATAGTAGAGGTGCCGGTAGGATGAAGTCAATAGGAACATGATCAAAATTCCACAAACCTCATGCTATCCATCCAAAAAGTGACAATAAACAGCCAGGTTGGCCCCACAGCTAAGCCAAGAGGTGGGTGGCCCTTCACTGCCTTTTCCCGGTGCTGAGGGGCGCAGGACGGGCCTGCGGGAGATGAAAAGTGCTTTTATAGCGCATGACGGTAATTTCTGCAGCCCCTTCTCTGGTGAGCTGGTGATTTTTGGGGCTTTCAATCCCCGCAGCAGATCCAACAATGTTACTGTCCCCAAAAGTGCAACAGAGGCTCCTTTTCTTCCATACCCTTGGTCACCTATTTCACTCAGGCCTGGGGTAACTGCCACGTTTATGACTGCTGAGCCACATCTGGCACTCCCATCGAAATCCTTGACTGGATGACCGATCAACCCCAGAGTCATAATAGTGGAGGCCATACCTGATTCTATGAGGAATAACTGCCATGGATTTTCTCTGCCAGAGCCACTTTGCCACTGGATTCAAGCAAGCCGGGCTGAAGACGGCTGTAATGCCAGAAACCGGTCCTCGGAAGCTTGTTTCCGGTCCAGGGAAGGCATGGCTTGGCAGTTCGGGCTGGACGGTTCCCATGAGGCACAGGGTCAGACTGATTTGCATATAGCCATGTCTGAACTGGGGTGGCAGAGTGGGCTAAAGAACGGTGATGGATTAAACCCAGATCTTTTGACTGGGTGTGAGTGTTTGATTGGTTCAGATGCTCCATCCATCACCACCCCCTTTTGTACCAGAGTTGCTGTGTAAGGCATGGTGGACTTGAGCAGGAAAATAGAAAAAGAATTACACATGAGCGGGGGTAAATCCCTGTGCCTGACGGTCATTGTTTTTTTCTCGGCCAGCATCAACTCCTTCACTTGGATGGTTGTTGCTGAGATTGAAAAAAGAATGAGCTGCATCATCATGAGGGCATTCTCAGCATTAAACAGTGATGCACCACTGTTGTACCTGTCAGTCTGAAGGTGGTCTTCCCTTAAACATTTTGCCTACTTGCCTCCTGTTTGCTGAAATGTGTTTTTCTTGGCTTTAGGACTCTGTGCACTTTACCACTGCTGACCATCGCTAAAGTGCTTGTGCTCACCCCTTAATACATGGTAAAATTGGCTTGCACGTGATTGGCACATTTAATTTGCTTATAGGTTCCTAGTAAAGTGGTACAACATAGCCAGGATCCTGTAAATTAAATGCTACTAATGGGCCTGCAGAACCTATTGTGCCATCATCTAACCTTTTAAAACATAGCTCAAACTTACCATTGCAGCCTGTGTGCAGCATTAAACTGCCAATTAGCCTGGGAAAATATCCCTTTTTGCTAGGCCTGAATCTTTGTTATTAATGCATATGTCACCTCTAAGGTAGGCCCTAAAAAACCCATAGCGCAGGGTCATTGTTTTAAAAAAAATGTGGACATGTGCTTTTAAGTTTTACATGTCCTGGTAGTGAAAAATTCCTACATTTGTTTTTCACTACTGTAAGGCCACTCCCATGGGATAATATTGGGTTACCTTATTGCATTTATTAGGTGATAACTTTTGTATAGGAACAGACAGAAAAGTCATGTTTGATATCTTTTTTTTTTTTTTGTCCTCATATGCCACCAAGGTTTTACGTGTACAATCGATAGGTTTACAAGCCACATGCTGCCTCAATATATTCCAACTGGTAGGGACAAACATGGAGAGCAGACCTCATCCCTCAGCACTATTGCTCGATACACCCAAGATCGCCAGACCAAAACCATACGGAGGATTCAGGAGTTCAGCCAGAGTGCCAAAAGAAGTACCAGAACACGGCTTTACGCAGGAGTGGGATAGATGGCTTAATCAGTGGACCTGGGAAAAAAACAAAAAACAGTTTCTTAATGCTCCCATTTCAGGAGATACCAGAAAGATCTTTTATCTGGATTCCCAACTCTAGTCAAGTCCAACTTGGAGATCTGCAAGGCGGAAGCACACCAGTCATTGATAGAAGGGGATGAAGAGTCCTTCCACTTCCTGCATATCTCCCTCCTGGCAAGCAAAATGGCATAAAAGACCAACTTCTTCGCCGAAGCAGGAACCCCTTCTAAGATTCCCAAAATCACCAAAGGAAGATTTAACAAAATATTGGAGCTTATAGATGCTGAGAGAAGCTTACTTATGTCCTCCCAAAAGAGGGTCAGGCGAGGACACTCATAGAACATGTGAATGTCCGAGGCGGCCAACAGCCCACATTTAGTACACGCCACCATAGACCCCTGGGTGAATTTGGAGAGTCGAAGGGGAGAGTAGTAAGCTCTGTGAATAGTAAAAATGTGGTTCCTGAGCAACCACGCAGGTTTCACAATATCCCACATCATTCTACATGACGTATCCCAAAGGTCTTGCAGATTAGAATTGCTCATGTGTGACGACCAAAGCTCATCTGATAACAAGAATACTCCATCCATTTCCTCCAAAATCAAGTTATACCAGGATGAGATCTCCTTCTTAGTAGGGGGTTTATCAATTAAGAGAGCTATAAGAGAGCTATAACCACCTATGGGGAATTTACTTCCTCTAGAGGGCTGTGTAGTGTAAGAGCGGAACCAGCTAGATATTTGCAAGTATTTTAGCCTAGCCAGATTTGGGCCAATTTTATTACTTAAACACTCCCAAGATAGCAGCTCCCCCTCGACAAATAGTTCTCCCCAAACCACCACCCCTGCTTCTCTAATAGGTACTGCAAGCAAATCTCCCAACCAGGGCGGACTGTCGGGCAAATCCCATAAAGGTGTCGTGCTACTATAGTACCCAATTTTAATAGATTTAGATAGTTGAGCCCAAATTCTTACCATTCCTAGCAAGATCTTCAATTAGATTTTTTTTAAAGAACTTGGGATCTCCAAATTTTAATAGGAATCCTGACTGGCCAACCACCCTCCTTTGAGCAAAGTAGAGTACAGAGTCCCTACCCCATACTCCAATGGTTTCTTTAATAGCATCCTGGCATGAGATAGCTGGAACGCCCAGGCATACACCTGGATGTCCGGGGCAGCCAGCCCCCCCTTTTCCCTTCGCCTCCTGAGCTTTTTCCACGAGATTCTTGGAAGATGTTTATTGCAAATAAAGGTGTTGATTTCGGCCTGAAGTTTTTTAATAGAAGAAGGATCAAAATATAAAGGGATAGTATTGAATAGAAACGAAATCTTAGGCAAAATGGACATTTTGACCAAGTTAGCCCTTCCCAAAAATGACAATGGAAGGTGTGCCCAAGACTGAAGTAGCTTACGGCAATCTTTAGCTACCTTGGCAAAATTGGTTGTGGCGATCCGGTCTATATCCCCTACAATTTCTAGGCCCAGATACCTCATTATGTTTCCTGGCCGAATGCCAGAGCTAAATAGGCTCTGGTCCATGCTCCAGGTCATCATCTCGGTCTTTGTGGCATTGATTTCATAGCCGGACACTTCTCCAAATTCAGAGGCAAGCTTATATATTACAGGTAGGGCCATATGAGCATCAGACGCAAAAATGAGGATATCATCCGCGTAGAGGGCCACCTTTCTCTCCCAACCCCTATACACGAACGCCTTGATGTTAACATTGTCCGTCAGACATTGGGCAAAAGGTTCAGTGTATAGATCGAACAGGAGTGGGGAGAGCGGGCAGCCCTGACGTGTACCCCTCGAGATGTTAAAGGGATCCGATAAACCGCCATTGACCAGAACACATGCATTAGGGTTCTGTTATAAAAGACCAATTGCCCGACGAAAACCTCCTCCCACATTGAACTTTGCCAAGGCCTCCGACAGGTACAACCAATTGACCCTGTCGAAGACCTTGGTGGCATCCAGGGTAAGAACCGCCAAGGGGAGGGACTCCAAAACTGCCAGGTCAATAGCCCCTATTAAATCAAAGGTTAGTTCAAATAACTGCCGCCCCTTGACAAACCCCTTCTGTTCCGGGTGTAAGATGTTGGGGGCGACACAAGCTAATCTATTGGCAAGAATTGAAGCAAATATTTTGTAATCTACGTTTAAAATAGAAATTGGTCTATATGAGCCACATGCCGTAGATGGCTTTCCAGGTTTTAGAATTACGGTTATGGACGCACTGTCCCATGACATTGGAGGACGCCCACCAGCCAGTAAAATCTGATTAAATAATACTACTAGGAAGGAGACAAGTTCCTGCTCCAATACTTTGTAAATTTCGGCCGGTAGGCCGTCTGTACCCAACGCCTTCCCCTTCTTAGCATTATGTATGGCTTTTCTAAGTTCGTCCTCCGAAATTTCACTATCTAGCATCTCGCTTTGTTCAGCCGAAAGGGCTGGGAGAATGATCTTACTAAGCCAATCTTTAATAATATCTGGGTTGATGTTCTTATCCTCGCAGTAGATACTCTGAAAAAAATCTCTGAAGGCAGATCTAAGGTCCACATCTAGAGAAAGTGGGACATCATTGACTTTAATTAGCTCAATGTTATTTCGGACCCGGTCCGTTTTAGCTTTCCATGCCAATAACTTCCCCGCTCCTTCCCCATACTGGAAGTGAGCGAGTTTACTGGCCTCCCACCTTTCTTGTATCCGTTGATTTAGGATCGAGGCTAGATGGCCCTATAAAGAAAGTAATCTTTCCCGCAAAGGTAACAGGACAGCGTCAGTGGAGGTGGAATCAGCATCTATATCTTGCTGAGTCTTAACAATATTTGCCTCCACTGAGGTCACGGCCTCTCTATATTCCCTCCTCCTGTAAGCCATTTTATTTGTAATAAGGCCTCTCAAAAACTTTTTGAGGGAATCCCACACCACTCCCATGCCTGCCGTCCCAACGTCTATCTTTAGAAAGTGACTAACCTCAGACTTGAGAAATAATTAATCGTCTGGATGGGAGAGCAGAGAGCGATCAAAAGACCAACTCCTAGCCGGCACTGCCAGCAGTGATGTAAGTTCCATGACTACTGCAGAGTGATCGGATAGATGAAGTGGGAGGTATTTAATGTCTTTAACAAGATCAACTAGCGTATGGTTAATTAATACAAAATCGATTCTGGACTTGTGGTGATATTTATAGTTTCTGAATGAGACACCCTGCTGATCACCTGCCCTTAACCTCCAAATGTCGACATAACCATACTGCTTCATTGCATTTAGCAAAAAAGACCTTGATTTTGATGGAATTCGGGGTCGACTATTGTGCGATTTGGCCAAAATCGGGTCTAACACAATATTAAAGTTGCCAGCAAAAATTACAGGCTCTGGGAAAGACAGGAGATGGGAGAAGATTGCCTCCAAGGATGACGAGTCATCTTGGTTGGGGCCATAATACCCCACCATAGTGATTTGAGTGCCCATAATGGAAAGAGAGGCAATAACCCATCTACCGGCTGGGTCGACCTTAGATTCTAACACCCTCGCCTTAAGTTGTTTTTTAAAGATAAGCAATACCCCTCTACAAGTCAAAGACTGAGAGGTAGAAATTGCAAAGTCGATCCACTTGTTCTCCCTAACTAAAGCATCGATTTCAGCCTGGATCAAATGTGTCTCTTGCAAGATGATGACCTGTGCCTCTGAGTCCCAAAGATACTGTAACAATTTTTTTCTGGCCCTATGTTTAGTACGCAGGCCGTTCACGTTCCAAGATATTATCTTTATACCTGCCATAGACATTCGCCCTCACCACTACTCCTGACGCCACCCAGCCTTACTTGGAGAAAAAGACCATCTTTCGTCCGACCTACCCTTATACCAAGTGACAGCATATCAAAATGTGTCTCATACACAACATAGTGCAATAGAACACAGCCTTGGCAAATGAGGATTTTTTAATGAAATTTTAACCCACCCCCCCCCCCCAACCCGTGACCCCCGCACCACCGCCCCCCCTCCCATGGAGAACCCTTGGTGTATCTAACCGGATCAAGTCCAGTAGATGGCACCCCACCTCAAACTCCCGCAACTCCACCCGACCCCTGAGCCGAGTTTTCTCCCCCAAATAACCGAATGTGTGCAAGTGTATGCATTCAAAAAAGAAAAAGAAATTTATATATAAGTTTTTGTTTTTAATGTTATTATGGAGATTAATTCATTTAATTTCACCTATTAATTAATAGAGATTGTCAAATTTTCCATACCTACAATTAGTAATCAAATCCCTTTATTGGCCTGTGTGATTAGGGAACCATATCTTATTAACCCTCCGCCTTATTGCCCAGATCTAAAAAGAGCTCATCAGCAGCCTGCACTGACCTGATGTTGAACATCCTATTGTTAAACATCACCTTTACGGTGCCCGGAAACATAAGCTGAGCAGTAGCACCCAGCTTCCTAAAAGCATCCAGCCTCCTGCCAAACTCCCACTGCTTCTCCAACGTGGCCCTAGAAAGATCTGACCTGATCAGAAAGGTAAACCCCTTACCGGGAAGATACTTTTGTTTTAGAGCTAAGTTTAAAATCTGCTCTTTGAGGGCATAAGTATGAAAATTGACAAGAATTTTGCGAGGCTTGGATCTTTGTGGGTTCCTCCTAAATGGATCTCTGTGGACCCTTTGAATGTCGGTGTCCAACTCCTCTGGGGTTTGGTCCAGACCTAGCGACTCCTTCAATAATTGCACCACAAATTTTTTGACATCAGACCCTTCAGACCCTTCCGGTACATTAAGTATTCGAATGTTAGATCTTCTGGCATTATTCTCCAGCACCTCCATCCTGTCTAGAAGGGTCTGATCCTCTTTCCTCAATTTAGCTATATCTTCCTTAGCCTTACCCAAATGGATAGACATTCCAGCTACAGTCTCGTCCAGCTTCCCCGTCCTAAAAGTTTACCCGTCGATCTTATTATCTAGGGACTCTCAATAATTCCGAATCTCCATCTGAATGGCTGAGGACTCCTCAAACACTCTTTTTATGTCACGGGACAAAGTATAGAACATTGCCTGTAAAGAGGCTGCAGACACTGTACCCGCTACATCAAGACTAGGAGCCAGAATCTGCTGCTGATCATGAACAGGGGGCAAAACTTCTACCTCCTCGCCACCCATCTCCATACCCCCAATTCCCACTGGAACTGGGACACTGAGACTAACATTGTCCCCTGCCCCTTCTCCCGCCAAGACGTGGCTCCCTGCCCCTGCCCCCAGCAGCTCTCGTACTGATGCACCAATCGAGCCCCCAGCTAGTCCCATCTCCTTAGATGGAGTTGAAGGTGAAGGTGGAGTTGAAGCTAGAGCCTGAACTGACTCTGCTGCGGAGGTACTACAATCAGGAACGATCAAAGGGCCCAGATCACCTTCAGGAAAGCAGTGAGAAGCAGAGTTCCAGGCAGGAATGTCTAAAACAGGCATGTCTCTGATACTGGACTCTGATATTGTCAAAAAGGTAGACACGCCCTGGGCTTCTGATAGGCGAAGAACCTGTGGTACTACTTTAAAATATGACCGCAGGGATGGCGTTATTTTAGGGCCCACATCAAGCGCTACATTAACATCACTTTTCAGTTTTGCCTTACCCCTAACCCCATTAGCCCTTACACACTTTGCCTTAATTTCCGCTGACAAATAATAAGAGGCTCTCTTACCTCTAGGTTGTGAGGAGCCGTTGTGAGCCAAATTTTACAGTATTGGGTAGGGGCAGGCTCCCTCGAGTGTGCCTTAACAGACACCTTACCTCTTTTACTAGCCCCTCTGCCCATGCCTTTCTGCTGCTGCTGCTGTACCGGCTTGCTTCCCTCTTCGGAGTCCTCCGACACCCCTTCCACCCAGCCTTCCGCCTTCTTACCACCCTCAAAATCCTCCATAACCACAGAGACCTCTTCGCCCTCCACCGCGTCTCGGTAAGTGGACTCAAGACACCGAGCCTGAGCCTGGTACTCCCGTGGGCTCAGGAGCAGAAACGAACACCGCGCCACTGCCGCTTCCAACGGTAAGAGTACTAACCACGCCGAGGGCTCCCGTCATAGAAAGGGAGAACAGACCTCCCGCCGAACCGCCAAACCAGACGCGAGGTAATCCAGAGGAAGCCCGAACAAATACTCCGTTTCCTTCTTTATTCTCTTTGTTCTCCACTAACATTGCAACATTTCAGACACCGCAATAGGGATAATTCATCCAGCGTTCATACGGGCTTTACAGGCATCAGGCAGAGAGGAACGGGAGCTTGATTCCCGGAGTGCCACGGCAGCTCAGCCGACTATCGCCATGTTCTCCAGTCGAGTTGGGTGATATCTTAAGAATTGTAACTTAAAATCCTCTTTAATGTTGAGGTCATAACACTTTGAAACTAGGACTTTTAGAAAGTTGGCATTTTCTTGTCCTAACCATTTGGTGCCTGTAGCCTGTGTCCTTAGTCATATAATAATGATTAGAATGGCAGTTGTCTTTTGTATATTTTTCCAGACAGTGACACAAAGGGTGACTAAGTGTTAGCAGGATGGGCCAACCTGCTAGGGTTTGAGGGGTGGAGATGTGCAGTCCTACTTACATTTCAAAGGAGCTGCCTCAGCATATTACAAGAACTTCACACTAGCCTTTTGTCACCCCAGACATCCTGGGACCAGGGCAGGGAAGAAAGAAATTCCAGAGCCATCTTTTGGGGAAAACTCCAGCAGTTTCTTCCACTTCAAATCTGGTACCAAATATAAAATTTGGACCCTCAGACCCACTCTCCAGTTCACTTCTGGACCTGAAGAGGAACTCTGATTAGAGGACTGCCTTGCTGCTTGAAACCAGGTCTACCAGAGTGACTCCTAGAGCTAGTTGGCTGGCTGCCTGTTCTGAGCTACAGGGACATAAAACATTGCACCTGGACCCAGCCTGACATGAGACCGGGACCAATCCACCTTGTGTATCTGAACCGCTCTCCATTCTGGTCACTATAACTTTTGACTTTGCCCCAGTCTCCTGCAACTAGATGTCCGGGGTTGGCGCTTTGAACTTTTAGGCTCTAGTTTTTGCTTAAAATTTAAAAAATTCAAATAAACTGATTGAATTTTGTTGTTTTAGTGTCAAATGATGGATTGTATTGTACTCTATTTTTCTAAATTAGGGTGGGTTTTCCTTGTGTTATATTTTCACTTTATTGCTGTTTAAGTACTGAATAAATACTTCAAACATTGCCTCTAAGATAATCTGGACTGTTTTTTCCCAAGCTACCAAAGTGTTAAGCACAAGTTAATTTAGTGACTTTTTGTGGTTCACCCTGACAGGGATTGTGGTTGTTGCTTGATTTCACTTTTAAAACCCCTCAACCAAAAACCCAATTTCTGACAACCACCACACTGGTGGTTCCACTTTCAGGACATGAATCCCCACCATGCAGGTCGAGTTCTCTAAATACAGTATGCTGTCTTCTAAATTAGTGTGCATCCTCTAATCTGTTCATTCGCCTTTAAATGAAGTCCTTATGGTTTGCATAAGGAGGTCATAAGAAGCATTGATGTTGTGAGCCTATTAGGGCTGGTTCCAAGAAATGGAGGTTGGTTTATTTTGTTTAGTTAAGTTTTATTTGTGTGTATACGCTGTCTTACTACTTTTAAAATTTTATGTTTGGTCATTGTAGTTGGTAAAGCATGGGTGAAATGTGACTTCCATTTGTCAGTACAGATGCAGATTTTGGGTGGCAATGATGTAGAATTGGCTCATTATATAGACTACTTCAAAGATAAAGATATGCATTTATCTTATCAAGTGATACAATGAAGATACAGTGCTTGGGCCTATGTTGAAAATTGAGAAATCAAACTGATTTTTTCTGCTGGCCTATAACATCAAAGTTCAATTTTGTCAGCAGAAGTTGCCACCTGAAACACAGTATAAAGGGTCTTCACTATGGTATGTTCTTCTTGGTAAATGAAACTGCCGGAATTATGTAGATTTTTTTAATACCTCTGAAGATATTTTCAAAGATTTTCTAAATGGGGGTATAAGAAAGAAATCACTGATACTGCTTTTCAAAAGTTCAAATATACCTTGCACAGAACTCAAGATTATCCAATTTTTCAGACAATATAATAATATAAAAATAAGGAGCATACTTTTTTTAAATGTATTTGATTTTATTCAAGCTTTAATTGTGATATTTTCATACAATACACCGAAGACAACATGTGTGATGACACTGATCAAGTTACAGATAAGCATTTTGTCATGGGGGCTATACCAATGCTGCATCAGCAAAACATAGGTAGAAACAAATCTACCCTCAACAATCAACACTGATATATATAATTACACATCATGTAGAAATACAATCAATGATGGTCCTCGGAATACATAAAGCAGAGACTAGGAGGAAGCTAACATGAATGACTGAGCTCCACAATTCGGGGTGGGGGCAAAGGGCAGGGCAGTTCTGGACCACCTGCTGCTCATGGTGTTGGGTGGAACGTTGGGGACAGAGGACCATATATGATAGTACTATTGCCCTTCAAGGAGGGCGCACATCCAGGGGGTACCTAAATGCCCTCTTCAATTTGTGCCATAGTTCCAGGTTGTCCATAAGCTTGGGATCTGTTCCGACCTGCCTCCTTCATACTACCTCAGATGTACATCACTCTGCTGCTTCTTGTAACCTGCTCTTTACTGTTTGAGTGCTGGTGCTAAGCCAATGGATCACCAGCTGGCACATAGCCAGCAGCAGGGTGAACTCTGTTAACTTTTGTTTTTTTGTTGTGGGCACCCCTTTGCCTAACAGGAAGAGTTATAGGCTGTGCAGTAGGTCAAGGTTTAATCTGTGTCAATAAGTGTCTGCCACCCATTCTCAATAGTCCCGGATTTTGCTACTGGTCCATATCAGGTGATGGTACGTCACTCCATCCTGACCACATTTGGAACAGAGGAGTGACCTTGTGTTACTTAGTTTATGGATCTTGGCCGGGGTTATGAATGAATGGGATGTATACAGCGTGGGGCTACTCCGGGGAGTGTACGCGTACTGAAATCTGTTCAATTAGGAGCGCGAGCTGCATGCTGATTGGCTGTGAACTGTCTGTCAACACTCGAAACCAGGAAGTGTTGGCGGCCATCTTGTGCCTCGCTAGAACCGAGTCACAAGAAAACAGTAAAGCAAAGTTGAGAAATAAGGGAAGGGGGTAGGGTAGAGACATTCTGACCCTCTAGGCTTGCTCAGGGGGTCATACATGGATGTTTAGGCTCTATTTTTTTAAAGAAAAATCGAGGCGTATGCGCATGTAAATACCTACAATTACGAGCAGGAGCTGCATGCTGATTGGCTGTCAATACACTAAACCAGGAAGTGTTGTCAGCCATGTTGTTTGTCGGGAGAGCAGAGTCACAAGAAAACAGTAAAACAAAGTTGAGAAATAAGGAAAGGGGGCAGGGTAGAAACATTCTGAGCCTATAGTCTTGGTCAGGGGGTGATACATGGATGTTTAGGCTCAATTTTTATTTTTTTAAAATAGAAAATGTCGGGGTACTCGTGCAGTACTTGTACGCGGTGGAAAAGGTGAAAAAAAAAGTAGAAGTCCGTTTTATTCATTAGGTCCCAGGGAGAAAATTACGGGGCAATTTTTCTGCATAATGGGGGCTTGTAAGGTGCTCCGAGCACTAGGGAACGGCACTTCTCTGGTTTTATTTTGAAGTATGCAGGGGAGGGGATTACGGTCCTACTCCCCGCACTCTTGGGGAGCAGCACCCCTTGGGTCTTTAAAAAAATATATAGGTTTTGAGCTCTCCCTCCCTCTCTCACCGTACACGTCGCGGGGAACGCCACCTTTCTGGGGCAGTGATTTGTAAAATGATCTTCCAGCTCCGGGTACCTGCATTGTCTGGAGTTTTTTATTAATGTTGGGAGGGTGGGCTTGATAATACGTCCTTTTTAATTCCCATAGAAGCCTATGTTCTGGTGTTAACATGGGCTTCTATAGGAAATAACAAGGCCGTATTATGAAGCTCATTATCGCCGTTTTATCGGCAGTTTCCTGCCAATAAAACGGTGATAATTTTAACACCGGTCTTTGATAATATGCACCGAAGTTTACTGGTCAGAAAAAGAGCAAAGGGCCATATTATCAACAAAAGGGAGAAACATTATCGTCGCTTTTATCAGCAGGAAACTGCCAATAAAGCAGCGATAATGGGCTTGATAATATATCCTTGTGAATTGCAATAGAAGCCCAGGTTAATACTAGAACCTGGGTTGCTATGGGAATTTGCAAGGGCCTATTATCAAGCCCCTTATCGCCGCTTTATCGGCAGTTTCCTGCCGATAAAAGCGGCAATAATGTATCACCCTTTACTGATAATATGGACCATTGCTCTTTTTCTGACCAGTAAACTTAGGTGCATATTATCAAGGACCGGTGTTAAAATTATCGCCGTTTTATGGGCAGGAAACTGACGATAAAATGGTGAAAATGGTCTTGATAATACGCCCTTGTTAATTCCCATAGAAGCCCATGTTCTGGTGTTAACATGGGCTTCTATGGGAATTAACAAGGGCATATTATCAAGCCCAGATGCGGCTCCTGGAGGGAGTTACGGTGAGACAGGCGGCGCGGGGGAGGGGCAGGGTGGGGGGGTGATAAAGAACGGAATCTGGATGATTGTAGGTAAGTAAACAATTAAATTAATGAAACGAATTTCAGGCCACATTATCAACAACATAATACATACATAATATGCCTTTGTGAATTTCCATAGCAGCCCAGGTTAACACCAGAACCTGGGCTGCTATGGGAATTTACAAGGGCCTATTATCAAGCCCATTATTGCCGCTTTATCGGTAGTTTTCTGTCGATAAAAGCGGCGATAATGTATCGCCTTATGTTGTTCATAAGATATGCCGCTTCGTTCCGTGCCCTGCATGGCATTTTGCGATGCAGGGCGCGTTACGAAATTCGGGGCATATTATCAAGGACCGGTGTTAAAATTATCGACGTTTTATCGTATTCGTAGCGTATGCTGAGAATGATTGCAGTAGAAACTATGGTGCGATCACTCTCTCACTGTCAAATGAGAGCACAGGGCACGCTATGAGAATAGTTAGAGGTGGTCACTCATTGGAGATCCGATTCAGCTGTGTGTCTTATTGTGCGATGTTAGGCAATGCTTACATGATTACGGTAACTGAGCGTGTGGAAAAAAGTTGTGTTAACTCCTCTGCATGGGAAGCTGGATGTTTCCATCTGGCTGTCGATTTCGACCTTGAAAGCAGAGTCAACCAAATGAGTTGTATAAGAGCGCTATTGTCTCAAAAAGAGGTCGCTCTTACATCTGCTAGAGAAACATTTGTCCTTCATGTAGCAAACACCCGCACAGAAGTGTATGCTTTGTTAAATACAGACGTGGCATGGAATTTTAGGGAGTTAATTTAGACTATCTTTAATGTGTCCTCGAGTAGGGGGTTAGCTTACTTTTTTAAAATTATAAGAATTGGTCTTGTGACTTCTGTAGAAAGTATATTTGGTGTCTTGTTGGTGTTTTTTCATTGCATTTTTTGCAGCATCTTTGGTGAATTGTGCTTAATGGTTACATTAGTTGCCAGTGTGCTTGTATTAATTTGTTCACTTAAAAATGGATGCACATCTTGCAGCAGACGACAATATTTCTCGGTTGTTGCTGCTCCGCAAACGAAAGCTTAGTTACTATGGCGCGCTGCCTCTTGCAACGTTGAGTGCAGCTTATGGATTATCATTTCGATTCTCCTTTTCCACATGCGTTCAGCCTGTCTTCCATTGCCTAAGCTGTGATTTCGACTGGGCCCTGGATTTGTGTCTCTGCAGTACGGTGTCTCCCAACGCGGATTATGACCAGTTGATGAGTCCTTTAGTGGTTCATGACGTGCTCTGTTCTGGCAGCGGGATTATGGCCTTAGCAGCGACACATGGAATAATGGGACGTTGGAATGTTTTTGCAGCGGCGCTTGAGTTTTTGGCACGCAGTTACATTGAAGATGACCCGAGTTTTCCTTCGATGGTGCTAGAGGCTCCGGTCATTGAGGAACATGTATGTTTATTCCCAATATTGAATTGGATGGCTGAAATTTTTCAGATGAGAACAATGACTTCCTGTTGAAGGCTGTTGCTACATACTGTGCTTACACGCTGTTGGATTAAGACTCTTTGATTTTTCTACGTATTCTTTATTTTCTAGCTACTGCTTTCTATCAAAGAGCGAATAACTTTTTTTGGGAAATGTGAACTTGACTCTTGTTTTTAGTCTTGGAGTGTGCGTTTCTAAGTGGCACACGTTTATATCACGTGCTTTGATGAAGAAAGGGTGCCCTGGGGCTGAGGCTTTCACTCACACCCTGTTAGGTTAGAATGGGTTTATTAGAAGCTTACACGCTATTTTTGCTTTCCTGCTCTGCTTTGCACGTGACACATACTTGTGATATTGTTTAGAGAAGGCTGAGTATTTTGTTTTGTATGAGAATAATTTGGTATGCTAGATTTGTAAAGTGCCTCGCTAGTTTTGTGTGTATAGTGAGAGCATGGAACATCAAAGTTATATTGAATACTGTGTCTGTTCAGAATGATCCTCAGAAGTTCGAGCCAAAATACATATGCAGTTGTGTCCACCTTTGATACTTGCGCTTTTCATAATGCATTGTGGAGGCAAAGTTACACACAGTTGGAGAACATTCATAACTTGATAGTTTGTGGAGCACTGAATGTGATCTATTACTGCTGAGTACCAGAGGTATGGGTCTGACCATGTAATCCTATGAGACTTTCTGTAGTTATAAACTAATCTGCTAGGTAGGGAGGGTGAAATGTAGGTATATTTTACATTTGTTTACCTTTAGTATTATAGGATGCTTTTTCCGTTTGTATCTTATAGAATAGTAACAATGCTGACAACCTTGTTTGTGATAATATGTTTGGTTGTATTATCTAAGGTACTGTGCATGAGATTTTAGCGTTAGAAATAAACATTTCAAAGTTGCATGTTTCTTTATTTACATCTTGCATTGGACTGGTGTAAGAGTATAATGAAAGAGTGCTATTGTTATCCACGTTACTTCATGTAATCTAAGTGGCATGTACTGGGTTGACTAGTCGTTGATCTTTTTGTGAGCTCACCACCTCCCTCAGCCAGAACCCCCCCACCAACACGACGGACCCCAACGAAGCAGCCCGCAACCTCACACAGTGGCTCACCAACTGCGCCGACGACCTCGCACCACTGAAGAATCCTCCCAGCAGACCCGGCAGCAAGAAAGCCTCGTGGTTCGCCAACGACCTCAAATACTCCAAGAAAAACTGCTGCACCCTCGAGAAAGCCTGGCGCCACGACCAGACAACAGAAAACGTGACAGCCCTCAAGAACGCCACCCGCAAACACCACCAGCTGATCCGCACCACCAAAATGACAACATTCAGAGAACGACTGGACAGCAACACCCACAACAGCAAAGAACTCTTCAGCATCGTTAAAGAACTCTCCAACCCCAGCGCCTGTAACGACATCACACCCTCGCAAGACCTCTGCGACTCACTCGCCTCATTCTTTCACCGCAAGATCGCTGACATACACAACAGCTTTGGCGCACAGACCACGCACCCAACCACCGAACCAACGACCCCCACCACCACCCTCTGCGCCTGGACCTTGGTCAGCACCGAAGACACCACCTGCATGATGAACACCATCCACTCCGGCTCTCCAACCGACCGCTGTCCACACCACATCTTTAACAAAGCCGACTCCATCATCGCACCCCAACTCCGGGACATCATTAACAGCTCCTTCGCATCTGCCACCTTCCCGGAGAGCTGGAAACATGCCGAGCTGAGCACCCTCCTGAAGAAACCCACCGTTGTCCCCACGGACCTCAAGAATTTACGCCCCATCTCGCTCCTCCCTTTTCCTGGCAAAGTCATTGAGAAGACCTTCAACAAACAACTCTCCGCCTTCCTCGAGACAAACGGATTCCTCGACCCCTTGCAGTCTGGCTTCCGAGCAAACCAGAGCACCGAGACCGCACTCAAGCACCGAGACCGCACTCATCGCAGCTACCGACGACATCAGGTCCCTGCTCGACAACGGGGAAACAGCTGCCCTCATCCTCCTGGACCTCTCAGCAGCCTTCGACACTGTATGTCACCGCACCCTGATACAGCGCCTCAGCAACACCGGTATCCAAGGATCGGCCTTGGAGTGGATCATCTCGTTCCTCGACGGAAGAACCCAGAGAGTCCGCCCCCCCCCGTTCCGCTCCGTGGCCACCGAAGTCATCTGCGGCGTTCCGCAAGGATCCTCGCTCAGCCCCACCCTCTTGAACGTCTACATGAGCCCCCTTGCAGCCATCGCACACCAACACAACCTCAACATCATCTCCTACGCTGACGACAACCAGCTGATCCTCTCCCTCACCAACGACCCCGCCACAGCCAGAACCAGCCTCCAGGAAGGAATGAAAGACGTCGCAGAATGGATGAAGCTCAGCCGTCTGAAACTGAACTCATACAAGACGGAAGTCCTCATCCTGGGACCATCCCCCTCCGCCTGGGACGACTCCTGGTGGCCCCCGGCCCTGGGCACCGCCCCCAAGCCATCGGACCACGCACGCAACCTGGGCTTCATCCTGGGCTTCATCCTGGACTCCTCCCTCACGATGACCAAGCAAGTCAACGGCGTCTCATCATCCTGCTTCAACACCCTGCGCATGCTCCAAAAGATCTTCTGGTGGATCCCCACTGAAACCAGGAAGACGGTCACTCAGGCCCTCGTCACCAGCCGTCTGGACTACGGGAACACCCTCTACGCTGGAACCACAGCCAAACTCCAGAAAAGACTCCAGCGCATACAGAACGCCTTGGCACAACTCATCCTGGACATCCCCCGTCACAGCCACATTTCTGCCCATCTGAAAGACCTGCACTGGCTTTCCGTCAGCAAGAGGATCACGTTCAGACTCCTCACCCACGCACACAAGGCTCTCCACGACACGGGCCCCAAATACCTCAACAGCCGCCTCACATTCTACACACCCACCCGCCAGCTCCGACCCGCCAGCCTCGCCCTCTCCTCCGTCCCAGGAATTTGCAAAGCCACCGCCGGAGGAAGATCCTATTCTTACCTGGCGGCCAAGACATGGAACTTCCTCCCCACCCACCTACGGCTGACCCAGAACCACCTCTCCTTCAGGAAACAACTCAAGACCTGGCTGTTCGAGCAGTAGAGACACCCCTCCCCCCCCCCAGCGCCTTGAGACCCTAGGGGGTGAGTAGCGTGCTTTACAAATCTCATTGATTGATTGATTGATTGATTTTTGTTGTAGGGCAGTGGTTCCCAAACCTTTGACTCCTGAGGACCCCCCATAGAGTCACCACTGGAAGCTGGGGACCCCCAAGCAATTTGTAGGATTTCAATTTCAAACATTAAAACCGTAATTCGGAAACAATTAACACATATGTGCACACAAAACAAATACTCAAATTACTAATGATTTTAGTGGCATATTTACAAGCCCCTATCACCATGGGAACATCACTTTCTGAGAGTTTTCTGTGGTGATAGGGGCTTTGCCTTATTTACAAGGCAACGTTAAGCCACTTAACGTGGCTTAACGGTCCCTTGTAAATAAGACTCCCTTTGACACAATGCTTAGCATGAAAGCGGTGGGCAGTGCGTGTGGTGGTGGGCGTTTCCTCTGCGACACCCATTGATTTTGACGCTGCCGCCTATTTACAAGAGCAGTGTAAATCGGAAGCAGCGCTAAAATTAAGGCCAGGGAAAACCTGGTCTTAACTTGGCGAAACAATGAGAAATGCTTCATTTCTCCTCGTTTTTGTAAAACGCTTTGGATTGTTTATGTTCAGCAAAGCGACCCTTCCTGCACATAAACAATCTTTAAAAAAAAAACATTTTGTAACTTCCATGTGTGATGCATTAAGCAGTACACATAGAAGTGACAAAATGACATTTCAATATTGTTTATGTGCAGTAAGGGGGACCTTAAATGTAGCGGCAGTGCAGGGGAAACGCAGGGCTGCACCATATTCTTGTAAATATGGTGCAGCCTTGCGTTTCTGAAGTAGTAGAGTGTGTTGTGAAGCCAAGGAGGCTGGTCTGGAGATGCATAAACTTAAGGAGTGCTGGTCTGGAGAAGCACAAACTCAGGATTCAGAACATAACACAGTGGTTAGCATTGACTTTAACAATAAAAATGTATTTCCACCCAAAGAAACCTTTTTAGAAGCATCAGGATACTGAAAGACTAGATTACGATTGTCACTTATGAACTGCAGTGTAACAAAAGAATCTGTGTGACAAAAGCAGTAACCCACTGACCGATGCATATCAAATACTGTTTTTTAAAATGTATGGTACACTTCTTTGCAGTAGGCATATTAACCCTCTGTGTTACATTAGTTCAGTCACAGCTGTCACTGGACAAAACTCTCATGTCTCTCCAGCAGGGAAATCAATCACTGTTGTTATCTTGACATTTTTATTGTTCTTTGAAAACTGGTAATTAAACAAGATACTTTGCAGTGCTTTTAAAACTGCTGCCTGCGGACCCCCTGGGACTGTGTGAGGGACTCATGGGGGTCCGCAGACCACAGTTTGGGAAATACTGCTCTAAGGCGAAGAACCAATGAGTCACTGATTGCTAGTTTGGTAGGTTGTTTGTGTAGTAAGGTGGGTTTTGGAACACCGTAATACACTGAGGTCCTAAGTCTTTAATCACAGTTCTGTGTATGAGCAGAATTCCTGGAACAGTAGTTACAACAAAAAGGCTCTAAAAAGGGCTTGCACTTTGAATATGAATATAAAATAGAAGAATAGTTGATAATCACAGTTAAGGAATGCAGCAATTAGATGTGTGGATGATGTGTACATTGAGTGGAAGATGAAAAACTTGAAAAATTAGAGAGGTTGTAGAGATGCAAACTTTCCATTTCTTTGTTAAGGAAGTGGGTGTTTAGTTCACCAGTGCATATATATATTCACTGAAAAAAACATAGGTTTCAGGCACGTTATAGTGAGGAATTAGCATTTAAAAAACTTTAGAAATTCACTGAAAAAAACCTTAGGTTTCAGCCACGTTATAGTTAGGAATAAGCATTTAAAAAACCTTAGAAATTAACTGAAAAAACCATAGGCTTTACACACGTTATAGTTAGGAATTAGCATTTAAAAAACCTTAGAAATTCACTGAAAAAACCATAGGTTTCACCCATGTTATAGTTAGCTGGACATTTCTCTCATACAAAACCATTGAAATTCCCCCGTTATAGTTAGTTCAGCTAACTATAACTCTCGCACCCGCAATGCACTGCTGATGACATCACATATTACATCACTCATGACATGGTCAGTGACATCACTCATGACATGACTGATGACATCTCAAACGACATCACTGATGACATCACTGATGACATGATCCTTGTGAAAGAGTGGCAGACCTCCTCTCACCCTAATATTACCTTTGATACACACATTCAAAAAATAGGAACTAACATTTACCAAAAAATTGAGATACCAATACCAGTTAGAACAACTTATTTAGTAATTCCAGCATCTAGATAGATATTCACTTATTCAGCAGTAGTTGTATATAGTCACTCATACATGTACTCACTCATCATATGTACTCATACTCGTATACATCCTGTTACACACCTACACTTATACATGGAGTTATTCACACGCATACTCACACATGGAAATAAACTATCAAATATCCATTTACTTGCATATACAGGTCTACACACACCACTACACTTATTTCTACAGGAACGTACATATACTTACTCTCTTAAACAATCAGGTATAGAAACACATACTTATTTATACAGGAACTCTTCCAATCTTTCACTGTCATATATAATCACTTATATACATCAATACTGACATATACTAGATTAAAACATATGTAGTTACTCATTAAGATACTATTGAGACAGTCATTCACTCACTAACACACACATATACACACTCATCCACCCATACAGTACTGCACGCTGCTGTTTTTAAAACACATACAAACAGTGAGTCACTCATTGATGCATCTATGTTAAAAGTTAGGCTGCAAACGTCAACATTATCGGCGCCATCTAATCTTCTTGAACCCTTTCGTGCACGTAAGCGGCAGCCATTTTGAGCACCATGGCCTCCCTGCCCCTCGTTGATAGCCAGCGCGTCTCTCTCTCTCCCTCAACATCGCAGGCACCCCCCGCGCGCTGACAACCCCCCCGCTCTCACATGCCTTGAGTCGTAAACCCCTCTTCAGCGCAGCTCTGCCTCAGAACCCCATCCTGTTCCCAGCGCGACACCTCCCTTCGTTCCTTTCATGGTCCCAGACCCTTTGATACAAACCCCCTTTTCCTGTGTGCCCGTTTGTCTTCCTCGTTCCCAGGCCGCCATCTGGCTCTGCGGATACTATTTATTGCCCCCCCGTACAGTAGGAAAGGATCAAAGCCCCCACCCTATGATATCCGATCAACCCCACACATTCCGTGAATCGGCGGAATGTCCAGCTGCGCGACAATCATCACCTATTGTGACCGGGGTGGGGACTTCAACTGTAAATGTGTGTGGGAACGGGCCTGAAGGGGAGATTCCGAGGATGTCCTTTCGTACTTCAAAGCATTGCAAGCATGTGTAAACTGCAATAAAGATCATAAACATATGTATAAGAGGCCAGGCCTCAGAGATGCGGTTAGAGCACCTCGTGACAATACTTGCTGTCCGAACTGATGTGTTCTCCTCCGGAGAGAATAAAACCCTTGTTTCCTGCCTTCCAGTCTCCAGCGCCTGCCTCTTCATTGATTAATATCTTGTGGGTTTAAGAGGCGACACCGCCGGGCAATACTTAAGGGTCTTTTATTCTGGTTGGTAGCCTGACCTTTTTACAATTGGCGTCCCAAACGTGGGGCCCATCAGTGACTCGTGGATCCAGTGGGAGAGGTCCTGACGACAGAGTGAACGACTGCAACGATCGGGAGTGCACCTGTCCGATAGACCCTCGTCTGACAGCCGATCATCCGAACTTCACTGGTTCCGAACAGACCTCTCTCGAGTGATCTACGGTCCTGACTGGGAACCATCAGGAGTGCCGCGAGGATTACGAAGAAAAGAGGACGATCGGGCGCTGGATTCGGAAGACAAGAAACTGTCCATGCGGTCCGGGTAAGGTCGTGTAAACACGACGAATTGCGAAATGATTATTTGAATTGTTTAGAAAATACTAGTATTACTCTTTGTTAATTTATTTGGAGATCCACTGTCTGCAAACGGAGAAACAACAGGCTCTCTCTTTGCAAGCAGTGGAGGATAGGCAATGCAGCCGTCGTGCCTATCTTTCTCCCCCACTGATTAATTATTTGAAACTGAACTATTGTTCGCAGACTGTTTTCTGGAGATTCTCTGTCTGCAAACAGGAAAGAGCCCCCCTCCCCCCTTTTTACAGATAGTGAAAGGGTAGGTAACGCAGACCTTTGCGGGCCTACTTATTCTCCCCACTGAATTGTTTTTTTGGCCGAACGTTGACTATTTGATATTGGTTCATGAGGTATTCACTGCCTGCAAAAAACGTAGAATAGGAATATTCTGTCTAGTCTTTGCACGCAGTGATAAGATAGGCAGTGCTGACTTTTGTCCCCGTTGTGCTCCGTCATGTCTGTCTTCTCCCCACTGATTGGTAGCCTGTTTAGCCCGGACCGCTTATTAGAGATGAACCATCCGGCTCCACTGGAAGGCACCCCTAATAAGGACATGTTCATGAAGCATGGATTGATTGCTATAGCCTATAACAAACTGTGGCATAAATATACGAAAAAGGATCGAGAAAGTCAGTGGCCACTGATAGGATCCTTTGATGATGACAAAATAAACGCGCTAGAAGCAGCCCTTGGTAAAAACAAGACAACGCCCACCATGCTTGATAGTTTCGGCATGTGGCGCAAAGAAACTGAACAACGTAAAAAGAAAACAGAGTAGGTTGGGAAAAGAGCTGCGAAAAGCAGCCCACCTAGCTGCTCAGAAACTAGAATGAGAGATTAAGGAAAGAGAGAAAGCCAAACAGAAACTAGAAATGGAAACATCAAGTCAGTGTCCGGTTAGAACGTCCTCCATGCTCTACCCCGATTTACCCTCGAGACAACGAGCCAACGATGATCTGCTGTTAGGTTCTCCGACCATCTACATGCCCCCTCCATATGCCCCTTCCCAACCCTTAGCACAGCACCCACCACCCCCAGGTACAAACGAAGGTAGCGCCACAGCTTCGGCCCCCATGGCCTCTGTGCCGGCCGAACCCCTTGTATTAAATACTACACAAACGACAACGTTAGGCGACCCTGAGACCCGAAGGGCTAGTTCTGCAAGAACAAACAGACTAAGCAAAGATGAGCGAACAGGGATCGACAAGATAGCAAGGACACTGGTAGAAAGGAAGGAAGATGAAGAGTACATCACGGATATGTTTAACTCGTATACCGGGAGTCACAGACGACATTTTACCGTACGACTGTGTTACCATGTCTTGAACGCATACGAGGACCGATATCGAGACAAAGGTCCCGAGAGCCTAACGACTCTGTACCGGAAGGTCGATATCGGGGATGAGGGCGAGTGTGATGTGACGGACCTCCTTACGCGTACGCTTGAGGTTTTCCGCCACCTCACTGAACGAGAATCGGGAACTAAACCCACGACATCCGTAGAGACCGAACCACAAACTGAGCAATCTAACACCATGATGCCGATACGAGAGGCTGCCCCTTACTGGGTTCCTCCACGAGGTGCAGGGACTAACGATGATGCAAACCACCCAGATGCAAAAGGAAGGGTAGTGTACAACTGGGTCTACCAGCCAAGGGACCGGCAAGAGATTCTGACATTCCGGAAATCTCTGCCTGACCTACGTAAAAACCCCACTGCCTTCTACACTGAATTGGGTACAGCCCTAGGTTCAACGATTATGACCCTGGCTGACATCGACTTGTTTTTCGGGTTATGTCTACCAGCTGATGTGTGGAAGCAAATCCGAAAAGTCGACCACCTTGAGCTGTTTGGACATACCTGGTCACAACTCGATAACATCGATAAACAACGAGGACCTGGGCAAAAGCCTTTGAAATCCATTCTAGACCTTCCAGATAAAATCGTACAGAAATTAAAAACCCTGATCCCAGAAAAGAAAGTGGACTGGTCGATAGTAACGGCCTGTCGCAAGAAACCCCAGGAGGATGTATCGGAATACTTCTACCGGTTTGAAACGGTGTTCTCCGATTACAGCGGCCAGGACATGACCACTGCAACCGGACACCATCTGTTTGTCCAGAATTATGTTAAGGGTCTGTCATCGGAGGTCTCCCAGAAACTGCAGGCTAGCGAGAGTAGTTGGGCAGCCTCCAAACCTACGGCTATCCTCCAGATGGCCCAATATTATGAACATCAGAAAAATGAAAACGATAGGGCAACAGAGAAAAAGAAGAAGGACTTGAAAGAGAGGATGATGATGGCCCAACTGCAAGGGGTGACTATAGGACGAGACCAATACCGGGGAAACTATCAGACGAACGCCCCTAAGGCTGCATTTCCCCAGGACCGCACTTTGACTCCCCACAGTGGACGTACAGACCTTAGAGAGGACCAGTGTGCTTTCTGCAAAGGAACTGGCCATTGGAAATCCCAGTGCCCAGTTCTTCTGGAAATAATCAGAAACAAAGACCCCAAGGACATAGCAAGTGGACCGAGAAATAAGGGACAACAGCGAGGGCCCCCAAATGACACAACTAACGACAGATCAGGCAGACCAAATACATTTGATCGACCCAGACAGAACCAATACCAGCAATCTGACTATGATGACGCCCACAACTTTGCATAGGACTGCCAAGGGCAAGGGAGGGATCCAGTCGAGCTCTATGTTGACCAGCAAGGCCCTTACGTCACTGCTAAGGTCCTGGGTACCAAGTCTCCATTTCTGGTAGACACTGGCGCAACACGTAGTGCGTTATCTAAACGACTGATTCCAAGGGCACCCTTGTCTGGCTCACTTATAACATCGACAGGTTTCGATGGAACGCCCTCCACTAACCCTTTGTCCGCCCGATCCTCTTTGACGTAGAAAACAATACCACTGACACCACGTTTTTACTTTCCTCCAATAGCCCTGACGCCATTATGGGACTTGACTTATTGAAACACTTCCGAGCGACGATCAGATGTTCTCAAGACGGAGTTCGAGTTTTCCTTTACGACAACCCCGTTCTGCTTAGACATTGCCCTCCCCGACGCATGTTTTCCATCACCGACGTTGACACATCCCTGCTTGACACTCTGCCTCCGTATATGTGGGCCAAGGCGGATTCGGACGTAGGGCGCATGTTGATTGACCCAGTGCACATTACTGTCCGACCAGACGCAACACTCCCAAAACTTCCACAATATCGGATATCGCCCGAGGGCGAGAAGGCATTGGTAAAGATTATTCAGTCACTGATAGACGCAGGAGTGGTAGAGGAAGTGGTTAGCAACGTTTGCAACAGCCCTATCTTGCCCATCATCAAGAAACAGGGAGAGGGAGATGAGAAAGCATACCGTTTTATCATTGACCTTCGAGAGATCAACAAAGTGGTGGTACCCCAGTACCCTGTGGTCTCAGACATCACCACCATCCTGACTTTGATTCCTTCTACTGCCACCACCTTCACTGTCATTGACCTCAAAAACGCATTCTCTTCCATCCCCATCCACCCAGACAGCCGATATCTCTTTGGCTTCACCCTGAAAGCCCGCTCATATAGGTTCTGCCGAGCACCCCAGGGCTACACAGAAAGCCCTAGCATCTACAGCCAGGCCTTCAAGAGACAACTGGATCAAGTCCAGTTACCCGATGGAGTGGTGTTAGTGCAATATGTCGATGACATCCTTTTGGCAGCCGACACCACTCCACTAGCAGTTACAGCCACCATTCAACTCCTGCACTTCCTTGCGGAAAATGGCCACAAGGTCTCCAAGAAGAAGTTGCAATTCTGCCAACCCCAGGTCACTTACCTAGGCCACCTTTTGTCCAAAGAAGGAAGGAAACTCACTCCTGATCGAATCCAAACCATTCTCAAAACTCCTGTCCCTAAGACCCAGAAACAGGTTCGCTCCCTACTAGGCCTCACCTCCTTCTGCCGACAGTGGTTACCAAACTTTAGCCTCGTTGTGAAACCGCTGCTTTCTCTGCTAGGTAAAGACGTCCCCTTCCCACTCCCTTGGACCCCTGAGTGTCAAACCTCCTTCACGGAACTACGAGATGCCCTTTGTTCGGCCCCTGTCCTAGGTACCCCTGATTACAAAAAGCCCTTCTCCCTTTACACTCACGAAAGGGAGGGGTGCGCTTTATCTGTCCTGACCCAGGCCATTGGCCCAAAGCAACGACCGTGCGCTTACTTCTCTGCAACTCTTGACCCTGTAGCCAGAGCCTTGCCTGCCTGCCTTCGAGCTGTAGCTGCTGCTGCAATCTCTATCCGACAGAGTGAGGGGATCGTACTCTCGAATTCCCTCACGGTACTGGTACCCCATGCAGTTGACACCCTCCTGAACCAAACCAAGACGCAACACCTGACGAGTGCACGACTGACTGGATACGAACTGACTTTGCTTGCACCCCATATCGCCCTGAAAAGATGCACCACACTGAACCCGGCAACTCTGTTACCCTTGCCAGAGAACGATCCCAATGTGCACTCTGTACATGACTGCGTGACTCTTACGGACGAACAGACTAGAAGTAGAGTTGACCTCAGAGACACGGCTTTCCCTGACCCTGACGGGGAGCTGTGGGTGGACGGTTCTTGCATCAAACTCCCCGATGGCACCACTTCCGCTGCCTATGCAGTCACCACGGCTCAAACTGTAGTCGAGACAGCCCGCATCGCGCAACGATCTGCCCAGGCAGCAGAACTGATCACCCTGACACGAGCCTGCATTCTGGCAGCAGGAACCACAGCGAACATTTACACCGACAGCCAGTATGCCTTCGGGGTGGTTCACCATTTTGGGCTCCTTTGGAGGGAAAGGGGATTCTTGACCTCACACGGCACCCCCATTTTGCACGGGGATCTAGTCTCCGCCTTGATCGAAGCTGTCCTTCTCCCCAAAAAGCTTGCAGTCGTCAAATGCCAGGCACACAAAAAGGTGACAGACATCATTGGGCAGGGAAATGCGCTAGCCGACATCACGGCCCGAACGACAGCTGAAAATAGGACGACAACACATATGTACGTGACCAGGTCACAAGCAGAAAAATGGACTGACGCTAGGGACACTATTAGAGACATTCAAACGGCTAGCACACAACACGAGCTGACTGAATGGACACGGGTGGGATTAAAGGATGACGAAGGCTGCTGGCGGACAAGAGACACAAACAAATGGTTGCTACCTGACTCGTACCTGATTCCCATACTGGCTATGGCACACTCCCCTGCCCACATAGGATCAGCCCCCATGATTGAACTTGTCTCCAGAGTTTGGCACAATGATAAAATCACAGATTCCGCCAAACGTCTGGTCCAACAATGCTTGATATGCCTGCAACACAACCCCGGGAAAGGAACTGTAGTACCCCGGGGAGGATTTGGGGTCCCAAATCACCCATTTGAAGTCCTGCAGATGGACTACATCCAGCTAGACAGGTGCCAAGGCCTGAAATATGTACTTGTCGTGGTGTGCGCATTTAGCAAATGGGTGGAAGCATACCCAACCCGTGACAACACTGCTATGGCCACTGCAAAAGTACTGTTAAAGGAGTTTTTCCCCCGTTACGGCCTTTGTCGTATTTTATGGAGCGATAATGGCCCCCACTTCATAGCCGAAGTCATCCAGTTCATCTTAAAGGGGTTGGGCATCAAGCAGAAATTTCACGCAGTCTTCCACCCCCAGTCCGCTGGACTTGTTGAGCGACACAATGCCACACTAAAGCTTAAACTGGCCAAGATAGTGGCTACCACGGGTCTGAAATGGCCAGACGCCCTCCCACTGGCATTGCTATCGATGCGTTCCACCCCCACCAGACATCACTTAACACCTTATGAAGTTGTTTTCGGTCGACCCATGAGTGTCTGGTCTGCACCGAAACCAACTTCCATTCATGACGTCCCGGACGTCCTAATGTCTGATTATCTGTATAAATTGACTGAAACTCTGTCTGTCATTCATCAGCAGGTGCAACAGGCCATCCCCGATGCTTCCAGGGGTCCGGGTCACGCCATCCAACCTGGAGATTTTGTGCTGATCCGGAACTTTCAGCGGTCGAAGAGTTTGGAACCCCGGTGGACGGGCCCCTGGCAAGTGTTAATCACCACCCGGACGGCTCTTCGTGTGGAGGGGAAACGGCACTGGCTGCACGCACACCACTGTAAGAAGGTCTCCTTGACCCTGGCCACGACGGAAAACATCGACAACCAAGAAGAGCTCCTGAACAAAGACCGACCGTCGCTAACCTGCTATCCTGATACCGAAGCACTTGAACTTTCAAAATTCTCTGATCCCACTGTGCCAAACCAGAGAAGGGTATTTCCTGCGTCGAAAGGAGGGAGCTTCGGCTAAGTAGACCACGAACTAAGTTGAATCTCAGAACGGTGACCCAAAGCAACCAAGGGTTACCTGGAGAGAAGCTAAACTAAGTCTGTGGTTCTGCCCACTACCGAGCACCTTGAAAATGAAGATGATGGAAGCGCCAGATAAGAAGATGATGGAAGCGCCAAATAAGAAGATGATGGAGGCAACAGGAAATACCCACTACAGAAACCCAAATACAGACAGACTCCACAGCTCAAAGACAATTGCACTCTTCATCGCAATCCTTTTCTGCTTTCTCCTCATGTCCACACTCTGGATTGTGGAAGAAAATGCACCTGCTCACGAAACATTCCTGACCACTGCTCAGCCTACCACCATGAAGGAACATTATCTGATTTCGCTCTCTCCTCAACTCAGAGAGAGACGAAAGGAGTTTTGGAATAACTCTTTCGTGCAGCTCCTTCACCAGCACAATCTCGCCACCAATGCCACCAACTGTTGGATCTGTGGGTTGCTACCCCACGCCACTGGACACTCGATACCATTCATCCCTTCACCCTTCTCAGTTCATGGCTCCTGCCTTGCTTGGCTGATCCTCCTGCAAGAAAGCTATAAGGACAATGCCACCTCCAGCAAAACCGTAACGCATTTCTTCCACGGGGTCTGGCGAAACAAAACAAAGGCACACTTCTGCCCGCAGACCTCCAACGACTCAATCCACATGGACATCCCTGCTAAAGAACGAATTGAAATGCAGGTGTTCAACAATCCAACCAGACCCACCTTCTCCTACCTGCGGAAACGAACGGCTGCCACTCTGACGGTGGCCCTGTCAGTCATCAACGTCACAGGCCACATGTGCATAGAAGGACATGGGACACAGCTGGTGGGCCGCAGTGCTTGCCGTTTTACCAGAACTTTGGACTCCACGGATCCACCTTCCTTTGTGTCGTCCCCAAACATGTATTTCGTCTGCGGCACAAAAGCCTACACCTGGCTCCCCAAAGGCTGGGGGGGCACTTGTTTCATCTCTTTCATCCTTCCTCCAACTTATGTGGCCCCAGCGAATCATCATAGACAAAAACGAGCCAAGGACATTGAGCAAGCCGACTCAACAGGAGCACAGTTCCTCGATGCTATGAAGGGACTTGTTCCCCTCTGGGGCCCGATGGCAAACAGCCGTGCCATCCGACATCTGACTCAGGCAGTTGAGACAACAATGAACATCACAGCTGGTATCTTTGCTAACAACACCGCCGAACTTCAAGCGGTCCGCTTGGTGGCCCTCCAAAACCGCCTTGTCCTAGATGTGGTTCTTGCGGACCGTGGTGGAGCATGCCGCATTATTGGGTCCAGCTGCTGTACATACATACCGGACAACTCACCCTCAGTGTACAAAGCCATCGAACATCTTCACAGACTCTCTTCAGAAGTCCACCAGGAACAGGAAGAATGGTCGCTTGGTGGTTGGTTCTGGAACACCGTTAAGAACTGGGGCAGGAGACTGTTCACCTTTATCCTGATTCCTGTAGTTGTAATATGCGGTCTATGCTTAGGAATTCAATGTCTGCCACCTCTGTGTTCATTATGTACAAATTGTATTTGCCCTAAGACTGTGGATTTTGGAAACGAACGCATGGGAGCATTATATGATGCCGAGGTTAGGAATTTGATGAAGATTGACATTGAGTAGGCAAGTTGGCTAGATATGTTGAAAAGGGAGGACTGTTAAAAGTTAGGCTGCAAACGTCAACATTATCGGCGCCATCTTGCTCTTCTTGAACCCTTTCGTGCACGTAAGCGGCAGCCATTTTGAGCACCATGGCCTCCCTGCCCCTCGTTGATAGCCAGCGCGTCTCTCTCTCTCCCTCAACATCGCAGGCACCCCCCGCGCGCTGACAACCCCCCCGCTCTCACATGCCTTGAGTCGTAAACCCCTCTTCAGCGCAGCTCTGCCTCAGAACCCCATCCTGTTCCCAGCGCGACACCTCCCTTCGTTCCTTTCATGGTCCCAGACCCTTTGATACAAACCCCCTTTTTCTGTGTGCCCGTTTGTCTTCCTCGTTCCCAGGCCGCCACCTGGCTCTGCGGATACTATTTATTGCCCCCCCCCCGTACAGTAGGAAAGGATCAAAGCCCCCACCCTATGATATCGATCAACCCCACACATTCCGTGAATCGGCGGAATGTCCAGCTGCGCGACAATCATCACCTATTGTGACCGGGGTGGGGACTTCAACTGTAAATGTGTGTGGGAACGGGCCTGAAGGGGAGATTCCGAGGATGTCCTTTCGTACTTCAAAGCATTGCAAGCATGTGTAAACTGCAATAAAGATCATAGACATATGTATAAGAGGCCAGGCCTCAGAGATGCGGTTAGAGCACCTCGTGACGATACTTGCTGTCCGAACTGATGTGTTCTCCTCCGGAGAGAATAAAACCCTTGTTTCCTGCCTTCCAGTCTCCAGCGCCTGCCTCTTCATTGATTAATATCTTGTGGGTTTAAGAGGCGACACCGCCGGGCAATACTTAAGGGTCTTTTATTCTGGTTGGTAGCCTGACCTTTTTACATCTATACGCTAAGTAATTTCCCTCACCGAACTATACAGACACTCATACTGATACTCAAAGAACAAACTAATAACTCATATACACACTCATGTAGCTACTCACCAATCCATGCAGCCACTTATAGACAAAGTGAGACACTGATACAGATATTTACATATTTAAACATTACTCGCTAATACATGTATTCACTAAGATACACTTAATAAGTCAGTTATGCAATCATTTTTACAAAAGAACATCCATTCAGACACTTATTTACCCATTTATTCTTCAATCGACGTTTAGATATAGATATATAAAACATATTTATTTTTCAGAAATACACATACTACCTGGATGATGTATTCAGTGATGTCATGAGTGATGTCACTGACCATGTCATGAGTGATGTCACTGACCATGTCATGAGTGATGTAATATGTGATGTCATCAGCAGTGCATTGCGGGTGCGCGAGTTATAGTTAGCTGAACTAACTATAACGGGGGAATTTCAATGGTTTTGTATGAGAGAAATTTCCAGCTAACTATAACATGGGTGAAACCTATGTTTTTTTCAGTGAATTTCTCAGGTTTTTAAATGCTAATTCCTAACTATAACGTGTGTAAAACCTATGGTTTTTCAGTGAATATATATATATATATATATATATATATATATATAAACGCAGTGGCAATAGTCACTGGGTAGTTATAGTTGAATCAGCTGTTCCATAGGAACCCTGTTTTTTGTTTTGCTCATAACTTTGCCACCGTTGGACGAATGTCCACAAAACCTTCCAAAATTGTGCTACTTTTTGACTACTTTGAGCTTGGAAAGTTTCCGAGTGCTCCATGAAGAGGGGCCAGAGAAAAAGGGTGTTCCATAATGCAAAACCCTTATGCATTTTCCATACAGTTCTTTAAGAAGGGGACGCAAGTTATAGTTAGCTCTGCTAACTATCAGCTAGATTCATCAAGCCGAAAACGGCTCACAAAGGGCCAGATTCTGAGAATCTGGCCCTTTGCGAGTGCAATTTTTGCATTTGGGATTCATCATCCCAAATGCAAAAATCGCTAATTGCGAAATTGCATATTTGCGAGGAATTGCATTTAAGGAATCTCTATTTGAGATTCCTTAAATGCAATTCATTAACCATTTTCTAATAGCGAATTAGCTATTTCTGGCCGCTATTTACCACGAAGTCAGACTTCGTGGTAAATAGCGAAAACTCAGAAAAATGCACTTTAGTGCATTTTTCTGAGTGGTATGTTACACACACACATGTCCTTTGGACATGTGTGTGAGCAACATCTGGCTACATTTGCTTTTCAGGGGTGCTACAGGGTGTCCTTTGGACACCCCTGGCACCCATTATTTCGCATCCTTATTTGCGATTAGCAAATTGCTAATCGCAAATAAGGAATAACTCGGCCCATAGGAATGAATGGGGAGTTATTCCTTATTTGCGATTAGCAATTTGCTAATCACAAATAAGGAAGATGTAGGAATCGCAATATTTTTTGCAATTCCTACATGAATCCTGTTTTGCAAGTCCTTAATAGCGATTCCTTATGAATCGCTATTACAGACTCGCAAAACGGGACTTTGATGAATCTAGGTGTATAACTTGTAAATTTGTGGGGGGTTTTCAAAACGTTAATGTTGTCACTGACATATTTACCTAACAATTACATGATTTGAACTTTTGACTTTTCAGTGAATTTCAAAAGTAAAAAAAAAAAAAAAAAAGTCTTTTTATCACACCTAACTATAACGTTACTTTAACCTTTTTATATTTTTGTGGCTTATGTTATATTTATGCACATTCAATAAATAATTTTGCGGTTGATATATTTTATCATAAGGCATTGGATGATCTATTTATGAACCAGAGAGATTAGGGATTCCTATGGCTGCTTGAATGGAAACTCGAATCTCTGTATTAAAATAAAGGGTTAGAGGAATAGATTATCAAAATAGAATAAGAGAAGAAGCAGAGCATGGAGAACATAGAGAATGATTTTGAAAATGACCGTTAACATTTGATATTAGCTCATTAGGTCGAGCCCATAGCGGCAGCGCTCATGCGCTGCTCGCTTTGCAAGGCATGCAGTATTCAGTATGGAGTGGAAGCTCCACCCACTCTCCACCCATCTTTTTCATTGGTTTGTGTCTTAAATAATGCCTTCCGGTTGGTTTTAGGCTTGTTAGTCCCTCCTTATGACGGCCTTGTCGTCATTTGTGTCCTTCCATGGTCACTGGCCCCTTTACTTTGAGTATAGAACAGCACTACTTTCTTCCTGGGGCCCCACTCCCGCATTCCGTGCCTTCTTGCCCGCCCCCCTCCTCCCCGCATTGTTCGAGCCTTCTCGCCTGCCAGCAGTCCCGTTTGCAATAATATAGGTCTTGCTTAAATGCGAGTCTTATTGCATTGCAAATGCTTGTATTTTATAGGTAGGTATTTTTTATACATTCTTTACTTTTACAATATACATTTATTTTTGAGTCTTTACTTTCGGAGTGTATACATCTACTGTCTACATTTTCAGACGCAACTCAGTTTAATGCTCTTTCCTCGATCACTGACAATTTGTCAATTTGCGATTAGCAAAAGAGAGCTTAAACAGGCAGTATTTAAAAGCTGACGAGCCAAAACGTGTTACAGAAACTGAATTGCATCTTTTTTTATGTTTTGTTTGTGTGATATAATTCCAAGACATCGTTTTTTCCCCAACAGCCTTCGGGAGGCTGCTCACGTTGTCATTGAATTTCATAATAATAGCTTTAAGATACACAGCCACATCTAAGGTGAATCGTGTTACTCCACTGACCAGGAGGCCATTCATCACTCTTGACCCGACCGCTTTCAGCACATCTCATTGCGTGACACTGCTCAGGTGATTGCGGAACCGATCCAGTAAATTGTTCAGACTGCTGTGTGCGTCATTCGCAGACCCTCTTTGAAAACACTGAAACGCAGACCCTCTTTGAAAACACTGAAACGAACAAGCCGAAGTCTCTGTTCTGAAGAGTCATAACGGTGAACGTTTAACTTGACTGCGCTATCTATGTGCAACATACCCCAAAATCAATTTGATCAAGTCTTCCCATGCACCAATTGTGTACAATCTAGGCAGAAATGTTGCCACTGCTTCCTGACTGGATTCAAGATGAATGCCCTCGCTGCACTCCGTGCTCCTCTTTCTGCCCGTTATTCTGTTTTATTGTCAGGAATCAGATTGAGGTCTAACGCATAGGTGAAATATTCGGTGAACAATCAAAACTGTCTCTCTGCAGCGCTGCCACAAACAATACAATCAAAATAATGTGGAAATGTCAGGGCAGTCAAGGGGGCGGGAGGGGGCACATGCATTCTGCAGGGTAGTATTTTACAGTGGCTAAGGAAGCTGTCTGGCTTTTTGCTCAGTGTATACACCATTTTAGATAACAACCAGGCAAAGTTTCACAAATGTGTGCATTAGAGTACGAGGTACAGTTTCGTTTAATTAGAATCATTACATGTGTGCAACCATGGTAAACGAGTACACGTGAATACAGTTTATCAGCAATTTTTGATAAGAAAACTTATAAGAAGATGTGACATACAATTCAAAATTTGCGAACATTCGTGACAAGAATTTTCAATTCTATTAAGGACATGGAGGCGAGGATTATGCTTCTCAATTTTCTTTACTGAAAATTCTCAGCAGCCAATCAGAAAAGTGAAAACAAAAATACATACTACAATACCCATAAACCCTAGAGGGTATCACATGGTAACCATAGAGTAGACCCCTATATAAGGAGTGCAAGAAAATAGTACATCCTCTTTCTTTGTGTAAAATAACAGTTAAGTCCAAACAATAATAAACATAGTCCGATATCTGGAACCACAGGAAAGAAGAATCCATCCGTCAGAAGGAAATCCACCGGCCAACAGGCAACAACGAAACTTGAAGGTATCTTCAATGAAACAGCATCCAACGTGAGGTGACGAAGAGGCTCCGCAAAGGTGAAAGACACCCAACGTTACTTGAGGTCAGAACCTGAAATCGAAAGACAAAGCTGTAATACCAGATTCCTAAAAGGAATTACATCATAAGGGAAGGGTAAAAGAGAGCATAAACATACATATCATAGTAAAAACATTTCAAATCAGACATTACAGTACTGAATCATGGGTGGGATAATCCTCGCCTCCGTGGAAAATTCTTGTCACGAATGTTCGCAAATTTTGAATTCTATGTCAGGACCGGAGGCTCCAATTATGCTTGTTTAAAGCTTAGCCACCACAATAGATGCAACATTAACAATAGGTTTGTAGTAAAAAAAATTAAATGTAGAGTCAGATGACCAATCAGCTGTTTTCATAATATCCGAGCAAACTGACTCCCATAGAAAAAGCTTTGGATGCCATAGCACCACGAGCAGAATGAGCACCAAATCTAGAAACATCAATACCTGCTTCACCCATGAGCCAACGCACCCGTCTTGCTAGTGTAGCTGGGGTCACTGGGAGAAAAGGCTTCTGCAAAGCAATCAACAATTGGCCCGTCATAGCTTGACGAAAACCTGCAGTACTCACCTCATAATCTCGGATACATTGTACCACACACAGTTTTGGATTGCCAGGAAATGCAGGATAAGTGACGGAAGAGGTGTTACATTTAGTGTGTCTTGTAATTCGAATAGTAACACCCTCTGGAGAAAACTGACGACCCGCCAGATCAAGATCGCGAATATCAGAAATGCGTTTACAGGAGACTAGACAAAGCAACATAGCGAGTTTGGCAGAAAGTTGCTTACGAGACAAAGATTGATTTACCGGCCAGGAATCCAAAAGACGTAAGACAAGGAAGACATCCCAAAGCTCTGAATATTTAGAAAAGGGAGGCTTAACCAGTCGGATACCTCAAAGTAGTTTACATAACAATGGATGTTCCCCGATATGTTTGCCGTCAATGGGCACATGGCCCACTGAGATGGTTGACCGGAAATTGTTAACCGTGCGGTAAGCAAGACTGGAGGCGGCCAAAGACGCCAGGAAGTTCACTACCAAGGAGACATCTGCTGAAGAGGGATCCACTTCCCGATGAGAGCATCAATAACAGCAACGTTTCCATGCTCTAGCATAACATTTGTGAGTGTTGGGCGACCGAGCTTCGTTGATAAATCTGGCAGCGTCTCTCGAAAGGCCTGGGACGTTCCAGCGATCCCCGAAATTCGCCACGCAACCAGCATGAGTTGATCTGACGTTACCAATGGATGGGGAGATTGGAGAGGGTCTAACAACAGATTCCACCGCTGGGGAAGAAGGACTGGAACCGCACACAACATCTCCAGTAGCACCGGGAACCATGCTTGAGCCCTCCAAAGAGGAGTGATCAGAATCAGTTCTGCCTGATAACACTTGGTCCGGGCCAGGACCCTAGGAATCATCATGAACGGAGGGAAGGCATAACAAAGAGCCGGAGCCGGGGGCCACACCTGCAGAAAAGCATCCATGGCTAGAGCCTCTGGATTCGGACGCCAGCTAAAGAACACTGGAATCTGTTTGTTGAGCCTGGAGGCAAACAGATCGATCTGGCAAATACCCCACAACTTAGACAGCAAACGGAACACTCGAGGGTGAAGCTGCCAATCGCTGAAGTCCCGGAGATGTCGGGAATAGCAATCGGCAACCTGGTGGCTGCACCCTGGAAGATACTCCGCCACCACAAACAACTTGTACTGAAGGCAAAAATGCCAAAAATCCTTTGATATCCCCGCAAGAAGTCGGGATCGGGTCCCGCCCAACTTGTTGACATAACGAACCGCAGACACATTGTCCATGCGGAGAAGGAAGCAACAATTCATCTGACGGGGCGAGAGACACCGAATTGCAAAAGAACCCGCTAGAAGTTCCAGGCAATTGATGTGGAGAGACAGTTCCTCCGGGGACCAACGACCACCCGTGGACACTTGACCGCACCGGACTCTCCAACCCCACCGACTGGCATCGGATTCGATTACTATCTCCGGCGTATTGCCGAACAGGGCACCACAGCACCTCCCACCTCGCCTCCTCCGAGAGAGAAATCTGATCGGAATACCTGAGGATTTCTGGAGATGGCGTATCTTGAGCCGTTGAAGTGCTCGGTAATGAAGGGGACCCGGGAAGATCACTTGTATAGAAGAAGCTAACAACCCGACAACCCGGGCTACAGACCTCAAGGACACAGTATGCTAGTTCAAAATCAACCTCAACTCTCTCTTGATTGATCTGATCTTCTGAGGAGGCAAGAGGAGTTGACAACAAAGGGAATCGACCAGAAAGCCCAGAAACTCCAAAGTTTGAGAGGGAATCAATACAGATTTCTGAGGGTTGACCTGAAATCCCAAATTCTGCAATAGGTCTATGGTCCAGGCAAGATGTTATAACACCAGACAAGGACACTGACCCATGATGAGAATGTCATCTAGATAAATGATGAGGTGAACGCCTCTGGTATGAAGAAACTCGACTACAGGTCTCAGATTTTTCGTGAAGCACCACGGTGCTGACGAGAGGCCGAAAGGAAGGACTTTGTACTCGTACCACATCCCCTGCCATTGGAACTGAAGAAAACGACGATGAGGTCCGTAAATGGGAACTTACAGATAAGCATCTTTCAGATCCAGGCGGACCATCCAGTCCCCTTCCTGAAGAAGATCGCGAAGAAGATGAATCCCCTCGATCTTGAAGTGACGATATACAACCCATCCATTGAACTCTAAAACAAGCCTGGATCCACCCCCCTTATTCTGGACCAGGAAGACTTTGCTGACAAAGCCCTGGGGATGAAGAAACCGTCTGCACTATGGCCCCTTTTAGTAGCAGAGACTCGATCTCACTGAAAATGAAGACCTGATCCTGATGGGAAAAGACCATCGGACGAGGGGGAAGAGCCTGAGATGGGGAATGAAGGAATTCGATCTTGTAACCCTGAACCGATTCCAGGATCCACGCATCTTGCGAGATCTCTTGCCGTTTGTTGAGAAAAACTGGAGTCGACCCCCCAATTGGACCTCTGAAAAGGGAATTAGGCTCACCTGAGGCAGCCGAATCGCGTTGACCTCCCTGGTTACCACCATAGCGTCCCTTCTTGTAGTTGCGGGATCCACGTGTGGGATAGAAGTTGGCGGAGGAATTAGAGTCTTGAAATTTTCCACGCTGGGAATTATATCCACGCTGGGTGCCTTGTTGGTAACCGCGGCCGAACGACCGCCCGATGTCGTCCGGCCCTTCCAAAAACCGGACGAAAAGCCAGTTTTAAGGAACCTTGCGCTTTGGCAAGGCCACTGAAAGTGGCGACAAATTTCGTCAATTCTTTCAGAAAAGGCGGGCCAAATAAAAGACCTTGCGCTAGGGGGCCCGACTCAGAGGAGGATAACTCTGCTAATTTTGGGTCAAGCTTCAGTAAAATAGGTCGACGGTGCTCACTAGACATTGCACAGTTGGCATTGCCCAATAGACAAATAGCACGCTGAGCCCATCCAATTAAGTTATCAGGATTGATTATTTGCCCTGAAGCCTTTGATTTGAAACCCAAATCCCAAATTTTTTTTAGGGGGCCAGTCAAATCGAGTAATTTGTCCTGGCAGGACCTTCATGCACGATCCAAACCTTTCTTAGGATCCTTAGTATATTTCTTCAAATAGGTAAGCATGGAAGGATCCACTTTCGGAGTATCTGCCACCTTGTCCGCTAAATCTGGGTGCGGACATTCTAATCACAAACGCCCCCTGACATCTTTGCCAAAGGGTTGTCTCAAATGGGACTGCACATAATCAGCAACCTCAGTAGAGGGAAGCCAAGAGGAAGAGTTCGGATGAATAATTGCAGTGGGATCAAATGTCAGGAAATTGGGATGAGAGGGAGCGTCAACAAACCGCTCTTTGCGTTGTTTCTTGGCTGGGGGAGGAGAAACGTCAGAGTCAGACGTCGAAGTAGAGGAGGAGGTATCACCATCATCCCTGCGAGGCAAGTCAGAACATTTGTCCTTGCTCGTAGATACATAAGAATGGTCAGAGGACAAGGTCTGTGCGAGCTTGGCAAAGTCCGCAGAGTGGGGGTTCTTAGAAGCCTTGACTCCAGAAGATGCACGGGACTTAGCGCCAGGTACCCAGCCCTGCTGTACAGTATAATTGCATAAATGGCTTTTAAGGGTTCAATAGCCCTGACCATAGCCTTGTTAACGGAGTGCTGAACTCCCATATCCAGAGCTTCAACAAGCTCAGTCTCCAATGACCCAGAGGGTTTCTCCTCAAAGTAGTCTGCGTCATCATAAAAATATTCAGACATGATAGGCACTGGTAAGTGACAAATTCAACCCACAGGAGGAAAAGGAGACAATAAGCACTGTCAGTGGCACTGAATAACCTAAATGTAATGACAGTGACAATTAAGGAGAAGTGGCAAAACCCCAGGCAAGCCAAGCAACACAGGAACTTAGAATTCCAAGTGCTTAAAATAATAATAAAGCGTGGAGGGAGAGCATGCCCAGCACTACCACTCTAGGCAGAGCCTATGCAAAATTATCCAGCCCAAAGCCCTACAACATGACCTGGGCGTCGCTGGGAGGCTAGCAAGGTTGTGGGTTCAGAGCAAAACAAGCGCTGCTCCTGCGCTCCAGAAATACCGGTAGATGTTGTTTTAAATTCGCTGGTTTGCAGAAAAAATGGCCGCCGCGCATGTGTGGAATGGCCGAAACCAATGCCCGATCGAGGTCGGCGATGTGACCTCGCTCCCCGTCTTCCTCTCAACTAGCCCGCAGGCACAAAGTGCCCGGGAACCGGGAGGCTGACCGTGCTCTCAACGGCGCGTGCAAGCCGTAATCAGCGCTGAAAGGGAAGAAAAATGAGACCTTGATTCAGCGGTGAAATGCGTGCAGCCGGTTGGGACCGGAGATGAAAGAACTCAGACGGCAGCACCCGCACAGAGACGAGGGCCGCCTTGTGAGAAACGCTCCCGAAGGCACCTAAACACCGGTCTAAAAATTAGAGACAGAACGTGAAAATATGCACAGATGCAACACGAGGAACCAAAGCGCCAGGAGCAGGCAAACACCAGCAATAAATGCAGCGCGAACAGCGAGCAAACAACAACACACAGGTACTTGTGAAATATAAATAGCAGCACACAAATAGAGTAAGCAAATTACAATATGAAAGCACTATTAATGATGAGGAAATGTACTTAACTGGCTGCGGAGCAGCAAAGAAAGAGGATGTACTATACTCTTGCACTCCTTATATAGGGGTCTACTCCATGGTTACCATGTAATACCCTCTAGTGTTTATGGGTATTGTAGTATGTATTTTTGTTTTAACTTTTCTGATTGGCTGCTGAGAATTTTCGGTGAAGAAAATTGAGAACCATAATGGGAGCCTCCAGTCCTGACATAGAATTGATAATGTTTCTAAAAAAGAGCACTTCGTGCTGTAAACAATGTTTTAATTGTTTTAAGATGGAAAATAAAGGTGAATCCATAAAGTGTTAACAGTTTAGTGCTGTAGATACACGTCTAAGGCACTAGAAGAACAGAAAAGAAAGTGCATAGTGCAGGCTGGTTGATTCCTTTAGGGTTATGGAACTCAAGACACTTAACAGGTGAGTACATCAGGGTGATAGTCCTGATTGATACCATGGCCGCACTGTAAGGCCTACAAAGATGATTCAGGGTGATAGATAGTTCGGGCAGTCCTATTGTGGTGAGGTAATGCGACTCAGGGTTACGGTGCACCTGGACAGCTATATTGTGGCATTGTATGAAAAACACATTACTGACTGGAGCTCGCGTTTCATACAGACTGTCACACAATTGCTTTACAAGGTAAAAACACTGAAACATACAAATGTAACTTAGTCTCGATTTTATTGTAAGAACATTTCACAAAAGCCTCACATGTAAAACTCGTAGGGGCATATTACCAAGGGCCTTATCGCCGCTTTAGCTGGAATTTTTCCCGCTAAAGCGGCGATAATTTTATCGCCCTATTGCCTAGCTGTCGCTAACACCAGTTAGCGACAGCTATTAGGAGATAGCGATCATCTTGGGGCCCACTTTGCATGTCAGCGATAATTATCGCTAATGACATGCAAAGTGGGCGTGCCAAGATGTTAGCGACTGGAAACAGTCGCTAACATCGCTATCTCCTATTACCTACTTTTGGAAATAATTGCGCTAACCGCGATTATCTCCAAAAGCTAACGCCTGCCCAGAGCAGTTCTTAGCTATGTTATCCAATGGAAGGTGGATAACATGGCTAAGAGCATTGTCATGATAATGAATGAATATCGCTGATTTTTCAGCGATTTTCATGCATTTCGCACAATTTTTACCGCTTTTGAGATAAACCTTGATAATATCAAGGTATCTCAGCGGTAAAAATCGTCGGAGCGCGGCGATATAATTATAGCCGCTAACCAAGCTTAGCGATAATTATCGCTATTGCTTGGTAATATGCCCCATATTTCTGAGTGTTTTTAGAGACTTTTTCCTTCCTGTATACGCGTCATCTGTTTACCGAGGGTTTTTCTATTTGAGTTAGTCCGCCATCTCCAAAGTTATTACACTGCGTTACAAGGTATTTCTTTACCTTTTCTGCCATACGGCTCTCATGTTTGTGGTGTTAGGGCCAGATGTAGGAAGGCCTTTACCGGTCGGTAACGGACGAAAATCGGTATTTTCGGCCGTTACGACCGGTATTGAGCTTTCGGGATGTAGGAGACCGAAAATCCTCTGATTCGGTAAATTTACCGAATCGTTAAATTTACCGAATCGTTAAATTACCGAATCGGAAATATTACCGAATCGGTAAATTTACCGATTCGGTAACTTACAGAATCGGAAACATTACCGAATCGGTAAAATACAGATTCTGTAATTAAGAATTGGTAAAAATGGATATTGAGATGTAGGGAAGCTCTGAAATACCGAATTTGCATGAAATTCGGTATTTAAGAGTCAGTATTTACCATGGATTGAAATCAGGTGGTAACCAGGTGCAACCTTTAAAAATGGACCCAAAATGCAATTCTTCTTGCACAATGGCGGCATTTTATGTCATTGCAAGACGGCTACGGCTACAGGCGGAAGGAAAGAGGGAATGGCTGAGACAGGAGCAGGTCTACAGGCAGAGGGTTACCCTGTTCATGCTCACAGAGGCAGAGATACTGCAGAGGTACAGGTTGGATCCAGACACCATCTTGGAGCTCATCAGGGACCTCAAACCACTGTTGCAGCACACTACCCCAAGGGCACATGCTATTCCACCCCATGTGCAGGTGCTGTGCAGCCTCCACCTGCTTGCGTCTGGGAGCTACCAGAGCGTGGTTGCTGCGGTGGGTGGGGTGACCCAGAGCAGCCTCTCAAGGTTTTTCCACAAATTCCTTGACGCCATGTTACAAAGGATGGAGCATTACATATCTTTTCCTGCTACCCATGCTGAACTGGTGCAAACAAAATCAGAATTTTACCAGATGGCTCGATTTCCAAATATAATTGGCTGCATTGATGGCACGCACATTCCCATTTGTCCCCCTGCTGCCACAGAATATATCTATAGGAATAGGAAGTCCACCCACACCATCAATGTGCAGGTGATTTGCAATGCAAAGTTCGTCATCACTGACCTTGTGGCAAAATTCCCTGGGAGTACCCACGACTCGTATATGTTTCAAAACAGTGGCATCTATGCACGGCTGACTGCAGGGGAATTTGGTGAAGGATACCTCCTAGGTAAGACACAGTGTCTGACCCCCATAATACCTATTGCAGTAAGAAGTACATGTATGCATGTGAGTAATGTATTCCCTTTTCCTTTTAGGAGACAGTGCATATGCCCTCCGCTCATTTATACTCACCCCCTACCTCAACCCCTCAACCCCTCAACACCCAGCTAAAGGAGATATAACCGGGCCCACAAAAGCACACAGAATGTCGTTGAACGGACCTTTGGTATCTGGAAAAGCAGATTCAGATGCTTGCACAAGAGTGGAGGTGCAAGGCAGTATACCCCCATCACCTGCTGTAAGATAATTGCTGCCTGTGCCATGTTGCACAACCTTGCTGTTAAGAAGGGTACTGAGGTGGAGTTGTCTGACTACGAGGATCATGACGGCGACAGTGCTGTGCCTGAAAGACAACCTGCTGGAGTGACAACACCAAGTGATGGCAGATACAGACGTGAGGAAATAACAAGCAACTATTTCTGAGTAAGTAATGAGACACAGACAGGTTGTGAATGAGAAGAACGTCATTTAATGTTGCCACAACGTTCATGCACTGAAGTGCAACAAATTAAAGAAAAGAAAGGTGGGGACTACATGTCCTGGGTTACGTCACCTACACCGGCAAAGTCATTTGCGCCCGCGCTTCCCAGAGCCACTGGGATGTTGCTCACTGCTTTCCTCATGGCTTGCAGGCTCAGCTGGGCGCCTGCTGCTCCTACGTGGCTGAACCACAGCGCTTGCTAAGCTGCTGCGGCTACTGCTGTCCTCTCCCTCAACCACATCCAGGGCAGGATCCAGTGCAGTGTGTGATATTATCATTGCCTCGAGGGTACTGGTGATCCTGGCCATGCCCCTGGTGACCTCGGCCGTGTTCTGAGTGAGGCTTTCCTGCATGTTAATACCTCTACGGCATAGCTGTGATGTGGCAGTGGCCAGACGATTCATGGCCCTATTGTTTACACGAGCGTCCCTGCGCCTTGCGTGCTCCAGGCTGTCCAGTTTTGAGCACAGCTGGGTTATTGAAGTGCTCAATTGCTGCATTCCTGCAGCTAGGTCAGCATTGGTTTTTGATATCCCCCTGTTGCTTTCTACCATGTCTCTGATGCCCTTCCCCATTTCTCCAATTTGTTGGATTAGGACACGAAATTGGCGGTGGCAGGCCTGTATTGATTTCCCCTGCATGCGTTGGATGCGCACCATGCTCCCCTCCAGCCCACGGAACACAGTGCCATCTCTAGGAACACCTGCACTGCTGGGCCTGCGTTGCCGTCTGCGCGAGGTTAAAGACTCTGTGGTGGGCTGCAGTGCAGCAGGACTCTCAGGTGCAGTGGCTTGGGCCTCTCCCTCTGCTGCCTCCATCACTGGCAGTGGGGCCACGACTCGCCTCCTGGCTGGTGAGGTTGCAGGTGCAGGCTGTAACAGTGATGGGGAAGTCTCAGGAGAGAAAAGCAATGAAGGGGATTGTGAGAGGTGTGGGGAGTGGGGAAACTCGGGTGTCTGGACTGTCTCCTCTTCCTGGGAGATGGCAGTTGTGTGTTCTTCCTCCTGCGAGGCATGGACATGGCTTGGCCCTGCCTCGTCACTCTGCTCCCTCGCTGGCGCAGTCCCTGCTGTAGCTGTGGCTTGACTGGCTGATGTTGCCCCTAGGTATAAATAAGCGTATGTCAACTGAGTGCTACTGTGTCACAGTCACTAAAATAAATGCTTTACACATTTTACTGTCATTATTCAGCATTACTTTCACTGCCTTGCTGATGTCTGTGCAGTTACACATGGTCTTATATTAGCTGACTACATTTCCCATAATGCATTGCTCCTGTATAGAGCTAGCAGTACTGGACTGGGGTTGGCCTGTGCACAAAGGGTTAAGGGAAGCAGGTTGGTATGGGGTGTCATGCTGCGCATGCGTCTTACCTTTTCCTTTGGCTCTGGCTGAGCTGTCCACATCTCCCAGTCCCACAACACTGTCTGGCTCGATGGTTGACGCCACCAACTCCTCCAGGTCAGTCAGGTGGGGGCGCTGGGTTCCTGCCTCCACCGGTGACACCAGCCTGCTTATGTAGCTCTGCCATCTTTTTCTTGGTGAGGCTCCTGATGTTGTAGAAGCGTTTCTTGAGGTCATCAATGCTCCTGCTTGTAACTCCCACAGCATTGACCCTTTCTCCAATAGCAAGCCACAGCTTGCATTTTGCCGACTCTGCTACAGTGAGGGAGTGCCTGCCAAACAGTTGTTTGTGGACTCTCACCACCTCCTCCACTAGTACTTGCAGCTCCATGCTGCTGAACTTTACTTTCCTTTTCCTCTCTGCCTTCTGACTCTCACTGCTGCTAGCCATTTTCACTGAGGTAAACTCCCAACAATCACTCCCTGCTGCTCTGTGTCTGTGCTCAGCTCTGACTGCCTCTCCAGAACCTTCTAATGAGTTGCAGCTGCATGGGTAGCCACTTCCTGGTAGGGAGGGGGAGGGTGGTAGCACCTGATTGGCTGTTTTCATTAGTTTCACTTTTGCTTGCTTCCTGGTTCAGAATTTACCGATTTGGTATTTACCGATTCGGTATTTACCGATTAGGTATTTTCGAATGCATTCCTATGGGAAATACCGATTTGGTAAATACCGATTCGGGAAATACCGAATCGGTAAATTCTGAAAGTCCGATACCGACTTTTACCGATTCGGTAAAAAATACAGATTTTTTACCTACATCTCATTTACCGATTTTTGAATACCGAATCGGTAAAATTCGGTATTTAAGAATCGGTATAATCTGATTACCTACATCTGGCCCTTAATGTCTGAAAAGTTCGTACCAGTATTTTGACATTGATTATATGCAGTTTTCAGATCATGTGTTGTTAAAGAACAGTTACTTGGCCCTTCAAAAATAGTTGAATACCTTTTTAACGGATTAGAGGTACTTTTTCTACTGTATGTTAAAAGTGCACAAGGCTGCTGAGCCGCAGCAGGAGACAGGCAATGTTCAGGTGAACAAACACCCTAAGGTGTAAGCCGTTTAGGGTCACGTGGGAACATTGACGTCTGCCGAACATTGTGCAGTCCCAGGTACAGCATGGTGACTCGCTCCAATCCTAAAATACAAAATAGTATATATTTAAATGCCTCATTGGTAATGTGTTGTCTAACCGTTAACGCAAAAAATACAATGTTCTAGTCATATACAAAGTGTTAATGAAAGGCTGCACAAAGATACATTGAGCATTAAATTCGGTAAGCCTTAGGTAATATTGTGTTTTACTTTACGCTAAGAAGCAGGTAGAAAAATAAATGTTTACAATAATACCTTTAGCATTCTAGAAAATCCATGGAATTTTTAAGTCCATCATAAATGTCCAGCAATTATTGACACACAAAACAATGACAAAATCCTGTCTCTGCTCCTTCTCTTTTTTGCAGTTCTGGTACAAATAATTCCACTTTTCACTTCTCTCTCGGTGACTGGACTGTGTAACATTGGTGGCTACTTTTACAAACAATGTTCTGCAAAACTATGGCCTGGTTCTGGGCCAGAGGATTTTCTGTGCCCCATTTTGTGGTCATGCCAAGTACCATAATATGTAGCTTTCCTGTCGGGTCAGTAAGTTACCAATGGTAATGCTCTTTGGTGAATACCCTACCTGCAGATTCCTCACCTTGCAAATCTCCCGAGACACCACACTGGATGCAGAAATTATTGCAATACCTCCTGCATGCATACAGGTGGTGCCATCGTCCTTCTTATAACCTGGGGAATTGACAGTATAGATCTGTGTATAGGAACCCTCTTCTACCCCTTCTCCCCCTCGCTTCCGCAAGCTGACACAGTTTTCTCCTATTTTTAGGTCGAGCATTCAAGACCTCTTGTATATACTTTAGTATATACTTATATGTGTATGTGGGCGCTGGAGATCAGCCCTAGGACTTGTCTGCTTCTGCTTAGGGACTTTATTTCCTGTTCAACTGCTTCTATTGATAGAAAACGACCAGCAGAGGTCAGTAAAATGCCAGAATCTCTTTAGCATTCTCTAGATTCCAGTCCATAGAAATTGTCTTCCACGAGCACCCGTAGACAATAATATTTTTTTCAAATTTTGTATTTTCAGTGATATGATCACCGAAGGCCCTGGTTTTATATTAAAAACAGAGCTTTGGACTATACCATTTCCTGCTGAAGGGAATATTTCTCTCCATGTGTTTTCCATACCTGACAGGTCACACAGTTTGATGCTTATTTTCCCTCCATGTTAAAGAACAGTAGATGTTTCAGTACCCAGGCTAATGTGGTGCATAGCTAAATACATATAAGGAGGTCCCAAAGGTGAGACCGATGACATTGCAAATGCTTTTCTTTATAGTACCCACGTACATTTGAGCCACTGAATTAAAGCATTCCTTAAAGGAGGACATTGACTCTGGTAGGGTAAGGAAAATTATGTTTATTTAGGTTGAGCACACTCAAATGCTCATTCCTTTACTTCTGGCAGATCATGCCTCTCACCACATAACCCCTAATATAGCCAGGTTCCACTGAGCCCTTTGTCAACTTTCACTTCCTCCTCTTTCCTTGAGGTGAATTGATGATCAGTGCCTGGACAGTAACCTAGGGGGTCATTAGGATGGAGGGCGGACTTAGTCCACCCGCCATCCTATCGGTTATTGGGACCGCCCGCCATATGGGTGGGGGTACCGTGGGGGGTATTAGGATGCGCCCGCCACTGTGGGGGCGCATCCTGCATTTTTAGCATTGTGGTGGGCGGTGCACTCAGCACCGCCCGCCACAATGCTAAAAACGCACGTATGCATTTGCATAAACAAAGCGGCAGGCACTGCGCGGTGCCTGCCGCTTTGTTTATGCAAATGCAGGGGGGTTCCACAGGTACCCCTGTGTGCACCCCCCACCTCTCCTTCACTCTGGGGGCCCGCAGGGGGCCCCCAAAGTAAAGACCGCATGCCTTTCCGTGGCGGCATCGCTGCCACGGAAAGGCATCTAAACAGGCCCATGCTAATATGGCTAGCGGTGTCTATTAGACAGCGCCACCATATTAGACCTTTTCCGGCCCGGTCGTAAGGCGACCGGGGGCGGAAAAGCGGCGGACGGTCTATCCGTCCACCGCGGTCCCCCCACCATACTAATATGGCGGGGGTCAATTAGGTGAGGATGGCGGGCGGATGGCCCCCGCCAGGCCGGCGGAGGCTACCGCCAGCCTGGCGGGGGCAATTCACCCGTCATCCTAATGGGCCCCTTAGTGTCCTTACTGTGCTCTCGCCCATTCTTCAGCATCAGCGGTGTATCTGTTGACATGACTGGGTGTTCAGGCCAGGTTATATTTTTATTTTAAGTGAAAAGTATAATCTGCAAGACACTATCTACACCGGTGCAGCACTCAGTCTAATAAACTGGAAGCCGCACCAGGCCTGTTCATAGAAATGGTACTGAGATGCCCACGTAGAGGGAAGGGAGTGTGTGGAGAAAGTGGAAAATAAAACCGAAATGAAAACACTTGAAGCTTGTTGTGAGGCCTCTAGGGGTCTGCTTTGTCTTTTTGTGAAGGATGTTTGGTGGTGGCTTGGATAAGAGAAAAAAATGTGTTTTAAACCACGCGTTTCAGGCCGAAGAAACTGATTTGAGGGAGGTGGAGGAAGGAGGAAAATTAATGTGCAACCGAAACATGCTGCGCAATTTTTGCTGTAACTTAATGGGGGTATTTTTGCCACAGAAAACAACACCAACAGTTTTTCAATGAACTACTGCTGCGTGCTCATCCCTCAGCACACATATATGTCCCCTAGCGAACAATAACCAAATTGCTTCTATATTTCATGTTTCCTTTTTTTATTTTTTTTGCTTAGGTTGGATTCATTTTTAATGGCTCCTCGGAGAGCCGAGCTCATTGCTGTGCGATTCTAACTTGACACTCCATTCAATACATGACATTGTCAGCTGTTCTGTTGTCACGGCAACACTTCCCAATCCCAATTCTCCAAAGTCACAATGGTCTCCTTACTAGGCCCCTAAAGCTTAAATGGGGAGCGAGGTTTGAAATCTAGGATAGGGTGTCAGGCCCGATACAAGTGCCCCGTGTCACACTGCCGTGAGTCCAGCGTCACCCAGCTCTGGACATGTTGGTGCCCCCAACGCAAACAACGACCCCCCTCCCCCCTCCACCACCACCACAGACGCTCTACTGGCTGCGCGCCAGTTTCCTTCCCATAGGCACTCGTGGTGAGCATTGCCTGCTGGGATCGAACGTGCTAATGAGTTGCAAAGTGGAGCTCAGAGATTGGAAAAAAACTCTTGGAGGGGGGTGATGGCTGGCGAAGTTGTCTTAATTGCTTAGATTTAATGAGATGAGGGCTTCGTGCTTAAAAGTTAATGCCATCTGGGAAAGGGACGGGCAAGGGAGGGGAGACATGTAGGTAGGTTTTGTTGCTTTGCTAATTCCCAGGACTCAGTTTGTGTGATTCAGTAAATATGCACACTGCCAAACATGTCAAATGAAAGCTACAATTTCAAGCTAACATTGGAATGCGGAATCTCTTCTAAGACTGAAGGAACACACAAGGACTCAAAAGAACCGACCTGGTATCCCTTCTTGCAGGGAAGGAACTCAGATGTACAGACTATGGGGCCAGTGGGCCACTTTTGCATCATTTTTAAGATGGAAAAGTGACGCAAAAGTGGCACAAGGGCCTTGTAAATCTGCCCTTAAATTTGGTTTTCTCAGTGTACACCACCATATTTTTCGCTTGCATTCCACCCAGCTTGAAACCCATTCCAGTGACGTAGCAAGAGTGCTATGAGGCACGCACACGCAAAGAAAATGGCCATGTTGCCCCTGGATGGATAGTAACATTCAGTCAAGTTTGGGGTGTAGTCAGCACCAGAGACTCCTGGCTCCAGTGTCCCGGTGCCTACTGCACTAATCCGTGACAACCAAGGCACAAGTCCCAAAAAAAGAAGGGTGAAGACTAACCAAGTTAGGCAGTAAGCAAGTGACATCATGGCGTACAAGATCTGGACGGACGATCAACCACAATAAAATGCAAATACAAGATTGCCCACTAAACAGTGCTCTATGGGCGGGCTGCAAAATGGCCCACAGTCAGCTTATCGCAAATACTTAGAAAAATACATCAAACAATAGGACTTGACTGAATTATGGGCCATTAAATAAACTCAGTGCTCAATCTCATGCCTGGATGGTGATTAATACCTATGGTACCCTGAAACCAGCAGCATACCAAGGCACCAGGGTTGGATTGGGATTGAAAATCGACCCGGGCATGCCCCCCAGAAAATCGGCCCACATTTGCATAATCACTCCTCAAATCACTGTTTTGGCATAATCTTATAAAAAAAACTTTGGGGGGGTTTAAAAAAAAGCATGCGTTAGTTTACACTGGTGAAACAAGTGAGGCCACTTCTTCTCAGGCCCCCTGCCCCGCTCAGTATGTGCACACATTAATGGGTCGGCCAGCTAGACAAAGGGAGTGACACCTCTGCCTGTTGCCAAACGGAGGTAATGAGCGCCCATCTGCCTCTAGAAAGACCACTCAGACACCCACTGGGCCGCTGGTTGTATTCGAACAATAGAGACAGCCCCCAAATGGCCCCCAAGACTGCTCAAAAAAGCAGCCCACAGCAGAACCCGGACACCGGCCCCTCGGGCATTGCCCGAATGCCCGCGTTATCAATCCGACGCTGCAAGGCACCCCCTTCCCAGCGCGTACAAAACACAGATTATTGACCCGAGCTTTGGCTGCATACCTGCATTGGTGAGTCGGTCAAAAGTGGACTACAGCAGAACTACAGAATGCAGACTTTGTTAAGCCAAAAAAGAGTACTTTATCCACCTAGTCTGTATTTGTCCTAACTTGCGTACACTTCGATCAGTGTTATTAAAAAAGGTTTTTAATGAGGTATTCGGTCATGCAGAGAAGTTATAATAACGAACCTCAAGCCTGACGACCGCAACTAAACTACTAACTGGTTAATTTCTTGAAATTGGCTCCTAGCTGATACATCTTTAAGTAATCATCCACCATAGTCTCTGAGACTGAGGAATTAATTTCAGTGATTTGGATGATCGATTGTGAGTGGGCAAAAGACACATGATTGATGGACGGAATGCAGAACAAATCAAAATATTCACCCCAGTCAAGAGATCTGACCCTGTGCCTCATGGGAACAGTCCAGCCCAAACTGCCAAGCAAGGTCCTCCCTGAACTGGAAACAAGCATCCTAGGACCGGTTTTGGGGTTTCACCCCTCTTCAGCCAGGATAGCTTGAATCCAGTGGCACAGTGGGCCCGGGACTCACGTCTGGGCATACCTGGCGCACTTAGGGTGAGAAAGCAAAAGACACATGATTGATAGACGGAATGCAGAACAAATTAAAACATTCACCCCCAGTCAAGAGATCTGGGTTAAATCCCTCATTCTTTTGCTCACCATGCCACCCCAGTTTAGACCTGGCCATATGCAAATCAGTCTTGATCCTGTGCCTCATGGGAACAGTCCATCCCGAACTGCCAAGCCAGGTCCTCCCTGGACCAGAAACAAGCATCCTAGGACCGGTTTCGGGGTTTCACCCCTCTTCAGCCAGGATAGCTTGAATCCAGTGGCACAGTGACCCGGGGACCCACGTCTGGGCATACCCGGCGTACTTAGGGCGAGAAAGCAAAAGACACATGGTTGATGGACGGAATGCAGAACAAAACAAAACATTCACCCCCAGTCAAGAGATCTGGGTTAAATCCATCATTCTTTTGCTCACCATGCCACCCCAGTTTAGACCTGGCAAAAAAACGATGGATTCAGGCCCAGATCTCTGTACTGGGGTGAATGTATGAGATTGTTCTGCATTCTGCCCATCAATTGTTCTTTTTGCGATTGTGAGTGGGGCTGCCTCATTTAACTTGATGTGACTATTTTTTAGCTTTTTTCTATTTACCATTAGTTATAAAAAGATGTGTGAACCGGCGCACTATCATGCACAGTTGCACTTTCATTTCCTTTTTAGATTGCATTTGTAATAAAAACATTGGTATGGTTTTAATGAACTAAAACAATACATTTTGAAATTTGACTGTGAGAGGTGGACAGCATTAAAACCAGCTAAACTGTTAGAAGACATTCAGAGCAAGGTGGAATACTGGATATCCCTCCCCTGTCCATGGTGGAAAGAATAGCTATAGCGACAATGCTGGTGCAGCCTAGGTGCTTAAACCTATTTCATTGCAGCATGTTTCCTACCCCCACAATATACTCACAAAACTAAACTTAAATCAGCGCTGACAATCCTCATCTGGAGGAAATAGCAGAGCAGGGTCAAAATGGAAATGCTGCAATGCACGTATTTAAGGGTGGTCTTTTGTGTCCCTGACCTCACAGCATACTCTCAGGCTTCGCAATTTCAATTCATGCTGGTATGATACAGATGCTGGAGTAGCTAGGACATGATTATAATGTGGTATTAAAACATAATCAGAACTCACACAGTCCCAATATAGAATGAGAGGCCCGTACATGACAGACATACAAATTCTGACACTATTGATTCATGCTTGGAATATGTTCAGAGCACGCTGGGGGGTTCAATCAATCAATCAATCAATCAGTGCATTTATAAAGCGCGCTACATACCCGTGAGGGTCTCAAGGCGCTGGGGGGGGGAAGGGCGCTACTGATCGAAGAGCCAGGTCTTGAGGAGTCTTCTGAAGGTCAGCAGGTCCTGGGTTTGTCGTAGGCTGGTGGGGAGAGCGTTCCAGGTCTTGGCGGTGAGGTAGAAGAAGGATCTGCCTCCGGCGGTGGCTTTCCGGATCCGAGGAACTGTGGCGAGGGTGAGGTTGGCTGAGCGGAGGTTTCGGGTGGGGGTGTGGAAGCTGAGACGGTTGTTGAGGTATGTGGGTCCAGTGTTGTGTAGGGCTTTGTGTGCGTGGATGAGGAGTTTGAAGGTGATCCTCTTGTTGACGGGGAACCAGTGCAGGCCTCTCAGGTGGGGTGTGATGTGGCTGCGTCGGGGGCCGTCGAGGATCAGTCGTGCCGAGGCGTTCTGGATTAGTTGAAGTCGTCTCAGGAGCTTGGTTGTTGTTCCTGAGTTGAGGGCGTTCCCGTAGTCAAGTCTGCTGGTGACGAGGGCCTGGGTGAAGGTTTTTCTCGTGTCGGGAGGGATCCATTTGAAGATCCTGCGGAGCATGCGGAGGGTGTTGAAGCAGGACGCGGAGACGGCGTTGACTTGCCTGGTCATGGAGAGGGTGGAGTCAAGGATGACCCCCAGATTGCGTGCATGGTCTGTGGGTTCCGGGGCCATGCCTAGCGATGTGGGCCACCAAGAGTCATCCCAGGCCGTTGGGGTGGGTCAGAGAATAAGGACCTCCGTCTTGTCTGAATTTCGCTTCAGCCTGCTGTCCTTCATTCAGTTGGCTACGGCCTTCATTCCTCTGCGGAAGGTGGCTTTGGCGGTGTGGGGGTCTTCGGTGAGGCATATGATCAGCTGGGTGTCGCCGGCATAGGAGATAATGTTGAGGTTATGTTGTCCTGCGACATGGGCGAGCGGTGCCATGTAGATATTGAACAGCATCGGGCTGAGGGAGGATCCCTGTGGGATGCCGCAGATGATCTCGGTGGATTTTGAGCAGAAGGGTGGGAGGCGGACACTCTGGGTTCTGCCGGAGAGGAAGGATGTGGTCCAGGCCCGGGCCATCTCTTGAATTCCGGCGTCATGGAGGCGTGCTGATAGGGTGCGGTGGCAGACTGTGTCAAAAGCTGCTGATAGGTCCAGGAGGATGAGGGCGGCTGTTTCTCCTTTGTCCATCAGGATCCTGATGTCGTCGGTGGCGGCGATGAGGGCGGTCTCAGTGCTGTGGTTGCTGCGAAAACCGGATTGGGAGGGGTCCAGGATGTTGTTGTCTTCGAGGTAGCGGGTTAGCTGTTTGTTGACAATCTTCTCCGTCACTTTTGCCGGGAATAGGAGCTGGGAGATGGGCCGGAAGTTCTTGAGGTCCTTGGGGTCCGCTTTGGGCTTCTTCAGGAGGGCGTTGATCTCGGCGTGCTTCCAGCTTTCCGGGAAAGTTGCTGTCTCGAAGGAACTGTTGATTGTCTTTCGGAGGTGGGGGGCGATGGTTGTGCTGGCTTTGTTGAAGACGTGATGGGGCAGGGGTCAGATGGGGATCCGGAGTGGATGGAGTTCATGATTTTGATGCTGTCTTCGTCGCTGGCGTTGGACCAGGCGGTCTGGCGGCTGGTGGTCGCAGGGGTGGTGGGCTCTATGGTGGGTGCGGGGGTGTCGGAGTTGAAGCTGTCGTGGATGTTGGTGATCTTGCGGTGGAAGAAGGCTGCCAGGGAGTTGCACAGGTCCTGTGATGGTGGGATGTCGTTGGTGTTGGAGCTGGGGTTGGAGTGTTCTTTCACGATGCTGAAGAGCTCTTTGGTGTTGTGTGCGTTGTGGTCTAAACGGTCCTTGAAGGTGGTCCTCTTGGCGGACCTGATGAGTTGTTGGTGTCCGCGGGCGGCGCTCTTGTGGGCTGTGTGGCTGTCTGGTGTTCGGTCGTGGAGCCATTTCTTCTCCAGCTTCTGACAGGTGTGCTTGGAGATCCGGAGGTCTTCGGTGAACCAGGTGGCTTTTTTGTTGGTGTGGTTGTTTGTGGAGGTTTTGAGGGGGGCGAGGGTGTCGGCGCAGTCGTTGATCCACTGTTTGAGGTTGGTCCCGGCGGTGTCGGTGGGGTCGGTGGGAGGTCTTAGGGCGAGGGTGGTGGTCAGTTGGTCCTTGGTGTCCTTGCCCCAGCAGCGGCGTGGCAGCTGTTGGGTGCGGTGGTGTGTGGTGGATTTCCTGAAGGTGAAGTGGACGCAACTGTGGTCGGTCCAGTGAGGTTCGCTGGTGTGGTTGAAGGAGATGTGGGGGCTGGTGGAGAAGATGGGGTCCAGCGTGTGTCCAGCGGCGTGGGTGGGTGCCGTCACTAGCTGTTTGAGTCTGAGGTTGGCGAGTTTGGCGATCAGGGCAGTGGAATTGGCATTGTTGTTGTTCTCGAGGTGGAAGTTCAGGTCCCCAAGGAGGATGTAGTCCGTGGAGGCGAGGGCGTGGGTGCTGATGAGGTCGGCGATGGTGTTGCTGAACTGTGGTCGAGGTCCGGGAGGTCTGTAGACGAGTGTTCCTCTGAGGGTGGTGTTGGGGTCGGTGTGGATCTGGAAGTGCATGTGCTCGGCGGAGGGTGTCGTCGGTGTTGGTTGAGATTCTGATGGTGTCTTTGTGGATGATGGCGATTCCCCCTCCTATCCCATTGGTACGGTCTCTGCGGGAGATTTTGTAGCCCTGTGGGATGGCTATGGCGATGTCCGGTGCTGAGGTGGCGGTTAGCCAGGTCTCTGTCAGGAAGGCGACGTCGGGGGCGGTAGAGTCTAGGAGGTCTCAGAGTTCGATGGCGTGTTTGCGAGCGGAGCGAGTGTTGAGGAGGATGCAGCCGAGGTGGTTGGGTTCTCTGGTTGGTGGTCTGGTGGGCTGGATGCTGGTGAATTTGCAGTTCCAGCAGGTGAAGGGCCCTTGGGTGCACTTCGGGGTGGCCCGGTAACAGGGGTGGTCTCGTTCGGTGTTGAGTGCGTGGAGGGTGCTGGAGGGGTAGTGAAGTCTGGCTTTGCTGGGGGCGCGGGGTCCAGGGGTCATGGCGCTGGGCGCGGTCCCGGCGCGGACGGGTGCAGACGGGCTTGCCTTTGGCGTGCCGAGGTGCGCCCCCTAAACGTGGCCGCCGCGTGACCTCCATAAGAGGTGAAGTGGGAGGGGGGACAGCTGGGAGGCGGGAGCGGGGCGGGCAATGGGCGGGCGGGCAGGGGAACAGAAAGGATAAGGGGGCGGGTCCGCGGGGGAGCAGCGGTGGGAAGCGGGGAGCGGGGGGGCACAGAGGGCAGGGGCACACGAGGAGCGCCTAAGACTCCACAAAAGACAAAGGTACAATAAAAAACAGGAGAGCAACAACAATACTACAGTGGGGAAGAGGAAAGCAAACCCGGGGCACACCAGCGGCGAACCCTCGGTGGCACTTGGGTCCCGGAGGAGTCGAGCGGCGTGGGGAGTGACCTGGGGTCAGGTCACGCTCACCTGCGCCGCACGACCTCCTTAAGAGGCCAAGTGGGAGTGAGGGGCAGCTGGGAGGCAGGAGCGGGGCGGCCAATGGGCGGGCGGGCAGGGGAACGGAAAGGAAAAGGGGGCGGGGGCGCGGAGTAGCAGCGGCGGGAAGCGGGGAGCGGGGGGGCACACGAGGAGTGCCTAAGACTCGACAAAAGACAAAGGTACAATAAAAAACAGGAGAGCAACAACAATACTACAGTGGAGAAGAGGAAAGCAAACCCGGGGCACACCAGCGGCGAACCCTCGGTGGCACTCGGGTCCCGGAGGAGTCGAGTGGCGTGGGGAGTGACCTGGGTTCAGGTCACGCTCACCTGAGCCGCGCAACCTCCTTAAGAGGCCGAGTGAGAGGGAGGGGCAGCTGGGAGGCAGGAGCGGGGTGGGATGATGGGCGGGCGGGCAGGGGAACAGAAAGAAAAGGGGGCGGGGCCGCGGGGGAGCAGCGACGGGAAGCGGGGAGCCGGGGGGGCACAGAGGGCAGGGGCACACGAGGAGCGCCTAAGACTCCACAAAAGACAAAAGTACAATAAAAAACAGGAGAGCAACAACAATACTACAGTGGGGAAGAGGAAAGCAAACCCTGGGCACACCAGCGGCGAACCCTCGGTGGCACTCGGGTCCCAGAGGAGTCGAGCGGCGTGGGGAGTGACCTGGGGTCAGGGTTGCAAGACTTATTCATGAGAAACACCACTGTGGGACCTTCCTGAGTTCCAAAACTTAGATAGAGATCTGAGTAGGAAAAGTTAGAAGCGGGGGGGCTGCTGCACCGTGGGCTACTTGTACAATGAGGGTTGCATCCTTATAAGGGACATGGCACAGAACCTCTTTCAGGTGGACAACAGCAAATGTATCCATTACAAGGCTATCCATTACAGGACTGATGGCCAGAGAAACATGGGGCTTCCAAAATGCTGAACTACAAGTCTCAGCAAGGCTTACATTGATTACGTGGACAGACAGGAGTACAGGGACAATAACATGCCTGTATCAGGCAATTCTGGTGGATACTGCCAAGCTTGTGCCTAATGTCAAACAGAAATGGGAAACAGCCTAGAATATGCAGTTCAAGGACAAGCTACGGCAAGACATGCTCACACTCATTAAAACTGCAACCAGTAATAGCAAACTGCCACATCATTCACTTCAACTTTGTTCATCTTACATATATAACAGCTCCCCGAAGGATGCTTTAACTACTTCGATGCTAGACCTGGCGGTAGATGTCATCAACCCACTGATCAACTCCCTTTTTAATCAATCTCTTGCTTTAGGGGTTCTGCCTGCCGCTAGGAAACTAGCTAAAGTGGTCCAGTTGCTTAAAAAGCCCGTATTATATCTTTACATCTTTTGTAATTACAAGCCAACATCACTTCTCCCATCTTTCACTAAAATTCTAGAAAAATGTCCAACGCGTAGCTCTCAGAGTATGTCAAGCTAGTTAAGCTGCTTCATCCCAGTCAATCTTGCTTCAGTCCCCATCACAGTACGGAGTTGGCTGTTCTGGAGATCTCTGACCATGTTAAATGATCATTGGATGCAGGGAAAAATGCGGGTCTAATCCTTCTTCGTTTTCCCAACACCTTTGACACTGTCCCACAATCTATCCTCCTGCACCGATTGTCTGCCTTAGGTGTGGGGTATATTGTATGGGACTGGTGATCCACCATGAATCCTGCCGATTTAATTCTTTTTTTTGGTCCTGGGAATTCCTGTGGGACCTTCTGAGCAGGCCTAGGGGGCCAGGGTGTTTTTTTTTTACCGTGACCCCTTTTCTTGTTTTGTCATGTTTTATTAACCTTTTTTCTTATGACCCGGTTCAACCAAGTCACAAGATGACTGCCAACACTTCCTGGTGTGAAGTGTGGCAGCCAATCAGACTGCAGGCACAATATTGGGAGGGTTTGTGGATCCTCTGCATCCCCAGTTGTATATCTGAGAAATGTTTAGATTTCTCAGGAACTACTGAATGGATTTACACCATTTAACACAAAGTTTGAGTGGGTCTTTGACAGGTTGCATGGGGGTGTGATTGGCTGCATCAGATATTCTGTGGATGATGTCATCACTAATGTCATCAGTAATGCCATTTGAGATGTCATCAGTAATATATGAGGTCAGAAGCAGTACATTGCGGGGGCATGAGTTATAGTTAGCTCAGCTAACTATATATTCTGAATTTCTCTGGTGTTGTACGAGTGAAATATCATCCTAACTATAACGTCTCTGTAACCTTTGTTTTTTTCAGTGAATATCTAATGTTTTTTTAATCCGATTTCCTAACCATAACAGTCCTTTAACCTTAGTTTTTTCAGTGAATTTCTAAGATGTTTTTAAATGCTAATTCCTAACTATAACTTACCTGTAACCCTTGATCATTTCAGTGAATTCTTTTGTTTTTAAGCAGTAATGGTTTTTGCAGAATGGAGTGGAAAGGGGTAGGCCTCTGACCAGCTCTCACAAATCCTCCTGAGTAGGACTTATAGAACATACCTGGAGGGCTTTTTCATCCCCAAGGTCTTTTAGCATCCAAGACAACTTTATTCCCTAACCAGTAGTATGCTAGGAGACTTGTTTGCAGAGTGGTGCAGAAAGGGTGTGTGGCATCCAAATACCTCTTAGCAAACTGGATGTGTGGAACTTGCTGGAGGTAACAAGAGGGATACTTGGCCCCCAAATACCCTCAATAGGCAAGGAGACTTCACCCCCCAACTAGTATTATGCCTTCAGGCGCAATTGCAGAGCGAAAGAGAAAGGATGTCTTTGATCATTGTACAGGTAGTGCCCGTTTGATTCTATGAATGCCATTGCCAATGACACACTGCGAATACCGGGTGTTTTTAATAAAGTGTAAAACACATATATAAACACATTTTACATAAGGTTTCAGTGTAGTTATTTAGTAAGATACTAAATTAACTTTCCCCTTTGTATTCATTTGTCAAAATAACTAAATCAAAAATGCATTTCCTTCTTCACAGCAACACTAGAGGTCGCAATGACATCAGTAGTCATGAATACAAATGACAAAGCAAAAAACAGATATATAGACTATTTTCCATGACATTTCAGGCTAGCTCTTTAGTAACATATTGGTTTAACTTTATTTTAACAACACATTTATAAAAAAGAGCAGTTAAAAAAAATAACTCAACATCTGAACTCAGAAATAGAACATAACTACCAAACACCCATCAAACTATCCATTGTTACCCAAACTCATGGGGAATTAAAAACTGCTGCCAAACTAGTGCAATGTACAATCTGAAAACATCACATGACCAGGACAGTAAGGAATATCAGTGTATAATATACTCTTCAGTACATTGAATAGGAAGTATACACCACTCCTCCTTCTTGAATCTTCTTTTCCAGAAGTTTATTGTGAGCAGGTGGTCAATTTTGGCTGGAGACTTTTTTGGGAATCATGTGGGACGACGTTCATGTTATATCATCTTACAACTTATCATAGAAAACGTCTCAAACTGCCGATCAAGCAGAAGGAGGCTGGAGGACCATCCACATCAGTGGCAGCAGCAACAATTCCCGGCCACAAAGCCCCTTTAGAGGTACAGACTACTACACATCTATGGCTCTAGAGTTTTCATGAATGGCCACATATTGCATGGACTGAAGTGTTGTTAAAACAGCTGGTGAGCAGTGTGTTACAGCTATTCGCATTGCTGCTAAAAATCATGCATGGCAATTTTTCCCCCTTTTATCTTTTTTGCACATTTTAGAAGAGGAGTTAATAGTGAGCAGCAAGAAGGCTACGCAAAGCTGAAGGACCCTCGACTTCAATAGCAGCACAACAACACTGACGTAGAGAGTCCATTCAAAAGTCCAACTCAACTTCAAGATTTGGCTCCACAGTTTTCCCCGATGGCATCATACTGCATGGATTGTGAAGTTATAGTGAGTGCTGGGAGCACTCTATAATGGCCCTTCACAATTCTGCAAAGAATAATAAATGTGGATTTTTTTGGGGTCCCTTTATAAATTTTTTAATTCATTGTAACGCTACTTACATATAACTTGCCATATAGACAAGTCAAACTGTCATTCTACAAACAAATACACAGTTAACTTTTGCCAGTTATCCTCATGATTTACTTTTTCACTTTTTAAAAATAAGTCAACAGTCTGTGTTTAAATTTTCTAGTAAGTGCATCAACAACATATGCAAACATAATCTGTTTTTTAACACTCTGTTAAATGCTCTAATCTATTCTTTAAAACTATCAACTGTAATATAAGTGTCTTGTTCTGCAACTCCTACTCTTAACAGCTCTTCATTTTCCCTAGAATCCTGCTCAGGACCAAAGAAACTAAACTGCATCTCACCACAAACCTTTTCTACATCTGTCACACTATAATGCACAAGTGCTATTTTCATTTCTCCTACACAAAAAGCAGGAGTTTTCACATAATACAGCCTCCTACTTAAAGTTCACATTGTTAAGTGGTATAACTTATTTTTTGTTTTAAACTTTACCTTGGAAATACTTGGGAGCCCTTGCCCACTTTCTGGAATTCCTCAAGGATTGACTACATCATGGCCGGCGAAGGGCTAGCAGCCAAATTGAAAGATTTTGTAGTTGAAGATCGAATGGATAGCGATCATAGGCCACTGAGAGCGGTGTTTCAGTTGGAAGTCCCGTCAGCCAACAGCCTCCGATTTATTGGCCAATTACTAGGGGACGAAAGAAACACCATCCTGAGGAGGATAAAATGGTCTGACAGGACAGAGCATACTGTCCAAACATGGATGGAACAATAACACGAAGAACGCCTGCTGAGGAATTACTAGCAAAGTTTGGGAACCCCAGCCCCATTGCACCAGGGCTACTGGGCAAACAAGACCTGGAAGCATCTGGTCAAATAAAGGCATACGAGATAGCAAACGGCTCCTCCGTAAGGCTCTCGCAACAAAGAAAAGAGGGGGCGATCAATCAGAGGGCCCATCCATGGCTTCATTGAAGGCAGTCCGAAGAATAAAGATATGGGAACATAAAAAAGCCAACACAGAAATGGAATGGATCTGAGTCTTCTCCCTGCTCAAGCAAAAGAACCTTGCAGGATTATGGAGACACATAAACCAGCTGAGCAGTCGAGGGGCCCAGAGAGAAAATAGCGGAGCCGAAAAAGACTGGCTGATATACGTGATGCAGCTATATGTAATTACACCCACTAACACAGCCAGCACAAAGAGGACCAGCCACGGAGAAGGATGAGCAGGGTCAGCAAGTGCTAACCCAGGGGAAATGACCCTCAGCGCAGGCAATTCGCCAATAGAAATTGGTTCCCACGCAGCAGCGCACTGTACTCGAGCCGAATGGACAAACCTGCAAATGGTCATCAAGACGACTAAGAACATGAAGAACGACTGGGCTCCAGGGCCCAAAGGGATCCCAGCACCGGTCTTTAAATTGGCCTACGATTCCTTGGCGGAAATCCTAACTCCGCTCTATAACAACACCTTCTGACAGCCACAACTCCTGATTCTTGGAAGAGCTCAATATTGGTGCCAATTTTCAAAAAAGGGGATCGACTCAAGCCATCAAACAACAGACTTGCTTGACCTGGAAGCACAGGCATATGCTCGCCTACTACTGAAGGACTTGGAGAAGTGAGCTAAAGAGAAAAGCATAATACCCTTCTACCAGACCGGCTTTAGGCCACAGTCATCAACTTTGGATAACGTATTGGTACTGACTTACTTATCATCTCAGGCAACCCATAAGAATCATCCACCACCTTTCTGCTGTTTCGTTGATTATAGTACAGCCTTCGATAAAGTGGTCCGTAAACGACTATGGTGGAAGTTAGAAAACTGGGGCATCCCACCAAACCTGTTGAAGGCAATCAGATCTCTCTACGAAGATACCTGGGTGCGGGTTAAAACCAGTGGCCGCACAATGTCCCCTAAAATATACACAGAGAATGGGTTGAAGCAAGGATGTGTGCTGGCCCCCATCCTCTTCAACCGCTACATAGCAGATCTGGGGGAGGCCCTAAAATGAGCTAGTCTAGCAGTTCCCATACCTGGAAGCATGAGGTTGCCGGTGCTACAATACGCCGACGATACAGCTATACTGGATCGTACAAGGGTGCGCCTACAAAGAGCCCTAAATGCTTTAAATAGCTTCAATAACATCAACAACCTGACTGTCAACCAAGAAAAGACCAAGGTTGTCATTTTTGGGACATACCATCGGAAGAAGAGCACACAATGGTTAATGGGTAATCTACAAATCAACACAGTGGATTCAGATAATTACTTAGAAGTTTGGATGACAGAGCGGGTCAAGGAGAAGGCCCACCTGAAACAACTGAGCTCCAAGGCCAGCAAGGTCACACACCTATTAAAACAAGTAAGCCATCACTTGATTAGCCCATCAGCTGGCCCAATATTAACTGTCCTGACAGCAAAACTACTACCAGCTATCAGCTAGCCCACCTGGCCTTCCCCAGGCTACTGGATGCCGACCCTTAAGTCAGCCCAAGTAAAGGCATACAAAGCTGTGCTCCACATCCCAAGGTCAGCTAGGAACGCAAGGCTAAGACTGGAGCTAGGCTTAGCAAGGCCTGACCTGACATGCCAGGGGGAGATTATTAGGTTATACTTAAGGATACTAAGGGCCCGATCCAATCTCTGAAACGCCACCTGAGAACAATCTTCGAAGGGTCAGGCACGGCCAGGCACGTCAGCCTAGGAAAAGCGCTTAAAACATTGAAGATCAAGGAAGACAGCATTCCACGGCTGGACATATCCCTGAATGCTTGGAAAAGATCCATAAACAAGCAAGTCCATGAAACCTCCTTTGATCTGGACTTCAAATCTCTCAGTTCAAACAACCACCTAGACCTTCTGAATAACTCCTACAAAGTAGGCAAAGCACACCCTTACCTAAGTGAGGCTCTTACTCCACTGGCCCGAAGTAAAATACTCTATATGAGGCTAATTACACTAGGAATTGCCGACTTCAACCCCGCATGGACCCATAAGGGGGAATCTAAAAACTGCAGACTATTCTCTTACGCATGGGAATCCTGGCTGCATCTCCTATGCTGCTGCCTGAAATTTAACAACGACCGCTGGCGACTCCTGCATCCAATCTGTATTACAAATGGAATAAAGTCTTGCAGCGGAGCGTCAGCTTTGTGCCTATCCACCACCGACACAACAACACTAGCAAGACTGGCAAAATTAATTCATCAAATCAGGATCACTCTAAAAGCTGCCAATGAAAGCTACAAAACTCTGGCAAAGTGTACCGCAAAATTGGAGGAAGCAATCTTAGCAGCCCTAAACATCCTTAGCCCACCAGTCTAAGACAGCGCTAACATCAGCAAGGGCCAAAAGGAATGTAAGAGGGGTTGTCCACTATTCTGTACAGCTGTTTACCCAGGGAGGCTTAAAGGGGTCTTCATGAAAATGCACAAGGCCACACGGCATGGACTATAACTTCCGGGGAGGGACGATCGTGTTGGCACAGGGGTGCCGAGCTCAATTTTATGTAAGATAAACAGTTGCATTTAGCATCATGGTTTTTAGCTTTTAAATGCTGATCGTTTTTACTGTAGTGATTTTAATTAATTGAACAGGTAATAAATAAATACGTACAAATACAAATACCTTGGAAAGATATGTAGGAATTTTCTTAATATATCAATGGATTGCTGTCTAATACTAGGAACACTACTACAATTTCATTTGTATACAATACCCAGACTATGCCTTCTTTGTACCTCTTCTGCAATAACTTCTTCTACATTTCTAGGTACCATCACCTCTTTTGCTAAAGAACTACTGTTCTTCATTTCATAACATCGTCCTCTGTATTCAATAGCATGAACTAATTTGTTACCCTGGAGATAGCTTTCTTCCTTACAGAAAGGCTCTGTACAAGAAGTATGTATCCAGTCTCTACTAAAAATTGTAAAACAATTACTTCTATTCACTAATCTTTTCTTCTGGTTTTGTCTCCTCATACTCATACTCAACACTATTTTGTCAAGAGTCTTCATTCTATTTAGAATCAAAATGAAAAGCTTCCTCTTCAAAGCAAAGGCCTCATCAACTACTCTCCCAACTTGTTCTTTCGGTTTTACTGCATCTCTCCTTCTTCTACGTAATTACGTGAGTGCATGAGTAGAGCCTGAGTGTTTCATCAGTGCACACATGTGCCTCAGTATTTCAATGACTGCATGGGTTGTAAGTGGATGTTTAGATGGCTGCATAGGTTCTGCGCAAATGTTATAATGATTGCATAGTTACAGCCTTGATAAATGCATACGTCAATAGTTAGTACCTAGGTGATTAGATGAATGTACAGGTAGTGCCTGCATAGTTCAATGACTGCTTTGATGACTCCCTGAGTAGTGGATGGATGAATGCATGAGTGCCTGAATACTGCCTGGCTAACTGACAAAGTACCTTCATTGCTATTAGATACACAACCGTTGTCACTGTATCTCTGATTCATTGGTTACCTCCTTCTGTCAGTATCAAACTACCTGTTTACTGTATTCATGGTTTTCTTTTGAGCTATGTGTGAGTGAAATCTAGGTATCACACTTGATATACAATTGCATACATGGCTCTCTAGAAACATACATTGCTTTGTTACTGAGCGTGACATTCATCAGTAAGTTTCTAAAATGGAAAACAACATTTTGAAAATTTTCAAAGCACAAAACCTTTTGCGAATGGCATACCTACATAATTTCTCAAGTATTTCTGCTGCTTCTAAAATATATATTCAGCATATCTCAAACAAAAGTGACACTCGAAATGAAGGTAGCACAAAAACTCTTAGGGCATTCTGTATTATTAATCCTTCTCAATTTTAAACAAGCCATGTTTAAAGAAAAACACTGCAATCACCATATACATACAATTTTCATCAGCCTTATTGAATGTAGATCACCATGTAAACATATTTGCGATTTCTTAATAGATGTACACCTTCAATCCATCTTTCCCAAAATATATGTACCTCTCGGCATCTGTACGTAAACTCAAAAGTCCCACCGTGTATAGCTATGTGCAACCACGAGAACCATATCTCACCTTCTCAGCATATGCAAAGAGGTCAAATACATTAAAAACACATTGACAAACACTTCCCAATACATATCTAACAAGTATTACTTTTTTCTAAATCATATACAGGCGGACAACATGTTCTCATCTTTTATTTCTCACTACACTATTCCTGTTTAATACGTACTACAACTCTTAGAATGCAAATAACAAATGTATCTATTCTGCACATGATGTCCAGACATTTAAAACATTCTTAGTTCCTCATTGCAACTTTCCACAAGACTATACGGTTATTTTTCAATAAAATACACAATGTAATAAAGAGTCACTAATTCATTTTTCTCTTACTTCCAAAAACATTCACCACTAACCTCTTAAACACATACCCACTAATAGATACTGTTCATCTCATGTATTTTTACTCATCACTGTGATGCTCTTTGTAATGAAACTCCCATATACATCTTCATTTGTAATGTCATTTTTAAAAATAGTTACAAAGTTATAAACCTACCAGTGAATTCAGTTTGTAGATTATATTGTTGTTTAGCTCTTTCTGGACAGTTTTGACACCGTTAAGATTTGTAAAACTAAGCACAAGAATGGTACACCACTCTCACACAGAGCAACTCTACAATGGCAACCTCTTCAACTTTCCACTCTATCATCATGAGAAAGGCAGCAAATGAATTCATGTCTTTCATTTTAGACTACTGGATCTCCACTTGTGAATTGTTAGTATCTGTTAACCCTTTCCCTCTTTTTCAGATTGAAGTTCCTTCCGGCACGTTTTTGTGATAGATTCGCCATCATCGTGGAATAATCGAGAAAAAAACAGGAGTTCAAACCTATATCTGGCTTTGTTTTTCCGAAATACAAATACTACACAACAGTTTATTGCATAGTTCTGAGTGGGAAATTAAAAACATGCCATTACTTACATTGTGTCATCACTCCTCAACCTAAACAAAAATGTTCTGCCTCTTTAACACCCTTCCCCCAATACATTCGTCGCCCAGTGTACCTAGCAACCCAGTGGAACCAGTAGTTCAAAAGTTCACAGCACATTCTAGAAGGAACATGCTATTTCCAAATGAGATACAGCAGGTGTGGTTTACTCCACAGATTCAAAAGCATATCACTGTCTGTATTACATTTCTTTTTTGAAACAACAGCCAATAATAAGACTTCTTCCTGAGCCATCCAACACACTAACTAAATTTATTCACTTTCATGCTTACAGCATCCAATGAAAATATATACATGTTGATTGTAAGGGTGCCTGCCGGTAGGTAATCAGGATGGGAAACGGAGTACGGACGACAGGGCCACATTCAAGAGGCACGCCTCAAAACTTTGGAAACTTTCTTGACCCGACAGGGTTTGTAGGGGTACTTGTTACCTTGCACGGCGCGCTGATCTAATGGCAGGAAGAAGGCAAGTACAAACGGAATGAATTGATGTTTGTAGAAAGGCAGAACCTACTTAATTGACTGATATCAACTAAAAGTGCCATGCACAGGATTTTTCCTTTTGAATGCATGAAATGAGTTAATTGAAACAGTCCTTACAATGGAATTGTGACAAGCAATGGAAGGGCCAGTTAATGGAATGAACTGCAGGAACAAAGGATTATGGACCTTGTGGTTCCAACGAACAAAAAAAACTGTGTACTAAATGACAGTGGTAAGAAATTAGTACTATACTTTAGAAGCACTAACAAATGTGAAAATAATCACTGGCCTATAAGCTTTATTTTACAAAGACACATTGGAAATTTGTGACTGCGATTTTAAAATATTGCACTGAGCAAGTGAACTGGTCCTTCTTCTCTGTCTGATATTTAATTTAAAATGGTGAAAAAAACTACCATCAAGTTGCATTTGAGAAAGGTTCCTTAGAACCGAAACGCGTAATGCAGTCATAACTTTTTTACTTGCCTGAATAAAGCAATTTTAAAAAAGCACGCCTGATGGGCCTCATTACACAGACCGAAGGGGTGTGTGTTTTTTGTTTGGAATATATATATGAAAAACCATCACTGAGATATACACACGCCGAAGGGGTGTGTGTTTTTCATTTGGAATATAATGGGCTTGGACCCAACCGGTCTGGCCCGACTCGCTAGGGTCGGCAACCTTTGGGGTCAGTTTTCATTTGAATGTTGATTGTAAGGGTGGAAACGAGGTACGGACGGCAGGGCCACATTCAAGAGGCCCTCCTCAAAACTTTGGAAACTTTCTTGACCTGCCAGGGTTTGTAGGGGTACTTGTTCCCTTGCACAGTGCGCTGATCTAATGGCAGGAAGAAGGCAAGTGCAAACAGATTGAATTGATGTTTGTAGACAGGCAGAACCTACGTAATTGACTAATATCAACAAACTGTGCCATACACAGGATTTTTCCCTTTGAACGCATGAAATGAGTTAATTGAAGCAGTTGTTAAAATGGAATTGTGACAAGCAATGGAATGGCCTGTTAATGGAATGAACTGGAGGAACAAAGGAATATGGACCTTGTGGTCCCAACGAACAAAAAACCAGCATACTAAATGGCAGTGGTATGAATTATTACTATACTTTGGAAGCACTAGCGAATGTGAAAATAACCACTGGCCTATATGCTTTATTTTTCAAAGACACTTTGGAAATTTGTGACTGCGATTTTAAAATATTGAGCTGAGCAAGTGAACTGGTCCTTCTTCTCTGTCTGATATTTAATTTAAAAGGGTTAAAAAAACTGCCATCAAGTTGCATTTAAGAAAGGTTCCTTAGAACCCGAAACGCGTAATGCAGTCATAACTTTTTAACTTGCCTGAATAAAGCACTTTTAAAGAAGCACCCCTGGTGGACCTGACTACACACTCCGAAGGGGTGTGTGTTTTTTGTTTGGAATATATATATCAAAAATCATCACTGAGATATACACACATAAGACATCATTAAAAATCAAATCTTCTTAGTTAATTTCTTTTTATTGTTATTTCTTTTTCTTAAGCAGTCAAAACATAGCTGCAGTCTGTACAAAGCCAACACGTGTTTCGCGCTCCACCTCGCTTCTTCAGGGCTTTTATAGTCTCTTGATTTTGATATTCTTTTTTTATCTTCTAAAGTTAACACTTGTACTTCCACAAAAGGAATTCTTATAACGATTTTAATCTCCAAGTTCTAAGTTCATCATTGTCAGTATTTCGTAATTTGTTAAGTTCTCCTTGATAAGGTCTCCATTCAGGCTGGAAGCCTTCCCGTCCTTCTCCTTCTGAATCCTAGCGCTTACCAGCTGGATTGCTGAGACTGGTCCGAGGCCACGCCCCCTTTTTACATCACTCTGCAGACGCGCCTCCTGGTGCACTGCTGCTTGGGGGGTGAAGTCCACTTTAGTTCTGAGGTCCTCAGGACACAAGAGGACATCATCGCCCCACCAGCAGTGCACCAAGAGGTGCGTTTACAGAGTGGTGTAAAAAGGGGCATGGCCTCAGACCCCCTCTCAGCAATCCCACTGTGTGGGGATCACTGGAGGTACCTGGTGGGCTAGTTGGCCCCGGAGGACACTTAAGATTCAAATGCATTACAGATAGGCTGTCCGGAATTCTGTTAAAACTGACTCTGCCCTACAGTACAGATGTATGACATTACAACGCATGCTTTTACACCGCATGCCTTTACAATGCGGTTTTTACAACGCAAACCTTTACAACGCATAGCGCTTTGGGGTGCTGGATAGTGAATAGTTTAATTTACTATTCCAACTCCAGTCCCCGTGGACACTAGGGAAGGTGTTGGATAGTAAATTAAACTTATTCCCTATCCTAGAGCGCCCCCCAGCGCAATGTGTTGTAATGGTTTGTGTTGTAAAAGTTGCGTCGTAAAGGTACTGCATGGTAAAAGTTGCGTTGTAAAGGATGTTTCCCCACCCGTACCCTATCGGATAAAAATCAGCTGACCCCGTTTAAACCGAGTGTCACTGACTTTCATTGTTATTGCACCTTTTGGCCTCTTGATGGAGCCAAAGCATTGCAGATCAAACTGCAATTTAGGCCCGAGAAGCAAGCAGCTCGGAACGCGAGTCACCCTCATTAAATCACTATTTACACAATCCTTAATTTGGGGACGGGTGCCCAACATTTCTTGTGTACTATTACAGGCCTGTACTTTAACGTGCTGACACCTGCTCATGCGCATTGCAGGCTGAACCCACTCATCATCTGGCTGTTGTGTAAGTACATTACTGAGTACGTTGTTTCTTCACAGACGTGACAAGTTAATTTTGTCATCTCCAAAACAATACTGCGTCTGTTTCACTACAACAGTGGTAAACCTCAGACAAAGTTGTTTTAAATACAAAACTAGGTGACCGTGTTTACATCAGTCCTGTAGAGTTTTATTTAACGTACGCAATTGAAGAAACAATTAGTGCCTTTGTCTAAGCGGTGTGACTATCTCTGTTGGGCAGTGGCTATGTGACTGTCTCATCTGTAGGAACATTTGTGGCTCCGCCAGTGCTAGTCATGTGATGTCAACCTTCGCGTATCTTCCTTCACTTAAAACGTATTGTTTGCTCTGACTGCACGTGGACAAGCCAGTGCAGGCCTAGTGGAAGGAACTGTGTAGCTCCTAACATCATATTTTGTTGTCTTGGCACTTGCTTTCTGATACTCACTATACAAATGCTGATGACCTTATGCAATACAAAAATAGAGGAAGACTACTTACCGAACCATAAGTGTAAGATTGCCTTCATTTTTGGGGAAATTCACATAAACGCGGAGAGGGACTTGGAAATGTGCCAGTACATTTGTATATTTTTAGGCATAAACCTGAAGCCTTTACCCTATGTGATTTACGGAGCAGGTTTACGGTTCTAAGTAATGAACTTGGTTGAACTTTACAAAGGGTGACGTTTTGTGGACAAGAAACTAGGATAAACAAAGAAATAGTTTGTACAAAAACGACTGAGATGGTAGTACTTGACTCGTGATGGTATTTGCGACAGTCTGTTATGATTACTCAATGCCAGTAAATACACGTGGACTTTGTCACTGCAGGGTGCTGTACTCATCGTCGAAGTATTCACAGTAGTGCTGAATAGAGGTGTTCAGATGATAGTTTACGGCAGTGCAGCTTTCGGTGTCATGTTTTATTCTTTGAGTTATCCCGATACAATCTGCGCAAATTATTGTATAATGTGGTGTTTGTATGGCGCTAACCCAGCAGAAAGGCAGTGAGTACTATCAGAGACTATAGCCATATATCGGGGTTGGATACTACACCTTTCGTCGGGGGGGGGGGGGGCTGACTCTTCCAGCAATATGCAGAGTGCAGCTACAGGGGCTCTAAGAAGGGGTGAAAAACAACAAAGCCTTGTTAGCAGGTGAATGGTCTTTTAATGATCTGTGAAGTACTCGGGGCGGCTGCAATAAGACGTTCACCAGTCCGGGAAGCTGTCTCAGCCGGGCTGACAAACACGACGGGGTTGGGGGGGGGCTGGGAAGGGGGGCTGAACAGTGCTTATTTTAAAAAAAAATCATGTCCCAGTGCTCAACATTTTTTTCCTGAGGCTACAGCCACTTCTCCCAGTTGTCTCCTGCGCTTGTGCTTCCACATCCAACCTCGCTCAGTTCAATAAGGAGCCAGCCCCCTGATGCAGTTATTTATCAGGAGGCGCAGATGGGCTGTATTAAGCAGGCCAGGCGATGAAAGGATTAGAGAGCAGGACACAACTATTCAGTGATTGCCAAGGACTGTGACAATAAGGCCTGCTAACATCACTAGCATGATGAACAACACACATTCATCATGCCTAAATGAGGAGGGCAGTCTGTGCAGGCATGCCATTCTGTCACCCAGCTGGATCTATTATATTTTGAAGCAAAGGCGTGTGATGATATCCGGACAGGTAAAACTGAGCCCTGTACAGACTGCCCAGGGCAGGAAGAAGTACTGTCACACACAGGACAGAGAAAGCGCATTCACTGCAGTATCGGCAGCGTGACAGGCAGCCGGTCACCACAGGGCCTGGTGCCACGCTGGAGGGGCTGGAAGGGAGAGGGGCACACATGGGAGGCACGAGGGAGCCAGGCACTGGCGTTTACATACAGCCAGGCCTCTTGGTGCCAGCAGGGTCAGGTCCAGCTCTGGCAGGAATCCCCCACCTGCTCCTGGTAACCTCCGGCAGACAGGGAGCAGGTACCTAGACACATGCAGTAGCTGGCATCGGGGTGATGATGAACTCGCTATTGTGCCAATACTGGGGCACAGGCAGCTAGCTTCTGGTACCAGGGTGATGCTGAGCTTGCTGTAGTGAGAAGAAAACATGTATAGTCATGGCCCTGTGAATTAAGTGCCGGTGCTGAGCACCGTAAACCACCGGCACGAATTAAGCACTGGGGCTGAAACCCTTTGAGCCCAATGGGCATTGCGTGCACGAGCACTATTATAGTGCAAATGTGATTTACATGCGAGCGAGAGGGGACTGCAAACTATTTCATAGTTTTTCACAGTGAACTTGAGCTGCCGTGTCATTCACAGGTCTTTAAAAAGACCATTTACGAGGCATTGTTGTTCTTGCACCCCTTTGTAGAGCCCCTGCCCAATTTGGAATCTCGAGTTCCCCGTTTCAAATCCTTACAATAGTTCAGTGGGTTGTTGATAAGTGACTGAAAAAGCGCACATTATGCTGCTGGTCCAAGACTAGTCCGGATTAGAAAACTGTTTATCATCGTTATTGAAATTAATATTGTGGGTGTTAATGGTTTTGCTCAGATGCCAATAAAATGTTATGTTCATTTTTTTAAAACTCCGGTCCTAACACTTCATACGTGTTTCTGCAACAGGTTCCCTGTTAGAATGCTTGCCACTTGGTAAGCAGAGAAGTGTTGAGGACCAATTCAGGAAATTTTAGTTTACAATGCATGAGAAATGGCTAGCTATGATGTATAGAAATGTCCCTTCACCAACCATGGCATTTGAAGTCAATGAAGCCTCACTTTGGTACTCTGCACAAGTGTTATATCCCTTCCATAAAGGGAAATTTTCTCCAGACTTTGAAAAGTACAGCTTCATTTTTGACTGCTTTAATACCTCTGAGGGCATTTGCACCCAGTTTAACTTATATGTTGCAGAACCTGGCTCAGAGAATTTCAACCTTGAGGTGCACCAGTATTGGCATGGAAAGCTACGTCAGTGGCCAGAGTTGGCAAATTGTGTACTGGCTGTTTTGGCATTGCCAGTCTCAAGTGTCAATGTCGAGAGGGCCTTTTCACAAATAAAAGTGTACATGGGAAGGAAACAGAGAGTGCCAATGACCAAAGGATCATTGATGAAATATTGTATGGTGTACTACAATAAATTCGACTTGTAAAAAAGTATTTGGACCTCATTTGCACTGTACATACACGGTCTATATACCAAGCATCAATGAAGAAAGCAAGCAACAATAAAAGCAAAGCGTTCCATAAACAAAGCAGTTACATGGGGGTCAGATGTAACAGCTTGCACGTTAGTCCACTTTGTAAAAAAGTGCATTGTCTGTTCACTTTAAGCTTGACTTGATCTACATCTCACAAGCTATATTTGTCTTGCCTGAAATGTCCTTGTGTGTTGTATATAACTGTTAATGTTTTGTTCTCTGTAGGATGCAGGACTGTGTCCCACTTAAATGTTGCGTTTTATTCAAGCTATTGATTTGATTACATTATTAAATTGTTTGTCCGACTGGACATCCAAAATATAGTATTGATTCTAATCTATATTTATTGTATTGTTTTGATCATATGTTTAAGGACCACTGTATACATACATAACCAAAGTAACAAATGACAAGTTATTGTGACCCTAAAATCAACATCGTAGAAAGCCATAGACTGCCTTGGGATCGAATGTGGCCCTCTGTTGATTAACTGTTAGATTAAAGATTATCGTACCAGAGTAACAGGTTACAGATTACTGGGACAGCAAAGGTGGTCGATTACAGTATCCTGAAACACCCAAGGGACTGATCACAGATTACTCTGGTACTAACATAATGGGTTACCAGCTGCTGGGGCTTGGTGGTTGGTTACAGTCCATGTTAATGAGACACCAAAGTGGTAGTGTGCAGGTCACTGGGGCACCACAGCCATTGGTTATTCATTACTGGCCCATCAAGGAAAAGGATTGCTCGTTACTGAACAGGGCACCAACTTGTCATATTATAACCCACAAAGTGATAAATTGCTGCTCAAAGTGATAGGTTACGTGTTTAATGAAGCACTACAGTGATAGATCACTGATTATTGGGGATAAAAGGTCTGATTACATATCAGTGGACTGAGGTATCACCATTCGATCACATGCTGTGGATTTCCTCTGCTCACACTTGCACGTGTTTAACAACGGTGTCTAATTAGATTGAAAGTCAGTGCTCTCAGTATCAGGCACAATGGGAACTTTTGTTGTGGAAGAGCATGTAACCCTCACGTACCCCCTTTCTGAAAGTTAAATATTTGGAGAGATATGTTAAAACTGAACGCATGTTAATTACTCTGCTGCAGAAATCTGTGAGCTTCCTGCAAATCTCAACTTCAGCCCCAGCATTTCATCCTACCAGTGTCGATACAAGGCATCCCAACAAGTTGCTAATAATAGCACCTGTTCTGCACTGCATTAAAAATGTTATTACATTACAAGACGTAGGGGACGCCGCGAGTGATCTCTGCTGACAATTTCACCTAAAAGCTGCGGTATTATTAATTTAAAGTATTTTCCAACAGTAGGGTTCCGCTCTTTGCTGAAATCCAGCGCACATGAACAGAATCGGAGGCAAAATAACTTCAACAGAGCCAGTAGTAAGCCGTGCTATGAAGTGCCGTGTGCAGTATGGAGCAGAAGTACGGATTTGTTTTTTATAAAGATTAACACATGAACCAAATTGGACTCGTGATAAATCTGCGATATTTCTGCCTAATACTAATATTGGTAAATGTAACTTTCTCAAAAGTATGCCACATTTATAATAACGCTGCAACACACCCTTGACTTTTCGAAGCGTGTCAACAAGTCCCATCCTTACCCAGTGCCATAGGTAGCATTTAATTAGTATTTAAGAAGGTTGAAAGCTTGAGCGAATTAGCAAAGACCTGTGACTAGCAAGTTGCACGCATATTTTAAGGGAATTAACTCACTGAGCTAACACTAGCTTTGTAGAAAGGATTATTTTATGTCAGGGGAAAGTAAGGTGTTTGTTGCCACTCTACTGTACGGTGGCAACACTCAAAAATATCATGAATTGTAATTACCCACTCAATGGGACCAATATTTTCGACCTAGGAATGATGAAAGCCTCAGATAGGAACATGTGACTGTAAGTTTTACTTAGATGTCTGCAGCACGCGCTCTGTACCTCTTGGATGTTTTACTGATTGTGAAGTTAGTGCCTCCTTTCTTCACAGCACTTACTGCTAAAATGCTAGATTTTCACCTTCCTCTGACTAACAGGTGTCGCTGTTGCCAAGAAAGCACTGGGATTCCAAACATGCAGCCTGCACAGATCTATATGAAGCTGTGACTTCAACCTGCTGTGCTCTCCCACGAATCTGAGTGAAATAAAACACGAAAATCAATAAAGCTGAGTAAAAAGAAAAAATATTTTCAGGAGTTTGAAATGCCTCTTACCTTTAGAATAGCCTCTTCCAATGGTGGCTGGATAAATGCTTAGGGGCAGATTTATGTTGCCTGACGCATCTCTGCAAATCAGCAGAGATGCGCCAGGAAAGATGCGGCACACAAGTTTATCCTTGCGCCACCCATGATGCGCCGCATTTACAATGGGGCGCACCATGGCGCAGGAATAAACAGATGTGTGTAGTATCTAGGGCCTGAAGTTGGCGCAGTGCTGAAGTTGTGTTGCGTGCGGCATGCAACTTCAGCACTTTTCCACTGAAGAACTGAAATCTTAATTCTCAGGGAATACTTACTAATAAAAAGAACTTGGCACAGAAGCGGAAAATATGAAAAGACATCTTTATTAAATTTAATAAGTGAGGCCACGTCACACAGAAGCCGTAGCAACTGAATGAGGTAGTCTGAGGAGTACAGAGAACAGAGGTCCTATATATGCTTCAGGGTTACAAAACTCAGCATAAAAGTAAAGGGCAGTCCTTGCTTTTGCAAGCATGCAAAATACCTAACATTCCTTCTTACACAAGCCGGACAAACCCATAATAAAAGGACCACAACCCATATCATAAACAGACCATAAAAGAAGGAACAGAAACATATAGAAGTAGGATAAGGCATGTTTGTGTGCAGTAAAAATTTATGATGTCCTGTGCTCTGATCCTTAATCTTGATCAGCTAAAGGGTAGGAACCCCCTTTTCTGAATCATTTTGTCCACCATAAGTGTGGAAGGGTATACTCAGATGTGAGTCCCTTGCTCATTGCACCATCAGGATTCAAGCAAGCCGGGCCGAAGACGCCTGAAATGGCAGAAACCGGTCCCCGGAAGCTTGTTTCCTTCCCAGTACAAGAATTGGCTTGGTAGTTTGGTTTGCCCTGTTCCCATCATGCACTGGGACAGGAACAGACTAATTTGCATATAGCCAAGTTCTGAGCTGGGATGGTGCAGTGAGCTAAAAAACGGTGATGGATCAAGCCCTGATCTTTGGACTGGGTAAGAGTGGTCTGCTTAATTCAGGCACTCTGTTCATCACCACCCCCTTTTCTGAAAGCATTTAAAATGGGGCGCACCATGGCGCAGGAATAAACAGATGTGTGTAGTATCTAGGGCCTGAAGTTGGCGCAGTGCTGAAGTTGTGTTGCGTGCGGCATGCAACTTCAGCACTTTTCCACTGAAGAACTGAAATCTTCATTCTCAGGGAATACTTACTAATAAAAAGAACTTGGCACAGAAGCGGAAAATATGAAAAGACATCTTTATTAAATTTAATAAGTGAGGCCACGTCACACAGAAGCCGTAGCAACTGAATGAGGTAGTCTGAGGAGTACAGAGAACAGAGGTCCTATATATGCTTCAGGGTTACAAAACTCAGCATAAAAGTAAAGGGCAGTCCTTGCTTTTGCAAGCATGCAAAATACCTAACATTCCTTCTTACACAAGCCGGACAAACCCATAATAAAAGGACCACAACCCATATCATAAACAGACCATAAAAGAAGGAACAGAAACATATAGAAGTAGGATAAGGCATGTTTGTGTGCAGTAAAAATTTATGATGTCCTGTGCTCTGATCCTTAATCTTGATCAGCTAAAGGGTAGGAACTGGTTTAACAAGGTCAGCTTCAGGCAACAGGGTCAGTTCACTCAGGTCAAACAGGAGTCAGCACGAACTCGAGCTAAGGTGTACATGTCCTAAAAAAGACTAGTTCAGCCACAATCATTGGCCTATGTGAGGGCAACCACAAAATGGCTGCCAAACACAAAATGGAACCCACGGGTTCAGAATTCACAGAACCTCAGACCCTCCTTTTGCCCTTACATAGGCAATCACTCAGTCTGTGTCTGAATCGATATCAATATTATCCGTTATTCCCTTCCCTAAGGTATTTTTACTCGAGTTATCTTTCATGGAACGCAAGGGATAGACTTCGCTGGCATAAATAAACATCGTCTGATATGCCCATACAGACCCATTGTAACTAAATGGCAGAACCAAATAGGGAATACCGCTCTCTGTAGTATGTGGCATAAGACCACACACCCAACAATTAGTGGTGTTCATTACTAACTGATGTTGATGCAGAAGCTGTACAAAGGAATTATTAGTAAACTCTGACCTCCTAACCAGTTCATGTTCAGGTAAAATATGGAAAGAATGCGAAGAAGTAGTAGTAGGAAGAGACATAGGTTGGGAGGTGGGTACAGATGTCAATTGGGTAGCAAAAACAATCTGACCCACAAAAGACAACGTCATGCTTAAAAACACTAGAGAACACGTTATTAAGAACATATAGACAACAGGAGAAAGTAATGACCACTATTACAAGCAAAATTATCATTTTTCACAACTCTAAGCAGAAAGCAAATCCTAAAATTATCTAGTAACATTTTTATGGCTCCTATGCTTTTCAGTAACTTATTATATGTTCAGGTGAAACAGTGGTGATCCTCATCAATGCTCTGAGGTGAAAAGGGATACTCTTCCACAGGGAATGAACTTTACTCTGCTTTTACTAAACAGAATACTACTTTAAAACAATGTCAGCAAAACAGCAAAAATCAGTCTCCTAACACCCATTTTCTGCAATCGCACGGGAAATACCCAGAGTCCGTCCAAGCCTCTCCGGCAGGCTTCTATTGTTCATCAAATCCTCTTCTGTTGTTTTCTTCCGCATGGGCCTCTTCATTCAGGCCTTTCATGAAAATGGTCCTTCTCAGTATCCGTTGGAGTGCCCTCCTGGCAAACACTCATAGCTCATTCGAAAGTCTCAATGTCTCAATGCAGTGCACCAATATCTCTTCTCTGCGGCAGGCACTACAGATAGTGTGCTCTCCATTGATCAAGGGCACAGATCATTTTATGCAGATCCAGGCCTACATTCTCAGGCTCCAACACTCATTACTCAGTGTCAGAGAACGCTCAGGCTGCTCTTTCATGGGCACCATAATGTAATGCCTTCTGCCAATCTCGAATCCTCCGGTGCACTGCACTTCCGTTGGAGCAAAGGAAAAGGGGGTGTGTGGCCAAAACTCAGGCCAAGGGACTCAAGGGACTGCACACTGTCAGAGGTTACCAGTACATGACAGGTGGAAGACTGAAGCCTCAATTCTTTCGCTCTTTTGCACTGAAACTCTGGTTCTGTGGCAAAACCAGCTCCTCCTTCTTTTTTGATGTTCAACGCCTTCTGATGAAGCAAGCACAATACTTTGGCAATATTATTGATGGCACGCTGGCGATCGCTGTCTGGGTGCTGGGACTTTTCATCTGTTAGCTGTCGCTAATGGGATTGTGGGTGAGTTCCGCAGGTTATTATGACTTAATCCCGCAGAACCTAGTGACGTAGGAAATTACATAGTTGTTATTTTCCTTCAATTCAGTACAAAAACAGTTCATTTAACAAAGGGACTGCAAACAGGTGGCCTGCAATCTTCAAAGGAGTGGCTATATGCCATGGAACTATTGTGATCTAAAATACACTGTCATTCTCATAGAATACCAAGACAAAGGCAATAAGCAAAACAGTGCCTCTAATTTCTTCAATTGGGTTTCCATGTGAGAGCATATCCTCTACCATCTAAGGGTAGATAATTATACGAGAATTTTATCTAAATGGATGTCCTCACACATAGTGACATCGTCTAATGGGGTAAACACTTTTTTTCTATCAATGATTAAGTCTAGGTGTTCCTAAATTCCTTATCTAGAACATCTAAAAAGAGAAATCACATGATACAGATTATCAGGGACATGTAGATACCTCCCTTTCAATAACTGTGCATCAAGTGCACTATGCAATACACAAGTTAATGATCAAAATGTGGAAACTTGTCTTATAATAGCATTGAGTCAGTTAACCAGTCCATCACTACCATGACAGTCAGACTGGAAAACATCAGAGTAGGCCTAAAGAAAATTCTTAAAAAAAGGTCTGGTCATACAAAAGGGAATTATACATAATATGGGGTTCCTAGTACATTACTGCAATCCGGAAGTGTGAACCTAATACAATAATAACAATAAAAGAAGGCTAACTGGTGAAAGGAATATGGAAAAGGGAAAATGGGACTAAGACACAGCTAAAATCCCCAAATACTAGGCACGATGCAACATCAATCAGGGGAGAAGTGACGAAAGAAAAATCTATAGGAAGAACAAGAAATTTCTTGGGTGATAGTCAAGCATGTGACACAACACCAAAAGTGGGGGGTGATACACAAAAATCAAAATAGTTCATGAATGTTAGCTCTACCGCTGGCCTCTACACCATATACGGTAATCTCAGCTAATGTTCCAGTTCCTTTTTCAGGGGGAAGAAAAAAAAAATTTAAGCCTTGTTTCCTTTATGGTACAAAGCCATACACTATTCAGGAAGCATGACAAAACTGACTAATGTAATATAAAAATTAGGTCACCAGGTACAAAAGTCACAGATCTATAATTTATCCTTACGTCCAATTCAGGATATATAATTTTAGGGCTGCCTGTTCCTTACAGGAAAGGGGGCAGTAACGTGACTGTAGGTGAAACCTTGTTTCCTGTATATCTCTTTTATTTAACTTCAATACTATATAGCCAAAATAGACATGCACTGGTGAAGTTTTGTCTGTCTTTCTGTGAAATTTAATGTCAAAGCAAATCTGCCCAACTGTTTGCAGGATACACATCGTCATGTATATCACTTCACAACACAGGTAAACTTGTAATAGTATTAAAAGCAGCAATATAAAACAAAAACCATGCAAAAAAAACGCACAAAACACACATGTCAAGCCATCAGATATACTTGCTGTATATCAAGCACAAAAAACATAGACAAGACAATAACATATGTAAATGAGCGGTGACGCACCCACTTCAAGTCCTGTACTTTATGCACTGTGAACCTGCAGCCCAAAACCCACTATTGAGGCCTTCTTAATTTGTCAGGTTTAAAATCAAAATTACACTTTCATCAAAATTACACTTTCTTTTCCACACTTTCTCTTACTTTCCTCACACTTACTTTTACTTTCCTTACCCTCCTTTTTGACAGCAGATCACCAGGTAGTGGAGATTTGGCTGTCAAATGCAACTTACTGTGTGTCACTTCTGACACACAGGACCAGCAGGAACAATTCATAAAAGGATAAAATGCAAAAATATGTAAAATGCACAAACATTTCTTTTCAAAGAAATTACGCAAAAACACATCTCTTTTCAACCAACCAAACTCACGTGTCTTGTCAGCCTTAAAATCACCCAGAACAATCCATGAATGATCTGTGGGCAGAAGCAAAAAAAAAATACACAACACACAAAAGAGAGACATTTCTCATAACAAACAGACATCAATTATAACTTTTAATCAGAAGACAAAACATAATACACATTAACAGACACAAAAATAAATTTCCATTACTTAACTGTTACCATTTTGTCAGTCACCTTGCAACATGAAGCCCTTTTAACTTTCCAAAAGTAAAATTCTTTCACTGACACTCCATGGTAGCCTTGCGCCACAATTCGTTCTCACTTAGGCATGTAGCCTTCAAAATTTCAATAAAAAGCTTTGTCTTATTTTCTGTCTAAGACTTAATGCAATGCTTCATTTTCGGTCAAATACAAGCAACTAGCAGACATTATTTTTTAGAGGCAGAGATACAAATATATCATTTCTGCAGAGCATTTAGCATGTGTTGGGACTTTCAAAGAAACCTTTTTCATATTTTCCCTTTGGAATTAAGTTCTTTAATTTTGTGGAGAAACCAGAAACCCTTCCTTTTAGAGGCCTGTTCAGCAAGGTCATTCTGCATTTCACAGAGACAAGTCCCTAATTTAAAAGGTTACAAATGTCAACATGACAGCCTCCTTCCATTGTTTACAGGGAAACCAAAGATAGCATCTCAGCGCGACTTGAGCCAGCTGCAGCTTCTTCTAGCCCCCACCCTCTGCTCATTCTGAGGCTGACAAAGGCAAAAGGCCTTCCTTATTCCTCCTAACCTGCAATAATTCACTCTATTTTGAAAAATAATGTCTCCTTTTTCGGCGCTAAAAAAATTATCTCTGTTTCCAGATTATTAAACAACATTTACTGTGAATAATTCACAGAACCTAATAACACACATACCAGTTTTAGAACAAGTGCTTGTTGCAATGGTACTTATTTCATCAACCTTAAATGAATCTCACTGGGCCATTTAAAAGCAAACCCCAAATGAGGACAGCCTGCAAATTTGTATTATACCTAAATGTATGCATTCACTGAAGCCTAAAAGCACTTTAAAGCTATTATAAATGGCAAAAATACCCGAAATCGACTTTGATATTTGGGGCACTTAAAAATAAATATCCTATAAGTATGTTACATATTAATCATCCTCAGAATGTTCTTTACACATTACAGATATTAGACATTAGACACATCTCATGTAAATCCTTAGAAAAATGAGTTTTTTACGCCTGCGCTAAGTGAGATGTCATATGCTAATGTCCTCATTATGCAGTGCAACACAACTCAAATTAAATTATAATGCTAGGAGGTCATAGTATGAGTATTAAGCTTCATGAATAGTAAAAAACGAATTTTGTAGCACTTATTTTTAATAATTATTTTTCATAATTTAATAATTATTTTTAATAAACCCAATCATTTTTGATAATACCACATATAAAAGCAAGCTGCGTCCCTTATTTCAGACATAAACAGAAAGGGGTGAAACACTCAGGACACACGATACGGCGCGCTTTAGCCATGCATTTCGTGAATAGCGCCAACGCTATTCACTTACAGAAATTGCACTAATGAGAAAACCACATAGACATTTAAACACATATTTAACCCACAAACCAATACACAGAGCAAAAACAAAGGACAGCCCACAGACTGTACTTAAACCAAACCATTTGTAAATACTAGTTGTAAGTCATATTTACAAGAAACGCTTCTCAATTGTGTTTCAAAAGACTGCAAAAACAGCCCAACGGACTGATGTATGTCCAAGAAGCGAAAATACACTCAATTCACTAGCTTTGGCTAGCAGAACACCAAAAAAATCGCTCTGCATATCTTCCTTCATAACATTGCGCAGAACAAAGGATCCTTATATGTCTTATGTCATATTTTAATTCCCTGGGGATTAATAGAATCACCAAGGAAGAAATATGTTTGTATACTTAAACCTATTTAAGTATTCCTTCTAGGAGAGCCGGCTAATTAATTTCACATCACACTATGGTACCTTCCAAATAAAGCCACACATTCTTATGTGAGCTTTTAAACAGGCATGCCAAAAATATTGCAAAATATACAATATTATAATCAATGTAGTGCTTAATGTACTTTTCGTACGTGCACCGTTCAACTAAACCAAATAGAGAAAATTCTCCTCATTACCTGTTCTACACAAATTGCAATTCGCATATACAAACCTATACAAATCTAAAAGTTGGCCAACACAAATTCCAAAGTTCCAAAGTTACAGTCCTAAATTTGCTAAAACCAGGCATCTTATAGCTCACTAATCTAGCTTCAAACTTCAAGGGGTTATCAAAAACGATATACTCGCAAATATACGAGACCCTCGGCTTTGGTAATTGCAATAACCAAATCAAAACCAAGAAACCAACCCCTCGGCTTTGGTAATTGCAATAGTCAAATCAAAACCAAGAAACCAAACAAAGTCATGGGAGCGACCCACTTTTACTTCTTATTCTTACTAATCAAAAGGTTATCCAAATTCTAACTGTCAAGTTCTACATGACCTAACGGTCTTTTTTAGAATACTCACGCCAAAAAGGTTCTCAGTCAGGAGTGACATCATGTGGAGGATAAAAATCAGGAAGAGCAGAAATATACTGGGCTGCAGAAACAGAGCATCTCCAGAATTCCTGTGCACAGAGTAGTAGAGTCCCGTCCTGTTCTCCTCAGTAGATTTCAGTCTTCTGACAAGATCACTCCCACAGAAAGTCACTTCTCTGATGAAGCCCACATTGGCCGCGCCATTTGAAGAACTGAAATCTTCATTCTCAGGGAATACTTACTAATAAAAAGAACTTGGCACAGAAGCTGAAAATATGAAAATACATCTTTATTAAATGTAATAAGTGAGGCCACGTCACACAGAAGCTGTAGCAACTGAATGAGGTAGTCTGAGGAGTACAGAGAACAGAGGTCTTATATATGCTTCAGGGTTACAAAACTCAGCATAAAAGTAAGGGGCAGTCCTTGCTTTTGCAAGCATGCCAAATACCTAATATTCCTTCTTACACAAGCTGGACAAACCCATAATAAAAGGACCACAACCCATATCATAAACAGACCATAAAAGAAGGAACAGAAACAGATAGAAGTAGGATAAGGCATGTTTGTGTGCAGTAAAAATTTATGATGTCCTTTGCTCTGATCCTTAATCTTGATCAGCTAAAGGGCAGGAACTGGTTTAACAAGGTCAGCTTCAGGCAACAGGGTCAGTTCACTCAGGTCAAACAGGAGTCAGCACGAACTCGAGCTAAGGTGTACATGTCCTAAAAAAGACTAGTTCAGCCACAATCATTGGCCTATGTGAGGGCAACCACAAAATGGCTGCCAAACACAAAATGGAACCCACGGGTTCAGAATTCACAGAACCTCACCACCTTGCCCTATCTGTAACGTGGTGCGTCAAGCCTTACGCCTGCTTCAAGCAGGCACAGGGTTTTGACGCATCAGCGTTGGTAAAGTGACTCAGTGAAATCTTGTAGATTTCACGGAGTCACTTTTCAGGGGTGTTCCTGCAATGGAACGCCCCCCCCCCCCTGCGTGTCGCAACGTGATGCAGGGTTTACGCCGTGCTGCATCACAAAAGTGATGCAACGGTGGCGCAAAAGTGGCGCAAGTCCAACATAAATCTGCCCCTTAATTTTCAGAAGTGGGCGTAGTAAATAAAAGACAGATGGGTTTCGGAAGGGTGATGGTAGTCCTTGAGGGGTCCCCTGGTAGGTGCTGTGTGGACGCGAGGAGAGCTGTGGTGGTTGGGAGAGCTGCGCAGACACTGAGAGGCGCAGACAGTGTGCCCAATCTTTTCTGCAGCCACCACTGTGTGCCAAGCCAGCTCCTGACGGGAGGAGGCGGGGCAGGGAGGGGGTGCTGAGTTGAATCCAACTGTGGGATTGTTTCTTCATTTCAGAGACTGCAGGTGGGCTGTTTTTATGGAACTTTATATTTTGGGAGGAGACTCACGGCGCGGAGGGGGTCGGGTGACAGAGTAAGGGGAGCGCGAGTCACCACCCACCACATGTGGGTTTGAACCCCTGTTGATACGGCTGACTGTATTCAGCTGAGTTACAGGGGAAATTATGCTGGCACCAAGGTGACAAGTGGGTAAGTGGGTAACCAGGCATGGTTTTGGGGGGTTGGGAATTAGAGGTCAAGTCAGGAAGGGCTGGGGTTGGGGTGTGAGTAAGTGACATTCCAGTAGGAATATCAGAAAGAAAAGCAGAGGTGGTGGTCCCCGGGTGTTGGGGGGTGCGCAAGCCCCCTGCTCATAATTACGCACTTGCCCTGGGGAGGTGGCGGTCCCTGGGGCTGCGGGGAGGCCACATGCCCCCATGCATAATAAATAAAGCCCCTGGGAGGTGGCTATATAATTATATATTGCCCCGGAACCTGGCCCACCCGGGGGCTTAAGAATAACGAAGTGTGGGAGGATGCCCTTCAGTTTTTAAAAAATGTTCTCGGACGGATTCACACACCCAGCTCGAATTTGGCCAATTTTATTTTAAAAATGTTATTTTTTTAGAAGGCCTAGAGGGTCAGGGTGTTTCTACCCTGCCCCCTTTTCTTCATTTTTCACTTTCTTATTTCTTTTTCTTGTGACTCAGTCAAGATGGCTGGCAACACATTCTGCTATGGAGTGTTGGCAGCCAAGAAGAAGACAGCTCGTGCTCGGGAGGAGTCGTGACTCCTCCTTGGTGCTCAGATATATAAATTCCTATTTTTTTAATTTCTCAGGAACTACTGAATGGATTAACACCATTTTAAAAAAGGGCACTCTCTGAACCAAGGACTACTTTTTACCAAATTTAGTGTCATTCCGTTCAGCTGTTTGGGCTGTAGCCTGCTCCAAAATTTAGACAATTAACAAAATGCTTTTTTGGGACCCCTTTTTAGGTCTCGCCTGTCGATGCGCATGCGCATCGAGCAAGCGAGACTATAGGGGCTCATCGACTCTTTATCTAACTTGCAAGGAATCGTGGCGATTCCTTGCAGTGCCCGTGACTTTTAAGCTCAATGCGCATGTGCATTGAGCTTAAAAGCGCGTGCACAGCCGCCCGCATTCCTCCGACACCTTTGAAGTGAAGCTTAGCTTCACTTCAAAGGCCCGGCTTCTTCACACCCACATGCCGCTCTGCCCCGCTCCGCCCCCTCCCCTGAGTCATCCTGCCTGCCCAGACTTCTCCTCCCCCCTACTTACATCCCGCTTTCACTTGTTTTACTTACTCTTGTCCCATATACACATATTCCTTTGGATAAGCTATGTAGCGCCCGCCTCCAACAGCCCCACACGTTCTCGGGGGGAAGCTGACATTATCTCCGCTCTTTGTTTACACTGGGAATTCTTGTTCCCATGGTTATCATGACTCGCCACAGGCCCGTCAATCGGCATGCCGAACGTTCTTTGTAACACGCAGACCGACCAGCCGATTTGAATCGTGTATGACGGGGCACGTCGACGGGAGTCTCTCCTCGTTTTCACCATTGACATTTTACCCCATCACACGTTGCTTTCCATTACTCTTCCAATATAAAGAATCTCCCTACTGAGCCAATGGATGACACACCTCTCCAGAGGCGACATGCTCACACGCTTTGGGATCTGCTAACACTGCAGGACCCGGCGCCCACCAGCCCCCTCGCACCCCTTGTGAAGGGATATGTTGGGCATTGCTGCTGGTTCGTTCCAGCATTGACATGCCTTACTTTGCACTCATGCCCAAGTGCGCTTTTTTTTGTTTGTTATTTACCGGCCCCCGTTCACGCATGCACACCATTTGGTAACGTGCATTCCGCAATGTGTGCATTACTTTTGCATCATCTCCCATTGTCCCCATCTCCGGCCCACCCCATCATGCACACCACGAAGATCGGCTAATCCGTTTTAAATTGTACCACCTTTCTTCATACTTAGATCTCTATTATGTATATACCTTTCCCTGTTCACCCATGTATAACGTATTGAGGGCCTTTCTCGGCTAGGACTTTAGACCTACGGAGTTGCCGGCCGCTCTACACTCATTGTCCTCCACTTTTTGATGTCTCTGATATTCCATATGTATTATCATGCCTCTCTTACTATGCTTTAATACTATTCAGACCAATTTTGAGCGCATCTCCTTCTTTCTTCTGACATCATTTCAACACCCTTTTGAGACCTTCCCACATGCGCCACCTCTGTTAGCACCATGATTCGAGCTCCCATCTATGCTCTTTTTTGTTGCTCAAGAAGCTCTCTAGTACCATGCTTACACATCTTCCTTGTTCCACAACAGTTCCATGCATGAGGCCCTTATCAAGGCGGCCCTCCAGAACTATTGGATGCATCATTACTCACCGCTGCTAACCCAAGCATAACGGGTTCCGTCTAGAGATAGACCTACCACGTATGGTTCCTCACCACATTGGACATTTAGACACACACGGAAGATGGGATGCAGCGACCCTCAACCCCTCACTCACCCTCAACCACTCACCCTCAACCCCTCATCCTCAACCCCTCATCCTCAACCCCTCACCCTCACCCTCACTCACCCTCACTCACCCTCAACCCCTCACCCTCACTCACCCTCACCCTCACTCACCCTCAACACCTCACCCTCACTCACCCTCAACCCCTCACCCTCAACCCCTCACTCACCCTCAACCCCTCACCCTCACTCACCCTCAACCCCTCACCCTCACTCACCCTCAACCCCTCACCCTCACTCACCCTCAACCCCTCACCCTCAACCCCTCACCCTCACTCACCCTCGACCCCTCCCCTTCGACCCCTCTCCCTCAACCCCTCACCCTCCCTCACTCACCCTCACTCACCCTCACCCCCTCACCCTCACTCACCCTCACTCACCCTCACCCTCACTCACCCTCACCCTCACTCACCCTCACCCTCACTCACCCTCAACCCCTCACCCTCACTCACCCTCACTCACCCTCAACCCCTCACCCTCACTCACCCTCACCCACCCTCAACCCCTCACCCTCACTCACCCTCAACCCCTCACCCTCACTCACCCTCACCCTCACTCACCCTCAACCCCTCACCCTCACTCACCCTCACTCACCCTCACTCACCCTCACTCACCCTCAACCCCTCACCCTCACTCACCCTCACCCACCCTCACCCTCACTCACCCTCACCCACCCTCACCCACCCTCAACCCCTCACCCTCACTCACCCTCAACCCCTCACCCTCACTCACCCTCAACCCCTCACCCTCACTCACCCTCGACCCCTCCCCCTCGACCCCTCCCCCTCAACCCCTCACCCTCCCTCACTCACCCTCACTCACCCTCACTCACCCTCACCCCCTCACCCTCACTCACCCTCACCCTCACTCACCCTCACCCTCACCCTCACTCACCCTCAACCCCTCACCCTCACTCACCCTCACTCACCCTCAACCCCTCACCCTCACTCACCCTCACCCACCCTCAACCCCTCACCCTCACTCACCCTCAACCCCTCACCCTCACTCACCCTCACCCTCACTCACCCTCACCCTCACTCACCCTCAACCCCTCACCCTCACTAACACTGAAACCCTCAATCACCCTCACTCTTACTCTCACTCACACTCTACACCTCAGCCTCACCCTCACTCACTCACTCACCCTCAACACCTCACCCTCACCCCCTCAACCCCTCACCCCCTCACCCTCACTCGCCCTCACCCTCAACCCCTCAACTCCTCACCCTCAACTCCTCACCCTCAACACCTCACCCTCACTCACTCTCAACCCCTCAACCTCACTCACTCACCCTCAACACCTCACCCTCACTCACTCACACTCACTCACCCTCAACCCCTCACCCTCAACCCCTCACCCTCAACACCTCACCCTCAACCCCTCACCACCTCACCCTCAACACCTCACGCTCAACACCTCACCCTCAACACCTCACCCTCAACACCTCACCCTCAACACCTCACCCTCAACACCTCACCCTCAACACCTCACCCTCACTCACCCTCACTCACCCTCACTCACCCTCACTCACCCTCACTCACCCTCACTCACCCTCACTCACCCTCACTCACCCTCACTCACCCTCACTCACCCTCAACCCCTCACTCACCCTCACTCATCATCACTCACCCTCAACCCCTCACCCTCACCCTCACCCACCCTCAACACCTCACCCTAACTCACAATCACCCTCACTCACCCTCACCCTCACTCACTCTCACTCTCACTCACCCTCAACCCCTCACTCACCCTCAACCCCTCACTCACCCTCGACCCCTCCCCCTCGACCCCTCCCCCTCAACCCCTCACCCTCCCTCACTCACCCTCACTCACCCTCACCCCCTCACCCTCACTCACCCTCACTCACCCTCACCCTCACTCACCCTCAACACCTCACCCTCACACAGTGCAATAGGTCTCAGAGGATTTTTAGTTAAAGCTTTTACAATTGTTTATGGCTTTTTTGATTTGTAATTCTTTAGCATTGGCTACAAGAAATAAAAATGCTAAAGATTTACAACAAAAAACCCATAAACAATTCTAAAAGCACTAACTCTAATGCTGCGAGACCTATTGCATTTCCAATGCTTGTTTTCTCTGCCTGCTTGATGAATCACCCTGAAACATTCAAGACAGGAGCTGTCCTGAGTGAACTATTTGTTTTGAAAATTTCGCGAAGATTCGTCAAATGGTGCCACTACATCCCCCATAATGCATCTCTATTGGGTCGGTGTTGTGTGGGGGGTTAAAGATGTATCCTTGTTGGTGGGTGTTTTGCAAGGCGAGGCGCTGTGTGCTGGAATATTATTATCAATAACTCCGATCTCCTTGCTCTGTATGTTCCCTCAGATGCCAGGTAAGAAAGTACACGGACCACTAAATTTTGATGCTGGTTTCTTTATTTCTTTATTTCAGTGCTGCCGCCATAACGTTTCTGTCTCGTAAGGCCTTGATCACATGACCAATATATATATATATATATATATATATATATATATATATATATATATATATATTCACTGAAAAAACCATAGGTTATAGACCATATATAGTTAGGAATTAGCATTTAGAAAACCTTATTTTACTCACACAAAACCATTGAAATTCCATATATAGTTAGTTGCACTAACTATATATCGCGCACCCGCAATCCACTGCTGATGATGTCACATATTACATCATTCATGACATGGTCAGTGACATCACTGATGACATCACTGATGACATCTCAAATGACATCACTGATGACATCACTGATGACATCTCATTTGACATCATTCTTGTGCTAATACGATAAACCTCTTCAGACTCTAATATAACCTTAGATACACTCAGTGTATACAGACACTCACACACTGTCACTCATCCATGGAGTTACTCACACACCTAGTCAGTCATGCAAAGAAACAATCTCACCTCCATTTCCTCAACTATACAGTTATACACACCTTACTTATTCAAACATATACTAACACATATTTACTCTCTTATACAATCCCTGATACAAGTTCACAATGATCCATACAGCCACTCACACATTCAGTGGCTCTCATGCACAGTTATTTATATATGCCAACTCTCACATGTACTGTGTTTTACATATGTACTTACTATGACATGTAGCATTGAGATATCCATTCACTCATCAATACACTCATGCACACAGTCAACCGCCCATGTAGCTTTTTCCACATGCACTCTTGAACTCATACACCTAGTGAATCAACTGCTCACACATCTATGCACAGAGTCACACACCTCCCAGCCACCCCCACACAAACTCAATCTCCCATAGAAATACTTGGGCAACCAATTAATAACACATATAGCCTCTCGTATAGCTAATGATCAACACATGCAGCAGTTTACATCACAACAGACATAATGATGCACAAATTAAGACAGTTTAGTCACTAACCCATGCATTCAGTGAGACACATTTAATCATACAGTCAGTCACGCACCTACTAAATCCTTCATCCAGACACTTATACATCCACTCATTCTTCAATATCTAAGACATATTTTAACTTTACAGAAACATACAGTCACTGGATGTTGTCATCAGTGATGTCATTTGAGATGTCATCAGTGATGTCATCAGTGATGTCACTGACCATGTCATGAATGATGTAATATGTGACATCATCAGCAGTGGATTGCGGGTGCGCGATATATAGTTAGTGCAACTAACTATATATGGAATTTCAATGGTTTTGTGTGAGTAAAATAAGGTTTTCTAAATGCTAATTCCTAACTATATATGGTCTATAACCTATGGTTTTTTCAGTGAATTTTCAAGGTTTTGTAAATGCTAATTCCTAACTATATATGGTCTATAACCTATGGTTTTTTCTGTGAATTTCATTGGTTTTTTAACAGCTAATATCTGTAGCTGTAAAATGTATTCTTCTTTAAATCCAAAAATATATTTTATATGTTTATGAATAATTTTTTTTTAAAATATTTTTTTTTCTTCGTTCCCGCTTCGCGAATCGGGAAGCTTCCCGTTAGCTGACCTTGATGCCGCGAAATAGACCGCGAGCCGGTAAACGTTTCTTTACCGCAAGTGCCGCGTTAGAAAACAACATCGTGACGCCTCCCGTCCGCATGACGTTCCACGTTGTCGCGTGATACGTCATATGACGTGCTACGTTAGCGAACTGGTACGCGAAGCGAGTGCCAAAGCGCAGGTTTCTGGAAGCAAACCGGGAGGCCCTGCAAAGCGCTTAACGTAAACACAGCAAGTCATGTGACTTGGTAATAACACTTTTCATTGGTTCATTTCACTTTTGGTTTCCTAATGATGTAAGACTAGGTCATATAATCTAAAATGAACACTTTTGATTGGTTGAGAACTCTTGTTTTTCCCAAATGATGAAAATCCCTCCTTCTTTCCTCACTCTGACTTTCATCATTGTGAGAGAAAGACCCTTTGTGATCACTGAGCAATGGCTTCTTTAGTAGCTTCAGCTGGTGCTTCCCCACCACCTCCACCACCTCCAAGGAAGAGAGGACCACCTGCTCAAGTTGTAATTCAACAAGAAGAAGAAGAAGAGGAACAGGAGGACGAGCACGAAGAGAGGCAGTTTTTGCCTGAGCAGCCCAAGACGTCTCACCGGAAAGAAAACTTCATTTGGCAATTTTTTAAAATTCCCAAAGGTCAGAAAAGAGTAAATGCAAGATACGTAACTTGCCTTATATGTCAAGATAGACTGTCCAGAGGGACCGACAAAAAATACAGTTTCGGAAACTACACAATGCATCGCCATATGACTAGGTGGCATCCTAACAACTACAGTGCTGCACAGTTTCGGAACGACCTAGATAATCTCCCTATTATGGCCAGAAGATCTGTTGTACCGGAAGTAACGGGACCAGAGGGCAGGGAGATGGTGCCAAATATACAAATGAGATTTGGTGAAGTAAAACACACCTGCGTATTTTGCGATGGATTCATTTCCTACGGAGAAAGAAGCATCACTCTGATCAACAGAGCTATTGACTATCATATGCAAGTTTGTCCGAAACGCCCAAAATAATAAATACTTCTTTTTTTTGTTTTGTTGCTCCTGTTGAGCCCTTTACAATGAATCGTTTTCATTGCCCCCTCCAAGAAAAACCCAAAAAAATATAAAACTGTTCCGAAAAATTCAAAAACATTAAAAAAATGTTCAGAAAAATAAAAAAAAAAGTTCTTTTCAGAACTACCTCCCCGTTATTAAAAAATTGGTACAATATTTGGAACTGTGCCAACCTCTATTTCTCTTAGTTCGCTTCCTAGTTCGCTCGCTGGTACGCGAACTGGAAGCGAACCAAAAACAGTAAGTATAAGGGAAGGAAACACACACTTATGTTAAAAGAAAGACAGCTATAGGGGAGTAAACTAGAGATACTATTACCCATAATCCACTACTGATGATGTCACATATTACATCATTCATGACATGCTCAGTGACATCATCAGCAGAGGATTGCGGGTTTTTTGGCAACATGCCTTATCCACGGTTTAATAACGCTGCCTTTTGCTTTATATAAGTTTTCAAATTGTATGAAATATATACCAATAGGTCTTTATGAACCTTTAGGTAGTGCTTTTGTTCATGAGGTCTGGTCGCTTCCATACACATACAGATGTTTCAAAGATGATCAAGAAGTTTATCTGAATGGAGAGGAATGCACTGAGACGCCAGATCATTCACTAATGTGTAGGCACATACAGTTACACGATTCATGCAACAAACACCGACCAAATATGGCTTGCGTGTTGCAAGGCACGCCAGTTCCTGCTATCATCCCCACGTTCAAGTTGTTGGAAAATGGTAGTTATTTGATGCTCAATAATGAAGATTGTTCTGAGTTAATTAAAAGTATTCCTTTTATCGTAACAGTAAGTGAACGGGTTATTTGCTGCAGAAATGTTCTATTTCCTCCCACACATGAACATAGGGAGTTTTCAATCTGGCCACAAATACCAACCTTGGGACACGTTTCAACGGCATGACAAGAATAAGAGCTCTTTTGTCTCAGAGAGAGGTGGCCTTGAGTTCGGCCCGTGAAACTTTCGTACTTCACATAGCGAACACCCGTACACAGCTTTGCCTTTCAATTTCAGCAACATGTTTCCGACTATCTTTAACGCATCCTCCACAAAATCCCTGGCACACTTTTTTAAAGTTGTTACCAGTGGTCTCGTGACTTCATTTGAGAAAATCTTTGGAGTCATCCCTGCTCCCTTTCATTCCATTTTCTCCACTCTGGTTCGTGGATTGCATTTTTACTTGCATTACCAGCGGACGCTCTTGTGCTTTTTTACATTTTTAAATATGGATGTCCCTCCTATGCAACCTCCGACCCTGCAGCTGCTGACACTGTTCCGCAATCGCATGCTAGAATATTATGGCACAATGCCGTTGGCGATATTAAGCACGGCATATGGATTATCTTTTCGGTTCTCCTACTTCACCTGTGTCCAGCCTGTATTTCACTGCCTGACCTGTGATTTCGATTGGGCCATTGATTTGTGTCTCTGCGGACCGGTTTCTCCTGACGTCGACTTTAATCAGCTGATGACTCCTATCATTACTCACGAGTTGGTTTGTCCTGGCGAAAGGATTATGGCTGTGGCATTGATGCATGGACTACTTGGTCCCTGGAATTTACTGGCGGCAGCACAGTCTTTCTTGGAACACAGCTTTCTTGAAAACCCACCGAGCTGTCCTCTGATGGTGATAGAGGATCCGGTGCTGGGAGAGCACGTATGTTCTTTTCCGCTTTTAAATTGGATGGCTGAACTGTTTTCGGATGAAGACGGTGACTTCCTGTTGGAGGCTGTTGCAGCTTATTTTGCATACACACTTATGTCATAGACCTTTTTCATGTTTCATATGCTGAGTACTAGCATTTCATTGACAATTCATTGACTTAATTGTCAAGTTTTTATTATTTACCTTGCCTATTGGCTTAAGACTCGATAAAGTACTTGGCTGTTTTATTTTTCTTTAGCATTGAATTTTCCTAGTTTTTAATGCTTTACCTTGCGGACCGTCCACATATAAACTTGCAATCTGCTCTCATGAGATGGCACTTCTATTATCTTATTCAGTTCGTTTCCGGATCATGGGGAGGTGTCATCTAGGTCCTGGATATCTTTACACCGTGTTAAGTTAGCATGGGCTCATTACCGGTTTAAACGCCATTTTTCCTTTTTTGCAACTTCTGCACACGACATTTAGTTGTTGCTTTAGCTTTCCACCTAGTAGTTCATCGTGGTTTACATGAGAATAATATGTTATTGGTCTACTATCTGCTTTACTTGTTAAACTATATCTGTACAGCGAGTGCTAAAGTTTCAAGAACAACACGATACAGAATTGTTATGAGGTCTGATCTCCACGACTTCATACTCATAACATAAGTGCAACTTCTGCCAATTCTGGGCATGAGGCGGGTTTTATATTGCTTTGCCGAACACACATACACAACAGTTGATGCGGTTCACATGAAGAGAGAGCTGGTGTATGCTGATGTGATTCCTTCAAATCTAAGACACTAAAGTATGGGCACGCCCTAAACCAACACAAAGAGACCTTCTTAGCAAATAATATAATATGTGTATTAGGGAGGGTGAGATATAAGCAGCCGCGGGCCGTGGAGGGAGTTACGGTGAGGCAGGGAGGCGGGGAGGGGGAGAAGCAGGGTGGAGCCCTCTCTACCTTGCCCCTCCCCCTCCCCGCCTCCCTGCCCCACCGTAACTCCCTCCACGGCCCGCGGCTGCTTATAAGTGTTGCTAACTCTTATTCATTTACAGCATGTTAACATACTGTCACCATTCGCTTTTTATGTACTAGTAACTATGCTGGTAATTTTGCTACTGATAATATGTGTACTTGTATTCTCCACCCTGCTTCTCCCCCTCCCCGCCTCCCTGCCTCACCGTAACTCCCTCCACGGCCCGCGGCTGCTTATAAGTGTTGCTAACTCTTATTCATTTACAGCATGTTAACATACTATCACCATTCACTTTTTATGTACTAGTAACTATGCTGGTAATTTTGCTACTGATAATATGTGTACTTTTATTATCTAAGGTACTACGCCTGAGAAGACGGCATTAGTAAATAAACATTTCAAATACACATGTGTTCTTCTTAACTCCATGTTCTGGTTTCTAAGAAATATATAACGACCGACTGTTCATGAGTTCCACGTATCCTGAGGTACTATAAGTTCATATTCTGGATTGTCTAAACATTGAGAGTTTGTTATATCCAATGTGACACTGTACCTAGCTTGCTAAATAGTTTTTGATTACTAACGTGAGTTTTGGGACACCCTAATTCGCCGAGGTTCCAATCCTCTGTCCACAGTTCTGTGTGAGAACAGAAACCCTGCGACAGGGGCACCCCCGACCCTTGCTGGAGCTTCATCACACTTGCGATACAACTCCAGCAATGCGCCACCTTTACGGCACAGATACATCACGCATCTGTGCTGTTTTTGCCCCGTGATGCGCCGCATTGTAAATGCAGCACACCATAGGTGACGGAACAGCGGCACAGAATGACTAACACATCCCTGGTGATGCGCCAGTCATCATAAATCTATCCCTATGCTTCTTATCTTGTTAGAGATGAACCGCCATATGTATCATCAAAGTTATTTGCATTTCCTAAATAGCGAACTTTAAGGAATAAATAGCGATTCTTTACCATTCCTAGTTTGCGATGAGCTATTTGCTAATTAGCCGAATGTAGCCCAATGAAGCCCAATGTAGCCCAATGTAGCCCAAAGATGGCCGCCAGACACACAAAAAAACAAATGTAGCCCAAATATCAGCCAGATGTAGCCCAACTATAGCCCAGTGACAGAATGACCAATCAGCTTCGCAAACCTCCGTTACGCGAAGCGGAGCGCTGTTACAGATATATATCTTTTTTTGAACGTTAATTTCTCAAAATCCACTGGAGCACATATAATGAGACCTAGCAAAGGCACATCGGGCTACCAGTCCCTAATATTTTGCCAAGTTTCGTGCAAATCCATTCAGCCGTTCGATTATTATTTTTATTATTTTTTTTTGCCCCGCTGGGCCCTTTTAAAACCTCCACATCAAACCTAGGGGGTCAGCGAGGATCTACTATGCCCCCTTATAGTTATTTCCCCCTTTGTTTTGACCTCCTCTTGTCTCTCGATCCTACCGAGAGACAAGATGGCGGCCGCTACGGACTGTTTGGAATGTTGACAGACGCCGGAGAACCAATCAGCTTCGCTTCACAAAGCTCCGTTGCGCGAAAAGTCCGCGAACCAGAGCGCTAACCGGTCCGCTGTTACAGATATATATCTTTTTTTAAACGTTAATTTCTCAAAATCCACTGGAGCACATATATTGAGACCTACAAAAGGCACATCGGGCTACCAGTCCCTACAATTTTGCCAAGTTTCGTGCAAATCCATTCAGCCGTTCGGGCTAAAAGTGAGGCCAACCGCCCTATGGAAAACTCAATGTTAAAAACACGTTTTGGGACCCCCCTTTTTTCTCGGCCCCCACTGGACGAACCCCCCCCAAATTTTCAAGGGCTGCTCAGAAACAAAATGTGCCATTTTCCTGAAAATTTCAGCCGATTCCGTCCACAAACGCCAAAGTTATTAGACATAGAATTTTCAAAAAACCCATAGAGAAAAAATCCTAACTATATATACCTACTGGCGACCGCCAGTAGGTAATATATATATATATATATATATATATATATATATATATCTCAACAACTTCCAAACACCAGCCGGTTGCACTCATGGGCGGGTGCACGCCATAACGGGGGTGTGCCCGTTTCGAAATATCAATGCACAATCCTGGAAAATGAAACTACCAAGGAAAGCAGCACTCGCAGGGGGTTGTTCCAACCAGTTTATTTACGGCGGAACAAACAGCAACGACGCGTTTCGCCGTAGGGCTTTGTCAAGTTATGAGAGAAGCGAGGACATGCAAACATTTTAAACTTGTCAGGATGTAATGGAAAGTAAAGACGGACTGCATATTTTCCGATAAACAGCGGCCATCTTACAGTGTATATACATTCAATGGAAAGTGCATAAATTATACAGATTAACCATCTTGTCATATCATGTCATATATTAACATGTGAATTGCTATATAAGCATTTTATACAGCCCTGTATGGGCGCAAAAACGATCCTTTTAAACATCCTGATTAACAATGAAGGCTGATGACCAGACACACCCCATGGAAATTATATCTTTTCAAAGCCATGCTCCACCACTGTGAAATCACAATAATGACGTGTCAGTCAGCATGAACATTACCAAAAAGGTACAAAAAATGTGGCCCGTTAATGGGCATTAATTCATGGGTGCATTGCCTACATGATCCACTAGTCCAATGTCATCTCTACAAAAAACATCAATAGCCAAATCCTCTATAAAGGTTCAAAATTTAAAGAAAAACAGTCACAGTGAAGATTCAATGAATCCAAATAAGTCATCTTATCACTGGAAGACACAACTCCAGGCCTATAATAAATTGAAAACATACCGGTCACCTTTAAAATACATGCAGACTTTTCGAAATAAACACAAATCTTATCCCAAGTGTACTGATAGCTCTTCATGCATATTTAAACCCCTCGGAATCTTGGTTTGTAGGTCAATTATGTACCTAGATTCCAGGCGTCTAAGCTTAAGTAGGCGGTCCCCTCCTCTAATGCTAGCTGGTACACTATCGAGGCAGATGTACGACAACAGATCCCTGTTGCTATTGTGCATCTTCTCGAAATGCCTTGCCACCGGGTAAGCCTCATCTTTTTTGGCAATAGCACGCATGTGCTCCAATATTCTCAGTTTTACAGCATTGGTGGTACTGCCGATATATTTTAAACCACACGGGCAAGTGAGGCAATAAATGGCAAAAGGGGTGGAGCAAGTCAGAAATTTCAAGATCTTTTTCGGTGTGGCCAGCCCAGGTATCTTAAAAGTAAGCGTCCGCTTACTAAACTTGCAGGCCTTACACCGACCACAGGGATAAAAGCCGCTGAGAACCGGCATTTTGGGGGTAATTGCAGGAGGAGAGTAATGGCTGGATACTAGATGATCCTTAAGGGATTTAGCTTTCCTGTAAGTGACCAAAGGATTGGTCGGCAGGTCAGCTTTGATGACATTATCCGATAAAAGAATATTCCAATTCTTTTTCAAGATTTTCTTGATCTGACCAGCATTACGCGAGAAAGTTGTAATCAAACGAAATGCCCCGTTCTTCAAAGGGTTACTCTTTTTGGGCTGTAACAAATCTTTCCGCTTAATCTTTTTGACTCTCTCCAAAGCCCTTGTCAGAACCCCATTTTTATATCCTCTTCTTTTGAATCTCAAAAGACTAGCGGCCGCCGCCTTTTCAAAATCAACATCATGGGAATTATTTCGCCGCAATCTTAAAAGTTCCCCATAGGGGATACTTTCAATTAGTTGGCGTGGATGACTGCTGGTCGCGTACAGAGTGGAATTACCAGCAGTCTTTTTTCTAAACAATTTCGTCTGCAGAGAGCCTTCCTGGTCAACATACACTGTGAGGTCAAGGTAATTGACAGTAGTTTTACTTATCTCTCCTGAGAATTTCAAATTTTTGTCATTGTGATTCAATACCTCAACAAACTCATTAGCAGTTTCCAACGTGCAATTTAAAATAATAAACAAATCGTCTATATAACGATGCCATTGTATGATCATGTTGGTCCATTTCTCATTATGGCACCAATGTGCCAGTTCTTCCCAATGGCCTACAAACAAATTGGCAAAGCTAGGAGCCGAGCAAGCTCCCATAGCTACTCCAGACGTTTGTTTATATAACTGATTGCTGAAAAGAAAGATGTTGTTATTCAAACCAAAATTCATAAACTCCATCAGCATTTTGTTATGCTCGTAGAAACACACAGGACGTTTCTCCAAGAAATGGGCCATAGCTCTAAGACCATCGCCATGAGCTATACACGTGTATAGACTGGCGATGTCAAGAACCAGCATGCAATATGTGTCTTTCCAAATGACTGAACCAATGATTGACAAAAAGTGTTTGGTATCTTGCAGATAGGAAGGCAAAGACATAACCAAAGGTAAAAGGAAGGAGTCAACATAAATCGAAAGATTCTCAGTAAGACTTCCATTCGAGGCCACAATTGGCCTACCTGGAGGATTTTGTAAGTCTTTGTGAACCTTAGGAAGGTAGTAAAATGTTGGGATTACAGGACTGAGACAACGTAAGTACAGATATTCATCGGTATTAAGCATATTGACTTTGTACCACCTGGATATCATATCATGGTAATCTACCACGCTTTGATTATATACTTTGTTGTCCACTGGTCTGTAAGTGTTGACGTCTCCTAGTAGACGAAGAGCCTCAGTTTCATATTGGGCAGTGGTAAGGAGGACGATGTTACCTCCCTTGTCGGAGGGTTTGTAGACCAGATCAGAGTTTTTACACAAAGTTTGTAATGCCTTCTGTTGTTGTTTAGTGAAATTATCACTAGAGAACGCATATGACTTTGTTTTTCTTAGTCTTGTGAGATCTCTTAAAACCGCATCTGAAAATGTGTCTATAGCATCTGTGCCCATGATGGGTAAAAAAGTAGAGGTCGGTTTGAACATACTGCCCCCACTTTTCTGTTGTATATCCAGATGCGTCAATGTTTGGGTGTTGCTGATGTTTCCATCTTCACCTCTATTTATTTCCTGATGTAAACCTTCAATGGCACGTAAGCCTCCCAAATCCCGACATCTCAAGCCTTCCCCTTCGTTATCCACGAAAGGCATGGAGTTGGCACTCTGAGATTTGAGTTTGAAGAATTTATGCAGCTTTAATTTTCTCGTGAATTTAAAAACGTCTATTCTAGTTTGTGCAAAGTCAAAGTTCTTTCCTGGGCAGAAGGATAAGCCCAATTTGAGAATGGAATTTTCTTCTTCAGTCAACGCTTTGTTTGTTAAATTGATGACGGACAGATTATCCTTGTCAGTGTGAACGAGGTGCTCACTTAAGTCTTCTTCCGATAGAAGTTCTTCTTGCTCCGTGTGACTGGTGGTGAACCTAATGGATTTCTTCCCACCGCCGCCGCGCCTCATCTTCCTCTTGCTCCCGCGTTGTCCGGGGGTTTGCCCCTGCCTCCTTCTAATTGTTGGTTGCGCATGACTTGGAACTCTTTGTGAAAAGAAGGAGTTTCCACACTTCCATCATCGCTTACCACATCATCTACGTTGACGTCTGATTCAGAGGTCACAGCCTCTGCAGAGGCGGGTGCACTTTTCTTTTGCTTCAGTTGTTTCCTTGTGTGATCATATTTTTTTGCAAAAGTTAACACCCTTCCCATCTGATAGTCATTTTCGTCCCTCTCAAATTTTTCTTCTTTGCGCTGTTTAATTTTTTGTTCGTATTTTTTAAGGCGTTTTTTAATTTGATCACGTTTAAATATGCATGAAGAGCTATCAGTACACTTGGGATAAGATTTGTGTTTATTTCGAAAAGTCTGCATGTATTTTAAAGGTGACCGGTATGTTTTCAATTTATTATAGGCCTGGAGTTGTGTCTTCCAGTGATAAGATGACTTATTTGGATTCATTGAATCTTCACTGTGATTGTTTTTCTTTAAATTTTGAACCTTTATAGAGGATTTGGCTATTGATGTTTTTTGTAGAGATGACATTGGACTAGTGGATCATGTAGGCAATGCACCCATGAATTAATGCCCATTTACGGGCCACATTTTTTGTACCTTTTTGGTAATGTTCATGCTGACTGACACGTCATTATTGTGATTTCACAGTGGTGGAGCATGGCTTTGAAAAGATATAATTTCCATGGGGTGTGTCTGGTCATCAGCCTTCATTGTTAATCAGGATGTTTAAAAGGATCGTTTTTGCGCCCATACAGGGCTGTATAAAATGCTTATATAGCAATTCACATGTTAATATATGACATGATATGACAAGATGGTTAATCTGTATAATTTATGCACTTTCCATTGAATGTATATACACTGTAAGATGGCCGCTGTTTATCGGAAAATATGCAGTCCGTCTTTACTTTCCATTACATCCTGACAAGTTTAAAATGTTTGCATGTCCTCGCTTCTCTCATAACTTGACAAAGCCCTACGGCGAAACGCGTCGTTGCTGTTTGTTCCGCCGTAAATAAACTGGTTGGAACAACCCCCTGCGAGTGCTGCTTTCCTTGGTAGTTTCATTTTCCAGGATTGTGCATTGAGATATATATATATATATATATATATATATATATATATATATATATATATATATATATATATATATATATATATATATATATATATATATATATATATATATATATATATATATATATATATATATATATATATATATATATATATATATATCACTCCAAATGACGCAGCACTCAAGGGAAGAGTATAGTATTCAAAAGTATTTTTATTGTATAAAGCTTTATACAATGAAAATACTTTTGAATACTATACTCTTCCCTTGAGTGCCGCGTCATTTGGAGTGAAGTAAAGGAATTACAGGTCTGGGTCCGACCCCAGCGCAGAGCACCCACTGGCAGTGTGCGTCTTGGTTTTTGGACCACTTTGTGGATGATATATATATGACGAAGGCAAGAGCCGACACGCGTTTTTCCTTATTGTGCAAAATAAACCAAATGGTTTAACTCACTGCGAGTTGCTGGGTTTTCTGACTTTGTCAGGGGAGCAGTTATATATTTAGGGTGGAAGTTCTTGGAACCCAACACTGACCCTCCTCGATTTGGTTGCTCTGTGGAAGGAAGAACATCTGTTGGTATCTCTTCAAGCTAAGACACACAGAGCCCCCCAGAACCTGCAAGGACCAAGACCCGAGGAACCTGCAAAAACAGTGGGACGCTGACTGCCTGGAGGTCCACGACGGCTGGAGAGTAGTCGGAAATTTCCAGGTAAGACAGCTGACAGCTGGAAGTAACAGGAAGCGGGCAAAAAGAGTTTGGTTCATGGGAGAGGGAGACCCGGTGTTTGAGTAAAATACACACGGGCAGTGAATCTATGCAAATTGACATTATCTATTAAGAATCATCAGCATGTCTGCCGAATGGGACAGGGAGAGAGAGGAAGCAGCTCTAGATATATTTACGGACACTGACACAGGCAAAAGCGGCACAAATCCTCCAAGCGCCCAGGCACAACCCACAGTGCTGGATGAAACAAAGAAACTACTACATGAATTGGAAAAACTCCGGAAAAAAGAGACAGGCAAATGGTGGAAAGTGAAATCCCTCACGAGATACCTGGAAGTGGGAAGAATTCCCAGAGGGCTCAGAATCCTCGTGGCCCCCACGTATGAAGACCCAGACCCAGTAATGTTGCAAAGATGGGCAGAGAACAGCGCCAAATCATCTGAAAACATGTTAAAAATCCTGATAGAATTCGCAATCAGTGACAGACAAAAGATGATAACACGCATCAATGAAATCATGCAACAACTTGAACTAAAATCTAATCAAGATGAAATTACCAAAAGCTTGAATGAAATAAGAGACAGAGTTCTCAAACTTGAAGCAGAAATCAAGGAACGGAAGGCAATAAAATTCCAGCGGGACCGCAACGACTACATGAGCGGAAGAATCTACACCTTCGCAAAAAAGTACGACCAAATAAGAAATCAAACCCCTAACACACAACCCAGTGGGGGAAACTCAATAGTGGCATCAAGTGACATTGAATTCAGCTCAGAATACGAAACAGATGCTGAAAGCAATCACAGCACTGGCAGAGTGGGCCCTCCACCAACACCGGCACAAGAATTGGCTTTTTTAAGAATGCAGCGCCTCAGAACATTGAGACCCCGCTTCCCTCCGAAACCAGATGGGGGGGCAGGTCGAGGCAAGTCACAGAACAAAAATCAAAAACAGCAACAAAAAACCGCAGGCGAAAGAACAGACGGTGGAGAAAAATAGGGCCAAAATCAACAACAGAACAAATCTCAAAACAGACGCCACAGACGCCGATAATGGGAGTACAAAATGAGAGAGATAACACAGTCATTAATCTCACAGACATGGAGCTAAATTCACAAGAACTTGAAATTTTATCCCTGGGATTAACTTATTGCACAAATACAAACTTTGACTATGCGCAGACCCGCATAGATCTGTTTCAGTACATTCGGAAACTTAAGTTGCAAAAATATTTCACAAATACAAACAAACGTCCTGTAACAACTATGCAGATTGAAGACCACAGCCAGACTCTGACAGTAGCTAACATGGAGGCTCTGCAAAACCTAATTGATTTGGAGCAAGAAATAGGAGGGGATGGGATAACACCAAGTGGGGCAGCTGCTGCATCGGAATTAAACATCTATGCAACGGTGAAAACAGAGTTTAAGCCAAAATCAGTATTCATGCCCGTAATGCCCAAAGACAATCTGGATTTGTTCTCAGACAATGTCATCAAAGACTTAAAGGAACTATCCCTGCAAAGCACAAAGGAATTTTGGAAAGAAAATGGAGACCAGAGAAGAAAATATAACAATTTAATGACAAGGATAAAATCAAGACCTGACATTGTGGTCAGATGGTCGGACAAGGGGGGCAATGTTGTGCTGTGGCCCCTACAAATGTATAACCTAGAAGCTTGCACTCAACTCCAAGACAAAGAATGCTACATGAGGATAAGTCCAACTCACATTGTGGGCATTCAAGAAAAATATCACAATGAGCTATATAAATGGAAAGGAATGGGCCTCATCAATAAAGATGAATTCAACTACCTGAAGAATGACTACCCAGTGACACCTCAACTATATTTGATACCAAAGGTCCACAAAAATGAAAAAACACCACCAGGAAGACCAATAATTTCAGCAATCGGCAGCCTGTTTGAAAGAACAAGTATCTTCATTGACTCTTTTCTGCAACCAGAGGTAAAAAAACTTCCGGCCTACATTAAAGACACGGGGGACTTTCTGTCTAAGGTGTTCGACATTGAATGGCAAGATAATTATCTCTTTATGACATTAGATGTCCAATCGCTGTATACCAGCATCAGACACCGGGACGGGCTGCAAGCCATGGAATACTATCTAGGAAAAAGACCCATTGAACTATACAACCACACGAAAATGTTGTTGGAAATGGCAGAGTGGTGTCTGACAAACAATACTTTCATCTTTGACAGATTGCATTATAAACAGCTTCAGGGTTCGGCCATGGGAACTTGCTTCTCCCCCAGCTATGCGAATCTGCATATGGGCTGGTGGGAGGAGCAGGTACTTAAAGGTCAGCACTGTGACACTATGCAAAACAACATAGTGATGTATAAGAGGTACATCGATGACATTTTTATCCTATGGCAGGGCAATGACAAAGATGCAGAAAGTTTTGCAGTAGCATTGAATGAAAACATGCTTAATTTGAAATTTACTTGTAACACCAGTAATGTCAATGTCCAATTTCTCGATCTTGAATTATATGTGCAAAACAACAAGATACAGACACGCACATACAGAAAACCCACTGCAGGGAACGCCCTTCTTCATGCACACAGTTTTCACCCCACACCATTGAAACAGTCAATTCCATATGCAGAGTGCCTCAGAATGACACGGAACTGTAGCACCCCTGAAGGACTCACCAGTGCCAAACAAGAGCTATTCAATAGACTAAGGAAGAGGGGGTACACAGAGAATACATGCCAGAAGGCGGAGGCAAAATGTAGTGTCAAAGACAGGACAGAGTTAATTTTCCCAAAGAGTGTGGTAAAAGATTTGGACCATAAGAAGAGAACTCCCCCGAGATTAATAACAGGGTATAACAGATACCACATGAATCTCCGCAGAATTCTGAGAAGACACTGGCCGTTAGTCCGGGGTGACACCAGCATAGGGGAAACAGTGGGCAAGAATCCTCTGATCACATTCAGGAAAGCCAAATCTATGAGAAACGAACTTGTCTGCAATGCGCCAATGCTTAAAAAGACGAAAAATTGGCTCAACTCTCAAAAAGGCTTCAAGAAATGCAGCAAGTGTAAAGCGTGCACGCATGGCATTAACACAACCAAAGTACACGTTCCTTTCAGAAACAAACCATACTTGTTGAGGGATGCGTTCTCATGCAAAACAGACTTTGCCATATATGTATTGGTGTGTTCCTGTGGCAAGAGATATGTGGGTTCTACAATCCATCCAGCACATGTGCGGATTCTACAGCACTTGCAAGCCATTTCAAACAATGATCCGGCATATCCGGTAGCCAGACACATTCACGAGGCGCACAATGGCAATGCGAACAATATCCAATACTTTGTGATTGACAGCATTCCAAGAAACATCAGAGGAGGGAACCGCCTATTGGCGTTGCGCCGCTTGGAATCAAGGTACATCATACTTTTGAATTCCAAGATCCCATTTGGTTTAAATGCGGACGAAGCCTTAAGTGTCCACCTTTAATGTAATGCCTGCTTAAGTTTTTTCCTCCCCTATGACCATTCGTAGAACATCTGCAGTTCACATACAACACTTATCACGGGATTCTACATGGGCACCTAAGAGCACACCATCAGACATAATCCATGTCAGTATGGCACACCATTGAATTTCTTTAGCACTTTCACCAACACATTGACACATGCCCACGACCTGTCCGTCAAGCCATGACCCTACTTAGAGCTTTTCACCCTGTAATTTGATCCACAAACAGGTCCATCGGGTTACCGCCTGATATCCTATTTCAAATAGCTCCAAGAATCGGAGACCACTGTGTCACCCCGAACACATAGCTTGTAGTTTAGAAACCACATTTATGTAGCCTGTTTCTCGTATGCCGCGGAGCATTAACTGTCAGCTACACACTGTACCGCGGCAAGCAACGCGTCTGCCCTTGAGCAAACCCACAGAGGAAGCACTTACCGAGACAGGCAGTTTGTTAAATTACAAACCGACAGCCATGCATGGCAAGCCGCGGACGCACAAACCCGTGACTGCCCGCCTTAAAAAAGCACTGACCCAGACAAGCTGATCGTTAAAAATTAGAAATCATATCGACCTACCCCTCGGTGTCTGCCATGTAATAACGCCACACATCGGGACATTTACCCTGATTCAGACGAGCATTGTCCGATCGGTTCAGTACGAGCACTTTCTTTCCCCGGGAAGCGGCTGAGGGAAACGTATCCCTGTGCATGCCCCAGCGTCCACATGGCGCGGCTGATGTTATTGCAGACAGGCAAACCAGATGGGCTACTAGAACAGGACCTATATACAGGAACTTTCATGGCAGGGAATAGCAGAATGGGAAAGCAAAGTGTGTTAATTTAAATGTTTTCACTCACGTTATAATTTTCTTTCATATTCTTTTGGTTTCTGTAAACCTTAAATTCAGCTGTCACTGGGGCACAATGTTGAATGATGAAAAGGTTTCAGGAAAGCTAAAGACACTTTTATTTGGTGATTTTTGAGACATCTATAAAATTGTTTCCAATACAATGCTTTTAATGTATACAAAAAAAAGTGTAAAAAAAGTGTAAAAAGACTATCAAAGACAGGTACTGCCACTATGTAACCATGGCAACATCTGGTTTAAGCCTGTCACACTAATTGAAAGACACACCCATGTTCTTGTGCATATATACATGCCCCCAACATAACAGCAGATGTAGTGAACAAGGCGGTAACGCCGAAACGCGTCTAAGCAGCAACTGATCTTAAGAATAAACATTTGGATTCAGATTCACGGAGTCAGCGCCTTCTTTAATCGTGAAGTATGGCTTGTGAGAATATATATATATATATACATATCCGCACACTCCTGGTCGTTTAAAGCTCGTAAATCAGCAACACACCAGAGCCGGGGCCCAAATGTTAGTTCAAAGTGCTATATTTATTGGCACACAGACAAACCCTACGCGTTTCGAGGCTTGCACCTCTTGCTCACGGGTACAATGTTTTGGTGGCCATTCCATTTTAAAGTGATACAGACATGTTTTCTTACGTGCACGTGACAAAAGAACATGAAAGAGTTACTTTGTAGTATTCACAGTCCCTCGTTTACCAATGGATGGTTGCTGTTGTAATAAACACATTTCAGTATTGGAACAAACATGAAAATAAATCCGCTTTCACAATTAGTAATTAAACAAAAATTGCAAAGAAAGACATTTCATGAAAAAACTGCCGTTTGAATCCCAAAGGGCTTTTTCAAAACCACTCGTTAAAAGAAATGTTTCCTCCAATAAATGGGTTAAAGCAGTGTTCATAAGTTCATGAATGCTAATCTCTCGCCCTAGTGGGCCAAATGATCAATAACCTGTTCCTTAAATATACGAACACAAGTCCACAGTTCATACTTGAAGGTGTCTAGCCCCAGTGGGCACGCTTGTTCCAATTGTTTTGTGTATTTTCAGCATACCTGCAATTTCAAATTCAAAGGACAATGCATCAGAGATTTACTCGATCTAGTCAATACGTCACGTACAAAGTATACATATTAAAAATTTAAAAACAAACATAATGCAGTTTGTAGGAAAGCAGACAAAATACATTTTATGATTGTAAATGTACTGATAATTCTTCCCCCATATTATGTCCAAAGGGCTGTATGGTATTATACCGGATGATGTATTTGGATTCCAGTTTGCGCAACTCTAATAGCCTGTTACCACCCCTTTCATTCCTCGTCACACAGTCAATGACATAGAATTTTACCAGATTGGGGTTTTGTTGATGTTCAGCTGCGAAATGTCTAGCCACAGGATATTGTGGATTTGCATTTTTGATGGCACGAAGATGTTCAAGTGCCCGCAGTTTTGCTTTTTTAGTCGTCATCCCAATGTAGAACTTATCACATGGGCATTTAAGGGCATACACTGCATATTCAGTGTTACAGCCTAGCATTTTAGTTATTTTGTGTTCTGCCTGATTACTGCAGATTCTGACACTTTTGCACTTGTTGCTGTTTTTGCACGCCTTGCACTTGGTGCAGGGAAAAAATCCAACCACTTGGGGGGATTTGAAAGGTTCTTTTATTGTGGCCTTACTGAGAGAGTCTTTCAGCGATTTTGCTTTTCTAAAGGTGAGTGCAGGATTCTCACTTAGAACTTCACTGAGATCCTGATCAAGTTTAAGGATACTCCAGCGTTTGTTTAGACTTTTTCTTAATCGCCAAGTTTGGCTGTCAAAATTCGTGATAAACCTGATCTGTTCAGATTCTTCACGCGTTTTAGGTATTAACAAATCAGTTCTTTGCATTGTCTCAACCTTGGTTATAGCTTGTTTAATTACTTTGCCACTGTACCCTCTTTCCTTAAACCTTTGGCTCATGATAACTTTTTCTGCCTCAAAGCTTTCCTGTGCACTACAATTGCGTTTAGCCCTGATCAGTTCTACCAATGGGATGCTTCGTATTAAGTTTGAAGGGTGGCAACTTTTGGCGTGGAGCAAACTGTTCCCCGCAGTGGGTTTTCGAAAAAGAGAACTAGTTAGTGCCCCGTTGATAATCTCTAGATTCACATCTAGAAACTCCAATTTTTTGGTACTCATGTGGCTGGTAAATTGTAAGTTACGCTGGGTTGTACCTGGGCTGGTGGGAGGAGCAAGTGGTGAATAACATCTCCCACTTTACTGACCACGTAGTTCTCTGGGTACGCTACATCGATGATATTTTCTGTGTGTGGAGTGGGACTTTGCATCAAGCAAATGATTTTGAGATCATCCTCAATAATAACTCATTGAACTTACAATTTACCAGCCACATGAGTACCAAAAAATTGGAGTTTCTAGATGTGAATCTAGAGATTATCAACGGGGCACTAACTAGTTCTCTTTTTCAAAAACCCACTGCGGGGAACAGTTTGCTCCACGCCAAAAGTTGCCACCCTTCAAACTTAATACGAAGCATCCCATTGGGAGAACTGATCAGGGCTAAACGCAATTGTAGTGCACAGGAAAGCTTTGAGGCAGAAAAAGTTATCATGAGCCAAAGGTTTAAGGAAAGAGGGTACAGTGGCAAAGTAATTAAACAAGCTATAACCAAGGTTGAGACAATGCAAAGAACTGATTTGTTAATACCTAAAACGCGTGAAGAATCTGAACAGATCAGGTTTATCACGAATTTTGACAGCCAAACTTGGCGATTAAGAAAAAGTCTAAACAAACACTGGAGTATCCTTAAACTTGATCAGGATCTCAGTGAAGTTCTAAGTGAGAATCCTGCACTCACCTTTAGAAAAGCAAAATCGCTGAAAGACTCTCTCAGTAAGGCCACAATAAAAGAACCTTTCAAATCCCCCCAAGTGGTTGGATTTTTTCCCTGCACCAAGTGCAAGGCGTGCAAAAACAGCAACAAGTGCAAAAGTGTCAGAATCTGCAGTAATCAGGCAGAACACAAAATAACTAAAATGCTAGGCTGTAACACTGAATATGCAGTGTATGCCCTTAAATGCCCATGTGATAAGTTCTACATTGGGATGACGACTAAAAAAGCAAAACTGCGGGCACTTGAACATCTTCGTGCCATCAAAAATGCAAATCCACAATATCCTGTGGCTAGACATTTCGCAGCTGAACATCAACAAAACCCCAATCTGGTAAAATTCTATGTCATTGACTGTGTGACGAGGAATGAAAGGGGTGGTAACAGGCTATTAGAGTTGCGCAAACTGGAATCCAAATACATCATCCGGTATAATACCATACAGCCCTTTGGACATAATATGGGGGAAGAATTATCAGTACATTTACAATCATAAAATGTATTTTGTCTGCTTTCCTACAAACTGCATTCTGTTTGTTTTTAAATTTTTAATATGTATACTTTGTACGTGACGTATTGACTAGATCGAGTAAATCTCTGATGCATTGTCCTTTGAATTTGAAATTGCAGGTATGCTGAAAATACACAAAACAATTGGAACAAGCGTGCCCACTGGGGCTAGACACCTTCAAGTATGAACTGTGGACTTGTGTTCCTATATTTAAGGAACAGGTTATTGATCATTTGGCCCACTAGGGCGAGAGATTAGCATTCATGAACTTATGAACACTGCTTTAACCCATTTATTGGAGAAAACATTTCTTTTAACGAGTGGTTTTGAAAAAGCCCTTTGGGATTCAAACTGCAGTTTTTTCATGAAATGTCTTTCTTTTCAATTTTTGTTTAATTACTAATTGTGAAAGCGGATTTATTTTCATGTTTGTTCCAATACTGAAATGTGTTTATTACAACAGCAACCATCCATTGGTAAACGAGGGACTGTGAATACTACAAAGTAACTCTTTCATGTTCTTTTGTCACGTGCACGTAAGAAAACATGTCTGTATCACTTTAAAATGGAATGGCCACCAAAACATTGTACCCGTGAGCAAGAGGTGCAAGCCTCGAAACGCGTAGGGTTTGTCCGTGTGCCAATAAATATAGCATTTTGAACTAACATTTGGGCCCCGGCTCTGGTGTGTTGCTGATTTACGAGCTTTAAACGACCAGGAGTGTGCGGATGTTTGGGAAGTGGCGATCCCGCCGGGAAGCCCGCTGCTGAGGGAGGCTGGAGCAAACGCCAAAACTTGTGTTTGCATATATATATATATATATACATATATACCTCCATTTTAACAGTGTTTCCTTTGGAAAACTAACTCATTCAACTCCAGCCGGACTACTATTGATCCTTCACTTCAAAATGCTTAGAGTGTGGTTTGGGTAGGAGTGTATTCGGGGACCCAAGGAGGCTTGAGGAGTGTATTTCAGCACACAGCGCCTCGCCTTGCAAAACACCCGCCCACAAGGATACATCTTTAACCCCCCACACAACACCGACCCAATAGAGATGCATTATGGGGGATGTAGTGCCTACAGCGACATCCATGGTGTGTGATCACATGACTGGGGGAGGGTGTCTACTCTCACCAATGAGAGAGCTGCAAGAACTATTTCAACGAGGGTGAGACTGTGTTCTGGGTTCAACGGCGGCATCTGAGGAAGGCCCCATTGGCCGAAATGTATAATGCTTACCTGTTGTTTTCCATTAAAGCCTCCTAATTGGATTCCCCATGTGGCCTCTTCCTTTCTGCTCCAGGGAGGTTTATGCCGAACATTTTTCGTGTCTGCCAGAGGCGCGCTGAGATGCTCCCGCTCCATCAAGTGGCTGGTTGCCATTCTGGTTTCTGCTGCTGCAGTTTGTTTCTTTTGTCCAAGGTATTGGACTGGTACCAGCACACCCTGAAGCGTGATTCTGCAAGGGCTGCTGCCAGCGGCGGCATGTGACTATGCATGGAGTTTGGCAAAATTTCGGTCATCTCACGGCCCGGAGGACTTGCGCTTCCAGGGTAGGAGTGTATGCGGGGACCCAAGGAGGTTTGAGGAGTGTATTCCAGCACACAGCGCCTCGCCTTGCAAAACACCCGCCCACAAGGATACATCTTTAACCCCCACGCAACACCGACCCAATAGAGATGCATTATGGGGGATGTAGTGCCTACAGCGACATCCATGGTGTGTGATCACATGACTGGGGGAGGGTGTCTACTCTCACCAATGAGAGAGCTGCAAGAACTATTTCAACGAGGGTGAGACTGTGTTCTGGGTTCAACGGCGGCATCTGAGGAAGGCCCCATTGGTCGAAATGCATCATGCTTACCTGTTGTTTTCCATGAAAGTCTCCCAATTGGATTCCCCGTGTGGCCTCTTCCTTTCTGCTCCAGGGAGGTTTATGCCGAACATATATATGTATATATATATATATATGCAGCAGAACCCCTCCTATTCAGAGAGCAGAGGCCACAACAGGGGAAACTTTTGGAAGCAGCATTTATTCACTTGAAATGGCGAATGCATTTCGGCTGCTTATACAGCCTTCCTCAGCGCCCAAGTGTCAGGAGGTTCTGTGCAAGCTGTTGGTAAGTCCTGCCTCCTTTTTGTTAGTCCAAGGTCTGCTCCGCCCCTCGAGTGTCCGTCCACCTGATGCTGCTCACGATGTCCTGGTGAACTGCATTACCCAGAATCCATCCTCATGTTACCAGGTGGGTGACACGGGGGGTGTTGGCAATGAAATCTTGTGATTGCGCGGAGGTGCAAGGTCTAAATACGTGCACATTTGAACCAATGTCCTGCTTGTGAATTAAAAATGCGCCTCCTCCGGTCCCCATCGACCACCTCAGCCCCAAAGTCCGGACATGTTGTAGCGGGGACAGCTTGCCAGTGCACGCCGTCCTAGGTGAGGTTTAACTGCCTCAGCGCTGCTGACCTCTTTCCGTGCTTCAAGGCGGACTTGGAAATCCCATTACCATGGAAAAAGAAGAAAGGCACAGCCGTGTCAGTTTTTCTCCAAGTCCTTTTGCGAGGTGGGGGCCTCTGTAAAGCGTCTCTGACCGACGCTCAATTGTATGCAGCAGAACCCCTCCTATTCAGAGAGCAGAGGCCACAACAGGGGAAACTTTTGGAAGCAGCATTTATTCACTTGAAATGGCGAATGCATTTCGGCTGCTCATACAGCCTTCCTCAGCGCCCAAGTGTCAGGAGGTTCTGTGCAAGCTGTTGGTAAGTCTTGCCTCCTTTTTGTTAGTCCAAGGTCTGCTCCGCCCCTCGAGTGTCCGTCCACCTGATGCTGCTCACGATGTCCTGGTGAACTGCATTACCCATATATATATATATATATATATATATATATATATATATATATATATATATATATATATATATATATATATATATATATATATATATATATATATATGCCTGGAAAGATAGGGAGAAGGCATTACAAGATATTGAAATACTGGAAAAGGACATCGTGGAACTGACTGACCAGGGGCAATTAGATACGGAGAAGGAATCCATGAAGAAGAGACTTACTGTTTATGAAAAGAGGATACAACAGAGGACCCAACAAAAATTTGAACGCGACGCTCGCGATTACGAGCAAGGAAGGATACTGACATTTGCGCGCAAGTACGACGCACCACGCCGGGATCTGAGAGCAAGACGACAAAGACCACAGGTGTCTAGAGAGACCTCAGAATCGGAAATAACTAGCGCAGAGCAGTCCGAGGACGAACTAACGAGTGGAGGCCAACAAACCGGGCCAGGATGCCAGCCTTCTTTTCGCGAGGAATGCGACCTAATCCGCCAGAATTGGTTGAGGGATGGGAAAAAACGTCCACCGGAACAATCAACCATCGCAAGCGGAGACGCATCACGAGGAGAGGAGGGAGAAGGCACAGGGAGAGGCACCAGAAAATTGAGGAACCGACAGGCCAGGAACAAGAGAAATTGTTGGAAGATCTGAATATAATCAATCTCTCGAAAAGAATCCTGACCACAGATGAAGAGAACCTGTTAAAGCTGGGACTCACATTCTGTCCAACAGGCTGCTATGAATACACACAAACACGTATCGATTTGTTTTTATTTGTTCGGAAGCTCAAGCTCTGGAAATACTTTAAACAAAGAGCGCTCAGAGAAAATACACAGAGGTCACCTATGGTGGGCGGTATGGCTCAACAAGATCCTTTTGATATTAACATTAGGGACTTGGAGAACATGGCCGTACTGGAGGAACTACTAGAAGAAAGTGGATCCCAGATAACATCACCAGTGGACACAGTAGAAAGAAGAACAGCCATTGGCATCACCCAAATAGGTGAACGTAGCGCCTTTAAGCCACCCTCACGCTTTCTCCCCCAGACACCAACTGATGCATTGGACGTCTTCTCAGAAGCAGTGAATCGGGACTTACAGAAGTTATCCAAACAAGAAGAGACTCACAAGGAAAACATCAAGTGGAATCTCTCATCACATCAAAGAGATGCTATTTCAAACCTTGAAAAGGATGATTCAATCGTGATAAAGCCTTCAGATAAAGGCGGGAAAGTAGTCATCCAGAGTCGTGATATCTACTGTAAAGAAGCCTTACGACAGTTACAGGACCGCAAGAACTACTTGCCGACAACGGAACATGAATACCAAGAAAGCATTCAGGAATATCATTCCCTTATTGAACACTGGTACGGAAAAGGAATACTAGCCAGGGAAGAATACCTATTCCTGCAGAATAAACAACCGAGATTACCCAGTTTTTATCATCTCCCAAAAGTACATAAGGACGCCACCAAACCACCAGGGAAACCGATTGTGTCATCCATTGGAGGATTAACTGAAAACATGTGGAAGTTTATTGACTCTTTTCTGCCCCCATGGGTAACTGAGCTGAGTTCATATACCAAAGGCACAAAGGACTTCCTCAGACAAATACAGGATGTGGAGTGGGAGAACGACCTGGTGATGATAACTATGGGCATCTCTAGTCTATATACGAGCATTAGACATTCTGATGGGATTGAAGCAGTGAAGACCTTTCTGAACTTACGATCTGCCCGCTACCTGGAGCACAGCAGAATGATCTTAGATTTTATATCTTTCTGCCTGAATAATAACATCTTTATCTTTCAGAATCAGAGATACAGACAGGTCAGGGGGACTGCCATGGGCACCTGCTTCGCCCCCAGCTACGCGAATTTATTCGTGGGCTGGTGGGAGAAGCAGGTGGCCTGGGCGGACGACAAAACAGAATGGGTCGATAGGGTGATTTGCTGGAGGAGATACATCGACGATCTCTTCCTTATTTGGAGAGGATCGGAATCCTCAGCAGAAGATTTGAGAGTATTCGTTGATTCAGGCACGATTCAGACCGGGCTCTATAGAAAGGAGACGGCAGGGAATTCTGTCCTACATGGACGAAGTAGTCACCCAGCATCCCTTGTTAAGAGTATCCCCTATGGGGAACTGTTAAGAATAAAACGCAACAGTTCCCTGGAAAAAGATTTTGAAGAGGCTGCAGAGAAAAGCGTGGAACGCTTTAAATCGCGCGGCTATCCGAAAACAGTACTCCAACAAGCCAAAGGGAAGGCGAAAGCTACAGATAGGCAAACCCTACTGACTGAGAGAAGAGGCCGAACCACGAAAGGTGGAAATGGCATAATCAGATTAATAACTAACTATTCGGTGGCAGCGAATAGGGTGAGAGCCATTATGTCCAAAAATTGGAGTATCCTCAAATCCGATGCCGTAATCGGTAAGGATCTGCAGGAACACCCCATGATTACATTCAGGAAGATAAGATCACTGAAGGACAGGCTGGTCAAAAGCCACCTGTCCAAGGAAAGGTCCAAAGGAGATCTGCACGCCATGCATGGGTCATACCCATGTGGGAAATGCAAGGCCTGCAGCAACAGTCAGAGGGTACTTTCATATCAGGTGCCACATAAGGATTTAAAGATCAGGATTGGCAAGTTTATTACTTGTGCAAAAACAAGAAAAGAGAGGTCAGATCAAATCTTGAACCTTGGCAAGTAAATACAGACACGTAATACTCTTTACTTTGTGCCTCAGGGATCATTTATTAAAATTTGTTTTTGATACCCTTTTTTTCAGGCACTTTTAATATTTCACTGTAAACAAGAGCACGCCCTCCACACACAAAACCAGCTCCGCAGTCTTTCTGGCGTCGTAGCACACCGAAGAGGCATTCGGCCTCTTTCGGTGGGGCCCGATGATGAAGCATGACACTGACTAGGTCAGTGTGTGAGGGCTTTCTTTATCACCCAAATCGGATGTGATAATCTTGTGTTGACTCCTTGAATTGTGGTCTGTAGAGATTACGCTTAGATTGATCAAGTGTTTGATCTGACCTCTCTTTTCTTGTTTTTGCATAACTAACCGGGGACTAAGAGAGTGCCTCCTTCTCCCTACCTCTCCCTTTGTTGTTAAAAAAAAAAGTTTATTACTTGCTCAACTACATTTGTAGTGTACTGCCTGAAGTGTCCCTGCGGACTTCGATACGTGGGGAGTACCACGAAGGCAGTCAAGTTGAGAATCCTAGAACACCAACGGGCCATCGTGAATAAGGATGAGAACTATCCGATTGCCCGACATTTTGCTTCTCACCACAACAGTGATAGAACCCTACTTAGCTTCTTTAGCTTAGACTGTGTCCCACAAGACGTAAGGGGTGGGGACCTCAAGCGGAAGCTAAGGCGGTTGGAGTCAAGATATATCATAGACCTCCAAACTAAATCTCCAGGAGGTCTAAATGCAGGGGAAGAACTACTATCACATCTATAGGATTAGAAACTAAAAGCGTACATGGGGAGCTGTGTCTATGCCTGAGAGTATATAATTTTTTCTAAAAATGCTTTGAAGAAATTCAGTCGGTAGTTGGTTTATGGACCCTGTAAGACAAACTTGTTTTTCACGATTTATTTAGAATGCATGGTGAATGGGGTATTGGGTTGTATGATTTGTTCTCACTGTTCAGCCCACTAGGGCTTTATGTAATTAATTAATTAATTTGTCTTGAGTTTTCATCAACTAGATTCCTTCTTAAACCTCTACCAAAGGATATAATGAATTTATGTGCAATGCGAATAATGTTGATTTAATGAATTGCTTTTTATATATTAACCTAGAATCTTGACTAATGTGCCCATTCAGGACGTAATAAGTAAATACAAGATTGTCTATGAATTGACCGTTAAACATCATATCAATTGGTTTTCAACATTAACAAATATTGCTTTTATTAGTTTGTTGCAATTTTGTTTGAGTTTAATTTACCATTCTAAGATGGCGCTCATGATTTGGAACATGATCCGTTTTCTATGTTGATCATTATGCCTTTATTTACTTCCGCCTTGCCGTCGCCAGCTGACACTGACGAAGGCAAGTGCTGAAACGCGTCTGTTTTTTGAATCTGTGCAATAAACCTTAGCGGGTTTTACCTACTGCTAGTGCTGTTTCTGTCTTTTGACTGCGGAGCTTGAATATATATATATATATATATTCACTGAAAAAACCATAGGTTATAGACCATATATAGTTAGGAATTAGCATTTACAAAACCTTGAAAATTCACTGAAAAAACCATAGGTTAGAGACCATATATAGTTAGCTGGACATTTTATTGACATAAAACCAATGAAATTCCATATATAGTTAGTTGCACTAACTATATATCGCGCACCCGCAATCCACTGCTGATGATGTCACATATTACATCATTCATGACATGGTCAGTGACATCACTGATGACATCACTGATGACATCTCAAATGACATCACTGATGACATCTCAATTGACATCACTGATCACAACACTGATGATATCATTCATGTGATAATACGATGCACGTCCTCACACTCTAATATTACCTTTGATACACCCAGTGTTAAACACAGACAACCATTCTTGAAGTCATTGACACACTAATACCAGTTACTACGTATGCACACACTGATTCCTAGGTCTATACACACATCCACTCATTTACCCATAAAATTACTCATACATATAGTCACTCATCAATACAACACTATCATCTGCACTCAAACACCTATACAGACACTCACATTCTGCCACTCATCCATTGAGTTACTAACACATCTAGTCAGTCATGCAAACATTCAATCACACTTCTATTTCCTCAACTATACAGTTATAAACAAAACACCTTACTTATTCAAACATATACTAACATATACTTACTTTGGTATACAATAACTGATACAAGTACACAATGATCCATACAGCCACTCGCACAATTAGTGGCTCTTATGTATAGTCATTTATATATGCCAGCTACCTACACACACACTCAGTCTCCCATACAAATACTCGGGCAACCAATCAATAACGCATATAGCCTGCCATATAGCTACTGATCAACACATGCAGTAGCTTACACACCAGACATACTGTTGCCCACATTCAGACAGTTTAGTCACTAACCCATGCATTTAGTAAGACACATTTAATCACTCAATCATACAGTCAGTCACGCACCTACTGAATCTTTCATCCAGACACTTATATATCCTCTCATTCTTCAATATGTAAAACATATTTAAACTTTACAGAAACACACAGTCACTGGATGATGTCATCAGTGATGTCATCAGTGATGGCATTTGAGATGTCATCAGTGATGTCATCAGTGATGTCACTGACCATGTCATGAATGATGTAATATGTGACATCATCAGCAGTGGATTGCGGGTGCGCGATATATAGTTAGTGCAACTAACTATATATGTAATTTCATTGCTTTTATGTCAATAAAATGTCCAGCTAACTATATATGGTCTCTAACCTATGGTTTTTTCAGTGAATTTTCAAGGTTTTGTAAATGCTAATTCCTAACTATATATGGTCTATAACCTATGGTTTTTTCAGTGAATTTCAATGGTTTTTTAATAGCAAATATCAAAACCTTTAAAATGTATTCTTCTTTAAATTGAAAAATATATTTTATATGTTTTTAATACATTTTTTTATGTATTATTTTTTGTAATTATTTTTTTTGTTTCGCTCCCGGTACGCAAACCGGTGAGCTTCCCGTTAGCTCAATTTGGTGCCGCGACTCGGTCCGCGAACCGGTAAACGTTCCGTTTGCGCAACTACTGCGTTAGAAAACAACATCGTGATGCGTCGCGTAAACGCGACGTATCGCGTTGTCGCGTAATGCGTCATATGACGCGCCGCGTTAGCGCACCCGGAAGCGCTCCGGTCCGCGAAGCGAGGCGCGAAGCGCAGCTTCCCGGAAGCGATCCAGGGCGCGGCACGGAGCGCGTAACGTAAGCATAACAGGTCATGTGACTTGTTAATAACACTTTTCATTGGTTCATTTCACTTTTGGTTTCCTAATGTTGTTAGGCTAGGTCATGTGACCTAAAAATAACACTTTTCATTGGTTAAGAACTATTTTTTTTCCCCAAATGATGAAAACCCCTCCTTGTTTTTACCTCATTCTTACTTTCTACTTCCAGAGAGCAAGACCTATTTTTGACAATGGCTTCTGTAATAGCTGCAGCTGGTGCTTCTCAGCAACCACCACCACCACCACCACCACCAAAAGGACCACCTCCAACACTGGACTTTGGTAGAGAGGAAGATAATGAGGACGAAGAGGAGGAGGAGGAGGAAGAGCAAGTAAGGCAGTTCCTGCCAGAAACACCAAGGCAGAGCCATATTAAAGAGCACTACATATGGCAATTTTTTTAAATTCCACCTGGACAAAAGAAGGTCAATGCACCCCAGGTGTCTTGTTTGATATGTAAAAATATACTTTCTCGTGGCAACCCCAACAAGAAATACAGCTTTGGGAATGATACAATGATTCGCCACATGGAGCGGTGGCATCCTAATAATCTTTCCCAAGCACAAGTAAGGGATCTTGCTGCCAACCCCCCAAATGTCATCCCCAGCACCTCCAGTGGACAAAGCTAATTCGCCGGACCAGAAGGCCGAGAAATAATCCACAATATTCAAGCTCCTTTTGAACACTACAAAATAGTTTGTATATATTGTGGAGGAACTATTTGTTATGGAGAGAAGAGTATTACTTTGATTAACCGAGCTGGAGAAAATCATAAATGCAACAAGATGAGAAAACAATGAATCCTTTTTATTTTTTTTTGCTCCTGTTGAGACATGTTCAAACCCTGCTTTTTTGTTATTTCCCCTAAAAAAACACAAAATAGTTTTCAAATATCAAAAAAAATCAAAAAATTGTTCAGAAAATTAAGAAAAAAAAGAAAAAAAAGAAAAAGAATAAAAAAACAGTTCTTTTCAGAACTACCTTCCATTTATAACAAAATTGCTAAAAAATGTTATACCCTGTCTTTCTTTTTTCCTCATAGTACGCTCCTCGGACCGCTTCCCGGTGCGCGTACCGGGCGCTCCCAACGCAAAAAAAACAAGAATTTCATTTTTTTTTTATTTTGCCCCACGGGGCCCTTTTAAAGCCTCCACATCAAACCTAGGGGGTCAGGGAGGATCTACTATGCCCCCTTATGGTCATTTCCCCCTTTGTTTTGGCCTCCTCTTGTCTCTCGATCCTACCGAAAGACAAAATGGCGGCCGCTCCGGACTGTTTAGAATGTTGACAGACACCGGAGAGCCAATCAGCTTCGCTTCGCGAAGTTCCGTTACGCGTCAGGTACGCGAACCGGGGCGCTATCCACAGCGCTGTTACAGATATATATTTTTTTTTGAACGTTAATTTATCAAAATCCACTGGAGCACATATATTGAGACCTAGCAAAGGCACATTGGGCTAACAGTCCCTACAATTTTGCCAAGTTTCGTGCAAATCCATTCAGCCGTTCGGGCTAAAAGTGAGGCCAACCGCCCTATGAAAAAATAAATGGGAAAAACGCGTTTTGGGACCCCCCTTTTTTCTCAGCCCCCCCTTGACGAAACCCCCCCAAATTTTCAGGGGCTGCTCAGAAACAAAATGTTCCATTTTCCTGAAAATTTCAGCCAATTCCGTCCTCAAACGACAAAGTTATTCGACATAGAATTTTCAAAAATCCCATAGGAAAAAAATCCTAACTATATATACCTACTGGCGACCGCCAGTAGGTAATATATATATATATATATACATATATATATTTATATATATATATATATATATATATATATATATATATATATATATATATATATATATATATATATATATATATATATATATATATATATATATATATATATTCACTGAAAAAACCATAAGTTATAGACCATATATAGTTAGGAATTAGCATTTACAAAACCTTGAAAATTCACTGAAAAAACCATAGGTTATAGACCATATATAGTTAGGAATTAGCATTTACAAAACCTTATTTTACTCACACAAAACCATTGAAATTCCATATATAGTTAGGTGCACTAACTATATATCGCGCACCCGCAATCCACTGCTGATGATGTCACATATTACATCATTCATGACATGGTCAGTGACATCACTGATGACATCACTGATGACATCTCAAATGACATCACTGATGACATCACTGATGACATCATCCATTGACTGTGTGTTTCTGTAAAGTTTAAATATGTTTTACATATTGAAGAATGAGTAGATGTATAAGTGTCTGGATGAAGGATTTAGTAGGTGCGTGACTGACTGTATGAGTGAGTGATTAAATGTGTCTCACTGAGTGCATGGGTTAGTGACTAAACTGTCTTAATTTGTGCATCATTATGTCTGTTGTTCTGTAAACTGCTGCATGTGTTGATCAGTAGCTATATGAGTAACTATATGGGTTATTGATTGATTGTCCAAGTATTTGTATGGGAGACTGAGTGTGTGTGTGGCTGGCTGGGAGATGTGTGACTCTGTGCAGATCAATGTGTACTTGTATCAATGATTGTATAAGAGAGTAAGTATGTGTTAGTATATGTTTGAAAATGTAAGGTACTCTATGTTTAAATGGAAAATGGAAAAAATTAGAAAATGGAAGTGTGATTGATTCTTTACAGGACTGACTAGGTGTGTGAGTAACTCCATGGATGAGTGGCAGAGTGTGAGTGTCTGTATAGGTGTATGAGTGCATATGATAGTGTTGTAAAGATGAGTGATTGTATGTATGAATGATTGTATGGGTGAATGAGTGAATGTGTGTGTAGACGTAGGAATCAGTGAGTGCGTATGTAGTAACTAGTATTGGTGTGTCAATGGTTTCAAAAATTATACTCTGTATTTAACACTGGGTGTAACAGAGGTTATATTAAAGTGTGAGGAGATGCATTGTATTGTCACATGAATGATATCATCAGTGATGTGGTCATTGATGTCAAATGAGATGTCATCAGTGATGTCATCAGTGATGTCATTTGAGATGTCATCAGTGATGTCATCAGTGATGTCACTGACCATGTCATGAATGATGTAATATGTGACATCATCAGCAGTGGATTGCGGGTGCGCGATATATAGTTAGTGCAACTAACTATATATGGAATTTCAATGGTTTTGTGTGAGTAAAATAAGGTTTTGTAAATGCTAATTCCTAACTATATATGGTCTATAACCTATGGTTTTTTCAGTGAATTTTCAAGGTTTTGTAAATGCTAATTCCTAACTATATATGGTCTATAACCTATGGTTTTTTCAGTGAATTTCAATGTTTTTTTAATAGCAAATATCAAAAGCTTTAAAATGTATTCTTCTTTTAATCGTAAAATATATTTTATATGTTTTGAATACAATTTTTTTATGTATTTTTTTTATTATTTTTTTTTGTTTCGCTCCCGATCCGCGAACCGGGTAGCTTCCCGTTAGCTCAATTTGGTGCCGCGACTCGTTCCGCGATCCGATAAACGTTCTGTTTGCGCAACTGCCGCGTTAGAAAACAACATCGTGACGCGTCGCGTAACCGCGACGTATCGCGTTGTCGCGTAATGCGTCATATGACGCGCCGCGTTAGCGCACCCGGAAGTACTCCGGTGCGCGAAGCGAGGCGCGAAGCGCAGCTTCCCGGAAGCGATCCGGGGCGCGGCGCGCGTAACGTAAGCATAACAGGTCATGTGACTTGTTAATAAAACTTTTCATTGGTTCATTTCACTTTTGGGTTCCTAATGATGTAAGGCTAGGTCATGTGACCTAAAAATAACACTTTTCATTGGTTTAGAACTATTTTTTTTTCCCAAATGACGAAAACCCCTCCTTGTTTCCTCACTCGGACTTTCATCTTTGTGAGAGGAAGACCTTTTTTCATCACTGAGCAATGGCAAGTGTTGTAGCTTCAGCTGGTGCATCCCCACCACCACCACCACCTTCTTGTTGCCTGATCCGGCCAGCTCAAACCCAGGGTCGTCCCGAAGTGCAGCAGGTCCACGGCTACGCCCATCCGGAAGACGAGGCCCCCGGCACGTATAGGGCGGGGCCTTGCTGGCAGCCATCGGCCGAAAAGGTCGTTGGGTGGATGGCCCGGAAGCACCAGGGCCACGATGTTGTTGTACTGGCCTTCCCATTCGTCCACCCTGAGGTGGCATCCAGCGAGCCAAGGGTGGGGGGGGGGTGAATGCCTTGCTGATGACCCCCCCTCTTATTGCCTGGTCCGACCATCACATATACCTGCGCCAGGAGACGGCGTGGGGTGCACTGGGAGGGAGAGGCGGCGCGAACGAGCCTCCCCCACCTCCCCAGGTGGAGGTTCCTCAGCTGCATCCCAGCGCTTCACTCGGCCAGCTGAGTTGCGCCCGCTCTTGCGGCACAGTGCCTCGCTCGGCCAGCTGAGTTGCGCCCGCTCTTGCGGCACAGTGCCTCGCTCGGCCAGCTGAGTTGCGCCCGCTCTTGCGGCACAGTGCCTCGCTCGGCCAGCTGAGTTGCGCCCGCTCTTGCGGCACAGTGCCTCACTCGGCCGGTTGAGTTTCGCCTGCTCTTGCGGCTACAGCGTCTCACCCGCCATCCGGCTGAATTGCACCCACTCTTGCGGTACAGCGACAGGCGGCTGCCACGGAGCTCACGAAATGGCGGACGGCTCCACAGACTTGGGCCTGGCCTGCAAGGATGGCTCTGGGCAACCCTGGAACTCGGACGCTTGACTGCTAGGGCATGGGCCCCATTCCCGAAAGCGTCCCCTCAGCCTTGAAGATTCTACAAGAGTCACTGGGGCCCCCGACTCCCGCAGGCTTCCGGTGGGGAGCGACTGCCATGATTGCTCGCGGAATAGCCACGACGTAGCCACGGGATGGTGGTGCTCTCATGCTGACGCCAGCTTCAGTCTGAAACATCCAGAAACACTGTAGACTACCAATTCGATCAGTTCCGGTGGAGCCCCAACGTGACCCGGTAGGGAAGAACTTGCCCTCCCCTCTTTGACTGATGGTTCTTGTTGCCTGTCCCTTCTGTTGTCATTTTACGGAACTTTTTGGACTGCTGAAAGGGGTTCTGGTCCGACCGCTGGTTGGTGGAGACATTTTGACTATATTCTGGACCTGCCCGGCCTCGCCCAAAATGGCGCCGGTATAAATGAGACTCGCAACTCCTTGATGTGTACTGGTTGCTCAGCCTTGATATCACGAGATATGTATGCAGTTTTGGAGCACATGGCGGGCGGGGACTGGTACTGATTGAACATTTGGACATCCCTATTGATATTAAGTTCTGATGTATTATTGATTACTGTACTATTGAAAGTTCGAATTAACTTGTTTTCTAGTGCTCGTAAAGCCAGGACTGTGGCAGAGCGTCCAAAATCTACAAAAAACACCACTGCCAACTCTTCAATAACTTCCATCACCCAGCACCGCATTTCCAAAGAAACAGCATAGCAAGCTTTCGTGGCCTTTAGAGTTTTCCGAAGCACTTTCCCAAGACCATCACTGCAGCCATTACAATCCAACAGAGGAACTTTTTCCAAGATCGGCATATTAACAGGGCTGCTGGTGTAATCGGGGCTCTTGCAGCCATTCAACTTAATTGAGGCTTTCACAATGACAGACCGCCCACTGAACTTCGTGCCATGACATTCACTTATAACATTCTGCTGGGTCTTCGCCGAACTGAAGTCTACAAATGCAAAGCATTTCATTCCGGCGCGAACGAGCCTCCCCCACCTCCCCAGGTGGAGGTTCCTCAGCTGCACCCCGGCGCTTCACTCGGCCAGCTGAGTTGCGCCCGCTCTTGCGGCACTGCCGAAAGGGATTCTGGTCCTGCCGCTACTTATTGGAGACATTGAACTATACTCTGGACCTGCCTGGCCTCGACCAAAATAGCGCCAGTATGGGAGCGACTTGCAACTCCTTACGACGTTCTAGTTACTTAGCCTTGACGTTATGGGGGATGTATACGGTCTTTGTGCACATGGCGGGCGAGGAAGGGTACTGACTGGGCATACGGACAACCCTATTGATGTTGATTTTTCATTATTGTATTAATAAAGCTTCGAAGTAATGTTACCCACGATACTCGCCCATGGTGTGCTTATGGACGATTTTATTGTAACTGATCCTGTTATACTTTCAATTATAAAACCAACCTTCACTGATCCTGCAACCGTTTGTCACGTTTAGTTTTTTCAATTAAATGGCTCGCTTGTTACATACTCCTATACCCCTGGGTTTTGACCCTTTCCTACGTGCGGTCTGTACTACCGCCCTCGGGCGATCTATGTAATGAACAGACTACCATTGCCGAAACACAAGGGAATGCATCTCAGAGAGATAAGTCAAGTACGTTGTGGAAAAGTAAATTTTGCCATGTTCTGTGTCCCTACGTGTTCCCCATCTCATGTTATGTGTGCATGATTAATATGCATATGTATTCCCCATCATCGATTAAAGACGCAATTACAGTTGTGTCCAACTCTAGTATGCCAGTTTCCAGTCCTCGTGAAAGCTACGAGTATTAGGCCTATGTAAAGTTATGTTGCCACGATTCACAGTGTGCACGTTATTTCATTGTAAAATCCCCGTTTCTAGGCCTCAAAAGGGCCCGGACTCAGATTCAGCTCCTGTCTCCTGAACCCTCTCCAAGGAGCGATACAGCCCCCACCTGTATCCCTGACCCTTCACTTACTTCCTGCCTCACAGTGCCCGGCTCGGCCTGGCTCTGCCTGCCAGTCTGCCAAGAGTATGTTATGATTCTAGTTATCTGTCCAGCTCTCCTTTCCTGCATTCCTAAGCTACTGAATCGCATCAATAGTTTCCGTCATGGTCTAGCTTTTACGTCTCCATGTAAGAGAAATACCGTATTAATGGTCATTTAATATTCCTCAACACGCGCTACATGTAGAGTAATGCATGCACCAGTCTTAGAATCTGTTAGCCTTTACTCTGATAACTTTTGGATTCTATCAATATGTTCTCTAAACATCAGATACTAGATAGTGTTTAGGTACATGTCGCTCTGACTCTCCAGACTTCAGTCTCTCCTTCTAGCGCAGAAGTCATAGCCCCCAGTCCCTCCTAGTAACACGTCATTGCCAGCTTGCGCGCACCACTAGGTTAGAGGTCCCGGCTCCTTAGGTAGCCCCCTCCATGTTCCCGCCCCATTTTATGACACATTCCGTTACGTTTACATCACATGTCTATGTATACGCCCTGTTCACGCCTCTTGTTACACCTACTTTCTGCCTTATCTTTCGCGACTGCTACAGGCCCTGCCCACTGCTACGCCTATTGTATTGAACATCATGTATTTTGTTTAAGTATATATATGCTTGTGCCCTGTTATTAAAGTGTGCAGCGCTGCCATCCTATTCCCATGCAGGTTGTCCTGTTCCTGTCCTTTATGCTGTATTAAACCTGCAACTCCAGCTACCTCGAATCTTGACTCTTATTTATTGAGCTATCTGTTATTGTATATCTAGTCAAAAATAGAGGTATTATTTATTTATTTACCACATAATGGCGCCCGAATAGGGACTTGCCCTTTCCCCACGCGCCGGAGAAGCCACGCAAGCCCCCCTGATACTCTGCAGCCGTGACGGAACCATACCGTGCACGTGCAGATATTTCTGCTTCAAGTATCCCTCAGGCCCACGGAGGAGACGGAGGTTGCGGTCCAGCATCCAGACGAGGCGGTGGAGGAACGCGGCGAGTCCCGACCAGAGCCCAAGCCGAGAGTCCAAGGTCCGAGGTACCCAGAGGCCCACCCGTAACAGAAGTCCGAAGTTCGTCCGTCCGGCGTCGTAGCAGTCCAGTCCAGTCCGAGGCCTTCCGTTCTTGCTGCCCGGTGAGTACCGTTGCTGGGGTAGTATCTAGACAGGGTCAATTGCATTGTCTCTGGTCCGTGGGTTTGGGTACGCAGATCCAACACGAAGTGTCCACTTAGGTGGGTGCGGGTCCTGACGTGTCTCTTTATGAGACCGGTAAGTTTCGTACTGTTTTAGCAGTGCATCTAGTTTCTGTTCTAGTCTGTTCTGTTCTTGAGAAATTCATGTATTCTGTTCTCAGTATTCCAGGTAGTATTTTGTCAGAATTGTTATTTTAAATGTCATTCATGTATTTCAATGTCGTGGTATGAAAGTGGTGTATCTTCAGTAATTATCGTGTTCATTGTGTATCGTATTGTGTCTAGATCACAGTTCAGTCATGCCTCTGTTCTCAAAATTACGTCAGTTAAGAACTAGAAAAGGTCTGTTAGAAGAAGCAGTTCCTGTTCCGCCTAGGGACAGTCCAGGTCATTTTATGTATCAAAAGCATGGCATAAGTGCCATATTATATCTAGATTTATGGGTGGAGTACACCAAACAGTTAGAAGAAAAGTATAGATGGCCCGTATCGGGTACATGGGATGCCGAGTGCATCATGCGAGTAGAAGAAGTATTATGGAAAAAGAAAGCCAGACAGTCCCAGAAAGATGCCATCGAGTTATGGCGCAAAGAATCTCATAAAAGAACCGAAAAAGAAATCAGAAAGTCAGAATTAAGTAGAGAATCCTTAGAAAGAGCCCAAGAAAGGGAACTAATCGAGATAGGTGAACGAGTTAAAACCGAACAGTCAGACAGACAGAGGAATGCCCTTATTAAGGGTATGTATCCTCTTCTTGCCGAGGGCTTGCCAAAAGCAACCCCGGAGGCATCCAGTAATTTTCCGCCACCTTTAGTTCCGACCAAGCTACGTCACAAACCGACCGCAGCTGATATTTTTCTCTCGTCCTATTTGGACGACACAGTCCCAGAATATGCAAATCCTGTTCCACCAGCTCCTGTAAATAATGTCATTCATGGTCCTCCAGTCACCGGGGTACCTGTTGCAGTACCTGTTACAGTACCCCCGGTCCAGCCCGTAGTACAAATTCCCGCCACATCAGCCACTCTGCCAGCACGCAGAGTATCAATCGACGATTCCAGCTTAGGGGCCGCGGGAGGAGGTCCTCCTGGTACCCCGCCGCCAAATAGACGTCTAGGAGCAGTCGAGTTACATGAACGTGCATTACAACGTACGCCCAAATATCAGTCCATTGCAGAAATCAGGCGAGTTCTTACTGAATGCTGTTATGATACAGTCCCAGGCGAGGATAGTATGGTTCTATATTCCGTACGTATAAGACAGGTGTCCGAGTATTTGGTCACCCTACCAAATATGAAAGAAGATCTAGACAGAATGTATCGTTTCATTCGTACAGGACAAGACCCAGAAAGTATTGGTGAAGTCATGTCTCTCAGGAAAGCTGAGATCCAGTTCATGTTATTAAAGTTTCTGATCAATTGTTTAATACGGGAACAAGATTCCCCGACTAAAGATCCGACCGAAATGAAAGTTCTGACAAGGTGGAGTGATAATATAGCCGAGGGTAAGCACAAGACACTCAATAGTATAGAGAGTATGTACAAGAAAATACGTAAAGAAATAATAAGGTTACACGAACAACGCAAAGAAGCTCTAGGAAGCGAGAAAGAAAATGACTCTTCTACTGAAGAGGTAGACGACGAGAATACCGCCAGAATAGCGTATGTAGGTAAATCTAGATTTCCAGACCGACATTTACGCCTAGAACACAAGAAAGTGTTTCATCTTCCAGCACCAGAACAAGGCTCTCTAGAACAAGTATTTCAAGCTACCGATCACATTCTGAAATCACGAATCGGTTATAGTGAGTTAAGTACTATGCATGAACAAGAACTAGCCCGATCAGCAGTCCGATGGGTTACTGATTCTACCACTTTTCCAGACGAAATAGTGGCACAAATGTTTCTGAAACTGCCCCCAGCCGAGCAGCGACTGGTGGGTATGTATATGATCCAGCACCTCATTACACTGTATGAGGATCAACATTCTGATCCAGGCCCGTTACATGATGTCCTGAACGAGTTACTCCAGTATAGATGGAAAGGTTTAGGTACCGATTTAATTAGTGTCATTCTAGAACAGCGCCACAAATATAGAACGTTTTTGAACCCGCATTTTGTTCATGTCTCACCTCCAGAAAGTAAACCGTTTTATATAGATAGACAGCATCCATTACGAGAAGTACACCCAGTTAGGACAGAGGGTGGTGAAATGCAACGAGTATTTGTTTACACCCCAGTTACCAAGATGGAACTCTTAGAAATGAAGAAATTAATTCCCTGTCACGACAAAGATCCAGCAGGGTTCCACCGAGAATTAAAAGACATGCTCCGTATGGGAGAATACACGTATCCAGATATCATTAAAATGTTAAAAGTCCTGTTGCCCGCAGGGGTATACGAAAAACTCAAGGAAAAAGATTGGGAGGTGGGAGAGAAAAAGATCGATTGGGCAGCTCTAGAAGCTGAAGATAAGATACGAGTACCAGGTACCGGTCTTGGAGACAAATGTAAAGAATTACCAGAATTATTAATACAAGTTTTACCTAGATTATTAGCCACTAAAAAGGAAGACTGGGATGCAATCTCAGCCTGTAAACAGAAACAAGACGAAGACACTAGTGATTTTTATTCTAGATTTGAGAAATGTTTTATAATAAACAGTGGTTTGAAGACGAGTAGCGAGTCATACCCTCATCTTTTTGTTACTAAACTAGTCGAGAATTCAAGTCCACAAGTTAAGAATCGAGTTTTGAAAGTCGAAAGTACATGGCAAGCTAGTACTCCGTCCCAGATGTTACAGATGCTCCAGTATCACCAGAATAGAATCAGAGAAGAGCAAGAACACGAGAGAAGACGTATGAAAGACACGGAAATGAAAGTACTAGTTGCACAATCTGTTCCCCAAGACAGTCAGAAGAGGGGTCCGAATCAAGCGAATCAAGCCAGTCATCCTGCAGCTCCCGTTAAAGGGACATGCAATTATTGTAAACAGCCAGGTCATTTCATAAACGAGTGTGCAGTTCTGAAACACAATATAGCCACTGGTAAAACTAAAGAAAGACCACGTCCGCCTAGACAAGAACAAGTTTCACAGACTTCTCAGCCACAGAATGCACAACAGACAGTTACAGCACCGCAGCCTATTGCTGCAACACAGCATGTTACACAGCAGATGTACCAGTATGCACAGACAGAGTATCCAGAGTATCAAGCGTATTCATGAAACAGCCTAGAGAGGGAGGTAGGCTTGCCTCTCATCGAGATTCCTGTAGATCAAGAAGGTCCCTATGTTCATAGTCAAGTATTAGGGAAAGACAGAAAGTTTCTGATTGATACAGGGGCAAGTAGGACGACCATTAGTCACGACGAGGTTCCAGGGGCTCCGCTCTCAGGCTCTAGAAATATTTCCCTTGGATTTTCAGGAAAGCCAATTGTTAACGAGATATCAAAGCCAGTTACTCTAGAAGTTGGTCCATTGTCCCGAACTACTGATCTATTACTTACGAAATCATGTCCAGAAAATGTGTTAGGCATTAAGACACTGAAAGAATTAGGTGCAGTTATTTGTTGTTCCCCAGAGGGAATACGTTTGTTTTTACGTGACTTCAAGGGTCACTATGTTTTACGTGATTTTGATCCGAGATTGTCTAATGTTCCGCAGCATCTATGGGCGCAAGGTCCAACTGATGTTGGTTTCATGCAAATCACACCCCATCGTGTGACTCTCAAACAAGGTATAGTCCTGCCACGAATCAGACAGTACAGATTGCCACCTGAGGCTGTAGCAGCCTTATCCAAAATTATTGACGAGCTCATGGCTCAAGGAGTAGTTGTAGAAACTGACTCCAATGTATGTAATTCTCCTATCATTCCGGTCATGAAAGTACTGATCCAAATGCACCCCCAGTATATCGATTAGTGATTGACCTTCGAGAACTCAATAAATGTATCATTCCCCAGTATCCAGTTGTTCCAGATATCTCATCTCTGTTGACAGCTATTGATCCTGAGGCAATATTTTTTACAGTAATCGACCTCAAGAATGCATTCTTCAGTGTTCCAATTCATCCAGACAGCCAGTACCTTTTCGGTTTTTGTTTAAATGGAAGGAGCTATAAATTTACACGAGCTCCTCAAGGTTTCACAGAAAGTCCTAGTATTTACAGTCAAGCACTTAAGAGACAACTAGACAATATTCACATGCCAACTGACACTGCCCTGCTGCAATATGTCGATGATCTACTGATCACAGCCCGTTCTGAACGTGACTGCGAGCGAGCATCACTTACAGTTCTGTATTTCCTAGCCGAGATGGGGCACAAGGTGTCCCCTTCAAAGCTTCAATTCTGTGTCCAGCAAGTGATCTACTTAGGCCACTTACTGTCCAAGTGGGGTAGGCAGTTGACACCTGACCGTATCCAGTTAATAGCGAGTCTTCCACAGCCCAAGACACAGAAGGAGGTACGAGCATTTATCGGCCTTACTTCTTACTGCAGACAATGGATTCCTCAGTATGCATTTCTAGCCAAGCCACTGATACAGTTAACGACACAGGAGGCAGCCGTATCGACTGTTCTCCCTTGGACATCTGAACATACACTTAGTTTTAATGAGTTGAAGAAAGCTTTATGCCAAGCACCTGTTCTAGCTACACCGAACTACAGTAAGCCTTTTACACTTTTTGTCACAGAACGCGATGGTACAGCATTATCTGTTCTCACACAAGATCAAGCCGGACAATACAAACCCTGTGCTTATTTTTCGAGTACACTAGATCCAGTAGCCCAGGCTCTGCCTGCGTGCCTCAAGTCAGTTGCAGCCACAGCACTAGCTATCAGACAAAGTGATTCCATAGTATTAGGACACTCCTTGACAGTACAAGTTCCACACTCCGTGGAAGTTCTTCTAAACCGAACACAGACTCAGCACTTGACAATTGCACGTTTGACAGGTTATGAACTGACACTGTTCCAGCCACACATAGAAATCAGACGCTGCAACGTTCTAAATCCTGCTACACTGTTACCGTCAGTTACTTCAAATCCTGCCACACATGATTGTGTGGAAGTAGTTAACACTATGACTAAGCCAAGACAAGATCTGACAGATATTCCATTACCAGATCCCGACCTGACACTTTATGTGGATGGTTCATGTATGAGAACAAGTACAGGAGAACTAGTCGCCGCGTATGCAGTGACTACTGACACTGAAGTTATTGAAACACGCCGTATTGACACCCTGTCTGCTCAAGCAGCAGAGCTAGTCGCTCTGACACAAGCCTGCATACATGCCAAGAACCTGAAAGTTAATATTTACACAGATTCACGCTACGCATTCGGAGTTGTACACGACTTCGGAGTGCTCTGGCAAGAGAGAGGTTTCATGACTTCTCATGGAACCAAGATTCAGCATGGTTTCCTTATTCAAGCCCTGTTAGATGCAATACATTTACCGACATCCATCGCTATCATGAAATGCAAAGCACATACGAAAGTTACAGACATTATTTCTCAAGGTAATGATCTAGCAGATCGAACAGCCAAGCTTACAGCACAGACACCAGACATACCAGTTAACAAGACACCGACATCCACTCTAGAACAGACTACTTGTATGACAGTTAAGGACCCCACTCAAGATGTCATAGATATCCAGTTACATGCTACTCCCGAGGAAATCAAGAAATGGTCCGAACAAGGAGGGGTCCAGACAGATCAGGGATGGGTGACGAAGGGAAAAGCCACATGGTTTCTCCCCGACTCTATGGTTCAAGTCATTATCAATACCGCACATAGTCCTGCACATTTAGGAGAAAAAGCCATGTTAGACAGTATCCAGAACATTTGGTTCAACAAGCATTTACGAGCTGCAGCCAAGCAGAAAGTCCGCACTTGTATGATATGTTGCCAGTTCCATCCAGGTAAAAGTGTCCCGGTGGAACAAGGTGGATTCCAGCCCCCTGACCACCCTTTTGAAGTCCTCCAGATGGATTATATTCAGATGGAGCGATGTCGAGGTTTCAAGTATGTCCTTGTAGTTGTATGCGCTTTGTCCAGGTGGACAGAAGCATATCCAGTCCCAGATTATACAGCCGCGACCACTGCCAAGCAGTTGGTTCGTGAATTCTTCCCCCGCTATGGACTCCCTATGGTCGTGTATTCTGATAACGGCCAGCCATTCTCATCTGAACTAATGAAGCACGTTTCCCTTTTGTTAGGGTACCAGTGGAAGTTCCATTGTGTACGCCATCCAGAAGCAGCCGGTCTCGTAGAGAGACATAATCAAACCTTGAAAATACGTATTGCCAAAGTCTGTCAAGAAAAAGGTGTAGACTGGTTAGTTGCCCTGCCAGTTGCTCTGTTCTATATGCGCATGGTCGCACATTCCAGATCAGGTCTGTCCCCTTATGAGGTCGTATTCGGCCGCCCCCCGAATATGTGGGGTACACCCAGACCCCGAAGTATTACAGATGTTTCCAGTAATATGCTGACAGATTACCTAGCTTCCTTGATGTCTGCCCTACACTCTTGTCGTTCACAGGTTGCCGCTGCATTTCCCGACAATACTGAAGTCAAGCCACACGAGGTCCTTCCTGGCTCCCTGGTTTTAATCCGGAATTTCGATCGTTCAAGTCCGCTGGAGCCTCGCTGGAAGGAGCCGAAGTTAGTCCTTTTGACCACCCGCACAGCCGTGAAGTTGGAAGGCAGAAAAGGCTGGGTGCATCTGTCTCACGTCAAGAAATTTCATGGATTAAGAACTAAAACTTTAAATAACACTTCTACAGACACTTTTATCAAGGACTGTCCCGCTAATGACTTTGATTCAAAGCATCCCCTGTTAGAGAAAACTCCGCAACAGGAGTATAAACAGAAGCTTCGGTCTAGTAAAATAAGTCAGCCAGTTTAATTGTCTAAGTCCCCCTGGGTGAAACGGTTAGACAGGTATCTGACATGTATGAAATAGACCCCCATAGTGAGAGAGTTAGTCAAAACTCAATCCGATGTATCGTTTTTCTAAGTTTTATATTGTTTTTAAGCTTGATGGTTACCTGCACGAGTTATGCATTTCATTTATGTTTTCCAATTTCTCATGTAAATATGTTTTCTAATGCTACAGTAGAGCACACGTTTAGTGATCTGCCTCCTCATGAACTATCTTATCGTCTTGCTATGCGCAACAATACATTTATCCGTATGTTACATTATTCACACCAGACCAGCAATGCCACTAATTGTTGGGTGTGTGGTCGACTCCCCCCTTTCCAGACACCGAAGGGAGTTCTGCCACTGTTTCCTTATCCGTTTTCACATAATGGTTCATGTGGCGCCTGGTCCATGTTAACGTCATCCTCAAATGATATGTCCCTTCTGAATAGTACATGTTTTCCAGACAAGCAAGGTCTTCCCCACAGAACAGGGTTAGATCTAGAAAATGAAGTTTATAATTTGGGTAATTATTCTTCGAATTTCATTGTTCTGAATGTTCAGTCTGATCCTACTCCAGATTTACCTGCTATTTCAGTACTACCAGTCAAAGGCGAATTATGTGTCAGAAATAATGGTTCCGTACATGTAGGACATAGTGATTGCACTACTATTGTTAAGTATAGTGACAGTGGGAAATCTATTTTCAAAGCTTCACGTCATTCTTATTTTGTTTGTGGTCAGACCGCATATGTTCGTCTGCCCCTCGATTGGGATGGAACCTGTTACATTGCCTTCCTACTGCCACCAGTTTTTCTAGCCCCATCTGATTATCACAGAAACACACATCTAGTACACATTAGACATAGAAGGGAGATCGAGTCCCCGACTGTCGATCAAACTGAAACTGCTCTAGAACAGTATACAGATTTCAATAGAGGTTTCTTTTTCTTTATAGGACCTATCCAGAATAGTAAGTTAATCCGTAGGTTAACAAGAACCCTTGAAGCAGTAGTGAATGAGACTGCCTCTGCTCTAGGTAACTTAACCGAAGAGCAATCTGCTATGAGATTTGTCGTGCTCCAAAATCGTCTCGTTCTTGACGTCATACTGGCCGATAGAGGAGGAGCATGTAGAGTCATCGGATCTAGTTGCTGCATTTTCATTCCTAATAACGCGCCGTCTGTTTATTCAGCTATAACCAGACTTCATAAAATTGCCCATCAGTTACACCAGAATCCAGGCACCTGGACATGGTCCGGTTGGTTCTGGAGTATAATTTCTGCCTGGGGATGGAAAGTATTGTCCTTTCTAGGTATTGCAGTAGCGATCATATTCAGTTGCTGCCTCTGTATACAATGTGGCCCTGCGATTTGCGGCATTTGTACTACCTCTTGTATTCCTAGTCCCAAGTCCCGTCCTAGATCCCGTTCCAAGACAATTCGAGACGAGCAAATGATACTGTATGAAATGATAGATGGTATCATGAATATTGATGTTTCCTGATGGAAACGTAGTGACAAGGAGGGAATGTGGAAAAGTAAATTTTGCCATGTTCTGTGTCCCTACGTGTTCCCCATCTCATGTTATGTGTGCATGATTAATATGCATATGTATTCCCCATCATCGATTAAAGACGCAATTACAGTTGTGTCCAACTCTAGTATGCCAGTTTCCAGTCCTTGTGAAAGCTACGAGTATTAGGCCTATGTAAAGTTATGTTGCCACGATTCACAGTGTGCACGTTATTTCATTGTAAAATCCCCGTTTCTAGGCCTCAAAAGGGCCCGGACTCAGATTCAGCTCCTGTCTCCTGAACCCTCTCCAAGGAGCGATACAGCCCCCACCTGTATCCCTGACCCTTCACTTACTTCCTGCCTCACAGTGCCCGGCTCGGCCTGGCTCTGCCTGCCAGTCTGCCAAGAGTATGTTATGATTCTAGTTATCTGTCCAGCTCTCCTTCCCTGCATTCCTAAGCTACTGAATCGCATCAATAGTTTCCGTCATGGTCTAGCTTTTACGTCTCCATGTAAGAGAAATACCGTATTAATGGTCATTTAATATTCCTCAACATGCACTACATGTAGAATAATGCATGCACCAGTCTTAGAATCTGTTAGCCTTTACTCTGATAACTTTTGGATTCTATCAATATGTTCTCTAAACATCAGATACTAGATAGTGTTTAGGTACATGTCGCTCTGACTCTCCAGACTTCAGTCTCTCCTTCTAGCGCAGAAGTCATAGCCCCCAGTCCCTCCTAGTAACACGTCATTGCCAGCTTGCGCGCACCACTAGGTTAGAGGTCCCGGCTCCTTAGGTAGCCCCCTCCATGTTCCCGCCCCATTTTATGACACATTCCGTTACGTTTACATCACATGTCTATGTATACGCCCTGTTCACGCCTCTTGTTACACCTACTTTCTGCCTTATCTTTCGCGACTGCTACAGGCCCTGCCCACTGCTACGCCTATTGTATTGAACATCATGTATTTTGTTTAAGTATATATATGCTTGTGCCCTGTTATTAAAGTGTGCAGCGCTGCCATCCTATTCCCGTGCAGGTTGTCCTGTTCCTGTCCTTTATGCTGTATTAAACCTGCAACTCCAGCTACCTCGAATCTTGACTCTTATTTATTGAGCTATCTGTTATTGTATATCTAGTCAAAAATAGAGGTATTATTTATTTATTTACCACAACGTGGTAGATAAAAACATTTTCGTGTTTATGCACGCTGATGTGCTTTGAACGCTGCTCCCCCCTCTTTTCTTTTTCTGCAGGTTACATTGGAATTTCAGCTGAAGTATGGAGAAGACCTAAACCGCACCGTGTTCCACGCGAGGAAAAATAGGCTAGCTCTGTGAGACGGTACATTATATGTAGGAGCTATCTCTGGGAGCGTGAAAGATTGCATGGTATGAATGTACGCATGGGCCCTGATTTGTACGGTTTGAATGCGTATGTGTGGCGCACGACTGGGTCAATAAAAGAATGCTTTTTGTATGACTGAGGCGTTGATCGAACGGTTAATGGAATGAGAAAAATAAGCCCGAACATGGTATCCGCATGTGAAGGACGAAAAAGAATATAGCACTTTCCTTACTTAGGAACGACTCTCTCTGGAGCTAGTGAATGAGAGAGTAGCCTACACCAGAAACTTGAAGGGTTATTTCAGTACGACGAACCAGACCCCAACCAATATCCCAAATGTACACCCAAAATAATGCGCACCAGTAAGTCAATTTATGTGCTGACTAAATAAGAGAAGTTAGCTCGGCTCCGCCGCCCACCCCGCCCAAAATAACGAAACCCTATGCAAATATTATAAATATATACAACACACCAGCAAAGTAACACGGTAAAACTTTTTATTAAATAACTATTTACATGGCAGCCTGCTGCAACATCGATCCAAATGCATAGCCCGGGGGCGACACCACGCGCCAAGGCTCGTCCCCAGTACATCCAGAGGTGATGTCCGACAAGTTGTGTGGGGGGATGCCTTGCTGATGCCGCCCCCCCCCAACCTTCTTGTTGCCTGATCCGGCCAGCTCAAACCCAGGGTCGTCCCGAAGTGCAGCAGGTCCGCGGCTACGCCCATCCGGAAGACGAGGCCCCCGGCACGTATAGGGCGGGGCCTTGCTGGCAGCCATCGGCCGAAGAGGTCGTTGGGTGGATGGCCCGGAAGCACCACGGCCACGATGTTGTTGTACTGGCCTTCCCATTCGTCCACCCTGAGGTGGCATCCAGCGAGCCACGGGTGGAGGGGGTGAATGCCTTGCTGATGACCCCCCCCTCTTATTGCCTGGTCCGACCATCACATATACCTGCGCCAGGAGACGGCGTGGGGTGCACTGGGAGGGAGAGGCGGCGCGAACGAGCCTCCCCCACCTCCCCAGGTGGAGGTTCCTCAGCTGCACCCCAGCGCTTCACTCGGCCAGCTGAGTTGAGCCCGCTCCTGCGGCACAGTGCCTCGCTCAGCCAGCTGAGTCTCACCCGCTCTTGGGGCACAGTGCCTCACTCGGCCGGTTGAGTTTCGCCTGCTCTTGCGGCTACAGCGTCTCACCCACCATCTGGCTGAATTGCACCCACTCTTGCGGTACAGCGACAGGCGGCTGCCACGGAGCTCATGAAATGGCGGACGGCTCCACAGACTTGGGCCTGGCCTGGAAGGATGGCTCTGGGCAACCCTGGAACTTGGACGCTTGACTGCTAGGGCATGGGCCCCATTCCCGAAAGCGTCCCCTCAGCCTTGAAGATTCTACAAGAGTCACCGGGGCCCCCGACTCCCGCAGGCTTCCGGTGGGGAGCGACTGCCATGATTGCTCGCGGAATAGCCACGACGTAGCCACAGGATGGTGGTGCTCTCATGCTGACGCCACCTTCAGTCTGAAACATCCAGAAACACTGTAGACTACCAATTCGATCACTTCCGGTGGAGCCCCAACGTGACCCGGTAGGGAAGAACTTGCCCTCCCCTCTTTGACTGATGGTTCTTGTTGCCTGTCCCTTCTGTTGTCATTTTACGGAACTTTTTGGACTGCTGAAAGGGGTTCTGTTCCGACCGCTGGTTGGTGGAGACATTTTGACTATATTCTGGACCTGCCCGGCCTCGCCCAAAATGGTGCCGGTATAAATGAGACTCGCAACTCCTTGATGTGTACTGGTTGCTCAGCCTTGATATCACGAGATATGTATGCAGTTTTGGAGCACATGGCGGGCGGGGACGGGTACTGATTGAACATTTGGACATCCCTATTGATATTAAGTTCTGATGTATTATTGATTACTGTACTATTGAAAGTTCGAATTAACTTGTTTTCTAGTGCTCATAAAGCCAGGACTGTGGCAGAGCGTCCAAAATCTACAAAAAACACCACTGCCAACTCTTCAATAACTTCCATCACCCAGCACTGCATTTCCAAAGAAACAGCATAGCAAGCTTTCGTGGCCTTTAGAGTTTTCCGAAGCACTTTCCCAAGACCATCACTGCAGCCATTACAATCCAACAGAGGAACTTTTTCCAAGATCGGCATATTAACAGGGCTGCTGGTGTAATCGGGGCTCTTGCAGCCATTCAACTTAATTGAGGCTTTCACAATGACAGACCGCCCACTGAACTTCGTGCCATGACATTCACTTATAACATTCTGCTGGGTCTTCGCCGAACTGAAGTCTACAAATGCAAAGCATTTCATTCCGGCGCGAACGAGCCTCCCCCACCTCCCCAGGTGGAGGTTCCTCAGCTGCACCCCGGCGCTTCACTCGGCCAGCTGAGTTGCGCCCGCTCTTGCGGCACTGCCGAAAGGGATTCTGGTCCTGCCGCTACTTATTGGAGACATTGAACTATACTCTGGACCTGCCTGGCCTCGACCAAAATAGTGCCAGTATGGGAGCGACTTGCAACTCCTTACGACGTTCTAGTTACTTAGCCTTGACGTTATGGGGGATGTATACGGTCTTTGTGCACATGGCGGGCGAGGAAGGGTACTGACTGGGCATACGGACAACCCTATTGATGTTGATTTTTCATTATTGTATTAATAAAGCTTCGAAGTAATGTTACCCACGATACTCGCCCATGGTGTGCTTATGGACGATTTTATTGTAACTGATCCTGTTATACTTTCAATTATTAAATCAACCTTCACTGATCTGCAACCGTTTGTCAAGTTTAGTTTTTTCAATTAAATGGCTCGCTTGTTACATACTCCTATACCCCTGGGTTTTGACCCTTTCCTACGCGCGGTCTGTACTACCGCCCTCGGGCGATCTATGTAATGAACAGACTACCATTGCCGAAACACAAGGGAATGCATCTCAGAGAGATCAGTCAAGTACGTGGTAGATAAAAACATTTTCGTGTTTATGCACGCTGATGTGCTTTGAACGCTGCCCCCCCTCATCATTTAGATTACCACCGCCCATTGCACAAAAGCGTACCAAGCGCACCCCACGCAAAAAAAACATTTTTTTTTTTTTTTGCCCCGCGGGGCCCTTTTACAGCCTCCACATCAAACCTAGGGGGTCAGGGAGGATCTACTATGCCCCCTTATGGTCATTTCCCCCTTTGTTTTGGCCTCCTCTTGTTTCTCGATCCTACCGAGAGACAAGATGGCGGCCGCTCCGGACTGTTTAGAAAGTTGACAGACACCGGAGAGCCAATCAGCTTCGCTTCGCGAAGTTCCGTTACGTGTCAAGTACGCGAACCGGAGCGCTACCCGGAGCGCTGTTACAGATATGTATATTTTTTTGAACGTTAATTTATCAAAATCCACTGGAGCACATATATTGAGACCTAGCAAAGGCACATCGGGCTAACAGTCCCTACAATTTTGCCAAGTTTCATGCAAATCCATTCAGCCGTTCGGGCTAAAAGTGAGGCCAACCGCCCTATGGAAATTAACATGGGAAAAACGTGTTTTGGGACCCCCCTTTTTTCTCGGCCCCCCCTTGACGAAACCCCCCCAAATTTTCAGGGGCTGCTCAGAAACAAAATGTTCCATTCTCCTGACAATTTCAGCCAATTCCGTCCACAAACGCCAAAGTTATTAGACATAGAATTTTCAAAAATCCCATAGAGAAAAAATCCTAACTATATATACCTACTGGCGACCGCCAGTAGGTAATATATATATATATATATATATATATATATATATATATATATATATATATATATATATATATATATATATATATATATATATATATATATATATATATATATACATATATATATATATATATATACCTCAATTTTAACAGTGTTTCCTTTGGAAAACAAACTCATTCAACTCCAGCCTGACTACTATTGATCCTTCACTTCAAAATGCTTAGAGTATGGTTTGTGGGCCATAGCTATATCTATTGGACTAAAGAGGCTGCAAAAAAGAGAGATATTGACAGGGACTTGGGTTTTTCCAAATGTTCATATTACTTGGTTTGGCCAAAGAGGGTTAAAGTTTCGTCAGTTGGTGGCTTTGGTTAAATCCATTGTGGATTCCCAAACTTATCACCTCATAATTCTGCACTGTGGTGGCAATGACCTAGGCACATTGACTGGGGTAGGCCTGGGAATTCTAATGAAAGAAACCTTTGCAGAACTCAGATTGTTTCCCCTTCATATTGTCTTGGTGTACTCTAATATATGCCAAAGACAGAAATGGAAGTGGTCAAATCATTTCTATCCACAGATTGATAAAGCCAAGAAACATGTTCATAAAACAGTTTTTGCATTCCTCAGAGACAATCGTGTTGGCTGTATCTATAACAACAATCTGCGTTTTGACATGCATGGAATTTATAGAAATGATGGAGTGCACTTTACAGATGAAGGCAACAGGGTGTTTCTAAATAACATAAAACTCTGCATCCGGTCTTATGAGTTGCAGCCATAAACACATAACCAATGCAAAGGCTCTTGTCAGAGCCTCCCTAGTAGCTGAAATATTGTGATTTTGTCTCTAAAAGGTATTTTTTTCTTTAGTTTTTGACAACCTTTGCTACAATGTTGTGATCCCTGTGGCTGCATTGCGAAAGCAGAAAACAAAGGCAGACTTTCGAAGGCCACCAACACACCCAGAAATAATATGTAAAAAAAGTCCATTCTGAACATAACCCTACTCATATTACTCATGTACTATATACATATCTCTTTAAAAACATGTTTAAACCAAGGTTTTTGTATTAAGTTTCTTTAGAATCCATCTTTAAGACCTATTGTCCATTTTTCATGTGATGCAGGATGCCGCGATGATGTCATTAACCACGACGATCGCATCTTTTCCATAAAGTCTAAAACATATGTATCTACACATACTACGGTATTTTACACACTAGGGGGTTCTTACAGTATTCTACCATAAAGTAATATTTTTGTAGAGAGTTTCTATAAAAATGATCCCTAAAACCTATTTTATCTTTTCGAGGTCACTCAGGAGACTGCAATGACATTAATAATGGAGACCCCCCCATGGACACGTCACGAAAACGGGACACAAAAGCAGGCATTCAATGACCACCAAAACATCCAAAAATAATATGTAAAAAATCCCTTCTGAACATTGACCTACACATGTTACTATATACATACTTCTTTCAAACCATGTTTAAACGTATATTTTTATACGAAATTACTTTAAAAAGCATATTTCAGACATATTTTCCATTTTCGCGGTTATTTGCGACATCGCAATGATGTTAACCGCAACAATCGCACCTTTCCCATAAAGTGAAAACACATATATGCACACATATTACAATATTTTACACACTAGGGGGCCCATTTTGATGTCGGGCGGATTGCCCGACATCCATACTCGTTTTTTCCCCCGCCATATTAGTATGGCGGGGGGACCTCAGCGACGGAAAGACCGTCCGCTGCTTTTCCGCCCGGTCGCCTTGCGGCCGGGCCGGAAAAGGAATATTATGGAAAGACCGTCCGCCGCTTTTCTGCCCGGTCGCCTTGCGGCCGGGCCGGAAAAGGAATAATATGGTGGCGGTGTCTATCAGACACCCCCAGCCAAATTATGATGGTTGTCTTTAGGTGCCTTTCCGCGGCGGCGATGCCGCCACGGAAAGGCATGCGATCTTCACTCTGGGGGCCCCCTGCGGACCCCCAGAGTGAAGTATAGGTCGGGGGTGCACACGGGGGGGTACCTGTGGTACCCCCCTTCATTTGCATTAACAAAGCGGCAGGCACCGCGCGGTGTCTGCAGCTTTGTTAATGCAAATGCTGAAATGCATTTTTAGCATTGTGGCGGGCGGTGCAGAGAGCACCGCCCGACACAATGCTAAAAATGCAGGATGTGCCCGCTACTGTGGCGGGTACATCCTGATACCCCCTACGGGACCCCCGCCCTTATGGCGGGCGGTCCCTTATTCCGACAGGATGGCGGGCGGACAAAGTCCACCCGTCATCCTAATGATCCCCTAGGGGTTTATTGCTGTATACTTCGAAGGAGTTCCATCACAAAAGCAGAAAGCAAAAGCAGGAATTCAATAGCCACCACCACATAAAAAAATTATAACAATATATTTAATTTTAACCATCACCATAGATAACTCACTATATAAATAACTATAAAACATTATCAAAATCTCAATATCTCTATAACAATGCCTATCAATGATTCACTGATATATTTATTATCTTTCCACCAATATTTGCGACAGTGTTGATAGTCGTGACGTCCCCATGATGGTACATGGGGGCTGTGTTTGCAGTTGCGTCGTCGTGAATATCGCACGCGATTAAATAAATCCATATTTTACACATAACTTGTGTCACTAACACACCCATTTCTCAACCATGGGGTCAGAGAATCTTCACTCACCTTGACCTCTTATGTGGGCTTTCACACACATTTTCAGCACTGGGAGCCAATCCTGATAGATTAAATGGCAGCCACAACTTTCTATACAGATTGTGTCCAGCCAATCAGAGCATTCATTTTGGTATGTGCATTCACGATTCATTGCAAAACCTTTCTGAAATATCAATGGCCAGAGATATCACTATAATTTTAAACATAACTTTCTGAACAAGTACTGAATACCAAATAAGCAAAAGGGACTCCTTGATCCGACATCTACCTCCCAGCCAAATTTGATGTAAGTCCGTTCAGCGGTTTGGGCTGTAGATGTGGCTAAAGGTTCCTATGGGAATTATTATTACAAATGAAACCTTATTTAGTTCCGCAAATTCTCAGTCCCCACTGCACGGATCACCCCCAAACTTTCCATAACAATAGAACCCACCTTGATACTTTTTGGGGAAAATGTCATGCAGATTGGTCAAACAACGCCAAAGTTATAGCTAAGTCAGAAAATGCTTTTCCTATGGGAACTAGGTCCCATCTATAACTACCTACTATTTATATATCCAGATCAACAACATCCGGAGCCCCGGGGCTGAGCATTGAGGCAGTCCTGGTCGGGCTCCGGCAGTCCGTAACATACCCCAGCAAATCCATTCCATGTACAGATTACCAGGACACTACGGGATGCTTCAATTGTTTATTCATGCACTTGATGACTCGTCACCAAAGCATTCCATCTTTCGCCTATTTTACGGTGTGGCACAAGAGCTGACATGACCTCTTACATCCACATTGTAATTACATTCAACAAGGGGCTACAATTGTTCTCAGTGCTGGCAGAACTGTGCAAAACCACTGCCATCTTGACATGTATACTTTACGTCACGTCACCAGTTAAAATTGTATCTTTGTACAATATAATATTACAGAAACAGGAATAGTAGGAAACATATTGTCACCCTCGGGATTTACTGTGTTTTGAACCATATTACATTCAAATGTGTAATGTACACTGCAATGTCTTAATGGTCTTACTCATGTAATTGGGTGATCGCTGTCTCCAATAAGTGATATGCTGCTAACAGAATGGTAGCCCAAGTGAGCTTCTGTCCAAGATAAATGGTGTACATGATACATGGCAGTTATTGAGCGCAATGTACCTAATCTTAGGAGAGTGAGTCTTGGATAGGCAATTGCCCTTGTGGGCTTAAGTGACAACAGAGGTACCTGCATGAAATGCATACGGCAATGTCCCAAATTGATAGTAGGTTGGATAACTATTCCCCCAAGGGTGGGATACTATGACACTCCAACACACTTACATGAAATTAGGTCTTCCTACCAGTCAGCAACCTCAGGTGCTCTGCACACATCATCTGCCAATAAAAGAAGCAGGTGTCTAGCCCAAGTGGGCTAATCGTTTGATACTTTCTCAGTTATAAGCTTGCTACCATTTATATCAGCATAAGAAGGGAACGTTGGTCATCTTGCTACTCTCCATATCCATTCAGTGCCCAAAATCTGTGTGCAAGAAATAAAAAAATACAATACAGTTTGTATTAAAATTGGATTTTGTTGAATCAGCTCTACAAAAAACCACAGTGAGAAATAGTGCACAAAACTTTGCAAAGAGAAAACATAATAATTAAAGATAAAAACACTTAGTGTCCTTAAACAGATGGATGATATTAAGAAGGAGAACACTGTGCCATGCATAGTATTATTACAAGTATTGCATGTATGTGTTTCATATCATCACCCCAGGTGTGCTGATAATTCCTCACTGGAGTTATGACAGTGGGCAGGGAAACAGATGATAAGTCAGCTTCCAGCAAGTGGGAGCAGTTTGACAGTCCCTCCTCCTGGAAGCAGAACTATGCATGCTCTTGCTTGGGGTGAGCTATCATTTCTTCTGCCAAGCAAAAGCAAACTGCTGTCTCCTGAGGGTGGGAAACTCTGAAGATAGTAGGAGATGGTATAGGGGTGGCGGTCCCTAGGGTCATAATTGACCATAGGAGGGGTGCTGTGTGCTGACATCTGATTGGCTAACAATACTTCAACCAAGAAGTGTTGGCAGCCATCTTGGGACTTGGCTTCAACCGAGTCCCACGAAAAACGTTTATAAGAAAAGAAAAGAGGACACAGAAGGAATACCCTGAAACCCTAACAGTGGTCCTGGGGTGCCCCTGTGACCCCGACAGGACCAAAAAGCACTTTAAAAAACAACATTTCTGCTGTGTAGATGTGACAGATCTAGGAATGTGGTCTTGCACAATTGTTTACATCATAGCCCCGGGTGGGCCAGGTCCCGGGGGCATGCTGGAATTATTTAAAAAAGGAAGGCGGCACACAGGCCCCCCCCCCCTTGGCCTTAATTATGTCCCAGGGGCAACCACCTCTCCAGGGCTTAATTTTAATAATGCAGGCGGCCACTCAGACTCCCCACCACCTCCCAGGGCTAGAAATAAATTGAGTGGGGGTGCTGGGTGGGCCCCTCGATCCATGGGGACCATTACCTATGGGGGTTGCATGGACCCCTCGAGCCCTGGGGACCTTGACCTTCTTGGGACTAAGGTAAATATGGAGTGAGGGCCGCATGGACCTCCCAGTGCACCAGGGACAACTACCTCACGTAGACTTTCTTTTTTTTTTAAAAAGAGGGGGCCATTCATGTTCACAACCACCTGCCCGGGGCAGCCAGTGCAAACAGAAAGAGGGGGCCATGTGGCCCTCCTCCTTGAGCCATATATGGCCTTGGGGACCAACAACCCCCCAGGGCTGGCAGCTGCTATGTCCCATGGTGCCCACCGCTGGGACATAGCTGTTCGCTTTAGCTTGGCAAGGGCTATGACAGCTACCAACAAGCTAAAGCAAACACTTTGGTTCCAGTGGGCAGGATCTATGAAAGTGCTCCTGCCCATGGAAGAGCAGGTTTCATCCCTTTCCCTGCTCACAGGCATGCAGGTAGGGAAAGAGATGAAACAATTGCTCCTGCACTGAGGGAGCGGCCTTTCCAGCAGCTCCCTCTGTGCAGCAGCAATGCCGGCTCCTACAGGAGGAGGGGAGCTGACTGAGACCGCAGGGCTGTGAAGCTCTCTCCGTGGCTCCAGGGAAAAGTGCAGAAAGAGGCAAAATAAAGGTCAGTAATGAGCAGAAAGAGGCAAAATAAAGGTGAGAAATGAACAGAAAGAGGCAGAATAAAAGTCCGAAATGAGCAGAAAGGGGCAGAATGAAGGTCAGAAAAAAGTAGAAGAGGCAAAATAGAGGACAGCTAAGCATGGCCGTAAAATCCGTTCCGCTCGCGGATTTTGCGGATTTTCGGTAAATTCGCAATCCGCGAACTTTCGCGAACTTACTGAAAATTCGTAAATCCGTGCGAAGCGGATTTTTTTGCTTGGTCGCACTTGCCAACTAGAATACTATACAATTTCGCGGGAGTAAACACTCGCGAAAACGTAGATGCGGCGGGCAGCGACAATCTCGCAATTGCGAGATTGCAAAATTTTCAATTTCGCACAAGAAATCCACCAGCAGGCAGCATAAACCTTGAAAATTATGATTTTTATTAGAATAACTCCTCAGGTTGACATTTGCCTGCACTTTTTTTTGCAAGGAGTCCATTTTGGGGGTGGGGGGTGGGAGGAAGGAAGTGCCCCTCAGTCTCCAACTTCCTGTTCCTGTCCAGCAGGCTCCTCTCAGTGCTTTCTTCATGTACTGGTCACTTTGATTTGGATCTTGACCTGGAAGCACTCAGCAGGTGCAAAAGTTCAAACTCACCATTAGTAACCATTCCCTGTAGTGCTTCCTGAGGGGCCCCTCCAGAGTTCAGTTGCCTACTTGCAACTATTCTATGACCCTGCTCTGACCCTCACAGCAGGCTCAGAGAATAGCTACATGTATACAACAAAGGTCCTGTTAACACTGCAACAGAAAGCAATTACAGATAAGTAAGCAGGTGCCAGGGATCTTGACCTGGAAGGATTACTTTTTGTAGATGCTGCTGGATATTTGGATTTTTGCAAAACTGAAAGCACTCAGCAGGTGCAAAAGTTCAATCTTATCATTAGTAACCATTCCCTGTAGTGCTTCCTGAGGGGCCCCTCCAGAGTTCAGTTGCCTACTTGCAACTATTCTATGACCCTGCTCTGACCCTCACAGCAGGCTCAGAGAAAGCAATTACAGATAAGGAAGCAGGTTCCAGCCAGGAAGTTCAAATTCAGTAACACATTAATCAGCCCCTAATTCATTTATGTCAGTTGAGGCAGGGCAGGTGTGCTTTTCCACCCATAATCTACAGTGATGAACTAGAGGGTGGCATGGGTGAGCCAGAGGGTGGCATGGGTGAGCCAGAGGGTGGCAGTGATGAAACAGAGGGTGGCAGTGGTGAAACAGAGGGTGCTGTGATGAACCAGATGTAGAAACAACATGTTCGCGACCGTTGCTACCCGAAAAGTAAGTTCGCGTTTGCGAACTGGTACAAAATCCTCGCGAACTGGCAGAAATCCTTGCGAACACAAAAAAAAAAATCCGCAAATTCGCGAGAGTTCTCGGATTTTGCGGATTGCGAATCCGTAAATACGCAATTTCGCGGATTGCCAATTCGCAAAATCCGCCCATGCTTAAGGACAGCAACGAGCAGAAAGACGCAAAATAAAGGTGAGAAATGAGCAGAAAGAGACAGCAAAAAGGTCAGCAAAAAGCAGAAAGGGACAAAGGAAAGGGCAGCTAAACTTTTACCCCATTGTTTAGAAAAGTACCAGGAGTCACCCCTACCCAAAGGAACTCTCTCCGGACTTGTGGAAGCAGAAAAAAAGGTTTGCACCTTCTGGAGACCTGTGAGGGGACCTGAATGGCTGGACCTGCTACCATTTGTACCTAGGTGTTAGTAATGGGGTCTCTAGTTGGCAATGGTTTGCACCTTTGTCCAAGTAGGGTAAAGGGGATACACTACTTAAATAGCCCCTGCTCACCCCCTTGGTAGCTTGGCACAAGCAGACAGGCTTATCTCAGAGGCAGTGTGTAAAGCATTTGTGCATGCATACAGTAACACAGTGAAAACACTACATATGGACACCACACCAGTTTAGAAAAATAAGCAAAACTTTATCTAAACCATCAAGACAAAATACGACAAACATCCAACATACAATACAAAAAAAATAGTTACTTTGCAAGATAACCTTCAAATTGCAAAAATAGCTGAAAGACACAGTTCTTCTGAGTGGGAGCTCCGTCCGGGGCTACCGCGATGCTGAAAATGACAGTGTCTAACAGTTCTAGCCGACCGCGTAGGTACGGGCCAGCTAAAGCTTCGACAGACTCGTAGACAGTACCTTTCTCATTGTGGCTAACATGTTGGTACAGACCGGTCAGGGCAACCATCGCCGTTGCCATATGAAGTGAAAGCAGTGCAGCATGGGGTGCCCTCATGGCGCGGTGAAGGCAGAGGCTTAGGGACGGTCGTCCCACGGCATCGGTGAGGTCAAGGCTTGCGATGAGGAGTGAGGCAGTGCTCAATGCAGTGCTGACAGGTCACAGTGCAGGCAACGGAGCTGGTCAATGTTGGGGTCAGGCAGCGACGGTTTCAGTGACGTCCGGGTAGGGTGAAGTGAGGCGGTTCAGAGTGAGGTGCCCACAGTACGCTGTGCAAGTGATCGACTCGGTGACAAAGTCGGCTGCTCTTCTTTTTCTGTGACAACTGAAACCAGCAGTTCCAGAGATGGTTCCCAGAAAGATGGTGAAGTCTTTGCTCTTCCTGACATTTCCTGAACAGGGGGCAAGCTCTACCTCATGCCTTTGGAGATACCTGGTCAAGCAGGATACACAGACAGTTCCTCTCCTTCGCAGAATCATCTACTGCAGGCCAACCCCAGACAGCACACAGCAAAGGGGCAGTACTTCCCCTCCAGCTTCTCCCAGCTCTTCTCTGTGGCAGAAGTTCCTCTTGAGTTCCCAAAAGCGTCCTAAAATTCAGGGGTCTGGGCCCCACTTTTTATAGTCCAAAATCCTTTGTTCTCTGGAGGCAAAGAGTGTCTGTGCTCAGCAAAACCAGTTCGGTCCTCTCTGGCCCAGCTTCCTGGCAGGAGGTGGAGACATCATTGTCCATGGCAGACCAGGCCCATTCAGGTGTGAAAGAAATCTCCTCCCCCTACTCTAAATGCAGCCCAGATCTATTCAGCCTAACCCTGACTCACCCTGGAAAGGCAGGCCATGTCTAATCACCCCTAGTGGCAGTCTGAACCAAATGCACATCCCCAACCCCTGTCACACCAAAACCAGACAGTCTATCAACAAACCTAGCAGAGGCAAACTGGATGGCTAAGCAAGAACATACCTACTTTCTAGAAGTGGCATTTTCAAACCCAGAATGTAAAATTCATTCTTATTAAAAGGTACATCTTTAGATTCTGAGTTCAAGCATACTAAACTCCATTTTCCTATCTTTGTTCCAATGGGCAGTTATACTTATAAGATGTTATAAGTAAACTCCCTATTCTATCCTATGGGACGGATAGCCTTTCAATAGTGAAAAACGAACTTGGCAGTATTTCACTATGAGGACATGCCACACACATAAGCGCATGTCCTACATATCAAATACACTGCATCCTGCCCACAGGGGTACCTTGGAACTACCTTAGGGTGACTCACATGTAAGAAAAGGGAAGGTTAGGGCCTGGCAAGTGGGTGCATATGCCAGGTACTAGACTGCCACAGGCACTGTAGTGGCAGGCCTGAGACCCTTTTGCAAGGCTTCTTGTGTGGGTGGCACAATCTGTGCTACAAGCCCACTAACAGCATTTGGTTTACAGGCCCTGGGCACACACAGTGCACTGTACTAGGGACTTAGCAGTAAATCAATTAAGCCAATTGTGGACACACTAATCCATGACATCAATTTACAATGGGAGCACTTGCACTTTGGCACTGAACAGCAGTGGCAAAGTGCCCAAAGCATCTAGAACAGCGAAAACAAATTCCGACACACAGTAAAGTGAAGGAGGAGAAGGCAAAGAAATGCAGGGGAAACCCACACCAAGGCAGCCAGGTCTAACACTAGGATAAAAAAGTGCATGCCGAATACCACTTGGTTGACCACCTAGCTGCTACAGTGACACATCAAGCCACAAGCAGCTCTTTTTCTCTAGTGCCCAACTGACCAGTAGCAATTGGACTTTAAATGGACCCTGCTGTTGGCCTCTGCCTGATTCCCCGAGAGCTTCTAAGTACATCCTCTGAGGTTCGGAGGGCTTAGAAGTGTAGTCCTGTGGTTGATTGCGCAGTTGAAGATAGTCTGGTAACTTTTGGAAACTTCTCCGGAGTTTCAGTAGGACCTGTCAGAAAACGTATTTGACTGTCAAGTCCACGGCATCGGATTGAATTTCAACTTCATTACTGGTCAAGCTCCCAGCATGCCTGCAAGAAAATGACTAAGTCTCATTCTGTGTTGGGACTTAAACATTTTCAGCAAGAACGCTCCAAAGCTCCAGAGCACCAGCAAGAATGATCTGCTTCAGGGTTTTAGCCTTTGGTTCCATGGCACGTCTACATTTTCCTCATCGACCCACTCTGAGAGGCATTTTCTTGTCAAAAAGTGACAAGTTCATGTTCTGCATTAGGACTTAGAAGAAATTCCCAAAATATTCTTTCAGAAAGGGGAAAAATCTGTTTCTGAAATGGTACTTTGAAACTCTTTAGACTTTTTTAATCTATTAATTTAATATTTTCAAAACAACATTACAATGGAAAGTTTGCATTTTCAGTATCAGCACATAGAATGGACACACTCACACACACTGACAGGAGGTGTTCGGGGGTGAGGGAACTCGGCTAACCTGCTGACAGTAGATAGCACAATATTTTTAGCATGACCCAACATACAGTAAAGCAATGCCCCCATTTCTATTAGCTGTTGCACTGGATCCTACCTCAAACCACCCATTGAAAAATACCCACCCTGTAATTACACCATCCCAGCGTAATAATAATTTCAAGTTGACCCAAAATCCCGTGGAGAAGCGTGGCTCAATGGTTAGAGCGGCAGACCCTGATGCAGAGGTCTGGCCTGGGACCACGGTTCAATTCCCGCCTTGGCGGCTCTTGGACTCAAACTCCCCGGACCTGATAATTCTCGCCTCGGTGCCTAGTCTAATCATGGGTCCCACTCTGTGACTCTGGTTAATAACTTGCTTAACCTCCACAACGGCCCCAGCAGCGCTTGGATGCCTGGCTTCACCTTTGGGGTGCCCAGGAGTGGACATTTCACATGGAAAAGCCAGGAAGGGTTTCACAGCAGTATGAGTGCAGCGCCGGGATGCCCCGTCGCATGGGCAGCCTTGCGCTTTACAAATACAACACATTTACATTTACATCCCAAATTGGCCATCCCACTTAACAGAAGTCTTCGGAGCTAACATTGAGATGCTCCAGTTTCATTCTGAAGACTATAGCAAATCATTTTGCAATGGGCTCTATGTGTATCTGGGTATGGAAGGGTAAGGAATACGTGTTGCATACCTTTCAAGTTGCTCATTGCAATCTATCAGCAAGACACACCATTGTTTAAACTTCAGGCATCCTCCCCCACCCCAACAGCATGTAATCTGTCTCTTAACCAGCAGTAGCACCAAAACAAATAGCTATTTGTGGACAGTGGAAATGTTTACAACCAAGCCCAATAGGGTCACCCTGGAATCCAGTGGTATTTCACAATCATTATTTTCGAACTTCTGACTTCCAGACTTTCACTTGGTTTAGGTGACTAAGACTCTATCGCAATTGTTGCTTTACTTTTTCTTGGCATTTTTTTTACTTTTCCACTTTGTCTTGCTTTTTTGCTTAAAGGTTTAAAAATTCATATCTTCAGTTCAAATTCTTGGCCTTTTGTTGTTTTGGCGTCTTTCTGCTTTCTAAATTTACCTCTATTTTTATAAAATGGAGTGGGATTTTTACTGTGTGGTGTATTTGACTTTTTAACCATTTTTGTAATTCTAAATGCTTTACACATTTTCTTTAAGTTAAGGCTGTCTGCTAGATGCATATATAAATGTCTCTCTCTCTCTCTATATATATATATATATATATTTATTTATTTATATGATTATATCCAAGTAAATATCTATATTCTATAGTGAAATATCTATCTATCTATCTATCTATCTATCTATCTATCTATCTATCTATCTATCTATCTATCTATCTATCTATCTATCTATCTATCTATCTATCAATCTATCTATCTATCTATCTATCTATCTATCACTCTAACTCCGGTAGATATATACACACACACACGCACACACACACACACACCCACACACACACACACACTCAGATCTCATTGTCTGCCAACACTTCAAACCAGGAAGTGTTGTCAGCATCTTGTTACTTGGTTGAACCGAGTCACGAAAAAAAGCATTAAAAAGAAAAGGGGCCCTCTAGGCAATTTGGAGGGAGACCACAGGCCCAAAAAAGCATTTTTTTAAAACTACTTGGCGGATTGCACTGCATTCTCGGATCCCAATGAATATTTGTTTAAAAATGAAGCATTGTCTCTGCGCTTCGTTTTTTATCGGCCCAAAGGTAGGCCGGGTCCCAGGGGTGTTTGGATATTATAAGAGGGGGATATACGGGCCCTCCCCTTCTGGGGCTTACTAATGCCCTGCTTCTTTTTGAAAAAAATGTGAGGGAGGCCCATTTGGCCTGCCCTGCTGCACGGGGGACCACCACCTTCCCGGGGCTTATTATTTTATAAATGGGGGGCCTCATGGACACCCCCAGCCCAGAGGACTGCCACCTCCCTGGGGCTTTACTCAAAAATAATGTGGGGGCTTCGTGGACCCTCCCACAGCCCTGTTTGCCGCCACATCCCGGAGATTTAATTGCAAATAATGCAGGGGCTGTGTGGACACCCCTGCAGCCCTGGAGACCACCACCTTCCTGTGGCTTTTGGTCTATTGGAATTGGTGGGATACACGCCCTCCCCTTAGTCCCAAGGATGACCATCTTCCTGGGGCAAATTGAAAGATAGGAAGGGGGCCATGCACCTCCTCTCCTGGAACCCTAGATGGCCCTGGGATCGTCACACCCCAGGGCCTGCTCCTGCCATGTTCTATAAAAAATGCTCTTGCTTGCTAGAAGTGGAGCACAATTGCTTTTAGACACATGGAGCTGCCTTTGCATGAGGTTCCTATGTCTAAAAGCAATGCCGTCTTCCGCAGGAGGCGGGGAGCCAGCAGGTACCGTGGGGGCCTTCAGTCTACCCCACGGACTAAATTGAGTGTGGGTGACCTGGGGGCACTCGCTTAAAGATGGGCAGACGAGGGAATGGGGTCCCAGTGGCTGAATTTTGCATGGTAAAGGGGTCACCCAGGCCCCCTCCCCATCTGTAAATGGCTGGGCCCTGAGGCTGGGGTCCCCGGGTCGAAATTGGCCAAGGGAGAAGGGCTGCGCAGCCCCCTCCCAATTTCAAAAAGGCTGGCCCTGGGGGATAGGATCCCTGGGGCCAAAATAAAATATATATATATAAAAAATGACAGCCAAGTTGCCAGAGGTCCCCCATTTTAGCAACAGTCTGTAAATGTGCCTCCTGGCACACAACTGTTTGGGGGATGAAGTCCCCTTGGCTGCAGAGAGTTCTTGGAGGGCAATAAGCCCTCCTGTTACCCCCAGGAATGTCCCAAATAGTGGGATTGCTGAGAGAACTTCAGAGGCCATGCCCCCTTTCTCCACCACTCTGCAAACACACTTCCTGGTGCACTGCTGGTTGGGGAATTAAGTCCCCTTGGCTCCAGTGGTCCTTGGGGCCAACAAGCCCTCCTGTTATCTCCAGTATGTCTCACACAGCGGAATTGCTGAGAGGTCTTTGAATGCCATGTCCACTTTCTCCGCCACTCTGCAAAAGCCCCTCCCGATGCACTGCTGGTTGGTGGATGAAGTCCTCTTGGATGCCAAGGTTTCTTTGGGGCCCAGAAGCCCTCCTGTTACCTCCACCACTCTGCATACATGACTACTAGTTAACAAAACATAGAAATTCACTTAACAACCTTAGAAATTCACTTTAAAAAACAAAGGTTACAGGTATGTTATAGTTAGAAAATAGAATGTTAAAAAAACATTAGAAATTTACTTAAAAAACGAAAGGTTACAGGACTTTATAGTTAGACTCAGATTTCATTTGTACAAAACCATTAAAATTCAACAGGTATAGTTACCTAAGCTAACTATAACTTATTGCACCACAATGCACTGCTTATGACCTCACCTATTACATTACTCATGAAATGGTCACTGACATCACTGATGGCATCACTGATGGCATCTCAAATGGCTGACTCGTAATCAGCCCCTTAGAGACAATTAGGTACATGTATTTGATCACTACGATACAATGTAAAACAAAATGTCATACTGTTGCTTTTGAGAAGAGTCAGTAAAAAGAGCGAAGATCTGGCTAACTCTGGAGAATGGTTAGGGAGAGCACAAAGATGAGAAAGGCAAAAGGGAAAAAATAAGAGCAAAGAGAAAAGGAAGCAATGATTCAAGTACAAGTTAAAACCTGACAACTGCCACAGTGGGAGACATCAGAAATACTTGGATGGCAGAAGAGATAATACATTTAACTGACTTCATAATAAGTTACACCTCAGGCTATCCACTCATTAATGTAATCTGCAAATGCATAAAATCATATCCCTGGCTGCCTTCCTCACGGGTACTGAAAATGATAAATATTCATGTAATCGTTGTTTAAGAGAGTCAAGTTATTTCTTCAGCATAAATGTGAAGTCCTAATCGGCAGAGCTGAAAATCATTTTTTTTAAAAACACATGAGAACGTCAAGATCCTGAGCCTCTTTATTTTGAGGTATTTTTGCAATGCCAGTTCACCAAATACTGGTTTCCGGGTGCCAAGAAAATTATATTTTCTCACTGAATCCTATTTGATGGCATTTAGATATGTATTTAAGGTTTGGCTGAGGGCAGAACAAATGGGCTATTTGCTAAGTATTTGGGTGATTTAATTACCATTATAAAAGCCTATGGGGGCAGACCAAAATTTCACAGCTTCACACGAGGGCTACTCCCAAGAGAAGGGCAAGCAGCTCAATATTGGTGAATGGTTTCACTATAACATTAAAATAGTGTAGGATGCTAAGACATGCATATGTCAGAAGATATTAACAGAATGTGAAAATAACAGTCAGATCCAGACCCAGATGTGACATAGCTGTCGAGTCCTATTGGGATATAATCACTCGACCAAAAGATAGGAAATTAAACCATCAGTTCAGAGTGGGTTCGCTCTCAATTAAAGCTCTCACCAGTAGATGCCAGCCCCCCGACTGATGATAAATGTTTCTTTTGTCCAGCCTACACCGAAACGCTTGCCCATATTCTTTTTGTATGCCCAGCCTACAAGTCTCCCAGGATTAAATGGCTCAAACCGATCTGTATGAACCTGGGCACCAGATGTGCCATGGAGGCCTTCAGGATCCTAAAGTCCAACACAGAGGAACTCTTGGTGATTGCAGTGGCCAAGTTCCTGAGTTGGATGTGGGCCATTTGTGCACGAAAAGAAATACCAAATGTATTACAGCCGTGTTAGATGGTTCAAAGGAGGACACGAGGACCAATCCCCGGTGTGGAAGTAACACTACCCTACATAGGCTTGCAAGCGCCCCTGGGCAGCCACTATTGGTGTGTTTATTGTATAATCATGGGCTTAGTAGCCGGTATCAGATAAAATGTAAGTGGTAGTTATTCAATTCTGTTTTTATGATTTTAACATTTAATCAAATTATCTTATCATAAGTTTTATCATGCTGTGATTTTATTGTAACGATGTGTTAAATGTAGCGAACGTTATTCGATGCCTATGAACTGTAGTTTCTTTGCCCGCAGATCGTAGATCACTGTATTATGACTCTTTTAATATTATTTAATAGTTGTACCCTGTCTTTTATGATTGAAACAAATCGAAATAAAGACTATATTGACTTGACTTGACTTGACATGATATAGCTGTTCTTATGATTGTCTCAACATCAATGCAGATCCCATTGCTTTACCTAATCCACACTCCTTCATCCTTTATGTAGATAGAAACTTCCTGTGGGTTAGACACACAGCATACCTAGAGGGGAACTTAATATGAGCTGAACTGGAATATTGAGTCAAATAACATCAAATAACCTTTACACACTGAGGCCCTGAGTTGATCATAATGTTGAAGATCTCGTATAAATATTTTTGGGAACTATTTTCTCTCTTCTCCCTTTAAGAGAAACGCACAAATAGCACCTATTGCCCAGATTATGCTGGGCAGTTTCATCCAGGTCCTATAAGGAAGAATTATTTTTTGCCAAAAAATGTGGCAGGGTCAAGGCCTGAAATGCTTACCGGTAACCTTCTTCACTTTGATTCACCTTTCTTCGTCTGAACACTTTCTCCATAGGAAAGCAGTTCACCTCATCAAGCCTACAGTCCCTATCAAAGCTCCTTTGCCTCTTATATAAGACACAAATGACACTCTTCCTCTAGCCACATGCTCCTCACACCAAAAAGAAAACTACAGGCATGACAAAGGACTCTTAATATACGTGATGGAAGGAAGGGAGAATGAGTGTAATGAACATTACCAGTAAATATTCTAGACACTACCTCCTTACACTGATTCCTTACTTTGTGACAAAGTATCTAAGCAGTATGCCTTCTCCATGTTTTCAACTGAAGATACATCAAACAGTAGGAGTGACTGCTATAATCATATATTTATTGATACATTACCCTCAGCAACAATAAAGTGACAGATTCTTAGTTTAAGGCTTAGACCCCTTAGACAAAACATGTATGCTGAAATCCAACTCAGCCCCCTGAGCTTCATCAAGTTTATGAGAAGGCACTCATAATGTCTGTAATTTGTGGACATGTGAAGACAAAATTAAACAGCACGTACCCTATTCAAGCAAATGGTACTGTATATCGACTTCTGTGGTAGGATTATGGTAAGGACTGGAAAAATCACCTCCTGTTCCTTTTGAAAACTGTAGTTCCCTTTTGGAACACGCCCTGCACCTAGATGAAGTAGTAGCCTGTCCTCAAAAACTCTCATGTATTGAGGCTGGTCTACATGGGAATCCATCTCACTTAACCATATGGCTTCAGTAATAACTATTAAAAACAAACTTGAAAAACAAATGTTTTTGAAACCTCAGGTAATGGTTGAAATTGTTAATTGTGAAGTACTGATAGCACAATAGGCAAATCCCAACCGGATCTAAACGTCACACATTTGGTCTCAAAACCATTAAATATTTAAGTAGTCAGTGCTTCGATGAATAACAAGTCTTACCAAGGAGTATGACACGCTCTAATAGTTGCACACTGCAACCATAGGTACAGGCATATCTCCACCAAATCCTACCTGTAATAAGTGAATTATCACTTAAGGAGCACTCGGAAACTGGGAAAATTCCTAAGATGAAACAATTTGCTAAAAATATCCCACTAAAGCTTGTTTGAGTTCCTTGAACAGAAAGAGACCTAGTTTTAACGGCCCACACCCTACCTCTGAAACAACAGCCCAAAACAATGGTAGGAGGCAAACACCAGAGGATGATGAAATAGCAGACATGGGATTGACAGTAATAACCATTTGTTGGGGGTTCGCGCTTTTCTTAAATATGTTGCCATATTTGCCAGTATTTCTCTCCCCTGTTTTTCTCATATACATGAACTACCTACTGACGATCGCCAGTAGGTAGTTGTAGTTAGGACTTCTTTTCCATAGGAAAATAATTTTTTGTTTTGCCAATAACTTTGGCGCCATTTGATGAATCCTAACGAAATTTTCAAAATAGGTATACACTCCCTTTAGCTGCTGTCTTGAAAGTTTAAGGCTGACCCGTCAAGTGGGGACAGAGAAAAGGGGGGACCTAAAATGCAGTTTCGCCGTGTCAATTCCCATAGTGACTTTCGATACTGCTACAGCTCGAACCGCTGAACAGGATTACACCAAATTTGGTGAAAAGGTAGATATTGATCCAGCGAAGTGACTTTGTTCCTGTGTTGTAAATCCATTCAGTAGTTGCAGAGTTATTAAAGGAAATTCAAATTTATATATATGTAGGGACACAACGGCTCTGAGAACCCTCCTGATCTCGTGCTGAGATCTGATTGGCTGGCAACACTTCAAACCAGGAAGTGTTGGCAGCCATCTTGGGACTTGACTTGAGCCGAGTCACACAAAAAATGTTAAAAAAGGGGGCAGGCAAGATGGCGATCGGAACAGTCGCATGAACGCATCGCTCTGAGGTCCTTCCTCCCCGCTTGCCTATCCTGTCAATAATCCTGACCGAGGCTTCGTGATTTCTGTTGTGGGAGAAAAACGCTCACTTACCGTCTGATTTTTGGGCTCCGTCGTGCCGGGACTCCTGAGATCTGCCCCGGTCTGCTTGCTGGCCTTCCCGGCCCCGGCGCCGGGGCCTCGAGTGCAGTGCCCGCTCGGCGGTGTTCGGAGTGTTGGCAGCCCTGTTTCGGCAGAGAAGCCGGTCGATGTGAGCCAGGGAGCCGCGAGCCGGGAGAGATGGAACGGACCCGCTCCCAATAGTGGGTCGTCCCGTATACCCAGGCGCTGGTGAGCCGGAGAGGGGCCGTGTTGCCCGGTTCCCCTTGGGTGTGACGCCCCCTCATGTTGATGGTCCCGTCTGGGAGCCGGGGCTTGGCTCCCGGAGAGCTGCGGGGAGCACGTCCGGCCTTCTGGTGACTCTCCTTTCCGTGCCGGGTGCCGACCGCCGCTGATCGACTGTGGGACCCGCTGTCTCGTGCGGTCGGACGTGACTCGAAGATGGAGGGGATAGTGGCAGAGAACGATGTTGTTAAGATGGCGGACGACCACCTGAATTGCATCCCTCCTGGAGACGGAGACGTTGCTGCATTTGAAACTTCCGGCCCTCGGCTGCATGAGTCGGTGTTTACACGTAGTCATGTACTGGCTGCGCTGGTCCACCTGCGGACTGCTCTGCTTCTGAACTCCCGAGGCTTGGAGGTGCGGATTGCTGCCGTTGTCGGTCCGCCATTTTGTGGTATGGTGGCTTCCCTCCGAGTTGCTACCATCGCATCTCCTCCGGTTGTTGTGCCGGGGTCCCCGGATGATTCTGCGATTTCGAGGGTGCAAATGGACCAGGCGCCTGTGCTGCACTGCTTCCCATATCCTGTGCCTTCCTCTCCAGGCTTGGCAGACCTGCTTTTGGACCTGGCCTCCTTGATGTTCGGCGTATGGTTGCACTCAGATGGCCGCCATGTATCGTTGGCTGCTTCTTGGTGGCCGGGACAATGTTGTGCGATGGTGCCACCTGACTTGCCTGGCTGGTATGGACTTTTTCTATCGGACTGTCTCTTGACTGCAAGGCCGTTTAGCAGTTCTACTATTCACAGGAGTGGCCAGGGGTGATCTCGCTTGGATCCTGGCGGGACTTCTTCCTAGTGGATGGCAACTTTGGGACCCATTTTGTAAAACGGCTGCTGTTTTCATCCTGTGCAATGGCTCTTTGTGTTTTCTCTGGCCTCGGTCTTTACGCTTTTGGTTGCGGGGATGGAGGGGTCCAGGTGTTAGCTCCTCTCCTCATTCTTATTCTTTTTCTTTTTCGTTTCCTTCCTTTCTTTATTCCTTTTTTCGGGTGACTCTGGGGCGACAGGCACGCTGTTAGTGGGGTAGGCCATAGCCATTACGGTGATGTAGGGTGGTGGGTGATGGGGGGGTTTGTTATTTTAATTTGTTTTGTTCTATGGTCCCTTTTTTCTCCTTTTTCTCTAGGGGGTTGGCTGTGTCACTTCTTTCTTTTTCCGTCCTTTATCTATCCGGCGTCCGCACATGCTTTTCTTTATGGTCTAATGTGGGTGGGCTCCTTACACGACGTCTCGTTAACTTGCATGTTATTGTTTGACCCCTACTCCTGGCCTGCCTTTGGCGGGCATTGGGTGTATTTGGCCCCATCACTTCTGATTGCTTTCTGCTTGTACGGAGGGGCATACCTCTCCCGTCTCTTTGGTCTGACTGAGTTGTGTGACGCCTTTGTTGATATAGCCGCTGCCCCCTCTCACTATTATAAAAATTATAAAAATGTAACCTCTTCTATCCTAGCGCTTTCTTGTGTTGCGATCACGGCTTCTGATTATGTAGTGCCTCTTCCTTGTATCGTGCACACCTAAACTGCTATGTTTTGATCTCCTGCTTTTGCGGCCGGCCCCTGTGGTTGTAGGCCCGCGCGTGTATTGCTCTGATTGCTTAAATAAAGGTTTTCAAAAAAAAAAAAAGGGGGCAGGGTAGGAATACCCTGACCATCTAGGACTCTGGGGGGGGCAAAAAAAGTATTTAACAAAAAAATTGGCGGGAGCCGCAAAGTGAAAAAAAAGAAGTGTGGGCTTCCGCACTTCTTTACTACTAGGCCCCCGGGTAGGCCCGGTCCCAGGGTCATGCGGAAATGAAAGGAGAGGGGGCACATTGGCCTCCTCCTGGTGCTTATAAAAATCCTAAGACCACCCCCACCCCAGGACCTATGTGCTAATAAAGAGGGCGGCCCCATTGAAAAAAAAGAATTGGGGTGGCTTCATGGAGACACCCCCGGCACCAGGGACCACCACCTCCCTGGGACTAAATTAAAGGTAATGGGTAGCCTTGCAGACCCACTTTGTCCCAGAGACCACCACCTACCGGGGGCCGAATTATCATTAAAACTGGGAGGGGGCCATGTGGCTCCCCCTCCCAGTCCATAAATGGACCGGGGATGTCTACCTCCCCAGGGCCAGGCCATCTACTTCAAAGGAGGGGGCTGCACTGGCCCCCTCCTTGAGCCAATAATGGCCCTGGGGACCGTTGCTCCCCATGGACGGCTCCTGATATGTCCTGAGGTGCCCACGCCGGGACATAGATGTTTGCTGTGGCTTGACGGAAGCTTTAACCTCTCCCACCAAGCCACAGCAAACACACTGCTTTCAGTAACCTAGAGCAGTGAACATGCTCTCGCTTGCTTGAAGCAGAGCATTCCTCTGTTTCACTGCCCACTGTCAATTGAGCAGGAAAAAAGACAAATTGCTTTCAGACACAGGGAGGTGCAAGTTTAGCAGCTCCCTCTGTGTGAAAGCAATGCCGGCTCCCACAGGTGGCCGGGAGCCGGCAGGGACCACAGGGTCCTTGAGGCTCTCCCTGGGGGCCCAATGCAGACTTGGGTACCCAAGACAAATAGCCAGGCCCCGGGGGATGGGGTCCCTGTGGCTGAAATAGGCCCAGTGGGGGGGGGCAGCCCCTTTCCCATTTCTAGATGGCAAGACCTTAGGGGATGGGGTCCCCAAAGTCAAAATTGGCCCAAGAGGAGACTGTGCAGCCCCCCTTCCGGCTGCAAAAAAGCTGGGCCCCGATGGATTGGGTCCTAGGGCCAAAATCACCCGCGGAGTGGGGCCCACCCCTATTAAAAGTAATTTTGAAAAAGGGCCAGTCTTCGGGTAATGGGTTCCCCGGGGCCAAAATTGTCCTGGGGAGGGGAACCCTGCAGCCCCCCCCCCCAAATAAAATAAAATTAAAATTCTGGCACCGTGCGTAGTTGTCAGAGGCCCAGCCCATTTTCTCAACCACTCTGCAAAGGGGCTTCCTGGTGCACAACCTGTTGGGGGATAAATTCCCCTTGGCTGCTAATGGTCCTTGGGGGCCAGGAGCCACTCTTGTTGACCCCAGTAAGTCCCACACAGCAGGATTGCTGAGAGGTCATCCGAGGCCCCATCCTCTTTCCCTTTCTCTGCCACTCTGCAAACATGCCTCCTGGCTCACTACTGGTTGGGGTTGAAGTCCCCTTAGATACTCAGCGTCTTGGGGGCCAAGAACCCCTCCAGTTACCTCCAGTATGTCCCACACAGAGGGATTGCTGAGCGCCTGTGGGAGGCCCCCTCCTTCTCCATCACTCTTCAAACGCATCTCCTGGTGCACTTCTGGTTGGGGATGAAGTCCCCTTTGTTGCTGAGGGTCCTTGGGAGTCAAGAACCTTTAATGTTACCTCTAGTAAGTCCCTCACACAGGGATTGTGGCGAGCTTATCTGAGGCCCCACTCCCTTTCTCCAGCATTCTGCAATTGTGCCCCCTAGTGCACAATATGGGTATGAAGACCCCTTGGGTGCTGAGGGTCCTTGGGGGCCAAAAACCCCTCCTGTTACCTCCTGTGGAAGATGTGTGGCGCAGCAGCCATGGAGCCTGAATCCAGACCACGGGGTTCACGGTTCAATCCCCGGCGGCAGATTAGCCCAGCACCATGTGACTCTGGCCAATAGCTCGCTTAATCTTCCCGATGGCCCCTAGCGCTGGGACACCTCTCCGGAGGTAGCTGTGTGCTTTACAAATGCTGGTATTTCATATATTTCATTATTACCTCCAGTAAGTCCTACAAAGCAGGATTGCTGAGAGCTCATCAGAGGTCTTGCCCCCTTTCTCCACCACTCTGCAAACGTGCCTCCTGGCACACTACAGGTTGGGTGATGAAGTCCCCTTGGATGCTGAGGGTCTTTGGGAGTCAGCAACCCCTCCAGTTTACCTCCAACAAGTTCCAGACAGCGAGATTGCTGGGAGATCGTCGGAGGCCCCCACCCCCTTTCTCCATCACTCTACAAATGTGCCTACTGGCGCACTGCTTGTTGGGGGATAAGGTCCTCTTGGTTGCTGTGGGACCTTGGGGGCCAAGAGGCCCTCCTGTTGCCTCCAGTAAGTCCCACACAGAAGGATTGCTGAGAGCTCATCGGAGTCCTTGTCCAATTTCTCCACTAGTTAGGATTTTTTTTTTAAAGCCTTTGAAATTCACTGAAAAAACCAAAGGTTACTAGGACGTTCTAGTTAGGAATTAACATTAAAACACCTTAGAATTTCACTGAAAAAAATGTTATAGGGATGTTATAGTTAGGAATTAACATTATCAAACCTTACAATTTCACTGAAAAAAACAATGATTACAGGGACGTTATAGTTAGGAAATAGAATGAGAAAACCCTTAGAAATTCACTGAAAGAACCAAAGGTTACAGGGGCATTGTAGTTAGACTCAGATTTCACTTGTACAAGACCATAGAAATTCATCAATTATAGTTACCTGAGATAACTGTAATGTACACACCCACAATGCACTGCTTATGACCTCACATATTACATCACTCATGACATGGCCAGTGACATCAATGATGACATCACTGATTACATCTCAAATGACATCACTGATGATATCATCCACAGAATCAATCACACCCTCATACAGTCTCTCATACACTCACTCACAAAATCATTCACATACCTATTCTCATATCCATGCACTTGTCACATACCCACTCACTCATCCATGCAAAACTCACATACCCACTCACTCACTCATACAGCCGCTCACACAACCACTCACTCACTCATACAGCTACTCATATAACCACTTACTCACCCATACAACTACTTACACAGCCATACAATCACCCATACAGCTACTCACACATCCACTTAATCAATCATACCATCACTCAGACAGCCAGTCACTCACCCATACAGTATCTCAACAGACCTATTGATACGCCCATACAGATATTCACACACTCACTCACACAACCACTTACATACCTAATCACTCACCCCTACAGGCACTCAGGTGACCGCTGACTCACCAATACAGCCACTCAGTCTCCAATACAGCCACTCACACAAACAATAAGATAACCAAAAACCCACTCAAACAGTCACACACTCACCCATTCAGCCACTTACACATCTACTCACTCACCCATACAGTCACTCATACAGTCCTCACTCACCCATATAGCAACCCACAGATCTATGCAGTCACTCACATGGCCACCCACTCACCCTCTAACAGCCAATCTCACTCCCACTCACTCCCAAATACAGCCACTCACACAACTACCCAGAAACCGATACAGCCACTCAGACATCCACTCACACACTGATACAGACAGTCAGACAGCCACTCAGGAGAGATACGTTAGAAACAGTATGACTAATTACTAGTACAGAAAGGATAGTAATGTAACTTATGCTGTATAGCTTAGTATACATTTTTAGGTCTCAGAAATGTTTAAGAAACACTTACAGTCATGGGGTGATGTCATGAGTGATGTCATCAGTGGTGTCACTGACCATTTCATGAGTTATGTAATATGTGAGGTCATAAGCAGCGCATTGCAGGGGGGTAAGTTATGGTTAGCTCAGGTAACTATAACTGCTGAAATTCCATGGTTTTGTGTGAGTGAAATCCGAGTCTAACTATGACGTCATGTAACCTTTGTTTTTTTCAGTGAAATGTAAGGTTTTTTAATTCTATTTCCTGACTGTAAGTCCCTGTAACCTTTGTTTTTTTAGGAAAATTTCTATGGTTTTTTAATTAGTAGTCACTCACGCAACCATTCACTTACTATACAGCGACTCATACAACTAGTCACTCACGCATACAGCCACTCACACAGCCATACACTCACTCATACAGCTTCTAACACACCCATGTATTCACCTACACAGGTACTCACACACCCACTCACTCACCCATGCAGCCTCTCAGCACTGCAACTCACACTCACTTGATGATCTCGTCAGTGATGTAATTTGAGATGTCAACAGTGATGTTACCAGTGATGTCACTGACCATGTCATGAGTGATGTAATATGCGAGTTCATAAGCAGTGCTTTGTGGGGGCGTAAGTCATAGTTAGCTTGGTAACTAAAACTGCTGAATTACTCTGTTTTTGTAAGAGTGAAATCTGAGCCTAACTATAACGGCCCTGTAACCTTTGTTTTTTTCAGGAAAAATTATATATATATATATGAGAAACTTATCCTTCCTACTGAACACATTTGACTTACCTCAGTTGCAGCTCGTATTTCTCTCTTCACTTGTGATGAGGATGGGATGCTATGAAGGATGCAGTGAAGTATCTTCACCGCTGTAGAGATTCGCATCATAATTCCTTTACTCCAGAGAAGTACCTGAAGCTTACATATACTGGTGTTTTCTACATGGCTGCGCATATATCTCCTCAGTGTACCAGTCAGGAGCTGGACTGCATCTCTTAGTGCCGGTCGTTCTCAGCTGAGTTACATTTTTAGGTGTGAGGCATCGCTGCAGAGTGCATTATATCTATGCTACCTGAAATACTTCGCTTGCACTTAATCTGTAAGATGGTTGCAGTACTTAATGTGTCTTCAGCAGACAGCTGATATTAAGTGGCTTCCTAAGTCTGTTTCCCTCCAATACTCATCTGCACCGGTATCCTGGGTCACTTGTAGTTGCAGGGGGGCCTATTCTATAAACACCCACTCTCCCTGAGGAATCTTCAGAGGCATCACCCAGACATAGTCAATACACTTCTAACTCTTGGTCAGTCGCAGCGCATTTAAGCCTTACACTGCATATATTCTGAGGACTCTCTGCGTATCCTCCTAATGATTCTGATGAATACTACGCTAATTTCCATCAGCTGTTTCCCTCAGCAAAAGGCACCGTCTGGCACAGTAGTTGGGCCTTCCTCTGCACGTCTCCCACCGAATGAAGGTTCTCGGCGTATTCTCTGTACCTGTATATTGTGACATTGAGTAGTTTTGCCTGCTGTCCTGCGCAGTAAATGATTTTCAGGGTACCACCGACTCCTCCAAAGGCACCGCCTTTCTCCATGTTCTTCCCAAGATATCCACTACTGCGCCACCAACCTTTCTTTTATCCTGGTTGAGATAGAAATTATATGGACGACTTGCTGGTTGTCCTGCAGCAAGTTTGGCAGTGCCTCCTGCTCCAATGGCACCGCTTGCCCTTCTCCACACTCCTCCAAGGATTTTCACTGCTACACCTCTCACCTTTGGTTGTGATAGGAATTAGATGGAAGATGTTGTAATGTACTAATTACCCAATGCACTCTCCCTACAGTAGTTCTCTGCCTTGCTGCTCAGCCTATGATGAGGTCATACAGAATGTTCAGTGGGTTTTGTATGGAAGAGAGAATCAGTTGGTGTGGAAGGGCTGAGCAGTGAGGAGGCTGCTCCTAGTGGGGCCCTTTTATGGATCAGAACATCTTCCTGTAACCTAGAACCTGTGATGTAACTTCAAGAATAAATCTACTACCTTTACTTACAATAATTGCCTGCGCATTTTCTTCGTTTTAACAGAAGGCTTTTTTACTGTGCATTGAATATCTCTGAGATGCCACCCATCCTCCAATAGGCACCACCCTCTTCCCAACATCCTCCCTGCATTCCTACAACTGTACCCACTTCATGACTGTAGTAAGAAATGCAGGGAAATCTATTTTGAAACAATTATTTCATACTTCCAATATTGTCTGTATAGCATTTTTTTAAATACATTTTATTGGTTTTCTGCACATAAACACAAGCAGATTAAACAACGCACACACAGTTCCCGGCCAAAACCCCACTATTCCCACCTGATTGTCTCCACCGGGTCATGACAAAGATTGCAGACTCCAGTAGCTCCATGCCCTCAAGCACTCATCAGACACCCCCACTCGGGGGCCCCACAGGGTCCCCCCCTGGCATGGTGACGTAGGCCTCCTCAAGCAGCCTGTGATGCACTCTCCATGATCCCCAGGACTTGTCAAATTTAGGGGGCAACTACAACTTTCGCAAACCACTCTCTCTGCCTCCATAAAACTGGTAATTCCTTTCCGCCATGTGACCCTCATAGGTAGCTGTACTCCCCCCCTACTTTTAGCCAAATCTCTCTTCGTTACAGCAAAGTCCAGTGCACAAAACAGCAACAGCTTTGTGGAATAGCAGCATCATTGTGTATGCCCAATATGACCAGTTGTGGTGTACTGGGTATGGCAACACTCATCATTGACTCTATTTCGGTATCTATTCTACCCAGTACGCAGTCACCTTGGGCAGCGCCATATCGTTTGTAAGAATGTGTTCTCCCCCATACCACAACCAAGGCACATGGGACTGATAACCCACCCCATTTTCATTAGTCACATCAGGTGATAATAGGATCTATGAAGGATCTTGAACTGGATCAACCAGAATTGAGCTGAAATAGCAACTTCTCTGGGATGCATTAAGGCTACCCCCAGTCAATATCTGCCAGGGGCTCCCCGTCTTGCTCCCACCTTCCCTGGAGCTTCCCCAAATTATCTGACGTGTTATTGATTATAGTGTGGTACAAATTGGAAATAGCTTTGTAAAGAAGCACATCCCCCAGGACCCAGGTTTCCAGTAGGGAATTTTCTGGGAGATCCATCTCCAGAATCCCCTCTGCTCTCAAGGCATGTGCTAAATGTATGTATTGGAACTGCTGGCAGTTGTTTGGTGAATATTCCTACTGCAATAACTCAAACGCCATGACATTTTCTAATTCCAACACACACCCCAGAGTTTCAATCCCAGTCTGTTCCCATCCTTGGAAATCCTGGAGCTTGTGTGTTTTCAGATGACAGCGTACCCCTCCATAGAGGGGTTGTCAGAGTGAGTTTTGCCCTCAACCCATCACTGCAGTGGCCTCATCCCACGTTCGCAGGGCAACCTGGGTCGGTGCTAGCAACAGGGACACAATTTTAAAAGCGAATATATGTACCAGGAATCAAAAATCAAGTAGCTGATTCCGTGTCTAGGTTAGCAGTTCCTGAACTTGCACTATCTTCTATAAAGAAATCTGTACTATCTGTCCACATTCACACCAGCTTAAAAGAGGAGTGGGGAAATTATATGAAAAATGACAAAACACTTTTATCCATTAAGATAAAAATGTAACAAGGTTGACCGGATTAATGCACAATGTTACCAAACTATTTACACCATATTGGAATATAAGAAACTAATTGCCCATCAATGATGAAATTGTGTTGAAAGCAAACAAAATCATACCTCCAGAGAACATAAGCAAACATATCGTGTTACATAGTCTTTGAAGGACACCATGAAAGATACATGAGTAAAAGTAAAATTAGAGCTAAATATTGGTTCCCATACATGGAACAAAGGATAGAAATACAAGTTAGAGATTGCCACACTTGTAGTGTGTGTGATGAAAACCCAAATCATCCACAAAGCTCTGCTTTCCCCCATTAAAATACCCTCTAAACCATGGAACAGACTGCGATTAGACACTGTAGACCGCATTTGTTTCAATGGAGTCCACTTCAAATATATTTTGCCACTAGTTGACTCCCATTCACAATGGGTTACTACTATGTTTGTGAATAATATAAACTCCTCATCATTATTTGACTTCCTGGTGGGCACGTTTTCAGTAGAAGGTATTTGTAGTTCCATTGTAACTGATAATGGTGTACAATTTGCTTCAGAAGAGATGAATATGTTTTTGAAAAATATGGCCATTGATCACATGAGATCATCCTTCTACTGTTCTGAGGCTAATGGGTTAGTAAAAGAGTAAATAACATGAAAAACGAATCCATCCAATTAGAACATTCCACAGGTGAACTAATTCTGTAACCGGAATATTGCCATTGGTATCTTTGAAGTGCAGAGAACCAGGATCAAAGCTTACGCCAATTGGTTGAATGGAGGTCAACCAGTATGAGTTAACAGGAATTCGGTTGCCATATCTAATATCGTTCACCAAGACCAGCATTCTAATTAGTGTGATAAAAAGCAGGGCATGAAAGAACGGAATTGGAGTGTAGGATAAAAGGTTGTGGTAAAACTTCCCTCCACAAGTCAAAACAAATACAAGAATTTTTAACCTTCAATAATTCAAAAGGTGAAACAGAATGTAGTAACCGTAGAGGATTGCATAACATGGAACATGGACAGAATACCCAGCTGGACAGATATTACCAATATTGAAGGGAAAAATCCTACGTCACTAAGTGATAACAATACTAGTGACGTAACTGTTCCCAGAAAAAAAACATCAGAGATATCTGAGAACGTGAAGGCATTCAAATTGTAAAATAGGCTGAATTATAGTTGACACCTTTCAGTATATGTGTGTCTTCCTTTATAAATTCATGTGTACATCATGTGTACATCTAAATTCCATAAATTGGTAACTTTTATGCTCTAATATTTGTTTCTCCATAGGCGAAGATGTGTTTTGAGTTCTCATCGTACCATAAATATGTTGCCAAATTTGCCAGCATTTCTTCCCGCCTGTTTCTTTATATACATATTCCCTTACGCCACCTCTCATCCTGTTCTGGATGGTATATTCCTGTGGAGCTTATTTAGAATGTTGGTGAGATCTGAGATCTGCCTTGCGTGGTGAGACTGAAGACACTTATCCTTTCTACTGAATACGTTTGACTTACCTCAGTTGCAGGTGTTCTTTCTCTCTTCTCCATATTGCCCTCCTATGAAGAAGGGCAGTAAGGAAGCACTACAATCAGATCTGCTTATGGTTCCAGAAACCAAGAGAAGAATCCGTGGGAAGGGTGTTGTGACATCAGGCAAAGAGGTAGACTACTTGCTAGCCGAATCAGTGACATATCTCTTAAAACACCTCAATTGCCAGCAAACTCCTTGGTTGATAGAAACAGTCAATTCAGAGTGTGTTTGCATGGTCTCCTTGACTCAAATGTGTAAAGATCTGACAGACATAAAATGCTTCTTTGTCCAAGATAAGATTTGAGAGGCTTTAAGGTTTAATGTGGTGAACCCATATTGAACTGATGGTTTAAGTAAGGTTTTGTGATCATTGTTGGTGCGGAGTATCAACATTTACCCCTAAACTTCTTGGTAGAATAAGAGCAGAGCCCACCAGCCTGCTGTCATCTGCCTCCAGGTTGGAGGAATGACCCTTTTCCTGAAGTGACCATTGACACTAAGCAGAAGCTGACTCCAATGTTGACCCTATCGCAGACTGCTCTCCTATGTTGTAAATATCACCAGAGATGGGGAGAGGTGGAGAAGCTCCTGATTTCAGACTGGATGGAAGTAGCCACAATTGAAGCTGAGTGAGAATATCACCACATTGGTGGTCGGGAAATTCCTCGAAATTGAAGCCCAGTTGTGCAGGATAAGCAGATCTAAGAGCCAGGTGTGTAGGTATGCCTATGGTACTACAAAGATACACGCCTCTTAAGAAAACACAAAAACAGGAAGACACTGAAAAGTGCTTATTTATATACCAGACAGTTGGAACTCCACTTTTTCCCTTTTAGTAATATCACTCACCATGTCTCCCTGCACTTATAGCCACTCGCTGGATGATGCCTTGTTCTTCAGCTGAAGCTGGAGGAATCATTGGCAGAGCTAGGCCTTCCTGGCAAGTGTAAGGCACACCAGCCCCTAATTAGTCTGGAACCAAGCATCGCCATAAATACTCCGGACTCTGTGTTTGTTGAAGGCAAGTTTTCAAGTAACTTGTTAGGAATCCGCGATCCTCCAAGACCTGATTTGTCTGTTAAGTGCTCCTCAGAAAATGACACCTGATGGTGACTGAATCAGTAGGTCGTCTATATGTGGGTGAACCCGAATATCTTCTTTCTGAAGTACTACTATCAGAGGAGCCAAACTTCTGTGAGAAATCTGGCGAGGCCAACAAACCAAAGGGAAGTACCTGAAGCTGCCAGTGATTTTCTTCTACATAACAACAGAGAATGTTTCTGATGATATTTCCTCATGGCTGTATGAAGGCATTCTATTTGTTGATAGTGAATAAAAAATCTACTTGTTATAACAGCAGAAGATCCACTGAAGAGTCTGGGGCAGATTTACAATACCTGGCGCATCCCTGCATATCAGTAGGAATGCGCCAGTTATTGTGCGCCACAGCTCCGCCATCATGGATGCGCCGCATTTACAATGCGGCGCACCTTGCGGCAAAAACGGCCCAGATGCGTGACGCATCTGTGCCGTAAAAGCGGCGCATTGCTGGAGTTGCGTCGCAAGCGCGATGCAGCTCCAGCAATGCTCTAGGGGGCTCTATCCTTACAATGCTACGTCAATCCTCACGCCTGCTTCAAGCAGGCGCAGAGTTTTGACGCAGCATGGGCCCAAAAGTGACTGAGTGAAATCTTGTAGATTTCACTCAGCCACTTTTAGGAGGCGTTCCTGCACCAGAAGCCCCCCCCCCAGCCCCCGCAGGAACCACGCAGGAACGCCTCCTTCTAGTGCAGGGCTTTACAACGTGACGCATCTCCCAGATGCATCACGTTGTAAGTACCCCACACCATGGGGCATCTTTTGCGCCGCCGCTGCATCACAAAAGTGATGCAACGGCGGCGTAAAAGGGGCACAAGGGGCTTGTAAATCTGCCCCTCTATTCTTTAAAACGAATTGTTAAACAAACCAATGACTTGCGTGCTTGGAAGAGTATGGAATGGGAAACAGCCATTGCAACGCAGCTGTTACCATACATCGCCTTTATCACGGGGTGGTTACAACGTGATTACCTTTACCACACACAGCTTTTATCACGCATGATTTTACAACCAATATGCCTTTACCATGCATGCCTTTACAACAAATTAGGTTATGAAGGCATGAATGGTAAGGGCATATACGTGGAAAAGGCAATCAGCGTCTTTACCTAAAAGACCAGGAAAAGGAAAGGTCTTCCACTTTTAAAAAAATAAAAATAAATAAGTGAAAACCCAGACCAGCTGGAACTGGGATGGTCGTGTCCCCTCGTAGGTAAATGGGGTTGCACACAAGGGCGTGGGGCAGAGGGTTTTTCAGGGCTAGTGCCGCAGTGGGTTCAGCTTTAGGGCTCAGGGCTGGGGATTTTCTTTTTAGGACACGGTGCCGGGGGGCTAGGTGCCGGTCTGAGGGCTCAGGTCTGGAGCCAGGATTTCCTTGTGAAGGCATGCGCGGTAAAGCCATAATCGTTGGGACATTGTGCATGGTAAAGGTAACACGTGGTAATGGTACTCACATTGTAACCACTGCATGGTAAAGGCATGCTTGGTATTCGCATGCGTGGTCTTATCATACATCCCTATGGAATACTTCCACTGCAGGCGACAGACATCTTTGGGCTAGAAAGTCGACACTATAGAGTAATACTTTCTGTAAAGTTAGGTTCTGAGGCCAGGCTGTTAAAATTGACTTCTTCCTAGTTTCCTGAAACAGGACTAACAGACTTCACACTGGAATAGCGGTTCTTTATTTCGCACATTCTCAGGGAAGATGGTGTAGAATTCATTTAGGTTCTTGCAAGAAAGCCTTTGGTTGAAACCGATTAATAGTTAAACAAAAAATTTGGTTCTGTTGGGTAAGACAGATTATTTGAACGATGCTCATAGATGCAAATGAAAACAAATCAGCTCTCTGATACAAGGACTTGCGTTTTTTGAGAAATAAATGCTCAAACACCGGAAAATAAAGTCATAAGGTCAAAGCATTGTATTATATAAATTAACACAGGGTTGCTTCCATATAAATCCGAATTACTTCATTCATGGATAGATTTTAAATACATGGTAAGACCGTCACACAGGTGTGAAAATTTGTGACTTTTTTTGTGAAGAAGTGCTCAGTGAACGTGATAGTATATACAGTGTGGGGAAATAAATCTATACACATATATATATACAGGTACAGTTCAAGTTTGGCCAGAAGATGGTTTGATCTCAACCAGGGATTCCTATGGTTTCTGTGGGGATCCTGGTGATTCTGAACCTATGGATGCGTCGACGTTTCGACTCTAATGCGCCCCTGTGGGTGGTCGCGGCGGGTCTTTCTCAAGACAGGAAGGAAAGGACAGTTTCAAGATCAAAGCGGGGGTTCCTCAGATTGATCTTGTATGGCTCAATGGCCCGTCGCATCTCTAGTATTAGCAGATCGGCACGAACGGAGGTACAGACTCCCTCTCAGCGGCTGTGACAGAGTGCAGCCGATTAATAGCCAAATTCATAAATGTGAAGCCTCAAGCACTTAGATGGTTTTCTATTCTTGTCACAAATTCTAGAATGAGGGTGAAAAGGTTGAGCGTGCTTCTGATTTTTAAATACCTCAGGAAACCAAGGCTAAATACTGGACCCACAACGTTTATTTAGATGTAATGAACCAGCCCTACTAGTATTATTTTTTTGAAGAAAAAAAAGTATGGCCTCTACACAGAACTTAAAAAACCCTCCAGGCTCGGTACAGGGCTTTATGCATGTCCCCAACACACTATCTAGCAGCGTGCCTAGCATTACTTACTTATGTTAGAACGATACAGCACGGATTATCACAGTCAGTACTTCTGAGCTGCCCTCTGCAGTCCCCATTCCTGAGCTCCTTCGAGGGGAGAGGGGATGTCATACATGGATCAACTAACAAACATGAGTATTTTTTAGTTTACACAGGCAGATGGAATTCTGCCCCAGGTAGTGCGGGTAGGGTCTAGTGATATGCGTCACTAGTCTATATTCATTTTCAGTCTAACTAGAGGGTGGCTCCTCAATCCCACCCAGCACACCGCTCGTCAAACAAGAGATTATCCGTTTAACATAAGAGTACTGACTAAATAGGAGTGCACTACACAACCCAGTTTTCTATAAATGGATCACTGACATAATATCGAGGGACATAATATCGACTATCAAAAATATCGGCGACAAAAGATCGACAGACAGAATATCGACTTTGTATCTACAAACAGGTAAGTACAAAAATATAGAGTAAACAATATCATTTACAAAAATATAGTTTATAAAAATATTGACTTTATTAAAAACAATGTTAAATTAAATTAATATTATAAATTAATTACTAAAATATACTTAAAAATACTTAAATTACCTTATAATAATTAAATGATTAATGAAAGTTATAAAAAAATGTACAATCATATTTGTTAAAACATATATATATAGTAACATAATATAATTAAATAATGTCCAATATTATTACCGTAGGATAGCGGAAGTGTAAAAATTACTATTCCCACTCCAGAGAGTGCAACAGTAGGGAAAGTGTTGGATAGCGTAGGGGTAAAAATTACTATTCCCACTCCAGAGAGTGCAACTGTAGGGAAAGTGTTGGATAGCGTAGGGGTACAAATTACTATTCCCACTCCAGAGAGTGCAACAGTAGAGAAAGGGTTGGATAGCGTAGAGGTACAAATTACTATTCCAACTCCAGAGAGTGCAACAGTAGAGAAAGGGTTGGATAGCGTAGGGGTAAAAACTACTATTCCCACTCCAGAGAGTGCAACAGTAGGGAAAGAGTTGGATAATGTAGGGGTAAAAATTACTATTCCCACTCCAGTGAGTGCAACAGTAGGGAAAGCGTTGGATAGCGTAGGGGTAAAAATTACTATTCCCACTCCAGTGGGTGCAACAATAGGGAAAGCGTTGGATAGCGTAGGGGTAAAAATTACTATTCCAACTCCAAAGAGTGCAACAGTAGGGAAAGCGTTGGATAGCGTAGGGGTAAAAATTACTATTCCCACTCCAAAGAGTACAACAGTAGGGAATGCGTTGGATAGCGTAGGGGTAAAAATTACTATTCCCACTCCAGTGGGTGCAACAGTAGGGAAAGCGTTGGATAACGTAGGGGTAAAAATTACTATTCCAACTCCAAAGAGTGCAACAGTAGGGAAAGCGTTGGATAGCGTAGGGGTAAAAATTACTATTCCCACTCCAAACAGTGCAACAGTAGGGAAAGCGTTGGATAGCGTAGGGGTTAAAATTACTATTCCCACTCCAAAGAGTGCAGTAGTAGGGAAAGAGTTGTAAAGCGTAGAGGTAAAAATTACCATTCCCACTCCAAAGAGTGCAACAGTAGGGAAAGCGTTGGATAACGTAGGGGTAAAAATTACTATTCCCACTCCAGTGAGTGCAACAGTAGGGAAAGCGTTGGATAGCGTAGGGGTAAAAATTACTATTCCCACTCCAGTGGGTGCAACCGTAGGGAAAGTGTTGGATAGCGTAGTGTAAAATTTACTATTCCCACTCCAAAGAGTGCAAAATTAGAGGTGTGGCGCCGCGGCCAGGGCGACTGACGCTGGAATCTGGGGACCACGGTTCGATCCCCGGCTCCGGCGGCAGGTTAGCCCAGCACCATGTGACTCTGGGCAATAGCTCGCTTAATCTTCCCGACAGCCCCCAGCGCCTAGAGACCCTTACGGGTGATTTTGCGCTTTACAAATGTGGACTTTACTTTACTTTAGAAAGCGTTGGATAGCGTAGGGGTAAAAAGTTACTATTCTCACTCCATCACTCCAAAGAGTGCAACAGTAGGGTAAGCGTTGGATAGCGTAGGGGTTAAAATTACTATTCCCACTCCAAAGAGTGCAACAGTAGGGAAAGCATTGGATAGCGTAGGGGTAAAAATTACTATTCCCACTCAAGAGAGTGCAACAGTAGGGAAAGAGTTGCATAATGTAAGGGTAAAAATTACTATTCCCACTCCAGTGAGTGCAACAATAGGGAAAGCGTTGGATAGCGTAGGGGTAAAAATTACTATTCCAACTCCAAAGAGTGCAACAGTAGGGAAAGCGTTGGATAGCGTAGGGGTAAAAATTACTTTTCCCACTCCAAAGAGTACAACAGTAGGGAATGCGTTGGATAGCGTAGGGGTAAAAATTACTATTCCCACTCCAGTGGGTGCAACAGTAGGGAAAGCGTTGGATAACGTAGGGGTAAAAATTACTATTCCAACTCCAAAGAGTGCAACAGTAGGGAAAGCGTTGGATAGCGTAGGGGTAAAAATTACTATTCCCACTCCAAACAGTGCAACAGTAGGGAAAGCGTTGGATAGCGTAGGGGTTAAAATTACTATTCCCACTCCAAAGAGTGCAGTAGTAGGGAAAGAGTTGTATAGCGTAGAGGTAAAAATTACTATTCCCACTCCAAAGAGTGCAACAGTAGGGAAAGCGTTGGATAACGTAGGGGTAAAAATTACTATTCCCACTCCAGTGAGTGCAACAATAGGGAAAGCGTTGGATAGCGTAGGGGTAAAAATTACTATTCCCACTCCAGTGGGTGCAACCGTAGGGAAAGTGTTGGATAGCGTAGTGTAAAATTTACTATTCCCACTCCAAAGAGTGCAACAGTAAGGAAAGCGTTGGATAGCGTAGAGGTAAAAATTACTATTCCCACTCCAGTGGGTGCAACAGTAGGGAAAGCGTTGGATAGCGTAGGGGTAAAAATTACTATTCCCACTCCAGTGAGTGCAACAGTAGGGAATGCGTTGGATAGCGTAGAGGTAACAATTACTATTCCCACTCCAGTGGGTGCAACAGTAGGGGAAGTGTTGGATAGCGTAGGGGTAAAAATTACTATTCCCACTCCAATGAGTGCAACAGTAGAGAAAGCGTTGGATAGCGTAGGGTAAAATTTACTATTCCCAATCCAAAGAGTGCAACAGTAGGGAAAGCGTTGGATAACGTAGAGGTAAAAATTATTATTCCCACTCCAGTAGGTGCAACAGTAGGGAAAGCGTTGGATAGCGTAGGGGTAAAAATTACTATTCCCACTCCAAAGAGTGCAACAGTAGGGAAAGCGTTGGATAACGTAGGGGTAAAAATTACTATTCCCACTCCAGTGAGTGCAACAGTAGGGAAAGCGTTGGATAGCGTAGGGGTAAAAATTACTATTCCCACTCCAGTGGGTGCAACTGTAGGGAAAGTGTTGGATAGCGTAGGGTAAAATTTCCTATTCCCACTCCAAAGAGTGCAACAGTAAGGAAAGCGTTGGATAGCGTAGAGGTAAAAATTACTATTCCCACTCCAGTGGGTGCAACAGTAGGGAAAGCGCTGGATAGCGTAGGGGTAAAAATTACTATTCCCACTCCAGTGAGTGCAACAGTAGGGAAAGCGTTGGATAGCGTAGAGGTAAAATTACTATTCCCACTCCAGTGGGTGCAACAGTAGGGAAAGCGTTGGATAGCGTAGGGGTAAAAATTACTATTCCCACTCCAATGAGTGCAACAGTAGAGAAAGCGTTGGATAGCGTAGGGTAAAATTTACTATTCCCAATCCAAAGAGTGCAACAGAAGGGAAAGCGTTGGATAACGTAGAGGTAAAAATTATTATTCCCACTCCAGTGGGTGCAACAGTAGGGAAAGCGTTGGATAGCGTAGGGGTAAAAATTACTATTCCCACTCCAGTGAGTGCAACAGTAGGGAAAGCGTTGGATAGAGTTGAGGTAACAATTACTATTCCCACTCCAGTGGGTGCAACAGTAGGGAAAGCGTTGGATAGCGTAGGGGTAAAAATTACTATTCTCACTCCAATGAGTGCAACAGTAGTGGAAGAGGTGTGGCGCCGCGGCCAGGGCGACTGACGCTGGAATCTGGGGACCACGGTTCGATCCCCGGCGGCAGGTTAGCCCAGCACCATGTGACTCTGGGCAATAGCTCGCTTAATCTTCCCGACGGCCCCCAGCGCCTAGAGACCCTTACGGGTGATTGTGCGCTTTACAAATGTGGACTTTACTTTACTTTAGAAAGCGTTGGATAGCGTAGGGGTAAAAAGTTACTATTCTCACTCCATCACTCCAAAGAGTGCAACAGTAGGGAAAGCGTTGGATAGCGTAGGGGTTAAAATTACTATTCCCACTCCAAAGAGTGCAACAGTAGGGAAAGCATTGGATAGCGTAGGGGTAAAAATTACTATTCCCACTCCAGAGAGTGCAACAGTAGGGAAAGCGTTGGATAGCGTATGGGTAAAAATTACTACTCCCACTCCAGTGTGTGCAACAGTAGGGAAAGCGTTGGATAGCGGAGGGGTAAAAATTACTATTCCCACTCCAGTGGGTGCAACAGTAGGGAAAGCGTTGGATAGCGTAGGGGTAAAAATCACTATTCCAACTCCAAAGAGTGCAACAGTAGGAAAAGCGTTGGATAGCGTAGGGGTAAAAATTACTATTCCCACTCCAAAGATGTTAACAGTAGGGAAAGCGTTGGATAGCGTAGGGGTAAAAATTACTATTCCCACTCCAGTGGGTGCAACAGTAGGGAAAGCATTGGATAGCGTAGGGGTAAAAATTACTATTCCAACTCCAAAGAGTGCAACAGTAGGGAAAGCGTTGGATAGCGTAGGAGTAAGAATGACTATTCCCACTCCAAACAGTGCAACAGTAGGGAAAGCGTTGGATAGCGTAGGGGTAAAAATTACTATTCCCACTCCAGTGGGTGCAACAGTAGAGAAAGCGTTGGATAGCGTAGAGGTAAAATTTGCTATTCACACTCCAAAGAGGGCAACAGTAGGGAAAGCGTTGGATAGCGTAGGGGTTAAAATTACTATTCCCACTCCAGTGGGTGCAACAGTAAGGAAAGCGTTGGATAGCGTAGAGGTAACAATTACTATTCCCACTCCAATGAGTGCAACAGTAGGGAAAGCGTTGGATAGCGTAGGGGTGAAAATTACTATTCCCACTCCAGTGAGTGCAACAGTAGGGAAAGCGTTGGATAGCGTAGAGGTAACAATTACTATTCCCACTCCAGTGGGTCCAACAGTAGGGAAAGCGTTGGATAGCGTAGGGGTAAAAATTATTATTCCCACTCCAATGAGTGCAACAGTAGAGAAAGCGTTGGATAGCGTAGGGGTAAAAATTACTATTCTCACTCCAAAGAGTGCAACAGTAGGGAAAGCGTTGGATAGCGTAGGGGTTGAAATTACTATTCCCACTCCAAAGAGTGCAACAGTAGCGAAAGCATTGAATAGCGTAGGGGTAATAATTACTATTCCAACTCCAAAGAGTGCAACAGTAGGGAACGCGTTGGATAGCGTAGGGGTAAGAATTACTATTCCCACTCCAAACAGTGCAACAGTAGGGAAAGCGTTAGATAGCGTAGGGGTAAAAATTACAATTCCCACTCCAGTGGCTGCAACAGTAGGGAAAGCGTTGGATAGCGTAGGGGTAAAATTTGCTATTCACACTCCAAAGAGTGCAACAGTAGGGAAAGCGTTGGATAGCGTAGAGGTAAAAATTACTATCCCCACTCACGTGGGTGCAACAGTAGGGAAACCGTTGGATAGCGTAGGGGTAAAAATTACTATTCCCACTCCAGTGAGTGCAACAGTAGGGAAAGCTTTGGATAGCGTAGAGGTAACAATTACTATTCCCACTCCAATGAGTGCAACAGTAGAGAAAGTGTTGGATAGCGTAGGGGTAAAAATGACTATTCCCATTCCAAAGAGTGCAACAGTAGGGAAAGCGTTGGATAGCGTAGGGGTTAAAATTACTATTCCCACTCCAGAGAGTGCAACAGTAGGGAAAGTAAATACTTCTTATATAATTTAAAAAAATATAAATTAATATCTATAAAAAAAGAATTAAAAGTAATTACCAATTTAATATAATATAATAAATAATCAATTAAAATTACAAATTACAATTAATTTTTACTATTATTTACCTATTCAAATTAAATGCAAATTAAAAATTAATTAATTAACAATTAAAAATTAATTAACAATTAAGTCAAATTAAATACAATTAGATACATTTAATTATTTAATTAATTGTAAAGAAATTACTTCCCACCCTATTCCCCTATAAACTCACAACCTGCTACAGAAAATAAATTAGTAAAATTAACATAATTAGCAATTAATCAATTAAATGAAATTAATTGGCAATTAAAATTTAATTAATTACCAAATATAAATTAATTAACAATTAATTAAAAATGAATACAATATATACATTTACATATTTAATTAATTATAATTAAATTACTTCCCACCCTATTCCCCTATAAACCCACAACCCGCTACAGAATTAAATTATGCAAAAAATAAAAAAACAAAATTCATTAATTAAAGTTAATTATAACATAAATACACACTTTTCACACATATAATAACATAACAAACACTATAAAAAATTCGATATTATTAAAAATTCGATAATTTTAATAACCTATATTATATACTTCGATATTTTAACTTTCTATATTTTTAACATTCGATATTACATAATTACCTTCAAAACGATATTTTTGATGTCTATATTCTGTCCATTCGATATTTTGTCCAGCCTATATTTTGTACTCAATATTATGTCCATTCGATATTTTGTAGTCCATATTATGTCTGTTTACCGTCATAAATGTATCTATCACCCTTGTCATCTATAGAGCAATATTAAAATAGGATATCAGATGCGAGCGCAGCCCAGGCTGTACCAGGCCTACTGAGATTCAAAAAGGAAAATAAATAGATACATAGAGGAGCTAAAACACCGATATATCTAATTTGAGAAACATCTCCCTGGAGAGAGCAGGCAGAACAAAAATAACATGAGAGGTATTATGTCTTAAGTGTGTTACGAGGAAGAACAGAGCTGTGAAAATCTTTGCGGGTATAAAGTAGCCCTTTCTTCATGAGGTGAGTACTGGGACTAGGACCGGAGATAAGGGGGAGAAAAGTGGTGCAAATATGGTTAAAAAGGCCTGCAATTTTAAAAACTTAGGGGTGTTTGTCTTTCGCTTGATTCTGCGAGAGCTGGGAAAATTCCATTAATGCCTGCCTGCCTGAAGGGACGTTATTTTGAAAAATGACTACACTTTTTTCTTTTAGAAATATGGAGCAGTCCTAACTCAACTACGACAAAGAAAACTTTTTAGATTCTGGCCCATATTTAGCATGGTTGCACCCATGGGTAACAAATATGTCATGCTTTCCTTCAAGGGTGACAAGGTACAATCACATCAACACACTGACAAATTAAAACAGGAGGAAGAAAGTGCACTAATAAATTAAAAGTAATTTACAATACACTCTATGAAGAGGTGAAGCCTGGCAATAAGTCAACTTTCAAACAAGACTGATCATACCCCACTTGAATGAAAAGTTGAAGAGACAAGTTACTAGTTTGTGTAACTCCAGTTGCAAACAGCAAACTGCTATCCTGCTAGGATTACATATCATTCAGCAAGCTCTCTGAATGCATCCTTGCTGCAGCCTTTTCTGTGCATTCGGTTACTGCCTGGGAAGCAGCAGACGGACTCCATCCATGGGCGTAGGAAGTGTGGGGGACGCGGGGGACATATCCCCCCCAGATTTTGGAGTGGGGGGGACATGGGGGACAAGGGTGGGGGGGGCGAGGGGACAAAATAATTTCCCCTCTGCCTTCTGTCATTCGCAGAGCCATTAGCGCGCAAAAGCGCTACAATGGCCCTGTACTTGACCTGCCTGCAAGTCAAAGAGGCCACTTGCCCTCTGCCCTTTGTTATGCTGCAGGAAGGCTCAGGTTCTGGGAAGGGCAGAGAAGAGAAATAAAACCTCCGTCTCTTTTCCTTCATAACCGGGAGAAGGCAAGGACAGTGTCAACTTCTCCTGTCCTGCCTCTGGCAGCTGCCCTCCTCCCCTCTGTCTCTTTATTCCTCCATCTCTTTCTGTCTCGCTCCTCCTTAAGTTCTGATTTCAAGAGCTCTTAAGTACTCTCTCTTGCCTCTCCTTTTGAAATACCGAAATAAAGCAATACAGAGTGGTCAGCAGACAGGCCTGATTGTTATTTACAGCCACACACATTAGCACCACTTTACAGAGTTTGCCAGTGAAAGTGCTACTTTCTTTCTTTCTTCTTTCTTTGAACAACATTTTTTTCCCAGGGTGGGGAACCATTCCTAAAGGGACTGAAATACCTGGTTGATGGATTGAGTGGAAATGTTTAATATTATCATTTTCAACTGTTTTAATTATTTTAGCTTATAAAATGTGTACCGCGGCTCTGTGTCCGGGGATGTGGTCTTTTTTAAACCAAACTGCTTACATTTTCAAAGGATATAACAAATGGACATTGAAACAGGCCCCTTCCTGGTCCTGTAGCCATGTCCTGAATTTTTCAGGCAAAAACACTTACAAATTTCTGAATAATGAGTTTTAAACTGTTAAGGTAACCATGTTGCTCCTGAATACATTTCACAAGATTTGCTTATTCTTGCATTCCTTATGAGTGTGTGCTTTTTCTAGGTTGTGATTAATTTTTTTCAGGCAGCATTTTACTGTTGTCTAGTGCATAATTTGAATTTAATCGCAGCACAATTGAGTTGTAGCTGAAGGCAGTGCACGTTTCTCTCAGTGGGGCAGTATGGTGTTCAGTATGGGAGAGGATGTGGCACTCTGGCCAGAGCCTCTGAATTCGGAACTGGAGCACCATTTTCAGCCTTCATGACCAGTCCACCAGACCACACTCCTGACAGAGCTCATTCCGATGCTACACACCTTAGAAGGCCCGATAGACCTTGGAAGCCCTCATGTCTTAGCACTGGCAGGTGGACCCTAAGGGTGGCAAGTGTGAGTTAACCTTGAAGGCCTGTCCACCACAATCCATACTGCAGTTCACCTCCAGTCTTGCAAGCAGGCATACGAAGAAGCACACCCTAGATCAACAGTGACACTGAGGTCACAAGATCCTTGAGGCCAATCCACCGCACCCATTGGTACCTCCATTGGCCTTTTTCAGCAGTAGTGGTGTAACTTACCAGGGGTTGGCAATGTAGTATTTGCATGCACACCAAACTTAGGGGTGATTATAATGGAGGTGGGACCGCCACGTCACCCCGTCAGTGGTGGTCTCACCGCCATCGGTGACTGCATCACCACCAACCATATTACAATGGCGGGTGGTTCCCTGGCAGTCGGAAAGACCAACCGACACGCACTCGACTGGCTCCTTGAGCCCGCCAGTGCGGCGGAGGGGCTTGTGGTTCCTACAATGCTGGTGGTGCCTACTAGGCACTACAGTAGGGATTACGATACCCCTTACCCCCCAGCCTATCCATGGCGGTTCACCCGCCATGGAAAAATTGGCGGAAAGGGACATTGGAGGCCTGTAGCAGGCCTCTTTCCCCCCCAGCCCCCAGACATGGGACCTGGTGGGCATCTAAGAAGCCCCCCTACATATCACTGCATCATGTGGCAGGCACCGCATTGTGCCTGCCACGTAGTGCAGTGATATATGTAACATGTCCGTTTTTACATTGCGGCATATGATGCAGCCAGCAACACCTGCTGCAATGTAAAAGATAGGCACTGCGCACGTCATAGTGGCGGTCGCATTGTAATGCCTATCGTGGAGCCGCCACCTTGGAGGCCAGCAGTCCCATTCCCCGATTCGATAGCGGACGGACTGAAGTCCACCTGCCATCGTAATCAGCCCCTAAGTTTGCAACTTCATGGTCTCTGCTTCATGCACAAACACTTGCAGCCTGCTTTCGGACCACTGGAGTTATGCAGCAATGGAGGCCAAAATTATGTTGCAGTGTTGACTAAATGATGCAACAATAAAAAGGCTGCAGCGTAATGCAGTGCATTTTATGATACTTTATTATTTTGACATACTTATACATACTAACAGCCTCTGCAAAGCTTTTGCCTCATTAGTACATGTGTAACATACAAATGTAGCAGTGGGAAAGGTGACCAGGCAACCTTTGTAAAGGGTCCTACACTTCACAGCAACATAAAAGACATTTCTTTCAGTAATTTTTGGTCCGTTTGAGCTACAAAATTGTTTTGGGTCAAATCGTTAGATTATGCAGCAGATCATGTATTATGTGGCAAATATGTTACAGCCATAGTTAAGTGGAAAACATTTTTCCACTTAACTTAATTTTGCCCCAGCATTGTAGTTGATCAATTTATAAGTTCCCCAAACCCAAAAGTCGAGTTTGGGCACAATTTGCATTTTAAAAGCAGTCCTACAACACAGGGCTACTTTTAAACTGACCTCAGGCTTCAGCAGTGCACACATGCAAATGCAGAAAGGGCTGCTGGCCTCTAAACTGCCATGCCATATTATATTCTAGGGACTTAAAGGTAGTTCTAATCCCCCTGCCCTATTATGTACTAGGGCCTTACAGGAGAGGTCATGCCAATCATAGGGGTACCCTGACCCATAGTGCACCCTAGTGTATGTAGGGTGTTTTCACAGTATCTTTAAGTGTCTCTTTCAGAATAGCACTGGCCATGTGCCTGTTCAGGCAGAGGCCAGGGTCAGTCAGAGTCAGGTATCACCAGTATCAGTCAGCAAAACACTGGGGAGTGCCCAGGGCACAGGATGGCTTTGCAAAACTAAAGAAGCACAAACTCAGAATTTAAAACATAACACCATGGTTGGGGGGTTCTCTTTAATAATCCGAATTGATTTATATCCTAATGAACCCATTTTCCAACATTAGGATAATGAAAGACTGTGGAAAAATCATAACGTTCTAATCTATACCTTGAAGTTTTCATGCAGCTCTTTGATGATGTTTAATAGCTCACTGTTCAATGTTAGGATTTTAACTTATAAACTGCAAATACCAAAAGAATCTCTCAGACAAAAGCAGTAACTCACTGACCTATTTACATGATATGCATTTTGTGATCTGCGTGGTACACATTCTTTGCGGCAGGCATGTTACCCCACTGTGGCTACCTTACCAAGAGTCAAAACTACCACTAAACAAAGTTATCTGCACATTTGTATTGTTGCCTTAAAATTGCTGGAGTCCAGGAATACAGAAGCAGGTACTTTTCAAACCATAAGCGGAGAGAAGTTGGCCTAACGGCTAGGGTGCTCGACCTCGGACCTGGGGATCTGGGTTCGAGTCTCTGTAATGACGCCAAAACCTCCTGTGATTCTGGGCAAATCACTTAATCTCCCCGTGCCTAAAATTAATGTGTGTCCTCATATAACGTAACTGGTACTATGTAAAGCGCTCTGATACCTGATTCGGTTCGGGTCTAGTTCGCGCTATATAAAACCCCCCCAAACAAATAAAAAAAATAAGGCACTTGCAAACATGACGCCCCCAACCTAAGTCAGCGACCTTTGTTTGCTTAGTGCATGAAGATGCAAGATTCATATAATTTTTTTAAACATTTGGTCTGATTACTATATGAATGTAAATAACAATAAAGCATACATGCAAACTGTGACAACATGCATGCTTTTCTCAATATTTCACTTCGAAAGTATGCGATTGTATTTGTTTAATGGGTGGTGATTTGTATAGGGTCACTGGAAATTCCACAAGGTTGTCCCTGTCCCCCCCAGAATTTTAGTGTCTCCTACGCCCCTGACTCCATCCCTGACTTTCAGTCCGTGTCCTAGCAATGCGTTGGCCTGGTCCGGTCCAAATGTTAGTGCTGACACTCCCACTCAAATGACGGGCACCACCCCACCTAGGGGGCATGGTGCCTTTAGTGGCAACAAGGGGCAGGAACGTGTTTAGGAGCTCTTCTGGGTCAAGAGACCCGGAGGAGGACGGGATCCTCAGGGACCTCCGGAAACGAGTCATGCGGGGGCAACGGAAACCCCAAACTGGCAGGGGGTTTAAAAGGCCAGGGGGAATAACGTAGCCCTCTTTGTCCTTTTGCCTGCGAAAGGACAAGATCGGAGTGTCGTGGAAGTTAGCTACGCGGAAATAGCGGCAAAGCCTTGTCGGGCGCACAAGCAGTTCAGCAGGTGTGAGGGGCTCACATGAGAGTAGTACAAGTGTTTAGCGACTGATTATGGTTTTAAAGTTGGTTTGGAGCCGCTGGCTCAGTTCGGTAGGAGTGTGCGGCCTTCGTGAATGGGTGCTGACTTCGTGAAGAGTTACGGGGCCTTGATGTACGAGATACAATGTTGCTAGTTTTCAGGCCTTGATGTTATAGCGCATGCGATACATTGTTGCAGGTTTTCTGGAGTTTTCAGGGCTTTGATGTGAAACGCGCACCGCGAGTGCGGGCGGGCGAAGTAATGTTGCTAAATTTGTTCAGAGCTTCTGAGGTGAAGCGCTGAAGCGCGCGCCGCGTATGCGGACTGGGGGGTGCAATGTGGTAATTTCCCTAGCTTTGGGGATGAAATGCACGCCGCTATGAGGGTATGATACAATGAAGGTATGAAATGCTATGATACAGTGGGTCCAATTTTGTCCGCCATTTTGAATTAAAGCACACACCAGCACGTATGCGGGCAGGGGATACAATGTAGCTATGTTATCTGTAACTCCAAAATGAAGCGCGCGCCACGTATGCAGGCGGGAGTTTACAAGTTGCTAGCTGTATGGGGCCTTGAAATAAAGCACGGTTATCACGCGCTTGTGCACACATTTAGAGTGTCGAAGGGCCCATTCAGGACACTGGGGGATAGGTTTATGCTTTTGGTCCACCAGGGCGGTGAGTATCGCCAGCGCTGCTGCATGTTTTACTGTGGTGTGGGGTAGCATGTCTGCTGCACGCTTGCATGGAGTATTGAGCTATGGCGTGCTAGCTCGCCAGGCTCGCATGTTGTGTTGAATGGGGTAACGCTGGCGTAGTAAGTATTGTCAGCGCCCCGGCCAATGCATGAGTTGAAAATTTGGCATGCTATTTGAGGTGTGGGGATTACTGAGGGGTCAACGGGGCAGTGAGTATCCCTGGGGCCCGGGTCAGAGGATGCAATGGGTAAACAGAATAAATCATAACTGTTATTTGTTTTCTTTAGTGCGGAATGCCTCCAAAACGGGCCCAAAAGGGCAAGGACGCCCCGGCCACCAAAGACGATATTCGCTCGCTGGCAGAACTATGGGAGGTCGCTAAGAAAGGGGACTTCGATTGGGTTCTACGGATGTTGTCGCAAGGGGCCGGGATGAGCACGCAACAAAAGACAACGTGGGCCAAAACGGCACGGCGGACGCCGGAGCGGTTTAATGACACGCAACCAACAAGCGCAACAAGTCTATGGACTCTCTGACCACTACCTCAGGTGAGGCAGGGGTGATGGACCAAACGGCCTTGGTTGCGGACACAGTACAGCCCACAAACTCGGCCTCCTCGGCGCAGTCAAGTGGGCCAATTACGCACGCGGCAGAAACCCAAACGATAACCAATGTAATAAAGGCCGTGGGGTTCCCAGGGACAACGGGAGTAGGGGCCCCAATGATACCCACTATGCAGGCCACTCCCCTGGCGGTAGCACACCAGGGCAGCGGGATAGCACAAGTTTGGGTTCATTCGGGAGGTGTGGCACAATCTCCAGTTGTAGTGATGGCAACGTCCCAGGGGCCAGCCGGTAGTAATGGGCCACCAGTGGTCCCCTTAGCAGCACCTCCTCTAGCCATGGGGGCAGTATTCACAGGGCAGCCACTCCTTGCACATAGCCCGCTGCTTTACGGGTCTGAGTCACTTGCGGTAGCCCCATCAGAGGGGATCACTTGGCACATACCAGTCGAGACCAAAGAAAAAATATTCAGAGGAGAGTTTGTAGATGTCTTCGACCTCATTGACGCTGGGGTAGTCCAGGGGAAAAGCAGGACGGAGAAGGAGGGGGAGATGAAACAAAAGAGAGTATGGGTGGACTGGTCCATTAAGAATTGGGTCACAGGGTTCGCTATCTATGCGGCAATCATGGTAGAAAGCTATCCCACAGTGACAGCCCAGTTAATCAGTTACATGTCCATGATCCACAGGGCAGCATCAGAATTCTCAGGTACAGGTTGGCTCCAGTATGACAATAAATTCCGGCAAAGGAAAGCAGTCCACCCCGAGGTAGCCTGGGATCAGCATGAGATAAACATATGGCATGCAGTGTTTTATTCAACCATGCCAGTTAATTAGATGAATCAGCCCTTTTCAGGGGCAGAGGGTCAGGGGATAAAAAACAGGCTTGCTGGCAGTTCAATAAAAATGAGTGCAACCGGGGCACAGCATGCACGTTTAAGCATTTGTGATCCTTCTGTGGTATGCAAGGACACCCAGAGAGTAAGTGCTACAAAAAGGTGGTAAGACCAAAAGAGCAGCCTACACATACCCAACCCCAGGGTAGGGGACGCAACACTCAAGCACCCTAGAAACTTACCCACTCCCATCCAGCTTCATGTCCTGACACACCTCCTTAGTAAATACAATAAGATACAAGAGGCTCAGTTTCTACACCTGGGTTTTAAATTTGGCTTTCGCATCCCATTAGTTGCTACCCCTTCCACAACTCATTGAAGATGCTCAGTCTGCCGGACTGGAGAATCCTGGGGGAGATTTATAAAATCTCCATACAACGCAGCGCAGCCCCCCGTGAGGCTGCGCTGCATTGCACAACAGGGAGGGAGCAGGAGAGCACCATATCTTCAAAGATATGGCACTCTCCTCCCTTTTCCTGTGCTCCAGCGCTGATTTTATCTGTTGGGCGACATGCACACACTTAGCGCCATAGCTTCAGGTTGTGTGCATGGGTGTAGCATAGGTTTTGTACAGGAAGGGTACCCTTCTTGTACAAAATACTATGCCAGACACGAGGGAAAGCTTTTCCCACTTTGCATGCGTGCTGCACAGTGCAGCACTCATGCAAGTAAATACGGCATTTCTCCTTCCTTGAGTCTAGTTGAAAAGGGCACCGTTTTCTCACGCTAAATCCAATCTATTGTTTTTACTAAATTGGGTTTAGCGTGAGAAACCTTGGTTGGTTGCATGGAAATGCCCATGCACCACCCTTGATACGCTTCCATGGCGAAAAGTAATACGAAGCAGCTCAATGCACTGCTTCGCATTACTCTTACGTTATTTCCAGCACTAAACAAGTTTAACGCTGGAAAGTTAACTAACAAGAAAAGATTTTATGACGTTTTGCATCACGTTTGTGATACAAACACGGCTCAAAACAAATCTCCCCCATGGTCTTTAACAATTAGTCAAAACTATTACTGAAAATGGGCATAATTATGTGTTTTCTATTTCTCAGTTTATATGTCTACTCAAATGTCAAATTAATCATTACAGAAAATAAAACGTTAATTAGAGTCAGAAGCCAAATTCATTATTAAATGCAAAAATGCAATTTGCCTTTAAGAAACTACGTAGATAATAGCACATGTGAAAATAGGCACATTAATAAGAGCATCACTAATGCAAAAGAACCACACAGCATCTTGTACTCATTATTGAAGCAGCAGAATGTCCTCCCTAAATAGCACATCCGTAAAAATGTTCCTGACAAAGACAGAACACAATTTCATGGAATGTAGAAAGGCAGCACTACAAAGTTAATTGCACTTTTAATTAATTAGGCTGCTAAGTTCCAAAACACCTACTAGAAAACGATTTTTGTTGGACATTAACATTTTGCACAAAGCAAATAAACAAGAAATTTAACTTTTCAGAATAGACTTTTCCTGCACATTCATAATGACAATGTAGCAGTTGAGACCTGGACACATAACCTTGTAATGTTTCAAAAGCAAATCGCTTCAGCCTCGGAAACTAGGAGAAAAAAAATTACTTCAAGTACAGAGGCAGGCATGCCCTTTTCATAATGTGGCTTAGTTATGCTAACTATACCAAATCTATGTCAAACATTATGGGGCAGATTTACAATACCTGGCGCATCCCCAGGGATGCGCCAGTTATTGTGCGCCGCAGCTCCGCCACCCATGGTGCGCCGCATTTACAATGCGGCGCACCATGGGGCAAAACGGCACAGATACGTGACGCATCTGTGTCGTAAAGGTGGCACATTGCTGGAGTTGCGTCGCGAGAGCGACGCAGCTCCAGCAATGCTCTTGGGGGCCCTATCTGTCCAATGCTGCGTCAAGCCTTACGCCTGCTTCAAGCAGGTGCAGGATTTTGACTCAGCATTGGCCTAAAAGTGCCTGCGTGAAATCTTGTAGATTTCACGCAGGCACTTTTGCGAGGCGCACGTGCCCCGGAACGCCCACCCTGCGCCGGAACGCCCACATGTGGCGCAAGGTTTTACAACGTGACGTATCTGCCTAGATGCGTCACGTTGTAAATGGGTCGCAGGGATGCGCCACGTTTATGCCGCCGTTGCGTGACGCAATGGCGGCGTAAACGTGGCGCAAGTCCGACATAAATCTGCCCCTCTTTCTCTAATTAAATTTATTTTCTTACCCTAGCAAGTAAAATGCCCCTTCTTGCCCTTGGTTATGTAGCGAAAGATAGCCATTATTTGTTGTAGCGGGCCCTTCACCTCCCTGGCGCTTGAGCCACTGCACCAGTTGTACTAATGATAGTTATGGCTCAGCACTGTAAACATATTTTGTTTATTTTGTTATTCTCTATGTATTGCTCCTTCTGGCACGGTGTTTCTAAATGCAAAATAGTACCATTTTGTTGATGAGAAACATTGATGTACTACCCTGAATGAATGAATGAAATGAGATTTGTATTGCGCTACTTAGCCCCAAGGCATCAAGGCGCATCAGATGGAACAGCTGAATGAGAGGTAAAACCAGATGTCGACTATAGGTAGGCTTCTGTGTAGAGCCAGGTCTTTAGGGCTTTGCGGAAAAGAACGAGGGACATATGGCCCCGGAGTTCAACTGGAAGCATGTTCCAGAGTTTCGGAGCAAGGGCAAAAAAGGTCTTCCCTCCCCATCTGGCCTTCACAGTTCGGGGAACCGACAGAAGGTTCTTGTTGGCAGAGGGCAGAGCCCTGCCTGGGGTATAGGAGGACACAAGAGACCTAGGGCCCGATGTAGGTCGGTCGGTAACGGCCGAAAATCGGTATTTTTGGCCGTTACCGATTGGTAAATAGGCGATTGGCATGTAGGGGGCTTTATTTTACCGAATCGGTAAAATTACCGATTCGGTAATTTTACCGATTCGGTAAAATAAAAATCGGTAAATTTACCGAATCTGAGCCACCCATATGTAGGTGGGACTCTTCAGAGTCCCAGGAGCCTTACCAAATCGGTATTTTACCATCAAATAAATTTGATGGTAAAATACCGATTCAGGTGTGCATGCACATGTGTGCATGCACACCTATGCCATGTGACAGGCAGACCTGCCCTTAGGGCATGTATGCCTGCCACATGGCACCCGAGCCTGTTTTGGGGGTGTCAAAGTGACACCCCCTGCACCCTTGTGGAAATCGGTATTTACCGATTCGGTAAATACCAAATCGGTAATGCCCATTCATTCCTATGGGCTTCATAGCCCATAGGAATGAATGGGCATTACCGATTCGGTATTTACCGAATCGGTAAATACCAAAATCATCCGATTCGGTATTCCAGCACATCTGGAATACCTACATGTCGACCCCATAGATTTACCGATTTTTAATTACCGAATCGGTAAAATTCGGTAATTTAAAATCGGTAAATCTATTTCACCTACATCTGGCCCCTAATGTCTTCTGCACCGGATCCATGGAGAGCACGGTGGGTAAGACACAGAACCTTAAAGTTTATCCTGACCTGCATAGGAAGCCAATGAAGATTTTTTTCTGATGGAGGAGCCTGATGACTGCCTGGGGGCATCAACAACGAACCTAGCTGCCGCATTCTGCACAACTTGCAAGCATTGGACCAGCCTCTTACTGTAACCCTTTTTACAGTAGGAGTGAGTAGCTTTAAATCGTTCTTTCAATGACATCAAGCAATAGTTGCAGTTGAAAATCAAATCAATCTTTATTTGGTGGCAATCACAACCTACAAGATAAAATTACAGAACAAATACAGTCTCATAGATAAACAGTAATACAAATGGAATCAAAGCACATTTAAAACAATATACAGTAAAAATATTTCCACATAATATCAGTCGGGTCTTGATTGTCTTGACCTCAAATCTGCCCGAAGAAAGGAAGTTACTGAAAAAAGAATGTTTTTATTTGACAGAAGCAGCAAATGAATGAGCGCCATATGGGCTTACGTAAAGTTCAGGTCTTTCAGGAAAGGAAGAAGAAACTATTTCCTAGGCTGGCTAAAATAGATACAGAGAAGCACAAAATGCAGGGTATCCTGTGGAGACCTTTGGTCACTGCACAGGGCCTAGCATACTTGAATGAATCCAGCCAAATGGAGTGGCCAGAAGATGGTGTCGCTGATTGAACCTGAAAAGAGTCACCAGAAACCTACCCCTTTTGCTACTGTGAAGAGAAAGGTAAGTCTCCATTCTTTGCCCAGTCTTCCACAATAAATGCCCCAGCACTGCAGCTTTTACAAGCTTAACGCATTCAAGATGGGAAAGGACGTGCCTAAAAAACAGGTCGCTTACATAGCTTAGGCAATCATGACTGTAAAAATATCCTCCCTGCCTAAACTAGTAAAAGAAGCCTTTGGAAAAAAGATCCAGGGAATTTTAAACGCATTGTCAAGTGACAAACAGTCAGACAGAATCAGAGGATTCAGCTGGCTGCCCTCCCTGGACCATATCTTAACCCAACAGAAAACAGCCGTCATGGCCACCAAGTCAGCGATATACTCAAAGCCTAGCTCTTCATGGACAGAAAAAGATGGAGTGCTTTGGGGAACCCTCAGGATCCATCGTAAAAACATATTTTGTGAGAGCTGAATCTTATGCACAGAGATGTACCCCCACACTTCTTTGCCATAGAAGACTTTGGAGAGGCATTTGGAGTGATAGAGCTTTATAGCAACACTTGGCAACCAAGAACCCAATCTCTGATATAACTAGCTATAGCCCCTGACAGTGGCGGCTGGTGACATTTGAAAGTGGTGAGGCGTAAAATTAGTGGTGGAGCACACCGCAGCTAGCGAGTGTAGCGAGCGAGCCCCAACGACCTAAGGAGCGTTCGGGGGTACTTCCCCCGAGAAATTTTTGAAAAATTAGTGGGCAAATGGTGCATTTTCAAGACTTTCGGAAGCCACTGTGCTAAACAGAAACAGGCCACTGCCTCACCTCAAACTATCATCAGTTCCAAGGCCTCATGAATAAGCCGTTCTAGATTGCAATAAACCACAATTAATTTTAATAATGTTGCATAAATAGGTTGGATCAGTCTACTGGGACAGTGCCTAAGTGGCATTCAAGATGGCCCAACAGAGTAAAATGCCTACTTTTTCCACATAGAATTGAATATCATATCGGTTAGTATTCATTTCTGAAACTCAATATCATGCTTTAACGCAACTTGCATAAACTAAAAACACATAAGCATACAGAGATGAAATATATACATGCAACTCATGAAGTGTTTTCCCTACCTGTGCTTGTCTGTTTCCTTTATGCATCATTTGTTCAAAGCCAAGTACACAGGAGGTGAATTAAATTTTCATATGATGTAATTGGCTACAGATAGAAATATTCATTTGAAGAAAAAAAAAATTAAATCTTATAGAATGTCAACCAAATTATGAACCGGATAGCTTTACAGTTGAAAAACGAAACGTAAATATCCATCACCCTAAAACCAATTGTTCAAACAGTAATGTAGAATACTTTATATAGATTTATATTTAAACAATCAGGTATGGTAAAATCCTTTCAAAAATTATTATTTAGAGCAGGAATATGACCAAAATCTTTGTGTACAGAAGGTTTATTAGTACAAGAAGTATGTTTTATATACTTTAAATTTAAATACTTTGTACATCACTGATAAAGTGTCTGGTTAACCAGTGCTTTGGAAAACGTGTATAAATAATTACATGAAATATGTATTGGTGCATAGAAGAAACATAGCTTTCTCAAAGTTGTATGGGTTTACACATTTATATCATCTAAAACCCATGATGCCATCAACTAAACATTACTAGTAGATAATTCTATATGTTCCAACAAGCACACAAACATTGCTATATCATTTATCAAACTTAAATGAGCCAACATTCAGATCCCTTTCATGAAAATATAAGTGCACCCTTATAGATGTTGCATCACTGTAGATGGAAATTTGCATCAGATTCTGCTAAAGTAATGGACTTGATCAACATGAAGTGCTGCTGCCTTTATATAATTGTATAAACTTGTTTATGATGTGTTGAATATTAAGTTTGAGGTAATGAGTCATGTGTAGATCTAAAGATATGCAATGGTGTCAAATCTAGTATGCTCTTCAGTTGACAAGGATATTAAACCATATCCATTCAGAAATGAATCCCATCATTATAAATGAAGTAATATTATTACCAAATCCATGCATTCTCAGTCCGTATGATGGTCAGTGATAGATATGGTAAATAAAAATAAGTCCAGGAGTCTACAGGCCTCTACCACACAGCAAGCACTACAGTGTATCAGTTTGCAATTAGGAAAAGAGCAAAACAACTACAGCTTCATCAAACCGATAGCCAGAAGAAAATAGTTTCTCCTAAAGGACACTACTGTACAGCAAAAGTTTGCAAAACGAGACTGTAATCAGGACTGACTATAATACCTGGATCTGGACTGACTATCAAGATGAGACCAATAAACAATATCCTGTAATTCTTACTAGGCTGACTGTTGCCCAATATGCACAGTCTTTAAGTATGTCATGGAAGGAAAATGGTCTCAGTCTGTCTGGCTATAGTCTGTAAGTTAGTCCAAAGCTTTCCAGAGTGTGGGATATTTACAAAACTGGGTCATATTTGCTGGGGAACTTTGAAAACAGGTTGAGAAAGGGGTGCATTAACTAATACCCTGAAAAAACACCAATCTTATGTGGCTTTATAATGATAAGTCTGAATTCCTCTAAATTCATGCAAGATACTGAAACATACATTTAATACATGGTGCATTTACTTTCATAGGTTCCTGCATTATTCTTGAATGTTACTTGCAATACAAAGTAAACAAAAACGATATTTGTTAGCACCAATGATTCACAGCACCACATGCATTTCCATGATTTCTATTTATATAGAAAGTTTGCATGCCGTTCTTTAATGTAGGCAAACTTTTCAATAGTTCTCTTGTTGAAATCTGGAATCTGATTTATTAGTTCCTTTTCCATTGACAGCTTGGCCAATGCATTTAGTCGAGCCTGGGTCATTGTGTTCCCCAAAAAGGTTTTTATCCTCTTCAGTGTGGAAAAGCATCTTTCAGCCTCAGATGTTGTCATAGGTGTTGTAATGACAATTCTCAATTACTTAAGAGTCTCACAAAATGAATTCTGCAAGTTGTTTTGACATAAAAATATATATGAAGCCATGGCACCACCTGTCACCTGATGAATGTCCTGTCTTCCATACAGGATTGATAATTGAGTGCACAATCTTGACTTGTTTAGCATTGGATATGCTTCCACTGTTTCACTGAGAGCTGCAACTGGAAAACATTTGCTATGTTTTTGAAACAGGTCGCTATGCAGTAGTGTTGAACTTACTAGATGCCTTGTAAATGCAAAGCAACCCTTGGCATGCACCACAATAATATCACATACTTCTTTTCCTTCCTGAATCAAGGTATTTATCTGCAGTTTGCGGTTTGTAAATCGAGAATCATGTGGCAATTCAGAGTCCAAATTATCAATGGATTATCGTACTTTGTTGATGCTGATCATAAAGGCTGAAATGTCCTTTTGTACAGATATAGTATCAATGTCTCGTTTTTGTAATTGATTGTACAAAATATTGACGCTCGGCATTATGCCGTGGAACAAATAAAGAAAATATAGAAACTCCCTGTCTTCCAGAGTCCTGGTAAAGCCCTTTGCTTTACACACAGAAGTGGAATTAAATGTACTGTGTTCTGTAATAGATTTCATGCATTCTACAAGGTCATTCCTGTGTTCTTGAATAATATTGACAGCTCATATGTTGAAGTTCCAGCGAGTTGCAGACCCTCTCGGTATTCTTTTTGCCACTATCTGTTCAAGCACTTCAGTCCGCTTTGGTGAACGAAAAAAAAAGCAGTAATACCACCTTTTGGAAATGGCCCTTTTTGCAGGGTTATCCCCAAACCTTTTGCTTCTTCCTCCCTTGTTTTTCCTGATCTGTGGTTGTTGGCAATAGGACTCTGGGCACTTTATCACTGCTGATCAGTGCTAAAATGCATATGCTCTCGGTATAAATTCTTATTGTGATTGGTTATCCATGATTGGCAGATTTGTTTCATGAGTAGGTCCCTAGTAAAGTGCACTGAGTGTACCAGGGCTGGTGATTCAAATGCTACTAGTGGGTCTGCAACACTGATTTTGCCACCCACATGAGTAGCCCTAAAATTGTGTCTCAGGCCTGCCACCGCAGTGCCTGTGTGCAGCTGCTAACTGCCATACTGCCATACTGACCTGGCCAGTGTCCCCACTGGCTAGGCCTAACACTTCCCTTTCTGCACACGTTGGACACCCCTCTGGAGGGCCCAAGGTGCCCCCCTGGGCAGGGTGCAGTGTATGTGAGAGGTAGAGCATGTACAAGTGAGGTGACATGCTCTGATAGTGAAATACTGCCAATTTCGTTTTTCCCTATTGAAAGGCTATCTTGTCCATAGGCTAGAACGGGGAATGCTGTGTACAATGTTTACCTGCATATCTTCCCATAGGAGCAAGATGGAAAATTAAAATCTGGTATCCCTGAACTCATAATTTAATAACCAATCTTTTCGGAAGTATGTTTTTTAAATCCTGTGTTTGAAAACAGCACTTTTAGAAAGTGGCTGTTTTCTTGTCTGACCTTTCTGTGTGCCCCTGCCTGTTTGTGAATTGACTGTCTGGTTTGTGAGTGACAAGGGCTGGGGTGGCTCCAGGAGGCTGTGTGAGTCAGCACTAGGCTGATCCATCTGCTTCTTGAGTGGTGGGAGGGGATAGTACTTGGGCCTGAATAGGGCTGTGCCTGCCTTCCACAATGCTGGCTCCACCTCCAGCTGGGCGGCTGATGACCCTGCCCCTCTCTATCAAAGGAAGAAGGTGTCCACTGGCAGGAAGCAACCAGAACTGTTTTGGACCGGGCTCAGAACCCTCCTGCACAAAGGGATCAAATACTTTTTGGGGTATAACTACAGGACCCCAAAACACCTGAACTTTAGATCATTCTGGAATCAAGAAGGAACCTCTGCCAAGGAGAAAAGCTGGAAGACCGAAGAGGAAGGACTGACCTGCTGTGTGTTTGTGGGCTGACCTGCAGTTGCTATTCTGCCAAGGAGAGGGGAATGACTTTTGCTGTTGCTCTGTCCCCTGCTTGAAGAGATCTACAAGGGCCTGAGAAGAGCTGGCCTCCTGTTTTGAAGTCCCAGGCACAAAGGACTTTACCCCCAGCTTCCCCAGAACTCTGCTGTGTGAGTTCCGACCAGCCTAGAGTGATGATCCAGTTGTGGGGCCTCTGGAGGTTATTTGGGAGCTGACCAAGAGAAAAGAAGCCAAAGAACTTTATTTCCGAGGCCGTCAATGCTGCCGCTGTGACGCCGCGACTTGCACCAAGCCCGGGAGCCGCTCGAGAAGTCAACGACTCAGTGCCTGCCCTGCTCCACAGCTCTGACGCCCTACCACATCCGCTGATGCCATCAGTGATCGGCTGTGATCGACACCAGTGCCTCACATCGACTCCGGGTCATTGCTGGAGGCCGTCCTCCCGTTATCGCAGTGCTGATAACCACCGAGCGAATCGCAAGAAGCTCACCGGCGTCGCATTGACACCAAAGCCGACGCTGCTCATCAACGCGGTTGCATCCTGAGGATCTACACATTGTACCTGTGCATCACCTGTGCATCGGACCCAGCATAAAGACTCGATGCCGCCCTCCCCCTACAGTCCAGACTCGATGCCTCTCAATGCCGCTAGATGCCGCCTCGCCTCCCCAAGGTCTCAGGAGTGCCACACCTCTTTGTTTTTCGACGATGCAGCTGGTTTTGGAACTCTTACTACAGATACAGGTACTTTGGGCAAAACGTGACGACTCTGTGGATTATTTTGGTACAAGTTCTGGAACTCTTTTTAAAATCATATTCTTAAACTGTGTATGTTGGATTTTTGTTATTTTGGTCTTGTGTAGTTTAGATAAAAATACTTTATTTTTCTAAACTGGTGTGAAGTCCATTTGTGGTCTTTTCACTGTGTTACTGTGAGTGTTGGTACAAATACTTTATACATTGCCTTTGATAAGCCTGTCTGCCCGTGCCAAGCTACCAAGGGGGTGAGCAGGGGTTATCCAAATAGTGTATCCCCCTTTCCCTGACTAGAAGCAAGGGTCCCTATTTGGACATTGGTACCTACCTCTGCCAACTAGAGATCCAACACCACCCAACTGGACATAGTGTGCATTTGGATAGATGTTTCTTATTTTTTTTCAACCCCACCGGAGGCCGCACGCATGACACTGGCACCATCATCGCTCTGAGCAATTAACTTCTCTTTACCACTGTGCTCTGGGGAAATAAGTCAAGTTCATTAAGAATAGATGCTGAAATTGTATCTGCAGTTGTACATTTAAGATTAAAAAAGCAATAAAATCTTTCCAATACCTTGGGATTGCCATCAATGTAGCCGAAAACAAGCACTGACTCTGTCTTGGTGGACACATGAGTTGTATGATTGGCATGGATAGCTAGGTAATCTGTGCTTCTTATTTGTTGTACAATAGTTTCTTTTGTTACCTCCAGCATACAGTCATGCCACCATCTGACCTGGACTCCACCTCCATTGCACTGTCTATACTGGACACAAAATCAACCAGCCCTCTGAAGAATCCGGGATTTCGGGAATCTTCAGTTTCATCGTGGCCGCGCAGTGCCAATTCAAAAGCTCCACAAAATTTTACACAGTCAATCAATTTGGATAATATATAACGGTTCTTATCAACCTCCTCATTGTATTTGATTACCCCCTTGCGGTAGGCTTCATTTAACTGCAGTGCAATATTTGATTTTCCAAACAAAAGATAACTTTAATACATTGGTCAAGTAGGCTTCCCTGGAATCATGCCTCTTTATTTTTTCTGCCAGATGTTTAAGGTCAGTAACTCCTGTTTTAGTCCAGCTAACTTCACCCCCAAAGAGCAAGCAGGGGAAACAGAACAAGGCATTCTCAGAAGAGCTGGCAGTTGTCACTCCATTTTATCAAACCAGTTTCATGTAAACTTACGTGTGTAACCCTTGCCCAGGACTTTTGTAGACTGTTCAATGTTTATTTCAGGTTTATCAGGTCCTAGTCCTTTCACCCAAAGTTTATCTTCGTGTGTCATTCCCAAAAAGGGTTTGTGAGTAAACTGTCAACTATGTTCATTTTGACAAATAATAAAATGAACAGTACAAAGAAAGCCTAAATTATATTTAGGGCTCCCGGGTTTATGGTATTTTTTTTTTTAGCATTTCCGTCTGTATTTATCCATATTTAATTTTCTGCCCACTTTATCAGTATTTATCCATATTTATTTTGTGTTTTGCGCATACATTAAGTTGTAAAACTGTACATTTCCATATTTATTTAACCGATAGACGCGCGCTCATACTTTAATGTCTGTCTGTTTTAGCTACTTAAGCTGCCATCTATTAGATAAAAAATATCCACTGGTAAATATTAGCATTACACCACAAATGCATGCTGACTCATGGCATTATTTAATGAAATTACATCCTGTTTTTTTTAATTTCCCATGCTGTCCATCTGCTCAGCTGTTGACTGATAATTCAAGAAAAACAGCACAGAGTCACTTAAAAGTAGCCCCTTTTTCCGTATTTATCCACTTTTAAAAATAAATACAGACAGAAAACACATTGTTTTCTGTAAAAATCCATAAAAACAGAAAACCAGGAGCCTTAATTATATTATAGTATCAACATACAGAGACAACCCGTGTCTATTATGTAAAATACCATAGCTGTACTAACAAGAAATGTCAATAAGTACACAAGTAGCTGTAGTTAGTTGTTATTTGTCTATCACTTGTGATACGGATTTGCAACTGTACTTAAAGTTCCTTTGTAGCAATGGGTGATGAACTTTCAGCTGATTTAGTACTGGTCCCTTCTGTTAAAGTGACTGTTAAGTGATCTGTAACATGGAGACAAACTTCCTGCTGAGTTCCTCTCCAGCTCCTGTTGATAAGTTATTTGCTAATTTCCTCCCTGGTGTTTTTCAAACTATCTGTTGATTTTCCTCTGATGCCTGTCCTTTCTGCTGATTTCCTCTCTGCTGCCTGCCGTTACTATTGATAAACTATCGGTTGATTTCCTCCCTGATGCTTGTCAAACTATCAGCTGATTTCCTTTGGTGTCTGTAGAAAAAATTTCTGCTGGTTTTCTCTCTGCTGCCTGTTGTTCCTCTTGATAAACTATTGGTTGAATTCCTCCCTGGAGCTTGTCAAACTATCTTTTGATTTCCTCTGGTGCCTGTGGAAAACCTTTCTGCTGCTTTCCTCTCTGCTGCCTGTCATTAAACTATATGCTGATGTACTCCCTGGTGCCTGTGAAAAAATAAAATAGTATTAAAATTTTGAGACTTATGTCCATTTCGTAGCTTGAACAATTTTAAAGCAGCTGTTAATTCCACATTTGCAGCAAAACCAGATGCCAACAGTAAAGCCAGAAGGGACTGCGGTGTGTAGGTTTCTATCTAACACTGCATCTCGGTGGTCATCCCACACAACATGGAAACACTTCCCACATAGCATCAAAGCAAAGACAACTTCCTCCGAACCACACACCCTACACAGTTTAGTGTGGTACTAATGCAGGCAAGCACATCAGGATAGTAAAAGGAATATAAATGCTACAATACATTGCAATAAAATAACAGTATATGCCCTCAGATAGTACTCACTAGACGCAGACAGAGCAAAGGTGCCCTGTTTGCAAGTGGGGAAAAAAGGGTAACAAAAAGGAGTAGGGTATTCAAACAAAGTGTGTCTTGGTGGTGAGACAATGGAAAATGGAAAGGCTCTCTGCCATGTTGAAGATGTAAAGTGATAGTACATTTGGCAGTACATTGGTTCTTCCCACAGTCAGTCTTTATCAGCTGACCCAAGAAACTTCTTTCAGAAGGTTGCCTGTATTAAGTGTGTAGGACTTAAAAGTTAACATTATTTAAATTGAGTGTTCAGTGTCTTGTTTCCGACCAAGTACCACAATGGTCCGCCACTTTTGATTTCTGAAATTAAGGTTGGGTTCAGTTGCTTTTCTGTGGACAAGGTCTCTTTTGTGAAAATGTGCAGATGTGCGGAATTCCATTTTATTTTAAAATGAATCCAAGTACAATAAGAGTAAACTGCACCTGTGTGCTATACAGAGCCAGCATCATTGCTTTCAGTCACTGCTCCTTTCTTGCAACAAATGAAAATCAGCTTTGCTAGATATTGCATGGCCAGACCTGCACAGGCCTGTGTACAGCAACCTTGGTGCCACTGCACGGCCAGACCTTGCACAGGCCTCTCTCTCTTGCTCTCTCTCTCCCCAGGAAAGACCTGATAATAGGTGCACTCTAGCATTTCTTTTGGGGGAACTACTGACCCAGATTAAAATATCCCAGAGTACATGGGATGTTGTCCATCAACTCTAAACCATAGCAAGTGGAAAAATATGTTTTCTGCTACTTACAACACTTCCTGCTCATAGAATAGCATGGTCCCATCTGCCTGGGGGCGTGGCCACATGATTTGGTTAGAGAGAGAGAGATAAAGAGTTTGTGTATATGTACACCACACATGTAAAACACTTCAAGACCAAGCAAACAAAGGGGCTTTTAACTTTGTGGGCATGCCATGAAAGGTGGTTAAATACCAGAGGTCCCACTGCTTCCACTTATGCAACCCCCTTTTCCTTCACAACCCATCAGACATACAATGTGCACATCCTCTCAAAATCTAGCAAGCAGTTTATTAAGTAGGACTGCCCGTTAGCAGAACAAACCTGCCCCCACCCATCAAAGTGAATACTGCAGAATACAGGGCCAACCTTACTACCTCGAAAGGAGATGCAACAGAACATAAGGTAATCCTATCTGCAATCAGCATCAGAGCTGCATACCTGCGAATAGAGGCAATGGGGACAAATTAGGCTTGCAGATGTTTTTCTTTTGCAGCTTGTGGTGAAAAAATATTGTGCAACCTTTCAAAGAACACGCATACAATGAATTCTGTAACAACCAAATACACATTTCGGGGATATACTCACTATTGAGTCAGTTGCAAAGGCCCACGTGATGACAAGTCAACCCGAGCAAATACTTCAAGTAGGCAATGTTGGCATTCAGCCGAGTTATAGAATATGAAATTAAAGTGCGGAGAGATGACAGTTTGAAAAGCATGACTTGCAGCGATAAAGCGCAGTATTGGAAGTGACAGCATTACCGTCGGCAGATGGACACGCACACAAAAAAGCAGGGAAACCACATCCCATATGAGCGAGCAAGGCCGCCTGGAATGGAATTACAAAATGATATATCAATAGACAACTAAAGATAATGAAGGATCGCAGCGCACCCAAGGAATGCTTTCATTCAGCGGCAAAGTAATTTGTGAACAGCTTCAATTACCCTAATAACCCCCCCTCCAGCCGTCAGTGAGAGTGAGAGGGGAGACTGAGTGGAGAGTAAGAGGGGAGAGAGGTCTGATACTGAGACAAGAGCAGAAAGCGAGGGGGTGGGAGGTCTGACACAGACAATAGCAGACAGTGAGAGGAGAGAGGTCTGACACTAAGACGAGAGTGGAGAGTGAGAGGAGAGAGAGATCTGACACAGACGACAGCGGAGAGTGAGAGGGGAGAGATTATTTCAGACACAGATGAGAGCGAAGAGTGAGAGGGGAGAGAGTGGTGAGAGAGGGGGGAGTAAAGAGTGAGAGGGGAGAGTGAGTGAGTGGAGAGTAACAGGAGAGAGAGAACTGAGACAAGAGCAAAGAGTAAGGGAGTGAGAGTGACTGACACTGAGGTGAGAACTGAGAGATAGAGGGAAGAGACTAAGAGAGGTCGGACACTGGGATGTGAGTGCAGTAACGGTGACAGCAGAGAGGTTTCTGACTCAGAGGTGACAGGTTGGTGAGGACGGTGGTGGAGTCTCCGGTGATGGTTGAGGTCGGAGATAAGACAGAATCCAAGCCTCAGCATTGCCACGCTCCGTTGCTCAGCAGCAAAATCCACCCCACTCATGTGCTTTACATAATGGGACATTAACACAGCGCTAGAATAAATGCAGGAAGGCACTTGTCTCACTTTGCATGCACATCACCAGGGCCGGCTTTAGTTGTGTGGGAATCTATGTTGGCGCCACCGCACACCCTGCGCTGAACTTGTATTTTAAAATAAGTGCAAGTGACTAAAATTGTTATCAGGAGGCCCCTGCCCTTTTCTACTACTGACATGATCCTCTTCAACCAAGTGCACCACCTGCTGCCTGCATAGACTCTGACTGAATTCAGGTGTACTACCTGATCGGATTTGCAGAGAGATAAGGAGCATGTTTTCCCCCAGAAAGTTTCAAGAGTGGGGTTGATGCATCAGACACATTTTTAAAAAAATGTTGTTCAATAGTGAATTTTATAGTGATACTTTCACTTACATTTGCTTAAAAGCCATAGACTCTGATATGGCACACATTTATCATTCCAATACTTTCTTTTTAAGAAAAGTAAATGGAAACAGGTTAATCAAGTTAAACAAGATCAGAGTATTATGCTATTATGCAAAGTGGCTACAGATTTCACAGAGATGAGTGAATAGCCAGTTTATAGGAAGCGTGATAATATATCATCTTTCAGAGAAAAACATTCGATAGACAAACGGCTTACAAATTGGCCCAAAAAAGTGTGCCGCTCACCTCAGACCTGACCTGCAGCACAAAACGGTCCTACTAGAAATCGAGACTCTGGCCTTTGAGCTAATACACTTCAACTCTTAGAGTGGCACAACTCTATTACTGAACCAGTCACACCATACCATGCTGGTCAGTGCCAGGAGCGGGATATAGGGTGGAGCAGCTCTTACTCATGCGCCATTTAACTTTGTTCAGATTCAGCACGCCCTGGCAGCCTGAGTGGGTGCCCATCGTAGGGTTGTGCTGACAGATCCAGGGGTGCTAAACCAAGTTCTGCAAGCACTACTTTGCAAGCTGTAGTTTACATGCAAATTAGGAAACAATACGTACATTGGTTAAGTTGCGGTCCAGGCCAGGCACATTGTTTTTTTACTGATATCTCTGTAACTTAACTCTTTTGAGGCCCACAGATCTTTCTTTGTGGTCACGTAAGCCCTATTCAACTGTTTTAATACATGGACACAAAGAAGTATAGTGCACCTGACTACACCAAAGAGGAGCCAGAGGAATGCACAAATTACATGTCCACAGCAGCCATCAGCAAGGCATATGTGTCTTGTATGTTAACAACTGAAGCAAACCTGGCCAGCTTTAATGAAAACACCAATGCTGTGGCATGTACAGTTCAATTTACATCTTTAACACTAAATCACAGACATATACGGCATTCGTGACCACGTCAGTTCAACTAAGAAACATATTTAATTTATTGCACCACGCTAACATCTAGCCAGATAAATATGCAATTTTCACGACTACATGCTCACACAAACAGAAGTACACAGTTGCCCTGCTCACCAACACTGAACTAGTCACATTAAAACGTGCTATATGTGCTTCTAGTGACATCTGCTCACAAAACAAATAGTGGTACAAAACATGAGACACTGCATTCCTTCAAAGCATACACAGTGCTGTTTCAGACACACACCCTTACTAATGTAGCATTACAATCGCAGATGCACTGCTCTGAAACCACAGCCATAAGCAAAATGTCATCCTTACAAACTGATTCCTCTGCCACAGACAACGCTTCTATGGTCTACAGGAAAGACTGTGAGCCTAGCGTATTGCCATTTTATACCAGTCAATGTGCAGAGTTTCCTTCCAAACACATAGGGCCCGATTCACAGAACTAACTTAAGACAAAATCCTAAACTTACTACTTTTGGTATTCACAGAAGTTAGGATTTTGTCTTAAGTTTGTCTTAAGATAGACTTAAGACAGACTTAAGACAAACTTAAGACAGACTTAAGACAAAATCCTAACTTCTGTGAATACCAAAAGTAGTAAGTTTAGGATTTTGTCTTAAGTTAGTTCTGTGAATCGGGCCCGTAGCCACAGGTACAGGAGTGCCCCAGACAACACTCTGCTCTCTTCTCACATATATTTATATTACACTCCGTACGCACACTGATTTATCATTGAATCGGCCCTGCATGCATACACTTCTATCTCTAACGTATGCGTCAATTATTTTGTTGCATATTTATTCACAATGATCTTTCTAAAGCACACAACCCTGCTACACATTCACACACCTCCACGTTGTTGTTACAAGCTTAACCAAAAAAGAAATCATTGTTTACACAACCAGCTGCCAAAGTTCAGAACTCGCTCGCTGCCATTCTCACTGATAAACGTGGTGACTTGTGACACTTTTCACACATGTAAAATCGTGCACGCACATGCGCAATGTTCCTATACAGAACCATAACTATGTTATTTTCTTACTCCTATTTTTACACACAAACGGCACCATATCTGCTGCCGCTGGGATCAGCTGGTGGTGCTGAGGCAGGATGGGGCTAATGCCTCTGAGAACCGCTGCAAGCTCAGAGCCGATAGTGATTGGGAACAGTAAACAGCTGCAGTCAGCTTTAAGAAGGGCATGTAAGGGGGTGGCATAAGTAGGAAAACGGGTTCAGAGCGCATCACATCCAAAGCTGAACAAATTCTAGGCACTGTTGCCACCCACATACACTTTCAAGTCCTGATGTGTACCTCACCTGGTGGTAGGTACATAGCCCCAATCGCTGCTCTCTGACACAACAATTTCAATTAACCAATAAAACGGCATGCATGATTGACTTATAATCACCGGCCAGGCCGCACTGAAGATCCTGTCACCACCAGTCATTCTGCAAAGCCACTGGAGCAAAAAATAAGTGCTGTTGGGATGCACAAATTAAGTGCAACACCCCCTCACATGCCACCAAGGTGACAGGATGGAATTGGCGCTGTGGCTGCCAATTATGCATATTTTCAGAGTGTATGCACAAATGGTGCCCCATCCCCGCTGTCGTATTCTGCTCGCCCCCCAATGATGACGCGATGCAGTTGGTCTCTTTCAGGTACTTTTATTGTCTGTCTTCATACAGCCTGTCGTGCATCCTGCTCCTCGCCCTCTGCCCTCCTGAATGCCCATGTCCTGCCCCTTGACCGGATGTGGTGTCCGGTATCCCCTCCCCACATCTGTGACCCCAGGGTCCTAGTGCCCATTGCCAGGTCATGACACCCCCCCAGCTTGACACCCAGTGCGGTGGCACCGCTTGCATCGCCCAAAAGCCGGCACTGTGACGTCACAAGGACACACCACTGAAGCCATCCCTTCCCTGCTTAGACTGCAGTGCACCCTCCCCCTGTCACCTTCCCGCAAAGGTGAGATGCACCAGTGACTGCTGCTTTGAGCATGTGGGAGAGCTCTGAAGATGGGGGTCTGCAGCCCACACACACCCAGGCATATCTGTGGCCTGCACACACACAACCTGAAGGCAGGCCTTGAATCTGCGGCCTATAGTCTAATGCATATGTATTGACAGCCAGCCATGAACTGAGCTAAGGGACGCGCACACACACCACACGTGTGCATGTCATACGCTCGGGAAGATACCTGTTACCTGTGCTGTGAAACGAGCATGATCAAAGTCACACACAGAAGCACGCACACGTGTGTGAAATCTGTAGCCTGTAGTCTAACGTATACGTGTTCACAGCTAACCATGGACTGAGGCACGCGCACACACACCATACATGTGTACGTCATATGGTCTGGAGTTCCGTCTCCATTCTATGTGAGGGTATTTTAAAAAGGCCACACATGAATAAATATCGAGACATGATTATTCAAACAAACATAGGAATACTAACTTGTCATGTTATTAAAGAAATATTGACAGTTTTACACAAATTCTTTGTCACTTTCCAGGTCTTGGCTGATCCAGAATAGCAAAAGGTGAACAAGCAACGCATATTTTTTCATAAGAAAGGTGGTAACACTTGGGAAGTCTGTTGTGGAGTCTCCCCGATGCCCATTCAGTGTTTGTTGGGGAGTCACCAGGTTTCCCTATGGCCTAGCTGTCGGGGAGACTTCTGATTTCTGCTATCTGTCAAGAAGTCTCCTGATTTCCCTGTTTTCCAGTCCACATCCCTCAGACAGTCTCCAGATTCCCTAAAGCTTAATTGGACATTGTGAGGAAGTTGCCCGATTTCCATATCTCTTATTCAGCTCCTGTAAGAAAATTCCCTCATTTCCCATTCACTGCCTTCCAGTCTGTGTCCGAGAGGCCCCAGAATTAATTGTCATCCAGTTTGCACCTAGAAGGGAGTCTTAATCACAAGGCAGCCAAGCCAGTATACACGACTACACCAATAATACATTGTCCTACTAACCTCCTTCAGTCGAGTCAGTCGGGGCACAGGGCCGGCAAGCAGCAAACTGGCATTAAATAATGAACTGTCCCGGGCCACTCAACTTGAGTCAGAGAGAGCTCTCTCTGCAGTCCATGTCCTGTCTAACGCAGTGGCTTCCAGTTCAGACAAGCGGGAATCAGTCTGAGGTCGAGTCTGCGCAGACTCGAATCCTCGGTTTACCACCTGCCACACCCCTTTCCCTACTCATCACAGGGTGGGTCCCACCACGCCCTGTAATGAGTTGGGAAAGGGGCGGTTGACAAGCTCTCCACTCCCTGATTGACGTGGAGGGTTAGCGATACCGGGCTTAGACTTAAAACGCCTGGGGCTATCTTTCCCTCCATGCCATCAGGGGGTGGAGACTGAGCCCTGAAGCTAGGTCTTTGCCGAGCTGATGACATCACAGCCTTCAGGGCTGTGAGGTTGTTGGCCCAGCAAACACTGGGATACGCCAGTTATTTTGCGCAGCTGCTCCGCCACCCATGGTGCGCCGCATTTACAATGCGGCGCACCATGGGGCAAAAACGGCACAGATGCGTGACGCATCTGTGCCGTAAAGGTGGCGCATTGCTGGAGTTGCGTCGCAAACGCAACGCAGCTCCAGCCAGGCTCAGGGGTGCGCCATCTTTACAATGCTGCGTCAAGACCTACACCTGCTTCAAGCAGGCGCAGGGTTTTGACGCAGCATTGGCCTGAAAGTGACTGAGTGAAATCTTATAGATTTCACTCAGCCACTTTTGCGAGGCACACCTGCCCCGGAACGCCCACCCTGCGCCGGTACGCCCACAAGTGGCGCAGGGCTTTACAACGTGACGCATCTGCCTAGATGCGTCACGTTGTAAATGGGTCGTAGGGATGCACCACGTTTACGCCGCAGTTGCGTGATGCAAACGTGGCGCATTCCCAACATAAATCTGCCCCTTAGGCTTCTTTGGGCCCGCAAGGGGAGTCAGTCATGTGATATGCTTCCCTTGAAGTCACTGTGGCGATATTGGTGAGTGGCCGGGGCTGCTGGGGCAGACAGTGCCTGTCTGACAGTGGCTGCTGTGTTGATTGTGTAACGCTAATGGAGACAAAATTAGAAGTAAAAAAATGTATTTATTTAAAAATAAATAAATAAATATGATTGAGCAGCTTTTGAAAACGGTGGCGGAGCCCCGACGCCCTCGGGGAGAAACCACCTTTGACTTGTACATATCACACAACTTCCCCACTAACCAAAGGTTTCCAAATCAAGTTAGCATCAGAGAAAACCGGGACCTTAGCCAGGGTATGGCTCCCTACCTTAAATGTTTTGGAGCTAGTTAACTTAGGACCAACTACCAATACTTATGATTTTGTAAAGTTGACTGTCAGATCCTGACTGTCCATAAAGCAGATGAACTTGACTTTTAAGGCCCGCAAACCCAGTGCTATCCGGGCCATTAGCACCACATCATCTGTGTACAGTAAAACTGGCAGTGATGTCGGTCCTACTCTAGAGCAGTCAGCCTGGACTGACAGAAGGGTCTGCTCTAAGCCATTAATGTACAAGGGGCCTTATTTATGAAGGCCTTGCTCCACCGATGCGTCACTTTTTCCCATGTTAAAAGTGACGCACCGGCGGCGCAAGGCCCTCATAAATAAGGCCCAAGGTGAACAGGAAGGGCGCAAATATGCACCCTTGACGAACACCCCTTACACATTTACACACACTGATCTGCAAGGCCCACTCCCTGTGAGTCTCTACCTGCAGCTGTGGTGTGAGCATGGAGGTTCTTTGATAACTTCTTCCGATTTACCCTAAGAAAAGCAGGGGCAAGGTGCATAATTGCTAAAAACAAGGAACCAGGCTGGGCCACAGTATAGCTGCAGTTACATTTGAATGAATCTTCATAAACTTGATCTCTATTTTTGTTAGTAAATTAGTTAATCATTTAGAGAGCTCACAATAGTTGGAAAAGAGAGGAAACTGAAAATGTAAATCAAAATGCATGGTTAGTAGTTTGTCTAGTTCCTTGAATGTATTAACGAGTACCCCAAGCTGCTTTAGTTTATTCATATTTTGTTTGCATTAAGAAGTAGCAGAAACCTGCCCAGACGCATTAGAACGTCACATTTTACGTTCGTGTCAGTTGGCATAGTTTAAGTTTTTGGTTGATTTTGGTGTTAATGTAACTTTGACCACTAGATGACAGTAGAGGACAAGTTTTACTAACCCAGGGACTAAACTGTTTTCCAGCAGATCGCAATATGAACATAGGTGAAGTGCCTTCTGAACGAGTCTAGTTTTTGATAATCAAAGGAATAGTCAGACATCAAAGTTCAGGAAGAAAATTTTGTGAGGACAATCCAAAAATGTATCCGTGAAGCTTAAAAAAGCCCCCCCAAAAAGCAACTCGTTGTTGATACTGTGTTGCTTCTTTTTGTTTGTGTTTATGCCTTGCCGCAGACAGTTTCAACTGTTAAGGTCAATGGGGCATATTATCAAGGGGGTTTATCTCCGCTTTTTTGGCTTTAAAAGCCAAGAAAGCGGAGATAAAATTATCTCCCTATTACCTAGCTGTCGCTAACACCAGTTAGCGACAGCTAGTAGGAGATAGCGACCATCTTGGGCCCCACTTTGCATGTCAGTGATATTTATCACTAATGACATGCAAAGTGGGCGTGCCAAGATGTTAGCGACTGGAAACAGTCGCTAACATCGCTATCTCCTATTACCAACTTTTGGAGATATTCGCGCTAAGCGCGAATATCTCCAAAAGCTAACACCTGCCCTGAGCAGTTCTTAGCCATGTTATCCAATGGGAGGTGGATAACATGGCTAAGAGCATTAGCTCGGTAATGCATGAATATCGCTGACTTTTCAGCGATATTCATGCATTGCGGCCGTTTTTTATCACATTTGCGATAAACCTTGGTAATACCAAGGTTTATCTGCAATAAAAATCGCCGCAGCTCAGCGGTAAATTTTTGTCTCTAACCAAGCAATAGCGATAATTATCGCTATTGCTTGGTAATATGCCCCAATGAGCTTTTGTGGACAATGCTATACATATAATGAGATTTTGAACATCCCTTTACGCATTCAGAGACGTTTGACGGCATGGTCAAAGTGGGCTCTGACCCAGGGCCCGTGCCTTTCAAGGGGCCCCCATATAGAGCTGGCTGTGTTCTGTATAGTCTTATCCTGATGAACATGAGGAATTCTTAAACAAATTGTTTCAAATACCATTTTCCTTCAATTTATTTTGAATGTGGCTGATGTTTGATGGGAGTCTATTACAGACATTTTGTAGAGAAATGCTGTGTTTATGTTTCATGCACAATCCCCCCAAAAGTTTATTTTAGATCAAAACAGGACCTCACATATGAGAACTAGGAGGGAGTCAAAAAAAGACTGAAAAAACGGGAACTGTCGGACGTAAGGAACCGATAATAAGTATTTTCAACATTTTTTCCTTTAATTCATTAATTAACTTACTTTTGCCTGTACCGTTTTACTCGCGTCACGTCTTGTTTTCGTTTAATTTTGCTGCGTGTGCCTGCCATTCCAGGAGAGATCGCCCAGAAGAATCCATTGCGTGTGGATGCAGGCAAAGCTTCAACTTTGACCCCGACGTCTACACGCACAGCGTATGACATCAGAGACGTGGCAGACATTTTGGATAAGTTCATTCAGGCACTTCAATTGCCGATTTCACCTCACTCGGCATTCTTAAAAATAAAAACGAAATAATTCCTTATATTGACAGGGGCAGCTCCTCTGCTTTAAAGCAGTGCAAAGTAAAAATAAAATAATAATTACGGAACACCTGTCATTATCATTTTATTTTTTACTATTGCAGTTGCAATTGCAGTGCAGTCCCATTGATAGCGGGGGCGGCCGGCCTCCCCTAACGTCGAGGCCGAAGGAGGAGTGGTGGCTGCACCTAAAGTGTGCATGATGGCCGTGTATCGAGCCGGCTAAACCGCCATGTGCACTGTGCATGTTCTCCACGGGCTGTATTATACAGCCTTAGTGGAGAACATGCTCAGCCGCCAAGCCTGTCTGAGCACTGAACCATGGTGCTAAGACCAATCACAGCTCTGCTTAAGGCAGTGTTGTGATTGGTCAGGGGATTCTGGGAGGCTAGGTGCTTCCTGCTGGAGAAGAAGCGGCGACGGCGACCTCCAGGTAAGTTTGCTTTTCTTTCTTTTTTTTCTTTCCTACCACCCCCCAACTTTCCCCACCCCATCACAAACCCCCCCAACCTACCAAACCCCCACCACCATTCCCTATCAGTCGCCACTGGATGTTGCATACATAAGTGCAGCATTTCTCTGCAAAATCACTGTAATAGACTCTCACACATCCCTCACATTAAAATAAATTAGAAATAAAGAAAAACAGTATGTGAAACAATCTATTTAAGAATCATTCAATGTCATTGGGGCAAGACTCTCTGCAGAGCATATTTGGCACTGTAAGGGGGCACCCTGAAAGGCTGGGGCCCTGTGCCACAGCCCACTTTGCCCTTGCCTTAAAATGTCTCTGAGCGGAAACCTATTTTGTCATCTAAAAATTGGTAAAAAGAGATCTGAATTGACACATTGACGCATGAATTTGTAAAACTTCAGCCTTGAATCGTCCTCTAGCATCACTGATGACCATATCGTGGGTAATTTGGGTTTTCAGAACACAAGCAAAAATTGTTTTGATGTCTATTTCGCTTGGGGTTTGCTTGGGTACATCAAGATGTAAGTGACTGTTTGAAGAAATAACAGACAGTGAATGGGTCAAGTATTAATGTGTGTTACAATCATTAGTAATGAATTTTCAATTATTTCTTTGCCCAGATATCTAAAATTAATGTTGAAAACACTCACAACTAACCTATTTAGACAATGACCTAGTGATAAAACTGGTACAACTTACATTTGTGCCATTTTTGCATCTATTTCCATCAGGAATTGGGCTTAAACTGCCACTAGATTTTTTCTTTTTGTAACTGCCCTGGCAAATCACTTTATGAGTATGCGTAAAACACACACTCAGAGTTTGTGCACTTTTTGATATTCTATTGTAGACCTACCTGTAAATACTGGGGCACTACCACCATAGACAAGCACATACATTTGAGCTCCAGAGTTATTAGTAACTGAAATGTAAGTATACTACCCGCACCTGGACGAAATAATGGTTAATTTGTCTCGGTGCCGGTTCCTTGTCAAAGTGGAAATGTCGGTACAAATATTGCAGTAGAATAGGGAAAAATATTTAGATATATAATTTTTCTATTTTCTACTTTTAATTCACCCTTTACTAGGAAAGAGACAGGGCAGCACAGAGAAAAAGCACAGTCGTTTCTGATGAAAGAGCTACTTCTGCACCCTTCAAAGGAGGACCTGCATGTTTGGCTAGAGGTGGGTTGAGGGTGCGGCAGTGGCATAACAATAGCCCCTACATCCCTCGAGCTTCAGGGCCCCCGCTGGCACTGTGCATGGGCGGCTGACCTGAGGCCTAAGAGCTCCTGTCTAGGCACAGAGCATGGAGGCCCCCCTCCATGATCTGTGCATGGGGTCCCCTCAATTTTCGTTACACCACTGTGGTCGGGTGCTACGCAGTGGGTCAAATTCTGCCTAACAAACAGACATGTTAAGCCTTGCCTAAGGAACAGGCAGCTTACAGCCACATAATACTTTGTGGGCCTAAAACAGCAGGGGGAAGGTCCTGTATGTTTGGCCAGCTTCAATTTGAGTCAGGCTGTTAATTGCAAATAGGAGTTAATTATTTCTCCGTTGTGCTAAGTCAACTATTGGGAGGAGTGGGAGGAGTGCATTATTTTATTAGGGATAATCTATTATCGTGGTTAAAAAGGAACCCATGCATTAAGCTGAATACCTAAAGGTAGATTGGGTATTTGGACATAATATCAAGGTTAAAAATATCAGAACACATAAATATCAGAAACAAATATTGTGCTGCTAAAATGTCGTGGTATAGAATATCGTTGTCAAGAATATTGGCATGTTTTGGCAAGCAGTATAATTTTTAAGAGTATAGGGCCTAAATACAATGTCCGGTGGACTGCTGCCGATAGACCGTTGGTCCACCTGACATCTAGGGCAGCGGTCCGACTGCCAGATTATGATGCCATCGGACGGGGGGAAGACCACCGCCTTCAACAGACTCAAGGAGCCCATCGGGACGGAGGTCGAAGCCTAATCCCCATTCCTTACATTTGTGGCGGTGCCTGTGGAGGCACTGTCATAGGGATTAGAATATCAGGTTTCTACAGCCTTTTATTGGCGGTCAGACAGCCATGAAAAGGCTATCAGAAAGTGACTTTGGGGTCCCCTAGCATGTCCCCGTCCCCCATGGGTCTCTGCTATGTGGCCAGGGGGGCATGTGTGGTACCCCCCCAAACATCCATGCACTGTGTGGCAGGCACCACATGCTGCCTGGCACACATGCATGGATGCTTGCAAATTGTTTTTTACTATTGCTGCTTGTGATGCTGCCCTTTTATTTAAACTATTTTTAGTTCTAGGTTGCTGGATTTGTAGGGGAATTGGGTGGGAATTTAAATCTAATTAAAATAATTTTAATTCAATCCTATGTTATTTAAAATACTTTTAATTGTTTATTAATTATAAATATATATGACTTATTTGTTCATTATTGTGTAATTGTTGCAATGCTATATTTATATTAATATGTATTATAATTTATTTATGCGTATTAAACATGTATTTTTTAATGTTGTGTTATTTTTGATGTGGGTAGGTAGAAAATTAAATATACTATTATTTTTTATTGATATTTATATGTACTTTTAAAATTGGTAATCATTTATGGATAATATTTTTTCTTTTTTCATTATTTCTAATAATCATTTATTTAATGGTAAGTGTTTTGGGAAATTTTGTTTCTGAGATGATATCTGTTACTTAAATTGAATTTGTTTTTTATGTATTAATTGAACTAAATAAATAAGAACCTTATTATGATGTCGGTGGGACCGTCATCATCAGGCCACTGGTGGCGGTCCCACCACTATCGGACCTTACTTGACCGCCTGCCGCATTATGATGGCGGGCTGATAGAAGGCGAGCAGAGTGACCGACTGCCACGGATCTGACGGGCTCCTTGATCCCGTTGGACTGTCGAGGGACTGCAATCCCTTCAACAGGGGCAGTGCCTGCTCTGGCACCACTGTAGGGATTACAAAGTCCCTTTCCGCCGACTGTTTCCTGACTGTTAACACGCCATAAAAAGGCAGGTGGACAGGGACTTGGGGGCCTGTAGGGGGCACACCTACCTCCTTGGCTCTCCAGTATGGACCCTCGGGGGCACCTAAGGTGTCCACCTACATATCCCTGCACCATGTGGCAGGCAACATATGGTGCCTGCCACATAGTCCAAGGATATGAAAAATTTGTTTTTTTTGTATTGCGGGAGGTGCTGCAGCCCGCAGCACACGCTGCAATTTAAAATATAGACATTGGAACCGCCTTGAAGGCAGTCGCATTGTAATACTGGTAGCGGGATCGCCGACAGCTAGTCGGGCGGTCGCATTCCCGACAGGATGGTGGTCAGATGAAAGTACAACAGCCATCATAATCAGGCCCTTGGTAATGATTTCATAATTGCGTTATTTTTTTTATAGTTAGGGAAGTTGATATTCAATGTAATTTTATTCTTTTTTTCTATAATTTCTGACTTATATGTTAACATTTGTTTTTATAAATATATAATTATTTCTATATACCTTTGTGTAGTGTTGCTATTTTTTAATAAATTGATAGGATTTGTATAACTCTATATAATCCTTTTTAAGTCAAACACTCTCTGCATTGTTGCTTAGACTGGAGTGAAAATAGTATATCTATTCCCTCCAAAGTCCAGCACTTTCCGTACTGTTTAGAGTGGAATGGGAGTAGTGAATGTATCCCCTCTGAAGTCCAACGCTTTCCGCAATGTTGCTTAGACTAGAGTGGGAATAGTAAATCTATCCACTCTGAACTCTGGCACTTTCCCTACTGTTGCTTACACTGGAAAAGAAATACTTAATCTAACCCCTCCAAAGTCCAACAACTTCCATACTGTTCCTTAGACAGGAGTGGGAATAGTAAATTTAACCCCTCCAAAGTCCTTCACTTTCCCTATTGTTGTGCAGACTGGGAAGGAATACTATACACAGCGCTTTCCTTACTGTTGTTTAGACTGGAATGGGGATAGTAAATCTAAACCCTGTAAAATGCAACACATTCATCAGCAAAGAAAGAACATCCATCCACTGCAGAAGCATTATCATCACAGAAATCAATGGAAATCAGAGAATCCCCATCAGGCAGTGGGCATCTCTGGGGATGGTGAGCAGTTCTCTGCCAGCATATTTTTAAATGAGACCATCCAATTCTTTGTGAAATATAGTCATGGCAATTATCTCTAGAAACTCCTGCAAATTTCTGAGGCAGATACACAATTTAGCACCCTGTTCTCAGTATACAAAGAAATAATATACATTGGCTGCAGGACTGTTCCCATGAGGCACAGGGTCAGACTGATTTGCATATGGCCATGTCTGAATTGGGGTGGCAGAGTGGGCCAAAGAACGGTGATGGATTAAACCCAGATCTGTTGACTGGGTGCGAGTGTTTGATTGGTTCAGATGCTCCGTCCATCATCACCCCCTTTTGTACTGCTGAATCTGGGGCTACATATTGCATTGTGATCGTTTTATTTATCCCTTCACCTTATTGCTTACTCTTTATGCACTACTTTATGTACCTGCCTTTTACAATACTATAGAATAAAAATAGCATTCAAGAAGTTCTTTGCTATCAAACAATATTTACATTGTACAGATGTAAGCATAAACAATTGGTTGTGTGATGGAACCACAAAAGTGTTTACCACACATGCCGGTTCCACGCAGTCTCAACAATGCAAGTCAACCACGAACATGCCTTTACCACATATGCCTTTACAATGAATTATGCGTTGTTAAGGCGTGTATGGGAAAGACCTATCAGTGGCTAAGACTTGACAGGTAAGTCTTAACCCCCCAACTCCTGCCTCTGCCCTGAGTCCTAAAACTACCCCCTCCCTCCTGAAAACTAACCCCTTCCCCCCTTAGCCCTAGAAACTTCCCTACCCAGTCCTCAAAACTACCCTGCCCTCCCTTAAGCCCTAAAAACTACCCCGACCCCCCTCAGAGCTCTAAAAATTACCCTGCCCTCCCCTAAACCCTAAAAACTACCCCAAACGAAAGGGATGAGCCTGAGAAACATGCAGGGCAACTGGTGGTAGATAATGAATTATTGAGTAACAAAAATCTAGCTAATGACCCATCCGCACAAATGTGCCAATTTATAAGATTGCCAATAACTGAGCGGAACAATGCCCCCAACTTAAAAATACTTAGCTGGAACGTTGCGGGCCTTGAACCCAGACTAATGGATAAAGACTGGGCAGACTTAATTTCAAGGTATGATATAATTATGTTCCAAGAAACCTGGGCACCCCACGACCTCCATATTAACAGGTTTCACTATTATAACACAGTGGCTCGCAAGTCACATTATGGTCGAGCAGTCGGAGGATTGTTTGTTGGATTTAGTATAATGGCTGGGGGAAAACACAGGATTATTAACACTAATAATGCCAATATACAAGCTATTGAGTATATGCAGAAAGTTTCTTTTGTCTTAATATATTTTTATAATAATGATTTTATCTCGGTCCCAAACAGGAATTTCTCAGCACTTTCTAAATTTATTTCTGAATTAGAGGATACTCGGGGCAAAAATGATGGATTAGAGATTATTTTGGGTGGCGACTTCAATGCCCAGCTCCCAGAGAATACACGGCAGGTAGTTTCAAGAAAGGGGGACTTAGCTAATCAAAGGGGCCAAGAATTGAGACTCATGATAGATGAGCATATTTTGAATAATATAATGGACTTTGGTCAAAAGCCCCTGTCGCAGCAGGCCCCCACGCATAGAGGACTAGCTAGTACCTCAACTATTGATTTCATTTTTGTTTCTCCTGGCATGGCAGATCGTATAATAACAACTGACACAATAGCATCAGACTTTGGGGATCATAATCCCGTAACTGTAACTATTTAATTAGAATCCCGACCTGTCTTTAGTATGACGCAAGGAGCAAAGGACATAAGTGTAACTACAGATAAACTGAGGTTGAAATGGAAAGGCATAGATAAAGATGGAACTACCATGTCCCTATTAAGGGAAGAACAGAGAACAATAGATTGTTGTCTGGATTCCACAACTAGTGGTCAGGCAACTATTACATGCTTTAGTACAATATGTTCCACAGTTAGAACTTTGTTGGCAGTACCAGTAGCCCAGGGCCCTAAAGACCCTAGGTTGTTCAACAACAGCTGCACTGTGGCGAATAGGAATTTACACAAGGCCCTTTCAGAGACCCCTAGAGTTAGGGCGAATGTTAGTGCAGCAAGGAAAGCGTACAAACTAGCCTTAGATAAACAGAGAGCAACATTATTGGGTGAACGCTGGGAGGCCCTGGCTGAAACTGTTGGAGGGAAATCAAGTAACTTATTGTGGCCCGCAGTAAAAGAACTCCGGAATATGGGCCAACAACTTACCCCAATTAGTTGTACTATTGCCAGTAGTTCCTGGGAATCCCACTTTTCAAAAATGTATGCCAGACCATTAAATAATCCGACCCTCGATACACTTGAGGCGACTAGCAATCTAAAGATAACTTTGGGAGAAGTGGAGGAGGCAATTACCCAAAGTCTTGGAAATAAAGCTCCCGGCCCAGACGGGTTGCCCATCGACCTTATTAAATGGAAACCTGATCTTTGGGCCCCGATATTGGTGAATGTTTTTAACAGCCTACCTCAAGCCACAATGCCAGATACTTGGGGCACTAGTATAAAAGTCCCCATATACAAGAAAGGAGATAGGTCTGACCCTATGAATTATAGACCGATCTCACTGTTAGATAACACACTAAAAATCTTGGGCCGTGTCATCTACAACAGGTTAATCTCATGGACAGAGGAAAGTGGGATTTATCACCTTGCCAATTAGGATTCAGAAGTAGAGTTGGTACAGTTGAACAATGCCTCAACCTTAATCTAATTATTGATAAATATAACATTGCTCGTTCCGCTCCTATTTATTTAGCATTTATGGACCTGTCATCTGCCTTTGATTTGGTTAACAGGTCCAAACTTTGGTCTATTTTATTGGAGTACGGTCTGGATATTTCCCTGGTCCACTTTTAGCTTTTTTACACACAGATCTAAAATCCAGAGTAAGAATAGGTATGGGTGGGGAATTATCAGGACCGATTGAAATTGAAAGAGGAGATAGGCAGGGGTGCGTTTTAGCACCCCTGCTCTTTATTATTTATATTAACGGCCTCAGTAACCATCTTGGAAAGTTATCCACAGATGTGCCCCTAATAAATGGTAAGCCCATACCGGCTCTTTTGTATGCCGACAATGCGGTATTAATGGGACGCACACCGAACTCACTCCGCACTTTGGTTTTAAATTTCACAAAATTTATGGACAACTTAGACCTGCGGGTTAATTTTAAAAAGTCTTTTATAATGTCATGTGGGCCAGGAAAACGACAGATGAACTCCATACAGGTTGGTGAAGAAAAACTCACTGCAACCTACAATTTTCCATACCTGGGAGTGACCTTTGCTGCGAATGGCTCGCGGACCGGGCACTTGGCCCGGGCCACGAGCAAATTCTCAAAGGCCACTAACTCGATTTTAAGCATTCCTAGACCAAAGAGATCAGATGTCACTAAAGCGATTGTTAAAATTTTTAAATTGCAATGTGTCCCAGTAGCAACCTATGGGGCAGAACTATGGGCTTTGGGAACAGTACCATTATCCAGTAAGAAGAAAATAAGTTTTGCAGGAAATTGTTGAGTGTGCCAATTTTTACATCCATTTTATCGCACACAACAAATTAAACTTACAATTTGTCTCGGCCTTTGTTAGCGCCTGACCAGTGCTATTTTGGCATTCAGTTTGGATGAATCACTCAGCGATATTCACACAAGAGATAATAACCGACTGTTTAAGCTGTGATAGGGGGATGAGGATCCCGTGGCTTTTATACGTGTATACCAACTTGCGCAAAATAGGCATGGATAATATCTTTGTCAATCCAAGTCATGCTAGTACAGTCAAGAAACCTGAATTAAAGGAAGTACTATATGCACTTTATTCATCAAGAAGACGTAAGATTGAACTGGGGAAAACTACAGTTGTTAGGTACCTGAACATAGAGGCACCCAGATATTATTTTGCACTGTACCTAACATTACCATTGACAATTTGGGAAAGAAGTCTTTTGTTTCGACTAAGGGCTGGTTCCATTAGGTACTTGTTAAACTTCCCCCTGGGTCACCAGCCAAGTACAGTTAAAATCAGTTGCCCTTGTAATGGGCAAAGTAACCAAAATGATTTGCATTTTCTTTTTTCCTGCAAATACTATCTGAAATATACAAAATGGCTTTTAATTCCATTTTTTACATAGACCTATCACCATAGAGCAATCTTATCAGGCGCTGTTAACTCTTGACAATGAGGAAATAATATGTTGTATCTGTACTTTTTTTTAAATTGCTGTTCATGCTCGTAAGATGATGGAAAAAGCCTAAAGTAAAACCTTCGCCCGTTTTTATCCCAAATTTTATTTTTAATGGAAAATAGGTTTTTTATGGATTGTGTATTATGATATGTGCTTTTATGAATTTCTGTAATTCGAATAAAGATTTTGAACTGAACTGGAACTACCCCAATCCCCGAGCCCTAAAAACTACCCTCCCCCCAAGCCCTAAAAAGTATTAAGATCCATGCCCCCTGCCCATGACCCCTTAAACGGCCCCCAAACCTCCGTCTTGACTTAAAACTATCCCGTCCCTCCTAAAAAACAACCCCCTCCCCCCAGCCCTGAAAACTACCCTCCCAGTCCTGTAAACTACCCCCCCAGCCCTAAAAACTTCCCCGGCCCTAGAAACTACCCAACCCTCCAGCCCTGAAAACTACCCAACCCCCCCTGCCCTGAAAACAACCTCGACCTTCCAGCCCTGAAAACTACCCAAAACCCCCTCAGCCCAGAAAATTACCTTGAGCCCCCAGCCCTGAGAAGAACCCGACCCCCAAAACCATAGAGACTACCCACCCAAAACCCGGCCCCTGACCTACTTACGCACCGTTCTGCATTCTCTCCCGACCCTTCCCGCTGTTTGGCTCCTTCCTGCTTCCACCATCCAGTAGCTAGCAGCATATGCATGGTTAAGCCATATGTTTGGTAAGGCAAGTGTGGCATCGCTTGCCTAGTCGGAATATGTGTTGCTGAGGCTGCGGTGTTCCGACTGTTTCCTAAAAAATAGATATCAAAGACTACATGGAGCTGCAAAGCCAAATAATCATCTTTCAGCCAAATGTTTTTATTCTGCCTTCTCTCCAGGAAGCATGGAATTTTTTTAGCTACGATATTTGTAGAGACATAGACTGGTGTATTTATTCACTCATGTAAAAAAACTCATAAAATACATTGCAAAATATCATATACCACCGTTTCACCATATATCCATAGGCTTTGTTTAATTCATATGATGTAACACCATTTGACACACTTATTTACCTTAACATATCACATAGGATTAGGTGTGAGAATTTATTTAAGTAATGGTCCACAGACAAATCGGGAAAATGTTGGCGAAGGGCTGATAGAGACCTCTGGGCTCATAAAACTGACCAGTTTCATGTACACTCAATCAATCAATCAATCAAGGGCATTTGTAGAGCGCACTACTCACCCGGAGGGTCTCAAGGCGCTTGGGAGGGGGGGGGGGTGCTGCTACTGCTCGAACAGCCAGGTCTTGAGCTTCTTCCTGAAGGAGAGGTGGTCTTGGGTCAGGCGCAGGTCGGTCGGGAGGGAGTTCCAGGTCTTGGCGGCCAGGTAGGAGAAGGACCTTCCTCCTGTTGTCGTTCTTCGGATGCGGGGGACGGCGGCGAGGGCATGACTGGCTGATCGGAGGTGGCGCTTGGGAGTGTAGAAGTTGATGCGGTTGTTGAGGTAGCTCGGGCCTTGATCGTGCAGGGCTTTGTGTGCGTGGGTGAGGAGACGGAAGGTGATTCTCTTGTTGACGGGGAGCCAGTGCAGGTCTCTCAGATGTCCGGAGATGTGGCTGCGTCGGGGGATGTCGAGGATGAGTCTGGCTGAGGCGTTCTGGATCCGCTGGAGTCTCTTCTGGAGCTTGGCGGTGGTTCCGGCGTAGAGGGCGTTGCCGTAGTCCAGTCGGCTGGTGACGAGGGCCTGGGTGACCGTCTTCCTGGTTTCGGTGGGGATCCACCGGAAGATCTTCCGTAGCATGCGCAGGATGTTGAAGCATGACGAGGAGACGGCGTTGACTTCTCTGGTCATGGAGAGGGAATACTAGAATACTACCAATAGTTCCCCCATCTGAATTTGCTTCCACACCATTATATTTTTCAAACATTCTTTTGAAGGCATACATAAAAACATATATTAATGGCAAGTAGAGGGCAACTACAAAAGTTAGCTCTCTGATTTCCATTCCTTCTGAAGCATTCCTACACTACATAGTGTTTGGTTGATGTCCTAATCACCCTCTTCAGAGTGCATGGCCATTGAAGGTACATGTAACATCAGCCAATTTTTGGCAAATGTCTCAAATCCGCCAATCTATAACCTCATTAGTATCTACACCTACCTTTACCGTCAGGCTATCATCAAATAACCTATAAAAAGTACATGGATCTCCAGCCATAAGACCTACTTAATGAATATCATCCAGAGTTACTAATATTATTAGTTTTGTAATAGAGACCACATCGGGCAAGATCACATTTGAGGGTGCCCTCTTCCAAATTACCAGCAGTGAGCACTTCAGAGCACCAGGCAGGGTTGCCAGAAGAAATGTAAAAATGGGTTTGTCAGTTTGTAATGCCTTTCCACAAGTAAAGTCAACCAGCCATGGCAGCAATGCCACCTCTATCAACATATTATTAGTAAGAATTCTCCCTCAATGCGACATGATTTATCAATCAAATATCAGACTTAAATATATTTTGGAAATTCAACTATTTTTTTGAATGAGCATATGATTTTAACTACAAAATAAGTTATTTTGTTATTAAGTGATTTAAATGCAAGAATTACTGCCAATGACGACATATTCTTAGATGAAGAATTACCATCAACATTAATTTCCTGAAAGCAGTTTTCCCTGAATGTACACCATCTTAGATGGGTCACAACTGGCAAGAAGGTGCTACGAAATTGCAGGTTGATACGTTTAAATGGTCGATTTACTGCTGCCCATACCTTTTGTAGAGGCTCACAGTGTTGTCCAGTTGATCCTATGTTTATTCCAATGTGGCATTTTGCCCTAATTGTAGATTTCCATGAATTCCCATTAGTGGGAACGGAACATTGTCTGTTACAAACCTCCTTACAACTAGGTAAAACCAAGAAGAGGGACCAGATTCAAATTACACAAGTGAAGTGCCCTAGGTGGTTAACAACACAGATAGAGGAGAAACAACTAAAAATGTTAGCCAATCTGCCGGTTTTTATGGCAGAATGATGAATTGGAGGTAGATAATAATAAGAGAATTTCTTGGCATGTGGGAACAATAACAAAAATAGTTAAAATTCTCACAAAAGAGTGTAAAAAACAGGAAATTAATCACCTAGCAAATCTATAATCTAGGCTAGTAAGAGCGGATTGTTTGATCATCAGTATCAAGAACTAAAGAGCCACGTGAGAGACGTTCATCAAAAAGGAAAGGGCGAGCAAGGAAACTAATATGGAGTGAAAATCTTAATGGTAGGGTCCGAGTATAAACAAATGATAAAAGAAAAAAAGAGTTTATGACAAGAAAAATATGGATGAAATAAGAGAAGTAATAGCGCCTAACGATGTAAAGTATTGGAGATTAGTTGAAAATGGGATGGGAATGAAACAGATTAAGACTAGTTGTATGGTTCCCAAAAGAATTCAGAATAAATTATCTTGATGACACTTATTCAAAGGGCTGTATTAATAATACAAAAAAGGAGTTCATAGCTTTATGTAAATGCTTTAGAACTGGTTATAAAAGTCCTTTCACAGTCTAGAGGTTCTGAGCCAGATAACCTCATTGCTAATATAATAAAGAAGAATGTGGGAGGATGGGTTCAATTTTTCAATCCAGTATTTAAAGCGATAACAGTGACTAGGACAGTACCCAAGAGGTGGAAAGGGGCAATTATGAAGGCCTTATATAAAATAAGTATCCCCAATATCCTAAAAACTACAGATTGATAAATCTGGTGGACATGGGAAAAAGGTTTATGCAAAGTGTTTTCTACAGAGTTAAAGGAAATAGTCTGAGGAGAATGAGTTAATTCTTATTGAACAGGATGGTTTTCTGAAAGGTCACTCTACAATAGACCACAGCCTTAGCCTCTGGCAAGCTGCCAGTAAGTCTACATAGATCAGGGGAACCTTTTCTGTTGTTATGTTGACTTCTGGGCAACATTTGACCTGGTAAATAGAGAAATAGTTTCGGAGATTAAATGATCTTGGAATCCCTAATGGTAAATTGTTTATCTTGCCACACTAAATAATGCAACTGCTAAACATCAAACAACTTCATAATCAAAACTTAAGACACATGTTCTTTACATGGTAAATGCCAAGCCTGTTGGCTATGCAAGCACTTAATTATTATTGCTGTTCTCAATTTGTAAGCTTGATATTTTGAAATGTCGCTAATTCTCCCAGACAAATGTTGGCATGAGTTATATTGGCCTATCCTTACAATGTTTTACTAGGCTTTCACTTTGTCCATTTTTGGCCTAAATTACCTGTCCCGCGTGTCAGTGTGATCTTTATTGTTCCCATCCATTTTTGGCCTAAATTACCTGTCCCACGTGTCAGTGTGATCTTTATTGTTCCCAATAAATACAGTAGTAAATGCCTGTGTTAGGAGTTAAGGGTTAAATTCCAATTGGATCGGAATAATGAGTTGTGTGATAATTATCACCTCTTTGCAGTTTTCCCCCGATGTAGTCCAGGAAAAGGCCCAGAAAAAAAGTAAAACATGCTCAATATTGTTGGTTAAAACCTGACTCCCTATGTTATGCTCCATTTTTTCGTTTTGTGGTTCATAGTTCATTTATATATATTTTCCATGGAAAACTAAGTGAGAAGGTTCTCTATAATTCCATATCAGGTTGATAACGTATCAGTATTTTTTATATTTGAAGTTTTTTAATGCCTAAATTGTCATGTTAAGATTTCTAGGTAATGTCTATGCTAAAAAGAGGTATAATGGCAGCATGGGTCAGTGGGTTCAATGTCACCACTGTGTTAGTCTAAAGCTCACTAGTTTGAATGCTTACAAGGCCCACAGGGTGGCGGTCACATCCTAATTGCACTGGAGGGAATGCCGCAGCCCCTGCGGACGTTCCCTCCACCTCGGGGTTGGCGGACGGACGCATGTCCGTCCGCCATCCTAATAGGCCCCTTAGTTCGAATGCATCTTTTTAAATTATCTCTGAAACTTTGTGGCATTTGCAAACAAAAAAAATGCTGAACAGGAGAGACACAAATAGATTGTGCATAAGGAGAACCCACCAACTCAAACTTTTGCTGATTTATTGTTCTTCAAAACAAGTGAACCAACCTTATAAGGTTTTTCCTGCTTCTGTTGCTGCATAGAAAACTAATAAACTGATCTTTACTTGGGGGGGGGGGGGGACTATTACACAAGCCTGTGTTTTTACAGGAAAAACATTTCCAAAGGCGCAATTGGAAAACCAAGAAATTCAAACATTTTCAACTTCACAAAATTCAAAAGTCTTCAGTTTTGTCCAGTTTTGAGAGTGGAATAGATTCGTAGACCCCAACTGTCCCCTCCACCCGCTTACACACATGGAATCATCCTTTTGCAAAGTGATTAAAACTCATAATGTATGGGATACCCCCAACTCTACATTATAGGGATATTACAGGTCAATAGTGTGATCCATGATCATATAGAGGAATGAGGAAGTAAGCTGAGTGCCATTACGAAGTCACAGAATGTTGAGGTGTACTTTACTCCACATATTATGCACTCTACTTTATTTGCAAGGGGCATTTCCACTGGCAATAAAATGCAACTGCATTGTCCAAGTAAAATAATTGCACCATGCTAAAGTATGGAAAACAGTAATTAAAATGGGACAAACCAAAGTTTTTCTTTTAAACCACCATCTTCCATAAAAAATACGATGTTTGGACAAAATATAGAGATGTAAATATCAAAGACAGAAATATCAGATATAAAATATAGAGATACCAAAATATTGTAATGCAAAAATATTGTTGTCTAGAATATCGTTTTATAGGTAATATACGTTTTCAGAATATTGTTGCTTTTTAATATCCTTCTCAGTAATACAGTTCTAAAAAAATGTTTTTTAATTATTTTAATGTCTTTTAGTTCACATATTAATTGTGTGTGTTCTATTGTTTGTATAATTCTTATTAATTGTATTAAATATAGTTTGTAATTTGAAGTGCTTTAGAATTTTTGATGTATTTGTTGGTTATTTTTTTTTTGTTCTGAAGCTGGTTGTTGGGTTTGTAGGAGTATAGGCTGCGAAGTTAAATAAGTAATAAACATTACTAATTAATTAATAATTTGTAATTATGTGTTTGATATTAATTATGTAAACTAAGCAATACTTATTTATTTTAGTTATATTTTAAGCGTGGTTTGCTAGGTCTGTAGGGGTTTAGGGTCCGGAGTATATTAAGTCATATTTAACGACCAATTAATTATTAACTGTTAATTATTTATTTGATGTTTAATCATGTAAATTGTGTGTTGCTTATATATTTTAGCTATATTGTAGGAGCAGACTGCCGGGTTTGTAGGGGTGTAGGGTGGGAAGTTAATTAAGTAATAAACAATTAACAATTAATTAATCATGTCTAATTAATTATTTAATTGATTAGAAATTATGTAAATTGTGCTGTACTTATTTACTTTAGGTGAAGGCTGCTAGGTTTTCAGGGTTATAGAGTGCTAAGTTGATTAAGCAATGATGAAAAAATTATGTTTATAATAATTGTTTTGAGGGGAAGAACATGGCGGCAGGCTGACGCCGATCGTGGGAGGCCCCGTGAGCAGCGCGGCGTCTTAACATGGATATGGCAACGTACGAGGCTCATCGCGCTTAGAAGATTCACCCGGTAAGAGATAGGTGACTGTTGAAGCCCCGGGGGGTCCCCAATCTGATGTGCTTTTTTTTTGTTCTTTTCCCGAGTCCCGATTCCCGAGTCCCGAGGCTGAATGCCGGCGCTAGAACCAAGGGAGACTGAATGGCCGGGAGCCGGAGGCGGAGCTGGGGGCTGGGCCAGAGCCTCACTGCAGCCTGTGAGGAAATCGGACGAGGCTGTTGACAAAGATCAGGAAGGCAGTGGCGAGGCTTCGTTCTGGCTCTGGTTTTAGTAGTTTGAGCGGTCTGAATGGAGGGAGAGGAGTGAGTATTTTGCCGATATCTCCGGATGCTTCAAATCAACAGAGCGTCCTTGATTGTTTGGAGGTAAGGAGGGCGCCTAAAAGAGGTCATTGCGAGTGCATGGCTCTGGTTTCCCCCTATTCTGCAATATCATCTGAAAAAGTGGTGCCGGGCTCAATACCACTGAGGGAGGTAGGAGCATCAGGGGTCATTCAGCTACAAGAGGAAGAAGGAAAGAAAGAGCTATAGAAGAACCAGAAACTGGGGGATATACGGTAAAGAATAGATACCAGCTTAGGTCCCAGACTCAGGTGGCATTTAAAATCAGGGGCACTCTGGATTCCTCAGAAAATTTAAATAAAGTTGTACCTGCGACCTCCCGTAAAAAGAAGACTACTAAGTCAAGGAGTATTGTGAAAACTAAAAACCCCGTTTAAATTTCTGTATGGTCTACTCCCTCTCTGAAATCTTATTTTAAAATTATGGAACAGGCTGTGAGGCTACAAGAAACAGGAACAGTGATAGTTTCAGATATAGCCGCAGCTGTACCTGGTATTCCCTCACAAATTCCTCTCAAAAACCACTTTTCTCCTTTGGTTGAGGTGCCAAAAGGGCAGGAAGTCGGGACATCCGCAGTTTTAGGGAGTTTCGCTGGCTCCTCTAGTCAGCTTGAGGATTTATCGCCAGGGGGTGCCACTGTTATCACTGCCTCTCATGTTTCTATGCAATCATCAGCTCAAGTAACCCGGATATCCCCTCAGCCTATGTCTGCTGGTCCCCCTGCCATGCAGGCGTTAGTACATGAAAACCCGGAAGCAGTGTCCTCCGTAGGAGAGGAGGCTGATAAGGTTCAGCTGGCATCCTTCCTCCAGGTCTTGAGGGGTGACCTGTTCTCCAAATTTGCAATCTCGGAGATGAACCAGAAGGGGATACAAGACAAATGCGATGCATTAGAATCTAAGCTTGATGATATCTGTGCACGCACCGGCTCGTTGGAACTTGAGGTTAAGACTCTCTCAGCCTCAGTCCAGGGGAACACGAAGGATTTCGAGGTCTTGAAATCCCAGAATAGAGCACTGCAGCAGGACTTGGAGCGGTTGGAAACGCAGGCCCGAAGAAACAACTTGAGGATCCCTAAAATCCCGGAGGGAGTGGAGAAAGGGGACATTAAGGCCTTCGTGTGTAAGCTGCTAAGAGAGGGGGTTCTGAAAGACCGAGAAGACATCAATTTAGAAGCAGAGATTCAGAGAGTCCATAGGGATTCGTTTAAACCCCACCCAGACAGGAAAGCTCCTAGGAAAATCTTGGTCAATTTTCAGACATACGCAGAAAACTTGGAAAATAGTCCTCATACAAATAGTAGTAATGCTGAATGGCTCAAGTTGGGTTATCCTTATTGAAATTCAAGATCTGATATGAGTGGCCATCAGGAGATTAAGTTCCTCTCCTGGAATGTGAATGGTCTTAGAAACTCTAGAAAGTAATCCCAGGTGAGCAAGTTTTTAAAGAAGAGTGAGGTTCATATATACTTGCTGCAGGAAACTCAACTGGAAGCTCAAGAATGTAAGCAGAGTTTTAACAAATTTAGCTGGGTCCAAGAGGTGTTGCCCTCCAACAAAGGGGGCTGTACAAGAGGGGTAGCTATGATTGTAAGGTCCAATAGAGGGATTAAGGTAGAGAAATGGATCACTGATCAGTCGGGGAGGTGGCTAACTGCAACTCTCTCCATCAATGGCATCCTGGTAGTATGCGCAGTGTACTACGGGCCAAATGAGGATAATCCGGGGCCTCTTTTAAAACTTCAGGCTAATTTGTTGGAAACATCTGGTCCACTAATATTGGGCGGAGATTTCAATTTAATATTTGACCCCGGCTTGGATCGTACATCTAAAGTAAAGTATAAGGTGCCATCTAGAACCTTCGCCACACTTAAGACGTTGGTTAAGGAGTTTAGGTTATTAGAGATATGAAGAGAGGACAAAGGGAAAGCTAGAGAGTATTCATTTTATAGTAAAAAATAAAAGCAATATTCAAGAATCGACTATTTCTTAGTTGATCAAAGCTTACTGTCGGACCTTAGATCCATAGCATATACTCCTGTCCCAGTATCAGATCACTCAGTAGTAGAAATGAGACTCAACTTTAAATCCGATGGATGCCGAAGGAGATTGACTTTGGATAGGACTCTGTTAATGGAAGAGAGGGTGAGGATGCATCTTGAGGGGAAAACAGAAGAGTTCTTTCGGTTTAATCCTGCCACATCTAGTGATCACATAGTATGGGAGACCTTCAAGGCATCTGCAAGGGGACTTTTTAGTTCCATGATGATTGTTAAAAGCCGTTTAGCTAAGGGAGCAGATGCGGACAGTTCTAGAAGAATTAAAGAAAAGGAGAGGAAACTGCATCAGGCTGCTCTTGCGTCCAGAAGTCTTATGCCACAGCTATAGAGGGAGATGGTCTCTTTGCAAGCAAGTTTTAAAGCTAGGATGGATAAAATTATAAAGGACAGATGGGATGCAAGTAAACTGCAGCACTTTGCATATGGTGAAAAATGCGGCTCTCTTCTTGCCTGGAAGTCGAGGGTAGACCGAGTCCGGAACAACATAAAGAACTTGGTCCAAAGAGGGTCGGGATTACTGCTGCAGAAGGAGGACGAAATAAGGGGAGAGGCTAAATCTTTTATGTACGATCTCTATAAGGAAGGAATAGAATATAGTCCTGAATCAGTAAAAACATGGTTGAGTAAGAGAAATTTTCCTCATCTGTCTGAGGGGTATAGGGCATACCTAGCTACTAGTATATCTGAGGGGGAGATTAGGGAGCAGCTCAAAAAGATGAGCAAGGGCAAAGCCGCGGGGCCAGATGGGCTCCCGGTTGAGATATATTTGAGCCTGTTGGATAAGGTTGTACCGGTTTTAAAAATTCTCTTTAATAAAATATTCTTAGAGAAAGAAGCTATCCCCCCCTCATGGTCAGAGGCAACAGTCTCTCTGATTCTAAACCGGACAAAGACCCTCAAAGAATTGAGCATTATAGGCCGATCTCATTACTCAATTCAGATCTTAAGATCTTCTCTAGCATTCTGGCTATCAAAATGGCAAAAATTATTAAACCTATTATACATGTTGATCAGAAGGGGTTTATACCAGAAAGGCAGCTCATTGAGCTCACCTTCCAAGCTATAGGAGCCATTGATGTTGCAATTGATAAGGGATTGCCATTGACACTGATTGCAATTGATGCCGCTAAGGCTTTCGATCAAGTTAATTGAGAATATCTTTGGGAGACCATGCGTCGTTTTGGCTTCCCATTGAACTTTATTGAGGCCATTACATCTTTATATGCGAGCCCATGTGCAAAAGTTTTAGTCAATGGCACCTTATCAGAAAGGTTCAATATTTCGAGAGGGTCACTAGGCAGGGCTGTCCCCTGTCCCCCCTATTGTTTAATGTATATATCGAACCTGTTGTTTGTTCCCTTGGAGAAGAAGCCTCAATTTTGCCTTTTAAGATTGCAGATTTGGACCTCAAAGTTGCCCTTTATGCAGACGACCTTTTAATGTATACATCTGATCATGTAACTGCTATACCTACATTATATAAGTTAGCGGGATAATTTGGCAAAGTCTCTGGCTATAAAATCAATAGTGAGAAAACTGAAATAATGAGCTGGAATAGTACAGATGTAATACCGGGGTTGAAGGGTCAGATGAGATATTTAGGTATTCACCTAGCGCCGCAGCTGATTGATACATCTAAAATCAGTTGGGAGAAGGTTTCTAAGGAGGTGGGTTCCTTACTGCTACTGTGGGCGAATCAACCATTAAATATTTACGGAAGGGTGAACCTTATTAAAATGATCATTTTACCGAAGTTAACATTTTTATTTAATTCAATCCCACTTTCCTTTAATGCTAGAGAGCTTGCTATCCTTCAAGGTAAAATTGGGTCATTCATCTGGGCCACTAAGACTCCGAGGATAGCTTGGAAAAAGCTAAGGAGAGGACTGAAGCTGGGAGGATTAGCTTTACCTGACTTGCTTTCCTATTTTCACGCTTTCCATTTCAAGAATTTTAGAATGCTTGCTAATACCATCGATTCTTCATCATTGGGCCGTTTGTTCCGGACGTTATTGAACGACATTCCACAAGGGCAGGAATTCTTTCTCTATAAATTTGGGGATCCCAAATTCTACAAGAAAGTTAGACTCAAGGTGCTATCGGCAGCAAAAAGAAATTGGGGGTATATTAGGAAAACACTACGAATATCATATTTTTTCACCACAGAGCCCCAATCTGGGACTCCCCAGGCACCCCGTACTGTCTTCAGGATCAATTGTCACAACTGCTTAATTCTGCAGGTATTAGATTATGGGGAGATCTCCAGGTGGATTTACATCTTATGAGCTGGGACTTAATGTCCAGATTAACTGGAGGGACTCTGACTAAATGTAAGTTTTATCAGTTATCCACATGGTGGTCATTACAATTATGGGATAATGAAGATTCCAGTATAACCATTGACTCCATTGCTAGAACCGGAATATGGAAACATGAGGTGTCCTTTTGGTACAGGGCATTCATAGAAACAGGGGCCGGGTTGGACACAGAGTTAGCGAAACGTTGGGGTAATACCATCATCGACAATGGAGACGATCTTCGGAAACTCTGGTGTGACTCTTTTTCTATGTTTCAGGCTACGGTCAAACCAGCAAATTTTAGGAGAAACCATCTGTACACCATGTACAGGGTGTATTGGACCCCAGGTAAATTATCCAAGATGTCCGCAACAGTGTACCATTGCCCCAGATGTAAGTCTCCTGCTGCAGATGACCTTCATATATTCAGGAACTGTCCAAAGATCGGCCCCTTCTGGATGGAAGTATGTGGCTTTCTGGAGGATGTATTGGGCCTGCAGATTGAAGTAAGTGCCAGGCTAATTTTCTTTGGTCTGTTAGACAATTATGGTTTAAATGCTCCAGCCTCAAAGTTTGTGCAATATGTAGTGATTATCGCTAGGCGGGAAATCTGTAGAGTTTGGAAGCTTGAAACACCACCTACATTTGCGGATTGTTTGAAAAACATCATTATGATAAGCAAATCGGACATGGCCTGTGATAATTCTAGTGCTAATAAGATCTGGGCAGCATTGGAGATGTGGAGAGAGAAGTAAAATCGGTAAGATCAGTCCAATGATTATGCCAAGGCTTGTCGGTCCGGTCCTCCCTAACATCAGGTGGTCTTCGAGAATCGATATCGGGAGTGGGACAAGGATACAGCCATGTCTCTAGGAAGGCTCTGCTACCCCCTTAGGCCTTTTCTATCTGGGCGGCTCTAAACAATGGCCTGAAGGAGGGACGTAGAGGTATTCCAACTTGAGCACTTTTGTCTGTTGGCATGTATGAGAATTTTTTTTTTTTAACTGAAGAAAAAAAAGGAAATAAAGAATTGTTTTGAAATAGTAAATAATTGTTTTTCAAATAATAAATAATTATCATTAAAAGTGTAAATAATGATTTTTAAATTGATAATTAATTATGTAATTAAATATTAATTATATAAATTAATGATGTTTTTTTTAAAGAAATATATACATTTCTGATATTATTAAAGTTTCTGTTAAAAGTTTAATATTTTTCCAAAATAATAGGATTATTCAAATATGTAATGTGTTTGAAGTGAAGTAATTTCCCTAATGTTGCACAGACTGGAGTGGGAATAGTAAATCTAATGCACGAAAAAAGTCCAATGCTTTCCCTACTGTTGCAAAGACTGGTGTGGTAATAGTAAATTTTACCCCTCTGAAGTCTAACACTTTCCTTACTATTGCGCTGTTTGAAGTGGGAATTGTAAATGTAACCCCTCCGAAGGCCATCACTTTCCCTACTATTGTGGTGCTTGGGGTGCGAGCAGTAAATGTACCCCTCCAATTTCCAGCTCTTTCCTACTGTTATGGTGACCAGAGTGGGAATAGTAAATTTAACATGTCTGAAGTCCAACACTTTACCTACTGCTGCACTGTTTGGAGTGGGAACAATACAGTTAACCCCTCTGAAGTCCAATAGTTTCCCTACTGTTGCGCTAACTAGATTATGAATAGTAAATGTAACCCCTCCAAAGTTTAACGCTTGTGCTACTGTTGCTTAGAATGGAACGGGAATTGTAAATCTAGCCCCTCCAAAATCCAATACTTTCCCTACTGTTGCACTGTTTGGAGTGGGGATAATAAATGTAACCCCCTCCGAAGTCCATCAGGCACCTACTATTGCTTGAACAGGAGTAGGAATAATATTTTTAATATTCCCAGACTCTAAGGGCCTGATTATGACTTTGGCAGTCCTCCTGCAGAGCGCCACGCCTTTGCTCCACGCAAGGATCGCTAAATCCGTCCTCACACCGCCTGCCAGATTAGGACTCTGATCCTTGCCGGGTAGACATGCTGTGGCTGTCCTACAGCGGAGCCTCTCTAAGGCTCGTAAGAGATCCTTAGAAACTGCTGTTGAATTGTTAATATTTGTAAGTTTTAATTAAATATATATGTGTGTATATATATGTTATGTTATGTTATGTTATATATGCTTCTATAGCACACAGCTGCCCCAGCAAAGGGGCTTCCTGGCGCTTTCACTCACACAGACCAGTGCCGGGAACCAAAAGAACAGGGGATTTAGATACGGGCCGATAACAGAACTATTGCGGTGGAAAAAGATATGTTTTAATCACTCTCCTGAAGTCCAACAGGCTATCCATGCCTCGAATCTCAAGTGGCAGAGAATTCCATAGTTTTGCCTCTAAATAGCGGAAAGAGTGGCCCCCAGCTCTAGAGCGCTTTACGCGAGGGACAGTAACTAAATGCTGCCCAAAAGAGCGCAACGCACAAGATGGTACATAGGGAGTCAGAATGTTACAAAGCAGGCTGGGTGAAGCACATTTAAGTATCTTAAATGAAAGACACAAAGTTTTAAACTTAATGCGCTCTGCCATAGGCAACCAATGAAGTTTCCGGCTAGTCTTGGAGATAGAGCAACACCGAGGAAGGCCTAACAAAACTCTGACGGCCATATTTGGAGTGCGTTGAAGTCGAACAATCTCGGCTTGATTGGCGCCTAAGAACAGGGAGCTGGCATAATTCAGTCGAGATAAAATCATTGATTGGATAATCAATATATATATTTATATATCTTCAAATGTTTAATTTAAAATATATATTTTTATTGTGTTACACTATATTTATACAGATATGTAAACACAATAAACATATATATATGTGTGTGTATGTTTTTTATAAGTATAGATTTATATATAGTGTTAAGTATTAGTAGAATTTATGTAATTTATATTATATTAAAGTTATATTCTAAAATATTTAGTACTGCTTTAAACTATGTATATATGTAAGCTTGAATTAGACATTACAAAAGGGTAATGATACTATTAAGAGGTACGTCCTGAGACTCCTGACAACACATCATTCTTCTCATCAGAAAATAAAAAATATGAGCTCATATATATAATTAGGGGCAGATTTATGTTAACTGGCGCATCCCCAGGGATGCGCCAGTTAACATGCGCCACAGTGCGCCACAGCTCCGCCACCCATGGTGCGCCGCATTTATGATGCGGCGCACCATGGGGCAAAAACGGCACAGATGCGTGACGCATCTGTGCCGTAAAGGTGACGCATTGCTGGAGTTGCGTCGCAAGCGCGACGCAGCTCCAGCAAGGCTCGGGGGTGCCCCATCTCCACAATGCTGCGTCAAGACCTACGCCTGCTTCAAGCAGGCGCAGGCTTTTGACGCAGCATTGGCCTGAAAGTGACTGAGTGAAATCTTATAGATTTCACTCAGCCACTTTTGCGAGGCGCACCTGCCCCGGAACGCCCACCCTGCGCCGGAACGCCCACAAGCGGCGCAGGGCTTTACAACGTGACGCATCTGCCTAGATGCGTCACGTTGTAAATCGTTCGTAGGGATGCGCCACGTTTACGCCGCCTTGCGTGACGCAACAGCGGCGTAAACGTGGCGCAAGTGCCTCATAAATCTGCCCCTTAATGTATTCTCTTTGCAGTACATGTTACACTACCTTTTGAATGATCTCTCCGAGAACAAGACCTTTAATTTGAGGCAACCAGCAGTTGAGGCAGAAATTCCTCTGTGAACTACTCTTTATTTAGTTTCTTTGAGCAACATTCTGGAGTGGAAATCACATTTCAAGGTGTTCTGCATGAAAGTAAAATGAATATCAAATGAATTAATAAATATACTCACAGTAACAGAAATATCCTAAAGTTTCTTTAAAAGACTTGCAAATTTGTAAAGATTTTCAAGGTATTTGATGAAACGTGAGTTAATCTAATCTAAGAACCAACCAAGGTGTATTACCCGGCCACCTGATTTTGCGGTAGCTCGTGCCACCTTCTTTGCCACAGCAGCAATCCTGTTCAGTGGGACCTCTGAGCATCAGTTTTCGGTCTCATGGAGCCCTCATCGGCTACAACTTGTGGCTTCATCCTACTGGAGGTTTTGGAGTTCCAATAAGTTGTCTCAGTCTGAAGATGAAAATCTTCACCAGGCTTGACGATGACAAGCTCTGCATCGACAGCGACGACCTCATCAGCCTAGAATTCCAAATTCTCCTGCTCAGAGCTTTTTCCCGCAATTGTAATGGCTTTATCAGGAACTTGACCAGCGCTCCCAAACACCGATGACTCCTCCTCAGGCACAGCCTGTTGCTGTGCCCCGCTGAACTCCACATTCTCCTGGACTTTTCTTTAACATTTCTTCCAAGTCCAAAGGTAAGTCAGGGCCCTCCCAATCCTCCTCATATATCTGATCCACACTCCATTGCGGTCGGCCTAAACTTTTTGCTTTACTCTCTATTCTCGTGTAACCAGATACCTGTGGTTGGCACTTTGATCTTTTAGGCACCAAGATTTCACTACAAAAAAATTAAGTTCATGACTCAGGTTGTATTGATTGATGTTAGAACTGACAGCCTTAGGTTTGTCTTCCACTAAACATTTTGACTTCCTCCTCTATTGTTTGCATATCTTATTTTTATTCGCATTAGAACTCTGTGCACTCTACCACTTCTTACCAATGCTAAAGGGCTTGTGCTCTCTCCTTTAAACATGATAAAATTAGCTTGCACCTAATCGGCACATTTAATTTACTTGTAAGTACCAGGTAAACTGGTACTACATGTACCCAGGGCCTTTAAATAGAATGCTGCAAGCATGCATGCAACACTGATTGTGCCTCTCTACTAATGTAGCTTTTTAAACATGTCCCAGGACTGCCATTGCAGTCTGTGTGTGCAGTTTTAGACTGCCATTGCAACCTGGCAAACAAACATTTTGCCAGGACGTAGCCTTCCCTTTTCATGCATATAAGTCAAGCCTAGGGTAGGCCCTGAACAGCCCAGAGGGCAGGGGGCAATGTATTTAAAAAGTTGTACATTTACTTTGAACTCTTACATGTTCTGGTAGGGAAAAACTCTTACATTTCTTTGTCACTACTTCTAGACCTACGTCTCCCATAGGATAACATTGCGTTGACTTATTACACTTGATATGTGATAGCTTTGAATTGGGAGCAGGTCCGAATGTTGTATTTATTACCTAAAACATCATAATTTAAAGCCCACTTTATGGTAAAGTTGGATTTTAAGTCATAATTCTGAAAATGTCACTTTTAGAAAGTTGCCATTTGCTTAGCCTAACCATTTGGTGTCTGCTGCATGTGTCCTGGGTCACATGTCTAGGTGTAGATGGAAATTGCTCTTTGTGTATTGCTCACATACATTGAAACAAACGGCCATAGGTGTTGTCAGAATGCGCCATCACTGAAATTGATGAGGTGGAGGAACTGTCAGCAACCACACTTGCACATCACAAAGGCTCTGCCATAGCACACTTACAATGAGTGTTGACACTACTCTATTGTGACCCCAGACAATATAGGGACCAGGGCAGGGAGGCAAGAAATTCCAAACATCTCTGGGGTGGAAAACTCCAGAACCTTTTCTTCTACTTCAAAGTGGGCACCAGGTTTTAATATTGGAACCTCAGACCCAACTCTTCAGTACACCTCTGAAATGGTGGAAGACTCAGAGACTGCTGTGCTGCTTGCTCTGTTATAATGACTGCTACTCTGATGCCTGCTGCACTACAGCACTGCTGCCTGAGCGAAGGACTAGACCAGCAACATGATCCCCGGACTACTAGAGGGACTCCAAGGCTTGCTTTCTGATCAAAAACTCAGAGACAGAACAGGCTCCAACCATCTTTACCCAGGACCTCCACTCAATCTGATATGAGCATTGTAAATGTAATGTAAATGTAAATGTACCGGTATTTATAGAGCGCACAGCTACTTCCCTGCGGTAGCGTCCCGGCGTTGTCCGTATACCGCTTAGGAACCATTCCTGGTTTTCCTTGTGAGTGTCCACTCCTGGGCACCTCCCAGGGTGAAACCAGGCATCCCAGTGCTTTGGGGCCGTTGTGGAGATTAAGCAAGCTATTGCCCAGAGTCGCAGAGTGGGACCCATGATTAGAATAAGCACCGAGGCGAGAATTGTCAGGTCTGAGGAAATTGAGCCCAATACCCTCCAAGGCGGGTATTGAACCCTGGTCCCAGGCCAGACCTCTGCATCAGGGTCTGCCACTCTAACCATTTGAGCCACACTTCTCCACTATCCGCATCGCATTTTCCCCCAAGTGGTGCCACCCCAGTCCTGGAACCGTGGAAGTGGACCTGAAGGTGCTCTGCCAGCCCAGTGGTGGTCCTGTGGGCAGAACCGACACAGTGCAATGCATCTATTTGCTGCTTCACTTCAGAACTGCTGCTGTGTGACTCATCCCTGAACCTGGATTTTGTGTTGCAGCCTGCACGACACATCCTCGGCGCGGCCTTTCGCATCTCAAGCCCCTTGTTGACTGCTTCATCGACAGTGACGTAGGCTCCGCATTGCAAGTCCTACAACTTCTTCCAAAACAACTGTGTGCAATGCATCTTCAAAGCAGGACTTTGCATTGCAAACCTCTCAGCTCCTCGGAAGGAACCTGAGCGATTCATCCTCCACATGGGATCAAGCAGGGCTTCCCAGCCAAGATTTAAGATACTGTTGTCCAGTGGGCTTAACTTGGGCCCGTGCTCCATCATGGTTGGCCTGAACTTGTGAGTTTGCTCTGGTCCAGCTCGACCAGATAACCAAAGATGGTGCTTTGTGCTTCTAGGCACTATTTTCACTTAAACCTTTAAAATTTCATATCTCGGATTCCATTGATTGGATTTTTGTTGTTTTGGGGTCCAATAATTTATTAAAATGTGTGCTGTTTTTCTAAATTAGTTAGGGTTTGTTCCTGTGATGTTTTTTCACTTTATTACTGTTTGAGTATTGTAAACATACTTTACACATTGCCTCTAAGTTAAGCCTGGCTGCTTTTGTGCAAGCTAACTGAGGGTTAAGCACAGGTTAATTTAGTGACTTTTGTGGTTCACCCTGACAAGGATTGTGGTTATTGCCTCAGTGGGGCTTCCACCACCCTCAATTGATAACCGGATATCTTACAGTTACCTTAAGCAGAAGGATAGAGGCAATAAAGTGCAAGTAATCGCTAGTGCATTCCTGACACGGAATGTAATCGAAGAGAGCACTTTAGCTGAACGATTTTGAAGATGTTCAACCTGCTCTGTTGCTTTACAAGTCGAAGAGCACTTTACAATACAATAAATACATTGATACAAATAAATGTAGAACACGGGATAACATTATTACAAGTTACTCCTCATTTATCCTCACAGAACTCTTTTTGTGGAGGTAGTATCATGCAATAATAATACAACTTCCTTGGGTATTGTGCCATAATTTACCATGGGATGCAAACATGTTAATTCAAATCTTATAGATAAAATCAGATGCAAAATAAGTACTTCTAGGTAGGACCTAGTGGTAATTGCACACACAAACACATGATTGATTGCAATTTTTGGTAATTTCATAATAGGCATTAGTTTAGAAATGGACACAGATATTGAATTCCACAAATTTTCCACAACTGCTTCATTGTAAACCAGGGTTCTTCAATGTTGGCCATGCAAGGCCATATCCATGCTAGATTTTTAAGATAACCACATTTATCTAAATGTAGAAATGCTAAAAAATCTGGCATGGATCTAGCCCTCCAGGACAGACAATGGAGAACCCTGTTCTAAACGATCCATTATATGTTTTTTTTGTGAGGTAGTGTAGCTGTGCAACACTCTTCAACTAAGCTGAGGAAATGATGACTTTTAAATCAAAATAAACACGAACCATTACAGTTTTAATGAAAAAAACACTAATCACAGTGCAGCAGCAATGGGACAATCAAGGAATGACATGGAAAGCAAAACGAACGCGTCCTTGTGTTTACTAGAACCTTTCCATGGGTCAGTAGTTGAAGAAGTATTGTTCATTCTTTGCTGCCAAATACAACTTCCAAATAGTGGACAATTGCTCCTGAACATGCCAAATTAGAATGCAATGGCTCGACTTTTTATCATGGGAAATCAAGCATCAGAGGAACTTTATGACCACTCCATTTATTCAACATTTAATTCAATTTGGCTTTGAAAATATGCTGTAATAAAACATGATTAAATTTAAATGTGATCAGAGGGCAATGTTTACTCTATACATAGGAAAGAGTGCCGCTTATATGCATCTCTCTACTGCTGCGGCTTTTTTCAACCAGTTCAGTGGGGATTTTTATGGGGGACTGTAGATCTTAACCTTTACCCTTTTGAAAATCATAATCCCACAAAGTCCTTTTCGGATTAAGTTGGTAACGGAAATGCACTTTCTAGTTGAGAACAAAATCTGAAATCCTCATTTTACCTCTAATACTCTCCAACCCATTTTCATGATGGTGTTGGTTAAAAGATCCCTCCCCAACATTTCCCCTTTGTTTAAATGTCACAAGCTGGAGCTTGGAACTGCAATCATCTCTACTAATTTAAAGACCATTGGAGCGATACTGAAATGTTTTTGTATAATTGAGTGATAATTAGATAGATTTGCAGATAATTGTATATCTGTCTGCAGATCACTTTGAGGGAGCAGGTGCCATTGCTCATAGTGGAAAATCTGCCTGTTGGATGGAATTCTCACTGTTGTGGCTATGGGCAGTTGGTGGGAAAATTGATATTTCCATAGGGATTGCCAATGCCATATTAGGGAGGTCACGCTCTCTCTCTGAATTATCTCTTTATAACACATTGAATTAGTTGTCAAAATCCAGAAGGCCTCTCAGAAGCATTCCTCTATTGCTCCACTGCAAAACACTTTCCCATTTCTTCAACAGCAGTTGTCTTCAAACGTTGTCACACTGAGCCCCACTAGGTAATAAATCACTGGTACATTTGGAATTGCAGAGTGGCAAAATCGAATCCTGGTCTCATCACCAATGCCACATCCAGGGGCATGTTTATCAGAAAGTCACGCAGTGCAGAAAGCAACTTTGCTCCGTTGTGTGACAGGTAAATGTCAGGGGCCTCTTCATGAGGCTATGCGTCACTTTTACGCCGCTGGTGCGTCACTTTTTGTGACGCACCAGCGGCGTAAAAAATGCGCCTTGTTGCGCCATATTTACAAAGTAACGCATCTAGGTAGATGCGTCACTTTGTAAACCCCATGTGCCACATTATACCTGCGCCAGGTATAATGTATGCAAGGGGGGCGTATTGACGCAAGAAAGGGTCGTAGAAGTGACGCAGTGAAATCTATGTGATTTCACTGCGCCACTTCTAGGACACAAATGCATCAATTTCGTACGCCAGCCTAACAGCAGGCGTAAGACTGACGCAGGCCCTTTCACATGGGGCTTGCCCCATGTGAAAGGAGGTACAAAAGGGGGTGGTGATGGACGGAGCATCTGAACCAATCAAACACTCACACCCAGTCAAAAGATCTGGGTTTGATCCATCACCGTTCTTTAGCCCACTCTGCCACCCCAGTTCAGACATGGCTATATGCAAATCAGTCTGACCCTGTGCCTCATGGGTCTTCAGCCATCAGAAGACGGCTGTAATGTCAGACACCGGTCCTCGGAAGCTTGTTTCCGGTCCAGGGAAGGCATGGCTTGGCAGTTCGGGCTGGACTGTTCCCATGAGGCACAGGGTCCGACTGATTTGCATTTAGCCATGTCTGAACAGGGGTGGCAGAGTGGGATAAAGAACGGTGATGGATTAAACCCAGATCTTATGACTGGGTGTGAGTGTTTGATTGGTTCGGATGCTCCTTCCATCACCACCCCCTTTTGTACCGCTTTTGGCCGCCATAAGTGTGGCAGGGTATGCTCAGACGTGAGTCCCTTGCTCACTTTGCCACTGGATTCAAGCAAGCCGGGCTGAAGACGGCTGTAATGCCAGAAACCGGTCCTCGGAAGCTTGTTTCCGGTCCAGGGAAGGCATGGTTTGGCAGTTCAGGCTGGACTGTTCCCATGAGGCACAGGGTCAGACTGATTTGCATATAGCCATGTCTGAACTGGGGTGGCAGAGAGGCTAAAGAACGGTGATGGATTAAACCCAGATCTTTTGACTGGGTGTGAGTGTTTGATTGGTTCGGATGCTCCGTCCATCACCACCCCCTTTTGTACCATGTGAAAGGACACATTGCTGGAGTTGCGTCACTTTTGTGACACACTCCAGCAATGCGTCTCTTTTGCGCCATACAGATACGTCAGAAATACTGACGTATCTGTAACTCCTTGCGCAATGATGCGTCATACTGTAAATATGACGCATCATTGGTGAAGCAAGGAGGGCGCAGTGAAAAGTGACGCATTGCTGTTTTAACGCAGCTATGCGTCACTTTTCATAAATGAGGCCCCAGGAATGTGCAATATTTAACATAATATGGCGCATTCTTGTCTTTTCCCAGCACTGGCGAACAATGTGAACTGATTTTTTTTGTTAATTGTATGATTACTAAAAGCCATTGCATAAAGCCTGGGGACAATTTCGAGTACAGAAGAGAAAGATTAAAAAAAAACATGTTTAAAAAATGTAAACGTTCATTTGTCTAAGATTCAAATTCAGTTTATATTGAACCGTTGAACTAAAATTCTAAGGGCCTCATTTATGAGGCTGTGCGTCACTTTTACGCCGCCGGTGCGTCACTTTTTGTGACGCATCAGTGGTGTAAAAAATGCACGTTATTGCACCATATTTACAAAGGGGCATCACTTTGTAAACCCTTGCGCCACATTATACCTGTGCCAGGTATAATGTATGCAAGGGGGGCGTATTGACGCAAGAAAGGGTCGTAGAAGTGACGCAGTGAAATCTATGAGATTTCACTGCATAACTTCTAGGACGCAAATGTGTCAATATCTTACGCCTGCCTCACAGCAGGCGTAAGACTGACGCAGTCCTTTTCACATGGGGCTTGCCCCCTGTGAAAGGACACATTGCTGGAGTTGCGTCACTTTTGTGACACACTCCAGCAATGCGTCACTTTTGCGCCATATCCTTGCGACATGATGCCTCATATTATAAATATGACGCATCAGTCATGTCGCAAGGAGGGCGCACTGAGAAGTGATGCATCGCTGCTTTCACGCAGCGATGCATCACTTCTCATAAATGAGGTCCTAAGTGTAAACATCCAGCTTGCCGCCATGGATCTAAATTGCATAGTCCCTTGTGCAGCTCTTCAGTGGGTGGGCTCAGCCTCAAACCAGTCCGAATGTACAATTGCATTGCTTGTTGATCACGTGGAACTTAGTCAAAAGCGTGTTTGATCGATGAGTTGCATCCTGGAAGAGAAGGAAACTATGGTGGACCCTCCTGGTGCAGTTCAGGTAACCTGTCATTTAGCAATGTCCACATAAAATGAGGGAATTTGCTAAATGTTGCCAGGTGCGACATGGTTTCCATAGAGAACAAATGGTTTTACGGACCCCATGATATAGAAATATTGATCTCAGAATCCTGAGTTGGGCATTGTACAAAGCTGGGCAACAGTATAACAGATGTACCCGCCATTCTTATATAGTCGTACAGTCTGCATCCTACAATGCTAGTAAGAGATTTCAAACCAACATTCAACTCTTTTATTGGGAGTGGCTCTAACCTGGCCCACAGTATTTGTTTTAAACCACATTTGACCAATGCTTGATGCCGGTACAGTTGTATTTTCTGAGTTGTGTAAGATGTTATCAGTGGTGCATGTGTGCCGTGCTCCAGTAGGGCTTTGATGACAGTCTCTCTTGACAGTTGGTTTAGTTGCTTTTTTATGGAGGCTTTGATAGCAAAATAAGAGATTCATTCTTGGGCCCAATTTCTATGACAAGATATACATTTTCCCCTGCTATATTCAAGTACTTATGCCATGGATTATTCCCAGTGATCGAAGATAGTTTTTAAGATTGCTTTTATTGTGTTGTCAGGAGCTGAGATTGTCTGGAAGAAGTATTTTGCATCAGTGGCCATATTTTCAAGTTTTTGTATTACAAGACCATACTCCAAACTGATCAGTGTGTTCCGTGTGTGTGAGGTTATTCAAAAGATTTGCTTATATCCCATGCATTATATTTGATCTAATTCGACCCCAAGTAAGGCAGGGAACACTTGCTGGGCATAACTGGCTGTGGGCACGAGTTTTCTTTAACACTTTCCTGATGCCCACAGTTGTGGGGCTCAGGAGTCTGGTATTTACGTTGGAGAGGGCATATATGGCATTTTTCCTTTTCCCTTCATCTTTTGCTGGTGTGTTTCCCTGTGTCATTGAACCATGCGCCAAGAAAATTATAATTCCAGATACACTCCTTCTTATGAAACCCAAGCCTCAACTTTTTGACTCTTTTTGTTGGATATCGCTCAAAGATGACCACTTTTGTTTTACTTGAGTTGGCGATGAGTTAGTTATTTTCATTGTTTTAATTCAATGCATCCAATGACACCTGGAGTCCTGTGTGCTCTAAGAAGATGAGATGATCAGCATATTGCATGAGGAAGGTTATATTTTGTCTCCTCCTCAGAGTAACCAGATTGGCTACTGATAGTGCTGAGCCCAAACCTGCTGTGTACAAATTAAATAAAATGGCGGTGAGAATGCACCCTTGTTTGAGCCCCCGATCTGTTGTAATTGTTTAGGTGACGTATCACCAGAGAGCTTTACCCATAACCAATTTTTGGTGTAGAGTGACATAATGGCTCTCAGCAGTTTATTTGGTATGTTTCAGGTTTTCTGCTTCTGCCAAAGTTTGTTGTGAACCACTCCATCAAAAGCGGCAGAGTAGTCGATGAAGCTAGCAAAAACAGGCTTGTTAAGAGCGGCTGCTTGGTGAATTAAATTGGAAAGGGCCACAATATTATCCATCGTCCCTCCTACCACGCAAAACCTGGTTTGATAAAATGAAAGCAGACCCTCTTCTGTGACCCATTTAACTAACTCTTTTAGTAAGGTGTTTGCATAGGTTTTCCCCTCGATGTCTAATAATACAATTAGCCTGTAGTTTTTCGGGTCGGTATTGTCTCCTTCTTGTGAATCGGTTGTAGGGAGCCCCACCTTGAGCCTGGAAGGCCGTCTTTATTTTGCACTCTGAGTACTGTGGGGAGAGGACAGCTACCCAAAAAGGAGGTTCTTCTCTAAATAGAGTACCAGGAAGGCCATTTGGGCCTGGTGCACCATCCCTTTGGATCTTTTTCAGTATTTAGATTATGGCCTTGACTTCCGACAATGCCTGTTTCAGCTTAGTAACTTATATGCTCTCTTTGAGGTCCATTGCCATTCACAGGGTCCATACGTATTGTCTTTATCTGTAGATACCCTTAACCATAGAGCCACTTACACACCCACTCCCTTATAGAGCCTGAAGATACAACCAGTCTCTCATCCATATAGCCACTCACACAGCCACACACTCACCCATACAGGTTCTGGCACACCCAGTTATTCACAGCCACTCACTCACCCACACAGCATCTCAACAGAACCACTCACTCACCCAAATAACCACTCACACTCACTCACACACCCACACAATCACTTGCATACCATTCATGCATCCATAAAACCACTCACACAGCCACTCACTCTTCCATACAGCCACTCGCACACCAACTAACTTATCTAGACGCTCTCTCAAACAGCCACTCACTCATATATCCATTTAAACACCCAGTCACTCACTCATACAGTCATTCAGACAACCACTCACTCACCCATACAGTCACTGACACACCCACCCATACAGGCACTGATATACCCACTCATTCACCAATACAGCCACTCACACAGCCACTAAGTCACCCACACAGCTACTCACATACCACTTACACACCCATACAGCAACTCACTCAACCACTCACACACCTGTACAGCCACTCAGACACCCATGCACAGATGCATAGAGTCACATATCGACTCACATGAACTACGTTAAATAAAGGAAACACTCATTAGTAGTACCAAAAGTATACTAATTTAACTTTTGTGGTACCTTAGTGTTGCAAAGTCATCCTGTGCCCTGGGCTCCCCCAGCATTTTGCTGACGGGTACAGGTGGTAACTGACTCTGACTGACCCTGGGCTATGCCTAACCTGCCCAGGGCCATTGCTATGCTGAAAGAGACACTTGGAATACAGTGAAAACACCTACATACACTAGGGGTCACTGTGGGTTGGGGTACACCTGTGGTTGGCATGACCTACCCTATAAGGCCCTAGAACATAATAGGGCAGGGGGATTGATACTACCAGTAAGTCCCAACTATATAATAGGGCATGGCCGTTTAGAGGCCAGCAGCCCTTTCTGTACTTGGATGTGTGCACTGCTGAAGCCTGAAGTCAGTGTAAAAGTGGCTCTGTGTTGCAGTACTGCTTTAAAAAAAGTAAATTGTGCCCAAACTCAGCTTTGCTGTTTGGGGCACTTAAACATGGATAACCTACATTGTTTGGGCATAGTAGGTACCCCCAGGGTCTCCCTTAATTGTCCTATGGGTGGGGGTCAGATATTTATAAGGAGGTCCCTTATGAAATGAGTTTTATATGCCCTGTGTTAAGTGAAATTCCACATTTCACTCCCCACATTGTGATAAAGTGCTGCACAAAATCGCTTTGGTTCTAGGAGCACTGTGAAGGGAAGATCCACAATATTTCTATATATTCAGAACTCCTAAAGTCTCCCCTAGGTGTTCCGGGGGTGGGGGTCCTATAGATACAGGCAGAGGACTTATTTAATATGTTTTTATAAGCCCTGGTGCTGGAAAAATGTCCCAAGTCATTTTCCCATTGCAAATCCCCTGCCTCATAGGTTAACATGGCAAGAAGTTGTTAACTAATAGATCTTGCTAGGAGAACGATAAAAATAGAATTCAAAGCCTACCCAGAATGGTATTAATAAATCCAACAATATGATACTGTTGAATTTCTTCTAAAATGTACAGACAAGAGGTTATAAGACGTTCTTGTCTGTAAACCCAGATTCAGCCATCCAGTGGCCTTTCCTATTTGGTCAGTGTTAAGTGGAGTAGCCAGGCTCCTTTGAAGAGGTGATAAAGAGCCCCTGTGGTTAACCAGCTCTGCTGGGAGGGCAGTGTTCTGTTACACAGGAATTCCAGAACAGGGAGAGGAGTAGCAAACAATGGATTTCAATGGAAGGGTAAGACACCCATGTCTTTACAACTCTATTCTTTTGAACCCAGCAAGATGCTAGGCTTAAGGAAGGAATGAGCAGATACTTGGGGGAGAGACTATGGAGATTAGCCATCCCAGGGGTGTGTTTAGCCAGCTCTTCTCTCCCTACTGGAGAATACTCCATGATGAATTTGGAAGATTTGGTGCACTCTGGGACAAAATAGTGCCACACATATAGTCATATCTTGGGGAGTTACCCTACTCCCATTGGACAGGAGTGCCCTCCTGCTTAACCCAAATAACTCGGAGTAAGTATCTGAGAGGAGCAGAGCCTCTTAGATCTGCTGCTTGAAACCTAAGAAAGCGAGAAGGGCCATGCTGAGAAGTTTGACGTGCAATCACTAAGGCCTGCACTATGAAGATTGTACCTTCTGCACCATCTGGAACTACAGCCCTGTGGACCACCTTGCTGTAAAATGACTAAAGAGTGCACTCCCTGCAAGCTACAGGTTAACAGAGCTCACCTGGAACATCACCACCAAGAATCCTCTTCTGCAGCATTACCAGTGGATTTGTAAGTGTTTTGTCCAAGTGGATTGTGGGAACTCAAGTCTTCAACTTTCAAGGACCATCTTGGAGCTTCCAGACCATTGGAATATGTATGAGACACATTGGGACCCTTTGAGGAACTTCAGGAAGAAGATCCAGAAGTTTGGAGAAGTTTGGAGCAACTTTGGGAAAAGCTCCATAAGTGGACTGACTCAACCTGGCCAGCCAAGCCGCCTGCCTTCGCCCGCAAGTCGACCTGCTGTCCAGGTTTGTCCCTCTGAAAAGCTCTGTAGGTCCAACTTCCAGAGTTTGACCGGGAATAGGTGAAATCCGGGGTCGGCGAACCCTCACCAAATCCGACCTGTTAAAGAGTGTTGAGGGATCCAGATGTAGTGTAGTTCCTATATTCCCAATAGGCTCTGCAAATTGGAATAATATATCCTATAGATTAGACGTAGGACTGAGGTCGACTAGGTCTCTATCGAATATATTAAACTTAACAGTGAGTGCCAGCCAGCTCAGAGGTCACTAGAAACTTTCTCGAATTCATGAGATGGGGATTCGTTTCTGACAACTGCATAAACATGACAACTTTGTTTCCCAAGAATAAGAAATGTATCTCTAGAGTCGGGGAAACAATTGATAAGTATTTCACTCAGTCACTTGTGCATGCTTAGTTTCTACAGAGTTGCAGAGAAATAGAAAGACAGGCATTTTTCAATAAAAGATTTATTGAACAGTCTTCTTTCTCATGCAGGAAAAGTAAACTGCTCCAATCGTAATGCAGACTGCAAAGTGTAATGCATACAGCGAGAACAATATTACAAAATAATACTGTAAGAGCATTGTATGGTACCTAAACCATATATAAATACATACATAAATAACAATGACTAAAAATACTCAACTGGTGCTTCTAAAATACGCCTACCCCAATGTACCTAACCTAAGTCTAGTGCGCGGGAAGAAGTAAGTATTGTGTAGCATAGGTTTTAGTTTTCTTTGGCAAGATTTCTCTAGGTTCTAATCAGCTCCATACCTTAGTTTAGAATGAAGGAGGTCTGGTATCTAAGTCTCGGGACTCGATTTCCCAACACCTCGCAAGGGGAGCTTGGAAACACTGGAGCTGGATTCTCAGCGAGAGAAAGGCAGTCTCTCGATCAGTACGTCACCTGGAGAGTCGGCTTCCTTCGGCACTTGCTGTAGCGAGCTGCGTCGGGCAAGTAGATAGTCGACTGCTCTGAACCACCCTGTCTTGATAGAGCAAGTGAAGGTATATTTATACCTTGAAGGTGTATAGGAATGCCATAGTTTGAAGTAAAGTCGGGCATAATAATGTCAGGAAAGATCCCTTAGGAAATAGTCGTTCTTTGCAAAGTCCATGAGTTCTTGGATAAATCAATATTCAAGCAAGGGAAGGTTCCTGACTAATTAAGCCGTTTTTCCAAGAAATCGTTGTGACTTTTGGTACGGGTGGAAGTAGCCATGCCTGTATTTGGTCTGCATGGGTTATGTCTAAATAAGGGCTTGATCTCAATGCCTATATTCGGGCAATGTGAATTGTACCCATATAAGTGCATGAATCGGGAAAATTCAATCGGAGCCTAAAACGCCACACAACACCATCTCCACTTTATTATGTACGACATTGATAAGTTCTAAACACATAACAACATGATGTGTTAAAACCCCACCCAAAAATACATAAAAATGGTTGTACATGAAAAGAACAGTTGTGCTGTATGCATTTAAAGTAAATGTTTTATTCAAAGCATAAAGATGACATTTGAAAAACCCTATTCAAATGAATCATGAAAATACATTTATGAAATGGCTCTTAAATACAGAAGAAAAGTCGAGACCATTCCATGACAGAATATATAAATTATTCGAGTGTGGACAAGGTCAAATATTGTCTCTCTGAGGTTTTCAAAGAATTCTTGTTCTCTAAGAATAGTTCTATTTTAAGCAGATTACTTTGTGCCCAAAAAAAATACAAATTTGGAAAAAAAATCTGATCATAGAAAAATAGAGTTCCAAAGTTAGAAGCTTGTTTTCAAAAGTGAAGGTCAAATTCAGAGTGTCACAGAACACTGCGTGCTAACTTTAAAAGTCAGAGTCATTGTTGGAGAAAACATCAAATCTTCTAAGCTTGTAAAGAATTTGTCTACTATTGTAGGTGAAAGTTGGACTACCTCGTAAAGCAAATCAATGGCACATAGATGAGAAGCATCACCATCAGCGTCAGACTGCATTAGCAATGTTCGACGTAGATGGTACCTGTGAGCCTGTTGCTCCACGTATCTCACCGTCTGCATTTTGCGTCTGTGAGATCTCAACGAATGCCGTCATCAGGATTGGTAGCCACTGGGGACAACACAGTGCATGAGCCGCTACTGGTTCAAGCAAAGTATCAACTTCCATTGCCAGCACTGATGGGAGTGTCAGACAGATGTCCAGTATGCATTCTTCTCCACATAGCAGGCATAGTAGAACAGGTAGGATGCAATCTTGCCAGATTGGTCGGAATGATAGAAACCATGTGGTATTCAAATCTCTTAAATAAGTCAATCCCAGTATCTGTATCATGCACTCACAACACTTCATTGCCAGAAGAGTGTTCTCCAAGGTGATCTGGGTGTCGATGGTGACTTGGCTTACCATATCAGAGCAGAATGACTAAAAATAGTATCCCTGCTACGAATCCTAAAACGAGAGGCAGGCCGCCAAACACAGAGTGCACAAAGTTTGGAAATATGCCTAGGACTGCTTCAAAGGGTGCTAACAGTCCCGAAAAAATCGTCTTAAATACATGTACAATACCACTCGTATCAGACATGTTTAAGATACAACCTAACATTTCTGAGAAATGTATAGGGCAGTTGGTCGATAAAAGGGCATGTATCTCTGCAGAAGTCCTTGCAACCTGCAGATCAAACGTCTCTTTGGCCAAGGTCAGTGGCACCGTTTTTTGTAAAAGAATGGCTTTCATTCTGCTTAAAGTATCAATTCGTATAGAAGAGAGGTTCAGTGCAGGCCATACTGGCTACTCCCCGTCTGTCTTAGTTTTAGGAAACATTACTTGAATACAGCAAGTGACCCTGGCTGACACAGTTACGAGATAGGGGGTTCCTGGCAACATGCCACAGCAGCTGTGATCATTCAACATAATGTAACTTCCATTAGAAAGCTGCCTAAAAATTGGATCAATCACTGCAGCTGGAGAACCTTGCAGGTGGCAGGATAAGTTGTTCGAGGAACCATCGTAGGCCCTGTGTAAATTAATACCCTGACATAAGAGTGAACCGCTTAGTGCATTTTCGTAATTCGTACCACTAAGAAACACTTCTTTTCCCCCACTCCAACATTCCAACATTTGTGTGTATAAGGTAAATCCCAGGATGTCTTGATGTATTCTGTACCCAACCTTTCCTATACGCCTGCTGGTATATGTTTCAAACAATATTGAAAATGGAAAATCGTAATAGGCAGAGTGATTGCACTGTGTATTATCCATTCTGTTGCTGGTTTCTCAGAAACAGTTAATGGCAATCTTTCCAGTTTTTTAATGCTCAGCCCCCTATAGTCTGCTCCCCTCTGTGCCAGTGTGATTTGTTTATGTGTAAGGTTAAATTCAGAAAACAATGACGTGATGTTGATGAGACGCCAAGGCACATAGCTAGAACAAACGTTTTGTAATGTCCAGCCCAAAAGCTTTTTAGAACGCAATTGTGATTGACCATGTTGTAACATGACCAAGTCCTGTTCCATTATGTCTATGGCAGAGGATAATATGCTGTCCAAAGAATATATTCTGGATGACAGAGTCGTTAACCCATTATCAACTACAGAGAGAGATTTCTCTAAATTAATACGATCAATTTCTCGTATTCGTACTGCAGTCTCTACTTGCGATGTTTTCCATGCTTCATTATATAGGGCATATATACCGGCGTATATAAAACGTTTATGATGCGGTTTAGTGGGTCCTTGTAAGAAGTCCCTCAAATCAACGCCATCTTTAAGTAAAGATAAGAGTTGTTTTACTTCCTTTAGTGTAGATTTTTGTAGCCACTCAAGGCACAGTTTTCCCACATTGTATGATGTTACTATCCCTGGATGTTGTCTCTGGACATATCTTGGATCTGGCCTAGTGTATGTGAACCCTTGTATCTTATTCAGGAATCTATCTTGACAGTTGTTTGTGTCTGTGGGCCAGATTAACCATTTTTTCTAATCAGGATCTGTTCTGTTGTTAAGTAAAATAGTATTTACGTCGACCACCCCCCTGAAGTGTTACTGCTATCTGGTATAGGTGTAGGTACGAACTGATTGTTTAAATCTTTATCTAGTCTAACCCAAGACAAGATGTCTGTTGAACAGTGTCATTTAAAAACATTATTTGTTCTGGGACAATGCAGGCTCTAAATAAAGCTTCTAATCCCTGCACTTGCCAGGCCGTTGTGCCCCAGGCCGTTTTTGTCTCAATGGTGTCTTTCCAAAAGTCAAAGCCTAATGTAGACAGCTAAGCATAAAAGGCCGCTGAATCAATTTGCTTTGTCTGTGTCAGCATTCTTTTCATACTTGTCTTATTTACATTTTTAAAGTAAAATGTTTCTGGATTTGAAACATTAAAACCTGAAAAGTATGGAAATTTGTCATAAAATGTTTTTGAGCTACTCTTCGGTGGCGTAGGACACTGTTCCCATTGGTTACATTTTTGTACATTTCTAGGGGTTGCAGATTTATGCAAGAAATGATAACCATAGTGATTATAACAGTACATTTGTTCATAATCTGATGAACCTTCTAAGTATTCATGATTTGTAAATGTTGCAGACATTTCTAAGTCTGACATCAAATTATTAACAGTCTCAAAGTCCCAATCATCAGAAAAGGTGCTGGGTGAAACAAAGTCACTCAAGGAAACCTTGAATTGGTGAGGAATCTTCAACAACTCTGCAGGACCAAAGATGTCATAATCAGTTCTGTCCCAAGCTATACCACCAGGTATAGGAACGGCTGTGATGTTCACTGATGACAAGTCTCTTTGTTCACAATGGGATGATTGTGTGGCTTGAGGAATAAGTTGATGTTCTTACTTGCTGTGTCCTTTGTACTATATCTCCCATTGATCAGCATTCCCAGGGTAAATACCAGAGTCAACCAAAGTAGAAGAAAAAGTATATCCAACACAATCCAGTCTTCAATCCATGGTGAAACCAGATAGGTCTTTTCCAGTTGATGAACGAGTTCTGTTGCTTGTTCTTTAAAAGTATTTTTAGCTGGCGTTGTTTCAGATTCGCTGGGATTCTCGGAAAACGTATAAAAATTAATGAAATAGCCAGAAGCAGTTCTGTCAATTGTAGGGATTGCTTCAGGATTCGATGAAATCGCTGGAACTACTTGATCACTTGTCATATTAGTATAGTCAGATGCTATTTCATTGTAGGGAAAAACAACAATGGGGGGGAGAGAGAGAGAAGTGGATTCAGTCTCCCTAAGCGTCATGAATAAACAAAGTAGAATCCACAGAGTGGTAGTTCAGTGGTCCCTCAAGGGTGGGGAACACACCGTGTTTTTTAAATGCCCCTCACACACCAACAGGCCCCTTGGTGTCATGCTTCATCATCGGGGCCTTCGCACCCCTCTACGGGATGCGGCGTGCTACGACAGAACGACTACGCAGGAGCACTTGGTAGTGAACTATGTGAGGGAGTGTGTTAACGTGATGTGAGTGAGGTGAGGTGAAAAAGTGAATAAAAAATACCTGGCACTAAGGAAAAGAGAAAATTTTTATTCTGTCCCTGGCTGGTATTAGTAAAAAGTGCAAAGACTGGTTGAAAAAATACGTGCTAGGGTATATCAACCAACAACTTGTCATATTAATATAGTCAGATGCTATTTCATTGTAGACAGGCGTTTCTTGATGAACTGTTATTTGGGTCTCAAGAGGCACACGTTCCATGGCCTTGTTGCATAGTCCTTTATTCTGTACTGCAGAGTCTTCGAAGGTGATTAGTAGTTTGAACCTCTTGGATTGTAGCCAGATTCAGGCGTCTGCTACATCATTGGAGTCCACTTGGCCTACTACTTATGATCGGCCACATGATGTAGTTTGACCAGGTCGATGGATACAAACCTGTTCTCCTTTCTTCCAGCAAGGGACGGCAGTAACACTGTTCTTGATCCGTGGATTGCTAGCACAGGTAATGGTTGTCTGTAAGAAGGCCAAAATTCCTTCTTGTCCACGATCTTTTCTCTGACTAGATCCCCAATCTTTGGAGTCCAGGCAGGCCTTGCTGTATTGGGTGGTTTCTCTTCAGTGTTTGTTGGCTTCTGCATTATATTGCTTTGACTTTTTCTTGTTTCATTTAAGTCCTTCAAAACAGCTAAACAGTCTTTGATATCAAAAGGTTTTTGTTTTACCAATGAAGTGTGACAATCAAGGTCCTGGACAATCATTCTAGTTCCAAAAAGGATTTCATATGGAGTGATTCCCCCTAGAGAACTTCTTGGCAGATTGTTAAGACTACGTTGGACACTTATTAGATGTTTGACCCACCCGTCACCCGAGCCTAATACCCTAGCTATTATAGATTGCTTTATGTCCCGTTTATTTCTGTCCACAACCGAATTTCCCTCAGGATGGAATGGACTAAAATATCGCAATACAACGCCCATGCTGGCCATGGTCTCCTTGTAAGCTTTTGAGCTAAACGCAGGACGCTGGTCAGAGTGTAGCGTGCCGATGGCGTATGTGCCGATAAATACTCGCAAATCTTTTATAACAGTTCGGGTGTCAGCCTAGCTCTGAGGCCACATCCAATTCAATCTTGTCTTAATATTTATGGGACCGCATCTGTCCATAGGGACGTCTGCGTGTAGAAAGTCTAATGCTTTCTAACAATGGTGTCTGTACTGGGCTGGCTACACTGTAGTCAGGTATCTGGCGGCATTCTCTGCTGCGATCTCTGTTGCAGTCATGGCAATTAATTCCAAATGTGTGAATGTGCCCATTCATCCCTGGCCACCAGTACATCTCTTTTAATTCTAGTATAGATTTAGAGATCCCCTGATGTATCAGACCCTCTCCCAAATGTGCTTCGTGTATCAAAGCTACACTACGTTTACTGTGTGGAATTGCTCTATCCCCATTCCAGGAATTTGAGCAAAAGGAACAGAGTTTGCGTCAATTATGTATGAATATTAGAGTGGATAGTTTTGAGATAACGCTGCACCGCTGCCTTTGCTTGTCGCATTGACAGCTAGCATTATTTTGCTGTTTATTTTAATTTTTGAACTAGTGATTGCAGCTACGGAAGCCATTTGCACAGCTGCCTTCGCGGCTACATCAGTCAATGAATTCCCTGCAACATGTTGATGACTCAGTGTATGGATCATGTGAGCTTTTTGTAGTTCTTTTCGTAACTGAACTACTTGTTCCCAAAGAAACTTATGCTTGATTGTGCCACCTTTCGCATCTTTGAAACAGTTTTCATTCCAGTTCTGCAAGTATTCATTATAAGATTGAACGCAATAATAGGACTCGCACAGTATGAGTGTGGGGAATTCACGATCAGTATTTTCAAGCGCCATCTTGAATGCTTGTAGTTCAGCTCGCTGAGCTGTACAATCTCCTAGAGATTGTGTTTTACTGACCATAGGTCGGAATTTACCATCGCGCCAGCGACCTTTAAAGATCCTGCACGCAGCACTATAAGCTTGTTTACCCCCAATTGCGGGTTGTGCTGATCCATCTATATAAATTATACATCCATACTGTTCTAGAGGCAGAATCTCAGTGGGCAGAGGACATTCTTGTTCGTAGTGTAGAAATTCTTGTGTTTTCAAATAGGGGTCAAAAACGTATTCCACGTCTGTTGCAGCAAGAGAATCAACCCATTGTATCCATCTCGGATGTAAAGCCTTTGTATTCGGAATGCTCGCTTTTGTCACTGCCTCTAAGGCAGGTACAGGTGTAACGACAATTATGTGCTTACCCTGTGCAAGGGCTCTCTCTTTTGCCACTGCAGTTTGAACCGCTGTCAGAATTTTTTCTGTAGAAGTGAATTTCATTTTTGCTTGTGTGTACAAGTGTGCTTTATAAGCAATAGGTACTTTTTCTCCTTCATTAAAGGTTAAGTACGTGAATCTGCATCTTCCTGGAAATATTCAGATCACTAGATTGCGTATGTTTACACGTGTTTGCAAATGTGTTGTTGCTAAGATGTCTGTTTGCACTGAACATAAAATTTTGAGTCCAATTAACTGTTTTGAAATCAGGTTTGATTAATTCACAGAGAGGTTTAACCCTTTCTGCTTAATTTAGAATGTAAATGCCTCAGAAATGTTGGAAACCTAGAATTGACTGTAAGTTTTTCAGCTTTTTTGGAGGCTGGAGCAGCGCACATTTCTCTAGAAAGTTTGCCACCAGGTTTTTGCCTTCACTTGATAATTCATATCCAAGAAACAGGACATTGAGGTGGGCAATTCGTGATTTTGTTAAATTGAATTTATACCCCTCTATGCTGATGAAGCCGGGAGCCATCATGGCACACATCGGAATGTGCCGCACAGGCGCAGAATCGCGGCCGTGCCAAGGGGTTAGAGAGATGTCATTGACATATGATAATGCCTCATCATCATAGGTTTTTAGTAACTCTGTTACTCTGGCTGAAAACAACCCTGGACTTTTCTTGAATCCCTGGGGGAGATGACAGAATTGACGCTGTGTCCTCATGATTGAGAAAGTAGTCAAATACTTGCTTTCCGGTGCAAAGTTTTGACAGAAGAAACCGTTAGAAATTTCTAATGTCGTTTTATATTTTTTACACACAATGTTGTTCATTAGTGCTGCACTGTGTGCATTTTGTACTGCAAAAGTTTAGCAACAGGAGTTTAAATGTCTGTAATCCAAAACTAGACGATACTTATTGTCTGGTTTGGAGACAGAAAAATAAAGGATTGTTCATTGACGAGGGGCATGTTTCAATCACCCCTTGGTACTCAAGTTGATCTAATATCTCCCTGACTTGTTTTTTAGCTTCTTGCTTAACTGAGTACTGCCTTTGTGCAGGTGGTTGAGTTTTCAACTGGATTTTATGTTGAGGAGAATCCTCATCCCATCCAACATGATTTTTATATAATGCAGGAGCCTGGGCTACCCCCCATTTCCTTGCATAAGTATATTTTTTATGAATTGGAATATGATTGGGGAAGGCTGGCATAATGATGTCTTCGCCATGTGGGCACTCCCTGACAAATTCAGGTGGCCAGCCTTGTTCAGCTAGAAGAATGTCATAACTCTTAGAGAGCTTCTCCCAAAAGAGCACTCTTATTTTCCTAGTTATATCCCCCTCCATCCGGAGTGTTATTTCATACAACTTATGTGGGACACTAACCCTGGTATCAGCAGTTTCAACTAGGGTGTACTCATTCAAGTCCACTGTCTCCAGATTATCCTTCAAGATCTTGCTAGCTACGGTTACTTCTGCTGCGCTGTCCAACATTGTCTGAGCCCACTCCCCCATCTTCAGTTGTGTCCTCAAGATCCTCGGCATGTCTGATTTTTATACCTGCTACCTTCTTTTTGGTGAATTGAGTTTTATTATTTTTTGGAACGTGTTGATCGTCTTGGACTTCACGCCTTCTTCCTTTTGTTCTGACCTTCCTCTTCATTCGGATTTCTGTGATGAAGTCTGAAAGGTACCGGAGGAACGTGTATCAGTATCTATCAGGTTTTCTCAAATTATCCCTATTAGTGAGGTTATACCTCCTTTCAGAGGGCTCCTTTTGAGGAGATCTACCTTGTGATTGAGAACGCTTCTCTTTAGAATTTTGTTTAGTGTTATCCCACTTCTTTTTAGGAAGAGTGAGAATGTTTTTTATAAAGAAGACCTTTTCAGGACCTTCAGTTAGTTGGGGTTTCACTGGTTTACCATCCAAACTGTCTCTACCTAGTTCTTCTTAGGATTTTTTGATTATTCTGGCTAGTTCTTGTGGTTGCTCAGTTACATCAAATTCTCTTAGCTTTTGGCGGATCGCCACGGATGCTGCTTCACCTTTAATTTTAGCTAATAATATTGTTGAGACCTGTTTGAAATCTTTCAGTAGTTTCATACCTAGATTTAAAGCAGGCTCTGCCCCATATTCATTTTGAATCTGTTTCAGGACGTCTGGTATTACCGCCATAGACGGAACACCATGTGTTTTGGTGTAGTTTGCAGCAAAGACTGTACCTCAAGTGTCGCAGTCCATCAGGTGTGGTGCGATCCCCATTGGTAAACAGATTGATAAAATCCTGTGTTTCTCATAAGGGTTAGTATCAGGAAATACTACCTCGATTTGAGTAATTTTTTGAGCTATCCAGAATGGAATTTGTTCCCTTTTTGCGGGTAATTTACCAATGACTGATTGTATAGTCTGTGGTTTGATTTTATTTGTGTTCCCCTGGTAAGGGGTGTGTTGTGGAATCCTTATAGGAGGTTGGACTATTAGAGTCTGCATGTTATATTGAACCAATTGTCTATGTATTTTTATGAGTTGTTTTAGCTGAACTAATAGTTCCGCACCTGACATTTCTTCAACGGCAGGATCTGGTGAATAGCTCGCTAAAACCGGACATGTTGCTCCTGGTCTACCTAGTGGACCGAGCTTGGTAATGTGATTTTGATGTTGTAGGGCGCCTTTTAACCAGAGCGCATTCTCTTAGTAAGTTAGTGGAATTTCAATATCCTCGAAAGGAATGTATTCCGTTGGAGGTTCCTCTTCTTTGTTGAAGTGAAACACATGTGATACTTGATATGCTTCAGGGAAGATAATCCATGAATAGAATACATCTGTCTGATGATATTCATGTGCCTCTATTACAAAAATTACCCTACCACCTCTTGATGATAGGCCATTTGTTATAAGTTTTATAGTGATGGATTTCCTTAAATTTTCTGGGATGATTATAGCATCCGCATCAGTCTCTTGGAAACCTGTACCGTCAAAGCCTAGTAGGGCTGCATCTGCTGCATCTCCACCATTTGCATTGTTGTCGCCGTTAACCGACATTGTTTAAGGAAAGTTGCAGAGCAAGTTTCAAGGAAACAAAGATTACGGTGCACTAAATATTTTTGAACACTGTATCCTTCAATGTTGAACAAACCAAAAACTAATGCATAGGATTTTCGTCCTACTCAGTTATGGCGGATATTCTATCCTTTTACCCACTCCAGACGTCTATTGGAGTATTTTACGGGAAAAAGGGGTCTCTGAGAAAAGCACAACTGAGTTACTTTAGTATCTAGCGTTAAATTAGTGCCTTGCCCCACGTGGGCACCATGTAGTGTAGTTAGTATATTCCCAATAGGCTCTGCACATTGGAATAATATATCCTATAGATTAGACGTAGGACTGAGGTCGACTGGGTCTCTATCGAATATATTAAACTTAATAGTGAGTGCCAGCTAGCTCAGAAGTCACTAGAAACTTTCTCGAATTTACAAGAAGGGATTAGTTTCTAACGATCACATAAACATGACAACTTTGTTTCCCAAGAATAAGAAATGTGGAAACAATAGATAGGTATTTCACTCAGTCACTCGTGCATGCTTAGTTTCTACAGAGTTGCTGGGAAATAGAGAGCCGAGCGTTTTTCAATAAAAGGTTTATTGAACAGTCTTCTTTCTCATGCAGGAAAAGTGAACTGCTACAATCGCAATGCAGACTGCAAAGTATAATGCGTACAGCGAGAACAATATTATAAAATAATACTGTAAGAGCATTGTATGGTTCCTAAACCATATATAAATACATACATAAATAACAATAACTAAAAATACTCAACTGGTGCTTCTAAAATGCACCTATCCCAATGTACCTAACCTAAATCTAGTAGAAGTAAGTATTGTGTAGCATAAGTTTGAGTTTTCTTTGCCAAGAATCTATCCAAGATTTCTCTAGGTTCTAATCAGCTCAATGCCTTAGTTTAGAATGAAGGAGATCTGGTATCTCAGTCTCGGGACTCGATTTTCCAAAACCCCGCAAGGGGAGCCTGGAAACACTGGAGCTGGATTCTCGGCAAGAGAAAGGCAGTCTCTCGATCAGTGCGTCAGCTGGAGGGTCGGCTTCCTTCGGCACTTGCTGTAGCCAGCTGCGTCGGGCAAGTAGATAGTCGAACTGCTCCGAACCCCTGTGTCTTGCTAGAGCAGGCAAAGGTATATTAATACCTTGAAGGTGTCTAGGAATTCCATAGTTTGATGTAAAGTCTGGCATAATAACGTCAGGAAAGAACCCTTAGGGAATAGTCGTTCTTTGCAAAGTACATGAGTTCGTGGATAAATCAATGTTCAAGCAATGGAAGATCTCTGACTGCTTAAGCCTTTTTTCCAAGAAATCGTTGTGATGTGTGGTACGGGTGGAAGTAGCCATGCCTGTATTTGGTCTGCATGGGTTATGTCTAAATAAGGGCTTGATTTCTATGCCTATATTAGGGCAATGTGAATTGTACCTATATAAGGGCATGAATTGGGAAAATTCACTCAGAGCCTAAAACGCCACACAGCACCGAAAGAAAAAGCTCCGTAAAAGTTTCTAAATCCAAACGAAGAAAAGGTGACCAGGAGCAACCACGAGAGCCAAGCCGCTGCCTTCAACCGTGAGTCAGCCTGGATCCTTGGATCGTCCCCTTGGAACGCTCCGGAGTTCAGGCTTCCATGAGTCTGACCAGTATCTCGTCGGAAGGCAATCCAGCGAGCCCTTACCGAATCAGGACTGGCTGAGAACTTCAAGAGACCCCGGGAAGAAAAGCTCCGGAAAAGTTTCTAAGTCAGAAGGTAAAAACGTTGACCGAGACCTACCGTGAGGGGTAGCGGCGTAGGGCTCAATGGCTGTCGGCCTGAAACTTTGACTTTGACCCGGCCTATTGTTAACAGATGTACAGATAAGGCGATATAGGTTTCATATTAAAGATTTCTTATTTTTATAAATTGGTGTTGGATTTTTTTTGTACAATGTGTTTTAATTATTTACTGAATTGGTGTTTTTAAATGCTTTACATACCTGTCTTTGAAGTTAATCCTGCCTCCTTGCAGCCAAGCTACCAAGGTTTGAGCATGGGAATCTTTTTCTAAGACCTATTCTGAGCCATATACTGTGTTAGTGGCCTTATTGCCAGCGGCAGAAATACATTTTCCCCTACTAATAATCCACTTTCCTATATGTTTAACACGTTAAAATGTTTAGAAAACACTCACCATTACTGGATGATGTCATCAGTGATGTCATTTGAGATGTCATCAGTCCCGACATCATTAATGTGGATGCTGACCATGTCATGAGTGATGTGAGGTCAAAAGCAGTGCAATGCGGGTATATATCTATATATATATATATATGTATATATATATATATATATGCCGTGAAGCTCGCTCCTCGCACAATTCCTCGGATCAGTGAAGAAACGAGCGTAGACCCAGATTTAGTGCCAATTTGGTTCATTTAGAAACACCACCAGCCGCCATCACAACGCGTTTCGGCAGATCCCTGCCTTGATCACATGACATATATATATATTAGGCCTGGGTGATAAATTCCATTCCGCTCGTGGAATTTGCAGAATTTGGCCAATTTTGCGTTCCACGGAGAACACGGAATTGGCAAAAATTCTGCGATGCGCGGCTCTGCAGAATTTTTTTCTTGTTTGCGCTTTCAAAATGCGCTTTCACGACATATTTCCCCCAGCACGCAAACAGCATTTGCGAACAGAAAAAAGCATTGCGAACGGACGGAAGAAGCAGTTCCGCATGTTCGTGGAATTTCTGCATGCTCGCGGTGATTTTTTACCGTTTCGCGGAGCTTTGCGTAGTGCAACTACGCAAATCCCGCCCACCCCTAATATATATACACATCATCATCTTCGCTAGAGAGGAGAGGAGGAGACAACATAATGAATGGGCGCAGCAAGATCCAAATGCCCCTTCTACTTCTTCCCAGCAAGTTCCTCCAGCACCAAGGCCCCCATATTGTCCCTGAACTCTTCGAAGTGGTGATAAGCTGTAAAAAGTCCGACACCAGACTCTCCATTGCGGAGCAGTGCACGGACGTTGTGACGAGTGCCTCTAAGCACATAAATGTAATGTTTTTTTATAATGTGCTTTTCTTTTTGTTAAACAGCTCACTTGCTGTTTTGAATTTTGTTCAGTTTGAAAAAAATCAAAAATACACAAAAAAATTAAAAAAGGTTAAAAAAATAAAAAACATGTTTTTAAATTGTTCCAAAAATCCCCCAGTTTTTACGGAACCACATCTGTTGGTTAAAAAAGAAAAATTACCTGAGTGATTGCATGAGAGCGAGGACACTGTGTGGGTGATTGGAGAAGTGCAAGGGTACTGCGTGGTTATTTTATGATTTTTTGGGTAGTGGCGGAGTGATTGACAGAGTGCATGGATACTGGCTGGGTAATTGGAGGAGTGCATGTGTAGTGCATGGGTGATTGTAGTAGTGTATGAGTAGTGTCTGTAGTATTGCAAAAGTGTATGAGTTGTGTATGGGTGATTGAAGGAGTGCATGAGTAGTGTGTGGGTTACTGCATGATTGGATGAGTTGTGCTTGGCTGATTGTAGAAGTGCATTGGTAATAATTGGGTGATTTTCTAAGTGCACGAATACTGCTTGGGTGATTTTCTAAGTGCATGGGTAATGGCTGTGAGATTGCATGATTGGATGAGTAGTGGCTGGGTGTTTGGAGAAGTGCTTTTGTAATGCCTGGGGGATTTTGTAACTGCAAGGGTAATGCTTGGGTCATTGCATGAGTTTATAGGTAACACCTGAATAATTGCATTTGTGTATAAGTAGTGCCTGGGTGATTGCATGAATGCATGGGTAGTGCCTGGGTGATTGGAGGAGAGCATGGGTAGTGCCTGTGTGATTTTATAAGTGCTTGAGTAGTGGCAGAGTGATTCCATGAGTGCTTGGGTACTGACTGGGTGATTGAAGGATTGCATGGGTGCTGAATGAGTGATTGCATGAGTGCATGCGTAGTGCTTGGGTAATTGGAAGAGTACATGGGTAGTGCCTGGGTGATTGCATATGTGCATTGGTAGTGCCTTGGTGATTGCATGAGTGTATGCGTAATGGCTGGGTGTTTGGAGAAGTGCTTTTGTAATTCCTGGATGATTTTGTAAGTGCATGGGTAATGCTTGGGTGATTGCATGAGTTTATAGGTAATACCTGGATAATTGCATTAGTGTATAAGTAGTGCCTGGTGATTGCATGCATGCATGGGTAGTGCCTGGGTGATTGTTGGAGTGCATGGGTAGTGCCTGGGTAAATGAAGGAGTGAATAAGTAGTGTCTAGGTGATTAGAGGACTGCATGGGGTAGTGCACGGGTGAATGGAGGAGTGCCTGGGTTGTTCCTGGACTGCATGGGTATTGCTTGGTTGATTTTACAAGTACATGCTTAATGGCCGGGTAATTACATGAGTTTATAGCTAATGTCTGGATGATTGCTTGAATACATGGTTAGTGCCTGGATCATTGCATGAGTTCATGGGTACTGCCTGGATGAATAGAGGACTGCAAGGATACTGCATGGTGATTTTATAATTGGATGGGTATTTGCATCGTGATTGGATAGGTGCATGGCTAGTGGTTGGGGGATTAGAGGAGTGCATGTGTAGCGCCTGGTTAATCGAAGGAGTAAATGATTAGTGTCCAGATGATTAAAGAACTGCATATATAGTTGAAAGATGATTGGAGTAGTGCATGGGTAATGCCTGAGTTATTGCATGAGTGGATTACAAGTGCCTGCGTGATTGCAGGATTACATGGGTTGTGCCTGGCTAATTTTGTAAGTGCACAGGTATTCCTTGGGTGATTTTCTAAGTGCATAGGTAATGCCTGGGTAATTACATGAGTTTATAGTTAATGCATAGATCATTGCAAGAGCGCATGGTTAGTCTCTAGGTAATTGGGGAAGTGCAGACTTACAGCATGGTGATTTAATAAGTATTGGCGGAGTGATTTGGTAAGTACATGGTACTGACTGGGTGATTGTAGGAGTGCATGGGGTAGTGCATGGGTGATTGGAACAGTACATGGGTAGTGTCTGAGTTATTGCAAAAGTGGATGAGTAGTGCCTGGGTGATTGGAGGAGTACATAGGTAGTGCTAGGGTGATTTTTTTAAGTGCATGAGTATTGCTTGGATGATTGCATGAATACATGGTTACTGCTCTGGTGATTGTATAAGTGGAGAAGAAATTTAATTTCTTGGAGGAGTGCATGGGTAGTGCATAAGTGATTGGAGCAGGGCATGTGTAGTGCCTAGGTTATTGCATAAGTGCATGAGTAGTGCCTGGGCGATTGCATGAGTGCATGGGTAGTACCTGGGTGATTGGAAGAGTGCAATAATTCTGCATGGTGATTTTATAAATGCATGAGTAGTGACTGGGTGATTGGAGGAGTGCATGGCTACTGGCTGGGTAATTGAAGGAGTAAATGAATACTGTCTGGGTGATTAGAGGAGTGCATAGGTAGTAGGCAGGTGATTGAAGCAGTACATGGGTAGTGTCTGGATTACTGCACGAGTGGATGAGTAGTGCTTAGGTGACTGCAAGATTACATGGATACTGCCTGTGTGATTTTGTAACTGCATAGGTATTGCTTGGGTGATTATATAGGTGCATGGTTAATACCTGTGTAATTACACAAGTTTATTTGTAATGCCTGGATGATTGCATGAATGTATGGTTAGTATCTTTGTGATTACATAAGTTCATAGGTACCATCTTAGTGTTTGGAGGAGTGTAAAGATACTGAATGGTGATTTTATAAGTGTTTGAGAAGTTACCGGGTGATTTTTGAGTGCATGGATACTGCCTGAGTAATCAAAGGAGTGTCTACATGATTAGAGAAGTGCACGGGTAGTATGTGGGTTATTTCATGAGTGCTGAGGTGCATCGGTACAGCCTGGGCGATTTTGATAGTGGATAGGTATTGTTTGAATGATTCTGTAAGTGTATAGGTAATGCCTGGGTGATTGCATGAGTGAATGGTTACTGCTTGGGTGATTCCATCAGTGCAACAATAATGTGTAGACGATTGAAGGAGTTCATAGGTAATACTTGGGTGATTGCAAAACTGAAGAACTAATGTCTAGATGATTGCAGGAGTGTATAGGTACTGCCAGACTGATTAAAGGTTTGGATTAGTAATGCTTGAGTGATTTTATAAGTACATAGATTATACTTCAGTGATTGAAGTACAAAAAGAAACAACAGGGGTGCTGGTAACCCAGTTGGAGTGGTTACAACACAAGATACATGCGATTCAGTGGTTTTCTGTAGATAGCTGGTCAAAACATTAATTGAGAAACTTTTTCCTGTAGCAGCTTAACCACTGATATACATTCAAATAGGCTTAAATGATGTGCAGTTGCATTCTTTTTTTCATGACGAAAACCATGCTCTATCTGTTGTGTAACTTGCTGATATTTTTTTTTCTGTTCAATATTTAGATGTTATTCCAAGTTTCCCAACTCCATAATATCCTGTTGTGCTTGTTGCATTGCCGTTTCTACTTTTCTCATAGCTATTGCTGCTTCATTTTCAAGAATTGGTTCTCCTAGTGGATCTTGACTCAGTGGAGCAGAACTTTGACTATCTTGAGAACTGTCTCTAGCATTTTCGGCAGCAACAATAGTGTTTTCTTGTTCAATCTCTTCATTCAACATTTGTAGATAATTTGGAAAAACTGTGCATTCAATGCTATCTTTACATGCATTAAAAGAATCTTCATAGCACTCAACATCTCCAAGTAATTCCATTTCAGTCCGCCAAGGCTCGAAGAGTTGCAGTAGTGCTAAATAGAAAAATTCCCTTTTATCTGCAGTATCGCAACTGAGTTTCCTAAGACTAATAAGATTTCCTTGGGCATGTTTTACCAAACATCCATCACATCCAATTACTGCATATTTCTCTTCATTTATATTTTCTGTAACATTTCTCTTAAAGCTGTAATATTGCAGTACTTCATAGAGACATATGTTATCCAGATGTCGACCTATTTTAGGATAGTACGTATCCAACATGTTTTTTTAACAATATCTGTACTTTCCAGTTCCTTTAATGCTAAGTATTCCATTTCTTGTACAGATTTCAATACTCGATTTCGTGTTGCACCAAGACCTAGACTTACCCTAATGATCCCTCTTGACTTTGAATATAAACTTACAGATGTCAACCGATCCGAACATTCGTAGGATCCAATCTCTTGAGGGGAAAGCATCTTCAAACTAAAGCTGTACAATTTATTACTAAGAGTCTTCTCTTGTGAAACTTCTTTCCACATTTCTTTCACTCTGTCTTTTCAGATTTTGTTATATATGATGTCACATAGCGAGCAACAGCAATTAAATTATCTGCAACAGACTGGATATCCATATTTGCATTTCACATCGTCAAAATTATTGGATTGTAATCATTAATATATTTTGATTCTTCGTTCCTTTTATATTGTAAGTATTCTTTGGTGATTTTCGAGTTATAGTATGCCGTACTGCTGACATGAAACTATTGACTCTTCCTTCCTTTCCTTTGACTTGTATTTCTGTTGACAATATGTTCCACATCGATGAGTTTGAAACCGTAAAACTTTGTTGTCTTAAGGTATTTTGTTATCCTGATTTTGGAATACCACACATAACATAGTCTTCAGTGATAGATAAAACAGTCTCATCAGAATCAGTTCCAAATTTAGGTGCATCCTTGATCCACAATAGCATAGGTATATGTGGAACACCTCTAGCTTGGTACTCCTTTCTCCAAAAGAAATCAATAACTTCTCCAAGAGGTGGGTTATTTTTATTGCAGATAAAAGACATCATAGCTTGAAACCTGTGATTAAAATATCTGCACACATTTACAGGATCCAAAGAACTCAGGGGCATATTACCAACTATTAGCCATATTTATCGCTAACGAGGCTTAGCAACGATTTTTTTAACGCTAAGCATCGCCAAAAATTATCGCAGAGATAACTTGCTATTAGCAAGGTTTATCTCAGAAGTGATAAAAATCCTCGCGCTAACTGCCAAATGAGAGATTATCGCTGGAAAGCCAACGATAATCTCTCGAAGTTTGGCGTTAGCTTGATGATAGGGGCTCACAAACTTAGCCATGATATCGACCTTCCATAGGATATCATGGCTAAGTCAGGAAAATACCAGGTGTAAAAAAAGCAGCGCTAACCAAGGTCAGGGCTGCTTTTTTTATCACTAACAGGGTTAGCGAAATCCTTGATAATAGGAGAAATGTCGCTTAACAACATTTCTCCTATTATTTTTCTCTGGAACGGCCCCTTTGCATCTCATTAGAGATGCAAGGGGAAGCGTAGAGAAAAAGGGTGCTTACATGCGAATTTGCGTGTTAGCACCCTGTTGCTGATAGGGAGATAATTTTATCTCTGCTTTCTTGGCTTTTAAAGCCAAAAAAGCGGAGATAAATCCCTTGATAATATGCCCCACAGTTCTCCAGCTGTCTTGAATTCAATGTTTTTAATATTTGAATTTGCTTCTCGTAGAAATTCAAGTAAATTGTCCCATCCGTATTCAGCACAGCTTAGCGTAACAAACCATGTAGGGGTTCCTAAGTTCCTTAACATACATTTAAGTTCTCCGTGACGACGATACCAATACTCATTAGTACCACGTTGACAGGCCATCAAATTAATCAACTGAGATTATAAATGATCATCTCTTTGTTGTACTTTGTCCATGAACTCCTTTGCAGAAACATGTGTAAGATGAACTCCTGTTTTAATATGTGGTTCACTGCATATGAAATCCAGACAGGTCATTTTCAAACAGAAGATGAAATATATATGGAATACATTGTCGAAATCTTGGATCTTCTGAGTACAATCTTGTTGTACGATATTCTGAAGCTGGAATCTGCATCGGTCGTTCATCATATCGTCCACTTTTTCCAGTGGGGAAGAGCTGTGGAAAACAACGGGCTTCTAAACTTCTTTCACAAACACTCATAGAAGTTCCTTTTGCTTTCTTCATTTTTAATAATTCAATAGTGTTTCCAATAACTTCTTTTGAATGTAGAGAATGTATACTGTAATGTTCGTAAATTTCTTCACTCCTGGACTTGTCCACTTTTTCAATTTAGCCAGTTGAAATTTCTGTATCATCTCCTAAAGATATTTCCTGTTTTAAAAAGTATACATTTTTAAAATAAGGATTGTTTTCTATGGGATATAACGTAGCCTTTTGCGCTTTGGTGACATCTACTAACTCTTGCCATATTTTCCAACTCTTTGTTGGAACACCATTAACTAGAATAACTACAGGTTCAGTTTCTTCTCTCTCTACACCAAAAGTTTCAATATTTTTCTTTAAATCTAAAGGTAAATACACATGTAAATCGGATGGAGGCCGCTTACCTGTTTTAGGCTCCATACGAACAATAGCCTGAATTGGATGCACAGATTAAATCAGAATGGACTCATACGTATTTAAATCTACCAGTTCTAAAGGGATAGCTACCAACTCTAGGTTATTATGTACAGCTCTAGCTGGCATTTTGTTCTCTTCCAATTTGCTGTAACAAAATTTACAAATACGTTGATCACTACCCAACTCAAAAAGACCTTCCACTAACAAATAAGCACTAAATTCCACTCACTTATCATTGTTTTCCTTTTCACTTTTTCAATACAGAGCAACATTCCTAGTTTGTTTTCTACAGTGAGTGAGTATGTCGACAAAAAATGCAAACATAGTTTGGTTTTTCCGAACAAATTACCTTAAACTTTGTAATTTCTTCTTCAAACTTCTCAGTAGTACTATCTTCCACCTCCTCTTCAATACCTACACTTATCATACTCTCACTTTCTCTACACTCTTCTTCGGTACTAAAGAAACACAACTCTATATCATCACAAACTCTTTTTACATCCGATACTGACCCATGTGAAATGACTGTGTTTATTTCACTTAAAAATAATGCAGGACTTTTTACATAGTACAATCTTCTAACTAACTTCCGCATTGCAGAGTGTTGTACTGCTAACATTCTCAAATGATGAAAAATACTTTGACACACTTTTCTAGAAAGACAAGCCAGAGAATGACCTTGCAAGCCAGTATTTTTTCTCACTTTACAAGGATCTAGTCCTTGCAACATCTTAAACTTTTGTTAAATACTTTTTTTAGTATACTCTTGTAACAAATTAAAAAATATATCAATAGACTCCTGGGGAATACTACAAATACTATACTGGAGCTTGTGTACGTCTCCCTTGAACTTCTTCAGCTATCACTTCATCCACATTTCTAGGAACTATCTTTTCTTTTTCAATTGCACATCCATTCTTAACTTTATAAGCACAACCACTGGTATCAACTGCGTGAACTAATGTATTATGAAAATAGCTCTCTTCATTAAAAAAAGGTTCTGAACTAGAACTGTGCTTCCATTCACCGAAATTTTGTTTTACAAAATTTAGTTCTGTTAATTAATCTTTTCCTTTTGCTTTTGTCCTTCATAGAATGCATTGGTTTATCCAATGTTTGCATTCTTTTCAGAACTAATATAAACAATCTTCTTTTCAATTCAAAAGCCTTTTCAACTATACTTTCAATCTCTTGTTTCTTTTTATAAAACGCAGATTTTAAAAAATATTTCTTGCAATCTTTCAATACATTTTGTACTACTCTACTTTTATAGATACGTTTTCGAATATCGTGATATTGTTTAATTCTTCTTTCAACATAGATTGTTTTCTCATTTCCTGAATTTTCCTGAATTTTTAGTTTTTTCATTTCATTCTTCTTCTTTCTACAAGTATTCTTTCTATTTTCAGCATTTTAAAAATCCTTTACTGTCCTTAAAAGTATTTTAATAAATTCTTTCGTTCTCCTACCACAAGACTTTTTCTTTTTTTGCTACATATTGTAGTTCATCTAATTCCTGCTTTTGTTTCTTCTTTAATTAGTACTGTTTTCTTTGTACTTTTTTCTTTTGCGCTTTTTTTGTCATGGTGAATCTTTCTTAATAATAATGAAGAATAGCTGAAAAAAAGAATTTTAAAAATAATGTAATATTATTAAAATAATTATATACAAATAGTCCTATCTATTACTAAAGAAACGCCTTCTATTTAAAAGCTACAAAAAGATGCACATATGGTTTTCGGAATATGGCAACATTTACACCTGAGCTGCAAAATAAGTGAAGAGGGGTGCAGAAACACAAAAACGAAAGGCAGCACTAATGTCTGAATGATTACAGCACTACATATCTAGTGGCTGCATCATTGTAAGTCTGCATGGCGACTATTTGGGTGTTTTTATAGGTGCATGAGAGTTGGACTCAACTATAAGTCTCTCTATATTGTTACAACCACACATACATATCTCTATGTTTTCAAATCATCATAATATCTAAAATATCTGCTTCAGTAATTGCATTATTCTATGGGTAGTGCTTGGGTGATTCAATGAGTGCAAAGGCAGTCACTGGGTAATTGCAATAGAAGATGAAAGAAGGAAGACAAGTACAAAAAGAAACAACAGGGGTGCAAAAAGAAGCAAGAAAGATGCAGAAAGAAGCATGGAAACTGCACAATGATGCAACAGGACCACAGAAGGTGGCAAGAAGGGCTGAAAGAAGCAACAGAGGTGCAGAAAGAGGCAAAAGAACAGCAGAGAGGCAAGAGAGTTGCAGAAACAGGAAAAACAGGTACAGAAAGAGGGCTAATTGCATGAGTGCAGACATGGACATTGAGTGCACGAATAAGTGTATAAATACCACCTGAACGCATACATGAGTGTATAGATACATACTGCATGATTTAAAAAAAATTTTTTATAAATTTTATTGCGCAAATTGCAAAATACACTGCCATTCGCTTACAACCCGGAGGCCGGCGGCCACCATTTAAGTAAGTATATTACACAGCTGTATTGCCAACAAACTCGGGGGCAGGCAGCAAAACGAGTTACACAACTATTCCTATAGCAAAGGAAAGCATAATGTTTACGTCCTCAACAAAACCCCAGGCAACACTCAACCCCCCCCTCCCCCCTCCCCCACCGTTCAAGTCTCTTGACCACATCTCTCTTCACAGGAGCCGAATTTGTCCCGTTCCTACAGTCACGCTGGTAAGTACCTTTAGTACTGCACGTCTAGCTCACATCACATATTCCCAAATACGCAGAATTTTCCGGCTCTTCAATCACACCGCCACAAATTACATTTTCAATAAAACTGTTCGACAATCAAGCTCAATCTAGTCACTTCCATAGTCTTGGTCTCCTAAGCGCAACCATTCAGTGAATGGTGCCCAAATGTCAGACGGCCTAGATCTGCTCGGCATCATCTCCCAATAAACCTTCAGCTGGTCCCTGCAATATGTAGCTGCTCTGCCCTAGTCCGCAATCCTGGGTGGTCTCTGTGTCCTCCAATGGATCGCCACCTGTCTCTTCGCCACTAACAACAGCATCGCCACTAATTTACGATAATCCTTCTCAATCCCCTGTACATATCCCAGCAACGCAGGCATCAATGACGCCGTCATTGTCCCCCCCGTAATTTGACGTAGGTGTGTAAAGATATCCAACCAAAATCGTGCCACTGTCTCACAGCTCCAGGCCATATGTATAAACGTGGCGTTCGGAGAGCCGCATCTCCAGCATCTAGTGTCCCTCTGCAGTCCCATCCGGTGCATTTGTGCCGGAGTACGGTACAGTCTATGTAGATAATTAAAATGTATGAGCCTGAGGTGGTAATTAGGTGAGAGGTATTCTAACTGTGTACAACAGTATGTCCATTGTTCCTCTGTTATCTGCAGGTCAGCTTCTACCTCCCATGCCTCTCTGGAGCTAGTTACAGCAATCGGGGACTCGCGCTGTGTGATGCCATAGATACGAGTTATACGCTTACGGGGCGATGGGTTTGATAGTACGTTTTCTAATGCGGGTGAGCTTGGAGGTTCGCGGGGGAATTCTGTATCTGTGGACTTACATGCCGCTCTCAGCTGGTAATAGAGTAGCATATCTGAGTCAGTAGGGTCCTGCGAGTCACACATGTCCCGCAGTGACAGGAACTCACCGGCCGGGTACAAGTCCCCCCCTCTGTCTAAATTATGTGCCTGCGCTCTGAGTGTCACAGCTTTGTCTAACAGGGGCTTTAGTAGTGGGTTTCCGCCCAGGGGCATAGACGGGGCATATAAAACGTCTAGACGTGCACGCTGCGTGATACATTTCCATGCCCAGCGTACGGTTTCAACAGTATCTATCTCTTGCCTCGGTCATTTGTAGGATTGGAACACTGCCGCTAGAAATTGCGCCTGCGCGCTATAGGCGTATAACTCAAAATCTGGGACTCCCAGTCCCCCCTGTGAAATAGGCAATGTCAATGTCTTCCACGAGACTCGGGGTTGTTTACCCGCCCATACCAATTCAATAATATTTGTACGCAAGCGTTTAAAAAAGTGTACATTTAGCGGCATAGGAATGTTTACGAACAAATAAAGTAATTTGGGGAGAACCACCATTTTAACAATGGCTATGCGCCCTGTCAGTGAGAGTGGGAGTGTTTTCCACCTCGCGCCCTTTCCCTCTAGCCAGTCCATTGCCCTGCCATAATTTGCCACCCACAGGTCTTGCATCGTTCTGCTAATATAGATGCCCAGGTAGCGCACCTCCCCACCCGCCCAGTGTATTGGGAATTCCGACGTAAAGGGCACAGTGTCGTCAGTAAGCGGTAGCATTGTGGATTTCTGCCAATTAATTTGCATTCCTGTTAAACCCCCGTATCTTATAAATTCCCTCATCAATACATCGAAGTTATCTTGAGGATTGGTCAGGTATACCGTTATGTCATCAGCATACATCGAGACGAGTATGCCCCTCGTGTGAAACCCTATGCTTTTATTCGTATGGTGTTGGCGGAGTTTCGCTGCTAACGGCTTAGTGGCGATCGCGAATAGCAAGGGTGAGAGTGGGCATCTCTGCCTAGTGCCCCTTGTTATGCTAATGGGCTGGGAGATTTGTCCATTCACCCGAACTCTTGCCGTCGGATCTTTATATAGGACCTGAATCTGTCTCAGAAAAACTGGGCTGAAGCCAAGTCGTGCCAGGAGGGCAAATAAGAACTTCCATTCTAAAGAATCGAACGCCTTTGTTGCGTCTAATAAGGCCGCAGTGGCCTGAACCTGGGGTGCCAGGAAGTGTAGCATGCCGAATATGGTACGTAAGTTGTGGGCGGTGGAACGGCCCGGCACGAAACCAGATTGGTCCGGCAGAACAATTTGGGGCATCATGGGCTGTAGCCTGTTTGCCATTAACTTTGCATACATTTTTGCATCCAAATTGATCAAAGACAGGGGGCGGTAAGGCTTTAAAATAGTAATGATCGTAGCTTCGCGCAAAGTGGGCGTTAGTACCTCCGTCTCCATAGCCTCCAGAAACACCTGTAATAGTCTAGGGGCCAGTATGTCCGCATATTCCTTATAGAATGCCACCGGCAACCCACCCGCTCCTGGGGCCTTGTCCCCGGGCATGCCGCCAATTACTTGCTTTACATTCCTACACCGTGATAGGCAGTTCCATATATCTACGAGCTCCATCATTGAACCAAGCCAGCCCTATGTCATCTAGATAGTCCGTGATGTCTGCCTGCGAAGGGGACGTTTTTGAAGTGTAGAGGTCAGAGTAATAGTGTGTGAACTTCTGCAATATATCAGGCGGAGAGCTAAGCACCTCTCCTGTCTCTGTATGAAGTTCAGAAATATACGCAGTGCCTCGAGGTGCGCGGAGCAACCCCGCCAATGTCTTCCCCGGTCTGCCGCTCTCTCCATAGCGCCGCGCCTGTGCATATTTGTATAGATATGCTGTCTCTCTATCAGCCTCTGCCTGGTATTCTGTAAGCTTGGTTCGTATACTAGCCGCATATTCTGGTGACGCATTTCGCATCTGCAATCTCTCTAGCTCCCCTATTTCGCGCTCCAAGCGACCTAGAGTGTTACGAAGGTCTCTAAGCACTCCCGTTTTGAGTGCTATACAATCCCCTCTCGTTGAAAGCCTCCCATAAGACCCCCGGCGATTCAACCGATCCCTCATTCCTAGCAAAGTACTCCTCTATTTTGTTGCGGAGCTCTTCCCAAAATACCTGGTCTCTTAAAGCACCGGATGGAAATCTCCAAGAGAAGGGCTGAGTATAAGCCGGCAGTAAGCACAGTCTTATCTGGGCGGGCGCATGGTCGGAGAAGGTGCGAGCAAGATGCGTGGCATCCACCAACCACGCGCGTATCTCTTTTGATAGCAGCCAAAAGTCAAGCCTCGACCATGCAATTTTGTGGTGTGTAATGCACGTCCCCTCCCGTGTCGTGGGGTGGGTGGCTCTCCAGGAGTCAGTCAAGCCCAGGTCATCAATTATTGCCTTAAGCGCTTCTGCTGCTTGTGGGTGGTGTGTCCTCGAGGTTCTCTGCCTGTCTAGCGCTGCAGAGAGTATCACATTAAAGTCCCCCCCATAGTACGGTGGTGCGTCCCAGCTGTTGCAGCTTATGCCATATATGGTGGAAAAAAAACGGACTGTCGGTGTTCGGGCCATATGTGTTTACTAAGGTCAGAGGTGTATTGCACAGCGCTCCCTGTAATATTATGAATCTGCCTTCTCTATCAATCACTGTGGTATCTTTGTGCCAGTGAAGCCCTCTACGCATAAGTATTGCTACTCCTATAGAGTAGCTAGAATAGCCAGCCTCCACCACCACCTCCCATCTTCTATTTTTTAAGATCCCTGCCGCTGCGCCAGCCAGGTGCGTCTCCTGTAGAAAACAGATATCTACCTTATGTCGTGTCAGATATGAGTGAATTAGTCTAGTTTTCCTTCGGTCATTCAAGCCTCGATCATTCAACGTAATGCATGTCAGTGGGTCAACAGTACCCTGGCTAGACATCGCATACAATTAAGTAAAATTCCACCAGCAGATCTAGGTACAGTATCGCAGTGCCATTAAATATCGTGCCTTGCAATTCCAGACCTACATTAGTCAGCCATAGTCTCCAATAGTGCATACAGTGATCAATGGTTTTACTCCACCAATTCGTCAGAGCTTGGAACGGCAATGTATAAAACAAAAGCAACCTCCCCACCCATCCCCCTCCCACACCAACCCCCCAAACAGGTTGTGTCTCCCCTCCTCCCCCCTCCCAAAACTGTCCCAAACATCCAGACCAGGGGAATCATCCCAGGGGGTGCGTCGGGCTGCCAGCATACATCCCTGCACTTTGTGCAGGGTGGCCGAGCCGCAACCGGTACACATGCACCTCCAGATCACTCTGATTGTGTGGTAATGCTCTTAGTATACCGTCCGCCTAGCACTACATCCAGGTTCATGGAACCTTTTTTGAAACTGGTTCATGACCTGCCCACCCGCTATGAAGGACTGGTAGTGCTGGGAGATTTTAATTTCCTCTGGGAAATATCGCCAAAGGATGGGCAGGCAGGGCATTTTGATGATGATTTAACCTCGCTTGGACTTACTCAGTTGGTAGAAGCTTCCACACACGAGAAAGGCCACACCCTGGATTTGGTTTGGTCTTCTCTTCCACTCTTGGCCCCGCTGGTAATCTCTCCATGCCCCTGGTCTGATCACTACCTAATAGATGGCCACTTCCCCCTCCTCAGAGGACAGCGGGAAACCAAATCAGAGTGGAAATTACTGCGCAGCTGGAAACAGGTCAATACGACCGATTTAATAGCTATTCTTTCACGATCTGCCCACCGCGTACTACCTGGTGAAGATCTGGAAACTGAAAGTGCCGCCTTGGTGTCTATACTCAAGGAGGCAATCGAGGTAGTGGCCCCAGCCCACAAAATCAAATTGAGAGGCAAGGGCAAAGGCGCACTATGGTTTAACAATACCCTTAGGGAACTCAAAACGGTCCTCCGCCAATATGAAAGAGCATGGCGCAAGTCCCATCTGCCCAGTGCGCGGGAGGCCTATTTGTTGCAGCTTGCATCCTACAAAAAGGCCATACGCCTGAGGAAGGCAGAATATTATGAAGCAGCTATCCAAGAGGCGGCCAACCCACAGAAAGAAATGTTCAAAGTCCTAAATGTTCTGAGGACAGTCAAGAGGCCTAAATCGACCTTCAACTAAAAAGACTGTCAGGATTTCCAAGACTACTTTATGAATAAAATAAAGGAGTTGAACTTGTTAGCAGACATTAGTTTGACCCCAACTCTTTCATGTTCAATTGAACCCCCCTCCATTCCCTCTAGGCCACTAACGAATGGAATGATGGGGCTGCCGGCCCTCACCAAGGAATCTCTATCGATTATCCTGAACCAGGTGAAATCAGGCTCACCAGCAGATCCCTGTCCACCTCAGATTTTCAAGCTGGGATGGAGGATAATGTTCTTGCCCTGCTGAATCGATCCCTGGAGACAGGTTATGTTCCCTCCAACTTCAAAGAAGCAAGGGTGGTGCCCCTGCTAAAAAAAAACAGGCGCAGACCCAAAAAATTTAAAGAATTTTTGGCCAATCTCTCAGTTGCCCTTCCTGGCCAAAATCCTGGAACAGCATGCGTTGCAATGCCTTTCTCAATTCCTTGAGGGCAACCATCTCCTCGAGCCCAACCAAGCGGGTTTCAGAGCTCATCACAGCACGGAATTGGTAATGCTTTCCGTGCTGGACGACCTGAGACTCAAGGCCGACACAAAAACCCCTTGTGCCCTGGTCCTTTTGGACTTATCCGCGGCATTTGACACGGTCAACCACTGTCAACTTTTATCGTGGATTAAGGACCAAGGGATACAGGGCACAGTCCTTGCCTGGCAGACGTCCTTCTTGGAAGATCGCAGCGAGTTCAACTTACAGACCTAGTGTCTAAACCTGCTAAGTTGACCTGCGGGGTACCCCAGGGCTCGGCTCTCTCCCCCCTGTTGTTTAATCTATATTTTTAACCTCTGATCGCGGCACTGAATCAAATGGACTGCAGAGTTTACAACTATGCCGACGACACACAAATTCTGATCCAGATCGACCACTCACCCTCGGCTCACCTGAGAATGCAAGACTTCCTCAAGTTTACAATTAACTGGATGTCACACAACTCCTTGAAAATAAATCCGGACAAAACGGAAGGTCTGGCAATCACGACAGCGGCCAACCCTTGGAGTGAGCGGTTTTGGCCAGCTGAATTGGGGCCACTTCCAGAACCGGCTGTGGCAGTAAAAAGCTTGGGCATCAAAATTGATGCCCTGCTATCCATGACACAACAGGTATCAGCAGTAGTGGGCACCTGCGTCTGTCTGCTACGTCAACTGCGGAAACTTTCCCCGCTACTATCCTTTTCCACGCTCAGGATGGTAGTTTCCGCTCTGATCCTGGAACGATTGGATTATGGCAATTCGCTATATTTCGGCCTCCCAAACAACCTGTTGGCCAGACTCCAGGTTGTGATGAATGATGCAGCCAGGCTCGTCTTTAACAAACCCAGACGAACCCAAGCCACTCCCTTACTTCGTGAATTGCATTGGCTGCCTATTGACCAAAGAGCAAAATTTAAGAACCTCTGTATTGCTCACAAGGCAGTATATGGCTCTGCCCCTACATACATCAAGGAACGACTTACTAACTACTCGCCAAGCAGGACCTTGCGGTCCACAGATCCATGTAACTTGATATGCCCCCGGTTTAACTTGGTTTCTAAGGGTGGCAGAGCCTTTTCTAGCACTGTCCCTTTGGCGTGGAACCATCTTCCAGCAGAACTTAGGAAGGATACCAATCTGCTGTCTTTTAGGAAGAAATTAAAAACTGTACTATTTTTGTAAGCACGGGGGCCTCTGTGAACCCGTGGTCTGGTGTCCTGCTGATGTTGCATGTCCGCTGATAGCGCTTAGATACCCCTGGGTGATACAGCGCTATATAATCTCATGTTAACATAACATAACATTGTCCATTTTCTTTCGTGAATAGTCAAGCTAGCCCCCAATGTAATAAAGAAATCTCGCTCCTCACCTTGCATTAAAATGTTCACCTTACCCCAGAGTACCGGTCCAGAGGCTCTTCGTCGACAGCGGTCAGCTCCTGTACCCTCCTCTATCCGAATAAGCCAGCCAATGTTCAGTCATTATCACTTAGTCCATCCTGCGATTGTTCTTCAGCCTGAGTCTTTTGCAGTTTATGATCTTTAGCCATCTGTTTCGCAAATTGTAATGCAGCTTTGGCATCGGTGAAGAAAGTGGGTCTTCCAGGGCCCTGCACCCTCAGCTTAGCTGGGTATATCAGGGCATATTTGGTCCCAATCTGCTGGAAGATCTTTTTGGCGGGAAGGAACTCCCTTCTTGCCGCTTGAACCTGCAGTGTAAAATCCGGTTAGAGGGCAATTTCGTCCCCTTTGTCAGGCTCTGCTTTCCGACCTCTTCGGGGCTGTGTTGCTAAGCCTATATCCTCCCCATCAGAACCGCCTTAGAGTCTGATAGAGTATGAACAGACAACTAAGGGTGTTCAACCGGGGAGGGAAAGGAAGGGAACAGCAGGGAGGGAGACCTGAAACGACAAAGAACAATGGGTTTAGACCAAACCCCCCCCCCTATTTAGGTAATACTAGTTCTCCCTCTCTACTTTACAACCCAGGGAATAACCCTTTCCCTCTTAAACGTACCTGTAAAGAAAAAAACGTGAGTAATTCAATAGTAGGCTCTCCAGGTTGAGGTATCAGGCACTCCACCCAGCTGCAAGGAGGACAAAGCACAAACACGTTGTTTTATATACCTAACAGACCCTAAGTCATAAAAGGGGCTGTTCTCATCTCCTGATATTGGCCACACCTACCTAATGTGCACTGGAAGTTTTCTTCAAAGGGGGGAGTTAATTCGTTCTAAGTATACCTCACTTGGAGTCTCCTATGTACACAACTCATAAGAAACAAAGAACATGTGGTGGAAAGAAAACAACAATATAAGAAGCAACATAAATGGTTATTGTTTACAACCTGGTGTTAGTGAAGCACCCCAACCAACAACCATACCCCCACGTTTCTGACTGTAAGGGTATTGCCCGTGTAAGTCTTTGTCTCACACTCTCGACAACAGCAACTATAGTCTCCTCTCTTAGCAAAGTTCAAGGCAAGTTCCAAAGCGAGGATAAAGGCTTCCTTTACTTTTATATCAAAGATATGCAGGTAGTTCTTCTCCTTGCTGATAGCGTGCTGCACTGAGTTGTGCAACTAAAATCCAAATGTCAAAGCACCAAGACGCCGGGTGTTCCTCTCACACCCAGCGCGATTGTTTTATCCTTCAGCCGAGGGAAAAAAACAATGAATAAACAGCGTTACACGCACTTGCGTGCAACCCAAGCGTCAATCGAGAATTACGGCACTGTAAGCACAATTAGATTTGATAGTCCGTTTGCTTACCGACCTCCTCCGTTTCTCACCATACGCTCCCGGAACAAAACCAGAATTATCGGCGAAGACTTCTTCCTCCTTCCGGTCTTTTGTTGCTCGTTGCACACGTTCTTTGCGTGATGTGCGTAACGTTCTCAGGCATGCCGGGAGTTGTAGTCTGTTTACCTCCCGTATCTCGAGCACGGAGAACAGGTTTCGAAAACCCCTCAGGCTGAACATGACACCCTTATATTGTATAGCACCCTTTTCACGTGCTAGCCGGAGTATTGTATCTCGATCTCTATAATTAAACACTCTTGCCAATATTGGGCGTGCAGGTGCTCCCGGCTGGGGCCGTGGACCTAGAGTTCTGTGCGCTCTCTCTATAAGGAACATCGGGGACAGCCCGGATCCAAATAGATCTTTCATCATGCCATCGACGAACAGTTCCATATTAGGAATATATGTGGATTCTGCCACTCCTGTGATGCGTACGTTGTTTCTCCTCGAGCGTGCCTCCAAATCCTCATTCTTTTGATGTATGAGCTCCACAACTTTATCCATACCTCGGAGTTTCTTTTCCACCTCAGTTTGCCCCTCCTTAGTCTCAGTCACACGCGTTACAAGGACACTCACCCGCCCTTCTTGTTTGTTCATGCGCTGGGTAATTTTATCCATACGCTCAGCGAGGGTGTCCATTTTGGTATCAATGCTCTTCAGGCCTGATTTAAGCTCCTGGAACATCACTCGAACATCTTCCGCCGGGAGTTGGCTCACTGCACTCTCCGCTTCTTGGGTCTGGCCACCACCCTCTGCCTCAGAAGATTTAGTTCCATTTTTGTCAAAGTTAAGACGGGGTTGTCGCGTGTCCGGTTTCCCCATGACGTCACTGGTCAAGGCACTGTGTTCCCTTAGGAAGATATATGCCCAGTATGATTGTCGGGTCGTCTCCTTAGTGGTATCTTCGGCGCACTCTGCCCTGCACCACGGCACCTATTCTGGTCTGCCAGTGCCAGTCGGTCCCTCTGATGTAGGGGGGGTAAATATGTTGGTGGTTACGTTGCCGCTGTATCCCTCGGAGCTGCACAGTGTTTTCGTCACCAGTGGTTCCCGGAGTGTATGTGTAGGTGAGGGGGGGCGGGGTGGATGGGAGCCGCCGATTATCTCAGGACCGTAGCAAGTGTATCAGCTCCCAATGGGTGGTCCCATGGGAATCACGATTTTGCAGCCTATCTCACTGCCAGACACTGTATCTGCCGTACTCAACCCCTCCACTATGGCCGCAGTACACAGTGTCCAGTGCCCTCCGTTCGGCGAACCTCCAGGGCGTGCCTCCAGGGCCTCTCCTCGCTTCTCCTCCCCGTGTTTCGGGCTCTGTATCTCCAATTGTTGGTCCCCAGAGCCACAGGACGACCGCTCTTATATGTGGCGTAGAGACAGTCCCAGGACCAGCCAGTTCACCCACAAAACCGTGACAATATTCCGCCCGATCTCACAAAATGGCAGCCAGGCCCAGTCCAACGTATCTCAAGGAGCACTTCCAGCCTCCCTGCTTCAGCAATTTGCCCGCTGTGTCAATGGCTCACCAGATCTTTACTTGCAATCACCAGCTCCGCGCTCACCCTGCATGCGCCTAACTCGCACTCCACCGCATTCTTCTCAGGCCGACAGCCGCCGTAATGCCAAATCAAACCTCCGGTCAATCAGGGAAGAATATTCATAGCAGCCAGTGGCACTGTCAACCGGCGTCTCCGTCCCCACAGCACAGAGTCGCACTTGTCGGAACCTTCGTCTCTCACCAGCCGATCGGGGACTCAGCCCGCCCCGGACCTCCGGCGCGTCTCCGTCAGGCAGCCGCTACTTTAGGTCCACACGCCGCACCAGACCGCGTTCGCGCCTCGGCCCGCAGTCAGTCTAGCTTCGGTCGTCCGGCAATGTCGGGCAAGCAGAGGCCTTCTCCGGGTGTCGCGGGGGCCACACTATCAATCCTCAGATATGGAGTGGCGTGCAGTGCCCAGATGTGCGGATTATTGGCGAAATTTCAAGCTCGGCCGGCGGAGCTGCTTCAACCCGCAGCCATTCCGCTGCTCAGCCAAGCGACGCCCCCCATAGATACATACTGCATGATTAAATGACTGCAGGGATACTACCTAACAAACTCAACAAGGGCTCTTTTTAGAGCCACCCTATAAATTAACACTGATTATATATTTTTTCCACATACAATTTTTTTTTGATTCGCGCACCCACTGCGTATTCACAAAACAAAAGGACAAACTCAATGCACTACAACACAACACTCTTTTCAACTTTAACTATTATTTTTTAATTTTATATATTTTTAACAACTCTATCAATTGTAATCGTGTCAATAACTTCAATCACAGTACCTATTTAAAACATCTTCACAAATACAACACTAACTTCTAAATTATATACTACTTGTTTATTTATTTAAGGTCGATTTGCGACTCCATCGCGATTACACAGGGGGCTGCGCTGAGAGCCATGCTGGAGTCGCGGCTCCAAACTCGACACAAAAAAGAAACGATCTCCTTTAATTATTTTGCATTCGCCCCGGGGACCCCATCCCCCGAGGCCTGCCATCATTTTATGCGCTATAAAAAAAAATAAAGGGGGGCCCCCCTCCTCAGGCCAATAATGGCCCCAGGGACCCCATCCCCCAGGGCCTAGCCTCGTCTTTTAAAAAAATTAGTTACAGGAGGGGGGCCGCGTGCCCCCATCCCGGGTCACTTTGTGGCCCTGGGGACCCCACTGGGGCCGGCCTTTTATATTTTTATTTATAATTTTTTTAATTAGTGGGGAGGGGGGCCATGGGGCGAGCAAAGGCACAGTATGATCAAAACGCGTCAACAGAGGGAAAGGTTTAAGGAATAAACATCTACCTGCCTGAGCAGCTGGGTCGGTTTCTCTCATTTCGCCTGTGTGAAAGTAGTGGGAGTTTGCTTTTTCGAGATATATATATATAAGTATATAGCAGGAGGGGCAAAAGATGACCATCGTAAATTTAACACCAAGAGCACTGACAATGTATGAGGAAACAGTGCTCAAGATGGGCCTCACGTTCTGTCCCTCTTCAAATATCGAATATACGCAAACAAGAATTGATTTGTTTAAAATGACTGGGAAACTTAAACTACATAAATACTTCAAAACAAAACCGAAGGGATGTGAGAAAAGAAAACAACAACGAACAACTAAAGAGACGGATAAGATAACAGGAGAAGACTTCAGTACATGGGAGGCAATGGTGACAATTGCCGAGAATGTAACGAGTACTGACATAACGGCATTAAGTATGATAGAGAGAGCATCTAGATTGGGGGTAGAACAGGAAAGAGAAGCCAGCCCCTTCAAACCAACATCACAATTTTTACCGCAACTATCAATGGATGCAATTGATGTTTTTTCAGAGGCTATGAAAACTATGGCGGCTGCTCAGCTAGCTGCCGCCATGTTCCCTGTTTTTTTATTGGCTATGAGAACTAAAGCCAGTTATAAACCGATATATAATTTCACAAAAGAACACAGCAAAGCACTGAAATCAATTCAAGAAGATAAAACAATTGTATGCAAACCCTTGGATAAGGGGGGAAACATTGTGCTGCAGACAAGAGAAAATTACTGCAGAGGCATACAGGCAACATTCGGATGAATCTTGCTACAAAAAAGTCAACAAAGTGTTTTATCTAGAAAGCATTTCCAAATATGTGGATCTGATCAAAATGTGGTGTGATAAACAAATGTTGGACACAGAAGAACTATTGTTTTTAAGATGTCCTGATCCCATTGTTCCTACATTTTATCATATTCCAAAAGTCCACAAAAGTATACAAAAACCACCTGGGAAACCTATAGTCTCTTCACAGGGAAGTCTAACAGATACCTTGTCTAACTTCATTGATTATTATCTGCATAATATAGTAAAGGAGTTACCATCATACGTAAAGGACTCTAGGGACTTTTTATGTCGTATGGAAAAATTGTTATGGAAGGAGGAATATAAGATAATTGTATTGGATATATCTAGCTTATATACTTCCATTAATCACATGCATGGTTTGCATGCTTTGTCTCACTTCCTGACAAAAAGGGCCATGAGATTCAGCTTACATAATGAAATGTTGATGCAATTTGCAGAATTTTGTCTGAAAAATAATATCTTCCTGTTTGGAGAGGAATACTTCTGGCAAACATCTGGTACAGCGATGGGCACCTGCTTCGCCCCTAGCTATGCAAATGTATTCGTTGGCTGGTGGGAGGAGCAGGTGTCCAGTTCGTCCAGTTCGCTAGAAGGGAACATTTGGATGAGTAAAGTTATGGCCTGGTATGGCTACATAGACGATCTTTGTATAGTGTGGAATGACTCAGAAGAGACTGCCAGGGAATGTATTACTTATCTTAACAGTAACAGCGTGAATTTATTATTCACAGGTGAAATCAGCAAGGATACCGCTAATTTCTTGGACTTGCAAATCAACGTTGTGGAAGGGAAACCTTGCATGTCTCCTTACCGCAAACCCAGGGTGGGTAATTATTTTACATGCGGAGAGTAACCACCCCCCTAGCTTGATAAGAAGTATCCCTTATGGGGAATTTTTGCGTATTAAGCGGAACAGCACTAATCAGAAAGATTTTGAGCATGCAATGTTAAAAAGCAAGAAAAGTTCAAAGTGAGAGGGTATGATGAGGACCTGCTCAATAGTACATTGGGCAGAGTCACCAACATCCCCAGGAAAGATCTGTTAAAAGAAAAAGTGAAAGAAGTTCAACATGATGATAATCTTCGATCAGTAGCAGCCCCCCCAGCACCTTGAGACCCTCACGGGTATGTAGCACGCTTTAGAAATGCAGTGATTGATTGATTGATAAATCCAAGTTTAGATTTATTACACCGTTCTCAGGCAATGCCAATCAACTCAGAAAGATTTTGAGGAAAAATTGGCATATATTGAAATCTGACAGTATAATTGGCGAAGACATACCTACCCAAGCATTGATTACCTTTAAAAAGGCCAGATCTATAAGGGATACCTTTGTTCACAGTCATCTGGAAGCAGTAACAAGGCCGAGTGGGACACTAAAGGAGATGAGGGGGTTCTACCCTTGCAGTAAGTGCAAGGCTTGTGTAGCAAGTAAAAGAACCTTAACTTATGAAGTACCAGGGCAAAAAACATCTAGAAGTATCAACAAATTTCTGACATGCAATACATCCTATGCAGTCTATTGCCTGGTGTGCCCGTGTGGGCAAAAGTACATTGGAAGTACAATCCACCCACTTAAAATTAGGATCTTAGAACATATGAGGGCAATAACCAAAAAAAGATGCTAATTATCCAGTGGCTCGTCACTTTGCGGAGTACCACCAGAGCAATAGCGAACTATTGCGTTTCTTTGGATTGGACCATGTACCTCTTAGTGTACGTGGTGGTGACAAAACTAGGAAGTTAAGGAGATTAGAGTCAAGATTCATTATTGATCTGGAAACAAAAACTCCTAAATGGATGAATGGTGGGGAGGAGATGGCAGTACACCTAGGAGAGTAGTCATTTAGGTAGAAGGTCCAGAAGTAAGGGGAGAAAGAGGAAAGGAAAAAAAGGAAAAGACAATATGTTAAAAATGTGTACAGTTTTAATAATTATGTGGTCCTTAAAACTAATGTCGAGCAGTCCTGAGTGACGATAAAATGGTATTGTTCAATAGGAGATCAGGTAGGCCGATACACGGCGTGATAACTAAAGCAATTGCCAAGTAGGTTTATAGAACCAGTAACCGATATACAGTGAAATGTTGATTATAAAGACGACAAAGTGAAATTGCGGTGTCAGACTGATTTTTGGGATCACCGTAGAAAGCCAATATATGGCGTTTGTAAATTTATGAATTTAGGATTTTTTTGAACAATGTATATATATAAATGGAAGGCAGTGAATATTGTAAATGAATTAGTTTACTGAATGGTTTATATGTTATGTACAAAAATATTATAATTTCAGTTGATTTTAACCATTACAATATGGCAGCAATGCATAAAACTCGCGAAGACCGTCTTCTATCTCTATGTCTTGGAAGTCACATGAACGGAAATTCTATGACGATAGATTGTTTGTATATAAAATGCCAGTTTTGATATCGTGCATGTAAAACATTTAATAAAGGCGTTAGCCGAAACATGTAATGTTTTGCTGGAGAAAATAAAAAACGGATGAGAAAAGAGTCCTGTGAGTGCCTACCTCCTTACAAACTGCGGAGAGTGAGCATGAATTAGTGACGCGGCATCACCGCCGCGAGAACGGCACCCGTCTGCGCCACCTACCTGGTGCAAAGGAGCAGCATATATATATATATATATATATATATATATATATATATATATATATATTACCTACTGGCGGTCGCCAGTAGGTAGTTATAGTTAGGATTGTTTTCCATAGGGAAATCGCAACATTCTATTGGGAATAACTTTGGCGCCGGTTGAGGAATCTGCCTGAAATTTTCCTCAAATTTGCCTCGCGGCTCTCCGCTCCTTCCCTGAAAGTTTGGGGGCCGAGATAAAAGGGGGTTCCAAAACGTGTTTTCCCCATGTTACTTTCCATAGGGCGGTTGGACTCACTTTTAGCTCGAACGGCTGAATGGATTTTCACCAAACTTGGCAAAATTGTAGGGACTGGTAGCCCGATGTGCCTTTTCTATGTCTCAAGATATGTGCTCCAGAGGATTTTGAGTAATTTAGGTTAAAAAAAAAATATATATCTATAAGCGCGCCCCGGTACGCGCACCGGGGAGCGTACCAGCGCGTAACGCGAGTTCGTGCGCGGAAAGCTGATTGGCTCTCGGGTGTCTTTAAACATTCCAAACAGTCCGGAGCGGCCGCCATCTTGTGTCTCGGTAGGATCGAGACACAAGAGGTGGCAAAAACAAAGGGGGAAATGACCAAAAGGGGGCAGGGTAGACCCCCCTGACCCCCTAGGTTTGATGTGGAGGCCATAAAAGGGTTCCGCGGGACAAACAAATGTAATTTTTTTTCGATTTTCGCGGGGGGAGTGTCCGGTACGCGCACCGGGGAGCGTACCAAGAGGCAAACCCAGTGAAACAATAAAATAATAATTTAAAGTGCTTAGAGGTAGGGTAGCTCTGCATAGAGTTGTTGTGTTGTGTGGGTGATATAAGTACCAGCATGTAGGTACCAATGCAGAGTTTTAAATTCAATGTAGATTGTCTCCTCTGTAGATAATTTGCATGTTGTTACATAAGTTATTGTGGTATATGGAATCATACCATAGTTTGTCAGGAAAGTAGAAACAACATGGAGGCAGGAGATGAAAAAGAGATGTCAAATACACATTGGAGATAATATAGTGGGAGAAAGGAAGTAACTATGAGCAAAATTACTATGTAACATAAAAAAGTTGCACAGTACACTATAAGTCTCACATTATATTATATTCATTTTGGTACTATTTAATGAATTACATATAAAAAAGAATAATGTCTGGAACAATTTTTAATTATTAAATAACAATTTATTGGTCTGATTTTTCAAAATTTAATAACACTTCCAACATTACATCGTCAGGAATGTCCTCATTTGGATTCCATGATTCAATTTCTTTCACACATTTAAGAAACTCTTGATCAAGAGACTGATCCAAAAAGTCTAAATCATCAATCTCTTCCTCTGGGTTGTTCTGGAGAACAATTTCGAATGAAATATTAAATTTCTTTTGTTCTCCTTCCATTTTCTTGCTGTAAATTGCATAAAAAATAAATATATCAGTAGAGATAGGGCACTGTTAGGTTTAAGTTCAGACGGGTACTTCTGGGTTTTTAACAGTGAAGTTATCTTTGGGCAGTGTATGGTATCAGGCAGGAAGTAGAACTATTAAAAAGTGCATGTGATGAAGCCTAAGTAAAATCATAATTATACTAGAGAAGCCTAACTTAATCCATAAATATAATAGAAAAGCGTATCTCAAGCTATAACTATAACAGAGGGACAATAAATAAGTATCAGAAAACGTTTTTACTAATTAATCTAAAGTGCTCCTTACAAATTAACAACTTACTTTTGAGAGAGGTGAAGAAGAAAAAATGTGAAAATCCTTTCAAGATATACCTCAGGTAGTTGTAGTCAAAATGGCTGTGTTTCCCTCTTTTTTCATTTATATTCATGTACATAACCAATCAAATGTCAGGAAATAATACTAGAAATTGAAGGTAACATTTTAATTGGTTGTAAATTCTAACACTTCAGAAGTGTTTTTGTCATGTAATTTACCTCAGGATATTTAGACAGGGCTACAGGCCAAATGGCTCAATGGAATTCCATCAAATTTGGGAAAATGGTAGGGACTGGTATGTAGTATGGCCTATTCCATATTTGGTGAACATCTCTACAGAGGTTTTTATGTAAATTAACTTTTAAAACATTTTGGGAGCGCTTACCGGTGCGTGGCCCGGTACGCGCACCGGCAGCACTACGGGAGTCCTACATCTTGTGTTTCAGAAGAATTGAGACACAAGATGGAGGACAAACAACGTTGGGAATGGGTAAAAGGGGGCACGGTAGACACTCCCTGACCCCCTAAGTTTTCTGAGGGGGGCTTAGGAAGCCCATATAGGGCCAAAAAAAACATTTTTTTTTTAAATTTTCGCGGGGGGAGCGCCCGGTACGCGTACCGGGGAGCGTACCGGGGAGCGTACTTTGGTAAAAAACAGTGAAAAAAGTTAGAGAAAAAAATTCATGAAGCCTATCCCCACTGCACTCTTAGACACAGGTCTCACCTTCTTTGTACCCGTGGACAGACCTCTCTTCCACTACACTCTTCAATACAGGCCTCACCTCTTCTGCACCCCTAGACAATCCTCACCTCATCTGCAACCCTGAATAGACTTCAACTAATCTGCATCCTTAGACAGGCCTCAGCTTATTTACACCCTTGGACATGCGTCACCTCATCTGCACCCAGTTACCATCAATTATACTCAATACATTGAGGCCTGTCCAGAGGACACAGATGAGGTAAGGCTTGTCCAAGGGTCAGAGGAGGTCAGTCCTCTTCACTGTACTCATGGACACTGAATGCTTGTACATAGGACCTGCACTGTGTGTCTAAAATGTTATTTAAAAAACGATTTTGGTGCAAATCAATGACTTTTAGATTTTTGAGAAGGAATAAATAGTGTCTGCATGATTAAATAAATATATTTCAACCTTTCACAATAATGTCACCTGTGTTACCTCAGATTAGGAAGTAGATTGTGCAGTTGAGGTGAGGCATGTCCAGAGGGACAGAGGAGGTGAGGTCTGTGTTCAAGACTGTAGTGGGAGAGAGGCCTTCCCTGGGGAGCGTAGGTGGTGAGGCCTGTGTCTAAGAGTGCAGTGGACTAGACTTTATGAAGCCTATCCCCCACTGCAGTCTTAGACACAGGCCTCACCTTCTTTGTACCCCTGGACAGACCTCTCTTCCACTACACTCTTCAATACAGACCTCACCTCCTCTGCACCCCTGGACAATCCTCACCTCATCTGCAACCCAGAATAGACTTCAACTAATCTGCATCCTTAGACAGTCCTCAGCTTATTTACACCCTTGGACATGCGTCACCTCATCTGCACCCAGTTACCATCAATTATACTCAATACATTGAGGCCTGTCCAGAGGACAGAGATGAGGTAAGGCTTGTCCAAGGGTCAGAGGAGGTCAGTCCTCTCCACTGTAGTCATGGACACTGAATGTTTTTACATAGGACCTGCACTGTGTGTCTAAAATGTTATTTAAAAAACGATTTTAGGGCAAATCAATGACTTTTAGATTTTTGAGAAGGAATAAATAGTGTCTGCATGATTAAATAAATATATTTCAACTTTTAACAATGATGTCACCTGTGTTATGTCAGATTAGGAAGTAGATTGTGCAGATGAGGTGAGGCATGTCCAGAGGTACAGAGGAGGTGAGGACTATGTTCAAGACTGTAGTGGGAGAGAGGCCTTTCCTGGGAAGCATAGGTGGTGAAGCCTGTGTGTAAGAGTGCAGTGACTAGACTTCATGAAGCCTATCCCCTACTGCACTCTTAGACACAGGTCTCACCTTCTTTGTACCTGTGGACAGACCTCTCTTCCACTACACTCTTCAATACAGGTCTCACCTCTTCTGCACCCCTGGAGAATCCTCACCTGATCTGTAACCCTGAATAGACCGTTTGCTTTTTGTCATTGCTTTTTTGTTTGGTAATAGTGGTCTATAATGTGCTATTTTTTTCTTTAACACAGATTGAAATCAAGATTTCAAGAGTAAGGAAATATGCGGAAAAAATAAAAAACAGCAACGTAATTACAGCACTCCTCTACAACAAATACTTCAAAAAACAGGAAAAAAGCTCCTGGTAAGACAACTAAGTCTTTCTTACGGAACATATGTAGATAAAAAAAAAATGTTGGACAGCATGTAGAAAAAGAGAAGGAGAGAGCAAATTTGAAAAGGAAGGAGAGGCCCTCAAAAAATCTTACTACTGGAGCAGGAGAGAATAATATGTATAGGAATAGAAGGCAGAATCAGTTTAGAGACATTCGTAAATGAATGTTTCGCAAAAGGGTGGTTTTAAATTTGTTAAAAAAATATTAGGAAAGGTAAACAGAGAGCTGCTTTTTTATAAGAAAAAGAAAAGTGTAGAGAAGATTGTTGATCAGGCTTTTGAAGTTAAGAAAAAATTATTTATTTTAATTATCAATAGAATTAGGACACTTAACAATACAATTGATGTTTTCAAATCAAACAGTAGATGGAAGAGAGTAATTAATCGGACAAATTTTTGTAAAGTTTTTCAGGAGAATGGATGCACAGTTCAAATTGTGAGCCATTTTTTAATGAGGAGAGTTACTTCCAGGAGAATGTTTTAGTGCATGCAGTTGACACCAGTGGTCGAGCATATGAGGTGAAAGACGGTTGTCCGATTGAAAAAGAGAAATTTGTGCCTAGAGAACCAGAAGAGGTGTTAACTGATGAAGTTTTAGGGAGACGTACTAAGGGTCCAGTGTACACTTGGAAGTGTAGTCGTATTTGTAGTGTGCGACAGGAATCAATTGATTTGTTTTCTAATTTCTTACGTACATATAGTAAGAAAAGTCTAAAACAGAAAATGAAGTTGTTGCAAGGCTTAGATCCTTGCAGAGTGAGAGAAAACACAGGTTTGCAAGGGCATTCACTGGCTTGTCTTTCTAGAAAAGTCTGTCAGAGTGTTTTTCATAATTTTAGGATGTTAGCAGTGCATCATACCAAAATGAGGAAATTAGTGAGAATGTTGTATTATGCAAAAAGTCCAGCACTTAAGCTTAAACAATTAAACAGTGCTCTTTTGCATGGAACTGAATTAGATGTGAAGAAGATTTGTGAAGAAATTGAGATTTGTTATTTTGGTTAAAAAGAGGACAGTGTAGAAATTGACACAGAAATTCAAGGTAATGTGGAAGACAAAGTACAGATTTCAAGTACAGAAAAGTTTGACCAGGAAATTACCAGGTTTAAGGTGAAATCAAGTGAAAGGCTGAATTTTACTTGTGTGTGTTGTCGATGAACTCATTATAAGCATCAAACTAGATTAGTTGATTTATACGTAAAAAGTGAAAAGATAAATAATTATGAGTGGAAGGATTTTGCAACTTATTTGTGGGTGGAGAATTGTTTTGATTTGAGTTCTGATCAGCGTATTTGTAAATATTGTTATGATAAATTAAATCAAAACAGAATGCCTGCTAGAGCTGTTCATAATAATCTGGAGTTGGTAGACATTCCTCCTGAATTGATGGATTTAAATACATATGAGTCTATTTTGATTCAATGTGTCCCTCCTTTTCAGGCTATTGTTCGCATGGAGCCTAAGATAGGGAAATTGCCTCCTTCAGAATTACAGAGAGGATTAAAGGGAAGAGTTTTTTATTTGCCTCTAGATTTGAAGAAAAATATTGATACCATTGGTGTAGAGAAAGTGGAAGAGGAACCTCTGGTTATTCTAGTTAATGGGGTTCCGACAAAGAGTAAAACAATCTGGCAGGATTTAGTGGATGTTAGGAAAGTCAAAAAGGCAACGTTGTATTTGGTCAAAAACAATGAGTACTACAAACATGCATGTGTTGAAGCAGAGCAAACAGCTGCAGATGAAGACAGTGATTGTTCAGCTGGCCAAATTGAAAAAGTTGATGTGTCTAGAAGTGAAGAAATATATGAACATTATACTGTTCATCCTTTGCATTCCAAAGAAGTGATGGGGAATGCAATTGACTTGTTTCAAATGAAAGCAGCAAAAGGAAGTCCCATTAGTGTATGGGAAGAAAGTTTGGAAGCTCGTTGTTTTCCACATTTATTTCCAACAGGTCGAGGTGGACGATATGACGATCGACCACTTCAAATTCCTGCATCTGAATATCAAACTGTAAGATTATATGCTGAAGATCCAAGGTTTCGTCAATGCATTCCCCATTTGTTTCATCTACTGTATGAAAGGGACTTGTCTGGGCTTTCTTATGCAGTAAACCATATACTGAAAAGTGGAGCACATCTGCAAAATGTTTCGGCGAGGGACTTTATGGAGAAAGTGAATCTGCAAGATAATATTTTGGAATCTCATTTAATCAATCTCATGGCATGTCAACGTGGTACAAATGAGTATAGGTACCGTCGTCATGGGGAATTGAAATGTATGCTAAGAAACTTAGGAACTCCTACATGGTTCCTCACTCTTAGCTGTGCCGAGTATGCATGGGACGACTTACTTCAATTTCTACGAGAGGCAAATGCAAATATACAAAATATAGAATTCAAAACTGCTGGAGAACTGTGTTCTTTGGATCCAATGAATGTTTGCAGATATTTCAATCATAGATTTGAAGCTATGATGTCTTTTATTACCAACAAAAAAAATCCTCCCCTTGGAGAGGTTTTGGATTTCTTTTGGAGAAAGGAGTATCAAGCGAGAGGTGCTCCTCACATACATATGTTGTTGTGGATTAAAGATGCACCCAAATTTGGAACAGATTCGGATGAGACAGTGATGAGGTTCATTGAAGAGTATTCAACATGTGCTGTTCCGAAAACTACCGAAGAAAACAGTTTAAGGCAACAAGTTTTACGCTTTCAATCCCATCGTTGTGGAAAGTACTGTAGTCGAAAATTCAGAAACAAGGACAAGTTCTATACAAAATGTCGTTTCGGATTTCCACGACCAGTGATTTCTAAAGGAAGAGTAAATAATTTGATGTCTTCTCTGCCACATACTGTGACCAGGAAATCACCAAAAAATACATACAATTTAAAAAGAAACGAAGAGTCCAAGTACATCAACGACTACAACCCAGTGATTTTGTCCATGTGGAATGCTAACATGGATATTCAGTTCGTTGCTGACAACTCTATTGCTGTGGCTCGATATGTGACGTCTTACATCACAAAAAAAGAAAAGACAGAACTGAAGGAAATGTGGGAGGACATTTCACATGAAAAGAGTATAAGCAAGAAATTATACAGTTTCAGTTTGAAGATGTTGTCGCATCGAGAAATTGGAGCATATGAATGTTCTGATCGGTTATCATCAGCAAGTCTCTATGCCAAGTCTAGAACAATTATTTGGGTGAGTCTAGGTCTTGCTGCAACACGAAACCGAGTTTTGAAATCTGTACAAGAAATTGAGTATTTGGCGGAGAAAGAACCAAACAGTACAGATATTTTGAAGACAAACATGTTGGATACATACTATCCAAATAGAAGTAGTCATCTTGAGAACAGTTGTTTGTATGAAGTTCTGCAAAACTATATTTATAAGAGGACCATCAGAGAAGATATCAACAATGGAATGTATGCTATCATTGGGTGTGAAGGATGTCTAGTGAAGCAGAGAAAAGGCCATTTGATTAATCATCGAAAAATGAGTTGCGAAAATCCAGAGAAAAGGGAATTTTACTATTTAGCTCTTTTGCAACTCTTTAAGCCATGGCGTACAGAAGAGGAACTACTTGGACATTTTCTCTGTTACGAAGATTCTTTTAATGCAACCAAGGATACCATAGAATGTCCTGTTTTTCCAAATTATCTGCAAATGTTGAACGAAGAAATAGAGCAAGAAGCCACAATTGCTGTAGAGATTGCTAGAGACAGTTCTCAAGACAGTCAGAGTTCTGCTTCATTGAGTCAGGATCCACTAGGAGGACCAATTATCCAAAATGAAGCTGCCACTGCCATGGATGAGGTGGAAAGAGCTATGGAACAAGCTCAAGATGATGTAGTTAACTTAGAAGATTTGGTGAAACAACTAAACCTTGAGCAGAAACAGGTTGAACATGGATTCAGTCATGAGAAAAAAGAGTGCTCATGTATATCATTTAAGCCTGTTCAACTGTACGTGAGTGGAGAAGCGGGAACTGGAAAAAGTTTTCTGATTAAAGCAATTGCAACTTATCTGCAGAAAAGGACTGAATCCCCGCTGTCTTGTGTTGTTACCGCTCCAAGTGGGCTGGCAGCACATAATATTAACCACTTGGATGCTAAGGTGTTTTATGGCTTCCCATGTAATTTCCATTGAAGTCAATGGAAACTCCATGACGAGCTGGGCTCGTCATGAGCGTCGAAGGGGTTAAAGGGATTACTTTACATCGTTTACTGATGCTGCCAGTGAAGCATGATAACAAATTGCAATACCACAAGCTATCTGGAGATGCGTGTTCCGAAGTTTCCAGAGTCCTGAAGAAAATGAAACTTCTTATCATTGATGAAGTAAGCATGGTCTCAAATCTAATGCTTGCTTTTGTGCATTTGAGAATGCAAGAAATTCTTAGAACAGAGTATGATGTGTTATTTGGAGGGAAACACATTATTGTTTTTGGAGATCTACTGCAGTTGACTCCAGTGAAAGGACAACCAGTGTTTAAAATGGTCACGCATGAAGATACCAGGAAGTGCCTAGGAAGCATTGGAAACGTTAATATATGGTTAAATTTCAAATATGCAGAACTACTCCAAAATATGCGGCAGGCAAAGGATGAAGATTATAAAAATATTCTACAAGATGTAAGAATCGGAAAAGTAAGTCAGCATGGGAAAGAAGCTTTACATGGACGATTAATTTCAAAGTTATACACAAATGAAAACATCCTTTCAGAAAATATTTTTAAGAAAATTAACGAGAAGAAATCTGGGATATGTTTGATGCCAACTCTGAAAGAATGTTCCTTGTTCAACAACAAAATGTTAAAGTTAGAAAATGAAGAGATAGTGAAACTGGAAGCTATAGATAAAATAGAGCTTATGGGAGCAACAAATATTTTGTGTGAAAATTTGAAATCAAAATTGGATTCATTAGAGAAGACTATATCTAAAACTGCTGGTTTTGAAAAGACTGACTGTGTGTTTAAATTGTCGTATCATTTTGAGAAGGAATTTAAATGTTGAAAGAGGTCTGGTAAATGGAGCAATGGGCCATGTTGTTGGTTTTGTGAATTACAAAAATAGAGATGGAATTGAAATTTTAAAAATCAAATTTGATGGCATTGACGAAATAGAACAAATTTGTCGTTGTTCAGCTAGATTTTTGCTTGTGAAAGACTTATATGTTCGCCGAAAACAGTTTCCTGTGGTGACAATCCATAAATCTCAAGGTTTAAGTGTAGATGGCGCTTTGGTGAACATTGGAAGTTCTGTGTTTAAAGAGGGTATGGCATATGTGGCATTATCACGAGACAGAACTTTATTAGGATTGTACTTTATTGAGTGTGATGAAACAAAGATTTGTGCTGATCTAGATTGTGTTAAAGAATACAATAGGTTAAGAAGAGAGTATGCTCCACATTTGCCTCAATATCCTCTGTTTGAAAAACGTGTGGTAAGCCGAAAAAGAAGAAATGAGAATAATTGCAGTGAGGTAGTAGCAAAAAGACAAAAAGTAAATGAAACTGTAATTGTAAGCAGAAAGAAAAAGGATGCTGTTGAAGATGTTGTTGGATTTGAGTTTGAAAACAGTTGTGGGGTCAACTGCTATGCTAATGTAGTGGTTAATGTTGTTTTTTTCTTCAAAATTTACAAGAGCAGATTGTTGAAAATCGGGATCAAACATTCTGCTGTTTATTACAGCACAATGGTACAGCACTCCACATAGTGTATCTTTTACAGTAACATTAAATACATTCTTCAAAAAACATTTCAGTAGGACTTGAGGTTCTTTTTTTTCTTTGCTTTTATTAATAGTCTTCCAGTTTAAAAAGAAACGTAGCCAACGCGTTTCGTCTGTAGGACTTCTTCAGGGCGGGAGGTTTTTCTACGTATTTCAAAGTTGTCACATAGAGCTTGTTTATGAGGCAATTGCTATCACGGCTTTGAATTATCAATAACAGCCTTTGCGAGGAAGGATGGCAGTCAAATCCTTCTATGTGTACTGAGCTCAGGTAATTGAGGATGTATCTATTTACTGTCCACACCCCATCATTTCTTGCGAGGAAGGATGGCAGTCAAATCCTTCTATGTGTGCTGAGCTCGGGTGATTGAGGACGTATCTATTCACTGTCCACACCCCATCATTTTTGGGTTAAGCGCTGCGTCTGCCGTCTCTCTCGATCCAAGGTTCAGTGCTTTGTATTCTGCTGCTTATTGAATTCTGTGTTTGAGAAATGTAGCAGTGATAGAGCAAAAATAGAAAGTGTTTCAGAAATTCAAAATCTTCTAGAGATATGTTCTGGTCAAAATCAATTTTCACAGAATATTCAACAGGATTGTCAGGAATTTTTAATGTATATGTTTGATGTTTTGGAAGATGAAGGTGTATTTATAAAAAATTCTTTTTAGCCTTTCTTATCAATGGCAGCATGACAGCGACAACTGTAGTTTATCAAGTAGTACTACAATAGACACTGAAAGATTTATATATTTGACTTTACCAGACTGCAAATCAGTGTCTTTTAATACTCTAGTTAAAGCAGCTGATCACAATATGGTGTGTACCCAATGTAAGTCTGCAATGCTGTCCACATTATTTTTACAAACTTATGGTAAATATGTGATTTTAATGTTCCAACGATGTAGACCTGATGGAAGTAAATTGTCAACTTCTATTACAAATTTTGTGGCTTCTCAGTTATCAATTTCAGGAAGAACCTTTGCAACTCTAGCTATTATTTATCATGACGGTCCTTCAACAACATCAGGGCATTACACATGCTATTTAAAAAGTCGTAAAGGTTGGACCCACTGTAATGACACTCATTTGACTTTCAAACAACGTTTGCCTTTTGACTTAAAAAATTCATACCTAGTGTTTTTAGAACCAAAATTTAAGTAAAGGTAATTGGTCTATGAAGACGGGAGCAGTTAATAAAGGTTAGTTTGCTGTTTAAAATTATATTCTGAGTAAAAGTGATTAAGATAATATAAAAAATTGACTTGTCATATAGGTACTGTAAGTGGATCTCATAGTAAGTGATATCAGTATTAAACAAAATGATGAACATGAGTGAGTCAGAGATGGTTTTACGAATATTTAAATATTGTGAATATGTTGTATGAGCCTTTCTTTCAGAACATCGGAAAAACGGTAAATTCACAGTTTCTTTTAATTAATTTGAAAATATACTCATACATCTGACACTATTTGGCCTTAAGGAAAAGTAAAGGAATGAGCAAAGAGTCATGACTGAAAAAAAGGAGTATATGAAAATAATGAAAATATTTCAGATGTTCTTGGAGCTTTTCTTCTAGAAAGTCGATGAAATGGATGTTTTAATGAACAGCAGAGTACTTTCCAACAAAAAGGACCTTCATGATATACTATTTGGCCTAAAGGAAAAGTAAGTGAATAAAGGATTAGTGTACATTTGTGATTTTTAAGTTTCTAAGGTTTTTTTAAAACACAATCTTTTAGATTGTGTTTTTTTTCCCGCTGTCATATGATGAGTAGTTTGAAGTCACTGTTTTAAGTGAAATTCAATATATTCTGAGAACAGCAAAAATAAACTATGTAACATGTTGTACAAGTTATTCTATAGTTTGTATTCTGTAATTTAAATTGTATTCCCATTGTCTCACACTCACTTTCCTTTTTCCACCCTCTTTCAGCTCTTTTTACTCACTTATAATGTCTTTCTCTCACTCTCTTTCACCCCCGTTCCTTTACTCCACTTCTTTCACAACCCCTCATTCTCATTTCAACTGTCTGCATCCCCTCTCTCCCTTGCATAACTATTCAGCTTTCAGTCTCTCTGCTTTACTTCCCTTTTCCGTCTTTTCCTCCTTTGCTCTTTTAGTAATTCCTCTTTACTCACTCAGCAGTATTGTCGCACTCTGTCACTATAAATCACCCACTCTCCCTCGCTTATCTTTGTTTGCTCCTTTCTTTTGACCTCTTCTCTCTATTTTCCGTTCACTAACTCAATGTCCTCAGTCCCTCACTCTCCTTGTGTTATGTTCACTTGTGTTTATCTACCTTCTATCATTTCTCTTACAACAACTTCACTGCTCCTCTCTCATCGTTCTTCATCCCATTTCTTTTACTCTGGTTCCATTACTATCCCTCATTTCCTATCTTTCAGTGTCCTTCTCTTTACTTTCATCACCGAATCATTTTCTCTTAGTACCACTGTTTTAGTCTTCTTCTCCTCTCTTTCCTTTTTTTGCTCCCTTACTCATTTCCTTTCCTCACTCATTGTACTCCACTTCACTCAGTTATTCTCTTAGTCTGTCTGTCTACTAACTTCCTCACTCCTTTTCCCTCAATCCTTCTATATTATCCTCTCTCCCTTCATCCCTTCACTCTATGACTGTTCTTCACTTACTCTCAGTTATCTTCCATTCCTCATTCTTCTAAATGCATCCTTAATTAGACTCTTTTCCGTCTCAGTCATTATCTTTTTACTTACTACTGTTTCCTGATTTAGTTTTGCTAACTCACATTCTTTTAGTATCTTTCTTACCTTCAGTTAATTTCTCTGTTCTTCTCTTCCTCTCTGTCAGTGAATCTATATGCCTTACTCTTAGTAATTTGCTCTCCTTCTATTTCTTTTTCTCTCTTTTTGTCCTTCTACCTTACTTTATTTCTCTTTCTGTGTCCTTCACTCTTACTTTATTTCTAAATACACTGTTATGATTTTTAACCTCTTCATTTGTATCTTTTATTTTAAAATACATATTTTACTAATTATAACTTATTTTTTCTTCTCTCTTTCACAGATACAAAGTGTAGTAAAAAATGTAATAAAAGTTACATTTATTATATGGTAAGTGTGACTAAAAAAAATGTAGTTTGTCATCACCCTTTGCTTTAACCTCACTAATAATTTCTCAACCAACCTCACTCCTGTTTCTTTACTCTGCTTCCGTCACTTATTCTTATTCTCCATGTTTACTCCCCTTTCCCTATTTCCCCTCTCACATTCAACTTCTTTCAGTCCCCATTCTTTAGTTCACTTACCCTCTGTTCCCTTCCTTTGCTCCCTCACTCATTCTCTTTTTCTTAATTATTTACTTTACTCCTACACACACACCTCATCCCCCCAACACACACACATACCTCTGACATACACCTCACACACACACCACACACACACCTCACATACACACACACACCCACACCCACACACACTCCTCACAAACACACACACACATCCCACACACACACACACATCCCACACACATACCCCCCACACCCACACATCCCCCACACATATCTCACCCACCCACACCGAAACACCCCACACACCCACACCCACACACACACCTTACACACCCAATTCCCCACCTACACCCACTGACTCCCTATAAGTCACCCACACTGCCTTACTTACCTTTCTTTCCTGTTTCACTCAGACCCTTTCAGTCACTGTTTCCTTTACTCTCTCTCTCTTTTCTCTCTGTCACTCCCCATGTCTTACCCTAATTCAGTTTTTTCACCCTCTTTCACCCCTTTTTACTTACACTCACTGTTCTTTTCTCACCCTCCCTCCCCGTTGTTCATTTATCCCGGTTCCGTCACTACCCTTCTTTCCCCATTCTTTACTGTCCTTCCTTTTTCTTTCAACACCCACTCACATTCTCCCAGTACCTCTACTTTACTCTTCTTCGTCTCTCTTCCCTAATTTCGCTCCCTTATTCATTTTCCTTTTCTCAATAACATCCTATTATACCTTCTCTGTTTTTTACTTTGTAATAAACAATCCCTCTGTGTTGCACCCTCTAGCTCTCTTTTTCTTAACATTACTCTCTCTGTGTTCTTCCCTCATGCTCACTCCTTCATTAATTTAGTTTTTCTTTTTTTTTTGGTGCGCGCCCCGGTGCGCGTACCCTAAGGAAAAAAGAATGACAGAGATTCTTTAAAAATATAGGTTTATTTTTATAAATCAGAGGTAGTTCTAAAAAGAACAGTTTTTTTTATTCTTTTTGTTGTTTTATATTTTTTTATTGTTTTGTTGAAATTTTTTTACTTTTTTTGGCTTTTCTGAACAGTTTTATATTTTTTTTGTATTTTTTATGGGGAGAAACAAAAAGCAGGGAATTGTAAACGGCTCAACTGGAGCAAAAAAAAAATCAGGAAAAAATTAGGGTTTTTTGGGGCAATTGTGGTTGTCACCAGCAAGAACGATGAGCTTTACGCTCTGCTCACCATAGCTGATGGTCTTACCACAAAAAATACAAGTGACCCTGAATTCACCAAACCGTGGTTGTATGATTGGCATCGTCTCCCTTGTGTCTGGTCCCGATGGAGTGGGTTGCTTTCTTTTGGAGGTGCTGGGTGAAGATTGGGGAAGGTTACTGGCCAGTTCTATCACCTCTGCAGCAGCATAGTTGTTGGGATGCTTGCGCTGCATATGCCTAATCATGGTGTAATTACCAAATGAATATTTCCTATTAGGGTTCCCCCTTGAAAGTTCCATGCCACAGATTCGGCAAGTCACCTTTGGCGCATTCACTTTTTTCTTGCCCTCTGGGATGGAAAAAAACTCCCATACAATGTGCTCCTTTGGCCTATATGGGGTATTGTCTTCTGGGAGGTATGTCCTTCTCCCCTCCTCGTCCTCCTCCTCCTCTTCTTCTTCTTGACCACCAGTGTGATGTTGTGGTGGTCCTCTTGGTGGTGGTGGTGGTGCAGATGCTCCAGCTGCTGCTGCTACTGTAGCCATTTTAAAGTAGAAAAGATTAGAGACAGATCTCCAAACAGGTCTTCCTCAGTCAAAGGACAAAGTCAGAATAAGGAAAAAAGGTGGGGGCTTTCATCATGTGGAAAACAAAACTGTTCTGGACCAATGAAAAGTGTTATTTTCAAGTCACATGATCCAGGCTTTCATCATTTGGAAACCAAAACTGATCTGCACCAATGAAAAGTGTTATTTTCAGATCACATGACCCGACGCGCTTACGCTACGCGCCCCGGGGCGCTCCCGTAGTCGCACCCCGGGGCGCGCCCGGGGGCGCGTAGCGTAAGTGCATCAGGAAGTTGCGCGATTGTATGCGCTCGCGTGCTTCCGGGTGCGCTTACGCAGTGCGTCATATGACCCATCACGCGGCTACGCGATACGTCACGATGTTGTTTTCGTTCGCGGCAATAGCGCTAACGGGACGCTCACCGGTACGCGCCCCGGGGCGCGCCGTAACAATGCGCTCACCCGTGAGCACATCGGTACGTGCCCCGGGAGCGCTCCAGGGCAAAAAATTCAAACAAATAAATTTTTAAAAATTACATAATTATACAATATAAAATTCGTTATAATTTTTTTTACCTTTTATACCTATAGAGATTTGCTATTAAAAAACCATTGAAATTCACTGAAAAAACCATAGGTTTCACACCAGTTATAGTTAGGAATTAGCATTTAAAAAACCTATGAAATTCACTGAAAAAACCATAGGTTTCACATCAGTTATAGTTAGGAATTAGCATTTAAAAAACCTATACAATTCACTGAAAAAACCATAGGTTTGACACCAGTTATAGTTAGCTGGAAATTTTACTCGCATAAAACCAATGAAATTCCCACGTTATAGTTAGTTGGACTCACTATAACTTGCGCGTGCAATGCACTGCTGATGACGTCACATATTACATCACTCATGACATGGTCAGTGACATCACTCATGACATCACTGATGACACCATCCTTGTGACAGAGTGACAGACCTCTTTTCACTGAGATGTAACCCTTGAAACACATATTCAAAAATAGAAACTTAAATTTTCAAAAAAATGGAGATACCCATACCAGTTACAACAACCAATTCAATAATCCCACCATCTATATACACATCCACTCATTGACCAACAGTTCTATATAGTCACTCATACATATACTCACTCATCATATGTAGTGATACACCTATACATCCTGTTACACACCGACAGTCATCCAAAAGATACTCTCACACATACTCACGCATGCAAATAAACTATTGAACATCCACGTATTTGCATATACAGCTATACACACACAACCACCTTACTTCTAAGGAAACTTACACATACTTACTCTCTTAAACAATCACTTATAGAAACACATACTTATTTAAACAGGAACTCTTACAATTTCTTACTCTCACATATACTCACTTATATACATCAATATTCACATATATTAGATTAAAACATGTGTAGTTACTGATAAAGACACTAGTGAGACAGTCATTCAGTCACTAACACACACATATATACACTCATCCACCCATACAGTCCTGCACATATGCTGTCTTCAAAACACATACAAACAGAGAGTCAGTCACTCATGCATCTATGTGCTAAGTAATACCCCCACCAAACCATACAAACACTCATACTGATACTAAGAAAAACATCTAGTAACCCATATACCTACACATGTAGCTACTCACCAAACCATGCAGCCACTTGTACACAAAGTGAAACACTAATCCATATATTTAAATATTTAAACATTACTCACTAATATATGTATTCACTAAGATACACTTAATAAGCGAGTTAACCAATCAATTTTTTTTTTTTAAAACATCCATGTAAACACTTATTTAAACATTTATTCTTCCATCAACTTTTACATATACATATATAACACATAATTATTTTTTAAAAATACACACATTCACTGGATGGTGTCATCAGTGATGTCATGAGTGATGTCACTGACCATGTCATGAGTGATGCAATATGTGACGTCATCAGCAGTGCATTGCACGCGCAAGTTATAGTGAGTCCAACTAACTATAACGTGGGAGTTTCATTGGTTTTATGCGAGTAAAATTTCCAGCTAACTATAACTGGTGCCAAACCTATGGTTTTTTCAGTGAATATATATATATATATATATATTTTCCTTTTTTTCAGTGTGCTCCTGACTGAGAGACCACATTGCAAAAAATTGAATAGTATCGGGAAGCGCCCGACGAAGAGAAACGCCATTGAAAACGCCGAGCGATGTCCCGGACACCCCGTAGGGTCGAGCGCTGGAGGACGGAGCAGAGAGCGCCGCCCGGTCAGGAGTCTCCCCTCGGGGTAAGTGCTTGTCATAACTCGCGATCATATTGTGGCACCAAATCCTTCAATGTCGAAGCGGCTTGTGTGGAAAGATAAGCGGGGGATTTCAAATATCACCTTTGCAAATAACCAAGGGTATCACTCCTCCCTCCACGAAAGCAGCAACACGCGATCAGCATTTCAATTGTTAAACACTGTGCCGTTGATCCAAACTACACGCTAACCAAAAACAAGATAAAAAAAAACGCAACCCGCAGCTCTCGTTAAGATAGAGAAGCCTAGAAGCAATGGAGGCACGCAAAACAAAATGGGCGCAAAAAGCAGCATCGATATTTTCGCCAAACAGTGCAGATAAATCACTAACAAACACAGAAACTGCTCAACCGACAATTGCCACCTCGAATCTCAAACAACTCTTCTCCCAAATAGAAAAGCAACACAAACGGGAGATCAACAAAAGCTGGGAAATACTCACACTACAAAAATATCTCGAAGTAGACCGAGTGCCCAGAGGGCTAAGGATATTTACAATGCCAACACACCCCGAAACAAGGATGGATATGCTTGAAGAATGGGGAATAAATAACATGACGTGCAGCAAAAACATGATGCGCATATTGATTAAATATTCCGAAAAAGATCTGGAAGGTATACATATCCTCATTAGAGAAATAGAGAAAACCATATCCAAAAAGGACAAGACTGAGGCGGACAAATTACGGAAGGAAATGGAGGATCGTTTAGAACGATATGAGAATGACATCCAACAACGTAAACAAAGAAAATTCCAAAGGGATGAAGCGGATTATAAAAATGGCCAAATTCTAACCTTTGCTAAAAGATTTGACGTACTTAAAAGCAATTATGCCAAAAAACAACCACTGATTAAATCAGGGAGCGGATCAGATGTGAGCGCAAATGAGGGGGAAGCCAGCACCAACAGACATATGAAAAGTGACTCAGTACCATTCTCTTTTTTAGAGGAAATGGACTTGATCAACTTAGACCAGAACATATCTCGCAACCGTGGTCAAGGCAGAGGCAGGGGGCGAGGCAGAGGATTTGGAAGAGACGCTTCAAAATCTCCAGAAGTCATAGAAAAACCCTAAGATCAAAGCGTAAAAAGATTTTATCCACTCAGAAGCCGCACGAAAAGGAACTAATATTGGAAGACCTAGTAATTAATTTATCAGACCACTCACTAACTGAAATGGAACATCAAGTTTTGAATAAAGGACTGTCTTTTTGTCCCTAAAAATACTTCAATTACACGGACACTAAAATTGACATATACAAATAGGTACGAAAACTAAAATTAGCTAAAATCCATGCAGGCAAATCGCCATCTACGTCTTTGGCGCAGAATATATCAACTCAGCAATCAACGGATACTGATTCATTGACAATTCAAGAAATTCCACACTTAAAAAACCTGTATGATTTGGCTAATGAACTTTCGGATGAGGAAAGTACACCAATCACAGTACTTCAGGATCTAGATATTCAAACGAAACAACATGTCAGTAGTGGTCTCAAAAGTAAATCCAGATACTGTCCACAACTTTCACCGGGCAACAAAATAGATTCCTTCTCAGATGCAGTGGTGAACGAAATTGACAAGGTGGAAAAATTAAGAAACAAAAAAAAAAGTCAGAACATGTCAACCAGTGAGAACCAAGCAATCCTGGCTTTAGCAAACAACATGAAAATTGTGATAAAGCCCGCGGATAAGGGCTGGAATATCATCATATTGAATGTAGAGGAATACAAAAAAGAAGCATATCGCCAACTCCTGAATACAAACAACTGTAGGAAATTATCCTCTAATCCGATCCACAAAATAATCATTGAAATAAGAAAACATCTGGATGAATGGCACAAACATAGACTACTAAACCTTGAAGAACGTAAATTCTTACTCAAGGAAAATCCAACAATCCAACAATCTATTTCCTGCCAAAAGTACATAAAACGATGATAAACCCACCAGGAAGACCAATTGTATCGTCATGTGACTCAGCGTATGAAAATATTGCATCCTATATTGATCATTATTTGGCACCTATGGTCAAAAATCTGAGTTCACACATCCAAGATACTGGAGACTTTTTGCGTGTTCTCTCTAACACATCATGGAACCCATCATATCTACTCATCACCATCAACGAGGTATCGTTATATACATCCATTACACACTCAGTGGGCTTGAATGCAGTGTCCTATTTTTTGAAGCAGAGAAGTATAAAAGAATTGGAACATTCAGCAATGTTGCTAACTATGATTGAACTGTGCCTCACTAATAACATCTTCTACATCAACCATGAAATCTTTCATCAATTACGTGGCTGTGCCATGGGCATGTCTCTTTCTCCCAACTACGCCAATTTGACCCTAGGGTGGTGGGAAAAGGAGATAGCATGGGGACCTAAACATGGAGAAGCCCTGGAAAAAATGGTATTATGGACGAGGTATATAGATGACCTCTTTATAATCTGGAACGGAAACAAAGGAGACTTCATCAAACACTTCGATTCCCTAAATCAAGATAAAATTGGCCTATCCTTCACCTACAACATGAGCCGCCACAAGATAGACTTCCTAGATATCAGTGTATTTATTGACCAAGGACAAATACAAACTACCCTGTACAGGAAAAAAACATCCACCAACAGCATCTTGCATGCCTAAAGCTTTCATCCACACTCGGTTATCAAAAGCATCCCTTATGGTGAATTCATAAGGATGAAACTGAACCGTTCCAATGAGAAAGATGCGAATAAAGAGATCGAAAACTGTACTATAAGACTTAAGAGAAGAGGATATCGGGAACGAGATCTACAAATGTGCAAAACTAGGGTCAAGAATCGACAACAAACAGAAATTCTGATAAAAAAACCAAAGAACAAGAGAATCTGGTTGAATAAAGAGGAAAAGAAAACAGCCAACAAATCCCTAGATTGATTCTATCCTATAGTAAGGAGTCCCACAATATACGCCAAAGTGTTCAGAAATATTGGTCGCTTTTAAAACAAGATCCAGATTTAGGAACACTTATAGGATCAATTCCACAAATAACATTCAGAAAAGCACCTTCCATTCAAGACACTCTGGTCCAAAGCCATTTCAGTCAGAAAGCAAGAACACAAAGTTGGCTGGAAAAACAACAAAATGGCTTCATGAAATGCAACGTATGTAAAGCGTGCAAAATCGGCATAAACAAAAGAAATATAAGAGACCCAGAAGGGAGACTGATCCAAATCAACAAAAAAAATCACATGCTCTACAAAATTTGTGGTATATGCAATCCAATGCAATTGTGGCATGCTTTACATTGGAAGCACCATCTGCATGTTAAAAAAGCGAATATTAGAACACATTAGGGCTGTTAAAAACCAAGATCTATCATATGCAACTGAGAAACATCTCCAAACATGCCAAAATGGAAACTGGCGTAATATGAATTATTTCGCTATTGACACAGTGGAACAACATAAAAGGATGGGGGACCAGAAAAAGAAGCTAAGACGATTGGAATCGAAATACATAATACGGCTACGGACCAAGAATCCAAGAATCATGAACTTTGACGAAGAACTATATGTACACCTAGACTAACAAATCTGAAACCCTGCCCCTCCAAATGAGAACTATCTTATCGAGAATATACATGTACAATTAAATCATATGGTTATTATCGCAGGACATGGGTACTATACCTTCATGTCCCCATCGCAACACAAAGAATACATACCAAAGAAATGACGATCATGGATTAAGCAATTAGGGTACTATACCTAAATGAAATGGAACATTTCCACATTATGTTGAAATCAAAATGTAAGGTCTTGCAACAAATGCAGTATCGCAACAATGATTGTTTTGGTTAATAGGTAGTACTTTACTGATAATAATCCATTACAACTCATGTATAATCACTTTTCATAATTGTGGAATGCAGTAAATATAAGCGTGAAGAAATATGTATATAGGAAATAGCCTGACACAGGTGTACTGTTCTAATGTACCAAAAAACAACATGTCCCAGAATTCATGAGACTAGTAGAAACTGAAGAAAGTCAAATGTATAAACAGTAGCAGGAAAGTAATGCCACCTACCGTGAGCAAGGCCGCAAGGCTGAAACGCGTCGGTGTGTCAGACTGGGCACTGAATAAACGCTAAAAGATTGCAAAGTTGCTGTGTGAGGCGTCCCTTGGTGTAAAATTTGGTTCTGGCCCAACGCCGGCACCCGCTGAAGTGCGCTCCTGACTGAGAGACCACGTTGCAAAAAAGCCTAAAAAAATAAATATATATATATATTTATATATATAGCTATCAATATATATATATATATATGATCAAGGCTACCGTGTTGTAGCCGAAACGCGTCATGCTGGGGATTTGGGAGCATTAAAACTACCTTGAACTAACTTTTTAGCGTTGCTGTAGTCTGTACCTGCGTTGTTGGATCGGCGTCCAGAGCCGATCAGTGGGATTGGTGAACGGATATATATATATATATATATATATATATACATAGCTATCAATATCTTTCGCCCCCGCCATGCTCTGCTTCTGACCACACATTTTACATCACTCATGACATGTTCTAAGATAATTTTTATGACATCTCAAATGGCATCTTTGATGACATCACTGATGAGATCATGCAAGTTTATTTTGCACACATTGCTCGATTAACTAATATGCTTTAGAGGCCTGAAAGTAAGTACAAAATAGCTCAAAATAATAGGAAGCATCATTAATGCCATCACAGCTACAACTACCCTTGGTGTAGCAAGCATGGGTTCTGTGCAACATTGACCCTTATACTATACACTTCACAGGTAGACTAGTTCACACTAACAATCAATCAAAGATACTTGGGAAACCCTTATTGCACAAGGTATTCAATCTGCATACAAGTGTTCAGAGAAAGACTAGTCTCTCAAGATTCTCAATGTCTCTCCCAAAATGAATACCCTATACGGACAGCCTTTATCTGTAGCAAAGGTCTCACAGTCACCAAACCTAAATTGAAAAATGAAGTAGATATGGGTAGAAAAGTGGTTACTTTTGACAATATTTACTTTATGGAGAGAGTCTATTCTGTACCAAACTGTTTTCAGATAGTGAAACTCTCATGAGAAATACACAAAAGACTATTAAAAAGTATCTACTAAGAACAGTATACACTCTATGCAAGCCTTTTTCAAAGAGATAGTATTCACTTAAAATAGCCACGGTATGAAGGTGCTAAAGGTCATACTACCTGCAGCCTTCATATTGTGCTGAAAACTTACAGGTACAACACATTCTAAAGCTAAACAAGCACAAGTACATAGGTTAGTGCCTTATGCATACCGTCTTCTATGTTATGTAGAAATTGTCATGCTGAGACGATTCTCTCTAATAACTCAAGGCTGCTTACAATACTTATTATCTACCGCATAGAATCTTTGCCCTGTTGGAAACTTTTTCTGCAGAGCCCAAAAACTTGAGTGCAATATTCTCAACAGAACTCATCAACTGTCATCTGTGCAAAGAGTTACTCATCAATACAAAGATTTATAGCTTGTTTAATAGCTCTACACATCGATGATGCTATATAAGCACGTCACCGACCCGCTTTTCATCCTTGCGGTGGTACACTTCACGGCCTGGAGGACTATATTAATTAAATACCAAAAGTTGCCCCCAGGCGAAGAGCACTCTCAGACAGGTAAAATCTATTGGAAGAAAACAACTCCGGTACGTAACATACAAACGCAGTACAATTCCTGATACATTTCAGACATTACATCCTTTCGTAAAGGCAGCACATGTGAAACAGAAGCTTTGCTTAAAAATGTACCCCCCTAATCATTTATTGTCCTTCAGAGATCTGCTCAGCTAGTGCAATGCACCTTGGGATCGGAGGTCCAAATACTACCCCTGTGGGTTGCCGTAAACACACATGCCCAGTACTTATCTTCCTGCCAGTGTTATCTGCCCAAAGTCATTCCAATTAAATGGCACAGCTGTTCCATATATTGCTGTCCAAATAATCACACCGGTCCCGCTTTCCATCCTCGTAGTGGTGCACTTCACGGCCAGCCGTATTAATTACATTTTTAAAAAGTTGCCCCCAGGCGACCTTCACTCTCAAACAGGTAGAATTTATTAGCAGAAAACAGCTCCAGGAAGTTACACACAAAGGCAGTACAATGCCTGACGCGTTTCAGGCTTTATGTCCTTTCGGAAATGGCCGAACATTTGAAACAGCAGCTTTGCTTCCAATTTATCCCCCTAATCACTTATTGTTCTCAAAGGAGCTACTCAGCTAGAGCAAAGCATCTCAGGATTGGAAGTTCAAATATAAATAATAACTTTGGGCAGATAACACTGGCCGGAAAATAAGAACTGAACACGTGTGATTATGGCAACCCACAGGGGTAATATTTGGACTCCCGATCCCGAGATGAATTGCACTAGCTGAGCAGCTCACTTGAGGACAATACATGGGTCCTCATTTATGTGGACACATCGCAGCGTGAAAGCAGCGATGCGTCACTTCTCAGTACACCCTCCTTGCGACACCAATGATGCGTCCTATTCACTGTATGACGCATCATGTCGCAAGGAGTTACGGATACGTCAGTATTTCTGACGTATCTGTATGGCGCAAAAGTGACGCATTGCTGGAGTGTGTCACAAAAGTGACAAAACTCCAGCAATGTGTCCTTTCACATGGGGCAAGCCCCATGTGAAAGGGCCTGCGTCAGCCTGCTGTGAGGCAGGCGTAAGGTATTGACGCATTTGCGTCCTAGAAGTGGCACAGTGAAATCTTATAGATTTTACTGCGTCACTTCTATGACCCTTTCTTGCGTCAGAAAGCCCCCCTGCATACATTATACCTGGTGCAGGTATAATGTGGCGCAGGGGTTTACAAAGTGACGCAACTACCTAGATGCGTCACTTTGTAAATAAGGTGCAACAAGGCACATTTTTTACGCTGCTGGTGCGTCACAAAAAGTGACGCACCGGCAGCGTAAAAGTGATGCCCGGCCTCATAAATAAGGCCCGTTATTTATAAGGTGCATATATTTATTTTCAAAAGTTCCGATTTTTTTTTGTGATTTTATACATTGTTGAAAAATGTATAACGTATGGGTTACTCAAAATCGGTTGGAGTCGCACTAAGACTACAAGCGTTGTAGGGAGGATTTACAAAATGTCGTTGTAATAAGTCATTGGGTACACCACTCTGCCACTGAGAAAATCCTTTTTGAGTTGCATAGAGGATAAAGGCATAACTCCTTTGTGTCACCTGCCTGGGCTGGCTGGTACAAAATATGTGCAGTACACAGAAAGAAAGCTCTAGGATTGAATAGGAGAAAACATAATTATGGTTACATGAGCATGGGTGTCAGTTAACTAGAGTGTGGCCGTTATCAAATTCCCTGTTGGGTAAAAGCCCACTTCGCACAGGACCTTAACATATTTTTAAGTTTTTCACAAATGCAATGAAAACCAATGATAATAGAATGTCAAACTTGAAAAGGAAAGGCAAAATTTGAATCTAAAGTTTCTTAGATCTATATATACAACATGTGTTCTAGAACAAAAGAGGGAGATCTGTGTTTTTTCCCTGCATTTTACCTTTGGTACCTTATTTCTTGCTGATAAATTGTTTGTAGTCTCTGAAATCAATGGCCCAGTTTTATCCCCCTTAGACTCTGGCTAAAGTACAAGCTCAAAGCCAGATTATCAACTCGAGACAGAGAACCTGGTGGACTGTTATGCAAAAACTACCTCTTCATTTCATAAGGATGGTGTGGTCTGGGAAATGATCAGTCCTGTTTGCTGGTAAGTTCCAAAACTCTTCTCACCATGGATAAAGACAGAAGAATTCCACACCATATGACTTAAAGACTTTATTACAATCAACATCCTAATCTGGTGCAGATAATATGTATGGCTGTAACAATAACAACAAGCACAATAGTGACAATGTAAGAAATTAATAGGTACATTTTAAAATAAATTGCATTGTGTTGTGACAGTGCTTCAGAAGGTCATTGCATTGAATTATGGCTCCAGTCTTTGTTACCCAAGCATTCCCTTATATCCACTAGCTCAGCTCTTTTAGCATTAAAAGTGCCTGTCTCAATTTCTTGAGGTGGGCTCTAGCCCGCATACCTTAGCTGAACAACATCCTGTTGTTTTGTTTACCGAGAAGGTGAGATTCTGTCTCTGTCTTTGTGTTGCCATTCCCTGAGATAATAACTCCAACCTGGCTCTGAGGAGGCGATGGCCTTTGCTTGTGATGGTTGCAGCTCAACTTGCACAATCTTTCATTCTACCAAGAAGCTGAAGTTTCCATTGCTGGCACTCCAAGAATGTAAAATCGCAGGTTTGAAATCTCCGAGGACAGTAGACACTGACAAGCATTAAAATGGAATGCTGGTGTGTTTTTCTAAAAATAAGGATCTCAATTTTACGTTCACCTTCTTGACTGTTCATCTTCATTACAGTTAGGCTGATAGATAATGTTAGCAAATTCCAATTTGGAGACTTGAGCAAAAACAGAAAAGGTAAAAGATGTTTGTAAATAAACAGGAAAAGTAACAATTTACACTATCCAAGGAGCCTTAGAGTGGGAGGGAGAAGAGTCTGGTAAAGAAGAAGAAAACAATGCAGAAACATTTGAATCTTTGAAAAACACTAAGTAGAAAAATCATTAGCAGAAAGAGTTGCGTAAGGTGAAGGATCAACAGGTGTGGGATGAGGAGTGAAGGGACAATGAGAGTTAGAGACATTATTTCTGACGAGATCAAAAAATAGCACACCATGGTTCTTTAGCGAGACTAACTATAGGAAGCATGATAGTGAAGAAAAAAATGATGAAGCAGTGGAGGCCTACGCTTGTGCCATTTATGTTCGGTTGTGTTCACTGAGGTTTGGGCAATAAGTATTGGAATCGGACACCCCTCCTCTGTAAGATGTTATGTGTGGATGACTACTGGGAGGAAAGAGCATCAGTAAAAAAGATAGGATTATCCTGATACACTTTCCAATATTTCATAGTTGATACTAATACTAATAGACCAACACTTTAACTTGAATGAGAAGATGGTGACCAGTTGAATGTGCAAGCGTGTACTGGTCAAGTGGTCAATCAATCAATCAATCAAAGCATTTGTATAGCGCACTACTCACCCGGAGGGTCACAAGGCGCTGGGGGAGGGGGTCCGCTACTGCTCGAACAGCCAGGTCTTGAGCTGCTTCCTGAAGGCGAGGTGGTCTTGGGTCAGGCGGAGGTGGGTCGGAAGGGAGTTCCAAGTCTTGGCGGCCAGGTAGGAGAAGGACCTTCCTCCTGTGGTGGCTCTTCGGATGCGGGGGACGGCGGCGAGGGCGTGGCTGGTCGATCGAAGCTGGCGTTTGGGAGCGTAGAAGTTGAGGCGGCTGTTGAGGTATCCTGGGCCTTGGTTGTGTAGGGCTTTGTGTGCGTGGGTGAGGAGCCGGAAGGTGATTCTCTTGTTGACCGGGAGCCAGTGCAGGTCTCTCAGTGGTCAAGAGAGATAGGAGATTATAACAAACCTCACATGTATGTTTGGAGAAAAAGCAGATATATTGGTCTCGGTCCTGAATAAGGTGATCAGCAATCATTCATTCCACCCAAACGTGCATTGACTGATTTTTGAATGACCCGAGTAAGAGGCAACAGTTGTGGGAGACTATAAAGAATGATCTCCATGTTATGTTGATGCTTCACTGACTGCAGAAGAATAATGCTTGAACCAAATATGCCAAAGTAACACTCAGGTCCTTGCTGGCTTTTCTCCATTACTGGGCACAACCTTATCGCCACTATCAAAACATTGGGCCCCCACTGGATGTTTAAGTATTGCAAAGGCTGCCGTGCTCATTGCCCCTCAGGGTTAAAGCATAATACTGACACTGCCATGCACTGACTATGGACCTCATTGCCCACGATTCCTTGCTGGGAGGAGAAGGTGATTCAGCTGGAGAATTAACTTATTGTGCGAACAGAGGCACCACTGCGCGGGACGCGCTGACTGTGGCTGGGGCACTCCATTGCTCACAATCCCTTGCTGGACCTGCAATGCCTGCAGGGAGGAGAAGGCGTGACAGACAGGGCAACTGGAGAATGTGCTTATAGTGTGAACAGAGACAATGCAGACTGGGCCAGGAGCGGGCCCATCTACACCTGTCTGAGCCCAGAGAAGGCTGTGCTGGGCCACTCCGTTTGAATCCCCAGTAAAGATGCTGGGTCTTTGGCACAGTGGCGACGTGGATGCTGATGGTCGCACGCGAAGTGCTGCGTACCCCCGACGACCGAAGGTGAGCCTCGCTGACCCCTGGAGGGACGATGCCCACGGGGTGACGGTCCCCAGTACCAGAGTCGAGGAGCCTAGACAAGAAAAGGCATCTGAAGGCTCTCGTCCTCGCACCAGTGGCTGAGCTCCTCACATGGGGGAGACGCCAGGTAGCGTAGGAGCCGTCCCATTCTTGCGGGGCTTCGTAGGAAGACTGCAGCCTGGGCAGGAACTTCAAGACAACATCGCTCCACGTCGGGGGGTGACGCTCGGAAGTGCGCACCCTCGCAGGAGCCTTCGCTCTCTCCAGCGGGACAGCAAAACAAACAACGGGGACAGCTTCTACTTCGGACAGGGATCACTGCACATAATGAACTCTCTCTCGGCTTTCTGACCGACCTTCTGTTTCAGCGCTTTCCAGCTCCATGGGACTAAGGCTCACGCAAAGCGCTTTGAATTTGAGGCACGGCAGCATGAGACTTCCACATAAGCAAAGGCAGGTAATATCATTTCCCTCCGCCTACGCTGCCTCTCTGCTCTCTTGGTGATAGGTCCCGAACTTTCTAGGGGATATCTCTCCGTTTTTCTCCTTCGCTCCTCGTTAGTGTATTTCGTTCAGCTGGTATCAGGACTTGTGCTTACCTGCAATACACTTAATCAATACTGGGCTTTATTAAACAAAATGGCCCTAGGTTTTATCTGGTTGCTGATGTCTCCCCAACATACTTTATTCGGATGTGAAATGGCCGCTTGTTTTGGGTTTCTGGTTATGCTTCCAGTACTCTATTGCAACTGAAAGAGGATAATAACCTCTTAAAATGCTAAACATAGTAATAGGACTCTCCTGTGTCGGACATAAACAAAGGCCTATACACCGGGGCATCAAAGTCTCCCATTACTTTATGGAAACTGAAAGAGGACCTCAGCCCTTGCAATCAAAAATAGAAATAGGACTCATAAGTCCTGGACATAAACAAAGGACCACATACCCAAGCATCAAGTCACTCCAATGATTCGGCCATTTTGGACTGTTCTCATTACACGCGCCCACCCTCCTTCTCTTCTCAATTTACTACCTCACTACTCCACTATCATCATTATTCCCTCCTATATTGTTATATCTTATTGTATAGATATTATACGTCTTTATATTTTTACTATTTAAAATCACTTTAGCTTTTCTGACTCGATTTGTTCACTAGCATCCCATCTACCCAGGCAACCCATCCCACGTCGACCCTCGGCACCCACACTGCTATCTCTGCTTTACACGGATCATGGAACCCTCAGGCACACATACTTTCAATATCATTTACCCTCTACACCTCTCACAAAAAGCCTCTAAACGCTTCAAACATAACTTCCTAAAAATGCACCCTGAAACCCTCTTCGCTGACCCCTACCTTTCTCAGCATAACGGTCACATTACAACTGACATCATTTTCCACACCAAACGCAGAGCCCAATGGCGCAAAGCATTCCTAACATTATTATTGATCTCCTCCACCAGAAAATCCCCACATGGGCTAGCAATCAATATTGCACCATCACAGCTCTTCCAAGCTACCGCAACAATTACTATCTACAATAATGGCACTATACTCATGCAATCCACGAATCACAATCTAAATTTATTAGAAAAGATCTTCCCCATCATTAAAGATCATGTATGCAATCCCCGTACCTCAACCCAACACTCCAACCCTACCCAATCCTCCCCCTCGGCCAACACACATGTCGTCTCCCCTACTTCCCCATCATCCACCCTCCCCTCACCTCCACCCCACCCGCCTCATGCATCGTACACACCCGTCCCTTCCTCCCGGATTACTCTCTCCCCCCACACACCTCACTGCATCGTTAGCTACCAACACATAGCCCAACCCTCACTTCCCACCCAACCCCTTTCGCCTCATCCACCAACTTACTCAAACACACCCCGACCGCACCACACAGATCGAATGCGGGCTGACTCATCGGCTTCCCTCCACACCGATCCTGAACGCGTTACCCCTCCGGACCTCTTTCCGCTCCCAACTCCCCCTACGGACCTCTTTCCACTCCCAGCCCCTCCCACTACTGATACTCACCAGCTACAACCCTCCCTATCACCTATGTTACTCGCTCTTACTATCCCTCCACCCATCCATACTAACATCACCCACTACACCTCTTGGGCACACCCAGGTCACGGCATTACCCCACTCATGCCTAACTCAATCACTCACTTTTACCACATCCGCCCCTGATTCCAGGATGGATGAACTATCACATACGTCTTCCCGTCGCACAATGGAAAAGATCAGTCTCAATAGGATTATGTCTGAACTCCTACAAATCAAAGAAGAACTCCACACTATCAAAAAGATAATTGCTAAACAACCAATGCACGTCAGATCGGCATACACGGCTGGATCAAGCTACCCCCTATTAACCTCTCACACTCCGCCAAGCACAATCGCCTCTCATGGAAATCCATACCATCACCCAATCTCCCCTCCCGCCCTATCTGATGCACTAATCCATTCTCGGAGAATGATATCTGCTCCCTCCTACTCTCATACAACCCCCTTCTCACCTCCCTTAGCGCCGCGACACACACGATTAGGGCTATCACCTCTAATCCACACAGACTCGCTACTCACAACAACAGAGGAATCAATGATAATAACCTTAGAAGAATCTCACTCAAACTTGACCCCACCCCCTCTCTCACGACACCCCTTCTCAAATGCACCCTCCTGAACTGTAGATCGGCCACCAGACACGCAGTAGATGTCGCCGACCTCATCATCTCTCACGAGCTGGACCTGATTGTGCTAACAGAGACTTGGCTAACTGAAGCCTCCTTACCCCTCCTGGACATTTTGGTACCACCTAACTATGACATCATCAGACTTGATAGAAGTGAAAAAATTGGGGGAGGAATAGCATCCTTACACAGGAGAACCATATCAGTAAGTAGAGCCATATCCCCCACATTCTCCTCTTGTGAATACATATGCATAAACATCATCAGTTCTGGTACGCCAGTGTGCTCCCTGCACATCATATATCACCCTCCTCGTGATAACCTTACTTTCACTGAACACTTCATGGACATTGTCACAACAACCATCGGTTGTCAAAACACCCAAATATTCCTAGGCGACTTCAATCTCCATTGGAATGACAACGATGACTCAATGATCAACAGTCTCAAAAATGTAATCGACGCGCTTGACCTCGCCCAAATTTGCAACAACACCACTCACAAAAAAGGTGCAATCCTGGACTTAATAATTTCCCAAAACAACTCCATTCAGCTTGACTCAATCCTTCCCTGTGATTGGTCTGACCACCACATCATTACTTTCTTCATCAGGGAAACAGTGAAACTTATCCCAGCCCAATCCACTAAACCAAAGATTTGGAAAAGAGACTTGAAAAAACTCAAGCCCAACACTTTGCCCATTCACTCCCACAAACTACTCCGGCTTCCGGATGACCTCGCCTCCGTAAATGACCTCACCGAACATTACCTTAACGCAATGGCTAGGGTTATCAATGAAGTCGCTCCTCTGCAACTAAAGAGAGTTCCTTCCTAAATCCCAAAATCCTGGTTCAATGACTTGCTGAACGAGGACAGAAGCTCTCTTAGAAATTCAGAACGGATCTGGAGATCAGTCCCATCTGCTAAGCACCTGAGAGTTCTAAGGAGTAAGAGAAAAGACTATTACCAAAAGATCAAACGCACTAAAGCCAAATTTTTCTCTCACCAACTAGATCAAGCAAGAAATCGACCGCAAAAACTGTTTGATCTAATCAAATCACAATCTAGAGATGAACCTAAACAACTACAAGATACCTCAGGCACCCTACCCTCTTGCGACGAATTCTCTGCTTTCTTCAAGCTAAAAACAAAAAACATCAAGAGGGACCTTCTTAATGACCTCACAGTCCTACAGTCCCGCCCCCCTATTACAATCCCTCCCTCTCCTCCAACTCCGCCACAACAAGCATCCTCAAAACTTCAACTAAAAAATGAGACAACCTGGTCCTCCTTCGACTCTTACACTGAAGAAGCTGTAGGCAAGATTCTTAACACCCTCAAGCCGGCCAATCATTCCACCGATCCTCTCCCTGCCAACGCAGTTAAAGATCTAACCCCTCTGATCCTACCGCTCTGGACCAAGATCATCAACAGCTCTCTACATCAAGGCTGCATCCCTGATGTCCTCAAAATTGGTCAAGTCACACCCATCCTAAAAAAAACACCGCTGACCCTATGGACCTTAACAACTATCGCCCTATTTCGAACAGCCCTACCCTAGCCAAACTCTTGGAAAAATGCGCTCTCCAACAACTGACAAAACACATTGACCACTTCGACCTCCTTAACAATCACCAATCTGGCTTCAGAGCAGGAAATAGCACCGAAACAGCCATGACTCACATTATGGATGATGCGTTACAAATACTTGACCAGAATGGATCATGGCTACTGATCTTGCTAGATCTCTCATCTGCCTTCGATACGGTCAAACATGAGAACCTAATTGAACTACTGAACCTCAGAATGGGTCTTTCAGGTACAGTGCTCAATGGGTTTACATCCTTTCTTCAAAACTGGACCCAAAAACTCAAGGTCAATAACTCCTTCACCAAACCTGTACCAGTAACTCTTAGATCCCACAAGGCTCCGCACTATCCCCTACACTATTCAATCTTTTCATGGAACCTCTTACTATCCTACTGCAAGCATCCAACGCCCAATATCACATGTACGCAGATGATACACAACTCTATCTGAAGATTCAAACTCCTGAAGATGTCAAACTACTTAATCAAATGCTATTAAACACCCAAACATGGCTAGCTGAGAACCATCTCAAGCTTAATGCACTCAAAACTGAATTCCTACTCATAGCTCCACCCTCCAAAATTCCCCCCCCTCCAGGATTGGTTCAAACACCTCACGGCACTCAACGTGCAACCAACAATCATTGACTCAGCTAAATCTCTGGGTATAACCCTTGATGGCAACCTCAACATGCAGAAACACATTGCTAACGCAACAAAAGGAGCAAATTTCCAGATTAATATTCTAAGGAAACTTAAACCCTTCCTACCAAAAAACGACTTCAAGACGGCAGTGCAAGCTCTAGTTATCCCCATACGGAAGTGTCTCTCTGTGCGGTCTCCCCAAAAGCCACAACAGCCCCACTAAGAGCCACCATCAACGCGGCAGCCAGGCTCATCACGGGCTCAAAAAAAAGATCCCACATCTCCCCTGACCTAAAAGCATTGAACTGGCCACCATGGGAAGCCAGAATTCACCTAAAAATAGCATGCTTGACCCACAAAGCCATTCACCATAAAGCACCCAGCTATCTCTCTCGGAAACTGTTTATCTCTGGAGGCAAGAGATCCACAAGAAGTGCAGAAAGCCTATTACTGAAACCACCCAGATTTAATAAGGCGAAAACGTACAAACGCTCCTTCTCAGGGATGGCTCCTAGGATTTGGAACGCACTACCCCCTGAAACCAGACTTACCAAGTCTACCGTAATGTTCAAAAAGGAAGTAAAGGCGATTCTCATGGAAAAATTCACATGAGCTTCACTGAAGGACATGACTTTTATAGATGCAAATAGACAACATACATGACATTCGGCTCTCTCAGCCCGCACCTTTATCTGTATCCTATTTGGCACAACGTAGGATTCAGTCTTGATCTACCTCTCTCATTGGTTGTATTTATGCACAATATGGACACGCATACTTGTATTTCGTACTGCGTTGTATAACTCTCACTGCTTAATATATATTGATATTTTGTTTTTGTGTTGTATACTTTTCACTGCTTGTAAAGCGTTCTGATACCCGCAAGGGTCTGGTTCGCGCTCTATAAAACTTTTCAAATAAATAAAGAAAGAAAGAAAGATTCCAAAGGTGTTGACCTAACTATCTTCCAGGAGGAGGCAAATGATTTAACTATGTCCCCCGGTTGGTAACCCTGTAGTGTCTTGGACAAAACTGTATATAATAGCTTAAGAAGTGACTTTTTTAGCACTAGACCTCAGCCTGGCTATATACAGGCCAAATTGTATCAAAACTTTAACAAGCTTTGGGTACAGCAGCCCCATTGCATCTACAAACCACTGGAGAACATATTCGACTGGCCATGGTCGCCAATGCTTATTTTTACCCTGCTTAATATTGATGAACTTAGTTTTCATCACGGATTGATTTTAAGCATTTTATTTTTCATTTATAATCTGTAGCTGACAACTGTTTTGGTTTAAAATTGTAACTGGATAGCCTTAGCCCTAGCCTAACCTGGGCAGTGACCAAGCGCTTATACCAGAACACTGCTGCCTAGTTGTCAGTTTTTTGTTTTTTTTGTAAGAAAATTGGGGGAGAAACGTGTGGGGTGCTCCACTGTTAAAACATTTAGAAACTGTTCCAAAGGGAATAGCACCCTATGAGAAAACGATGTCTTAATTGAAGCGCTCGAGCAAATACTAGGCAACGAAAATCCTATGCCTTCCAAGCCCCCAAACAAAAAACCTAAAATTGGAAAGCTCTTTGAAAACAAAAAATAAACAAAAACAAATTCTCCGTTAATGCCACACATTGAAAGTAGTCAAAGTTCTGACTTGACTACAGAGCCAGCAAAACAAATAAACCTGTAGGTAATTGTTAAAACAAATATACATTTGGAACCTCGTATAGTTTGTTCAAACCACTATGCTACCCTTTTAGTCCCAGCCACAGCAAAAGGTGATCAACCCACCAGTAAATAGCCATACAACATCACATATGATCCAATTAGGGATAATAACGAGCTATGGGACATTATAAATCTATTAAAAGCAGAGGTCACTGAGCTAAAAGGTAAAGTCCATATAATGGATCAATATATCAAGGGGCCCATCTGGAGAGCTCATAAAACTGGTTATGAGACCTCTGGGTTCAGTGAACATAAGAAATGTATTTTTAAGATCCCTTTGCATTACAAAGGGATTCGGGAGACTGAAATTGGGACTGCCACACCAATGTCAATAATTAACTCTTTCACTGAGGACTAAACTTTGACCATACCCCTGGATTCGGTAAGGGCTAAGGGATAGGTCTTTTGTCAATACTGCTCAATCTACACTTCTTCCTCACCAGCCAACGCAGAGCTAGGAGTGGGTGAACAGTCTACCAGCGATACTGGTAAAGGTCCAATGCACTCCAGTACTGCTCCAGTCGACAGCTGCAAAGTTAGAGTTTACCAATCTGCAGGAAAGCTCACTCAATGGGCCACAGTTCAGTGAAAGTCCATGGCTTCATGGAATACCAAGGAAAAGCTGGACCTTATCTAGAACAGTGCTTAGACAAGGAAGATGTCCCAGCTTCTTCTTAGAAATAGAACATTAGAGTCAGGTGGGTTGGTGCCCTTACAGAATTTATCCTGGATAGAGAAAAATACCACATGCTTTAGAGAAGCGGTTTCATGAGCTATGGCTCCATTTAGACAAGGCACCTTATTCCAGTGTAGTCGTTTCTTCCATGAGTGACTCTAATCTCGAAATGTAGTGCAATTGATTCATTTACTGTTAATGAACCAGGACTGCAACTCCCAGAATGCATTGAGGTGTTAAATGAATGTCCAGGATCGGTAATGGTGTCCATGATGACATGAAGTCATTTGTGGACGTATTATACATGCAGCACATTTTCCTGGATTACACAAGGCGCGCCTTTTAAAAGTGTGCCCGATGTAATCAAGTAAAATGTGCTGTATTAGGATGACTGCGCTGTCCCTAGGGAAGCCGTGAACTTGTGATGCTCCCAAGGCAGTGCATTCATGTGCAAAACAAAGTGGCTGATTTAAAACCGTTCCATATTCTAAAGGAGATTAGAGATTCCTTGCAGGTGGGTGCAGTGAGTGACTTCACCCACCTGCAAGGGGATGTCTGGGCAGTCTTTGGGACCCCCCTCCCTCCTTCAGAGGGCTGCAATCAGGGGGTGCACCTTTTAGGTGGCCCACTGTCAAAGCACCTCATGACAGCTTCTTTGCCTCTGCGCCTGTGTCTGTAAAAGGGCGAGGGCGCAGAGGCAAAAAGATTCCCTCATCAGCATGGGGCGTGCATGGGGCCATGTCCCCATACAAATAAGGAAACACCCTGTGATGATAGCGTTGGCGCTTTATGTGTGCAAGCCGTTTTGGTATTACAAAAGTTGATGCAGAAGTGACTGCTGCCCCTTCTATAATACTAAAGTGGCCCGTGGGCACCCAAAGATGACACAAACACCCATTGCGCCCCTTTGGCACTTCGGTAATGCGGCCCCTGGTAACCTTACTTGTGACTTCACTGTAGTATTCTGGAAAGGAGGATAGCAAAAGGAGCATGTACCTTGGGGTGGTACCCAAACCACCACTGTGTGGTATATAAATAAATAATACCGGATCTATTTTTGACTGGATATAGTAATAACAGATAGCTCAATAAATAAGAGTCAAGATTCGAGGTAGTAGGAGTTTGCAGGTTTAATACAGCATAAAGGACAGGAACAGGACAACCTGCACAGGAATAGGATGGCAGCGCTGCACGGGGGCAGGATCGGCGTAACATTTAATAACAGTGCACAAGTATATATACTAAAACAGTTTCATTACAATACATACGATAGGCGGAGCAGTGGGTGGGGTCAGTAACAGTCGCGAAAGATAAGGGTGAAAGTAGGTGTAACAGGAGGCGTGTACATAGACATGTGATGTAAACGTAACAGAATATGTCATAAATGGGGTGGAAACATGGAGGGGGCTACCTGAGGAGCCGGGACCTCTAACCTAGTGGTGCGCCCAAACTGACAATGACGTGTTACTAGGAGAAGCTGGGGGCTATGACTTCTGCGCTAGGAGCAGAGACTGAAATCTGGAGAGTCAGGGCGACATGTACCTAGACATTATCTAGTATCTGATGTTTAGAGAACATGTTGATAGAATCCAAAAGTTATCGGGGTAAAGGCTAACAGACTCTAAGACTGGTGCATGCATTATTCTACATGTAGTGCGTGTTGAAGAATATTAAATGACCATTAATACGGTATTTCTCTTACATGGAGACGTAAAGGCTAGACCATGACGGAAACTATTGATGCGATTCAGTAGCTAAGGAATGCAGAGAAGGAGGGCTGGACTGATAACTAGAATCATAACATACTTTTGGCAGACTAGCAGGCAGAGCCAGGCTGGGCCAGGCTGGGCCGGGCACTGTGAGGCAGGAAGTAAGTGAAGGGTCAGGAATACAGGTGGGGGCTGTATCGCTCCTCAGCGAGGGCTCAGGAGACAGGAGCTGAATCTGGTGTCCGGGCCCTTTTGAGGCCTAGAAACGGGGACTTTTCAATGAAATAACGTGCACACTGGGAAACGTGGCAACGCAACTTTACATAAGCCTGATACTCGTAGCTTTCACGAGAACTGGAAACTGGCATACTAGAGATGGACACAACTGTAAGTGCGTCTTTAATCAAACATGGGGAATACATATGCATATTAATCATGCACATGCAACATAAGATGGGGAACACGTAGGGACACAGAACATGGCAAAATTTACTTTTCCACATTCCCTCCTTGTCACTACGTTTCCATCAGGAAACATCAATATTCATGATACCATCTATTATTTCATACAGTATCATTTGCTCGTCTCGAATTTTCTTGGAACTGGATTTAGAACGGGACTCGGGACTAGGAATACAAGAGGTAGCACAAATGCCGCAAATCGCAGGGCCACATTGTATACAGAGGCAGCAACTGAATATGATCGCTACTGCAATACCTAGAAAGGACAACACTTTCCATCCCCAGGCGGAAATTATATTTCAGAACCAACCGGACCATGTCCAGGTGCCTGGATTTTGGTGTAACAGATGGGCAATTTTATGGAGTCTGGTTATAGCTGAATAAACAGACGGCGCGTAATTAGGAATGAAAATGCAGCAACTAGATCCGATGACTCTACATGCCCCGCCCCTATCGGCCAGTATGGCGTCAAGGACGAGACGATTCTGGAGCACGACAATTCTCATAAAAGATTGCTCTTCGGTTAAGTTACCTAGAGCAGAGGTAGTCTCAATCACTACTGCTTCAAGTGTTCTGGTTAATCTACGTATCAGTTTACTATTCACGACAGTACCTAAGTAGGGAAAGACACCTTTATTGATATCTATGTATTGTTCTAGAGCAGTTTCAGTATAATCGACAATCGGGAGGTCTCTCTTGTGTCTAGTATGTACTAGGTGGGAGTTCCTATGATAGTCAGGTGCGGCTAGAAAAACTGGTGGCAGTAGGAATGCAATGTAACAGGTTCCCTCCCAATCGAGGGGCAGACGAACATATGCGGTCTGACCACAAACAAAATAAGAATGACGTGAAGCTTTGAAAATAGATTTCCCACTGTCACTATACTTGACAATAGTAGTACAATCACTATGTCCTACATGTACGGAACCATTCTTTCTGACACATAATTCACCTTTGACTGGTAGTACTGACATAGCAGGTAAGTCTGGAGTAGTATCAGACTGGACATTCAGGACCATGAAATTCGAAGAATAATTACCCAAATTATAAACTTCATTTTCTAGATCTAACCCTGTTCTGTGGGGAAGACCTTGCTTGTCTGGAAAACATGTACAGTTCAGAAAGGACATATCATTTAAGGATGACGTTAACGTGGACCATGCTCCACATGAACCGTTATGTGAAAATGGATAAGGAAAGAGTGGCAGAACTCCCTTCGGTGTCCGGAAAGGGGGGAGTCGACCACACACCCAACAATTAGTGGCATTGCTGGTCTGGTGTGAATAATGTAACATGCGGATAAAGGAATTATTTCGCATAGCAAGACGATAAGATAGTTCATGAGGAGGCAGATCACTAAACGTATGCTCTACTGTAGTATTAGAAGACTTATTTACATTAGAAACTGGAAAACATAAATGCAATGCATAACTCGTGCAGGTAATCATAAGGCTGAGATATAGCAGAAAACATAAAATAATAATGCAACTTTTAGAGTTCTCACTAACTCTCTCTCTATGGGGGTCTATTTTATACATGTCAGAAACCGGTCTAACCGTTTCACCTAGGGGAGGACTTAGACAATCAAACTGGCTGACTTATTTTACTAGACCTTAATTTCAACTTATACTCCTGCTGCGGAGTTTTCTCTAACAGGGAGGAATTAATGTCTTTTGCGGGACAGTCCTTGAGAATAGTACTTTGGCAGTCTATAAAATCCTCGGAAATGTTCTTGGAAACAGTCTTTAGTCCATAAAACTTCTTTACATGCGACAAATGCACCCAGCCCTTCCTGCCTTCCAGCTTGACGGCAGTACGGGTGGCCAGGAGGACTTGCTTGGGCTCCTTCCAGCGGGGCTCCAGCGGACTTGAACGATCAAAGTTCCTTACGAGAACCAGACTTCCGGGAACGATTTCATGCGGTGCCACCTCGGTATTGTCTGGGAATGCGGCGGCAACCTGTGAACGACAAGAGTGTAGGGCAGACATCAAGGAAGCTAGGTAATCTGTCAGCATATTACTTGAAACATCTGTAATACTTTGGGGTCTAGGTGTACCCCACATATTAGGGGGTCGGCCGAATACGACCTCGTACGGGGACAGACCTGATCTGGAATGTGCGACCATGCGCATATAAAACAGAGCGACTGGCAGAGCAACTAACCAGTCTACACCTTTTTCTTGACAGATTTTAGCAATGCGGATTTTCAGGGTCTGGTTATGTCTCTCTACTAGACCGGCTGCTTCAGGATGGCGTACACAATGGAACTTCCACTGGTACCCTAACAAAAGGGAAACGTGTTTCATCAGTTCAGATGAGAATGGCTGGCCGTTATCAGAATATACGACCCTAGGGAGTCCATACGGGGGAAGAATTCACGAACCAACTGCTTGGCAGTGGTCGCGGCTGTGTAATCTGGGACTGGATATGCTTCTGTCCACCTGGACAAAGCGCATACAACTACAAGGACATACTTGAAACCTCGACATCGCTCCATCTGAATATAATCCATCTCGAGGACTTCAAAAGGGTGGTCAGGGGGCTGGAATCCACCTTGTTCCACCGGGACACTTTTACCTGGATTAAACTGGCAACATATCATACAGGTACGGACTTTCTGCTTGGCTGCAGCTCGTAAATGCTTGTTAAACCAAATGTTCTGGATACTGTCTAACATAGCTTTTTCTCCTAAGTGTGCTGGACTATGTGCGGTATTGATAATGACTTGAACCATTGAGTCGGGGAGAAACCATGTGGCTTTTCCCTTCGTTACCCATCCCTGATCTGTCTGGACCCCTCCTTGTTCGGACCATTTCTTGATTTCATCGGGAGTAGCATGTAACTGGATATCTATGACATCTTGAGTAGGGTCCTTAACTGTCATACAGGTAGTCGGATCTGGAGTATGTGTCTGTGTCGGATTAACTGACATGTCTGGAGTCTGTGCTGTAAGCTTGGCTGTGCGATCTGCTAGATCATTACCTTGAGAAATAATGTCAGTAACTTTCGTATGTGCTTTGCATTTCATGATAGCAATAGATGTTGGTAAATGTATGGCATCTAACAGAGCTTGAATAAGGAGACCATGCTGAATCTTGGTTCCATGAGAAGTCATGAAACCTCTCTCCTGCCAGAGCACTCCGAAGTCGTGTACAACTCCGAATGCGTAGCGTGAATCTGTGTAAACATTAACTTTTAGGTTCTTGGCGTGTATGCAGGCTTGAGTCAGAGCAACTAGCTCTGCTGCTTGAGCAGACAGGGTGTCAATACGGTGTGTTTCTATAACTTCAGTGTCAGTAGTCACTGCATACGCGGCTACTAGTTCTCCTGTACTTGTTCTCATACATGAACCATCCACATAAAGTGTCAGGTCGGGATCTGGTAATGGAATATCTGTCAGATCTTGTCTTGGCTTAGTCATAGTGTTAACTACTTCCACACAGTCGTGTGTGGCAGGATTCGAAATAACTGACGGTAACAGTGTAGCAGGATTTAGAACGTTGCAGCGTCTGATTTCTATGTGTGGCTGGAACAGTGTCAGTTCATAACCTGTTAAACGTGCAATTGTCAAGTGCTGAGTCTGTGTTCGGTTTAAAAGAACTTCCACGGAGTGTGGAACTTGTACTGTCAAGGAATGTCCTAATACTATGGAATCACTTTGTCTGATAGCTAGTGCTGTGGCTGCAACTGACTTGAGGCACGCAGGCAGAGCCTGGGCTACTGGATCTAATGTGCTCGAAAAATAAGCACAGGGCTTGTATTGTCCTGCTTGATCTTGTGTGAGAACAGATAATGCTGTACCATCACGTTCTGTGACAAAAAGTGTAAAAGGCTTACTGTAGTTCGGTGTAGCTAGAACAGGAGCTTGGCATAAAGCTTTCTTTAACTCATTGAAACTAAGTGTATGTTCAGATGTCCAAGGGAGGACAGTCGATACGGCTGCCTCCTGTGTCGTTAACTGTATCAGTGGTTTGGCTAGAAATGCGTACTGAGGAATCCATTGTCTGCAATAAGAAGTAAGGCCGATAAAAGCACGTACCTCCTTCTGGGTCTTGGGCTGAGGAAGACTCGCTATTAACTGGATACGGTCTGGTGTCAACTGCCTACCCCACTTGGACAGTAAGTGGCCTAAGTAGATCACTTGCTGGACACAGAATTGAAGCTTCGACGGGGACACCTTGTGCCCCATCTCGGCAAGGAAATACAAGACTGTAAGTGATGCTCGCTCGCAAGCACATTCAGAACGGGCTGTGATCAGTAGATCATCGACATACTGGAGCAGGGCAGTGTCTGTTGGCATGTGAATGTTGTCTAGTTGTCTCTTAAGTGCTTGACTGTAAATACTAGGGCTTTCTGTGAAACCTTGAGGAGCTCGTGTGAATTTATAGCTCCTTCCATTTAAACAAAATCCGAAAAGAAACTGGCTGTCTGGATGAATGGGGACACTGAAAAACGCGTTCTTGAGGTCTATGACTGTGAAAAATGAGGCTTCGGAATCAATGGCTGTCAATAGGGAAGAGATATCTGGGACAACTGGGTACTGGGGAATAATACATTTATTGAGTTCTCGAAGGTCAATCACTAATCGATATACTGGGGGTGCATTTGGATCAGTACGTTTCATGACGGGAATGATCGGAGAATTACATACATTGGAGTCAGTTTCTACAACTACTCCTTGAGCCATGAGCTCGTCAATAATTTTGGATAAGGCTGCTACAGCCTCAGGTGGTAATCTGTACTGTCTGATTCGTGGTAACACTACACCTTGCTTGAGAGTCACACGATGGGGTGTGATTTGCATGAAGCCAACATCAGTTGGACCTTGCGCCCATAAATGCTGCGGAACATTAGACAATCTCGGATCAAAATCTCGTAATACATAGTGACCCTTGAAGTCACGTAAAAACAAACGTATTCCCTCGGGGGAACAGCAAATAACTGCACCTAATTCTTTCAGTGTCTTAATGCCTAACAAATTTTCTGGACATGACTTCGTAAGTAATAGATCAGTAGTGCGGGACAATGGACCTACTTCTAGAGTAACTGGCTCAGATATCTCGTTTACAATAGGCTTTCCTGAAAATCCAAGGGAAACATTTCTAGAGCCTGAGAGCGGAGCCCCTGGAACTTCGGCGTGACTTATGGTAGTCCTACTTGCCCCTGTATCAATCAGAAACTTTCTGTCTTTCCCTAGTACTTGACTATGAACATAGGGACCTTCTTGATCTACAGGAATCTCGATGAGAGGCAAGCCCACCTCCCTCTCTAGGCTGTTTCATGAGTACTGTTGGTACTCTGGATACTCTGTCTGAGCATACTGGTACATCTGCTGTGTAACATGCTGTGTTGCAGCAATAGGCTGCGGTGCTGGAACTGTCTGTTGTGCATTCTGTGGCTGAGAAGTCTGTGAAACTTGTTCTTGTCTAGGCGGACGTGGTCTTTCTTTAGTTTTACCAGTAGCTATATTATGTTTCAGAACTGCACACTCGTTTATGAAATGACCTGGCTGTTTACAATAATTGCATGTCCCTTTAACGGGAGCTGCAGGATGACTGGCTTGATTCGGACCCCTCTTCTGACTGTCTTGAGGAATAGAGTGTGCAACTAGTACTTTCATTTTCGTGTCTTTCATACGTTTTCTCTCGTGTTCTTGCTCTTCTCTGATTCTATTCTGGTGATACTGGAGCATCTGAAGCATCTGGGACGGGGTACTAGCTTGCCATGTACTTTCGACTTTCAAAACTCGATTCTTAACTTGTGGACTTGAATTCTCGACTAATTTAGTAACAAAAAGATGAGGGTATGACTCGCTACTCGTCTTCAATCCACTGTTTATAATGAAACATTTTTCAAATCTAGAATAAAAATCACTAGTATCTTCATCTTGTTTCTGCTTACAGGCTGAGATTGCATCCCAGTCTTCCTTTTTAGTGGCTAATAATCTGGGCAAAACTTGTATTAACAGTTCTGGTAATTCTTTACATTTCTCTCCAAGACCGGTACCTGGTACTCGTATCTTATCTTCAGCTTCTAGAACTGCCCAATCGATCTTTTTCTCTCCCACCTCCCATTCTTTTTCCTTGAGTTTCTCATATATGCCCGCAGGCAACAGGACTTTTAACATTTTAATAATATCTGGATACGTATATTCTCCCATACGGAGCATGTCCTTTAATTCTCGGTGGAACCCTGCTGGATCTTTGTCATGACAAGGAATTAATTTCTTCATCTCTAAGAGTTCCATCTTTGTAATCGGGGTGTAAACAAATACTCGTTGCATTTCACCATCTGCTGTCCTGACTGGGTGTACTTCTCGTAACGGATTCTGTCTATCTATGTAAAACGGTTTACTTTCTGGAGGTGAGACATGAACAAAATGCGGGTTCAGGAACGTTCTATATTTATGGCGCTGTTCTAGAATGACACTAATTAAATCGGTACCTAAACCTTTCCATCTATACTGGAGTAACTCGTTCAGGACATCATGTAACGGACCTGGATCAGAATGTTGACCCTCATACAATGTGATGAGGTGCTGAATCATATACATACCCACCAGTCGTTGCTCGGCTGGGGGCAATTTCAGAAACATTTGTGCCACTATTTCGTCTGGAAAAGTGGTAGAATCAGTAATCCATCGGACTGCTGATCGGGCTAGTTCTTGTTCATGCATAGTACTTAATTCACTATAACCGATTCGTGATTTCAAAATGTGATCGGTAGCTTGAAATACTTGTTCTAGAGAACCTTGTTCCGGTGCTGGATGATGAAAGATTTTCTTGTGTTCTAGGCGTAAATGGCGGTCTGGAAATCTAGATTTTCCTACATACGCTATTCTGGCGGTATTCTCGTCCTCTACCTCTTCAGTAAAAGAGTCATTCTCTTTCTCGCTTACTTGTGCTGTTTTACGTTGTTCGTGTAACCTTATTATTTCCTTACGAATTTTCTTGTACATACTCTCTATACTACTGATGGTTCTGTGCTTACCCTCGGCTATATTATCACTCCACCTTGTCAGGGTTCTCATTTCGGCCGGATCTTTGGTCGGATAATCTTGTTCCCTTATTAAACAATTAATCAGAAACTTTAATATCATGAGCTGGATCTCAGCTTTCCTTTGAGACATGGCTTCGCCAATACTTTCTGGATCATCCCCTGTACGGATGAAACGATATATTCTGTCTAGATCTTCTTTCATATCCGGTAGGGTGTCCAAATACCCGGTCACCCGTCTTACACGTATGGAATATATAACCGTACTATCATCGCCTGTGACTGGATCATAGCGGCATTCAGTAAGAGCTCGTCGGATTTCTGCAACGGACTTATATTTGGGCGTACGCTGTAACGCACGTTCATGTAACTCGACTAACGTTACACGTTGGTGTGGCGGCGGTGTACCAGGAGGACCTCCTCCTGCGGCCCCTAAACTAGAATCGTCGACTGATACTCTTCGTGCTGGCAGAGTGACTGATGTGGCGGGAAGTTGTACTATGGGCTGGACCGGGGGTACCGTAGCAGGTACTGCAAAAGGTGCCCCGGTGTCTGGAGGAGGATTTACAGGAGCTGGTGGAACAGGATTTGCATATTCTGGGATTGTGTCGTCCAAATAGGACGAGAGAAAAATATCAGCTGCGGTCGGTTTGTGACGTAGCTTGGTCGGAACTAATGGTGGCGGAAAATTACTGGATGCCTCCGGGGTTGCTTTTGGCAAGCCCTCGGCAAGAAGAGGATACATACCCTTAATGAGGGCATTCCTCTGTCTGTCTGACTGTTCGGTTTTAACTCGCTCACCTATCTCGATTAATTCCCTTTCTTGGGCTCGTTCTAAGGATTCTCTACTTAATTCTGACTTTCTGATTTCTTTTTCGGTTCTTTTATGAGATTCCTTGCGCCATAACTCGATGGCATCTTTCTGTGACTGTCTGGCTTTCTTTTTCCATAATGCTTCTTCTACTCGCATGATGCACTCGGCATCCCACGTACCTGATACGGGCCATCTATACTTTTCTTCTAACTCTTTGGTGTACTCCACCCATAAATCTAGATATAATATGGCACTTATGCCATGCTTCTGATACATAAAATGACCTGGACTGTCCCTAGGCGGGACAGGAACTGCTTCTTCTAACAGACCTTTTCTAGTTCTTAACTGACGTAATTTGGAAAACAAAGGCATGACTGAACTGTAATCTAGACACAATACAATACACAATGAACACGATAATTACACCACTTTCATACCACGACATTAAAATACATGAAGAACATTTAAAATAACAGTTTTGACAAAATACTACCTGGAATACTGAAAACAGAATACATGAATTTTCTCGAGAACAGAACTGACTAGAACAGAAACTAGATGCACTGCTAAAACAGTACGAACTTACCGGTCTCATGAAGAGACACGTCAGGACCCGCATCCACCGGAGTGGACACTTCGTGTTGGGTCTGTGTACCACCAAACCCACGGACCAGAGTCAATTAGATTGACCCTGTCTAGATACTACCCCAGCAACGGTACTCACCGGGCAGCAAGAACGGAAGGCCTCGGACTGGACTGGGCTGCTTCGACGCCGGACGGACACGGACTTCGGACTTCTGTTACGGGTGGGCCTCCGGATACCTCGGACCTTGGACTCTCGGCTTGGGCTCTGGTCGGGACTCGCCGCGTTCCTCCACCGCCTCGTCTGGATGCTGGACCGCAACCTCCGTCTCCTCCGTGGGCCTGAGGGATACTTGAAGCAGAAATATCTGCACGTGCACGGTATGGTTCCGTCACGGCTGCAGAGGATCAGGGGGCTTACGGGGCTTCACCGGCGCGTGGGGAAAGGGCAAGTCCCTGTTCGGGCGCCATTATGTGGTATATAAATAAATAATACCGGATCTATTTTTGACTGGATATAGTAATAACAGATAGCTCAATAAATAAGAGTCAAGATTCGAGGTAGTAGGAGTTTGCAGGTTTAATACAGCATAAAGGACAGGAACAGGACAACCTGCACAGGAATAGGATGGCAGCGCTGCACGGGGGCAGGATCGGCGTAACATTTAATAACAGTGCACAAGTATATATACTAAAACAGTTTCATTACAATACATACGATAGGCGGAGCAGTGGGTGGGGTCAGTAACAGTCGCGAAAGATAAGGGTGAAAGTAGGTGTAACAGGAGGCGTGTACATAGACATGTGATGTAAACGTAACAGAATATGTCATAAATGGGGTGGAAACATGGAGGGGGCTACCTGAGGAGCCGGGACCTCTAACCTAGTGGTGCGCCCAAACTGACAATGACGTGTTACTAGGAGAAGCTGGGGGCTATGACTTCTGCGCTAGGAGCAGAGACTGAAATCTGGAGAGTCAGGGCGACATGTACCTAGACATTATCTAGTATCTGATGTTTAGAGAACATGTTGATAGAATCCAAAAGTTATCGGGGTAAAGGCTAACAGACTCTAAGACTGGTGCATGCGTTATTCTACATGTAGTGCGTGTTGAAGAATATTAAATGACCATTAATACGGTATTTCTCTTACATGGAGACGTAAAGGCTAGACCATGACGGAAACTATTGATGCGATTCAGTAGCTAAGGAATGCAGAGAAGGAGGGCTGGACTGATAACTAGAACCATAACATACTTTTGGCAGACTAGCAGGCAGAGCCAGGCTGGGCCAGGCTGGGCCGGGCACTGTGAGGCAGGAAGTAAGTGAAGGGTCAGGAATACAGGTGGGGGCTGTATCGCTCCTCAGCGAGGGCTCAGGAGACAGGAGCTGAATCTGGTGTCCGGGCCCTTTTGAGGCCTAGAAACGGGGACTTTTCAATGAAATAACGTGCACACTGGGAAACGTGGCAACGCAACTTTACATAAGCCTGATACTCGTAGCTTTCACGAGAACTGGAAACTGGCATACTAGAGATGGACACAACTATAAGTGCGTCTTTAATCAAACATGGGGAATACATATGCATATTAATCATGCACATGCAACATAAGATGGGGAACACGTAGGGACACAGAACATGGCAAAATTTACTTTTCCACATTTGGAATGTTGAGTCTGACTTGGTTCTTCATTCTGAAAGGTAACCCTATGGAGAGGAGCGTACAGTAAATGGGGACTCTGCTTCCAAGGGGTCTCGCTATTTTTATGCTGGTGCATCTAAAGCAAAAGGGTAAATAGAAATGCTGCTGTGTCTGCAATTCAGGCCCTACAACATGCAGCAGCCCATATCATCCAAAGCAGCCCCCTTGTGATGATCGATGGCGCAATGAAGCGCATTATTTCTTGCAGCTCAGTATTCGGACTGGGAGACTAGTACATTGTATGCCATTTATGAGCCATATTACGCAAATTGCACTGGGTGTTCAATTGGCGTTTGCATCCACTATGCTTGCCCCCAGGGCACTTTGGAATTAAAGAAGGGCTGCAGACTAGTACGGTCAATTTCTGTAATACTAAAAGTGCTGGCGCACATTCAGTGCCAGCCCTTTCTGAAGAGGGCGTTTCCTCATTTGCATGGGGGCGTAACTCCATGAAATGAGGGAATCCCTTTGCCTCTGCACTGTATTAGGGAGGCAGGTGTGGAGGCAAAGAATCTGTCGGTCACACTGTCTGTGTGCCCCCTGCTAGCATCCCTCTGGAGGGGAAAAGGGGGTCCTATGGACCCCAGACATCCCCTTGCAGGCAGATACAGTCACTCACTGCACCCGCCTACAAGGGGATCTCTACTCCCCTTTAAAAGTGCATGCAGCTTGCCGTCTGCACAGTGAAACATGGAGTGACTGCCTCAAATCTGCTCAGTTTTACACACCTGAATGCGCTGCCCTGGGGACAGCGCATTCTATGTAATAGAATGCACTTTCCCTGGTTGCGTTGGCGCACCTGTTTTAAGGTGCGCCTTAGCACAAATTGGGAAGGTGCACCCTATACATAATAGGGTCCATGGTATTTGCTCTCCCTACACCATCTCAGAAGAGAACTGCTGCTGTGCCCTATAAGGCTAGCATGACTGCTATACTTTTTTCCCTGCTTCCAAGAGGGCCCAAGGGATCCAACAGCCTAATATCTCAGTCTAGGGAGAGGGAACATTCATGAGGGTGAATTTACAAATGCACGTTTCGAACCTGCTTCAGAGATCCTCTAAATGAATCCCCAGTTACATAGATTAACTCAGCTGAACCATATGAGCATTCCAGGAGGTTCACAATCCAGCACCTGCTTTCCACCTGCACCCCTACTGTTTATGTTTTTGCTTTGTCTAGGATCTCTTCTAGAATGATACCACATGCTTCAACCTCCTCTCCCACCTTCCTCACCTATAACCAGTCTTCACTCCTGCATTAGTCCTTGCTTGTCCTACTATCATCTGAAAACTCTCTGGTTCTTGTCCCTCCCTGTCTGCGCCTTCTTTGCTGCTGTCTGCTTACTCCTCTCACCCCATGTGGATCTGATGGACTTAGGCACTGCTTGTGGCTCCAAACTGTGCTAACTGCCTCTCACCCATTTCATGTGTGTGAGATTCTGTACCTTTTACAAGGGTCTGCACTGTTATCACTAATGTGCCCAAACACTTCTAAAGGGAGGGCTTATCTGTGGAAGGAACTGAATACTTGGGACCCTCTGGTGTTTGTTTGTTGCATAAATATTTTCTTCATAATTTTTGGCCCTGATTATGATGCCGGTTGGTGGTCAAGCCCGCAGCATTACAATGTGACCGCACATGGTGTGGTCGAATACTCCCATTTCTGGGTGATTCTGTTAATCCCTCGTGCCTGCCACGTGGTGTAGGGATTGTACTTACAAATCTTAAAGTTTCTAATGGGACCTCTATTATGTCTCCTTTCTGAAGCATAGAGGAGATCTGCTTCTCTATTATTTTTTGTTGCTCTGGAGAGAAAGGCAAGTCTCTTTGGAAAGAAGTTTGTAAAGGTATTTGAGTCCAATCTATCATAAACGATTTAAAGAGTAAACCTTTTGGCTTTTACGAGGGTTCTTTATCCGCCATGTCAGTTAGTTTTGGATTTATTTTAGTCAAAATGACTCTTTGTCTTTCTGCATTAATGCTAGCATTGGCATTACCCAGTAGAATTAATGCTCTCTGGCTCCATCCCCTGATGAGATTGGTGTTGAGAGGGGTGCCATTGATGTGGCTGTCTTCTGCGGAATCTAGGATTCTGGCTAAAGGTCCCAGTACGTTGAGAAGACATCTTTAGATGAGGATGGCGAGTCATCATTAAGCTCTTTGTTAAAATCAAGGTCCTCATCACTGTCCAAATCAAGGACAAATTCATCCGAAGGGTCAGGTAAGACATCCTCATTTTCTGAATCAGAGTCTGTAATATAATGAGAAGACCGGTCTTTTATGCTACTAGGGACACCCATGTAAGACATGACGCGGGGGACACCTTCGTAATTTGTGCCACTTATGACACCAAAGTAAATTGTGCCGCTAGGGACACCTTTCAAATTTGAGGTGCAGGGACCTCCCTTCATGAATGAGGTGCTACGATCTCCCAACTCATTTGAAGTGTTATGACCTCCCATGGTGCTCTTAGTATAAGGCTTGGAATAATTACCTTTTTTTTGCTTTTTTACCCTGGTTTATAACTGGGGGGTTGAGAACAAGTTAGCCCCCTTTTTTTTTGTAGAGGAAATACCCTCCTTTAATGTATCTAAAATACAAGATCTCATTTTCTTTTGAATTTTGCGACGTGGTCCTGAGGGAACCACTCAGAACTTCTTGGGTGTTTCAGATTTAATGGGGAAAACATTTCTTCCCCTAAGGGGTCAAGGATAATGTCCTTAGAGGATGATGGGAGTTCCTCTTATGGATTGTAAAATTCTTGATCATCTTCATCAAGATCAAGGACATACTCATCAGGTGTGTCTGAGGATTCTATATCATTAGATTTGTTATCTCCCATATTGTAAAGAGCATTATGATGTTTTGTGCCGCTAGGGACACCCAGATGTTTTGTGCCACTAAGGACACCCAGATGAGTTGTGCCGCTAAGGACACCCAGATAAGTTGTGCCGCTAAGGACACCCAGATAAGTTGTGCCGCTAAGGACACCCAGATAAGTTGTGCCGCTAGGGACACCTTGGGAGTTTGAGGTGCCAGGACCTCCATTAGAAGTTGAGGTGCTAAGAACTCCCTGAATTGATGAGGTGCTTGGACCTCCTATATTGCTCTTATCAATGTTTTTACTTTTCTTTAGTCTTTTACCCCTTAATTCATTGATCTTGTCAGAATAGAGGTTTGGAATTTCTGAGATGTTGTCCTCATCAGGGAGTGTCCTTTTAGAGGACATGATCTGACTTAAGGTCTCAAACATGCAGGACCTCAATTCCTTATTAAGGATTTTTTGCAGGGCTTCGTGTCTAGGTTAGGAGTAGGGGCAGAAGCCTTGTCTGAGTCAGAGTCAGTCATGGTATATAGGGAATGTTAACTTGTAAAAAGTGGTAAAGCCCTTTAATGAAAGATAATTAGGGAGGATTTCCCTTAATAATAGTGACAAGGTTTATAGATGAAGGAATGTCAAGAGAATAATTCCTCTCTTATTATAATTAATGTTGTTATAGAATGCTGAAAAGGCCATTTAAATCAGGATTCCTGTTTAAACCACTTTTTTATGAATAAAGTTGTAAAACAATAACAACTTGCTGATGAAATCCTAAATAATAAAAGGTCGCGATGCAGAGCCGTGTTGGAGTGCGCAGCCTGCATCGGTGGAAAGAGGTGAAAAACAGGAGTTAAACAAAGACATTAGGTAAGCTCATTATGGCATGAGGAAGTAAAACAAGGATGAAATTGAAGAATAATCATTTACACAAAAAACAAAATATTAAGGTTCGATTAAACATCTAAAAATCTTTAAATATATTCAAACATTAGAAATAGTACATACGTTTAAGATTTAGACAGAAGAGAGATCCAATTAGAAACTTTAATATTTATAAGCACACTCTTTCTTGTAAAAAAGAAAGACAAAGGTTGGAGACCTGTCATAAACTTAAGTGAACTAAACAAATATTTGGTTTACAGACACTTCAAGATGGAGGGCATCCATCTCTTGAGGGATTTACCTCTAGAGGGAGACTGTCTAGTCAAACTAGACCTACATGATGCTTACTTCACCATTCCTATGGCCGAATCCCACCAACCCTTTCATCAATTTGTCTAGGAATAATCAGCTTTACCTATTTCAGGCTCTCTCCTTCGGACTCTCCTCTGCCCCTTGGTGCTTCACCAAGGTCATGAGAGCTGCTGCCTCATCTCTAAGAATGAGGGGCATTAATTTAATCATTCACTTAGACGACATTCTTATAATGTCTCAAGAGCCTTCACAACTTGCCAAAGTCCTGAAGACTGTGATGGCTCCTAGAACGTTTAGGATTCATCATAAACAAAGATAAATCAATTCTGTCCCCTTCCAGATCTCTGGAGTTCCTAGGTTTCACAGTAGACACATTGGAATGTCTCCTTTAACTACTTTCAAAAAAGATTACAAAAATCAGGAAGGAAATAAGACACATCCTGAAACAGCAAGACTTATCTCTGAGAGAGCTAGCCAGGATTCTGTGTCTCCCCTCCTCCTCCATCCAACCCTTCTTTCCCGATCCCCTCAACTATCGGGCCCTCCAAAGGGTAAAGGTGAGAGCCCTAAGAACTGGCCTCTGGTACAGAGATCGGATCTGTCTGGATCAAGAAGCCAAATCGGAACTAGCCTGGTGGCTCGAGAACCTAGACGCTTGGAACGGAAAAGCAATCTTTGGTTAAAAACCAGTTTGTTTTACAATCAAATGCGAGCCTTCATGGCTGGGGAGCTTGCTGTCTCAATCAGAACACTGGTGGTATCTGGTCACCAAGAGGTATCATCTCACCACATAAATTATTTAGATCTAACAGCCGGGCTTTACGCCCTCATGAACACACCTAATCTGTGGACCTCTCGAATCTAGCAAAGAAACTTTGAATGTTCTGTCTGGAACATAAGATCGCTCTTCTGTCTGGAACATAAGATCGCTCTCAAAGCGGAACACTCTGCAGACTGGTACTCAAGATTCCTGTTAGATCACAGCAATTGGAAACTGAATGTTCAGCTATAACAACATATGGAGAATCTGGGGATGTTGGTGCCTGGAAAGGAACCAGGATTCCTTGGGAGCACTTATTGTTGACATAGTTAAGTTCCTTGTTAAATAATTTGATAAAGGCCTCAGCTGTAGCACTATCAATTGCTATAGATAGACTATTTCTGCTGGTCATGTCCTTGTCAATGGTAAAACAGTAGGTAAAAATGTCATTGTTTGTAGAGTGATGAAAAGCTTTCGCTTAAGAAGACCTCCTAAACCTAAATAGGAAAGTCTTTGGGATGTCAAACTAATCCTTGATCTTTTCAATAACTGGCCTCTTAATACTCTCCTCAATGGAAATAAAAACGTTTCCATTATGCTGGCTACTCTACTATGCCTAATCTCATGCAGAAGGGTCTCTGATGTCAAAGCCCTGGAGATTACAAATAGATCTTTAACCGCACAAAGGCATAACCTCAATCTCTATTGCTAGATGGGTTAAGACTGTTATGAGTTTAGCAGGTATTGACTTAAAGAAATTACAAGCTCACTCCCTTAGAGGGGTGCTATGGCCACTTTATTTCTGATTGAAAGTGTGTGTGGTGTGTTTGCACGGTCCTGAGGCGGAAGCCGGGACTTGAAGCTCTGCGATATTGCTGCTATTTGTTTTTAAAAAGCCCGATATAATTGCCGCTGATTTTAAAAGCGCTCTTGCACATTAATGTTTTAATATTGCACAGATTGCACTCGGTGGTCTCGAACCGGAGCCAAATCCCCCCGCTGGTCCCGCCATCTTTAGTGGGGAGCAGGGCGAGCAGACTAGTGCTCCGCCCCTCCCGCCCCTACTCGCATAAAAACCCCGCCTAAACACACCTCCACTGATTGAAAGTGTGTGTGGTGTGACTGCACAGTCCTGAGGCGGAATCCGGGACTTGAAGCTCTGCGATATTGCTGCTATTTGTTTTTAAAAAGCCCGATATAATTGCAGCTGATTTTAAAAGCGCTCTTGCACATTAATGTTTTAATATTGCACAGATTGCACGCAGTGGTCTCGAACCGGAGCCAAATCCCCCCGCTGGTCCCGCCATCTTTAGTGAGGAGCAGGGCGAGCAGACTAGTGCTCCGCCCCTCCCGCCCCTACTCGCATAAAAACCCCGCCTAAATGCACCGCCACTGATTGAAAGTGTGTGTGGTGTGATTGCACGGTCCTGAGGCGGAAGCCGGCACTTGAAGCTTTGCGATATTGCTGCTATTTTTTTTTTTAAAGCCTGATATAATTGCAGCTGATTTTAAAAGTGCTCTTGCACATTAATGTTTTAATATTGCACAGATTGCACACGGTGGTCTCGAACCGGAGCCAAATCCCCCCGCTGGTCCCGCCATCTTTAGTGAGGAGCGGGGCGAGCAGACTAGTGCTCCGCCCCTCCCGCCCCTACTCACATAAAAGCCCCGCCTAAACGCACCTCCACTGATTGAAAGTGTGTGTGGTGTGATTGCACGGTCCTGAGGCGGAAGCCGGGACTTGAAGCTTTGCGATATTGCTGCTATTCGTTTTTAAAAAGCCCGATATAATTGCCGCTGATTTTAAAAGCGCTCTTGCACATTAATGTTTTAATATTGCACAGATTGCACACGGTGGTCTCGAACCGGAACCAAATCCCCCCGCTGGTCCCGCCATCTTTAGTGAGGAGCAGGGCGAGCAGACTAGTGCTCCGCCCCTCCCGCCCCTACTCGCATAAAAACCCCGCCTAAACGCACCTCCACTGATTGAAAGTGTGTGTGGTGTGATTGCACGGTCCTGAGGCGGAAGCCGGGACTTGAAGCTTTGCGATATTGCTGCTATTTGTTTTTAAAAAGCCCGATATAATTGCCGCTGATTTTAAAAGCGCTCTTGCACATTAATATTTTAATATTGCACAGATTGCACACGGTGGTCTCGAACCGGAGCCAAATCCCCCCGCGGGTCCCGCCATCTTTAGTGAGGAGCAGGGCGAGCAGACTAGTGCTCCGCCCCTCCTGCCCCTACTCGCATAAAATGGCACCCTTTCCTAGAAAGCGCAGCGGGCTTGCAGGCGGCGTGCCGAAGGCTCGCCAAAGGCAAGCCCGTCTGCGCCCGTCCGTGCCGGACCCGCGCCCAGAGCCATAACTCCTGGTCCGGTGCTACTGAGAGCCTTGACGGACTACTCTTATAACCGCAACACTCTGTTGGCCCTACGTGGCAACGGCAAACATCCAGACTGCATTACATTAGAAATGCGGGAAGATTGGCAGACCACTCCCCATTTCTGCACTAACTGTAAGCAGGCCCTTCCCAATCTTCTATGGCATACCAGCACAATTACCAGGGCTTCATCTAAACCCTTGGAGAAGAAAAAACAAACCGCGGTAAAATGTCTGCTACTCAATGCCAGATCGCTGGTGAAGCACAGCATAGAACTGGCGGATCTAATACAGGAAACCAAAGTTATGATAGCTTTCATAACGGAATCCTGGACAGACGCTGCCTCAGGCTCAGATATTGTTAAAGCTACCCCCCCTGACTACGAGTGTTTTGCCCAAAACAGAGAAAAGAGGAGAGGCGGAGGGCTGGCCATAATCTATCATAGATCGGTCAGAGGGTCCTTCCAGCCCGGCACCACCGACCCATTTGAAGCCCTAGATTTTAATTTCACTCTATCTAACCATCAAACCCTCAAAGGTTGTCTCATGTACAGGCCCCCTGGGCCCAAAACCCCTTTTCTCACAGGACTCACTAACCTGTTAGAAGAAGCGGTATGCGCCAACACATTCACTCTGCTAGGGGACTTCAATTTTCATCTGGAGAGTGACTCAGACCCAGATACTCTGGATCTCATTGAACTGCTGCATGGGGTAGAACTAAAACAAATGGTCAGCGGCTCGACCCATAGGGCGGGACACACCCTGGATGGGATTTTTTCAAACCATCCTTACCTTGAGATGACGGGTGTTCACCCGGTCTCCTGGTCGGACCATGCTGCTATCCACTTTGATATTAGCCTAGCCCCCCCTACCAGACCGAGCAAGGTCAAAAACCCATCCAGAATAATTAGGAAGTGGAAAAGCATAGAAGGGAGGGCACTGGAGGATTTGTTGAGAACCTCTATGGTGCCTCCCCCCAGTTATGGTGGAGGAAGCGGCCACCACGTACACGAACTGGCTGGAGGCAGCTTGCCTACACTTAGCCCCCCCTAAAATGTATCACTCTACACGTTCAAGTCCTTCAGCCCCCTGGTTCTCTGAGCATATTAGGGACCACAAAGTACTCTGTAAAAAGCTTGAAAGATCCTGGCGGAAAAATTACAGAGAGGAAGACAGAAGACTACTTAACGCTGAGCTGAGAGTGTACAAACACACGATTCAAAAGGGGAAATACGCTTATTTTACCAAACGCATCAAGGAAGCAAGTAACTCCCCTAAGGAACTATTTCATGCAGTATCATCCCTGGTGGCCCCCAAACCAGCGGAGATTCCCCCAAGCCGCGAATTATGCGAAGACCTGGCCACATTCTTCCGGGAAAAGGTGGAAAAGATTTTCCTCCCGCTAGACAAGCAAGTTAAGATTGGAACCCCAGAAACTGACCCTGAAAAAAACAGTAACAAAGTGATGCTACTCAACTTCACCACCATCAGTGAAGAGGAGGACGGGAACAGATTACAAAGGATAAAATCAGGTTCCCCGTCCGTCCCCTGCCCAGCCACGGTGATGGATGCAGGGGGCAGAGCTGCCCTGGGCCCCTGATCCTGCTGGCCCTGTCTGCGGCCTTTGATACGGTCCACCACAAGTTACTGGTGGACCGACTGAAGGCCTGTGGGATTCAAGGAAAGGCACTTAAAATCCTGCAAGCCTTCCTTTCCCGCAGGACTCAGAAAGTGGCTTTAGGGGCCTTTGAATCCGAACCTTTTGTGCTCCCCTGCGGAGTTCCTCAGGGGTCCTCCCTGAGTCTAACTCTTTTTAACGTGTACGCTGCTACCCTGGTGCCAGTGATCAGATCCTTTGGCTTCAACCTAACATCATACGCAGATGACACACAGATAGTGGTGTCACTGCTACCAGGTGAAACTGACAGCACAGCTGATAGATTCAGAGGCTGCATGCGTGAGGTCAGCAACTGGAGGCTAAAAACTGCATCAAATTGAATTCAGCAAAAACTGAAGTGATGCTGTTTGGGTCCAGAGACAACTTCTGGTCCCCACGCTGGTGGCCAGAGGAAATGGGGACCCCCCCATCACCGGTCACGAAGGTGAAAAACCTGGGTGTACTGATGGATGACTCTTTATCCTTCAGGCCTCAAATAAATGCCCTTTCCTTAACTACCCACTATGTGTTAAAAACCATCCGGAAAGTTTTGCCGGTTCTTGCGGATGAGCAGAAGAAGACAATGGTCACAGGTTTGGTGATGTCCCGACTGGACTACTGCAACAGCCTTCTGCTGAATGCGCAACAGGGGATTCTAAACAAGCTCCAAATTCTGCAGAACGCAGCTGCCCGTCTGATTACAGGTACACCCAAGTTCACCTCGGCTGCACAGGACTTGGTGAAGCTACATTGGCTACCAGTTCGTAAAAGAATAATCTTTAAATCATTGTGCGTGGTCTTCAAGGCACTGAATGGCCTCGGCCCCCACTGTATGACCTTGCTCTTCCACTGGTACATACCGGTAAGATCCCTTAGGTCAGCTGAGCAGGGGCTGGTGGTAGTCCCAAGAGTCAGGAAAGCTCGTTGGGGGGCGGGGGGGAGGGTAGGAGCTTTTCCTTGGGCGCTGCGAAAGCATGGAATGCATTGCCGCAAAACCTCAGACAGATGCCTGACCTTCTATCATTCAGAAGAGCTTTAAAGACCTGGCTTTTTACACACTAATTTTCTCCGCTCTCACACACTATTGTCAGTCAGCCAGCGCCAGGACACCTCCGGGTAACAGCGCGCTCTAAAAATGTGAAAAATAAATAAATCTCTCTGGTCTGGAGGTGAGTTGGATGACATTCTCAAAGCTGCTGACTGGTCAAATGCTAGCATCTTTGCACGTCATTATTGCAAGCCTATTGAACATATGTCTGATGTTGTTTTACAAAGCTACCAACATGCATGATGTTGCCTCCGTTCTTGTAATGAAATTGCGATTCTCATATTAACATGACTAGAGAATCTGGATTTTATTAAAGACACGGAGGCTGACATTATCCCTCCCAGCCCACCCCTTGGTGGTCTTACAACGATTTAATGCTGTCTTTGTTACAGTTTATTACTGTACTTTTTATTAACAGTACTTGTTTCATCTCTTGTTCCTTTTAGCTTGATAAGCTTGACACTATGTTTTACATTCAAGAGATATTTACTTCTTTCTCTTTTCAGGTAACGCTCCTTAACTGTGTGTCGTCTGGCCTTTGGTTTTACCTTCGTTCTTCCTTCTCATCAGAAGATCTTTTTGATGCTTCAAGTTTCATGAACTTATTTTCCTTCACATTTAAAAGAGGCAGATTGCTGAAGGCTCATGTCTGTCATGTGTTGCTATTGTTCTATTCTGGAACCTTTTAATATTGTGATGTAAGCGGCTGCTTGGACTGCATTAAAGGAATAATGCATAATGTCAGCCTCCGTGTCTTTAATGAAATCCAGATTCTCTAGTCATGTTAATATGAGAATCGCAATTCTCAGCCCCCAACTGGAGGCCATGGAGGCAACCTGCTTTCTGACAGGCTTTCCATGTCAGAAAGCCCAACATGAAAAGCCTGTCGGACACCGACATTGAATCCCGACGGCAGAAACGCCATCCTCAGGGATTACGGTGGGGCCTCTGACTGGCCGACGGACTCCTTGAGTCCATCGGAATCCAGCCGCAATGAGCGCCTGGTTTCACTTTCGACCACCGGCATTGTAATGTAGTTCTGACTACAGTCAGACAAGTGATAGAGTCAGACAAGTACCAGTGACACTGAGCGAACAGTCAAAAGGGAATATGCATTTATTTAAGAATTAAGTAGTTTATATTGTGCTCAGAATAATTGAACTTTCTTACCTTTCTCAGGTGATTAGAGATGCCTGCATCTGCGACTCAAGGGTTACAGTAGGAATGCAGAGATGAATATCTCAATATGCGGAAAGGCAATATGGTCAGGGAGGTAAATACTACATTCTGACATATAGTGTGATGTTTATGTCATGGGTTCAAATCTCTGCAAGGAGAGCTCGGAATTCCCTTCTACAGAGGTTGATAAATTGAGCGACAATATATTAGGTAATGTGATACAACCTGCTATTTACAGCACTTACAAATGTAAAAGCTGTGGTTGTAAGATGATGTATAAAGTAAGAATTTATTAGGTACTAAAGGTCTGATTTAGAGTTTGCTGAATAGGTATTTACTCTGTCAGGGTGACAGAGTGTGGAAAAGTAAATTTTGCCATGTTCTGTGTCCCTACGTGTCATCCATCATATGTTATGTGTGCATGACCAATATGCATATGTTATTCCCCATGTCCGATTAATGACGCAATTATAGTTGTGTCCTCCTCTAGTATGCCAGTTTCCAGTCCTCGTGAATACTACGAATATCAGGCTTATGTAAAGTAATGTTGCCACGTTTCTCAGTGTGCACGTTATTTCATTATAAAGTCCCCGTTTCTAGGCGTCAAAAGGGCCTGGACACTAGATTCAGCTCCTGTCTCCTGAAGCCTCGCTGAGGAGCGATCCAGCCCCCACCTGTATCCTCGACCTTTCACTTACTTCCTGCCTCGCAGTGCCCGGTGCAGCTTGGCTCTGCCTCTGAGTCTGCCAAGACTATGTTATGATTCCAGCTATCAGTTTAGTCCTCCTTCTCTGCATTCCTAAGCTACTGAACTGCATCAATAGTTTCCGTCATTGTCTAGCCTATTCGGCTCCATGTTAAGAGAAATACTGTATTTAATGGTCATTTAATATTCTTCATCACGCACTACATGTAGAATAAATGCATGCTCTGGTCTTAGAGTCAATTAGCTTTTCCCCTCATGACTTCTAGTTTATATCAACATGTTCCCTAAACATCAGATACTAGATAGGGTTTAGGTACATGTCGCTCCGACCCTCCAGACTTTAGTCTCTGCTCCTAGCACAGAGTTCATAGCCCCCAGTTTCTCCTAGTAACACGTCATTGCCAGTTTGCGCGCACCACCAGGTTAGAGGTCCCGGCTCCTTAGGTAGCCCCCTCCTATGTTTCCGCCCATTCATGACATATTCTGTTACGTTTGCATCACATGTCTGAGTTACACCTTCTTTTTACTCTTATCTTTCGCGACTGCTACGCGTCACGCCTTCTGCTCCACCCACTGCTACGCCTACTGCAATGTAATGCTATGTGTTTGCGCTATGTATATATGCTCGTGTATTGTTATTAAAAGTTAGCGCGCTCATCCCAGACCCAGCCCCAGCAGCTGCTGGGCCCTGTCATCCTATTCCTATGCAGGTTGTCCTGTTCCTGTCCTTATGCTGTATTAAACCTGCAAAACTCCTACTACCTCGAATCTTGACTCTTATTTTATTGAGCTATCTGTTATTCATTCATTCATTCAAAAATAGATCCGGTATTATTTATTTATATACCACATAATGGCGCCCGAACAGGGACTTGCCCTTTCCCCACGCGTCGGTGAAGCCACGCCGACCCCCTGACCCTCTGCAGTCGTGACGGAACTCTTCTGCGCAGTGGCAGATATTTCTGCTCAAGTATCCCTCAGGCCCACGGAGGAGACGGAGGAGGCGGTCCAGCATCCAGACGAGACGGTGGAGGAACGCGGCGAGTCCCGACCAGAGCCCAAGCCAAGAGTCCAAGGTCCGAGGTATCCGGAGGTCCACCCGTAACTGAAGTCCGAAGTTCGTCGTCATCGTCGTAGCAGTGCAGTCCAGTCCGAGGCCTTCCGTTCTTGCTGCCCGGTGAGTACCGTTACTGGGGTGGTATCTAGACAGGGTCAATTTAATTGACTCTGGTCTGTGGGTTGGTGGTACACAGTCCCACAAACGAAGTGTCCACTTCGGTGGATACGGGTCCTGACGTGTCTCTTTAAAGAGACCGGTAAGTTTCGTACTGTTTCAGCAGTGCATCTAGTTTCTGTTCTAGTCAGTTTCTGTTCTCGAGAAAATTCATGTGTTCTGTTCTCAGTATTTCCAGGTAGTATTCTGTTCGAACTGTTATTTCAAATGTTTTTCATGTATTTCAATGTCGTTGTATGAATGGGGTATAAGTATCGTGTTTATTGTGTATTGTATTGTGTCTAGATTACAGTTCAGTCATGCCCATATTTTCCAAGTTACGTCAGTTAAAAACTAGAAAGGGTCTGCTGGAAGCAGCAGTTCCCGTCCCGCCTAGGGACAGTCCAGGTCACTTTATGTATCAGAAGCATGGCATAAGCGCCATATTGTATCTAGATTTATGGGTAGAGTATACCAAACAGTTAGAAGAAAAGTATAGATGGCCCGTATCGGGTACATGGGATGCCGAATGCATCATGCGAGTAGAGGAGGCATTATGGAAAAAGAAAGCCAGACAGTCACAGAAAGATGCCATCGAGTTATGGCGCAAAGAAGCTCATAAGAGAACCGAAAAAGAAATCAGAAAGTCAGAACTAAGTAGAGAATCCCAAGAACGAGCCCAAGAAAAAGAATTAATCGAGATAGGTGAACAAGTCAAAGCCGAACAGTCAGACAGACAGAGGCATGCCCTTATTAAGGGTATGTATCCTCTTCTTGCCGAGGGCTTGCCAAAAGCGACCCCAGAGGCATCCAGTAACTTTCCGCCACCACTAGTTCCGACCAAGCTACGTCACAAACCGACCGCAGCTGATATTTTTATTTCGTCCTATCTGGACGACACAGTCCCCGAATATGCAAATCCTGTTCGCACTCCGCCAGTCCCTGTAAACCAGGTAATTCCTGCTCCTCCAGACACCGGGGTGCCCTTAACAGCTCCCCTGGGTCAGCCCGCCATACAAGTCCAGCCCACGTTACAATTACCCACCCTGCCAGGACGAAAAGCATCAGTTGATGATTCTAGTTTAGGGGCCGCAGGAGGAGGTCTTCCTCAAACTCCGCCGCCATACAAGCGTTTATCAGCACTCGAATTACATGCTCAAGCATCACAGCGTACTCCTAAAAGTAATAAGTCTGTTGCAGAGATCAGGCAAACCCTTGGCGAATGTGTCTATGACCCAGTTCCAGGCGAGTTTAATATGGTTTTATATTCCGTACGCGTAAGGAGAGTGACCGAGTATCTAGTCACCCTGCCGAATATGAAAGAAGATCTAGACAGGATATATCGTTTCATCCGTACAGGGGATGACCCACAAAGTATTAGTGATGCCATGTCTCAAAGGAAAGCCGAGATTCAGCGCATGATATTAAAGTTCTTAATTAACTGTCTAATAAGAGAACAGGATTACCCGTCTAAAGACCCGGAAGAAATGAAAACTCTAACAAAATGGAGTGATAATATAGCCGAAGGAAAGCACAATACCATTAGTGCCATGGAGAGTATGTACAAGAAAATCCGTAGAGAGATAATAAAGATACACGAACAGCGTAAAGCAGCACAAGTAAGCGAGAAAGAAAGTACCTCTGATCCTGAAGAGGAAGACGACGAGAATACTGCCAGAATAGCGTATGTAGGAAAATCTAGATTTCCAGATCGCCATTTACGTCTAGAACACAAGTCAACTTTCCATCATTCAGCACCAGAACAAGGTTCCCTAGAACAAGTATTTCAAGCTACCGATCACATTCTGAAATCACGAATCGGTTACAGTGAGTTAAGTACTATGCATGAACAGGAACTAGTCCGATCAGCAGTCAGATGGATTACTGATTCTACCACTTTTCCAGACGAAATAGTGGCACAAATGTTTCTGAAATTGCCCCCAGCCGAGCAGCGACTGGTGGGTATGTATATGATTCAGCACCTCATTACTCTGTATGAGGGTCAACATTCTGATCCAGGCCCGTTACATGATATCCTGAACGAGTTACTCCAGTACAGATGGAGAGGTCTAGGTACCGATTTAATTAGTGTTATTCTAGAACAACGTCATAAATATAGAACGTTTTTGAACCCGCATTTTGTCCATGTCTCACCCCCAGAAAGTAAATCATTCTACATAGACAGACAGAATCCGTTACGAGAAGTCCACCCAGTCAGAGGAACGGGTGGCGAAATGCAACGAGTGTTTGTATACACTCCGATCACAAAGATGGAACTCCTCGAAATGAAGAAATTAATTCCCTGTCATGACAAAGATCCAGCAGGGTTCCATAGAGAATTAAAAGACATGCTCCGTATGGGAGAATACACTTACCCAGATATCATTAAAATGTTAAAGGTTCTGCTACCCGCAGGGGTGTATGAAAAGCTAAAGGAAAAAGAATGGGAGGTGGGAGAGAAAAAGATAGATTGGGCAGTCCTAGAAGCAGAAGATAAGATACGTGTACCAGGTACTGGTCTTGGAGAGAAATGTAAAGAATTACCAGAATTATTGATTCAAGTTTTACCTAGATTATTAACAACGAGAAAAGAAGACTGGGACGCAATCTCAGCCTGTAAACAGAAACAAGATGAAGATATTAGTGATTTTTATTCGAGGTTTGAAAAGTGCTTTAGTATCAACAGTGGCCTCAAGACAAGTAGTGAGTCATACCCTCACCTTTTCGTTACTAAATTAGTCGAGAATTCAAGCCCACAAGTTAAAAACCGAGTTCTGAAAGTCGAAAGCACCTGGCAAGCAAATACTCCGTCCCAGATGCTCCAGATGCTCCAGTACCACCAGAATAGAATCAAGGAAGAGCAAGAACACGAGAGAAAACGTATGAAAGACACGAAAATGAAAGTACTAGTTGCACAATCTGTTCCTCAAGACAGTCAGAAGAGGGGTCCGAATCAAGCCAGTCATCCTGCAGCTCCCGTTAAAGGGAACTGCAATTATTGTAAACAGCCAGGTCATTTTATAAATGAGTGTGCAGTTCTGAAACACAACATAGCTACTGGTAAGACTAAAGAAAGACCACGTCCGCCTAGACAAGAACAAGTTTCACAGATTCCTCAGCCACAGAATGCACAACAGACAGTTACAGCACCGCAGCCTATTGCTGCAACACAGCATGTTACATCGCAGATGTACCAGTATGCACAGTCTGAGTATCCAGAGTACCAGCCATATTCATGAAACAGCCTAGAGAGGGAGGTAGGCTTGCCTCTCATCGAGATACCTGTAGATCAAGAAGGTCCCTATGTTCACAGTCAAGTATTAGGGAAAGACAGAAAGTTTTTGATTGATACAGGGGCAAGTAGGACCACAATTAGTCATGCCGAAGTTCCAGGGGCTCCGCTCTCAGGCTCAAGAAATGTTTCCCTTGGATTTTCAGGAAAACCTATCGTTAATGAGATTTCAAAGCCAGTCACTCTAGAAGTAGGTCCATTGTCCCGCACTACTGATCTGTTACTTACTAAGTCATGTCCAGAAAATCTATTAGGCATTAAAACACTGAAAGAATTAGGTGCCGTTATATGTTGTTCCCCAGAGGGAATACGTCTGTTCCTACGTGACTTTAAGGGTCACTATGTATTACGAGATTTTGATCCCAGACTGTCTAAAGTTCCGCAGCATTTATGGGCGCAAGGTCCAACTGATGTAGGTTACATGCAAATCACACCCCATCGTGTGACTCTCAAACCAGGTGTAGTGTTACCACGAATCAGACAGTATAGATTGCCACCCGAGGCTGTAGCAGCCTTGTCCAAAATTATAGACGAGCTCATGGCTCAAGGAGTAGTTGTAGAAACTGACTCCAATGTATGCAATTCTCCGATCATTCCAGTCATGAAACGTACTGATCCAAATGCACCCCCAGTATATCGATTAGTGATTGATTTACGAGAACTTAACAAATGTATTATTCCGCAGTACCCAGTTGTCCCAGATATCTCTTCCCTATTAACAGCCATTGATTCCGAAGCCACGTTCTTCACTGTCATAGACCTCAAGAACGCATTTTTTAGTGTTCCTATTCATCCAGACAGCCAGTTTCTTTTCGGATTTTGTTTAAATGGAAGGAGCTATATGTTTACACGCGCTCCTCAAGGTTTCACAGAAAGTCCTAGTATTTACAGTCAAGCACTCAAGAGACAACTAGACAACATTCACATGCCAACTGACACTGCCCTGCTCCAGTATGTCGATGATCTACTGATCACAGCCCGTTCTGAACGTGCTTGCGAGCGAGCATCCCTGACGGTTCTGTATTTCCTAGCCGAGATGGGGCACAAGGTGTCCCCTTCGAAGCTTCAATTCTGTGTCCAGCAAGTGGTCTACTTAGGACACTTACTGTCCAAGAGGGGTAGGCAGTTGACACCAGACCGTATCCAGTTAATAGCGAGTTTTCCCCAGCCCAGAACCCAGAAGGAGGTACGTGCCTTTATCGGCCTCACTTCTTACTGCAGACAATGGATTCCTCAGTATGCATTTCTAGCCAAGCCACTGATACAGTTAACGACACAGGAGGCAGCCGTATCGACTGTTCTCCCTTGGACATCTGAACATACACTTAGTTTCAACGAGTTAAAGAAAGCTTTATGTCAAGCTCCAGTTCTAGCCACACCGAACTACAGTAAGCCTTTTACACTTTTCGTCACAGAACGTGAAGGTACAGCATTATCTGTTCTCACACAAGATCAAGCAGGACAATACAAGCCCTGTGCTTATTTTTCGAGCACACTAGATCCAGTCGCCCAGGCGTTGCCTGTGTGCCTCAAGTCAGTTGCAGCCACAGCACTAGCTATCAGACAAAGTGATTCCATAGTTTTAGGACATACCTTGACAGTACACGTTCCACACTCCGTGGAAGTTCTTTTAAATCGAACACAAACACAGCACTTGACAATTGCACGTTTAACAGGTTATGAATTGACACTGTTCCAGCCACACATAGAAATCAGACGCTGCAACGTTCTGAACCCTGCTACACTGTTACCATCAGTTAATTCAAATTCTGCCACACACGACTGTGTGGAAGTAGTCAACATTACGACAAAGCCAAGACAAGATCTGACAGATATTCCGTTACCAGATCCCGACCTGACACTTTATGTGGATGGGTCATGTATGAGAACTAGTACAGGAGAACTAGTAGCCGCGTATGCAGTGACTACTGACACTGAAGTTATTGAGACACACCGCATTGACACTCTGTCCGCTCAAGCAGCAGAGCTAGTTGCTCTGACACAAGCCTGTATACACGCCAAGAACCTGAAAGTTAATGTTTACACAGATTCACGTTACGCATTTGGAGTTGTACACGACTTTGGAGTGCTCTGGCAAGAGAGAGGTTTCATGACTTCTCATGGAACCAAGATTCAGCATGGTATCCTTATCCAAGCTCTGTTAGATGCAATACATTTACCGACATCTATCGCTATCATGAAATGCAAAGCACATACGAAAGTTACTGACATTATTTCCCAAGGTAATGATCTAGCAGATCGCACAGCCAAGCTTACAGCACAGACTCCAGACATTCAAGTTAATCCGACACAGACACATACTCCAGATCCGACTACATGTATGACAGTTAAGGACCCTACACAAGATGTCATAGATATCCAGTTACATGCTACTCCCGATGAAATCAAGAAATGGTCTGAACAAGGAGGGGTCCAGACAGATCAAGGATGGTTAACAAAGGGTAGAGCCGCATGGTTTCTCCCCGACTCTATGGTTCAAGTCATCATTAATACCGCACATAGTCCAGCACATTTAGGAGAAAAAGCTATGTTAGACAGTATCCAGAACATTTGGTTCAACAAGCATTTACGAGCTGCAGCCAAGCAGAAAGTCCGTACCTGTATGATATGTTGTCAGTTTAATCCAGGTAAAAGTGTCCCGGTGGAACAAGGTGGTTTCCAGCCTCCTGACCACCCTTTTGAGGTCCTCCAGATGGATTATATTCAGATGGAGCGATGTCGAGGTTTCAAGTATGTCCTTGTAGTTGTATGCGCTTTGTCCAGATGGACAGAAGCATATCCAGTCCCAGATTACACAGCCGCGACCACTGCCAAACAGTTGGTTCGTGAATTCTTCCCTCGATATGGACTCCCTAGAGTCGTATATTCTGATAACGGTCAGCCATTCTCATCTGAGTTGATGAAGCACGTTTCCCTGTTGTTAGGGTACCAGTGGAAGTTTCATTGTGTACGCCATCCTGAAGCAGCCGGTCTAGTCGAGAGACATAATCAGACTCTGAAAATTCGAATTGCCAAAATATGTAAAGATAAGGGTGTGGACTGGCTAGTAGCTCTGCCAGTTGCTTTGTTTTATATGCGCATGGTCGCACATTCCAGATCAGGTCTGTCCCCGTATGAGGTCGTATTCGGCCGCCCCCCTAACATGTGGGGTACTCCTAGACCCCGAAGTATTACCGATGTTTCATGTAATATGCTGACAGATTACCTAGCTTCCTTGATGTCTGCCCTCAACTCATGTCGTTCACAGGTTGCCGCCGCATTTCCAGACAATACCGAGGTGGCACCGCATGAGATCGTTCCAGGTTCGATGGTGCTCGTCCGGAACTTTGACAGATCAAGTCCGCTGGAGCCACGTTGGAAGGAGCCCCGTCAGGTCCTCCTCACCACCCGTACAGCTGTGAAATTGGAAGGACGCCGCGGCTGGGTGCACCTTTCGCACGTCAAGAAATTCTACGGATTAAAGCCGGTCTCTAAAAACATTTCCCAGGATATCAAGACTTGTCAAAACATTGTTCCTAAGGACTGTCCCGCAAATGACATTGACACAACCCCTCCCTTGGTAGAGAAAACTCCGCAGCAGGAGTATAAGCAAAAACTACGGTCTAGTAAAATAAGTCAGTCAGTTTGATTGTCTAAGTCCTCCCCTAGGTGAAACGGTTAGACTGTTTCTGACATGTATAAAATAGACCCCCATAGTGAGAGAGTTAGTCAAAACTCAAACCGATGTATCATTTTTCTGAGTTTCATATTATTCATCAGCATAATGATTTCCTGCACTAGTTACGTATTTTTCCTGTGTTTCCCAGTTCCTCATGTAAATAAGCCTTCTAATGTTACAGTAGAGCACACGTTTAGTGATCTGCCCCCTCATGAATTTTCCTACCGCCTCGCTATGAGAAATAATACATTCATCCGTATGTTACACTATTCACACCAGACCAGCAATGCTACTAATTGTTGGGTGTGTGGTCGACTCCCCCCTTTCCAGACGTCGAAGGGAGTTCTGCCACTCTTTCCTTATCCTTTTTCACATAATGGTTCGTGTGGAGCATGGTCCACGTTAACGTCCTCCTTAACAGATATGTCTTTTCTTAACAGCACATGTTTCCCAGACAAGCAAGGTTTCCCCCACAGAACAGGTTTAGATCTAGAAAATGAAGTGTATAATTTAGGTAACTATTCTTCGAATTTCATGGTCCTGAATGTTCAGTCTGATACTACTCCAGACTCACCTGCTATTTCAGTACTACCAGTCAAAGGCGAATTATGTGTTCGTAATTATGGTTCTGTACACGTAGGACATAGTGATTGTACTACTATTATCAAGTATAGTGACAGTGGGAAATCTATTTTTAAAGCTTCACGTCATTCTTATTTTGTTTGTGGTCAAACTGCATATGTTCGTCTGCCCCTCGATTGGGAGGGAACCTGTTACATTGCCTTCCTACTGCCACCTGTTTTTCTAGCCCCACCTGACTACCATAGGAATTCCTTCCTAGTACATACTAGACACAAGAGAAACCTCCCGATTGTCGATTATACTGAAACTGCTGTAGAGCAATTCATTGATATTGATAAAGGTGTGTTCCCTTATTTAGGTACAGTTGTAAACAGTAAGCTAATCCGTAGGTTAACAAGAACCCTTGAAGCAGTAGTAGATGAGACTGCCTCCGCTCTAGGTAACTTAACCGAAGAGCAATCCTTTATGAGATTTGTCGTTTTACAGAATCGTCTCGTCCTTGACGTCATACTGGCCGATAGGGGCGGGGCCTGTAGACTTATCGGATCTAGTTGCTGCATTTTCATTCCAAATAACGCGCCGTCTGTTTATTCAGCTATAACCAGACTTCATAAAATAGCCCATCTATTACACCAAGATCCAGGCACCTGGACATGGTCCGGTTGGTTCTGGAATATAATTTCCGCCTGGGGATGGAAAGTCCTGTCCCTTCTAGGTATCGCAGTAGCGATCATATTCAGCTGCTGCCTCTGTATACAATGTGGCCCTGCGATTTGCGGCATGTGTGCTACCTCTTGTATTCCTAGTCCCAAGCCCCGTTCTAAATCTCGTTCCAAGACAATTCGAGATGAACAAATGGTACTGTATGAAATGATAGATGGTATCATGAATATTGATGTTTCCTGATGGAAACGTAGTGACAAGGAGGGAATGTGGAAAAGTAAATTTTGCCATGTTCTGTGTCCCTACGTGTCATCCATCATATGTTATGTGTGCATGACCAATATGCATATGTTATTCCCCATGTCCGATTAATGACGCAATTATAGTTGTGTCCTCCTCTAGTATGCCAGTTTCCAGTCCTCGTGAATACTACGAATATCAGGCTTATGTAAAGTAATGTTGCCACGTTTCTCAGTGTGCACGTTATTTCATTATAAAGTCCCCGTTTCTAGGCCTCAAAAGGGCCTGGACACTAGATTCAGCTCCTGTCTCCTGAAGCCTCGCTGAGGAGCGATCCAGCCCCCACCTGTATCCTCGACCTTTCACTTACTTCCTGCCTCGCAGTGCCCGGTGCAGCTTGGCTCTGCCTCTGAGTCTGCCAAGACTATGTTATGATTCGAGCTATCAGTTTAGTCCTCCTTCTCTGCATTCCTAAGCTACTGAACTGCATCAATAGTTTCCGTCATTGTCTAGCCTATTCGGCTCCATGTTAAGAGAAATACTGTATTTAATGGTCATTTAATATTCTTCATCACGCACTACATGTAGAATAAATGCATGCTCTGGTCTTAGAGTCAATTAGCTTTTCCCCTCATGACTTCTAGTTTATATCAACATGTTCCCTAAACATCAGATACTAGATAGGGTTTAGGTACATGTCGCTCCGACCCTCCAGACTTTAGTCTCTGCTCCTAGCACAGAGTTCATAGCCCCCAGTTTCTCCTAGTAACACGTCATTGCCAGTTTGCGCGCACCACCAGGTTGTGGAAAAGTAAATTTTGCCATGTTCTGTGTCCCTACGCCTCATCCATCATATGTTATGTATGCATGACCAATATGCATATGTTATTCCCCATTTCTGATTAAAGACGCAATTACAGTTGTGTCCACCTCTGGTATGCTATTTTCCAGTCCTCGTGAATACTACGAATATCAGGCCTATGTAAGTAATGTTGCCACGTTTCTCAGTGTGCACGTTATTCAATTATAAAGTCCCCGTTTCTAGGCCTCAAAAGGGCCCGGACCACAGATTCAGCTCCTGTCTCCTGAAAAGCCTCGCTGAGGAGCGATACAGCCCCCACCTGTATCCTCGACCCTTCACTTACTTCCTGCCTAGCAGTGCCCGGTGCAGCCCGGCTCTGCCTCTGAGTCTGCCAAAAGTATGTTATAGTTCCTGCTATCAGTTCAGTCCTCCTCTTCTGCATTCCTAAGCTACTGAACTGCATCAATAGTTTCCGTCATTGTCTAGCCTTCTCGGCTCCACGTTAGAGAAATACTGTATTTAATGGTCATTTAATATTCTTCACGCACTACAGGTAGAATAATGCATGGTCCAGTCTTAGAATCAGGTTAGCTCTTCCCCTCATGACTTCTAGTTTATATCAACATGTTCCCTAAACATTAGATACCAGATAGAGTTTAGGTACATGTCGCTCCGACCCTCCAGACTCTAGTCTCTGCTCCTAGCACAGAGTTCGTAGCCCCCAGCTTCTCCTAGTAACACGTCATTGCTAGTTTTCGCGCACCATTAGGTTAGAGGTCCCGGCTCCTTAGGTAGCCCCCTCCTATGTTTCCGCCCATTCATGACATATTCTGTTACGTTTGCATCACATGTCTAAGTAAACTCCCAGTTACACCTCTTTTCACCCTTATCTTTCGCGACTGTTACACGTCACGCCTTCTACTCCACCCACTGTTACGCCTACTGCAATGTAATGCTATGTGTTTGCGCTATGTATATATGCCTGTGTTTTGTTATTGAATGTTAGCGCGCTCATCCCAGACCAAGCCCCAGCAGCTGCTGGGCATCTTTTTCCCCTACTGGGTCCCAGTTGTCCTGCTGGGCCCTGTCGTTCTGCTCATCCTATGCAGGTTGTCCTGATCCTGTCCTTATGCTGTAATAAACCTGCAAAACTCCTACTACCTCGAATCTTGACTCTTATTTATTGAGCTATCTGTTATTTATTCATTCATGCACTCAAAAATAGGGTATTATTTATTTATTTACCACATAATGGCGCCCGAACAGGGACTTGCCCTTTCCCCACGCGTCGGTGAAGCCACGCCGACCCCCTGACCCCCTGCAGTCGTGACGGAACTCTTCTGGCCAAGTGCAGATATTTCTGCTTCAAGTATCCCTCAGGCCCACGGAGGAGACGGAGGAGGCGGTCCAGCATCCGAACGAGACGGTGGAGGAACGCGGCGAGTCCCGACCAGAGCCCAAGCCGAGAGTCCAAGGTCCGAGGTATCCGGAGGTCCACCCGTAACTGAAGTCCGAAGTCCGAAGTTCGTCGTCGTAGTCCAGTCCCGTCCGAGGCTTTCCGTTCCGTGCTGCCCGGTGAGTACCATTGCTGGGGTAGTGTCTAGACAGGGTCAGTCTAAATTGACTCTGGTCCGTGGGTTGGTGGTACCCAAGCCCGCAAACGAAGTGTTCACCTAGGTGGATACGGGTCTTGATGTGTTCCTTTATGGGACCGGTATGTTCCGTACTGTTACAGCAGTGCATCCAGTAACTCTAGTCTGTTCCGTTCTCGAGAATTCTGTTCTGTTTCTGTTTTCAGTATTTTTCAGGTAGTATTCTGTTCGAACTGTTATTTATGATGTTGTTTAATGTATTTTCAATGTCGTGGTATGCCTGAATTGTTTTCCCAATTGTTATTGTTTTTCGTGTATTGTATTGTGTTCCGATTTAAGTTTAGAATGCCGCTCTTTTCAAAGTTACGTCAGTTAAAAACTAGAAAGGGTCTGCTGGAAGCAGCAGTTCCTGTTCCGCCAAGGGACAGTCCAGGTCACTTTATGTATCAGAAACATGGCATAAGCGCCATATTGTATTTAGATTTATGGGTAGAGTATACCAAACAGTTAGAAGAAAAGTATAGATGGCCCGTATCGGGTACATGGGATGCCGAATGTATCATGCGAGTAGAAGAAGCATTATGGAAAAAGAAAGCCAGACAGTCACAGAAAGATGCCATCGAGTTATGGCGTAAGGAAGCGCATAGAAGAACGGAAAAGGAAGTCAGAAAGTCAGAGTTAAGTAGAGAATCCCAAGAACGAGCCCAAGAAAGAGAATTAATCGAGATAGGTGAACAAGTCAAAGCCGAACAGTCAGACAGACAGAGGCATGCCCTTATTAAGGGTATGTATCCTCTTCTTGCCGAAGGTGTGCCAAAAGCGACCCCGGAGGCATCCAGTAATTTCCCGCCACCATTAGTTCCGACCAAGCTACGTCACAAACCGACCGCAGCTGATATTTTCATTTCGTCCTATTTGGATGACACAGTCCCAGAATATGCAAATCCAGTTCGCGCTCCACCTGTCCCTGTAAATCAGGCACTTCCCGCTCTTCCAGGCACCGGAGTACCTGTTACGGTACCCCCGGGTCAGCCCGCCATACAAGTTCAGCCCACGCTACAATTAGCGACCCTGCAAGCACGAAGAATGTCAGTTGACGATTCTAGTCTAGGGGCCGCAGGAGGAGGTCCTCCTCAAACCCCGCCGCCACACAAGCGTTTACATGCTCCGTATGGGAGAATACACCTACCCAGATATCATTAAAATGTTAAAGGTTCTGCTACCCGCAGGGGTGTATGAAAAGTTAAAGGAAAAAGAATGGGAGGTGGGAGAGAAAAAGATCGATTGGACAGCTCTAGAAGCTGAAGACAAGGCACGAGTACCAGGTACCGGTCTTGGAGATAAATGTAAAGAATTACCAGAATTATTGATTCAAGTTTTACCCAGATTATTGACAACTAGGAAAGAAGACTGGGATGCAATCTCAGCCTGCAAACAGAAACAAGAAGAAGATATTAGTGATTTTTATTCTAGATTCGAGAAATGTTTCAGTATTAACAGTGGTCTCAAGACAAGTAGTGAGTCATACCCTCATCTTTTCGTTACCAAATTGGTCGAGAATTCAAGTCCACAGATTAAAAACCGAGTTTTGAAAGTCGAAAGCACCTGGCAAGCAAATAGTCCGTCCCAGATGCTCCAGATGCTCCAGTACCACCAGAATAGAATCAGAGAAGAGCAAGAACACGAGAGAAAACGTATGAAAGACACAAAAATGAAAGTGCTAGTTGCACAATCTATTCCCCAAGACAGTCAGAAGAGGGGTCCGAATCAAGCCAGTCATCCTGCAGCTCCCGTTAAAGGGAACTGCAATTATTGTAAACAGCCAGGTCATTTTATAAACGAGTGTGCAGTTCTGAAGCACAACATAGCTACTGGTAAGACTAAAGAAAGACAACGTCCGCCTAGACAAGAACAAGCTTCACAGGCTCCTCAGTCACAGAATGCACCACAGACAGTTACAGTACCGCAGCCTATTGCTGCAACACAGCACGTTACATCGCAGATGTACCAGTATGCACAGTCTGAGTATCCAGAGTACCAGTCATATTCATGAAACAGCCTAGAGAGGGAGGTAGGCTTGCCTCTCATCGAGATACCTGTAGACCAAGAAGGTCCCTATGTTCATAGTCAAGTATTAGGGAAAGACAGAAAATTTCTGATCGATACAGGGGCAAGTAGGACCACAATTAGTCATGCCGAAGTTCCAGGGGCTCCGCTCTCAGGCTCAAGAAATGTTTCCCTTGGATTTTCAGGAAAACCCATAGTTAATGAAATATCTCAGCCAGTTACTCTAGAAGTAGGTCCATTGTCCCGTACTACTGATCTGTTACTTACTAAGTCATGTCCAGAAAATCTATTGGGTATTAAGACATTGAAAGAATTAGGTGCAATTATTTGTTGTTCCCCAGAGGGAATACGTCTGTTCCTACGTGACTTTAAGGGTCACTATGTATTACGAGATTTTGATTCAAGATTGTCTAATGTCCCGCAGCAGTTATGGGCGCAAGGTCCAACTGATGTAGGTTACATGCAAATCACACCCTATCGTGTGACTCTCAAACCAGGTGTAGTGTTACCCCGAATCAGACAGTACAGATTGCCACCTGAGGCTGTAGCAGCCTTATCCAAAATTATTGACGAGCTCATGGCTCAAGGGGTAGTTGTAGAAACTGACTCCAATGTATGCAATTCTCCGATCATTCCAGTCATGAAACGTACTGATCCGAATGCACCCCCAGTATATCGATTAGTGATTGATTTACGAGAGCTTAACAAATGTATTATTCCTCAGTACCCAGTTGTTCCAGACATTTCTTCTCTGTTAACTGCCATTGATTCCGAAGCCATGTTTTTCACTGTTATTGACCTCAAGAATGCATTTTTTAGTGTTCCAATTCATCCAGACAGCCAGTTTCTTTTCGGATTTTGTTTAAACGGAAGGAGCTATATGTTTACACGCGCTCCTCAAGGTTTCACAGAAAGCCCTAGTATTTACAGTCAAGCACTCAAGAGACAACTAGACAACATTCACATGCCAACTGACACTGCCCTGCTCCAGTATGTCGATGATCTACTGATCACAGCCCGTTCTGAACGTGACTGCGAGCGTGCGTCACTTACAGTTCTGTATTTTCTAGCCGAGATGGGGCACAAGGTGTCACCTTCGAAGCTTCAATTCTGTGTCCAGCAAGTGGTATACTTAGGACACTTGCTGTCCAAGAGGGGTAGGCAGTTGACACCCGACCGTATCCAGTTAATAGCGAGTCTTCCCCAGCCCAGAACCCAGAAGGAGGTACGTGCCTTTATCGGCCTTACTTCCTATTGTAGACAATGGATTCCCCAGTATGCATTTCTAGCCAAGCCACTGATACAGTTAACGACACAGGAGGCAGCCGTATCGACTGTCCTCCCTTGGACATCTGAACATACACTTAGTTTCAACGAGTTAAAGAAAGCCCTATGTCAAGCTCCAGTTCTAGCTACACCGAACTACAGTAAGCCTTTTACACTTTTCGTTACTGAACGCGAAGGTACAGCATTATCTGTCCTCACACAAGATCAAGCAGGTCAATACAAGCCCTGTGCTTATTTTTCGAGCACATTAGATCCAGTCGCCCAGGCGTTGCCTGCGTGCCTCAAGTCAGTTGCAGCCACAGCACTAGCTATCAGACAAAGTGATTCCATAGTTTTAGGACATTCCCTGACAGTACAAGTTCCACATTCAGTAGAAGTTCTTTTAAACCGAACACAGACTCAGCACTTGACAATTGCACGTTTAACAGGTTATGAACTGACACTGTTCCAGCCACACATAGAAATTAGACGCTGCAACGTCCTGAATCCTGCTACACTGTTACCATCAGTCAATTCAAATCCAGACCCACATGATTGTGTGGAAGTAGTTAACATTACGACAAAGCCCAGACAAGACCTGACAGACATTCCGTTACTAGATCCTGACCTGACACTTTATGTGGATGGTTCATGTATGAGAACTAGTACAGGAGAACTAGTCGCCGCGTATGCAGTGACTACTGACACTGAAGTTATTGAAACACACCGTATTGATACTCTGTCCGCTCAAGCAGCAGAGCTAGTTGCTCTGACACAAGCCTGTATACATGCCAAGAACCTGAAGGTTAATGTCTACACAGATTCACGTTACGCATTCGGAGTTGTACACGACTTCGGAGTGCTCTGGCAGGAGAGAGGTTTTATGACTTCTCATGGAACCAAGATTCAGCATGGTCTCCTTATTCAAGCCCTGTTAGATGCCATACATTTACCGACATCTATTGCTATCATGAAGTGCAAAGCACATACGAAAGTTACTGACATTATTTCCCAAGGTAATGATCTAGCAGACCGCACAGCCAAGCTTACAGCACAGACTCCAGACATTCCAGTTAATCAAACACATACTCCAGATCTGATTACATGCATGACAGTTAAGGACCCTACACAAGATGTCATAGATATCCAGTTACATGCTACTCCCGATGAAATCAAGAAATGGTCTGTACAAGGAGGGGTCCAGACAGATCAAGGATGGTTAACGAAGGGTAGAGCCACATGGTTTCTCCCCGATTCTATGGTTCAAGTCATTATCAATACCGCACATAGTCCAGCACATTTAGGAGAAAAAGCTATGTTAGACAGTATCCAGAACATTTGGTTCAACAAGCATTTACGAGCTGCAGCCAAGCAGAAAGTCCGTACCTGTATGATATGTTGTCAGTTCAATCCAGGTAAAAGTGTCCCGGTGGAACAAGGTGGTTTCCAGCCCCCTGACCACCCTTTTGAGGTCCTCCAGATGGATTATATTCAGATGGAGCGATGTCGAGGTTTCAAGTATGTCCTTGTAGTAGTATGCGCTTTGTCCAGGTGGACAGAAGCATATCCAGTCCCAGATTACACAGCCGCGACCACTGCCAAACAGTTGGTTCGTGAATTTTTCCCTAGATACGGACTCCCTAGAGTCGTATATTCTGATAACGGCCAGCCATTCTCATCCGAACTCATGAGACATGTTTCCCTTTTGTTAGGGTACCAGTGGAAGTTCCATTGTGTACGCCATCCAGAAGCAGCTGGACTAGTAGAAAGACATAATCAGACTCTGAAAATCCGTATAGCAAAAATCTGTAAAGACAAGGGTGTGGACTGGTTAGTAGCTTTGCCAGTCGCTCTGTTTTACATGCGTATGGTCGCACATTCCAGATCAGGTCTGTCCCCGTATGAGGTCGTATTCGGCCGCCCCCCTAACATGTGGGGTACTCCTAGACCCCGAAGTATTACCGATGTTTCATGTAATATGCTGACAGATTACCTAGCTTCCTTGATGTCTGCCCTCAACTCATGTCGTTCACAGGTTGCCGCCGCATTTCCAGACAATACCGAGGTGGCACCGCACGAGATCGTTCCAGGGTCGTGGGTGATGATCCGCAACTTTGACAGATCAAGTCCGCTGGAACCACGTTGGAAAGAGCCACGTCAAGTCCTCTTGACCACCCGAACTGCCGTCAAGTTAGAAGGCAGGAAGGGGTGGGTCCACCTTTCTCATGTAAAACTTTTTAAAGGACCAACGCCAGTCTTCAAAGACATTGCCAAGAACATTTCCCAGGATTCGAAGGATTGCCAGAACATTGTTTTAAAGGACTGTCCCGCACCAGACTTTGTTACAACCCCTCCCTTGTTAGAGAAAACTCCGCAACAGGAGTATAAGTTAAAGCTCAGGTCTAATAAGTCAGCCAGTTTGATTGTATAAGTCCTCCCCTAGGTGAAACGGTTAGACTGTTTCTGACATGTATAAAATAGACCCCCATAGTGAGAGAGTCAGTCGCAGTTCACTACAATGCATCGTTTTTCTGAGTTTCATATTATTTCTCAGCCTAATGATTTCCTGCACCAGCTACGCATTTTTTCTGTATTTACCAGTTCCTCATGTAAATATGTCTGCTAATGCTACAGTAGAGCACACGTTTAGTGATCTGCCTCCTCACGAATATGCATACCGCCTTGCCATGCGTAATAACACATTCATCCGTATGTTACATTATTCACACCAGACCAGCAATGCCACTAATTGTTGGGTGTGTGGTCGACTCCCCCCTTTCCAGACATCGAAGGGAGTTCTGCCACTCTTTCCTTATCCATTCTCACACAATGGTTCGTGTGGAGCATGGTCCACGTTAACGTCATCCTCAACAGATATGTCTTTTCTTAACAGTACATGTTTTCCAGACAAGCAAGGTTTTCCCCACAGAACAGGTTTAGATTTAGAAAATGAGGTATATAATTTAGGAAATTATTCGTCGAATTTCATGGTTCTGAATGTTCAGTCTGATACTACTCCAGACTTACCTGCTATTTCAGTACTACCAGTCAAAGGCGAATTATGTATCCGTAGTTATGGTTCTGTACATATAGGTCATAGTGAATGTACTACTGTTGTCAAGTATGGTGACAGTGGGAAATCTATTTTCAAAGCTTCACGTCATTCTTATTTTATTTGTGGTCAAGCCGCATATGTTCGTCTGCCCCTCGATTGGGAGGGAACCTGTTACATTGCCTTCCTACTGCCACCTGTTTTTCTAGCCCCACCTGATTATCATAGGAATTCTTTCTTAGTACACACTAGACATAGAAGGGAGTCCCCAATTGTCGATTATACTGAAACTGCTCTAGAACAGTATACAGATTTCAATAAAGGTTTCTTTTTCTTTATAGGACCTGTCCAGAATAGTAAACTAATCCGTAGGTTAACAAGAACCCTTGAAGCTGTAGTAAATGAGACTGCCTCTGCTCTAGGTAACCTAACCGAAGAACAATCTGCTATGAGATTTGTCGTTTTGCAAAATCGTCTCGTCCTTGACGTCATACTGGCCGATAGGGGCGGGGCCTGTAGAATTCTCGGATCTAGTTGTTGCATTTTCATTCCAAATAGCGCGCCGTCTGTTTATTCAGCTATAACCCGACTTCATAAAATTGCCCATCTGTTACATCAAGATCCAGGCACCTGGACATGGTCCGGTTGGTTCTGGAATATAATTTCCGCATGGGGATGGAAAGTCCTGTCCTTCCTAGGTATTGCAGTAGCGATCATATTTAGCTGCTGCCTCTGTATACAATGTGGCCCTGCGATTTGCAGCATGTGTGCTACCTCTTGTATTCCTAGTCCCAAGCCCCGTTCTAAATCCCGTTCCAAGACAATTCGAGACGAGCAAATGGTACTGTATGAAATGATAGACGGTATCATGAATATTGATGTTTCCTGATGGAAACGTAGTGACAAGGAGGGAATGTGGAAAAGTAAATTTTGCCATGTTCTGTGTCCCTACGCCTCATCCATCATATGTTATGTATGCATGACCAATATGCATATGTTATTCCCCATTTCTGATTAAAGACGCAATTACAGTTGTGTCCACCTCTGGTATGCTATTTTCCAGTCCTCGTGAATACTACGAATATCAGGCCTATGTAAGTAATGTTGCCACGTTTCTCAGTGTGCACGTTATTCAATTATAAAGTCCCCGTTTCTAGGCCTCAAAAGGGCCCGGACCACAGATTCAGCTCCTGTCTCCTGAAAAGCCTCGCTGAGGAGCGATACAGCCCCCACCTGTATCCTCGACCCTTCACTTACTTCCTGCCTAGCAGTGCCCGGTGCAGCCCGGCTCTGCCTCTGAGTCTGCCAAAAGTATGTTATAGTTCCTGCTATCAGTTCAGTCCTCCTCTTCTGCATTCCTAAGCTACTGAACTGCATCAATAGTTTCCGTCATTGTCTAGCCTTCTCGGCTCCACGTTAGAGAAATACTGTATTTAATGGTCATTTAATATTCTTCACGCACTACAGGTAGAATAATGCATGGTCCAGTCTTAGAATCAGGTTAGCTCTTCCCCTCATGACTTCTAGTTTATATCAACATGTTCCCTAAACATTAGATACCAGATAGAGTTTAGGTACATGTCGCTCCGACCCTCCAGACTCTAGTCTCTGCTCCTAGCACAGAGTTCGTAGCCCCCAGCTTCTCCTAGTAACACGTCATTGCTAGTTTTCGCGCACCATTAGGTTAGAGGTCCCGGCTCCTTAGGTAGCCCCCTCCTATGTTTCCGCCCATTCATGACATATTCTGTTACGTTTGCATCACATGTCTAAGTAAACTCCCAGTTACACCTCTTTTCACCCTTATCTTTCGCGACTGTTACACGTCACGCCTTCTACTCCACCCACTGTTACGCCTACTGCAATGTAATGCTATGTGTTTGCGCTATGTATATATGCCTGTGTTTTGTTATTGAATGTTAGCGCGCTCATCCCAGACCAAGCCCCAGCAGCTGCTGGGCATCTTTTTCCCCTACTGGGTCCCAGTTGTCCTGCTGGGCCCTGTCGTTCTGCTCATCCTATGCAGGTTGTCCTGATCCTGTCCTTATGCTGTAATAAACCTGCAAAACTCCTACTACCTCGAATCTTGACTCTTATTTATTGAGCTATCTGTTATTTATTCATTCATGCACTCAAAAATAGGGTATTATTTATTTATTTACCACAAGGTTAGAGGTCCCGGCTCCTTAGGTAGCCCCCTCCTATGTTTCCGCCCATTCATGACATATTCTGTTACGTTTGCATCACATGTCTGAGTTACACCTTCTTTTTACTCTTATCTTTCGCGACTGCTACGCGTCACGCCTTCTGCTCCACCCACTGCTACGCCTACTGCAATGTAATGCTATGTGTTTGCGCTATGTATATATGCTCGTGTATTGTTATTAAAAGTTAGCGCGCTCATCCCAGACCCAGCCCCAGCAGCTGCTGGGCCCTGTCATCCTATTCCTATGCAGGTTGTCCTGTTCCTGTCCTTATGCTGTATTAAACCTGCAAAACTCCTACTACCTCGAATCTTGACTCTTATTTTATTGAGCTATCTGTTATTCATTCATTCATTCAAAAATAGATCCGGTATTATTTATTTATATACCACTCTATCACCGAGAGGGGATTACCTGCCCACCAAATTTTGAGATGTCTGCCGGTCCAACAGATATCTTGTGCATTTACAGGAACCGCCGTTGCAGCGGATCCTGTAAATGCTTTGAAACTTTAAAGGATTGCTTGGTCAACATGATGGAGACATGCAACAAACTTTCAACAGTGGAGGACGCTCCTTCTCCTTCCTTGCGGAAAAATCCAGGAACCACCTTCTCTATCATCTACCGAGCTCATCCTCTCTTTTGTTATGTTATGTTATGTTATGAAAATGTATTCAGCGCACAGCTGCCCCAGCGAAGGGGCGTCCTGGCGCTTGACAAGGTAACCAACACAACACAACTAGAAAGACAACAGACTAGGAGAAAACAGGCTCAAAGAAATAAAAAAGTCTTGATGGCCCTACGAAATAAAAAGAGATTATCAGACGCACGTATCTTTAAAGGAAGAGAGTTCCAGAGGGCCGCAATTCAGGAAAGGGCTCAAGACCTGACTGTTCAGCTGAATCCCTGGCAGCAATGCACTTGGCGCCTGGATACCTTCACAGTTGATTAGCCGTGCTATATATAAATCCTGATTGCTTGATCAAATAGATCAGGAACCGGATATTGCAATTTGCTGAGACAATGGGATATTTAATTTGAGCCATTCTGTCATTAGATATGGTTTATGCACATAGAAATAATTTAACCTTTGCAGGTTGGTCCTCATCGGAGGACCCTGGATGGGTGGTAAGATAACTCAGTCCAGTAAATAGAATAAAAATAAATAGTATAAGAAAAGAACCCAGAAAAATTACAGCTGGATCAACAGCCTTTGGTGCTCGTCTCCATCAGCCACTATACTATTTTTTATTAAAAAATAAGCACTGTTTTCAACTCAGATTTATTCTAATCCCCCCTGGCTCTTTTTATTGTGCTGGTTGTGAATAACATCCAGTATATGCATCTCGTAAAAACCTGTGGATTGAAGGGCTACTATACCTAAATAAAAAACATTATTACTTTCGCTGCGTGGCTTAGGTGAATGAATTGCAATCCCAAAATGCAGTTTTAACTGAGGAAGGGTTTGCTTGTGGACGTCTCTGTCTTTCTGTACATTCTCCTTCTGACGGCCATTTTTCCTTTTCAGAGCTTAAAGTCAACATCTTTCTTTAAGCACCCTTGCCTACTAGAATCAGACTGGCAAAGGTTAAACAATGGCTCCATGCCACCAAGGACCTGTGGCATAATGTAAGTTTAAGGGGCCCCCCTGCAATGTACACGGAGGGGCCCCACTCCAGATTTTATCCGGAGCGCTCAGACCTGTGTACTGTGCTGAGGGGGCCCCCTGCAGCTGGGGGCCCCGCACCGTGGGGGATGCTGGGTCTGTGTTACGGCCCTGAAAAGGAGGTGCAGCTCTAGTCCGTTGTTTACGTTTACCAACCCAGACAGCTTTAAGTGGGCCGGGTCCTGCCAGTGCTCAGCACCGTCAGTTCTAAAAAGCAGGTGCTGAGACGGTATCAGGCTCTCTGTTTTTGCCCTCATCCTCAGGATGAAATAAAACTCTAAACTCTGCAGCAGTGCCACCATTTACTGCCTTTGATGTAACTTCAAAGAGACTCATTATAGTTCTTTCACAGTCTCTTCATTTCAGCTCCCAAGCATTTTCAGTGGATGTACGTCGTTACAACGCGATTTTTTACATTGCAGTACTTTACGACGCATGTTTTACAACGCAAGTCGTTACCACGACTTGCGTTGTTGGGGGCTGAATAGTGAATAGTTTATTTTACTATTCCAACTCCAGTCCCCATGGATAGTAGGGAAGGAGTTGGATAGTAAATTAAACTATTTACTATCCTGGAGCGCCCCCCAGCGCAATTCGTTGTTACAACTTGCGTTGTAAAAGTTGCGTCGTAAGGGAACTGCGGTGTAACATCCACGTTGTAAAGGATGTTCCCCATTTTCAATATGCTATAGGACGAAGCCATAGTTGTTTCTTATTTATCTTATGCAACAAACAAACATTGGCAAAGCCAATAGTCCTGGCTTGTTGAAGGTGTAATTGTACTTGTTATATTATATATCTGGCTGCAATGACAGAAGCAGCAAAATATCAGTCGGGTAGCAGCTATGCCAAGCACAGATTTTTAGTTTACTTTTCAAGCCAAGCCCTAATTACATCGGCCACGCCCCCTTTAGAGACCCCACAGTTTTTTCACCCCACTTAAAGCCCTGCCAACCCTGTGTATTTTAGGAGTTATGGTCCTTGTCTACCTCAATTGATCTAAGTGAACAAATAACACTCGGAAACAATGATTTGTAAAATAAAATCAAAGAACGCTAGTATTGCGTATTACGACGTGGGGGTCATCTGCTGACCTCGAGCATAGCCCGTTGCATGATTATGGCTCTTAGCCATCTACCAAACAGTCAGTCATACGTCAGGAGCTCTGCTCTAATTCTCTATTAGTTGACTTCCGGGACAGATGTTTCAGGCACAGGCTATTCCGTTTGTGAAAGGGAGGGTTAGAAAGAATAATCCCAAATCAGAGAGGATAGCATGAGGGATTAGAGCTCTGTGACTGCAGCTCTTAACATCTGCAATAAGCGGAGACACACAGAGCACAGCACGCGGCGTCAGGAAGCGGCCGAACAGGTAGGGCAGAACTGCTATAGCGCGTATACCCCCCCCCCACCTCTAGATTAAATGTCTCTGCGAGCTCTTCGTAAACAACACCCCTCTCCCTCGAGCGCGGAGTTCCAATATGATTTAAGGAACATCATGTTCCCTCTTTTTGTAAATAATTCTCTTCTGATGCTTAAATTCAAGTGATCAATGGCGACAGCTTTCAGAATGCAAATAGGATGTTAAATGAAAGCGCAACACGACACCAGGTGTCATTAGTGAAAAAATCATTTTGGTTTGCCTACCCAAGACTAAAACTCCAAAGCATTTGCTTGTAATATGCTAGGGCCGGGTTTAGTATTAGGAGATCCACCCATCTAAGGCACAAGTCCTAAGAAGAGAAGTAGAGAACAAAACAAGTTAGGCAGTATCCAAGTGGCATCATGGCACGTGGCATCGGAGCGCATGACATCAGGGCACGTTACATCGCACGTGGCGCCACAGGATATGGCATCACAGAAAGTGACATCACCACCCACTACCTTACAGGAAGTGATGTCACAAGAAGTGACCTTCGATCTTAAGACATTACACATAGTTTAGCAGGTCTATCATGGGTACATTTGAACTCAGTATGAGATTTAACAAATAAGATTTGGCGTCTGGGTTGCGCCAAAAAAGTGAGGCAACCCCTATGCAAAATCTGGGCCTCAATTTATAATTTAAAAAAAAAACTCTGTCAAAAGCAAACTAGCAACAAGGAGAAACGTGGCAGAAAATCTGTTCTGATAATTGGTTGCAAAGTCTGCATTTTAAAATATATATCCGGGGCCCGATGTAGGTAAATCTAATTGACCACTTCTAAAATACCGAATCATACCGATTCGGTATTTAAGAAGTGGTAAATTAGAGGGGGGGAAATGTAGGTAATTCTGATTTGTTTACCGATTCTGTAAATACCGATTCGGTATTCCCCATTGATTCCTATGGGCCTTGAAGCCCATAGGAATCAATATGGAATACCGAATCGGTATTTACCGATTCGGTAATTACCTATTCTTGTAAGGGTGCAGGGGTGTTACTTTGACACCCTCTAGCACCCCGATTACAGGCTTGTGTGGGCATGTCTGTGTGTCACATGGCACAGGTGTGCATGCACAGATGTGCATGCACACCTGGATTCGGTATTTTACCACCCAATTGGATTGGGTGGTAAAATACCGACTCTTGAAGGCCTGTGGCACTCTTCAGAGTGCCACCTACATCTCTATTTACCGATTCTGTACATTTACCGATTCGGTATTTTACCGAATCGGTAAATGTACAGAATCGGTAAAATTACCGAATCTGTACTTATGTAGCCCCCTACATAAGAAAACCATAATACCGGTCGGAAACGGCCGAATTCGGCCGTTTCCGACCGGTATTAGTGCTCCTACATCGGGCCCAATGAGGTTAAGGCACCTGCTACAAAGATCTTTATGTGGCCAGTAAATCTCATGGAATAATATTAATAATTGTAAAATAACTCTGTAGGTTAACATATTTGCTGGAGAGATCTTTGTTTTGTCTTGTCCGAGTTTTAATCAAAGTAGCACAACAGGGATAACGTGTGGTCTGTAAAGCACATCATGTAACATGCAGATGACAGATTTTTATTTTATGTAGATATGTAAGTGTTACTACTTTTTACACAGAGATGCTTTTGTTACTTGCAGTTCATAAACTGTAACTGTTTTAATATAGCGCAGTGAGCTATGAAGGAAATGGGACTCCTACACCTTGTATCCCTCACTTTCTTATGTAACACAACCTGTATATTAATTTGCACACACACATATGATTTTCTGACCATGTATAATGTGTACATGTGATGATAAGCACTCTGACACCCTGCATTGAAATAAGCTCTGTAAAAGAAATAAAACAAAATAGTGGTATTTAAATTATTATTTTGTAAATACTGGAACAGACCATCACAGCTAACATTCTTATAGTGCATGCATACCTCTTATATATAGAGACTGTAAGTCAAAACCCTGCCTCTCTAAAGTACTTGAGAAGTAATAACAAGCTGTGTGCCTTTGTTTACCCTGCATTGCATTTGCATTTAGGTGTTAAGCTCCAGGTAGCTCCCAGTGAGGATCTCGAACTAAAGCAGGCCTAATGGGCTCTTAAGTCTGACCTTTGTTTTGGGGCTAGCTGGAATTTAAAATGAAAATGCCCCATCGTCACCTGCATGTTACTGTTCCTGAAAGTAGACAGCATGCAGGTGCTGCTGAATGTGGCCGCTGTTTGAAAATTACACTGGGATGAGTTCAGCATATTTCAGTGGGCCCAACCTCTTGGTAGGGCAGACACCGTCCACCCTGTGAAAATAGTGGTTGAACACTGTCTAGCGGGGTGTACCCCTGGCTTATGCCCTGCACCCATCCATCCATCCATCAACTGAATTTGCCATAGAACTGTTACAGAGGTCACCCTTGCCTATCTCATAGAGTCACATGCAAAGCATAAAAATACAAATATGGTTGAGGTAAAGGTTTTTCATTCAGACACAAGTATGGATGATGGCAATGTAGGAAATAAGAGGGATCCAGATGGATCCAGCAGTTTCTATTACAGTGTATCCAGGATCTGGGATGACCTCACTGAAGTGCTGAATGGTGCCACATTGCCTGCTGTTAATCTGCAGAGGGTGATCGGGTTCCTTAATTTCATTACCAACTGGGCTAAAATCAAAGACCTCACTTAAAGGGCCATCAGTCCTTCTTTTGTTGGAGCCTCATCCTGGATTGGAGCTCTGGAGTAAATGCCAATACAATCGAGGGAAACAAAGGTACTCAGCTTGTTATCACTTCACAAATGCTTAAGAGAAACTAGAATTTTGGGGCATGCTTTTTAATTTGTTCAGTTCCTGTATGTAAGAGATGGAGGCAATGTAGGAACGACAGACGTATCTTTGTGTAGGTGCAATTACACAAATATTTTAACTAGCACTAACTCATTAATATTTTTATTTAATTCTTTACACCACTCCTCTTCCCAATGTAGGATGCCAGAGTGCTTTACAATACACACACACATCATACATTATATGGAGACAATGGAATGAAATGAAATGAGACTTTAAAAACACTGGCATTGCAGATCTAAAACCCATCAACGAATAATACAAGTGTGTAAATCACACAAGATGTTACATACAACAATGAGGGTTGCAAGGTGTAGGAGTTACATATCATCTGTATTGTTGGTCATTATCTGTTAAGAGTGATTGTTGTTGAGAAACACTGAATCAGGATTTATGACATAATGCATTGAATGGCTTGTTTGTACTAATGCAACTTTATTATTAACCTTAGGATCCCCCTTTAGCAACCTTAAAATAACGGACGGTTGAGAAAAAAAAAACAAGGCTTTAAACCTATGCCTTGCTATTTTCATCTAGCTCATTGATGCACTTCACAGCTCACTGTACTATGTTGGGATTGTAGCATTTAATAAGCAGGTAATAAAGGAATGTGTGTGACAAAAGCAGTAACTCACTGAGCTATCTCCATAAAATTCAAATCGGTAATCGGCATGTTACACATTGTGATTTGCAGCAAGCACTTTAACCCTCTATGCTATTTCGTGTTTAGTCAAAGCTGTGACTAAACAAAACACAAATATCTACAGCAAGTTCATTGACCACCAGAGTTATCTTACCCTTACTGTGATACCCTGAAAACCACAGGGCACACACATACCTATGCAGCAAGTGCCTTAACCTCGTAAAATATTTTAAAATGTAGCTTGTTTTGTGACCTATTAAGTAAGCCAGAACAGAACTGCTCACATTTGTTTTTGTTACCAATTTCATTGCATAAGAGTTTTAAAAACGTAAGTGTATACATTGAATGCTAGTCTAGGCTTCCCATGACTCTGCCACTTTTGACTCCACCCCCTTTCCCCTATCACAACTTGACCATCAATTTATGGGTCACTGGACTGCATTTTACTCCTGTACTTGCTGGAAGTACCAAGGGGCGTGATTAGGTGCTTTGTAGTAGGCCTTTTGAAACTTTTCATGGAATGGTAAAGCAAAACACTGTGCCAATCTGGTTGTTTCACTCTTTTCCACATCCATAAAATACCAAGTGAAATTTTAGCTGTTAAACAAAATTTCATGACTCTTTCACTGATTGACCAGCAGGTGAATGATTCACATTTTACTTTGTTAAAATGCCTTTAAAATCTTCGACAACCACAGAGTTCCACATAGCGAACCCGACTTTTCACACACACACAAATCTACTGATCATGAAATTCCTCTGAAGATGGATTTCACATCCTGATCAAAGCAAATGTGATGGACCGATTTAAAACTGATGGTCAGGCAATTTTCCACCAGGATTTGCATCCACTTTAATTTTCAGTTGTTTTAAATATTATTCTTTCATTTGTCAGTTACTGCAAATATTATTTTGCATTGGTCTATCGGCACTAATCTTGCGGCAACATGTCCCCTTTATCAAGTGCTTTAAATGCAGCAGGTACTGTCTGTACTGAGTCCCTGCACTTCAATATTTTGAGAAGGAGGGTACCAGCACTTCTGGGGCCTGGAACAATATATTTAATGTGACAGTATCAGCACTTCTCAGGAGCAAACAGGTCCTCCAAATAGTGAGTACCTGCACTTCTATATTTCCATTTAAAGCACCGCCTTTATAACTGGAGAATTAATTCAGCACAGGTATAATGATTGTAAGATGGCCCCAGGAAGTAGTTGATTTGTTTGTAAAAGAGTGAATGATCACTCGAATGTGTGTGGTGTAAACAAGTGGATGTTTGTGCACATAGGTGTAATTGGTTTAGCCATATTACAGCCTTCACTGTGACATCGTTTACACTTTGACTTATCTTTTTAAAACTTGAGGACCAGTAGTGCCTCACCTGTGATGCAGGCAGGCACCAGATATGGTGCATTATATTAATAAAAGTATGTTACTATAAGCATGTTGTTTTGGCACACCAAAGTAAAAGATACTGTGCGAAAAGTAATTGGCAGATTTGTGAAGCTTTTAAAAACAACAATATGTCCTAATAGTTTAGTTTGTCCTGAAGATGTTTGGACAAAACATTGGAACACATATTGTAATACACAAATCAAGAATATCACAATGTAAAAAATATCGTCAACAGGAATATGGAAGGTAAAAATATTGTTTTTAGTGTTGTTTTTTTTACAGTTCCAAAAATATTGATGTAGAAAATATCGACTATAAGGGTTCATTAATATGTAATTTATTGTAGTGTTAGATTATATATCTTTATTACTATTTTTTCATGTTTTAGTAAGATAATTTATTAGTTCTGAAATTGTTGAAATTTGAAATAATGGTTCTATACCATTTTTTAGTAGGAGGACACTGAGTTTCTATGTTATAAGGATGCGGAGATTTATTAAACTGTATATTTTAAAGTAGATTTTTAGGTTAAATATTTTAATGATATGCAAATTAATATTTTACAGTTTTAAAAGTTATTTTTCTACATTAAAATTTTTAATAAATCAAATTTTTAAAATAATGAACATATATATATATAAACGGTATTAAATAAAAAAAAACATTTAAAACACAAATTATAAAAAAAATGTAATAATGAAATATATATATAGATAAATCGATTTTAATAAAATAATATGATTTGACATTTTTATATAAAAGATTTTATTGTTAACATTTTTGTGAAAAATAAATTTAAATATTACAAATATTAAATTTTTGCATTTAATAATAATTATATACTAAAAGTATATTTTTATATTTTTCAATTAAAAAAGTATTTCATTTTCATTTTATGATTGTTAATGTTGTATTATGATTTTATTTTTTGTACTATGGTTTAAAGTTTAGGAATGGTTGTAACTACTTAAAAAAATGTATTAATAGTGATTTTTTTGTGTGTTAATGTTTAAATATGAATATCAGCCGCGGGCCGTGGAGGGAGTTACGGTGGGGCAGGGAGGAGGGGAGGGGAAGGGGCAGGGTGGAGGGACCTAAAAACCGGCATATGGATAATTGCAGGTAAGTTCACAATTTAATTATTGAAACGAATTTCGTAGCGCGCACTGCATCGCAAAATGCGATGCTGTGCGCGCTACGAATTTCGTTTTATTAATTAAATTGTGTACTTACCTGCAATTATCCATATGCCGGTTTTTAGGTCCCTCCACCCTGCCCCTCCCCCTCCCCGCCTCCCTGGCCCACCGTAACTCCCTCCACGGCCCGCGGCTGATGAATATATATATACATGTTTGTAGTTTTGGTTAATGTGTTTTTAGATTAAATGTAACTTCATTTTATAGTTTTAAAATTGTGTGAGTATGGAGTATTGATTATGTTTATAGCATGTTTAGTTTGCATTACCTTTTTTAACCCCTCCCACGCTTATGACGGGTGGGCTGTGCTGGTGACGGAGCGGTTCCGCCACGGCCCGCTCGCTGCGCCTGCGCGGTGCTGATTTTGCGCCTGCGTGGCGCGTTCTATTGAGCGGGCGGGCCGTGACACAAGCACAGCCCACCCGAGGGGCGTGAAGGAGCGGTTCCGTCATAAGCGTCGGAGCGCCGCGCGGCCCCCCGCCCCTTAGTGCTGCGGCGGAATTGCCGCCGCAGCGAAAGGGTTAATATGTTTTAGATTGTGTTGACAATAGTAGACTTCACCTCTTTAGCGTCTAACACCTTGTTCATATTGAGGCAGGAATATTAAATGTCACCACTTTCGTGTCCAACACCTTCTCCCAATATGGTTAGATTGGAGTGGAAATAATGAATGTAACCCCTTAAGTGTCCAACCCCTTCCTCAAATATGGTTAGATTGGAATGAGAATAATAAAAGTCACCTTTTAGAGTCAGAATTCTTCTTCAAATTGCAATAGATTGGAGTGGGAATAGTAAATGTTACCCTTTTAGTGTTTAACACCTTCCCTAAATTGGTATAGGTCAAGGTGTGAATAATAAATGACAACCTTATAGTGTCAAAGGGGCTCACTACGATGGCGCGTAGACATCAGTCCTCCCGCAATCGTTGCGGTGCTGGGACTGCCTGCCTGACGTGCAGCGGTCCCCCAACACATATTAGGATGGCCTTCAACTTTGCGGATGGTGCTGCAGGCTGCAGCACCGTTCGCAATGTGAAAACAGCATGCACCACATTTCCCTGCTCTCTGTGGCAGGCACCACACGGTGCCTGCCACGCAATTCAGGAAAATGCACAGTGCAGCTGTGGTAAATAAATAAATAATTACCGGTACTATTTTTCTATGCATTAACTGAAAAGGATAGCTCAATAAATAAGAGGCAGAATCCGTGGTATCTGAGTCATACGGGCTTTAATTAAGTGGCTCGAGCCAATGGACCATCGGGTTCCATCACCTGCTAAGGCTCAGGAAGGGACAATCTCAGGAAAAAGAGGGGACAGCTGCAGCTAATATCTCATTAACATCATACAGTATATATAGTAAAACCATACAGTTGCATTGAATACAGTAGGCGTAACAAGTGACAAACGGAAGATAAGAACATATGGGCGTAAAAAGAAGGCGTGCACAGGGCGTGCACGGAGGTGTGTGATGTAAACGTCACAGAAGTGTCATAAGTGGGTGGATACATGGTGGGGGCTTCATGGGCAGCTGGAACCTTTAACCTACTGGTGCGCGCAAACGAGTCATGACGTGTAACTGGGGAGAGCTGGGGGCTCTGACTCCTAGCACTAGAAGAGGAGACTAAAGTCTGGGATGTCAGAACGACCTGTACCTATAGCATATCTGATATCTGGTGTTTGGAGTACATGTTGCTTGAATCTAAAAGTCATCAGGGCAAAGGCTACTTGTCACTAGGGCTAGTGCATGCATATATTTCTTCATGTATTGCGTGTGCTATGGATCTTCTACGGATATTAATTCAGTAATTCACTTGCATGGAGACAGGAAGACTAGACTATAGATGAAGATGTTTATGCGGTTCGTTAGTTAGGAATGTGAAGACGGGGAGCTGAACAGATAACTGTAGGCATAACATATTCTTGGCAGGCAGGCAGGCTAGGCCAAACCGGGCACCGCGTTGCTTGGCAGGAAGTGAGTGAAGGGTCAGGGATGCGGGCGGGGCTGCATCTTTCCTCGGAGTGGTTCAGGAGACTTGAGGCCTGAATCTGGTGTCCGGGCCCTGTGAGACCTAGAAACGGGTGCATCTCGATGATTTAACGTGCACAATGTAAAGACGTTGGCAACGTAGGCCTAAAAGCCTAATTCACGTTGCTTTCAGGAGGACTGGATAACTGACATACTAACGTTGGACGCAACTATAAATGCGTCTTTATTCGGTCATAGGGGAAAATATGCATAGCGATCATGCACATATAACATATGATGGGGTACACGTAGGGACACATGACAGGGCAAAATTCGATTTTCCTCACAGCAACACCCCCCCAACAAGGGGGGCCCGTTAACGGGCCCCCAAACCCAACACCCACCAGCCTTTCCATGCCTTAAATGCTTAGTGCCCCCCTAAGTCATTTCCCAAATGTGTTTAGATTGGAGTGGGAGTAGTAAATGTCACCCCTTTACTGTCCAACATTGTGCCCATATTGGTTTAGTTTAGTGTGGAAATAGCATTTTCACCTCTTTAGTGTCCAAATTCATCTTCAAATTGGTAGGGACTGGAGTGAGAATAGTAAATGTTATCTTTTTAGTGTCCAACATGTGGTAAATAAATAATTAATTACCGGTACTATTTTTCAGTACAATCAATAAAACAGATAGCTCAATAAATAAGAGTCAGGATTCGAGGTATCTTGAGTCAACAGGCTTTAATCAGGCATAAAGGACAGGAACAGGACAGCCTGTACGGGAATGGAATGAAGGCAGCTGCCGGGGGAATGGAAAATGACAAGGGAATTGGCCACTTTTAGTATGGGTGCACAGTATATATACTTAAACAAATACATTACATTCAATACAGTAGGCGTAGCAGTAGGCGTGACTCGTAGCAGTCGTGAAAGATAAGGGCAAAATGATGTAACAAGAAGGCGTGTACAGGGCGTATACATAGACATGTGATGTAAACGTAACAGAATATGTCATAAACGGGGCGGAAACATGGAGGGGGCTACCTGGGCAGCGGGGACCTCTAACCTAGTGGTGCGCGCAAACGGGCAATGACGTGTTACCAGGGAGAACTGGGGCTACGACTTCTGCGCTAGAAGAGGAGACTAAAGTCTGGAGTGTCAGAGCGACATGTACCCAAGACATATCTAGTATCTGGTGTTTAGAGTACATGTTGATAGAATCCAAAAGTTATCAGGGCAAAGGCTAATAGACACTAAGACTGGTGCATGCATAATTCTACATGTATTGCGTGTGCGAGGAATATTCTATGAATATTAATACAGTATTTCTCTTACATGGAGACATAAAGGCTAGACCATGACGGAAACTATTGATGCGATTCAGTAGCTTAGGAATGCAGAGAAGGAGGGCTGGACTGATAACTAGAAACATAACATACTCTTGGCAGACTGGGAGGCAGAGCCAGGCCGGGCCGGGCACTGCGAGGCATGAAGTAAGCGAAGGGTCAGGGATGCAGGTGGGGGCTGTATCGCTCCTCGGAGAGGGTTCAGGAGACAGGAGCTGATTCTGAGTCCGGGCCCTTTTGAGGCCTAGAAACGGGGACAATTCAATGAATTAACGTGCACACTGTGAGATGTGGCAACGTAGGTTTATATAGGCCTAATATTCGTTGTTTTCACGAAGACTGGAAACTGGCATACTAGAGATGGACACAACTATAATTGCGTCTTTAATCGATCAGAGGGGAATACATGCATATCGATCATGCACATACAACATAAGATGGGGAACACGTAGGCACATACAACATGGCAAAATTTACTTTTCCACAAACACCTTTCCCAAATTGGTATAGGTTGGAGTGGGAATAGTAAATAACACCCTTTTAGTCTCCAACACTTTCTCCAAATTTATTTAGATTGCAGTAGGAATAATATATGTCACACCTTTAGTTTCAAACACTTTCTCAAAATGTGTTTAGATTGGAATGGAAATAGTATATGTCACCCCTTTAGTGTGCAACACTGTCCCCACATTAGTTGCGATTGAAGTGGGAATAGCATTTTTCACAAACTTTAGTGTTGCACACTTTCTTCAAATTGGTATGGGTTTGGGTGGGCATAGTAAATGACAAGTTTTAAGTGTCCAACACTTTCTAAAACTTGGTTTAGATTGGATTGGGAATATTATGTCACACTTTAGTGTTCGACACTGTCCCCAAATGATTTAGATTGAAGTGTCAATAGTATTTTTCGCCCCTTTGGTGTCCCACATCTTCGTCAAATTGCTTTAGATTGGAATTTGAATAGTGTATGTTTTTAGTGTCCAAACCTGTCCCCAAATTGGTTCAGTTAGGAGTAGGAAAAGCATTTTCCACCACTTTAGAGACCCATACCTTCTTTAAATTGCTATAGGTTGGAGTGGGAATAGCAAATTACACCCTTTTAGTGTCTAATAGTTTCTTTAAAATATTTTATGCTGGAGGGTTATTATTTATTTTTATAATTTTAAATTGAAATAATTTATTTTAATTATATTTGTATGTGGTAGAAATAGTTTGTTATTTAACTAATGTTGTTGGTGTTTGAAAGTATCATAAAAATAGTTGTATGTAAGCAACAATATAATGAATGACATTTTTTATATAATAAAGACTATCATATTCTAATTTTATTTGTTTTCAAAGTTTTGTTATGTGTATTTGTCCATGTTTAAACATATATATTTTAGTTTATAGATAAACATTTATTTGTATAGTTAGGTAAATAAAATATTTTGTATGAATTTTTGTTAATAAATACAAAATGTAAATGATATTTAAATACTAGTGAATGTTGTACATTTTTCACTTTTATTTTCCACTGTTTAACATTTTTTAGCAGTTCTTACATTTTTTTATATTCATATTTTCAACAAAATGTTAATCTAATTTTTTTCAGTATACAATAAATAGTTGTATATATTTATGGTATTATTTAATTTATACTTTACAATTTTCTATATTTTTGTACACCATTTTTTGACATGTTTTATGTGTTTAATAACTTTAAAAAAAATCATACATTTATTAAAAAAATTTACATTATTTCCTATTCATTTCTATTGGGAGTTAGTTTATTTTTTTTAGTTTCATTCAGCAGCCTTTTTTTAAAAATGAATTCTACCTTCTATTTTGTAACCAATTTGTGCGTTGGATTATGGATGAGGGGGACAACATAGCTAACCTGATTTTGGATCTTAGTGCGACCATGGTGTCACATAATGTTCTGTTGAAAAGGCTTTGGAATTGTAGGATTGGTGGCACTGCACTATGTTGGCATCCTTCGCTCCTTTCAAGCTGCACCTTTCAGGTCACTCAGAAACCGTTCGAGTCCTCAGTGTGGCGTTTGCAGCACGGTGACCCACAAGGCTTTTCACTTAGCCCAACACTTTTTAACTTGTATGTACTCGTCTTAGCGGAGGTCATCGAGAAGTAAGGGTTCTCAATCATTTCATACACCAATGACACACAAATTGTCTTTATCCTGTCAAAGAATTGCAATATTGTTGCCTCCTTTCTCCATGAATGCCTCTTGGAGGTTGTGGTATGGATGGACTCTAAGGGGGTCATTAGTATGGCGGGCGGACTTCGTCCACCCGCCATACCCCCGGGTATCGGGACCGCCCGCAATGCTAGCGGCGATCCCGCACCCTTTATTAGGATGCGCCCGCCACAATGGCGGGCGCATTGCGCATTTGAAACATTGCGGCGGGTGGTGCGGAAAGCACCGCCCGCCGCAAGGCCACAAAGGCAGGTTGTGCCTTTCAATGCACAACGTACATTGAAATACTGCGAGGTACCATAGGTACCCCTCATGTGCACCCCCCACCCCCCAGAGTCCCTGGGGGCCTGCAACGGGCCCCCGCAAGTAAACTCCGCATGCCTTTCCGTGGCGGCAATGCCACCGCGGAAAGGCATGTTTCCGCCCCCATTGTAATATGGCTGGTGGTGTCTAACAGACACCGCCACCATATTGAACCCTTTTCCGACCGGTAGACTTGTCGGAAAAGCGGTGAGCGGTCTTTGCGTCCACCGCGGACCCCTCAGCCATCGTAATTTAGCAGGGGGCCTTTAGCTGCATGGATGGCGGGCGGATCACCCCCGCCAGTCCAGCGGTGACTACCGCCGGCCTGGCAGGGGCGATCTGCCCACCATCCTAATAGGGCCCTAACTTTCTTAAACTTAATGCAGGGAAGACAGAGGTAGTAGTTTTAGGCAAGCATATCAACATCTGGTTTATTGCTTGGTGGCCCGATGATCTAGGTCCACTACCTGTAATCAAGAATACAGTTAAAAACCTAGGCATCGGGTTTGATGCCAAGTTATGCTTTTATGTTCAGTGCAGTGCAGTGACTATAATAAAACAATGCTTTTACTTTGATTTCCTTTCCTTTTGGGTGTCCTGGAACGATTCATTTAAAAAAAAAAAAAATACTTTTTGGGTTGGATTATGGCTCCTAGATATTTTGGATTGCTTTGAGAGATTTCTTTTGGATTTGTTATATTTTTGCATCTTTTGTGGGTTTTTTGGACAATATATTTCCCATTCTTTATAGGTTAATATTTTTTACTATGTGGACAGAGAGGAAGATCTGCAGCTACAGAAAAGTATGCTTTAATAATTAAATTTCGTTTTGGGTGGGAAATGTAATATTTTATTGTTTTTGGAAATATTATGTGATTGTGATTTGCAATTGTGTGGTTTATATCTTGTACTTCATTTGTGTGATGATCAAGTTTGTTTTTTACTTTCTTGGTTGATGAAGGTTACATTATTTTGTTTAAATATTTTATATATCAGTTGATTAGCTCAGTGTCATTATTATTAACATTGGAATTTAATTTAATTTTTAGACTGATGTAATAAAATAATATATTTATGATTTATAAAAAAAACGGACTTGTCGTGATCATTTAGGTTTTGTGATAACTTTTTTGGGGACTATAGTAGGTTACTATTTATTTTGAAATACTCTTATGGCTATATTTTCTAGGTAATCCACTCCTTTGCTATTTATGAAGAGTATGACTTTAAATTGTAGCATGTTGTTCATTCTTTTGGTTTGTTTGCTAAGTTTAGAGGCAATTTGGCTAACAGATTGCTCCACTTGTAGTTGTTGGTAGCTGTGCTCTTTTTGGGATGCTTCTATAAAAGTGTAGAGTGTAGGTTGTGTTCTGCCTAGTGTGGATTGGAAGGCATTGTGCCATCTTTCCACTGTGCTTTTATTTTGGCTTCCTGTGCCAAGGTGCTGTCATAGACATTTCTCCATGATATTTTGAATTTGGGTTGGCATCAGTGTCCAGATCGATGCAGTCTGCAACTCAAGTGTCTTCAAATTAATCCATTAAGGGGCTCAGTTTGTCTTTGTTTTGTTGGTTTAAAGGACCTTCTATTACCAAATTGCAGTAGCTAGCTAGCTCTGTGACAGGTACCTAGGTTACTTCTATCATTTTGTTATATTTCCAGGGCAAATTGGCTGTTTGTAGAATATTCTACATTTAGTGCAGTTTTTTTGGAGGTATCTCAATTGTGCTTTGATTGAAGTGATAGTAAAACCCCTGTATTGCTGTGTGGGAGTAAAGGTTAAAAGTGGTTTGAATCATGGCTTGCTCAAAGTCTATGATTAGTTCCTGTGATAGTAATTATTAGTTGTATTTTTAATGTGTTTTAGAGGTTGTAGTGAGTGCTGTTTGGTTGTTATGGTATTATGGCATATATAAAAGGGATATTTGTGTTTTGAAATTCACCATGTATGGTCTTTATATGAGTGACTGGGTTGTGACACATTTTGAAAATCTCATCCATCATCCAGGTTTGATAATGGCTTAGTTTTAGTAAGTTATTTGTGGTAGAGAGTTAGGATTTGTTTCTCATTGTTTAGGCTGTCAAATAAAAGGGAAGGTTCCTCATTATGTGTCATTGCTAGATATTCAGGTATTTCTGTGTCTTGGTATCGTATGGGGCCAGAGCAATATTGCTAGAGGCTTTTTTAGCTTGTGCAATTAAATGTTTTAAAGTGAGCATAAGTGGTAGTTGGTGTGTGATGTGTTTGGGGACTTTAGACAGTATATCTTAAAGGATTTGTTGTGGGTTGCTAGGAGTTAGTGCTTGCCTCTCTTATATCCTGCAATACCTCCCTTACATCTATTTCTATTATCTTGGGCTGCAGGGCAGCTGTGCTCTTTTACATATGAATTACAACATTATCTTTTGTAGTTGTCTTCCCAAAGCATACATCAGAATAATTTTAGTGAATTTTCAATTTATATCTTGGCTGTAAGTGTAGCCAATGTAATTTTATGACTGCTTTCCTTTCTGTGATGTTATTTTTTTGCAGCCTTTATCATTTAATCTGAAAATAGTGTAATAGTGTAAATATTTTTTTTATTATAGTATATATTTTTATTGACATTTGAGTAAAGACTTAACACATTGATATATAGTTTGTACCCCCCCCCCCCACTGTGCTCTACTACAACAATCATAAAGGACAATTTGCATGAATAGGTGAAATAGTCCTCTGAGGGAGCTGGTTTGTACAAGTGTCCCTACTCCTTCCCATTCAAATACAGAGCATGCCAAGCCTAACCCACTAATTAAGAACTCAGCCTACCCACCCTCACATATACCTCAATTGTCATGGGATCAGGGCATCTCGGGGTTTCAGCATTTCTGCAGGCATGACCATCCAAGCCTTAAAAGTCATCTGCAAGCCTGTTATCCCTGTGAGTTTTTCACGTATGGCTCTCTTCTGCTACTGCCCATTCAGACATAACCTGTTGCCAATCAGCCACTCTCACGGCACCAGGGGACATCCATCTTATTGCCAACCTACCCTTAGCAAGCACTAACTCCAACAGTAGAAATTTCTTACTACGCCTTTTTTTCTTCTGAGCTGGTACCATCCCCAACAGGCAATGTCGAATATCTTTTGGAACAGAAAATTCTCTGCCTGCGTTCAAAGTTTCCAGAATTGTTTGCCAGTATGTGTCTAGTTTGGGACACCACCAAAACATATTTAGAAAATCTGCCCCACTCATGGGAAAGTGTGGACAAGAAGCCGTTTGCTCTGGATAAATAGCATGCACTGTGGTTGTGGTGAGGTATACCTGGTGTACTATGTTGTACTAAAGCAGCTTGAATCTTGGGTTTCTTGAAGGAGGTCCCTTTTACACCTTCGTGTACACACTTGTGTTCTTTATCCGAGATGGCAACACCCAGTATTTCATGCTACCTATTGTGTATCGACAGGACAAGCAATGCGAGGTCCTCCCTCAGTGCCCTGTACACATGCGAGCTCAGTCTATGACTCCCCATCATATTAAGCAGTGTCAGCTATGTCTGCAGTTCCTGAAGAGCATCAGGAATGGAAGCCCATATGCCATGGGCCATAACCGCTATTTTGGCAATGTACAAAAACTGCCCCGTACCCAAGTTAAGCAATTCCATTGCATCAGCCGGAATGATAAATCTATCATTGGGATACAGGTCCACAATGTGTCGCACTCCCTTGGCACGCCACCTATCCACCAACCTCATCTACGCTATAAGTGCGAACAGGCACAGTGTCCAAAAACATATGTCCTGTGCACAGGGAGCCCCTCCGCATCGCCCACCTGACAGCTCTCTCCCAGGCTCTGCATACCTTCCTGACCACATATGGAACTGAGCCTGGAACCCCGATTCCTGCATCCAGTGCTCTAGCAAGGGAACTCCTTTCAGGTGCCCCACTGCAGCTTTTGGTCCCAGTTCTCACCTTCACCGAACCAATGCACTGCATGCTGTAACTGAGCAGCAGTGGAGTATAGGTCCAGGCATGGCAATTCCAGCCCACCCTTTTCAATGGGCAACTGAGTGTGGCCAGGTGCACCCTTTCCCCCCCAGAGGCCCAAAACAGTTCTACAATTAATTTATCTAGGTCTTCAAAATACCTTCTGGGGATCTCAAGCACGGCCCCCTGAAAGAAGTACAGGCAGCAGGCAGGATAATCATTTTCACCAGTGCCAGCTTTCCCATCAAGGATAGCTGGAGTGTGTTTCAGTACTTCAGTGTGGGTTTAAGCTTCTCTAGCACCTTTCTGATATTCAATACTGCCACCTCCGTTGCTATCCTGATCCCAAGATACCCAACACTAGTTGCATCCCAGGGAAGGGGATGTATGACGTTACAACGCATACTTTTACCACGCATACCTTTACAACGCGGTATTTACAACGAATACTGTTACAACGCATAGCGCTTTGGGGTGCTGGATAGTGGTAAGTATAATTTTCTATTCCAACTCCAGTCCCCGTGGACACTAGGGAAGGTGTTGGATAGAAAATTTAACTTATTCCCTATCCCCAGCGCAATGCGTTGTAATGGTATGCGTGGTAATGCCTGCGTTGTAATGGTAGTGCGTTGTAAAAATTTCGTTGTAAACGTTACATACCCAGGGCAGGCCCAACCTTGGAAGGTTCTGCACTTGTCTCCCCCCAGTACTCCCAATGGGAACAATTTCAATTTAGTTCGATTCATGTGAAGCCTCGATATCTCACTGAATTCTAACAGGACAGCCAGCATAATGGGAACCGTGTATGATGGTTGAGGAGTCATCTGTATATAAGGAGACCCCACGCATGGTCTTACCGATTGTAATTCCTCATGCTTGCAATTCAGAGTGCAGCCTACACCCTAAATGCTCCATCACCAGTGCAAAGAGCAGTGGCGACAAGGAGCAGCCCGCCTGTTCCCCAAAATTAGGGGAAGCACAGTGACACAGTTCTGCCCGCTTGCACCCTCGCCACCGAAGCCCTATATAACAATTGCACCCACTTAATGTATCTCTCCCCACTGTCCACTTTCCTACAGGACCTTTCAAAGGAATACCCATAAGAAGGAACAATATGCCTGTTTTATGTCAAACAAAGCTATGGCATATTGATTGTCCACAGGTATTGGGGCATGCATTACCAGTGAGAGCCATCTTGGGTTACACAAAGTGTTCCCACGCAGGATGAAGCCACACTGTATTTATAATATTTATAATGGTCCTCATGTATAAGCCGTGGCAGGTGCTCCAGCAGCCTGGATGTCATAATCTTGCTGAGACTTTTCACATTCACATTTAGCATCAAGAGGGGGCGATAGGAAGCCACCTCTTTAATGTCCTTGTCTGGCTTAGATAAAATGAAAATGAGCGCCTCCCTCATGGAGTCGGGTAGCTGTCCTTTCACATAAGTTTCATTGTATACTTCCAACAGGAGGTTTACGAATATGCCTGCCCTTCGTTGGTACCGCTCAGCTGTCAGGCTGTAAACCTCGGGGTCCTCAGCCGTCTTCAGTGCCTGGATTGCTATGACTATTTTTTCCCTAGTGATGGGTGAATGCAAAATATCCCTACATTCTCGCAAAAGGGAAGCCATATGTAAGCCATTAAGGTATGCATCTCCTGCCATTGGCAAATTCGCAGAGGGCATACTCCCTGTAGATGTACTACAAAGACCTCAGTAATACCCTGCAACGAGTGAACCTCCTGTCCCTGCGCATTACGCACCCCCAGCACCATGATATCTGGGTCTCACTCTGAAGGAGTGTAGCTAGTATCCCAATAGCTTCATCACACTTTACATGGAGTCTCTGCTTATAACTGGGGTGAACAAATCTATTTAAGCAATCTCATGTCTCCAATTATTTCTTTTTACGTTCCTTCCATTCCCATGGATTCACATGACCAGAAGCGGAGGTAGATCCTTCTACTACCTCGCCGCCAAGAACTAGAACACTCTCCCCCTCCCCATTAGGCAATCCCTGTCACTGACACAATTCAGAAAGGATCTCAAGACCTGACTCGTCAACTAAACCTCCACGCCTACATGGATCAGTAGCCCTCGCGCTATATAAACTCCTGATTGATTGATTAACTGATTCTGGCAGCCGCTGTGGCTGTACAGCTATTTACTCCTCCAGGGCACTTAAGTTTTTGTCTTGGACCTCTAGCGTCTGTGACAGCTGCTGTTTCACCTCATATGTCACCTTCATGCACTTCTCCTGCAAGACTACCTTCATAAAAGCCCACTCGTGGCTCTCACATTTGTACTTGCCCAGTTCTACTCAAAGTAGTGATCTAGCACTTCAGCCAGAGAATGCATGAAGACTGGGTACGCCAATGCCTCCGTTCTCAGTCTCCATAATGTAACCCTAGGGGCTCTTCTGCCCACCCTATAAGAGATCAGCAAGGAGGAATGATATGAAAGATACCGTGCCAGATAGGAAACACTGACCATGTTACTAGGCACCAGGCAGTATTCCAAGCGCCTATGGGTCCCCGTTGCCGGTGTAAAACATGAATAGGTGCAGCCCTGAGGGTGGCACCGTCTCCACACATTCTGTAACCCAAGACCTCCCATAACTTTCCAGAGGGCATCCATCATGCAGGGCATCACTTCCAGTCCCAGATATATTGCAGCCACTCTTAACACCGTCCCAAAGTATTCAGCGTCATCCACATGGGAACGTAAATGTTCACTTAACAAAAGTTTCTAGCATCCAGGGTACACCACACTATCAAATATCTCCCTTAAGTGTCTACCTTCACACCTTTCACTAAGAATGGAGTCCCAGGTGCCACCGAGTTACGCCCCTCTAGAATAACTTGAATAGGCGGTCACAATTATCTGTCCACTCTAACTATGTCTCAACTGATCTATACAGTCCTCCCAGGTATGCGTTTCTTGTAAAAAAGGCCACCAAAGTCCTGTATCGCCTTAGATGGAAGTATACTCTATTTCTCGTAGAAGGCTGGCCCAATCTATGAACGTTCCACAGCGTAGTCAATCCCACTAACTGTCTGCTCTCTCATGTCCCAGAGCACTCTGCAAGCTCTCTGCACTCCCACAACCACTCTTGGCGAACAGCTTGTCCTGACCTGGCATTGTAGACCAATCCCAACAACAGCAACCAACAACAAAAACTCCCTGGTAAACCCCCTTCCCAAGGGCAGTGAGCCCAAACAACTTCGACCCTGAACTACCAGGCCAACACTCAGCATACAATGCCCTATCCGTCCCCCGGAGGCAAAGCCCCAACCACCCGTATGGGACTGTAGCCCTTCTTAGCCACCCTCTGGCATATATTATAACAACCACAAACATGAATAATGATAAAAAGGAATAACAGCATCCTGCACTACCCCCCTTACATATTAATTGCAGCAAATATTCATAGGAACTCTCCTCAGTTCAGAACAGACAGACCCAGTGTCAAAGATAAAATGAAGTATCTTGTTAGACCACACAAAAAACCATTAAACCAGCTGCTTTCTGTGTCCCAGGCCATTCGTGGACCTTTTTCCAGGGTGTTCAGCAGGCAACAGGGTAGCCTCACCGCTGCTTCCACCTCTGTCATTCCAGATCAGTTCGATCACTCAGGGAATCTTGATCACCTCTATGCCCCAAAAAGAGTATCTTGTGTCTGGTACAGAATTAGAGTCCACCAATGTTTCATCTTGGCAAACTAGGATCCTGCCCATCTGTCACATCCTGGCACTACCCTCTATGCCAGCTGCATGCCTCCATGGTAGGGCTGACTGACGGCTAGAGCAAAAAGAAAAAATGATGGACAGAATGCAGAACAATGTCATACATTCACCCCAGTACAGAGATCTGAGGCTAAATCCATTGTTTTTTGCTCACCATGCCATTCCAGTTTGGACCCAGCCATATGCAAATCAGTCTTGACCCTGTACTCAATATGAACAGTCCGGCCCGACCTGCCAGGCCAGGTCCTCCCTGGACTGGAAACAAGCATCCTAGGACCAGTTTCGGACTTTCAGCCCTCATCAGCCAGGATAGCCTGACTTCAGTGGCATGGAGAGCACGGGATCCACGTCTGGGCATACTGGTCCCACTCGGGGTAGCAAATGAAAAAAGAACAAATGATGGACAGAATGCAGAACAATGTCATACATTCACCCCACTACAGAGATCTGGGCCTAAATCCATATGGGCATATTTACAATAATTGGCGCATCCCTGCTTATCAGCAGGGATGCGCCTGTTATTGTGTGCCATAGCTCCGCCATCATGGATGCGCCGCATTTACAATGCGGCGCACCATGGGGAAAAAAACGGCACAGATGCGTGACGCATCTGTGCCGTAAAAGTGGCGCATTGCTGGAGTTGCGTCGCAAGCACGACGCAGCTCCAGCAATGCTCTGGGGGCCCTATCTAGTTAATGCTGCGTCAACCCTTACGCCTGCTTCAGGCAGGCGCAGGGTTTTGACGCCACACGGGCCTAAAAGTGACTGAGTGAAATCTTGTAGATTTCACTCAGCCACTTTTAGGAGGCGTTCCTGCGCCGGAACGCCCCGCCCCCCCGCCCAGGAACGCCTACTTGTGGCGCAGAGTTTTACAACGTGACGCATCTCCCAGATGCGTCACGTTGTAAGTACCCCGCACCATGGCGTAGGATTTGCGCCACCGCTGCGTCACAAAAGTGACACAACGGCGGTGTAAATAAGGCGCATGGGGCTTGTAAATCTGCCCAATAGTTTTTTAGCTCACCATGCCATTCCAGCTTGGACCCACCCATATGCAAATCAGTCTTGAATCCGCGCACAATGGGAACTGTCCAGCCCGATCTGCCAGGCCAGGTCCTCCCTGGACTGGAAAAAAGCATCCTAGGACCGGTTTCGGCTTTCAGCTCTATCAGCCAGGACAGCTTGACTCCAGTGGCATGGAGAGCCAGCATCACTGGTCCAACGGTTCATAAGTTGCTTCCATTGCCCTTCAACGAGAGCATCTAACAACTCGCCTGCTTCACCTGGTTTAGTGAAGAAGTAAGCCTTTCCGTTGTGTTGCACCCAGGGCTTTGCTTGGAACATGAGGCTGTATTGTAGGTTGAAGTCACTAACGGCCAGATTCATCATTGTCCCGTTTTGCGAGTCCTTAATAGCGATTATTAAGGAATCACTATTAAGGACTTGCAAAACGGGATTCATGTAGAAATCGCAAAAAAATTGCGATTCCTACAGCTTCCTTATTTGCTATTAGCAAATTGCTAATCGCAAATAAGGAATAACTCCCCATTCATTCCTATGGGCGATTAGCAATTTGCTAATCGCAAATAAGGATGCGATTTCAAGGGTGCCAGGGGTGTCCAAAGGACACCCTGTAGCATCCCCTGAAATGAAAATGTAGACTGATGTTGCGCACACACATGTCCAAAGGACATGTGTGTGTGTAACATACAACTTAGAAAAATGCACTAAAGTGCATTTTTCTAAGTTTTCGCTACTTACCCCGAAGTCAGACTTCGCGGTAAATAGCGGCCAAAAATTGCGAATTCGCAAATTAGAAATGGTTAATGAATTGCATTTAAGGAATCTCAAATAGAGATTCCTTAAATGCAATTCCTCGCAATTTTGCGATTTTGCTATTAGCGATTTTTGCATTTGGGATGATGAATCCCAAATGCAAAAATTGCGCTCGCAAAGGGCCAGATTCTCAGAATCTGGCCCTTTGCAAACGCAATTTTCAATGATGAATCTGGCTGTAAGTCTCTTTTTTCCCCGACAGACAATCTCTACGGAGTTTCTGCATTTAGCAGGTATAGTCTAGAAAAACCATGATGTTCCTACCTTCATACTGAGGTGACCCATGGACACGAACATGTTGTAAGTGTGCATCCTGATACCTGGAATTAAAGAGGCGGGAAACTTTGGCACTGTGGCACCCCTGGTCTGGGCACTGGTGCCAGCCCCCGATATGCCCACTTAGGGGTAAATAGCTTTGGGAAATTTGGCTTCAGAGTTTTTACAATCCAGTCCTCTAGGAACAAGTCAGCTGATCGTCCCTCTAATCATTCAGGGACCCCACAAAACGCAGGTTTTTTCTATGGGAGCATCTCTCTGAGACGTTGATCTGCTCTTCCAGTTGCACCAATAGGGACAGTTGCGCAGTCACAGTCTTCTTCAGGGCACCCACCACCTGTTGAAGCTCTTTAACATTGCCTTCAGCATCTGTGACCATTACCGATATTTTCTGTATGTTGGCCCAGAGGAGGTTCACCTCGATGGCCATTGTGTTGATCTTGCCTAACATGGCCTCATGTGTCCCTGTATTTCTGCCAAGAGATTTGCCACCGTCGTGACCCCCATCTCCTCAGACTGTGCCTGATTGCCCAGTTCACCTGCTGTTCCCATCGTCGACACAGGGAGGGTATAGTTGTTAATCTTATTTGATTGTGCAGCTCTGGCCGGCTTATCTTTCCCTATCTCCAGGTTCAGGCTGGCCCCCCCAATAGCAGTCCCTGGCCCTACTCTCCTCAGACACAACTGTGAACAGTGCATTGTGTTCCCCATTCTATGCCTGAGGCCAAAGCCCGAGGCCAAAGCACAATTTCTGAAAGCCCAGTCGCCCTCAGTCTCAGGGTCCCCCGCTCAGGGTTCAGGTTTTTATTCAACAGCCAAAAGGAGGGTGTGCCACAGGATACAACAAGTCTGTTTGTAAGTCTCAACACTAGCAGGCCAAATCTTCAGGGGTGGGCACCACTGCCAGATGTGAGCAGTCTTCCCCGCTTTCCATTTCAACACCAGCCTGTGATTTTAGCCCCTCTCACCTGTCTCCGCCTGGGGCACCTCCTCAGTAACACAGATACCCATCACTCCTGGCTCTCGGGTGTTATGGACCCCCCAGGCCCTCTACCTCTTCTACCCTGGAGTACCAGGCATGCACCAGCCTCTGTGCCCCTCAGGAACCTGCCAAAGCCTCACAACCAGCCTCTCTAAATGGGGCTGTATCCTGCTATCCACAGCCCTGTGCTCAGGCTATTGCACTGATTCAACTGGCAGACTTGTATGCACGGCAGGACCCTGAGGTCCTCCTCCACTGCTCCTGTGCCTGAAAGATCCAGCCAGCTACACCCGGTGCAACTCCATTCCTCTGGCGACCTCCCCAGGAACAGTCCTCTTCCATCGGCAGGCTCTCGCTGCAACACTCCGCATGCCGGGGGCTGCTGAACTTCCCTCGCAGCCCGCTCTCCGGAGCTTGCTTCCGCAGCCTCACTGTATCATGTGGCCTGGCCACAAGCTGCATCCAGGTCACAGCTCCAACCCAAGGTGCTTGAGGATCTGCCTGCCTGTCCCTCTGGCTGCTGTATTCTCCTGGGTCCCCCTCATACGTCTGCACCCACTTCAGTTGCCCTCTTCCTTCCACTGCAGTTGTCCCAGCATTGCTGTGGGGCCTAGGCCACCTTTACGGCCACCTTCTGTAGGCCCCAATCAGCAAGGACCTCTATCTCTCTACCACCTCAAAAGCACTCATGGCCGTGCCCTTGATGTCGGGGGTTCAGATGACGTTTGGGCCCCAGGATGTTGCAGGATTCAGATGTTGCTGGCGGGAAACACCACAAATGCGACTAGACGACCATCATTTATATGTCAAATTATGCAACTACTTGTATTTGGTATAGTTACATGTATGTTCTGTTTAGATGGTTCACACTGCTGTGACGCTTTTCTGTTGGGGTTGTTCTAATGTGGAGCAGGTGCTTTCTTTTCTGTTGGATCAAAAAAAACACCAGTTTTATTTTAAATGTTAATGGAAGTTGGAGAGTGATTTATTAATTATTTCCTATTTAACATTTTTAAGTTTATTAACAAGTGTGTTTTAGTTGAAATATAAGTTTTACTTACTTGGTTAGATAGTTGCTGAGATTTATACATTTCGTATTCAATGGTCTGGTCAGAGAATCCAGCAGAGTTTCCTCATGTTGCAGCATTTTTCGTTTTTTATGTATTTTGGGCCACATGCATCAAAGTGAGCAATTGCGATTTTTAAGAAATCGCAATTTAGGAATTGCAATTGCTTATGCATGTAGGAATCGCAAAAGAAATTGCAATTCCTACACATTCCTTAATTGCGACTCGTAAATTGCGAATCGCAATTAAGGAATTGCTTCCCATTCATCCCTAGGAGCCTAGAGGCCCATACGAATGAATGGGAATTGCATGCGCATTTTCAGAGTAACAAATAGGTACTCGTAAATTGCGCATGCAATTTCAAGGGTGCCAGAAGAACAGCCTGATGCACCCCTGAAATTGCCAGTGACCACGTTGCGCACATTCATGCCCCAAGGGCATGCACGTGTGCAAGATGGAACTTTGAAAAAGGCACTTTTAGCATTTTTCAAAGTTTTAGCAAATTTCCATCAACTTGGAATTTATGGTAATTTGCGATTCCTATTTGCGAAATCGCAAATTCTTGTGGGATACTGCATTGCATTTAGGGGATTGCAATTTGCAATTCCCTAGATGCAATCGCAATTAAAGTAATCTCAAATTTAGCGATTACTTAAATTGCGATTTTTGCAATTGGGATGATGCATCCCAAATGCAAAAATACCTGCGAATCTGCCCCTTTGCGACCGGTATTTTGGATAATGCATATGGCCCTTAGTTATTTATTATATATTTGTGATAGGTTTGGAATTTTTTTACTTCAGTCCTTCAAGTCGATGGTGTCAAATCTATGTCTGTTTCACTTGAAGGGCATAGTTGTGTGATTTTAATTCATTCACACCCCTGCAAATTGCTGAAAGCAACTATCTTTAATGATTATTACACCTGGGACTTAGCAGAAGGGGTGAGCATAATCATTTTTTTCACATAAAAGTTTGCAATCAATCATGTGAAATTTCATATTCTTTTGCCAGTGTCTTTGGAAGATTGACCACAAGGACAATTCCTTACATTAAAAAGTCATGAGCGTCCTTCCATGTTGAGAATATGTCTAACACAACATTTTCAGCTTCTGCGTGTCTCACATGTGAAATTTAAGCCTTCAAAATCTCACACGATATCTTGAACGTCACATAAATTACAACTTTTGTGAGATTTTGACGGACTTAAATCCTTATCCAATACAGGAGGAGGCTGTAGCGCCTGAAGCCCCTTTTGAATTGTACATGGCCTGTGGAGTAATTTTTATGAAACAGCATTTCAGAACATCTAGAGGCGCTTTGCTCCTCGGTTGAACATCATAACATTCCCTGAAATATTGAATTGTGCGCAATAGACCATAGCTATACCTTATATTTTCAGGAGGGTCTGTGGATTCAAGGACATAAAATTAAAAATGAGACTTTTCAGCTGTGATCCCTGGCAGATGAGGCGACACCTCTTCTTGTTTAGATTGTGATTTCTCCTTCTGTGGCTGCAAAAACATAGCACACCGAAGGATTGCTGCTGATCCTCGCTGCCTTGATGAGATGAGATTTCTCTTGAGATCATAATCCATTTTTTCTTATCCAGCATATTTTGTTCAACCCTTAAGAAACATGGGTGTTCCTTAGATTTAGAACTAAAGGCACTCTTCATATGAAAGAGACATAACTAGTAGGTACTGTTACTAAAGTCTAAAAATATGCCTTATCCCTGAATTGATGGTGGCCTAAGAATAGACAATAAATTAGATTTCCTGGACACTTTGGCCCCGATTCCAATGTCGGACGGATCGGAGTCCGTCCGACATCGGTTTGGAACCGAAAGACCTCCTGTCGTCGATTTCAGCCCAGGAATTAGGATGTGACCGAACCCTGTTCAGTCGCAATCCTGTTCTTTAACATGAGAGCATGCATTCCCAATGGAATGCATGTTCTCATGGTAAAGAGCAGAGGTGAAGTTCATCCCTGCACCTGGTGGCAGGCACCTCAAGGGCCTATCACTGGGTGCAGGGACCAACAGGGAGGCACCATAGGTGCGCCCCTAGGCTGCCATTCGGTGGCCTTGCACCAATGGGGGCCCTGCTGGGGGCCCACAAAGACAGATTTCCAATGCCTTTCCATGCCGGGAAGGCTGGCACAGAAAGGGAGTGGGAAGCTGCCATTGTAATCCCTCAGCTGGAAAGAGACATAAGCCATTCAGAACTACTGTTTGGAATAATTTCCGACCGACTCCATCACAATGGGTCAGTAAGAAATTATTCCAAACAGGAGATTTTAGTGCAGTAAGAATGGCTCTGACCGATGGTCTGAGCCATTTCTTACTGAATTGTAATCAGGCCTCTTGAGACTAAGGTGATAATGTTCCCTTTAGGTGTATTAGGCATGTTTTTATATGTATCTTATTGTATTGTATTTAGGCAAAATGTGCTGTTGCAATACAATATTTAGTTAACCTTCAGTTTATTTATCTGGATGGATTTTTAACAGTTATATTTAACTTTGTCTTTTTAATGCTGCAAGTGTGTTTTGGTAGTTATATGCAGTATGATCCATAACTTTGAGGTGCTAAAGCACTTTATAAGTAAAGATATACCTTCATGTCATAAACAGATGCATACAAATATTATTACAGAGCTTTCAAATCACATATCTCAAAATTAATGTGTAATAACAACAGATATGCACATATAGGATCGAACACTCTACAGTTAAGGATTAGACATATTAAAAGAATCCTATAAATGTCATTTATGTCCAGTAAAAGTGATGGATTGCAGGGATGAGCCGAGGTATAGTAGTGTAGAATAGTTACATCAAGCCAGCACAATGAAAGACTTATGATGAACTAACCCATTACAGACTGCAGATGGGGTCCTGTGTGAAACTATCAAATTCAAATCTGTAAAAATGGAGTGTATACTGCACATGTTGTAGAGGGAGAGATGAGGACAGATGAAATAAACAGACTGACACAGAAATGAAGATGGATTAGATGATGTCCCTAGTTGAATGGAAACATTTGAGAAACAAAGTGAGAGGCGAGATGATATAGAACAGTAGAAGTAAGATTAAGTATTAGTTGGGTTTTGCAAATAAGCCACATTTAATGGGCAGTAGAGAGAGCCGAATAAGAAATGTCTTTAATACAGAAGCTTGTTTGAAGGCTTTTGTGGACATCACCAGTAAAGTGGTGGTTCAGAGAGAAGGAGGAAAAAAGTTCCAGATATTGGTAGCACATTCAGGAAAATATTGAGCTACTGTTTTCTGTTTTTGATTTCCAGAGATACCTGTAGGAGAGATTCTGCACTTCAGATAGGCCTTTGTTCTCCGGAGAATGTCAGCTTTTTTGTCAGGTACTATGGCAGTAGACCCTCTCAAGTCGCAGGCCGACAGAGTCAATCGATTTTTATTTTTATAGTTTACATGTTTAAAGTGTTGTTATCATGTCCCATTTGATGTGTCATTCTTGCAAGTATTGGTGTGGAACTTAGCTGGTTTCTTAACATGTGAAAAGTCACGGTCATTCTTATTCCCAGTTGGCAGAGATATGCACCCTGTCGAAGTAGGGCCTGCAATTCTAGTCAGGGTAAGTCGGTCACACACTTGAATCAGCCTGTGCTCATCCACTGGTAGTTTGGCACAGAGCAGTCAGGTTTAACATAAGAGGCAATGTATAAAGCAGTTGTGCATACGTGGATACAGTAACACAGTGAAAACACCACAAAATTACCCCTCAATGAGGTATGAAAATAGTAACTTTTTTACTCTTCAAAACAAGAAAAAAGGGATAAAAATCAAATCAAAGTATCACAAGTTACTAATACATCAACAATGTACACTGCTGAAAGTGCCCTTGTGCTTTCTGTAGGTTCTTTATGGTATCTTGGTGAAATGTCAGCATCCACAGGAACAGACTTTTTCACTGGATCAGTGCGAAGCAATACTTCCAAAGTTATTACAGTTAAAATGTAATGTCAAGTTTGTGAGAGACTGATCTACTCACTGCATTCAGGGCCACCTGTGAGAGTGCTGGTGTGCGGCAGGGACCTCGTAAGTTGCGGAGTGCATAGTACCTTTCTTAGGGGATTGCCGCCATGCCATTAGCCTCGGTATCAGGACCCTCTTTTCTGGAGTTCGATTTGGTGATCAGAGTGGTACATTTTAGGAGGTATTCAAGCACACTGCTGAGACATCACGGAACTCATCAGGGATGCCCGCTCTCTCCCCTGTTATTTGTTTTATACATTGAACCATATTTGAGATGGTTGTTACTGAACCCTGGCATTTCGTTGCCGAGGTTCAGTGGGTACGATCTCAAAATCACTGCTTATGCAGATAATGTGGCCGTTTATGCATCAGATCTGCTGTATGCCCTGGGATAGATTATTAAGGAGACTGCAGAGTTTGGTAAGCTTTCTGGGTATAAACTAAATATGTCTAAAACACAGGTCCATAGGACATTTTCAGCTAGATGCCCCAATGGCAGGGGTAGTTCCGAATGCTATATATCTCGGTGTTAAATTGAGACTGGAGATAGGGTAAATATTTAAGTTGAACTATGAGCCTCTTTTGATGTCGGTCATTCCCAAAATGAAGGCATGGAACAAATTACCACTCACTATAATTGGACGATGTAATATCGTTCAAATGAGTATTCTACCGAAATGTATCTATTTCGGGCCATCCCTCTAAGTGACCTGAACTTCATTTTTAGATGCCTGGAAGGAGCTATTGAAAGTTTTTTATGGGGCTACACGTGAGCGAGACGAGCATCCGATTTATGAAGCTCCCATATAAATGAAGGGGGATACAACTTCCAGATTTTAAGTTGTATTTCTGGGCTGTGTTCTCGGGGCATCTGCATAGCCTGCGAGTCCCACCCGACACAGATCATGTAGATTTCTGCTATCAATTAGCCCTAAGTGTAGGTTATTGTTTTTTCTCATATCGAATGGGGGACCCAAACTATTATAAGAGGGTCTGCTTTAAGGTCTTGAAGGATGCTATTCGTATCTGGCAGGAAATGTGTAACAAATATTCAATCTCTTTTTTTAAATAATGCAACGCCATCTTAGGGCAATTCTGCCGCCCCGTCAGTGTTTCAAGATCCAAACGGGTAGGCCTGGGTTCAATTTGGAGTACCGACTATTGGGCAGGTGTTTGATGTGAATGGCTTCCGTTCTTTTTCTGGTTTACAGGCTAACTATGGCCTTTCGCATAACTTTTTCAATACATATTTACAAATTAGAGATTATTTCTTGCCACATTGCAGCTACCCGATGGATTTTGGAGATTCTGACCTGATGGTCTGTCTTTATATAGTAGGCAGTAAACCAACAATAAGCTTGGGATTTCAAGCTCTTTGTCAGTGTCTACCAGACGATAATTTGTTACTGGCTTCAAATTGGGGTCGGCAACTTGATACAGCTGTGCATGTTTCAGATATAAAGATTACATATGAGATTGTTGACAGATCAGTCCATTCTATCAATCTGAAGCTGCAACAATTTTTGACTATCTGTCTTTTATATTATATGCCTGAAATATTCTCCATATGGGATTCCAATGCTCTTGAGGATAAAACTAGGTGTACCAAATGCGGGGTACAGTCAGCAGATATGGCTCATATGTTTGTTGTATGTCCTTTCCTGTATCAGTATTGGTCTGATGTAATAAAGTTAATGTATTATTGTCTTAGCTTGCATATGGATTTATCGCCTAAAGAGATTTTGATGGATGTTAAATACGAATGTGATGGCGGTACCAAGGGTTTAGTGTCAATAATAATAGTCTTTGCCTGATTATGTGTGGCCCATCTCTGGATCTCAGATGCTCCCTCTAAAGCAAATGAATGGTGGTTGCTCTTGAGACAGATATACGAGTCAGAGCGAGACCTTGCTAAAGCAAGAGGCCCTTCTTCACTCTGGAAATTTGACAGCATTTAGATGGGTCTCCGCTGGGACATGACACACTACATCACTGATTAAGTAAATATATTTATGTTAGTATTTAGGAATACCCTGCACCCTAACTATCTTTATCTTTGTTTATGTTGTAGTATATTAATATATGAATATAACGATGCTCACTGTTTGTATATTTGCACTTTTGTTTGTCGAGACTTATGTTTTGAACATTCTGACTTGAAGAAATAAAAAATTATAATTCATTTAAAAAAAAGAAAAGAAAATTGTAGCTTTGCTGAATTATGTGAAGTCCAAAAAATCTATAGGAAATGGCACAACAATTGGGTAATGCATCAGTGATGTCATCAATTACATAATTTGTGGTGTTATTAGTGAAGTCATCACTTATGTCATTTAACATGCCGTGAGTGGTGTAATGTGTAAGATTATTAGCAGGGCATGGTGGAGGTGTAAGTTATAGTTAGTTCAATATGCAAAACTGGTGAATCTTAGTGTTTTTCTTATTTTTAACCATTAGTTCTTACCTCATTTCAGCATGTAACTATAATGTTACTTTTACCTGTGCTTTTTCAGTGTCAGTCAGTCAAACAAAACTTTATTTGATTTGTTAAAACCTTAAAGTACATTTCCCACATTCCGTGATAAGAGAGAGAACAGCAACAAAACATTACAATATTCAGCAAAGATAAAGAGCAGCAGCATAACATGATAATATTAAAACCACAATTACACCTCAAGATACATGTAGTTTAACTTCTCTTGTTCCTTTTAAAACGGAGTATTATAACATTTATTTGTTAAAATCGCTAAAATAAAATAAAAATGTTTTGCCTATACATGACTTCTTCAGAATGCAATTTTTACTACTGTTATACCTTGGTGTCTCTACCTTTATTCAAAGATAAGGGCTGCACTATACATGTTCTTCTGCGCATTTGAGGAACAACTTAACTTTATTCATATATTTCCCCAGCGCACAGGCTATATCTAAATTCTCCATTTCCACCAACAGAGTAGCAGCTTTCATTCTGTGCGTAATCTTATATTTTTTTTAAATCGGACATAAAAACTCCTTTCGAAAGTCTAAAAATCTCGTACAATCTAATAAAATGTGTAAAATATCGCAGGTGGTTCCTAAAGTGCAAGTGCATTTCCCATTACATCCTATCATTAGGTTTCGAACCCCGTTATTCGCATAACCTGGGTTTATGCCAATTCGCATTTTCAAGACTTCTCGCCTCAGATTGTGGCTGGGTAGCCGATCCACGTAGGGGAAGTGTTGGCTGCTCTCCCACGCCACTTTCATGTGTGCTACCGAGGTCTTTTGAGCAAGGTAGTCCCGATCATAACTACGGGACATATTGACCCCTTGAATCTTTAATTCTTTTTTCCCAATTATTATGGGGTCTTGCGGCAAGCATACCTTCAAATCTAACACCCCATAAGCCTTGCTTACTGAGGCTCTCACCTCTTTTGCCCAGGGAAGCTCACTAATGGTGATTTCCTCCTTAGCCCATTGGGAGATTTTAGCGATTTCCCCTACTCCCAACCGCTGCCAGAAGCGTACAAGGCTCATACAAGCTGTTATAGCCCAGGAGGTTATTCCCAGCTCCGGTCTTGCTGCCTGCACCATAGAGGATTTTGGCAGTGCGAATAAGCTTTTTAATATATTTCCCTCCTCCCTATCCCAGGAGGTCTTACCACTGAGATAAATAACCTCGGCTCCATACAAAAATTGTGGGGGGACCATTGCTTTATAGGCTTTTAAGACCGGCCTATCTGACCTTTCACCATAGGTATTATTAAATCTTTTTAGGCCTTTGACCGACGCCAATGCCCTTATTTTTAATGCTTGCAGGTGTGTATGCCATTTCAAGTGACCTGAGAACCACATTCCCAAATATCTGTAATTAGTCGCCCTCTCAAGAAAAATTGTGCCAAGATACCACGAGAACTTCACTTTCCTTCTCCCAAAACATACCATTTTCGTCTTATCCATATTTACCACTAATTTTTTACTCGTACAATATTCTTTAAACCTATTTAGTTTTCTCTGGAGGCCTATCTCCGTTTTATCCATAATTACTAGGTCATCGGCATAAAGGAGGCACGATATGTGCTTTCCTCCCAATTTCGGGTTCGCCCCTCTGACATCTTTTAATACTTGGGGTAGGTCAGCTAAAAACAGGGCGAACAGCAGGGGGGTTAGGACGCACCCCTGCCTTGAGCCGTTCCCAATAGGAATTCTCCCGGTCAGTCCTCCATCCGTGTCCAATATTATCTGTGCCCAATTTTCTGTATGTAATGCTTGGATAAGGACCAGCAGGTCATCCTGTAGTTCATACCCTACTAGTGTTGACCACAGCTGTTCCCTGTCCACAAGATCAAAGGCTGCACGGAAGTCAACGAAACAGAAGAATAAATTACCCCTCTGATCAATTGACTTCCGTGCGATGGACCACAGAGGAAAACAATGGTCAATCGTTGAGGGGTCTTCTTTAAACCCCCCCTGCTCTGGGGGTATTATCTCTTGGTTTCCCACCCACTCCTTTAGTATCCCTAGGATTACCTTGGAAAATACCTTTTCACCTATATCCAAAAGGTTTATTAAGCGGTAATTTTTGGGTGAGTTTGCATCGCCTTTTTTATCGATTGGCCTAACAATAGCCCCTTTCCAATTTGCAGGGAATTCACCTGTATTTAGGATCCCTAAAAACATATTTGAAAGGAACTCTGCCAACCATTCTATGTTTGTTTTTATTATGACAGCTGGCAGGTTGTCAGGGCCAGCCGCACGTGTTAGGTTTAACCTAGAGATTATGGTTCTAATTCGATCTGGGGAAAGTGGGTTTTTAATTCTTCACTTATTCCTGGCCAAGCATTTACCATTATTCCCTCCCTCATTGGCCATTTCCCATAGATTTCCTCTAGGTAGGTCAGCCACTTGTCCTCTGGCACTGAGCACTGCATGGTCCCTTGTGCTTTTCCCATACAGTCCTGTATTAACCTCCAAAAGCCTTTCACATTTTTATCTTCAATCACCACAAGTAAGTTATCCCAACATTTGTCCTTAAAACTCCTTTTTTTTAATCTCTGATAACTGTTTTATATTTTAACTTCATTTTTCTGAGTTCTGTTACCACTTCCTCACTGTAGTTACCCCTGAGGCGTCTTTCTTGTTTCTTAATACCGGCCTTTAGTTTCCGGCATTCAGCATCAAACCAATGTTTGGTATTATTAGGGTGTAATGTCGCATTGTTTACTATTTTATGGTTATTGCACTTTAACTTAATCCGGAGGCATTCCACCAATTGCCTTATTATACCCTCGTACCAGGCTATGCTCTCTTCTGGTACAAGGTTACCCAAATTCACTGTTAGCTGATATGCGCTTAGTTTCTGTATATATTTTTTCGGTGATTCGTGTTGTTAACCGCTTGGGGTATTCTACATCTACTAATAGCACTTTTTGTCTTTGCGGGGGGCCATTTACCTGTACCTGAAGTTCAACCTGCAGTGGATAGTGGTCGCTACCCTCCACCCCCAGAATTTCAAACTGTTTGATAATATGGAAATGCCAGGCCTGTATAAATACGTAATCTATGGGGCACAATTGTTATCCTACCTTAAAGGTACGCTTCGCGGGCCTGTCTGCTTTCTTTCTACCGTTGGTACATACAAATCCCATAACCCCCAACAGTTGCCCAAGCTCATCATCTTTAGTTGACGTCTCACAGCGGGGAAATTGCGCCTGCTCTATTTTATATGCATCCAACAAGTCCTTCAACCAAGAGTCCATTATTTTATGGTTCAATTTATGGTTGAAGTCTCCCAATATTATGAGCACATCCCTTGTATACCGGTTACACACCTCATCCAGGTCAGTTTTTAAACGTTCCAAGTCTGCCTTATATTCATTTGCTTTCCCTTTCTGAATATATACATTTATAATGCATAGGCTTTCATCCCCCAACATATTGTTTATTGTTCGCACTCTATTGCCCAGTGCCCAGTTGCACTTTAGTTCCAGGGGTTCAATGTCCTTGGCAATCCTTGTAGAGATCAACGTCATCAAACCACCTGAAGGGCTACCCAGCGTGTTCCTTTTAGCGGTTTTTACATAATAAGTAAAGCCTACGGTAGCAGGGATTTCGCCAAACAGCCAAGTTTCCTGGAGGCAAACAATATCGTTTTTCCTCAAGATATTTTTAAAATCCTCCTGTGCCACTATTCTATTGTACCCATTTATGTTCCAGGTCATTATGGATAGGCTGTGCGGCGATCCTACTTCCTAATCGATCTCACTCGTAAAACCATCTTCCTCACCACTCATGTATGCCAGCTCTCTGTATCTATTCCCAGCTAGTACAACTTTTTCCAGTGATTTTGTGTGTTTTTTTTGTTTGTTTTTTAGCATAAGCTAAGTTGTTATTATCAGAACAAACAATAACATAACCATAACCTTTGGGGTTTTTTCAGTGACTTTCTGTTTTTTATAAATTATATTCTAAATTTAGCATGTGGAAAAAAAATATATTAATCTTCTGGCGATAGCTCCAGAGTAGTTTGAGTTTGGTCAGACTTTCATGGAAAGGCATATTTTTGTTTCTTAATAACTTTGACACCATTCAACAAATATGGGCAAACCTTTTCAAAAGAAAAGTTCATCCTTTTGGACTCTGCGTGGTACTGTCTTTTCCTGGTCCGTCAAGCGAGGCCAAGAAAAAGGGGGAGTTAAAAAATTTTTTTTTTCCATTTTAATGCCCATATGAAACAGCTGAACAGAATCACCCTCATTTTGACACAACTTTGGAAAACACATTTTTGACAATTTAGGGGAGCACAGTTAGCACATCCTGACATCCAGGGGCACGTGGGGTGTGAGGAAGCTCCAAATGGTACTTCGCCTTGCTTGGCTGGCCACATCAACGATGTGTTGTTGCAGGCATTACAGGATGTTGAGACATGGTGGCCATTAAAATATATTGGAATGAAAGCCTGTTTTTGAGGGTCACTAAAAGAAATAGAACTGAAAGATAATCACAGACTTTAGTCACAATATCAAAAATGTGTGGGTGGTACCATAATAATTTTAGGAATTCTGATATATTCTAAGGGAATGTTTCCCAGGGAAAATGCTGATGATCTGCTGGGTTTTGATGAACCAAGCTTGAGAGAAAACTGTTTTCTCTCATGGTTGAGGGAAGTGCACCAGAAGATAAAATTAGAGCACATTTTCAATAAGGTCACACTATCGTCCTCATCCATGAAAGTTTGATATTCTGAGTAAAATGTGTTCTTCCAACGGCAGGAGTAGCTTGTCAGTTGATTTCCACGTGTTCTACTGCAGCGTTGTCACCGTTTTCTAATGAATGACTTGTTTTATATATCTTGATGGGATCAAAGTTGTAAAACTGAAAGCATTCCTATAGAGGAGGATACCACAGTAAATACAGAAATGAGGGGCTTCTTGTCATCGAAATTATGGACATGTTTTTTATAGGTTCTTTATTATTTTTCTCATCTATGTCAGTAAAACATTCTGACATACAAATTGAAACATGTACTTCCAACACCAGTAGCATCTGTCAGTTAACACCCTAGTAATCGATTGTAGCTTCACCACAGCATTCTAAAGAACAACTAGAGAGTTAACAGTTTGTACTCAAGGCAACATTGAGGCTCTCCAGAACACTATTTTGTTGGAATAGAAGCTGGTGAATTTAAAGCTTTTCTTGAGCAGCCGGCTGAAGTAAGTGACCATTGAGATGTTAATGCCGGTATGACACCAGCAGTTTAAAAATATAAGGGGAGGTATGGGTTTTTAGTAATTTTAAGCATCATGTATTTTTAAAGTGGTTAAATATATTTAAAGAGGGAGATGTCTCCATAAGTACATCATCCACTTTTTACATCAGTTTACTCACCCTACTGTGATGTTCTGTGTCATGATATTCTGGAATGTGGGGATGCTTGCTAGGCAGTGGACTGGAATAGAGACATTTGTCAGTTTGTCTTGGCTTGATGATGGATGGGGTCTCTGTAGCTGTGATACCTAAATAAACCTTTCTTGACACCCAACATACGATCTACTGTGCTTTCTGGAGGGACACACTTCTACATTTTGGCGACAATTTACCTATGCTGCACAGATCCACAAGAGACCCCAACAGTGCTTTAACACAAAAAAAAGACTCAAGACCTACCTGACAACACTTCGACATTTCAAGTTGTCTCCCTCAACAAATACTGAAGTAAAATACAAGTTCCCCACACTCGGCTCCTTGAATTTGCCAAGCAAACTCATTAGCTGTTCCCTAGACTTTCAAGTAAGGAGAAAGTGGGCCGGCCAGTAAACCTGCTGGAGGGAGGTCACTCGTTGTCCCCCACCATATTTACTACTTTTTCAGGGGTTCATGATTTTCCTAGACAGCACGAGGGGCTGTGCAAACTTGCCTCTGCATGAGCTAACCACAGCACATGGGTCTGTGCATGCTCGCACCTGCACCGGTATCGGCATTCGACATTGTTACTTTGCTAGTGGCAATCTTGGGTGTAGGAACCCTTCAAGTGGCGCTCTGGTGTCTATAAACAACATCGTTACATTGATGGTGGCCATTTTGGGTGGAGAGCTGTTTTCAATCGACTCTTCAGATTCTGCACACAACGTTGTATCTTCCGGGCAGCCATCATGGGTGGAGGAACCTCAACGTCAGCAGCCTCAAGCAGCTCTTCGGTGCTTGCGTACTCTTCACAGCTGATGCCCACAGCTATGCTTACTCGCGCCGACTCTACCACTGATGCAGACAGCTGATCGAACTACTCTTTAATGTGCACAGCTGCTCAAAGGTTCATTCACTGACGAGCACAGCTTTGAAGGTTTCTTGTACTGTGCATTGTTCCGAGCTCACCTGTGCTCACTCACGTTGACTTTACTGCTGATTTGAAAAGCTGATCAGACATCTCTTTAATGCGCACATGTGCTCAAAGATCCATTCGCAGATACAGCTGTCGCACCAATCCACTGTAAGCTTAGCATGGCACAATGTTGGTTTCACTGATGCGCACAGCAAATAAAGTTTCTGGGATTACGCGCATTGGCCTAAATTTTAAATGCTGAAGATTCACGAAGTTTCACTGATGCGCACAGCTTATAAGGTTTGTGGATATTGTACACTGTAAGCAGCACACTCTGAGGTTCACCCTTAAGTCGTAACTAGGTCAAAACATCAGATTTCTTCATCCAATGTGTGACAATATAACAGCCAACACGTGTTTCGTCTAGTCAGTCTATGACATACAGACTTCTTCAGGGCTGTAATTAATACAGTAACCAAAATTACATAACAATAACTGTATGTAATAATCACAATTATAGACACCGAGTAAGTGTATCCAGGAAAGTACAATAAGAAAGTACTAGTCACCAAGAGAAAGCGAGAAATACCCACAAGTGAAACACTGATATGTTTAAAGCCCAAAGAAAAGAGCCCTCATTCACACTAGATTGAAGTATACGTAAAAGTAACATACCTGTGTTATTAAGCAATATAATGTATAACAATGGACTATGTTTACTGTCTGTACAGTATTATGTCAAATAGAAGATCTATGACTAGAATGATACTGATCTATCTGATGTGACTATATCTGATGTCCTGTCCTCCTTTCCTTCTCCCTCGGTATCCTAAATGTGCGATCAGACTTACTGCTTATATTCATGCAGTAATGGAAGACCGATTGGCCCCAGTATGCTGGGTTGTATCGTCAGGTGTAGGTGGGGTTACTTTTTATCCCCTGTGTTATGAGGATTTGTAGCACTTATAGAGCTGATTTATTATGGCATCAATAATACATAGCAATTAATAGGCTAATGAATATACGTGTAGGTCGACTAAACCACTAAGTGACATGGTTCCGAATAACCTTGGTTAGTGTGCAATCATACTGTAGATAATGAAGAGAACACAGAAAGATTGATAGATTGCGGTTTAATTTTGATTATTTACATAATATTACTTGCCAAACAGGCTGTCTATTGTGACTGTATGACATAATATTAGCCTTTATAATTTTCATACTTTACGAATATATGGGCAAGAGTGGCCATTATACAGGATATGTATAGAAATTTGCGAGGATACGTAGTTTAGATAGGCTCGTTAACAAACTAAAAGATGGCGCCCGCAGTTTTAAGGTTACGATATCATTTTCAGTGTTGTGCGTGTTAACGGGACCGCTTTGGATACATAGGGAGCAGACATGAGTTAATTCAAGATGAGCTTGGAGTTACAGTTGCGATGACACAAAGAGATACTGACTGTTTTATATTAAGACAGGGATACGCGAGAGAAATAATTACCACTCCAAGATGGCGCCCGTGGTTTTAGGCTATATATTGCCATTCAAAGATGGCGCGCGTGTAGAACGCGACCACTTTGAATACGAAGGGAGCTGAGATAAGGTGAGCCGGGTGCTAAAATAGTTGTCACACAGTACAACTGTGGCTCTTATTAGTGTTTATAATAATACTGGCTTATTTGATTGCAGCCTACCATTAAGATATTACAGAGCCAATACTTACCTAATATATACTCGGATTTGGAGTATTGCGAATTTCTGGATTGGAATTGAGACTTATACGGGAACGATTATCTGGATCACGACTTATTGTCCAAAGGTACTATTATGATAATTACAATATCGAGTACTGATTATGATGGAATACATAGGGTTCATAATTTGAGTACAGTGGAATATTTGATGTCCATAGAGCACTTATACATTTATATGAATTACGCATTTGTGGTAAGAGAGCTTATATTTTGTGATGGCAAATGCCATTAGTGGTTTAGTTCTTCCGTTTAGAATATAATGTACAATTTATCAATGACAGATTAATACTGAGGAGATATATTGAATATTGTAGCTCATGTATTACATGGTGTTTCCCATATAATATGGGTGAGTTTATTAGGGCAATTTTGTATAGATTATGATGATTTATCTGTTGGTACGGTTGGTGACTGGGCCCTATTTGGTTTTGCAGGTTAATGATTATTATTTTGGCATAATCTGGATTGAAGTTAGGTATGTTACTTTTACGTATACTTCAATCTAGTGTGAATGAGGGCTCTTTTCTTTGGGCTTTAAACATATCAGTGTTTCACTTGTGGGTATTTCTCGCTTTCTCTTGGTGACTAGTACTTTCTTATTGTACTTTCCTGGATACACTTACTCGGTGTCTATAATTGTGATTATTACATACAGTTATTGTTATGTAATTTTGGTTACTGTATTAATTACAGCCCTGAAGAAGTCTGTATGTCATAGACTGACTAGACGAAACACGTGTTGGCTGTTATATTGTCACACATTGGATGAAGAAATCTGATGAAGAATCTGATGAACAGATGAAATTAAAGATACATGAACACTGATTTTGTGTTGTTTGAACTCAACAAGAGTGCTTGGTGGATAATTGTTCATTGTTTAGTCATTTGACGCTGTTTAAGTAGTGGTAACCTACTTTTTCCACTTAGAGCACCATTTATACGGTATTTGTATTGACATCACTTATACACGCTGTGCGCTCCAATATAACTGTTACCAGCTTTGTATATTTGTTTGTATTGGTTAGGGAGCAGCCGCATAAGTTGAAGATGAATAGAGATAAAGAGGCAGAGCAACTTTTTGAGAAATTAGTGGCAGGTGGCACAATTGGAGCTGCCATGGGACCACCCAAAGAGACCAAAAAAGAAGGCCTTAGAGCCAAGTTTGTTAAGCTTGAATCCCTGAAACGTACAGAGTTGAACAAATGGTGGGATGCCGCTACTTTGAAACAATACATTAAACTTAATAGAATTCCACGTGGTCTTAGATCCCAGATTATACCCACCTACGAAGATTTAGAACCTGATCTCTATATAACATGGGAAAAGGAACTAAATACTAGTTCTAAAAATCTAATCAATATTTTAATAGAAAATGCGGAGAGAAAAATAGCGAAGCTATTGGTAGAAATACAAAAAGTGGAAGATGAAATTAAAGAAATGAACCTTCCCGAAGCAACCATTAAGAATTATAATGTTTTGGATGATAAACTTAATGAACTTCAAAATGATATCAAGCAAAGGAAGGCCAGAAAGATTAAACGTGACGAAAAAGACTACCGGTCAGGTCGAGTTTATACCTTTGCAAGGAAATTTGACTATTTGATTACTAAACCTACGACCGATAAACAAAAGAGCGGCACCCCATCAGTGAGTGACAGTGATCCTGGGACTAGTAACATTTCCAGTAGTGAAAATGAAGATAACTCTGAGACCGCTTCCCTTACACCAGTTGAGAATAATTTTTTAGTAGAGGTGCGCAGACTGCGCCGTGGAAACAGGGACTCAGAGAGGAACAGAGGGGCAATTGTAAGAAAACCAGGAGAGGTGGTAGAGGAGGTAGGAGGACAGGGAGGAAGGGTCGGCATGCGAACGAGATCATGGAAACCATAATTGATAATGATGATAATGATGTGGGTGATATTGAAATTGTGAACTTGTCTTCAACTGAATTATCGGAGAGTATGATCAGTTTACTTAAAAAAGGCATGGGGTTTTGTCCAACTACTATGTCTGATTGGTATATGACTAAGATTGATGTATTTAAGTTTGTAAGGAGGCTCAAACTGAAAAAATACTTTGCAAATGTACCAGACAAACCCAAACAAGTGAAAATAAAACCAATAAGTGAAATTACCATTCAAGAACTGAAAGAAACCCAATTATTATTGTCCCTTACTGAGAGAGAGGAAGATCCAGTCACTATACTCAAATTATTGGATGATTTGGGAATAGATAGGTTCTTGAGTGAAGAAAGTGGGTTGAAAGAGAGATCAAAATGGACACCACAAGTAGTTTCTGGGAGTACAATTGAAGCCTTTTCTAAGGCGGTGAATCAGGATATAGACAGGATTACGGATGCTAAGTGTTTATACAAAGCTAAGAGGTACAGAGATAACCTATTGCCAGGAGAGAGACTAGCATTACAAGAATTAGCTGCTAATCCGGATATTACTATACGGAGAGCAGACAAAGGTGGGAACATGGTTATTCTTAATACAACAGATTACAAAGAAGAAGTATATTCCCAATTGAATGATAGTGTGTACTATGAAAAATTGCAAAGTAACCCTCTCATAAGTCTGTCTAAGATTATTAATGATCAATTGAAAACTTGGTATGAGGAAACTCTTATTGATCGTGATGAATATCTATATTTGCAAGTCACCACACCACGTGCACCATGTATGTATACGCAACCCAAAATTCATAAATCTATGACTAAACCACCAGGCAGGCCAATAATTTCGGGTATTGGGGGGCCAACTGAGCGCCTTTCCCAATATGTTGATACTTTTTTACAGATTTATGTTAAAAATTTACCTTCCTTTATTGAGGATTCTAAACACGTACTCAACCTCATGAATGATTTGGTATGGGATGAGAGAATGATATTGGTTACACTCGATGTGGTATCTCTGTATACCAACATCGATCACGAATTGGGTATACATGCTATTGACTTCTTTCTAGGCAATAGGAGTGCAGAATATTTTGATCACAATCAGATGATTCTGGAGATGACAAGATTGGTGCTTCAGAACAATGTATTTCTTTTTGATGGAAACTGGTATAGACAACGCCTTGGTACCGCGATGGGTTCCAGATTTGCTCCGTCCTTTGCGAACCTCTTTATGGGGTTCTTTGAGGCGGAGAGAATCTGGGGCCCATCCGGTAGAAAATGGATTCAATATATCCACTATTGGGGGCGTTACATCGACGACTGCCTCCTTGTGTGGACAGGTTCAGTAGATGAACTCAAAGGTTTCTTTGACTATTTAAATGATAACACTCTCAACCTGTCATTTACCACCCACTATGATAAAAACAACATTAATTTTCTGGATATTCAGTTATTCATCACAGACAATAAAATTTGCAGTCGCATGTTCCGCAAACCCACTAGCTGTAATGCTGTGTTGCATGCTCGAAGTTGTCATCCAAATAGCCAGATCAAAGCGATCCCTTATGGTGAGATGGTAAGGGCGAGACGGAATTGTTCAAAAGATACTGACTTCGAGCACAATCTTACTGATCTTACTAAGAGATTTCTTAAACGTGGATATCAGAGCAAAGTGGTTGAAAATGCAATAACAAGAGCAAAGAAACTCAAAAGGTCTAGTACTCTCAAAGACAAATCTGTTGTACTCAAAGAAAATCAGATTCGCCTTGTAACTAATTATGGCTCTGATAGTGCTCAACTGTTCAAAATCCTGAATAGACACTGGCATCTATTACAGATGGACAAAGATCTGTCACCTTTTATTGGAGATAAACCGGGACTGACTTTTAGAAGGGGTCGTACCCTCTCTAACTTCATCAGTCCTAGTTACCCGTTGAAGACAACTGTTCCGGATTGGCTCACTGGGCGATCTACAGGCTTCCATAAGTGTGGAAGGTGTAGCTCCTGCAGATGGGCAGTGAATAAGATCAAGACTTTTAACTACAACAATACAGGCGAACACTTAATTAATATGTTCATTAATTGTGATACGAATTATGTTGTTTATGTTATAGTCTGTTCTTGTAGACAGATTTACGTTGGTAGTACCATTAGGAAACTTAAGGAGAGAATGGTTGAGCATTTTAGAGCTTTGAAAACAGGGGATACTCGTTATCCCATTGCCTCTCACATTGTCAGAAACTTTGAAGAAAAAGATAAACATACGTTTAAATATCATGGAATTGATCATATTAAACGTGATGTAAGAGGTGGGAATAGACAGTTACAGTTAAGGCGAAGAGAAGTGATGTGGTTATTGAAACTTAAGGCGGTTGAGCGTGGTCTGAACATTGACCATGAATATGAATATTACTTAGGGCAAGAATAACCTGATGATGTTGTATATATTCTGTTATTGCTCTGGTGTTATTAAGCAATATAATGTATAACAATGGACTATGTTTACTGTCTGTACAGTATTATGTCAAATAGAAGATCTATGACTAGAATGATACTGATCTATCTGATGTGACTATATCTGATGTCCTGTCCTCCTTTCCTTCTCCCTCGGTATCCTAAATGTGCGATCAGACTTACTGCTTATATTCATGCAGTAATGGAAGACCGATTGGCCCCAGTATGCTGGGTTGTATCGTCAGGTGTAGGTGGGGTTACTTTTTATCCCCTGTGTTATGAGGATTTGTAGCACTTATAGAGCTGATTTATTATGGCATCAATAATACATAGCAATTAATAGGCTAATGAATATACGTGTAGGTCGACTAAACCACTAAGTGACATGGTTCCGAATAACCTTGGTTAGTGTGCAATCATACTGTAGATAATGAAGAGAACACAGAAAGATTGATAGATTGCGGTTTAATTTTGATTATTTACATAATATTACTTGCCAAACAGGCTGTCTATTGTGACTGTATGACATAATATTAGCCTTTATAATTTTCATACTTTACGAATATATGGGCAAGAGTGGCCATTATACAGGATATGTATAGAAATTTGCGAGGATACGTAGTTTAGATAGGCTCGTTAACAAACTAAAAGATGGCGCCCGCAGTTTTAAGGTTACGATATCATTTTCAGTGTTGTGCGTGTTAACGGGACCGCTTTGGATACATAGGGAGCAGACATGAGTTAATTCAAGATGAGCTTGGAGTTACATTTGCGATGACACAAAGAGATACTGACTGTTTTATATTAAGACAGGGATACGCGAGAGAAATAATTACCACTCCAAGATGGCGCCCGTGGTTTTAGGCTATATATTGCCATTCAAAGATGGCGCGCGTGTAGAACGCGACCACTTTGAATACGAAGGGAGCTGAGATAAGGTGAGCCGGGTGCTAAAATAGTTGTCACACAGTACAACTGTGGCTCTTATTAGTGTTTATAATAATACTGGCTTATTTGATTGCAGCCTACCATTAAGATATTACAGAGCCAATACTTACCTAATATATACTCGGATTTGGAGTATTGCGAATTTCTGGATTGGAATTGAGACTTATACGGGAACGATTATCTGGATCACGACTTATTGTCCAAAGGTACTATTATGATAATTACAATATCGAGTACTGATTATGATGGAATACATAGGGTTCATAATTTGAGTACAGTGGAATATTTGATGTCCATAGAGCACTTATACATTTATATGAATTACGCATTTGTGGTAAGAGAGCTTATATTTTGTGATGGCAAATGCCATTAGTGGTTTAGTTCTTCCGTTTAGAATATAATGTACAATTTATCAATGACAGATTAATACTGAGGAGATATATTGAATATTGTAGCTCATGTATTACATGGTGTTTCCCATATAATATGGGTGAGTTTATTAGGGCAATTTTGTATAGATTATGATGATTTATCTGTTGGTACGGTTGGTGACTGGGCCCTATTTGGTTTTGCAGGTTAATGATTATTATTTTGGCATAATCTGGATTGAAGTTAGGTATGTTACTTTTACGTATACTTCAATCTAGTGTGAATGAGGGCTCTTTTCTTTGGGCTTTAAACATATCAGTGTTTCACTTGTGGGTATTTCTCGCTTTCTCTTGGTGACTAGTACTTTCTTATTGTACTTTCCTGGATACACTTACTCGGTGTCTATAATTGTGATTATTACATACAGTTATTGTTATGTAATTTTGGTTACTGTATTAATTACAGCCCTGAAGAAGTCTGTATGTCATAGACTGACTAGACGAAACACGTGTTGGCTGTTATATTGTCACACATTGGATGAAGAAATCTGATGAAGAATCTGATGAACAGATGAAATTAAAGATACATGAACACTGATTTTGTGTTGTTTGAACTCAACAAGAGTGCTTGGTGGATAATTGTTCATTGTTTAGTCATTTGACGCTGTTTAAGTAGTGGTAACCTACTTTTTCCACTTAGAGCACCATTTATACGGTATTTGTATTGACATCACTTATACACGCTGTGCGCTCCAATATAACTGTTACCAGCTTTGTATATTAGGTCAAAACATAGTTCATACATCATGCAAAAATTCACTGCACCTCCCTTCTTTTTGACATCTCTAGGAGAACCTCCTCTCTTATGGCAGAAGAGGAAGAAGGTTTTAACACTTAATGGTCGTGTCTGTGGCACTTCCTTAAGCGCAGAGAGGAAGACCTCACTGTTAATGCATTGTTTGGGCTCTGAGGGACAAGAAGCCTTTGAACACCTTCCTTAACTCTCTGATAGTGACTCTGCCACTCTTAATGAGTACGAGATCTGCATCAAAAATTTGAACTTGCACTACCTCTCCAAAGTGAGTACTGTTGTTGAACTATATCACTTCGGGAGAAGGATACAAAGGCAGGATGAGTCGGTCAAACAGTACATAACTATCTTGTGAAAATTGGCTTCCACATGCATTTTGGTGCAGCTTTAGAGGAGCACTTAAGAGATCAGTTCATGTTAGGATGCACCTTCGACAAAATGAGAGAGACCCTGTGGCAAAAAGACACGCCGTCACTTCAAGAAGTTCTGACCATAGCCAAAAGTCATGAATATTCAGAAGCGGATGTTGATATTATATGCAAAGACAGTTCAGGTGATAAAAAGGAGAACATTGATGTCAAGCTGGTGGTGGATAGGCCAGTTAAACCCAAATCGGACACCACTTCAAAGCCCTTTAACACAAAGAATTTTCAGGGGAAATGCTTCAGGTGTGGCCACCCTGGCCATATGGCCAACTTTAAAGACTGCCCAGGCTGTAAGGCCATGTGCAAAACTTGTTAGAGAAAAGGCCACGTCTCCAAGTGTTGCAGAACAAGCAAGGAGCATAAGAAAGCCAGGCAAGTTGATCTTTAAGAGGAATATGTGGATGAAATCAATGTTCTCCAGGTCACAAGGGATGTTAGTGATGGCCCTCATGAGCTTGTTTTGATTAATGAAGCTCCTACGAGCATGCTCTTTGACAATAGGGCCAAAATAATGCTAGTCCCCAAAAGGGACTAGCATTACCCTTACCCCCTTCCCCTCTACACTCCACTTATCTTGTTCTCTGTGCTCTTGTAATTGTTTTTCTAGCAACTGTTGTAAATTGAAACTGATGTAATCTTGTAATTTTGTTGAACCTCATGTAAAGCGCTCTGATACCTCCGGGTCTAGCCAGCGCTATATAAAACTCTTTAAATAAAAATAAATAAATAAATGTAATCTGCTGGGCAAAGTCACCCAGTTGAAGCCAGACATTAGACCAAAAGGTTATTGTGGGGTGACTATTGAATTGCTGGGTTATTTCTGGCAAACAAACAAACAAACAAAAACCACCACTGGGTCTGGGCCCCCAACAGCAAGGCTAAGCCACAAAGTATCAATGAACAAACAAAATGCCAGTACTGTCACTACTACTTATTTTGATTTTGTCAGACCATAAGAATTATACAGTATGGTCAAATAACACGTCAAAGTTTTGAATGAATCCACTATTTTATTTTTGAATTTTTCAAAGCAAAGATATTGGTTATGATTTCACCAATTCATTATGCATTATACAACCTCATCTCAATATACATCTATTTACAAAATATTCACAAGAAAACCATTTACAATATTCACAATTATTATTACAACAGTCATACCCTCATGCATTTACATCCATACATAACAAAAAAGTGTTATCACAAAAACTGGAATCCTAAATAATCACAGTGCGCCATATACAGTTAATTTTTCAATACTAACAATTTTCGAAGAATTTTCTATTACTCCTATAGTTTAGATGGCGAAAAAGATCGTCTACGCGTTTCGAACTCACACTAGTCGCGGAGTTCTCATCAGGACAAGTAAGCTGTGGAGAAAGGAGAACAAAAAGCCTTCCTTTAGGGTCATATCAAAAAATGATGTTTAACCTGATTTGCCACCTTTGTTACTCAAGCCGCCATGTCTTACCTCTAGAGGCAACTAGAACAGTCTGCGATTGTATAGATCATCCGTCACAACACCAGTACTCCAAAAGACACCCTCTGTATTCAAAAAAACACTTTGTCATACACCTGAGTCATAACAGTCGTTCTTTTGCCTCAAACACAGTGACATTACACTTACTTTACTTAGTTGGTTTATGGAGCCTGGAGAGTGGCCAACCTGTAACGGAAATTTATGGGTTTATAATGAGATTGGGCATCTCAACCATTGTAGCTGTCTACTGGTTTTCGATTGGTTGTGATTTCTGTTTCTTACCTAGTACGGGGGAAAGGTGGGAGTCCCCGTTGTAATGCAGGGCTCGGCGCTCCGGTCAAAGTCCATGCGCTGTGGGGCTTAGAGCGTGGCTTTCCTGCAAGGGGGACATTTTATGGTTTTAGGGTGTTTCAAGGCTGGCAGTGCTTGTTAATAAAACGGTTGAGACTTTATGGGGGAGCGATCGTTTGCCCATTAATGGTAGTGTGCCCCAGATCTAGTTCTTACCTAGTGCGGGGAAGAGGTTGATGTCCCCGTTGTACTGCAGGGCTCGGCGCTTGTGCGCTTCCGTATTGCGGCGTCGCTGTCCCCGTTGTCCGCAGCGGTCGTCACAAAGGGCTCGAAGTGCCTGTAATGTGCGAACTATTAATATTCACCCTTGCTGCCATTCCTAAGGTCGCCCCTCAATTGTACTAGGGCGGTGCCTACCCGTGTGTAGTTGGTCCTAGTACCAACAGTCGTGAAGCCTGGAATCAGTCTCGGCCGCACTTCCGGTTCCGGGAAGGAATCCTGGGAATTGTAGTTTCCCTTGAATCCAGCGTTCTTATACTTTGAATCGTGTTGTCATTTTCGGGCATTTTATTGAAATCACGTTGGTAATTTTGTTATTGCATGCGCGAGTGGGTTTTGTTGCGGGGTGAGCTATTTGGCATGTTTAGGCGATTTTTATCGTGTAATCAAAAAGATTTGGAGAGGTAGCCATATTGGAGTGGTTTTCAACTTAGTATTCAGATGGCATGTTAGACCGAACGACTGGTTTTCATACATAAGACCTCCTGACAGGAGTTAGTACTTCAACACAATTTATATATTTCTGAGAGCTCATTGAGTCCATGTGTGGCAGTATTGAATTTCACAATTAGCACAGCCTCCTGCTTTGATAATTTCAGATCCTGGTCCCCTCCTCTTATATCTTTCTCAATCTTAGAGATCACGGTCCAAATCACGTCTGATTCTTTATGGTTATTTATGCGCCAGTGATTCACCAAAGGGGCCGTCAAAACATTGTTCTTGATCCTGGATTTGTGTTGTTGGATTCGGACTCGAACTTCTTGATTTGTCTTCCCAATATATATGAGTCCACATGGGCATTTTATACTGTAGACCACGTATCTAGATTTACAATTTGTGAAGGCATCATGCTTCCATCCTATGTTATTATGGCTGAAAAATGACCCTTCCACGGTTGTGCTGCAGCAGTTGCATGTCCCACATTTATGATGGCCCTGAACCGGAGGTAACCTCAACATTGTTCTTAAATCAGGTGATGTTGTTTGTGGCAATGCTGCGCGAATCAATTGATTGGCAATGCTGGAATTTTTCTTAAATCCAAACAGAGGATCTTTGCTAAAGGATGTGTCCAAGTTTTTTAGTAGATGCCAATTATTCCTAACCACTTTTTTCAGCATGTTTGAATTGGGACACCAAGTTGAAACAAAAACCATCCTTTCTGATTCCTTTTTGGTTTTCCTTTCAAGCAAACATTCGCGAGGGGTCCACCATGCTCTCTTCATGGATTTTCTTAGCAATTTCTTAGGATAGCCACGTTGTTTTAAATTGGCAGTCAGATTCTCAGCATGTTTTTTGTACTCTTCTTTATCTTGGCAATTTCGTCGGATCCTAAGGTATTGCCCAAATGGCAGATTATCTTTAAGGCTTCGTGGGTGGTTACTTTTATAGTGTAGCGCCTTATTGCGGTCCGTTGGCTTTTTATATAAGGTCGTCGCTAACCCACCTCCATGAGGATAAATTTCAACATCCAGGAACGGCATTCTACTTTTTGAGTGGCTAGTACTGTACTTGATGGTTGCAGTTCTATTATTCAACCAATCAAAGAATTTTAATAGCTCCTCCTCTATGCCTGACCACACAAAGAAAATATCGTCGATATATCGACTCCAACTCTTAATCCAGTGTACGTATGGGTTGTTTGTATACACGAACATTTCTTCATACTTAGACATAAAGAGGATCGCCAATTCTGGGGCGAAAGGACATCCCATCGCTACTCCGCTTGTTTGGAGATAGAATTCTCCATCAAAGCTGAAATAGTTTTTTTGAGTGCAAATGTTGCCAATTTTAGAATGAAAGATGTAGGGATTTTGTGGGGTCTAGCTCTCTCATCCAGAATTGACTCCAGGACATATAGTCCTTCTTCTTGGGGGATTTTCGTGTATAAGGACGTGATGTCCATTGTGACCATCCAAGATTTATCTTTATCGAATTCAATCTTTGATATTTTATTGATGAAATCCGTCGTATCTTGTACGTACGATTTTACTGATGTTATAAAAGGTTTCAGGAAAAAATCAACAAATTTTGCGACAGGTTCAATCAGGGAGCCACAACCCGAAACAATTGGTCTGCCCGGTGGTGTTTTGTCATTCTTATGTATTTTCGGTAATACATAGAATAATGGAATTCGCGGATGTTTAGTTTTTAAATATTCCATTTCCTTTTTTCCTAAGAATCCTTGACCATACCCATCATCAATCATAGCATGAAGTTCTCCTTTAAACTCCGCAGTGGGATCTTTTGTTAATTTCCGATAGCAGGAGATATCTTCCAGTTGTTTTTTGACCTCACTGGTATACAATCCCCTGTCCCAAACTACTATCGAACCGCCTTTATCGGCTTGTTTGATCACCACTGATGTATCCCTTTTCAAATTTTTTAATGCTTCTGACTCCTTTTTAGTGATGTTGTGTTTAACCCAGTTCTTTTTGGTTTCCATATCAGAAATTGCTGATAAAATTGTTTTTTCAAAAGTCATTACCTCTTTTGGAATTTTGTTAGGTGGAGGACAAAACACTGATTTATTTCTCAATCCCGTTGTTTCCATCGGAGTATTGTATGGGTTGTCCAAGAAATAAGTTCTCAGTCTCACCTTACAGCAGAATTCTAGCGCCTCAGTTTTTAGTTGGACAAAGTCCGTGCGTTTTGTGGGGACAAAAGTCAAACCCTTACACAATACGCTTTCTTCCTCGGTAGTCAAAATTTTTGAGGAAAGATTAAATATTGGTGATACTGCTAATTCTTGTAGTTCTGACGTCTTGTGGACATCTCCCATGGTTGATATCTGATTTTCCCCCGTGGTTTTGTTTGTCCTCGTCCTAAAAAAGAAGACGACTGTCCCTGTTGTGCCTGATGGAAGGATCCTCTTCTGGTGTTATTCCTCCTTGGGTCAGGGGTTTCCCCTTCGCTATTACTTCCAGACGATGATGTGTCCGAAAAAGTAATGAATTTAGATTGTGATCTTCCTTGGTGGTCGTGGAGGAATCTCCGGGATTCTGGTCTGAGGTAAAAGTCCTGTTGTAAAAAGGGGTACACTTTTTCTAAGTTAAAGGTTTTTTGATCTTTTTCAAATTGGGTAGTCTTTTGGTTTATTGTATGGTCTCTGAATTCTCCAATTTCCTTGTCAACTTTTCCAAGTAGTGTTTTTGAATCGGTGATTAATTGGTTGGTGGAAATAGCGTTTTCCAAAGCACCTATTTCCTCAAGTTGATCCTTGGAGAGTCGTTGGGCTGTCTCAATCGTTAGGACCATGAGATCCCGGCAACACTTTGTCTCAATATAGCTGTAGCCCTTCTTATAAATTGGGTCCTCTGTGAAAATTACGGGGACATTCTTGATCTGTAAGCCACCTGGAATGGTTCCAGCTCTGAGATGTTGCAGCAAAAAATGCCCGTGGAGGTCTGTTCGGATTTGTTTCTTCTTCAAACGGATCAATTTATCTGTCTCATTTTGATTTTGTGCAGAGGTACTTAAAGACGCAGAAGCGAATAACGGTGGGGCTGCAAGCAGGTTTTTTATATGTTCCTCACTGTAAGATAGGGTTTCATTTTCAGACATACTCACAATCAATCACTCTAAAAAATGGACAAACCAAGGTTGACACTACATAAATGCACACACGGACGTGAGATTCTATTTTCTACTAGTCCTTTATCCCGAAATGAGTTTTATTCACAAAAGTTTCCACAACGGAAAACCACACAGGCCAGTGCCTGCAATTACAACAAAAACCACCACTGGGTCTGGACCCCCAACAGCAAGGCTAAGCCACAAAGTATCAATGAACAAACAAAATGCCAGTACTGTCACTACTACTTATTTTGATTTTGTCAGACCATAAGAATTATACAGTATGGTCAAATAACACGTCAAAGTTTTGAATGAATCCACTATTTTATTTTTGAATTTTTCAAAGCAAGGATATTGGTTATGATTTCACCAATTCATTATGCATTATACAACCTCATCTCAATATACATCTATTTACAAAATATTCACAAGAAAACCATTTACAATATTCACAATTATTATTAAAACAGTCATACCCTCATGCATTCACATCCATACATAACAAAAAAGTGTTATCACAAAAACTGGAATCCTAAATAATCACAGTGCGCCATATACAGTTAATTTTTCAATATTAACAATTTTCGAAGAATTTTCTATTACTCCTATAGTTTAGATGGCGAAAAAGATTGTCTACGCGTTTCGAATTCACACTAGTCGCGGAGTTCTCATCAGGACAAGTAAGCTGTGGAGAAAGGAGAACAAAAAGCCTTCCTTTAGGGTCATATCAAAAAATGATGTTTAACCTGATTTGCCACCTTTGTTACTCAAGCCGCCATGTCTTACCTCTAGAGTCAACTAGAACAGTCTGCGATTGTATAGATCATCCGTCACAACACCAGTACTCCAAAAGACACCCTCTGTATTCAAAAAAACACTTTGTCATACACCTGAGTCATAACAGTCGTTCTTTTGCCTCAAACACAGTGACATTACACTTACTTTACTTAGTTGGTTTATGGAGCCTGGAGAGTGGCCACCCTGTAACGGAAATTTATGGGTTTATAATGAGATTGGGCATCTCAACCATTGTAGCTGTCTACTGGTTTTCGATTGGTTGTGATTTCTGTTTCTTACCTAGTACGGGGGAAAGGTGGGAGTCCCCGTTGTAATGCAGGGCTCGGCGCTCCGGTCAAAGTCCATGCGCTGTGGGGCTTAGAGCGTGGCTTTCCTGCAAGGGGGACATTTTCTGGTTTTAGGGTGTTTCAAGGCTGGAAGTGCATGTTAACAAGACGGTTGAGACTTTATGGGGGAGCGATCGTTTGCCCATTAATGGTAGTGTGCCCCAGATCTAGTTCTTACCTAGTGCGGGGAAGAGGTTGATGTCCCCGTTGTACTGCAGGGCTCGGCGCTCGTGCGCTTCCGTATTGCGGCGTCGCTGTCCCCGTTGTCCGCAGCGGTCGTCACGAAGGGCTCGAAGTGCCTGTAATGTGCGAACTATTAATATTCACCCTTGCTGCCATTCCTAAGGTCGCCCCTCAATTGTACTAGGGCGGTGCTTACCCGTGTGTAGTTGGTCCTAGTACCAACAGTCGTGAAGCCTGGAATCAGTCTCGGCCGCACTTCCGGTTCCGGGAAGGAATCCTGGGAATTGTAGTTTCCCTTGAATCCAGCGTTCTTATACTTTGAATCGTGTTGTCATTTTCGGGCATTTTATTGAAATCACGTTGGTAATTTTGTTATTGGCATGCGCGAGTGGGTTTTGTTGCGGGGTGAGCTATTTGGCATGTTTAGGCGATTTTTATCGTGTAATCAAAAAGATTTGGAGAGGTAGCCATATTGGAGTGGTTTTCAACTTAGTATTCAGATGGCATGTTAGACCGAACGACTGGTTTTCATACATAAGACCTCCTGACAGGAGTTAGTACTTCAACCCAATTTATATATTTCTGAGAGCTCATTGAGTCCATGTGTGGCAGTATTGAATTTCACAATTAGCATTGCCTCCTGCTTTGATAATTTCAGATCCTGGTCCCCTCCTCTTATATCTTTCTCAATCTTAGAGATCACGGTCCAAATCACGTCTGATTCTTTATGGTTATTTATGCGCCAGTGATTCACCAAAGGGGCCGTCAAAACATTGTTCTTGATCCTGGATTTGTGTTGTTGCATTCGGACTCGAACTTCTTGATTTGTCTTCCCAATATATATGAGTCCACATGGGCATTTTATACTGTAGACCACGTATCTAGATTTACAATTCGTGAAGGCATCATGCTTCCATCCTATGTTATTATGGCTGAAAAATGACCCTTCCACGGTTGTGCTGCAGCAGTTGCATGTCCCACATTTATGATGGCCCTGAACCGGAGGTAACCTCAACATTGTTCTTAAATCAGGTGATGTTGTTTGTGGCAATGCTGCGCGAATCAATTGATTGGCAATGCTGGAATTTTTCTTAAATGCAAACAGAGGATCTTTGCTAAAGGGTGTGTCCAAGTTTTTTAGTAGATGCCAATTATTCCTAACCACTTTTTTCAGCATGTTTGAATTGGGACACCAAGTTGAAACAAAAACCATCCTTTCTGATTCCTTTTTGGTTTTCCTTTCAAGCAAACATTCGCGAGGGGTCCACCATGCTCTCTTCATGGATTTTCTTAGCAATTTCTTAGGATAGCCACGTTGTTTTAAATTGGCAGTCAGATTCTCAGCATGTTATTTGTACTCTTCTTTATCTTGGCAATTTCGTCGGATCCTAAGGTATTGCCCAAATGGCAGATTATCTTTAAGGCTCTTCCCCGCACTAGGTAAGAACTAGATCTGGGGCACACTACCATTAATGGGCAAACGATCGCTCTCCCATAAAGTCTCAACCGTCTTGTTAACAAGCACTGCCAGCCTTGAAACACCCTAAAACCAGAAAATGTCCCCCTTGCAGGAAAGCCACGCTCTAAGCCCCACAGCGCATGGACTTTGACCGGAGCGCCGAGCCCTGCATTACAACGGGGACTCCCACCTTTCCCCCGTACTAGGTAAGAAACAGAAATCACAACCAATCGAAAACCAGTAGACAGCTACAATGGTTGAGATGCCCAATCTCATTATAAACCCATAAATTTCCGTTACAGGGTGGCCACTCTCCAGGCTCCATAAACCAACTAAGTAAAGTAAGTGTAATGTCACTGTGTTTGAGGCAAAAGAACGACTGTTATGACTCAGGTGTATGACAAAGTGTTTTTTTGAATACAGAGGGGGTCTTTTGGAGTAATGGTGTTGTGACGGATGATCTAGACAATCGCAGACTGTTCTAGTTGACTCTAGAGGTAAGACATGGCGGCTTGAGTAACAAAGGTGGCAAATCAGGTTAAACATCATTTTTTGATATGACCCTAAAGGAAGGCTTTTTGTTCTCCTTTCTCCACAGCTTACTTGTCCTGATGAGAACTCCGCGACTAGTGTGAGTTCGAAACGCGTAGACAATCTTTTTTGCCATCTAAACTATAGGAGTAATAGAAAATTCTTCGAAAATTGTTAATATTGAAAAATTAACTGTATATGGCGCACTGTGATTATTTAGGATTCCAGTTTTTGTGATAACACTTTTTTGTTATGTATGGATGTGAATGCATGAGGGTATGACTGTTTTAATAATAATTGTGAATATTGTAAATGGTTTTCTTGTGAATATTTTGTAAATAGATGTATATTGAGATGAGGTTGTATAATGCATAATGAATTGGTGAAATCATAACCAATATCCTTGCTTTGAAAAATTCAAAAATAAAATAGTGGATTCATTCAAAACTTTGACGTGTTATTTGACCATACTGTATAATTCTTATGGTCTGACAAAATCAAAATAAGTAGTAGGGTTATTTCTGGGGCACAATTGACTTCAAGGGAGAGTCATCCCTGGTAAAATGTATGTCTCGATGAAGAGAGACTCGCTCATAAGTTGGTTCTATCAACGTGATCTAAATTTCTTCCTTGATCCCAATTGGAATCCCTCGGTCGACCTAAAACAATTACCACCAGTTAGTGATGCTAATTGATTCTGGATCAAGGAATTCCCTGAGATCTTTGCTGGTGAACTGGGTTGTCTTAAAAAGTATGTGCATCAGATAAAGGTCAAATCTAACGCTGTTCTAAAAACAGCTAAGGTCAGGAATGTACTTCTATTAGTAAGGAAGAGCCTGAAAGTTGAGTTAGACAAGCTCTTAGCCAAAAGCATCATTCAAGAAGTTGAAGCATCGGAGGGGGTCTCTCCTGTTTTTATGGCCCGCAAAGCCAATGGAGAGGCCAGGCTCTGTGTTGAATTGAGGGCGCTCAACAAAACAGTTATTGTTGATCATTACCCATTACCCAACATAAATGAAATGCTGTGTTCTCTTGAGGGGGCAAGGCACTTTTCTTCCTTGGACTTAACCTCCGCCTGTCACCAAGCCAGGCTTCACTCCTCTTCCCAGGACCTCACCTCCTTTGTAACATCCTTTTGTACCTTTAGATTTCTAAGAATGCCTTTCGGACTGATTTCTGCAGCCTCAGTTTTTCTGAGGGCATGGGAGGGCATTCTTGGAGGCTTCAGGGTGTCAAGGTTTACCAAGATGATGTGCTCATCTTTGCTGTGGATCTTGAGGAGTATGATGAGAGGCTGAGGTCACTATTGAAGAAGTTATGTGATGCTGGTCTCACCTTTAGGGCATAAGTGCAAATTTGACGTTAAAGAAATAGAGCACCTAGGGTATTTTGTGTCCGCTGCAGGCATCAAACCCAAAACGTCATTGGTAAACACCATTTTTAATTTGCGCACCCCTTTAAACAAAGAAGAGTTGGTAAAGTTCCTGGGCATGGCTGAATTCTAACACAAGTTCATTCCGAACTTTGCAGGGAATACCTCTTGTTTGAGGTCTCTCCTCAAGAAAGGAAGCAAATTTGTTTGGTCCGCAGGCTGTGAGGAAGAGTTTGAGTGCATTAAGAAACATCTTAATGAAGCACCTTGTCTAGGATGTTTTGACCCCACAAAGGTATCGTATCTCATGAATGATGCCAGCTCGAAGGGGTACGTAGCAGTTCTTTTGCAGAAAGTTGATGGGGAGGATAACACGATTCTTTTTGTCTCTAGCCCCCTGAGAGGTGCTGAATGCAACTACTTTGTGGTGGAGAAAAAAGCTCTGGTTGTCTTCTGTGCGGTGTGCAAGCTGAGAAAACTTTTGTGGGGGAAAAGGGTCAGAATTCTTACTGACTACAAACCGATTAGGGAGGTCTTCTCCAAGAAAAGCATTGACTTTGTCTCCCATATGATACGGAAGTGGTTGTGGCACTACAAGAATTTGACTTTGACATCTCATACTTACCTGGTGCCAATAATATCCTGGCAGACTGTCTGTCAAGACTCAGGGTGAGCAGTGTGAAACGACAGATGATGTTGAGTGGTTTGGAGGTGAAGAACTGGAGGAAGGAATTAATGTGTGTGTGATTAATGAATGGTTGATTTCCGAGAGTGAGTAGAAGGAACATCTCATGAATGATTTAGACTTGCAGAAAGTCATAACCATGGTCACAGGTGGTTGGTGTGAGGAGAAGGACTGTGAAGAGGTCCTCAAGGCTTTTGGTAAGTTAGGGAAGAACTGGCGTGGTGGATGGTCTCCTCATGCCTGGTAGTATGTTTGGTTGCACCCCTTGCACTAAGGGATAAGCTAGTAAAGAGTACTCAGCCTCTCACCTCACACATGGGCATTGCCATGGTAAAGGAAAGGATCAGGGAAGCATATTGGTGGCATGGATGTGCATGCAGAGAGGTTGGTGCGTGAATGGGCTGAATGTACATGTTGTCGCATGATATTGAAATGCAAGACGCAACCCATGTTTTTTAGGGAACAGGCTTCTGGTCCTTGGACGGACACTTCAATAGATATTTTGGGACCTGTGAAGTTGAAGACTCAGGATTGCTATGTGATTGTGTGAATTGGTATGTTTTACTGTTGGCCTGAGATCAAGGTGGTTAATTCCGTTGAATCTGGTGTAGTGATTGAGTTTCTAGAAGAGCTATTTGAACCTAAGGGTTTCCCATTAACAATCTTGTAAGACAATGGTATTTAGTTCACATCCTCAGTCATGGAAGACTTTCTAAGTTCCAGGGGGATAAAGCATAAGAAGGCAGCCCTGTACCATCCACAAAGCAATGGTGTGGTGGAAAGGTTCTTAAAAAGATTCTGCACAAGCTGTTGTCTGTGGTGAAAATTGGGAATTGGCCATGAGGTAGAAAGTTTGTGAGTATAGGTTCACTTTTAATTTATCCACTGGCGAAATTCCCCTCAGTTTATTTAAAGGAAGGGTTACCAAAATGGAAGTCACTCCATTGTGGGTAACAACCAAAAGAACGTTGGTGGGTGAAAAGGCGGGCAGTGTGGAGGACTGGAGAGAGAGAGAGAGAGAGAAAGAGGTGATGAAAAAAAGAAAGATCTGGTGTGATAAAAGGAGGGCTGTGAAGAGTACAGTGGTAGATGTGGGAGTCTGGGTCAAGTTTAAGTCTCCCAGGAAAAGCGGAGGCAGATCCAAATTCAGTCATCCGTTTGCGGTTATCAAGGTTTTCAAAAATGCAATAAAGACTAGTGGCCATAGGATTTTGAATTGAAGTAGAATGGGAAAGTGTCAAGCTAGTTCTAGTTTTGATACTAGCACTGCAACTGATGGGCCTGTTTCAGGCTCTGAGGTGGAAGAGCCTGTTGCACAAGAAAGGGGCTTTAGGCCACTTTGCTTGAAATGTATTCCCTGTAGTTGTATGTTGGAACAACGAGTTCCTCAACAACGACTACCTTAACAACGCGGCCTCAACAACGACTGCGTCTTAACGATGATGAGTTTTACCATACATTCCTTTACCACTCATTTTCATGGTAAAGGCATGCATGGTATCTGGCCATCCGTGGATCATGATACGACCACCCTCCCTCTCCCCCTGAGCCCTAAATACACCCCAATCTGTTAGAAACTACCCCGATCCGCCCCAAACCCCTAAAAACGACCCCAATCCCCCACCCGTAACAACTACCCCGAACCCTCACCCCTTAAAAACTACCCTAACCCCCGTCCCTAAAAACTACCCCTAACCCCCATCCTCTAAAAACTAACTTAAACCCCTCTCACCTCTAACACCTACCCCAAACCCCTGCCCCCTAAAAACTATCCCATACTCCTCCCACCCCCTAAAAACAACCTAGAACCCCCACCACCTAAAAACTAACCTTAATCCCCCACCCCCTAAAAACGAACTCAAACCCCTCCCACTCCCTAAAACCTGCCACTAACCCCCACCCCTAAAACTATCCCATACCCCTCCCACCCCCTAAATACTACCTAGAACCCCAACACCTAAAAGCTAAACCTAATCCCTCCCTCCCATTAAAACGACCACAAACCACTCCAACCCCCTAAAAACTGCCCTGAACCCCTTCCACCCCCTAAAAACAACCTTAAACCCCTCTTACCTGTCCTGTTCCTGTCCAACGCTCCTCTCTCCCCGCCCATCCATGCATAGTTAAGGCTAAGTCGTTGTTTGGGCAAGTCGTTGCTTGGCTTGCTTGACTGTGGAACTCGTTTTCCCGGAGTCGTTGTTCTGGATGTTTCCCATTCCCTGTCGTTTGAAGGATTGTGTTTTTTAAAGTGAGCGTTTTTGCCATTTGCCATGTACCCCAGCTTTCTCTTTGTCTACAAAATCGCATTGTTACGTTTTTCAAAGATAGTAACTGCATTCTCTATTATGTTCTTTGTATCCTTTGCATTCATAGTTAAGTTTCCTGTTATTCTCTTTAAGTTTAGAATGTGTAAGGGGGAGAAGGTGTGATGTCCTGTGTCATGGTATTCTGGAATGTGGGGATAGTTGCTAGGCGGTAGGCAGTTGGTCTTGGCTTGAGGATGGATGGGGTGTCTGTAGCTGTGATACTTAAATAAACCTCTCTTGACCCCTACCGTACGATCTACTGTGCTTTCTGGAGGGACACACTTCTACACTTACTCATCTTGTAATTCACTTAACAACTCCCTAATTTTAAAATAGGAAACATTTTGGCAGCCAAACCTTGTGCACAGCAGCCCGTGCAAGATTGACCACAGGGTTTGGCTGTAAAGCTAAGCCTGGTGAGCAATACCTGCTAAACACTTGGGGCCTCATTTATGAGAAGTGTTGCATTGCTGCGTGAAAGCAGCGATGCAACACTTCTCAGTGCGCCATCCTTGCGACATGATGGATGCATCATATTTACTGTATGATGCATCATGTCGCAAGGAATGACAGATACGTCAGTATAACTGACGTATCTGTTGGCGCAAAAGTTGGCGCATTGCTGGGGTGTGTCTGAAAACACATGGGGCAAATCCCATGTGAAAGGGCCTGCGTCATCATTACGCCTTTTTATGAGGCAGGCATAAGGTTTTTACATATTGGCGTCCTAGAAGTGGCACAGCGAAATCTTATAGATTTCACTGCCACTCCTACAACCCTTTCTAGTGGGGGAAAGCCCACCCTGCATACGCTATACCTGATGCATGTATAATGTAGCACAGGGTTTTATGAAGTGACGCATCTGCCTAGATGCGTCACTTCGTAAATATGGCGCAACATGGCGCATTATTTACGCCGCTGCTGCATCACAAAAAGTAAGGCAACTGAAAGGGTCTTGACTCCAAACTCAGCAAGGCTGAGCCAAACTTAAATAATGAAACAACACAATTGCCAGTGCTGAGAACCTAAATTGCAACTTCTTAATCTAAAAAATGGTTGTTATGAATGTAACATAAACACCTGCTTTAAGAATTGCAACATATACATTTTTATTGCTTCTTTTTCAAGTATTATTCAATTTTTAACACATACTTGTTTTGTGCATGGAAATACAAACAGACTATATACATTTATATACAAAAATGAAAAGTTAGTTTAAACAACCGATTACACACGCTGACAATTTCAAACACTCTTGCCATACATTCATACTACTACTCATACATTCACACACTAGTCCCGGTGTCAACAATACTATACAAAGACAAGAATGTACTCCGTTTTTTATCCAATAAACAGTTCTTTGTGGAGTCCAATGAAAGAACAAAAATTCTCTTCCTATTTACAAATACCATTGTAGATCAAGTGTTTTTAAGTGACCCGGGACCGGTTGGTCGACGCGTTTCAAACCCCGCCCAATGCCAGGGTTCTCCTCAGGACCAAAATTTTACTAGAAAAACAGAAGAAAACATCACTTTAGGATTCTTATCTGAACTAAGAGACTGTTGCCACACCCTATCCAACACCTTGCTGCCCTCAGCCTACCTTAATTCTTGGGTCAAGGCTCCAAATCCCAAAAAGTAGATAGGTTGTATTCCCAAACAGATATCAGGGAGGAGCTAGAAGGAGACACATGCATACATTGCTTTTAGACTCCAGATTCAAACATTGTTAGTTTTTCAAACACTCGCTGCTCACGCTATTGTTGGACTTATCCGTTGTTTATGCGGGTTCCTGTTCAATTAGATTGATTTCCTTCCGTCTACGACCCAGCTGTCTTATTATCCATGCTGTTGGAACGCCAGTGTTTGTTTTTATCGTTCGCTGTTGGTGAAAAAACGGAGCGTGTTACCACTCGTTTTTAAAAAACCATTCTTCAGGCTGTCTGCACTTTGGCTACAATGTTCCCCTCTTACCGCTGTTAGTCGCGGTTGTGCTCCTCACAGAAAACTTGCTGCAACTCATTCAGGAACTCAAACGCTGTGATGAATGCATGTACTGCTTCCTGTAAGTATAGCGGCGCCCCAGGGGGTTCTGGGACTTGTGGTTTGTGGACCACAAATCGTGTATAGAGGTGGATGGAAACCAGAAATGGACGAGTGCAGGATGTTTATGAACTAGGTTTATAAATTTCTGAAATCTCGTTCAGTCCCCTCACTGCAGTGCTAAATTTCATGATTAACAGCGCTTCTCGCTGACATAGACGTGCATCCAAATCACCTCCTCGTGGGTCCCTGTCAATTTTGGATAAAACTGTCCATTTTAGGTCGCTTTTTTCATGATTTTTGCCCAGCCAATGGTTAACTAAGGGGGCATTTTCCACCCCTCTGAGAATTCTTGATTTATGCTGTGTTATTCTCTGTCTCACTTCCTGGGTTGTTTTCCCTATGTATAACATGGGGCAGGAGCAGACGATGGCATACACAACATTCCTGGTCTTACAGTTGGTAAAGGTTTCGTGTTTCCAGTTAATATTTTCAAAGGAAAAGACTGAGTTTTCAATTGTTTCATCGCAACATGTGCAAGTACCACACTTATGATGTCCTGTTGTCGGAGGTAATCCAAATAGGCTTCTCAATGTAGGAACTTTTTCGATTGGAAGGGCTGCCCTCACAATGTGGTTAGCCACACTTTTCTCCTTCTTGTAGGCAAATAAAGGGGGAGTTGCGAAATCCTCGTGCAGATCTTTAAGCAAGTGCCAGTTGGATGTTATTAATTTTTTGTGTTGGTTTGCTGCCGGGCAAAAGGTTGTCACGCATACCAATCTTTTTAATTCAGATTTGACTTTCCTCTCCAACACTGTTTCACGTGGCGTCCACCAGGCTCTTTTAAGAGAGTTTTTTAGGAGTTTCTTTGGGTATCCTCTTTGAAGAAGACGGTCCTTTAGTTGGCCAGCATGTTCAAAGTATTCCTCCTTCTTTGAGCAATTCCTGCGAATCCTTAGAAATTGCCCAAACGGTAGGTTCTGTCTCAGGCTCCGTGGGTGATTACTAGTAAAGTGCAGGGCTTTGTTTCTATCTGTCGCTTTGCGAAATAAGGTGGTACTCAGGCCCCCTGCAAATGGCTCAACTTTGACATCCAAAAATGTGATGGATTTATTTGATGCCGTGCAGCTGAATTTAATGTCATTTGTCCTTGAATTAAGCCATCCGACAAAATTGTTAAGATCTTCATGCCTTCCCGTCCAAATTAGGAACACATCGTCTATATATCGCATATAGTTCGATATACAATCAATGTAGGGATTGTCCTTATACAAGAATTTTTCTTCGTATAATCCCATAAACAGGACAGCCAATTCAGGTGCAAAGGGGCACCCCATTGCTACTCCCTTTGTCTGATAGAAAAACTCAGAGTCAAAGGTGAAAAAGTTTTTTTGCAAGGCAAATGTTGCCAATCCCATTATAAACTCTGTGGGTACTCTCATCGGTCTTTCTCTTGTTTCCAGAAATACTGCCACTATTGATATCCCAAATGACCACTGCTCCTCCTTTGTCCGCCTGCTTGACGACGACTGATTTGTCGTTCTTTAAAGTAAATAATGCGTCCTTTTCTGCTTTTGGAAGATTGTACTTGACGTAACTTCTCTTTTTTTCAATTGCAGATTTCCCTGATAGAACAGTGCGTTCAAACGTTATTACTTCTTTCGGAATTTTAGAACCTGCAGGGCAAAAAGTTGATTTCTTCCTCAGCCCAGTTACTTCTAACTGTTGGTCCTCTGTGGCTTCCATAAAAAATGTTTTTAACCGAATTTTGCGACAAAACTCAAGTGTCTCTAACTTCATTTTGACAAAGTCTGTTGGTCTTGATGGAACAAAACCGAGACCTTTAGTTAATATAGATGTTTCCGCTGGTGTCAAAATCCTGTCAGATAGGTTGAAAATTGGTGATTGGTCTAACTCCTGTAATATTGACGGCGGGTCCTCCTCTCCCATGGTTGGACGAAGCGCGTCCGGCCTCTGCCTCTCTGCTGGCCTCGCCCTAAAAAAGGTGTCTGGCAATTGTGTTGTTTCATTATGCATCACAAAAAGTGACGCAACGTCGACCCAAAAGTGACGCAGGGGCTCTGGAACCTCCTCGACACAACAGCACCGGACGTCGCCTTCCTCACAGAAACCTGGATGAACGCCTCCTCAGCCCCCGACATCGCCATAGCCATCCCGGGTGGCTACATGATCACCCGAAAGGACCGCGTCAACCAGACTGGAGGAGGCATCTCCATCGTCCACAAAAACACCATCCGAATCACGACCAACTCTGACGACACGCTCACCGCCGTCGAGCACCTTCACTTCCAGATACCCACCGACCCCAAGACCACCCTCAGAGGCACTCTCATCTACAGACCACCGGGACCACGCACACAATTCAGCGAAGCCATCGCAGACTTCGTCAGCCAGCACGCCCTCACCTCCTCAGGCTACATCCTCCTAGGGGACCTCAACTTCCACCTGGAGAACAACAATGACAGCAACACCACCACCCTGCTGGACAACCTCACCAACCTCGGACTCAAGCAACTGGTGGACATCCCCACCCACTACGCCGGCCACACGCTAGACCCCATCTTCTCCTCCAGCAAGCACATCTCCTTCAGCCACTCCACCAGACTTCACTGGACAGATCACAGCTGCGTCCACTTCAACTTCAGGAGAACCACGACCCACCACCACCCGCAACAGGTTCCCCGCAGAAGCTGGACCAAGATCACCACCGACCAACTCACCACCTCCCTTAGCCAGCACCCTCCCACCAACACAAGGGACCACAACGAAGCAGCCCGCAACCTCACTCAGTGGCTCACCAACTGCGCCAATGAACTCGCACCATTGAAGAACCCTCCCAGCAGACCCGGCAGCAAGAAAACCTCGTGGTTCACCAACAACCTCAAAAACTCCAAGAAGACCTGCCGCACCCTCAAGAAAGCCTGGCGCCACGACCAGACTACAGATAACATGACAGCCCTCAAGAACGCCACCCGCAAACACCACCAGCTGATCCGCACCACCAAAAGGACAACATTCAAAGAACGACTAGACAACAACACCCACAATAGGAAGGAACTCTTCTGCATCGTTAAAGAGCTCTCCAATCCCAGCGCCTGCAACAATGACATCACAACCTCGCAAGACCTCTGGGACTCACTCGCCTCGTTCTTTCACCGCAAGATCGCCGACATACAGAACAGCTTCGGCGCACAGACCACGCACCCAACCACCGAACCAGCGCCCCCCACCACCACCCTCTGCACCTGGACCCCGATCAGCACCGAAGACACCACCCGCACGATGAACACCATCTACTCCGGCTCCCCTACCGACCCCTGTCCACACCACATCTTCAACAAAGCCGACTCCATCATCGCACCCCAACTACGGGACATCATTAACAGCTCCTTCGCATTCGCCACTTTCCCGGAGAGCTGGAAACATGCCGAGCTCAGCGCCCTCATGAAGAAACCCACCGCGGACCCCACGGACCTCAAGAACTTCCCCCCCATCTCGCTCCTCCCTTTTCCTGCCAAAGTCATCAAGAAGACCGTCAACAAACAACTCTCCGCCTTGCTCGAGACAAACGGATCCCTCGACCCCTCACAGTCCGGTTTCCGAGCAAACCACAGCACCGAGACCACCCTCATCGCAGCCACCGACGACATCAGGTCCCTGCTCAACAACGGGGAAACAGCTGCCCTCATCCTCATGGACCTCTCAGCAGCCTCCGACACCGTATGCCTCCGCACCCTAATACAGCGCCTCAGCAACACCGGAATCCAAGGAACGGCCCTGGAGTGGATCATCTCATTCCTCACCGGAAGAACTCAGAGAGTCCGCCTCCCCGTTCCGATCCGTGGCCACCGAAGTCATCTGCGGCGTTCCGAAAGGTTCCTCGCTGAGCCCCACCCTCTTCAACGTCTACATGAGCCCCCTCACAGCCATCGCACGCCAACACAACCTAAACATCATTTCCTACGCTGACGACACCCAGCTGATCCTCTCCCTCACCAACGACCCCGCTACCGCCAGAGCCGGCCTCCAGGAAGGAATGAAAGACGTTGCGGAATGGATGAAGCTCAGCTGTCTGAAACTGAACTCGGGCAAGACGGAAGTCCTCATCCTGGGACCATCCCCGTCGGCCTGGGACGACTCCTGGTAGCCCCCTGCCCTGGGCACCGCCCCCAAGCCAACGGACCATGCACGCAACCTGGGCTTCACCCTGGACTCCTCCCTCACGATGACCAAGCAAGTCAACGCCGTCTCGTCATCCTGTTTCAACACCCTGCGCATGCTCCGAAAGATCTTCCGGTGGATCCCCACCGAAACCAGGAAGACGGTCACCCAGGCCCTCATCACCAGCCGACTGGACTACGGGAACTCCCTCTATGCTGGCACCACAGCCAAACTCCAGAAAAGACTCCAACTGATACAGAACGCTTCTACATGACTGATCCTGGACATCCCCTGTCGCAGCCACATCTCTGCCCATCGGAGAGACCTGCACTGGCTCCCCGTCAGCAAGAGGATCACGTTCAGACTCCTCACCCACGCACACAAGGCTCTCCACGACATGGGCCCCAGAGACCTCAACAGCCGCCTGACATTCTACACACCTACCCGCCAGCTCCGTTCCGCCAGCCTCACCCTCGCCACCGTCCCACATATTCGCAGAATAACCGCCGGAGGAAGATCCTTCTCCTACCTGGCGGCCAAGACATGGAACTCCCTCCCCACCCACCTACGGTGGACCCAGGACCATCTCTCCTTCAGGAAACAACTCAAGACCTGGCTGTTCGAGCAGTAGCACCTCCCCTTACCCCCAGCGCCTTGAGACCCTAGCGGGTGAGTAGCGCGCTATATAAATTTGCTGATTGATTAAATAAGGCCCTTGTGAGGTAATCCTGGGTAGGGTTCCCTCTGTAACTCATGGTCCTATTTCCCCGGGTATTCCTCATTTTCCCACAGATTTCAAATGCTTTCAGCAGCTGAAATCAGTGTTGAAAAATAAACAGATCTGTGGAAACACTGCAGATCTCTTAATTCTGATAGAATCAGTAACTGTACATTGTCAGGTTATTATCAGTCTGTTAGACCTGAGAAATGTGGTCTTAAATAATTTCTTGTGCTTGTTAGCCTTGCCTAAACTGTGCATCACACAATATACTTATTCATACAGTAGTATCGTCAATGATGTCATTGTTATTCTACATGAGCTCACCAGTTATTGCGTCAATTAAGTTATTTGAGATGTCATCAGTGACGTCATTTGTGAGGTCAAGAGCAACGCGTGGCAGGAGCATGGTTTTACTTTTTGTAGTTTATTATACCTGGATAACAGCTCATTTTAGGTTTTTCATAATAACTAACATCACTTAAATTGAATTTATCTTGGGAATTCAAATTTGCTCATACACAAAATGAGTTTAATATGAGGAATATGATGTTCTGCAACCAGAAGCAAACATTCCTGAGCTGTGAACAGTAGCCCAAGGGAACCTGCTCCTTCCCACATCACTCTAACTCAGTTGTGCATTGTATCTGTCTGTGCACTGGGGGCTCTGGGCATCAGGAGAAAACAGCAACACTAGTAAGGCATGTTACTGTCCAATCTCAGGAAGCATACCTGTAGTCTGTGAGTGATACTGTATTATGTTTTTCCATTAAGTAATGGTGAGGGCATTAGAACAATAACCTTTCACCTCCATGTAATCGTTTTAATGATATCTGTTGACTGTCAGATTAATTGCAGCCTTTTGTTTCCTGCAATGTATGCTATGACATTGGTAGGGTATTAGTGAAAGTGGAAGCTTTGGTGATCATGTAATTGTGATACTCTCTAGATTAGCACATGCACTTATCAACATATGTTGTGAATGCGTGTTTTGACTGATAAGTTAGCAACAATTTGGTAACTGAGGGCCAGATGTAGGTATCCAAATACCGGTCGGTAACGGCCGAAAATACCGATTTTCGGCCGTTACCGACCAGTATTTGGATACTGAGATGTAGGGCATCTCAAAATACAGATTCAGTAATTTTACCGAATCGGTAAATTTACCCACACGGTAAATTTACAGATTCGGTAAAATTACCGAATCTGTATCTTGAGATGTAGGTGGCACTGTAAACAGTGCCACAGGGCTTTAAGGATTCGTTATTTACCATCAACTATTAGTTGGTGGTAAATAACGAATACCTGTGTATATGCAAATCTGTGCATGTACACCTGTGCCATGTGACAGACATACATGCCCTTAGGGCATGTATGTGTGCCACATGGCACACAAGCACTAATCAGGGGTGCAACAGGGTGTCAAAGTGACACCCTGCCACCCTTGACCATTTCACAATTTTACTGAATCGGTATTTACCGATTCGATAATTGACATTCATTCCTATGGGCCTGGAGGCCCATAGGAATGAATGGCAATTACCGAATCGGTAAATACCGTTTCGGTAATTACCGAATCTTACCGATTCGGTACAAAGTACCGAATTATTACCTACATCTAATTTACTGATTCTAAAATATCGAATCAGTAATATTCGGTATTTTGGAATCGGTAAAAAAGATTTACCTACATCTAGCCCTGAATTGGTTCCTGTTGAACGACCTGATGGACATGGAAAAAAAATAGGTATTGCTATTTCAGGTCTATTCTCTGTGTTATCCAGACAGGAAACATATGGTATTTCAGTTGAAAATTAATATTCCAAGTGGCTGGAGGTAAAATTGGTTGGCAAAGTTTCATCAGAATCCATTGAGTTTTTGGATGAATTGTTTTCTAGGGAGTGTTTACTCAAAGTTATTGTATCAAACAAATGGTCTACAATTCCTAAGCAAGCACTCTGAAGAATTTTTGTCTAAATGTGGAATAAATCACAGAAATATAACAGTCGTCCATCCTGAGGTCAATGGCCAAGCTGACAGGTTTAATAGAGTTATAAAGAAGGCGATTCAATTAAAGATCAAGGGTGGTATTAATTGGAGAAAAGCGTTATTAACTACTCCTCTTACTTACAGAATCACTCCCAACTCTGTTAGTAAACTGTCCATTTTAAACTTTTGAGAGTACAGAAAGCTGAAGTAAAGCTTGTTAGTGGTTGAAGAAAAAGTGTGGTAAGGATTTTGAGGTTGAATATCCTGAAATAAGGAATGCTATAAACACGCACAAACCGAGAACAAGGCTGCAATGGACTTGAAGGGAGGAGAAAAAAAGTAGCAATGGCTGTGTGAAGGAGGATGAATGGATGAGATTGAAACATCTGTCTGACTATCGAAAAGGTTCAGCTCGTTGGTCTTATCCTATTCAAGCTGAACGCTGTTAGAGTTAAAGGCAGTGCTGTGTGGCATTTCAAGAGTGTCTATGGGCAGTGATAGGAATATGGAGCAGGACGAGTCCATTATTACCAAGTGGGTTGATGATAATTAATTTTGGAATGTACCTGGGCCAGGAGAGGTGAGCAAGGCAGTTATATCACAAAGTGCTTTAGTAGGATCTAATGGCATGAATGCCGGGGTGGGAACATAATGTGCTACGCCATCCTTAGGTGAGAAAAGGGATTTGTTTCACAATGTTTTCTGGTATAAGAAGGTGTGTGCGATGTCACAAAATTCTGACCAGCATGAAAGACTATGTAATGCAAATCCATGTGCTATTGAAAGTTTTTTTCAGACCTTTATTATCTGCTTTTATGTTTGAAGGTATACACACTGTCTGAGGGTTTTGTATGGCTGTTGCTTCATTGTACATTTCGTGTTCTTGCTTTTTGTCTTGTTCTGTTGTAATTATTCTTGCTTAGTTCTCTTATTATATTTTGTTTTTACTTTTATTTTTAATGTTGTTTGTATTAAGGGGAAATGTTTGTGATAATTACCGGTTTGTCATGCTCTCATTTCAGCATATAATGTTATGAATCACTGACTGTGAGATTTGACATGCCAAGGCTATCATTTGGAATTCTGTTAACTGTCTTTGAAACAACAGATGTTTACATCCATTTAGTGCCAGAAAATATATCTGTTGGGTGTCAATGGCCCTGAAGTATTTTTTGACTACATGAAATCTATATTAGAAACGCTATTAGCTGTTAGTAGAGCTGCAGCTTTGTCGCCCTCTTTTATGTATGTACAGATATTCGATTGGCTATCAGTGGCTGTGCAGTTATTTATTTCGATGTAATCGTAATGAGGCCCTCTGCTGGATATCAGTGGAATTGCAAACTATCGTCTTCATGTAGATTCATGTACAAAGCGCTACCATTGCTAACTAAGATTGTAATTACTGGGATCTTATGATTTTACAAGAAATATAATGTATAGTTCCATTTTGGATGTCATCTAGGATGTTATTAAGTTTGAGGCAATGATTAGTGAGTTACAAAGGAAATTGCCTTGGGTAGATAATCATAACTGTTAAATACTAGTGTTTTTAAAGAGTTTGCCTCAACATTACAATATTCTCTCGTCAACTGGGTTTTATGTTATGAAACATCGATGCGTTTTCATACGTAAGTAGCTGATTCCTTATTCTTTTTCCTGAAACAAAAGTGTTGAAAACACGCACATTTGAGAAGAGGTATAACATACTCATGAGTTATAGGCAAAAATTCATAGATATTTTGACATTCTCGTGCTTTGGTAATTTCCCGCCAGTGAAAGGCAGAACGCATTGTGGCGCGTGTTTTGTAAACGACGTATTTTTCGCTTTAGCTGTAACGGAGCCTGTCTGCCTGGTATTGGTTTAATCTGTTGCATCTGCTGTGTTGCCCAGTCGGATGACGCACTAAACGGTTTAAGGCCGTGGGATAACAGCAAACAGTGTGATTTTCTTTACCTCTCTTCAGGGACGGGAGTTTTCATTCCGGCCGCTTCAGTCACACCTTTCATTTCTCCACTTTCCAGTACTTGGACGCAATGGCACACGGACAGGATTGATGAAGAGGACAGAGTTCTAGCTGGGCATGGATGCTTTTCATCACAGGGTAAGAGATGCAGCTTTGCTCTTTATTTTCAACAGCATTGCGTTTTTATGCTGCTTTATAATTATTTTCAGGTGGAGTGATTTTACAAATTGTGTAACTTTTTTGTGTCTCCATTAATGGGCAACGTTTGATGTTTATGGAAACAGGCCCCTTTGTTATCACCATGACAATCTGTAACCCGACTTTTCCAGTTCGTGAGAACCTACACTCACTCATTCAAGGCCTATCAGGTATTACATGTTAATTTCAAGGAGCCTATATGTAGTAGTGCCTCTTTTTCATCAACCTAATTTATGCTTTTCATTTTTAGCGGTTATTCTTATTTCAGATATTTAAAATTTCAAATTCTGAGGAGATTTAAACCAAGGCATTTATGGTTTAACAACCTGAGGAATATGTAGAAAAACAAACATTGGCATAACCAATAGGTCTCGCCTTTTGGACCTTCAAGTGATTAGCCATGCACCACTCTATCGCTTATGTGGGCAATATGAAAAGCGATTATCTCCAGCATCAACTTTTCTCACAGCCGTTGCTGGTCTCTTTCCTTGCTTGTGGTGATGTTGGTCGGCTCTTTTCTTGGAGTGCAAGAGCCAGGCCTGCCCTGACCGGGCAGAGAGGCCTCGGTGGGAGAGTAGCTGCTGTGCTCGGGTGGTGGAGGGGACTTAGAGAAAACAATTGAAGAGGGTGCTTTAACAGGAAATGTCGGCCTCACTCAGGCTTCCCTGCTGATAGAATAAAATAGTGCATACTGGAGCTTTAATGTGCAAACGTGCCCCGTGGCGCGTTTTAAGTTGGGGGTTAAGTTCCCTTGAATCCTGAGCGTCCCTGGGGTCCAACTAGCCCACCAGGTACCTCCAGTAAGCGCCACAAGGCTTCGTTGCACAGAGGTGTAAAAAGGGGCGTGGCCTGGACCACCTCTCTTCAACGCAGCCCTGCGGCGCTTACTGGAGGTACCTGGTGGGCCCACCAGGTACCTCCAGTAAGTGCCACAAGGCTTCGTTGCACAGAGGTGTAAAAAGGGGCGTGGCCTGGACAACTCTCTTCAACGCAGCCCTGCGGCGCTTACTGGAGGTATCTGGTGGGTTAGTTGGACCCCAGGGACCCTCAGAATTCAAGGGGACTTAATCCCCCAACTTACAGTGCACCACAGGGCGTGTTTCCACACTTGTTCCATCAGGCCCGCCCCCTCCCTTCACCACTGTGCAAACGCACCCCCTGGCGTGTTTTAAATGGGGGAATTAATTCCCCTTCAATGCTGAGGGTCCCTGGGAGCCATCACCTCCTGGTTTGGAGTGTTGACAGCCAATTATAATAAAGCTTGTGGTCGGGAGGGTTCACGACTTCACGGAAGCCATAGAGATCGAAACTTTTATTTTTTTAATTTTAACTTCTGAATTACTGAATAGATTTACACCATTTCAAAAAAGTTCGCTTTCTGAACCAAGCACTTCCTTTTTGCCAAATATGGGGTAATTCCGCTCAGCAGTTTCGGCTGTAGCCTTGCCTAAAGTTTCCTATGGAAAATTGATTTTTTTTTACTCTTATTTTTTGAATTTCTCAGCAACTACTGAATGGATTCACACCATTTAAAAAAAAAGGTCGCTTTCTAAACCAAGTACTCCCTTTGTGCCAAAGTTGGGGTAATTCCGTTCAGCAGTTCGGGCTGTAGCCTGTCTCAAAACTTCCTATAGAAATTAACATTGGTAAAATGCTTTTTGGGACCCCCTTTTTTCTCAGCTGCCGCTTGACAAATCACCCCCAAACATCCAGGATAGGAGCTGACCTTGATAGACTTTTTTTTGGGAGAATTTCGCAAAGATTTGTCAAACGACACAAAAGTTATTAGCAAATCAAAAAATGCTTTTCCTATGGAAACTAGGTTCTAAATTTAATTACCTACTGGCAACCGCCAGTAGGTAATATATATATATGTATATATATGTGAAAAGTTATCTATGAACATCTGGTATGAAGGGGAAGCCACAAGTGTATATTGCTGATGTGAGTCTACGTCTCTCATCTCTAAGGACCTTTTCAGAGGTATCTTCCTGCCAGTAAATCTTTGCACTTCAATTTTCACTTTGGTTTATTGTATAGCTGTCCTTACCATTTATTTCATTTCCCCAAAAAATTGATTACATATATACACTTTTTTAGAGGAAATGTCTGATTTTCACCAAAACTAATTCAATTATTTACCCAAAGATTTGCTAAAGAAACATATGTGCGGAAGGGACTTATAATGGAAATGAATTCTCTAATGGAAAATAATATATGCAGAGAGCCTAAAATTATTCAAAATACAAGGAACTCACTTTTATTTGCTTTTTTAACCTGTGGGTGTGGATTGCTGTGGATGTTTTGATTAGATTCTGCTGGGAAACAGGACACACCACAGACTTAGGCTGCCTTTTACGCCCTGGGTTTTAAGACATTCATTGCATTTATTTACAATACTTGAGAAAAGCTCTCTAATGCTCAGAGACTGAAGAAAGGTGCATCTGTTTTTTTGTTTCTCTTGCTGCTAGCATCACATGTAAGTTCCTACAAGGGTAATGATGCTAATGTGTAAATACAAAAATAAAACCACTCACATAAATACAGTTTTAAATAGCACAAACGTTGTCTGGAGGCATTGGAGCGCTTTAAATGAGCACCAGATAACTTTACAAACGGTCAGATTCATTTTTTTTAGACTCAGGTAGATTAACTGATGTGCCCCGAATCACAGGATGTTACTCTAATGCTGGGACTTGTGCCTGGTTTCCCAGTACTCTAGTTTGAATGCAGTAACTAATATCAGCAGGCAAAGGATAATAGAAGAGACTAATTAAACTTGGCCTGTTCCATGGAGGTGAGGGTGGGATTAAATTTAGGAGCACCCAGGCTAGCCCTCACCAACCCGACTCTCCAGTCCACTACCCTGCCACAGTCCTCTTCAAAGCAAGTGCCAATGACTTCTCATTAGCAGCTCCTCAATGCCTGACACACCTGAAGGTAGCCAGGCGGCAGGAACACCTTATGCTGTGAAGACAAGAAGCAGCCGATGTCATTCTGACTCTGACAATTGGCAGGCTGGCTTCACTTAATGTGCATCGTCAAGTTCAGTATTTTTATGCCGGTGTGTGCTTGTAGTGGAAAGGGAGACAGCAAATGTAGGTGGGGCTACATATCCCGCCAAAAAACTGGCACACCAATTGTTCTCAGCCACAGGCCCACTGGCCTATGACCGGTTGCCCGCCTTGCCAATCGAAGTCTGAGTGCAATTTAAGTGTGTTAATGAGATTGCTTAAAAGTAAGTAAAACTGTCAGGGTGGAGGTTTATGACTCATGGGGCTTGTTAAGTGAAAAGGGAAAAACCAGATGGACAAGCTGGAAACAATAGCACCATATATAATATCAATCATCTTGTGGACCGCCAAAAAGAATTAGGTTGATCAGCCGTACGCATTCAGTAACAACGAAAGTAATGATGCGGTGATAGCGTCTACCTGTATGTGAGCATGGAAAATTGGTGCTCCCTCCAAACATGCAAAGAGAAACCAAAGGTATTGGAATGCCAATCGTGGCTTGAGACTCAAAAACACTCGCTCACTGTGACGATATTGGCTGTAGTACATTCTCAGCATCTGCGCTGCCGTTCATGATGGCCACCATTGTGCTAGCAATTATAAACGAAGATAATTGCCATGAAAATAAACTATTGACGACTTCTTGAAGCGATGTGTAAAATTACTCAAAGGTGTTGTAAGCGCCATGAGTAAACAGTCAAATTAATATGATTTATCTAATGTGTAGATATGAAGGGAAAGGTCATCTAAGAGAGCAGGCGTTCAGCAGTGACTGGTGGAACTGCCGTTTTGTTCATTTTAATTTTATTTCGCCGTAGCAGGAGGATTGTAAAAGCAGCAGCCATACCCCTCCCCCACAGTGCAGGTGAGGAAAGAAGTAAATAATCTGAAGCACGTTGTCTATGAATCAGGTGCTGTGCTGATAAAATAAAAGCTTTGAGAACCAAAAGGGGATAGGTCCATAAACACGTAGTGGGGGCTAGACCTTATATTTAAATTGTAAAAACACACAGAGCCCACACCACAATTACTCATTCAATATTCAAGAAGGGTAAGAAACCAATTTATTGTAACCACCCTTAGACAGCATTACTCAGTGTCTATCATTTTATGCTTTTTTTCAAATTTTCAAAAAATCATAACAGAACAAAGGCCTACGTATTGGAATATTTACAAGACTAAATACACTTTGTACATACATCAAAAAACAAACATTATTTACACACTAAAAAACGTTTCTGCATCAAACGTTACAAAAAATTATAATTACATCACAACCAACAAATATTACAATAAAAAACATGAAGAAAAATGATTTCCAAGTGGGTATAAGCAACTTAATAGCTTGTAAACGCTTAAATACTGGACCAGCCGGTCCTAGTGTCGTGAAGCTGACAATTTATTCCACCCAAGAAAGACTTTTGGCAGTCTTTCTTGGGTGGAATAAATTGTCAACTTCACGACACTAGGACCGGCTGCTCTCACTACTTCGCAGCATGCCTAATTCTGAGCGATAAGCCTCTTTAATTAGTTGCTTTGTCTCAGCACCGATAGTCTCGACTTTCAAAAAGATATGTCCCAGACCTATCTCAAAGAGGGTATCCCTAACATATAGTAACCATGGGATTTTATCAAAATGTGTTGTAGTCATAATATGACCCCTGATGTTTTGATGATCGAATTTGTACCCTACCAGTGTGTTCCTTGGTGACATGTCTTATACAATATCTCTTCACTTAGTCATTCTCATTTATACAAGCCACAAATGTTGCTTGTAGCATTTTTTACATTCACTGATTTCTTTTCCCCTTATTCTAGACATATCATTGCAACTTCTTAAACAGTTATCTTTACCAGGCAGATGAGGGAACATTTGGAACAGAAGTGAGCGGAGTGGTAGCAAATGGAGACTGGTGGGGAGACTGGACAACAAGAGGGGGGAAGTGAATGAAAACAGAAAGTACAAGGAATGTGTCCTGCGCCTATTGTATAATCAGGGGCATAGCCTGGGGATCACGGGCCCTTGTGCAAGCAATGAAACTATACCCCCAGCCAGTCTTAAAATACTGCTACCAACAACGCACAGCATGCCATCCATCACATCTCTGAACCCTGGTGCCACTGCATCTGCTACACTAATGTAATTTACAGATCTCTAAGTTCCTCATCCTTCTTGCCTACCTATTTCCACCCATCCCACCCCACTCTCCTATCATCTCCTTCATCCATTTAATGCTTTCCTTTCTGTCATCTTTATCAGTTGCTCTCTCCCCCCTCTTCTGTCTCTCACTCATTCTCATCTCCTTCCTGCTGCACCCCACTGATTATGCTCAAGAAGGCTGAAACTAGTCCAGATTTGCTTTTGTTCCCAATCAGAGGGATGCCCATAGTCGTTCAGGTTGGACCATCTCTTTTGGCTGTTACAAAGAACAATTTCCATGTGGGTGATTTAAGGGATCAGACGAGCTAAGAATAATGGAATAGAATGTGGCCCATGGTAATAGCCAGTGCCTTTGATCTGTTCAGGTTCCATTCATAACATTTTGTGTGTCCCAAAACATGGAAGCCCGGAAGTGAAAGAGAATGGTGGGGAAAGTAGGAGGGTGGGAACAAAGGTAAGGGAAGGCCCAGGCAAAGGTGGAAAGACAGGTCAGTGAAAGAAGGGGTGGAAAAAGGAGTCTCTTGGGGGGCTTAAGGATAATGAGGAACAGTGGGAGATGGGAGGAAGGAGAAAAGAAGGATTGACAGTAGAAATGATAAGTAGACAGAACTGTGTTTGTTAGTAGCCTGGATGCTGATCAATACTACATGGTATTTTTTATCGCACTTAAGACTGGGTCACTCGTAATGTGGGCCTAAATAGTAAAACAAATTGTAATACACACTCTACCAAATAGAGTGTTTCCTGGATCTTTGGCAGAAGTATGAGTTATGTTGAGTGCAGGATAATTTGTGCATTAGCCAGACAACGTTCAATATGGCCCGCTTCTTCACCAGTAGCCAAAGAAGATTCTGCCTAGCGTGAGTTAAATGATTGGGGTATTGAGTCTTAGCGATTTCTAACTGTTAAAGTAGCTGCAGTTTTAAATGAATAAATAATCAGGTAGTCCAAATTGCAGGCAGTTGAGAAGTCAGTTTTGGAAAGTGCACAGGCCCAGTGGCATTTGGGCTGTTAGGAAGAATGTTGCTCATTTGGTTTGATACAAGAAGAAGTGCCTTTTTTTCTCTGGCTAGCAGGAGAGCTCATAGTCTGTAAACATGTCTATAGTGGTCACACAAGAAGAGTGGACAGAAACCGCCCAGGGTCAGAAGGTGTCCAGCGATGGTGTTCTTCACAATAAGTATCTCTTTTTTATATGCATTAAGCTTGCGAAAATTCTTACTCATCCAAGCTTGTTTGAAACGTAAACAAGTCGGAAAGTTGCTCAGTGTCCTATCTTTTGCAGACAGAATCTTTCCAAAAATTGGAACAAGGCACTGCAATTGGCCCTTCACGTTAGTCCTCTGGTGTTTTGGGTTCAGAGAATAAATGATTTGGTGATACATTTTATTTAGTCATGATTTATTTGTTGCATGATTAGTTAAAATCTTTGCAAAAGTTCACTGAAGGAAACAAAAAAACAACACTAGAGGATAATGACGGCAAATAAAATTTAATGAAGTTGTAACATCTACGGGATGAAGGCATTACTTGAAGAATTTGCCCTTATAAAAATCTTGATTTAAAACATCCAATAGTAATACATTTGAAATAGTCCATTGACAGAGCTGCTGTGGGCCCTATGGTTCTTTCACCTGGCAAATTCTTACTCTCTGGCTAGGTCTTACTTAGTATATCTGAGGCTATAGGTGTCATGGACCTCTGCGTGGGTATAGCAGGGTCCAGCTCATGCATTCAAAATAACTGAGACACAGCACTGTTACAGAGTACAGGCTAAAGACCACGTGTGGCCAGTGCCCCTTTATTATATAGCCTCTGCCCATGCCTGGCAAGAGGAAGTACAAGTTGAGGTTTCCGAAGCACGGTAGCACCGCAGGATGGTGCTAATATCTCTGCATCCTTCACCAACTTGGCATTGACCTTTGCAGTTGTGTGTTACAGAGATGAATGATGCGTAGACCAAGTGATGTTGAACAGGATCTCTGCTTTATTCTTCAGATCATTTCTTAGTTACAGATAACCAGATGTAAGTCAGATCCTTTGAAGTGCCCCACTAGAAGCAGCCTCCTCGCTGCTCAGCCCATCCACACCAACTGACATTCTCCACATCCAAACCCACTCAACATTCTATATGACCTCATCATAAGCTGAGCAGCAAGGCAGAGCACTTCTGTAGGGAGAGTGCATTGAGTAAAAGGTACATTACAACATTGTGCTTGGCATGCAAGGTTTCTCAGCCATTGGCTTGGTGGTGGATTGGGCCTCAGGTTAGAGAGCAAATGGTAAGAACGTTAGTCCATGCCCTCAGACCTCAGTTTGTGGCAAAGGTCAGCCTCTGCGCATTCCCTTGTACTTAGCGGTTTAGGATTTGGGCAGGTTGAGTGAGCTTCTCCCGGGTCAGATTGCGGTCATGGTTCTTCCCAAGCGGCCTCATCGTCCTCTGGTTGGGGAACCTGTTGGCTTGGGAAGTCTTTTGGAACCCTGACACATCTCCCCCTTTATAGCAATGAAAAACATTTAAAAAGTGTGAAGGTGATAAAACACACGTTTCAGCAAAGGAGGATGCAATAACAACAAAATGATACATCACCCCCCGTTGCTATGATGATCATAACAATCAAATGCATGGTAGAAGGGAATCATACAAATGAGAGTAAAGAAAGATGCATGAAATAACTAAGATCACCACACACATCTCCCCTTAATAATGATCATAAACAACAAGAATGCAAGTTAAAGAAAAACAATCTTAAGCACCAATGGATACTATCCACATAACTCACGCCCCAAACTGCGGGTACAATAATGTCACACTACACAGAGTAGCCAATGTGCCACAAACTAAGGCACAAAACTGTGGCAGAACAGGAATCTACAACCCTCAACTGCACAAACTAATGGCAGAACAGGTCTACCCCAAAGAAAAGGAATAAGACTCCTCCCATACCAAGACAGGGTAATATAATCCCCAAAACACTCTAAAAACCAAAATGGATAAATTTCAAAACAAAAATCAATCCAGGGTATCCCTTAACCCAAAGCAAACATATTATGGGTCTCGTTAAACCCAAAGCAAATATATTATGAGAATCTCCAAACCCAACGTGCACAACCAAAATGCACAGTCCAAACACCTACTTGAGGCATTAACCACATACAGGGTAACAGCAAAATCAATAAGAGAAGCAACACAAGAGGTAAACTTCCCACGTGCGTACTCGTAACGCACAATCCATGTAATGAGTATACATAACCCACGACAATTCCAGGTATCCTTGAATCCTTGACAAACTGGCCAAAACTTGAAATTCAGAAAAACTACCACAAACGCGCTGACAAAACACTCTTACAACATTCAATGGGTATCCGGTATACTTAAACCCAAGATATAATGGCCAAAACCTGGAATAAAGAAAATCTAGAGAAAATGAGCACAGTCCTGAACACAGTCAAGCGCAACAGGGAACACACCATCAGTCAAAATGATGTGACTGCCCACACAACCTACAGCTGTCAGTAGGTAAACTTTCCCTATAAACAAAACACAAACAAGCCCCCAAAACCCTTTCAAAAACAATAAAACCTTGACACAACACTCAAAAATATATTAGACATAACATGGTAAAACTTCATAGGCATGGAAACAATGTGTAAAAGCATGGTATAATGCATTACACAAAAACATAAATATCACATCTGATAAGAGGGAACACAGTCAAATGGCTTGTGTGAGCGACTTCTCCACCGAGGATCACCATCCAAAAAAACATACAAAGAATCTTCGATGTGTCCCCACTTCCCTACTGGTAACCATGGATTAACCCCTTCGACGCTGATGACGAGCTGGGCTCGTCATGAGGTAGCCTCCTGCTACGCTGATGACGAGCCCAGCTCGTCACGTAACATGCGCTTTCGCATATCTCAGCGTACGAGCGGAATTCCGCCCGCACGCATGCGGTTAAATCGTCATTCCTTATATCCTTTAGTTCACCTTATATCGCCGCTGCCGAATAAATGCCACTCACAATTCTTGAATAAGTTGTGCTGTCCCGGACAAGAGCGTAGCGGCGGAAAATCATGCAGGCAAAATGAATTAGTTGCTAGGTTACCAGGTAGAAACACGAACAAAGGTGAAATGCAAAAAAAATGGCTGCTACGCAAGGTCACATTACGTGACCTCGCGTAATAACATCAGTATGTATTGCAAGCAGATGTCATGAAAGACTCTCAAGCTGTCCGACGTGAAGAGGTAAGGAACGCGTGCTGGCGCTTTCCTTGACTCGCAGCGCGTTTTGAAATTAACATCACCAGACCGGTAAGACTGCACACGCCGAATGTAAACGCACCGAGGAAGGCTCGTGGGCTGTTTGAGTGTAAACAGTCAAACTGCCATGGTGCAGAGGCAACTTTTGTGGTATGCTAAATCCCAAAGTAAAATATTCCCACACCCTTACATATGCGCATAGACTTACAAGGGGTGGCGCCTCTTCCAGAACTAGTCGGTACTCATAATGTCAGGCATCACGCGGCTGCAGTCTATATATCCAAAATTTGCACATGAGTTTTCCAACGCTGCCAATTCGTCACGGGGATGCCAGTTTTCCCTGCACACATCGCTGCTCCCCTCACTCTTGCCAATACCCAGCACACATCGCTGCTTTCCTCTGGAGTGTTGTTTTTCCTCAGCACATGTCACAGCTGCTAATACCGTTGAAGTGTCAGTCAGAGTCAAAGTAGAAAGCAGGTAATAAACAGCAGTGATGCTCACCCAATACAGGTTATAACAAGTTACATAGGATGGCACCTTGTGTTGTGGGCAACCGATGACAGGGTCACTGGTGGGGCTTGGGCGGGTGCCAGTTTGCTTCACTCAAAAAAAGTCCATACCTTAGAGAAATGTTCATACCTTAAAGTCTTTAATGTCTTTAGTTCCTTTAGACGTGCTTACTCCACGCGTAAGGTTCTTTTAAATCGTCTCCAGTGTTACAGAGATGAATGATGCGTAGACCAAGTGATGTTCAACAGGATCTCTGCTTTATTCTTAATATCATTTCTTAGTTACAGATAACCAGATGTAAGTCGGATCCTTTAAAGTGCCCCACCAGGAGCAGCCTCCTAGCTGCTCAGCCCATCCACACCAACTGACACTCTCCACATCCAAACCCACTCAACATTCTATATGACCTCATCATAAGCTGAGCAGCAAGGCAAGCACTTCTGTAGGGAGAGTGCATTGAGTAAAAGGTACATGACAACATTGTGCTTGGCATGCAAGGTTTCTCAACCTTTGGCTTGGTGGTGGATTGGGCCTCAGGTTAGAGAGCAGATGGTAAGAACGTTAGTCCATGCCCTCAGACCTCAGTTTGTGGCAAAGGTCAGCCTCTGCGCATTCCCTTGTACTTAGCGGTTTAGGATTGGAGCAGGTTGAGTGAGCTTCTCCCGGGTCAGATTGCGGTCACGGTTCTTCCTAAGCGGCCTCACCGTCCTCTGGTTGGGGAACCTGTTGGCTTGGGAAGTCTTTTGGAACCCTGACACATTCCTCGCGATGGTCTCTTGGCCTCTTCTGGCAATGACCTGCTGCCAGCCACGTGGTTGATTGTCTATGTGCCTGATTCAAACGGTGTCTGAAATTTCCATCCAGGTCTCTTGCCCTTTATCAGTACCAGATCCCCTGGCATGAGTCGTCTGGACTTAGCATGTTTCTTCAGGCTTGTTCGCTCATTGGTTCGAGTGCGCCTGTCTTGGGTATTTGCTGGCTCATATGGGGTTGGCATCCATTCTAGGGAGACGAGGATGGTGTCCCACCTTTGTCCGTTGAGCATCAGGGTCCAGGGGGACTGCTGCATGGTGCAGTGGGTTGTTTGTCGGTACTCCCAAAAGAATTGGTGCAGACTGAGTTCAGGGTTGGCGTCTTCTGCAACAAAGCGATACAAAAGGGGATGATGGACGGAGCGTTTGAGCAAATCAAACACTCACCCCCAGTCAACTGATCTGGGTTTAATCCATCACCATTCTTTAGCCCACTCAGCCACCCCATTTCAGACATGGCTATATGCAAATCAGTCTGACCCTGTGCCCCATGGGAACAGTCCAGCCCGAACTGCCAAGCCACATCTTCCATGGACCGGAAACAAGCATCCTGGGACCGGTTTCGGATTCTTAATCCTCATCAGCCAGGCTATCTTGAATCCAGTGGCCAAGTGAGCAAGGGACTCACGTCTGAGCATACCCTGCCACACTTAGGGCGAACAAAGCGATACAAAAGGGGATGATGGACGGAGCGTTTGAGCAAATCAAACACTCACCCCCAGTCAACTGATCTGGGTTTAATCCATCACCATTCTTTAGCCCACTCAGCCACCCCATTTCAGACATGGCTATATGCAAATCAGTCTGACCCTGTGCCCCATGGGAACAGTCCAGCCCGAACTGCCAAGCGACATCTTCCATGGACCGGAAACAAGCATCCTGGAACCGGTTTCGGATTCATAATCCTCATCAGCCAGGCTATCTTGAATCCAGTGGCCAAGTGAGCAAGGGACTCACGTCTGAGCATACCCTGCCACACTTAGGGCGAACAAAGCGATACAAAAGGGGATGATGGATGGAGCGTTTGAGCAAATCAAACACTCACCCCCAGTCAACTGATCTGGGTTTAATCCATCATCATTCTTTAGCCCACTCAGCCACCCCATTTCAGACATGGCTATGGTCTTCTGCAACAGCAATCCTAAGGGCTTTATTCCATGCTATGCACCAAGAGCTCCGCCTCCCCGTTGGCTTGCGGCCATTGAGGAGTGATGCAGCAGAACTTGACGCCTAAAGTTGTAAGCGAGTCGCTGAACTCCGTTCCCTAGAATGGCAGGCCTTTGTCCATCTTTATTTCTTGTGTTAGGTCAAATAGCGCAAAGGTTCTCTCCAGCACACTGGGGCCACATTTGAAAAGGCTGTTGAGTCCATCTATCCAACTACGGGATATTTCGAGTAGCTGTCAACTATTTCTGCTGTTATCCATCCATCTGAAAAACATCAAAAGTCAAGCCTTATTTGGGACCATGGAATGCTATATGGCACCTCCGTGGTGATTGGTGCTGATGCTTCTTGAAGATTTGTAAGCTGGCATGATGGGCAATGTCTCTCAACACTCTCTACAGTTGCTTCCAGGCCTGGGAACCAGACTCTCTCTCATCCGAGATTTCATCCAAACGGTCCCTTGGTGACTTCCGTGAGCCATAGTTGTCACTCTAAGTTGGAGACTCTCGGAGATTACAATGCGTGCTCCTCTGAATATGAGACCTTCATCTGTGGCGCTCAACTCGTCACTCACTCTCCACATCCTTCTAAGGCGTTCCTTCTCGGGCCATACCAGTTGTTGCCATCTCAGAGAAAATTCTGCCACAAGCCTTGTTGGAAGGCTGCCATAACTTTCATCAGGACTGAGTCAGTTTTGGTCGCTTTGCTGATATCGGGGATGTTGAGCACTTGTGTGGAGAAGCGTGGCTCAGTGGTTAGAGGCGGCAGACCCGGATGCTGAGATCGGCCGTGGACCAGGGTTCGATTCCCCGCCTCGGCGGGTCTCGGGCTCAAAAATTCCACGGACTCGACAATTCTCGCTCTGGTGCCTACTCGACTCACGGGGTCACACTCTGCGACTCTGGGCAATAGCTTGCTTAATCTCCACTACGGCCCCTCGCGGCGGGATGCCTGGCTTTCACCTTGTGGATACCCTGCCGGGGTATCTCACAGGGGAATACCAGGACGGGTTCCCTAAGCAAGCGCCTTGATACCTTCGGGTGATACGTGCGCTATATAAGTCACAATACAACACAATACATTTCTCTCTCTATTTGTGAGTCTCAAACTTCCTTTGGTGTGAGAGCTTTGCTGGCAAATGCGAATGGTTTCCATTTGCCAGTTTCCCATTCTTGGTTGAGTACAGATCCCAGGCCTATGGTGCTGGTGTCAATTAATAGGTCTATGTTTCTTTTGGCTAAACAGTAGGCTATTGTTGTTTTGTTGAGTTTCCTTTACTTTCTGAAAGTCGTCTTCTTTGCTGTGGCTTTGTTTCCAGGTAGCATTTGTCTTGGTGAGAGATCGTAAATGCTCGGCAATGGTCGTCAGGTGTAGGATGAACCAGTCACAGCATGTGGCCATTCCCAGGGAGCTTTGTGCCTCCAACACCGTCTTGGAGCCAGTGCTTGTTTGATGGCATGGGACTGGCGAGGGTCTACCTGGACTCCCTCTTATTTAAATAGGTAACCAAATAATTCTATTGAGTTCTGAAATAAGGAGCATTTCTCTTCATAGAGAGTACCCCATGTTTGGACAGCCATTTTAACACAGCTTTCATGTGTCGGCGATGTTCTGCAGTGGTTGTCGAGTGGATCAGGATGTCATCTCTTACGTTCATGACACCTTGCAAGCTTGACAGGGTCTCCCAGATCGCATCTTGGAAGATCTCTGCTTCTGAGGAAATTCCAATGATCAGCCTCTTGTATCAACATAACCCTAGGTGCATTGAGAATGTGGTGATATAGCAACTCTTTTTCGCTAGTATCAGTTGGTGATATCTAGCATTGAAGTCCAGCTTGGCGAACCACCGTGAGCCATTTAGGTCTGCAACTATGCCATCTATCGTTGCTGTTATGTGCCTTTCGCATTTGCTGGCTTGGTTGTGGAGGCGCACGTCTATGCCTAGTCGTATCTTACCTGGTTGCTTTGGTTTTTTGGCAACGACCAAGGGGGATACCAATGGCTTTGGGCAAGAGACCTTTTTGATCACCCCTTGCTTCTCAAGTTTGTTTAGTTCTTGCACGCCAAGTGGACTCAGGTGAAAAGGCATGCGCCTGTGCCGGAGGACTATCGGCTTGATGGATTTGCTGATATGTAGCTTGATTGGAGGGGCTTTCAGGCACCCAAGTCCTGTGAATAGATCGGGGAATGGGCTTAGGATCTCTTCTGTCTGGAAGGCTTTCATGGTCATACAAAGAACACTAGTACTCAGCTGTGTGGCTCCCAACGAGGGCGTTGGCTTCCTTGTTGACAACATGGAAGGCGGTTGTGATTTCTTGGCCTTCTGACTTTATTTTCATGGTCATCCATCCTTTTAGGGGTATTGGTTTCTGGCTCCAGTATGTAAAGAGTTTCGTATTTTTTGGAGATAGGGGCAGCCATAGCTGGAAGCACTGATGTTGTTGGATGCCCATCACATTTACTGAGGCCCTGGTGTCAATGAGGCTACAATGCTGGATCCTGCAACCTCAACTATGCTTGTGGGCTGTGATTGTCTGTTCCATTTCAGATCATTTGTGAACAAGATGAGGAATGCTTTCTCCTCATCATCCAGCAATGAATCTTCCTATTGGTGCCGGTGACACAGTGATATCTTGGAAGCGTCCTGGGATTCCGAGTCGTCAAGGGACAGTTGCCTTACTGCTTTTGATAGCGCTTGCATTCCTCAAGTGCCTCTTCCTCTGGTTCCACTTCTGCATTCGGTGTTGAAGTGGTTAGTGTGCTTCACTTCAAGCATGTCCTTCCTTGCGCTGTGCATTCTTCCATGGGGTGCACTTTGCGTCTGCAGTATCTGCAGCGGTAGAGGAAGCGGGTGGAGGAAGAGCCGATGTCTTTGGTCTGTACATCTTGCCTCGTGTCGCCATAATTGCCTGCCTGCATGTCCGCACCTTTAGGTTATTAAAAGGCTTACGTAATAACTGCCTGCAAGATTCTAGAAGAACGAGGTATAAACATACAATGTGTATAAGGGTTATTTTCCAATTTTGCAGAGTCTGCTGTGTAAGTCCACAAGCTGCTTGTGGCACATTGGCAGAAAGTCCATTGTTGGCAGACCCCCAAACCTGTACATCATAAATGTATGTTTCATGTATTTTAAATAATTTGTGTCCATACATGTCTGCTTTCCTTTCACTATTGAGTTTTTGTCCTGCATTCTGGTCAGTCTTTTAGCACTGGTGGTGATGGATTTTTTGTACACTTTATGGGTCATCTGCAGGTTCCATAACTGCCTTGCCTGTAGCGTATCTAGGGCTTTTCCCAGCATCTGATGGTGTGGCACCTAGAGGTTCTGCTTGCTAGTTTTTCCCCGTAAGATTATCCAGAGTATCTCACATTGATTGTCTTAGATTATGACACAGTGTAAGAAATACATGCAGTCTGACTATGAGTTGATTGAGCCAGCTAAATGAGGAGATCAATTTTCCCATCATTGTGGTCCTTAAAATGTATGAGGTGAATAAAGGGCCATACATGGACTGGTAGAGGAGGAATAGTGTTGCTAGTATTGGGTTTCAGATAGATCAACTGCTTCACTCCTTCAATGGATATATCTCTCCGTCTAATCTAAATTCTGATCAACAACTTTATTCTTTCTGCCTAAGGCCAGGAAAAAGGGAGAAGAGTCAGAAGGCGTCCTCAGAGAAAGATGAATGGATGGGTCTTACTCCAAAGTGACCCTAGTTAGAAGTGTCAATATGGCATAAATAAAACAATACACTTCACTGTTTCAAAACAAAACATTTAAAGTCAGGGGTGCTTTCAACCGAGGAACTGACTTTGCAGTTTGCATACTTACCTGCTCTTGTAGCGTGGTGTACGTGGGAAGTACTGTACATCAAGTACAGAAGCGCATTTTGCAACACGTATGTACTATAAAACACTTCGATAAAACATACCTGGTTGCACACCATTTTAATATGGCACATAAGGGAGAGGTGAAGGAGCTCCAGTATTTTGTGGTACACAGTGTTCCCAAAAACCTAGTGGTGGCAATAGGGAGAAAATTCTGTGCCAAATAGAATCAAGATACATACTTGTGTTAGACAGCAAAACCCTGTAAGGGCTAAATATGGAGGAAGATCTGCACACTTTTCTAAGAACACTGGATGGTTAAAAAAGTAAACATATGCATGTAACCCTTTTTAATGATCATGCATTAATTCCCCTAAGTGGGAAAGGTTGATAATGCAGTTATTTGTGTTTTAGATAACGCAGAATGCTTGTGCATGCTGTTATAACCCACTTGGGAAAGTTGACATATTTATACATTTTGATCATTCTATATAAAAATGTCAAAGAAAAGGAGAGGGATTATTATACCCTGGTAGTAATATATGTATGTACATTTACAGTGACACTACTTAGAGGTGACTTCCTTTTGATACCTAGTCACTTGATGTACGTTTTCCAACTTTGGAAATATTAGAATGGTAGTTGGAATTTTGCCAAAGACATTAGTTTTAAAGCGCCTATGCACTTTGTATAAAATACATGTGTCTTTGACAATGAAATATGAGTTAGCAGTCTAGTGTTTAAATTTGGCAAAACGATTATGAGTGAATGAAATATTTTGAAGGGTGTTTGCAAAATGAGCTACACTCACTGACATATGATTTATTTTATACATTTTAATTTGCCAGCATGATGAGATGCATTGTGAAAAAGATGATACCACAACTTTTATGTTTTTGAAGAATGTTTTGATACGTGTTTTTGATAAAGTGATTGGGTTAGCGTTCTAGCATTTAAATTCAGCAACATGATCAATGAAGTATGAAATAATGTGGAGAGTTCTGAACAATGATTTATATTCACTGACACATGATTATTGTATATATTTATTTTGTTAGAATAATGGAATGCTTTTTGTAGAACATTATAACTTCTATGTGTATGATCATGTAAGAGGTCATGTGAGCGCATATAACCTAGAAACAAAATGGTGTTTCCTTGCTGTGATCAAGATTGTCTAGTACCGCGAAAATGTATTGAGCGGTTTCTTTCAATAATCAAGAGTTCATATGCACCACTGGAGGAGTCGTGACAGTGTTTCAAATGGTGAGAGTGGTGTTGTATACGAAGAAAGCCGTTTTCATTGTTTCCGAGGCTTCCTCGTGCTTTGGTGCACAGTGCCCAAACGGTACCATCTGGGAAAAGTAATCTAGTTAGAAGTGAGTGCAACTACAGATTCATTTTGGAGACCGCAGTTGGTTAATCTAACAGCAGAAGCTATGAAAATTATTCTGTGTCAGCCTTGCTTGTAGTTCTCAGGGTCAGTGAGTAACAATGAAAGCAGATTAATTAACTTAGAGGACTGCTAAGTGGAGGAGTAAAAAGCCCACAATCCATGTGCAGAAGCCATTTTTCTCACATTATTTTCTTTAAAAGGGGTTGTGTGACAGAACATCGAGGGCAAAGATATTGTGGGGCCAGAATATTGAGGCCATGCCAATTTATGAATGATGCATAAATTATGCAAAAAAGAAGAACAGAACTCTTGATTGTTCTCAAGTTTAGGTGGAGAGCAGGTCCTGCATGCTGCATCCTAAAACACCAGGGACACTCGGAATCTGCTCACCTCAAATGTCTATTTTTGTAGCAACGTTTTTAAGCATAGAATTAGCACAATGCAATCCATACCGAGCTAAAAAGGGGCAACGTCTTCTGCAATTTCCACATCAAAGTCTTTAAGCATAGTATTACCAAAGTGCCAACCACGCTGAGTTGTAAAATGACAAAATCCTTTGACCACTCCAGGCATAGTATTACAGGCTTGAATTGGCACAATACCATCCACGTCAACCTGGAATGAATAAAAGCAACCCCTGAACCATGTTTTACTGTCATTGCAGATATTCTGAGAGGTTCTGCTTTGCCGAGGCACAAGAGAGCGCACAGTGTAAGTCAAAACAGTACCCTTTCAGGCTAAAAGTGCTGCATTAATTCAGCAAAAGGAAGCAGAGAACTATAGGTAGTTCAAAAGTTTAGTTGAAGAACAACTCCTGTATAGAGCACTCTACAACATCAGTGACACTAGGAATCTGCTCACCTCAAATGTTTGTTTTTCTAGCAAAGTTGTCAAGCACAGGATTAGCACAGTGGAAATCATGCATAACTTTATTTCAATCACAGGGATCTTAAAAAGTACACAGCACAAGAGTAGATTGGAAGAGTATAAGAAATATTAAAAAATATTTTTAAAAGAGCACTCAGCTACCATAAAATGCAATTTAACAGATAAATAGGAAGCAAAAGACAATTCATACAGTACATTTGGATTGCTTGATCCATAGTGCATGCCAATATTTGGCCATACCAAATACTATTACCCTACGTGTGTCAGTAAGAAAAATTCTCATCCGCTCAAGGTAATGGCCAGGACTGACCAGTCTGCACAGTGAGATAATCCACTTGCTCCTCAAAAGTTTATGGTGGGGATAAAAAAATAACAGGTGCACAATAGATTCTGAACTGGCTTTGCAAGGACAAAGATCGTCAGAGGAAACGTTATGACGCCACTTGTTACAGAACAATTTGGTGGGTAAGGTTGTGTAACGAAAATGTATAAATAGTTTATGTGCCGGGGGGGAGGGGGGGGGAAATTTCATCAATGGTATCCTCATAGCTTGGAACAAGTTTAAAATTAACAAAATCTTGGGTCAAGGTACCCACCGATTTTGCCATCTCTTCTGCTATTATTTCCCAGTAAATCACTTTGACCCTGACTTTTGGTAATAGGGACAGGCTTTCAGGGTTAAGCCAATACGCCTCCATCCCTAGCCTCCCGAGTAGATCTCTTAAGGAGCTAAACCATGGGATGGAGGTTACCTGAGGCAGTTTCAAGAGGCCTTTTGTCGCCGCATGATAGGAGGCTAGCTCTTCAACAGACCAGAAACGATGCAAAAACATTAATAATTTAAAATCTACCTTACGGGCCAGTTGTCTTTGAGCAAAATCCAGAAACAATGGGGTCAGAGGGGTGCTGGGAGGTAAATTTAAGAGAGATCTAAGAAAACGATTTTCTATGATGGTGAGACAATTCGTGTTCCCACTACTCCAAAGATCCGCCCCATAAAGAGTCCCCCTAGAGTTTTGATATTATACATTTCTAGTGCTGGGGCCACTTTCCTGGACATCGTAGCTCTGTAGATTTGACTAATATAGGCAGTCTGCTGGATTAGCGACAATTTTACTTTCTCAATATGGAGAGCCCAGTTTAAGTTGGATGTTAGGCAGATACCCAGATAGTAAACAGTGGCTACTTGCTCTAGGTTACTACTGCCTAGATACAGACATCTTTTAGGTGATTTTGCAATCCCTCTCGAGAAAATCATGTATTTTGTTTTGGCCTCATTTAATACCAGGCCCAGATCATTGCAGAACCTTATAAAGTCGCTCAAAAGTTGTTGGAAACTTTGTGGGGATTTGGAGGATAGTAGGGTATCATCAGCAAAGAGAAGTGCAGGAGGTCTTCTCTCGCCTATTTTAGGGGCATCACACCCGCCCCTATCTAAAAAAACTACCACCCATTAATAAAAAGTGAAAAAAGGGTGGGCGTTAACACACATCCCTGTCTCTCTCCATATTAAATTGGGAATTGCTCTGTTGATTGATTTTTCTCCCGCACCTAACTTGAGCTGTGTTTGATGAGTACAATCGAATTAGATTTTTTAAAAGGTTGCGAGGTACGCCCATCTCTTTTACAACTCTCCAAAGTCTGGCTCGGTGAACTAAGTTGAACGTAGACCGTAAATCAACAAAGACCACATATAGCTTCCCACCATTGATGACCACTTCCTTCAAGTAAATACACAGGGAATTAAAGTCCTGGTTCACTGCACTAATTAGCGCGAAAGCCTGCATGGTAGGCGCTTTAAGATACAGGCCTCTAAGATCCAGCCTTGGATCCTGCCTAATACCTGCTTGCAAAAAATGTTCTGCAGGGAATAGATAAGGCTTATGTGTCTGTAGCTGGGCAGGTTAGCTTTGTCACCCTTCTTATTGATGGGTATGATTTCTGCTATATCCCATGATGGAGAAATGTTCATACATGATGTGATGGCGTTAGTTAGCATATTAATGTAAGGGCCCCTGACAGTTAGGTCCTCTCTATACAGGTCATTGGGAATTCTATAAGGGCCAGGGGCTCAAGCTGGAACACACGAGTAGATCACTATTTGGGTTTCTTCCATGGAGAATACCAAAGCTTCTGCCGCTCCAGATAGGACTTCCTCCCTCCTTTCAATAGGGTCCTCTGCCTCCATGTTGCCTAACACATATAGAAGCCCGAAGTGGGACACCCACTCATCAGGCTGTACTGAAAACTCCAGTACAGACTTTTTACCATTGAGCCTGTGGGCTGCTTTTTTCCAGAAGATCTTAGAATCTTTAGCTATCAGTGCCCTTTGTAGAGAAGACGATAGGGAGCCTTCTCAGTTCTACTTAGCTGTCTCTATTGCTTGCCTATATCTTACTCTACAAGCCACCACATCTGTGCGCACATTAGATTTTACTGCCGTGACAAGATCCCCCTTTGCTTTCCTACATTCCTGATTGTACCAGGCTACCTGGGGATCAGGCCACTGCTGTTTCTTATCTTCCTCCAATTTTTGCTCCTTAAGCGGTTTGTCCAACAGATCCCTTATCTCATTATATAGGAGTTCATGGCAGATGCCCAATTTTGTGTCTGCTTCATCTTTGGGGTATTTGGCCAGCTCTTCCAGCTCCATGCAAACTTTGTCTTTGACTATTTCCAGAGCCCCTGGATGTTCCTGCGCCCAGTACCATCTAATTGTTCTCTGGTTGTTCGTAATAGATAATCACCCAAATCATGCCTACTCTTTATGTCAGGTTCATGTTCACCCTGATTTATAAGGGAGAGGATGAGAGCATTGTGGCCACTGCCTGTTCTTTTGGCCACTGATCTGTCTTGAACTAGGGGCCAGAGTTTGTGGGCGACCAAACAATAGTCAATTCTGCTGACATAGCCAGGTCAGTTAAAGGTAAAATTGCTTTTTGGGTAGGGTTAGCACAGTGTCATACATGCCAAGCTAGAAAGGGACAAAGTCTTTTCCCATTTCCACAAGCTGTAAAATGACAAAAGCCTTTTACCACTCCAGGCTCAGTATTACAGCTGCAGATTGGCACAATACCATCCAAGCCAACCTGGAATGAAGAAAAGCAAACCGTGACATGGGTTTCACTGTCATTAAAGCTCTTCAGAGAGGTTTATCTTTGTCCAGACACTTGGGAGTAACTAATATGTCAAAACAATATCCTTTCAGGCATAGAGTGCAGCATTAATTATGCAAAAATGAAGCAGAGAACTCTGGGTAGTTCCCGAGTTTAGGTGGAGAGCAGCTCCTGAACAGAGCACCCTGAAACACCAATGCCACTGAATCTTCTCACCTCAAAGGTCTGTTTTTCTATCAAAGTCTTTAAGCATAGGATTAGCACTGTGCCATCCACTTTGAGATAGAGAGGGAAAAGGTCTGGCACTGTATTAACCCTATGCTTAAAGACTTTGCTGTAGAAATGGCAATAGACTTTCGGGCAAATTACGAGTCTGGGGTCTTTGACTGCCAGACTCACAGTGACAAGAGTTGTACCCCAGGCAAGGCTTGTACTCATAATCTGGCGGGCAGACCATGCACAGCTTTGGCGGTGCTGTGCCAGGACAAAGCAGGTGCAGCACCCCCTAAATCATAATCAAGACCTTTGTTCCTCTCTCGCTCCTATGATATTAGTTGACATGCCCTTTCATTTCAGTTGGAAAGAAATCTTTGTCTGTAGATGCTAGTTTGTTTATTTTCAAGTTCTAAAGATAAATACATTTTTGCTAATCTGCTAGTGATGGCACAGGTACTAGGCAGTCCATATTTTCAATGATGGCTACATTACGAAAAGTGTCACCCGCCCCTTCCCTGCAGTTCCACAAACATTGCGATAAATAGGTCCAAAATTGATTTAGCTCCCAGCCTCTCACAGCTGGGGGGTCTGCAATAAAATCCTCTGACACAAGCAGTGTTGTTGATCGTAGTTCCCACAAATGTAAAAAAGGCAAGAATAAAATAGCAAAGTAATTCACACAGATCACTCATCAAAGTACTTTCCACAGTAGTTAATGACATCGCGGTGTGTTCTGCTAGATTGAAATTGAAGCTAAAGTCGATGAAAACAGAAACATTAATCAAAACGTCGACTTTCTTTTGCTGCTTTAAAGATGGAATTATTTTTTTCTTACAGAATCTCTGCATGAAATCACACCCTTGAAACGCACTGGTGTAATTCTTTTACCCTTGTTCTAATCTTTTATTTTGAAGTGGATACCATTAAAAGCACAATTTAACGATGCCAATGATACATTTAGAAGTAGATAGTCTCATAAGTAGATATTGGAGATGGGAAATGTTGGTGCTTCAAAGCAGTGTTTTAAATATTTCTCATAATCAATGACTCTCCGACCGAAAGTGCTACTTTAATATCTATTTAGGGGGCCTGCACCTTGAGAGAGAGAGGAACAGTCCAGCCTGAACTGCCAGGCCAAGTCCTACCTGGACTGGAAACAAGCATCCTAGGACCATATAGAGCTTCCAGCTCTCATCACCCATGATCGCTTGACTCCAGTGGCAATCCGGGCTAAAAACCTATGTTAAAACTTCAAGGAATGCATGTTTCTTGTGACAATGTTCATGCATTTGGGGGCATAGTTATGAGTTCTGGCGCATCTCTGCAAATCAGCAGGGATGCGCCAGAACAAATACGTCACGCAAAACTACCCTTGCGTCACGGCGGATGCGCTGTATTTACAATGCGGCGCGCCATGGCACAAGGGTAGGCAGATGCGTGACGCATCTCATGACGTAAGGGCGGCGCATCGCTGGAGTCGCATCGCAAGCGCGACGCGACTCCAGCAATGTTCGGGTGTGCCCTATACTTAACGTGCAGCGTCAGTCCTTACGCCTGCTTCAAGCAGGCATAAGGAATTGACGTAGCAGCGTCGCACAAGTGCTTGCGTGAAATCTTGTAGATTTCACGCAGGCACTTTTGCGAGGCGCATCTGCCCCGGAACGCCCACCCTGCGCTGGAACGCCCACATGTGGCGCAGGGCTTTACAACGTGACGCCTTCGCCTAGATGCATCACGTTGTAAATGGGTCGCAGGGATGCGCCTCCGTTGCGTGACGCAACGGCGGCATAAACGTGGCGCAAGTGCCTTGTAAATCTGCCTCTTTGTTTTTATTGCATATTATAATAAAAGGCTTTATCATTCATATTTACTGGGCATACTGCTGGAATTGTTTAATTCTATACACTGACTAGCCTTAATTACTCTCACAGCACATCTACTATGTATACTACTAGACCTAAAATATGGAGAAACTTGAGTGATTGTGTAACACATGGTATGAATATTTAAAGAGTATTTATGCAGGATGAAACTAGTTGTACGGTAAAGGAAATGTCTTTCATTGGCTGACATAGGTAATTGCAATTGGCACAGCCTTAAGATGATATTATTAATGGGATATTTGGTTTGGAGCTTGAAGTTGGGTTTTGCTCAGGGAAAATGTGTGGGGCAATATTTTCTCCCAGTAAATACCTTGAAGTGCTTAAGTACGAGAATATCAAGTCAGTAATATCGTTCAACCGTAATATTGTAAAAAAAATACTGACGACCAAATATGAATAAGTGAACTTCATAGAAGTAGTTATAGAGAGCATGATTGTTGCCACTGTGTAGTTATAATTAGGTCGGAGTGTCCTTAGGAAAGGCATTTTTCTGTTCTGCCTAGAACTTAGATGCCATTTCTGCATGAAACTTCCAAAACAAGAGGCTCAGCATGCTGGCTTTGTCATGAAATGTTTGTGTCAAGTGGAGACCAAGGGCCAGATGTAGGTGGCCATTTACCGACCGGTAATGGCCGATTTCGGCCGTTACCGACCGGTAAATGGCTTTTTGGTATGTAGGGGGCTAAATTTACCGAATCGGTAAATTTACCGAATCGGTAAAATACCGAATCGGTAAAATACCGAATCGATAATTTTACAGATTCGGTAATTTCGGGATGTAGGTGGGACTCTTCAGAGTCCCTAAGGGCTTACAGATTCGGTATTTTACCACCCAATCCAATTGGGTGGTAAAATACCGAATCCAGGTGTGCATGCACATGTGTGCATGCACACCTAGCCATGTGACAGACAGACATGCCCTTAGCGCATGTCTGTCTGCCACATGGCACATATGCCAGTATTTGGGGTGCTAGAGGGTGTCAAAGTGACACCCCCTGCACCCTTGCTGGAATCGGTATTTACCGAATCGGTAAATACCGATTCGGTAATGCCCATTGATTCCTATGGGCTTCAATGCCCATAGGAATCAATGGGCATTACCGAATCGGTATTTACCGATTCGGTAAATACCGATTGTTACAGAATCGGTAATTTAATTACCGATTCCTCCTACATCTCCCCCCTTCTATTTTACCGATTCATAAATACCGAATCGGTAAAATTCGGTATTTATGAATCGGTAAAATAGAACTCCCTACATCTGGCCCCAAGACCTTGGTTGAGGAGGTTGAAAACCCTACATAAGTAAAAACCACAATACTTGTGAAGTTGAACCAAAAAAGTTACTAAATGAATCTGCACTTAACCGTCTGGAAATTTAGCACAAAAGCAGAGAGGCTTAACTGAGAGGCTGTGTAAAGTATTTGTGCAGCACACCGACAGTAACAAAGTGAAAACATAACAGAAGAAAAATCCCAAACCAATTTAGACAAATTTTATGCATTTTAGTAAATAAAATGAGAACAAAATGACATCCAATCAGTAGAATCGAAGATATGCAAATTTAAAGTGGTTTGTAGGTATGGCATCTAAAAGCACAAAGTGACACTCGCAATCATCTGGTCATGCTAGACTGAGAGAATGTAAATGTAAATGTAGTTGAGCTTATATAGCGCACAGCTACCCGCAATGGGTGTCCCGGCGCTTGCTTAGGGAACCCTTCCTGGTATTCCCCTGTGAGATAGCAGGGTATCCACAAGGTGAAAGTCAGGCATCCCGCCGCGAGGGGCCGTTGTGGAGATTAAGCAAGCTATTGCCCAGAGTCGCAGAGTGTGAACCCGTGAGTCGAGGAGGCACCGGAGCGAGAATTATCGAGTCCGTGGAATTTTTAGCCCAAGACCCGCCGAGGCGGGGAATTGAACCCTGGTCCAGGACCGATCTCAGCTTCCGGGTCTGCTGCCTCTAACCCCTGAGCCACACTTCTCCAAGTCACAAGTTCAGGCTGACTTCCATGGAAGGCGGGCCAAATACAGGGACCAGGTTAACCCCACTGAAAAAGTTACCTTCTAAATGTTCAGTGTGAAGAGTCCAGAATTTAAGGATTGCTCATTTTTTGTTGAGGCGTGCACTCTGATGCCAGCCAATGGTCCAGGACCTGGGTAGGCAACACTTGGGATCGGGGACTCACTCCAGCAGAGGCGACAGGGCTCAGGCATTTCCAGTTGCAGGTCCAGGCAGGTCCAGATGCAGCAAGTCCACTGGGCAGTTGCATGGAGCCCTCTGGAGCTTGTTGTGGCCCTGTAGATCAGTGCAGGAGGTCAACCATCTGACCATTGGAGTCACGCAGGTAGCCTGTGATGAAGGGAGCGTGTCCAGTCTTCTTTCGCAGAAAGCAGGGCAGGCCTCCAGCAGCAGGGCAGTCTTCTGGGGAAGAAGGTAGTCCTTTCTTTGTAATGTCAGCAGGTCCAGGAGTATACTGAAGAGTAGCTCAGGAGGTCCAATATTTATACCTCGTGCCATCCTTTGAAGTGAGAGAATTTTCTGGGCTACCCCTATATCTGATTCTGGAAGGTTCTTCCCTTCCCCTGTCAAAGCTCAAAGAAGTCTAAGGTCACAAAAGACTAGTGTTCAGTTTCTTTGTGTGTGTTGAAGGCCTATTGAAATGTAAGTAGGTTAGGGAACAGCTCCACCCTCATGCATCCTGGATTGATGGCTTATCGTACCCACATCTAATCCAATATTGTTTACTGTCTGGGCCCAATACACATTCTTAATGGCAGGGCCATTAAGAGGACCAGGCATCTGGAAACTCCTAGCAGGCCTTAGAAGTTGTTGGGCAGAAAATTTCCAACTTTCTAAAAGTGGCATTTTCAAAATTGTAATCTAAAATCCCACTTTAATATTGAATCTGACTTTAAATTATCATTCATTTGAGCCTAAACATGAACTTTCTACCTGTGCTCAGTTAAAAGTTAGCTCTCATAAGTATTAGAAAGGTTTAGGTCTGGCAAAGGTTTATTTTGCCAGTTTGAAATGTCAGTTTAAAATTTAATACAGGCTGCAATGGCAGGCCTGAGACATGTTTTAAAGGGTGGCCCAATGAGTGCTGCAGGGCCACTGGTAGCATTTAGTTTATAGACCGTAGGTACATGTAGCACCGTATACTAGGGATAGATAAGTACAAGTAAATGTGCCAATCAGTTGTAAGCCAGTTTTACCATTTTTTGGTGAGAGAGCACAAGCACTTTAGCACTGGTTAGCAGCCCGAATACCAACACAAACAAATTCCTAAAAATAGGAGAGGTGAAGGCAAAATGTTTCAAAGTGACACTGCAGAGTGGGCCAAGTCCACATTAGGTATATATGGACGATTGGCTATTCTGATTGGCCAAGGAAGCTTTTTCCCCGTTGGCCAATTCTGTGCTCTGTTACAAGTGCAGGTACCAAGGTACTGAATGACTTGATTGGCTGGCCGCAACTTTGAAGAAAATGTTATAGCTGCTATTACAAGACTCTGGAACTCGGTCCCCAAGTTCAGATTTTTTTTTGCAAAAGGACACATAAGGGCACAGTGTGAGCACACCATGACCTCCAGGGCCTTGTGGAGCGGGGTCCCAAATGCCACCCCACTTAAGTTATATTAAAAAAAAAAAAAGAATTATTTTAGGTCACTGGTACTGCTGTACAGCACCACATACTGCTGTACCAAGCAAGGCCAGTCCTTTGGTACTAGCATGGTACCGCAGTAACACAGTTTTAAAAAAAATACACAATACACTGGTCTGGTCATAGACCAGACACTGCAGCCTACTATAATTGTTCAGAGCTTAGGCAGTAAATAGTTGGGCATGGCTGCATGCAGTAGTTTGGTTTCAGGGCCCACCCACCGCTGCACACTGCTGAAGGTTGTGCTCCATGAAGGGTTGGGCTCCTGTGGGTGATTGGGTACCAGCGGTGGTTGGGCACATGCGAGGGCTGCTGGGTGTTGGCCTTGCGTAAGCAGACATTGACCACAAGTTGCCTGAGGGGGTTGGGCAGAGGCTCAGCTTTGAATATGATAAAAAAACAGAAATTCACTGACAAAAATGATGGTGAAATTGAAGTGATAGTTAGGTGCTAAAATAAGATAAGAATCTGGGGCCAAATCTACTAAATTAGCAATAGCGATTTGCTAATAGTGGTTATCTCCTAATCGCAATTAGGAAATCGCTTTTCCTAATGTACGAAACTTGTAATTCTAAATTAGCGACTCCTAGTAGGTTGCAAATCAACCTACCTCTTATGAGATAGGTCTCTGTTTGTGATCCACTAGGAATGATAGCCATAGCAGACTACTATCTCTGTGATTTCTTTTAAATAAACCAATCTTTTTTCCTTGAATCCCAGCCCAGTTTCCTTAAAGAAAAACCAGATTCAATTAAAAAGATTATAATGCAATGTATTCAATAATTTTTTTAGAGTAGGCAGTGGTCTGTGAGACCACTGCCTGATATTAGAAATATTTTTATTGGACCCCTTCCCATTTGCAAATTAACTACCACCACTTTTCAACTGGTGGTAAAGTATTAATGGTTTTTTGTCACAAAACATTAATAGAGGCTACTGGGAGTTGGCATTTGGAAGGGACGTCCCAAACACGCCCCTTCCAAATGCCAAACCGCTAATGCAAATTGTGATTCAGGAGCAAGCTACTGAGTCGCATTTTGCCTTTCGTATGTTTAAATACCCGTTTTTGCAATTTCAAATGGCCTGATTCTGTGAATTGGGATGTTAGCAGCCTCAAAACACCTGTGTACACCTGGCCCTTAATTTTTTTTAATTAACACCCCTTAAAATTCAGCAGTTATAGTTTAATGAACTAACTATAACTTGCATCTCTGTCCTGCACTGCTTATAACCTCACATATTACATAACTCATGTCATGTTAAATGACATCATTGCTTACAACACTGAGGTCATCTCAAATGAAATCATTGAAGAGAAGGAGCCAGTTAGGCCACTTTTTGGATATCCCTTACCCGTCCGAGAAAAAGAGGGAGGGTGAGGGCTGTGCTTTTAGACAGTGGAAGTGTATTGTATGCATTCATTTAACTTGAGGGAGGAGATCCAGACACTAAAGTGAGAAATGGAGACAGGGCTGACTTTAGAAATTCTATGAGACTTTTGGTTTTATAGGAGCCCCTGATTATTCTTATTAAAAACTGCCATTTGGTCTATGGTAAGGTTAAGCAGTGGGACTGGTGACAATTTTGTGAATGGTGAGTAAGTCTGTAGGTGAAACATGCCCTTTTGTCTTTCTCTGATTATTTATTTAGTTGATGACAGCCTGGTACAAAAACTACACACCTTTTTTATGCCATTGTTGTAAGCATTCCATGATTGAGACCCCCAGTGCATCCTGTGGTGTGCAGCCTCACTCTATGCGAAGTATGTGTCTGAAGAACAGCGTTGAAAAGATTCTTGAAAGGTGACCCACCCCAAACATGTTCTACTGTTTGAGACGGTGGATCCACATTCCCTGTCTATTCCTGCCTAGAAGTTCTCTATCAAAATGGAACCCAAATCATCCAACTTTTTTACAATTCCAACTCCTTTATTACCAATGAAAGTTATTCTCCACAGAGTACTCAAAAGACTGTTGGCCGATCAGGGCTTATGTCTGCTTACCAGCCAGTCTCCCAGATGTGTTGGAACATCACCTGAAGTCTGGGTTTCCTGCCTGAGGGCAATGTACATAATCTGAAGCATCTAGAAATCTGCCTCCTGCTGAAAGAAAGAAGGAGCCTGCCTGACCCTGCAGAAGTGAATACTTATAAAAGCCTGGTCCACTCCATCACTGATGGCCATGGGGCACCTAGGAAGAAGCAGACTCCACAAGAGTGATTTGGAAGGGTCATCGTGCCTGTGGACCCCACGCTCGGCAACCGCAATAGTATGATTGAGTGATTGCCGAAGGCCTAAACCTGGCTGCAATTGTGTGACCTCAGACGGCCCAATTGGGACTATATATGCTGAATACAGTTGGCCCATGTTGGGTGCTCTACCTGCCATTTACTGAAGGCCTGTTCAGGATATCTCTTTGAATATAGTAGGCCTGGATGCAGGCTGAAACTACATTTTGCTCAAGGCCAGGTGAGGGCTACAACTGCCCAAAATAATAGACCCTGATGGAGGCAGAAACTGCCAATTGCTGAAGAATACCTAATACTGCAACTTCCTTTAGTCTGGTCAGGACCGAACGTTCAGGACTGATAATCACCCAACTTGTGGACTGCACCTGTGATGGTGGAAGTACACGTTTAGTCCACTGTGGCTGAATACTGGACCTCATCCCCACAGGTCCTGCACCTTGTCTTAGCTTGAGTTTGCAGACGTGCTGCTGAACACGGCCCCCACCTAGCTCCGACAAACTCTGACAAGGGATTTTCAGTTCCCCTTTGCTTTTTCAAGTGCTCACGATAGTGACTCTGGGTGCCTAGCAGCAGCAGGAACGCCTTGTGAGAATGTACCTATAATTTTATGGGTAATATAAAGTCGTAGGGCCTAATTCACAAAGCTGATCTTAAATTTTGTTTACTTTTACTTTTTTGGGAATTCTCAAACTATGTGTTAACACTATGTTTATGACTTAGGAGATTCTGCACTAGGGGAGGAGAACTCCACACATAAAAAATGAGGATGGGGTTATCTTTTTTTGTGGAGAGTTCTCCGCCCTGACTGCTGAGTCTCCATAATCATAAACTTACTACTAACTTGTAATTTGTAAATACCACAAAAACTTAAAACGTAGACAAAAGTGTATTTATACGTTTGTGAATCAGGCCCTGAGTATCTTTTTGAACTTTGTGTAAGCAAAACGGCACCTCCATATGGTTCACACATCTCCTGAAAGAGATGGTGGCAAACCCAGAAGCTGGGGGTAAATATTGCTTTAGAGAAAAAACAAGGAAGTGAGGTTGGTGAAGCACCTATGTAGGTGCTACACCAACCTCACCAAGCTCACAGAGTCTCTGATTTTTCTATGTTGATTGAAATGTGTAGCATTTTTTACAACTGCTGAATAAAAAGCTTTCATTTTTTTGCAAAGATTAGCATAGGGCTTGACCGTAACTATATTGTGTCTGATGGTTCATGGTTGAACAATGAGCTCGAGCACCTCTACAGTACCTCCTTGAGAAGCATATGTCTGCTTGCTCTTGGTACAATGAGAGTCAAATATGGAAAAGGATAATGCTTTACCAAAGTTGCAGAGCCATAGTAGGATGGACCCGGGATAGCAGAGGCAAACAATCTCGACCTTCAACGGTTGAGACACAGTACATCATGCATGCCCAGTGATCCCCAGAATGGGATCTGACAAAAGCATTGCAGTTCATCCGCTCATCTATATACCAATCCATTCACTCATTCATTGCTTGTGAGCTAAAACGCTTTATAAATTTGTGGTATTTTGTATAGAAAGATAGAGAAAAAAAGTTTAAAAATTAGAAATGCACTTACATAAGTATCCTTTGAAGAGCATAACAGTAAACATTAAGTGGATATGCATTCTACCCAGGGGCGTAGTTTAGCCAGTGAGATTTGAGGGGGGTGGGGGACATATTATCAAGCAGGGCGATAGGCAATTATCGCCGCTCTAGCGGCCGTTTTCGGCCGCTAAGCGGAGATAATTCTATTGCCCTATTAGCAAGCTGTCGCTAACTGATGTTAGCGACAGCTTTTAGGCGATAGCGAGCGGTTTGGGGCCCGCTTTGCATGTCAGCGATGTTTATCGCTAATGACATGCAAAGTGGGCGTACCCAACCAGTTAGCTACTGAAAAAAGTCGCTAACGTCGCTATCGCCTATTAGCAAGGCAGGCGTATCGATGGAAATATTCGCGCTAAGCGCGAATATATCCAAATACTAACACCTGCCCAGACCAGTTCTTAGCCATGTTATCCAATGGGAGGTGGATAACTTGGCTAAGAGCATTTCGTCGCTAGTGCGTGAATATCGCTGTATTCTCAGCGATATTCACGCATTCGCCGCTATCGCTGGATATTTTAGCACAATGGTAATGCTAATAGCATGTTTGCTCCGCTAACATATACAGCGATAGGCTAAGCCTATTTTGCGATAATTATCGCTACTTGTTGGTAATATGCCCCTCGGTGAATTCCAAATTTCCCATCTAAAATGAAAAGTGGGTGAGATGACCTAGGCTCAGGATGGGCTTTTCCCACGAGAAGCAGAGTCAGTCAGTATTGATATACATTAGGTATCCTCTAGGGCTGATTTAGAGTTTGGCAGACAGATTCTTGGTTGCAAAGACGAAGGAGCATCCTGTCTGCCAAATTTGAAGTTCTTTCATCTAATTTTGAGTTTAGCGTACCTGAAGTGTACACCGACCGAGAACATTTACATTGTCAGTATGAAACTTCCTCAGATGCTCAAGTGGAGTAAGTGGCATCTTAAGCAAGCAATTCGAACGTCCACCCTATTTAGAGGGGATGTAGTGGGTTGGCTTTTTCTTTTATTGTCCATCACTGATAGGTATAGCCCTGGGGGGAGGGACACTAAAAAAAGAAAAATGACCCCAAATCATGGAAAACTACTACCATGGTATGGAGGTTATTAGTTAAAGTTTATTTTTCAAAAACGAACTCCTGCTTTGTGAGTTTGTTTTAGAAAAATAACAAACATTGGAAAAGTTTGATGGCCAGCCATTGTGTTTGACTGAGCTGCGCATCAAACTTTTCCTACATTGACAGAAACCATTATGATGGTCATTCCTGTCAATGTATAGCAATATCTACTAGGACGGCAGTCATCTCTAAATTTGTGAGAAGGAATTAAGGCAGTATGGGAGATGTAAATTCCTCTTCCACACTGTCTGCCTCTACTTTGCTTGCCACGCCAAAAATCGGGCCCTCTGTCTAGTGTGACATAGTGGGTGAAAAATGATGGCTCCCAGTGGTCAAACAATTTGCAAGCATTCAAGCCTTCACCTTTTGGGCTGTCAATTGACAGTAGTATACCTAAATACTTGAGACTGGTGCAGCTTTCCAAGCCTACTACCGCCAGTATTTGTGAATTCTAAAATGTAGTACATTTTCATCCATTTTAAGGAGTACTTTTAAGGGTGCAAATTTGCCATTTTAACGACAAACTGTACACTGTATATATTTAAGTACCTGATCCAAAAAATGAATACGTTAAAACCTGTTTGTGAAATCAGGGCATAGCGAAAAACGAACACAAATATAGCTGACCTGACTCAGAGCCCCCTGACCCAGTTGCCAAGCAAAGAATGCATTTATTTGGGGGCGTCATACTCCAAACATACCTCTACCCCCTGAAGCTATTCATTCATGGTTTTGGACAGTTGTATCTTTAGGAGGGTTTAGACAAAACAAATTAAGGAGTAGTATAATATATTTTTTTATGTATTTGTGAGTTTTTTGTTAAGCGTAACCCTAGCCAAAGTTAGCAGTGCTCTAGCCAGGGTGAAAGGCAAGCATAGAGTCAACAAGTGATAACAATAGTAGCTGGGAAGAGATGTGTATTGTTACAGCATTTTGTTCTAGTATTTTTGCAGAGGTGCAAATTCAAATCTCTTCTAAATTGGAGCAGGGGTTGGGTGATCCTGATGTACATGGGGATGTTGTTTCACATCCTGAAATGGGTAGATGGAAAAATCCTGCTGCTTTGTTTTTTGTTTTTATACTTCTTAGTCTCCAGTCAGATGGTGCCCTGGATGAAGTTGTGTTGAAAGTCACCACAGATGGTAAGTTTGTCTGCAGGATAAGCAGGGGTGCTGGTCATGATTGTTTCCCTAATAATGCAAATGTTGTATCTGGTTTTGAAGAAGTTGCGGCTGACAAAGGGAGCTAGTGAAGTTCCTTAAGATAGGGGTAATTTGATCATATTTCTTTATGGCCTAGATGAACCATGCTGCAGCATGTAGAATGCCAATGTGTATTCTCTGCAGCGGTGGACCAGGGAGTTACCACAAACCAGATGTGAATGCATGAGGGTTTGAAAAGCAGTTCAACATTTGCTAGCTGGTGTTAGGCCATTTTTGTTTTTTGCAAATGTCTTCCTTGAGGAATGAAGTTAGTGTCCAGGGTGAATCAACGCGACTGGGTATCATCTGCGAGGTGTAAGGTAGTAGTCTCTGTGCTGCACCGTGATCTAAAGTCAGATTGGCAGTTGTGCTGGAGATGGTAAAAATTGATGCAATCTTGGCACTGAGCATTGACTGCTTTTTTGACGGCCTTGATTATGAAGTGTATGTGAGTGAAGGGCCAGGTGATGGCAAGGTCATGAGCCTCTAGTACAGCTTTCTTTAAGAGTGAAAGATCGGAGGCAGGACTGGGCCAATGACTATGGTCAACCTCTGTGAAGCTCCTGATGCATGGACAGACCCACCAAGCTTCCACACAATATTTCCTAGCACCCTTAGCTCCCCAAAAATATGTTAATGGCAGGAGACACACCCAGGTACCAATTCTTGGCCACATCTGATGCTGTGGCAGAAGTTAAACTACCCAAACAGCAGAGCCCCTGAGAGATGGGGAATCCTACACTGCATCCTGGCTCCCCAGGCTCATCGTGCATGCGGACTGCCACCTTGTGGCACTGCTCTGACTTCAGCCACTTGTGAGAGTAAGTAAAAGGACCAGCAGCAAGACTTCCATTACTAAAGAAGCCTTGCCCACTGCTCCAGTGGGACTGTCGACATCCGTTTAACAAGACAGGCAAGCTGCAAGTGGTGGCCCGAGGGGGTCATTTTCACTAAGACACAGAGCCCCCTTTCAAGCCTACACCCTGAGGGGCACCAAGAGCCAAGGATCTGATGAAGAGTGCCCTTGGAATAACAAATATTGGCAACAAAAGCCTTCCCCTGAAAGAGAAAAAGGACTCCGACCCTTTCCAAAAATGTGCACGGCTAAATCTTGAGGCTTTCTATTCATATAAAAAAAGGACTCTGTCCTTTGCTAGAATAACAACCACTTCCTTTGGGTAAAGAAATTTCCTTTGACTATACACTGGGGAAGCTCTGTGTTGGCTTACTTTTTTGCAGACGCATCGCATTTTTCACCACTACTTCTCGTTGGCTGTTCAATCTGTGCAATCCAACCCTCTGTTTTGTCGGTAAATGAATTTTGCTTTCTCAGTTTTTTGTTGTATCTGCATTGAATTGAATATTTAACGTTCTCTGACTTCTTTGATTCTCATTACTGCTACGTATGCCAAAATTGAAACTCAAACTGAAAGACATCTACTAATCTTGGAGGCAATAGCCAAATCCCCCCAAAACTAATAAAAGACTTCAGACTTGGCTACATCCCCAGATGTTCTGGAAACTGACCTATCCACTGTACTGAAAGACCTGACAGAAATCAAGCCATCCATCACCTCAGTGAATTCATCAGTGCTAGCTACAACAGCAGAAATACAATCCCTTAGAGGCAAGATAATCCCTTTCAGGAACCAGATCTCACCCCTAGATGGCAGAATCATGTGATCTGGAATACAGACTGACATGATGCCAGACTGGGGGAGCTAGATCTGACAGCCTTGCAATAAAACCATCGACCTGGAAGATTTGAGTTATAGGGACAATGTGTCCTCAAGAATGCAGAAAAGAATGCTTTTACTTTGTTCCTGTGTGTTTACATCTTGATAATGCTGAATTTCCCCTTCCTGCTCGAGTTCTATAGAGCCCAGAGCCTACAATCACTCCTTGGCTCAACCTCCACCCAACCATGAGATATTTTGATCTGTTACACTCAACATCAACAAGCCTGACAGATCATAAACAATAGTAAGAGGCACGTTTCATATCAATGTGAAAACTCAAAATTCTTCTTTGCAGCTGATTTCTTTCAGGACTCTAAGACTAAGAGATGGAGATTTCTTGTGATAGCACACCAACTGACAAAGTTGGACCTTACATTTGACCTACTCAAACCCCCAATGATGATTGTCAAGATGAATGGCTACACAAGGGAAAATGAGGAGCAGGAAGACCTTGAAACTTTTCTAGACTCACTGCAGGAATCAACATGGACATCTTAAAGGGCTCTGAGTCTCATGATCCCACACTTTCTACAGACTGAGACAAAAACAACGTTTCTGATCTGGCGGAATGAAGGAGGTGGAAGAAGGTGACATAGAAAGGAGAAGGGAACAGCAAACTACAACCATGGAAACCTATAGAATCCAGAGACCTGATCTGGAACTGGATGTTACTTTATTAGGCTAATGGTGACCGATGGAGTACAACGACCCCTGTACAGGTCAGGTTTGAGGACTCAGTGAGTCATCAGTGCTGTGTCCTTGTTGAATTATATTTCCTTACTTTACTAACGTGTTTGGGTATAGTGTGTAACTGTTCGCTCAATTGAATGTTATGTTGATTCTTGTAATATCCTCCAGTTCCCTCTCCCTACCCTGGGCTACCCACCCAACACTATCACCCATTCGACACTATTAAGAATCACATGCAGTGGAGCATGGATTTCAAGGCTGTACTCCCAGGGATTGTTAATGGTGAGGTTCTAAACACATGCCAATGAGTCAATATAGTTCAATACGAGGCTCAGTGGCCCTCTCGCCTCTAGTTGCATCACCAAGCCTTCCTTTCGATCTAAAGACAGAGAAGATTGGATAATCCGTAGGGTAATCTCTATCTTATCTTTCTCTCCTACCGCTCTATAACTCTATGTTGTCTGGTATGTTTATGTACATATACTATATTGGGCACAGACATATTAAAGTCACCTGTGGCTCAACCTTCATACAGTTTTTGTATCTCCTGTTTTCCCTGTTCTGACTGACTTTCTTGGAGATTCCATTATTTCTTAGGCATCAAAATCTGGCCCCAGAGCCACTACTGCAGCATCCAAAAATCCAATGCAACTCGAACACTGCCTTCTCAAATAACACAGGCCACCAGATCTCACCCGCCACTTTACATAGACTGTTGAATGTTATATTTCTCAAGGTTAACAGACTCACACACTACATCAAATGCCAGAAAGCACTCACTTTCTTGGGCGGCCCGCAACCAGATTTAGTGCGCACGAGGAGACACACTTGACCCTTGAAGAAATTGGGTAGGTCGAGTTATTCATGTCAGAGGCTTGACTGCCACTGACACATCATACAATTCACTGGGTCTCACAAGGAAAAAAGGTGCTGCAACCCTCTTTCATAAGTCACTCTCCTACAATGATCTATGGACACAGACAGACTTGGAGGGCAGATAAGTCTTTGTGAAAATAAAATTCAGAAACATGCAACTGGCAGTAGGATCAATTTACGCCCCTATCAGACACAAGACAGGCATCTTCACTTTGCATTGCTATGCTCCTAACTTCTTTTGGCAAAACAAGAGTTTTGATAGGGGGGAACTGAAATGTTACTGTAGATCCAATTCTTGATAGGACTGGCCCTCCATATACCCATCGCACTAGAGAAAGATATCTTCTGTTAGATTTAGTACAGGATATGGCCTTATTTGAACCATGGCGCCTTCTTCACCCATGAGACAGAGACTACACATTTACTTCCCATTGCCACAGCATCCACACCATATTGGACTACTTCCTAATGTCCACTACACTAGCCAAACACATGGTTGAGGCCTATTTAGTGCAATTCGGAACCTCAGACAATGACCTTTTTTTACTGTTCAACTGGATGTGGAAATACTGCTTCCCCCAAAAACAGTAGTGCATGGATAGCTTTCACTTTAGAGACCCTCAGATTAAGGCATAACTGCTCTCCCACCTACCAACTTTCCATGCAGAAAATGAGGAATTTGTATCTTTTGCACTACTCCTATGGTGGTATGCTATGTTATATTTATTTTATAGTGCACTAATCACCCGAGAGGGTATCAAAGCATGTTGGCAGGTGTGTAGGTTTGTGGGCCCCATGCTGCTTATGTATCACTGACAGAATATCGACAGACAAAATTTCGACTTACCAAAATATTGAGTTAAAAATATAGAATACCAGAATATCGACTGCCTATCGACAATCAGGTAAGTACAAAAATATCGACTCCAGAATATCGATTGTAAAAAATATAGTGTCAAAATATCACATTTTTTAAATGTCTTAAAATTAATTTAATACTAATATAATCATAAATATAATTAATTTAAACATACTTAAAATAATTGAATAAATGTTAAATTAATAAATAATTAATGTAACTTTAAAATAAAAAATAATTTTTAAATATATATATTTATATTATTTATACATATTATTAACAAACCATATACAATATTTTTACCGTAGGATAGCGAGAGAGTTAAATTTAATACAACCACTCCAGTAACAACAGTAGGGAAAACATTGGATAGCGTAGAGGTAAAAATGACTATTTCAACTCCAGAGAGCGCAACAGTAGGGAAAACGTTGGATAGCGTAGGGGTAAAAATTACTATTCCCACTCCAAAGAGTGCAACAGTAGGGAAAGCGTTGGATAGCGTAGGGGTAAAAATTACTATTCCCACTCCAGTGAGTGCAACAGTAGGGAAAGCGTTGGATAGCGTAGGGGTAAAAATTACTATTCCCACTCCAGTAAGTGCAACAGTAGGGAAAGCGTTGGATAGCGTAGGGGTAAAAATTACTATTCCAACTCCAGAGAGTGCAACAGTAGAGAAAGCGTTGGATAGTGGGAGGGTAAAAATCACTATTCCCACTCCAAAGAGCGCAACAGTAGGGAAATCGCTTGATAGCGTAGGGGTAAAAATTACTATTCCCACTCCAGAGAGCCCAACAGTAGGGGAAAGCGTTGAATAGTGTAAGGGTAAAAATTACTATTCCCACTCCAGAGAGTGCAACAGTAGGGAAAGCGTTGGATAGTGGGAGGGTTAAAATTACTAAACCACTCCAGAGAGTGCAACAGTAGGGAAAGCGTTGGATAGCGTAGGGGTAAAAATTACTAATCCCACTCCAGAGAGTGCAACAGTAGGGAAAACGTTGGATAGCATAGGGGTAAAAATTACTATTCCCACTCCAGTGAGTGCAACAGTAGGGAAAACGTTGGATAGCGTAGGGGTAAAAATTACTATTCCCACTCCAGTGAGTGCAACAGTAGGGAAAACGTTGGATAGCGTAGGGGTAAAAATTACTATTCCAACTTCAGAGAGTGCAACAGTAGGGAAAGTGTTGGATAGTGGGTGGGTAAAAATGACTATTCCCACTCCAGAGAGTGCAACAGTAGGGAAAGCGTTGGATAGCGTAGGGGTAAAAATTACTATTCCCACTCCAGAGAGTGCAACAGTAGGGAAATCGTTGGATAGCGTAGGGGTAAAAATTACTATTCCCACTCCAGTGAGTGCAATAGTAGGGAAAGTAAATACTTAATATATAAATATAAATAACATAAATATTAATACCAATTACAAATTAATTAAAATATTTTACAATTCTATACAATATATTAATTAATCAATAAAAATTAAAAATAAAAATTAATGAATAATAAAAATAACCTACTAATACTAATTATTTACCAATTAACCATAAATAAAATAATTTACAATTTAAAAATATTTAAAAATTAGACACAAAATAAAATATTTAAAAAATGTAATTACTTACTATTAAATTACTTTCAAAGCTGTTCCCCTATAAACCCACAACCCACTACAGAACATAATTTAATAAAAGTTACATAATTATCAATTAATCAATTACAATAAATTACCAATTATATTTTAATTAATTACCAATTAATAATCAATTAACAATTATTTCTAAATAAATACCAATAAATAAAAGAACATATTTAATTAATCATAATTACATTACTTCCCACCCTATTCCCCTATAAACCCACAACCTGCTACAGAAAATAAATTATTAAAATTAACATATTTATCAATTAATCAATTAAAATTAATTACCAATTTTATTTTAATTAATTACCAATTAATACTTAATTAACAATTAATTCTAAATAAATACCAATAAATAAAATAACATATTTAAGTAATTATAATTAAATTACTTCCCACCCTATTCCCCTATAAACCCACAACCCGCTACAGAAAATAAATTACCATATTTATCAATTAATCAATTACAATTAATTACCAATTATATTTTAATTAATTACCAATTAATAATTAATTACCAATTATTCTAAATAAATACCAATAAATAAAATAACATATTTAATTAATTATAATTAAATTACTTCCCACCCTATTCCCCTATAAACCCACAACCCGCTACAGAATTATATTACACAAAAATTAAAAATTAATATTAACTTACCTTAATTTCGATATTTTTGTTGTCTATATTCTGTCTAGTCGATATTATGTCCATTTTATATTTTGGAATCGATATTATTGCTATTCTATTCGATATTAAAATTTTCTAGTCGATATTTTGGTAGTCTATATTCTGTCTGGTCGATATTTTGTCTATTCTATATTTTTAACTCGTTATTCTGTCTAGTCGAAATAAGAAACTCAATATTTTGACTCTATATCGCTGCTTATACAAAGAACCAGGTCTTCAGCTTCTTGTGGAGCTCAAGAAGTGAGAAGGAGGCCCTGATGTATTGAGGGAGATTGTTGCATGTCTTGGGTGCAAAGTAGGAGAATGAGTGACCTTCAGTTTTGCTTCTGTGGATGTGGGGAATGTGTGTGAGTGAGAGTGAGGCAGAGCATGTCTGATGGGTTGGTGAAAGTATATGCGGTTGTTCAGGTATTCTAGTCCTGTGTTGTGCAGGGATTTTGTATGTGTGCGTGTGAAGTTTGAATTGGCTGTGCTTAAGAATGGGCAACCAGTGAAGCTTCCAGAGATGTGGTGAGATGTGGGTGCAGTGTGAAAGGCCGTGAATGAGTCTTACAGCATTGTTCTGGATGGTTTGGAGTCTGTGTAGGAGTTTGGAGATTCTGGTATATGGAGTGTTGCCATAGTCGAGCCAGATGAGTGCTTGCGTGACGGTCCGCCTGATGTTTTGAGGCAACCGGTTGAAGATGTTTTGCAGCTTGCATGGGATGTGAAGTAGGCGGTGCACACTGCATTGACTTGAGCCATCATGTTGAGCATGTCATCTAGGATGATCCCTAGATTTCTTGCATGGCCTGTGGCGGTGAGAGTTGGTCCTAGCTCTGACGGCCCCCAGGTGGTGTCCCATGGGGAGGTCTTATTGTCTAAGACCACTACTTCCGTCTTGTCAGAGTTGAGTTGTAGGCATTTGGCTCGCATCCATTCTGCTACCATGGTCATGCAGTTGGTAAAGTTGGTTCTGCTTGTGGTTGTTTTGTCTATCAAGGTGAGAATGAGTTGGGTGTCATCATCATTGGAGATGACCGTTATGTCTTGTGATTGGATGATGTTGTCGAATGGTGTCATGTATATGTTGAAAAGGGTGGGGTTGTTGGATGATCCCAGTGGGACATATCAATTGTTTGGTGTCTGATGTGAAGTGTGACAGCTTGACCCTTTGGGTTGTTCCCATGAGGAAGAAACAGATCCATTTGAGATTGGTTCCTCGTATGCCAATCTTGTGGAGTATTCTGATGAGGGTGTTATCGGAGACGGTGTTGAAGGTCACAGAGTGGTCAGGAAAGATGAGGGTTGCTGTTTCTCCTTTGTCCAGGATGATTCAAATGTCATTTGTGGCCATGATAAATGCTGTTTTGGTGCTGTGATTCTTTCTGAATCCAGATTGAGTGTTGTCTAGAAGATGGTGAGGTTCGAGGTGGGTTGTGAGTTCTTGTTAGTGGCCTTATCAATCACTTTAGCTGAATAGAGAAGCAGGGAGATGGATCAGAAGTTGCTCAGTTGATTCGGGTTGGCTGTGGACTTCTTCAGGAGGGCATTGATTTCTGCAAATTTCCATTAATCTGGGAAAATGGCGGACATGATGGGTGGTGTTGATGATGTTCCCAGGTTGTAGATGTTGTGGCGGCATAAGTTCATTGGGAGCCCTAAGTGGATGGGCCACATGATTGCCACTGTGTCGTTTCCAGTCAGGGTTGTCCATTCGGAAAGGTGGATGTCATGGTTGGTGGTGGGTAGGTTAGCAATGAGCTCTCTGGGGTTCGGTTGGTGAGTTGGAGGGAAAGGCTTGTATATAGGGTGTAATTCAGTAGTTGCAAAGTGACACACTAAAGAAACTAGAACATAGTTAGAACTACAGGTTCGCTCATGCATTCAGAAGTTATTCTAAAGTTCAAACATCTTCCAATTTATGGGATTTATTAAAAGTAAAATTGACCTACAGGTCCATTGCAGCTATTTGCAAATCTACTGGGGAATTACCGTCTATCACCAGTGAATTACAGGAGTATCAGAAATCCCTCTACTCAAGACACCCCTCCCATAAATGGGGAGGAGAATGCCTTTTTCCAAGAACTGGAAATACCCTGATTGACTGAAGGAGATGCTGCTATTCTAGAAGAGGTCATATATGTTGATCAAAGTGCATCATCAATTGACAGCATGGCTGCTAGTAAGGTCCTGGAAGAGAATGGATTCTCCATAGAATTCTACAAGATTACAAAACCCATAATTATACCATTATTGGTTTCAGTATTCCGAGACGTTCTAGACAAAGGTTATCTTGCTGCAGGATTTGCTACAGGATGTTTATGGGCATACTTAAACCAAGCACAGACTGGTTGGTCTGTTCCAGCTACAGGTAGATTTCACTAATTACTGTGTGTTGGACTTAGCCCTTTTTGGCAGATTCACCCCTAAACCTTTCGCCTTTTCTCTGATATGATGTTGGTGGTTTTAGGCCTCTGGGCACTTTAGCACTGTGGTTCAGTGTAAAGTGTGTGCGCTCTCTGTATTACGTTTGTAAGGTTGGCCTGCCCTCCCATAGGAATGCATTGAAGATTCCCTGATCAGTGTGTGTCAGTGGTAATTCCTGTTATGAAAGGAGCAGTGTGGTGAAGTCTGGTATGTATGAACTTGTGTGAATAAATGCTGCGCAATGGTGTGCACAGATTTATTGTGGCTATTTTAGAAATGCCACTTTTAGAAGTGGGCATTTCTGTATGCTTTGTAACTGCCTGCCTGATGTAAATTGCCTGTATGGCTTGTGAGTGACCGGAGCTGTGAGGTGTGTGTGGCTCCAGGAGGGGCAGGGTGAGTCAGCGCTGGGCTGAATAGGACCTCTGGGCTGGGAGTAGTGGGAGGGGTTATCTCCTGACCCTGAATAGAATGGTGCCTGCCCTAGTGAATGCTGGCTCCGCCCCCTGTGGTGTGTCTGATCCCCTAGCCCTCACCTGAGAAAGGGGAAGAAGGGCTTGAAAAACAAAATCCCCCCTGAACCAGTTGCATCTGGTTTCCCAAGCCCTGCAATGAAGACAAAGAGATTGTGCGATATAAATATAGGGGCTGTGAGCCCATGATGTTGTTCAGTCTTGGTTCCTGATTCCTGCTGGGGCCCAGGGGGGGCTGCCATGAGGGCTTGCCTCTCTGGGCCCTGTATTGCCCCTTGATCTCTAAAGGAACTTTTTGCTTGGGACCTTCTGCTTTGCTTGTGGATCTTAAGGACCTTGTTCTGCCTTTAGCGCCCTGGGAGCGCTGCGCTTTAATTACTTGATTTTCCCCAGAAAAGGAGCACGAGGGCTTCACAGCGCTGAGCTTCCCATCAGTGAGAGGGAATCCCTGGTGTAGGGATTCCCCCGTGCACCGTGATCGAGCGGGAGCCCATCCCGCTTATTTCGCTATTTTAATTACGGGTACCCACCCCGCTTATTTTGCTATTTTAATTACGGTTGCCCACCCCGCTTATTTTGCTATTTTTATTACGAGCCCACCAGCTTACTTTGTTATCGTAACAAAAGCGGGTGCCTACCCTGCATGGTCCCGCAGAGAGGAGATGCTGGACCACTGCTACATGTGGCGCGGAAGTCAGGCGTGACCGCCTGATGGTAGGCGGGCCGGAAGAGAAACACCAGCCGGAAGACCCAGGCGGGAGCCCACCCCGCGCTGAGCCATGCACAGAAGTACGATGGAGCCTGGTTGCAGGCGGGGCTCCCCTTGAGGGAAGGGAGAAGCCCCGCTCGCTGGAGAGAGAGTGATGCTGGTCGGTGGGGCTCTTGTAACAGAGAGAAAGCACCGCGTAGTGAGGGAGACTCCATCCAGGGCCTCACAGGCACGTTGAAGTCCCAGTCCCAGGAAGAGGGGCCGGGCAAAGAGAAGTACAAATGAGGAGTCCGGTGAATTGAACTTGTGGGAAGGGGGTGCATATCGAGGCACGCTATCAGTGCCTGCCACATTGGTATTTCCCCAAGGCACCGGGTTGGTGCCTGAGCGGCCCCACCAGAGAGCGGGCCGCTCCCACGTTGTTGGGCATGTTTTGTATTAAGAGCCTGTGTGGCCTCAACGATGGGGCATAATTATTGTTAAAGGGCCCAGAGGGGCCCGTGCTCCCCCCCCCATGTGGCCTTTTTCACAGTTGCCCCGGGTGGTAGTGGGCAACTGCAACGATGGGGACAAGTCTTGGGAGAGCCCCAGTGAGGCCCCGAGGGCACCGTGGTGTCAGGGACTATTTGCCTATTCACAGCTGCGCCGCACTAGCGCGGGCAGCTGCAATATTTCACGCTTTGTTCAGATGACACATTGAGTGCCCAGGCCCACGTTCAGCTTCACAGCTGCCCAACAAGTAGTGGGCAGCTTCCATGTTTAGGCCGTCATTCCTTTGAGGGCATTGTGAGAGATAGGAGTGAGGTGTACTCCGGCCCCAGAACAATGACGCGCTTTTAGATATTGCTGCATTGGCAGCACGCCCTGACATTTTGGACACAGGGTATTTGAGGTTCTTTGAAAAATCCAGTTGGCCAGGGGGACTGTTAGGTTTATAGGGCGCCAGGCCCTAATGTGATATATCTGATGCTAGGAAATATGATTTATATGCTATGATTTACGCACCCTGTTTTATGCCTCTAATGTGGTTTTATGATTCTGAGGTTTTGCATACTGTGTTTATGTTTCAGTTATTCCCTCCTGTGGTTTAGGTATAAGGTTATTTGCCTACGGTGGTTTATGCTAGTGAGATTATTCCCTAATGTGAGTTATGTTTAGGAGGTTATTGTCTAATGCGTTTAGACCTGTGAGATGATTGCATAATAAGTTTAGGCTTATGAGGTTGGTGCAGAATATATTTCACACCTAACTGTGATACTGTTCATAATAGGATTTATGTTACAGAATGATGCTGAGTACAGTGGTTGCCAGTAATTACTGGTTGTGTTCTATGTTTATTCTATGTTCTACATTTACTATTTTTACTAAGTGATGGTTCTGACAGTGGTCCAAGTGGCCCTGTCATGTGTATATAATCCCCTATAAATATTGCCTAGTGCCAATTGGCACAGTGTATATTGTGTGATTACTATTCTAATGTGTTTTATGATAATACACAGGCTATTTTTGATATAACCTTGTGTGGAGTTCCTTTTGTGGTGTGCCTAGTATGATGTTGCTATGTGTGTTGCGCTTTGCACATTGCCTCGGGGATAAGCCTGACTGCTCGTACCAAGCTACCAAGGGGGTGAGCAGGCGTTATTTTTGGCGTATAACTCCCTTTTCCTGTCTAGAGTAGTGGTCTCTGCCTGGCTTAGGCACAGGCCTTAGTCAACAAGAGATCCCATTTCTGACACTGTGGCCCTTAAGATCCTGGCAAATGTTTTGGTGAACCATCTAAACTGCAATATACTTGAGGAGTCTATACACCTGCTACAGGTGGTATATGTCACAGGACAATGTTCTACCACCCATTTACAGCTATTTTTTCACATCATATGCCAATCCCAATCTGGCCTGGAAGACAAGATACTTCTAATCCTGGATGCTGCAAAAGTGTTCAACTGAGTGGATTGGTACTATTTATTCTGGACGATGGAACAAACGGCCATTGAGTGGAACTTTCAAACATTGGTCACAGGATTGTACAAACATCCCAGGGCAACGGTTAGATGTGGGGGGAACTCGTTGCCTTTTTTGCGTATTCACCAGGGTACCAGATGAGGCTTCCCACTATTGCTTTTTTTTGTTTCTACTGGTCTTAAATCCATTGGCAATTGCAATGAGGGTTAATGAACAAATTAAAGTAATACTAATCTCAGCCGGGGAAGTTAAAGCATTTTACTATGCTGATGACATTCTTGTGAACCTCTCTCATCCTCACAACTCATTGTTGACCCTAGATTCATTTGCATTCTTTTCAGACTACAAAATAAATTGGACAATATGTGAGGCAATGCCAATGACCCCCACCACATAATGCCTTGCCTTTCAAATAGATACCCAATAGGCTAAAATATTTGGGGGTTCAAATCAACCCCAGTGTTGTTGACATGATTGGTGATAAAATTGACCCATTGATTGAAAGGATGAAATAAAATTTCATAAGTGGTCCAATTTAAATGCATCTCTCCGGGGCAGAGTCCAAGTAATAAAAATGAATATAACAACTCCGTTTAATTATCTATTGAACATGCTACCTCTCACATGCCCAACATCAGTTTTAGAGGGCATTGAAAAAGAAATCCTACACTTTGTGTGGAATGTATAAAAAGACCTAGGTTGAAACAGTGCAAATTACATGCTGACATACGGAAGGGAGGTATTTGACTGCCCCGCATAGAATCATACTGCTTAGCACATCAAATAGCGCTCTCCAGTCAAATGTTACCAACACATAGAGCTACACTTCCGTGGGTTGATGTAGAGTGACAGATTCTGACTGTGAAGGAAGGTCTAGCCACTTACTATACAGCATCATCCGTTAGGAAGGAATTCTCCAACCCAATTATAGTGGCCTCTTCCTATGCATGGAACAGAGTCCACAAATTGGCAAAAATCCATGACATATGCACCTCAAGGTGACCATATGGTGCAACACTGCCATTACGATTAAAGGGAGGGGTTAGCTGGTGTAAATGGAAAAGAGATAACATACGACAAATAGAAGATATAATTGAACATAATTCCTGGAAACCCCTTAGGTAGACTAAACTTTGGCCACATGTCCACTGAATCTGGTGTTATCAGCAGTTATTTCATGTCCATTATGCACACCTGGGCTACCACCCATACAACTCCCTAGGTTTCCCATATTTCATCATCTTTTTTCATGGAAAAACTTGAAGGGACAATGTAGATTTTCCACAGCCTTGATGGGCCGAAAATCTGGATTTTACTAAAGACACTGAGCTAGTATTATGCGATTATCCTTTATTACCACCACTCAGCAGTGTCTTACAAGCTTCTAGAATTTAGAATCTTTATAACATTCCAAACAAAATAAAAAACCCCAGCAACCAGTCCTCTTCCTTCTTTTATGAACTGTAAACTTGGAATGACCAAATGTTCTTAAAAAAAAAGTTCCTTATGTCGAACAAGAACTTCATCCAAGAAAAACATATTCCTCTTCTTATAACTTCATAGAAAACGTAAAATTCCATTGGGAATCCATCAGTTGCTTAAACTTGGCCTGTAGTAAAAGAGAACAAATAAAATCAAGGACGGGTGAAAAAACCTGGGAGGGATAAAATTAGCCTCGGTGTCTTTAATAAAATCCAGGTTTTCAGCCCACAGAGGCTGTGGAAAATATACATTTTATGTCAATACCCAGAGGCCAATATTATGCAAGTTTGAAGCTTATCAACCAAGCATCTAGCTGCTCTCTCAATCGGTTTAAGGTAAAAACATCTTAAAAGAGAATCGGATGACCAATCAGCACAACGTAAAATGTCCTGTAGACTTCCACCCACCATACAAGCTTTAGTTGCAGCTGCACCTCAAACTGAGTGAGCACCAAACACACTCACATCTACGCCACACTTTTTCTGCAATATTTATTCTAATACTCCTTAACAACCTGCACACCATAACATTCTAACTTACTGAAAACCTATTTACCAAATTGTGACCTGCTGAAATAGCTTATCTGTACAAATTCACAGATCTATATGCCTAACCTTTAGAAAATAAATCTGCCAGGAAATTTAAAGCCTGTATTATATCAGCTGAAACAGGATCCAAATACCTTTCCACACACCTGCTATGCCATTTTCCCCAGCCAGTCTATAAGCTTTCCTTGTTCCAGGCGCCCATGACCCTTCAATGAGTTTTAAAGCTTCTGGTGAAAGCCCAAGTTTTTTCCATACTCTCTGGAAAGCGTTCATGCCACATCTGAAGTTCATCTCTTTCCCCCAGCCTGTGAAGCTCCCCTTGAGGTCCTCGTAAAATTGCTGAAAAAAACAGTAGCAACACCAGAAAATCCACTCTCATTTCCATCATTATTGGCTACCACGCCTGAGAGCTCAAAAGGGGAGTGATCACCACCACCACCGTCTCCCTCCATCTGTGAATCATGCCTGTCACTCTGCTGATCATGGTAAAAGGAGGGAAGGCATAGGGTTGGAGACCTCTCCATTTCTGGAGAGATGCATCTATCCCAGCCACTTCTGGCTCTGGATGCCAACTGTAATATATCTCCACCTGAGCATTGGATCTGTTCACAAACAGATTTACTTAGAAAGGGCCCCACAATCGGTTTAAAATTCTGAACACATCCTTGTCCAGCATCCAATCGATGGAATCGTAGAAATTCCATGAAAACCTATCGACTGAATTCGACATTCCTGGAATGTGTTCTGCCTGAACACTCAGACCTCTTTCCATGCAATACTCCCAAAAGATTTTTGCAAAATCTGTCAAACCTTTTGAACCGGACCTCCTAGTCTGTTAACATATCTCACCAAGGAAACATTGTCCATTCTCAAAACCACAGAACACTTGATAGTTTGCTCTGCAAAGCACCTTATTTGAATAGAACCTGCTAATATTTCCAAACAATTTATATGAAAATTATTTTCTTGTTCTGTCAAATGACCACCAGTTTTTAGCAAGCCACATCTTGCACCCCAACTTTCCAAACTTACATCCGATTCAGCAATCAAGTCTGCGTTTACTCAAAATTTGCATGCCCTTTCCAAGCCCCCATATTCCTCAACCACCAAATAAACTCCTGTCTTGCTTCTTAAAAAAGACACATTTTCTCTGAGTACTTCACTCCATCCCTCAAATGACTTGCTTTCATTCTCTGTAAGGCCTGATAATGCAGAGGCCCTGGGAATATATCCTGAATAGGAGAGGATAAAAGGCCTACAATACGGGCTAACATTCTGAGAGAAACACAGTTCAATCTGAGAGTATTCTTTATCTCCTTCCGAATTCTCTTTAGTTTGTCCTTTGGCAACCTCAACACACCATCTACAGTGTTCGCAATATGACCCAAAAATTGAGTTTGTTGACTTGGCACAAACTGTGATTTGGTTTTGTTCACCACAAAGCCTAACAAACTCACTGTCAAGTATGTATGGGATAATAACTGACCCCTGTCCTGATCCATAAGCAAGATATCGTCCAGATAAATAATCAGATTGACACACCTCTCTCTCAAATAAGCTGCCACTGGTCAAACAATTTTTTAAAAACACTTGGGTGCCGATGAGAGTCCGAAAGGCAGACATATGAACTTACACAATATCTTCCTCCAACGGAACCTCAAAAACCTCTGATGATTCCACCTAATCGGAACTGTAAGGTAAGCATCCTTCAGATCCAAATGGGTCATCCAGTCCCCTTTTTGCAACACATCTTTCAACAGATGAATTCCCTCTATCTTGAAGTGATGGTAAATAACCCAATCATTACATTTTTCAAATGTATTACCGGACGCTTACCCTTGTCCTTCTTTTCCCCCAGGCAAATATTGCTCACAAAACCATCCACTCGATCTTTCTCTCTCACAACCACACCTTTTGCAATTAACTCCTGAATCTCTAAATCAATCAACTTCATTTGTTCTCCTGGAAAGGCAAGCCTTCTTAGCGTACAATCTTGCACCAGACTTCCTACAAACTCTATGTTAAACCCACGTACAGTCTCTAACACCCAAGGATCCTTTGTGATCCCCAACCAATTCTGGTAAAACTGAGCAAGTCTGCTGCCTAATTTTAAGGGGATAGCAGAACGGTCAACACTTACTGCATGATCCTCTGTTCCTTCTGTCCCCACAGTTGTATCTTCCCCTTGTTGTCTGCCTCTGGGGAAAAAATCTCCCACCGCGTAAGGAATGCTGTACTTGAAAATATCTATATCCTCTTTAAAAGGAGCCTCTAGTGATTCCTAGATGGGGGCTGGGGAACCGACTCCCTGTTCTCCCGGCCCAACCAAAAACATGATCATGAAACACCTTCTTAATGTCCTTCTGAGATTTATGAAGGGAACTAAAGGCCCCAACATACCTAGAAAGATCCTTAATAAAGGCTTCTTCATAAAGGAGACAATTAGCTGAAGGGCCTTCTTCCTTGCCCGCAAGATCTTCTAATTCTGGGCCTTCAATAGTGTTGGTTGGAAAAACTAAACACTGCTTTATAAAAGAAATTTACATCACTGCATCATATAATCCATTAATGATGATGGCAGTAATTGTTAAACAATCTATTTGGTGTGCGGATCACCCCGATATATAAATTTCATAAATTTCAAGTGTGCAGATCACCCCAGCTTATGCATGTCAGCATAATGCCAACCAGTTTATGTTGTGGCTGATCGCACTGTGTACATTGTCTACCGGTAATTGCAGTAAACACAACTTTCCACACAAACGTAAAATGGCCTCCAATAAACGCTTAGTGTAATTTCAAAGGTTGGTGAGCCTCACACTATCATGCCTGACTCTTTGGGAAACAGGGCAGGCAAAATAAGATGGCCGATTTGACGTGCCTCACGTCAGTGCATGCGCACCAGAAGAACACCTCGCAGATGCCTGACCAAAGCAGACAGGACAGGCAAAACAAAATGTCCGAATCAGCGTACTTTACATCAGCGCAGCCTCAGCCAACCTGGAGCATGCACACAGCATCAATACATCACCAAATCATGGCCAACCTCTGCAGGAAGCCGATTGATGGAACTCACCACGGGCGAACCGCCAAGATGTGCCATCAAATTGTGAGGTCTTCCGCAAGTTGCAAGGTGTCGCGGAACACCTTCTGATCTGCCGGCTGTTCCCTCCAACAGCTCCAACAGTGCTCTAGGCTCCTCCAACTGCGTCTTATCCTCGTCGCCAGTGTAAAGTTCTACCTTTTTAAGTACACTGCTACGCGTGATGATGGTTTAAAATAGGATTTATTGAAGGATATAAATATAAAGGGATAAACACAGACACACGTCTCTAAGGAGGAAAAGCCTGGGCCAACTGACATTGTATGGAATCTGGAAATACCAGGTTCTACCACCAGATTCCATACAATCCGATTGGTCAGGGTACAATACTCTTTCTTCTTTCATTAGATAATGTTGTATTGGCATTTCCCAAGAGGCATATAGCCCTTTGAACCCACTGACGAAGTTCCTCTACATCAATATCACTCTTGAACACATAAGCTTCTTCAGCCATTTCAAATATTTTTTCAATGGGCCCATCACATCTAACAGCCTATCTTTGCATGATCTCAAGCCTTTATCAAGGCATTTCCTGGGGTCATTGCCCCCTTTCCCCTAAAAAGTAATTTTAGCATTTATGTCAGCAGTTGCGAAAACTTTTTTATCAATGAAGGGTCGTGGTAACTCCGACCTCAATCAAATCGTACCACTTTAAATATTTCCCTCCAAATCCAATACTGAATATACTGGGCCACATGATCTGAGGGTGTCCACTAAGGCGAAAGTGGATGTTTAATCAAAATTGGATGGATCATGTTTTGACCCAATGAGTCCAACAGTGAGCCATCCTTCTTTTTCAATTTCCCCTCAACAGGTAAATTACCATTATAGGATTCATCATCCTCAGAATCAAAGTCTGATTAGCAACTGAGTTTGACCTCTGCACTACCAGTAAAATAATCGTAAACAACCACCTTATGCTTACGTACTTTAGACTTTGTAGCAATCTCATTTCTCAGGCCCTTTTCTTGCCCATCATTAATGCCCTCAGCATCTACTTCTTCCCTGTCATCACAGCGTATAAGCTCTATGTAGGTAGATTTTTTCTATTTAGCTAGCCATCACTGACTGAAACATGTTCCCTCTTACTAGTTGTTTTTTTAGGTAACTGGACATAATATCGACTACATAATATCGAATGGACAAAATATCGACGGAAAAATATCGACATTAACAAAATATCGACTATAGGAATATCGTTGAAAAAAATATCGACTGCAAAAATGACCCAAAAATATCGAATACAAAAATATCGACTTAAAAATATCGACTAGACAAAATATCGAAATATAGTGAAAGTAAAAAATATCGAGAAAATGTTAGAAAATATTGATTTTATAAAATAATATATATATAATATATAAATAAATAGTACCAAATGTTTAGGAGCGGGTTGTGGGTTTATAGGGGAATAGGGTGGGAAGTAATTTAATAATAATTAATTAGTTAATATATGTGTGGTAATTGTTTTAATTAGATTGTAATTGGTAATTAATTAATATTAATTAGTTAATTGTTTAATTGATTAATTAGCATATAATTTAATTGATTAATTGATTATTAATAATTAATATTTTTTTAAAATTTTTGTATATGATTTTCATTGATACATTGGTTATTAATTAATAATAATTAGTGATTTATTGTATTAATGTTTAGGAGCGGGTTGTGGGTTTATAGGGGAATAGGGTGGGAAGTAATTTAATAATAATTAATTAGTTAATATATGTGTGGTAATTGTTTTAATTAGATTGTAATTGGTAATTAATTAATATTAATTAGTTAATTGTTTAATTGATTAATTAGCATATAATTTAATTGATTAATTGATTAATTGATTATTAATAATTAATATTTTAAAAAATATTTTGTATATGATTTTCATTGATACATTGGTTATTAATTAATAATAATTAGTGATTTATTGTATTAAGAATTAGTATATTATTTACATTTATTAATTGCTAACACATTAATTATAATTAGTTAATGATGTAATTAATATATTGCATATCATTTAAATAAATTAATTGGTAATTAATTTATAATAATGACTTAATTACATTAATTGTATACATTTAAATGTAATGTGTTAATTAATGTTGATGTTAATTAATTAATTGGAATTAAACAATATTAATTAATCTAAATTATTATTATAGCTAATGTGATAATATATTTTATAATAGTTTTTTGAAAAATATTTGTTTTTTTTATATATTTATGTTTAATGTTGTGTTCATTATTATTTATAGTGTTCTGGCTTAGTTTCATAGTTTTTGTTATAGGTTAATTGTTTAGGGTTCAGGGTAATTTTGGTAGTCGTGAGTGAAGGTGTATTTAGTGGGATTTGGGAAATTTTTAAGTTTGTGGGTAAATGGGTATTTTTGAGGTTGAGGGTCAGTTTTCTGTTCTTGTGTAAAGGGCTATTTGTAGAGTTCAGGGTCAGTTTTCAGTTTGTGGGAAAAGGAGTATTTGTAGGGTTCAGGGTCAGTTTTCAGTTTGTGGGTGAAGGGCTATTTGTAGGGTTCAGGGTCAGTTTTCAGTTTGTGGGTAAAGGGGTATTTGTAGTGTTCAGGGTTAGTTTTCAGTTTGTGGGTAAAGGGGTATTTGTAGGGTTCTGGGTCAGTTTTCAGTTTGTTGGGAAAGGAGTATTTGTAGGGTTCAGGGTCAGTTTTCAGTTTGTGGGTGTAGGGGTATTTGTAGGGTTCAGGGTCAGTTTTCAGTTTGTTGGGAAAGGAGTATTTGTAGGGTTCAGGGTCAGTTTTCAGTTTGTGGTTGTAGGGGTATTTGTAGGGTTCAGGGTCAGTTTTCAGTTTGTGGGTAAAGGGGTATTTGTAGAGTTCAGGGTCAGTTTTCAGTTTGTTGGGAAAGGAGTATTTGTAGGGTTCAGGGTCAGTTTTCAGTTTGTTGGGAAAGGAGTATTTGTAGGGTTCAGGGTCAGTTTTTAGTTTGTGGGTAAAGGGGTATTTGTAGGGTTCAGGGTCAGTTTTCAGTTTGTGGGTAAAGGAGTATTTGTAGGGTTCTGGGTCAGTTTTTAGTTTGTGGGTAAAGGGGTATTTGTAGGGTTCAGGGTCAGTTTTCTGTTTGTGGGTAAAGGGGTATTTGTAGGGTTCAGGGTCAGTTTTCAGTTTGTGGGTAAAGGGGTATTTGTAGGGTTCAGGGTCAGTTTTCAGTTTGTTGATAAAGGGGTATTTGTAGTGTTCTGGGTCAGTTTTGGCCTTTAGGGTCAAGGGGTCTTTTTAGTGTTTTGGGACAGTTTTGGGTATTTTAGAGTGCTGATGTATAGTTTAACTTAACAGTGATACATTAAATTTATCACACGAAAATAGATATTATTATAACTTTACATTAGTACACTTTATTTAGATAAAAACAATTTATGTATTAGCATGTTTCCAGACAGTAGCTAGAGTGGAGTTGGAATTCTAATTATTAATTGGTTGGTGTCCAGCACCATCAGTAATATTACCAACACTGGAGTTGGATTAATAAAAATACATTGGTTAGTCTCCACCACATTTTATGGTATTACCTTGAGTGTAGTAGGAATAGTAAAATAATTTTTGCTAGTGTCCTGCAGCTTCTATGATTTTAGATTGACTGGAGTAGTAACAATACATATAAAATTGGTCAGTGTGCAGCACATTTGTATACATTTGTTCATTACTGTATTTTAATAATAAAAAATTATGCAACATAGATGTTTTCAAATTAGTTTATTAAACAATTTTTAATTTTTTTATTGTGTACTACAATAAAATCAAAAACAAATATAACATCACATTTTTTTTTACTTTTATTATTCACACAATAACATCTTTACATTTATATACATGTGGTCAATGTAAACAATAATTTGGATTACTAGATTCTTTCAGTAAATTTTACATATTCCCATCAGTCATTTACAATTTAAAGTATTTATATAGAAATACATTAAACAATGATTTGTTATATATTTCTTACATTAATATTTAATAATGTTAATATTAAATATTAATATAATAAAATATATAATACATATTTCTTTTTAACAAGTAACATGACTATTATTACATTTCTTAGGATAAATTGAAATACCAAAATAAATTTTCTTGGTGTATATTTCACACAATGTTGTTTTTACATAAAACATATAAATCGCTTTGGTTGTAAAGTTTATAATTGTATAGGGAAACAATATGTTTAATTATAATATCTGGTATTTATCAAATATTAGTAAAGCAATTATATAATTTTGTTATAATTAGAAATAATTATATAATCTTTTTTACTAATTAATAAAAATAATAATTATTTTAATAATTATTATTATTATTAATTAATAAACATAAACATTCATTGATTATTAACTAAAATATATATATTCACAGATAAAATAGAGACTTTTTTCAGGGCATTCTTTATATACTAAATGGTTCTACTTGTTATATTAATAACAATAAATAAGTTATATTATTTATCATTATTAATTATTCCCATAAACATTTATAATGTTTTATAAAAATTATACACAAAATTATTCTTATAAATATACAGAATAACTAAATATTTACATCTTTTATTCAAAGTTTTACATAATTATTTTATATTATTAATATATAATACATATTATATATTGATTTATATTAAATATATTATTTTTTGTTAATAAAGGAAAATTGTCATGAGTATAGTGTATTAATTTGTTACATTATACATGTGTATGTATTATATATTTTTTATTTCACATTGTTTATTCTATTATCCTTTTACACAAATGGGTTAAGGGGACTACTTTTTTACCGCGTAAGGTTATTGCGCTCCATTCAGGACTGGAGAAGCTCGCGGTTGGGAGTTGCTTCGCGTGGAGAGAGGTAAGGTTATTTTTTAATACTAATTATAAGTAAGTGGTCATGTTTGAGGGTGTAATCAAACTCTGTAGTGTTTTTTGGTGTATGTATTATTAGTTTAAGTAGCGTTTGGGTGAAAAGTCTGCGTTATAGATGTGTCGTGTTTTTTTTCCTTCAAGTCTAATTTTAATTGTTGGGAAATGTCTTCTTACATGGTTAATGTTAATTGTTAGTATATTTACAAATGTGAAGGGGGTATTTGTGGGTGGCTTTCGTTATGTATGTTATTTTACAGGTTTCGGTTCCTCGCATGAAAACTACATGGAAGGAAGCGTGTTTTTTAACGGAGAAACAAATGTTTAAGTTATTATGCTTATATTTTGACTTTTATCTCCTATTTTTCGTGTTTGCCTGGAGCGTTTTTTTCACTTTTTAAACCTTTTTCGGGTTTTTTGGAGGGTTTCGAATCGGAATGATACTTTGATATGCGTGACCGTTTTTTTAAAATTGTGTGTATATAACTTTAAATCCTAACGTGTACACACTACTGTTTTCGGGATTTCCTGGAGCGTTTTTTTACGTTTTACAATTTATTTTCGGGTTTTTGAGGGTTTCCCATATTGGAATAGTAAGATATTGGATTGGATTGTATGGATTGATTTTTCCTTGATTGCGTCTCTCAATTCCAAAAATTTTTAGTATTTATTTTACAATTTTGATTGGGTGGGAAATGTCGATTTCTAATGTTATGTGTATGTTATAAAAAATTATAAACATTGCATATTTGTTACGAATTTTTTTACATATTTTTTAAAAGTTTGTCAAACAAATATGTTTTATTTATAATTCATTATATATGTTTATGACATGTGATTTTTATTAGTATTGTAAGAAGACATTCGTATATTTACTTGACATTTTTATAGAAGACTTTTTGCTATTATTGCCAGGTATTCTAAACCTCTAGTTGTAGGGTATAATGTGACTTGACTTTGAAGTAGTCGGAACATTTGTTGGGTTTGTTTAGTGAGTTTGGGCCCTATTTGTGACACTGATTGTTCCATTCTTAGTTCCTGATAGCTTTGTTCTTTTTTCAAAGCTTCAAGAAGGTTGTGGAATGTGGGTTTGCCTCTGTTTGTAGTTGCTTGGAAAGCATTATGCCACCCTTCAACACTGTTGTTGGTTTTCGCCTCTTGGTTTAAAGTACTGAGATAGACATTCCACCAAGGGATTTGGAATTTGGGCTGGCGTCGATGTCCTGATCTGTGCAACCTTCCCACCCAAGTGTCTTCAAAATAGTCTAGCATAGGTGTTAGCTTATCCTCATTCCTCTTATAATATGCGCTGTCAATTAATAAATTGTAATGTTCAGCAACATCTGTAACAGGGACGTAGGCCAGGGCTATTAACTTTTTAACTTGATAGGCAAAGGTGCTATCTGTAGAGTATAGTACACTTAAAGTAGATTTTTGGAGATGCCTCCATATACTCTGATTAAAATGATAATAGCAACCCTGGATTGCTGTGTGGGGAAATGTTCTCAAAATGCTATTTATCATAGCTAATTCGAAATCAATAATTATTTTTTCGGGAAAATAATTATTGATTTCCGTTTTGAGAACATTTAAAATTTCGGTGTAGGTTGTTTGCTGTTTGTTGGGTAGCAAACAGTAAATGAAAGGTATGTTAGAATGATGGTATAAACCGTGGATGGAATACAGTTGGTAAAAAGGTTTTGGGCAGGGTTTAAATGTTCCATCCATCATCCATTGGGGACACTGTTGGATTTTTCGTAAATTACTTGCAGTTGCAAACATAATTATTCTGTTTGTACTGCTTTCATTATCAAAAAGAATAAATGTATCTTTATTGTGTGTGATGGCCATTTCGGGTGAAATAATAATTTCTTCAAAACAAGTTGGGTTGGGTTGGGTTGTGCTAGTGAGTCGTTTGGTGCGTGCAATTGTGCGTTTCAGGGAATCAATAGAGGGTAGTTGCCCTGAAGCATGGTTAGGGATTTTTACCAGTTCTTCTTTAAGTATTTGGGTGGTGGGTTTGTCACTTTGTGTGCTAGCACTTTTAATACTTTCTAAGGCATCTCTAATTTCAATTTCGGTGACATTTGGGGGATGATTATGTTCTCTAGTAAATAGCACATTAGTTTCCTTGGTAGTGGCCCTCCCATAACATTTGTTGGAGTAATATTGTGTACACTTCCAAAAAACCTTTCTACCACTTTGTCTCTCCTGATTATACACATAACCCATGTAGCATAATAGCAATTTATTTTTCTGAGACATGACAAATTCTGCACCTTCAGTCATTTTGATTTACTTGTTCTAGGAAAGAGTAGAAAGAAACAAAATCAGTACACATTTTTTTACTTATGTGGTGCTAACATCATTAGTGATGCATTTATACTTACAGTTAATCAAAGTAGTAGTCACAGAAGCAGAAATGTCTTTTGAATGATGTTCTTGTATGTATGTCTTTATTTGCTGTTGGTATGAAAATATAGAAAAACAACGTTAATGTTTATATATAACAAATGTATTTCCTACTCAAAAGCAGTTGTCATTTTTGTCTACTAGTGCATTTGATGTAAACATTACATATACTTACTTGTTTAAATAGTAGAATAGTAGTAATTGCTAGAGTTCATCAATTTAGTACAGGTATGATCTGTAGAGTAGATAGAAGAAATAAAAGCAAAATATTATAATTTTAATACTGAACCGTTTGGAAATGTAACAGATTTAAACGTATACTAACTTCTAAATATGTCGTTTTCTTTGTTGTAGGTAGAATAGCTGTATGATGTATTCAGAATATCTGTTGAGGAAATATAAAATAGATAAGATGTTGTTAAGAACATACACTGTGTTATTTTCGGCAGTTTTAGAGAAATGATAAATATACTTACATTTTTTACAAGGCGATTCTTCTATATTGGTATATTTTGTGTAGGATGTTTTCATATGATATGTAGAATAGATGTATGATGTTTTCTGAATATCTGTAGAGGCAATTTAAAATAAATAACATGGTGTTAAGAATATAGTTAGCGTTTTTTGTGCCAACATTTTAGCAAATAACAATTATACTTACTTTTTTCTGAAGGGTATTTTTGTGTTTTGCTATAGTTGATCTTGGATTTTTCAAATGATCTATAGGGAAGATGTAAAAAGCAAGATATGTTGTTTAAAAATGTGCATTAATGAAATTGGCCGTTTTATAACAAACACATCTATACTTACATGTGTAATTAGGTTAGTTTTATCGTTTTTGCTGTAGAAATAGCACCATTTCTGTATATCTGTAAATATAATGTCAATGAAAAATAAATACTCTTGTAAATTAGTGTTTAAACAAAGCAGTTGGTGTGTAACAGAGAATTATTATATACTTACTATCTGATTTTAAACATGAAGAAATATGACCATGTAATAGGAATTGTGTTGGAGTAGTTTCTATCAGAAAAGTAGGAAGACATGAAAATAAAATAAGTCTAAGAGTTAGGAGATGTAAGGAAAATAGTGCACTTCTAATGTAGTTTTCTACTAAAATGCTGTGTTACTTACTTGATTAATTAGCTAGTAAGCTGGATCTTTAAAGATGTTTATTCTGCAACAAAATCTTCAAAGTGTTGGCATCTACTTTCCAGATAGGTAGCAGCAACAAATGGTAGAATGCATGTAGCCCTTTTATAGTATATGTGTTATGTGTGCTTTGATTTGATTGGTTGTAGGATGTAAGGAAGCATAGTATAGGCTAGTTTGAATTTTTTTAAGTTAATTGGAGTGTTTGTTGATGTGAGAATGGTGGTATGTGGTTGTTCCCGCATTAAAGCAGGTTCGTGTTTAAATGAAATATATTTATATGTGAAAATAAGTAATGAAAATGTTAGTTAAATGCAAAGAATAATAGAAAATGATAAAATGCATGTAATAGAATGTATAGTAAATGTGGATTAATAGTAATTTTATGTAAGAAACAGGTATTATATGTGAAAAGTTTTTTTTACAGAGAAATGACTTTTATTGATGATAAAGATGGTATTTTAGAAAGAAAAGTGTGCAAACATGAACTCGATATTATTTTTTTAACGATATTGTGGTAGTCTATATTTTTGTAGTCGATATTTTTGTAGTGTTAGGGCTAATTTCATGTCCAACGATATAATTGTAGTCGATATTTTTTTAAGCGATATTTATGTATTCGATATAGTTAGTATTCGATATTTTTTAGTCGATATTTTTGTAGTTTGTGTAATAAGTATAGTAAGTCGATATTTTTGTTCTCGATAATTTGTCAACGATATTTTGGTAAGTCGATAATGTGTCCGTCGATAATATTTCAGTGATCCGTTTTTTTAGCAGATCTATTGGCCCCTTCAGCCTCAGTAGCTGACCAAAAACGCTCCTCATCTGCCTGGGATGACTTTGTAGCCAACAGTTCCAATTTCCTCTCCATTCTCATATCCACCTCAGTTGTAATTTTCTCTTTAGCCTTTTAAGCTTCTTGTTCAAAGAGAGCTCTATAGAACCTTCACCCTGATCCATAGTACCACAGCAAAGAATACCAATGAAAAGGATAAGGTATGTAATTTAAAGTTTAAATCTCCACAAACACCAGAGAAATCCATCTACTCCAAAGAGTAAATGTGTATAATCACAAAAGGAACTGTCAATAATAAAGAAAAGTAGATCCTCTCAAAATAAACCTGCGTGTTGTCTCTCACGATCCTCTCCTCATGAAGAATCTGATCCTGTCAGAATGCTTATGAACATTGCGACAGGAGCTGCCTCTACGGGGTTCCCAAGGAGGTTAGCGATCTACCATCTCAAACATGCCCTGTAACGTCCCTAAGTTCATGCACATGCTCAGGCAGCATCACAAAGTCAACCGCAATTGTCAGCCGACATCTGTCTCGCGCCATAGCAGCAGGCGCCCATTGCAGAATAACTATTGCTCCTGTGTGAGAAGACAGCCTGCCTCGCGCTGTACAAGTCCACACGCGTTACAGAGAACTATGGCTCCTGGAGTGAGAAGCCAGTCTGTACTACGCACCTTCTTGGAATGGTAAGGATGTTCCAATGCCAATGCGTATATTGTGTGCCCTAACCGTGAACTTGACTGTTAGGGGACATGATCGTTGGGCCTGAAAGGAATCGGGCAATGAATTTATTAGTACAAAACCAAATCTAAATTTCCGAATGAAAAACATAAACAAAGCAAGGCCTGTAAAAATCCTTACTAGCAGAATAAAATGGGCACAGTTAAAATGACCACAGAATTAACCACCCACTCAAAACCAAGTGCCAGTCAGTCAAACATGCAACAGCCAAGATAGAAATACATCTTTCAAAACAAGCAAGGTATCTTTCAATGAACAGAAAAACATTAGGTATACTTATCTGAGTGGGCAGCAGCAATACAAGAAGGAAGAGGACTGTTTGCTGTTTTTTAAAATTATTTTTAGAATGTTATAAAGATTCTAACTTCTAGAAGCTTTTAAGATGCTGCTGAGTGGTGGCAATAAAGGATAATTGCATAATATTGGACTCCAGGTATTGACATAAAATAGCTGGCCTTTACACAACTATCATTGACTCCCTTTTCTCTTCACACTCTTCAACGGACTTATGATGATGGGGGCAGATAGACTACCGATAGAAAGTACAAGATGTCAAATGGGACCTCCTACTTGGAGTCTATAATAAAGGGCTGGGGGAATCGTGAATGAAGTATAATTACTTCAAGGTCCTCTACCATTGGCATTTCTCAACAGAAAAAGTATGTAGGGCCAAACTCAGCCCTCATTCTAATTGCTGGTGGTCACTACATTGTGATGTTCTACACGTCCTCTGATGATTTTGGCGGCAGTTTGAAATTGTACAAAACAAATGTTACACACACCACAGAGATGCTCAGCATGCATATCGCTCCTGCATGACACATCCGTCATCCCCACCGTTCCTCTCGACCCACCACTTTTGTTTTCCATGGTGATTGGTTTAATACGCCTTTGGAAGGCTGATGCAGCCCACTGATTGACATCCTTAATAGAAAAGATGCATGAGATAGTTCTTTTGATAAACTAATCTACAAATTAAACAATAGACTTGTGCAGTTTACAGAGATCTGGGCACCCTTCTTCAGCTAGAGTCCACTCTAGATCATGAACTAGCGCACACATTTCTGTGATGTGGCAGGACTTGCAATTGCCAATTAGCACCCTCTCCATGTTTTCTTTTCTTTTGTATCACCTCTCTCTTTCTCCTATTTTCTTTCCTTTCTGTGTTGTTTTCTCCTATTTGGTATTCTCTCTATCTCTCCCAATGCCATCATAGCTTTGTGGAAACAGTTTCTTTACCCTGTAAGTTCCGTAATTTGGTATCGACCTGTTGATTCCTCTCAGTGTATCTGGGACTGGCAATGCATCTCTCACACTACTTTGTGGTGTTTATCTATTTCAATTATTTGGAGTCCACACTGATTATTGCGTATCGTTTGTCAGTTTTCACTACCACTAAGTGCATCACTTTGTACCATTCTGTTTGAGACTGTTATTATATTGGAATACCTTGCAAACCTTGAATATTGCTTGAATTAATCTGAAACCTAATAAAAAAATGTGATTACAAAAGTTTAAGAATCTGGCTTGTCTTGAGATCTTCTGGGAAGATGCCTTGAGTGAGGGCGGAGTTGACAATGGTGAGAACAAGGTTTTCCTAAGAGATCTTTGATGATTGATGAGGTACTAAAGAAGTGTAAAAGGGAAGTAGGTGAATGGAGTGCTCAACAGGTAGGCTGCTAGGGACAGAGTATACTTTGAGTGGTGTGTTATTTAGTAACTCTATTTAATATTAGAGAAAAAAGGGTTATTAAGATATGGTGTGAAATGTATTTGAGGAAGGACCAGCGAGTATTTGTTTCTGCAGTGGTAGCAACCAAATCAGTTGTGAGCATTGGGGTAAATACCTACGGAAAGGTGGGTCTTTAATCAAGTGAGTTAGAGAGGTACAAATACATGGTTCAAGTGGAAGAGGCATGCCCCCAAGGGGTCAGAAAGGCTCGGCAAAGGTGCAGAAGGAATAGGTGGCTTTGAGGATTAGAATGCACTCAGATCTGTTTGAGAACGTGCTGGGACCTTTCCTCTCATGCACCCTTCTTTGCACAAGTGTGCACTCATACACTATTGTACACTTGGACGAAGAACTGTGTTGTGAAAATAGACAGGGCTGATACTCATAGCTAGATTTAGAAACGCTTTGCGAAAGTGCAAAGTCCTAAAATGAAACAAATTGGTGAAAGGTGTTGAATTATTATTTATCACTCGAGTGCAAAATATTGATCAGGGAAGCTGCGTAAAAGTAGGGCAAATTAGCACTATAAGCTGCTTGGTGTTAGTTTGTGCCGAGTGGGGATCACATTGGTGGTATATAAGTGTTACCACATTACCACCTATGGTTTTTGGCATAAAGCTCTTTCTACTAACATTTGTAGACAGGGCTTTGCACCGAAAAGTAGGCCTCCTTGAGGCGGACAAAAAGGTTTTTTCTCTCAAAGTTTTCAAAATTTGAATGTGTGCCCCATCATACAGCAGACATGCAAAGAGTGAAAGTTTAAACCTTGTCTAAGTGTTTGATAAGAGGACAGCAAAGCCATAGCTTTGTAAAAACCAAACCCTAAATGACCATTGACGTACTGTGTAAGAATGTTGAAGGATCCAACATTCTTTTTTTTCAGTTTAATAATGTTTTATTTTGTATAAGAAAGAATACAGCATAATATAACAGTATACAAAAAAATCAGAACCAATGTGAAAAAACAAGGAGAAGGAGATGAAGAGGAGAGGTGGTTCAGATAGTGTGAAAAAAAAGGAAGAGAGGGGAAGAGGAAAGAAGGAAGAGAAAAGAAAAAGAAAGGGAGATAAGAAAAAGAAGGACAAGTTAGAAAGGGGAGGAGGATGATAAGAAGTTAGAAAAAGGAAGCCAGAGAAGATCAGATTTAATTTTTAAGGGGACAGAAGAAGAAGAAGCAATTGCAATTCTATGCTCATCACATATGAAATTCCACCATGTATGAACAGACAGTTTAGTATTATCCTTCCAACAGGACAAAATTACTTTAAAAGCAGTTGCAATGAAAAGATCAAATAATTTAGCATTGTATGAATGTAAGTCTAAAATATCAGATTGGGAGCCTAAAAAAACGTGCATCGATGAGTATGGGACATCAAAATGAAAAATGCGCAAGCAAAGATCCCAAACTGAGTTCCAAAAAGCAAGAACAGAGGGGCAATCAAACAGTAGATGTTTGAGTGTGCCGGAGGAAGAGGAACAGGACCAACATAGGGGGGAGGACGAGGAGGAGAATTTTGTAATGCTAACAGGGGTGAGAAGAGCTCTATGATACAGAAAAAAAAGTGACTGAGTAATGCGAGCTGAAATCGATGTCTTAAACAATTTGCACCATAAGTGATCCCAATCATCAACGGATAACAAGATAGAAAAATCAGATTCCCATGCAGTTTCAGTAACAGTTTTAGGTCTAGGCGTAATATTAGCTAACAACAACTTATAAACTAGAGCGGCTTTGGGAATTTGTTGGGAAAACAAAGGGTATAGAGGAGTGGAAGGAGTAAGGGAAGGGAGGGAAGCACAAAGGTAGGAAGGGTAGATAAATGGGATAAGATAGCGGAAGTGATAATGTCATATTCTTTGCTAAATTGAACAGGTAGGTCAAACAAAGTTTGCATTGCAGGAAACGACATAATAGATGAATTAGAAAAAAATTGATATACAAATACAATGTCCTTTTCTTTCCAATACTTGAAGTAAAAAGATTTACCCTTATACTTAAGATATTTGTTGTACCATACACTTGATGAGAGAAAACATTGCAAGGGGGATAAACCTTTCGAGAATTCGGTGTATAGTAGAGTATGTGAGTATTTCAGTACTGGGTGTTTAGTCAGAAATGAGCAATTTGACATAAAAAGAGATTGTTGGAAAGTAAAGTCTTTTAACAAGGACCGTTCAATGGCAATCCATGTGGGCAGAGGGGCATCATTGAAATCAAAGGCCAGTGAGAAAGCTTGTTTGATTAGAAAGGCATGGTGATATGATTTAAAATCAGGAAAGCGAACTCCACCTTCAGATTTAGGGCGTATGAGCTTATGTAGAGCAATACGGGGTCGTTTATTATTCCACAAGAATTTGGAGCAGGTGGAGTCCAACCGAGTAAAATATAAATTAGGGATCTTCATGGGAAGCATGGAAACAGTGTATAAAATATGCGGGGAAATCATCATTTTAATAGTATCCAATCGACCCCACCAGGAGAGGAAAAGGGGGGACCATGATTGAAGGAGGGATTGAATTTTTTGAGTAAGGGAGGCAAAGGTCAGCTTAATGGTTTCACCTAACGAAGAGGAAAACCAAATACCCAAGTATTTGATCTTGGAGGGACACCAGGCAAAATCAGTGGAAGCAAACATATATTGGTAACAAGTTGAAGTTAAAGGTAAAACCTCCGTCTTGGAAAGATTAAGCTTATAGCCAGAGACAGAGGAATATAAGCGGACTTCTTCCAAAAACGGAGGGAGGGAAGAGACAGGATTGGCCATGTAAACCAGGATATCATCCGCGTAAGACGAAATTTTCGTCTCAATGGACGACAAGTGGAACCCATTAATCTGGGGGTTAGAGCGTATCCTAATCAGGAATGGTTCAAGGCAAAGAATAAACAGTAAAGGGGAAAGAGGGCAACCCTGTCTCGTTCCTCGTGATAAGGGGAACAATTTTGAGAATTGATTATTGACAAAAACGCTGGCACGTGGAGCTGAGTATAGGAGTTTCACTAAAGAGATAAAAGAGGGACCAAAACCAAACCATTGTAATGATTTAAACATAAACTTCCAATTAATGCGGTCGAAAGCTTTCTCAGCATCCAAGGAGAGGGCGGCTAATGGGGTTTTCAAGTGTTTACTGTGGGAAATAACATTGGCAAAAACACGGGCATTGTCAGCAGCAAGTCTACCCTTCACAAATCCAACTTGATCCTTGTTGATTAAAAGGGGATAAGGGATTCGAGACGGGCAGCTAGAATTTTGGCAAAAATCTTACAATCGTAATTAATTAGGGAAATGGGGCGAAAGTTTTTACATAAAGAGTAGTCTTTGTCAGGCTTGGGGATGATGACTATCAGGGCATCCAAGAAGGAGCCAGAAGCCTTAGCATTCGAAATAAAAGAATTAAAAAGTAGTAAAAGGTGAGTAATAAAAATAGAATGCAAGGCAGAGTAAAATTCAATAGGAAGACCATCTGGGCCAGGAGCTTTCGATTTTTTTAGAGAAGTAATTGCCTTGAGGATTTCCTGGGGTGTAATGTCAGTTTCTAATTGGTGAAACTCTGTAGGGAGGGATGGGGGAGGGGGTAGGTCTTCGAAAAAATGGGAGAGATCATCATCCTCAGGATGAGTGTCATCAGTGTAGAGGAGTTTATAGTAGTTATTTAAGACTTCTGCAATATCCTCGTCGGAGGTAACTAATGTGTTGGATGCATCATTGAGAATGGGTCCAATTGATTTTCGTTCAGATTTAATTTTGAGGTAATTTGCTAACATTTTGCCAGCTTTATTTTGACCCCCATGATATTTAGATTTAATCTTCAGAAGGGTGTTACAGGCTTCAACTGTGGCAATTTGATTGAGGTCAGATTTAGCTTTGATAAGGTGGAGGAGAGCGTCGGGATTTTTGGAAGAAAAGTAAGAGTGTTCCAATGTCTTGATGTTGGTAAGTTGGGCAGTATATTTTGAGCGATTGAGTTTCTTTTTTTTAGAAACATAGGAAATAGTGAAGCCACGTAGGGCAGCTTTGAAGGCATCCCAATTATTTGAAATCGATGTGTCATGAGGTAAGTTGAGGGAGAAGTATTCAGAAATAAAATCCTTAACTTCAGACATAAAAACTGAATCTGAGAGAAGGAAAGTGTTAAATTTCCATCGGCTAAAACATGAAGAGGTTTGGGTAAGGTCAAAGGTGGCAGAAACAGGGGCATGGTCCGATAGAAAAATAGAACCAATTTCGGATTGCTGAATCGTCGGGAGAAGGGACTTGCTGACTAAAATATAATCGATTCGGGAACGGGTGTGGTGAACATTCGAGTAGAAGGTATATTCCAGTGAATCCGGATTACATGTTTTCCAAACATCGAAAAGGGGACGGGAGGCAACGGCTGACTGAAAGGATTTGTGCGTCTTATCTGGCTGGAATTTGCTGGAAGATAGCCTGTCCGAAAATGGATCTAACCATTGGTTAAGGTCACCAGCTATAACAATATTAGGACAATCAATGGAGGAAATGAGGATTTTGATGTCAGACCAAAATTTAGGGTCAGGGCGGACAGGGCCATAGATATTCAGGAGAACCATCGTTTTGTTTTGTATGACAACCTTAGACATAACCCAACGACCCACATCATCAGCTTGAGAAGAGAGAATTTGAACATTCAAACCTTTGCGAAACAATATAGCAACACCACCTTTTTTGTCAACAGCAGGAGAAAATACAACTTGACCCACCCAGGCCCTGTTTAGTTTCAACGATTCAACATCTGTACAATGAGTTTCTTGAAGAAAAACAATCTGAGAGTTCAACTTGGATAAATGGGATAGTACCTTTTGACGTTTAACAGGGTTGCCGAGACCACGAACATTCCAAGTCACAAAATTACACATGACGGAAGGCAGGAGAAGGGGGTGACATCTGGGTCCAGTACACTTCAGGGAAACAACTACAAGGCAAGACAATGCAAACAAATACATTACAAATGAGAATCGAGTACAAAATACAGTACAAAATACAGACAAAGGTATGGAAAGTCAGGCAAAAATAGAGAAATGGTGATCGGGTAAACGTACCGAGCATAATGATGAAAAAATGAGAGCAGGAAAACATACGATGAGCAACACTAAACAAGGATGCGGAGTAAATAGGGAAGAGAAGGGAAAATAGAGGAATGGGGGAAGAACATGCATGGCCTGTGAAATGAAGGACAAGAGATGAAAGAGAGAGAAAAGGAGAAGAAATAAACAGATCATGGCAAAGAAGCCAGATCTGAGAGAAAAGAGAATACCAAGACAGTAGGAGCATGGAGACGCCGGCAAAGGCGCCAACCCCACAGAGCGAAGGAAACGCGGGAAAAATAGACATAGGAGATATACAGAAATGGAAAGTCATAGGAAAGAAATGCATAGAAGAGACCAGGACAAGGCCACAACAGTCGTCAAGACATCAGCTTAGTAAGAGTAGGTAAGTACGAAAAATCAATTTCAGTCATTGGTGTCCATGGTGGAAGTAGAAACACTTTGAAGATACGCTCGAAGCTTCAGAGGATCGTCAAATGTACGGGAGCGACCATTGTGAGTTATTTTGCAGAGACATGGATGCAGAATACCATATTGAATGTTCAAGTCTCTCATGTGAGGACGAAGATTCAGGAACTCCTTGCGACGTGCATTCGTAGCGTTTGATAAGTCTTGGGCAATAAAAATGGTATGACACGACCAAATGAGGCGACGTTTGAGTCGTGCAGCTTTAAGAACAGTCATCAATTCAGTGAACTCAAGAAATAGCAGGATAATGCCCCTAGGTTTGGTCGGGTTGGATGTAAGACGGCCCAGACGATGAGCACGCTGGATGTTCAGAGGATTAGATTCTGGTCGGAGTTCCAAAAGTTCATAAAGGAAGTTGCGAATGAATAAGGATCCAACATTCTGAAGATGAATATGATAGCAACTCTTAACTAAAGAGAACCTGTCCAGATAATATGTTATGTGATATTTATTTACCATCCTGCGTAATCCATACAACTGGTATATTTGATAACATTGTGTGCATTTGTAGACAAAAAATTAAACTCGTGTTCCACCCCTTAACATCAACCACAAGGCTAGTTAAAATTAGTAGTTCCGTCCGACAAAGAAGTTTTTTTTAACAGTGGTAGAAACAAATCTGTAGGTGGTGTGGAAATTAGATTATATAAATTATGGTCCATATTCTACAGCAATAAAGCTATCAATCTTTGCTTTTGCCTAGTGAATAAACTTTGATGATTGAAATAGTTCAGCTATTTCACGTCAAAAACAAATATCTCTTTTAACCGTTAAGGCTCCTAGAAGGCTTCTGCCTAGATATTTCTGTTTATGGTGGATTCTGATAAAAACCTCTTTTTTAATAAAAAATGCCTATTTGAAAGTAATTTGTCTGTGTTCTTCATGCATCCATGTGGGATCATTGACATTATGATTATGAATTTAGTACTCATGAAAACCATATATCTATTCAGTATAACAAATGAAAAAACTCTCTGATGCTCTAAGCTGTTTGCGCTGAGGCCCATCTCATTAAATTTCCCAAAAAGGTATTCCCATGCTGCTATCTTGAACTAGCACTGCAGCAATTACTTAGCTATTGCAGATAAATATGATTATCTGCCTTCACTGTGCTGGGAAACCTTCAGTTGGATCCACAACCGTTCCTTGCGTTGCTCCAAGCAAATCGTCTGCCAGGAAGCGTGTCTTATACTTACAAATAGGTTCCTTCAGAGTGTGAACGGTAAAACAGTTTCAATGGCAACAATAACCACATAGAGCTTAAACAGTACTTGGATGCCTGTTTTAGGGGAACTAGGAACAAAATAATGAAATCAAAACGACTTTGATAAATAATAAATAATTAAGAAAAACAGGAGAAATGGTAGGTTCAAAAACTAGAATAACAATTAATATAGTTAAAGCATGTTTATACTTGCTTTACCCTTTCTTTTGATTCAAAATGATAGGAAAGCTTTAGAAATGTTGAAATTGTCTAAAATACAAATTGGGGAAGCCATTCAAACTATTAGAAAAAGATCCCCAAAAGGTCAATGGCTTCAGAACAATGCTTTTGAAAGGACATCAAGCATGTACTTCTACATCAACCTGATGTAGTCCAAGGGTGAGTTAAACGCAGGGTGGTGTGGAGTGCAAAAAAACGATGGATTTAGGCCCAGATCCTTGTACTGGGGTGAATGTATGACATTGTTCTACATTCTGTCCATCAACTGTGTTTTTTGCAATTTTCACCCCGAGTGGGCTGGGTATGCTCAGACGTGAGTCCCAGGCTCTCCACACCACTGGAGTCAAGCTATCCAGGCCGATGAAGGCTGATAGCCAGAAACCGGTACTTGGATGCTTGATTCCGGTCTGGGAAAGACATGGCTTGGTAGTTCACAGGGTGGTGTGGAGTGCAAAAAAACGATGGATTTAGGCCCAGATCCTTGTACTGGGGTGAATGTCTGACATTGTTCTACATTCTGTCCATCAACTGTGTTTTTTGAGTTAAACGCACATCAGTGGAACCTTTAAAAAGGTGAGTGAGCCTGTAGGCCTCACTCCAAGGACTCTGGGTAAAAAGGACCTGTTCTCTACTACTGATCATTTGTAAGACAGAACCACACATTCCGTTGTAATGCATGCCGTTACAATGCGACTGTTACACCATGAATGCCATTACCACGCATGCATGTTTTAACAACAAATATATCTTTACCACGCATGCCTTAACAACGAATTTCATTGTAAAGTCATGAATAGCAATGGCATATGTATGGTACGGGTACCTGTCGCAGCGCCTCTGATGCGCCAAGCACTTAAAACATTACAACCCCAGCCCTGAACCCTGATACCAGCTCCAGCCCATCCCCAACCTCCAGATTGAAAGTCTCCCTACCCCTATAGCCTTAAACACCGCTCCTTCCCTCTCCCCCAGCCCTATAAACCATCCCGCCCCAGCCCTGAGTCCTAAAATCCGGCACGCACCACTGTAAACAACCAGACCCCAGGCCTGCGCCCTAAAGCAAGACCTATTGCGGCACCAGCCCTTAAAGCCCCCCACCTCAGTCCGTGGCCCTAATACCCCATGTTTAACTTTGGCTTCTAAAGGGGAGGCGAGGGTGTATGAAGTTCCTCCGATGCGCAGTCTTTTTTAAGAAACAAAAAGGAAGCGAAAAAATGAAACGAAGACAAAAGGAAAAGACCGAAACGTGGCTCTGAAGACTGGCATATTTCCTGCAGGGGTCTCAAATTTTGAGGTAAAGATGCCTTTACCACGCATATGCCTTTACCATCAGATGCCTTTACTGTTCATAGCTTTACAACGAGATTTGTTGTAAAGGCATGCATGGTAAAGGCATACTCATGAAATCATGGGGGTAAGGGCTAATCGTGGTAATTCTGGGTGCATGGTAAGAGCTGCGTTGTAAATTAATTGCGTGGGAATCACTGCATTGTAACGGCTGTTTACCCTACTGATCATCACACAGTACACTGCCACCACTGCGCTTGCGCTTTTTACCTCGTGGTGGAGGGAGTAGCCTTTCAACACTATAAGGTTAGCTCTTTTTTCTCCTGGTCTGTCAAGACCACAATCCATGAGACAGGCCTATGCCAAGGTGCACACGCATGATCTGTGTTCGTCTATGACAGAAATAAATCTGCATTAGGGATCCAGACAATACAGTTGGGCACTCAGGGTAGGGATACACGTCTTTACCATGCAGAGGACTTTTCTGTCCCAACAGCCAGCCTGCCAAAATGTGCACCCAGGCGAAGAATGGAAGACACAATTTTGCAGTATTTTTGCTACTTTGAAATGTAATCGTCGTAATGTTGCTCTAGTTTTCAAATGTGATGAGGAGGACTAATTTAAAGGTTAATAATTTTGCAGTATTCCATATTAAATACAAAGCAAAGGAAAAGGCAGATTCCTTCATCGTAAAGTATTTCAAAATTATCAAGCAATATGACTCATCAGCAAAACTTGTGCAACCCAATAAGGATATGATGTGGGGGTATAGCGATTTTTTTTCATGAAGTCAATGCAATTTTTCTGGAAATGACTCAACCTTATGGTTATTTCATGAAATGTACTTTGCTGGTCTTTTGCAAAAAAATTGAATTTGAGTGCACACTGCAGGTACAAAAGCTTTACGAGAAGCTGGCAGGATGCTTTTTCATGTAGAAAATGTCTCTCGCCTGTGATTTTGTAATTCCAGCGAAAAACTGTCTTTTCAACCCAGTCTTCATCGGGTGAAAATTGCGGACAATAGGGCAACTGTTAATGGCAGAACATTTTGTGAAAATCCTGTAATCTGAAATACATATTTGAGATTTCACCATTGTAAAGAAAAAATCTCACTTGTCTTGTATTTATCAACGGCAGATATTTGCTTACTGTTTGCATCAATGTAAACTCCACTCGCATGGCCATAAACCAATAAAAAGCTGTCAAGGCGCCTCTAATTATAAGCATACAGTATGCATGATGACAATAACTTGGGGAAATGTTGTCATTACTGCAGTGGGTAATTTGTAAAATAAAAAGTGCTGGGGCTCTCCTCAGGAGGCAGCGCTAAAAGGAGAAATGTGCTGGCGAATGCTGCCTCCTGACTAGAGCCCTGGCACTTATTATTCTGGAGAGGGCTTGGCCTAATGGCTAGAGCTGCCGACTTCGGAGCTGGGGAACCGGGTTTGTATCTCTGTGTGGCTCAACATCCTGTGATTCTGGGGAAAATCAGGTGCCTTCCAAATGAGTGTGTCCTTAATTGGTGCTATAAGCGCCGGTGCTGGTCACCGGAAAGCTCCGTCTCAAATTAAGCACTGCTACTGTATGCTTTGAGAGCACCCTAACATGCCTGCTGTCACCAAAAGTGAAGCAGCCTGACTACAAAAAACACAGAGACCCTGACCTATGTTTTAGCTTTGCTCCCCTATGTTGCACTATGCAGTGAAAGTACCTACTACAAAATGTTCGTTCTTTGCTAGTACGTCCGCTCTGTGGCATGAGACATGCACAGAATAACGCGGTTTTGAAACAGAAAATAAATAATAAAAAACAAAAAAAAACTGGTTTTGCTTATACTATCCGAAAATGATATCTTGATTTTTTTTTAGGCGTTATTGTGGTACCCCTTTGTCGTGTAGGGGAACCTCAAGCACTTCTTTTGAAGTCAGGCACTGCTTTCCATTTTGCTCTGGTAATTTAATGTTATAACTGGTGCAACAGCACCGCGCCACTCGGGTGTTTGCACAATGTACATCAGGAAAAGCTTGGTGCCACTTGTGCTAGTAAACATTTCAGTTTCCACACCATTGAAAAGGGGATTTTGTTCACTATGCCCCATTCCAGGGTCAGAAACTCATAATGGTGTGTTAAATGAGCAGCCTATAAATATCACACCCCCAGGGCCTTACTAGGGACCCAAAGCAGCCCTAGTACATTTTGTCAGACCAGCCCCTGTACGATACATAGCGAGTGCAATGAGTGGCCCTGACCACTACATGGGAGGTGGGGGGGAGGGGGGGGGGGGCTCTCCCCTCAAGAAAATTGGGAAAAATTGCAAAAGTAGGTAATTCTACAACATATTTGTCATTATATATTCAATTATATTATTTTCCAGGGATAGTAAATTAGTAAATGATAACCTTAAAGTGCATCAGGATACAGTAATCTTTACTGGGTCTCTTCAATGATTCATCACTATCACCCTCCAACAGTGCCTGTCATCTCTGCATAGCTCCTCTCTTACAGGTATTGCATTTGTTTTATAGCACCTCTCATACCAGTGTAGGGTGTCGCATTTTACATCACACACATACATAGATAACGAGTCATGTGGGTAAATCGGTGTATAGAAAATGTTACATATGCTAAGGGACTAAAAAGGCATAGGATTCACATGTCCTCCATTCTGGTAGGCATTTTTTAAGAGTGCTTGGTCTGGGGAAGCACAAGGTCAGGATTCAGAACTTAACACAGTGGTTAGGGTTTATTTTATTTTATTTTATTTAGGCGTTATTCCTTTATAAACCATCTTCTCCATTCATGGTCTTGAAAACTGTCACATTGCCCTCGCGTATGTCCAACTCAGCCGGCAACTTTCTTTTCACATCCCTAGAGTAAAAGATTTGGACAGGACTATGACATTGTGCTACAGCTGAGCCATCTTGTCTATGGGAGGAACTTACTCTTCAGAAATATTTTCGTTTCCCTCTTGAAAGTCGCTGTGTTTGATATTTTTCTAATGTTTGGCGGAAGAGAGTTCCAGATTTTGGGTGCTGCTCCTGAGAAAGCTCTATCATAGGTTCTTTTCTTCTTGAAAAAGGGTGGTCTCAGAACCAGCTCCTTGGCACTCCTAGCGGGTCTATTTCCTCCAGATATTTCAATTTTCTGGGCTAGGTATCTTGGTGTATTGTGGTGAAGCGCTTTGTGTGTGATGCATGCTATTTTAAGTTAAATTGTGGCTTCATACGGTAGCCAGTTTAGTACTTTCAGATGTGGAGAGATATGGTCAAACTTTCTTGAGCCGGTGATAATTCTTGCAGCTGCGTTGAGGCATGCTTTTAATGGTGCTGTGGATATTTTAGGAAGACCTGCCAAAGTACTTTACTCATTAGAATGTATTTCTACCCAAGCAAATCCTTATTAGCAAATTGAGGGTAATGAAAGACTGGGGAAAAACATAACTTTCTAACATAGATTAAGATTGTAATTTATGAACTGCACAGTAAAGAAGCTATGCACATAACATACTGTTATGTGATGTGCATGGTACATGCTCTTTGCAGTAGGCATAGTAACCTACTGTGCTAAGTTAGATGAGTCAAAACTGCCACTAGAAAAAAATCTGATCTCTAACCTGCAAGTACATTATTCACATAATATTTAATGACACTTTGATTTTATTCCTTAAAACTGTTGGATATACTTCGAACTAGTAGCGGCTGTTACAGTACAGGGCAGTAGTGGTGAGGGGGTGGTGGTGTTAAAAAAAAAGAAAATAAGAAAAGGAACAAAGAAAAATTCATTTACCTTACGGCCGCTTCCTCTCCTCCGTCCTTTTTGGGCAACACTGGGAACAGAAAGCATGCAAGCTCCCAGACTCCTGTAAGCCAATCACGACACTGCTATCAAGCTAGACAGCAGCATTGCAATTGGTCTGAGTGGCCTGGTTCGACACCCAGACAGGGAGCGGGAGCCTGTGCATGTTCTCCAACTGGCTATGTAACACACAGTCAGGTGGAGAAATGCTAAGTACGGATGATGTGATGTTTGGCCGGTCAAGACGGCTTGCCAGACCGTCATGCGCACTTAGAAAGTGCCCACCACTCATCCCCCTGCCCTGTGGGGTGTCCCTCCCGCACCTAAACAGAGCCAGTACTGAAAAATAAAATTATATTAACATGGTGTTATTATCATTTTATTTTTCCTGAGGGCCATGATACTCCTCCGACTTAGTGGAGGGGCCGCCACTGCAAGGAACTCTGCAGTGCTTTTATAACTGCTGCGCTGCTACAAAACAAGATCTCATTGACAAAGCACCCCTCCCCCACCAGCTTCATGGGAAACACCTGAGGCCTGGTACGGCCAGTCCGCCCTTGCACACCACATACAATTAATATTTCCATGTGCACACTTACAACCCAGGATTGCGTTTGAGCTGTAATCAAGTTGTTAGAGTTGGGTGCTAAATCATTGGTAATATCCCAAGGCAGACATTACATTACTACAGTCCAGAAAGATTGTGTCACAATATGATTTTGCATCTTTCTCAAAAAAATTGAAAATATTTATAGTTTTAATCATATTTACTACTATGTTTCCACATGTAAGTGTGGAGTAGATAACAGGTTTCAATTTGGCTTTACCTTTATGTTTCAGAATGCAAAATACTTATTTATTTATTCAAACCAAGTTCGAACCAGAAAGGAAAACCAGGAAATGGACGAGGACTTGTTTTAGATTGCGTTCACCTAGCAGTGCCCAATGTAGCACTTAAAATCACTTATCAGAAAGAATGAACTCATTAACTGCACTATAAGCAAACTGAACATTGGAAAGCCAATTTACCCAGCTAGGGGACTTCTTTAGATTTTAATGGAAGGTGTGACAAAAACCACATTGACAATAATTTATTACAACTTTTTCCAGTTATTCTAAAGTTTAAAATGTCTCGGCTGTGCTTGAATTATTCTCTGATTATTATGTGTATTTGAAAAGTGCACTAACATCCTGGAGGGTATCCTGGCTCTGAGCAGGTTTGTGTGCTTAGCCTTGTCTGTGGTAGGTTGGGTTGGGTAATTGAAAAGCCAGGCCTACATCTTCTTTTGGATTTCAAAAAGAGAGGAGAAATCTCTGATGTGAAGTGGGAGGTCATTATACACTTTAGGAGCAACGTAGAAGAATGCTCATCCAAGGATCTTGTTCTGTGTATGTATGGGATGTGTGCAAGTAGGAGTTCTGCGGAGCAGAGGTGTCTGGATGGTTGGTGGAAGGAGACACAACTATTCAGGTAGGTGGAGCTTGAGTTGTATAGTGCCTTGAATGAGCGTGTAAGGAGTTTGGCTTGAGCACGGTTGTGTAGGGAAGCAAGTGTAGTTCCATGCGATGTGGTGTGATGTGAGTTTTGTGTGGGAGGTTGAGGATGAGTTTGGCTGTCAACTTCTGGATGTTTTCTTCTAGTAAGTTGCTTGGTGATCCCGCTTAGAGAGTGGTCCCATAGTCCAGCTTTCTGGTGATTAGGGTGAGAGTCATAGTTTATCGAGTGTTGCTGGGGAGCCATCTGATGATTTTCCTCAGCATCTTCAAGGTGTGGAAGAAGGAGGAAGTGGCAGTACTGACTTGTGCGGTGGGTTCTGAGCATGGGTGTGGGTCCGAGTTCAACCGGCTACCACTTAGAGTTCCATGGTGAGATATTCTTGCTGAAATTCACTAATTTGCCTTGTCGGTGTTGAGCTTGGGACAGTTGGCTTTCATTCAGTTAGGAACTTCGGTCATGCAGGCAGTGAACTTGCTTCTTGTGTTGGGGGTTCATGTCTAAGAGGGAGAGTATGAATTGTCGGTCATGTGCATAGGGGACGTCTCTTCTCCTACAACGCCCCAGGTTTTGGAACTCCCTGCCTCTTGCCATCCACAATGAAACTAACCTTCTAACTTTCCGTAAACTCCAAAAAACTTGGCTCTTCCCTTAACTACATCTATCCCTCTGGCATACGCCGCAGCGCTGGGACGTCTCCGGGTAGCCATGCACTCTACAAATCCTTTTCATTTCATTTAATTTTCATTTCATTTAATTTCATAGGAGAGGATGTTGATGTTGTGTTTGTGGATGACATTGGCCAGAGGGATCATGTATGCTTTGAAGAAGGTGGAGTTGAGCAACGAACCTTGAAGCCGTCTGCTAGGTGAGTTTGCAGGCTGCCGAGGAATAAGATGTCAGTCTATCTTGTGTTCTATCCGTTAAGAAGGAGCAGATCTAGAGCAGAAATGGAACTTTGATGCCAGTCTCTTACAAGTTCCTAATGAGGATGGGAGTAGGAGACTGTGTCAAATGTTGCAGAGAGTTCCAGGAGAATGAGGGCTACCATGTCTCCCCTGTCAAAGATCATGTGGATGTCGCCTGTAGTGAGTGTTGTTTCGGTAATGTGGTTGGGCCTGAATCTGGGCTACCTGACATCGAGGAGCTGGTGGTTGTTGAGTTGGTAGGTGAGGCATCGGTTCAATATTTTATATAACACCTTTGTATGGTATGATATAGTAATTTACATCGTACTGTGCCATTCCTGGAGAGTAATAGAGTATTCTGATTTCTGATACTTTATGACAAAAGATCTAGCAGCTAAGCTGCAAATATATATTTTACTTTTCTAATTCATTTGTGTAGTTGAGAATTCTTTCAGAAAATCATGAGCATAATGTCAGTGTAAGAAATTAGAGTATTAATTGAGGGGGATGGGAACCCACCTCAAATAATAATTATCGCCCTTGTCAGGGTGACCCCTAAAGTCACTAAATAAATCAGTGCTTTTAAGTCTTAGGTAGCTTGGTACAAAGCAGTCAGACTTAACTTTGAGGAAATGTGTAAAGTATGGATGCAATACTCAAAAAGTAATATAGTAAAAACACAACACAAGGCGAATCCCAAACCAATTTAGAAAGATAGAAAATATAAAGAAAATTAAAATGACATGATATGGCTGTCCTTGATGGAACATTGCTTGGATACTGTGACCAGGTTTATCCCAGTAGAAAGGTTACCTTTGGACTCATAAATATTTATGGAGAAAAAATGGTCATCAACAAGTCATCGACATGGCAAGATACAAACTGGATTCTAAGTGGGACTCGGCGAAGGTGGGTAACTGAAGTTTGAGGTCCTGGTGCTATCATCGAAGAGGGTGGGAAAGCTCAGAGCGGGCAAAGCCTGGAGTGCATGCCCAGAAAGAACTCAACATTAACAGGTTGCAGCTTGTATTCAGTCTAGTTGAAGCCCTCTACGTTTAGACATAGAAACTTTTCTGAAAGTCAGCTTTCCTGCAACTTAGTAAACCAGCAAGCCGAGGCCGACCAGTAATTCGACATCAACAGCTGCGGCTTTAATGGCAATCCTGGTCTCCATCAGCTCTTGAGACAGAAAGTTGACAAAACATTTCTAAGTCCCAGCTTTTGCAGTGTGGACAGGAGGAGTACACTCTAACCCCAACCAAGGGAACAGGACCACGAGTAGTTGGGATTCACTCTCACAAAGGCCAGCAGCAGGGTCCTGGGCAGATGCAGTTGGTAATGGTCAGGTGGGCAGTTGCAGGGAAAAAGCCTCTGGAAGCTTGTTGTGACCCTGTAGCTCATCAAGAGGTCGGTTAACTGACCCTTGGAATCACTCCTGGGTTTATCGCAAGCCAGTCCATTCTTTCTACAGATTTCAGACAGAAGGGCAGTACTTCAAGGTTTTTTCCACTCCCTAAATTAGTTATGATCAGTTCCTCCGCTGGGTTTGGAACCAGTAGGGGGAGGGGAGAGAGAGAGAGAGGGAGAGAAGAGAGAGAGAAGGAGAGTCCTAGGTGTGAAAATGTAGGAATCCTTTGAAACTCAGGAAGGGGCTGATCACAGTCCCCAGGCCTTTCTGTTTAGGGAATGACCTCTCTCTCCATCCCGGGCCCTTTTGTTCACTGTCTTGAAGCAATACACATTCACCACACCAGGAGTAGCCCTTGACCCCTGGGTCTTGCAAGCTGCTCCCCCATCCACCACTGCATGAGCTGCCTGACTGTCCTTGACAGTGCCGCCACATAGCCACCAGTTTGGTCCCGCTGCCAGGGACTTTGTTTCAACTCTCCTCACTGTTTTAGGTATTCCGTTCTTTCAGTGCCTAGAATTGGGTTACTGTTTGCTGTTTTTGTGGGCTTTTGCTCTTTGTGGGCTTGCAGAGAGCAGCTTCCTCGCCGTCCCATTTCTGTATGTAGCTCCATCCGCGCCTGCTGATTTCCTCCTCAGGTTTATTGCTCCATGCCGTCCCACCTCCTGGCCAGTCCATCCTATCTCCCAGGGCCAAATATGGAGACCACTGTGCAGCCATGCAGTCGGCACGCCATTGGCAGCTCGCCACAATTCTGCTGTTGCCACACGGGAGGATACTCCTTCTCCCACAACGCCACCAAATCCTGGAGCACCCTTCCCCTCCACCTCTGTGCCTCACCTTTATTGACTCACTTCAGGAAGGGACTCAAGACCTGGCTATTTGACAGATTCTCACAGTACAGCACCTAGACACCCCCTTGAGTGATTAGCCAAGCTATATATGTACCGCTTTACTGATTGATTGACCACAGGGGATCCATCAGGGGTCAGGTGACAGCTGGAAATTAGCAGGAAAGCTTTTTAATTCTAAGCAGGAAAATGACAACTTCCTAAAAATTAACCCTGAGCGGAGTTCGCGAAGTTGCACTGCGCGAGTTTTTGAACTCCGCGAAGTAAAAAAAACAACTCAGTCGCACTACACGGAGCTCCGCGAGCGGCGGAGTACAGTAGAAAAATGCTGTGCACGGTGATTGCACAGTGCCAGATGTTTGCCCGCACTGTGCAATCATTGCGCACAGCACCATACACAGCGCACGCTTACCTTTTCTGCCAATCAAGTAGATTTTTACTCAAGCGGCAGCTTTCTCAACGCAAACGGGCAGTTTCTCAACATGAGCGGTCGCGAGCATTCGCGACCACTCGCAATGAGAAACCTGACCCCCCCACGTTGAGAAATCTTGCAGAGAGGTTTATTTTTCACTCTTTCGCTCGCCAACTTGATGTTAGCGATAGTGAACAAGGGAAAATCTCGCCGGGAGGTTATTTTCCTCGCTCTCACTCACCAACTTGACGTTGGTGAACACGAGCGAGGAAAAAAACTCCGCTCCACGAAGCGGAGTTTTTCGGAACTCCGTGAGCTCCGCGTAATACGTAGTGCGGGAATCTCCGCAAACTCCGTGAGCGGAGTTCACTGCCCAGGGTTAGTAAAAATGTAATTTCCAAAATAGTAATCTACAATCCAACTTGACCATTAAATTGGATTATGAATTACTATTAAAATCAATCATTGAATTTTTTTCTGGCTGCTCCCACACTGAAATAAGTATTATACATTGTTATAATATTGCCCAGTGTTTTCCTGTGGTAGAGCCAGCCTTGCCTAGTAAAAACGACTTTGAGGGGTTTTCAGTACCAGTACATGTAAAACATTAAATATACATGCCTCACTTTTTCAATACCACACACAGTTCCCTATCGGTGTTTAAAAGTGACTTATAAGTATTAAAAAGGGGGGCGTGGCCAACCGGCGAAGAACATAGCTGCTTCCTGGAGCGGCTCCGACTGGGCACACCTGCTCCAACACAAATCCGTCCATTTATCCGCAATGAATATTTACAACGGCAATTGCACTTAGCCCCGCATGCCTCCGTGAATCAATTGAGCCGTTGCAGTGACGATTCCAGCTTGCGGTACCAGTGATCGGGATGTGACCACCTTCGGCCTTTTTTATCGGCGAGTGAGGTGGGGTAGTAGTGAGCAGGCCCTGCTTCCTGATAGAGCAGCGGACTTTGAGCATCTGTCTTCGTGAGCTCTGAAGCGCCTGCGGCTGCCCGCTGTGAAGAGACACCGAAGGGAGCTGATCGGGGGTCTTCACTGAGACCCCACGACAATTGCACACCTGCCCTGTTGCGATTCCTGCGCAGGGCCCAGCGGCCGAATGGGTCTATTCCTGGCATCCCGGGACTCCTGAGGCGGCCTGCACCCTGAGGGCAGCCGCGTTACGTATCATTGGACCAGACGCCTTCCTTCAATGGACTTCCCCCCCGGCGCTGCTGAGACGGCAGTCAGACATTGCAGGGTTTTACTGCCTGCTCCGGTGAGTTCGCAGCCGGGGCTGAGCACTTGTTGTCTACCCGGTACTGAGGGCGTCCCGAGGTCCAATAGGCCAGCCTGGCAGCAGTTAAGGCATTATTGAACTGCCCCCTGTGGTCGAGAGACCAGGCTAATCCACCCGTTACAGCTGCTGTGGGTCTTCCAGGACCTTGGACCCTCCTCCGCTCCTAACCCCTGGGGGTCGCCGGCTGCCTCGTATTACAGCTCCCCATCTCCACAGCTCATTAAATTCTGTCCCTACCAAGAGGTCCACCATCTACCAAGCTGTATCGCATGATCTGCATCTGGAGACCAGGCCTGTGACTGGCGTCTCGTGGGCCATCGGAAGCATTGCTTCCACTGGGATTGAAGTCGTTCTCCGAACCGGCCCGGTGGCTCTCATTAGAGGAAACACTGACAGCGGCTCAGCCTTCACATACTCCACGTTGCATAACAAAGACTTAACAGCAACAGAGCAGTAGTGACCAGTGACCGCTGACCACCACCTCCCAAGCCCTCTCGCTCGTATTGCCTGCTTGGTTGGCCCCAAGCTACTCCACACAGATCTTTTGAATAGGTAAAAGCTTGGACATCTGGTATTTTATTCTGCCCTAAGGAAACGGGTCCTGCCGAGTTGCGTAGCATCTGGAGATAAATAAGGAACTCCCGCTTACTTCGAGTCTCCCTGCATGCTCCACCACTTGTGGGCCCCAGCCATGGCAGGACGTAATTCTAAGGCCGCGCAGGCCAAACTGCAAAAGTACGCCAGGGATAAAGACCCCAGCGTGGCCCAGAAGGGGGGTGAGGTTCCATCGGGAACGCAACAACTGGAGGAAGGGGCTAAGGAACCAATGCTGCAAGATATCCTCACAGCTATTACGACAGTTTGCACGTCATTGGAGTCACGGATTGACTCCGTTTCCTTCAAAGTGTCCCTTATTAGAGCGGACATACGCTCCATGAACACTAGACTGCAGGAAGTGGAAATCAAAGCTATCTCCCTGGTCACCGACACTTCTGACTTACAGCAGAGAGTAGACGATCTTTAAACCCTCACTGCGAACCTGGAGACACAACTGGACGAATATGAAGGGCACTCCCGGCGCAACATCGTTCGAATACTGGGCGTCCTGGAGAGAGCGGAGGAGCCTGCAGCTGACTTATTCATCTAAGAACTGGTCACTACCCACCTGAAACCAGCCAGGTTATCACGTTTTTTTTTCGTTGAGAGGGCGCACGGTGTGCCAGGGGGAAGACCGAAGCCCCCCTCAGCCTATCGTCGCCAGGATCTTCAATTACAGGGACAGGGATGTTATCCCCCAAGAATCTCGAGCTGCACCCCCGCTGGAGTTCCAGAACAGCAGGATCACTTTCTTTCTGGTTTTTACCCTCAAAGTACAGCGACAGCGGAGTAGCTTCTTGGATGTCAAAAGTGCACTTCGGGAAAAAAATGTAACATATGCCATTTTATTCCCTGCCAAATTGAGGGTGGAATCGGAGGCGAGGGCCTGGTTCTTCGCTTCCCCCGAGGAGGATTGGGACTGGCTAGATGGGTGGTGCATGGAGGGCCTGGGGAAAAACAATCACACTCGCAAGCCTGGAGCGGATGGACTACAAAACTACGCTGATGAAGGTGCCCCATCGGAAGAACACATGTCAGCTGCTGGTGGCACTGGATAGGCTGGTCTGTATTTCAATCCTTTTCTTGTGGGGAGCTGGCTCTGCCACATGGGACTGTTGGACTGGGCGGAAGCCGTATCCCCCTACTTGTGGTAAACCATGCTTCAAGACTATGTGATGGGGACCAACTTATATAATGTGTGATTGTCCATTGATGCTTGATCTGATGCAGGTGGGATCACAGTGCTCTAAGATTATTGGTTATTCGTTGCCTTCCATTTATTGAGTGGGTGCCCAGTTGGCAGCACACACCTTCTAGTTTAAGGGGTGGGCAAAAGGTACCCTACATGTTTGGGGTTGCGGGAGGTTTAAATTCCGCCATGTAGGGAGGCTGGGAGGGGGGTCGAGTTTGATACATTGGGAGGGTTGAGTGCCTGTGCACAATGTCTCTCTGTTCATAACCACACTCAATGTGCCCCTTATGGGCTTTTGCTTGTGCTAGGTGGGGAGAGGGGGGACGTTTCATTGTATTTAGTTTCTTGTTCTGCAGGCATGACAAACTTGACTTCATTTGAAAACTGGCAACTTCCACTCTCTGCTTTTGGCGACACTGTATTGATGGTTGGTGGACTCATAGGTTTATCCCAAGACATAAACACTCGCAGGGGATGCCCCCCATGGCAGACCATTCACACTTTGGACCATCATTACAATGATGGCAAAAATGTCTTAAACAGTCCCATTGAGGGGCCTTGAGGGTGGTCACCTCGTGGTGGTTCAAACTAATCAAAGTTCACATAGAGTTGACATCACTGAATCTGGTTGTGTAACTGAGCGGCTGCTGTCTACATGTATAGGGCCTCCACTGACCACTCTGGCTGACTCGAGTGCTGGTAGTTTGGGCTAGAAATACTTGCAGTGAATTTCACGTGTTGCCTCATTAAAGTACCTATTTTCTATGGGATCGACACGTATTGCTGGATTTAAGCTGATGTCCTGGAACGTAAAAGTTCTGCGAGATAAGATTAAACGGGGCACCCTATTGCAGTATATCTCCAAGACATGAGTGTACAATATGTGCAACTGCACTCACAGTAACCCAATGATGTCACCACAAATAGAGACTTAGACTTAGAGACTTAGAGCCCACGGAGACTTAGAGACTTAGAGCCCGTGGAGAAAGCTATCCATGACCTGAGTGGGGGAAAAGCCTCATGCCTAAACAGCCTGCCAGTTCAATTATTCAAGTTGACCTCGAATAAAATCTCACCATATCTTATTAAAATGTTTCACGACAGTTGAGATGCAGGATTGCTCCCAGCAGACCAAAGATTGGCTAATATTGTGGTGATCCACAAGGAAGGAAAACCTAACCACCTTTGCTCATCCTATCGGTCGAAATCACTACTAAACGCGGAGGCCAAGATTCTGGCCAAACTACTAGCCACCCATTTATTAAGTCATCACCAATCTGGTACACCCCGAACAATCGGGCTTAATGCCAGCCAGAAACACTTCTCTCAACTTACGGAGACTTCATGGAGTGCTCGCGCGGGCCGATACTATTCTAAAAGATGCGGTGGTAGTGTCACTAGACGCGGCCATGGCATTTGACACGATCGAATGGCCATATATGTTGGCAGTATTGCGAAAACTAGGGTTCGGCCCTGGTTTCCTGAGTTGGGTTCGCCTTCTCTACGCCACCCCATTAGCGTGGATAGTGGTCAACAATCGAGTGTCTCCCCCATTTGAGCTCCCCCTCATTTGAGATGGGAAGGGGCACTCGTCAGGGTTGCCCCCTCTCCCCAGTGCTTTTCGCCCTGATGTTGGAACCTTTGGCGATGTGGATAAGGAAGGATCAGATAATTGAGGGGCTGAAATGGCAATAGACTGGGAGGACAGAAAATCGCTTTATGCCGATGATGTCTTATCATACCTAGCGTCGCCGGTGGCTTCTCTGAGCCGAACACTCCACATCTTTATTGTCTTTTGGGAATTTTCAGGCAATACCATTCACTGGTCTAAATCAGTCTTTTATGTTTTAAGCGGTAGTTCCCCAACTCTACCCAATGGCTTTACCCTTTCAACTGCTCCTATGGGCTTTAAATATCTGGGGATACATGTTTCCAAAGACTTGACACTCTTATGATCAAAATCTCCTCCCCCCGTTACAGCGCCTTAAAAGTGATGACATACATTGGAAATCGCTCCCTCTGTACCTAATGTTCAAAATTATGGCCCTTCCTCGTTTTCTTTATGCTCTTCAAAATGCACCACTCCCAGTTAAACCAGAATATTTTAAATCAATTTACTCTGCCCTTAGGGAGCTCCTGTGGGAGGGAAACTTCCACGGATATCCCTTCCCAAGCTCACAAGAGGGTGGTAAGACGGAGGCATTGCACTCCCTGACATCAAAAGATATTATTGGGCAGCCCACCTCACTGCCATTAACCACTGTACATACGGACCGCAGGACGACCCGGGCTTTAACATGGACAGGTGGCTGCTCCCCGGCGAGAGTTACAGGGGCGCAATATATGCAAATCCCTCTAGATTGAAACTAATGGGGCCCACTAACCATTCGGCTGTGGTATGGTGGTCCACCACACTGAGTCTGGGGTGGAAGGACAGAATAACGATGGCCACCCCACTCTGGGACACTGCCCAATTATGGAATTTAAGAGTCACTAAAGGCTTTGACCGGTATGATCTAATTGGCTTATCCTCTGTCAGGGACCTGTGGAAGGAAGAAGGAGTAGTCTCCTTTGACCAGTTGAGAGACAAATAAGGACTAGCTACCTCAGAACAATACAGATATCTCCAAATCTGACATGCGTTGGAAGAGGTAATACCCCGTGGTGAAACTCCACCAGAGTCCTCACCATTGGAGGACAGAATACTAGACGGCCACCTTCCAGATAAGGCAATTTCCTTGATTTATAAACAATGTACCTGACCCCCTCCTCCGACTCCGAGCTCACTGGGACCACGATGTAGCTTGACTGGATAAGGATTAATGGTTAGAAGCAGCTATCTCATCTAGGCTGAGGCTAGTCCAGCTCAAAATACTTAATAGAATATACCACTCGGGGCATACGTTGATGAAGATGGGCTTTAGGGTTGACGCAGTTTGTATCAGGGGATGCGGGCAAGATGACAATTCATACATACACTCTGGGAGTTTTACGTAATCCAGGGCTATTGGGCGAGGGTGACAAGTTGTATGAGAGAAGTCATGGGGGTAACCACAGACTGCAATATCAAGTTATGTCTCCTAAACATCTGGGGACCTACAGACTTAAGCACCAAAGAGAAACTGTGGGTGTCACTGGGGATGATGGTCGCCAAGCGGAATATTGCAAAACTGTGGGGGGTGACAGAAAAGCCGTCCCTGAGGCGCGGGGACAAAGATATGGATCATTGAATGTTTACCGAAAAAACTATATATTTATCAAGAGGTTGCCCCAAGTGGTTGCATATATGGCACAAATGGAACACTTACAGAGGAAAGATCTGTGAACCACCGATGGACATACAAAGAGTGGTCATTGAGTAGCAGGCCCTAGGTCACAATACTGTACATTCTCTGCGTAGGCTGGGGATACACTTTTACTGTGGATTGTTGCCAATTGCTGCACTGAATATAACAATGCCTGTAATTCGTTTTTCAAGTCATAATTTGATTTCAATAAAAAGAACTGTTAAAAAAAATATATATATATTTAGGCCTGGCAAAAGGTATATTTTGCCAGGTCAAAATGGCAGTTTAACCGCATCGGTGCGGCGCATTTTCCCACTGTGCGCTGAAGATTTGAAAATCCCGCGGTTCATGACGAGCTCAGCTCGTCATGAGCGTACGAGAGGTGTACCTCATGACGAGCTGAGCTCGTCATCAGCGTCGATGGGGTTAAAACTCCATACCCTGGCTGCAGGGGCCGGCTGGAGATACCTGTTTTAGTGCTGCTTTACTAGAGTTAATGTTAATGTTAATGTTAATGTTACCGGATTTCTAAAGCGCATAGCTGCCCGCGAGCGTCCCAGCGCTGAACAAGTACAGATAGAAAGAAGAGGGAGGGAATCTCACGGGAACAGCCATGTCTTTAGAGATTTTCGAAATGTCAGAAGGTTGGGTTGTGCACGGAGGTCAGAGGACAACTTGGACGCGTTGTACGAAAAGCATCGACCCCCTGATCGTGCTCTATTGATCTTGGGTGGTCTAGTAAGGTGGGCATTGAATGATCGAAGGGGTCTGGAGGTGGTATGGGGAGTAACCAGATCTTTAAGTATGGGGGGGCTTTTCCGTTGAGAATTTTGTGCGTAAGGCAGAGCGCCTTAAACTGCACTCTTTCCATGACGGGTAGCCAATGCAGTGCTCGAATGGCTGGTTTGGCCGAACAGCGACTCTTGATGTTGGTCAGAATTCTGGCGGCGGCGTTTTGAACTACCTGTAATTTAGTGGTAACTTTACGAGGTGCGCCCAGGTACAGTGCATTACCGTAATCCAACCGTGATAAAATGAGACCCTGGATCAAGAGTTTCCTTGATTGGAAAGGGAGTAATGGTAGGATTTTCCGGGTAGAGCGCAAGAGACCAAAACAAACTCCCGCCGTTTTCCTTGCTTGGGTTTGCATGGTGAGATTTTTGTCTAGCCATAGGCCGAGGCTTTTAATCTCGGGTTTGGGAGTTGGAGGCTTACCGATGCGGGGGGGCCAAAGAGAGTCTGTGAGGAAGTGGGACTGATTCCCCATCACCATGATCTCCGTCTTGTCGCTGTTGAGCTTCAAGTGAGATCTGTCCATCCAGCTGTCCACAATGATCGATGCAGCCTACTAGTTGCATTTATTTACAGGCCCTGGGTGCACTTAGTACCATGTACTGGGGACTTATAAACAAATTAAATGTGTCAATTAGGTATATACCATTTTTAACATGTTCCAAAGGGGGGACACAAGCACTGTACCAAAATATAACATGGGTAAATTGCACAGAGTCTTATGGCAAACAAGAAAACGGGTTCAGCAACACAAGGCAAAAATCTGAGGTGACCCAACAGAAAGGGCGCATTTGCAGCAATCGGTATTCACAACTAGAGGAGTTATTGTCTCAAGTGCCCTCTGGTTCTCAGCAAAAATACCAATCACAAACCCTTTTTAAACAGGGTAGCAAGTGGGAGTCATGTTCTAAGGCCCTACTATCTGTTTGAGATGCGAGTGCTAAAATGGCTAAATTACTAACCCCTGGTGATGCTGTTCGGGAGTAGGGCCGGACTTGAGAATCAAAACGAGTCCTGACAAAAACAAACCAAAAAACCTCACTCCCTTCATCTCCTCGTGCAATCTCTCTCTCTTTACAGCGTTCAGTTCTCTCTTTCTCCTCTCTCCTTTTTTTCTCCCACTCTGATCGCTTTCTCTGTCTCTCCACAATCCCACGCTCTCTTTCTTTCTTTCTCTCTTGAAGCCTCCCCATGCCTACTGCAATTAACCTTGGTGAGCTGTGGGAAATGACAGAGTTAACAGGAGCAGCTCTGGTCTATCAAAACCAGTGGCCAAGGGCTGCAGCTTAAGATCGAAATTGCCAGTGGAAAAAAGGCCTGTTTGGCCCTGTTCTGGGGCCCAGTGGACATGACATAGACAAATATATTGTGTGCATCAGGAGTTACTGATTATGCTGCAGAGTACTGGAATATTCACTCTCCTCCATTAATAGTCCATAAATACAAGGTTGCTATGTTCCCACCAATATTTTATTTGTAGTGGACATTAACCATTAAGGCTTATTTTACAACTTGGCATAAACAGTGATTCTCTCTCCTCTCCCTTAGCCCCCTGATATGACAAATCAATCAAAACAGTGTACCTTAGCCTACATTACCCTGCATTGTTGCCAGGATCATCAAATCTTTTGGCAATGGACACCTCACCCAATTTATTGTAGCGTGCTATCATGTATTGGTCCCTGTTAGGGACACATATGATGAAGTATGCCACAATAAACTGGGTGAGGTGTCCCATTCCTTTACTTAAGGACACCCAGACACAATAATGAGACCCAAGAAGAGGAATCTTACTGTCTAGGACCTACCTGTCATTTATGTTCAATGTTAAAGTCTAAACCCCACATGCATCAATCTAGGATTTTGCATTTCTTAAATAGCGAAAATTAAGGAATCGCTATTTAGGAAATGCAAAATCCTATGCATCGAGAAATCCTAAAAGTTTTTAGGATTTCTTAATTTTCGGAAATTGCGATTCCTTAATTGCGAATCGCAATTAAGGAATGGCATTACATTGATTCCTATGGGCCTAGAGGCCCATAGGAATCAATGCCGTTTTGCATTTTTTTTTTTGCACTCGCAATTTGTTGATGCATTGCAAGGGTGCAGAGGGGGGTCCAAAGGACCCCCCCTGCACCCCTGAAATGTATTTTCAAGTGCATGTTTCACACACACATGTCCTAAGGACATGTGTGTCTGTAACATGCAAGTTTTAAAAATGCATTTTTTTGCTTTTTTTTAAATTTTCGCAAATTAACACGAGGGTCAACCTCGTGTTAATTTGCACTTCCAATTTCAAAATTCGCAATTTTTAAAAAAATGATGCATTGCATTTAAGGAATCGCACAAATGCGATTCCTTAATTGCATTTGCATTTTTAAGAAATGCAAAAAATAGCGAATTTTGACACTCGGTTTGATGCATCCCAAAAACGTATTTAGGAAGTGCAAACGGCCGAATTTACTGATTCGCACCGTTTGCACTTCCTAAATAGGTTGATGCATGTGGGGGTAAGAGGCTGCACATATGAGCATTTACCTCTCACTCTCCCTTAACTGTGTTTTCCGCTAATCTTTTCTCATTTGCTAGGGCATCCTCTGCTCTCAAAAACTTCTTTCTCAGCTAGCATGCACCAGTCCATGTCTTTCTTCCAATTATGTATGCTTAGCTGGTCTCTCATCCCTTCCTCCATCTCTTAGCTATACTTCGTTTCAACTCCATCAATCCCAGTACTACAAGTAGTTTGAGATATTTCTGTGGGCCTCCCTCTCCCCAGATGGCAAAAATGAATAGTTTGCTTGTATCTTCAAATTGTACTCCTGTTACAGTTTTGAGACAATCCCTTACCCTATCCCTGTACCTTTTCACTTCTGTACAACACCACCGTGTGTGTCCTGTCTGATCTTACCCTCTTCCGCATTTATCTGTCACTTCTTTCACCCTTTTTAGGGTGCTATTTGTTGCGTAGTAGGACCTGTTTAGGATGCTTAGTTGCAACAGCTTGAATCCTGAACCTATTGCTGCGTCAATCAGCATGTCTCACTATTTACTGGGCATGTTTTCCCCTCGCCGGGTTTCACCTTCTGAAATGTATTTGATTATGCTGTTTTTATCTCAGCTAGTATGTACTGGGTGCAATAAAACTGCATAGCTCTCAATCTCGATTTGTATGGCAAGAGGAGTTATTGCACCTATGGGATGTTATTGGGCCCCTCGTAATGAGGGCTTCAGAGATCTTTTACATGGTGTTACTTTCTGCAGCGATGTGCCCTTCTAGATTGGCGTAGCTCTAAATAGGCGTCCAAGTGTACCTTTCAGGAGTCTTGATAACTCTAATAAATGCTGCCCACATCTTCCAAAGCACAGTACATTATAGAATTTTTGATAATGTGATACTACAGAATGACTTGAGGTAAAACCTTTTACAGGCAATCTAAGACCCCGATTATAAGTCTGAAGAATTTGCCACACCCAGTAAATACTGACCGGGGTTGGGGGGGGGCGGCGAGGGGGCAATGCAGTATATACTGGATAAAGTAAATCCCTCCTATTTCACTTTGATGGTTTTAACTGGGAAACAACCTATGGAATTCGGTGCTTACCCCCCTGGATTCTGATATATTTACAAGATATGTGTACCTGCTAACAGCTGGCATGCTTGGCCCTGCGAACATTAACCTGCGAAAATTGTGGGAGGTTCATTAATACTGCGAAACCAGGAATTCTGACAAGTCCGACAATGCAAGTCAAAATACATATTGAAATGTATCTGCCCACTTGTAGTCAGGACCCCATGAGCCCTGTGGTATTGGACTTACATGCCTCCTCTTGCTTATTATCCCTGTGGTTCTGACCTATTTTACCCAAAATATGTGATGTAAAATCATAAAAAATGATATCAAAGTAAGGAATAGTTGATTACGGTGCCCTAGAGAGAACTAATGTAACATTGAATAACGTTTTTTAGTATTTACAATTCCGATGCTGAAAGCTTGCTTTCAATAGAGATCTAACAAAAATACACGATGCCACTAAACCATTCTGTGCCAGTCCAGAAAGTTCCTTTCATGTTCAGACATTGTGCTAGAAATTAATAGGAGAATGGCAGCGTAATACGCCTTCAGGTCTTTTTCATTTTTTAAATCCCAATCATGCGAAATCTTCTGCAGTGGATGGAGGTTACCCTGACACCGCCTCTCGATAGATGAAGCTTTTCTTTCGCCAGATATTACATATTATTATAGTTGATTGCATCTGGACATTAAAGAAATTTCTCTTGTTGCAAAATGGCTCATAATTTTAAAATACGAGAACGAATGTGTGTATTTTGCAGTAATTATATCACAGGGCTTCTGGTATGTGGAATTTCTTATTATCCTTCTTTTTTTATCATGTATTCGAGCAACTGTGGGCAGTTGGACAGTTACCAGGGGCCCTATTATGGATACGGCGCACTATCCCTGTGTGGGCCACAGCACACACTAAAGCCAGTGTCAGGTGCAAACTGGCTCAGTGTGCCATTCCCAAGAAATGCAACATGCCCAGACCAGACACAAGCCAGTGCAGTAAACGACTACACGTTCGTCCCAGTGTTTCCTTGGTTGCATGGGGCAATTCCTCAAGCAAATAAGAGAACATCATCTTGTGATCCTGATGGCACAAAATATACATTGGAGTGATTCACACTACAGAAGAGGCGGACATTTTATTTAAATAAAAAGTGCCTTGGGGGTGAAGAAGCAGGCACAAACTCTCAATGCACTCCTGGTGCACAGATTGTAAAATGCACCCTAAATGTTAAAACTTGGTGCAGTGATAAGCGAAGCCTCTAGTCGGATTAGAGGGTCACACCTTTAAAAACGTTTCCTTCTGAGCACGAGAAGCAACTTTCTATGGAATACACAACATGACTGTGCTAGTTAAATACCTCAAGAACTAAATATATGGTGGGGCGTGGCTTGCGCGCCGCTTCTACATGGCGGGTCGCGCTTGAGCTCCGTAGCGAGTTCGGCCCTTTGAGAGCTTTTCTCCGCTTCTGGCTGCCCTTCATCGCGGAAAAGGCACACCTCTCCAGCGGAGCATGTGGGGAGTTGCATGAGACTATTTTCCTGTGATTTAGCTCACCGGACATATGAATTCCACCGCACCTTTCAACTGCGCTCGCATTCCTGACGAGCGGCCGCCATTTTCTCGCTGTTGACGTTCCTGTCATTTTTCCCTCAGAGGCGCCGCTATGGACACACTCTTGCAGCGTCGCCTGGCTTCCTAGGGTGCTCCTGTCATGAGGCTTCTTTCTGGTAACATTTGTATCTTCTTTTCCGTATTTCATTGCTGCTTGGCTGGTTTTTTTTTAAGCTGCTGACGCACTGTCTGTTTTTCTCAGTGCACTTCTGCCATATAAAGAGTTGATATTTTTTCCTGCTGTTTTATTATTGTATTTCCCTGCTTTGTGCATTCCTCTGCTGCGACCATATCCTGGCACACACTACCGTGGACGTCCACTTAGTATTCTCTGTGTCATTCTGCGCACTTCCTGTGTACCTTTTTTTCTCAAGTGGTATTCTTGCAGTATTTCACCTCACAACTGCAATTATGAATCGGTCTATGACCGCCAAAGACTTAAAAGATGTGGGCTCGTCGCTAAAAAGACTCAAATCACTCTCTCCGTCGCCCGAGTCTCCTCAGGCAGACACTGCTTCCACGCTGGATACCATTTTGGCGCGCCTTAACGAGGTACATGATATTGCGCAGTCAACTAAAACTAACACAGACTTGTTACAAGTGGAGGTCTCTGCTATCAGGAATGAATTTAAAGCTCTTTCTCTTCGTGTGTCAGCCACAGAAACACAAATTAGTTCTGCCGAGGATGGTATGCACAAGCAGTCCAGATCTCTCACCCACTTGGAGCGCTCTATGGCGGCATTGCGCAGAGATCTTACTGAACAGGAGGACCGGAATCGTAGATCTAATCTGCGCATTTTTGGTGTTCCGGAGGATTCGGAGAAGGCTGCTTCTTCTATGATAGAGTTCTTATCTCAGTGGATCCCGGACACTTTACAAATCTCCTTTGACAGAGAGTTTGAGATTGAAAGAGCACACCGTGTTCCAACGTTTCGACCTAAGACAGCTACCCAGCCAAGAGCAATTATTTTTAAGCCTCTCCGCCATCAGCACACGGAGCTGATTCTCTCTCATATGAGGAAAGTTAAACAAGTCAGCTGGGAAGGTCATCGTATCTCCATTTCACAAGACTTTGCCAGAGACACAGTCATACGACGGAAGGGCTTCCTAAATCTGCGGAAACGTCTGTCTGAAATGGGAATTCCTTTTTCTTTTGCTGGTCCTTCAAAGTTTCGCATCACGTATAAAGGTCGCACTAGAATCTTCGATGAACCTGCGGACTTGGCTACATTCCTGGACAACCAGTTGGAGATAGAGATGGAAATCCAAAGAGCAACCTCGCAATCTCCTGGTTCTTCGGGAACATGAGCTGTTTCTTGTTTGTTTTTGGTTGTTTCTGTCTGAAAGCCTGCTTCTGTTCTCTTTCTTGTTGACTTCTTTGATGGTCCCTCCTTCTTGCTTTCTTTGTGCTTACTCTGGTCTTCTTTTTCTTCAAGTTAATCTCGATTTTCTCTCTTCTTCGTATGTTTCTTTTTCGGTGGGAACACTTTTTGGCTCTCAACTGTTTTCTGTCTATTTCTCTTTTTATGTGTGACCACTTTTTCTTTCTCCACTGGTTGTTTCTTTTGTACTCTACTCATATCCACATTCTCGCTTTGTTCGTTTCTTCACTGTCGCCATTTTCTTTGTTCGTTCTTCACTGTCGCCATGTCTCCATCTCTGCTCCCTTACATTCCTACTTTCTCCCTTCTATATTCTGACTTTTTTTATTCTTTTCCTCTACAGTTCTGCCTTTCCTCATTTATTTTGTTATTTTTTACAATGAGTATATTATATGCCTTGCATTTATCTACTGTTTAGTTTGTACCTTCTATAATTATTGTGTTAGTACTTATTTTACTAATCTTATTCATTATACATTTATCTACTGCTATGCAATTGGTATTTTATGTTTGGAGTGGTTCTCTTCATTATTAGGGTTGCTATTTATTTCTCTTATGCCTTTCTTTCTCTTCTCTCTCTCTGCTATTCATTTACGGTGCTGTTTGCCTTTTTCTTTTTTGACAGCTCCTTTCTCATGCATCTCTATTTTCTTACTTCTGTATTTCCACTTCATAGTTCTGACATATGCTGTTAGAGGTTGTTCTTTACATATGTGGTTTGCTTTACGATATATATTCTCTTCACTTCAATTTTATATACTATTCAGACTCTTTCTCACATGAGTTTTTATTGATACATACTCTATTATTGTACGTATTCTAGCTAGCTTGTTTGCTAAGGTTTTTTTTTTTTTACCCTACACTGCAATGTAGTACTCTTTCCTTCTCAATTTTTTTTTCTTTACATTGTGACAATGTCGATCAATAATACTTGTTCCTGGTTACCAGTTCTATTGTTCATGCTATCAGCTGTTATAATCTAAAATTGGGCTATTGTTTTTACCCACTGTTGCTCCCTGTACGGGTCCCTCGCTCGCTTTTTCCACGTTCCCCCTTGCATGATGTTGGTCTTTTTTAGACCTTCCCTCCTACCTCTTTTCTTTCTTATTTCTATTCTCCTGTCATCTCTTTTCTCTCTTTTTTTCTCTTGGTTCTCCCACAGGCACGCTCTTACTGTTTTTCTCTTGTCTTATGATTGGTCCCTTGTTTGTAGGTCGTATTTTCTCTTTCTACTATCAGTATCGTCTTCTGCTTATCCATCTCTATCTACATGCCAGGCTTGAATGTGTTATCCCTCAATGTTAAGGGTTTGAACCATCCGGTGAAGAGGTCGAAAATTTTGGATTATTGTAAGTCTCTTTCTGCAGATTTGGTTCTTTTTCAAGAGTCCAAGATCACTAATAGAGAAGCCTTGTTTCTGAAGAAAGATTGGGTTTCGGATGTTTCTTGCTCTGATGCCTCTGGCAAACGTAATGGGGTTGTTACTCTAATCTCGAGGACCTCTGGTTTATCGATAATTTCTTCTACTCACGATTTGGAGGGTCGGTGGCTGTTATCTAAACTGTCGGATGGTCAGCACGATCTATATGTTATGAATATCTATGCTCCAAACGCTGATGATCCCACTTTTTGGAAATCCATTACCACCACTCTGAATAACACCCCCCATGCTGGTAGTCTCATTGTTGGTGGCGACTTTAATTTGCCGATGGACCCTCTCTTAGATAGGAATTCTTCATTTCAGTTTCGTCCTCCAAAATCCCACAAACAAATGCTTAACATGTGTTCCATTTCGCACCTTCAGGATATCTGGCGTCTTCACAATCCCACTGGTAGTGACTTCTCTTCCCCTCATTCTTCCTTCTCTCGTATTGATTATCTCCTCGTTCACTCTTCTCTTGTCTCCTCTTCTTCTGATCCGATTATACACCCTATTGTGATCTCTGATCATGCTGCGGTCAGCTTCACGCTCTCATCCTTTGTCCCTAAACCGTGTTCTCGCTCATGGCGATTAAATACTGAAGTGCTATATGACTCTTCCCAGGTTGCTGAATTTTCTACAGATATAGATACGTTTTTCCGTGAAAATGAAGGCTCTGTTTCTTCCCCCATAGTTTTATGGGACTCTTTTAAATGCACGTTTCGAGGTCAAGTTACCAAATGTATGTCCAAGCGTAACTCATCGATCAGACAGGAACTTACAGATTTATCTTCTGAAATTAAAACTCTTGAAGCCTCCTTCCGCCATTCTAGGGATCCGTCTTACTTACAACAATTGAAATGCCTAAAGTACAAATATAATACAATTGTTACTAAAAGGGCCCATATTGGGGTCCAAGCTCAAAAGTCCAAGAAGCTACTATTGAAGAATAGGGCTGGGAAACTTTTGGCGGCTACCTTAAAATTTCAAGACTGTTCTTTTAAGTCCTCGCAAATCTCTTCTATTACGGATCGCACCGGATCTAAAAAATTCCAAACAGAAGACATCCTTGAAGTGTTTCGCGATTTCTATGATAAATTATATACTCCTTCTAACCAATCCTCTTTTGACCAATGTCAAGAGTTTTTAAAAACAATTCCGATTCAGTCAGTCTCTGAGGAGGATCGTTCTATTCTCAATGACCCTATCTCTTCTGAAGAAATAGTGACTGCGATTAAGGCCACCCGTTCTGGCAAAGCCCCTGGCCCTGATGGCTATCCAATATTATTTTATAAAACATTCCTTCCTTCACTTGTCCCCAGGTTACAATCGGTCTTTAATTCTTTTGTTAAGGATGGCTCTGTTTCTGGTTCGGCTGCTGAAGCCACCATTGTTGTGATCCCGAAAGAGGGGAAAGATCATTCGGATCCTAAAAACTTCCGTCCTATTTCCCTCCTAAATATGGAAGCAAAGATTTTTGCTAAAATCCTAGCTAAACGGTTAGAATCTTTTATTCCCCATCTGGTGCATCCTTCCCAAACTGGTTTTGTAAAAGGTCGTCTTGCAAGGGATAATATACGCACTTTTTGTCATATTATCGGTGCTGCCAAGCGATCGCCTCTCCCTGCTGCGGCCTTGGCCCTCGATGCGGAAAAGGCCTTCGACAAGGTCTCTTGGCCATTCCTTCGAGCTGTCTTATGTGCGCATAACCTCGGAGACTCTTTGATTAAAATGGTAATGTCCCTATATTCCCAACCTAAAGCTAACATTAGAGTTAATGGTGCTACGTCTTCGTTTTTTAATCTTCGTCAGGGCACGAGACAGGGATGTCCCTTGTCCCCTCTCTTATTTTTATTGTCTATTGATCCTCTTCTTCGACTGATTGACTTACACCCTGATATAAAAGGTTTTTCTTTTGGCTCTCATTGTCTTAAAACTGCCGCTTACGCGGACGACGTGCTAATTTTCTCGGATGATATCGCCTTGGCCATCCCTGCTATCTCTGACACCATCTCCTTGTTTTCTGCGGTCTCGGGATACACCCTAAATAAAGACGGAGATGTTCCCTTTAAATGCCTACTGTTTTCCTGCTCATATGGGTTTGGCTGGTTTTAAGTGGCAATCTCAACATCTCAAGTACCTGGGAATCTATTTCTGCTCTACTCTTCATGCCACTGTGGTTTATAATGAATCCCAGACTCTCCTCAAAGTGCGTACTCTCTTGGATACATGGTCTCCAAAACATATCTCATGGTGGGGTCGCTTACAAACTCTAAAAATGATGATCACGCCGATTATTAATTTTGTTTCCTCCATGCTCCCGATTAAATTGTCTGACTCCTTTTTTCGGGAACTTGATGCTCTAACATCTAAATTCCTTTGGAATGGCAAACGTGCTCGTATAGCATACAAATATTTGCGTCGACCCTGCGATATGGGAGGGTGCAACTTTCCTGATTGGGAGAAATATCAAACAGCTTTCTTGACATCTCAGGGTGCGTTGTGGTTCGCTACTCCAACACGTCATGTTCCCTCTTGGTTGCTCATAGAACAACATTTGGCTTCGCCTTTACCTACTGCCTCTTTTTGTACTACATCGTCTTTGCATATCCTGTTTTCCCGTTCTATTATTCTTGATACAATTGCTGCGGTCAAGAAATTAGATAGGAGGGCGGCCATTCCACTGCATAAAACTAGATGGTCTTCTCTTTGGAGAAACTCCAAATTCAAACTTACTATTTCTCCCGCCCTCATGGATTATTGGGCAGCAAAGGGTATCTCTCTTGTTCAGCATCTGTATAGTGACTCTGGAGACCCCTTCCCGTTTTCTTCCTTAGCTCAAAAACACTCTTTGACAAATCTCGACTTTTATACCTTTCTTAAACTCAAGGTTGCCGTCTCTAAAGCCCGTCTTCACCCATCCTCCTCCACCATTTCGCTTTTCCACATCTGGATCAAATCTGGTCATGTTGCCTCTAAAATATATAAATTTCTGTCCTCTACTTCGCTTCCTGATCAGACGGTTGCACAACAAAAATGGTCACGTCATTTTGACCATAACATCACGGACCATATCTCATCCGAAGCTTGGCAATCCATTGGTAAATTAGCTCTCCGTAATAAAATAGCTCCCTCCCTTATGCAATCGAAGTTTTTCTCGATTAATCTCCTCCATTGGACGCCTGTACGTCTTCATTCGCTCAACCTTAAAGATGATGATCTCTGCTGGAGCTGTGGTCTGGAGGCCGGTGATTTTCCCCATATGTTTTATCACTGCTCCTTACTTAAACCTTTTTGGGAACTCATTCAGCAACATTTATCTCTTATTTTTAGCATTGACCTCCAGCTCTCCTTTCCCTTAGTCGTATTAGGTCCCCTGGCTGCTCCGACCCCTCTCCCCTTGGATCCTTTGGAATTACAGTTACTAGATCTTCTCTTGACTGTAGCGGTTAAAATCATTCTTATGGAATGGAAATCCTTTTCGTCTGTCTCGTACCATACGTGGTGGGCGTGGATCTCCTTTTTACGAAGTGCCCACACCTCAGTTGATCTAGCACACCTTACGCCTTCCATTTCAAAAGGGGTTTGGACGGCTTTGGATGAATATATGACACTCTCCTCGAAAGGGTTAGTCCCTCAGTTCCCTGTTGATGTGTCTGTCTAGCTATTATCTGTTTTGTGTTCTAGATTGGGTTAGTCCTGTGGGAATCCTTCTCTTTCTTATTTCTGCTTTCCTGTCCTCTCTTCCCTTTCATCTTTTCTGCTATTATCTTCTTTACTTTTCTGCTTCTCTTTCTCTTTTTCTATGTCCTCCCTTGTCCCCATTCCCAAATCAGAAGTGATATGGTTGGCCTTGGCTTGTGGAAGACCTATATGGGATCGATCCTCTATTTCTCATCGATTGTCTTTTTTTTACTCTGATTTCCGGATAGTTTCCTCACTTCCCAAGTGGAGCGCATGTTTGTATTTCTTTCAGCTTTTGGCCGAATGTATCACTTATAATGAATTTGGATTTACTATGTGCATAATTTTCTTTCTCAATAAAATCTCCTTGAAATGAAAAAAAGAACTAAATATATTGTGCTCAACGAACATAAGGACCGGAAGAGTAGTTTGACTGTGGATGGTGCTGTGTTCGAACATGTCTCTAGCTTTGAATATTTGGGTATCAAGATAGCCAATAATTTTTTGGGGTGTCCCAAGTCCAGAAGAGCAGTTTATTAACTCAGCATAAGGCTGTGGCAATTATAACAATGTTTTGCCTCGCCTGATTTAGTTGCTTATAGGGCAAAAAACACAAAGTGTGGCACTCTATGTGGCTGAACTATGAGGCTGGAATGATACATAGCACAATAGAACTATGAGAATATCGGTTTGTTAGATCCTCACTTGATTTCTCTGATAGCTCACCACTTTTGCAGTTATTTATTTGCCCGGACCTAAAACGAATATCCCACCTTGCAGCCTTAAAACCATTATTGTATTGACACAGGGACTGGTCTATCCCAGGACTTGAATATGTTAAGTATGGACTCAGGGAATTGTTAACCCTGGATACCACCTCTAAGATTCCATGGTTTATACTTGTATGCACAATGCTTTGAAAATTGTGCCTAAAAGTACCTTGAGATGACCCTCTTAAGACTGCCAGGTGCATGCAACTCAATTGAAGACCATGTATTGACAACATGTTATTGATGGTTCAAAACTAACCTAAAAAAGCAGGGGTCTGATAAGCCAATTTCTGGATTTAAAGCCTGTACCGAGGTTCAAAAACATCCTTGCAAGCCCACCATTTACACCCTCCCAAAAATACACAAGAGACTCAATAAACCCCCTGGTCGCCTCATTGTATCGGGATGTCGTTCTGTTCTAGAACCATTGTGTAAATACATAGATATTTTCCTGAAACCATGGGTGAACACCATTAGATCCTATACTCGAGACACAATGGAAATAATCAAGTTAATTAAGAACCATCCATTTTTGCCACCTAAACAATTTTTAGTTACCAAGGACATTAACTTACTGTACAATAACATCCCACAGGAAGCTAAATTGGAAGTGGTAAGGGAAAAACTTAGCCGTAGAGATGAGACCACCCCGGTGTTAACTGAATTAATTGTGGAATTAATAAGGATAGCCGTTTTTCCCGGGGAACTGCTCGTCGGTTATCTGTATGTGAGATCGAATACAAATTGCAGCTTATCAAGGACTGCATATCAACTCGACATCATCTTTTGACGAAATGAATATTTAATAGATGTGACCATTACATGTTTTTGCATATCATTGTTCTTTGACTATAGTGTCTTACGACCCCCGTGAGTCCTTAAACATAGATGTGGATTATTTGATTCCTACAACGTTTTCCTTGTGAGCACTACCTTTATTTCATTGAATTTCGTTCAGACTATATTTCCCTGTACAACGCTGGTCAAGCTGCACCACACTGAATGTGGTTATTTTTACTCGACCCTAGGACCGACACAGGTCTAAGCTTATTTGATCGTGCCCTGACGAAGCTCCCAAGGTTGGGGAGCGAAACGCGTTGGCTGTTTTTGTGCACCTTGCAAAAAGAAAAAAACTAATAAAAAGAACAATATTTTGACATACCACCCTTCGCTTCTGTAAATTACTTTGACTTTGGTGCTGCCTCCACGTGTCTCCAAAAATGTGTTTGTATTCCAGGGAGATTATTATTACCAAACTAGGGGAGTAGCGGTGGGATATAGCTTTGCCCCTGACCCGGCAAACATTCATATGGACCATTCTGAATGCACACAAATTTATGCAGGCAGTAACCCCTTTCTAGAAAACATCACTTTTTGTAAGAGATATATTGACTATGATCTCATGATCTCGACTGGTGAGGAGACAAAACTGGAGGAAGTCTTTCGGTGGCTGAATAGCAGGGCAACAGGCAACAATTCACTTTCTCATACAATAAGATTGAGATCAATTTGTGGACATAACTATCAAAGTAGAATATGATAAATTGTACAGTACTCTTTCCTGCAACCCCACAGAATGGAACACACTGTTAAGATATACAAGACCTCATCCTAGAAGTTTACGTGATAATCACCCTTTTGGATACTTCCTCAGACTTAGAAGGAATTATGTTGTGCCTAGATTTATTAGGGCAAGTTGGGGAGGAAGAGCCTTTGTTGTGGCTGCATCTAAACTCCTGAACACCCTTCCTATATTGAACTCCTATCTCGAGTCACACATTCTCTTCTGTAAATCGTTAAAGACTTGGCTCTTTGCCCTTTAACTCCTTAGATGGTTAACACCTCCTTCCCTCTGACCGTGGTACCGTTTCAGTACCTTAACGCCTTTTGCCATTTGATCGCGCTTTATAAGCTGATCATTCATTCTTTCATTCCTAAAAGGTTGATTACTGTAGTGAATGAGACATCTTGATTCAGAGTTTTCACTAGAGAGGTTACCCCAAGGGTCTTTTGAAATGTTCCCGTAAGAGAGCTTGGTATTATCCCAGAGAAACACTATTAGAATAGAACAGACACCACCAAAGAAAGATCTCAGAGGTTTTGGGTACTAATAACAAACCATTGTTTGCATTCAAGAAGGTCAGAAGTGTCAGAGATTACATTGTGAGTGCCCTATGGTGAGCACCGGATGCTTCGAATCTGGCATTTCAATGGAAGCTGCCTCCAGAGTCATTTCAGGTGTAGGATTTGTAGGGCACCTGTGATCTGACTCTCATTAGAAAGACATTTCTCCCACAATGCTAAAAAATATATGCTTCAGAACCATAGCAATTGCAACAGCACTGATGTAACTTATGTTGTGAAATGCCCATGCGATCTGGCATGTTGGCCTGACTCAACAGAATGCCAAAGTCAGGATCCTACAGCATTGCAGCAGAATACAACACAGAACCCAAGGGGCTGCTTTGGTTGAGCATTACACTAAGGTCCTGCAGAGAGTCTAAAATGGTGGGCAGTTGAGAAAATCATCATGAACGCTAGAGGAGGAAATTTTTTGAGCGTTTTAAGCTTGAGAGAATGTAAGTGGATCCACTTTTTTGACACTGTCAACAGGGGACTTAATGAGTTTGAGGTAATGAATGAGCAGGTGTCTTTGTTCAACAGTGGTTGAAAAGGATTGTACTCGTGTTTCAAACTCGATGTTTTTTTGGATATGTGACAGTGATTATTCTTGCACAATATCCAGTGTTTGTTATTGCATCTATGTTTGAGAGTGAAAACCATGTTGATAGGCCATTTGTGACAGAACAACTCCAATCAATCAGGTTGTTTGCTTCTGAAAGCGATCAGCTTTAAAAAGTATTAGGCACTAAAGAGGTCCTTAGGTTATGGTATATTTTATACATGTTCGAAATCCCTAACAATTGCAAATGCATAACCATTAATATTTTGATGCCTCCGATTTCAATTTTTGCTATGCCTTTCTGGGAGCTTAAATCATAATTCGGTAGAAAGAGCCCTTCTCTTCGGATCACTGTATATCACCCAAATAGGTCAATATGTATCCCTTTTTTTCAGGACCACTGTGCTACATTGTTTTCAAATTGAGCGGAGATGAGTGTGACTGTAAATGTTAGAACACTCACCTCGCAGTCGCCATTTTACGGGGAGTTTCTTTACCCGCAGAAAGAGTGCACACATATATCTGCATGCCACTTTTTCATTATCTATTTGACCCATGATGCCGCCCAATACAAGCAGCTTACCACTGAGCGGGAGCATTTCAGTCATTGTACGGAAGGTCAATAGGTGACCTTCTTTACACGTGGCACTTTTATTGGGTGAGTTTTAGCTATTAATCCTTGTTCATTTTTATTCAGTGAATTCCATTTTAGATGCAACTAATTCATAATACATTTTTGCTCATCAGTCAATCTAATAGGCTGGGTGAGTTCTATATTTTCCCCGCTGGGCGAGTTCTATATTTTCCCCGTTTTTCACATACAACTTTGGTTGTAATACTTTGTAAAACCTATCTAATTCTATATCAGCAGTTATCACTGCAGGGGATCTGTAGATGAAACAAGCATACCCAGCAACAGTATTTGAACCCCAGTGGAGTCTATCACCACACTCTTAAGGGGAACTTTCTCATACTCTGGCTGAGTCATAACCATAGTTCTTATTTTTCAATGAGCGTGTACCTATTGTTTGTACATGGGCCTTACATCTTGTGCATGCAGGTTGTTCCATATTCAGTCCTGATGAAGACCCTACAGATGAATAAAAAAAGCACAACCTTCTTAAGAGGGTTGAAACCTTGAGGATTCTAGATGTCACCTGCATTTGTAACTTCTCCTTTTCGGGCAACTATGGACATACGACTATTTAGCCCACAGAAGAGAGAATATACATTTTGATTTAACAGGTGGGCTTACTAAAAGAATCTGTTGTTTTATGTATATGTACAATCACTTTTAGATGCATTGCATGGGCACCTTTTCCCCCAGCACTTATGGAAAACCTGATTGTTGGACTTAAGGATTTATTGTCATGAAATTACTGTGAATACAGGGTATTTATCCAATGATTGTTGTGACTGGTCCTATATGTGTTTGGATGTATTTCAAGGTTTAAGTTTAGTTTTGAGCATTTGTGCAATTTCAGATTTTGTTAATATGGAATGAAACTTTATCTGACTAAACCATTGTTTTTTGTAGCATACGATACCCAGGTTCTTAAGACTACAGGGTTAACCTATTGTCGTTCAATGTAGAATTGTATTTGTAATCTGATATTTGTATGTTTATAGCATTGAGTGTATATCTTACTGTTTTATTATTTTAATAATTGTGACATATGTTTGGGGGATTTTATCTAAAGTTAACATTTATTATGATGACTGTGCTGGTATCAAAAGCTTGTTATTGGAGACTACTTCACCAATATAATAAAAAAAAGCCTTACTGAGTATGATAGACTTCAACAGAGGACTATGTTTTGTTCAGAGGCAGTTTTCCCAATTGACATTTTAGGCAGACGTCTAGGGGTTCCATCCACTATAGGGCAGAGCTCCATACACTCTGTCATAATATCCTTGTACTATTGCATACATGTATCCACCCACTGACTCATTCATTCATGTTAGAAATTGGGTTGTAGATTGACTGGGGTATGAGCCCTAGTCATGCAGCAACCACAATCCTAGTCAGGGTAAGAGGCAGGCAAACCCTAAATTAACCTGAGCTAACCCTCTGGTAGCCTAACACAGAACAGTTAGGCTGAAGTTCGAGGCAATGTTTAAAGTATTTGTGCAACACTTCAAACAGTAAAATAGTGAAAACACCACACACAGAGCTTCCACATCAGGTTAGATAAATAGAACTTTATTTAATAAATAAAATAAGACCAAAACAACAAAAATACAATAAGTAGAAGTCATACGTTTAGGCCGACAGCATTGGAGCGCGTCCCGGATACACAGGAGCAAGTGCTACCCACTGAGTGAAAGTACCTTAACCCTGGGTGCGTTAATGTTGAGGATGCGTGGTACAGCCAAGGTGATTTATTGGTGCCAATCCACGCAGCAGCGATGATGCGTTGGTCCTGATCCACACAGCAGCAGTGCTTCAGCCCCAATAAGTGATGACCTACGATGCAGAGTTTTGGGCTGTTTTTAAGGCTGCCATCGACAGAGAAGAGAGAACCTTGTGCCGGGAGGAGCATCACACCGTGGGGGTTTCGAAGGCAAAGCGTCAGATTTGATCCATGCAGCAATGGCGATGCATGTGTGCCTATCCACAGGGCAGAGGTGATGCACCGGTTCTGATCCATGCACCCGATGTGATGAGTCGGTTCCAGCCCGCTCACCAGCTGTGATGGTTCGACCGTGTATGTTGGTTCTGCTGGAACAAGCACCTTAGGCCCACTTCCAAGGGTCCAGGACTGCGTTAGCACCACTTGGCAGGGCAGACTCACAGATGGCAGAGTCCAGGTGCAGAAGCATGGTGGTTGGAAATCTTCTATATCCCTGAGACTTCAGATCAGGAGGCCATCCAGCTAGCCCTTGGAGTCAATCTGGGTTCAAATGATGCAGGTCCTGTCCTTCTCACCCATGCAGGGGAACAGCAGGCTGCAGGGTAGAGTTTTTCACTACCTGGACATGTAAAACTTAAAAATGTATTTCCTGGCTATTACATACATTGCAACCTGCCCTCTGGGTTGTCCTGGGCCTACTTTAGTGGCTACATATGTATAAAAAGGGACAGTTTGGGCAGCCGCGGCCCGTGGAGGGAGTTTCGGTGGGGCAGAGAGGTGGGGCGGGGGGTGCTAAAAACCAGAGTATGGATAGTTGAAGGTAAGTAAACAATTTAGTTAATAAAACGAATTTCGTAGCGCGCCCTGCATCGCAAAATGTGATGCAGGGTGCGCTACGAAATTCGTTTTATTTATTAAATTGTTTACTTACCTTCAATTATCCATACTCCGGTTTTTAGCACCCCCCCCACCCTGTCCCTCCCCCTCCCCGCCTCTCCGCCCCACCATAACTCCCTCCACGGGCTGTGGCTGAGTTTGGGCCAGGCAAGAGGTTTATCTTGCTATGTCGAAATGACAGTGTATACTGCGCACAAAGGCTCTTAAGTGGCAGACCGGAGCTATGGTTAGATTACTTCTTAAGTAAGTGGTACAGTAAGTGCTGCAGGCCCACTAGTAGCATTTAATTTACAGTCCCTGGGCACATGTTGTGCTCTTTATTAGGTACGTATATATAAATTAAATATGCCAATTGAGAAAGAACCAATATTACCAAGTTTTAGGGAGAGAGTACAGGCACTTTAGCACTGTTAGCAGTGGTATAGTGCTCCAAGTTCTAACGCCAGCCTCAATGCGGTCAGAAGAAGTAAAGTAGGCAGGCAAAAAATTGGGAGGGGAGACCACCCTAAGCCAGTCAGGTCTAACGACTCACTCACCTACAAAATCACAATAAAATACACATACACAAACCGAACAAATGCAAGATAAACAAATACAAAGAGGAAAAATATGTTGCTACCTCAACATGGTGACAATGGGATTATTAGACAGTGATAGTACTCAAATATCCAAAAACTGACACTCAAGGAAATACAAAATTGTTGAATTTAATCATGAATTTGATCATAGATGCAGATTTACTTTTAAATCATATAGTTGATCATAAATACATTTTTACTTTTGTAATTTTGTAATAAAGTTACTCACAAGTAGGTAAAGGTGATTGAAAAGAGTGTTTGTTGAAAAGATCAAGTGAAAGGAAAAAGATTATACATAAAATCATTATAAACAATTCATAAAAAAGAGGCCTGTCCGCAAAATTCCTTATACTACTGATTCACAATGTCTTCCTTAGTACACTATGGGGGTCATTAGGATGGCGGGCGGACTTTGCCCGCCCGCCTTCCTCGTGGTAATCGGGACCGCCTGCCATATGAGAGGGGGTCCCGTGGGGAGTATTAGGATGTGCCCGCCACAGTGGCGGGCATATCCTGTATTTTTAGCATTATGGCGGGCGGTGCTCTCTGCACCGCCCGCCACAATGCTAAAAAAGCATTTCAGCATTTGCATATTCAAAGCAGCAGGCACCGTGCGGTGCCTGACGCTTTGATTATGCTAATGCAGGGGGGTACCACAGGAACCCCCCGTGTGCACCCCCATACTCTCCATCACTCTGTGGGCCCGCACGGGGCCCCCAAAGTGAAGTCTGCCTGCTTTTCGGTGGCGGTATTGCCGCCACGGAAAAGCAACTGCAGACGCCCATCCAAATATGGCCGGCGGTGTCTGATAGACACCGCCACCATATGAACCCTTTTCCGCACCGGCCGCAAGGCGAACACCATGGCTGTGGCGATCCGCCCAACATTGTAATGGGTCCCTATGTGTTTAAAGCAGAAATAAGACGAGAATTGTAACTCCGGTACAAGTAATTAGTATGTGTCATCGTTTCGACTCCAAGTGAAAGTTAGGCCAATTAACTCCTTGAAAGGGGGATCTTCATCAGGACATAGTAACGAGCAACCTAGAAAAAACTGTTGTAGCTCGGGGAGGGGCTCGAAATCAGGGCCAGCTGGCCACTGGGGCCGATAACTCAATACTGCCAAATATCCACAAGTACCCAACAAATGGACTTGCAATAAGCGATTGAGTAAACAGTGGGGTCTACTGGTATCCAAAATAACCACAGGGTGTGTGGATTGTAAATTCATATGTCCAGTTCCTGTGCCAGGAGTGTAGCCCCACAATTAAGACGAGGGTCCTGAAAGGTGGAATAAATCCACCAAAATGTCCGTATAGGTATCAAAGCCGATTGAATCAGTTCTTGTGCGGTCTGACTGTATCGCCAACAGCAATGAAAAAAGCAATGACTACGACACTCTACTCTGCAACACTACACTCTACGCCATTGAACTTTATGCCACTCTACTCTGCACTACTGCATTCTATGCCAGTGTACTCTACTCCACTGCACTCTATGCCATGCTACTCTATATCACTCCACTCTGCTCCACTGTACTCTGCAGTGCTCCACTCTATGCCACTGCACTCTATTCCACTGTACTCTGCACCACTCTACGCCAATCCATTATCTGCCACTCTACTATACTGCACTGTACTCCAAACCACTGCACTCTATGCCACTCCACATTGCACTCTTCCACTATGCAAGGCTGCACAAAATGCCACTGCACTCTACTATGCACTACTCTCATCAATGCCACTGCTTTTTATGATGCAGCATTGCATGTTACTGAATTCTTTGTCAGTGCACTCTATGCTACAGCACTCTACGCCACTGTACTCTGCAATACTCTATACCAATGCACTCTACACCAGCCCACTCTGCTTTATGCCACTCAATGCAACCGCAATCTACTCTGCACCGCTCTACTCTATGCCACTGCACTCTGCCCTGCACCAATGCACTCTATGCCACTGTACTCAACACCACTCTACGGTACACCTCTGCACTCTATGCCAATGCACTCTATGCCACTCGATACCGCTGCACTTTATGACACTCTTCTCTGCAACACTGCACTCTACGCCACTGAAATCTATGCTACTCTCCTCTGCACTTCTGCATTCTATGCCAATACACACTATGCCACTGCACTCTACGACACTCTACTCTATATCACTCCACTCTACACCACTGCTCTCTACAGCACACCACTCTGTGCCACTGCACTCTAGGCCACTGCACTCTCGGCACTCTACTCAACTCTGCACTGCTGCATGCCATATCACTGTACTCTATGCCACTGTACTCTACTCTACACAACTTCACTCTAACTACTCTACTCTACTATGCAACACACTAATCTATGCCACTGCATTCTTCGACATTGCATTTTACACCACTAGACTCCACAACACTATACGCCAATGCACTGTACACCAGTTCAGTCTATGCCACTCCACTGAATGACACCACGCGCAACTCCCCTCCATGCCACTCCAATACACAACACTCTCTGCCACTCCACTCTACGACACACTACTCCATTCTTTGCCATTCCACTCTCTGACACTCCACGCCACTCTCCGCTATGGCACTAACTTTTAGCCACACTGAACAGCAGCCATGCTGGTGTACAACATGGCTAAAACACATTGGTAAAGTCAGTAGCTCTTGTACCGGGGAGACCTATTGGCTTTGCCAATGCTTGGATTGTAAAGTGACTGCTTTGTGACATGAGAATAGTACATCAGTCCCTTTCTCTTAAAATGCCAAAGAAATTAAATGTAAGGCCTCTTTTTAGTCTGATCTTTTTAAATCTAGTGCCTACTCTACATCCTGACCACATGAAGGGCCTTATCACGAGTTTGGCAGTGCAGGAGTGGGACCGCCACGCCGCCACCCCGCTCTCGCAACACCAAACCTGTGTGCGCACCACCTACCAGATTATGACTTTTTTATTCACTGGCTGACAGGTCTTTGGTGTTCCTACAGCGGTGTCTATGAAATGGGCACCGCGATGGGAACGTCAAAGGCCGAACATGCACAGGCATGGACTGGTGCAGTCCATGCCGTGCAGGTACTGGGGTGCATGTACACAGCGGGGCATAACATGTGCCCCTCTTTGCTCCCCATGGCCCAAAGCCAACAGGGTGCCCTGTAGGGCCCCCTTTATTTCCTCTCCCCCATGGTTTTCATGGAGGAGGAACTGCAATATAAACCATGGAGGAGAGGAAACTCCTAATATGCTTGGCGGGACCTCTGCGGTCCCACCAAGCATTTGTGGCCTCATGACCGCTGCGCCACCACCAAGAATCTCTGATCCTTGGCTGTTGTGGCGGTGCAATGGTGGTCCGACCACTGAACATGCAATGGCATTGTCGGACCGCCATTACCGCAGTGGCTAGAGTGCCACGGCTGCCTCAACATGAGTAACAGACTCTTAATCAGACCATTAGGTGCTCTGGTGATGTTGGCTAGGGGATATTTTCCTAAATCTGCCTTTGACATGGCAGCATTTGATGGAATCATTGTGGTAACTGTAAGGTACTGGGACGAGGTTATACTTACCCATTACATCCGTACAAGTCCCTATGTGACAATTACTGGCTACCAGTGCCATACTCAGAAACAAAACAGCCAGAGAACCCAGACTTTCAACCACATCATTGCAACCAACACCAGCTGTGTGTTCTGGCACGAGCGATTCAGTGGATACAGCCTGCTTACTTAGGAAATGTAGGCGTACTGCACCACCAGTTAGCTCATTGCTTTCTTGCACCCCAGCGATCACAGAGTAGCATTGAAAATCAATTACCTACTCAAAGCCATCTGTGCAGAATGCGCGTCAGCGCACAGCTCAGCTATTACAGGTTTGGCACTACCACCCATCTCTTAACGAGGGCGCTAGCCCGCCAGCTATTTCTCACAATGTGCGGGCGTTTTGTCTATTTCATTTTAACATGCTCTTAAAACTGAGGATGTGGCCGATCGAGCTAGGGGGGTCGACCCCAAATCTGGGGAACCGGCTTCGCGTCTTGGCAATGACGTTCAACATCCTGTGATTCTGGGCAAAAATCACTTAATCTCTTCGTGACTAACACAAATGAGTGCATCCCTTGTGTAACTGTATGCACGCTGGATACAAAGATGTTTTTGTTCCGGTGCTCTTGGTCGGGGTCTTTTCACCAGCATCGAACCACATTATCAGGGAACGCAGAAAACACGGCTGTGCTATTAGCAGAGTAGGTGCTCCAGGGATTAATCCCTTGTTCAGATGCCAAAAGGGGATGAGGAGGCTATATATAGCCGGAGAAGCCATCTGATTTCCACGCTGGATCCACACACACGGCAGAGAGGCATTAGAGGGAATTAATATTCAATCTGTTGGTCACCGAGTCACTGCGGGGGTAGCCGGCCCTTCAGATCCCAACGCTATCGGGTCCATTCCAATCATCGATCCAAGAATTAATTCATGTGCTCCCTGGCGACTTTGTTTACCTCAGACAGAGGACGGCCCAATGATTCCTGCGTCCTAGTTTTTTTTAATCTACTTGAAGATTAGAGGTCATCTATTTAAATTGCGAAGTGGAGGTATAAAGGATTTTTTTTTTTTTGCTGAAACGAATCGTTTTCCTAGATTGGGAGGAACTGCGACGTCAGTAACTATGAAAGAGAACAGAAGGGGAACTAGGGAAAAACAAGAGAGCAAAACACGAGGTATTATATAAACACTAAAAACGGTACACTTTAAACAAGAAATATCAGTTTAATCGTGGCGCATTCCAGTTAAAGCAAGTGTGAATATGTCTGTGCAGGTGCAAATGTGATTTCTGCAGTGATCTGTAAGTGAAAAGATAGTATTCTGGTTTGAATCTCGTCAACGGCATCTCAGCGTATCATTCTATTTAACGTGTTATACAACCTTTGATCCAACCTAAACAAAATATCAGTTGTTTATACATGATTGTAAAGGATAAGATAAGGGTTGTGTTATGCATTAGAAAGTGCACTTTCAAAGACAGTTTAAATGAAGTATTGCAGTATATTTAAGATGATGTAACCTGCATCAGCGGTACCTGATGCTCACATTGAGCTTTCGTGTATGTAAACTAACACACCCAGGCACGCAAATTGGCTACTGGCACAATTCAAAAGGCAAAACAAACCATAATCAATGATGGCATCCAACTGCTTTAGAGTATAAAGTGCATTTTAATTTCATACAGTCAGAACATCATTTGATAAAATCATTTACTCATTGATAAAATTTGATAAAACATCATTGCATCGTTGCATATGTATGCATAGATAAAAAGAAAAATGAAAAAGAATACAATATAAATAGTGGATGGTTTCCTGTCAACGCGTTTCGACACGTAGACTGTGTCTTGATCAGGACTTTACCATCATGGTGCTGTGAACGACATTGTAAACACAATTTACTATTTATTCTCTTCGTACTAAAGCAGTTCACTTATGTTAAATACAGTTTGCCAAATTTCTGAAGCCAGTAAATAATTCAAATAGCATGATATACCGCCTAATGCTTAGTGCATTTAATGGTGCCCAGAACATATTTTTTGTTCTGGGCACGATTAAATGCGCTAAGCATTAGGCGGTATATCATGCTATTTGAATTATTTTCTGGCTTCAGAAATTTGGCAAACTGTATTCTTTTTCATTTTTCTTTTTATCTATGCATACATATGCAACAATGCAATGATGTTTTATCAAATTTTATCAATGAGTAAATGATTTTATCAAATGATGTTCTGACTGTATGAAATTAAAATGCACGTTATACTCTAAAGCAGTTGGATGCCATCATTGATTATGGTTTGTTTTGCCTTTTGAATTGTGCCAGTAGCCAATTTGCGTGCCTGGGTGTGTTAGTTTACATACATTGTTTACCCTGACCCAGGAGCTTGATCCACATCAGGGGGGTCGTTGTTTCTTCACATAGTGCACATTGAGCTTTCGGCCATGTGATAATGAGATGGCCAGGCTTATGTGCAGGGATACCGTGGATTGTACCACCACACATAAATTAGTCTGTTATGATTATTTGGCACCGGAATTCCGAGGAATCAATGCAAACACAGAATTACTAGATTTTAACCTTTGCTTTTTATTATCTAAAAAAAAAATACGAATATATATATATATATATATATATATATATATTACCTACTGGCGGTTGCCAGTAGGTAGTTATAGTTAGGATTGTTTTTCAGAGGAAATCCGCAACATTCTATTGGGAATAACTCTGGCGCCGGTAGACGAATCTTTGCGAATTTCTCAAAGAAGATGGCCCGCTCCACTCTGCCCCTTCTCTGAAAGTTTGGGGGGGATTTGTCAAGCGGGGGCAGAGATAAAAGGGGGGTCCAAAACGTGTTTTCCCCATGTTAATTTCCCTAGGGCGGTTGGACTCACTTTTAGCCCGAACGGCTGAATGGATTCCCACCAAACTTGGCAAAATTGTAGGGACTGGTAGCCCGATGTGCCTTTGCTATGTCTCAAGATATGTGCTCCAGAGGATTTTGAGTAATTTAGGTAAAAAAAATATATATATCTATATGCGCGCCCCGGTACGCGCACCGGGGCGCGCACCTGGCGCGCAACGCAAGTACGAGAGCGGAAAGCTGATTGGCTCTCGGGTGTCCGTCAACATTCCAAACAGTCCGGAGCGGCCGCCATCTTGTGTCTCGGTAGGATCGAGACACAAGAGGTGGCAAAAACAAAGGGGGAAATGACCATAAGGGGGCAGGGTAGACCCCCCCTGACCCCCTAGGTTTGATGTGGGGGCTATAAAAGGGCCCCGCGGGGGGAAAAAAATTAATCGATTTTCACGGGGGGAGCACCCAGTACGCGCACCGGGGAGCGTACTATGGGTCTGCATGATTAAATAAATATATTATTTAAGAACACAGGGGCATATTACCAAGCAATAGCGATAATTATCGCTATTGCTTGGTTAGAGATAAAATGTTACCGCTTAAGCTGCGGCGATTTTTATCGCAGATAAACCTTGGTATTACCAAGGTTTATCGCAAATGCGATAAAAAACGGCCGCAATGCATGAATATCGCTGAAAAGTCAGCGATATTCATGCATTACCGAGCTAATGCTCTTAGCCATGTTATCCACCTCCCATAGGATAACATGGCTAAGAACTGCTCAGGGCAGGTGTTAGCTTTTGGAGATATTCGCGCTTAGCGCGAATATCTCCAAAAGTTGGTAATAGGAGATAGCGATGTTAGCGACTGTTTCCAGTCGCTAACATCTTGGCACGCCCACTTTGCATATCATTAGTGATAAATATCACTGACATGCAAAGTGGGGCCCAAGATGGTCGCTATCTCCTACTAGCTGTCGCTAACTGGTGTTAGCGACAGCTAGGTAATAGGGAGATAATTTTATCTCCGCTTTCTTGGCTTTTAAAGCCAAAAAAGCGGAGATAAACCCCCTTGATAATATGCCCCACAGCTCTTTGATGAGAATTGGAGGTAGTTCTGAAAAGAACTTTTTTTCTTCTTCTTTTTTTCTTTTTTTACAACAAAAACAAAAACAGGGAATGGGAAACTGCTCAACAGGAGCAAAAAAACAAAACAAAATTAGGGCTGGAAACGGCAGTGATGGTTATCCAATGCTCGAACCATGAGCAGAACACTTTGTTCCTCATAGCAAAGTAACTTATCGCAATATCTGCATTTAATAACGCCTTTATTAAAAGCAGGATGGATGTTGGGAATCTGCTCTTGTGATTGCTCCCTCCCTGATGCAGTTTGTCCTCCGGTTGAAGTAGAGGCCCCATCACTGGGAGCCTCTTGTGCCAGAGCCCTGACACTTTCCCGGGCAAAATTCTGGGGGTGCCTCCTCTCCACATGGCGAATCATTGTGGAGTTACCAAATGAATATTTCTTAGTGGGGTCACCCCGTGACAGGACAGTGTGACAAATCCTGCACTCCACTTTTGGAGCATTTACTTTCTTCTTGTCATCAGGAATAGAAAAAAACTTTGAAATAAAGTTTTCTTTTACTTTCGGCTGAGGAGCCTCTTCATCAAGAAATTCATTGGAGTCATCTTCACTGCTGGATGGTCTGGCAGCCATGATAATCCAAGATTTTATTCCCACAAAGATCCGACAGCAAAAAGGCAGGTCTTGCAGTCACAAAAGTGAAAGAATAAGTGAAGGAAATGGGTGGGGATTTCATTCTTTGTAAAAAAAAATGTTAGCAACCAATGAAAAGTGTTATGTTCAGGTCACATGACCCGGCGGCACTTACGTTGCGCGATCGTAAGCGCTCGGGCGCTTCCGGGTGCGCTTACGCTGTGCGTCATAAGACGCATCTCGCGGCTACGTGATACGTCACGATGATGTTTTCGTTCGCAGCAATGGCACTAACGGGCCGCTCACCGGTACGCGCACCGGGGCGCGCCATAACGCCATAACACTGCGCTTACCGGTGCGTTCACCGGTACGCGCACCGGGAGCGCACCAAGGCAAAAAAAAAAAAAAGGGAAAATATACATAAAAAAATAGTATTACATAAATATACAATATAGGATTTATTATAAAAATATTATATTTCATAGCTATAGAAATTAGCTATTAAAAAAACCTATGAAATTTAAAGAAAAAAACATAGGTTTGAGGCCCTATATATAGTTAGGAATTAGCATTTACAAAACCTATGAAATTCACTGAAAAAAACATAGGTTTCACACCAGTTATAGTTAGGAATTAGCATTTAAAAAACCTATGAAATTCACTGAAAAAACCATAGGTTTCACACCAGTTATAGTTAGCTGGAAGTTTTACTCACATAAAACCATTGAAATTCCCACGTTATAGTTAGTTGGACTCACTATAACTTGCGCGTGCAATGCACTGCTGATGACGTCACATATTAAATCATCATGACATGGTCAGTGACATCACTCATGACATCACTGATGACACCATCCAGTGAATGTGTGTCTTTCTGAAAAATAAATATGTGTTATATATGTATATGTAAAAGTTGATGAAAGAGTAAATGTTTAAATAAGTGTTTACATAGATTTTGTTTTTTTTTAAATTGATTGGTTAACTGGTTTATTAAGTGTATCTTAGTGAATACATATATTAGAGAGTAATGTTTAAATATTTAAATATATGTATTAGTGTTTCACTTTGTGTATAAGTGGCTGCATGGGTTGGTGAGTAGCTACATATGTATGTATTTGGGTTATTAGATGTTTTTCTTAGTATCAGTATGAGTGTTTGTATGGTTTAGTGGGGGTATTACTTAGCACATAGATGCATGAATGACTGACTCTCTCTTTGTATGTGTTTTGAAGACAGCATATGTGCAGGACTGTATGGGTGGATGAGTGTGTATATGTGTGTGTTAGTGAGTGAATGACTGTCTTACTAGTGTCTTTATCATTAACTACATATGTTTTAATGTAGTATATGTGAATATTGATGTATATAAGTGAGTATATGTGAGAGTGAGGGATTGTAAGAGTTCCTGTTTAAATAAGTATGTGTTTCTATAAGTGATTGTTTAAGAGAGTAAGTATGTGTAAGTTTCCTTAGAAGTAAGGTGGTAGTGTGTGTATAGCTGTATATGCAAATAAATGGATGCTCAATAGTTTACTTGCATGTGTGAGTATGTGTGAGAGTAACTTTTCGATGACTGTCGGTGTGTAACAGGATGTATAGGTGTATCACTACATATGATGAGTGAGTATATGTATGAGTGACTATATAGAACTGTTGTTGAATGAGTGGATGTGTATATAGATGGTGGAATTATTGAATTGGTTTTTGTAACTGGTATAGGTATCTCCATTTTTTTGAAAATTTTACTTTCTATTATTAAATATGTGTTTCAAGGGTTACATTACAGTGAAAGGATGTCTGTCACTCTGGCACAAGGATGGTGTCATCAGTGATGTCATGAGTGATGTCACTGACCATGTCATGAGTGATGTAATATGTGACGTCATCAGCAGTGCATTGCACGCGCAAGTTATAGTGAGTCCAACTAACTATAACGTGGGAATTTCAATGGTTTTATGCGAGTAAAACTTCCAGCTAACTATAACTGGTGTGAAACCTATGGTTTTTTCAGTGAATATATATATTACCTACTGGCGGTCGCCAGTAGGTAGTTATAGTTAGGATCGTTTTCCATAGGAAATCCGCAACATTCTATTGGGAATAACTTTGGCGCCAAATGAGGGATCTGCCTGTAATTTTCCTTAACTTTGCCTCGCTGCGCTGCGCTCCTTCCCTGAAAGTTTCGGGGGGATCCGTCAAGCGGGGCTGAGATAAAAGGGGGTCCCAAAACGTATTTTCCCCATGTTAATTTCCATAGGGCGGTTGGACTCACTTTTAGCCCGAACGGCTGAATGGATTTCCACCAAACTTGGCAAAATTGTAGGGACTGGTACCCCGATGTGCCTTTGCTATGTCTCAAGATATATGCTCCAGTGGTTTTTACGAAAATTAACTTTGAAAAAATATATATTGGGCTACATTGGGCTATATATATGTTAGAGCCCAAATGTAGCCCAATGTAGCCCAATGTAGCCCAATGTAGCCCAATGTAGCCCAAAGATGGCCACCAGAGACAAAAAAAAATAAATGTAGCCCAAATATCAGCCAGATGTAGCCCAACTATAGCCCAATGACAGAATGTCCCAGAGTGTTTTAAAGAACAACTAGAGCGCTAACAGTCTTACTTATGACAAAAGTATGGCACACCTCAAGTCATCTTGATTGGAATAAAGTGTTAACGTGGCAAGATGGCCGCCGGCAGGCCGTAGGGGAGAGTCTTGTTTTCCCCTCTCCCAGTGATAATGCTGATTTTACGATTCTTCCCTCAATCCTGACCCTCAGTTTGGTGAAGATTCAAGGCGCTATGTAAAAAAAAAAGAGCATTATTGAATGGAAAAACGAAATGCTCGGGGTGCTTGGAGCCCAGCGCCTATTCGTCCCTATTTTTCCTATCGAGAGGCTGCAGACTGATAAGAAGAACCTGATCCAACGTGCCAATCTGCTGCTTCTTTTTGCTTATAGATACTGCCGGTTTGGTTGGACTAGGCTGGTCCAAACTATGGCACCGAAAGTGCAGAAATCACCAAAGCAGCATCGGATGCACCGAGAACAGCGTGCAGAAAAGCATGGTGAGATGACGACGCCACTTCTAGTGACACGGGTGTTCTGACGGGTGCTCCTACCAACAATCCCTGTCTAAAAATGAAAACAAAGGCGCAGTTGCACAGAGAGGCAGCGAAGGAGCTTAAAGCCCTGAAGGATAAAGAAAGGGAAGCTGAGCAGGAACTAAGAAAGGCATCTGCAATGAAAAGAAAAAAAAAAGACCAGTCAGCGTTAGCATTGCTTGACGCTATGCTGCGAGAGTTGCAGGCAAATGCGGACTCTGATGTTACAGAAGCAGCGCAGGGCGGAATACTTTCAGCTGGTCCGCGCTGTGGGGGCCGGGCTGGGAGCAACTCTCAGAGCAGCCCTCAGCCGCTGGTTTCGCGCTCTGAGAATCACAGCGAGACGCCGGTCTTGGAGAAGGAGGGGGGGACGCAGCCTCCAAGAGTGGATAGAGGAGGTGAGATTATGGACTCGTCTTCCAGGGAGGATGCTGTTGGGGCTGTTGGGGCTGCGTGCTCTATGTATTCTACAGTATCAGACTCTGCTGAACTAAGAAGCACTACAAAGGTATGTGTTGACGCTCCTGTGCAGGTTTTAATTAGCTCTGTGCCTTTGGAGCTTCAGGTCTCTGAATTTAATGTACAGGATACTGAGACACCAGAGCTTGTAGCAGTAAGAGCGCCCTCTGAGGATGATATAAATAAAAATAAAAAAATGATGGATAACACAAATACGGAAGAGAACAATGATAACAGTTCAAAACTCCCTGAGGAGCTGCTCCGAGCGGGGAGTGAGGATGTGGATGGATCAGCACCTACAGAGTTGATGACACAATTAAATATTGAAGTGCCTAATATTAGCATAAGGGGTCCTGAGAATGTACAAACATACAGTGAGAGTACCACAGCGAATTTGATGAGTACTCTACAAGGAGTGAACATCCCTAATCAAGTCATGGCCTCACCAAGTGATGAGTGTTTCTTTACTGGCAACGATGAATATGATGATGAGGATGGAGGGGAAGAGGAGGGCTCTGACTCACTCTCTGACTCGATCTCAAGTGAAGGCTCTGTAACTAACATTGACAACATTTCGGACTCCCCAGAGAGTCACAAAGAGTACTCAGCGCAGGAAGCAACTGAGACAGATCAAGAAACTGTATGCAGAGGTCGTGTAAGGAGGATAGACAAAACAAAAGCTAAGCTTAGAGTGCGCAGTAACGTAAAAAAAACCTTTGAAACCCCTCCTCAAATGACAGTTACTAAGAAGTTAGATTGGGATCATGTGGTCGCATCACAACCACATCAAGAAGGTGCTGAATGCCAGCAGCATGGTATTTCTATATCAGGGGAGAGAGGCGGAAGTACTAACTCTAACTTTGACTTACTATTTACAACATTAAAACAAATCCAGAATGAAGCTAGGGCTGAAAGTCGGAGAGCGAAGCATGCTAGCAAAAAATGCAGACTACATTACAAAAGATTAATAAAATGTACACAGAGATGGCTACTAGAGTTGCAGAGGTGGAGAAGAGGACAGGGAAGCTTGAAGACAATGTGGTGAGGCTTCAGGAGAATAGACTGGAACACGATAAGACATCCACAGACGTACTCTGGAAACTTGAAGATTTGGAAAATAGACAGAGACGTAATAACATACAAATTCTTGGGGTGGAGGAAGGGAAAGAGGGGGATGATGTGCGGGTATTCGTTGTAGACTTATTGAAAGGGGCATTCCCGGAATTGGAAAGATGGAGTTGGGACAGTGAGATACAGCGAGCCCACAGATTCCCAATGACCCAGAGAAGGGGTAATACCCCCAACAAACCTCGTGCAATTCTGGTATACGTAGGTAACTTCTTGTTAAGAGAAGAGATAATAAGTAAGGCGAAGCCGCAATCTCAGCGTTCATATAAGAATATCTCCTTCTTCACCCGTCCTGATTTTTGCCACACTACTGTGGAAAGGAGATGGCGAATGAGGCAGTTGATAACTCCCTTTCAGAATGCTGGCTGTGAAGTTTACTTAATGTTTCCAGCTCGCCTCAAAGTAATTTTAAATGGGCATGTTAGAGTTTTTTTTTCTGAGATTCTGGCTCAAGAATACCTCACTTCTCTTAGAGAGAACAAGGAGCAGAATAGGGAACACAGTAAGCAGATTGTTGCAGTGAGGGAGGGTCCTCGGAAGAATCGCTAAGGCTACTTATGACATTAGGTGTTTCTTCCCTTTCTCCTTCTTTTTTTTTGTTTTTTTTTTGTAATTATGATTTGCACTAGTTTGTGGGGATTGGGAGATGAGGAAGAATTGAAACGAGATATGTTGTGAGGTGGGAGAGGGAGGAGACGAGACAACCCAGGGGTCTCGGCTGCCAGTTATAGGTCAGTTGGACCTATTTGCCAGTAAGGGTAAGGGGGTGGGCTCTCAGGGGGGGTTGTCTGGGGAGGGGGGGATGGACGGTGTACAGGACACAATATAACACAATTAGAAAAGAATATGCAGAAGAGTATGGTAAACAAACGGATCTTGAAGATACAGAACCAAAATGGATTATTATTTTTTCTGTGTGTATTAGCAATGAAAACCAATAAAAAAGTATGGATATTAGATTTGTAACATGGAATGTCTGTGGGCTAAATGACTATCAGAAGAGACAGAGGGTCGCACTAGTATTAAAACAAATGAATGTAGACTTTATATTTTTACAGGAAACTCATATTATGCTCTCACAAGTGTTTTTGCTGGAACAGATGGGCTTTTACGTATTAGCATATTCTAGGCAAGGAACCAAAACTAGAGGTGTAGCAATAATGTCCAAGAATAGGAATCTTGTAGTTAGGAAGAAAATAGAAGATCAGTGGGGGAGATGGGCAATGGTTGAATGCCTGATTGAGGGGGAATGGACAACCCTTGGGGTCATATATGGATCAACAGAGGACGACCCAGAAATTTTAGAATTTTTGGATACAGAATTGGCTATATGGGCACCCCGTATTATTATGGCTGGAGATTTCAATATTAACGGAGCAGATGGGTTAGGGCTAGGTTCTTTTGGTAGGTATCAAGGACGGAAAAAAGAGTACATCAAGCATTGATTAATTTATTAATGAATAACTCTTTGTCTGATGTGTGGGGGAAAATTAGATCAGAAAAAAAGGATATACTTACTACTCAGCTCCACATCAAATCTGTGTAAGGTTAGATTATTTTTTTGTATTAAACTCATTACTCTCCAGCTCAAAAATAGATAGACTTCCCCAAATTTTTAGCGACCATAACCCTCTTATATTAACATTAAAAATCACAGCAGCAACTAGAACTGATAGGGTATGGACATTTGAAAGGGGACTTTTACAGGACGATAAGTATATACTGCATATGTCAAAGTGGATGAAAGATTTTTTTGAGATCAACAGAGGAAGTGCAGCTGTTGGTATAGTATGGGATGCATTTAAGGCAGGTGCCCGTGGAGAGACTCTTAGTTTTAGCACATTTATCCGTAAACAAGAGCAGATCAGGAATAATGAACTGCTCAAGGCAGTAATAGATGCTGAGGAGGAGTTACATCAATTTATATCTGCAGGTAGATCAGTGGATCAAGTCCGCATTAAGGTAATGAAAGCTAAAAGTGATGCTGAAGAATATATTGCAATTAAGGCAGCTAAGAAGTTTCTGGCTAAAAGAGAAAGATGTCATGAATTTAGCGAGAAGGCAGGTAGGGTATTAGCTGTACGTACTAGACAAATTGCAGCGTCAGGGATGATAAGGGAAATTAGAGATACAACAGGCGGGTTACATACTGATCCGCAGAAAATTCGAGAAGTATTTAGGAATTTTTATGAGTCATTATATGATGATAAACAGATTACTAATCCTACGGAAATAGCCGAGTACTTACAGGGAATCCCATTTGAAAAACTTACAGAGGTAGAGGCGGAATTATTAGAAGAACCACTGGAAATAGAGGAGATTAAAACAGCAATAGCAGACCTCCCCTCAGGAAAAGCTGCGGGCCCTGACCAACTCCCTATAGAATTTTATAAAACGTTTTGGGAAATACTTGGTAAAGATCTAGTAAAGACACTACAGACAGCACCAGTAGGGGAATCTATTCCATGCTCATGGGGAGGAGCAGATATTGTGTTAATTTAAAAAAAGGGGAAACCTGCCACAGAGCCGGGGTCTTACAGACCGATCACATTAATGAACACTGACACTAAAATCTACTCTAAGGCATTGGCTACCAGATTTGCTATAAAAATAGGAAATCTTGTAAGTAATAACCAACACGGGTTTATTCCTGGAAGGGGCACCACGCATCACACGCTTAAGGTTATTACCTTGTTTGATGCCGCAGGGGTCGCAGGAGATCCGATGGTGGTTATGCTATTGGATGCCGAAAAGGCTTTTGATCGGGTCTCCTGGGATTACCTGTGGCATGTTTTAATGAGGGCAGGGGTTAAAAGGGGGTATATTAGAGCACTACAGACACTATACACAGATCCGGTGGATTCTATTAGAGTAAATGCAGGCACTACCCGACAATTCAGGATTAAACGGGGCACGAGTCAGGGATGCCCATGCTCCCCGCTTTTATTTGCAATGTATATGGATCCCTTAATCCGCAGGATAGAGCTTTGCGAGAGGATTACTCCCTTATATACACATTTGGGACAATGTAAGGTTCATGCATATGCTGATGATGTGGCAGTGATCACATCAAACCCCACGGAGGCGATTGGGCAGATAGAGATTGAGGCAAGGAGATTTGGTCAAATTTCGGGGTACTCCTTAAATACCTTAAAGACACAAATAATTAAAAATGCTTACACACAATGTGATGATGCTCGGGTGGTTACAACAGGGGTGTATCTTGGTGTAAATATTACGGCTGAGTTGGATACTTTAGTGGAAAAAAATATAGTCCCAATAATTGTTAAAGTAGGGAAGCAATTAGACAGATTAGATAAACTACATCTCACAATTGTTGGGCGAACAAATATTGTTAAAATGATGGTATTGCCAAAATTTGTATACATATTTAGAGCTATTCCTCTGTTTTTTGAGAATAAGTGGTTCAAGACCTGCGAGCATATCATTAACAGGTTTATCTGGGCAAAGGGGAAAACAAGGAGAGCATACAGATTTATGACATTAACTCGTGAACGGGGAGGGTGGGCGCTCCCAGATATGAAGCTATATTATTGGGCAGCGGCACTCCAATTTATGGTGGGTTTACTGGGAGGAGCAGAAGTAGAAGCCCGGGATGAATTTGGTACACTAGCCATATATGGATTAGTAATGGGAGCAGAGGCAGAAAATTTATTGTTGAAATTCACAGATGCAAGTTATTACAAAAGGACAAGATTTAAGACTATCCTAGCAGCCTACAAAATATGGAAATCGTTTACTAAACGGTTTGGAATTGGGAAATACAATGTCTATACTAGGCTAGAAGGCAATCCCACCCTTCCTAGAGAGATATTTTCTGACATAGTTTTTAGTGGAAAGGAATTCGGAAAGTGGGGGATATTATAGATCTACATGGCATGATGCAATTCTCCGCGCTACAGATACGTTATGGTATAGACACGAGACAATGTTTTAAATATCTTCAAGTAAGAAGTTTTATTAATAAAAAAAAAGGTGGACCAGTGGGATTTGTAAAAAACTCAATACTGGAGGTTATACAAGTAGGCATCGATTGCACGATTAAGAGATTCTATTCAGAATTATCAAATTTAAAGAAAGATGATCTGGAAAAGTGGGCGGATAAATGGGCCAATGGTTTAGATATAGACCGAAATTATTTTTATCAATCATTAGATATGGGACAAAAGTTATTGTGCTCCGCTTCACTACAATCCCAACATTATAAAGTTTTGTATCATTTATACTATACGCCTGCGAAAATTGCCCAATGGGGAGCGGTGTCGGGCACCAGTTGTTTTAGATGCGGTAGCTCAGAGGCTGATTTATTTCATATTTTTGCAATCTGCCCTCATTTGGAAACAACTAAGAAGGATATTCAAAGTTTTTTTAATAATGCATTGGGGATTGAAATTGAATTAACTCCGTCAATAATATTACTAGGAGTGGAGGTGGAGGGTTAGACGCAGAGTGGAAGCTTTATTTTTGTAGCGATGGCAATTCTGAGATTATGTATAGCAACGGTATGGCTGGACCCCATCCCGCCAACGTATCATCAATGGTTAGCTAAGTTACTTTCAGTCTATCAGTTAGAAACTGCTATTTATGCTAAGAAGGGGATGAAGGGAAGGAAGCTGGGTATAAAAATCTGGGAACCGATTATTCGGTGGAAAGAAGGAAGTGTTAGTTAATAGACATTGTGCTGATCTGTTTGTTTATTATAAGTTCGATGACTATGTTTACTAGTAATTTGGGTCTGTTTCAAAAATGTAACAAGCATTAAGACTGATGTAATTATGTATTGAATGGATTCATGTATGTATACGTACTCTGTATGTTTGTATAGTTTTTGTTTTACTGTGAACTGTACATCCTATATTAAAAAGGGAGAAAAAACTCAATAAAAATATTAAAAAAAAAAAAAAAAAGGAATAAAGTGTTAACACTTAAAACATTTAATTTGCAAAGGAACAAAATGAGGGGGTTCATTTTGCCATAGAAATTATGATTAGTGCTGAAGAAAGAAAAATTAGGGCACATTTTGAGTGACTTCTCAAATCCTCTTATATTTCATTAAAAAAAATCTGATATGCAGTCTCCCAAGATGGCCACCAGAGACGAAAGAGCCCAAATGTAGCCCAAATATCAGCCAGATGTAGCCCAACTATAGCCCAATGACAGAATGTCCTAGAGTGTTCTAAAGAACAACTAGAACGCTAACAGTCTTACTTATGACAAAAGTATGGCACACCTGAAGTCATCTTGATTGGAATAAAGTGGTAACACTTAATACATTTAATTTGAAAAGGAACAAAATGAGGGGTTTCATTTTGCCATAGAAATTTTATATATATATATATTCACTGAAAAAACCATAGGTTACACACCAGTTATAGTTAGGAATTAGCATTTAAAAAACCTTTGAAATTCACTGAAAAAACCATAGGTTTCACACCAGTTATAGTTAGCTGGAAATTTTACTCGCATAAAACCATTGAAATTCCCACGTTATAGTTAATTGGACTCACTATAACTTGCACGTCTGCAATGCACTGCTGATGACGTCACATATTACATCACTCATGCATATATTTAAATATTTAAACATTACTCGCTAATATATGTATTCACTAAGATACACTTAATAAGCCAGTTAACCAATCAATTTCTTTTAAAAAAACACTGTCATGAGTGATGTAATATGTGACGTCATCAGCAGTGCATTGCAGACGTGCAAGGTATAGTGAGTCCAACTAACTATAACGTGGGAATTTCAATGGTTTTATGCAAGTAAAATTTCCAGCTAACTATAACTGGTGTGAAACCTATGGTTTTTTCAGTGAATATATATATTTATATATCAGACACACACGTTCACGGTTCCCAAGAACGGAGTCCAGGCCAGCATTAGTTTTCAAAACCGGATTTATTCCAAAGCTATTCCAAAGCTTTGGAATAAATCCGGTTTTGAAAACTAATGCTGGCCTGGACTCCGTTCTTGGGAACCGTGAACGTGCGTGTCTGGTATGTAGGGAGTGGCGATCCCGTCCATGGCCCGCCGCTGATAGAGGCCACTACAGCTTAATGCCAAAACTCTTTGCTGGATATATTTATATATATATATATATGTATATATATATATATATATATATATGTATATATATATATATATATATATATGTATATATATATATATATATATATATATATATATATATATATATATATATATATATATATATATATATATATATATATATATATATATATAAATATATATATACAAATCATTTTCTCCTTGTTGAAGAAACCAAAGGATACACTCGGGTTTCAGGGGTTGCAATTATTTAAACTTCTGTGCATGACCGGTTTTGGCTTGTGCCTTCTTCTGATGCAAAGTTCAAATGCGTGCTCTCCTTTCACTCGTAATTTTATGTGCTCCTCCTTCCAGTGATTCGGAAGCCTCACCTGCACCGGATCTTCAGATTGCGCCAATGACTAGGACTACCAGTCCCATAATGCTGCATACAGTCAATCCAGTGCACAGGAGAGCCGCCACGATGTTATTTGCAATAAACGCCTGCTGTCCCCTCTTTCTTGCCATATATATATTTCTCCTTGCTTTACCCGTGGGATTCACGTGGAATAAAGACGAATGCAGACCCAAAAGTTCAATGCTATTGCTTTTTATTTGATGGACGCCCTGCACCTTCGCCATTAGGCGTTTCGGACAGCAAGTGGCCTTGATCACATGACGCTCTATTGGAGTGCTTTCACCCATTTAAAGTGACAGTGTGAAATCACATGACTGCATTGCATGAAATTCATAGAAATCGACAAAGTATTTGAACTTGGCTCGTTATAGCATCTCAAGCATAGACTAACTGTACAATACATCACTGTTGAGACATAATGTGTGCAAAGATGCGTTTTCAAGTATTGATAAATATATAAATGTATGAATAAATACTTAAAATAGGCATGAATTCAACATGGATGCATTAAAACCAGTTAAATTGACAACCCCAAGGTGACCTATGAGTATAAAAACTTAATGATTCTACATAAAACACGGTAATTTTAAAAACTTGGTTGGTTCATTCATTCAAGCCTCAATATCGCTGCCAGTTCACTTTGAACATGTCCAAGCCTTTCTAAATCCTGCCCCAGAGGGCTATGATATCCATTGACAGTCACATAAAGTGCTAGTGCAAAAAGTGCAAACATTGATCATCAAAATTAAATCACAGCCCTGATTTATAAAGTGTATATGTGAAATAATGGTGAAAGCTAAATACAATGTCGGCAGGAGAAAAAAGTACAGTGAATATAAAGTACCAGTTGGATAAATAAATTGATCAAGTAGAACAGAACTCATTAAAGGCATATAAAAAACATATATATATATATTCACTGAAAAAACCACAGGTTTCCGGACCGTTATAGTTAGTTGGACATTTCACTCATACAAAACCAGAGAAATTGGGCCATTATAGTTAGTTGAGCTAACTGCAACTAGCGCCCCTGTAATGCTGCTGACGTTACATATTACATCACTCATGACATGGTCAGTAACATCACTCATGACATCTCAAATGACATCCCTGATGACATCACCGAGTGCCTGTTTGTTTCTGAAAAATGTAAGTTTGTTTTTAATTTATATATAAGCCAAGGTGTATTGAAGAATGAATGGGTGTATAAGTGACTGAATGGCTGATTTAGTAGGTGCATGACTGACTGTATAAGTGAGTGATTGAAAGTGTCTTACTGAACGCATGGGTGAGTGACTAATCTGTGTTAATGTCTGTATCAGTCTGTTAGTTGGTGTGTAAGTGGCAGCATGCATTGGTAAATAGCTACATGAGTTTCTATATGGGTTAATGATTGGTGGTGTGTGTATAATTGTATAATGAGTAAATGGCAGTGTGATTGATTCTTTCAGTGACTGACTTGGTGTGTGAGTAACTCTATGGGTGACTTGCAGTGTGTGAATATCTGTATAGGTTTATGAGTGCTTATATCAGTGGCAGTTAACATAACATAAATGCAAGGAACCCACACTCCCCCTTTTCAGAAAACAACTCAAGGCTCTTCTGTTTAGGGAGGCTCTGGACACAGCCTAAAACCCTTCCAAGTGTGGGTAACTGTGACTGCTGGTGGGTTTTGGCCATTCTCTCAAAGGGCTAAGAGTCCTGCTGGTGATTATGCGCTCTACAAATCCCGGTTAACATACATAACATATTGATGAGTGACTGCATGTATGAGTGACTGTATGGGTAAGTGGATGTGCGTGTAGACCTATGAATCAGTGAGTGGGTATGTACTAACTGGAATTGGTGTGTCTTTGGTTTCAAGAATGGTAATTTGTATTTTAGAGTAGGTGTATGAAAGGTTATATTAGGGTGTGAGGAGGTGCATTAGATATAATGTGGATGATGTCATCAGTGATGTCATTTGAGATGTCATCACTGATGTCATCAGTGATGTCACTGACCATGTCATGAGTGATGTAATATGTGACATCATCAGCAGTGCATTGCAGTGGTGCAAGTTATAGTTAGCTCAACTAACTATGACAGCAGATTTTCTCTGGCTTTGTACGAGTGAAATGTCCAACTAACTGTAACTTTCCTGAAACCTGTGGTTTTTTCAGTGAATTTCTAAGGTTTTTTAAATGCTAATTTCTAACGATAACGTCCCTGAAACCTGTGTTTTTTTCAGTGAATTTTTAAGGATTTTTTATTATTGTATTTTATTGCTTTTTGGGAAAAACAGTGAAATTCAACATACATACAATAAACAAAAAAAGGAAAACAGAAGGAAATTTACATATTACTAATATGGATCACTAAAATCAAAAGCAAATGTGAACATAACCATATCGATACAGAGCATGGTGACAATTAAAGGGAGGGCGGGTGAGGAGCCTAAGCCATCACAAATGAAGAACTAATAAACCACCAGTGTATACTCAGGCAGGGACATTTGTGTTATAAAGATTCCTGTTGGTTGCAAGTACCTCACATGATAATACAGGTAATATGCAGAAACAATCTAAGACATTGAGTGTGCTGGTGAAAAGAATAAACATAAGATGCATACAGTCATTCGCTAATCCTCAGGGGTGTCAGCTGCAATCTGTTGTGTAGCTCGATATTGAGCAAACATATACCTGAAACTCTTTCCGGGTGGTGACTCGGAAGGAGCATTTCGTTATAAACATATGACTGGGCATTACAGTAGACCATGTTGCGTTCCCACTCTGCCACCGTGGGAGCAGGCCCTCTCATCTAACGCATCCCCAGACCGATTGCTACCAGTTTACGTACATTTCTCTAAAGAGGTTTAGTATACCCCAGGAGTGCCAATAGGGGATCTGGAGCGATAGCCAGCCCCAGTATGTCATTCAGCTTCTGGAATATTGATCCCCAATAATGTTGTACCTAAGGGCACTGCCATGCCTGATGAAAAAAAACAGCCTGCAGCACATGACACCGTTCACACTTATCAGTGTTCCTCAATCCATACCCAAGTAGACGTAAGGGGAATAATAAACCCTGTTTAAAAAATTAGAATGGGCGAGACAATGACAGCCATTAATAGAGCTCTTACGGGTGACCTCACAACAGTAGGACCACATGTTGTCTGTGATGGGGACGCCTACATATGATTGCCAGGCTCGCCTAACTTTGCTAAGGGCGGAAGTCTTCGTGTCCAGAGCTGCGGCGTATAACTTTGAAATGAGCTTACTCGGGGACTGAGCACTCAACAGAGCCATCAAAGGAGGGATGACCAGGGGGCTCCTGCAAGTCTTCCCTCAGTATCGCACGTAGGGCGTGCCAGGTTCTAGAGAAATGGAACCTAGTCAGAGCCGGATGCTCACTATCTGCACCAGCCAACTCCTCCCACGTACCCACCCGTCCATGTCTAAAGAGGTCTCCCATGTTCTGGATGCGTAATTTCTTGAGGGAATCTAGTGTCCCTTTCTCCGCACTAAGCACGAACCATTGGCACCACTCAACGCATTTGGGGCGAATATAATTGCGCCCCATCATACAATCTAAGCAACGCATTCCACGCGTGAGCTACGAAGTTGATCGAGTCAATATACTGCAGCGCCTCGTTAGGGTCTGCGTGAGGAAACGAGGCAGGGAGTGCGGGGCAGCAGCTACTTTCTTGATGTGGAGATGAGGCAAATCTTGGGGGCCATGCACCCAGCTGTATGCATGAGAGGCTTGCCCTGCCCTGCAATACAGTTCAAAATTCAGGGCATTTAGTCCACCAGCAGTGTATGGAAGCATGAGGGTGTCTAGGGCAACATGGGGGACTTACCAGCCCATGCTCATCCGGGAACGTAGTTCGTGAAACAGGTGCTGAGGTACCATTATGGGTATATTCTTTAAGTGAAAGAGCAGCCAAGGGAGCACAACCATTTTCATCAATGAGACTCTACCGGCCAAGGACAATGGGAGTCGTATCCATCAATCTATGTCATCCCCAAGCTTATCAAACAATTTACCATAATTAGCTTTAATTACCTCATCAGCGTCTGAGTGGACCTGAATACCCAGATATCGCACCGCTTCAGGGTCCATTGTAGAGGGAAATCAAGCAGAAACTGTTCATACAGGGTGTAAGCGGAAACAGTATGGACTTATCCCAATTTATCTTTAGGCCTGAAAGACCACCAAAGAGCAGTACCTCACGGATCACTGATGATAGATGGATCTCGGGATCTCTAATGTATAAAAGCGCATCATCCGCGTAAGCAGAGGTAATGAGATTATAATGAGGAAAACGAAATCCTCTGTCCCCATGATTTTCATGCAATGCCTGCCACAGAGGCTCCTCAGCTACAGCATACAACAACGGGGATAGCAGGCACCCCTGCCCGGTGCCCCGCATGATAGCAAACGAGACAGAGACCACATCACCCGTGCACACCCGAGCCACTGGAGAGTTATAAAATACAGAAACTAGCTGCAAATACACCTCACCAACCCCCATGCGGCACAAGACAGCGTACATAAATTTCCATTCGATTGAATCAAAAGCCTTCTCGGCATCTAAAAAGACGGCGGCGGCCTTAACCTCCAGTCGGACGTGCTGCCGAGCCCCAAAAACCATGCGGAGGTTGTGGGAGAGTGTAGGACTTGGGATGTACCCAGCTTGTTCAGGACCTATAAGCTGAGGAAGAAGCAGCGATAAAAGATTGACCAAGATTTTCGCGAACAGCTTAGTGTCCCTGTTGATTATTGAGAGCGGACGATATGAGGGGCATTTGCGGGGGTCTTTGTTGGGCTTTAACAGTGATGATCAACGCCTCTCGCATGGATGGGGGCATATTACCATCCACAGCCATCTCATGAAATAGAGAGATTAGATGTGGTATTAGAAGATCCGTAAAGCCCTTATGGAATGCGACCGTAAGGCCATCCAGTCCTGGGGCACCATCATCTCACATCGAACCCAAAGCAAGACAGACCTCCGCAGCCTCAACAGGGCGCATCAGAAACTCCCTATGCCAAATCTGTAACCAAGGAAGTTGTATGTATTCAAGATAGTTAGAGATATTGTCATCGCTGAGGGCAAGTTTAGAGCTACATAGCTCCTGATAGTAAGAGCAAAACTGAGCATTAATGTTAGTTCGTTGCCTCAGGAGTGATCCATCATCCCCCTCCAATTCAACGACACCACCCGCATCAAGACAGCGATGGGCCATTGACACCAGTACTGAGCCAGGCCGATCAGATACTCCATTGGCTCTAGCGGAAGCATACTTGCGCATATGCTTGACCTCATTGTCAGCCTCCTCATGGAATTCAGCCAGTTTGGTTTTAAGTTGCTCGCGCAACTTTGGTTCATCAGCATTTAATAGCCACACTTCTAGATCTCCAGCAAATTCAGTTCACCTTAAATAGCCCGAAGAACCCCCGCGTGTTTACTATTGGCTACGCCTCTGATGAAGACCTTAAACGCCTAATAAGAATGTGATGCCAGTGGGTCACTGGGACCATCCCCGTGGGAACACTATTCACTCCTCCTAATGACAGAGGATTCCACACAGTTCGTTCAGTTTCTACTTTCTTTTATTTATCACTGTTCATATTTTTGTAGATATTCATCAAGATATATTTTGTGTCATATAACTTCATATCATTCATCATTTAGGACATCATCATGATACATAACATCCTCGTTTGGGGCATCATTATGGTATATAGCATCCAATGCATTTCGGGCTGCTTATAGAGCCCTTCATCAGGGAATAACGCTGTAAAGATGAAAATAAAATAAAATATTGCTACAATATGCGTTACGACATGTGTTGTTAATACATTCCAATAGCATTTCACTACAGATTTAAGGTATCACATATAACATTTCCCAGAAACGTGACCGATATCTTACATGCCTGTCTGTGTCTTTTACGGGTTTTTGAAGTTTATATTGACTGGTAGGTTTCTAAAAGAAAATAGCGCAAATCAAATGGTGACCAAAAAATTAAACCTGGTGCACCCATTTCTACAAACTAAATAAAGCTGTTGTGGCATAGACTAACCTGTTTTTTGTCAAAGATTCAAGACGCCATGAACGCGGCTTCTGTGTTGCACAATCGTCTTGGATTGCAAGTTTGTAACCGTTACGGTGATCAGACCTGCTAGCGGTCATGTGACCTGATGAAACTGAAAAAAGACTATAGACCGGCCGGTCTCAGGAGATTATATGTTATATTTAAAGCGTTTCTAAGTTCGATATACTTAGTAAGTACTTAGACCCATCTAATAAAGATGGGTAGTATGGTAAGAAATATTTTGGGAAATGTTTTGAAAACTAACGCTGCTTATATCAGTATCGAACCGAAATGCTTAAAAAGATCATTATTGGTTTAGACAGCGCTGAAGGCGATGCGCTAGATGTCAACTGAGTTGGAATGTGTAATAAAACGCATTCAGTATGAAAGATGCTGTATAAAGACAATGTAAACAAAAAATATAAAAACAAAAAATATAAAAACAACACAGGGGTTACCAATCTAAAGCACTGAAGCAAATTTACATGTCATATTTTACAGATAACATGAAAATTCGATTCTTTCGTTGAGTCCAAAAGGTTTTTGGGTACATAGTCTATAAATCCATGAGTTCTCTCTTTGGAGTAGATATTTCGTGTTGTCTCTGCCTTCTATTTTATTGATATTTTCCAAGATCAAGAATTTCAGTTGTGCAATACTATGTTTGGATTCCATAAAGTGTGTCGCAACTGTGGATTTCACATTTTTCAGGCGTATGTTCGATTTATGTTCTGTAATTCTTGTTTTGATTCGACGCTCCGTCTTTCCAATGTATAATTTGCCGCACGGGCATTTAAGGGCATATATGACATTTGTTGAGTCACATGTAGCATTCACTCTTAATTTTATTTCCTGGCCTTTCATGGGATGGTTTATTTTGTTGCCTCTGATGACGTTATTACAATGGCCACAGTTGTGGCAAGGTTTAGTACCATTGTAGATTTCTGTTGTGGAAATTTGTGGTTGGAGCATTTCACCTATATTTTTTGTTCTGGTGAACGCAAATAAAGGGGGATCTTTGAAACAGTTGTTAAAGTCAGGTTCCAGAGTGAGCATTGGCCAATGTTTCAATATGATGTTTTTGAATTTCTGACTTGATGTTGAATATTTCGATATTGCAACTATCCTGGTTTGCTCCTTTGAATGACTGGGTTGTAGTAATGAGTTTCTGTCTCTTAGTGCCAATTTATGTTTCGATTCCTCCAGAATGTGTTCGGGATAACCTCTTTGTTTAAATTTCTTTTCCATCTCAGATATCCTTTTTTGCAACGTGGTGGGTTCAGATGTGATTCTTTTGATTCTTGACATCTGAGAGAAAGGTAGAAATCTTTTAAGGTTGTGTTCATGAAAGCTGCCATAGTGGAGCATGTTGTTACGATCCGTACTTTTGATATGCAGGTCAGTTTCCAATCCTTTAGGTGTACGGTTTACTTTGACATCTAGGAAGGTAATAGTGGTATTAGACATTTCCCAAGTTAGCTGAATTCTTTCATCAATTTGATTGAATTTTGTTAACACTTCATGTAATTGTTCTTTTGAACTTGACCAGATAATGAAAATATCATCGATGTAGCGAATAAAGAGTTTAAGATTATCGCTCCATTCTTTTTTGGACAAAATATGTTTTTCCTCATAGAACTTCATAAAAAGGTTCGCATAGACCGGCGCTGCAGAATTGCCCATGGCAGTGCCAACTAGTTGTAGGTACCAGCTATCCTTGTATCTAAAATAACTTTGATATAAGGAAAAGAGCATTAGCTCCATTAGAAAGGTTTGAAAGTTCACATCCAAGTTGGTATTCAGGAGAGCGTCTTCTATTGCTTCTATCCCCATGGAGTGGGGTATGCTCGTGTACAGTGATCTTATATCCGCTGTGCATAGTATTATTTGTTCCTCTGGTTCAAATTTGATTGTATCCAATTTGACAATGAATTCCGTCGTATCCTTTATATATGTGGTCATTTTTCTCACTGAGGGCTGAAGATATTTATCAAGTAGTTGACCTACGGGCTCATGTAAGCTATGCCTGGTTGATACGATTGGTCTTAGTGGTGGATCCATTAGATTTTTGTGAATTTTGGGCACCATATTCAAGGTTGGACTTTTTGGGTTCTCTTTTAGTAAGAATTTTTTTGTTCTAGGATTTATTACACCCATTTCATGTGCTTTGTCTACAATAGTTTTGAGGTTATTTGCAAACTCCATAGTTGGATTCTGTTGGAGTCTCATGTACGTGTTCGTGTCATTCACGTGTTCTAGTACCTTCTGTTCATATTTGTCTCGATCCATTATAACAATTGCACCGCCCTTGTCAGCTTTAGTGCAGATGATTTTTTCGTTGTTTGATAATTTCCTGAGGGTATCCATATCTTTCTGTGTGATATTCCTCTGTGTATGTCGTCGATGTTTAATTTTAGTTAAATCCTGTTTAACCATCTTCTCAAATATATCAATGGTTTTGTGACTGGTGGGTGCTTGGAAGGAACTGCTAGGGCGTAATCCTTGTAATTGGTCTGTTTCTTGTGAAGTTGATTTTGGTAATATGTTATCAAAGAAATGTCTCAAACGTGTTACGAAAAATCATCTGCACTAAAGCTGACAAGGGCGGTGCAATTGTTATAATGGATCGAGACAAATATGAACAGAAGGTACTAGAACACGTGAATGACACGAACACGTACATGAGACTCCAACAGAATCCAACTATGGAGTTTGCAAATAACCTCAAAACTATTGTAGACAAAGCACATGAAATGGGTGTAATAAATCCTAGAACAAAAACATTCTTACTAAAAGAGAACCCAAAAAGTCCAACCTTGAATATGGTGCCCAAAATTCACAAAAATCTAATGGATCCACCACTAAGACCAATCGTATCAACCAGGCATAGCTTACATGAGCCCGTAGGTCAACTACTTGATAAATATCTTCAGCCCTCAGTGAGAAAAATGACCACATATATAAAGGATACGACGGAATTCATTGTCAAATTGGATACAATCAAATTTGAACCAGAGGAACAAATAATACTATGCACAGCGGATATAAGATCACTGTACACGAGCATACCCCACTCCATGGGGATAGAAGCAATAGAAGACGCTCTCCTGAATACCAACTTGGATGTGAACTTTCAAACCTTTCTAATGGAGCTAATGCTCTTTTCCTTATATCAAAGTTATTTTAGATACAAGGATAGCTGATACCTACAACTAGTTGGCACTGCCATGGGCAATTCTGCAGCTCCGGTCTATGCGAACCTTTTTCTGAAGTTCTATGAGGAAAAACATATTTTGTCCAAAAAAGAATGGAGCGATAATCTTAAACTCTTTCTTCGCTACATCGATGATATTTTCATTATCTGGTCAAGTTCAAAAGAACAATTACATGAAGTGTTAACAAAATTCAATCAAATTGATGAAAGAATTCAGCTAACTTGGGAAATGTCTAATACCACTATTACCTTCCTAGATGTCAAAGTAAACCGTACACCTAAAGGATTGGAAACTGACCTGCATATCAAAAGTACGGATCGTAACAACATGCTCCACTATGGCAGCTTTCATGAACACAACCTTAAAAGATTTCTACCTTTCTCCCAGATGGCAAGAATCAAAAGAATCACATCTGAACCCACCACGTTGCAAAAAAGGATATCTGAGATGGAAAAGAAATTTAAACAAAGAGGTTATCTCGAACACATTCTGGAGGAATCGAAACATAAATTGGCACTAAGAGACAGAAACTCATTACTACAACCCAGTCATTCAAAGGAGCAAACCAGGATAGTTGCAATATCGAAATATTCAACATCAAGTCAGAAATTCAAAAACATCATATTGAAACATTGGCCAATGCTCACTCTGGAACCTGACTTTAACAACTGTTTCAAAGATCCCCCTTTATTTGCGTTCACCAGAACAAAAAAATATAGGTGAAATGCTCCAACCACAAATTTCCACAACAGAAATCTACAATGGTACTAAACCTTGCCACAACTGTGGCCATTGTAATAACGTCATCAGAGGCAACAAAATAAACCATCCCATGAAAGGCCAGGAAATAAAATTAAGAGTGAATGCTACATGTGACTCAACAAATGTCATATATGCCCTTAAATGCCCGTGCGGCAAATTATACATTGGAAAGACGGAGCGTCGAATCAAAACAAGAATTACAGAACATAAATCGAACATACGCCTGAAAAATGTGAAATCCACAGTTGCGACACACTTTATGGAATCCAAACATAGTATTGCACAACTGAAATTCTTGATCTTGGAAAATATCAATAAAATAGAAGGCAGAGACAACACGAAATATCTACTCCAAAGAGAGAACTCATGGATTTATAGACTATGTACCCAAAAACCTTTTGGACTCAACGAAAGAATCGAATTTTCATGTTATCTGTAAAATACGACATGTAAATTTGCTTCAGTGCTTTAGATTGGTAACCCCTGTGTTGTTTTTATATTTTTTGTTTTTATATTTTTTGTTTACATTGTCTTTATACAGCATCTTTCATACTGAATGCGTTTTATTACACATTCCAACTCAGTTGACATCTAGCGCATCGCCTTCAGCGCTGTCTAAACCAATAATGATCTTTTTAAGCATTTCGGTTCGATACTGATATAAGCAGCGTTAGTTTTCAAAACATTTCCCAAAATATTTCTTACCATACTACCCATCTTTATTAGATGGGTCTAAGTACTTACTAAGTATATCGAACTTAGAAACGCTTTAAATATAACATATAATCTCCTGAGACCGGCCGGTCTATAGTCTTTTTTCAGTTTCATCAGGTCACATGACCGATAGCAGGTCTGATCACCGTAACGGTTACAAACTTGCAATCCAAGACGATTGTGCAACACAGAAGCCGCGTTCATGGCGTCTTGAATCTTTGACAAAAAACAGGTTAGTCTATGCCACAACAGCTTTATTTAGTTTGTAGTAATGGGTGCACCAGGTTTAATTTTTTGGTCACCATTTGATTTGCGCTATTTTCTTTTAGAAACCTACCAGTCAATATAAACTTCAAAAACCCGTAAAAGACACAGACAGGCATGTAAGTTATCGGTCACGTTTCTGGGAAATGTTATATGTGATACCTTGAACTGTAGTGAAATGCTATTGGAATGTATTAACAACACATGTCGTAACGCATATTGTAGCAATATTTTATTTTATTTTCATCTTTACAGCGTTATTCCCTGATGAAGGGCTCTATAAGCAGCCCGAAATGCATTGGATGCTATATACCATAATGATGCCCCAAACGAGGATGTTATGTATCATGATGATGTCCTAAATGATGAATGATATGAAGTTATATGACACAAAATATATCTTGATGAATATCTACAAAAATATGAACAGTGATAAATAAAAGAAAGTAGAAACTGAACGAACTGTGTGGAATCCTCTGTCATTAGGAGGAGTGAATAGTGTTCCCACGGGGATGGTCCCAGTGACCCACTGGCATCACATTCTTATTAGTATTAGCAGGCGTTTTACGAGGTATTAACGCCACCCACGGAGAACCTAACAAGGAGTAACTAAGATTAAATAGCTGTGCATCCACCCTCAAACCTTTCTGTTTGACCTTAAACGCCTCCCACATGGTGGCAAAGGAGTCGACCGATCCTACATTGATCTCGAAGTATTCCGAGATCGCACTGCTCAGGTCTACGTGAAAAACAGAATCTAACAGCGAATAGGGTGGGAAGCGCCACAGAAACGGAGGAGGGGAACTTGGGGGCACCGCAACCGCAAACGTGACCGGGGAATGGTCCAAAAAGGAGCGGGCCAGGACAGAGCAATCTAGGACCCTGGGCAACAGGGATTGTGAAAGAAACCAGTAGTCAATGCACGTGTGAATGTCATATTGCGAAGAATATTTTGTGTACCCCCCACGGTCACCTGAACGAGACCGCCAGACAGCCACCAGCTGAAGTTGCACTGCAATGTCCTCCACTGCCTTCACCGAGGAAGATAGAGGGCGAGTAGGGCCCTTAGAGTGGTCAAGAGTTGTGTCCATTATGCAATTAAAATCACCCCCCCAGAATATCGGAAGAGAATAGCGATCTTTGAGTAAGGCAAGCAAGGAGCGATAAAACCCCGGATCGTCATAGTTCAGACCGTAAGAGTTGACTACTAAAAATTCCTACTCTGGGCTATATAGCATTGGGACAGTACATATCTGCCGGCAGAGTCTGTTAGTATTGGTTCTAATTTGAAACCTGCCTTAGGATTAAGCCATGCCAATACACCCCTAGAATTGGAAGTGAAACAAGCAGCACGTGAAATCCCTGCCAATCTGCCACCCATAAGAAGCGCAGAGCCCAGAGGCAGATGCGTCTCCTAGAGCAATGCAACATCAATCTCCTTACGTCTCAGGAATGCAATAACTTTACGCACCTTGCGATGGTCATTTAAACCACGAACATTCCACGTCATGAAATTCAATCTTTTGGGCAGGCTGGCCCTATCCTGATGTTCTGTCATGGCAACCACAAGGGTACAAAGTGTGACTTCCGCCCACCACCCACCCCTCCCACCATGCATCCAATAATTGAACATGTGATCCATCAAATCAAAAAGAAAAAAAGATAAACCGACTACACATACCTCCCCCCACCCACGCCTTGCACTCCCCAACTTTGCAAAGGCAGGCATACGCCCTCCCATATACCCCAGGAAACAGCAAACATAATACAAACAGGCCTAAAATAACATAAACATAACAAAAAACTGGAAATAATGCAGCAGTAAATGCAGTAGGGCAGATGTTACCCAGCAATGCGAACTGAACCAACCCACCGCCACAACACCGCTTGCACAATACCAAAAATCTCCATATTTGAAAGACACAAAGCAATAGCCCAATCACAAATAACAAACGAAGAAGTGCCATGTGGATACCAATAGCATACTAAACAAAAACACGTCTTGGATGAGAACTATAAAGCCCTGATCCCCCCCATCCAGGGGCCGCCCCAAAGACGGGAGACAATCTCGTCAGAAAGAAACTGTCCTGGAGAGAACTCCCACCTTCATATCTTAACGAAACATATAAGCCATCCCGCAAGAAACAGGCAGGCAAAGCATATATAATGTTATGACCATGCAGAGCTATTACAAAAACATGGAAACGGAGCATAATTACGTGAACAGAATGCCAACATTATCTCAGTCATTGTCATCTAGACTGCCGGATGCATCATTCGGTACAGGAGCGTCATTCTGATCCTTCACACATTTGCAAGCTTTCTCCCGTTCCGGAAATGCTTTCTGCAGGGACTGCGTGTCTGAATATATCCTGGGTTTACCATCTAACAGAACTTTGAGATGCGCGGGGTACAACATAGCGTACTCGATGTGTTGGTCACGCAGTTTCTGTTTCAAGGGTATGAATTGTCGCCTGGCCTCCTGCACTTTGAGAGTGAAATCCGGGAACAGAGAGATGGAAGAGCCTTCGCATTGCAATGTACCCTGTTCGTGCGCCTCGCGCAATGCGGCATCTCTGTCCCGGTAGTTAAAGAGTTTTGCTACTGTAGACCGAGGCGGGACACCAGGCTGGGGGCGAGGGCCAAGTGATAGATGTGCTCTCTCGACAACAAATAAAAGGGAAAAAGTTTCCTCACCTAGCAGGGTGGTAAAAAGCTTTTCCATGAAAGTCTCCATATTCCTGGTCGCTGTAGACTCCGCCAGGCCTGTAATGCGGAGGTTGCTGCGATGCGACAGGGCCTCCAGGTCCTCAGCCCGATCCTGTAATACAGACAATGTACGCTCAACCCTTTTCTGTGTGCTGACAGCGTCGGTATGGGCTTCTTCAATTTCAGTTATTCGACTCTCTGCCATGTCTATATGCTCTGAATGTTTGTCGACCCTCTCGGACATCCTGTCCATCCTGTAGGCCAACATACCTATCTTTGAGTCAATGGCAGTAAGCACCTTCTGCAAAGATGCAATGATCTGCTTAATGTCGCCAACTGGGTCCGCTGGGGTGTCCGTCTCGGAAAGCGCACTGTCTGTTGCCTCCTCGTAGAGCCGTGACTTGCACTGCTCAAAATTGAACTTGGGCTCGGATTTGTCAGGCTTACCCATCGCCAGATCTGCGCACAGTGGACAACCCAGGAGGACACACCCTGGATGTGGCAGCGAGGTGGAGACCAGTGGAGAAGTGTGGCTCAATGGTTAGAGCGGCAGACCCTGATGCAGAGGTCTAGCTCGGGACTAGGGTTCAATTCCCCGCCTCGGCGGGTCTTGGGCTCAAAATTCCAGGGACCTGATAATTCTCGCCTCGGTGCCTATTCCAATCATGGAGTCCCACTCTGCAACTCTGGGCAATAGCTTGCTTAATCTCCACAATGGCCCCCACAACGCTAAGGATGCCTGGCCTCCACCTTGGGGGTGCCCAGGAGTGGACACCACAGGGAAAGCCAGGATGGGTTCCACAGCGGTATTCATACAAGCGCCTTGAGACCCTTGCGGGTGAGTAGTGCGCTATACAAGTATCAATTTACATTTTACATTTACAGTAGTGGGCGAAGACCGACCCTGCAGAATCAGGACAGTGGGGGTGACGCGGGCTCCGCGCCCTGGAGAAGACTGCCAGTAATAAACCAACCAAGTATGCAGACAGGAGGAGATGGCAGAACAGGACCTGCACCCGAGCCAGGGTGGAGAACAGTATTGTCACATGGGCGACAGCACCTCAAAGCAGCAAACCTCCAGCCACAAGCCTCAGCGCCCACCACCAGTCCCAGCACCAAGCATGGAAATGCCAGTGGATCAGTATAGAGTATTCCACAGGTACATGGGGGCTCCAATCACTGGGTAGAGCTGCATAGGTAGTTTTGGAAGCTCTCACCACAGGCAGCTCACCAATCCCAGCCCAGAACGTGTCTCAGAAGAGGAGAAGGGCCGCTGGAGGGAACATGTAGCACTCGGGGAGGCAGGCACCCAGACGCCCCCTGCAGTACAGCGCAAGAGTGCCTCACCTTCTCCGGGGCCTTCGCCAGCTACTCTCCCAATCACCACGGTCGCAGGGGCGCGCAGCCTATGCCCGCCACCTTCCCTGGCATGGCTGATCAGCAACAGCCGCACCGCTCACCAAGGTCCGACACGGCCAGCAACAGGCCACCGCAGCCCACCTCCAAACAGTGGCAGCGCCGCAGTCCCACACCTCTGGGGAGTCCCAAGCGGCCTGGCAGCAGGGCACAGGAGATCCTCAGTGGACAGCGCCAGGCCAAAGCAGCAGCCATCTCCGATGTCACAGTCGCGGCCCAGGAGGGCAGGAGACCCAGCAGGCTCGATAAGTGAATGCGTAGGCAGTAGGCCGCACCGCGCTCACGATTCAGTAATACAGCAACTTCCACTGGAGATCACAGGCATACAGGCACAGCCCCGGATGGGATGAGGGCTCAGGAAGCCAAAGGCATCACAGCGGCGATGATTCGAGGTGAGTGATAATCGGATGAATGCTGGATTGCAGCGGTGTGTGGCGGAGCTTTAGAACGATGCAGCCATTTTCCAGCCAGGCAAGCTCCGCCCCCTTTCTAAGGTGTTTTAAATGCTAATTTCTAACTATAACATAGTAGTCGCGTTTGCAGAGTGATGCCGAAAGGGGCCTGGGCCTCGGACCAGCACTCAGGAATTCAACTGCGTAAGACTTAAAGGAGGGCTACTTGGCCCCCAAAGTCCCTCAGGGGTAAAGTGGACTTCATCCCCCAACCAGTACTGTGCCAGGAGGCGCGTTTGTTGAGTGGTGGAGAAAGGTGAGTGTGGCCTCCGAAGACCTCTTAGCAATCCACTGTGTGGGACCTACTGGAGGTAACAGGAGGGGTTGTTAGCCCCCAAGAACAACCTTGGGGGCCAACTACCCCCCCATTACCTCCAGTAAGTCCCACACAGCATGATTGCTAAGTTCTCATAGTAGGCCACACCCCCTTTCCCCACCACTCTGCAAACGTGCTCCCTGGCGCACTCTTGGATGGGGATTAAAGTCCCCTTCGCTGCTGGGGGTCCCTAGGGGCCAACTAGCCTACTTGATACCTCCAGTATGCCCCAGTTAGTCGGATTGCTGACAGGTGGACACAGGCCACGCCCCCTTTTTCCACCACTCTGCAAACGCACCTCCTGGAGTGCTCTTGGTTGGGGTATGAAGTCCCCTTGCCTCCTTAGGGTCCCCTGGGGGCTAACTAGCCCTCCTGATATCGGTAGTAAGCCCCACACAGCTAGATTGCTAAAACTGATCTGAGGCCACACCCCCTTTATATACAACTCTGCAAATGCGCCTCCTGGTGTACTGCTGCTCGGGGGATGAAGTCCACTTTAGTCTTAATTTCCTCAGGACACAAGAGGACCTCATCGCCCCACCAGCAGTGCACCAAGAGGCATGTTTGCAGAGTGGTGAAAAAAGGGACTTGGCCTCGGACCACCTCTCAGCAACCCCACTGTGTGGGGCTTACTGAAGGTACCTGGTTGGCTAGTTGGCCCCTAAGGACCCTTAGGATTCAAGGTGACTTAGTCCCCCAACACAGAACGCACCAGGAGGTGCGTTTGCAGAGTAGTGTAGGGAGTGGTTGTAGTCTCTGGCTGTTAGAAGGGGGGCTGTGTGTCCCCCCTTCTCTTACCACTGTGCCCTCGGCCTGGTCACCCCCACACCTCCCGCCTGCTCCTCCTTACCTGCCTGAGCCTTGCACCCAGCGACGCCCCAGCCGCCACAGGACCACCCAGCGACGCCCCAGCCGCCACAGGGCCGCCGCCGAGCCCCCAGGCTTCCCGCCGGGTCCCACGAGACCCCGCCCCCCCGGCCGTCGATTGGTTCCCGCGCTCCCCGCCTCCCCGCAGACCCTCCCGGCTCCCCTCTTAAGGGGTCCCACACCGCTGCCCTGGAGTGACCACTGTGCCCTCGGCCTGGTCACCCCCACACCTCCCGCCTGCTCCTCCTTACCTGCCTGAGCCTCGCACCCAGCGATGCCCCAGCCGCCACAGGACCACCCAGCGACGCCCCAGCCGCCACAGGGCCGCCGCCGAGCCCCAAGGCTTCCCGCCGGGTCCCACGAGACCCCGCCCCCCGGCCGCCGATTGGTTCCCGCGCTCCCCGCCTCCCCGCAGACCCTCCCTCCCGGCTCCCCTCTTATGACGCCCCCAGAGCGACCGCGCGCAGCGGGAGCACCGATTGAGCGCCAAAGGTGCGCCAAAGGTAAGCCCGTCTACGCCCGTCCGCGCCTGGACCGCGCCCAGCGCCAGGACCCCTGGCCCTCGCAGACCCCAGCCCACCCGCCGGACGTACTACGCCGCCACCCTCAACGCACTCTACACCGGCCGAACCCCCGGATGCTACCGAGCCACCCCGAGACGCACCCACGGACCCCTCACCTGCCAGTCCTGCAAGTTCTCCTGCATCCGGACCTGCACTGCACCAGCGCCCACCAAGCCGAACACCAGCAGCAACCACCTCAAGTGCATCCTGCTCAACACCCGCTCCGTCCACAGACACGCCGTCCAACTTTGGAACCTCCTCGACACCACAGCTCCTGACGTTGCCTTCCTCACGGAAACCTGGATGAACAACTCCTCAGCGCCCGACATCGCCATCGCCATCCCAGAGGGCTACAAGATCATCAGGAGAGATCGCGACAAGCAGACTGGAGGAGGCATCGCCATCATCCACAGGAACAGCATCCGCATCTCGACCAACACCGACGACACCCTGACAACCGCCGAACACCTGCACTTCCAGATCCACACCGACCCAAAGACCACCCTCAGGGGCACCCTGATCTACCGACCCCCGGGACCACGCACTCAATTCAGCGAAGACATCGCTGACTTCATCAGCCCGCACGCCCTCCCCTCCGCTGACTACATCCTCCTCGGGGACATCAACTTCCACCTGGAGAACAACAACGACCGCAACACCACCACCCTGCTTGACAACCTCGCCACCCTCGGACTCAAGCAGCTGGTGACCACCCCCACCCACCTCGCCGGACACACACTCGACGCCGTCTTCTCGTCCAGCAAAGACATCGCCTTCAGCCACGCCACTGGACTCCACTGGACGGACCACAGCTGCATCCACTTCACCTTCAGAAGGACCACGGTCCACCACCACCAGCAACAGGCTGCACGAAGAAGCTGGAACAAGATCACAGCCGACCAACTCGCCGCATCCCTAAACCAGCACCCTCCCGCCAGCTCAGCGAACCCCAGCCAAGCCGCCGACAACCTCACGAAATGGATCTGCACCTGCGCGGACGAACTCGCCCCTCTGAGGACCCCGCCCAGCAGACCCGGAAGCAAGAAGGCCCCGTGGTTCACCGACGAACTCAAGAGCTCTAAGAAGAACTGCCGTGCCCTCGAGAAAGCCTGGAGAAAAGACCCTACACCGGACAACATGACTACCCTCAAGCTCGCCACCCGAAAGCACCACCAACTGATCCACGCCACCAAGAAAACAGCATTCAAGGACCGGCTGGACAACAACGCACACAACAGCAAGGAACTCTTCAACATCGTGAGAGAGCTCTCCAATCCCAACGCCGGAACCAACGACATCACCCCATCGCAAGACCTCTGCAACTCCCTCGCCTCCTACTTCCACAACAAGATCGCTGACATACACAACAGCTTCAGCACACAAACAACGCTCCCCACGACCACACCAACGCCCCCCACCACCACCCTCAATGCCTGGACACCGATCAACCTCGAAGACACCATCAGCACGATGAACTCCATACACTCCGGATCTCCAACCGACCCCTGCCCTCACCACGTCTTCAACAAGGCCGACGCTGTCATCGCACCCCACCTGCGGGACATCCTCAACACCTCCTTCGACACCGCCACCTTCCCTGAGAGCTGGAAGCACGCCGAACTCAGCGCTCTACTAAAGAAACCAACGGCGGACCCCACCGAACTCAAGAACTACCGCCCCATCTCGCTCCTCCCGTTTCCAGCCAAAGTCATTGAGAAGACCGTCAACAAGCAACTGGCAGCCTTCCTCGAGACGACTGGATCCCTCGACCCTTCTCAGTCAGGCTTCCGGGCCAACCACAGCACCGAGACCGCCCTCATCGCTGCCACTGACGACATCCGAACCCTGCTGGACAACGGAGAAACAGCGGCCCTCATCCTCCTGGACCTCTCCGCGGCATTCGACACTGTCTGCCACCGCACCCGAGTGCAGCGCCTCAGCAACGTCGGAATCAAGGAGAAGGCACTGGAATGGATCATCTCCTTCCTCGCCGGAAGGACACAGAGAGTCCGCCTCCCCCCGTTCAGATCAGAAGCCACGGAAGTCATCTGCGGCGTCCCTCAGGGCTCCTCGCTCAGCCCCACCCTCTTCAATGTCTACATGAGCCCCCTTGCGGCCATCGCACGCCAACACAACCTGAACATCATCTCCTACGCCGATGACACCCAGCTGATCCTCTCCCTGACCAACGACCCCGCCACCGCCAGAGCCAACCTACACGAGGGGATGAAAGACGTGGCCGAGTGGATGACGACCAGCCGCCTGAAAGACGGAAGTCCTCATCCTGGTCTCCTCACCCTCCGCCTGGGACGACTCCTGGTGGCCCCCCGCCCTGGGCAACACACCCAAACCGACAGACCACGCACGCAACCTGGGCTTCATCCTGGACTCCTCCCTCTCCATGACCAGACAAGTCAACGCCGTCTCCTCGTCCTGTTTCAACATCCTGCGCATGCTACGTAAGATCTTCCGGTGGATCCCCACCGAGACCAGGAAGACGGTCACCCAGGCCCTCGTCACCAGCCGTCTGGACTACGGCAACGCCCTCTACGCCGGAACCACCGCCAAGCTCCAGAAGAGACTCCAGCGTATCCAGAACGCCTCGGCGAGACTCATCCTTGACGTCCCCAGATGAAGCCACATCTCCAGACACCTGAGAGACCTGCACTGGCTCCCGATCAACAAAAGAATCACCTTCCGGCTCCTCACCCACGCACACAAAGCCCTACACAACCAAGGCCCGACTTACCTCAACAGCCGCCTCAACTTCTACGCTCCCAAACGCCATCTCCGCTCGACCAGTCACGCCCTCGCCGCCGTCCCCCGCATCCGAAGAGCGACAACAGGGGGAAGGTCCTTCTCCCACCTGGCCGCCAAGACCTGGAACTCCCTCCCGACAGACCTACGCTTGACCCAAGACCACCTCTCCTTCAGGAAGAAGCTCAAGACCTGGCTGTTCGAGCAGTAGCGGACCCCCCCCCCTAGCGCCTTGAGACCCTCCGGGTGAGTAGTGTGCGGTATAAATGCCTATGATTGATTGATTGATTGATTACTATTTTTTAGGAACTGGGGACCCCATTCCCCAGGGCCTGACCCATTCATTTAAAAAAAAAATTTAAACTGGTCCCGAGGACGATTTCGGCCCTGGGGACCCCATCCCCCGGGGCATGGCCACATTTCTTTTTTTTTATTTTAAGGGAGGGGGCCACGCAGCCCCTCTCCTGAGGCCATTATTGGCCCCGGGGACCCCATCCCCGGGGGCATTGCCTTATTTCGATTTTTTTTAAATCATTTATATGGGAGGGGGGGCACTTGGCCCCTTCCCTGGGCCACTTTTGGTTCCGGGGACCCCATTCCCCATTCGTCAACCGGGGGCTGAGCAACAAGGGGGTCCCAAAACTTGTTTTCTCTATGTTAATTTCCATAGGAAACTTTAGACACAGATACAGCCCGAACTGTTGAACTGAATTACACCAAATCTGGCAAAAAGGTAGCTTTGGTCCAGAAATAATTTTTGACCATAGCGACTGACTGCTGCGACCAGATTCGACTCACGGCCAGAATTGGAGACGATTCATTCCCCCATCGTGTGACTCGCGCGACAGTTTGAAGATAATTGATTTATGTATCGCCAAAGTGGACGTTCCGACGCCACCTGACGGCCATTGCCCTTCCTGGACCACTCATCACTCCAGGAATACACTGTCCTCCACGTGCCACCGGATCGGGACCAACTCGAGCTTGACTGCATTTGAAATCTTCTACATTGGTCCGATAATCCTTGATCCACGCACTGTATCCAGCCCACTATGTCCTGAAGATGATCCCCATTCATACGGATCGAAACGCTGTCGACCCAACAGCCAGACTCCAGCCGCCCCTCCACATTGGTTCTCCTTAAAAAACACTGAACTGTGAAACCAGAATTGAATTGGAAACCTTTGTGTACTTTCACTGTATATATTTGCACCTTGCACCTTGCGCCGTTCACGCTGTATTTTCTGTCACTTGCGCTGCCGTAGTGTCACAACTCACTGCACTCGTGCACCTTGTACTACCCTATGGGCTGATATTTGTCAATTGTTTAATTGTTCACACAGTGCTGCAACGAATTGTGTTTATCTGCCCCCATCCTTTAATTTTCCTTTGAATATAAAATATTGCTCTTTAGCATTATCATGAACAAAATAACTGACTCCTTGATTTTTGTAGGTTAATACTGTATAGATATCCTTATCAAGTACTGTTTAATAACGTGTTCAATAATACCAGTTGGGATATTGTTTTGTATATAACTCCTTAAACCCCAATCCCAATAGGTTGATGGGTTCATACTCCTGTTTCTCCACATATATTGGAGGTAATCATTGCGGTCTCTTTGGAATTTCTCCACCTTTCTTATTTTTATGGTGTTCTCTAATTTTTGTACCCTTGTCGCAATTTCTGTGAGTCCTTTATTTACCTCTTCTTGGTTTGGCAGTTTGCTTAGTTCAGTCATGAGAAAGTCAATTTGAGCCAGCAATTTCTCTCTGTCAGAGGTCGCATATTTTACTAGGATGCGCAACATGTTCTTTTAAGATTCTGCGCTATTGTCTGCCCAGTCCTGGAGCATTGCGGGGTCTGGGTTTTCGTATGTCGGGGCTACTAGTACTCTCAACCCTCTTGGTATTCTGCCCACTTCCAAGTATCTTTTGAGTGACGTGCATTCCCACCATTTTGCCTCTTCGCTTTTCCTCAGTTTTTCTAGCATGGTCTGGGACTGCCGGCCACCTCCCCCCTTCACACACTGACTGAATTACCCAATTCAACCAGTCAACACATGGGGTCTTTGGAAGTCAGGGGGTACAGGGCCCCCCCCTGGCCGTATTTATTAAAATATAAAAACAAATCAAAAATTTTAATAAAATAAACATTTCTGACAGTTATTAAAAATGCACATTTCAGAACATTAGATTGACATCCGTTTCGACATGGTATGATGGGCTAACCTTAACAAATATCTAGTACAGCGTGTTACCTAACCGAATCTAACATCCTGAAAATTAAACTGCATTCTAATAATAAAGTCGTACGGCAAGGTCGCCAACCGGTGTCAGATCCTTTTTCAGCTGCGCTCTCACGTTCGAGATGCGCATGCGCAACCCAGGGCACGTTTCACCCACGTGCGCTCCCTGAACTCCATTTAACCATAACAGGAGGGCCCAGACACTCGCGCACCTTAGTGACGTCATAGTGTTGTGAGGGGTGGCTACCAGCCTGAGGAAAGCGTAGACTCCCTCCCCCGCACCCTTTAAAAAACTGGATATCATATCCTGCCCCTGAAGTTCTGAGAGAGACCAATGGCCCCTCCCGCGGGCGGCCCCTTTCGTGAATGGGCCCGCCCCCCCGTAAGGACCTTAAAATGCTGCTCACCGATTAATGACCTTACCGCCACAGGCCAGGTAGTTGACCGACTATCTGGCCCCCCCCCAAACCGCCTACACTGAAAGGTCATAACTTCCTAATCCAAAAACCCTCTACCCCTGCTATTTTGTTCCCTATCCATAGGGCATTCCCTGACTCTGTCCACTGGACCCCCCACCCTGTGAGTAGAGCCTCTAATAAACGTCAACTCCTCATTATCAGCCGACTGTTAGTCTACTTGGTCCTGAGATGACCCCCTGTGGGATATTCTGCAATTAATGTGTATGAAATAGTTTCTCAATCCAAGTGTTGATCCTCTTTACCGAGTGATTCTTCACCGAGTGACTCTGCGCACTCCCCAAGTCGACCCCCATTTCTTGCAGTCTGGGGAACAACTGACCCCCCCTATGGTGCAGTCTGTGTTTTATATTTTTGCTAACTAGCTTGCTAGTGCTATTATCCCTTCCACCAGAACCCCCTTTGCCCAATTAACAAACCCCAATTGTTGTTACCCGCTGTCAGATACTGACTGAGGGTGTTGGGCGTGCCTATCGGGTACTTCACCTTCCCGCTCTGGACGGACAGACCCCATCTTTGGTGTCTCTGTAGTTGCTGTGACCGGGGGTATCCTGATACTTTCCCAATTGGTAACCTTATGCATATGCCATGCTGACACTGGTGGCCCTGCGAGCACAGGCGCCGTTAGAAATACAATTTCCTGTGTCAGGAAAAATTACCGCCATTTTTGTGAGGCAACATCCCGCTCCATTACTGCGGCCAGCCCAATCACGGGTTTACACACCATAAACAATCAACTCTGTGGTGGCACCTCCTGCGTCTTTTGATCGCTCGCCCATCACATTTGCGTTGTTGCTTGTCATCCTCTACCTGACGTAAGCATCCCTTGGGCTGTCCACCTGTAGCAGCTGTTGTGATGTGGAGCACTCCAGATATCCACCATGGACCCGGCCATACATAAATGGAAAAGATAAACACAAACCATTAGTGTTTCTGGCGATAACTGCTGTACACGTGCTAGTCTTACATTGCCATCACTTGCTAAGTTTGAGATACGATTAGCGTCAGATGCATACTCATACACACTTCCGACTAAGTGTTAAGCATAGCCTCAATTTGTGTCCCCTGTAGCGTGACTGGATTAGTGTTACGAAGAGTGCCCTGTAAAATGGCCTTCATTAACGAACACCACCCAGTGTGCAGTGCATTGACCCAAAGCATGGAGTCCCCAGTGAATACCATAGCGCCCTCATGACTCCTTAAGGATGATTAGGATATCAGTTTAAAAGGAACAGTCTGTTCGCCAATGCCGCATCCAAGTCTTTACGCATAGTATTAGCACCCACACAACCACAACTTGATGAGATATACGTATTCTAAGTATCGAACCCCTCGCGCCTGACTGTTGGCTTCGACCGTGGCTGACAATGGTAATGCGTAATATAACTAAGGGGCAACCATAACCTATAAATATTATTGTTATGCTACCAAACTGAGCATCATTCCCTTAACAGGTTGCATGTAACAGGTGGCCCTCCCGCTGCCACACATGAATTTCCAATCAATTCATAGTATACCGCCACCTCTCGTAAATCCTGATGCAACATTAGTTTCAACAGATCAGGGTTTAATGTGTTACCGTTCATTAACCCATTCTGCCTCCCCCAGTTCAGCCCTGGTCATATGCAAATCTGTCCGACCCCCCTGCCCATATAAGAGCACCAGCAGATCAGAGAGTATAGAGATCCACTCTACTATAGTGAGTCCTTTGCTTGCTATATGTCCTCTGAGAAGATTACCTGAAACTAATAGGCATACTATGGAATGTCAATCTCCTGGCTAACATTTGGTACGGCTGACTCAATTAGGCAATAAAACAGGGGGCGGAGGAATTTAGTGCCAAATGCTGTTAAGTAGGCACGCAAGTGCACACAGGTGACCCAGAACTAGTATTGTCAATATTCCCGATAGCTATATCCCTTACGTAGGCACTTTACCATGTTACCGTTTGCAAGTAGCATTACCTTGTTCCGGGGGCATCAAAGGTTTTTTACCACTGCAACCAGGCTTAAATCGCACTGTGCCTAGTAACTTGTGCTGCACATTTCATAGTTTTGTCCTGTGATCAAATCGAGGCCTACCACCTAGGCAAGTACGCACGCAAGTGTAACTTGAATCAGCAAGCCCACAGGTGACCCCGAACTAGTATTGTCAATAATACCGATAGATATATTGATTACATAGACCACTCTGCCATGTTATCGTTGTAGGTAGCATTAGCTTGGTCTGTGGGCGGATACCCAGGTGAAGCGGACACACAATATTGTTTACTGAGATCCCTCCTGTTGAACCAGACAGGATCTATTATTTTATGAACAGTGAGGACGTTCTGAAACAAAAATCCCCGCACCCAGAAAGAAATATTGTGGGGTGGCGGGGTCAGTACAAGGAGGGTGTTAATCAGGGATCAGAATTACAGTGCCCGCCCAGCAATTATGGTTACATTGTCTATTTACCAAATAAATAGCAACCACGACTGTCTTGTCGCTGAGTCAGAAAGGAAAAACAAGGGCACAGTAATTGTCATCCTAATGTCACAGCATTTAACCCCATGTGGGCAGCTTTTCATGCTCCTTGCACTCAACCAATCTGACAAATCATCGTTTAAAGTGTTCTTGCCCAAATGTAGGTATGCAATGGGCAGCATCTCTGAGATTAGAAGTAACATATTAAATGCATTTAGATACAGTGCATCTAAATATAACACATTTTAAAGCGTGTTGATTCTCCTGCAAATCTGTCATGGATACAGCCCTCCTGGGCCTAACTTGGACATTCTTGATTTAAATAAAGAGATAAAGATCTTCCAATTTCAGCAGGCAAATATTTGTGGCCCTGAACCAACACACCAAACGTAAGCAATGCAGACAACAAGAGTGACAACACCTCAGATTCTCACTCAGGTTTCAATAAGAAATCCACTTGAGGACTCCCTTTTAGGTCCCAGTGGCCAAGCCCTGGACGTCATAGTCACCTAAGATTTGTTGCATTCAGTAATGCATAAAGTTCAGAAGAGAGAGTTGGATGTTCATGAGATAACCACATTGCGCACCACCCCTAGGATTGAGCAACATTCGACTCTGGAACCCAAAGTGAATTGGAGGAGAGCTAGTATAGAGAGATAAGACCGTAATTTGGGGGGGCGGACATGTGATTTTGATATCTGGATTGGGATAGTGCATGGGTAAAAGAGGGAAGGGTTTCCATTCAGTCCAAAAACACATGACCGCCAGTGGAGCCAGTAGACTCATTTCCCCCGGTTAAATGGGTTGTTTGACAAAGCTTTGTGCAAGCCCTCGTGTTCTAGTTTCTATGAAGCATACTTTCACAACATTTTACAGCCATGCTGATTGAACATCATGTGTTCAATGGAACAATATTTAAAGGTTATCATGGTGCATAGCCAGCTCGGAAATGCTAAAATTCAAACTAAACCAAACATGCCGGTCTCCAACTCATCTAGGGTACCTATTGACCTTTATGCTGTGCTACGTCAGTTTTAGAAAGTGCATAGAATAACCAGTTTTGAACCTATCCTGACTAATGATGAGGAAAAAGGGGGCACAGCCCTGCTCCAGTTGAGGCACGAACTCACAACCTCGGCAAAAGAAAACAAACGGAGATGTTATGGCATGACGTCATGCCAGGCGAGCCTTGTATGGGAAGGGAACTCCCGTGAAGAGAGTCATTTTTTCTAGTGATTTCCTTTCTCTTTTTGACATCGTCGTCGTAGTGTCACCAAACTTCAAGTGGAGGCTTTGTACTATTGTATTTAAGCCCTAGTTGCTGGTTATTCATCTTATACAACTAACAACAGTTGAAAACCTTGTAGTTATGTACTTGTTGTATCATATATCTGGATGCAATGGCAGAAACCGCAAAACACAATTAGGGCAGCACACTATGCTAAGCCCGGATGTTTAGCTTACGTAATTTTATACACAAATTTCGCAGTCCCTGCTTTCCATCTTTACAAATAGCCTAAATATAAATGGGGCCCCCCTATTTATCAAACCAACCGCTTATAGTACTGACAACACTACCATTAATGCATAAACCCCAGCCATCCCAGACATGCCTTTCCAATAATATTGATGCAAGTATCAAATACTGCGCACCTACACTTATTTTCCTAAAAGCTGCAAACATGTCTGTCTATTTCGAAACATGGATCATCCCCGATATTGATAAACATGCCCACTAGACGGTAGCATAGGCTGCCAGATTTAATCTCCTTCGTGCCGAGAGAAATTCCCCTCCCAGACTCTCGTGGAACATCCTCACCCTTGTTTTTAAGTGCTTTTATATATCGCCAACTTAACCTGCATCTGTCAAAGTGCCTCACCAAGAAACAGCAGCGCTACATGGATAGAAACTTACCATTGGTCACGCTACAAAGGTACCGTGCATGTGCAGGCAAAACCTGATATCCCGCCTGGATCGGTACACAACATTTAACTTCCTGCAGGCTGCGCTGAATATCTCCAAATATACCTATGAGCTCTCATAGCGCTCCCCCAGCGCAGCTCGCCCTCAACGTTAATCAGATACACAGACAGTGAACACTTACAGCATGTCACATCTTTATAACGCAGCACTCCCCACTTAAGTTCGACCACCCAAAAGCATGCATGCTCGAAAAAGCCCTTCTTTTTCAAATGTTCACCATCCCTGCTGCTGGCTCTTTCCACAGAAACAAGCGCGCGCAGAGTGCTGTGGGCCGTCGCGCTCAGAAATTAGTCATCTTAGAGGGAGCTCTTCTGTTCCCTGAAGGAACAAAACATGTCTTCATATGCTCCTTGATGCCCTAAAGCACCGTTCAGAGGTGCCTATGAGAAACAGCGGTAACTTTTAAGCATTCTAATCATCACATCACTAATAGCGTCTCATAAATTATAATACTGTAAATGATAGCACGGAGATGAATCTAAGACAGTACTTATTGTCCCCCATGTAACCATAACCCGATACTGTAGGATTGAATCGGTACACAGCCCCCCGCGAGCGCCGGCAACAGCATCCGGCAGCACATGGGCTGCCTTTCCCATCAGTATGAACAGAGATTATTAACATCATAAATCTCGTGTATGCCATAATTACTCATAAACAACTGACGAGAAGAGAGCTAGACACTCCGCCTGCAGCATTCTTAAACTATTGTAAAAATCATCTTCAGCCACTTTCCAGTATAATATATGGAAGAAAACATTTGCAGATTTAAATAAAACATCCGTCATCATTTAATTTGTCTTCTCTTACTTAGATTTAAGGGATCTATTCTCTGCCTTACATGTTTTAGAGTTCGTTTATCATGTCGCTGCTCTAAGAGGAGGTCTTGGTTCTACCAAGAGCAGATACCCTCAAAACTCCGTCCAAGCGATAGCTTTGGTCTTGTAATAAACACACGAACAGCACAGTGCTATTGGCACCAAGCATCTCTGCACGACACGGGCACCGGCATTCTAACAATCACGTTGTACGCCCAAGATCAACAAACGGGGCCACGGAATAACATTTTGCCGACAGCCCATATCACGCAAGCAACTTAACTGTAAGATGACCAGATTGTTCCTTCATCTTTGCGTACGGCTGCCCACCGACTCCGCTGCTCCTTCACCTTGTACCGGAGGCTTGAAGTTCGAGACTCGCCCACGGCTTCAGTCCATTTCACCATCGCACCGAGTTCCACCGCTCTCTGATCCATCAGCACGCCGCCTGAAAGAAAAATGGAAAAGAAAATTACACAGCCCCACGGTGGGGCGAGGAGCGAGCCTGGGAGCGCGGGCACAAAGAGGCCGCTTCCCGCGCTCCCCAGGCTCTTAACCCCTTCGCAGCCGCGGCCCCGCCCCCTCACCCCGGAAGTGCACAACTACTTCCGGGGCGAGGGCGGGGGGCAAGCGACCACGAAAAGGGACGGGGTGTGGGAGGGGCCGGGCCCCGCCATGCCTGCGTGGGGGCCGATTGGCCCCCCCTTCTCTTTCATTCAGCAGTTTTTTTTATATCTGTACTCTCCGTGATTTGCTGTGCACTGCTGTTTGATGTTAGTTCAGTTGGTGTTACATCTTTGTCCTTAAATATATCCAGAGCTGCCTCCTCGCGCTCTTTTTCCCATTCTGCTGCCATCGTGTTCTTGCAATTAATTTTCCCTTGAGTCCCACTGTCTGTAATTGCGCAATGCGCTCAGAGCTGCCTCTCCCTTTGGCGTGTATTCCGTATAGCACTACAACCTTTACGTACTCGCTCCAGCAAGCCTCACTCATTCCCTGATAGCCCTCCGGCCCCACAGATTGAGGATACTCACTGTTGCGTTGCAGGAGAGCTGTCTGCTACGTGGATGTCTTCCCTAGGGGGGCTCCAAATATTCCTCTTGGCAAAGAAAGTTTAAAAGTGGGTTTTTCTGGTTATTCGGAGCTCCAGATCGAGGAAGGTCGGTGTAAGAGGTTTCCAGCTCACGTCTCAATATGAACCCAATCCTGTGTTCAAGTCTTTCAAAAAGCAGGCACCGACTCCGTGGGAATCATAATCAAAGGTCTTTATTAGCAAGAAAGACGACCAGACGCGTTTCGGTGGACAAGTTCGCCTTGCTCACTACATCTGGTTTCACCAAGTGACTAAGACATATTTATAGTGGTACAATGTAACCCATTGGTTCTTAGAAAAACGACAAAACTGACATGTGAAACAATGATAGACATGGAGGGCGAAAAAAGCATACATTTGGAAATTCATGTATTGGAAATTATAACAGTAATGCGTAAATAATTCTTTACAATTTAAATTTGTTTTGCCCTCATGATTTGTGAACCTCCTGTGTATTTTACCACAAATAAATTGTATCTAATTCGGGGATTTATGTGTGTGTGAGGCTTAGCAATGCTAAGCATGTTGCTATGGACATGGAAAAAAGATTGTGCTTTCTTTAAAGACTATCAGCGCATGTCAAATCTGTAACTTTCCAGCAACAGCATCGGTGAAGCCTTGTGTTTATGGCGGCAGTGAAAAATGCGTGAGTAGGGGCTTATCCCTGTCGGAAATGTTTGTACGAGCATGATATAATGGAAGGGCTATTGATGTCAATCTCCATCATAATTCTGAGATTTGCCGAGTGGTAAATGATTGCGGTACGGAATGGGAGAGAATGGCATAACAAAGGCGGTGCGGTTAGAGCGTCAATGACCCAAATGCCATGTAAAAAATAAAACCCGTTGAAAGGAAATAACAAGTAAGGCAAAGTGCTAAACAAACATTGGAAATGTATGTTAAAAAGATATTGCCCATATTAATGATTAATACCTATAGTAGTATGTGGCGGGCTGTAAATGCCGTAGAGCACTTATAAGATGACTATTACGGGTTTAGCCCAAGTGGGCAGTGTGACACCCAGGAATAATTTCTTGCGTTCCTCCTGTATGGAGGAATATATGTAGAATATATAGATTCGGGTTCTGCATTAACTCTTCGCCTAATTTTTTATGTGTGTAATTCTCCCTCCGAAAAATTTAAAAGATCATTATATATGTATATATACCACTGCACACCAGTCTAAGATAGTATCTACAGGTTTATTTCAGTTTAGCAAACACCAACATGTTTCAACTCCATGGAGCCATGGATGGCCCTGGGGATTGCCACCCCCAGGAACGGCTTCTGCTATGCTCCATCCTTGGGGGTCCTATTGGGACTCCCTATCCCATAATACATTTGTACCAACATGCAGCTCATTTGAGATTGATGTATGACCCAGGGGATAAACAGGGAGGAGTATGGCAGTGTTACCTGTGTTGTCTTTGATGAAGAACATCAAGTCCGAAACATATAGGCATGGGGATTTCCGTATGGTGTTTTAACCCCTTCCATGCTGGTGACGAACCCCAGCCGTTACGCTCCACGGTGCTCGTGTGCTGATGACGGCTGGGGTTCGTCACGGCCCCACCCTGTTCGTGCGGCTGCCGCACACGGGGGGAATCGCGGCCGCACGGAAGGGGTTAAAATCAAAGCTGTCTCTTTTTTTGCAAATAAAAACATGGAGAGTACACTTCGCCTGGGAGCACCTGTTTGATATCATTAATATGTCTGGTCCGGCTGTGAAGCTGCACCACTGCGAGAAAGCAGCGGGTCCATGGTATGTTTATGTGGGCAACAATAGGGGGAACCAGGTTGGCAGTAGATGGTAAAGGGCCCTTGTTCTATTACTAAGAAACAGCTGCAGGCGTGTTGGTACCAACATGTGCAAGAAGAGAGAATAAAGAGGGACTTAGCAAAGTCTAGAGTATCAAGCTATCTTAGTAGGAATCAGGGACGGATTGGCTCACCTCAAAGTTACTTGGTTGGCAATACGAGTGATTGGGAGCGCATTTTACTCTTTTGTTTTAGAGAAAGCACTATAAAATACTTACTGAACTTCCCATTAGGCTTCCAAGCTAACTTAGACACCCGTCCCTGTCCCTGTGATGGGAAATCCGGCCAATCCATGTTGCATTTTTTGTTGTTGTAGTTTTTATCTTAAATACACTAAAACTATCCTTCTCCCTCTGATCAAGAAGCGTCAATTTAGTAATTTCAGAGAATCTAATGATGCAGTACTTCGATTGGATGACAAAGCCATTACTAATTGTGTCATCCTGTTTCTGAAAGTCGCAGTGTTGGCACGTAAGTCAATGTGTGCATTATAATTTTGCTTGTCCATGAGTCTATATCTGTATTTCAAAATCTGTTTGATATGTATCTTATTCTTTTTATGATAGTGGCGGATCAGTTTCTAAAGTGTATAATGCATATAGTGCTGTTTTACCATACATTGTAATCTATTTTTACAATGTACTTTTATGGTTTAAAACGTTTAGGCTGAATAAAGAATTTATTGATTGATTGAGATGTTGAAACTGACTTTGGCACTATGGACACTGGCAGCGAAAACTTTATGAGGTACAAATGTTTAAGTTCAGCCCACTTTGGTCATATTGGAACTCCCTATCCCACAGTGCATTGTTAACAGCATACAGCTCACTTGAGATTGATGCATAATCTAGGGATAAACAATGAGGAGTGTGGCAGTATTACATGTGTTGCGTTTAATGAAGGACGTCAAGTCCAAAACGCGTTGGCATGGGTACTGCTGTGTGGTGTTTTAGAATCAAAGCAGTTTATTTTTGTGTAAATAAAGACCTGGAGAGTGCACTTCACCCGGGGCACCTGTTTGATCACATTAATATGGCCGGCCTGGCCATGAAGTTGCACCACTGCGGGAAAGCAGTAGCTCTTCGGTATGTGTAAGTGGACTGTGACATATAGAACCAGGTTGGCTGTAGATGGTGAAACTGACTTTGGCACTATGGACACTGGCAGCGAAAAAGTTTATTTTGGCCATATGTTTCATTCCGACTCACTTGGGTCATATTTGGACCCACTATCTTATAACACATTTTTTCCAGCATGCAGCTCACTTGAGATTGATTTATGATCTAGGAGATAAACAGGGAGGAGTGTGGCTGTGTTACATGTGTTGCTTTTGAAGAAGGATGTCAAGTCCAAAATGGATCGAAATGCGGACTGTCGTATGGGGTTTTAGAATAGAAGCTGTTTCTTTTTTTGCAAATAATGACCCGGGTAATAAAAGCATTCTTTGACTTGCCTATATCCTTGGTGCATTTTGACAAATCATCACTAAATTTTCCCAAACAAGTGTAATTGTGAGTCTTGTTGTCCATGGAAAGTTTCAGGGTTATCCGTCAAGTGGGGATGGGAAAAAGGAGGGTCAAATAAGTGAATTTTCCCATGTTAATTCCCATCTGAAGTTTAGTTGAACCTGCAGCCTAAACCGCTGGACAGAATTACACCAAATTTTGCAGTAAGGGGCATTTGGTTAAACAGATTGCGCTTCAAGTTATTTGGTGTAAATTCCATTCAGTAGTTTTAGAGAAAGGAAATTAAAGGATATCCAAATATTATATCTGCAACCACAATGACTTCGCAAATAAATACGAGCTCTTGCAGGGAAATGCAGAGCTGGGATTGGCTGCAAACACTTCAATCAGGAAGTATTGGCAGCCATCTTGGGACTCAGCTTCAGCTGAGCCTCACAAAATACACATTAAAATTCAAGAAAAGGGAGCAGGGAAGGAATACCCTGACCCCCTAAAGTTGGTCCTGGGGTCCCCCACTAGACCAAAAAAGCATTAAAAAAAGCACATTTCAGCGACTTTGCAATATTCTCAGAAAAAAAGAACTGCGACTCCTGTGTTTGTTTTAATGAACCCCACGGGAGGGCTAGGTACTGGATCAAACCATAAAAATAGGAGGGGGCCCTTCTAGGGCTTGAGATGGCCCCGGGGACCACCACCTCCCCGGGTCACTGCTTTTAATGTATGAGGGGGGTACCCATGCCTCCCCAGGGCTAAACATTTATTATTATTTTGGGGGGGTCCATACGGCCACCCAACAGCTCCGGGGACTGCCATCTCCCCGGGGTTAAATATTTATTATTAATGCTGGGGTGGCCCGTACGGCATCCCACACAGCCACAGGGACCACAACCTTCCCGGTGCTTAGCATAAAAATTAATGCGGGGGCCCATGTGCCCCCGCCTCCCTCTGGACTTCCACCACCCGGGGTAATTCTTTCTAATTTATGGAGGGCCACGCAGTCCTGGAGACCACAAATGCCCGGTGCTAAAAACTACAATGGAGGGGGGGCACACAGTCCCACTCGTGAAGCCATGGATGGCCCAGGGGACCACAGCCTCCTGCTACCTCCCGTGGTGCTCACCCTCAGATGTAGCTAGTGCTTTTGCTTGGTCGGGGCTGACAGCTCTCACCAAGAAAAAGCAAACATAACTCTGCATTCTGCATTGCGGGAGCTGTGAAACAGCTCCTGCTTGCAGAAAGCTGAGTTTTCAGATTAAAACATTGCTCCCACACACAGGGAGCTGCATTTCCAGCACCTCTCTGCATGCAAGAGCAATACCGACTCTCACAGCCTCCCCCTGCTGCCCCATTACACACTGGGTGCCCAGGAAAGGCTCCAGGGCACACATAGAAACATGGCCAGGCCACCGGAATGAGGTCCCTGGGGAAAAAAACGGCCTGGGAAAGGGGGTCACGTGACTCCCCTCCCCTATTGAAGTATGGCGGGGCCCCGGTGATGGGGTCCCTGGGGCCACAATTGGCCCGGGAGGGAGGCTGCGCAGCCCCACCTCCCAGTTTATTGAAAGATTTGGGCCAGGGAGGTGGTGGTCCCTGGGAACTGTGGTACGGAAGGAGAAAACAGTAAAAACTGAGGTACAAGCCGGAGAAAGCACTCAAAAAACATTGGGAGATGAAGGAGAAAGCAGTAAAATAAGATACAAAACCAGGCAAAATCACTCAGAAAAACTGGAGAAAGGAAGGAGAAAGCTGTAAATAATGAGACAAAAGCAGGAGAAAGCAATAGGAAATCAGTGGGAAAGAAGGAGATAGCAGTAAAGAAAGACAAAGCACTAAGAAAAACTGGGGGAGAGGACCTTCAGCCAAACCCCGCTGTGTGCGGCTGAAGACCATGATCAGTGTAGGATTTGGAGAATGTGGGGGGGGGGGGGGTGTTGGCCGCAGTGCCTGGCCACAGGTGAGGTCCTGTGGGCAACCTCCGCTGCATTTAAAAACCATAGAAATTCACTGAAAAAAACAAAGTTTACTGGGACGTTAGTTAGGAATTACCTTATAAAAAAACCTTAAGAATTCACTGGAAAAAAACCCCAAAATTTTACAGGGATGTTATAGTTAGGTTCTGAATTTACACGTACAGAACCATAGAAATTCAGTTGATATAGTTAAAGTTATTTCAAATAACTATAACTTGTGCCCCCAGATAACTATAACTCATGTCCTCACCATGATCAGCTAATTACCCCACATATTACATCAAGGATGCTTCCCTTCGCCCCTTCCTTCTGACCGTTCCCTTTTCTAACACAACCTGAAGCAGTGAATGGAGTCCTGGCCCGGAATGTTGTTGATCTGTTGGACCCTACCGGTTTGTTGACTAGCTTTCTCTATCTTTGGTGTTCCCTCTAAGTACTATCCTCCATGGCCACTACTACCAGTCCTGATCTGCATCCCTACCCCATTATTTTTCCCCAACCACTCTCGATGCACCATAGAACTTGTTTTCTAAGTTTTGTAATGCTCTAATAAGGGATGTAATTGTGTAACACGTTTTTTTTCTCTATGCAATGATTTGTTCTTGCAACTAATGTAACGTTTGTAACAATGCTAACCTCAAGTAAAGCGCTAGGATACCTCCGGGTCTAGCCAGCGCTATATAAAACTATTCAAATAAATAAACAACAAATAAATAAATAAATAAATGCAGTGAAAACTGACCCTTTTTTTACAAAGTGCCTAGCTGTGAATTTTGAAAGCTAGCTCTGCCTGCACTAAGGGAAAAATAGTAAACCTATACATTTTCTAAAACTAGACACCCAGAGGAATCCAGGAAGGGATGACTTGTGTGGCTCTCACCATGTTATGTTACCAAGAATCCCTTGCACACCTCAAACTTTCTTTAAAAAAAACGCACATTTTCCTCACATTTCTGTGTTGGAAAGTTCGGGAATTTGCGTGGGTCCAAAAAAATTCCACCCACCCTGCATTCCCTACTTTTTTACAGTGAAAACTGACCCTTTTTTTGCAAAGTGCCTAGCTGTAGATATTGAACCCTAGCTCTGCCAGCACCCAGGGAAACCTAGCAAACCTATACATTTTTGAAAACTAGACTCCCGGGGGAATCCAGGAGGGGATGACTTGTGTTGGTCAGGTACTTTTACCCAGAATCCCCTTCAAACCTCAGACTTTGTAAAAAAAAAACAAATTTTCCTCACATTCCGGTTATGGAAAGTTCCAGAATCTGTGTGGAGCCACAATAATCGACCCACAACGTGTTCCCCAAAGTCTTCCATTAAAAATGGTACCTCACTTGTGTGGGTAGGCCTAGTGCCCGTGACAGGAAACTGCCCAAAACTCAACATGGACACACCACATTTTTCAGGGAAAACGTACCCTTTTTGGGCAAAGTGCCCAGCTGTAGATTTTGAACCCTAGCTCTGCTGGCATTTAAGGAAACCTAGCAAACCTATACATTTTTGAAAACTAGACACCCAGAGGAATCCAGGAGGGGTTACTTGTGTGGCTCTCACCAGGTTCTGCTACCCAGAATCCCCTGAAAACCTCACACTTTGAAAAAAAAACAGATTTTCCTCACATTTCTGTAATGGAACGTTTTGGAATCTGCGTGGATTCACAAAATTCCACCCACTCTGCATTTCTCAAAGTCTTTCGATAATAATGTTACTTTACTTGTGTGGGTAGGCCTAGTGCCTATGACAGGAAACGGCCCACAATGCAATGTGGAAATACCACAGTTTTACAGTGAAAACTGACACTTTTTTGGTAAAGTGCCTAACTGTAGATTTTGAACCCTAGCTCTGCCGGCACCTTAGGGACACCTAGCAAACCCATACCTTTTTGAAAACTAGACACCCAGGGGAATCCTAGTGGGGTGACTTGTGTTGCTCTCACCAGGCCCTGTTACCCAGAATCCCCTGCAAACCTCAAACTTTGTAAAAAACAAAACAAATTTTTGCTCACTTTCCTGTGGTGGAAAGTCCCAGCATCTGTGTGGAGCCACAAATTCCGCCCCATCCTGCGTTCCCCAAATTCTCCCATTAAAAATGGTACCTCACTTGTGTGGATAGGCCTAGTGCCCGTTACAGGAAAAGGCTCAAAACGCAACGTGGACATACCACGTTTTTACAATGAAAACTGATCCTTTTTTGGCAAAGTGCCTAGCTGGAGATTTTGAACCCTAGCTCTGCCAGCACCTAGGGAAACCTAGCAATCTTATACATTTTTTAAAACTAGATACCCAGGGGAATCTAGGAGGGGTGACTTGTGTTGCTCTCACCAGGTGCTGTTACCCAGAATCCCCTGCAAACCTCAAACTTTGTAAAAAAAAAAGAAAAAAAAAATCCTCACATTCCTGTGATGGAAAGTTCTAGAATCTGTGTGGAGTCACAAAGTCCGACCCACCACGCGTCCCACAAAGTCTTCCGTTAAAAATGGTCCCTCACTTGTGTAGGTAGGCCTAGTGCGCGCGACAGGAAACTGCCCAAAATGCAACATGGGCACACCACATTTTTCAGTGAAAACGTACCTTTTTTGGGCAAAGTGCCTAGCTGTAGATTTTGAACCCTAGCTCTGCTGGCATCTAAGGAAACCTAGCAAACCTATACATTTTTGAAAACTAGACACCCAGGGAAATCCAGGAGGGAGTGACTTGTGTGGCTCTCATCAGGTTCTGCTACCCAAAATCCCCTGAAAACCTCACAATTTGAAAATAAAACAGATTTTCCTTACATTTCTGCGATGGAAAGTTTTGGAATCTGCCTGGATTCACAAAATTCCACCCACTCTGCATTTCCCAAAGTCTTTCGATAAAAATGTTACTTCACTTGTGTGGGTAGGCCTAGTGCCTATGACAGGAAACGGCCCAAAACGCAACATGGACATACCATATTTTTACAGTGAAAACTGAACCTTTTTTGGTAAAGTGCCTAGCTGTAGATTTTGAACCCTAGCTCTGGCGGCACCTGAGGGAAACCTAGCAAATCCATACCTTTTTGAAAACTAGACACCCAGGGGAATCCTAGAGGGGTGACTTGTGTTGCTCCCACCAGGCCCTGTTACCCAGAATCCCCTGCAAACCTCAAACTTTGTAAATAAAAACATTTTTGTTCACTTTCCTGTGGTGGAAAGTCCCAGAATCTGTGTAGAGCCACAACATTCACCCCATCCTGCCCTCCCCAAATTCTTCAATTAAAAATGGTACCTCATTTGTGTGGGTAGGCCTAGTGCCTGGTACAGGAAATGGCTCAAAACACAACGTGGACATACCACATTTTTATAATGAAAACGGAACCTTTTTTGGCAAAGTGCCTAGCTGGAGGTTTTGAACCCTAGCTCTGCCAGCACCTAGGGAAACCTAGCAATCCTATACATTTTTGAAAGCTAGACACCCAGGGAAATATAGGCGGGGGTGACTTGTGTTGCTCTCACCAGGTGCTGTTACCCAGAATCCCCTGCAAACCTCAAACTTTGTAAAAAAAACCACATTTTCCTCACATTCCTGTGATGGAAAGTTTCAGAATCTGTATGGAGCCACAAAATCCGACCCACCACGCGTCCCCCAAAGTCTTCTGTTAAAAATGGTCCCTCGCTTGTGTAGGTAGGCCTAGTGCCCGTGACAGGAAACTGCCCAAAACGCAACATGGGCACTCCACATTTTTACTGTATAAACGGACCCTTTTTTGGCAAAGTGCCTAGCTGTAGATTTCAAACCCTAGCTCTGCTGGCACCTAAGAAAACCTAGCAAACCTATACATTTTTTAAAACTAGACATACAGGGAAATCTAGGAGAGGGTTACTTGTGTTGCACTCACCGGGCCCTGTTACCCAGAATCCCCTGCAAACCTCAAACTTAAAAAAAAATACATTTTCCTCACATTTCTTCGATGGAAAGTTTTGGAATTTGCGTGGATCCACAAAATTCCACCCACTCCGCATTCCCCAAAGTCGTTCAATACAAATTGTACTTCACTTGTGTGGGTAGGCCTAGTGCCCATGACAGGAAACGCCCCAAAACGCAACGTGGATATACCACATTTTTACAGTGAAAACTGACCCTTTTTTGGCAAAGTGCCTAGCTGTAGATTTTGAACCCTAGCTCTGCCGGCACCTTAGGGAAACCTTGCAAACCTATACAAATTTGAACACTATACACCCAGGGAAATCCTAGAGTGGGTGACTTGTGTTGCTCTCACCAGGCCCTGTTACCCAGAATCCCCTGCAAACCACGAACTTTGTAAAAAAAACACATTTTTACTCACTTTCTTGTGATGGAAAGTTCCAGAATCTGTGTGGAGCCACAAAATTCGCCCCATCCCACATTCCTCATATTCTTCCTTTAAAAATGATACCTCACTTGTGTAGGTAGGCCTAGTGCACGTGAAAGGAAACTGCCCAAAACGCAACGTGGACACATCACATTTTTACAGGGAAAACTGACCCTTTTTAGGCAAAGTGCCTTGCTGTAGATTTTGAACTCTAGCTCTGCTGGCACCTAAGGAAACCTAGCAAACCTATATATTTTTGAAAACTAGACACCCAGGGGAATCCAGTAGGGGGTGACTAGTGTGGCTCTCACAAGTTTTGTTACCCAGAATTGCCTGCAAACCTCAAACTTTGTAGAATAAAACACATTTTCCTCACATTTCTGTGATGGGAAGTTCTGGAATCTGCGTGGATCCACAAAATTCCACCCTCCCCACATTCGCCAAAGTCTTCTGATGAAAACCTGGCCTCACTTGTGCGGGTGGGCCAAGCACCTACGACAGGCAAGCACCCAAAACTTATTGAGGAGACATCCAAATTACCTATCACAAAACAACCTGGTTTTGCAAGGGGGGGGTCACCTGGGTTTTCGGCTCCGGGCTCGGTGCCCATTTTGGGAAACTATTAAACCCACACATTACTGGATACTAGACACCGAGGAAAGTCCAGCGAGGTATGGCTTACGTAGACCCCCCAACAGTTTCCTACCCAGAATCCCCTGCAAACCTCAAATTTAGCTGAAAAAATCACTTTCTTCTAAAATTTCTGTGTGGGAAAGTTGTGGGATCACCGAGCTGACACAAATTTCCTACCAACAAGCGTTCCCCCAGGTCTCCCGATAAAAATTGTACCTCACTCGGGTGGTGGCCCAAGTACACACGGCAGGCAAGGGCACCAAACATATTGAGGAGACATCAAAATGACCTATCACAAAACGACCTGGTTTTACAAGGGGATCACCTGGAATTTTGGCCCCGGGCTCGGCGACCATCTAGGGATACTTACTAACCCCACACATTTCTGAAAACTAGGCACCTGCTGGAGTCCAGGGAGGTATAGATGGCGTGGACCCCCCAATGTTTTCCTACCCAGAATCCCCTGCAAACCTCAAATTTAGCATAAAGAAATCACTTTTTCTCAAATTTCAGTGTAGGAAAGTTGTGGAATCACTCAGCTGACACAAATTTCCTACCACCCAGCATTCCCTCAGGTCTCCCAATAAAAATGATACCTCACTCGTGTGGGTGGCCCAAGTACCCGCGACAGGCAAGGTCCCAAAACTTATTGAGGGGACATCAAAATGACCTATCACAAAACGACCTGGTTTTGCAAGGGGGGCTCATCTGGGTTTTTTGCCCCGGGCTCTTCGGTCATTTAGGTCACCTACCAAACCCATCACATTTCTGAAAACTAGACACCGGGGGAGTCTAGGGAGGTATGGCTTGTATTTACCCACCAATGTTTCCCTACCCAGAATACCCTGCAAACCTCAAATTTTGCAGAAAAAAATCTAATTTTTCCAAAATTTATATTTGGGAAAATTTTGGAATTTTTCAGCTAAATTTAAGGTTTGCAGGGGATTGTGGGTAGGAAAACATTGGTGGATCCACGCAAGCCCTGGACTCCCTTGGGTATCTTGTTTTCAGAAATTCTGAAAACTAGACACCCGGGGAGTCTAGGGAGGCATGGCTTGCATTTACCCACCAATGTTTTACTACCCAGAATCACCTGCAAACCTCAAATTTTGCAGAAAAAAATCTAATTTTTCAAAAATTTCTATTTGGGAAATTTTTAGATTTTTTCAGCGAAATTTAAGGTTTGCAGGGGATTCTGGGTGGGAAAACATTGGTGGATCCACGCAAGCCCTGAACTCCCTCGGGTATCTTGTTTTCAGAAATTCTGAAAACTAGACACCCGGGGAGTCTAGGGAGGCATGGCTTGCATTTACCCACCAATGTTTTCCTACCCAGAATCACCTGCAAACCTCAAATTTTGCAGAAAAAAATCTAATTTATCCAAAATTTCTATTTGGGATTTTTTTTAATTTTTTTCAGCTAAATTTAAGGTTTGCAGGGGATTCTGGGTGGGAAAACATTGGTGGATCCACGCAAGCCCTGGACTCCCTCGGGTATCTTGTTTTCTGAAATTCTGAAAACTAGACACCCGAAGAGTCTAGGGAGGCACGGCTTGCATTACCCACCAATGTTTTCCTACCCAGAATCACCTGCAAACCTCAAATTTTGCAGAAAAAAAATCAAATTTGCCGCGACAGGAAACTGCCCAAAACGCAACATGGGCACACCACATTTTTACAGTGAAAACTGACCCTTTTTTGGCAAAGTGCCTAGCTGTAGATTTCAAACCCTAGCTCTGCTGGCACCTAAGAAAACCTAGCAAACCTATACATTTTTGAAAACTAGACACCCGGGGAAACCTAAAAGAGGGTTACTTGTGTTGCACTCATCAGGCCCTGTTACCCAGAATCACCTGCAAACCTAAAATGTAAAAAAAAAAAAAACTTACATTTAGCTGAAAAAATCTAAAAATTTCTATTTGTGAAATTTTTAGATTTTTGCAGCTAAATTTAGGGTTTGCAGGTGATTCTGGGTAGGAAAACATTGGTGGATCCACGCAAGCCCTGGACTCCCTCGGGTATCTTGTTTTCAGAAATTCTGAAAACTAGACACCCGGGGAGTCTAGGGAGGCATGGCTTGCATTTACCCACCAATGTTTTCCTACCGAGAATCCCCTGCAAACCTCAAATTTTGCAGAAAAAAATCAAATCTTTCCAAAAATTTTATTTGGGAAATTTTTACATTTTCTCAGCTAAATTTAAGGTTTGCAGGGGATTCTGGGTTGGAAAACATTGGTGGATCCACGCAAACCCTGGACTCCCTAGGGTATCTTGTTTTCAGAAATGTGGGGGCTTGGTAGGTTTTCTTAGATGGCCGCTGAACTCGGGACCAAAAAACACAGGTGACCCCCTTGAAAAAACACGGTAGTTTTGTGATAGATAGGTGGGCACCTGTGTTTTTGTTCCCGGGTTTGCAGACATCTGGGGGAAACCAAAAAAAACAGACATTTCTGAAAACTAGACACCCGTGGGAATCCAGGGAGGTGTGACTTTCATTGATCCCCAACATGTTCCTTCCAAGAATTCTCTGCAAATCTCAAATTTAGCAAAAAATCACATTTGCCTCTAATATGTGTGTGGAAAAGTTGTGGGATCCCGCACAGCAAACATTTCCTACTATCCAGCATTCCCCTTAGTCTCCAGATAAAAATAATACCTTACTTGTGTGGATGGGCCAAGTGCCTACGATATAGAAGGGTCAAACACTGGAAATTGAGGGGGGCCCAAAGAGGTTCTAAATGGGCAGTTGGTATATACGTTTTTTTTTCTTTTCGGCTGACGCTACTTTGGGCATCCACACAAGTCAGGTATCATTTATCTCGGGAGACAAAGGGGAATGCTGGGTAGTAGGAAATGTGTGTCTGCACGGTGATCCTACAACTTACCCATGCAGAAATGTGAGGAAAATGTGACTTTGTAAGTAAATTTGAGGTTTGCAGGGGATTCTAGCTCAGAAAACGCTGGGGGATCCAAGCAAGTCACAGCACCAGCCAAGAGTCAGTACACACACACACACAACCATCCACACACACCACCAGCCAATCGCCATCCACACACACCATCAGCCAAGCGCCATCCACACACACCGCCAGCCAAGCGCTCCTACGTCTAAATAAAACAACAAAATCCCTGGCCTCTAGAAAAAGACGGAATTCATACAAATGAATATGGGGGGAGCAAAAGCCCTTGCCCAAGGGGACGCTCCCCCCTCCCTGTTGCCTTGTGAGTGGATCTCTGCTTCGGGATTGCCATCCTGGGGCAATCCACAAGCAGGGATCGAATAGGGAGGGGTGTCATTAGAAAGGGGAGATTCTCCCCTTTCCAACGATACCTCCACGGATTTTCCACATACTCAGGGGGCTGAGATAGCCCCCTGAGCACATAGAAAGTGAAACTGAAATGAAGTCAGTGCGACATGCGCGTTGATCGTCATTTCAGGAAAAACAAACAAACAGCCTCGGGAGCTGGGTAAGCTCTTCCCTTGCTCCCAAGGCTTTTAGTGGGGAAAAGAAATCCCTCTGGTGCCTGCACCAGAGGGATTTCAAATGCCATGTGTGAGCATAGCCGGGGGGCATCCTACGCACGTGAGCACTGATGCGTCGGACGGCCCCTGGCTGTCCAACACAACGAAAGGGTTAAATAGTTGGGGGATCACATGTCATTCGTAATGATCTATACTCTGTCACTGTACTGATAATGCATCTTTTTCTCTGATTTGCAAGGTTGGTAAGTCAATGATCTTGCTGTCCCTATAATAACAAGACTACAATGTCCATAATGCCTTGCGCTTGTCAGTAGGCATCATTACATCCTCCTTTTTAACATAATCTTTAAATGCTCTGTTAAATATTCCAAAAATCAATGCCCTTTTATTCCTTCATGTGTATAAATTCCCTGTAGGGCTGAACAACAAAAGTTAGGTCAAATTATTCTCATAGCACTCATTCTATCTAGTACGCTCGTTGACTTAATTCAAACGTTAGTACCTGCTCATTTCAGCATTGCGATGGTTCCCCAATCTCGAAGTGCAAGAGTGAATACTCCAGCAAACCCTGGCTGCTTTCAAAATGCCTGCAAAACATTCAGCAGGCAGGCCTCCCGCTCTAACCTGCCCTTCAAAGTTGCCTATATATGAACATTTCACAAATATTTGTTGAAGTTATTAGCAAAACAAACAACCCTTTTTCTATGGAAACTAGGACCTAACTAAGACTACATACTGGCATTTTTGGTATTTCTGTACTTAATATTATAGCTACAGTAGTAAGGTATGACAATATTCCCTATTTGATATTGAAGACTAGAACTGGTTTGATGAAAGATATAGTTACTCTTCAGGTGTTGAAATGATTTGGGTGTAAAGTCATAAATTCAGTTATTAAATGCAAGAAAGTGGTCAAACGTGTTCTTTCCCTGTTGCCTCAACACTTGTGGAAGCTTCTGTTTGGTTCAACCACCATCCATTGGTGGTAACTGCATGCCCTATTATTTTTTGTAGTGGCATAACATTTGTATTAGGCATCCATATGTCATCAGTATTCCAGCAATCTTTCAGTTGCTGCACTATATCATAATCAAGGTGCCAATTTTGATCAGTTAGACACAGGAGGGTTTATCGCCAATTCATGGCTGTTGTGAACTGATGCAGCCTGCATGTAACTGCAGGTGACTTTGGTGATGCTGTCCTATGTGAGCTTCTATATTTACCTTCTTATGCCTTTTTCAGATGTTTGTTGTGCATATAACCGTTTTTTACCTCACAAGTTTTAGAAATACACTCTGAAATGGCTGTCAGGTACTTCAACAAAAAAGACTGTCCTAAGGTTATTCGAAGATCGAAAAAAACAAGCTATTGGTAGTGTAAGAAAAAGAATGAAAAAGACACTGCAATGCTGCCTGTGTTTGGTACAGGAAGCAGGTAGCTCACATGAGGAAGGTTTTGCTGCATATTGCCCTAATCAATTATGGACAATGAAAACTGGATGCCAGTGTTGGGAAATTTTAGGGCTGCCTATAGTTGACACATTGTTGGACTGCCTATTTAATTTAGATGCCTGTAGTTGGCTCAGATGAGCAAGGAAGACTGGTAAGAATTTAAAACAAGCAGACTGCTTTGAAGGGCATTACACAAGAAGACTGGATCCACCAGTCAACAGAGTCTGACAAGCAAGTATCTAAGGGCCAGATGTAGGTAATCCAGATTTACCGATTCTAAAATACAGAATTTTACCAATTCGGTATTTTAGAATCGGTAAATGGGATGTAGGTATTCATTCGGTAAGTATTACCGAATCGGTAAGATTCAGTAAATACCGAATCGGTATTTACCAATACGGTAATTCCCATTCATTCCTATGGGCCTGGAGGCCCATAGGAATGAATGTGAATTACCGAATCGGTAAATGCCGATTCGGTAAAAGAGGGAACACATTGAAGGGTGGCAGGGTGTCTCTTTGACACCCTGTTGCACCCCTGAATAGTGTATGGGTGCACATGTGGCACACATACATGCCCTAAGGGCTTGTATGTCTGCCACATGGCACTGTAATAATTTGCAAAAAATTGCTTCTTTTGGGGTTTTTGATATTTACCACCAACTTGTAGTTGGTGGTAAATAATGAATCCTAAAATGGGAAAAGCACTCATTTGAGTGCTCCCTACATTAAGGATTGGGTAATTTACCGAATCGGTATTTAAGAATTCGGTAATTTACCGATTCCTTAAATTACCGATTCAGTAAATTACCGAATCCTAACATTAGGCCCCTACATCTGAAAAGCCTAATACCGGTCGGTAACGGCCGAAATGCAGTAATTTCGGCTGTTATCGACCGGTATAGGGCAACCTACATCTGGCCCTAAAAGTTTTAAGTTGAAGATAGACAATGTGGAGTTTAGAAAATATGAGAGTAATCATTAATGAGTTACACTGTTGCAGGATGGTCCCCTCATCTTGCAGATTAATCATTCATGAGATACACTATCGCAGGATGGTCTCCACAACTTGCAAGAATTCTAAGGGCCCTGGTTCTGCCGCTTGCCATTAAAGGAAAAAAGGTTTAATGTTCCTTCTTTAGTAGCTATGTGCTTTCTTGCTCCTCATTTGCTCCATCTACCTGACAAGGCATATTTTACCGTGTAGGAGACCTGTGTCATAATTCTTGACAAGTACCCTGCATATTTTGACTATTATTCACAAATTGAGTGTTAGCTCTTTTAGCTCATAGGAGTGCAACCAAAGCAGAATTCCTTTTATCATGGGTGCCTACCATCCTCAAGGCCATGACTAACAGCTGAGGCAAGCTTATTAGGAGTCATGGAATACAAGGCATTTTACCTGCACACCAGTGGGGACACTGACTACAAGTTCTACCTTTGTAAGTCTGTACTTCCTGTCAGGGATGGGACCCCATTTCCTGCTGAATGTAAGTGGTGTATATGAATAGTGATTTGGTACCCCTAAGTTGTGGTCCCTTCTGAATGTATAAATCTCCTATATTTGTAGGGTTCTTGTTAGAAATGGGTCTCTAGTTGGCAGTAGTTTGCACCCTGTCCAAGTAGGGACCCTCACTCCAGTCAAGGTAAGGGAGTCAAACAACTAATATAACTCAATCTCACCCCCTTGGTAGCTTGGAACGAGCAGTAAGGCTTACCTCAGAGGAAATGTGTAAAGCATTTGCACATACACACACAGTAACACAGATAAAACACTACAAAAGGACATTACACCGGTTTAAGAGAATAGCCAATATTTACGTCAATAAAACAAGACCAAAATGGCAAAGATCCAAGATAGATAAATCGAGATATAATGTTTAAAAAGATTACTGTAAAAATATAGCTCCTAGAAAACCATAGCTCTAACCATGGCTATCACAACGTTGTTACAGCTACTAACCCAACAGAGTGGCACTGACCACGAGAAGCGTTGGCCAGCTATGGAACACACAGACCCACAGTAACAGTACCTTGAAAACGATGGAATCAAAATATGTTGCACTGCGAGGCGTCACTGGTGCAGCATTGGTTCCATACTGCTGCACAGGGGAGGTGATGCGTTGTTGGCAGCGAGGCAGCAATTCCTTGAGATAATGCGTTTTCGATGAGTGTAGGAGATCACTCACGTTGGGTATCGACTCTGCCATGATGAGGCTGTGGCCCTGGTGTCGACAGGTGTCAGGGCTGCTGTGTAAGTCAGGGAGGTGAATCGTGCTCTACACAAGCGGTGCCCTATGCTCTGGTGCAGGCTGCGGCCTTGATGACAAAGTCAGCATTGATAATTTGCTGTCATCAGCAACACCAGGGATGTGGTGTAAGTTGAGTGGTGTGTTGTGCTCTTCACGAGCGGCGCCCTGGGCTCTGGTGCAAGCAGAGGCATCGATGGCGGCATCAATGTTTATTTTCTTGAGTTGCAGCACCAGCTACACAATTCCAAGGACCAGGAACTGGAGTTGGGACCACAATTGACAATCAGGACTCCCAGCAGGGACGTTCAGGTGCTGTTAGCAAGATGCAGGTGAAGTCTTTGAGGACCCTGAGAATTCTTAACAGGAGGCAAGCACACACAAGACCTTGGAGAACCATAGAAAGCAAAGTACAGTCCTTTCACTCACAGGACAGCAGCAGCAGCTGCAGGCCAGCACAGCAAAGCACAGAGCAAAGTAGCAGTTTCTCCTGCCAGCAGTCCAGCCCTTCCTCCAGGCAGAATGTACTCAGCACACACAAGGAAGTAGGAGTGACAAAATAATAGACGCTTAAAGAGTTGCAGTAGACAAAATCAACATGTTTGAAAAACTGCCCTCACCCACACAAATGTGACATGCTTCATCATAAGGCTGCTAACACACCCCTGCACCGGCCAACACCTGAGATTAAGCAATAGGGTGGGGTACACAAATCAAACATAAAAAATAATAGTGATCAAGGGTATGATAAGTGCAGAAATATATGTTATAATTAGCTCAGGGATGCCCCAAAGACTATTTTATTCCTGGACTCGACCTAGAGGGTGGTGGTGAGCACAGTGTTGCTGAACTGCAATAGGGGGGCCCTACTGGAAAGTGTGGGGAAACCACAGTTCACCAACACCATCTGCGTTACAACTTTCAATACTTGTGTCCAATAATATCAAGCGCAACATACTCAAAAACTGGCGCATTTTGAATTCAATTGGATTCAAATATTTTCTGATGCTGCCACATCTACATTTTATTCACCTGGGTGTGGAGTCCCTCAGGGCTCTATTCTTAGCCCATTACTTTTTAATGTTTATGTTACACCATTGGCGACTATTGTAGAAGAAGCTGGGCTATCTCTATTCTCTTACGCAGATGATACCCAGATCATCTTCTCTCTTTCTTCCGAGAAGGGGTCCGGTCCATCAGCTCTACAAGATGGTTTAAGGAAAGTTGCAGCATGAATCCAAACAAACATGCTTAAACTTAATGGCAACAATACTAAAGTTCCTGTTTTTGGGAATAAAAAAGAACTATTGGCCCCCTGCCATTGGCCCACTGAGCTGGGTACTGCCCCGCAGCACACTCAACAAGCCAGTAACTTGGGTTTCATTATTGATGATCGGCTGTCCCTGAGAGAGCAAGCTGTAAAAGTGGCAGCTACCTGCTTCACTGTTTTGAAGTGGTTGAAAAAAGGGGTCTGGATGCTTCCTTGTTCCACCCAGACAATGGTGGTCCAGGCACTTGTGACCTCAAGAATGGATTATGACAACGTTCTCTATCTAGGGGCCAGCAAAGATATAGTGCGGAATCTACAGGTAGTACCAAACGTGGCAGCGAGATTATTATGCCGAATTCGCAAATTTACCTCCATCTCCAGCTACTTATGCGATCTCCACTGGTTGAAAGTGGAAAGTCGTGTCAAGTTTAAAGCATTGACCCTCTTATTTAATATCAAGTCTGGTACTGCTCCTCTGTACCTGCAGGCACTGGCCCAACCTTACTACCTCCACGGCAACTGCGTTCTACTACTCAGGGAAAATGTTTGGTGCCAAGGATTTGACCCTCACGGATGGGAGGTTGCTCTTTTGCCTTCCTCGGTCCTACCTTGTGGAACACTTTGCCTGCATCTCTTTGCCTTGAAACAAATTTCACAAGTTTTCACAAGACTTTAAAAACATGGCTATTTAACCAATAATTTCCATGCTTGCTTCCTGCCTGGCTGGTGCCGAAAACCCCTTTTTGGGTAGCTGTGTGCCTTACAAAAGCAATTGAACTTAACTTAACATAACATTACACCTGGACAAACCTCTCTTCTCCTTCAAGAGGAGCTCAAATATTGGGGCCAACCTGGTTCACACTAGACCTAGACCAGAGTCAGGGAGTGGTCAACAAAGACTATGGGACCTATCCCCAGTAATGGGTGAGACCAAATGTGGAGCATGTGATGTCTGCAAACTCACTGAGAATACGAAGAGCGTTGAAGTGGAACTGAGCTACCCTTGGGAACAGCGAAGACATACAAACTGTAATTCAGAAAATGTTATTTACATGATCAAATGCCCATGTGATCTGTTATATTTGGGCATGACGACACGCAAGGTCAAAATCAGAATCATGGAGCACAGGAGCAATATCAGGTGCCAGAAAAGCATGATGCGATTCACTACACACTATGCAGTAAAGAAACACTCAGTAGATGACATATTCTGGACTGTAATGGACAAACCGTACTTTCTGAGGGACACACGAGACACCAAAAAATCCTATTCCAAAGGAAGAGAAATGGGTTTATAGAGTACGAAGTCATGAAATTGGACTAAATGATGACATTCCCTGGTGTGCCCTGAGCAGACTGTAAATAATGCCCTATGAACATCACACCACTGAGAAATATATATATATACATATATTCACTGAAAAAACCATAGGTTATAGACCATGTATAGTTAGGAATTAGCATTTACAAAACCTTGAAAATTCACTGAAAAAACCATAGGTTATAGACCATATATAGTTAGGAATTAGCATTTAAGAAACCTTTTTTTTACTCACACAAAACCATTGAAATTCCATATATAGTTAGTTGCACTAATTATATATCGCGCACCCGCAATCCACTGCTGATGATGTCACATATTACATCATTCATGACATGGTCAGTGACATCACTGATGACATCACTGATGACATCTCAAATGACATCACTGATGACATCACTGATGACATCATCCATTGACCGTGTGTTTCTGTAAAGTTTAAATATGTTTTACATATTGAAAAATGAGTAGATGTAGAAGTGCCTAAATAAAAGATTTAGTAGGTGCGTGACTGACTGTATGAGTGAGTGATTAAATGTGTCTCACTGAGTGCATGGGTTAGTGACTAAACTGTCTTAATTTGTGCATCATTATGTCTGTTGTTCTGTAAAGTGCTGCATGTGTTGATCAGTAGCTATATGAGTAACTATATGGGTTATTGATTGATTGTCCAAGTATTTGTATGGGAGACTGAGTGTGTGTGTGGCTGGCTGGGAGATGTGTGACTCTGTGCAGATCAATGTGTTCGTGTATCAATGATTGTATAACAGAGTAAGTATGTGTTAGTATATGTTTGAAAATGTAACGTACTCTATGTTTAACTGTATAGATTAGAAAATGGAAGTGTGATTCATTCTTTACAGGACTGACTAGGTGTGTGAGTAACTCCATGGATGAGTGGCAGAGTGCGAGTGTCTGTATAGGTGTATGAGTGCATATGATAGTGTTGTAAAGATGAGTGATTGTATGTATGAATGATTGTATGGGTGAATGAGTGAATGTGTGTGTAGGCGTAGGAATCAGTGAGTGCGTATGTAGTAACTAGTATTGGTGTGTCAATGGTTTAAAAAATTATATTCTGTATTTAACACTGGGTGTAACAGAGGTTATATTAAAGTGTGAGGAGATGCATTATATTGTCACATGAATGATGTCATCAGTGATGTCATTTGAGATGTCATCAGTGATGTCATCAGTGATGTCATTTGAGATGTTATCAGTGATGTCATTTGAGATGTCATCAGTGATGTCATCAGTGATGTCATTTGAGATGTCATCAGTGATGTCATCAGTGATGTCACTGACCATGTCATGAATGATGTAATATGTGACATCATCAGCAGTGGATTGCGGGTGCGCGATATATAGTTAGTGCAACTAACTATATATGGAATTTCAATGGTTTTGTGTGAGTAAAAAAAAGGTTTCTTAAATGCTAATTCCTAACTATATATGGTCTATAACCTATGGTTTTTTCAGTGAATTTTCAAGGTTTTGTAAATGCTAATTCCTAACTATATTTGGTCTATAACCTATGGTTTTTTCAGTGAATTTCATTGGTTTTTTAAAAGCTAATATCTATAGCTGTAAAATGTATTCTTCTTTAAATCAAAAAATATATTTTATATGTTTATTAATAATTTTTTTTATTATAATTTTTTTTTGTTCGCTCCCGGTTCGCGAACCGGGAAGCTTCCCGTTAGCTCAATTTGGTGCCGCGACCCGGTCCGCGAACCAGTAAACGTTCCATTCGGGCAACTATCACGTTAGAAATCAACATCGTGACGCGTCGCGGAAGCGCGACGTATCACGTTGTCGCGTAATGCGTCTTATGACGTGCCGCGTTAGCGCACCCGGAAGTGCTCCGGAGCGCGAACCGAGGCACGAAGAGCAGCTCCCTGGAAGCGATCCGCGGCGCGTTCCGCAGCGCGTAACATAAGCGTAACAGGTCATGTGACTTGTTAATAAAACTTTTCATTGGTTCATTTCACTTTTGGTTTCCTAATGATGTAAGGCTAGGTCATGTGACCTAAAAATAACACTTTTCATTGGTTTAGACCTATTTTTTTTCCAAAATGATGAAAACCCCTCCTTCTTTCCTCACTCTGACTTTCATCTTTGTGAGAGGAAGACCCTTTGTGATCACTGAGCAATGGCTTCATTAGTAGCTTCAGCTGGTGCACCCCCACCACCACCACCACCTCCTCATAGGAAGAGAGGACCACCTCCACAGTTCATTACCAACACAGAGGAGGAAGAGGATGAAGAAGAGGAAGAGGAGATACAGGGAACACAGTTTTTACAAGAGGAGCCCCGGGTATCTCATCATAAAACTAGTTTCATTTGGCAGTTTTTTTCATTTCCTGAAGGACAGAAAAAAGTTAATGCTCGATATGTGACGTGCCTGATATGTAAAGAGGACTTATCTAGAGGCACAGAAAAAAAGTATAGTTACGGCAACTATACTATGCACCGTCACATGGTGAGGTGGCATCCACTAAATTACAGCCGGGCAGAGATGCGTGACCTTCAGGATAACCCACCAACTCCTGTGGCCAGGACATCGGCACAGATATCTCTGTCGGGGCCAGAGGCACGGGAAACAGTGCCAAACATTCAGGAAAACTTTGTCCACATAAAGATGGTCTGTTTATATTGCGGTACATTACTCTCATGTGGCAATATGAGCATTAACTTAATAAACAGAGCATTTGAAAACCACAAGTGCTCTAAACGCCCCAGAAAATAAATTTTTTTTTTGCTCCTGTAGAGCCCTTTCCAATGCCTGTTTTTTGTTGTTTCCCCTAAAAAAAAAACAAAAAAAACATAAAACTGTTCAAAAAATACAAAAAAAACAAAAAATGTTCAGAAAAAAAAAAAAATAAATAAAACAACAAAAACATTAAAAAAAAGTTCTTTTCAGAACTACCTCCCCTTTATAAAAAAATTGCTAGAATGTTTAGCACTCTGCAAGCTCTATTTCTTTTGGTTCGCTTCCCGGTTCGCTCGCCGGTACGCGAACCGGGAGCGAACCAAAAACTTTTTTTTTTAAAAAAAGAAGAGTAAGTATAAGGGAAGTAAACAGAGAGTAATGTTAAAAGAAAGACAGCTATAGGGACTAAACCTGAGATACTGTTTAATAGATTTATTTACCGAAGAAAAGAGGGAAGAGAATATAATTCTGAAAAACAAAATAGATAAGGAAGTGAAAGAAAAAAAGGAGAGTAGAAGAATAACAAAGAAGAGTTTGTTAGAGAATGTGAGTGAATGTTCAAAATAAGATTAAAACATGTGGAATAACAGAGAGAAAAAACAGAAAGCAGAAAAGAAGAAGTAACAGAAAAAGAATAATTGAATCAGCAAAGAAATGTAAATAACATAGGGGCATATTATCAACATAGGTGATAAAAGTTTTGCAGCTTTTATCGGCAGAAATGTGTCGCTAAAGCCGCTTTTGCGGCAGAAAACTGCAGCTAAAACCGCTTTTGCAGCAGTTTTCTGCCGATAAAAACAGCAATAATTTTATTGGCTGTGTTCATAATATGCCCCTTAGTGTGCTTCAACTACACAGAGAAAGCATAATGAACAAGTAGTGAAAGAGTGATCAGTCAAAGACACTAAGAGTAATAGAGACGGAGTGAGTGAACAAGAGTGAGGAACTATGAGAAGAGAGGGACTGAGAAAAGGAGTGGAAGGAGTAGAGTAAGTAAGTAATAGAGAAAGGAATGAGGGAAGTAGCAAAGGCAGGAAAGTGAGGGTTAAAGAAATGAAGCAGTGGAACTAATAGTAGTTAAATGTGATAGAAATGTAATGAAAAGAGTACAAAACATTTACCTTATAATTGTCGTTAACTTAGTCACTTGTTATTTTTATACTTTCAATCTGTGAAAGAGAGAACAAACATTTGAAAAATATTAAAACATGTATTTAAAAATTAGAAAAGACAAGGGAAAAGATTGAAGGACAAACAGTTTTTCAACAACTTTGACACTTATAGAAGCTTCTGCTTCTCCAGGCCCCCTACACAGTCCTAAAGATATACATTTTAAACTAACAGTATCTTGATGCAGATGAAGTGAGGCCTATCTTGGAACATGGTGCATCTTTTGCACTGCTGTTGTCTCACAAAAGTGACGCAATGGCAGCGCAAAAGAGGTGCACAATCATCATAAAACTGTTCCTAACATTTTAAATGATTGTTTCAGGATGGCAATAAGGTGTGTCCTATCCAGACGTTTGTTTCAGGTGAGGCCTACTCAGGGTTGCAGATCAAATGTAGCCTTGTTGAAGAGTACAGAGGAGGTAATATATGTGAAGGCCTACCAATGAAGTAAGTCATGTCCACTTCACTCTTGAACAAAGGCCAGACCTCTTCTATGTCCGTGGACAGACCTAAACCTCATCTGCACAATGTCATTCGTAAACTTAGGAAACACAGGTGATGTAATTGAAAAATGTGGAGTTTCTTTTCCTCATTTCACAATCACATCACCTGTGTTTCCTTTGCTTAGGTATCTCATTGTGCAGATGTAGTCCAGCATATGAAAGAGTACGCACTGCATGCAACAACTTTGACACTTACTGAAGCCTCAGCTTCTCCATACCTCCTACACAGTCCTAATTATATACATTTTAAACTGACGGTATCTTGCTGGAAAAGAACTGAGGCGTATCTTACAACATGGTGCATCTTTTACACAAAAGTGACGGAACAGCGGCGTAAAAGAGGCACACAGCCTTCATAAAACTGCCCTTAACATTTTAAATGAATGTTTCTAGATGTTGATAAGGTGTAACCTATCCACAGATTTGATTCAGGTAAGTCCAACTCAGGGTTGCAGATGAAATTTAGGCTTGTTGAAGAGTATAGAGGACATAATACATGTGCAGGCCTACTAATGAAGTGAGTCATGCCCACTGCACTCTTGAACAAATATCAGACCTCCTCTGTCTCCTGGAACAGGCCTAAACCTCATCTACACAATGTGATGTGTAATGTTAGGAAACACAGGTAATATAATAGAAAAACGTGCAATTTATTTTGCTCATTCCACAATCACATCACCTGTGTTTCCTTTGCTTAGGTATCTCATTGTGGAAATGTAGTCTATCATATGAAAGACTACGTCAAATGTGAGCACTGTATGCAACAACTTTGACACTTACAGAAACCTCACCTTCTCCATGCCTCCTACACAGTTCTAAATGTACATCATAAATACAAACAGTACAGAATTAATTATACATGTTAAATGGTTTATTTTTGCTGTTCTCAGAATGTATCAAAATTCACTAAAAACAGTGAGTTGAAGGTATTCATCATATAACAGCGGGGAAAAAAAACACAATCAAAATGATTGTGTTTAAAAAACCCATATAACATAACCAATCAGAAATCAGAACTCCTCAAAAGTAACTTACTTTCCATGACGTCGAAGGATGTCCTATGAACAGCTTACACTCGGTTGTGCTGTTTTTATTTTCAGCCCGCCACTTTCTGAAAGGAAACCTCCATCGTTTTGAGAAATATGTTACATACAATAAATGACTTCTCGCTCTCTATCACATGTTTCCACAAGGCCAAATCATGTAAGAGCCATTTATAACTCTTGGAATTCTTGTAAGCAAATCCCGTCATTTTCTATTTCCGCAACTTTCAGAAAGAAAACGTTCAAGATCACTTTCACAATCCTAGACTAGTAATATCTTACCCTTCTTGCTCAGTCATGTTCTACATTTCCTACGACACTGATACTGCTTACTATGAAGCAGACTTACACTACCTCTATGACTACTACAATTATTTAATTCTCTACATCACTTTTAATCACAAAGCAATATAAAACAGTAGATAAAATTATATCAACCTCTAGAATCATTATACGCCAGTTACCTACCCTAAATTCTCTTTTCTGAAAACAGAAAGTAAGAATATTTTTAAGTAAAAAGGCAACATTGTATCGTAGTCAAATGGCAATAATTTCCGAAACAGCAATTTTTTTTACATTTTAAGCTGTGTAATAAGCGGATCTGTCAAATGACCATCATGCCATATAATAGCTGCAGTTACAAATGTTCTTCCTAAAATCAACGACTGTGTAGCCACAACATTTGTAATTAAAGTTGAAGACTTACTTTCATCAGGTTTATATAGTTGGATTTTTAAAATGACATTATAATCAAAAGTTTGGACCAATAATCTAGACAGCATTGCAGATTTACATTCCCTCTACTCCATGTTTTGATTGGCTGCTTGAATTAGCTTATAAAAAGAAACAGTTTTTCTGAACTCATTCAAAGTGCAGTTATTTTTCCATGACGTCAAGTGTTATGGTAAGAAGACCGTTTGCTTTGGGAAATACTCTGTTGTCCTTCAACTAATCTGTGCCCACCACTTTCTGTAAGAAAATCTTCTTTTTTTCCAGGAACTATTTATTTTTATTTATTTATTTAGCGATTTATAGAGCGCCTGGTGACCCGGAGGCATCCCCGCGCTGTAGCATTTGTGGAGGCCAGAGGGGAGAGGGGACTTTATTTTGGGAACAGCAGCGTTTTCAATTTTTTCCGGAAAAGGAGATGGCTGGGTTCCTGCCTCAGGGGGCGAGGAAGTGAGTTCCATCCTGAGGATGCTTTTACAGAAAAGCGTCTACCGCCGGTGCGTGCCTTCCTGTATCTGGGGACGTTGGCCAGACGCTCATTGTTCGAGCGTAGGGATCTGGGGGCCTTGTAGGGTGTAACCAGGTCTCTCAGGATCGCAGGGCCGAGACCGTTGAGAAGTTTGTGTGCGGTGCACAGGGCCTTGAATTCTACCCTTTGTCGTATTGGAAGCCAGTGGAGGGCCTTGATCGCTGGTCTGGCTGAGACTCTGGAAGGGAGATTCATAAGGAGCCGGGCAGCTGCGTTTTGCGTACGCTGAAGTTTAGCCATAGTGGCTAATACTCAAAAATAACTTATGTCTCTGTACTACACTTATCCTCAAGGCCAAATCGTGTAGGAGCCATTAGAACCTCTTGAAATTCCTCAGAGCACATCCCGAGATTCTTTCCCTAAAATTTTGGTTTTAAAAACACCAGGTAAGAATTTTTAAGGTCGTACGGCAATTTTTTTTAAAAAGTTAAAACAGAATCATTGCAGAATGACCAGCCGTTTCTAGACTTTAAATAAGCTGTGTAATGTCCTGATGTTATTGAAGGACCGTCATGATATATAATTACTGCAGTTACAAAAGTCCTTCCTGATATTGACAACTGCGAAGCTACAAAATTTTTAATTAAAGTTGTCAATTTTGTTCCATCAGGCCTACATCGTTGGAACATTAAAATGACATACTGGCCATATGTTCGTATAAATAATGTTGACATCATTTCAGATTTACATTGGCTACACTCCATGTTGTGATCAGCTGCTTTTACTAGCTTATTAAAGGACACTGATTTACTGTCTGGCAAAGTTAAATATATAAATCTTTCTGAGTCTACACTAGTAGTACTTGATACCCTACAGTTCTCGCAGTCATGCTGCCATTGATAAGAAAGCCCAAACAGGTGATCTACATCTACACCTTCAGCATGCAATACATTAAGCATATACATTAAAAACTCCTGACAATCTTGCTGAATATTTTGAGAGAATTGTGTTTGACCTGACCATCTGTCTAACAGATTTCGAATTTCACACACACTTTCTATTTTTGTTCTATCAGTGCTACATTTCTCTAACACAGAATTTAACAAACTGCAAAATCTGTGATCCGAATTGACCACAATCTCTTCTTTTACATTTTCTAGAGAAAACAAAACATTAACCACTACATTAGCATAGCAGTTGACACCAGAACTGTTTTCAAATTGAAAACCAACAACATCTTCAACAAAATCCTTTTTCTTTCTGCTTATAATTTCAGGCTCATCGACTTTTCGTCTTTTTGCTACAACCTCCCTAGTATTGGTCACATTTCTTAGTTTCCGGCCTACCACACGTTTCTCAAACAAAGGATATTGAGGCAAATGTGGCGCCTACTCTCTTCTTAACCTATTGTATTCCTTAACACAATCTAGATCCGCACAAATGTTTGTGACATCACACTCAATCAAATACAATCCCGATAAAGTTCTAACTCGTGACAATGCCACATATGCCATACCCTCCTTGAACACAGAACTGCCAATATTCACCAATGCACTGTCTACACTTAAACCTTGTGATTTATGGATTGTGACCGCATATGCCAAGCAAACAGGAAACTGCTTACGGCGAACATATAAGTCTTTTACAAGCAAAAATCTAGCAGAACAACGACCAATTAGCTGTACTTCCTCAATGCCATAAAATTTAATTTTTAAAAATTCAATTCCATCTCTATTTCTGTACTTCACAAAATCAACAACATTACCCATTGATCCATTTACCAGACCTCTTTCAACATGTAAATTCCTTCTTAAAATTATACGGCAATTTAAGCACACATTCAGAGTCTTTTCAAAACCTGCAGTTTTAGATATAGTCTTCTCTAATGAATCCAATTTTGATTTCAAATTCTCAGACAAAATAATTGTTGATCCCATATGCTCTACTCTGCCAATAGCTTCCAGTTTCACAATCTCTTGGTTTTCTAAATGCAACATTTTGTTGTTGAAGATGGCACATTCTGCAAGAGTTGGCATCAAACATATTCCAGATTTCTTCTCAGTAATTTTCTGAAAAATATTCTCAGGCACAACATCTTGTTCTGGATATAAATTTGACAGTAATCGTGCATGTAAACCTTGTTTCCCATGCTCGGTCACTTTTCCAATTCTAACATCTTGTAGAATATTCCTGTAAACTTCATCCTTCGCCTGACGCATATTTGCATGCAGTTCAGCATAATTGAAGTTTAACCATATATTGACATTGCCAATGCTCCCTAGGCACTTCCTGGTATCTTCATGTGTGAGCATTTTGAACACAGGTAGTCCTTTCACTGGTGTCAGCTGCAGAAGATCTCCGAAAACAATGATGTGTTTGCCACCAAATAACACATCATACTCTGTTTTAAGAACTTCTTGCATTCTCAAATGCACAAAGGCAAGCATGACATTGGAAACCATGCTTACTTCGTCAATGATAAGAAGTTTCATTTTCCTCAAGACTCTTGAAACTTCACAACAAGCATCTCCAGATAACTTGTGGTATTGAAATTTGTTATCATGCTCCACTGGCAGCATCAGTAGACGATGCAAAGTAATACCTTTAATGTTATGTGCTGCCAGTCCAGTTGGAGCGGTGACAACACAAGACAGCGATGACTCAGTCCTTTCCTTCAAATAACATGAAATTGCTTTAATGAGGAAACTCTTTCCAGTTCCCGCTTCTCCACTCACGTACAGTCGGACAGGCTTCAACGACGTACATGAGCACTCTTTCTTCTCATGACTTAATCCATGATCAATTTGCTTGGTAACTTCGTCATATATTTTCCTCTGCTCAACGTTGAGTTGTCTTTCCAAGTCTTCTAAGTTAACCGCATCCTCCTGAGCATGTGCCATGGCTCTTTCCACTTCATTCATGGCAGTGGCAGCTTCATTTTTGATAACAGGTCCTCCTAGTGGATCCTGACTCAATGAAACAGAACTCTGACTGTCCTGAGAACTGTCTCTGGCAATCTCGGCTGCAATCGTTGCTTCCTGCTCGATTTCCGCATTCAACATTTCTACATATTTGGGAAAAGCAGGACATTCTATGGTCTCCTTGGCGGCAGTGAAAGAGTCTTCGTAACAGAGGAAATCTCCAAGCAGTTCCTCTTCTGCACGCCAAGGCTTGAAAAGTTGCAAAAGTGCTAAATAGAAAAACTCCTTTTTTTCAGGAGATTCGCCACTCAATTTTCGATGGTTTACCAAGTGGCATTTTCTTTGCTTGACCAGACATCCCTCACTTCCAATTACAGCATACACTCCTTTATCAATATCTTCTTTGATGCTCCTCTTGAATATGTAATTTTGTAGAACCTCATACAGACAAACATTCTCGAGGTGACTGCTTCGATTTGGATAATATGTATCCAACATGTTGGTCTTCAAAATGTCGGTACTGTTTGGCTCCTTTTCCGCCAAATACTCAATTTCCCGCACAGGTTTCAGAACTCGATTACGCGTTGCAGCAAGACCAAGACTCGCCCAAACGATACTCCTAGATTTGGCATAGAGACTTGCTGAAGACAACCGGTCAGAACATTCGTAAGCTCCGATTTCTCGATGCGACAACATCTTCAGACTGAAACTGTACAACTTCTTACTGAGGCTCTTTTCATGGGAAATGTCCTCCCACATATCCTTCAATTCTGTCTTTTCTTTTTTGGTGATGTAAGAGGTCACATACCGAGCCACAGCCATACAGTTATCAGCCACAAACTGTATATCCATGTTAGCATTCCACATGGACAAAATCACTGGGTTGTAGTCGTTGATGTACTTGGACTCTTCGTTCCTCTTCAAATTGTATGTGTTTTTAGGTGATTTCTTCATCACATTATGTCGCAGCGAAGACATCAAACTGTTCACTCTTCCTTTAGAAATCACCGGTCGTGGAAAGGCGAAACGACATTTGGTGTAGAACTTGTCCTTGTTTCTGAATTTACGACGACAGTACTTTCCGCAACGATGGCTTTGGAAGCATAGAACTTGTTCTCTTAGGCTTTTGTCCTCCTTTGCGTTTGGAACAGCACATGTAGAATACTGTTCTATGAAACTCATCACTAAGTCTTCTGGATCTGTTCCAAATTTAGGTGCATCCTTGATCCACAGCAGCATATGTATATGAGGAGCACCTCTTGCTTGGTACTCCTTTCTCCAGAAGAAATCCAACACCTCTCCAAGAGGTGGATTCTTATTCATGATGAAAGACATCATAGCTTCAAATCTATGATTGAAGTACCTGCATACATTCATTGGATCCAAAGAGCACAGTTCTCCGGGTGTCTTGAATTCGATGTTTTCGATGTTTCCATTTGCCTCTCGCAGAAATTCAAGTAAGTCTTCCCAGCCATACTCGGCACAGCTCAGAGTGAGGAACCATGTGGGAGTTCCTAAGTTCCTCAGCATACATTTTAAATCACCATGACGACGGTACCAGTACTCATTAGTACCACGCTGACACGCCATGAGATTAATCAGGTGACAATCCAAAATACTGTCTTGGACATTGACTTTATCCATAAAGTCACTTGCCGAGATGTTTTGCATCTGTATACCACTTTTCAAGATGTGGTTCACTGCATATGACAGTCCAGACAGATCGCTTTCAAACAGGAGATGAAACAAATAGGGAATGCATTGTCGAAACCTAGCATCTTCTGCATACAATCGTAAAGTCCGGTATTCAGAAGCAGGAATTTGATGAGGTCGCTCATCATATCTTCCTCCTTGACCTGTTGGAAATAGCTGTGGGAAACACCGAGCTTCCAAACTTTCCTCCCAGACACTAATGGGACTCCCTTTGGCTTGTTTAATTTGAAACAACTCAATAGCATTCCCCATGGCTTCCTTGGAATGCAAAGGATGAACACTATAATGTTCCTATATTTCTTCACTTTTAGAGGGTTCTACTTTCTCAATTTGACCAGCACACAAATCGCTATCCTCTTCCTCACTTACTTCCTCTTCTACAACATATACATTCTTATAGTACTTATTATTTTTTTTCAAATACAATGTTGCCTTTTTGACTTTCCTAACATCTACTAAATCTTGCCATATTTTCTTACTCTTTGTCGGAACCCCATTAACTAAGATAACCAGAGGTTCCTCTTCCACTTTTTCTACTCCAATTGTGTTAATGTTTTTCTTCAAATCTAGAGGCAAATAAACAACTCTTCCCTTTAATCCTTTCTGTAAATCTGATGGAGGCAATTTCCCTGTCTTTGGCTCCATTCTTACAATAGCCTGAAAGGGATGGATACTTTGAATCAAAAAAAATTCATAAGTATTTAAATCCTTCAATTCAGAAGGAATCTCAACCAATTCCAGATTATTATGAACCGCTCTAGCAGGCATCTGGTTTTGATTTAATTTATTACAACAATAAGTACACACACGTTGATCCGATCCCAAATCAAAACAATTTTCTACCATCAAGTATGTTGCGAAATCCTTCCATTCACTATTATTTTCCCTTTCACTTTTTGCATATAAATCCACTAACTTAGTCTGATTCTTATAATAAGTGCGTCGACAACACACACAAGTGAAATTAGGCCTCTCACTTGATTTCACCTGAAACGTGGCAATTTCCTTCTGAAAATTATCTGTACTGGAAACCTGTACACTATCTTCCACATTACCCTCTTCTTCTGGGTCAATTTCAACATTCTCCTCTTTACTTCCAAAGTAACAAAACTCAATTTCTTCACACATATTCTTCACATCTATTTTAGAACCATGCAAAAGAGCAGCGCATAATTGTTTAAGCAAAACTGCTGGACTCTTAGCATAATACAACATTCTAACTAATTTCCTCACTTTATTATGATGCACTGCTAGCATCCTGAAATGATGAAAAACACTCTGGCATACTCTCCTGGAAAGACAAGCCAGTGAATGACCATGCAAACCTGTCACTTCTCTCACTCTGCAAGGATCTAATTCTTGCAACAACTTCATTTTCTGCTTCAAAGTTTTCTTATTAAATGTCCGTACAAAATCACAAAGCAAATTGATGGAATCCTGTCGCACACTGCAAATACTACTACACGTCCAGTTGTACACAGGTCCCTTAGGACGTCTTCCTAAAACCTCATTACCTAACATCTCTTCTGCCTCTGTTGTCACAAGTTTTTCTTTTTCAACTGGACAACCATCTTTCACCTCATAAGCTCGACCGCTGGTGTCAACTGCATGCACCAAATCATTATCCTGGAAATAACTCTCCTCATTGAAAAATGCCTCACAACTTGAACTATGCATCCATTCTCCGGAAAAAACTTCACAAAAATTACTACGATTAACTATTCTCTTCCATCTACTATTTCTTTTGAAATCATAAATTGCCTTGTTTAGCTTCCTAATTCTATTGATTATCAAAATAAATAACTTTCGTTTAATTTCAAATGCCTGATCAATAACTTTCTCAACTATTTTTTTCTCTTATAAAAAACAACTTTCTGTTGACCTTTCTTAATATTTTTTAACAAATTGCCAATTATCCTGTTGCGGAACATTCATTTACGAATGTCCCTAAGCTGTTGTTTCCTTCTACTATCATGCACAGAGTTATCTCTTGCTCTAGCAGTAACATTTTTGACTGGCCTTTCCTTTCCGTTTAAATTGCTTCTCTTTTTCTGGACATTTTCTGTAGTACTACTTTTTTTTCTAGAAATGTTTCTTATGAATGTTTTCGTGGTCTTACCCGGTGCTTTCTTGGTGACTTGACGATTTTTTATTGTAGAGGACTGCTGCAGTAAATGATGGACCTGCTGTCTTTGACGTTTTGTAGCCTTTCTCATTCTATCCTTAGTTGGCATTCTCAAAATTTGAAATGATCTGCAGTTGACTATGTGGTAAAATATAATAAAAAATGTTATTAACCACTATTACCAAACAGTAAATCAATAACAGTCATCAAAAACTTAACACACTACTTGACATTTTTACATAGAATATTTTTTAGTGCTTTGGCAAATTTAGAATACACAAATATCAGAAAAGAAATGCAATTCTTTTTCATTTTACCTGTCCTGTTTTATATGTGAATCTGATCTAATTTTATGAGCATATTTTAATATTTTATTGAAGACACTACACATAACCTGTTTTTGAAGGTGTGTTTAATTTTAAATGAAATGGTTTACATTTTTACTTTTCATTTATTGTAAATTTTAAAAATAAATGTTTATAGTTCCATAGGCTCAAGCAGGTCAGCTTCCCACCCTATGTCATACAATTCTGACAAATCGGCATCCTCATCATGTTCTTCATCATCCTCAGGATTTAAATCATCCAAGGGATCTACTTCCACTGACGTTTCAATTACAAGTTCAATGATGAGGTCGAGATCAACTGATTGCTGATTGTCACTCATAGTCGATGTTGTCGTTATCTTTAAAGAAAGAGAACAACAATGAGATGTTGCAGAGTAAGAGACAAATCTCAGAGATTATAATAGTAAAATTGTTTAACAAGAGTAACATTTTGCAGCTATTATTTAGCCATGTCCAGCGATGCTGAGGAGGTGAGGCCTATGTCCAACTTTTCAGTGAACAGGACTCATCTCTTCTTAACCTTGGATAAGCCTCACCGACTCTGTGTCCCCTGCTCATACTTAAATGTACAGGGGCAGATTTATGCTAAGTGGCGCATCCCCACGGATGCACCAGTTAATGTGCACCGCTGCACTGCCACCCATAGTGTGCCGCATTTACAATGTGGAGCACCATTGAGCAAAAACAGCACAGATGCGTCACACATCTGTGCCGCAAAAGCAGCACATTGCAGGAATCCTGCATAAGCGCGACATGTCTACTGCAATGCACAGGAGGAAGCCTCACATTGCATGGTGCATCACTTCTTATGCCTGTTTCAAACAGGCGTAAGGATTTGATTCAGCAATGCTATAAAGCTGACTCAGTGAAATCTTCTAAATTTCACTGTGTTAGTTTTACAGGGCTTTCATGCAAATTAATGCATACCTTGCAACAAAACACCTATATGAAAACTGACGCAGGTTTCATGTGGCACAGGACTTTACAGCATGACACATCTGCCTAGATGCATCAAGTTGTAAATATGTCGCCACATAGCAAATCTTTTGCACCGCCGCTGCGTCACAAAAGTGACGCAAAAGAGACATACACCTATCATAAATCTGTCCCTAACATTTTAAATGATTAATTCAAGATTACGATAAAGTGTGGCCTATCCAGAGGTTTGTTTGAGGTGAGGCCTACTCAGGGTTGCAGATGAAATTTACGCTTGTTGAAGAGTACAGAGGAGATAATACATGTGAAGGCCTACCAATGAAGTAAGTCATATCCACTTCACTCTTGAACAAAGGCCAGATCTCTTCTGTGTCCGTGGACAGGCCTAAACCTCATCTGCACAATGTAATTCGTAAACTTAGGAAACACAGGTGATGTAATTGAAAAATGTGGAGTTTCTTTTCCTCATTTCACAATCACATCACCTGTGTTTCCTTTGCTTAGGTATCTCATAGTGCAGATGGAGTCTAGCATATCAAAGAGTACACAGAATTTCAGTAGAGTATACAACAATTTTGACATTTACAGAAGATTCAGCTTCTTATCTTGTTGGAGATGAAGTGAGACCTGTCTTGCAACATGGTGCATCTTTTGCATCACTGCTGCATCGGTTTCATGTGGCACGGGACTTTACAGCATGACACATCTGCCTAGATGCATCAAGTTGTAAATATGTCGCCACATAGCAAATCTTTTGCACCGCCGCTGCGTCACAAAAGTGACGCACAGTGACGCAAAAGAGGCATACACCTATCATAAATCTGTCCCTAACATTTTAAATGATTGATTCAGGATGACGATAAGGTGTGGCCTATCCAGAGGTTTGTTTAAGGTGAGGCCTACTCAGGGTTGCAGATGAAATTTACGCTTGTTGAAGAGTACAGAGGAGATAATACATGTGAAGGCCTACCAATGAAGTAAGTCATGTCCACTTCACTCTTGAACAAAGGCCAGACCTCTTCTGTGTCCGTGGACAGACCTAAACCTCATCTACACAATGTCATTCGTAAACTTAGGAAACACAGGTGATGTAATTGAAAAATGTGGAGTTTCTTTTCCTCATTTCACAATCACATCACCTGTGTTTCCTTTGCTTAGGTATCTCATAGTGCAGATGGACTCTAGCATATCAAAGAGAACACATAAGTTGAGCAGTGTATACAACAATTTTGACATTTACAGAAGATTCAGCTTCTTATCTTGTTAGAGATGAAATGAGGCCTGTCTTGCAACATGGTGCATCTTTTGCATCACTGCTGCATCGGTTTCATGTGGCACGGGACTTTACAGCATGACACATCTGCCTAGATGCATCAAGTTGTAAATATGTCGCCACATAGCAAATATTTTGCACCGCCGCTGCGTCACAAAAGTCACACACAGTGACGCAAAATAAGCTTACACCTATCATAAATCTGTCCCTAACATTTTAAATGATTGATTCAGGATGACTATAAAGTGTGGCCTATCCAGAGGTTTGTTTGAGGTGAGGCCTACTCAGGGTTGCAGATGAAATTTACGCTTGTTGAAGAGTACAGAGGAGATAATACATGTGAAGGCCTACCAATGAAGTAAGTCATGTCCACTTCACTCTTGAACAAAGGCCAGACCTTTTCTGTATCCGTGGACAGACCTAAACCTCATCTGCACAATGTCATTCGTAAACTTAGGAAACACAGGTGATGTAATTGAAAAATGTGGACTTTCTTTTCCTCATTTCACAATCACATCACCTGTGTTTCCTTTGCTTAGGTATCTCATAGTGCAGATGGACTCTAGCATATCAAAGAGTACACATAAGTTGAGCAGTGTATACAACAATTTTGACATTTACAGAAGATTCAGCTTCTTATCTTGTTGGAGATGAAATGAGGCCTGTCTTGCAACATGGTGCATCTTTTGCATCACTGCTGCATCGGTTTCATGTGGCACAGGACTTTACAGCATGACACATCTGCCTAAATGCATCAAGTTGTAAATATGTCACCACATAGCAAATCTTTTGCACCGCCGCTGCGTCGCAAAAGTGACGCACAGTGACGCAAAAGAGGCATACACCTATCATAAATCTGTCCCTAACATTTTAAATGATTGATTCAGGATGACGATAAGGTGTGGCCTATCCAGAGGTTTGTTTAAGGTGAGGCCTACTCAGGGTTGCAGATGAAATTTACGCTTGTTGAAGAGTACAGAGGAGATAATACATGTGAAAGCCTACCAATGAAGTAAGTCATGTCCACTTCACTCTTGAACAAAGGCCAGACCTCTTCTGTGTCCGTGGACAGACCTAAACCTCATCTGCACAATGTCATTCGTAAACTTAGGAAACACAGGTGATGTAATTGAAAAATGTGGAGTTTCTTTTCCTCATTTCACAATCACATCACCTGTGTTTCCTTTGCTTAGGTATCTCATAGTGCAGATGGACTCTAGCATATCAAAGAGTACACATAAGTTGAGCAGTGTATACAACAATTTTGACATTTACAGAAGATTCAGCTTCTTATCTTGTTGGAGATGAAATGAGGCCTGTCTTGCAACATGGTGCATGTTTTCCATCACTGCTGCATCGGTTTCATGTGGCACGGGACTTTACAGCATGACACATCTGCCTAGATGCATCAAGTTGTAAATATGTCGCCACATAGCAAATATTTTGCACCGCCGCTGCGTCACAAAAGTCACACACAGTGACGCAAAATAAGCTTACACCTATCATAAATCTGTCCCTAACATTTTAAATGATTGATTCAGGCTGACGATAAAGTGTGGCCTATCCAGAGGTTTGTTTGAGGTGAGGCCTACTCAGGGTTGCAGATGAAATTTACGCTTGTTGAAGAGTACAGAGGAGATAATACATGTGAAGGCCTACCAATGAAGTAAGTCATGTCCACTTCACTCTTGAACAAAGGCCAGACCTTTTCTGTATCCGTGGACAGACCTAAACCTCATCTGCACAATGTCATTCGTAAACTTAGGAAACACAGGTGATGTAATTGAAAAATGTGGAGTTTCTTTTCCTCATTTCACAATCACATCACCTGTGTTTCCTTTGCTTAGGTATCTCATAGTGCAGATGGACTCTAGCATATCAAAGAGTACACATAAGTTGAGCAGTGTATACAACAATTTTGACATTTACAGAAGATTCAGCTTCTTATCTTGTTGGAGATGAAATGAGGCCTGTCTTGCAACATGGTGCATCTTTTGCATCACTGCTGCATCGGTTTCATGTGGCACGGGACTTTACAGCATGACACATCTGCCTAAATGCATCAAGTTGTAAATATGTCACCACATAGCAAATCTTTTGCACCGCCGCTGCGTCACAAAAGTGACGCACAGTGACGCAAAAGAGGCATACACCTATCATAAATCGTTTTTTTTTAAGCCCTTGCTCCATTTTTAGATCACTTTTAACATGGCTATGTAAGTCAAATAATCAAGATCTAAATTTGCCAAGCACAGATGGGGGCGTATTTACAAGGACCTTGCACCACAGGGAAAGGTCTTAAATTAAAATGGGAAAAATAACATCAGAGAGACTCAAAGGCCTTATAAATATGCCCCAAGCAACCTATCAACCTCTAGCATTACATATCAACAAACCTAATTGTATTCAAAAAACGTTTTTAAACACAACTTGTAAAGCAATTATATTCATACATTCATGGGGAAGTTACTTAAAATACCCTAAGACACATGAAAGCGCTTTTTTTAAGCCCTTGCTCCATTTTTAGATCACTTTTAACATGGGTATGTAAGTCAAATAATCAAGATCTAAATTTGCCAAGCACAGATGGGGGCGTATTTACAAGGACCTTGCACCACAGGGAAAGGTCTTAAATTTAAATGGGAAAAAGAACATCAGAGAGACACAAAGGCCTTATAAATATGCCCCAAGCAACCTATGAAGCTCTAGCAGTACATATCAAGAAACCTAATTTTTTTCATAAATCGTTTTTAAACACATCAACTAAATCAATTAGATACCTACATTCAAGGGGAAATGACTTAAAATGGCCTAAGACACATGAAAGCGTTTTTTTTAAGTCCCTTGCAACATTTTTGGGTCACTTTTAACATGGCTATGTTAGTCAAAGAATTAAAATCTAAATTTGCCAAGCACAAATGGGGGCATATTTACAAGGACCTTGCACCACAGGGAAAGGTCTTAAATTAAAATGGGAAAAATTACATCAAAGGAAGTCAAAAGCCTTGAAAATATGCCCCAAGCAACCTATGAAACTCTAGCAGTACATATCAAGAAACCTGATTTCAAAAAACGTTTTTAAACACATCTTATAAAGCAATTCTATTCATACATACATGGGGAACTGAGTTAAAATACCCTAAGACACATGAAAGCATTTTTGTAAGACCCTCTCACTTTTTTTGCATCACTTTTAACATGGCTATGTAACACAAAGAAACAAAATCTATTTGTAAAAACACTTGACACAAAGCAACATTTTAAATACACAACTTTCTTCATAATTTTCTCCCTAAACCATACTATTCTCTACCTAAATTAAATGAATCTTTTCTCACCTTAGCAAATACTTTATGAGTTTCAAAACAGTCTCAGAAACACACCAAATTGTCTTTAGCAGAGCAAAAGGTATGCACTCCAGAGTCTGCAGCTATGAAAAGCACAGAAATGCTGTAACTCATCACACATATCTCTCATGTCACCCAATCAAAACTCTTCCCTCACTTTTTTCAAATCAACACCCTTCCCCCCTCTGGCCTTTCTGCCTTTTTTGCATAGCAACCACCTCCTGAAAGACCTCTCATGTTTGCAAGTTCACACAACAATGTTTCAATTGAACTCTGAACTCTCAGTGCATCTCCGTATCCAGTGCAATCTTTCATTAAATGATTTTTTCTTGACCATTCAAATTACATCTTTCAAACAACACATCCATGCACCCTAACTTTCTGTTTTCAGCAATCAAAATCCACCAATCACTGCTACTGCTTCCTTAACACAGAAACTCCACAGTTGTTTTCATTTTAAACTCTTATTTTTTCATTGCCACACTTCATCTGACTGCAGCAGAACCTTCTCTCACCATGTTTTCTGTCTGGATTGTTGGACATAGTTACATCTACTGGGCTCAAAGGTATGCTGAGAACAGAAATTTACCTAACCTCAATTTACAAGATGTGGAAATTAAGTGGTTTGGCCACAGAGGATTAAAATGTCACCAATTGATACTATTGGTGAAAACCTTTATGCATTTGCCTAAACCTGACCTGTTAATTTTTCACTGTGGAGGTAATGACTTGGGCACTTTGACTGGTGTAGGTCTGGAAATGCTTTTAAAGGACACCTTTGAGCAATTGATGGCACTTTTTCCTCAAACTGCCTTGGTATATTCAAATATATGCCAAAGACAGAAATGGAGGTGGTCGAACCAATTTTGTCCACAAATTGAGAAGTCGAGGAAGCATGTAAACAAATCTGTTTCAGCTTACATGAGATACCATGGAATGGGCTCCATGTACAACAATAACTTGCGTTACTACATGCAAGATATCTACAGAGGAGATGGAGTTCACTTCTCAGATGAGGGTAACAGAGTTTTCATTTTGAATATAAGACTGTGCATTGGTACCTACTTATAAGTACCTAAATGTACCATAAACCCAAAAGCTCTTCTCAGAGCTACCCTACATCTGATCACTCACAATTATTATTTTACTCTAAATTTTTTCACAAATTTTCAACAAAGTACGCTCCCCGGAGCGCTACCCGGTACGCGAACCGGAAGCTAACCGCGCAATTTTTTTTAAAAAAATGATTTTTTTCCGCACATATGGGCCTCCTCAGCCACCCTCAAAAAACCTAGGGGGTCAAGATACGTCTACCATGCCCCCTTCTACCCATTCTGAACATTATTTGCCCTCCATCTTGTATTTTAATTCGACCGAAACACAAAATGGTGGACTCCCGTAACGCTGCAGGTTCGCGTACCGGGGCGCTCACCGGGAAGCGCTCCATTAAAAAAGGTGGGAAAATAATTTATAGAAGAAACCCTGGAGACACTTTCACCAAATATAGATTAACTCATACTACATACCAATCCCTACCATTTTCACAAATTTGGTTGGAATTCCATTTAGCCATTTAGCCTGTAGACCTCTCTAAATACCCTGAGGTAAATTACTTCACAAAACACATCTGAAGTGTTGGAATTCACAACCAATTAAAATGTTACTTTCATTTTCTATTTTTTTTTACCTGACATTTGATTGGTTATGTACCTGAATATATATAAAGGAAGAGAAGGAAACACAGCCATTTTGACTACAACTTCCTGGTGTACATTTCAATCGGATTTTCACTAATAACTTCAACTTCTTTTTAAAGGTAAGTTGTTATTTTAAAAACTGAAGTATATTGTGCACTTTAAGTTAATATGGTAAACTTTTTCTGATAGTTATATACTATCCCTCTGTAGTAGTTATACATTTTGATAGACTTCTATGTTATAGTTATGGATGGAGTTAGGCTTGTCTTGTATAATTATGAATTTACTTACGTTAAATCACATACACTTTTTTATATTCCTACTTCCACTCTGATACTATACACTGCCCAAAGATAAATTCACTGTTAAAAACTGCCTATCTAAAATTAATCCCAACAGTGCCCTATCTCTACTAACATATATTTTTTTTTATGCAAATTTCAGGCAAAATGGAAGGCGAACAGAAAATTTCATTTGAAATTGTCCTTGCAGAGACCAACCAAGAAATCATTGATCCAAATGACATTGATTTTATGGATGAAACTTGGTACCAAGAACTACTGCAATGTGTGCAATCAGTAGATGTCCTCCTTGAAAATGAGGACATTTTACACACTCAAACATTACAAGCTATGTTCAATGAAAATAACGACATTTCAGACAGTGAAATGTTAGACATTTTATTAAATTTTGAAACACAATCACAATAATAAATAATTGCTTAAAAAATAAAGAAATAAAAAAAATCAACAAAACAAACAATTAATTAACATACAATATTTGAAAAGTCTATCATTCTTTTTTTCTTATAGTACGCTCCCCGGACCGCTTCCCGGTTCGCGGGGCCCTTTTAAAGCCTCCACATCAAACCTAGGGGGTCAGGGAGGATCTACTATGCCCCCTTATGGTCATTTCCCCCTTTGTTTTGGCCTCCTCTTGTCTCTCGATCCTACCGAGAGACAAGATGGCGGCCGCTCCGGACTGTTTAGAATGTTGACAGACACCGGAGAGCCAATCCGCTTCGCTACGCGAAGTTCCGTTACGCGTCAAGTACGCGAACCGGAGCGCTACCCGGAACGCGCTTACAGATATATATCTTTTTTTTAACGTTAATTTCTCAAAATCCACTGGATCACATATATTGAGACCTAGCAAAGGCACATCGGGCTACCAGTCCCTACAATTTTGCCAAGTTTCGTGCAAATCCATTCAGCCGTTCGGGCTAAAAGTGAGGCCAACCGCCCTATGGAAATTAACATGGGAAAAACACGTTTTGGGACCCCCCTTTTTTCTCAGCCCCCCCTTGACAAACCCCCCCCAAATTTTCAGTTGCTGCTCAGAAACAAAATGTTCCATTTTCCTGAAAATTTCAGCCAATTCCGTCCACAAACGCCAAAGTTATTAGACATAGAATTTTCAAAAATCCCATAGAGAAAAAATCCTAACTATATATACCTACTGGCGACCGCCAGTAGCTAATATATATCTATATAGTTTACAATCTGAATCTGTGAACATACCAGAAGCAAGAAGTTTTGGCATAACTAAAAAATCGGTAAAAACAAAATTCAAACCCAAGTCAACCTATATGCCAACTTCCCTCTTTGATTCAATAGACGTCTTTGAAGAAGCAGTTAAATCTGATCTACTAATGACACCAACATCAACCATGAAATACAATATGACAAAGAGTCAACAACAGGTATTGCAGAACCTGCAGAATAACACACAAATAATATGCAAACCCTCTGACAAAGGGGGTAATATTGTTTTGTTGACTCGGGAATATTACACCAAAGAAGCAATGCGGCAACTTATGGAGACAGAATGTTATCAGAAGATCTCAAAGGAGGAATACGTCAAGAGTATTCAATTATATCACGACCTGATCCAGAAATGGGCGGACAGAAATATGATTAATAATGATGAACACAATTTTCTCAAATGCCCATACCCGGTGACGGCAACTTTTTATCACTTGCCTAAAATCCATAAGGACTCAAGAAGGCCACCAGGGCGCCCGATTGTTTCTTCCATCGGTTGTCTGACTGAAGCAATGTCCCAGTTCGTAGATCACTTTTTATCTGATTTTGTGAAGACCTTGCCATCATACACCAGAGACACTACCCATTTTATTAGAAACATAATGGACATTTCATGGGAACAGGACATGCTGTGGACAGGCAAGATGGCGATATGACACGGATCGCAGTGCTCACGCATCAGGGCTCCTGACCAGTCATGCAAAGAGAGCTCCTGACCTGTCATGCAGAGTACGCTATTGCAATGATCGGGAAAAGATCGGAGGACCTGAGGATCAGAGGATTAGTAATCACCAAGTTGCCTGCTTAACCAATCCCAGAAACACGCTCTCCAGGAAGACGATCGGGGGATAGGAGGATCGGAGGATCGGGCGATCGAGTGATCATATATCCAAACAGCCATGAAAAGGTACACAGGAGAAGCATTATAAGCCTAGCCTGGCCAAATGGATCTTCACCACTCCACGCACCACGCAATCTATGATATCGGCTGGGCAGTTCTAAAACTCATTTTGCTAAACTTGCCGACTGTATCATTCAAACCGGTTTGCAGCTCCTGCCGTACTCACCGCACAGTGTTCACAGAGACCAGCGAGACAGGAACCCTAGACTCCACCGAGATGACTTCCAAGATCAACGCTCCACCTGCCCTATCGGCAGCCGCTTGTGCGAGGGCTGCGAGGCAGGTTCAGCGGGATGCAGCAGAACGCCGTGGGGCAGAGAGACTGACGGCCTCACCGGAGAAGGTGGTGAAAGCGGAAAAATCTACACGACCCAAGCGGACCAATGCGGCGTCTGCAGCACTTGATTCTCCCAAGCCAGGGCCTGTGACCTGGAAGAATGATATGCGGAAGGAAGCCTCGGGACCGACCGGAGTGGATCTCATGCGGAGAGGCTCCAATACGCTTCCGGGGCAGGAGAGGAAGCGTCAGCCCCTACTCGCTGACAGCCTGAACAGCCCGAACAGCCTAGCAACCAGTCTCTCTACCGCCCCAGACACACAAATGATGACAGAGGGGAACAAAACCACTGAAGGCTGCGCCGAGGGCTCCGGAGACACCGTTATTGCTGCGGGCTCCTCAATTACATCATATTCTGGGACACCAACCCCCGAGGTGAGCACTGCCACAAATCTTAGTACAGATAGCAATATTGTTGCACTATATGACATTGTGATGCCGCTTACAATAGAGGGAGATCCTGGCTTGTATGTGTTCACTAATGCAGTTGAAAGGGGTGGTTTCACTAAAGGTCAGACAACCCAGCAGGGTGTTCCTGGACTTAGACTTAGTGAACAGGACATTTGCAACCAGCCTGAGCCGGCAATCACTAACCCCAGTCAGGACTTAATCAATGACGGGAATTTGATCAATACAGGGGGCGGCACATCGACTAATACTCCAGGTAATCCGGTTAATCCCGACTACACCAACACTATACATATTGACCTTGAGAAAGAAGCTAGTGACTTTTTTTTCCTTTTCCGATGAGGCAGAGCTGGAAGAGGAGTGGGGAGGCTCTTCGGCTTCATACTTAACTGATGAATCCGACAGTTTGACCGACGGGGTAGTGGAACCCCTTACCGTCAAATCAAAACAAAAAAACACTAATAAGCAGGGCAAGAAGTCTCATGGAACAGGTCTGGAGTAGGACCATACCCATACTGAACAGCTAACTGAAGCAATTCCAGCAACTCCAGTAATTCCAGTAACTCCGGCACCTGCTTACATTGATGCAGTCTTACAGGCGATAGCTGCACATCATGAAGAGACCTCGCAAGAATGGGCGCAGGGCACAAGCAGCACTTCGCAAAGTACAAGGAGTAGTGCGCAAGCTGGTAAAAACGTGCAGCTCTTTCGGGGATCGACTGACTGAGATTGAGGCCAGAACTCTTGCCAATGAGGCTGAAATTGTTGCAAACCTGGAGCGGGTTAGTGAAATGAAGCGCAGTAGGAGATATCAGATGGAAATTGGAAGATTTCGAAAACCGCCAGCGCAGAAACAACTTGCGCATTTTGGGGGTTCCCGAAAATACCGAGGGGGAGGAAACCCGTACCTTCATGATAAACCTCTTCCGTGACTCCCTGCCTGAGCTCTCCACCTGGAATTGGGACTTTGAAATCCAACGAGCCCACCGTATGCCATTTACTCTAAAAAAAAAAAAACGCAAAACCTGGAGCATACCCGAGGGCTATTCTAGTATACTTTGGTAATTTTTTGTTTAGACAAGCCAGGCCCGAAGCAAAACGCACCTAGGTATTACATACTTTTCACGTCCTGATTTCTGCCATACCACCGTGGAAAGAAGATGGAGGCTACGCCAGCTTATAAAACCTTTCCAGGGCAAAAAAGCGACTGTCTATCTCAACAACCCAGCGAGGCTCAAGGTTATCTATGGGGGGCACACAACATTTTTTGTTTCTGAGATTGTAGCCAAAGAATACCTTGATGGCGTAAAATAATCCAACAACTCGGGAAATGGCGAAATGATCGCTCTAATCACTACCTTAAGGCTCATACCCAAAATAATCCAAAAGGAATCTAATGAGAATGGCGAAAAAAGGTAAAAAAAGGGGGAAAAAAAGAACAAAACTTCTAAAAACATTGAGTGTGAAAAAAAAAATGAAAGTACTTTTCTAAACTAGAAAGACTTACGAAGTGATGTAACTTCAGCCTAACGGCCTTGTAACTGTTGAGCGTTATTGCCGCTAGCATTAATATTGTGTGTGGGTGTGGGGGCGGAAGGGCACTTAACGTATGGCATTACACGAGGTGTTGGTATTACCTACTACTTACTACTGCTTATGGTATTAACTCCACGAGTGGGCTCTCTCTCATCTTTCTTTTTCTTTTTTATATTTCTTGCATAATGGTTAGGACCTGATTGCGTGTTTCACCCCCATCATTTTTGCCTTAATTTGGGAGTAGGGGGGGAGGGAATTGGTGGGCAGAGCAAGGGGGTGGGTGGGAACGGGGAACAAAACACTGAAAACGCAAACAACTCCATACCAAAAAATTAGAGTAATGCGAATATCTAATCGGAAATACCACAATAATACACTTTGTAAAGCAAACACGAGCTCAAGAGTTATGGGCGCAGGAATTCTATTGAATGAAATTTATACACACACTGACAGATTGACGTGTGCAAACTACTTAGCCTTATGGGGAGGATAACTATTTGTAGCTGGAATGTAACAGGGCTACATGATAGAGATAAGTGGGGGCGGTTGATTGAGATAATTAAGCGGAATTCTTCTGACATTATTTGTCTTCAAGAAACCCATCTACCTTGGGAAAAGAGAAATTTGCTTAAAATTCAGGGGTACAATGTTCTGGCAACCACAACCCAAACAACAAATACCCGTGGGGTAGCCATACTAGGTAAAAACCACTAAGGGAAGCCTATACTCCAAGCTGCAGTTCAACAAGGTAGATGGGTCATAGTAGAGCTCACTCGTGGACTAACCCTGTGCTCAGTATATGGCTCAAATCTAGACGATCCCTTGTTATTTGAGACTCTAGAACTGGAACTGGCTGGATGGTCAGGATGGTCTGGACCACTCATATTTGCTGGAGATTTTAATATTGCACCTGCAATGATCTAACCAAACATAAATATATTGGTCGAAAACCTAGAGTATTCAAAGCAATCAGCTCACTTACAACCAGCCATAACCTAGTTGATATCTGGTCCCTTAAACATCAGGGGGATCCAGGCTACACATTTTTTTCACCCCCCCCCACAATAAATACACCAGAATCGACTATATTTTTACAACTCGAGATATCTCGGGCTTAGCAACTATTATTAAACACCCCAAGCTAATCTCTGACCATAACGCACTGGCTCTCACTATCAACCTAAATTGTACTACTAGGAAACCATCTACCTGGACATTTGATAGGAAATTGTTGGTAAATAGTGACTATATTAACTTTATTAAGAAATGGGCTCAAGATTACTTTGATAAGAACTGATATAGCGCACCCAGAAATGTTGTTTGGGACTGTTTTAAAGCTGCTCTCAGGGGAGAAACCCTTAGCTATGTAGCCAGAATTAAGAAGCAACATACTTCGGACTATAACAAAAAAGTAGGGGAGCTAGCTAGATTAGAAGCGGCACACACAACACTAATTGCACATAGGGCAGATGGGAAAAACGTACTTCGCCAGATTTTAATACCTAAAACTGATCTAAACAAGGGGCTTACTCAGAAATCTGCTGAAACTTTTAGAGCACACCATAGAAACCTGTACAAAAATGGAGAAATGGTCGGCAAACAATTAGCACTACGAACGAGACAGAAGGTCTCCTGCAATGCAATCTCTTCAATAAAGGTAAATGATCAAGAATACACACAAATAAAGGATATAGTGGATGTTTTTCAACACTATTATCAGAACCTATAGCAGAACGATATTGCTCCCAATGGTGAAGAGACGAAGAAATTTCTAAACGATTTTCTAACCTGCCCAGATAATAGCCTTAATGATACCACTAAGAACGATCTTGAGAGAGAGATTTCACTAGCAGAGATTGAACTCGCACTTGCAGAACTAGCTTCAGGTAAAGCGGCAGGCCCCGACAAGATCACGCTGGAACTATACAAAATTTTAGGTAAATTTATACTACCACTGTTACTAGATCTATTTCAAGGGATACAGTGGAATGTTATTACACCCGAATCGTGGAAAGACACTAACATCATTATTTTCCCCAAAAAGGGTAAACCCTCCGACTCCCCTTCATCATACCGTCCAATCTCACTGATAAACTCCGATTCTAAACTTTACGCAAAAATTTTGGCCAATCGGCTCAGGGGGTCATTGCACATCTGGTCAGCCCGTGGCAGCACGGTTTTATCCCGGGGAAGGGTACCACTGATCATATCCGCAGAGCAATTTCACTATTCGATATTATGTCAGTGACAGGCGGCCAGATGTCAATGATCCTTCTCGATGCGGAGAAGGCATTCGATCGAGTATCGTGGGAATTCATGTGGGCTATTTTAGAACATTATAACTTTGGGCGTAGTTTTATTAAATCTGTTAAAGCTATGTATATTGACCCAAAGGCTAAACTTTAAATTATGGGGTGCGAATCAGGAAGTATAAATGTATCAAGAGGAACCAGGCAGGGCTGCCCTTGCTCCCCAATCTTGTTTGCCCTTTACATCAATCCTTTGATACTAAAACTTCTAGATAACAACAGTATTAAACCAGTGATGACTGGAGTATTCGAAACCAAAGTTTTAGCTTACGCCGATGACGTCGCAATTTTAACACCCGACCCCGATGTAGCTATAATTGAGATCGAGGTGATCACGCATTTGTTCGGGTCCCATTCCGGATACTCCCTCAGTAGAGGTAAAACCGTTATATTATGTACAGAAAACACACTCTTTATGGACTCCAGAAGAACCAAAAAAGCCACATAGTTAGGGGTTTGCATAACCGCTGAGGTTAAAAATATAACTAAAATAAATTATGAACCTCTTATCAACTCAATCAAACAAGACTTAACCAGAATAAATAGTCTTCATCTGTCTATTATAGGGAGGGGGACTTATGTTAAAATGAATATTTTCCCGAAGGTACTGTATCTATTTCGAGCAATTAGTTTGTTAGTCGAAGACAACTTCATCAAAGTCCTTGACTCTCAGATTTCCCAATTTGTTTGGCAATACAGCAAGATTAGAAGATGGCTTAAATTCCTATCCCTACCACAGGATAGAGGGGGGCTCGCATTCCCGCAGCTACTCCTATATTTCTGGGCAGCCTTTCGGCAACAATTCGCACCACTTATAAACCCAGCATGTAATGTAGGAGAATTTGGCATATCATCAATATATGAACTAGCCCTTGGTCATAAAGCTAGAGGACTACTCTTAAGACAATTGGAACCTAGTTATTTAAAAAAAGTTACATTTAAAGTCATCATTAGTGCATGGAAAGTCTGGTCTAAAATTACAAAACTTATGCAAATCCCTAAATTACGTCGCTATACTCCACTCTGGCATTCATCTCTGCTTCCGCAAAATGTAAACGCTATGATTTCTGCTAGCTGGGAAGGACGGGGAATCATCTCCCTTTTCGATTTCTTAGGCACAGATAGGAAGGCAAGTTTTACTAGCCTTCAAAATCAATTTAATATACCTGTGACGGACTATCTTAAATTCTATCAAATCAATACTATTGTTAACTCCAAGATGTCCGGAATCAGCTGGGATAGAATACCTCCTATCGAAAGTATTATCAGGCCCTCCACCAGAATTGGTACAATATACACCTTCCTCTATGAAAAATCACCTGATGACATAGAACACACTGACATTTTATGGGCAAATAAACTTGATAATCCAGACGTTGACATTGACAACATTTTAGCTTTGACGTCACAATTACTACTCTCCTCCAATTTAAAAGCACAACTCTACAAAACAATATACAACCTTTACTTTACTCCGGCTAAATTGCATGCATGGGGGAAAAGAGATAATGACCAATGCCCTAGGTGTAATTGTGGCCCTGCCACGCTACTGCATATGTTCTATTACTGCGACAAGTTGACACCATTTAAGAAAATGATATGGAAATTTTGGGTGGAGGTTTTTGGGCGGGAATTACCCGAGTCCCCCACTATCTACATGCTGGGGTATGATAGCACGCTAAATCTTAATCCAAATGAGGAAGCTATTCTTTTTATTGGAACCGCGGTATACAGAATCATACTTGCCGCACGATGGAAAGATGGCGATCCTCCCAGCTTTCAAATGTGGCTAGCCCGCTTTCTGAGCGTATATAATCATGAGACAGCAATATATGCCACCAGGGGTCTGAAGTCTAAAAGACGAGGTGAAAAGATTTAGGCCTAGATGTAGGTAAATGTGAATTACCGATTCATAAATACCGAATTTTACCGAATCGGTATTCATGAATCGGTAATTCAAATGTAGGTAGAAATTCGGTAACAAATACCGAATCGGTATTATTCGGTATTTACCGATTCTGTAATTACAGAATCGGTATTTGCCATTGATTCCTAAGGGCCTTGAAGCCCATAGGATTCAATGGCAGTTACCGATTCGGTAATTACCGAATCAGTAAAAATACCGAATTTACAAGGGGGACAGGGTGTCACTTTGACACCCTGTTGCACCCCTGTAACTGGCTTGTGTGCCATATGGCACACATACATCCCCTTAGGGCATGTTTGTGTGCCACATGGCACATGTGTACATGCACAGATGTGCATGTACACAAGAATTCGTTATTTACCATGCACTTGTATTACATGGTAAATAACGAATTCTAAAGGCCCTGTAGCACTGTTAGAAGTGCTACCTACATAGGAAAATACAGATTCGGTAATTTTACCGATTTGGTAAAATTACCGATTCGGTAAAATTACCGAATCTGTATGTTTTCAGTGCCCCTACATACCAATGTCAAAATACCGGTCGGAAACGGCCGAAAATTTGTATTTTCGGCCGATTCCGACCGGTATTTTGACACCTACATCTGGCCCTTAGTCCCCTATCACAGCGTGGAGCGCAGCAGTAATCACGAATTGAATGTCTAAAAATTCTATTTGCGTGTTTTATTAATGATAGTATATGATTCTAACTATTCGTCCATGTGTCTTGTTTCTTATATCCCTTAAACATATATTCTTCTGCAGATTTTTGTGCCCTTTTTATTTTCTTTTTTCTGTTTTCCTTTCTTCTTAGTGTATAAGTATTATTGTACTACCCATTTTTTTTTGCATTAATTTTCTTGTTCCCTGTTTGTAACTGTTTCTCTGTTTATAACTGATTATTTTTTCCTCTATTGGAGTTGTTTAATAAAAAAACTAAATGAAAAAAAAGGAACAGGACATGCTAATGATCGTACTGGACATTACAAGCCTATATACAGTGATAGAACATGACAAAGGCCTACAAGCTTTAAGGCATTTTCTTAAAGAGCGAGCATTTCAATATTTAGTACATAATGAAATGCTTTTAGAATTTGCCCATTTTGTTTGACAAATAACATCTTCCTTTTTGATAAGCAGTACTACCGCCAAATACGAGGGACCGCGATGGGCACTTGCTTTGCCCCCAGCTACGCGAATTTATTCGTGGGCTGGTGGGAGAAGCAGGTGGCCTGGGCGGACACATATGGTCAATGGGTCAACAGCATTGTATCATGGCACAGATACATTGATGATCTGTTCATTTAATGGAAAGGGACCCAACAGGAAGCAGAACTTTACATCAGTGAGCTAAACAGAAACTCCTTAAATCTTAGATTTAGTGGACATATGAGCAAACAAGAAGTCTCCTTTTTAGACTTGAGGGTGTTTATCAAAGATGGTAAAATATGTACAGCACTCTTTAGTAAGGAGACGGCAGGAAACTCTATCTTAGAAGCCACTAGCAGCCATCCAAAAAATCAAAGAAACAGCATACCTTACGGTAAGCTACTAGGCATAAAGAGAAATAGCTCAACTGAGGAAGACTTTAGAAAAGCTGCATTAGAATCAATTGATAGATTCAGAATAAGAGGCTACAATTTAGAGCTTTTAGAGAAAACATTGAATAAAGTAGAGAAGATTCCTAGGAGATGTCTACTAAAAGACAAGGAGAAAAAGATAGAACAAGATGATGAAACTTGTAGATTCATAACCACCTTTTCAGGAGAAGCAGGGGAACTACGAAAAATCTTATGCCGTAACTGGCATATCCTGTAGACCGATACAGTGATAGGGAAGACTCTACCAAAATACCCACAGATTACGTTTAGACGTAGTAGATCCCTGAAAGACTCCTTGACTAAAAGTCATTACACTTCTATCCCTGTTGTACAAAGAATTAGTAGTATCACTGGATTCTTTCCATGCACATAATGCAAAGCATGTAGGAACAGTTCCAAGGTTCTGACTTTTAAAATACCAAATACTAACAAAGTAAGGAAAATTAACAAATTCCTTACATGTAATACCCCGTATTGTGTCTATTGTTTGGTATGCCCATGTATGAAATGGTATATAGGCAGCACACTTCACCAAACTAAACGCATAATCTTAGATCATGCAAGGGCTATCGAGAACAAAGATAGTTCATATCCAGTGGCAAGACATTTCAGTCAATACCATAATAGTGATAGAAGCCAACTGAAGTTTTTTTGTATTGACCACATTCCAACTGATGAAAGAAGTGGTAATCGAGAACTAAAATTGAGGAGACTTGAATCTCGTTACATCATCGACCTACCGACCCTTAGACCTTTGGGGCTAAATACTGAAGAGGAACTTTCCATACATTTAGGGTAGTGGAATCTATACATCACACCTTGTGATGCAACTGTAAAGATGAGTTCAGTGTAAATAGCTTTGGCATTAGAGAGAAAGAAGAAGATGAATTGAGTCTTTGATCGGAGTACATTTGATTGCATACAAGAAAGCCTAAATAGTATTAGTAGGAATGTATTCAGGAGCAATGCAAACGAGTAAATTATAGGAGACATAAGTATACAGGAGTATAAGCCGATACACGGCTAAATAATGTGTCATCCGACAACTTGATGATTTGTTGATATAGATAAATTGAAGTAAAATGCTGTCTATTTATAAGGTATGATTTTTTGAAATCAGGTAAGAGGTGTACTGAATGAATTATTTGATCACATTTAATTTTGTAAATAACCCAGTGAATGCCAATTTATGGCTTAAAAACATTAAGATCCTGTTTGACACAATGAATTCAAATTATGTCGAATGCTTAATTCTGTAAATAGCGAGATTATTGCAAGTTTCATCATGGCGCCATAACTGTGTGCAATAACTTTGAGGCGCAGTCCTATTTCTATGGTGGGTGGCGAGTAACGCAGAGGCGCCCTGTAAATAAAATCGCGCATTTTGTTTTTCACAATGATAACAGCGAGAGGAAGGCGTTCACGCTGAAACGCGTTCTGTGTAATAAATAATTTAAACTTTACCCTGCGAGTGCGACCATCCTTTCCGTGACTGGGAGGGAAGTTGGAGCGAATATATATATATATGTATATATATATATATGTATATATATATATATATATATTTATATTCACGCTCCGTTTGCCCAGCAAATTGAGTTGCACTCAGACACAGGTGCAAGGTGGCAAACCTTTATTTCCAGTATGAGCTGACAGCTGCCTGCTGTTTCCAAATCCAGTCTCTCTCATACGTTATGCCTGACGCGTTTCTGGAAGATACGATTTCCTTCTTCAGAGGCCATTACAAGATCGATGTGTGCTTTAGGACTCTGTTCCTCTTTATCCAATGCGACTTTACACGCCCCAGATGGGCGGGTTCCTTAACCAGCAAAGCATTGTGGAATACAGAGTCCTGGCATTTCACGCACTCTTTCTGGAGAAAACAGTTCGCGCCCTCAGATGGGCCCCCAACCAACAGTGCCAGCTCTCATCCCTAGCCGGTGTCCCACAATGTAATTCGGCAACTTCCTAGTCGCGTAGCCCCCACAGTATGTTGGGGTGGTGCAACTCGGCGACTTGGGCAGCCGCCTAGTATTCACGCTCCGTTTGCCCAGCAAATTGAGTTGCACTCAGACACAGGTGCAAGGTGGCAAACCTTTATTTCCAGTATGAGCTGACAGCTGCCTGCTGTTTCCAAATCCAGTCTCTCTCATACGTTATACCTGACGCATTTCTGGAAGATACAACTTCCTTCATCAGAGGCCATTACAAGATCGATGTGTGCTTTAGGACTCTGTTCCTCTTTATCCAATGCGACTTTACACGCCCCCAGATGGGCGGGTTCCTTAACCAGCAAAGCATTGTGGAATACAGAGTCCTGGCATTTCACGCACTCTTTCTGGAGAAAACAGTTTGCGCCCTCAGATGGGCCCCCAACCAACAGTGCCAGCTCTCATCCCTAGCCGGTGTCCCACGATGCAATTCGGCAACTTCCTAGTCGGTTAGCCCCCACAGTATGTTGGGGTGGTGCAACTCGGCGACTTGGGCAGCCGCCTAGTATTCACGCTCCGTTTGCCCAGCAAATTGAGTTGCACTCAGACACAGGTGCAAGGTGGCAAACCTTTATTTCCAGTATGAGATGACAGCTGCCTGCTGTTTCCAAATCCAGTCTCTCTCATACGTTATGCCTGACGCGTTTCTGGAAGATACAACTTCCTTTCATCAGAGGCCATTACAAGATCGATGTGTGCTTTAGGACTCTGTTCCTCTTTATCCAATGCGACTTTACACGCCCCCAGATGGGCGGGTTCCTTAACCAGCAAAGCATTGTGGAATACAGAGTCCTGGCATTTCACGCACTCTTTCTGGAGAAAACAGTTCGCGCCCTCAGATGGGCCCCCAACCAACAGTGCCAGCTCTCATCCCTAGCCGGTGTCCCACGATGCGATTCGGCAACTTCCTAGTCGCGTAGCCCCCACAGTATGTTGGGGTGGTGCAACTCGGCGACTTGGGCAGCCGCCTAGTATTCACGCTCCGTTTGCCCAGCAAATTGAGTTGCACTCAGACACAGGTGCAAGGTGGCAAACCTTTATTTCCAGTATGAGCTGACAGATGCCTGCTGTTTCCAAATCCAGTCTCTCTCATACGTTATGCCTGACGCGTTTCTGGAAGATACGACTTCCTTCATCAGAGGCCATTACAAGATCGATGTGTGCTTTAGGACTCTGTTCCTCTTTATCCAATGCCACTTTACACACCCCCAGATGGGCGGGTTCCTTAACCAGCAAAGCATTGTGGAATACAGAGTCCTGGCATTTCACGCACTCTTTCTGGAGAAAACAGTTCGCGCCCTCAGATGGGCCCCCAACCAACAGTGCCAGCTCTCATCCCTAGCCGGTGTCCCACGACATATATGATGTGTGTGTGTCTATATATATATATATATATATATATATATATATATATATATATATATATATATATATATATATCAAAGCTCAATCCTTCCCGGTCCCGGGTGAGAAAATAAGGACTGCACACACGGGGATCTTTTAGTTCCAAACAGCAACTTTACTCGCACAGACGCGTTTTCGGAAGCTGCGCTTCCTTCCTCAATGTTGTTACATCGCAACGCGCGCCAGAGCGCCATTTTATTTCAAAAAACATACACAGGTTAAAGTATGGGGCATAGAAAGAGGACTGACGCGTGAGCGCCATATTGCTAGTACATAAAATCACAGTACTATTTTGATATTATATCAAATTAAACATAATAGCAGATCTGAAATTAGAACATACATATTACGAAAACAATGAGAAACCTCATGCTCAATCAATGCCGTGGATCGGCAAATGCCCTCTCAAGTTGTTACAAGCGGGCAGGAGATGATATTTTGCCGTGGATCGGCCTATGGCAACCTTTTTATTGGTTGCCATTGTATTTACCTAAGCCCAAATTGTTCAAATTGTCCCCAAAGAATATCCCGTGTCATTCGTTGGAATAATTAAAAAATTCACTGTATAGTTAACAAAATTTCATAGAATCCACAGATATTTATCCATCAAGCATTATTTCATCAATAGAACTCATCAATTTCTCCAATAATTGTACCTCATCTGAAGCAAAAAGAAAAAGAAAATCACAGCAAATCACAAGTTACAGATTCCATCATAAGACCAGACAAATCCTGCCTTGAGTTGTTATTTCCTATTGTTTACCTGCCCAAATGTACTGCTAGTTCTTCTCCGCAGTTAAGTCCCTCCGGGGTCTTAGTCTGACAGTCTATAATGTGTCGAGATTCTAATCTGCGGAGCTTCTGTAGCTTATCACCTCCCCTGATATTGTCAGGAATTGCATCCAAACAGTAGTATTGCAAAAGACTTCTGTCGCTATTATGTTTAATTGAAAAATGTCTAGCGACAGGATATGAGAAGTCCTTGTTGACTATGGCCCTCATATGTTCTAAAATGCGCAATTTTACAGGATTGATGGTGCTCCCTATGTATTTGAGCCCACATGGACATTTCAGGCAGTAAACAGCAAACGGCGTGCTACAGGTTAGAAACTGATTAATCTTCTTTTGTTTGCACCCTATTATCTCATACGCATAAACCCTTTTACTGTTGGCACAGGCCTTGCAGCGTCCACAGGGGAAAAAACCTTTTGCCTCTTTTAGCTTTCCTGTCTTTGTTGGAATTGGTTTCAGGTGGCTCTGTACCAAAATATCTCTCAGAGAGCGAGCTCTCTTGAAAGTAATTAGAGGGTTCTCAGGTACGTCATTCCCTATGATATTATCGTTTTTCAGAATATGCCAATGTCTTTTCAGAATGATTCTGAGTTGTTGGCAATTCTGAGAATAGGGAGTGATCATTCTGAATTTCTCTATGTTGGTCATGGGTTTATGTTTTTTGGAAAACAGAGTGCTTCTCAAGGGCATCCTGACTCTGTCTAAGGTGTTCTGCAATAGTGTCCTGTTGTACCCCCTTACTTTGAATCTCTCTATGCTCTCCTTGGCTGCGAGCTCAAAATCCTCATTTGTTGAACAATTACGCTTCAACCGTAATAACTCGCCATAGGGTATGCTTTTAATAAGTTTCTGGGGATGGTTACTGGACGCATGGAGCGTACTATTTCCTGCTGTAGGCTTTCTGTAAAGGGAGTTTTTGATCCTAATTATCCATCACCTCCACTTTAAGATCTAGGTACACTGCTGCCGTGGTACTGACCTGGCCAGTGAAGATCAGGTTACAATTGTTGTCATTCAGCACTGTAATATATTGTTGAGCTGTCTCAACTGAGCCATTCCATACTATGCAGAGATCGTCTATGAAGCAGGAACCCATGGCTGTACCGGACAACTCTCCGGTACAGCCATGGGTTCCTGCTTCGCCCCCAGCTACGCAAATTTATTCGTTGGCTGGTGGGAGGAGCAGGAAGCCTGGGCCCCTGAGAAAGAACAGTGGTCCAAAAATATTGTCTCATGGTACCGCTACATAGACGATCTCTGCATAGTATGGAATGGCTCAGTTGAGACAGCTCAACAATATATTACAGTGCTGAATGACAACAATTGTAACCTGATCTTCACTGGCCAGGTCAGTACCACGGCAGCAGTGTACCTAGATCTTAAAGTGGAGGTGATGGATAATAAGATCAAAACCTCCCTTTACAGAAAGCCTACAGCAGGAAATAGTACGCTCCATGCGTCCAGTAACCATCCCCAGAAACTTATTAAAAGCATACCCTATGGCGAGTTATTACGGTTGAAGCGTAATTGTTCAACAAATGAGGATTTTGAGCTCGCAGCCAAGGAGAGCATCGAGAGATTCAAAGTAAGGGGGTACAACAGGACACTATTGCAGAACACCTTAGACAGAGTCAGGATGCCCTTGAGAAGCACTCTGTTTTCCAAAAAACATAAACCCATGACCAACATAGAGAAATTCAGAATGATCACTCTCTATTCTCAGAATTGCCAACAACTCAGAATCATTCTGAAAAGACATTGGCATATTCTGAAAAACGATAATATCATAGGGAATGACGTACCTGAGAACCCTCTAATTACTTTCAAGAGAGCTCGCTCTCTGAGAGATATTTTGGTACAGAGCCACCTGAAACCAATTCCAACAAAGACAGGAAAGCTAAAAGAGGCAAAAGGTTTTTTTCCCCTGTGGACTCTGCAAGGCCTGTGCCAACAGTAAAAGGGTTTATGCGTATGAGATAATAGGGTGCAAACAAAAGAAGATTAATCAGTTTCTAACCTGTAGCACGCCGTTTGCTGTTTACTGCCTGAAATGTCCATGTGGGCTCAAATACATAGGGAGCACCATCAATCCTGTAAAATTGCGCATTTTAGAACATATGAGGGCCATAGTCAACAAGGACTTCTCATATCCTGGCGCTAGACATTTTTCAATTAAACATAATAGCGACAGAAGTCTTTTGCAATACTACTGTTTGGATGCAATTCCTGACAATATCAGGGGAGGTGATAAGCTACAGAAGCTCCGCAGATTAGAATCTCAACACATTATAGACTGTCAGACTAAGACCCCGGAGGGACTTAACTACGGAGAAGAACTAGCAGTACATTTGGGCAGGTAAACAATAGGAAATAACAACTCAAGGCAGGATTTGTCTGGTCTTATGATGGAATCTGTAACTTGTGATTTGCTGTGATTTTCTTTTTCTTTTTGCTTCAGATGAGGTACAATTATTGGAGAAATTGATGAGTTCTATTGATGAAATAATGCTTGATGGATAAATATCTGTGGATTCTATAAAATTTTGTTAACTATAAAGTGAATTTTTTAATTATTCCAACGAATGACACGGGATATTCTTTGGGGACAATTTGAACAACTTGGGCTTAGGTAAATACAATGGCAACCAATAAAAAGGTTGCCATAGGCCGATCCACGGCAAAATATCATCTCCTGCCCGCTTGTAACAACTTGAGAGGGCATTTGCCGATCCATTTCGTTGATTGAGCATGAGGTTTCTCATTGTTTTCGTAATATGTATGTTCTAATTTCAGATCTGCTATTATGTTTAATTTGATATAATATCAAAATAGTACTGTGATTTTATGTACTAGCAATATGGCGCTCGCGCGTCAGTCCTCTTTCTATGCCCCATACTTTAACCTGTGTATGTTTTTTAAATAAAATGGCGCTCTGGCGCGCGTTGCGATGTAACAACATTGAGGAAGGAAGCGCAGCTTCCGAAACGCGTCTGTGCGAGTAAAGTTGCTGTTTGGAACTAAAAGATCTCCGTGTGTGCAGTCCTTATTTTCTCACCCGGGACCGGGAGGGATTGAGCTTTGATACATAGAGCGCGAGGCTCTGACGCGCTTGGACTGCACCCGTCTGTAAGAGTGCCACGCATTTGGGGCAGAGAGCGAGGATATATATATATATATATATATATATATATATATACACATACACTTTATATATTTATTTCTCCGTGGTATATAAAAAAACTACAGTTATAAGGAGTACATCTATCCGCTGCTGATGTAGGTCCACTGAGAGCATGCAAGTGGGCCCAAGCTTTTAAGTAAGACACTGGTGGACATTAACAATTATATCCCTCTTTCCCCCCATGAGTACATGATGCGAGGTTGGTATTCAGCCAACCACTACAAGTATCTCTGACGCCCACTTTCTGGGACCTGGAGAGGATTGCATTCACACAAGTATTCATGCAACACAAAGGTTCTCCCAGTGCTGTGCACTCTGCCTCTGACCAACTGATAAAATCTAATCTCCACCTGGAGAGCAAGGGTGGGGATTTAGAACTTTACACCATCATTATCCTCCTTTTTGCTAATAATAAGGTCCCATCAATTCACTTTCAGGTCGGCAAGAAACCTATACCTCTTTGTAATAGCTTAATAAAGACTGTTGGACTTGGCCCTTTTGGCGGGTTCACCCCTAAACTTTTTGCCTGTCTCCTAGCATTTTCCCTGTGTAGTGTTGATGGTTTTAGGCCTCTAGGCACTTTATCACTGTGGTACAGTGTAAAGTGTGTGTGCTCCCTTTTTTTCATTTGTAAGGGTGGCCTGACCTCCCATAGGAATGCATGGGGATTCCCTGGTCAGTGGTAATTCCTGTTATGAGAGGAGCAGTGTGGTCAAGTCTGGTATGTATGAAATGATATGAATAAATGCTGCGCAATGGTTTGCGAGGATTTATTGTGGTTATTTTAGAAATGCCACTTCTAAAAGTTGGCATTTCTGTGTGCTATGTGTCTGCATGCCCGATGTGAATTACATGTCTGGCTTTTGAGTGACAGGGGCTGGTGAGGTATGGGTGGCTCCAGGAGGGGCTAGGCTGAATGGGACATCTACATTTTAAGTAGTGGAAGGAGAAGTCTCTGGCCCCTGAATAGGAGTGTGCCTGCACTAGTGAATGCTGGCTTCGCCCCCCTGTGGCGTGTCTGATGACGAGCCCCCACCTAACAATAGGGAAGAGGAGCCTAGTAAACAGAGTGCTCCAAAACCAGTTGCATCTGGTTTCCCAAACCCTGTGCTGTGACACAAAGGAAATGTCCTATAAATGTAGGGGCTGTGACCCCATGAAAGTGTTGTGCTTATACTTACTTGGACTATTGGCCGGTAGGCTGCCAGCCTGCCAGGAGGAACCGCCGCTGGTGATGGACTTGCTGCCCTGCAAGCCAGCTGAGGGTCTGCAGGCCTTGGAGCCCCCGTGTGCTGGCCTGCCTGGGCTTTCTTTGCCCAGATTTTGCCCTCATCCAGATCCAGGACGAGGGGAGCGTGAGAGCGCAGCAGCGCTGTGCTGCCGAAGTAGCAATAGGAGAATCCAGGCGGGAGCCTACCCCGCGCTGGAAGGTGCCTCAAAAACAAAGTGGGAGCCTACCCCACATTTGGTACCGTTTGCTGGTGCCCACACCGCGTTTGTGCATTTCTTTTCAACAGCGAGAGCCCACCCTGCTGTTTGTGTGACCAACAGAAGAAGAGCGAGTGCCCACCCTGCTTATCTTGATTCTCTTTGTCCTCCCGGGAGCCTACCCCGCATTGTAGTGCCCTTCCCAGCAGGTGCATGCTTTCTGAGTGGTGTTGACTGCGGGTGCCCACCCCGCATTTGTCTACTACTGAAGGGCCACCGCACTGTGAGCAGCGACCCGGAAGGGAATCCCGCCAGCCAGGAAGTCAGGCGTCTGTTGCCTGACTAGGGCAGGACAGTCCAAGGAGCCAATCCCTGCCTGGTGCAAGGAGGAGGAGCGGGATGCAGCAAACGGCTGATCGCATCAAGTGGGGGCTCCCATGTGAGGGAGGGGAGCCCTGAGCAGCCAAGACCGTCCGGAGCCTCACAGGCTTCACAAAGAAGGCCTGTGCCCATGGAGAGGGACCGGGCAGAGCAAGAAAGAAGCAGAGTGGGCCGCAGAACTTCAATTCCACCCCGTGAAAGACTGGAGCCACCAGGGTAAGTGAGACTTCCAGTTGTGCTGCGTGGGTGCCGCCAGAAACCCCAGGAAGTCTCCCAACCCCTGTGAGTGGGGCTAAGGTGTGAGTTGTCAAGGGGTGATTTGAGGCACATTGTCGGTGCCTACTCCCTACATTGCGTCTTGAGGGGCTTGATGAGATGAAGTGGTGCCGGTGCTTGATCTTCATACACAGCTTCACCGCAGTTGCGGGCAGCTGCATCATTGGGCCCATTGGTTTTGGAGTCCCAGTGGGGCTCCTGAGGCACAGTGAGTGCCAGTTCTGGTTTTGTGCCGCCGTAGCGGGCAGCTGCAACGTGGGGCCATAGTTAGCTCTTAAAAGCCCCAAAGGGGGTTCAGTAGGCACAGTAGTGCCAGCCCCATTATTTTCCTTGGGGGCATTTCATTTAGAGTCCCAGAGAGGGGCTCAGGAGGCACGCTAGTGCCCGGGCTCATTTTTACAGCTGCCCAGCAACTAGTGGGTAGCTGCCACGTTTAGGCTTGTGCAACTGCACACTTTTTGGTTGGCTGCATTGGAAGCCGGAGGGCCAATTAACGGTCCTGTAGAGCCCTGACATTTCTGGATATAGGGCATTTGAGCCCCTGAGAGCGGCCCGCTGGCCTGGGGCCAGTTCCTGTGTGTGGTGCCCCCGATTGGGGCACACTGTGTTTATGCTAATGTGATGCCCCAGGTGTTTATGTGATGGTGCTCATGCTTACAGGTATTGCATAATTTATTTATGCTTGTGATGCCTACTATGATGGCTATTATGAAATGCGTTATCCTAATATGTTTTATGCCTAGTGTGATAATGCTGAGGTCATTATTGTACCAGTAGTTACTGGTTGTGTTTTATATTTGCATCAACTTACCTGCTCTGATGGTTCTGATTAGGGCCCGATTGGCCTAGTCCTGTATATAATTCCCCTGTGAATATTGCCTAGTGCCAGTTAGCACAGTGTATATTATGTGATTATGTTTCTAATGTATTTATGATAATACAAAGGCTATTTTTTATATAACCTTGTGTGGAGTTCCTTTTGTGGTGTGCCTAGAGGGTTGCTGCTGTGTGTGTGTGTTGTGCAAACGCTTTACACATTGTCTCCGGGATAAGCCTGACTGCTTGTGCCAAGCTACCAAGGGGGTGAGTAGGGGTTATCTTCGGCGTGTAACTCCCTTGCCCTGACTAGAGTGGTGGTTTCTGCCTGGCTTTGGCGCAAGCCTTAGCCAACCAGAAATCCATTTCTAACAAAGACTCTAACGCCTTTTTCAATTTGTAAACAGAGCAACCATTATTGTGCAAACTACCTGGAAATCATCTTACAGTGAACCTTCAGAGTTCGCTTACCAGCCTCCGAATCCCTCCTGCACTAAGGTTCTAAGCCCAGCAGCTTGTGCACAAGCACAAAGGAAAGGGGAATGGTAATATGAATCATAGTATAACAAGTGTAAGCCATTACATAATTTCCCTCTTTTTGGAAAAGCAGTTCAATATACATTCTTTAAATTTTCTTAACCGGTGGCTATCCAACATCCTACTGTCAACCCACGAAGTTCTTCAGTTTATTCTTCACAACATATTTATTTTCTCCATCTTTCACTCATTTCTCAGCACCATTAGACCTATTATTCTTGAATTCAATACATTTTTGTAATACTTCATCTACTTTCTGTGTTCTCAAGTCAAATTTCCCATCATTCCATCATTGCATTTGCACAATTCTACCTCGAACCGTTGTCCAAACGTATGCCAGTTCTACTTGCTTTAGCAACTTTTTATGATTTCAAGATTTCTTTTCTTGAGGTCTATATACTAAACATCTGATACACACATGACTTTCATTTAAGTCACTGCTATACATGTGTGATACTGTTTTTTTCTTAGCACATACTCACACATCCCTTGCTTGCAATCATACATACTCAGCATCTACCACTTCTCCCTCAGCCTAACTCAACACAGGCATAACTTAGAGACAGTGAATCTTCCCCTGGCTTTATCTCTGGTTTATAGGGTCTAGTTAGATAAGTCTAAAAGGTCACACCAGCTGCCTTCCTTCACAGACCGTCCCTGCTATGCAGGTGAACTGAAAAGTATTCTTAATGCGTCTTTGACAAGCTGCACCTGCCAATTATTGTTAGTGTGACATAAATTAAGACTCAGGGTATTATTTAGAGTTTGGCGGCTGGGATACTCTGTGACAAGCATGGCAGATGTCACCTTGACTGTATTAAAAGTGTATTACAGGCTATTGCACTTGCAATCATTTGCGGTCACAAATACAATCGTACATACCAGTGTGACTCTCTATTAGGAAGGGACACCCCCGGAATGCCCCTTCTTAATATCGAGTCTCAAACCCTATTTTGCAAGTCGGTAATAGGTTACTGACTCGCAAAATAGGGTTTGTACATACCACAGACCTATTAAGCAGTCGCAAAAATTGTCAATTGCCCATTTGCGACAGCTGAAAACGGTCGTACGTCTGACCTCGGGGTCCCTGTTGCCAGAAAAACTCTTCTGTGCCTTTGTGGAGACTGTTCACATTACAATGTAATCATGAATCATTCCATTCATACTTTTGAAAAAAGTGTGGTCTGTGACTGGCAAGTATGTAATTAAAGGTGTGACTGGCAAGTATGTAATTAAAGGTGTTGCCTTTCCATAGAAATGCATGATGATGTATCAACGTGTTTTTCCATCCTTTTTATGCCTCTGTGTAGACAAACACTCTTAATCATTCTTTCCTTTCTTCAGCGGGTGCAATATAATCAAGGAGTTTTCACCTTGAATTTCAATAAATGTTTCTGGCATGGTAACAGCATTCACCATTGCAGTCATTGGTGGCTGATTTCAAACGAAATATTCTCCACTTAAGTGGTTCACCCTTAGTGCAGTGTTGGGTTAGTAATGAACTGTGAGAGAGCGCAAACTGACCTAAATGTATGAGTGCATCACACTTACCTGTAGTAAGCACAAATCATGAGGAGAAATGCCATGAGTGCTAATAGTATCTATAATTATATTCTGAATGTATAGCTAATGTAGAGATTTAAATAGAAGTGGAGCTAATACAGAAATGTGTGACACTATATGATTTTAGTAGATGTGATTATTTCTGAATCCATGTCGTGTAGCTGTTAAAATGTAAGATGGTATGTGGTTAAACGCAGAATGTGGTAGGCCTCAGGGCCAGAGCTAAAAGGGAAGATGTTTCTTTTCACGACATAGATTGTATTAATGTTTTGGTCATTGTATTAAATGGGCCATGATTTATAGAGATGTTTACTGAATAATAGAATAAGAGTATTAACATGCTTTAATTAATGAAGAAGTTGAATGCTATAATCATGATGAGAAATATTATAGGCCTGAAATGTTTTAACATTGACTTACACGTACATGTCTGGGCCAAGAAATGTTGCAGGCCTTTTTGGAAGTCTATGAGAGTTGGGTTCTTGGCAGCAGATGTCTGTCTGCAAAGAAAGGGGGGATCCAATTATAAATGAATGAATAGAGGTCTGTTCAGTAGGCGGCCCAGACATGGAGGAGGGTTCCGGAATGTTTAAGGGGTATCAGCGGGCCGGAGAAGAGTCTGAGAAGCAAGGTCAACTCTAACGTATGAGGCCCAATACAAAGCATCATGGAAAAAGCCAGAAGCTACACCACGTGAGGGGCGTCTCGCGAGGGGCGTCTCAATTGTTGTTGACTGTTTTGTATTAGGGACAGCACCCCTGGGTGGAGGCAGAGCAGATACCTGAGGACCCTTTAGAGAGCAGATGGGTAGGCAGAGAGGGGTCATGACTGGAGAACTATAGGTTTTCACCAAGAGACTTAGAGTGAGTGACTTCCCTTGGGGGTCATTCACTGCTGACACCTTTGTTAGGTTGGGATTTGGTTAAGTAGGGATACCATCTAGAGCAGGGTAGGGACAGCCTAACCTGTGCGTTTTCCTCCAACCTAAATGAAGGAGAGATATGCGTCAATGCTGATAGCTTTATTATTCTTAGAACTTGTGTTAGTGATTTCCGTTGCTCGTCTGAGGGCTTTCCGAGAGCACATGTATGTAATTGGACCTGTGTATCTCGTGAATCTCATTCTGAGATGCCTGTATTTGCAGCTTATCATATCTTTACAATAAACTTTTGAAAGCTAGAAGTTGTTTGTGATCTTTGGGAGCAGAGTCCTTTCTTTGGGTGAACTGGTTTGGTACAGGGGCACTTTCATCCTCCAAGACAGGCAACAAAGGTTCAGTCGACCAGATCGAGGTTTGGATCAATAGTGATGAGGTATCGATCAAAATCTCGCCCTTCCAGTTGGTAGCTATAGAGGATGGTTGCCTTCTTGAGGACGGTGACCTAGGCCAGGTTAGCTTACCCCAAGGCCCCTAGAGATCGATGATCGGAAGAACAACCCGCTGAAGAAGATCCGGATGACGTGAGACAGAAAAGGCAGCAGTATCGGTCGAGAGTGAGTATAAAGGGTTATGCGTGTTAGATTGCGGTGTTTTGTATTGTATCTATGTTGTAATGTCTGGCGGAGTTGAATGTCTGTAGAGTGACTGTGGAACAGGTTGTGAGCGCGCGCAACCGGTGGAAATCTTAAGTTCAAGGAGAGCTTAAGTGGTTCGGGTGTATCGGACACCCAGAGTAATTGTCAACTAGTGTGAAGGGGGTCATGAGGTACCATTGATCACCCGAAAGACCGAGATAGGGGGACCGTAAGAGTGAGTGCGTGAGTAACGGACGCTGGTCGGAAGTTACTGTGTGTGTAAGCAACCTATCAGAGAGACGATAGACATTTCGTCAGTTGTGTTGACAATTACATATAGACTGTGGACGTACAGTCGAGAGAAGTGACCGCTTGGTCGGAAGTAGTCATTTTTCGGTGTATGAATGGGACGCATGCATAACCGGGAGACGAGTTGAGAAAGGAGGGGTGCTGCTGCGAAGCGGAGAAAAGTGACGTCAGAAAGTGTCGCGACGTGATTGGCCGACCGGAGAAAGACCGCGCTGTGATAGGCCAGCTAGCAAAGACGTCAGACAGGGTCGCGACGTGATTGGCTGACCGGAGAAAGACCGCGCTGCGATAGGCCAAGTTAGCAAAGCCGCGACAGGATTGGTGGATTGTCATCAGGAAGTAAACAGAGTAGCGAGGCTGGATATTGTGCGCATAATTATGAAGTGTTTTAAATGGCTGAAAGCGGTGTTTAAAAAAGAGAAGCGGGGATCGTATGAAGGGGAAGAAGCCCCGCCGGAGGGTACGCCAGCTCGTTATATGGCAGTGAATGTTGGGCTGCATACGATCCTTTGGATATCAGAGTGGAGTAAGATTACTGAAGGAAATGAGGAACTGACGTTCCCGAAGTACGGGACGTTCAGATTAGAGGTGTTACATCGATTAAAATCAGTCATGACCTCAATGAGACCCTTGCCTAGACCGACCCAGTTTGAAGCTCTTGAAGCATGGATTAGGGCAGCGCATGAAAAGAATATGAACAGACGACAAGAAAGGGTGAAACGATCGGTAAGGGCAGTGCAGGATGCCAGGTGGGATGCGGATGCTAAAAGATGGAGAGTGCATAACTTGGAAGTAAATAAACTGTACCCAGTGTTAGAGGTGCCCGTAAATAAAAGCCCCCTAGAAGAAGATGATGAGAGCGAAACAGAGGACAGCCTGATAAACAGATTATTGACAGACAGGCCACCCCCGTATAATACAGCAGGGGGAGAGGTCGAGCATACTGAAGGAGAAAAGGGGAGCAACGCAGGAGAGCATAGACCGCTTCCCAGTTCAGAGTGGGATCCTGAGGCAAAGAAAGAGCTGTCCCAGCCTAGTCAGGTGCAACAGGTAGTCGGGAGGTTTGTGGTACAAAGAGCGCCGGAAACGGAAAGCGCCACATCCTACGCATTACCAGATGCACTACAGGTACCTGTTACCATAGGTCCTATAATATCGATATATGACCAAGAGAGAGCAAGAGGGGAAGAACGGGTACGGAAGGAAAGAGAAAGAGCAGAGAAGGCAAGAAGGAACGATACGATCAATTCCCCAAGTCAGATGCCGATACCGAGAGAGTGGAGCACCCCGATGCACACAGCAGGGGACCCAGGAGGAGATCCTGGGGGCCCTAGATGGCCAATGGATCTGAGGGGATCTGGACGAAAATCCTTTCAAGAGCTAAATGAGTACATGAAGCAGTGGGATGAGGCAGTGAAGGCTCAAAAGAGCATCATAGCTGCGGAAGCTGAAAGGGAAAGTCAGGACAGCCGAGCTCGGACTCACTGCGGGGCTGGGGAGAGCAGCCCGGAGTGGGACTGTAGAGAGAGAGAGAGTAGGGGAGTCACCCATTGGGCGCGGAGGGGAGATAGAACAGACCTGGAAAACGGGGGCCCCGGGAGTGGAGGGGTGGCGCGCCCAATACTCAGTGAAGGGGAGAGGAGAGCGCAAGAGTACAGAAACAGCTTTAAGTGTCCACACTGTGTGCCCGGCAACAGAGAACAGAATGGGAATTGTGAGAGGTCGCACCATAGTCCCTGTGATGACGGAAATGAGCGCAGCCCAGGGAATATGGGGAACCAGGAAGGATCGTATCGGATACTGAGCGATACTAGGCAAAGAGAGAGTAGCGACCAGAGGGAAAATAACAGAGAGGTGTGCGGTGAGAGGAGAGAAGAAGAAGAGAGTGGGCAGAGCAAGAGTAGGGGTAACAGGCCCGTGTTCCATCACCTTCCAAGATCGGATGGCCGAGCATGGGACCTGGAGAGATGGGAGCAAGGGAGACCACTCATTAACTCTCCCGAGACCAAACGTAGAGCTCGAAGTTGGGATGGTAGGGAGACCAGTGAGTCCCCTTCGAAAGACATATTGCGAGCTGAGATAAAAGCCAAGAGACTCGATGTCGCCAGTTTAAGGTCAGACCTGGATGATATGGTAGATGGTACCCTGCCTTTAGAAAGAATGGAAATGTATGAACAGGATGAAATACTGTATATGGCAAAGGACATTACCCGAAAAGCGAGAGCAGTCCATGAGAAGTTAGTCGAACTAGCAGGCAAATATATGGTGGACTTGTCAAGAACCAAAGCATTACAGGGTAACCACAGGCTACATTATACAGATCGAGACCTAGATGAGAGGAGAACGATTGGGCTGAAAACACACATAAGGGAACTGATCACTGGAATAAGGACATGGAGGGCACTAGATAAGTGGGAAGAGAGGTGGTCCAAGAAAGGGACCGGCAGGAGAAGCACGCTTGGTATGACACCAGGAGGACAGCAGGGAATAGAAGCTTACCCTTTGCGTGAAGTCGCAAATGGGAACTATGTACATGTCCCTTGGAGTAGGGGAGATTTAGCTGCTTTTACCACCTCCTTCCCCAAATTACGGGAAAACCCAGTGGAGTGGTACAAGCAAGTGGAGAGATTTGTAAAAATCTCAAAGGTCCTATGGATAGATCTGAACACGCTGTTTGACATTGTAGTACCCGGAGATCTGTGGACAGCATGCAAGGTTAGCGCTGAGTGGCCCATAACGGAGCCAGAGAGAGATGCTAAGACTAATGGGCCGTCCGAGATTGTGATGGCAAAATTCGAGAGAGTGATGACTTGGCTGAAAGAGAAAGTGCCAATGCAAGACATAGATTGGGTCAGAATAGACCGAACAAGACAGGAACCCAAAGAGACAGTCCACGAATATTACGAGAGATTGCTGAAGGCGTTTAAACAGTATAGCGGCTTGGATGTAATGGATCCAAAAGACATAGGGCAATTTGTGTCCAAGTTCGTCCTGGGACTGAGACCGGATATTAGTTTAATGATTCAGCAACACTCGATTTGTTGGCAAAGTAAACCCCTAGACGAAATACTGAGATATGCCAGGTACTGCTGTGATGAGATAGACTCCAAGGCTAAGAAACTAAAAGAAAAGTTGATGGTGGTACAGATGCAGGCAGCAGGAAAGGGGGGACAGCAGCAACAACAGCAAGGGACAGGTACAGGAGGAAAGAAGCAGTACAGTCAGAACAAGGGCAATGAGGAGAGTTCCACCTTTAGACCCAGAATAGATATAGCTGCCTTGAAGAAAACGACTAGGTGCCACCAGTGTAACGAGGTGGGGCATTGGAAACGCGAGTGCCCCTACAATGTAGAGATAGGAGAGCAAGAGATAGAGGAGGAAGAGGTCCAGAGCGCGCCTACCAGAGGGGTGACGCCATACCAAGGAAAGGTGCTCAAAGGGGGGGGGGCTCCTCCCCGAGCCCAGTTCCCGCAACCTCCTCGAGTAGGGTCTATGGGTAAGACCTATAGACAAATGCCCCTGTTTGTAGAAGGGGAAGAGTGCTATTATGTGGACCCATTAACCGGACAGAGAGTGGAAAGAGAAGACTGCACCCTCGGGGCAGCCTTGGAGGTGGACCAGAGGGGACCCTATGTGGAAGCAGAAGTAGCAGGGTGCCCTACGACATTTCTGGTGGACACAGGAGCCACTAGATCCACGATCAGATCAGCTGCAGTTCCAGACCTGCCCATGTCTGGAGAGACCATACAGGTGGTGGGGGTCGCAAACAGGAGAATAACCAGCCAATTGACAGAACCGGTACAGGTGAAAATAGGGAAGTACAGCGATGAGCACCAGTTTGTGGTTTGCGATTCAAGTCCTGTGTGTCTGCTAGGAAGAGACCTGTTGTGTAAATTGAATTGTACTATATACTGTACACCTCAGGGAGTGGAGGTATTGACCAATGATGATGATGCAGATTTCAAAGTTGCAAACTCAAGAATATGCGTGGAGCTGTATCCTACTTTAACAGTAGATGAGCTCCCCTGGGACTTGAGAGAGACAGTGGCACCAGAAGTATGGGATTTCACTGGGGAAGAGATAGGATTGGTAAAAGGGGTGGACCCAGTGAAAATTGTAGTGAAACCGCATGCTGAGTTCCCAAGAACACCCCAATATAAATTGACTCCAGAAACGATTGCAGGCATAAAACCCGTGATTGAGTCCATGATTAAACAGGGAATACTGAAAGAAATCGTGGGTAGTCCATGCAACTCCCCGATTATGGGTCTGCAGAAACCAAATGGGAAATTTCGGATAGTACAGGTGTTACATTCTCCTTCTTTATTACTGTTCCTTTAATTCATATAGAATGTTAGTGACCACTGTGACCACTGTGTGTGTACATAGGAATCTGGAGTCAGTTGCAGCTGAGCTCTTGTACTGGTGACATCTTAGGGTCCAATCTACAAATAAACCACCAACTTGCATCTGCTTCCTGTGATTATTACTTGCAAAAGTGGCGACGAGTGAGGAAACAACCCATCTGACCTTTTGATGTTCTCATTATTTTAATTTCTACAAGCAAAAAAAAAAATGGAAACCAAGGAAATCTTCTTTCAACTAAGCAGTCAATAACCAACCAAACCCGATCTTCAAAACGATCCTCAAGAAAAACAGTCTCTTCAAAATCTATTTCAAGAAAAACAGCCTCTTCAAAACGATTTCAAGAAAAACAGCCTCTCATGCAGTGAGTGTGTTCTATTTACTATTTTTGCTTTGTTATTCTTGTCTGAGAAGCGCTTATTAATGCCAAGAAACAGTGTCCCCAAGACTATTTTTTTTCTTCTTCTAAGCGCTGCCTAATTGTGAAAAACCTCGTTTCTTCGTTATTCGAACAGCGCACATCAAAGCATGTAATTTCACTTGGCATTTTTTAAAAAGGCACAGCATCTGTTGGAATACTCGAGCGCATCTGCACGCAACAACCCCAGCTGATTCGGTACCAGCGTCACAAGCGTCATGCGCCAGGCGGAAGAACCCCAGACAGCGTCAGGCACTACGTTGCGTAGCGGCCATTTTGTATTCCCGGTTGCATAGCAACCCGTTTACCGATCTCTCCGTGTACAAAAGCATTAACCTAGCGTTTCTCCCTAATACAAAAACGCAAACAACCATCAACTCGCTGTAAACAAAGCACCCGCTAAGATTTCTCTATAAACGTTAACTTGTATTTTTAACAACCATTTTTACCTTAACTTTAACTATTGCTGCAATATTGGTGTGACACACTCACCTGCCCTGTCTCTTCGTTTCCTCTGCATTGTATTCTGGGAATTGATAACAAAGCATTCTGGGACATTAAAAAAAAAAAATATATAACTTTATTCATTTTTACAACTAACAGTATTTAGCAGGAAAACAGTTTTTTTCTCACTATTCTTCTGGGAATCGACGCAGACAACGGTGACTACTTTTATTAATTTTAATTTTTGTCTCAAAATATTGACTTTAATTGTTATATTATTTTTGTGATGCTATTGTGTATATTATATTAATCTGTCTTTATTCGACATGGAAACTAATAATATTTTAGCCCCACCCAAATTCTTACAAGATCCTGGTGTACCCCCTATGAATTGGGAGGATTGGCGTGAATCCTTCGAAACTTATTTAGAGGCAATAGGTGGGGAGGTATTCCTGGCATCACGAAAATTAGCTTTACTTAAGCACAGTCTTGGCGTAGAAGGTAGAAAAGTACTGAAAACATTACCAATTGTATCTGCTATTAACACAAAGGTATGTGCAGGTGGAGATGAAGATCTCAGTGAAGAGGAAATTGTGTTTGATTGTTCAAAACTTGAACCAGTTTTGTCTGATGAATACCTAGATGCACTTAATGCACTAGAAGAAAATTTTGGTAAGAAAACTAGTATTGTTGTGGAAAGACACAAATTTTTTTCAAGAGCACAGATGGTTGGGGAAACTGTAGAACAATATGTTACTGCTTTAAGAAGGCTAGCTGTTACTTGTAAATTTAAAGACTTACATGAGGAAATTATAAGGGATCAGTTCATCAATAGAACTAACAATGTTAAAATCCAGGAAAAATTACTTGACTTGAAAGATCCATCTCTCCATAAAACAATTTCTATTGCCAGGAGAGTGGAAAATAATTCACGTTATGTCAAAGAGTTAAATAATACACGTGGTACAGATCGAAAGTTATCTGACAGTAAGGATTCTAGTGAAGTATGTACTGTATCCGATAAGCCAAAAACTTTTGATACTAGGTTTAATGTTAGACACGATAGTAGAGTTAGACCTCGCAATTTTTCTGGTGTCAACAAGAGCACTGTATCATATAACAAAGTGCCTTCTAATAAGACGGTGATTCCTAACAATAAGCAATTCTGTTTTAGATGTGGCAATGCCAAGCATACCAATGAAAATTCTTGGTGTCCAGCGTCAAATATCACATGTTTCAAGTGTAACAAATCTGGCCATTTTTCTAAAATGTGCAGGTCAGGGAATCCCAATGCTTGGAAAAGCTCTGTAAATTTCATTGATGAATCCTTTTACTCTAACAGTGATAGTGACATTGAAGTTATGACCATTTGGAATGATGATGAGGTTAATCATATCTCTGAAGAGATTCAACCACCTAAGTGTGAAGTCACTATCAACAACCATAAGCTATTTCTTTGGGCAGATTCTTGCTCGTTATATACCATCATTGATAAGACCATGTGGGAAATGTGTGGTAAACCCACCTTACTTCGTTCACAAAGATCTCCTGTGGGTTATCTATGCATTAGACTACCTGTGATTGGATGTTTTTCATCTGAAATTATTTTTAAAGATAGGAGTACTCTTGGAACTGTCTATGTGGTAGAGAAGGGAAGAGCCTTATTAGGCTGGAAAGAAGTATGGAATTTAGGATTGACCCTTGATCCAAACCATCCTGACCAAGTGTTACTTTCTCCTAATTGGCATAAAAACGATTCTGGAGAAGTTTTGGTAACTCAAGATGACAATGATATGTTACAATTGCATAAAAAGTTTCCTGATTTATTTAATCCCAAATTAGGATGTCTCAAAAAATTTGAACACAGAATTGTTCTTAAACCTGATTGCACTCCTATTGTTCATAAAGTACGTAATGTGCCGTTAGTGTTAAGATCTCAACTCAAAGTAGAGTTAGATCGTCTTTGCAACTTAAACATTATTGAACCAATCGAAGCATCTGATTGGCTTAGTCCAGTAGTTTTGGCACGCAAATCCAACGGAAAATTGCGCATGTGTGTAGATTTGAGAGATTTAAACAAAAACATTTGGGTAGATCGTTTTCCCTTACCCAAGATTAATGAAATGGTTGCTTCCGTTAAAGATGCAAAATTGTTCTCGTCTATTGATCTGTCAAATGCATATCATCAGATAAAGTTACATCCAGAATCACGTCATTTGACTTCCTTTATCACTCCTGAGGGTGCATTTCAGTTTTTGAGAATGCCTTTTGGGCTATCTTCTGCTTCAGCCGTTTTTCAAAGAGTCATGTGCAAAGTCCTTGAAGGCATACCCAACATGTTAGTGTTTCAAGATGATGTACTTGTATGGGGTGCTGATAAGTGTGACCATGATATGATTCTGCATGATGTATTGGGTAAACTCCAAAAGGCTGGTTTAACTGTAGCTGCTGAGAAGTGCAAATTTGCTACCAACGAAATAGAATATCTTGGGCACACTTTATCCGCAGATGGTGTTAAACCTAAAAAGAATTTATTGGATGCCATCAAGAACGCTCCGGCACCATCTGATAAAGACCAGCTCCGATCCTTTTTAGGTCTTGCCGAGTATTACTCGAAATTTGTACCAAATTTTGCTTCTAAGGTTTTCTGCTTAAGAGTGTTGATGAAAAAAGATGCAAAGTTTTTGTGGTCCACTGAGTGTCAAACTGTGTTTGATGATGTAAAAAAGGAAATCGCAAATGCTGTTGCTCTTAAACCTTATGATCCTAGCAAGAGGTCAATCATCGTGGTGGATGCGAGTGCATATGGGCTTGGAGCTGTCTTGATGCAAGGGAAAGACAAATTTGAGTGGGTAGTAGCTTTTGCCTCACGAACTTTAAAGGGTGCTGAATCATCTTACTCTGTCATTGAGAAAGAGGCTTTAGCATGTTTTTGGGGTGTTAATTACTTCAGGAACTATGTCTGGGGCACTAATTTTAAGTTGAGAACAGATCATAAACCCCTTGTTGACATCTTTTCCACTAAAGGTGCAGGAAAAGCCACGCCTAGAATTGCCAAATGGATCTATAAGTTACAAGAATATGACTTCTCAATGGAATATGTACCTGGAATCAAAAATGTAAATGCTGACTGCTTATCACGACTTCCTGTCGGAGGTGATGATGGTGTAGTTGATCTAGATGAAGACTGGTCAATTGCTTCGGTTGATGAAGCTTGCAGTGGTGCTATAAGTTTGGAGGTTTGGAGACAAGCTGTTCAGGATGATGTGATATTGAAGGAGGTAATTGCACGCTTAGCATCACCACACAATAATTTTTCTTGGAGTGATTCTGACTTATCCGAATATAAAACCGTTTGGCCTGAACTTTCTTATGACCTTGTGGTGGGTGTGGTTAGAAGAGCCGACAAGCTTGTCGTACCGTCTTCATTACGAAATAGGCTACTGGATCTCATGCACGAGGGGCACTCAGGCATGTCTGGGATGAAAAGAAGATGCAGGTGTGATTTCTGGTGGCCAGGTATGGATAAAGATATTGATAGATGTGTAAGGAACTGCGCTGCTTGCACGTGTAGCGATAAATCTCATGTTTCTCAGGAAACCACAATCTCTGCTGTTCCATTTCCGGATGGGCCATGGCAGAAACTTGCTATAGACATTTGTGGCCCGTTCAGTGTTGGTAGTATTACTGGTAAATTTGCCATTGTATTGATGGATTACTATAGCAAATGGCCTGAAGTTGCATTTGTTAAAGAGGTTAAAGCTTCCAGCATTGTTAACTTTTGCGAGGAAGTTTTTCATAGGGAAGGTTTTCCTGAGAGCATCACTACTGATAATGGTCCGCAGTTCGTTGCTTCAGAGTTCCAAAGTTACTTGCATTCATGTGGAATTAAACACATTACTACTGCGGTTTATTGCCCAAGGGAGAACGGCATGGTAGAAAGGTTCAACCGTGTTTTAAAGGATTGTGTACAATTAGCTGTTTCTGGGGGCAATGATTGCAAAGTTGCTGTCAAGAACTTGGTTTGGAGTTATAGGAATACTCCACATTCTGCTACCATGGTGTCTCCATTTCATCTTTTAAAGGGGCGTTCTGCTGGTAACAAGGTAACTCCTGCTTGGATGCTCAAGATCTCTGCTGGTCGCAATTATAAAGAAAATCTCAACAGTAGGATGAGTTTTTACCAAAAGAGGTATGTGGACAGGCATAACGATAAGATTACGAAACGTGCTAGTAGTTTCCAAATCGGTGACTTGGTAAGGTCTTCACGTTTTGGGTTATCCAAGGATGGTTCTTCCAGATGGTCTCGTCCCAAGAAGGTGTTGAGGGTTTTGGGTAATTGCGTCCTGCTGGATGATGGACAAAAGTGGAATATTTGTAATGTTGTTAAGTGCAATGATTTAGAACGTCATCTTTGGTTAGAAAGGGAGTCTAGTCCCAGTTCTGCTCCATGTCCCATTCCTTCTCCGCATGTTCAACCCAAGTCATCAGATCTTCCAAGGGTGGATGTTTCCAGTTCCAGAAGATTATCTGGACGAATCATTGTGAAACCTGTCAAGCTTAATGATTATGTTATGTGACTCTGTTTATACATAGAATGTGTCAATGCAATGTACATAGTTTTTTTTATTTTGTTTTTTTTATTTTAAGAAGAAGGATGTGTTACATTCTCCTTCTTTATTACTGTTCCTTTAATTCATATAGAATGTTAGTGACCACTGTGACCACTGTGTGTGTACATAGGAATCTGGAGTCAGTTGCAGCTGAGCTCTTGTACTGGTGACATCTTAGGGTCCAATCTACAAATAAACCACCAACTTGCATCTGCTTCCTGTGATTATTACTTGCAAAAACAGGACCTTCGAAAGATTAATAACATAGTCGTTTCGTGTTGTCCAGTGGTACCGAATCCATCAGTGATACTGTTTCAGATTCCATTCCAAGCAGAGTGGTTCACTGTGATTGATCTTTGTCAGGCTTTCTTTTCGATCCCTCTGGACGAAGAAAGCCATTTTCTTTTCGCATTTAAGCTGGAAAATCGCGTCCTAACATGGTGTCGTATCCCTCAGGGGTATACAGAGAGCCCATCGATCTTTAACCAGCTTTTGAAGAAAAATCTTGAAAGTCTAGTGCTGCCCCAGAAGTCAGTTCTGGTCCAGTACATAGACGACCTCCTTGTGGCGTCAGAAACAGAAGAAGCTTGCAGGGAAGACTCCATTGCTTTGTTAAATCATCTAGCTGCCAATGGGCACAAGGTGTCCCCGGGAAAATTGCAGTACTGCCTGACAGAAGTGCAGTACTTGGGACACAGAATAGAGAAAGGCAAACGAAAGGTGTCACCAGACAGGATAGAGGCGATCATGAAAATGAATGCGCCTAAGACACAGAGAGAGGTCAGGATGTTCCTAGGGATGGTGGGTTATTGCCGACAGTGGATCGTGAACTTTTCACTGAAAGCAAAGCCCTTGCAAAAACTGACGCACAAGGAGGTGAGCGACCCGGTACCATGGGACAAAGACTGTTTGATGGCATTCCTACAGCTGCGAGAGGACCTGTGTCGTGCTCCGGCATTGGGAATGCCTGATTACAATAAACCATTTTTTCTTTACTGTTGTGAGAGAGAAGGTTGCGCGTTGTCTGTGTTAGTCCAAATCCATGGGAATGCCCGTAGACCAGTTGCTTATTTCTCGGCTACTTTAGACCCAGTAGCCGCAGCGTTGCCCGGATGTCTCAAATCCGTTGCTGCAACGGGTGTCAGCATTGAGAGATGTGAAAATATCGTCATGGGGCACCCGTTAGAGGTGTGCGTGCCCCATTCTGTTGAACTGTTGATGACCAGGACCAAAACACAGCATCTGACCAACAGCAGGCTCACGCGATATGAGCAAGTTATTCTTGCTGCAGAGAATGTGACCCTCAAGAGATGCTCTGTTTTGAACCCTGCTACCTTGATGCCACTTCCAAATGATATCGAAGATGATGATGAATGTACAGACCATGACTGTCTCGATGTGACTGAACTATGCACCAAACCCAGACCCGACATCGTAGATGAGCCACTGACCGACCCAGACGAAATTTTCTTTGTCGATGGCTCATGTGTAAGAGACGAAGTTGGGCAGTTGAGAGCAGCTTATGCTGTTTGTACAATTACTGGAGTTGTGGAAGCTGGGTGCCTGGAAGGAGTACACTCCGCTCAGGTAGCCGAGATTATTGCCCTGACACGTGCTTGCTTGGCAAGCAATCAAATTCGAGTCACCATATACACCGACAGCCAATATGGTTATGGGGTAGTTCATGATTACGGGCAGTTATGGTCTCAAAGAGGCTTCATGACCTCTTCAGGCTCTCCCATTCGCAATGGAGAGTTTGTGCGCCTGTTGTTAGAGGCGTTGCAATGCCCAGCAAGTATCGCAGTTGTAAAGTGCACCGCACATACCAGAAATGAGGACTTTGTTTCGAAAGGCAATAGATATGCTGATGAAGTTGCGCGGTATTGCGCGGAACAAGGGTACTCTTTCACAGAGGTGGAAGTGGGTGGAATAAATGTAAGAACTGAATTAGCCATGATACTGGAAACTGTTGATACTTGGGATGAACTGTCAAACATGCAAGAAAATGCTCCTGATTCTGAAAAAGAAACATGGGAAAAGGCAGGATGTGTAATGGGTGAGTCCCATTTTTGGGTCTCAGCAGACGGCAGAGCAGTGTTGCCCAATGAGATGGTGAGTCCAATGGCTAGACTCATACATGGTCCCGTACACTTAGGGAGAGATGCTATGCTGAGAGTGTTTAGACAAACTTGGTACAATCCTAAGTTTAGAATAGCAGCAGAAGCAGTGTGCCAGCGTTGTGTGACCTGTCAGCAGCTGAACGTAGGGAAAAGAACACCAGTTGCACTGAGTCACATAGGAAGGTCTGGAGGTCCATTCAATCGAATGCAGATAGATTTCATTGAAATGCCAAGGTGCAACCGCCTCCGCTATGTCCTGGTGGTTGTTTGTGTGTTCTCCAGATGGGTTGAGGCATACCCTACACGTAGGTGCGACACCCTCACAGTGGCCAAGTTACTGCTCAGGGAACTCATTCCGCGCTTCGGGGTGCCGGCCTTTTTGGAATCAGATAGGGGAACACATTTTAACAGCGAGCTTGTGAAGATGGTTTGTGTAGCGCTAAATATCGATCAGAAGTTGCATTGCAGTTACCGACCAGAAGCCTCAGGAATTGTGGAGCAGATCAATGGCACGATCAAGGCCAGAATAGCCAAAGTTTGTTCCTCAACGACCCTGAGTTGGCCTGACGCCCTGCCATTGGTTCTCATGAGCCTTCGTAGTACCCCAGACAGAAGAACAGGGTTATCACCACATGAGGTGTTAATGGGGAGAGCAATGAGGCTGCCATCTGTCCCAGCTACTGCACTGTTAAATATCACAGATGATATGATCCTGGACTATTGTAAGGGGCTGTCTGACGCCATTCGTTCTGTGTCCCTTCAGGTGCAGGCTGCCGAGGTTCCAGCGTGCCAGGGCCCGTGCCATGACCTGTACCCTGGGGACTGGGTCCTGGTGAAAAAACATGTGAGAAGAAGCTGCTTGGATATTCGTTGGCGTGGGCCCTTCCAGATCATCCTGATCACGAACACAGCTGTGAAGGTGGGAGGCCTGCCCAATTGGATCCACGCGTCACATACGCGAAGGGTTCCAGCACCTCGGGAAGAAACAGCTCCTCTCTTGGATAGAAGTCCAGAAGAGGACCGAGAAGCCATAGAGGGGGCTAGCCAAGCTGTAGAGGTGCCAGCGGAAGCAGGGAACGAGTCTGACCAAGCTGAGGACGGTCAGTACAACAGCGAAACAGAAGACGCTACAGAAGGAGAAAGTAGCTGGGAGTACGAGTCAGACACTGACAGGTCTGACAGAGAGCGAGAACAGACAAGAAGGAGAAGGAGTAGAAGGGCACGTGGAGAAGCTAATTGGCCGCAAAGAAGGAGCTCTAGCCTGAGGTCAACTCCAGAGGTAACCCTCCCTCCGATATCAGAAGACTCAGACCCAGAAGAAGGTGCTCAGGGCGCTGAAGCACCCGACCGAAGAAGGTCAAGAAGAGTGCGTGTGCCTAACAGAAGATACTCCACACCTGAGTGGACATATCTGGCGACAAATGTCTGTGAAACCGGAGACAGGGAGGATCCGAGCGGTGGTGGTGTCCAGTTCTGAGCCCATTATCACCGTGGAAATACGACTGTTGGTACCCGGAGTCGAACAAGAAGGGTCACTAACATTCATGCTCCCCAGACCTCCCCGCCTCAGCAAGTTAAAACACATGTTCCTTTCAGAATTGCAATTCCCCGACTTTGGTACAACGATAACAGCACATGAAGAGCACAATCTTCGTTTGGAAATACTGAACTATGCTATTGAAGCTGCAGGCACAGGCTTGATAGTAGACTGTTAAAGGACTTTGTAAATAAAGTGAACAGAAAAAAGAAGATTACCTAGCGCCCAGGAAGCAGAGAATTTTAGGGAACTTCCCTTGAGTTGATGGAGAAGGGCTAGGGTTGTCTTTATTGAACTGTTAAAGGACTTTTGCGAAGAAGGTTGTCAGCTTCCAGTTGTGTGGATTCTAAAGACAAAAGGATTAAAAAGAGACTGTAAAGGAAAAAGAGGAAAAGAACTTTTTGATAAGATAAGAGAGAGCCATATTGTCTGACGAAATGGAGGCCGGCACCCAGAACCGCAGAGCTAAATGTATAATAGGTACACTAATAGTAGGAGTGATAATATTAATAGCTTTAGTGGTAACAATTTCTTATGTAAAGGGACATGAGGAAGAGGCAAAGGTAACTGATGTGAATTCTGTAGAAACGCTTACACCTACTGTTGCTGGTGAGAAAAGGGAAAACACTCAAGAGAAAGCGTTATTAGCTGCAGAGGCCCGTAGGTTACACGTAGATGAGTCCCAAGGAGACTTTAGGTCAAATGCTTATGCCAAACTCTTATATGAATACGTGGATGCCATGGAGGTTAAGGATTGTTACGTCTGCATGCAGTTGCCGGCGTCTGTAGATGAGGGCATTAGATACCATCACCTCCCGCTGACATATGGCATTACATGTAGCTTATTGCTTAGTATATTTTATGAGAGAGATAGTTTCGAATACTATTTCTCCAATTATGATTCAGTGTTGCCAGAAGTCCCAAATTATAAGCAGATGAACAAATGGGACTACTGGAAGAGTGAAGACAGATTGGCCAAGTTCTTCATTCCTTGGATTACCTTAGATACTTCACATGCCCGTAGAAATAACCTGACATGCAAGGTGTCAGAAGTCGAGAAGAAGTTCATAGGGCAGGTGGATGATCGTTACAGGAGACAAAAGATTTTGAAAAAATCAGGACAATGGAAAACAGATTGGACCGAGGAAGAGAAAGCACACAAGAGAAAGGGTAGTAGTGGTCCAATAGCTTTAGATAAGACACAGAGAGGAAAGCTATGTCTTCACCGAGCCAAAACGTATTATGAAAATGTATACGTGGGAGAAGTTGACTGTGAACATGCTTTCAATCTAGAGTACTATACTAAAGATTTCCTGAAGGGAATGCAAGTGATTCCAAATGTGTATTTTGTATGTGGAAGAAATGCCTACGTGAGACTACCTGACAACTGGTATGGATCATGTTACTTAGCAATTGTCTTCCCCAAAATATATCATGCACAAGACTTAGTGATCATTGAGGGCAAGACATCATCGAGGGGAAGGAGAGATGTAGGAGATGCAGAAATGGTTGGAGATGTCTTTGGAGCTATGTTCCCTCTTTTGGGAGTAATCCTTAATGATGTTAAAATTAGACGACTGGCAACAGTTGTCGACAGGTTGTCTGCCAGCACTGCTCAGTCCTTAATGCTGGTAGAAGGAGAGATGCAATCGATAAGGGCTATGGTTCTTCAGAACCGTCTTGCGTTAGATGTCCTACTAGCAAAAGAGGGCGGAGTCTGTAAGGCTTTGAAGGTCCAGGAATGCTGCACTTACATTCCAGACAATTCAAAACCCCTTGAGAAGGTTATTAGGAACATAACTAATATTCACAAGGAGATCGAAGACTTGAGTAGAGAAAATGTCTGGGAAAAGGTGGGCCACGGAATGAGTGAAGTTGGAGGGTGGATTTCCACCTTAGGCAAAAGCTTTGTTTGGTATATACTAAAACCTATCATCATAATATTGATCTGTGGGATTATATTGTGGGGATTGGTGAGGGTATTCAAATGGTACAGAGCAAGAAGGTCAGAAAGGGCCCAAAGAGAACAGCTGCAGAGGTTGGCTGCCATACAAGATAATCAGTACAGGAGCCTGAGGGCTCTGGAAGCGCAGAGAATGCCAGCAATAACTGCAGTCTAAAATGTTAGTGATGACCCCGAGAGGTCATCAAAGGGGGGAACTGAGAGAGCGCAAACTGACCTAAATGTATGAGTGCATCACACTTACCTGTAGTAAGCACAAATCATGAGGAGAAATGCCATGAGTGCTAATAGTATCTATAATTATATTCTGAATGTATAGCTAATGTAGAGATTTAAATAGAAGTGGAGCTAATACAGAAATGTGTGACACTATATGATTTTAGTAGATGTGATTATTTCTGAATCCATGTCGTGTAGCTGTTAAAATGTAAGATGGTATGTGGTTAAACGCAGAATGTGGTAGGCCTCAGGGCCAGAGCTAAAAGGGAAGATGTTTCTTTTCACGACATAGATTGTATTAATGTTTTGGTCATTGTATTAAATGGGCCATGATTTATAGAGATGTTTACTGAATAATAGAATAAGAGTATTAACATGCTTTAATTAATGAAGAAGTTGAATGCTATAATCATGATGAGAAATATTATAGGCCTGAAATGTTTTAACATTGACTTACACGTACATGTCTGGGCCAAGAAATGTTGCAGGCCTTTTTGGAAGTCTATGAGAGTTGGGTTCTTGGCAGCAGATGTCTGTCTGCAAAGAAAGGGGGGATCCAATTATAAATGAATGAATAGAGGTCTGTTCAGTAGGCGGCCCAGACATGGAGGAGGGTTCCGGAATGTTTAAGGGGTATCAGCGGGCCGGAGAAGAGTCTGAGAAGCAAGGTCAACTCTAACGTATGAGGCCCAATACAAAGCATCATGGAAAAAGCCAGAAGCTACACCACGTGAGGGGCGTCTCGCGAGGGGCGTCTCAATTGTTGTTGACTGTTTTGTATTAGGGACAGCACCCCTGGGTGGAGGCAGAGCAGATACCTGAGGACCCTTTAGAGAGCAGATGGGTAGGCAGAGAGGGGTCATGACTGGAGAACTATAGGTTTTCACCAAGAGACTTAGAGTGAGTGACTTCCCTTGGGGGTCATTCACTGCTGACACCTTTGTTAGGTTGGGATTTGGTTAAGTAGGGATACCATCTAGAGCAGGGTAGGGACAGCCTAACCTGTGCGTTTTCCTCCAACCTAAATGAAGGAGAGATATGCGTCAATGCTGATAGCTTTATTATTCTTAGAACTTGTGTTAGTGATTTCCGTTGCTCGTCTGAGGGCTTTCCGAGAGCACATGTATGTAATTGGACCTGTGTATCTCGTGAATCTCATTCTGAGATGCCTGTATTTGCAGCTTATCATATCTTTACAATAAACTTTTGAAAGCTAGAAGTTGTTTGTGATCTTTGGGAGCAGAGTCCTTTCTTTGGGTGAACTGGTTTGGTACAGGGGCACTTTCATCCTCCAAGACAGGCAACAAAGGTTCAGTCGACCAGATCGAGGTTTGGATCAATAGTGATGAGGTATCGATCAAAATCTCGCCCTTCCAACTGCGTAGCTTGATTAACTGAAGATGAGCAGGGCGAAATGTCATCTCAGTCTCTAGGCATGTGTCATTCAATGACACCTCTTTAAATGTTGGTTTTGTTGATGCGTTTAAAGGGAGAGTGAGCCAAAACATTTGGGGCCTCATTTACAAACCCCTTGCGCCGCCGCTGCATCACTTTGTATGACGCAGCTGCGGTGCAATCAGTGCGCCAAACTGCGCCATATCTACAAACTGAAGCATTGGGTCCGATGCGTCAGTTTGTAGAGCACTGCAGCAATGTTTGCAGGGTAAGCGCTCCCGTGCATAAAAGCCATGTAGGACTGGTGCAGTGAAATTTACATTTCAAGTGCGTCACTCTACGACTTCACTGCATCAAAATCCTTAAACCTACCCAGACCAGGCATAAGGAATGATGCAGGGCTTTTATAATGGGACTCGCCTATGTGTTCTGACGCATTGCTAGATTTGCGTCAGTTTTATGACCAACTGAAGCAAGGTATCACTTTTGTGCCAACAGATGTGTCAGAATTTCTGACGCATCTGATAATCCTTGCGCCATGGAGCCCTCTTCTGTAAATACAGCGCATCCATTGACATTTGGCGCAGGCGCAAGGAAACTGACGCGTCAATGCAAATGCGTCAATTTCTTGTAAATGAGGCCCTTAGTTGTTAGACATATCTGACACGTTGCTGTGCTGGTAAGACTTGTCAGATCCAGCCAACGTACACCTCTCGACAGGTGTCTATTCGCTGTTCATTTAGGAAGTTAGGAAACCTAGGTTAGGATATTACCACTCACGCGTGTTTGATCTAGCTCACTGCTCGGGCTGGTCTTCCTTTGGAGTTTGTGCTTGCATCTCTGGATAGCAGGGCAAGTGTGACAAACAACGTTCACAATCAACCACGGGTTGGTGGTTCCATATCAAGTTCCCTTAGTGCCAAATAGAGACTAATGACCTAATAAAGTCTGTAATGCCTTCTTCAGGCGGGTAAGGAGAGCAGCAATCATTGCTTTCACCTAACAGGTGTGCCACACACTCATGAATCTCAATTGCCTAACCAAATGCTTGTGACGTTGTCTCTATCAACGTTCTACGCCCACTAGCATGCGCACACCCGTCAAGTAATGAGGAATAGAAATATAGTTCATGATATAAACAAAAGATGTGTGCAGCAAAGAAATAGGCCAGATACAGGAAACGTGTTCTGCAGAAAGTGGATATATCATAAAACAGACAAAATACATGTATTTCTGCCAAATCACCAATAACCCCACCACTGTGCATCACTGGTGCTGTCAACACGTTTTACAGTTATTCAATCTCTTCTCTCAGCTCAACTGTTTTCATACAAGCGTGTCAGGTTCGGATTGAAAATCAGAGAACTGAAAGAAGCAGATTAGGAATTACCTCTCTGCTGAGATTTAGCAGAGAAAATCCCTGGATTGCAGCAGTCTGATGTCTGATGTCGATCTCAGCAGAGCAGCAGGAATTGCGTGAGGGGAGAAAGCCGAGAGGCAAAGGAGGGTCTGCCTATGAGGATGGATTTGAAAGTGGGGTACCACCTCGCTGATGGCTACCCTTGCCCTCCCTATTAATGCACAGGACTCTCCCGGGAAGCAGGTGTGGCATCTGAAATGGTAAGCCGAATTTTATCACTATTACATTTTAAAAAAATGTAGAAGCCTTTCACGTAGTTTAATCTTCAGAGGCTCTATTAGGAGACCAAGGGCCTGCTTTAAGCAAACCCTCTGATTTATGAAGGTAGTGCAACATCCAGTGGAGAATTGTTTTGTAAAAATTCCTCCACCATAAGAACTCAATGATGTAGGAGCATCAACTGATAGACTGGTGCAAATTTAGCCCACCCTGCAGAAATCAGGCTAGAGATACTTTGAGACAACTGTAAGGTCTTTGTAGTGCATTACAAAAATCTTAGAACAAAATAAAATAAATAATTTTCAAACCAGCATCTCATCTCTATACACTAGACTGTTGACACTTTGCTACACCTTAAGATTTGTACAGGAATTATCTAAGATTTAGTCATTGCTTGTATGAGGAATCGGTGCCGGACATTTTAAAAACTTAATAGTAACACAACAGTGAACAGAAATTGCAGATAGTTGGGTCAATTCACAAAAGTATTAATTGGTAGTAGTATTGCAGAAGTACTCTTTTGTGCACTCTAACATGCCTTTGTGAGTAAGCCCAAACATGTCCCTCCCTATCACTAAAAGTGCAAACGGGGCACAGTCCTTTTTATTTGTAGTAAATGTTTATAAATAACCTCTTAATATTTCCATTTTAATCCAATTTTAGATGTTTGGGGGCCAATTCACAAAGGCTAGTAAGTCTATGTAAAAGAATACAACAGGAGTACTACTTTACATTTTCCAAAATGATTTTGCGACTTGGCCCCTGCATGTTCAGTTTTGTTCATAGGGGACGTCTTATAATGTAGGTTGATCAGTCGTACTGGACTTGCCAGGAGAGATGTATCTCATGTCCCGGTTTTTTAGAGAACTGAAAACATTAGCAGGTTCATGTGCTCAAAGGCAGAACGAATTTGCAGCTCTTCGCAGAGCACACTTTAAATGACACCCTTGCGGTTGGGTTAAAAGTTGCTTTTAATCTGTTTCCTTAGTGCCTCATTGTTTGTGTTTCTATGTTGATGTGTGCTGTCATTTCAGTCATTGTGTGCCCCTCAACTCATGTAAAACTGTAGTCATTCTTCTATGTTTGCTAAATGTCCCAGTTTTTGGTTTTTAACATCCGGTCGCCTTCAATCTCTGTCAGGCTTTCTCTACACGACTGTACACTGCAGTACCTATGTTACGTAATAATTGGGCGTGTTGTGTGAGTAAACTGATCAGAGATGATTACATGGAGCGAACACAGGACAGTTGCAGGAAGTGGAATACAAGTGCTGGGTTGTCTTTACAGGGATTGAGTCACTATGATTACCTCTGGCAGGTCTTGTGAACTTTTTAAAAATGTGTATGACAAAGCAGTGTCGGACTGGCCTATAGGGCAATCAGGCATTGGGTGATGAATGGTCTGACATGTCAGTGTGTGGACCGATTTTTTGACAGTATGTAGACCTGTGTTAGGATCTGGTGGGCTGGTTTTATTATTAATTTCCCTGACATTGCATTGCATTCGGTCTCCTCTACCTTGTAAAACCCCTATACAGGGTACCATTACAAGTTCAAAACTGCCCCGATTTGCAAATGTGGACTACTTTTTTATCTACTTCTTTCACTAATGGGAGGCACTTTTATTTTGATGCCCGTGTCTACTTTTTGTCCCAGTCCAACCCTGGATGAAAATATTAAGAAAATGTGTATGCAGTGTTTTGAAGGTCTGATCCAGTGGCAGTAACTACTATTTCAAAAGAGCCAGTTTGTACATGAGTGAAATAGTACCTTGTCATTTAATCTAGATAGGAAAGAATATTGGAATGCATTAATAGGTACCGCAGATTACCTTAGAATTTGCAAAGACCCATAGTCTAGAGTAGTTCTCACTGTAGTGTATAGAATACAAAATTGCCGGTAAATGGGCTTATTTACAAGTCTCTTGCGCCGCCAGTGCGTCACATATATTGACTCTCCAGCAATGCAGAGTACAGATCCATTTATACGAGGCCACTCAAAGCCACTTTGCGTGGCTTTTCATGGCCTTGTAGATATGGTCTAAGGCAATGTAGCGCAGTTTGCTGGGTTGCTTTACACTGCTTCTGGGAGCATAGTTTTGTTGCATTTTCCGATTTACAAGAATCTGTAACCGGGGAATGCGTCAAAACTGTACACTTCTCAGGGCAGGTGTAACGAGGAGAAATATGTTTATTTCTCCTTTTTTTCCTCTTTTTATTCTGCAGCATACAGAGTAAGAGGAAAACACCTCTAGGAATTGTTTTTGTGCAGGAAGGTATTCCTCCCTGCACAAAAACGATCATGCCAACAACGCAGGCACCTTTGCACCATATTGCAAGGGTGCATGCATTGGTGCAAGACGGTCAAAAGAGCGGCAGCGCAGTGGAAAAGAACAAGAAAGTGCCGTATTGCATAAGTATACGCCACATTTCTGCCCTATCCTTTTGACGCAGGGCAGCGCAGCAAAGTGACTTCCTGAGCTGCCCTGTGTCAATAATTCGTAAATGAGGCTGAAGTGTTTGAAAGCCCATATGCAGAATATTGTGGCAACCATTGAGGATGCTGAGTGTTGAACTGGTCACAGAATAGCAAATTCTTTAATGGATGTTATGATTTAACCTTCAGTGCAAATTGCTTGTGCTCAGATTTTGTGCTCAGATTTTGCCCCATATCACGCCTCCTGCCTTTGGGTATTTCTCTTTTATGGTAATGTTTTGATGTGTTAGTGTAACAATGTTCTAATTATATAGTAACCTTTATAGGCGCTGTATATATTACTTGTAGACAGGTTGGGTCTTTATAATTGTTCTTATTTTTCCAAGGAAGCAATCATTGTCCATTTGTAAATAAAAATTAGCTCCCATGTAGCACCTCCTCCTCTGGGCAATCTTTTTTATGCTATTCATGGATAGTGATCCTTTGCTCTTTCTCTTGGGCCATTACCCTGATGCCCCAGGGGAATGGATGATCAGAGCTCTCCATCTTAATACGATTCTGCTGGCCTCCTCCTTTCCACCCCCAAACTCACCTGTAAAGGACATCTGCATGTAAACGGAAATTGTAATGGGAGGGATCTATGGAGAAGAACATATCTATGCTTTTAAAATATTTTACTAAAGCAGTTCCCATAATTTTTGTTAAAGCACCAACTGAAGCTGACCTTGTGGTATCTCTAGCTAAATGGCTAAATGCAAAGAGGAAGGGAGATCTCCTATGCAGTAATGCTGGGGGAGGGACAAAGAAGTAAGGAAAAAGCAGGCCTTCTCACCAGGGGGCCTGCTACAGGATAGACATCTAAAAGGGTGCAATAGATTAATCACCAAAAGTAATGGCTGCTTGGCAGCTAGTATAAGTTTTAATTGCTGGAGTAACAAGAAGCTTGGTCGTGACAAAGATTTAGGGCCCTATTAGGAGTACGGCAGTCCTTAGGACCACCATCCTCACGCTGGCTGTCTGACCACCACCACACTGCAGGCGAGCCTGCAGTATTACAAGTGTGGCAGTTGTGGCGGTCGACTGCCACATGACTGCTGCGTCAGCCAGGGATCTAGGATCCAGCGGCAGTCGCACAGTGGTCAGGGAGGTGTAATATACTGATATACTAGAGATGCTGCTGTGGCACTGCTGAACATATTACAAGTTGGCTTTCCTACCCCCCATTCATGGCAGTGAGCCCCCCATTGTAAAGGGTGGCAGAGAGGTAATTCCCTCTCCTGGGCTAGGGGGTGCATGCGGGGGGGGGGGGGGGGTCACATTTGGTGCCCCCCTGGATTTTCACCCCCAGATCCTGCACGTTGTGGCATGTATGCCATACCATGTAAGAAGGTAAAGTCGGCGCTCTGAACGACGGCGGTCTGCATGTTAGGCTTTTCTATGAGCCTAACAGCAGCCGCCATCAGTCCGCTGCATCACCGCTCGCCAGACCAGTATTGCACTCCTGATCTGGCTGATGGGCGCACAATGACTTTGGGGATCCTACCGCGGGTGGCGCATTGGCGGCACCACTGTAGTACAGCCAAAGTCATATTTAGGCCCTTATTCTTTTTGAGAGGCAATGAAAGGGTGCTATTAGCTGAGTTCAGGAGCACGTCCTTTCAATGTACATTTTTAAAAATATTTGCATGGGCACAGTCTGAGTATGTATTCCTAGACTATATATTTTATAAAAGCATTTGTTTGCACCCTAAACTAAATCATTTTGCGGCAGCCTATCATATATTTGTGTGTAGTCCAATTTTACATTTATGACTAGCCACAATGCTTTCTGTCACAGGATGATACCTTGTAGCACTATTAATACACAAGTCACTATTTCCCACTGCACCAACCAAGAGTCAATTCCGTGACTCTCTGGTCACAGACATGTTCAGTAATCATTTTAATGAATTGGAAGTTCATAACGTAAAAGAGTGCATTAACCACTGATTAGTTTAGCTTGCATTTATTTTTCATTTCAGGTGTGTGCCTAATTGTATTTGGAGTTATGTGAAAAAAATAAAAAATCTTCCACTCTATTTTGTCCTTTTAGCCGCCAAACACACTGTCTCCACCTATGACACTCCGGATCACAATTCCCACACTTTTGTATGCACTTCAACCGCTGCATGTAAATGAAGACAGCCAAGAAAGATGCGAAATATACAAGGTCACACTTTCAGGCCATCTTTACTTCCTAGTACTTGCTGAGTCAATTGAAGACCACTGCACTAGAGTATCACAATCCCATTGGAACACCAGTGTAAAGTCTGTTCATTATCAATGTGGTGGTAGGATGGAGGAAGGCTACTGTTGTATAAGTCTCAGCAGAAATATTGACTTAACACATTATGATAAGAGTGCACTCTAGATGACCAGAGGATTCTAGAAACTGGAATTTATCTTGCTAGTCATTTGTAAGTGCAGTCAGAACGTAAGTCACTTCTTATACTGAACCACATTAGCGGTCGGTGGTGGCGTGGGATGGGGAGGGGCAGGTTGGGTGTTAGTAAACGACGGAATACGGCCAAATACAGGTAAGTAAACATATAAATAAATAAAGCAAATTTCGTTGCGCGCACTGCATCGCCAAATTCGATGCAGTGCGCGCAACAAAATTCGTTTTATTTATTTATATGCTTACTTACCTGTATTTGGCCGTATTCCGTAGTTTACTACCCCCCCCACCACATGTCACTGCCCGGTAGCACTCCCACCAATGACCGCTACTGCTGAGCCATTGATAATAGTCGGTCATTAATGGTAAGTAGACTCTGTAAAAGTTGAGCCAAAATGAATACTGACCAAGTTCTCACACTGAGCTCTGGAAGAAACTGAGCACTTGATGAAATATTATCTGACACAGTGATAAACATATTTCTTCAACACAGTAATTAGTTGTTAAACTCTCTGGATACCATTTAAGCAGTAGGACCCAGATTTACTTTCTTTCGTACAGTGGACAGCTGTGGGAAAAATTGGCACGCTGGATTGCGCAAATTATAGAAAACGGTGCAGTGCTAAATTTACACAGTGTTGCGGGCAAAAATGGCAATGACAGCACTTTTATAGATGATACTCAGACTTACACCATGATGTGTAGGTGAGCCATTGATATCTAGCATAGAATTTGTACTCAAATTACACCCTCCAGGTCAACTTTTTAAGTAAAGGCAACCGCACAGAGGTTAGTCATGTGAGATTTGTGATTTTGTGTAAATCACACATCTTGCCACCTGACCCCCTCACTTACTGTGGCTTTCACTTTTTCTGTAGTGTTTTGAAGCAACTCTGGGTCACACTATTTTAGTTGACCTGGCTTTGCATCACATTCTACGGCTCTTTGCCATGGCATGTCCCTTTGCACCCGTTACCCATGGCTCATCCATTCATGACGCTAAATCGCTTTGACACCTTTGGTGCTAAAACACATTAGTTGAGGAAATGTGATCAACACTGCCATTTAGGCTGGTTTGTGTCACTTTACATCACATGAGTTCATGAAACTCATAGTAAATCTGGACTTAAATATTTATAAATATTAGTCATTTGAGTACCTTCTGTAAAAACCTATGTGTGACATGCTGGCCAAATTATCAACAACTCGTAGATTAATCAATGGTCCATATAGAAAACCTGCAATTTATACAATAAGATATGAGAGGTTAGAAGGGGGAAAACTTCCATATGCTACTCCAAGCCTCGCTGTCTGGATCAGTTATAAGTGGTACACAATCAATTTAGTCAGGCACAGGCAGAATGCTTTACCATAGACAAAGCAAGATCCTTTCAACTGCAGCAAAGAAGTGACAGACCAAAAACGATTCTGTGATGGACTTTCAGATATAAAATGGATGGATCTTCTGGGATCACTCCCGCTGCCTTGGACAAGAATCAAAATAAAGCCAAGCACATGGCCCTCACAAAGCATTTTATTTTAAACTTTTTTTTAAAGATATCTTTATTGGTATTTTATACAAATCATCACACAGGATGCAAAAAGGAAAAGAAGGAAGACAACATATCAAAGAGGTCCAGATTATGCAGCAAGACTGTTATCCATTGGCACTCCCAGCGATCTTAAGCACTTTTGGTACAATAAAACTGATGTTCTACTCGCCTGGTGCCCATCTCAACATTCAATATGCCTATCACAGCAGTCTAAGAGGTTACTTACATCATCAAATAATGGTAACATATGCTAGTGCTTGCTCCACTATTACAGATATATTACATCGATTATGTGGGCAGCCGTCCAACGTCGGTCCAGTGTACACATATACCACTCATATTCTTGGTCACATCATACTAATAACGAAATTCAAATCATGGAAAAGAACGGAATTGAATAAAAGGAAGAAGGAAAAAGTAACTTGTCCAGAGGAGTGGTGTGGGTATATGTTGGAGCACTAAAAACCCTAGGGAAGTGACAGCATTAATGACCCACGAATGGGTCCGGTAGGGAGCCCCCCCAGTAGGCCCCTCATCTGCATCAGTCTAATAGGTCCCATGCAAACCATAGCCCATGCACAGCCCCCGCAAATCAAACCCCTAGAGCCCGGGGGACCGTGAAAGAGCATCCTGTATAGTGGCACCAGGTTGGGGTCAGTGACCTAGCCCACCCTCCTCACTACTAGAGCCCCCCGGTTTCTCTCACTTGGCCAATTCCTCTCTCCACTGTTCGGCAATTGGGCACTTTCACGTTCCCTTAGCCTCCTCCCAACTTAATACTCTGCCCTCTGCTCCAGCCCATGCGATTGCATCCCTGTTCCAAGCTGCAAACTGTGGCCCCCTCGCAGATTTCCACTCCAACGCTATCCTGTGCTTAGGGAGACCCAGCGCCAAGTCTATCAACCTGTTCCCGAAGCTTGCGCTTAGACGGGCTAGGAAAATGACCAGCAAACTCGTCTGCATCGTGGGAGCCAACACCCATCTCAATGCGTCTCCGACCTTACCCAACACAGCCTCCCAGAAAGGACGCAACCTTTGGCACTCCCAGGTCATATGGCCAAAATCAGCATCCGGGTGGGCACATCTCGGGCATAGTTACACCTCCCCTCCATAGGTCACGTTGAGCCGATGGAGCATCATGTAGGTCATATGTGTGTACTTGAATTGAATATATTTCAAACGGGATATTGCAAGAGCTTGCACCACTCAAAGTCGGTAAGGACTCTGCCCCTGATCATGTCCCATCGTGCCCGCAACTCATCCAGAGGGCTGATGGAAGCTTCTAGTAGTGTGGTATAAAGCCAATTCAACAAGTGTACCACGGAGCCAAGAGTGAATAAGGCATGAAGGACCGGTTGTGTGTCAAGCTCTTCCCTCCTGCCGCCCCATAAGTGCGCAAAGGTGCGTGTCATCACTTTGTACTGTAGGAACTGACCCGGGGGAGCCGACAGCTATCAACCAGCTCCGCAAATGGCATCAGTGCCTTGTCTAAATAGCAGTCCCCAACATTATCCAGCCTGGCTTCTGACCAGCGAGCCAGTTGGTCACTCTTGAATATAGATTATGGGTCACCATGAGACAGCCCCACAAGAGGCAACATGTGGGAATACTTAGTGGATTGCTGTCCTACTTTGTTACATCTTCTCCATGTCTGAAAGGCTGTGCGTTGCAGCAAGGAGTAGTAAGAAGTAGGTGTAGCCGGTAGCAGCAGGTTCGCCATCACCAATTTGGGATTGGACGCCGTGTCCGACATACACTTTCCCTCCTCGTTTACTCCCTCTTCCCACTGTGCCAGCCACTGTAACTGGGTAGCCAGCATATAGAATTTGAAATTCGGCACCCGAGTCCTCCCTCCGACATAGGGCGCTGTAGGGTTTTCAGAGACACCCACAGTCGACCATCTCCCCACAGCAGATTCCGCAAGAGAGCATTCAGGGGGTGGAACCAGCTGTTCGGCATCAACACCGGGAGATTTACGAAAAAATACAACAGCCGGGGCAGCATAACCATATTGGACAGGGTAATCCGGGCCATAATGGGTAATTGTAACGTACTCCAAAAATGTACGTAAGAGCGAAGGGAACGCAGCACCCCTCCCAAATTCCCGTCTTTTGGGTCATCTAAAGTGAAGAAGAAGTGAATACCCATGTATTTAAAAGTGCACTGAGCCCAAAGTATGTCGGTGTGCAACATCACTGGTCTGGGCAATGGCCCTGCTATCGGAAACAGATATGTCTTTGATTTATTGACCCAGAGGCCTGAGAGCAGAGCAAAGTCATCCAAGATATGCAGAGCCTCGGAGGCCCCCTCAACTGCCTCCGTCAGGTATGCTAACACATCATCGACGTAAAGAGAGATGTGATGCCGCCGCCTGCCAAGTGACAGTCCCAGCCCTTTCCCTCCCAGGCAGAACCATTCCGCAAGAGGTTCAATAGCCAGGGCAAACAAGAGTGGGGAAAGGGGACACCCCTGCCGCGCTCCCTGAGAGATCTCATTCAGCCTGGAAATTGTTCTGCCCGTCTTGTCTCTCGCAGTGGGCTAGGCATAAACAAACCACACCCAAACGCCCCCCAGACCCATGTGCAGCATCACCTCAAATAGGTGCTCCCAGCTTACCGTGGCGAAAGCCTTCTCTTAGTCGACTGATAGAACCGCCGCCTGTCGAAGGGCTGAAGCCTCTGCATAGTAAAGTATAGAGTAAAGCCTGCGAAGGTTATAAGAGGCGCAGCAAGAGGGGATAAACCCATTCTGGTCAGGGTGAATCAGGGACTTCATATGTCTGAGTAGCCTACCCACCAACACCTTGCTCAGGATCTTAAAGTCCAAGTTGAGCATGGAGAGAGGTCTGTATTCCCGAACTCCAGCGCCCGGTCTCTTGGACTTTGGGAGGGGGATAACAAGCTCCATCTGGGTGGAGTTGGGCAACCCCCCCTGCATACGCCTCTGCAAATAACGTGACAAGATGTGGGGCTAGCGTGTCAGCAAAGCGCTGATAAAATTCAGCCTGACGGCCGTCAGACCCGTGCTTCAGCCTCCAGCGTACAGAGCTGCAGAGGGCTTAAAAAACGTTGTATATCTGACAAGGGGGTTGCGGAAGAAGCCTCATACAACCATTTGTAATACGTCAAGAAGGAATTATTAATTGCGTCCGGGTCGTGCACCACGTCCCCCGACTCCAAGCTAAGTTGTGTAAGGGGCACTCCCCCAAGCTCAGGTTTGATTAGCCTTGCCAACAGTCGACCCGCCTTCTACTCCTCCCTCTGCACTCTCTCCAGGCAATCCTTGTAGTTGTAGCTCCTGAGGCTGGTTAGTGCATCATCATAGTGTGTACCTGTTTCCTGTTGTGTCACCTGGGACACATCATCCGCACCCTGTAGATTGTCTAGTCTACTGATAGTTCCCTCCAGGCCCAAGGGTTCTCGCCGTAGCACCCTTGGAGCCCCACACACCTGACCCATACAGTGGCCCCGTACAACCACCTTGAATGCCTCCAACTCCACCTGAGGTGAGGAGGCTGTGTTAGCATTAATGGGAAAGTATGTATCGATGAATGCAAACAGTGAGGCCCGGAAGTGGACATCGTTGAGCAGCAACAGGTTCAAATTCCAGGTGTGGATCGGAGGACGCTGCCCTGGTGGTTGATGTGTCATTAATAATGGGCTATGGTCTGACAAAGTATGCCCCAGTTATTCGGAATTGAAAATGTATCCATTAAAGGCCGGGGAGCAAAGGAACGTATCAAGCCTAGTATGTACTTGGTGAACCGGCGAAAAGGAGGAGTACTCCCGGTCCTCACCATGTTGCAGTTTTCAGGTATCCTCAAGGCCCCAGTGGGATATCCAGGTACCGAAACCCAATGCTGTACGGTGCGGCTGAATCTCCGGCAGTGGAGGATGGGAACGGTTAACTACAATATCTGCGACCCAGTTAAAGTCGTCCCCTAAGATTAGGTGACCATTCAAACAATGAGCCAGGGAGGCGGAGAAAAACTCCAAGAAGCCGACCTGGTCCTGATTTAGTGCATATACATTGCCTAGCATCACCTCCTGCCCCACTAATCAACCTGTGAACAGGGTGTACCGCCCCTCTGTGTCAAGCCATGAGTGTTCAAGGGCGAAGGGGACCCCAGGTTTCACCCAGATCAACACCCCCCTGGCGAAGGCCTAGAAGATGGTCACAAAGGTCTGACCCCTCCACCTCTTCAACTTCCTGGCTTTCTCTCTGTTAAGGTGAGTCTCTTGGAGGAAGGCATTGTGCACGTCCCTGCGCCGTAAATAGGAATAAATGTTATGGCATTTGGCCATTGTTCCCATATGAACACGCCCCACATCAACATGAGGGAGACCCCTCCCCGCCCACTCCCACCTTCATGCACAGCCGCCCTCCTCTGCAAACAATAAAACAGAAAAATTCCAGCAAATGAAACCCAAGTTGAACAACTCCCCAACCCCATGGCAGCCTGACAAAGGTCATTCGCCCAAACCGCATGTGAAACATAGCCCTTAATGAGGCCCTGACTGAGTAAGGCACTCAGCGCCGGGGAACAAATAAAGACATAGTTCTGGCACGCAAACCATCCGGAGCGCGCCGGCCCCACAAGGAATAGGGCAGCTCGAGACCAGGGTCTGCCATCAACAGTTCGGTAACACACCAGGTGCCAGGGTCGCCTCAATGTTCAAGCAGCCTCAAAAGACTTCATTAGCCATCTTTGGAGTCACCACCGGCAACTTTACGCTGTCACTACGGGAGGTGTCAGAATCGTTGTCCCCAGTGTCCCTCAAAGAATTGGCCTCCACCTCCATGGAAGGGCTCCTGCCCTTCATGAGCGCCGCCACCGCCTGTTTGTGATGACGTCGGTTTCTTAAGGGGTTCCCTGCGGGAGCGCCTTCTGGAGCGCTTCCCAAGCTCCTCTGTATTCCTTGACATGGGTTTGGGACCTGCGGGCCGGGGGCCCTACGCTTGTAGGCCTCGATCCAATCCCAGGCCTTTTTCGGACTGCCACAAAAGTGGGTGTCGCCATCCAGGATGATTCGCAGGAAAATCAGGGAGTACTGGAGACCCTCCTCCCTCAGTGCCTTCTTAACCTCAAGGAACGAGGCTCGCCTTCTCTGCACTTCCAAGTGTAATCCGGGAAGAGGGAAACTTTGCTATTATTAATGGTGTAGGGGCCCTCTGCATGCGCCCTCTGTAGCGGTACATCCCTGTCCCGGAAATGGAGCAACCGAGCCACCACCGGTCGCAGAGAATGCCCGGCAGCCTGGCTGGGATTCTGTGAATGCTTTCGAGAGTATAGAAGGTCAACAGACCCTCCAGTGCCACCACACTTCTCAGCCACTGCTCACCATCAACGGAGCAGCGCTGAGGGGAAGAGGGTCGATCGTCTCCTGTACAACCATCGCTGATCCTAGCATGATGGAACCCCCAATAAAGCGCAAAGGGCTCATGAGGCATTGTAACCTAAAAACACTAAGTCTTGATAAATCGACAATTGGGCGCAGAGACTACATGTTGAACTACATTCTAGGTACATACACACCTATAGTTCACATTTTTTTGTATAATACACTTTTATATATACATCCATGTGAGTAAGGCGGGGACTTTTGTGCATTTCCTGTCCTGAAGAAGGAGTTTCGCACTAAGAAACATGTTCATGTCGACGCACTACAGAGGTTAATGTACATAATTACATCAGTAACCTCACACTGCACCCTTTTAACAATACCAGCCGGGGGTTTAATTAAAGTTTTTTTTCCCCACGAGCCAGGTGTTTTTTAACTATCACTTTCACCACCCCAGCACTCACTTATAATACTCCACACAATTTCACACATAGTCCACAGCAAGTGCTCCCACGTAGTTGTCGGTTGTAGCACGCCGCATCCCGTAGAGGGGTGCGAAGACCCCAATGATGAAGCATGACACCAAGGGGCCTGTTGGTGTGTGAGGGGTATTTAAACAACACGGTGTGGTCCCCACCACAGTAGGGACCACCACCACCTCCTTAGTGGATTTCACTTGTTTACTTAGAACGTTCAGGGAGACTGAATCCACTGTTTCTCTCCCGCCCCCTATGTTATATAGAAGAACTGCTCCAACTAGGACACCATGTCGCCACCCTCTGCTCCTTCAGGCATGCCCAGGACTCTAATATTATTCCGCCTGTTGCGCACCTCCGCAACTTCTGTGGGGGCCCCATCTGCTGTTCCAAGGCCTTTTGAGAAGGAGCTATTTCAGTAAGGCTGTACTTGGTCTCCTTCACTCTCTCAGAGAGCTTCCTGTGCTCCTTTCGCAGTAGGCCAAGCCCCTCCACAACCATGCTGATGTCCTGATGGAGAGTGGCCTTCGTGTCCGCTATGGCCTCCAGTTTCTTGCCCAGCTGCTGCTGCACTGGGTCCTCTGTAGCAGTCTGCAATTGCTCTTGGGCGCACTCTTCCGGGTCATACGCGGCCCCAGCCTGTCGACATCGAGGTTTTCCCATGGTGCCAGAAAGTCCACCCGGCTGATGGATATCACTGGGGAGGGAAGGCAACCCAGAAATTAGTTCCGCAGCTCCGACCCAAACACTATGGTGCAGGCCTGTGGCACTTGTGAGGGTTCCAGCACTTAATCCCTCAAGGTAGCTGCTCTGTTGGAAGGCTCACTCTCCTGCATGTAGTGATCCAGTCCCAAGGGCCGAGCTCTTACCCTGGACAGCCCTGTGCTAGATATCAGTACAATCTACAGAGAGTCCCTGATGACAATTCACCCTTAGCAACTCATGCAGGGATCCGGGGCACACCTCCCTAAGCTGTCACATTGCCCCTCAGGGAGCCCCACAGAGGTTCAAGGCGATCCACCCAATCAAGTCACAAGGGACCGCACCGCAAAACCCCTGTGTCTCAGTCACACCACAAAGTAGTCACAGCGCCCACTGCTCTTCCACACTAATCCTGATGAAGTCCGGGCCTCCTCCAATGCGCCCCAAGGGGAGCGGACATGCCAGACTCGAGCCCCCTCTTCACCCCAGGGGGTAGGTCATCCACCAGCATGGCTGTGGCCACTCCTCCACCGGCCAAGTCTCAATGCCACCGGCAAGGCACTGTAGGCCCAAGTCCAGGTCCCGGGGAGAACCCTCAGGCAGTGCTCATCCCCAGGGAGGCCACAGCCCTCTTAGCAGCTCCCCCACATCAGCCCTCAGGCTCAAACGGTGTCTCCCAGCCACCTCATCCAGTGTGTGGCGCCCCCCACACTCCCTCATTGTCAGAAGGGATGACGGGTGCTCCCTGGCCGCAAGGGCCGACGGCAGAGACTGCACTCTGGTCTTCGAGCCCCAACCCAGGCTCCGATTACATGCCCTGCCCTGCTCCTCACCTCCAGAGACAGTGGAGCGGTGTGTTCGTCACCTTTAGGGTGACGCCATCACTGCCGCTATATTCCGCCGGGCCCCCGCTACACTCTGCAGCCCAGGCGAGACAGCTGTCGTCGAGCCCTCGATCGGGGCACAAACCTCACGCTGCGTCGTAACTTACGGGCGCCGATCAGACCTGGGCTGCCATCTTGCATGCTCACAGACTCTCCCTTGTTGCCCGGGAGTCAATGAGACTGCCGAAACCAGCCTCTCGCTGTCCTGGCACCACCAGGCCAGCCTCGGGATGTTCCCTGATCTCAGGTGCCATTGATTTAAGCCAATAAATAGCAGGCTGTCACGGAGCTCTGAGCTCATGCATCCGCCATTATCGGCTCCTTGGCTACGCCCCCCATACAAAGCTATTTTAACCTTTCATATTTCTAGTGATTATTTTGTAGTAAAATAGTTATCATTTGGCATGCTTTGTAAAATTTGAGACATAATTCATCTCCATCCCAAGATGTTATTGTTGCCTAAAGACTTCTCAAAGCAACTCATTAGGCCTATCTTTCAGAACATTTTGTTTACTTACAGGAGGCTTAGAGCCCCCTATTGCATACCAGTGGTTGAATGGTTGTCTACATCATTACTCTCATTTGCTTGCTCGTCTTTAGTCAGCATGTGTTGTCTTAACATCCTATTCTTGAGTTTGTCCCTCTCATTTGCCATGACCCAAGTGCTGCATCCTTCACCAGTGCCTTTGTATTGCTCAAAGCTACTTTTTTCTTCTTTTGGAAGCACACCATAGGAGTGCATGTGTGTGTCTGCCGTGTTGCTTGCCTCCTCCTGCTCTCTGACTACTTTCCATTGTGTTGCTTGCCCCTCCTGCCCTCTTCCTGCTGTCCATTGTGTACCTTGACCCCTCCTGACTTCCTCCCTCTGTCAATCCTGTTGTTTGCGACCTCCAGCTCTCCCCCCTCGATCTATGGTTTTGCCTGCCCTTGATACCCTCCTCTTGCTGTCTGGCACGTAGCTTGACCACTTTCGTCGTTCTCCCACTGGCCTTCGAGTTCCTTGACATCTCCCATCCTCCACTTGTTTATATCATGTAGAAACTAGGGTGGGCATGACTGCCATAATTCTCTCATGCTTAATTACTCGCAATTATAGCAAAATTACTCGGAATTATGCGTAATTGTGCAAGAGCATAATCCAGAAATCAACACTATTTCCTTAGTGCAAACTGTACCCTCACAACCAAAAGGGACCCGAGGATGCATTTTGCGCTAAGAAAATAGCATTAAATGCTACAGGACACAAACAGCAGTGGTCAGCAGCCACTTGTTTTCTCTTAGCTCATTGTTTCTGTGATCTTTTGGTAGGATTCGTGAACCAAATTACTCTTTATTGCTCAAGCTGGTGTAATCTTGTAATTTCAGTAATTTGACACCACAAGAAAAACCCTTAGTTTCTGAAACTATTTTGATTACTCCAGCATAATTAACATTTCTCCCAGACCTAGTAGAAACCCCTGGGAGGGGGATCAAGAAGCTCTTTGAGTGAACTTAACCTCCAAACTAATTGTATTACATACCTCCTGGCACTACAAAACAAGGACATGGAAAAAAGATAATGTTTATGGTCCAAAAGAAACTATGTAGGCTTACTTGTTGAGTGAACGAAAAATGTCTTAAATTGGAAAGGTTTACACTCCAAGAACACATTGCATTCAGCAAAGAATGTAGCTCACTGCAAAGGGAAAGGCTGTGCTTGATTATCTTGTTTGAACAGTTCCTGTTCTTAGGATGTGCCTCAGAAACCCTTTGGTTGTTCCCCTCTTGTTTGGATTATTGGTGCAATACATCTTAAGTGCAGAGTACTACCTGAACCTAAAATGCTGACCTAAATGGCTTGACACCTTAAGAAAATCTGCTACTAAATCAACCTAAATAAGATAGCTTATGACGTTTCAGATAGCTACAGTATAACTTATTTGGTTCTCAGTCCACATCCTGGAGGCAACTGTTTCATTCTCTTTTTGCTCTAACTTTGGGTCTCTAGAATTTGCAGGAATCCCACGTGAGAACTAACTTTCCCAGTCCGGATTTCGAGCAAACCACAGCACCGAAACCGCTCTCATCGCAGCCACCGATGACATCAGGACCATGATGGACAACGGAGAAACAACCGCCCTCATTCTCCTAGACCTCTCGGCAGCCTTTGACACCGTCTGCCACCGCACCCTAATAGCCCACCTCTACAACACTGGGATCCAAGGAAAGGCCCTGGACTGGATCACATCGTTCCTCTCCGACAGAACCCAGAGAGTCTGCATCCCTCCTTTCCACTCCAAGGCCTCCAAGATCATCTGCGGCATACCCCAGGGCTCCTCACTCAGCCCAACCCTCTTCAATATCTACATGAGCCCCCTCGCCACCATCACACGCAAACACAACATCAACATCATCTCCTACGCCGACGACACACAATTGATACTCTCCCTAACCAAGGACCCAGCCACCACCAAAACCAACCTCCAGGAAGGAATGAAAGACGTCGCAGAATGGATGAAGCTCAGTCCCCTGAAGCTGAACTCAGACAAGACAGAGGTCCTCATCCTCGGAAAATCCCTCTCCGCCTGGGACGACTCCTGGTGGCCCACCGCGCTGGGCGCCGCGCCTACTACCTCGGACCGCGCACGTAACCTAGGATTCATCCTGGACTCCTCCCTATCGATGACCAGGCAAGTCAATGCCGTATCCTCATCCTGCTTCAACACCCAGCGCATGCTCCGAAAAATCTTTAGGTGGATCCCCCCAGAAACCAGAAAGACCGTCACCCAGGCCCTCGTCACCAGCCGACTGGACTACAGAAACGCCCTTTACGCAGGAACCACTGCCAAACTCCAGAAACGACTTCAGCGCATACAAAACCCGACTCATCCTCGACATCCCCCATCACAGCCACATATCCGCCCACCTACGAAACCTGCACTGGCTACCCGCCAACAAGAGGATCACGTTCAGGCTCCTCACCCACGCACACAAAGCACTCCACGACAAAGGACCAGAATACCTCAACGACCGCCTCTCATTCTACACCCCCACCCGCCAGCTACGCTCAGCCAGCCTCGCCCTCGCGACCGTTCCACGGATCCACAGAACCACCGCTGGAGGAAGATCATTCTCCTACCTGGCCGCAAAGACATGGAACTCACTCCCCGCACACCTTCGACTGACCCAGGATCACCTCACCTTCAGGAAGCACCTCAAGACCTGGTTATTCGAGCAATGACAGCACCCTTCCCTTTAGCGCCTTGAGACCCTCACAGGTGAGTAGCACGCTCTATAAATGTACTGATTGATTGATTGATTGACTTTAATCTTCCTCCATGGTAAACCACATATCCTTGACCCATTAGTGCTTGACTTTCACCTCAAATATGATAGCCCACAAAGATGAACTCTATTTTAGTTGCCATGCGTAAGGATTTTTTAACCTGTCACATCAATACGATTGCCCTTGACTCTAGTCACAGCATCCAGTTTTAGATAAGGAGAACTCTAAAACACTGGTAGGTTCCACTCATTTGAGTGATGCCTAGCTAGAAACAAGGCCATTGAAGGTGTTGTTCTTCTAGTAATTTGAATAAAGCTTATATCTTTGGATGACATCCTTCTACTGTGATTTGCTTTGGAAGGAGAGGACAGGCACAGGCCAGTGTGGGGAGAGGAATTGTCCCTTGACAAATAGGACAAGCAAACCAGCCCGAAGAAGGTGTGAATCACTCAGAAACCATGCATGCCTTACAGTCCAGCTCTCCAGAACAAACCCAAAAACATCTGCTTTACAAAAGAGTCAAGAACTTGAAAGAAACATCTCAGGACTGCAAGTGTGGGGATTTTGAGTTACCCTCAAAAGATATCTCTGCATATGTAAGAAACTGCAGCACTGCTCGGAGTAGCCACGCACTTTATAAATCTATCATTCATTGACTTGTTTTTTTAAATAAAAAGGGATGCATGGGGCATTTATTGTTTCTTCCTTGGTCACTGGTTGAGGCTGGTCTCCCAGATTCCTGGATGGCTTGGACCATTTTGCTGTCTGGTATGGCTGCAGAGATATTACATTTTAAAAGCATGTTTGCTGAACTCCCTAAATTTTAGTTGACAAGTTGTTAGTGTCAAGCAGTGTGTCCTGCTAGAGCTCATGTACATAGGTATTTTAAAACTTCAAGATGTTCACCAGTCCCTACAATTCTATGCCCCAACGACCTACAGCCAATATTAATAATCATCTTTTTAAGATCTCGGCATTGCAAACAAGGTGGTACAGTCTCCCATAAGCTTTGTCCAATGGCCCCTTGTCACTGAGGATCCAAGCCCCAAGAGTCCTGTTAACTGAGGTCAATGACATAATATCGATGCCCACAATATCGATTCATAAAAATATCAGAAAATAAATAGCGTTCCCAAATATATCGGCTTCCTATACTCAACTAATAAAAACACAAATATCGAGAACCTAAATATTGCTGTTAAATTGATTTCACTGATATCGATACAAAAATATCAAAACCTTTAAATAAACATATAAATTGTCAAAAATATTGCATAACACAATATAGACTACATGTATTTCACCAACAATAATAAAGTATAATTTCAAAACTTAAAAATTACTTTTATGTTATAGAAAATATTAACATAAACATAAAAAATATATATAAATATTTTAACAGCATTTTAATCAGTCAGTCAGTCAAATCCACATTATTCGGTTAATTAAAACGATAAAACTACACAAACAAATACCATATACAACTCCATAAGACATAAACATGTTAAAATAATCTTCTAGGCCTTGCAGACAGGGTCATGCAGTCATCATCATCATCATCAAAATGCTTTATTCGATTTTGTTTTCAAATCATAAAAGCGTACATGTAAAAAAACAGTGTTAAAATGAATACATACATACAATGACAGTGTGACTACAAATTAAAAGGACATATGCCCAACCTCCGCATTCCAAAATAAGACATGTTAATGGTACAGTTCATCATTATCGGCTGTGGTAATGCATAGTACATTCAAAAGTTGTGACAATTGTGTAATGGTTCAAAACTGTTGGGAGCAGAGAAACTAATGCCACGGGATACACAAACCCCCCTTCCCAGCGGATGGTAATGCTCTTCTGTTGGTCTAAGCAAAGGGATGTTTGGCTTACAAGGGTAAAAGTCAAATATGTCCCAGGTGCATATAGGGCCATCTCCTTCTTGGGGCGGGCAAGATCTTAAATATGGGACGATGTTCCTATTTTTTAATTTAACCAGTACCAAGTCCCCGGGAATGTTTTTAGGTAGTGAGCCTAGCCAGTTCACCCTTCTAACGCTCAGGATTCCGCCATCTTGGTCCGGTGTTATGGGTCTATTTTTCCCTAACCAGAATATAACCTTATTTAGTAGGTCCTGCTGACTTTCGGCTTTCCCCAAAGCAAGTGCTGGTACTCCTGAGAGAATGGAGACATATGGGGCGGCTTCTGGAGGAAGGTGTATACGAGGTGGTTTGGTTAATTCTGGTCTAACCCCAATAGGCCTTGATGGAACAGATTTGAAGGGGACTTTGGGTGCAATTGGAGCTGGGGTTTTGGGTGGTTGTAATCTAAGTGGGGCGTTTGTACATTTAGGGGTTGACTTAGATGTTACCAAGGTTGTAAGTGGCTGGGAACGGTCAACATTTTTGCTAGGTGTCAGAATGGTTGAGATTGCGTTCTCTAGACCTGAGAGCCTTTCCCCTAAGGAATTAATTTTTTCCACTAGTGGACAAATGATGGCTTTAACAAGATGCTCGATCTGGGTCAATAGAGACAACTGGGGGTGGGGTATTGTATCGTCTGATTTATCTGCAGACTCCATGGTAGTGGGCAGGTGGTTGGCAGGAAAGGTAGGACTTACAGATGGATTTTGTAGTTCGGAATAATTCCCTTCGGGATTGACCTCATAGTGCTTCCTTTTAGTGGGTAAAGGCCGAGAAAGGGCTAGGTCTTGGACATTATCTTTCATAGGTGAAGAGGAAGGATCCCGTAAAATACAGTTAGTATGTAAAGAGCTGGTGCCTTGAATAGGAGAAGGTGATTCCACTGCGGCGTACTTGGTATTGCATATGTTGTTTAATTCGTCCCACAGAGACAACTTTTGCACTCTTACTGGAGTTTGTAGGGGGGATTGCATACAGAGTAGGGAGTGGTCGGGAGAGTTATTGACTATCTCGTGAACAGTAGGCAATGTGATGGAGCTATTCATGTGAAGCTCTTGTAACCCTTGGCACAGGCCCCTCTCAGAAGCAATGTTTGTGCCCTCCTTCCGTGACATTATGAAAATGGGATAAATCAAATCTCAAAAATAGTCAGTTAGTAAGTGGAGACACTCTACCTCTTCACACAGAACGATCAACGGTGAGGGCCCGTCCCGATCCCTTCAGACCACGGAGGGCCACAGAGGGCCCGCCCTTTGCCCGGGCTTCGCCCGGCTAGTCCCGCGCGCGTCCCGCGACGCGGAGGGAGCGTCTGACCTTTTGTAGCGCCTCCGGGCGCGATCCTTTCCAAAACCGGAAGTCCCCGCAAAGCTCTCTGGGAGCTGTAGTCTCTGGCCGCAGGATGGTGGAGGAAAACGGCGTGGAGACTACAGCGTCTGGCACCCAGGAGCGACCCCCGCAGGACAGCGTCTATCAGGGCGGCAGCAGGTAAGGTTGGCCCCCTTCCACTCCGGCAATGCCCCCCGCTCCACCGAGGGAGCGTCTGACCTTTTGTAGTGCCTCCGGGCGCGATCCTCTCCAAAACCGGAAGTCCCCGCAAAGCTCTCTGGGAGCTGTAGTCTCTGGCCGCAGGATGGTGGAGGAAAACGGCGTGGAGACTACAGCGTCTGGCACCCAGTAGCGACCCCCGCAGGACAGCGTCTATCAGGGCGGCAGCAGGTAAGGTTGGCCCCCTTCCACTCCGGCAATGCAGTCTCCCATGAACTATTTCCAATGCCCCATTGCAGCTGCGGCCCGTGGAGGGAGTTCCTTGGGGCAGGCAGGCGGGGCGGGGCAGGGGAGAGGCAGGGTGGGGGTTGATAAACACCGGAATATGGATGATTGCAGGTAAGTAAACAATTAAAATAATAAAAAGAATTTCGTTGCGCGCCCTGCATCGCAAAATGCGATGCAGGGCGTGCTACGTAATTATATTGTACCCTGTCGATAAACATATAGTCAAAAATATTGCCTAACACAATTACAACTACGTTAATATTGCCTAAATATTTAAATCATAATTACAAAACATAAAAAATAACAACATTGTATGCTAACGAAGATATGAATATCAACATTAAAAATATATATACATATTTTTAAAAATGTTCAATCATTTATTTGCTAAAAGCACACACATATATATATCTATCTATATGTATGTGTATATATATAAATATATATATATATATATCACCACAGAAGATGACGATGCCGTGTGCGATGTTTATTCTTTTATTTCGCTGCTTTTATTTCGCTGCTGCCATACGCGTTTCGACTGCCAAGCAGTCTTGTTCACTGGTAAAGTGGATTTAAAAAAGCGCCCATTCTTTAAAGCAATTCATGACGTGTAGTTACAACTACACAGAAATAAACATAAAAAACAGTCTCATAGTTTTCATCCATACTTTGGAAGTTACCATCAAATTTAGACATAATAAATAATCAAATATCATTGTGCTCATATACTCCAAATATACACTTTGTTTAAGTTCCAAAACATCGTGCAAAATATTCACATTGTCGTGGTCATCTGCGTGTATTTCTTTTTTTCAACGGCAATGCAACTTTATTGACAATTGCTGATTCGCTTGTTTTTGCGTCTTAAATACAGCTCTTGTGAGCTTACTTTGCTTTACCCTTAATTATTAAACACATTAATGCTCATGTGAGCCCTCAATCTTTTGATGCAAAGTTCAAAAGACACAAATCTCAAAGGAGTAGTAGCGCAAAGGAATAATAACGCTCATGTGAGCAATAATTAAAACACTGCCCACGACCCTATTTTGACAATTTCCTGTCCAATTACATAACGCCCAAGTGGGCTTTTTGGAGCACAACCAAACAACAAGTGTAACTTCCTCCGATCAGTCTTATACTCAAATAGTCTGTTTCAATAATAACGTATGCATTACATTTTTAATCATACAATATACCATCGGCGGCTCATGAAGTATTCTTACAAATGTGTGTGTAGGTCCTCTTCTACATTTAAACCCCCTGGTTGCATGGAATTCCACCTAATGACATAGTAGGATTCAAGTTTCCTCAGTTTTTTCAACCGGTTCCCACCTCTTATGTTGACCAACACAAAGTCGATCACATAATAAGTGAAGCCTTTAGTATCTTTGTTTTGAACCCGCTCAAAATGTCTTACCACTGGATACGATCTGTCTCCATTTTTTATTGCCCTGAAGTGTTGTAAGATGCGCTTGTGCACTTCATGGATAGTGCTCCCTTCGTACCGCAGGCCGCATGGGCACTGCAGCACGTAGACGGCAAAATCCGTTTTGCAGGTATATTTACCCCTGATCTTTTCCATCTTGTTTGTCAGGCCTCCCTTGTACTTATCACAATTAATTCCATATACACAAGCCTTGCATCTAGAGCATTTCACAAACCCATCCTTCCTGTTTAATGATGTTGTTTTCCGTCGTGGCTACTTTAAAGTATTGCTCACCAGGGATTCTCTAAAGGACCTAGCTTTTCTAAATGTAATCTGTGTTCTCTTTGTGACTTGTTTACCTAGCACTGTGTCATTTTTAATCATGTGCCAGTGCCTGTTGAGTATTCTCCTCACCTCATCATGCTGTTTACCGAAAGTTATTATGAACCTACGTTGGTTCTCGATCTTTTTCACATTCTGCACTTTTGCAACAAACTGGATTTCCTCCCTTTGCTTTTTGGTTGCTTTGTTGATACCATTGTCAATCCACTCCTCCGGGTAGCCTCTGTCCCTGAATCTCCTCTTCAAAACACTCAGCTCTTTCTTGGTCTCCTCTGGTGCGCTACAATTGCGTTTAACCCTTAGGCTCCCCCCATATGGTGTACTTCTTTTCAGGTTAAGAGGGTGAAAGCTCTGGGCGTGCAAAAGAGTGTTTCCGCATGTGGGTTTTCTATACAATTTCGTTTGAACCTTCCCATTCTCTACATAAACTGTCACATGAAGGAAATTGACACTCTTACAGCTTATTTCACTAGTAAAGGCAAGATTTAAATCATTCTTTTGAAGTTTAGTAATTAATGTTTTTTTAGGCGATATGCACCTGGTTTTGCAACAGAAACAATGGGAACAAACCCGGGAAGCGCAACAATATCAAAGGGGAAGAGTGAGAGGGCGTTAGTGGCAAGGAAGAAACCGCAACGTCGAGAAAAGAGGGGCAAGCACCTCTCAGGACAGAGAGGGTGCAATGACAAGGAGTATGAAACAGCGGAAGGAACGGCAATAAATAAACTACAAGTAGTCAACCTATCATCACGCAAAATATCAGAAACGGAAAACACCCTATTGAAGAAAGGAATAAATTACTGGCCAGCTCAACATATGGATCTGGCACAAATGAGAGTAGATCTATATCTTTACATCAGAAAAATCAAATTAGCAAAATTCTTTGCAGAAAACAAGAATAAAAAGCAGAAGGAAATTATATGTCATATGACCGAATCAACCTTAAAAGCAAAAGAACCAGAGGATTACTTGATTTTACTGAATCTCAATGCCCCAGAAGGTGAAGGGATATCGTTGAATACGGCCTGTCCACAATTGGGAGCAGGGTTAAGTGCTCCAAATCGAAATTCTATCCACAATTACCACCAGGGAACAAAGTAGACCTCTTTCAAGAAGCAGTTATACAATCAGAAAGACAATCTGAACAAGTCTGAAAGAGAAGTCTTAAACAGCCTAGCAGATGACAAAGAAATAGAAATTAAAACCGCCGACAAAGGCGGCAACATTGTCAACTGGGGTAGGGAGGCATATGTCACAGAGGCACACAGGCAATTAAGCAATACAGCCTACTATGAAAGACTGCAAACCAATCCAATGTCGCACATCAAAAACAAAATTGATTCAAAATTATGACAATGGCAGGCTCTGAACTTACTTGATGATGAGGAAAGGAGGTACTTAACAGTGGACCACCCAGTGATGGCCACAATATATATTTTCTCCCGAAAATTCATAAGGACAGTAAGAATTCCCCATGGCAACCTATTCTATCAGCTAAAGGTTCACTGCTTGAACCAATAGCAAATTAACATTGATTATTTTTTACAGCCATTTGTGGAAAAATTGAGTTCCTATGTAAAGGATACTAGCCGTGTATTGAGAACCTTGCAGAACATCGAATGGAGAGAAACATACCTGGATGTTATCTTTCTTTATACGACTATTGACAATGATTCTGGTCTAAAAGCGAACAACTATTTCTTGCGAGAAAGAAGCATTCATTTGAAACAGCATAATGAAATGTTGGAAGATATGATGAAGTGGTGCCTAACAGAGAACATCTTCCTTTTTGGTGAAGAAATGTTCCGACAAAGGAGCGGAACAGCGATGGGATTTTCCTTCAGTCCAAATTTTGCATGCCTACTAATGGGATGGTGGGAACAAGAAGTCGCCTGGAACCCAGAAAATCAGCAATTTGTGGAAAAATAGTCAGTTGAATGAGATTCATCGACGACTTGCTAATAATTTGGAATGGGACCATAGTGGAATTTCAAGAATACTTCAATATCTTGAATGAAAGTTTGAACAATTTAAGATTTACTTTTGATTTAAGTGATCAGAGAAATAGTGTTCTTGGATACTGAAATTTACATCAATGAAAATAAAATACAAACAACACTCCACAGAAAAAGCACAGCCAATAGTTTCCACCAAAAATCCCTAATAACGAGCATTCCATATGGGAAATTTTTAAGGCTATGAAGAATTTGCAGTGAAGAGACTGAATGTATGAAACATGGTAACATCACAAAAGAAAGATTCAAATAGAGAAAATACAAGAAGAATGTGATCAAGGAAGGATGGGCATGCGCAAACGGTAAAACAAGAGAGGAATGCTTAAAATCACAATCCCCTCCTACAAGCAATATTGAAAATGATGACAAAAAAATCAGATTAATCACAAACTTCATGCAGGAATCAAAAGCAGTTGTATCAATATTATGAAAGAATTGGAACATTTTAAAATTGGATAACACTTTGTCACAAATTGTGCGAAATCACCCCATTATGACGTATCGCAGAGCTCAAAATCTTAAGGATAAATTGATGCACAGCCACACAAAAGGAAAAAATCAGAAAGAAAGTTGGCTACAGAAAAAAGGTTTTGCCAAATGTTTTAATTGCAAAGTATGCCAAATTGCTAAGCCAATCACAGAACTCCAAATGGCAAATAAAAAACATTGGAAAATACGAGCACTAATCACATTTAAAAGCAAATTTGTGATTTATGTAATTGAATGTCCATGTGCATTGCGATATGTCGGAAGCACGACTTGTGAATTAAAAAAGCGAATTCTTGAGCACGTACGTGCCACTACAAACAAGAATAAAAGCAATGCAGTAGCAAAGCACATGGAGGTCGCACACAACAGTGACTGGAAAAGTCTCAAGTTTTATGGTATTGAAACTGTACCACAAAGTGCAAGAGGGGGAGACATGGAGAAAATCCTCCAGAGAAAAGAGTCGCAACAAATCATAAACATGCGCAGAATGACCCCATTCGGATTAAACCAATCAGAGGAACTTTATATTCACCTATGAATGAGTAAAACATTGAGAACTGCATAAAGAAACACAACAGATGTGCTGCAAGTTCACATTGGGAGAGAAAAAAACAAATGTGAATGCAATAATTGCGGATACAAAATTAAAAGTGCCAACATAGAAGGAGAACCCAGCCACAAAATGTGATACATTTTTTCTAAACATTCCTGTAAGGGAGATGTCTGTATTTAAATATTAGCAGCAAGCCCACAATTATGGTGGAAGAGAGTGTTAAAAATTAGAAATCAAATGTATAAATTAATGCGCGCAGGCATTGACAATATGATAGGTAATGAATCACAAAATGAACTGGCTGGTTTTGAACTTGCAGCAGTATCAAATTGAAAATGAAATAATGCATATAATGAACTTCATTTAAAATGTAAATATCGTATGATTGGTGATAGTCAAGCTTGCAAGAGAAAAGAACTAACAGTTTAATAATTAGTGCCTTGGAAGAAAAGTTTCCGCACATTATGGTTGAATAGAAACAATATAATGTTTTAAAAACTACATGTCCCAAAATGCCCAGGGCAAAGTGGACGCAGAGAGGAAGTGATGTAACTTCAAAAAAGGTTTTAAAAAATGTAAATCAAATGAGCACATTTACTCTGAACAAGGCATTTGCAGTGCTGAATCGTGTAGGTTTGCTGTCGTTTGAATTCACTGCCTAAGGAACTGATAACATGAACAACAGTGTTCAATAAAGAAGACATTTCTTGTAAATTGGAAGGAGTGCGGCCCGTTTTTCCCGGTAAACCGGGAGTTAAAAAAAAAATATATATATACAAACTAGATCATTGAGCCATTTGGAACATTCACAATTGATTGTAGACATGTTGAACTATTGCTTGACACACAATGTTTTTCTTTTCAATGAAGAGACATTTCTCCAAAGGCAAGGTATGGCAATGGGGACTTCCTGTGCCCCAACGTATGCCAACCTGTTTATGGCGGTCTGGGAAGAGGGCATCTTACAGAGCAGGTACAGGCTCAATATTAAAGCGTGGATGAGGTACATCTACGATTTGTTTGTAGTGTGGGAAGGAGACGATTCGGCATTGGAGGAATTCATCCAGAGCCTGAACCAGAACAACTACAATCTATCCTTCACGTCCAACTGGAGTAAAACTCAAGTAATCTACTTGGATGTAGAGGTGTTCATACAGAAACAGATGCTCTGTACTAGAATCCATCGGAAACCCACGTCCACCCACAGTATCCTCCATGCTAATAGCGGACACCCACAACATCTGAAATGGAGTATTCCATACGGTGAAATGCTCCGCATTAAGAGGAACTGTTCAGAAACCTGTGACATTGAGAAAAATGTGGAAGAAACAGGTGTTAGATTTCTGGCAAGAGATTATCCCCTAAATGTCATAGAAGAAGCAAAGAACAGAGTAATGGAGAAGCCAAGATCAGAATTGTTGAATGAGCAAGAATATCCGGATAGTGACGATACAATTCGGATCATTATGGATTTTAATGTAGAAAACAAGTGTCTAAGAAGAATCAACAAAAAGAATTGGAATATACTACTGCTTGATGACTAACTAAAGAGGAAGTTACCATCCACTCCTAAAATAACCTATAGGAAGACTGCTTCACTAGGCGATATCCTGACACAGAGCCATCTGAAAACACCCGGAAAGGACAAAGGAACATGGCTGACAACGCCTGGATTTTGGAAATGTTCCAAATGCAAAGCATGTGAACATGGAATTAATACACAATCGTATTTATTGGCCAACTGAAAAAAGGAATGGATCACTGCACGTATCACGTGTGAAACAAAATACGTGGTGTATGTTTTTGAATGCCCCTGTAAACAACTGTATGTAAGGAGCACGATCAACAAACTAAAATTGTGCATCCTACAATATCTGCGAGCAATAAAAAACAAGGATCTGGCATACCCAATGGCCAAGCATTCTTCTGCAAAACATCAAGGGAATACTCAAGGATTACGATACTTTGGAGCAAAAGTGATGAAACAAAATGAAAGAGGGGGCGACAAAACCCTGGAACTCAGAAGAGTAGAGTCCAAATTCATACTAGCTCTGGGTACAGAAAAACCCTTTGGCCACAACTTCGATGCAGAACTACATGTTCAATTATAAAAACCACGGTAGTTTGAACCTTGATAGTCAAATTGCTCAGAGAAAAACTCAGAAAATAAAAAGGATGAAAGTTGAGTGAGATGAGAGAAGAAATAACAGCAAGAGATGAAAATCATCTTTCCAACATGGCACCCAACTGAGTGATTGGACAATCATTAGACATGAAGAAAATCTTCACTCATTTTTTGATGGTCGATGGGAGCAAGAGAACCTAGAAAGGATTATGACAGCGAGAATAAGACTGAAAATGGACTGAACATTAGAAACATCCATGTTGAATACTTAGACTGTGGTACATCCCAAGCGAATATATCTTTTTTGATATCCTTCTATTTTTCTTTTCAATCATAAGAAATACTGAAAATATTAACCTGGAGAAAGATAACGTATCTTAACTTTGAAATTGCAATTTTGCACAACATATTTGCACTACGCATTTGTCACTTTAACTCTTTGGGTCCAAAATATGTCTCATTAGGCTGTCAACTTTTAAAACACAGGCCCACAAGGTTTAGTTTGTACAAAGTACTTCACTCCATTACAACTTCCTTGCCTAAACATTGGAGACATGCCAAGTGGGAATTAATGATTGATCCAAATTGATATTTTGTCGATGTGTAATTTGCACTTTGCACGTGTCACTTTTCTTCCTTCTCCCTATTTTAACGACAAATTGAAATCGCTTGGGAACAACTTACCCTATGCCATGGTATTTATAACTTATTGTTATCTTTTAATTTTATTCTAATATCAATCTAATTTAAGTTCCATTTTCAGTGCAGCTTGGGTCTAACTGTAGGTCCCGTTCTTGCCTGTTTTATAATAGGAACGTCTGGGTTAGATCCGTAACAAGTTTCATTTAAGAAAGGTTGACCCTATCTATATCCCTCTCGTTGGTTATTATACACTTTCCTATTATTATATACTATCTTGTTGGTATCCTCTGTAATACATTTTCCTTCCTTTTACATTACCTTTTGTACAAACTCCAATACTCATCAAATCTTCTTTTTTCTCCTCTTCTACTATTTTCCTCCCCCCTTTTCTATCTAACTTTCTATTCATCTGATTTTTTATTTTACCATTCCTTCATCTTTCTCTCTCTTTCTTTAATCTTTTCCAATATGATTTTAGATACGATTTTTAGTACAATTTTTATGATTTTTAGGAACCTCATGTTTAGTGTTTGCATATGAATGTCCTCTACTTCCTTTGACCTCGAAAGAAAAAAAGTACTTTACTGAAAACACCGCCAAATAATGTCTGAACATGAAAATATATTAAAATAAAGTAATTTCAAAGAAAATGGCAGCAATTATATGCCATATCAAGAAAAGTTAAATGTGGGTTTAACAGTCTAGTTCATGTTTTTACTGGAAATAAACAAGGGATTTTTTGCACTTTATCACTTTAAAAAGACAGACTCTATGGTCCAGTTGAAGGCATCTGCCGAAACGCGTCGACCGTCCCCTTTGTTTTCTGCACTTGGTGTCAGAGATAAGAAAAAATGAAAAAATAAATATATTTTTTAATTTGGCTTGCCGTGCTGTGGAATCCTCTGCGCCGTGGATACTTTGGTGGGGGACACTGCCAAGTTGTTCTGAAGAGATAGATATATATATATATATATATATATATATATATATATATATATATATATATATTCACTGAAAAAACCATAGGTTATAGACCATATATAGTTAGGAATTAGCATTTACAAAACCTTGAAAATTCACTGAAAAAACCATAGGTTATAGACCATATATAGTTAGGAATTAGCATTTAGAAAACCTTATTTTACTCACACAAAACCATTGAAATTCCATATATAGTTAGTTGCACTAACTATATATCGCGCACCCGCAATCCACTGCTGATGATGTCACATATTACATCATTCATGACATGGTCAGTGACATCACTGATGACATCACTGATGACATCATCTAGTGTCTGTGTGTTTTTGTAAAGTTTAAATACGTTTTACATATTGAAGAATGACTGGATGGATGGAAGACTGAGTGTGTGTGTGGCTGGCTGGGAGGTGTGTGACGCTGTGCATATCAATGTGTACTTGTATCAGTGATTGTATAAGAGAGTAAGTATGTGTTAGTATATGTGTGAAAAGTATGGTGTTCTGTGTTTAACTATAGATGAGGAAATCGAAGTGTGATTGATTCTTCACAGGACTGACTAGGTGTATGAGTGCATATGATAGTGTTCTAATAATAACTGACTGTATGTATGAGTAATTGTATGGGTGAATGAGTGAATGTGTGTGTAGACGTACGAATCAGTGAGTGCGTATGTAGTAACTGGTATTGGTGTGTCATGATGTCATCAGTGATGTCATTTGAGATGTCATCAGTGATGTCATTTCAGATGTCATTAGTGATGTCATCAGTGATGTCACTGAAGTATGGTGTTCTGTGTTTAACTGTATAGATGAAGAAATGGAAGTGTGATTGATTCTTTACAGGACTGACTTGGTGTGTGAGTAACTCCATGGATGAGTGGCAGTGTGTGACTGTCTGCATAGGTGTATGAGTGCATATGATAGTGTTGTAATAATGAGTGACTGTATGTATGAGTGATTGTATGGGTGAATGAGTGAATGTGTGTGTAGACGTAGGAATCAGTGAGTGCGTATGTAGTAACTGGTATTGGTGTGTCATGATGTCATCAGTGATGTCATTTGAGATGTCATCAGTGATGTCATCAGTGATGTCATTTGAGATGTCATCAGTGATGTCACTGACCATGTCATGAATGATGTAATATGTGACATCATCAGCAGTGGATTGCAGGTGCGCGATATATAGTTAGTGCAACTAACTATATATGGAATTTCAATGGTTTTGTGTGAGTAAAATAAGGTTTTCTAAATGCTAATTCCTAACTATATATGGTCTATAACCTATGGTTTTTTCAGTGAATTTTCAAGGTTTTGTAAATGCTAATTCATAACTATATATGGTCTATAACCTATGGTTTTTTCAGTGAATTTCATTGGTTTTTTAACAGCTAATATCTGTAGCTGTAAAATGTATTCTTCTTTAAATCCAAAAATATATTTTATATGTTTATTAATAATTTTTTTTTTTTATATTTTTTTTCTTCGTTCCCGCTTCGCGAATCGGGAAGCTTCCCGTTAGCTGACCTTGATGCCGCGAAATAGACCGCGAGCCGGTAAACGTTTCTTTACCGCAACTGCCGCGTTAGAAAACAACATCGTGACGCCTCCCGTCCGCATGACGTTTCGCGTTGTCGCGTGATACGTCATATGACGTGCTACGTTAGCGAACTGGTACGCTTACCGAGTCGCAAAGCACAGGTTTCTGGAAGCAAACCTGGAGGCCCTGCAAAGCGCTTAACGTAAACACAGCAGGTCATGTGACTTGGTAATAACACTTTTCATTGGTTCATTTCGCTTTTGGTTTCCTAATGATGTAAGACTAGGTCATATAATCTAAAATGAACACTTTTCATTGGTTGAGAACTATTGTTTTTCCCAAATGATGAAAACCCCTCCTTCTTTCCTCACTCTGACTTTCATCTTTGTGAGAGAAAGACCCTTTGTTACCAGTGAGCAATGGCTTCTTTAGTAGCTTCAGCTGGTGCTTCCCCACCACCTCCACCACATCCAAGGAAGAGTGGACCACCTGCTCAAGTTATAATTCAGCAAGAAGAGGAAGAAGAAGAACAGGACGACGAGCACGAAGAGAGGCACTTTTTGCCTGAGGAGCCCAGGACGTCTCACCGGAAAGAAAACTTCATTTGGCAATTTTTTTAAATTCCCAAAGGTCAGAAAAAAATAAATGCAAGATAGGTAACTTGCCTTATATGTCAAGATAGACTGTCCAGAAGGACCGACAAAAAATACAGTTTCGGAAACTACACAATGCATCGCCATATGACTAGGTGGCATCCTAACAACTACAGTGCTGCACAGTTTCGTAACGACCTAGATAATCTCCCTATTATGGCCAGAAGATCTGTTGTACCGGAAGTAACGGGACCAGAGGGCAGGGAGATGGTGCCAAATATTCAAACGAGATTTCATGAAGTAAAACACGTCTGCGTACATTGCAATGGATTCATTTGCTACGGAGAAAGAAGCATCACTCTGATCAACAGAGCTATTGACTATCATATGCAAGTTTGTACGAAACGCCCCAAATAATAAATACTTTTTTTTTGTTTTGTTGCTCCTGTTGAGCCCTTTACAATGAATCGTTTTCATTGCCCCCTGCAAGAAAAACCCCCCAAAATATAAAACTGTTCAGAAAAATTCAAAAAAAGTAAAAAAATGTTCAGAAAAATAATAAAAAAAATATAAAACAACAAAAACAATAAAAAAAAAGTTCTTTTCAGAACTACCTCCCCGTTATTAAAAAATTGGTACAATATTTGGAACTGTGCCAACCTCTATTTCTCGTAGTTCGCTTCCCAGTTCGCTCGCCGGTACGCGAACCGGAAGTGAACCAAAAATAAAAAAATTAAAAAAACAGTAAGTATAAGGGAAGGAAACAGACACTTATGTTAAAAGAAAGACAGCTATAGGGGAGTAAACTAGAGATACTATTACCCGTAATCCACTGCTGATGATGTCACATATTACATCATTCATGACATGCTCAGTGACATCATCAGCAGAGGATTGCGGGTTTTTTGGCAACGTGCCTTATCCACGGTTTAATAACGCTGCCTTTTGCTTTATATAAGTTTTCAAATTGTATGAAATATATACCAATAGGTCGTTATGAACCTTTAGGTAGTGCTTTTCTTCATGAGGTCTGGTCGCTTCCATACACATACAGATGTTTCAAAGATGATCAAGAAGTTTATCTGAATGGAGAGGAATGCACTGAGACGCCAGATCATTCACTAATGTGTAGGCACATACAGTTACACGGTTCATGCAACAAACACCGACCAATTATGGCTTGCGTGTTGCAAGGCACGCCAGTTCCTGCTATCATCCCCACGTTCAAGTTGTTGGAAAATGGTAGTTATTTGATGCTCAATAATGAAGATTGTTCTGGGTTAATTAAAAGTATTCCTTTTATCGTAACAGTAAGTGAACGGGTTATTTGCTGCAGAAATGTTCTATTTCCTCCCACACATGAACATAGGGAGTTTTCAATCTGGCCACAAATACCAACCTTGGGAGCACATTTCAACGGCATGGCAAGAATAAGAGCTCTTTTGTCTCAGAGAGAGGTGGCCTTGAGTTTGGCTCGTGAAACTTTCGTGCTTCACATAGCGAACACCCGTACAGAGGTGCAGACCCTTTTAAATACTGATTCGCCTTTGCATTTCAGCGACATGGTTCGGACTATCTTTGACGCGTCCTCCACAAAGGCCCTGGCGCACTTTTTTAAAGTTGTTACCAGTGGTCTCGTGACTTCATTTGAGAAAATCTTTGGAGTCATCCCTGCTTTCTTTCATTCTATTTTTTCCACTCTGCTTCGTGGATTCCCATTTTTACTTGCATTACCAGCGGACGCTCTTGTGCTTTTTTACATTTTTAAATATGGATGTCCCTCCTGTGCAAGCTCCCGCCCTGCAGCTGCTGACACTGTTCCGCAATCGCATGCTAGAATATTATGGCACAATGCCGTTGGCGATATTAAGCACGGCATATGGATTATCTTTTCGATTCTCCTACTTCACCTGTGTCCAGCCTGTATTTCCCTGCCTGACCTGTGATTTCGATTGGGCCATTGATTTGTGTATCTGCGGACCGGTTTCTCCTGACGTCGACTTTAATCAGCTGATGACTCCTATCATTACTCACGAGTTGGTTTGTCCTGGCGAAAGGATTATGGCTGTGGCATTGATGCATGGACTAATTGGTCCCTGGAATTTACTGGCGGCAACACAGTCTTTCTTGGAACAGAGCTTTCTTGAAAACCCACAAGCTGTCCTCTGATGGTGATAGAGGATCCAGTGCTGGGAGAGCACGTATGTTCTTTTCCGCTTTTAAATTGGATGGCTGAACTCTTTTCGGATGAAGACGGTGACTTCCTATTGGAGGCTGTTGCAGCTTATTTTGCATACACAGTTATGTCATAGACCTTTTTCATGTTTGATATGCTGAGTACTAGCATTTCATTGACAATTCATTGACTTATTTGTCAAGTTTTTATTATTTAGCTTGCCTATTGGCTTAAGACTCGATAAAGTACTTGGCTGTTTTATTTTTCTTTAGCATTACATTTTCCTAGTTTTTAATGTTTTACCTTGCGGACCGTCCACATATAAAGTTGCAATCTGCTCTCATGAGATGGCACTTCTATTATCTTATTCAGTTTGTTTCCGGATCATGGGGAGGTGTCATCTAGGTCCTGGATATCTTTACACCGTGTTAAGTTAGCATGGGCTCATTACCGGTTTAAACGCCATTTTTCCTTTTTTGCAACTTCTGCACACGACACTTAGTTGTTGCTTTAGCTTTCAACCTAGTAGTTCATCGTGGTTTACATGAGAATAATATGTTATTGCTCTACTATCTGCTTTGCTTGTTAAACTATATCTGTACAGCGAGTGCTGAAGTTTCAAGAACAACACGATACAGAATTGTTATGAGGTCTGATCTCCACGACTTCATACTCATAACATAAGTGCAGCTTCTGCCAATTCTGGGCATGAGGCGGGTTTTATATTTCTTTGCCGAACACACATACACAACAGTTGATGCGGTTCACATGAAGAGAGAGCTGGTGTATGCTGATGTGATTCCTTCAAATCTAAGACACTAAAGTATGGGCACGCCCTAAACCAACACAAACAGACCTTCTTAGCAAATAATATAATATGTGTATTAGGGAGGGTGAGATATAAGCAGCCGCGGGCCGTGGAGGGAGTTACGGTGGGGCAGGGAGGCGGGGAGGGGGAGGGGCAGGCTGGAGCCCTCTCCACCCTGCCCCTCCCCCTCCCCGCCTCCCTGCCCCACCGTAACTCCCTCCACGGCCCGTGGCTGCTTATAAGTGTTGCTAACTCTTATTCATTTACAGCATGTTAACATACTGTCACCATTCGCTTTTTATGTACTAGTAACTATGCTGGTAATTTTGCTACTGATAATATGTGTACTTGTATTATCTAAGATACTACGCCTGAGAAGACGGCATTAGTAAATAAACATTTCAAATACACATGTGTTCTTCTTAACTCCATGTTCTGGTTTCTAAGAAATATATAACGACCGACTGTTCATGAGTTCCACGTATCCTGAGGTACTATAAGTTCATATTCTGGATTGTCTAAACATTGAGAGTTTGTTATATCCAATGTGACACTGTACCTAGCTTGCTAAGGGGTTTTTGATTACTAAGGTGAGTTTTGGGACACCCTAATTCGCAGAGGTTCCAATCCTCTGTCCACAGTTCTGTGTGAGAACAGAAACCCTGCGACAGGGGCACCCCCGACCCTTGCTGGAGCTTCATCACACTTGCGATACAACTCCAGCAATGCGCCACCTTTACGGCACAGATACATCACGCATCTGTGCTGTTTTTGCCCCATGATGCGCCGCATTGTAAATGCAGCACACCATAGGTGACGGAACAGCGGCACAGAATGACTAACACATCCCTGGTGATGCGCCAGTCATCATAAATCTATCCCTATGCTTCTTATCTTGTTAGAGGTGAACCGCCATATGTATCATCAAAGTTTTTTGCATTTCCTAAATAGCGAACTTTAAGGAATAAATAGCGATTCTTTACCATTCCTAGTTTGCGATGAGCTATTTGCTAATTACAAATTACCCATTCATTTCCTTCATTTCCATAGGGCGGTTGGACTCACTTTTAGCTCGAACGGCTGAATGGATTTCCACGAAACTTGGCAAAATTGTAGGGACTGGTAGCCCGATGTGCCTTTGCTATGTCTCAAGATATATGCTCCAGTGGTTTTTACGAAAATTAACTTTGAAAAATATATATTGGGCTACATTGGCCTATATATATGTTGGAGCCCAAATGTAGCCCAATGTAGCCCAATGAAGCCCAATGAAGCCCAATGTAGCCCAATGTAGCCCAAAGATGGCCGCCAGAGACAAAAAAAACAAATGTAGCCCAAATATCAGCCAGATGTAGCCCAACTATAGCCCAGTGACAGAATGACCAATCAGCTTCGCAAACCTCCGTTACGCGAAGCGGAGCGCTGTTACAGATAAATATCTTTTTTTGAACGTTAATTTCTCAAAATCCCCTGGAGCACATATATTGAGACCTAGCAAAGGCACATCGGGCTACCAGTCCCTAATATTTTACCAAGTTTCGTGCAAATCCATTCAGCCGTTCGATTATTATTATTATTATTTTTTTTGCCCCGCGGGGCCCTTTTAAAACCTCCACATCAAACCTAGGGGGTCAGCGAGGATCTACTATGCCCCCTTATGGTCATTTGCCCCTTCGCTTTGGCCTCCTCTTGTCTCTCGATCCTACCGAGAGACAAGATGGCGGCCGCTACGGACTGTTTGGAATGTTTACAGACGCCGGAGAACCAATCAGCTTCGCTTCACAAAGCTCCGTTGCGCGAAAAGTACGCGTACTGGAGCGCTGCCCGGTCCGCTGTTACAGATATATATCTTTTTTTAAACGTTAATTTCTCAAAATCCACTGTAGCACATATATTGAGACCTACAAAAGGCACATCGGGCTACCAGTCCCTACAATTTTGCCAAGTTTCGTGCAAATCCATTCAGCCGTTCGGGCTAAAAGTGAGGCCAACCGCCCTATGGAAAACTCAATGTTAAAAACACGTTTTGGGACCCCCCTTTTTTCTCAACCCCCCCTGGACGAACCCCCCCCCAATTTTCAGGGGCTGCTCAGAAACAAAATGTGCCATTTTCCTGAAAATTTCAGCCAATTCCGTCCACAAACGCCAAAGTTATTAGACATAGAATTTTCAAAAATCCCATAGAGAAAAAATCCTAACTATATATACCTACTGGCGACCGCCAGTAGGTAATATATATATATATTCACTGAAAAAACCATAGGTTTTACACACGTTATAGTTAGGAATTAGCATTTAAAAAACCTAGCAAATTCCTTGGAAAAACCATAGGTTTTATATCAGTTATAGTTAGCTGGACAATTTACTCATACAAAACCATTGAAATTCCCACGTTATAGTTAGTTGTACTCACTATAACTGGTGCGCCCGCAAAGCACTGCTAATGACGTCACATATTACATCACTCATGACATAGTCAGTGACATCACTCATGACATCACTGGTGACATCTCAAATGACATCACTGATGACATCATCCAGTGAATGTGTGTCTTTCTGAAAAAAAAATATATATTTTATATATGTGTACCTAAACATCGATGGAAGAACAAACGATTAACTTAGAGTTTAAATGGATGGGGTTTTTTAATTGATTGTATAACTAACTTATTAAGTGTATGTTACTAAATATATGTATTACCAATTATTGTTTAAAGTTGTAAATATCTGTATCACTATCTCCCTTTATCTATAGACGGATGCTTGGGTTGGTGAGTAGCAACATGATTGTCTATATGGGTTATTAGTTAGTTTTTTGAGTATTAGTATGAGTGTCTGTTAAGTTTGGTGGGAGGTATTACTTTGTGCATATATGAATGAATGAGTGCCTTACTGTTTGCATATGTTTTGAAGACAGCATGTGTGCAGGACTGTATGGGTGGATGAGTGTGTGTATGGGTGTGTTAGTGAGTGAATGACTGTCTGAATCATTTATTTATGAGTAACTACATATGTTTTAAATTAGTATAAGTAAGAATTGATGCATATAGGTAAGTATGTGTGAGAGTGAGAGATTGTAAGAGTTTCTGTATAAATACGTTTTTGTTCCTATAAGAGATAGTTTTAGTTAAAAAGTATGTGTACGTTTCTGTACAAGTAAGAGTAGTGGTGTATGTATAGCTGTATAAGCAAGTGTATGGTTGTTTTATAATTTATTTGCTTGTGTGAGTATGTGTGTGAGTAACTCTAAGGATGAGTGTCGTTGTGTAACAAAATGTATAGATGAATGAGTATTTATGATGATTGAGTATATGTATGAGTAACTATATAGAAATGTTGGTGAATGAGTGAATGTGTATGTAGATTTTGCAATTTCTGAATAGATTGTTGTAAGTGGAATTAGTTTCTCCATTGTTTTGAAATTATTTGATTCTATTTTTCAATGTGTGTATCAAAACTTATATTACACTGAGAGAGAATCTGCCATTCTTTCACAAGGATGATGTCATCAGTGATGTCATTTGAGATGTCATCAGTGATGTCATGAGTGATGTCACTGACTATGTCATGAGTGATGTAATACGTGACGTCATTAGCAGAGCTTTGCGGGCGCGCCAGTTATAGTGAGTACAACTAACTATAACGTGGGAATTTCAATGGTTTTGTATGAGTAAATTGTCCAGCTAACTATAACTGATATAAAACCTATGTTTTTTTCAATGAATTTACTAGGTTTTTTAAATGCTAATTCCTAACTATAACGTGTGTAAAACCTATGTTTTTTTTAGTGAATTTGCAAGGTTTTTTAAATGCTAATTCCTAACTATAACGTGTGTAAAACGTATGTTTTTTTTGTGAATTTGCAAGGTTTTTTAAATGCTAACCCCTAAATAAAATATGTGTAAAATTCTTTGGTTTTTATTATGAATTTAAATACAACATCAAAACACTGAAACTAGTTTTTTCTCCTTTCTTTATTGCCCTTCCCTTAGTTTTGCAGTCCCCTTAACTGACTCCCCTACCCTTAGTCCCCTTATTTCAGTTACTCTTCAACTCCTCTTTTGTCACTCACCATACTCCCCTTTTCTCACTCTTTCCCTCAGTCCCATCCTTCCCTCAGTCATTTCAATCACTCATTTATGCACTACGCTTTCATTCAAAAAAGTGAACGACACAGTGTATTAAGAATATAACTCTTTTTAGAGAATGAATGAATTCTGAAAAGAACTGTTTTTTTTCTTTTGTTGTTTTATATTTTTTTTTCCTTTTTTTAAAGTTTGAGAATTTTTTATTTTTTTTAAAGAAAATTCAGGAACTGCAACAAGGAAACTGTTCAACCGGAACAAAATAAATGAAAAATAGAAAAAAATTATCTCCTTTCAGAGCATTTATGATTCTGAATCCTGCGTTCAATTAGATTCAGGCTCTGTTCTCCATAAACAATAATATCAAAACATTTGTTGCACCGCATATGCACATGCGCCAAATATGGCCTAATGTCCATTTCTGCTGTTGCTGGCGATGGAGGTGGAGCAGTAGATGTGCTGGCCACAGCTGGTGGAATCTGCTGGGCCAGAGCTCTTGTGCTGCTTGGGCATATTGCACAGGGTGCAAATTTTTTACATGTCTCATCATAGTATGGATTGAAAAAGAGTATTTTTTAAGAGGGTTTCCCCTTGAAAGAACAGTACCACAAAGGATACACGTTACTTTAGGGGCATTTACCTTTTTTTGTTGCTCAGGAAAAGTAAAAAACTTCCAAATAAAAGAAGATTTCCCTTTCTTGGCTTGCTGGCGATATTCCATGTGGGAGTCAGAAGAAGAAGATGTTGTTTCTTGTCTTTCTGCCATCCTGTTGTTTTATCTACTTCCAGCTCCAAAAAGGCTCCTTCTTCCAGGAGAATAAAGCAAATAGTGAGAGAAATGGGTGGGGTTTTGAAGATTCTAGATCTGAAACTACTATGAACCAATGAAAAATGTTGTTTTCAAGTCACATGACTTGACTTTTTTTTTTTTTATTGAACTGTGAGGTGCGCGACCGGGTGCGCGCACCCCGCAAATTGTTTTTTTTTTAAAACTGTTTTTTGCCCGTCGGAGTTGTTTAGGGACCCCCTGAGAAACTCTAGGGGGTCAGGGACTGTCTATCTTTCCTCCTTTTCACGTTTTGAAACTTTTATGTAAATCGGGTAAAACGCCATTTTAACCCGACGTGCGCGACCGGGTGCGCGCACCCTGCTTTTTTTCAACAAAAAAAATCATTTTTTTGGCCCGTCGAGATTCTTCTGGGACCTCTTGAGAAGGTCTAGGAGGTCAGGGTGTCTCTACCTTGCCTCCTTTTCACGTTTTGAAACTTTTATGAAAATCAAGCAAAACGCCATTTTGAAGCGACGTGCGCGACCGGGTGCGCGCACGTCAAGTCACGTGACTCGAAAATAACACTTTTGATTTGTTTATAGTAGTTTCTGTTGTAGAATCTTCAAAAACCCCACCCACTTCCCTCACTATCTATTTTACTCTCATGGGAGAAGGAGCCTTTTTGAAGTTTCCTGAGAATTTTCTGAAATGGCTGCAAGACAGGATTCTTCTTCTGATTCTGGGAAGATTATCAGCTTCCTCAAAGAAAAGGGAAGGAATCTTTTATCTGGAAATTTTTTACGCTTCCTGAAGGACTAAAAAAAGTGAATGCCCCGAAAGTCACTTGTACTATATGTGGCACTGTTCTATCAAGAGGAAATCCATCAAGAAAGTACTCATTTTCAATTCATACTATGATAAGGCATGACAGACAAGTGCACCCTGTGCAATTTGCACAGGCATCCACAAGAGCTCTGGCCACCCAAATACCACCAGCTGTGGCCAGCACATCATCTGGAGGACGACCAGCATCTCTATCAACTGCACAGATGGACCTAAGACAATTCTTGTCCAAAGTCCACATGCGATGCAACAAATGTTTTGAAATTGTTGTGTACGGGGAGCAGAGCCTCACTCTGGTCGAGCGCAGAATCAATGAACATCAATGTTCCCAGAGAAGATACATTTTTTCAAAGTTTGGATTTATTTTGTTCCTGTTGAACAGTGTTTTAATTGAAGATTTCTGTTCCTGTTAGAAAAATCAAAAAAAATATAAAACTTTCAAAAAAGAAAAAAATATATAAAACAACAAAACAAAAAAAAAGTTATTTTCAGAACTAACTAATTTTTACAAAAAGAGCTCTATTTGATACGCACTGTGTCATCTTTCTTTTGTATAAATGTGTAGTGTATAAATGACTTAATGAAATGAATGACAAAAACAGAGTAAGGGACTGAGCAAATAAGTGAGGTAAAGGAAGTATAGTGACTGAAGATAGTGAAGTAAAAGAGTGACTGAAACTAGAGGACAGATGTACGTTACATGGTACATCTCTGCAAATTAGCAGGGATGCGCCAAGTAACGTACTACAAGCAAAACCACCTGTGTGCCACCACTGATGTGCCAGATTTACAATGTGGCGCACCATGGGGCAAAAACGGCACACATGCGTGATGCATCTGTATCGTAAAGGTGTCACATTGCTGGATTTGCGTCGCATGCGCGATGCAGCTCCAGTAATGCTCCTGGGGGCCCATTCAACTAATGCTGCTTCAATGCTGCTTCAAGCCTTACGTCTGCTTCAAGCAGGCGCAAGGTTTTGACATGGCCTAAAAGTGATTGAGTGAAATCTTGTAGATTTCACTTAGCCACTTTTAAGGCGTTCCTGCGCAGGAACGCCCCCCCTGCACCAGAATGCCTCCTTAAGGCGCAGGGCTTTACAACGTGACGCATCTCCCAGATGCATCGTGTTGTAAATAGCCCGCACCATAGCGCATCTTTTCCACCGCCGATGTGTCACAAAAGTGATGCAACGGCGGGGCAAAAGAGGTGTAAAGGGCTTCTAAATCTGCCCCAAGATGTCTAAAGGTAGGGTAGTGAGTTAAAGGAAATTAAAAATTATGGGAAGAGCAGTATGGAAAAGAAAGTAAAGGTGGAGGAGTCACAGAAGGGTAGTGAGGATGGATATATGGACGAGAGTAAGGGACAAAGAGAGATACATAGAGTATTGTTAGGGGAGTGAAGGTAAAACAATATGGAAAGATGATGAAGGAAGGGGATTTCAGGATGATAAAAGGGAGGTAAGTGAAAGTGAGAATTGGGAAATAAGTGATTAAAAAATTGTGTAAGAGAATGAAGGGACTTAGGAAAGCTTAGAAAGGGAATGGAACAGAGGGACAAATTTATGTTACCCAACACATGTCTGCAAAATAGCAGAGATGCGCTAGGAAAGATGCGATACACAAATTAATCCTTGCACCACTCATGATGCACCGCATTTGCACTGCGGTGTTCCATGGCACAGGAATAAACAGATGCATGTCACATCTAGGGCTGAAAGTTTGCACAGTATTAAAATTCTGTTCCATGCAGGACGCAACTCCAGCACTTTTCCAACTTGCTCTATCTGTAATCTGATACGTCAAACTTTACACCTGCTTCAACAGATGCAATGTTTTGACACATCAGTGTTGGTGAAGTGACTCAGTAAAATCTTGTCGATTTCACTGAATCACTTTTCAAAGGGGTTCTTGTGATGGAACGCCTACCCCTGCGTGGAAATGCCCACATGAAACCTGAGACTGCTTTCATGTGGTGCAGGGTTTTACAACGTGATGCATCTCCTTGTACTATGGCGCTTCTTTTGCACTGACACTGCGTAAGAAAAGTGACGCTCAGGTGGTATAAAAGAGGCGCAATGGGCTTCTAAATTTGCCCCTGAGGAATTAAATGAGTGAAAGAGTGTGAGGGAGAGTAATGGAAAGAGAGTGGAAAAGAGATAAGGGGTGAGATACAGACAGGCAAAGAAGTTAGACTGAGTTGCACACAATAAAAGAAGGAGAAAAAAATATTCAAAATATGAGTGAGAGAGTAAATGAAAAGGAGGTAGCACAAGGGAATGAGAAGAAGAAATTAGGGAGCAAGATTGACAGATGAAGTGAGGAAAAGAAAATGAGGGGTACTGAAGAAATTGGAGAAGAAGAAAAGGAATGGGAGTAATGCACAGAGAAGAGAACATGAAGTGGGAGAAGAGGAGTGAGATTCAGTAAAGGGCAGTGATAGTGAGGGAAGGGATATAAGAGTGAGGGGAAAAGAGTAATGGAAAAAAGCAAGATAAATGTAGTGATAGTAGAAAATAGGAAAGACAAGTAAAGGACAGAGAGAGAAAGAGATAGTTAGACAAGGTGAGTGAGGCTGAAAAAACAGTATTAATAATGACAGAAAGACTGTAAAGAAGAAAGAAGGGAAATAATGGGAATAAGTAAAGGAAACTAAAGGAAAGTAAAAAGAGTCAAGGAAGGCGAATAAGAGATAGATTTAACAATGACCAAGACACAAAGAGAAGTTAGAGAGTGATTAAAAAGTATTTCTGTTTCTCATACTTACCTTAGAAATAGTAACAAACTAATAGTAAATTTGTTTTAAAAATATACTATCTGTGGAAGAAAAGAAAAAATAGAGTTATAATATACATTTCATAAAACAAAACAAAGTAGGAGTGCAGGAAACAGAAAGTGAAACAAAGGAAGAGAAAGGGAGAGAGAGAGAGGGACAGAATGTGTAGTGTATAAATCAATGACTAAGATGACTGAGTGAAAGAGTGGAAGGGACTGAGGGAATGACTGTGGAAAGGGAAGTATGGTGAGGGAGGAAAGGAGAGTGTGATGAGTAATTGAAGATGAGAGAAACAATGTGTAAAACAAAAGGACTAAGGGTAGAGGAATGACTTAAGAAGAGTGTTAAGGCACTAAGATAAATAGAGTTAAGAAGAGTGAGTGAGAGAAGGTGAATGGGGTAGAGACAGGGAAGGAGTGTAAGGGATGGACAAACGGAAATAGAGTAGGCTAAGGGGACTGAATTATGGATTGAAGTATGGTGAATGAGGAGAAGTGAAGGAAGCAGAGTAAGGGAACAGGGATGAAGTTGGGTAACAGAAAGGCATTGAGATTGAGGAAACAGGGGTGATAGAGGGTGGATAAAGGCGAGTGAGCATGAGACGAGGGGAGTGAGAAAGGAAAGAGACAGAGGGAGTGAATGAAACAGTGACAGAAGGGGACTCAGGGAAGGAGCAAAGAAAGGTAAATGACGAAATGTAGATGAATTAAAGGGAGTGACCGTGAGAGAAGGGGACTGACAAAGTGAGGAGATGAAGGTAGTTAGGGTAAGAGAGAGGGAGTGAGGGAAGTATAGGGAGAAACAGAAATAAAAAACGAATGAAAAAGTATTTTGTATTAGTCGTACTTACCTTATAAATGTAATATCTGTGAAAGAGAATAAACAAATCAGTTATAATAAATATTTGTGAATACAAAATACAAAATAACTTGTACAATATGTTATATGGTTTATTTTTGCTGTTCTCAGAGTATATTGATTTTCACTGTAAGCAACACATAACATTAATTTCTCATTACATGTAACATCCTGCTCATGTGCCTAAGATCACACTGTGACTGAAGCTTGATTCACCCATCAGTGTGATCTTAGGCAGATGACCAGGATGTCACATGTAATCTACCATGTCTTTAAAAAACATGTACTTCCATATTTTTAAAGACATCAAGTAAGCATATTATTCACCCAGATTCATTTGAAATGAAGCTTGACTCACAGTGTCATCTTAAACACATGAGCAGCATGTTACATGTAATTTACCATATCTGTCTCTGCAAGCAGTAAGTGTGTCTCTGTTCATATTATTTCACTGTCTCTACTGGCCAAAAACAGGCTACCTATATATAAGCAACACATAACATTAATTTCTCATTACATGTAACATCCTGCTCATTGTGCCTAAGATCACACTGTGACTGAAGCTTGATTCACCCATTAGTGTGATGCTAGGCAGATGAACAGGATGTCACATGTAATCTAACATGTCTTTAAAAAACATGTACTTTCATATTTTTAAAGACATCAAGTAAGCATATTATTCACCCAGATTCATTTGAAATGAAGCTTGACTCACAGTGTCATCTTAAACACATGAGAAGCATGTTACATGTAATTTACCATCTCTGTCTCTGCAAGCAGTTTGTGTGTCTCTGTTCATATTATTTCACTGTCTCTACTGGCCAAAAACAGGCCACCTGTATATAAGCAACACATAACATTAATTTCTCATTACATTTAACATCCTGCTCATGTGCCTAACATCACACTGTGACTGAAGCTAGATTCACCCATCAAGGTGATGTTAGGCAGATGACCAGGATGTCACATGTAATCTAGCATGTCTTTAAAAAACATGTACTTCCATATTTTTAAAGACATCAAGTAAGCATATTATTCACCCAGATTCATTTGAAATTAAGCTTGACTCACAGTGTCATCTTAAACACATGAGCAGCATGTTACATGTAATTTACCATCTCTGTCTCTGCAAGCAGAATGTGTGTCTCTGCTCATAATATTTCACTGTCTCCACTGGCCAAAACCAGCCCACCTATATATAAGCAACACATAACATTAATTTCTCATTACATGTAACATCCTGCTCATGTGCCTAAGATCACACTGTGACTGAAGCTTGATTCACCCATCAGTGTGATGTTAGGCAGATGAACAGGATGTCACATGTAATCTACCATGTCTTTAAAAAACATGTACTTCCATATTTTTAAAGACATCAAATAAGCATATTATTCACCCAGATTCATTTAAAATGAAGCTTGACTCACAGTGTCATCTTAAACACATGAGCAGCATGTTACATGTAATTTACCATCTCTGTCTCTGCAAGCAGTATGTGTGTCTCTGCTCATATTATTTCACTGTCTCTACTGGCCAAAAACAGCCCACCTATATATAAGCAACACATAACATTAATTTCTCATTACATGTAACATCCTGCTCATGTGCCTAATATCACACTGTGACTGAAGCTTGATTCACCCATCAGTGTGATGTTAGGCAGATGAACAGGATGTCACATGTAATTTACCATGTCTTTAAAAAACATGTACTTCCATATTTTTAAAGACATCAAGTAAGCATATTATTTACCCAGATCCATTTAAAATCAAGCTTGACTCACAGTGTCAACTTAAACACATGACCAGCATGTTACAAGTAATTTACCATCTCTGTCTCTGCAAGCAGTATGTGTATCTCTGCTCATAATATTTCACTGTCTCTACTGGCCAAAAACAGCCCACCTATATATAAGCATATATATATATACCAGACTTTTTACCAGAAAACATTTTCCATAGTAAATCGTTTTTAACACAAAGGACAGCCCATTTAAATGACCACTACAAAGCAAAGCAGAAACCTAACTCATTTCCAAAATCCATTTCCAATATACACCATACAATTTTTAAACAGCATTAAAAAACAACATTACACACAATGCTAAAATAAAAAAAACAATATGCTTCTTAATCTTCCCCATACTGCATACAGCAGTGTATCTTCATTAAATGAATCATATTTCAGATACCACACAGGCACAGAGTAAGATGAGAAACAGGCACAGAATACCCTTTAAGCTAAAAGAGGCAAACTGTTACAAGGCACATGTGACATTATTGAAAATTATAAAAATATAATTTCTGATTTTCAACATACACTCAGAGTAATCCTTGCCCAATATTTAAACACCAGACTTTTTACCAGAAAACATTTTGCATACTAAATCGTTTTTCACACAAAGCACAGCTCATTTAAATGACCACTACAGAAACAAAGCAGAAACCTAACTCATAATCAAAATACATTTCCAATATGCACCATTCTATTTTTAAACAGCATTACAAAAAAACATGACACAAAATACAAGAATAAAGAAGCACAATAAGCTTGTTAATCCTCCCCATAGTCCATACAGCAGTCTATCTTTATTAACATAATAATTACTCACCTTTAAAAATGCTTTGGAAGATGTAGAACAGTGTCAATCACAGTCAACAGATTTTCTTAAGCAGAATCTCTGAATTATGCTTCTGACACTGGAGCCTGACAATAATGGCACAGATTCTTTTTCATTTCAGACCCATATACTTGTACATAGCCAATAAAAATTCTTCCCACACAAATTCAAAACCAAACTGCACATTTTAATTGGTTGTACATTTGAACACTTTGAAAGTCACATAACATTCACCCATCCCCCAGTGCTCATTCCCCTGTAAGCATGGTAACTCCCTCCTAACCCAGCACACACTGCAGAAGTTCATCATACAATGTTGCAAAATAATCCATCAAGGGTGTTTGACCTCTCAATGTACCAGCTAATCATGTGCAATGTTTCTTGAAATGACTTTTTCTCAACCATTGAAATGACTTCTTTAAAAAATAACCATGCACCCTAATGTTCAGTGCTGAATTTTAACAAAGCACCAATCATTTCTTGTTTTTCAAGGGCACTGAATCCCTTTTTAAAAAAAAACTTTTTTATTGATTCAGTTCAAAGCCATATATACAAAAGTAAATATGAAAAACGGTTATGTCATGTCAAAATCAACATACCAGTATATCAGATTTATGGTATAAATATTCAACATAGATAATTAAAATTAGGTGCATCTTAATAAATAAACAATAGAAGCAATAGTAATATCAAATAGATACAGTCTAGACAGCAGATTATCCTGTTTACTGATAGGAATAATTGTCCATAGGAATCCAGATAGTCTATCATAGTTTGCCATATTTTATACCCTCTTCGCTTTTATGTAATTGACTTGATCCGATATAGATTAAATTCTAAATAAAAAACATTGTAAAACTTTGCTCGCCACATTTCATATGTAGGTGCTTCAGGCTTTAACCACATTGATGATATACAGAGGCGAGTTACAGCCATAGCCATAAATATAACATATCTATTTTCTTGATAACCTGAAAGCAAGTCATTATCATTGGATAAACCGAAAATAATCATCTCTCTTGAGATTGTTACATCGCACTTTGTAATATGTGCTAAAAAAAATTTAATGGATACAAAAAAAGGTTTTAATATAGGGCAGTCTGAAAAAATAAGTATAATATCTACCAAGTCACATTGACACCTATAGCATTTCCCATCATTGGCATTACTCCATTTTAGCATTTTAAGTGGTGTATGATAAAGATTAAATAAAGTTTTATAATGCTGTGAATATAAATTGGCAGATAGAATAATTTTATCGGCTATACATATTGATTCTTGAAAAGGTACTACCGATGTTCCTAATCTTATACACCATTTGGATTCCTGCTGTTCCATATCATCCTGCTGTAAATTTAACAAATAGTTATATATAGTCCCTATACGTGTTGGTTTTTTAAGTATTTCAATACATTCGTTATGACAAAGTGGTACAACATTTGGATGTTTAAAGATAAAATTGCGTATTTGCAAATATTTAAAGAAGTCATGTTGAGAGAGACTATATTTATCTTTTAGCTCCTGAAATGAGGCAATTGTACCGTCTTTAACCATATTACCTATAGCTGTTATGCCTTTTTCCCGCCATGTACACATAATACGATCCCTGAATATTAACGGAAGCAGTTCTATAGAATTACAGGGAGTGTAGAAATTAATACGTCCCAAAGAAATAAGCTTCCGTATGGATCGTCATCCTTTGAAGGCGGACATTATTAGTTTGAATCTAGTTCTTTTATAATAACTAGGCTCCAAAAAGCATAGCAGCATTTGTCGAGATGGTGGGCCAAGTAAGAGAGAAAAAATATCTGGGCTTTCAAATGTGGGGGGGTTCCACCTATTGCAAAATATTTAATATTTTGCATGAGACATGCCAAATAATATAATGCAAAATTTGGAACTCCCCAACCCCCACTTTATTGGTAATGTCATATATTTAGATGCTCCTCGCGCAGATTTCCAACCCCATAAAAATCGATCAGTTATAGATTGTAATTTCCTCAATTGTAGCGTAGATATCTCCAATGGTATTGCACGAAAATAATATAAAACTTTTGGTAAGATGGTCATTTTTAAGACATTGCGTCTCCCAACCAATGATAAATGTAGACATTCAATTTTCTCTAATTGGTTTCTAACTGATAGCAATAAATCTGACCAATTTGCCATAATTAACTGTTGAGGTAACAATCTAATTTTGATGCCCAAATATTTAGCCTCTGGGGTGGCCCGACTGTCATTAGTACATAATCCTGCTGAGCATATAACCTGTGTTTTCTGGATATTAATTTGTACCCTGACACAGTACCAAATTCACGAGTCAGATTTTCGATTTCAATTAATGCAGATTCCGGATCAGATGTTATAACTGCAATATCGTCAGCATATGCTAACACCCGTATATTGCTTCCAGGCAAAACCATGGATTGTATATATTGGGATGACATCAATGTCTTTAACAATGGTTCTATATACATGGCGAATAAAAGAGGTGAGCAGGGGCACCCCTGCCGTGTGCCTCGCGTGATATTAACTGCCGTTGACTCTTGCCCCGAAATACATATCTTGGCCCTTGGATGTCTATACATAATTTGTAGAGCAGATATAAATCGTAATCCAAATCCCACTTTTCCCAAAATCGCCCATAAGAATGCCCATGTAACACGATCAAATGCTTTCTCTGCGTCTAAAAACACCAATCCAACGTTCAAATGATTTGTGGTAGCGTAATCTAATGTTGCAATAACACGGTGTATATGATTAATCGTACCGCGACCTGGGAGAAAGCCATGCTGTTGTTCAGAGACTAGAGTAGGAATGATTTGGTTCAATCGATTAGCAAGGATTTTAGAATAAAGTTTCGCATCAACATTTATAAGTGAAATAGGTCGGTATGACCCAGGAAGATGCGAAGGCTTATCTTTTTTCCTAAATACAACTATGCTTGCATTTTCCCATGATGGTGGCAAAAACCCATTTTGGGCTTCTAGAAACGTTGCCAACATATCATTTTTAATTGTAGGAAATAGCACATGATAGATTTCTAACGGAAGTTTATCGGGGCCAGAGGCCCTCCCCAGGGCCAGTTCATTCAGGGAGGTCTCAAGTTCTTGCATTGTGATTGGAAGCTCTAATTGTTCCTGTTGTGCAGAATCTAATTGGGACAGTTCCAGTTTATTTATATAATGATCAAGTAGATCAAATGAGAAGTCCTCTTGGGTATAAAGATTTGTATAGTACTCATAAAAAACCTGCAGAATACCCTCTGGTGATTCGATTAGAGTACCCTGATTGTTTTCTATAGAGGTTATGCGCTGTGCAGTCTGCCTTCCCCGCATTCTTTGAGCTAGACATCTGCCCACATTTTCCCCATATTCATATCTTTCTGCACGATGAATCTTATATTGCTGTGCTATATCCTGGCTCCAAACCCCATTAATCTTAGCTTTATGCTTCGCAACTTTGTCTTGTGAAGTTTTGCTATCTCGGTGTAAACTAATATCACACATTAAATCATGTTCCGCATTTATTAAATCTTGAATTAATTGCGTCATTATATTTTTCCCTTTCCGCTGTAAGCTCCAGCTATAACTGCACGTTTTGCCTCGTAATCCTGCCTTGAAGCAGTCCCATACCATTGCATAGGATGTAGAGCCCCTATTAAGATCAAAAAATTGCTGGGCCCAATCTATTACTTGTTTCACATATATTTCATCTGATAGAAGTTTCTTATTAAATGTAAAGGATCTTTGTATTCTCTGGGTTTTAAGGATAGGTATATCTATAACAATTGGAGCATGATCAGATGTAATGCGTGGCTTGACTGACATTCGAGATCCTTGTGCCATATGCCTAGGTATAAAAATATAATCTATACGCACAAATTTCTTATGCGGCGAAGAAAAAAAGTAAAGCCAAGATCCTTCAAATTCGCCACAGGCCACCCATCAATCAGCCCATGTTGATATAAAAGTTGGCGTAGTTCCTTAAATACCTTGGGCTTCCTACCTTGATATCTACTAAATCTTACGTTCCAAGTATTCAGTTCCCCATGAATATTGAGGTCCCCCAGTAAAAATAATGGGGTATTCCAAAGAGCTAATTCTACATTTAAAAAATCTATCACTGCGGTATCATCAATATTGGACCCATACACTGTACAAATCGTAGTGACAACATTACCTATAACACATTCCGCAATTGCCCAGCGTCCTAAACTGTCTACTTTGGTTTTCCCAGTTGCTATTATAGACTGTCGTCCCAATATAGCCACTCCTCGATTCATAGTAGACTGTTTTGAAGCAGCCAACACTGTATACCCCAGGTCGTTCAAAACATGTCTTTTTGCCCACGGTATATGCGTCTCCTGGAGGCATATGATATCCGGTTGAATTAAACGAATTTCATGCATCACACGTTTGCGTTTATGCACATTATTAAGGCCGCATACATTAAATGAGCACATACGAAAATTAGAGCTAGCCATAACAGCTACATAAGGTCATTACAAATTTTACATTATACCATTGTACCATTGCATCAGCGACAAAAAAACGATATATTTCAACATGATATTCTATGGCTTTGACTGAATTTTTCCCCTTTTTTCCCCCAGCACACCCCCCGTGTCCATCCAACCCCACTCCATCCCCCCCGCCCAGTGACCCTCCCCCAACATTAAGGCAAAGGGGCCCATCGCCCCGGTGATATATGTGAGAACGCCACAAGTGTTTGGACGTATCCATTGCTCTAAAACAATAGGAAGCATGAGTTATACCACGTACGAAAACAGCTATTATCTAAAACTCATATCTTACTCCTCATGCTAATGTATTAAAATACGCTTTTGCTAGAGCTTCAGCGGTAAAGAATCTATTTTGCCCCTTATATACAATCTTTAATGTGGATGGTTGAAGCAGAAAAGCTTGGGCGCCCTTTTTTTGGAATGGATCGATCAGCTGGCGCATCCGCCAGCGATTTTCTACGGTGGAATGACAGTAGTCAGGGCGTACAAAAAATTCAATACCCTTCCCAGAGCGCTTCTTGTCAGGTCTTGCAAGATCATAAAGTTTTTGTCTTGCCAAAAAGTTATTTAGAGATATCAAAATGGCTCGGGGGTATTGCCGACTTTGGGTGTTCCGTGATGTTTGCTTACGAAAAGGAAAGCGGTGAGCCCTCTGAATCTCATGAGACCACTGCCAGTCTTTAACCTCCGGGAAGGCTTCTTCGAAGAGTTGGACCACAAACTGTCGTACGTCTTGTCCCTCACTTCCTTCTGGAACACCCAAAATTCGCAAATTATTACGGCGGAGCCTATTCTCCAAGTTCACCAATTTAACATTCACATCCTCTTTCTGGCCCTTGAAGTCATCAATGTTAGTTTTAATGTGTGTTACTTGATCTTCCAATGAGGATATGCGTCCTTCCGCTTCTACCATTCTGTCTGTGAAATCATTGCATGATTTTACTAAACGTCGCACCGTATTCTGAAGTTTTTTACAGGCATTATGAGTTTTCAAATGCTCGGCTTTCGCCTCCATTCGTTGATCTGTAATGGCTTTCAGTATAATATCTATTGGTGTCTGATTAGGAAAGCCAGGACTAGAGCTGATTTGTTGAGTAGAGTCTGTTAGATCCTGATCCTGATCCTGATCTTGATCTTGATCTATTATGGTCGGGTCTCCATTGGAGGTTTCCTCACTCCAAGCTCTATCTACCCGCAAATCAGCTGTAGCAATGACAGATGTTTCTTTACTTGTATTTTCCAATGAAGAGGTCTCCACCTCCTCTTCTAGATCCTCTTCCAGATCGGACCCCTCAGAGTGCTCTGAAAGTGAGTAAAATTCGCTATCTTTACTGCTGATGGGGTCTCCTTCACCTTCTACCCCTTCAGCTCGAGATGGGTCCTGTTCGGCATCAACTTCACCCTCCGTCACGTCGTGGATATCAAAAACGACAGTATTTTGTGATCTAGATGATGCAAGTGGGGGTTCAAGTGGGGGATCAAGTGTAGATGGGATAGTTAAGGGAGTTATCGGAGAAGCTATTAGCTGTTCAAGTGCCTCCACCAGAGTCTTATCTTGATCATTGTCCACATATAAGCCTCCCAAATCATCCATAGCCATATTTTTTTCACCCCCAACTCCAACTGTTTGGATCTTTGTAGTTGTCATTGTTGCTTTTGCTTTAGAATTAAACATTTGTGGTATTTTTGGAGTACCGGTTTGGCTAGTATCGGGGTCATTATTGTTAGCATCCTGTTTTGACTTTGCCGCTAAAGCAGCTCGAGTCCCGATCTGGTTTTCACCGCTAGGTCTTGTTTTACCTCCACGCGCGGTTTTAGGAGCCATGTTGATTGCGAATTAATTCTTATATTGTGTAACTAATTACCAAAAAATGTTTCAAAGTATATTCGCATTATATGAAGTCAATTCAATTCAGTTGGTAGATTCTATCTAATATTTAAGTCACTTTAGACCTTTAAAGTCTTTTAAGTCCTTTTGCAGAGGGAGAAGAAAGAGAACACCCTTCCCTCCCCCGGTTTGACTCTATTCAGGGTTATTAATCAAGTCTTACTTGGCTCTGAATGCTCTGTATACTTTATCTCCTATCTCTGTAGAATCCAGTAGCGTTTTCCCCCGGGCAGCGTTTCTCCTTAGTTTAAACGTTGAACGTCAATCGTTAAGTTGATAACGCTGTTCCTGCCCAGGTCCACACTCAAAAAACCCGTACACGACGTTTTACACTCGGCGTTCTGTCAGCGTCTTCCTGGCGTCTGATCCACGGCTCCGCAACTCGATAATCCGTCCTTCCTTGCGTCGAGGTCGGCGTTCCGTTGCTCGTACCGCCGCTGCTGCTCCCCCCAGCGTCCACGTCCGCTCAGCACAGTGACCGTCTCCCAAAGCCAGTGCCAGACTCGCAGCCCCCGGACGGGTGACCAGCGCGCTTCAAAGCTCCCAAACTGCACGATATATGGATGCCAACAGAGCATAGATGTCGCAGCTCGGTAATAACAGCAAGAATCAGCTGAATAGATACGTTGAAGCTCAGGTACGGCAGCTAGATGGATCGCCCAAACGGAGCTCTCACAAACATGCCTGACATGCAGGCGCCATCTTGCCTTCTGCGCTCAAGGGCACTGAATCTCAACCAGTTTTTTTCATAACTCCTACTTTCAAACTGCCATTTCATTTCCACAACTCATCTGAATACAAGCACATCTACCTTCAAGATGCCAAAAGTCTGGTTTGTGGGTCATAGCTTTGTCCACTGGAGTCAAAAATACGCAGCTAACAGAGGTAATTACAACCTTGATTTACCAAATGTGGACATTGTATGGATTGGACAGATAGGATTGAGATGTCACCAATGGATACCATTGGTAAAATCCTTTATGCATCTTCCACACCCTGACCTTATAATTGTGCACTGTGGTGGAAATGATTTAGGCACATTGACTGGTGTAGGTCTGGAAATGCTTTTAAAGGACATCTTTGGCCAATTGATGTCACTTTTTCCAAAAACTGCCTTGGTATATTCTAATATATGCCAAAGGCAAAAATGGAACTGGTCCAACCAATTTTGTCCACAGATTGAGAAAGCAAGGAAACATGTAAATAAATCTGTTTCTGCTTACATGAGAGACTATGGAATGGGTAGTATATACCACAACAACTTGTGTTACAACATGCAAGGCATCTATAGGAGAGATGGTGTACATTTCACCGATGAGGGGAATAGAGTCTTCCTCTGTAACATAAGACTCTGCATCGGTACTCACTTGTAAGTACCAAAAACACCCAATAAACACAATGGCTCTTTTTAGAGCCATCTAACATCTAAACACTCAAACTTGTAATTTAACTCAATTTTTTAAATCTTTTTTTGTCGCCGTGCGCACACAGTGCGCGCACCTCGCAACGTTTTTGCGAGGAGAAAGCAAAAAAAATGTTTCTTTTTGGCTTTGGGGGTCCTTAATGGAAAACCTAGGGGGTCAGGGAGTCTCTCCCTGCCCCCTTTCCACGATCTCCGCTATAGTTTTTAACAGTCTTGTAAATCGAGGTGCGCGACCGGGTGTGCGCACCTCGCAACTTTTTCGAAAAAAAATAAAGATTTTTTTGGGCCTTGGGGGTCCTTAATGGACCCCCTGAGAATACCTAGGGGGTCAGGGAGTCTCCACCGTGCCCCCTTTCCACGATCGCCGCTATAGTTTTTAACAGTCTTGTAAATCGAGGTGCGCGACCGGGGGGGTCCTTAATGGACCCCCTGAGAATACCTAGGGGGTCAGGGAGTCTCCACCCTGCCCCCTTTCCACGATCTCCGCTATAGTTTTTGAGAAGTCTTGTAAATCGAGGTGCGCGACCAGGTGCGCGCACCCCTCGCAACTTTTTAGAAAAAAAATTAAGATTTTTGTTGGGCCTTGGGGGTCCTTAATGGACCCCCTGAGAATACCTAGAAGGTCAGGGACTGTCTACCAAGCCTCCTGCTCACGTTTTGAAACTTTTATTTAAATCGAATAAAACACCATTTTGAGACGGGGGGCGCGTTCGGGTGCGCGCACCTCACAAGTTTTTAGGGAAAAAAAGGGGGTTTTGGGCCTTGGGGGTCCTTAATGGACCCCCTGAGAATACCTAGGGGGTCAGGGAGTCTCCACCCTGCCCCCTTTCCATGTTCTGCCCCTTTGTTCTCTACAATATGTGGACTCGCACTGACAAATGTCAAACGTCAAACAGCAAATCAGAATTCCGCTCGCGCACGGGAAGGTGCGCGCACAGGTGCGCGCACGGTGCGCGCTTATAGATATATTATTGATTTTAACTTTCATTTTCTGAGCAACTACTGGAGGGATTTACACCATTTAAACAAAAGCGTAATCTGCGAGCCAGACTCTATCTTTTTGCCAAATTTCTTAAAATTCCATTCAGCCGTTCGGGCTGTAGCCGTGTCTAAAGGTCCTATGGAAAATAACATGGGGAAAACACGTTTTGGGACCCCCCTTTTTTCTCAGCCCCCACTTCACGAATCCCCCCGAAACTTTCAGGGAAGGAGCGGAGCGGAGCTGGCCAAAATTTCGGAAAATTACACACAAATTCCTCAACCGGCGCCAGAGTTATTCCCAATAGAATGTTGTGGATTTCCTATGGATACTAGGTCCTAACTATAACTACCTACTGGCGACTGCCAGTAGGTAATATATATATATATATATATATATATATATCAATATATATATATATATATATATATATATATATATATATATATATATATATTTATTTTTTTTTCACCAAGAAAGCGGCACTCAGGGTTCAATAAGGTTTAAACAATCTTGTTTAAACCTTATTGAACCCTGAGTGCCGCTTTCTTGGTGAAAAAAGTAATTGGGCCAGGATCCGGCCCCGTAGCCGAGCACCCACAGTTTGAGCGCGCAGAGTCTAAGGATCGCCTTGGTGGAGAATATATATATATATATATGAAAACACGATTTTGCCCTTGAGCTTGGGAGGTCACACAGTTTGGAATTGGCCATCCGGCATTCTCGTCATTCTCCCCGCATGGTGCCTCAGTTCGTTGTTCTAGCCTGACGCGTTTCGATGCTCCTGCATCTCATCAGAGGCAGCTTGTAATTCACAGTCTGGATAAGCCCTCTTTTATTTCCATTCTTTTATGCATGTGCTTTTCGTTTTCGCCATTCATGTTCTTGTTTTGATGCATGCTGGGAACTTGAGTCACATCGTTGCATGCTCGAGTTCCAAGAGAGCTTGTCCGTTATCCCTGAGTGGGTATCCCATTGTGAAGTCATTAAAGCTTATTATTTTTCTTTGTAGAATTCAGCACGGTGTGGAGAGTTGCATTCGACGAACCCCAAACGCTGTTCGGCCATGGAAAAGTTCGTTGGCCCAGCCTCTCTTTTCCTCGGTTAAGAAATGGTGCTCCTCCCGCGGCGCAGGCCGCCGCTTCACATGAAAACACGATTTTGCCCTTGAGCTTGGGAGGTCACACAGTTTGGAATTGGCCATCCGGCATTCTCGTCATTCTCCCCGCATGGTGCCTCAGTTCGTTGTTCTAGCCTGACGCGTTTCGATGCTCCTGCATCTCATCAGAGGCAGCTTGTAATTCACAGTCTGGATAAGCCCTCTTTTATTTCCATTCTTTTATGCATGTGCTTTTCGTTTTCGCCATTCATGTTCTTGTTTTGATGCATGCTGGGAACTTGAGTCACATCGTTGCATGCTCGAGTTCCAAGAGAGCTTGTTTGTTATCCCTGAGTGGGTATCCCATTGTGAAGTCATTAAAGCTTATTATTTTTCTTTGTAGAATTCAGCACGGTGTGGAGAGTTGCATTCGACGAACCCCAAACGCTGTGCGGGGAGAATGACGAGAATGCCGGATGGCCAATTCCAAACTGTGTGACCTCCCAAGCTCAAGGGCAAAATCGTGTTTTCATGTGAAGCGGCGGCCTGCGCCGCGGGAGGAGCACCATCTCTTAACCGAGGAAAAGAGAGGCTGGGCCAACGAACTTTTCCATGGCCGAACAGCGTTTGGGGTTCGTCGAATGCAACTCTCCACACCGTGCTGAATTCTACAAAGAAAAATAATAAGCTTTAATGACTTCACAATGGGATACCCACTCAGGGATAACGAACAAGCTCTCTTGGAACTCGAGCATGCAACGATGTGACTCAAGTTCCCAGCATGCATCAAAACAAGAACATGAATGGCAAAAACGAAAAGCACATGCATAAAAGAATGGAAATAAAAGAGGGCTTATCCAGACTGTGAATTACAAGCTGCCTCTGATGAGATGCAGGAGCATCGAAACGCGTCAGGCTGGAACAACGAACTGAGGCACCATGCGGGGAGAATGACGAGAATGCCGGATGGCCAATTCCAAACTGTGTGACCTCCCAAGCTCAAGGGCAAAATCGTGTTTTCATGTGAAGCGGCGGCCTGCGCCGCGGGAGGAGCACCATCTCTTAACCGAGGAAAAGAGAGGCTGGGCCAACGAACTTTTCCATGGCCGAACAGCGTTTGGGGTTCGTCGAATGCAACTCTCCACACCGTGCTGAATTCTACAAAGAAAAATAATAAGCTTTAATGACTTCACAATGGGATACCCACTCAGGGATAACGAACAAGCTCTCTTGGAACTCGAGCATGCAACGATGTGACTCAAGTTCCCAGCATGCATCAAAACAAGAACATGAATGGCGAAAACGAAAAGCACATGCATAAAAGAATGGAAATAAAAGAGGGCTTATCCAGACTGTGAATTACAAGCTGCCTCTGATGAGATGCAGGAGCATCGAAACGCGTCAGGCTAGAACAACGAACTGAGGCACCATGCGGGGAGAATGACGAGAATGCCGGATGGCCAATTCCAAACTGTGTGACCTCCCAAGCTCAAGGGCAAAATCGTGTTTTCATATATATATATATATATATATATATATACTGGCAGTCACCAGTAGATAGTTATATTTAGGACCTTGTTTCCATAGAAAAAGCGTTTTTTCTTTTCCCAATAACTTTGGTGTCGGTTGACGAATCTTCCTGTCTTCAAGGTCTCGGGATGATTTGCCAAGCGGGGTCTGAGAAAAAAAGCCCTTGGTTCAGAAAAAGCCTTTTTGTTAAATGGTGTAATTCCATTCAGTAGTTCATGAGAATTAAAAAAAAAAATGTTGGAAAATCACTTTCCCATAGGAAACTTTAGACATGGCTACAGCTCGAACTGCAAAAAGGAATTACACCAAGTTTTTGCAAAAAAGTAGTGCTTGGTTCAGAAAACGTTCTTTTTATAAATGGTGTAAATCCATTCAGTAGTTGCTGAGAAAATCTAAAAATAAAACTTTCAGTATCTAGAGGCGCTGTGTATCCGCAGACCCTCCCGAATTTGCTGTCAACACTCCAAACTAGGAAGTGTTGACGGCCATCTTGTGACTCAGTAGAACCGAGTCACAAGAAAAGAGAAAAACAAAGCCAAAAAACAAGGAAAGAGGGCAGGGTAGAAACACCCTGACCCCCTAGGCCTACTCAGGCCCAAAAAAGCATTTTTTTAAAAACAAAATCGACCAAATTCGCGCTGGGTGTGCAAATCCGGGCACAAAAAAATTAAAAAACGAAGCGTGGGCTTCTATTGAAGCCCCTGGGTGTGCCAGGCGCCGGGGACCACCAACTCCCGGGGGCTTGATTTATGAGTTGATGAGTTGCGGGGGGCACGCTGCCCCCCGCAGCCACGGGGACCGCCAACCCCTGGGGCTAATTTTTAAATGTGTGGGGGGCCTCCAAGCTCCCCCAAGCCTCGGGGACCGCCACCCCAAGGCTTTTATTAAATATTTGCGGGGACACATGGCCCCCCGCTGCCCCGGGGACCCCCACCCCCTGGGCCTTGTAATAAATATAAAGTAAACTGTGTGGGGGGCTCAACCCTGCCCCCACATGCCCCGAGGACCGCTACCTTCCCGGGGCACTAAGTATGTAAATACGGGGCCCGTTACCACCACCTTGCCGGGGCTTTGCACTTGTAGGGAGGGGGGCCGCGCGGCCCCCCTCCTGGAGCCTTTCATGGCCCTGGGGACTGCCACCCCAAGGCTTTTATTAAATATTTGCGGGGACACACGGCCCCCCGCTGCCCCAGGGACCCCCACCCCCTGGGCCTTGTAATAAATATAAAGTAAACTGTGTGGGGGGCTCAACCCTGCCCCCACACGCACCGAGGACCGCCACCTTCCCGGGGCACTAAGTATGTAAATACGGGGCCCTTTACCACCACCTCGCCGGGGCTTTGCAATTGTAGGGAGGGGGGCCGCGCGGCCCCCCTCCTGGAGCCTTTCATGGCCCTGGGGACTGCCACCCCCCAGGGCCGGCTCCTGCAGTGTCCCGGGGTGCCGACCCCCAGGACACTGCTGTTTGCTATGACAGGGTGGGACCGGGCAGCTCCCGCCCTGTCATAGCAAACTATGGTTTGGATTTTGGAAGCAATAGCAGGGACGATGTTGTGACTTTCGCCACTGCCGAGCCGGCGGTGGTAACCGTCACAACATCATAACGAGTAAAATCCCCTGCCATATTACAATGGCAGGGGGTTTAGCGGTGGATGCAAAGTGCTTCCGCCGCTTTTCCGCCGGCCTGCAATCGTTGCGATTACCGGCCGGGCGGAATTGGGCACTACTATGGTGCAAGGGCATACCAGGCACTGCCATCCATATTAGCATGGGAGAATGCAAAGGCCTTTCCATGGCGGCATCAGGCTGGCGAGAATTGCTTTGGGGGCCGATTGTGGGCCCCCAGGGGGTGGGGGGCTGCACTTGGGGGGTACCTTTGGTACCCATTGCATGCTCAAGTGGCAGGCACCGCACAGTGCGTGCCATGTTGTGCATGGCAATGCACGACATGCCTCTTTGGCATTGCGGCGGGTGCTGCTAACAGGAGTATCCACAGCAATCTCAAAGATATGGACTGCGACCGCCAGAACCGCTGCACTGCTGGCGGCCGGTGCCAACACCGCTAGGTTGGCGGGTGGACTAAAGTCCGCTTGCCATCCTAATTGGGCCCTGAGTCCTTTCGGGACCGTGTCCGCAGATCTATAATAAATCTAGACTCATGTCTGCTCAATTTTAGTTTTCTATTGCCTCCTCTTTCATGATGTGGGACGTGGTCAAGGCAAAAAAAACGTAACAGATTGATGTCACTCCCATGTGATTTGGCAAAGTGTCTGGCAACAGAGTAAGACACATCATTTTTCTCTATTGCCCTTGCATGTTCTAAAATTCTTTTTTTAGTTGGATGGATGGTGCTTTCAATATACATAAGGTTGTAAGGGCACATTAAGCAGTAAACACAAAAAGGGGTGTTACATGTGAGAAATTTGATTATCATTTTAGGCTTCTCACATCCTGGTATGACATATATTGATGTTTTGGGGCTATTTTTACACGCCTTGCATTTCGTGCAAGGGAAAAACCCTGTCAGATTACTGATTCGTGGACTCCTGGGACTGATCTCAAAATGACTCTGTACTAGGCTATCTTTTATTGATTGACTTATCCTATATGTGATTTTGGGGTGGTCAGGTAAATTCCTTCCAATAATGGGATCAGTCTTAAAAATGTGCCAATTGCATTTAAATATCTTACAAACACTTTGTGCTTCATTACAGATGGTTGTGATCATTCTCAATTCTGGGTGTACGTTAATATTTCTCTTATTGATTTTGTTTTTTAAAAGGCACTTCCTGGGAATTCTGTCTGCTCGATTAAGGGTCTTGTTTAATAGCTTATCAAACAATCCCTGTGTTCTGAATCTGTTTATGGCCTCATTAGCTTCCCCTTTTTGTGTTTACTGCTTAATGTGCCCTTGCAACCTTATGGATATTGGAAGCACCATCCATCAAACTAAAAAAAGATTTCTAGAACATGCAAGGGTAATAGAAAAAAGTATGTGTCTTACCCTGTTGCCAGACACTTAACCAAATCACATGGGAGTGACAGAAATCTGTTACGGTTTTTCTGTCTTGACCACGTCTGCCATCATGAAAGAGGGGGCAATAGAGAACTAACATTTTGCAGACTTGAGTTTAGATTTATTATAGATCTGCATACACGGGTCCAGAAAGGACTTAGGGGCTCATTAGTATAGTGGGCAGATTGCCACCGATTGTATGGCTGTGGCGATCCGCCCGCCATTTCCCACTGCCCGCCTACCATTTCCCCCAGCCATATTACGATGACTGGGGAACCCCAGCGGACGGAAAGAATGTCCGCCGGTTCTCCGCTGGTCAGGCAGGTGACCGGGTGTAAAAGGGCTCCAATATGGTGGCGGTGTCTGCAAGACACCGCCATCCATATTAGGATGAATGCGGAGATGTATCTTTCCATGGAAAGGTATGCAGTTTCTGCTTAGGGGGCCCATTGTGTGGCCCCAGGGTGTTCAAGGGGTGGGGGGTGCACTTGGGGGGTACCCATTGGCATGGACAAGGTGTCAGGCACCGCGCGGTGCCTGTCACCTTGTGCATGCCAATGCACAATGTGCATTCACAGCATGTGCACATATATATATACATATATACATCAATAAATTAAAATAAAAAATACGGAAATACATAATATTCATTATAACACAAACATTAATTAGAATTCATCATAAAAGGTAATAAATAAATAATATTTTTTTTACATCAGCTAACAAATATATAAAACTACCATTTCAAACAAGACAGATTAATACAAATATTATTTATGTTAATTTTATTTAAAAAAACGTTAATTTCACCAGCCACAAACCTTACAACTAAAGTTGATTTTAAAAATGAATTAGAGCACATAAAATACAATTTAACAAGTAACAATCACATAAAATTCACATATTTATGAAATATAATATTTCCCAGGCAAGACAAAGACCTTAAATATAACCTACTGTTTTGTAGCTGCAGATCCTCCTCTGTAGCCATGTACTCAAAATGCATAATCCACCAAATATCAACAAATACATTCCAAAATGGCCCGAGGTATCCAAAAATAAAACTTTTCTGTTAGAGATCCATTAAAGCAATCTAAAGTCTTTAACAAACATAAAAAACCTGAAAAAGTGTTTATACAGAAACGCTAAGGGCAACCAGTAAAAAGAAAGGAAATCAAAGTAAAAAAAGATTGGTTTATTAGAAACCCAAAACTGATTTCCTTAAAATAAATGCAAAATCCAAAACGTTGTTAAGACACCTTGGTAACAGAAAACCTGTAAAATAAAAGACCTGCAAAAACAGTAACTTCTGATTTAGCATATAGATTACATTTAATGAAAACAAGCACATTAACCCCTTCGATGCTCATGACGGAACGGTTCCGTCATGAGCTACGGTTGAGCTGTGCTCATGACGGAACCGTTCCGTCATGACCACGCCCGTTTTTATTAGGGCCCAGCACCGGAGGGGGAATCGCGGTCGCGCTGAAAAGGTTAAGTAACATAACGTAACATAATATGACAACACATTACTAACAAACTCTATGCAAACCTATCCCAAAACACTAATGAATAAAACTGCAAAACGTATAAGTAAATTTACCAAGAACACAATAACTAGAATATACCTATAATGTACATGTACTGCCTACAATCCCCCACCCTCAAAACTGTAGAATGAAACCTTTAAAAAGCCTTACCTATATTGACCAACAGCAGCCCTTTTCTGTCATTTACTTATAACGAGCACGGCGGTCCTCAGGACCGCTGTACTTGTTGTTACGGTCCGACCACTATAATCACTGCGGGTCTGCCAACAGCATTAAGAGAGTCACAGTACCACTGCATCCTCCGGTGATCCTGGATCCCAAAGCGGTTGCGCAGCGGAAGGAGGTAGCAATATGCTGCCGTGCCGCTGCGGCACTGCCTGCATATTGTGAGTTGTATGTCCACCGCCCCTTTCATGGCAGTGAGCCACCTGCTGCTCATGGGCCTGGGGGTGCATTTGGGGGCACATGTAGTGCCCCCTGGAATTGCAGCTCTGTTCCTGCACAGTGGGGCATGCCACACCCTGCAGGAATGTGCTGCAGGCACTGTCACAGCGGCGTCTGCAGTTAAGGCTCACCTATGAGCCTTAGGCAGTCGCCACTGTGAGACTGCCACAGCACCGCGCGCCAATCATGAATTACAGTTGTAATCCGGTGTGCGATCGACGGGCTTGGTGCTCCTTCTGTTGTTACGGCGGTGTCCATCCAAAGTAAACAATAATCAGTTTAACAAAAGAGAAAAAAGACCTACTAGAACACAGGCGGCTAATAGCGAGTTAGAACAAAATCCAAGGTATAGCTCTGTTGCTTGTTGTGAAATTGCCAAGTCTACCACAGTCCTTGTAGAGAAAGATCTGCAGTCTTCACAGGATATAATTACATCTAATATTCTTGAATTACAACAAGTGAATAAAATGTTTCAGACCCTGTTAAAAAAATATAACCCAGAGTTCAAGTGGGAATCTAAAACCCCTGTACAAGACAATTTTTCCACCTCTATGTTAGCCTCCTTAGAAATGGAGAATGAAGCCTTGCGCTCTCTTTTGCGTTCCCCTAAGAGCTGGTCCAGTTAATGTGTGAATAATACTGTGGCTTATCACTCAGATTCCACTCAGAAAAGTCATAGTACCTTGTCTCACAGTACAATTAATCAAAGTATGCTTTTGAAGTGTGCATTTTCTAACTCCTCTGGTGCTTTGTCTTCTAGTGCAAAATTATCTCTAGGTGCTACATTGGAGATGTGTCCCTTCACTTTTCAGGAACCCCAAATGCTAGGCAAAACCCAAAACATCTCTTTGCTTTCTTTTCCTGGTAGTGAAGTCAGTTATATCTTAGGGATAACCCAGGCCATTAACGTACTGACAAAACCTGAACCCGTGACCCACAAAATCTCTGATGTGATAATATCCTTTGATTCAGACCACAATCTTGATTCAACTGCTGTGACTGAAACCAATCTCCTCATTCAGAAGAAGCAAAATCCTGACCGCTTGTTTGCTCTCTCACCTAGAAATACACCACATATTGAGAAGTCAGGAACTATTACTCTATGCTCTGATGCATCTGTAACACCGTGTTATATAGAGGATATTGAAAATATTTCCAAAGACCACATGATCTCTGACCTGTTTCCTCTGACTAAAACATGTGAACTGCCAAATGGTAAAGGGAGTCTGGTCATCAGAGACTCTAAGATAAGCAGTAATCTTAGCCATCCCGGAGTGAGAGCTTCAGTGTGTTTTATGGAACCAAGAAACTGTGAACATTTCACAATTGACAATAGGGAAACTACTGTTCCCGGGCTATTGCTGTCATCCTTGTGCCTCACTGCCATCAGCTAGTCTGCTTTCAGAGTCTCCAGAGTCCTCCGTCGGCCTGCTGCTTTCAGAGTCTCCAGAGTCCTCAGCCGCACTACTGCTTTCAGGGTCTCCAGAGTCCTCAGCTGGCCTGCTGCTTTCAGAGTCTGCAGAGTCCTCATTCAGACTGCTGCTTTCAGAGTCACCAGAGTCCTTAACTGAGTCTGCTGCTTGCCTGCCATTTAAGCCCGAGCCTGCAGCCTGCCTGCCATCTGAGCCCAAGCCTGCAGCCTGCCTGCCATATGAGCCCGAGCCTCCAGCCTGCCTGCCACCTGAGCCCGAGCCTGCAGCCTGCCTGCCATTAGAACAGGAGCCTCCAAAGTGCCTGCATTCAGAGCCCAAGCCCTTAGCTCACCTGCCCACTAAGTCAGAGCCAGAACTTCCAGCGTTTCTGACTTCTGAGCCAGAGCTTCCTGCCTGTCTAACTTCAGAGCCAGAGCTTCAAGCCTGTCTGACATCTGAACCAGAGCGTCCAGGCTGTCTGCCTTCTGGACCAGAGCAACCAGGCTGCCCGCCTTCCGAACCCGAGCATCCAGGCTGCTTGCCTTCCAAACCAGAGCGTCCAGGCTGCCCTCCTTCTGAACCAGAGCGTCCAGGCTCCCTGCCTACTGAACTGGAGCATCCAGGTTGCCTGCCTTCTGAACCAGAGCATCCAGGCTGCCTGCTTCCGATCTTATGTTTCTAGTTTGACAGCCTTCCGCTCCAGAGCTTCCAGGCTTCTTGCCTTCAGTACCAGAGCTTCCAGGCTCCCTGCCTTCAGCACCAGAGTTTCCAGGCTCCCTGCCTTCAGCACCAGAGCTTCCAGGCTCCCTGCTTTTAGTACCAGAACTTCCAGGCTCCTTGCCACCTGACCTTGAGCCTCTATCTTGCCAACATTTTGACCCTGTGCTTCCAGCTAGCGTCCTTCAAAGGTCTCAGCCCATATGCTTTCAGAGACTGAACTTCCAGCCTCAGAGACAAAAGTATTAACATGTAGACCTCCAGGGCTTGGGTCTCCTGCATACCTGCTTCCAGCATCTCCTGCATGTGAGTCTTCTGTATGTTTTCCTCCAGGGCTAGAGGTTCAAGTCTACTTCCTGGTATTTCCTTCGACTTCAGCCAGCTTGCCTTTGACCTCTGTGCCTCCTGCCAATCAGTTTTCTGTTTTTGACCCTACGATCAATTTGCCTTCATTTTCAGAGTGCTACTCTAGACTACCATCATCTGGACTTTAAACACCTGTGATTCAGGGTTCTAAGCCCCCGTTACTGGAATTTGATGCTTCAGGTTCTTCCTCCAATACTACTATTAATTTACAGCCTATTATTCTACCCTCCAGACCATCACATTGTTCCTACAGTCCACTGGTATCTTGCACTACCTCTCTGATGGAAATGAAACTATTTCTTAGGAGCAAAGGCTTTGAAAACAGTTCCAGATTCCGGGAGTTGGTCTTTGGAGGGGGTGTACTATCAGGACTTGCTCCCTGCGTTCTTGTGTCCACCACCAGGGGTCTGAACTGTGGGACTCTCCAGTGTACTAATAAGCTACTGGACCCTCCCATTCATACATATACTGACTTCCAGCCATTTGGACACTATTTGGGAATTGACATCCATTCCCAATCCATTCCGGGGTTTGTGGAAGCCGGCCTGCTCATGCCTGGAACTCCATTACCTAGAATTCCCTGCTCATTGCTTCATTTCCACCCTTGCAGGTCAAGGATGGATGGAGGTATTCAGCTCACCTGTGGCTGGCTGCTGCTATCCTGCTCACATCTGATACATGTGATTACTGTGACCTCTTTTAAGCCTTGGGTTCCCTTCAGTCTAGTGGTTGGTCATTGTAGCTGTGTTCCGTTGAGACTGATCCTTGTTTCCTGAGCTTTTGAAATTCCTTGAATCCTGAGCTATAGTTAATCCTTGTTCCTTGATTCCTGAGCTATAGCTATTCCTTGTGCCTGAATTAGCTTACCCTGCAGTGCTACCTTGTTTCTTGAGTTCCTGAGCTATAGTTATTCTTTGTTCCTGGGCTTCAGCTATTTCTTGTTCCTGATTTGCACTGCTTGCAGTGCTCTATTGACTCCTTGTTTCCTGAGCTGTAGCTATTTCCTGTTTCCTTGAACTAGCACTGCCTGCAGTGCTACCTTCACTCCTCAGCTATAGTAATTTCCTGTTCCTGAACTAGCACTGCCTGCAGTGCTACCTTGGCTCTTGAGCTTTTGCTCAATTCTTGTTTCTGCTCCTGCACAGCCTTCGGTGCAACTGTGTTTTCCTGTTTTCTGATTCAATGCAATTGTAGTATACCCTTGTAGTCTATGCTTTTCCTTTTCCAGTCCCTGCCTTTCTTCCCATTTCATTGGGACCTGTTTCTAGTTTACTGTCTTTCTATTCCTGCTGTCTCACTTCTACTACCTTGTATGTTTGCTACTTTCTTTCAGCCAAATGGGCCCTGTGATTTCCTTTCTTTCCTGTTAAGCACTCCTCCTTGATAGCTCCTTGTCTATTGTGCTTGTATTTAGTTCTACCCCCTTGCTGTTACTGCCTTGAGTGTTCCTGTTTGATCACCAGGATGCTTGAGCACAGCTGACAACCTAGGTGGTGTTTCTTGTTCACTGTGAGTATTGTCTTTGAGTTACATTTATAACATCACCATAGGTATCAGCTCGTCAGACCCCACCTTTGCGTGCATATCCTATATATTTGCAGTCAGTATGAGTAACAGAAGTTGTGAGTGAGGAACTTACTGAGCTTCAGTCTTACAGTGTGGAGCTGCGTGAATGTTGTTTCAGATATATGTATTGCACATTCGTCCTGGGTGTAGTTTTTCTGAATACTAAATTACCTCATAATTGCCTGTCCTTTCTGGGTCTTCGCCATCTTGTTCACTTGTACTGGTTTCCCCTTTGGATCCCTTTTCTCCTCTGACTTCCTGTGTGATCCTAAGCAGTGCTGTACTACTCTTTCTGTGTACGTTTTCTGCCTAGTGCCCAGTCCTTGCCCAAGTCCCTGACTGTGTTTGCGGTATAGTCCCATACAGTCGCTGACAGTTAAGGGAGTAAATCAATCAATCAGAGTACTTGTAAAGCACAATACTTACCCGTGAGGGTCTCAAGGCGCTGGGGGCAGGGGGTGCCGCTACTACTCAAAGAGCCAGGTCTTGAGGAGTCTTCTGAACGCGAGTAGGTCTTGGGTCTGCCGTAGGTGGGTAGGGAGGGTGTTCCAGGTCTTGGCGGCGAGATAGGAGAAGGATCTGCCACCGGAGGTTGTTGGTTGGATGCGGGGAACAGCGGCGAGGGCGAGGCTGGCGGAGCGGAGCTGGCGGGTGGGGTGTAGAAGCTGAGTCTGCTGTTCAGGTAGGCTGGTCCGGCGTTGTGGAGTGCTTTGTGTGTGTGGGTGAGGAGCTTGAAGGTGATCCTATTGTCGACGGGGAGCCAGTGTAACTCTCTCAGGTGGGGGGTGATGTGGCTGTGGCGAGGGACGTTGATGATCTGTCGGACGGAGGCGTTTTGGATGCGTTGTAGTCGTCGTAGGTGTTTGGCTAGGATTCCTGCGTAGAGTGCGCTGCCGTAGTCCTGTCTGCTGCTGACGAGGGCCTGTGTCACCGTTCTTCTTGTTTCGGTTGGGATCCACTTGTAGATCCTGCGGAGCATGAGGAGGGTGTTGTAGCAGGAGGAGATGGCGTTGACCTGTTTAGATATGGAGAGGGAGGAGTTGAGGATGAATCCTAGGTTGCGTTCATGGTCGGTGGGTGTCGGTGCTGTTCCCAGTGTGGTCGGCCACCAGGAGTCATCAAAGGCTGAGGGGGTGGGTCCGAGGATGAGTACCTCCGTCTTGTCCGAGTTCAGCTTCAGATGGCTGTTCCTCATCCAGTCGGCGACGGCCTTCATTCCCTTGTGGAGGTTGGTTTTGGCGGTGTGCGGGTCCTTGGTGAGGGAGAGGATGAGCTGGGTGTCGTCAGCGTAGGAGATGATATTGAGGTCGTTTTGGCAGGCCACTTGTGCGAGGGGGCCATGTAGATGTTGAACAGCATCGGTCTGAGGGATGAGCCCTGGGGGACGCTGCAGATGATGTCGGTGGCCTCGGATCGGAAGGGCAGGAGGCGGACGCTCTAGGTTCTGCCGGAGAGGAAGGACGTGGTCCAGTCAAGGGCCTTCTCTTGGATTCCGACTTCTAGGAGGCGTGTCTTTAGAGTGCGATGGCAGACCGTCTCAAAGGTGGCTGACAGGTCCAGGAGGATGAGGGACGGTGTTTTGCCGTTGTCTATTTGGCGCCTGATGTCGTCTGTGGTTGCGATGAGGGCTGTCTCTGTGCTGTGGTTTCGTCTGAACCCGGACTGGGACGGGTCCAAGATGTTGTTGTCTTCCAGGTGGCGGGCCAGTTGCACGTTGACAATTTTCTTGATGCCCTTCGCTGGGAAAGGGGAGCAGGGAGATGGGCCGGAAGTTCCTGAGGTTCTTGGGGTCCGCCTTGGGCTTCTTGAGGAGGGCGTTGATTTCGTCGTGTTTCCAGCTTTCCGGGAATGTCGCTGTTTCGAAGGAGATGTTGATGACCTTCCATAGCTGGGGTGCGATGGCAGCGTCTGCTTTGTTGAATACGTGGGCACGGGTCTGACGGAGATCCTTAGTGGATGGAGTTCATGACCTTGCGTGTCTCGTCGTTGACGTTGGACCAGGAGGTCAGGGGGTTGGCGCTGGTGGTGTTCACAGGGGAGGTGGGGTCTGGCGTAGTCGGGGCGGTGATGGTGTTGAAGCTGTCATAGATGTCAGCGATCATGCGGTGGAAGAAGATGGCCAGTGTGTTGCACAAATCTTGTGAGGGCAGTATGTCATTGGCGTTGGCGCTGGGGTTGGAGAGTTCCTTTATGATGCTGAAAACCTCTTTGCTGTGGTGTGCGTTGTTATCCAGTCTTTGAAGGAGGATCTCTTGGCTAATCTGATGAGGTGGTGATGTCTGCGGTTGGCGTCCTTGTGGGCTGCGTGGTTGTCCGTAGTGCGTTCGTGGAGCCATATCTTCTCCACATTCCGGCATGCGCGTTTGGAGGTCTGCAGCTCGTCGGTGAACCAGGTGGCTCTCTTGCTGGCGTGGTTGTTGGAGAGTTTCTTGAGTGGGGCGAGGGTGTTGGCGCAGTCGTCGATCCACTGTCTGAGTTTGCGAGCTGCGGTGTCTGGGTTGGTGGGGTCGGTGGGTGGGTTTTGGGAGAGGGTGGTGATCAGCTGGTCTTCGGTGACTTTGCTCCAGGAGCGGCGAGGTAGCTGTTGGGTGTGGTGGTGCGTGGTTGGTTTATTGAAGGTGAAATGGATGCAGCGGTGGTCGGTCCAGTGGAGTGCGGTGATGTGGTCGAAGGTGACGTGGGTGCCTGTGGAGAAAACGGGGTCCAGCATGTGGCCAGCAGCGTGGGTGAGTGCGGTGACGAGTTGTCTGAGGACGAGGATGGCGAGGTTGTCAATCAGGGTGGCGGAGTTGGCGTTGTTGCTGTTCTCAAGGTGGAAATGCAGGTCCCCGAGGAGGATGTAGGCCATGGAGGCGAGTGCAAGGGTGCTGGCGAGGTCGGTGATGGAGGCACTGAATTGTGCTCCGGGTCCGGGGGGTCTGTAGATGAGTGTTCCTCTGAGGGTGGTGTTGTGGTCGGTGTGGATCTGGAAGTGCAGGTGTTCGGCGGTGTTGAGGGTGTCGTCTACTTGGGTGGTGACCTTGAGGGTGGACTTGTGGATGATGGCTATTCCTCTTCCGATTCCGATGGCGCGATCCCCGCGGGTGATCTTGTAGCCGTCCGGGATGGCTATGGCGATGTTGGGCGCCGAGGAGTCGTTCCACCAGGTCTCGGGCAGGAAGGCCACGTCTGGGGGGGAGGTGTCGAGCAGATCCCAGAGCTCGACAGTGTGTTTGCGTGCTGAGCGGGTGTTGAGGAGTATGCAGCGGAGGTGATTGGGTCCAGTCCTTGGAGGTTTGGTGGCTCTATCACTGGTGAAGCTGCAGGTGTGGCAGGAGAAAGGTCTGTGAGTCCGTTTTGGGGCAGCTTGGAAGCAGGTGTGGTTTCGGCCGGCTTTGAGTGCATAGAGGGTGCTGGCGTCGTAGCGGAGTCTAGTGTTGTGGCGTTCGTGGGATCCAGGGGTTCTGTCGCTGGGTGCGGTCCAGGCGCGGATGGGCGCAGATGGGCTTGCCTTTGGCACGCCAGTGGCACGCCCGCTGCACACTTCTGGTGTGCGCCCACTGCACGGCCTCCATAACAGGGGGACAGGGAGGGAGGAGCAGCTGGAAGGCAGACTGTCCAATGGGGAGCAGGGGGGCCGGGCCGCAGGGATGCAGCGGCGGGAAGGAGCGGGAAACGGCAGGAAAACAGGCAGGCAGCAGGGAGCAGGTACGAGGCAGCTGGCGGCCGTGTGGTGGCGTGGGGAGCGACCTGCCTGCGAGCAGGGTCAGAGGTCAGAGGTAGTGAGCTCAGCATTATATTGGGCAGAATTATGGGGCTTTGAGAAACACACACAGCTAGCCATATTGGAAAATAGGTTCCACCGAGTGATTGCAAGCCTACCACAACGCACTCCCATACTACCCTTTCTGAATGACCTAGGCAGGAAAACACTGGTAGACTTAGCTAGGCTATGCCCTATTTTATACTGGCACAGACTCTGGTGCACGCCAGAACTGGCTACCTTTGTGGAAGGTCTCAGGGCTATTATTGAGGTGGATCATTTCCACAAAATCAGCTGACTACATGATTTCAAAGGTGCCCTGGCCATCATGGGTCTGCTGTACCTGCGGAAAACCCCATCTAGTACCCAGTTCCCATCAAGAGATTTAATTAAGGAATAATATTGGGATCTGATTGAAGGAAATACTTACAGAAAAAGTGACTGTACAACCCTGACGGGGAACTTTTGAACAATCAAATCCTGGGCGGGCCCTAAGCATTTTAGGGAGGCAATTTTAAAACCCTTTGATCGCAAACTGTATTTCCAATTTAGAGTGGGCTGTCTATCATTAAAGTATTTTACTACCAAATGGGCCACATTAGAAGACAACAAATGTCCTATTTGTACTAACCAAGAAGAAACCTACTCTTATGTATTGTTTGTTTTCCCCGCCTATGCTGGCCCCCGCAAAGTATGGCTGGTGCAGATCTTTAGGAACTTGGGTACCATATTAAGTAGTGTCGCCCTTAGAATTTTGCGCACTGATTCCTCACCTCGCTATGCAAGTCCTGTAGCAAAGTTCCTGAGATGGATGTGGACTATAAGATCACAATTATTGACCACGAACAATTGAACTTGGAATTATGCTACCTGTGGATATGATATCAGTACTTTTAATTGAGTTTTTGGCCCTTCCTAAAGACTTCAAGGCTTTAGTTACCTACTTGAAACTATCCACATTGCTGCTCCCCATCTCATGGATTTGTTTTATCTTAATGTATTAGGATGAATTGATGTTCTCTTATGATTATTTGCACGTTTTTATAATATTTTAATTCACTGTTTTGTGCTCTTAATCAGTATTTTATGAACAGTGCTTTTATGACATGTATTGTTGAATAAAGCTTACTTTGAATTGATTACACAGAAATACAAAAAGAAGGATACATCACACAAGTCCAAAAATGTATTAAATATTTCATTTAAATTTACCAAAGAAATTGACATTTCAATTTTAATTGGAAGGTTGGAGCTTTTCAAAATGAAGTTGTATTTCTAAAACACGAAGGGGCATAGTACCAACAACTAGCGATAATTATCGCTAAATTGACTTAGCGGCAATAATTTTATCGCCGTGTTGCGGCGATTTTTATCGCTTAGGAGCCTTGCTATTATTAAGGTTTATCTCCTAAGCGATAAAAATCGACCGAAATGCATGAATATTGCTGTAAAGTCAGCGATATTCATGCATTACCGAGCTAATGCTCTTAGCCATGTTATCCACCTCCCATTGGATAACATGGCTAAGAACTGCTCAGGGCAGGTGTTAGCTTTTGGAGATATTCGCGCTTAGCGCGAATATCTCCAAAAGTTGGTAATAGGAGATAGAGATGTTAGCGACTGTTTCCAGTCGCTAACATCTTGGCACGCCCACTTTGCATGTCATTAGTGATAAATATCACTGACATGCAAAGTGGGGCCCAAGATGGTCGCTATATCCTACTAGCTGTCGCTAACTGGTGTTAGCGACAGCTAGGTAATAGGGAGATAATTTTATCTCCGCTTTCTTGGCTTTTAAAGCCAAAAAAGCGGAGTTAAATCCCTTGATAATATGCCCCGAAGTGATATACTCCGTTGTAGCATACTACTTTGTGTTTTTTTTGCCCTCAAACCATGCTGCTCTGTTTTTGTTAGTTCATACCAGTACTTCACTTGAGGACACCTATCATTCATACTACATTCGGTTTGCTGTACCTGAACTGCTTCTTCGATCAAGCTAGGGATACCAACTTCATTTTTACCCTCCAATTTCTTCACATTTCCAGAGCATGTTAACATTTTCAATTTTACAGTTTTGTTCTTTTATATACATATCTACACTTGATTAGTCTGCTGATTTATTTAATTTTCTGAACAATTGTGAACCCTGATTAGGCGTCATGGACTCCCCAGGGTTCGTTGACTCCAGTTTAAGAACCGTTGCTCCAGGCATATGCACATCATGTCAGGTAGTTTTATTAGCCCCAGGCATCTTGCAGTTTAAAGTGATTAAGGGAAAGAATATAGTAAACTTGAGCATAACTACAGGTACAAAGGACTGAACATCATGAACTGAATACAAAGTTATAGTTCATAAAGGGAGCTGAATTTCCCACAATGCGTTGAGATGAATGTATTAAATCGAGAAAACACGGTAACGAGAAATGTGCTTCAGATTGAACTACTTTAGCAGGAAGGAATTTGAAATGGATATTCAGAATGAATATCAGAAAAAAACTATTACATTAATATTATTAATAATATTTGAAGTAGTGTGATTCATCAAAAAAGTGTAAAAACACCAGATATGCGCAGGCCATATAGTGAATCTGGGATAACCATTTCCAAATACATACTGCAAATTATAACTAGGGCTCCCGGTTTTATGGTATTTATTTTTTTACTATTTCCATCTGTATTTATCCATATTCATTTTTTTGCCATTTTATCTGTATTTATCCATATTTATTTTGTGTTTTGCGTATAAATGGAGCTATTTAACTCCTTAACCGCGGCGCGAATTCTGCTGCGGTGCAGGAGTTTTATTCAGTGGGCGGGGCTGCGCGGCCAAAGACATGCGCAGCACTAGCGAGGTAGTGCTTGCGATGGCCGTTGGCCGGCACGAGCATGGAACGGGTTAAGCTGCTAAATTTGGCATAAGAAGTCATCCATTGGTAAATACTAGTATTATACCATAAATGTTTGTTGACATATGCTGTTATTTAAAGAAATGTCATCCTGTTTTTTTATTTCCCATGCTGTTCTTCTGTTAAGCGGCTGGTCTATATTTCATGAAAGACAGCATGGAGACTCACTTAGAAGAAGCACAATTTTCTGTATTTATCCACTTTTAAAAATAATAAACATAGGGGTATATTACCAACAACTAGCGATAATTTTTGTCTCTAACTTGTTTAGAGACAAAAATTATCGCCGCACATCGGCGATTTTTATCGCAGATAAACCTTGCTATTAGCAAGGTTTATCGCAAATGCGATAAAAAACGGCCGCAATGCATGAATATCGCTGAAAAGTCAGCGATATTCATGCATTATCGAGCAAATGCTCTTAGCCATGTTATCCACCTCCCATTGGATAACATGGTGAAGAACTGCTCAGGGCAGGTGTTAGCTTTTGGAGATATTCGCGCTTAGCGCGAATATCTCCAAAAGTTGGTAATAGGAGATAGCGATGTTAGCGACTGTTTCCAGTCGCTAACATCTTGGCACGCCCACTTTGCATGTCATTAGTGATAAATATCACTGACATGCAAAGCGGGGCCCAAGATGGTCGCTATCTCCTATTAGCTGTCACTAACTGGTGTTAGCGACAGCTTGGTAATAGGGAGATAATTTTATCTCCGCTTTCTTGGCTTTTAAAGCCAAAAAAGCGGAGATAAACCCCTTGATAATATACCCCATAGTTTTCTGTCTGTATTTTTCTGTAAAAATCTGTAAAAACGGAAAACAGGGAGCCTTAATTATAACTCATCTTTTCTGCTGTAGAGCTCTATCCAGCAATTACAATTTATTTTGTTGTTATAATTACTGCTGCTGGGTCCCTGAAATCTCCTGCACAACGAAACAGCCCAGGGGGGCCACTACACTGCCATGCTGATTAAGACGCCCGGGACTCCACTTCCCAGAGTCCCCGGGGGCGCACAGTAGCCGCATCACTCTTCTGCACCAGGAGGCGCTTCAAATTTCCTGCAGGGCTCCCGCAGCACGGGACGCGCGCAGGCATACCCGGGCGCTGCCCGGGTCCTGCCTGAGCCAAGGGCGGGCCCGTCCGATACCCGGAGTAAGCAAATTGACAATCCGAAGGATGATGAGTCTCCCTACCCAACTCTCCTAAGATGTTAATTAGCCTCTTAGAGAATCCCTGGCAAGAAGTCTCTTCCCACTAATTTTGAGACTGGATAAAATAGAGGCTCACATCAAAATGTTGTTAAAAGCTGTAACAGGGACTAGGGTGGGAATGGACGGGGAAGGGAGGGCCGGGCTAAACAGGAATGTGGGTGTAGAAAATACTCTACTAGAACATCATGATCCCTACTATCAGGGAATGGAAACCAGGGATCAAACTAACAGTCATCCGGAGCTGCATAATGGTGCTTGGACCGGAATGGAAATAGTACCAGCACTAAAGAAAACTCAACGGGCAATAGGTTAGACTGCCAAGCAGGGGAAAGGGGAAAAATGTATTGAGCGCTGTCCTAGGAGAGAGGGAGGAAACCAATGCACCAGCAGGGAGATTCCTGCTGGTGAACCCGGAATCGAGTCTAGCTAGAGGCGATGATAAAATTACACTGCACTTCCCACCCGAATGTTCCCTGTATGCACTAGTGTTAGCTGATATTCCCTCCCTTAGAGAAAATCAAAGGGAATCCTATGAGGGGCTCAAGAATAAGGTGTGCCACTCGTTGGCCCAAAAGGTAGATTTATCAAATACTCATTTTGGAGATATTTTATTTGTAAGGAGGGTTGGGTGGGTTGGTCCTATGCAAAAAAATTGAAGGGAGACTGTATTGTAATTAATTGTAGATCTCGATCACTAGCACACTGGCTGGCTGACCGGGGCCTAACATTAGTAAATCGAAGCCCAGGGCAAGGTCCCAAACTACTGCCATTGGCCCACTTTTATATGAACCTAGTATCTAACGAGGGGGCATCTACGATGAGTAGGAATGGCCCCCTGCATGAAGCCAATAATAGAGGGCTGAGGGCCCTAGAAGTCAGAAATAGGTACCAGCCACTCTCAGACTTAGATGATCTAGATTGACTCAATGAAGTTCCCAGACAGATGGTAAGTGAATTTAAGGGGATCATTGCAACAGATGGGGCACAGCCGAATGACCGGGTAATGGATAATCTAAACTGTCCTGTATAATTGCCCAGTCCCATATGGTTCCCGAGGGTGGGGGAAAATATTTGAATAATAGGGACCCCCAGATAAATAATGTAGACTTCAGTGACTTAACAATTCTGTCCTGGAATGTGGCGGGCATCAATTCTAAGCTCAACGATCCTGAATGGGGTGCTTGACAAATATCATATATGTTTACTTCAGGACACTTGGGCTGTAGAGAAAGTGTACAAGTTAGACTTCACTACCTTTAGTGTTGAGGCAAAGAAGGGACCAACGGGCCGCCCTGCAGGGGGCATATTGATATGGGTGAAAAACTCCCTGATAGGCAAGATTAAAAGTTTCAACCTGGGTTGTGAAGACATCCTTGGGTTGGAAATATCTCTCCCAAATGAGGGTGTCCCCCTGAAGATCATGAATATATACAACCGGTTGAGCACCCCACATAGGCCTTCTGAAACACTGACACTCCTGGGGATTCACCTTGATCTAGCAAGAGGGAGGCATCGGCTAATAATTGCCGGTGATTCAAACATCACCTCTGAGCCTGTTGATTATTTCCAGGGCCTCATCGAAGAGGGGGATGAAGCAAGATGAATCCCGAAACTGGAAATTCCACCAATAAAAAAGTATACCAGGGCAGCCCAGCAAGTAAACTCTCTGATCATAGACCATGGGCTACGAGCATGTAATGGTAGGACTGATTCAGACAGGAGAGCCAGGTTTACTTTTAAGAGAGGGGCATGTAAATCCAGAATCAACTATTTTTTAGTCGATATAGAACTCGGGGGAAATATAAAAGATATGATGGTTATTGATAGTGACGACAGTGACCACAACGCACTATTTTTAATGTTGAATAATATGCTGGATTGCCATGGCCCTACATCACAAAACAATGCCCAAGTAATCACAAGTAATAATGAGAGAAGTGCTAAATGGCCTATGATTCTCCTAGACCAAACAGCCCTTCCAGAAATTTATAAAAGGGTAGAGCTAGCCCTAGTGGAACTAGCCCCAATAAACGAGAATAGGGCTGACACTCTGCAAGTCGTTAGGGAATTAAATGATGCAATAAAACCTTTCTTTTGTAAAATAAATGATAACATCCTCCCACACAAGCACACTAAGCCATGGTATAACCAATCATGCAGACAACATAAGAGCATGCAGGAAAAATTACATCTGTAACCAGAAAAATGCCAGAAAAGATTGGGAGGCTGACAAATAGAGAGATCTTGTGGAAACCTAAAAGATAAGGAATAGTCAGAAAATTCTGGCATTTAATGGCTAAAGGCTCTAGTAGCCTGAAAACAGAAAATAGCCCCAAGTCTGGGAGGAATATTTTGGGAGTTTATATGCAGCCATGGCGGGGGAAGAAAAAATAGATCCACTGGAAGCCCCGCTCTTCCTGCCCTTCATGGAGGATACATCCATTACTGTCGAGGAGACTACTCTGGCCATAAATTCAATCCAGAAAGGGAAGGCCCCTGGCTTGGACAAACTGCCCGGAGACATGTATAGAGCAGAGCCTGAAATATGGGGGGTATTATTAACTAGAGTTTTCAACGCCATCTTGGAGGGGGGAGAGGTCCCACCTTCCTGGACATGCGCTGAAATCATCCCCATCTTCAAGAAAGGAGAAAAGGGCTCCCCTGAAAACTATAGACCTATCAGTCTCATTGACCTTTCCCAAAAAATCTTTGGGAAAGTTATATTGACTAGAATCCAACAATGGATGGAGAATAACCATGTACTTTCTGACCTTCAGGCGGGCTTCAGGGAGTCCACGACCACAACGGATCAGGTCCTCAGATTCCTTATGATAATTTGGAAGGAAGTGGTTATCAATAGAGGTCACCTGTACGTTGTGTTCGTGGACTGAAAAACAGCCTTTGATTCCATCAATAGATCCCAATTTTGGCCCGTTCTGAGAAATATGGGTCAACCACCATATCTGCTTAACATCTTGATTCGTTTGCATGTAAACAACATTGAAAAGGTTAGATGGAACACGAAGGGTGGACTCACGGGCAACATGAATATCCAAAAAAGTGGCTGCCAGGGATGCGTCCTGGCCCCCACTCTATTCTCACTTTTTGTGAATGGAGTTATAGATGAACTCTTTAATTGCAATGGAGATCCCCCTAAAATGGCAGGTAGAACTGTTCCCTGTTTACTATTCGCGGATGACACCTTATTGATTGCAAAAAGCCAAGAGAAATTCAGAACCTCCTCCATAGATTTGAGGGGGCCTGTAACTCGAGGGGGCTTGTACCCAATTGCAGTAAGACCAAATACATGGCGTTCAACCCATATAAACATCAAAAGGGAACATTGCTTCTCAACTCCCAAAACCGGGAGCGGGTAAAATCCTTTGACTATCTTGGAGTCCGAATAAATGAAAATCTAGCGTGGCCGGACCAAATAGAAAAGAGCACTCTAACCCTCCAACACATAGATAGTGCAATTAACAAGAGGGTCAAAGTTTCCCCATACAGACCAATATCCCCACTGATAGAACTCCATAGAGCAAAAGGGCTGGGTGCAGCGTACTATGGAGCGGAACTATGGGGCTTAGAAAACCTAAAAGTGTAGAAATCAAAAATCCACTTCTCAGGGGTTCCACTGATACTTAGTCCTTTTAAACTCACAAAGAAGAACTTGACACAGAAGCTGGAATATAAAAGTAAATTTTTATTAACCTCAAATGAATGAGACTAGGTCACACAGAAGCCTTAGCAACTGTATGAGGCAGTCTGCCAGAATGGTCTTACTTCATGTCTTATATACTCTTTATCCTGCCCCAGGCATGTAAGGGAGTTGTACCAATTACATTCCTAAACAAATGGAAAATCTGGAGAGTCAGCAGGTGAGTAGCCTTTGGGGTTTTAGCAGGATATGGGCAAAACATTATAATTACATAGTTCATGAAGGTTAATCTGATTTAGATGGCACTGCAGGGCATGGCATGATTACATGTACAGTATCCCAACCCAAAAGTTAATCATTAAGAATGTCCCAAATTCAACCTCCAAAAGCCGGACAAACCTATAATTGAAAGCATAACCCATGTAATGAAGAACATAAAAAGAAACAGTAACAGATGATGAACAAGATAAGGCATGTGCAAGGAAACTAAAAGTTAACGATGTCCTGAACATTGATTGGCAATCTCAGACAAAGATCGATCAGGGAAATTGGCTTTGCGAGGTCAGTTTCTTACAGTTCATTTCAGAGTCAAAAAGAAACCTTAGTTAATGTATACATGAACTAAGAAGGCCAGGCCACTTTATTCGCCAGGCTACCTTCACAGGCCTACGTGAGGGCAACACAAAATGGTGGCACAGAACAAAATGTAGTCAGACTCGAGAATTACAGAACTTCAGCCCCTCCTTTTGCCATTATGTAGGCAATAACCTAAACTCATGTTAATCTGAATCTAGGTATATATCAATCTTCATTAGGTCATCTAAGTGTTGCTGTAGCATCATCCTATTATTCTCTACTTCTCTCGGGACAGGTCTCCAAACACACATAGTAGCACAAAGACTCACTTCTGGTGGGCCATTTTTGGATGCTAGAGGCGGAGCCACTTCCTCTTCCATGGCAATTCAGTCAAATGAGAACTTAATTAACATTTACTTTATACAATTGCACTGGAATCGCTTGTGCAACTGTGCCCAAAGTATGTTCAAAGCCTCTCTGGCAGGCTTCTATCGTCCATCAAATCTGCTCCCATTGTCTTCTTCCGCATTGGGCCTCTCGATTCAGGCCTCTTCATGAAAATAGAACTGTTTAGTTGGAGTGCCCTCCTGGCAAACACTCACAGCTCACTTGAAAGTCTCAATGTCTCAAGGCAGTGCACCAATATCTCTCCTCTGCGGCAGGCACTACAGATAGTGTGCTCTTCATTGATAATGGGCACAGATCATCTCGTGCAGACCCAAGTACTATTAATTTGATAAGAGCAACAGACTTTCACACTCAGCAGCACTTTCAGGCTCCAACACTCATTATTCAGTGTCAGAGGACGCTCAAGCTGCTCTTTCATGGACACCATAATGTAGTGCCATAGATCCTCCGGTGCACTGCCCTTCCGTTGGAGCAAAGAAAAAGAGGTGGTAGCCAAAAACTCAGGCCAAGGGGCTCAAGTGACCGCACACTGTCAGAGGTTACCAGCACATGACAGGTAGAAGACTCAAGTCTCAATTCTTTCGCTCTTTTGCTCTGAAACTCTGGTTCTGTGGCAAAACCAGCTCCTCCTTCTTTTCTGATGTTCAACGCCTTCTGATGAAGCAAGCACAATACTTTGAAGATACCACTGATGGCACGCTGGCGATCACTGTCCATCCTTGCTACTTTCTGGGTGCTGGGACTGTAGGGCCAAGACGTCTGCCATTCATCTGCAGCTGTCACTGATGGGAATTAGGCTTATCAGCGTTCTGCAGGTCATGACTCGATCCCGCAGAACCTAGTGATGTAGGAAATGTAACACAGTTGTTAGTTTCCTTCAATTCAGTACAAAAACAGTTCAGTGTTTTAACAAGGGGTCTGCAAGCAAGTGGCCTGCAATCTTCAAAGGAATGGCCATACGCCATGGGACTATTGTGATCTAAAATACACTGTCATTCTCATAGAAGACAAAGGCAGTAGGCAAAACAGTGCCTCTAGCCTCTTCAATTGGGTTTCCATGTGAGAGCATATCCTCTACCATCTAAGGGTAGATAGCTACATGGAAATTCTATCTGAATGGATGTCCTCGCACATAGTGGCATCGTCTAATGGGGTAAACAATTTTTTTTTCTCTAAATGATTACATATAGGTGTTCCTAAATTCCTTATCTAGAACACCTCAAAAGAGAACTCACATAATACAGATTATCAGGGACATGTAGATACCTCCCTTTAATAATTGTGCATCAGGTGGACTATGCAATACAAAAGCTAATGATCAAAAATGTGGAAACAAAAGACAAGAACTAGAAAGTCCTAGTATTTCCATGATTAGAACACATCTGATCCACCAAAAATTAAAGCAGCAGAAAAAAGAAACTAAAAACCAAATTAGAATAGGCATTGAATCTGTCATATTAAAAAAAAAAAAACGTAAGGTGTCTATTATTGAGGTGGAAAACTTGTCTTACTATAGTATTGAGTCAGTTAACCAGTCTATCACTACCCTGACAGTCAGACTGGAAAACATCGAAGTAGGCCTAAAGAAAATTCTTGAAAACCAGTCTGGTCTTACAAAAGGGAATTATACATAATATGGGGGTGCCTGGTACATCACTGCAGTCTGGAAGTATGAACCTGAACAATACACCAATAATAATAATAAATGGTCTGACTAGTAAAAGGAATATGGAAAAAGGGAAATGGGACTAGGACACAGCTAAAATCCCCAATAACTAGACACAATGCGACATTAATCAAGGGGAGAAGCGGCAAAATAAAAATCTGTAGGAAGAACAAGAAATTACTTGGGTGATAGTCAAGTTTGTGACACAACACCAAGAGTATGGGTGATACATAAAAGTCAAAATAGTACACAAATTTTAACTCTACCGCTGGCCGCTACACCATATACGGTAATCTCAGCTAATGTTCCAGTTCCTTCTTCAGGGAAAAATGAAACCTGGTTTCCTTTGAGGAACAAACAGCCTGATTCATCAAGCTGATTTGCGGTCGCAAAGGGCCAGATTCTGAGAATCTGGCCCTTTGCGAGTGCGATTTTTGCATTTGGGATTCATCATCCCAAATGCAAAAATCTCTATTACCGAAATCGCATATTTGCGAGGAATTGGATTTAAGGAATCTCTAATAGAGATTCCTTAAATGCAATTCATCAACCAATTAGAAATTGCGAAATCGCAATATTTGGTCGCAATTTACCACCAAGTCTGACTTGGTGGTAAATTGCGAAAATAGTGTAAAAAGCACTTTAATGCATTATTTTCTTTTGCATGTTACACACACACATGTCCTTTGGACATGTGTGTGCGCAACACCTGTTCAAATGTGCATTTAAGGGGTGCTACAGGGTGTCCTTTGGACACCCCTGGCACCCTTTAAATCGCTATCTTATTTGCGAGTAGCAAATTGCTAATCGCAAATAAGGAATACTCCCCATTCATTCCTATGGGCCTTTTGGCCCATAGGAATGAATGGGGAGTTATTCCTTATTTGCGATTAGCAATTAGCTACTCGCAAATAAGGAATGTGTAGGAATCGCTATTTATTTAGCAATTCCTACATGAATACCGTTTTGCGAGTCCTTAATAGCGATTCGCTATGAATCGCTATTAGGGGCTCGCAAAACGGGTGAATGATGAATCAGGCTGAAAGGTCCCAGACTAATGCAATATAGAAATTAGGTCACCTTGTACAAAGGTCACAGATCTATAATTTCATCCTTAGGTCCAATCAAGGAAACATAAATCTAGGGCTGCCTGTTCCTTGAGGGAAGGGGCAGTAACGTCACTAACTGCAGGTAACACACTTTGATCCTGTATATCTCTTTTATTTTTCTTCAATACTATTATAGCCAAATTGACATACACTGGTGAAGTGTTGTCTGTCTTGTTCACAGCATGAAAATATCATATCTGTGAAATTTAGTGTCAGAGCAAATTCACCCAACTGTTGTGCAGAGATATACATCGTCATGTAGAACCCTTCACAACACAGGTGAACTTCTAATAGTATCGAAAGCAACAACATAAAACAAAAACATGCATAAAATAAAAAACACATATCAAGCCATCAGATATACGTGCTGTATACCAAGCACAAAAAGCATAGACAAATTACAATAGCACATGTAAATAAGCGGTGACGCACGCACTTCATGCACTGTGAACCTGCAGCCCAAAACCCAATATTCGGGCCTGCTTAATTTGTCAGGCTTAAAATCAAAATTACACCAAAATTACACTTTCTTTTACTTTCCCTCCTTTTGACAGCAGATCACCAGTTAGTGGAGATCGGCTGTCAAATACAACTTACTGTGTCGCTTCTGACACACAGGACCAGCAGGAACTATTCATAAAGGATAAAATGCAAAAACATGAGAAACGCACAAACATTTCTTTTCAAAGAAGTCATAATAAAAACACATCTGTTTTCAACATACTGCTGACACTGCACATAATACACAAAATCTCAACTGTAAACAACCATCTTTTGTAAACATGCTAAACCACCTTAATTTTAACTTTCCAAAAGTAAAACTCATTCACAGACACTCTGCGTGTCCCGTGCGCCAACCCCCATTGAGGCCCTGCCTATTTTTTTTTCTTCTTGGAAGGCCGGTCAGGAATGCACTTCTCGGAGACAAAGCCCTAATTTAATAGGATGCAGATGTCGACGTGAAAGTCTCACACAGTCCTTCAAGAGCAAAGAATAACACTGTAGTGTAGTTCCTATATTCCCAATAGGCTCTGCGCATTGGAATAATATATTCAGCAGTGTAGACGTAGGACTGAGGTCGACTAGGTCTCTACTGACTATATTAGACTTAATTAGTTTTGCCAGCTAGCTCAGAGGTCACTAGAAACTTTCTCGAGTAAACAAGGAGGAGTTTAACTTCCCTGCATAGACAAGAAGGGATTAGCTTCTGACAACCATATAACATGACAACTTTGCTCCCTCAGAATAAAGAGTGTATCTCTAGAGTCGTGTGAAAACAATAGACAATTATTTCACTCAGTCAATCGTACGTACTTAGTTTCACCAGAGTGCAGAGAAATAGAGAGACGGGTGTTTTCAAAAAAGGTGTTATTTATTGAGCAGTCTTCTTTCTCATGCAAGAGAAATGAATTGCCACAATTGCAATACTTATCATAAAGTAAAGTGCGTACAGTAAAAGGAGTATTATGAAATAATACTGTAAAAGCATTGATATGGTTTCTTAGCCATATGATACTTTAAAATGGATAAAATATATACATACATAAAAACATTGACTAACGTCCTCAACTGGTGCTTCTAATCTACGCCTACCCCGGTGTACCTGACCTAAGCCTAATACGAGGGAAGGAGTAAGTAAGTTGCAGTTTAAGTTAAGTTGGTTTTTGCCAAGGATCTGAGTCAAGAATTCTCTTGAGGGTTTAGTCAGCTCCGTACCTTGGTTCTTAGAATGAAGGAGGTCTTGTATTTCTCTCTCAGGACTCGATATCCCAGCAACCCGCAAGGGTGGCTGGAAACACCGGAACTGGATTTTCTCGGCTGGAGAAAAAGACAGCATCCTCCTCAGTGCGTCAATGGCTAGGGGCGGCTTCCTTCGGCTCCTCGCATCAGCTGGGCTTCCGGGCAAGTAGATAGCCGCTCTGCTCCAAACCACCGTGTGTTTGCTTAAGGCAACGTTGGTATATTTATACCTGAAAGGTGCCGGGTTTGACGTAAGGTTGGACATAAGACGTCACCAAGAACTAACAGTTCTTTCTGACTCGAGGAGTTCTTGTGCAAATCAAAACAAGAGCAGGGGGATTTCCCGGGCTGCTGGAGGCTTGGTTTGTTTAAAGAACGCGTTGTACTTTCTAGGAGTCTAGGGGAGTAGTCATGCCGTTTTTGGACTGCATGGGCTATTACTAAATATGGATATGATTCTTATGCCTTTATAAGGATATTATTTATTATAGCCATATAGGGGCATAAATCGGGAATATCGAATTAGGGTCCTAGACAGAAACACAACACCCACTCTACGAATTAATATCCATCATTACTAAAAACTAAGCAATATTAAACATAACGATGCATGTGTGTTTAACAACCCACCCTAAAATACAAAATTCGCATTTGAAATGGTATGTGGTAAATACACGAAAATGAGTATTGGTACTGTACGCCTTTTAAGCAGTGATATCATTCAGGTAAATGCATACATATCTCAGCTGAATGAATTGTGAAAATTACACATTAAATTGCTCTGAACACAGAAAAGAAGGTCGAGACCATTCCATCACATATTTATACAAATGTTGTACATGTGCTAGAGGCTGAGGTAAAATATTGTCTCTAGAGTTCCTAAAATAGAAGCTCTGTTCTCTAAGAATAGTTCTACTTTAAGCAGAGTACATGTGCCAGAACAAGGTCAATATTTTGGAAGTGGAAAAAAATAATTTCGCTTCAGGGGAAAAAATAGTTCCAATTGTTTTCAGTAGCTGTGTTTATCAAAACTGAAGGCTGAATTCAGAGTTCAGGGAACGCTGTGTGCTTGTTGTTTTAAAAAGTTATTCTTTTTGTTCCGGGGAGAACATCATTTCAGACAGGCTTGCAAAAAATTGGTCTACAACATCAGGTGAAAGTTCGACCAAGTTCGAAAATGCTGAAATTGTGCATATGTGAGAATGATTGCTATAATCGATGTCAGGATAAGCAATGCTCACAGAAGGTTGTACCTGTTTGGTGCTGCTTTCCTCTCGTACTTCACCGCCACTTAATCGTAATGGTGAAGTCTCAACGAATGCCGTCATCAGAATCGGTAACCGCTGGGGACAACACGATACATGAGTCGTTACCGGACCTAGCAAGGTATCTATATCCATTGGTACTGCTGATGGTAGTGCAAGACAGACGTCCAACATGCATTCTTCTCCGCATAGCAGACATCGAAGCACAGGTAAGATGCAATCTTGCCAGATAGGTCTGAATGAAAGAAACCATGTTGCACTTAGATCTCTTAGCCGGGCCAATCCGAGGACTCTAGTTATCTGGTCTCGGTAGTGTATAGCTAGGATAGTTTCTTCCATTGTAACTGGAGTCTTGTCTGTGGCTTGGCTTGCCATATCGGAGCAGAAGGATCAAAAATAAAATTCCTGCTACGAGTCCCAAAAGTAGAGGCAGACCGCCGAAGACAGAATGGACAAAATTCGGAAAGATGCCCAGAACTGTTTCAAAGGGTGTTAACAGTCCCGAAAAAAGTGTCTTAAATACATGTGCGATGCCACTGGTATCAGACATGTTTACAATTTGGCTCAACATTTCTACGAAATGTACGGGGCAATTTGTTGATTATAGGGAATGTATCTCTGCTGCTGTCCTTGCAACTTGCAGATCATACGTCTCTTATGACGAGGTTAAAGGCACAGTTGTTTGTAAAAGAATGGATTTCATTCTGCTTAAAGTATCAATTTGAATAGAAGAGATATTCAAAGAAGGCCATATTCCAACCTCCATGTCTGGATTGCTGTTTGGATACAATACTTGCATACAGCAAGTGACCTTGGAACTAACGTTCACGAGATAGGCTTTTCCTGGCACCATGCCACAACAGCTCTGGTCACTTATTAGAATGTAGCTGCCATTGGAAAGCTGTCTAAAAAATGGCTCTATCTGTTTTGCAGGAGTGCCGTGCAGGTGACATGAAAGGTTATTTGAAGACCCTTCGCAGGCTCCATGCAGGTTAATACCTTGACACAGGAGTGTACCACTTAGTGATTTTTTACAATTGTTACCACTAAGGAATACCTCTTTTTTCCCTTCACTATAACATTTGTGTGTATAAGGTAATTTCCATGTTGACTTGATGCATCCTTTACCCAACCTTTCATACAGGCCTGCTGGTATATATTTTTGGCAATACTTAAACTGGAAAGTTGTTATTGGGATTGTAATCGTCCCATGTATTATCCATTCAATGACAGGTTTTTCTGACATTGTCAATGGTAATCTCTCAAGTTTTTCAATGCTCAGAATCGTATAGTCTGCTCCTTTTTGTGGCAAACTGATTTGTTTATCAGTAAGGTTAAAGACAGAGAATAATGACGTTACGTTGATTAAACGCCATGGCACGGAGCCTTAATGCAGATTTTGCAACGTCCAGCCAAGCTGTACAATAGAATGTAATTGGGACTGACCATGTTGTAACATTAGTAAGTCCTGCTCTATTATATCAATAGCAGATGATACAATGCTGTCCATTGAATATGTTCTGGAGGACAGAGTCGTTAACCCATTGTCCACTACAGAAAGTGAATTTTCCAAATTAATACGATCAATTTCTCGTATTTTTTCAGCTGTTTCAATTTGTGTTACTTTCCAAGCCTCGTTGTAAGCAGCGTATATACCGGCGTATATGAAACATTTTTGATGCTGTTTGCATGGTCCCAGTATGAAATCACGCAAGTCAGCACCGTCTTTAAGTAAAGTCAAGTGTTGCTTAATTTTAGCCAGTGTGGATTTCTGTAGCCATTCAAGGCAGAGTTTCCCTACACTGTATGTTGTAACTATCCCTGGATGTTGTCTCTGGTAGTATCTAGGGTCTGGCCTGGTCTGTTTAAACCCCTGTGTTTTGTTCAGGAATCTATCTTGACAGTTATTTGTGTCTGTGGGCCAGATCAACCATTTTTTCCAGTCAGTATGTGTTCTGTTTTGGTGTAAAATATGGGATACGTCTATCTCAACATCTGTAGTGCTATTACTATCAGGAATGGGCTTCGGAATAGACGGTTTATTTAAGTCTTTTATCTTGGCTAAACCAAGACAGGTCGTTTGCTGAATGGTGTCATTCAGGAATATTAATTGTTCTGGGATCATGCAGGTTCAAAATAATGCTTCTAAACCTTGGACCTGCCATTCTTTTGAACACCAGATGTTTTTTTTTTCAATGTTGTTTTTCCAGAATTCAAAACTAAATGTAGTCATTTTTTCATAAAATGTTTCAGAATAAATCAATTTAGTATTTGTCAACATTGTTTTCATTCCTGTCTTATTTGACATTCTAAAATAAAACGTTTATGCATCACTTGTGTTAAAACCTGAGAAGTATGGGAATTTCTCATAAAATGTTCTCGAGCTGCCTTTAGGCGGTTTTGCACAACGTTCCCATTGATTATAATTTAAAACATTTCTAGGTTGAGCAGATTTATGCAAATAGTGATGACCAAAATGATTATAACAATATAACTCTTCATAATTTGATGAACCCTGTAAATAATCATGTTCTGTGAATTTAGCTGACATTACTAAATCTGACATCATATTATTAATATTATCAAAGTCCCAATCATCAGAAAAAGTACTTGGTTTTACAAAGTTACTTAATGAAACCTTGAACTGGTGTGGATATTTTAAGAGCTCGATCGGGCCATAAATTTCATAATCCGTTTTGTCCCATGCTACCGCACCGGTTATTGGATTGGCTGTGATGTTCACTGGTGACAGTTATCTTTTTGTGATGTGAAAAGATGTGTGAGGCTTTAGGACCAAGTTGATGTTCTGACTTGCTGTGTCCATTGTACTATATGTTCCATCAATGAATTTTCCCAAACAAAGAACCATGATGAGCCAAAGCAGGAGGAAAAGTACACCTAACACAATCCAAAATTCAATCCATGGAGAAATCAGATAGGTTTCTTTGAGTTGATGAAAGAGTTCAGTTACTTTGTCTTTGAAAGTTTTTGTTGCTGGTGTTTCTTCATGCTCTCTTGGATCTTCAGAAAAGTCATCGAAATTGATGAAGTAGCCAGATGCAGTTCTGTCAATTGTTGGAAGTGCTTCCGAATTTTCATTTGCTTTTGTATTTTTCTTTGTTTCACTAGCATAGTCTGGGGCTACATCGTTGTAGACTGGTGTTTCTTGACGAACTGTTGCAATTTGGGGTTCAAGAGGCACAAGTTCCATGGCTTTGTTGCATAGTCCTTTTTTATTCACTGCAGGTTTATCAAAAGTGATTAGTCTTTCAGGTTGAACCTCTTGGATTGTAGCAAGATTTGGTCTTCTGCTATTTCTTGGGAGTCCATTGGGCCTACTACTTATTATTGGCCACATGATTGTGGTTTTACCAGGTCGATGGATACAACTCGGTTCTCCTTTTTACCAGTAAGGGGCGGTAGTACAACTGATCTTGTTCCGCTGACAGCTAAGACAGGTACTGCTTTTCTGTAAGAATGCCCAAATTCTTTCTTCACCGCGATCTTTTCTCTGACCAGATCCCCAATCTTTGGAATCCAGAAAGGTCTTGCTGGGACAGGTGTTTTTTCTTCAGTGGCCGTTGGCTTTAGCTTTAGATTACTCAGACTTCTTCTTGTTTCATTTAAGTCCTGTAAAACAGCCAAACGGTCTTTGATATCAAAGTCTTTTTCTTCTACCACTGAAGTGTGACTATCTAAGTCCTGGATATGCATTCTAGTACTGAACAATAGTTCGTAGGGAGTGAGACCTTTTAGAGAATTTCTTGGCAGATTGTTAAGACTACGTTGGACACTTGTTAAATGTTTGACCCACTCATCACCCGAACCTAATAGCCTCGCCGTTATAGATTGCTTTATGTCACGGTTTTTTCTTTCCACTACCGCATTTCCCTCAGGATGGAATGGAGAAGAGTACAGCAATGCAATGCCCATGCTGGTCATGGCCTCCTTGTAAGCCCTAGAGCTACACGCAGGACCCTGGTCAGAATGTAGCATGCCAATTGCGTATATGCCGATAAAGACTCGCAAATCTTTTATAACAGTTCTGGCGTCAGCCGAGCGCTGGTGTCTGCATTTTAAGTGAATCTACTCTTAATATTTATGGGATCGCGTTTCTCCTTCTGGATTTTTGCGTATAGATAGCCTTATGCTTTCTAACAAAGGGGTGCTGGCAATACTCCGGTCAGTTCATGACTGCGGTCTCTGTTGCATTCTGGACAATCCTTTGCAAATTTGTAATGTTGCAAGTTCATCCCCGGCCACCAGTATTCTGATTGTAATTCTTTTAGAGATTTCACTATCTCTTGGTGCCTTAGACCCAATCCCATATGTGCGTCTGCTATTAAAAAGACTCTCCGGTTCGTGTTTGGAATTACTCTATCCCCCACTCCAGGGATTTGAGCCAAAGGAACGGAGTTTACATCAATTATATATGTATAAGTGAGTGGATAGTTCAGAGGTAATGCTGCATAGTCGCCTTTTATTGAGGCTTTCACCGCTAGCATAGTTTATCCGTCTATGTGTTTTTTAGAACGCTTTTTTGTGGCTACGGAAGCCGGTAGGACCGCTTCCGCTGTGGCTCTGTTAGCCAATGAATTCCCTGCAACGTGAACGCCATCAAGCTAATGACTCAGTGTATGTATCAAGTGAGTCTTTTGTAGTTCTTTCTGCAAAAGAACTACTTGTTCCCAGAGCTTTTTATGCTTTATTGTGGCACCTGTGTCATCTTTGTAACCGTTTTGAATCCAGGTCTGCATGTCATTATTGTAAGATTTTACGCAGAAATGTGAATCGCACACTATTAGTGTGAGGATTTTGCGATCGGCATTTTCAAGCGCCATCTTTAAAGATCTTATTTCAGCTCGCTGAGTTGAACAGTTTCTGAGTGATTCAGTCTTAGTGACTATTGGTCTGAATTTACCAAAGCGCCAGCGACCTTTAACAATCGCGCACGCTGCGTTGTAGGATTTTTCTTCTACATCGTAGTGTTGTGCAAATCTGTCCATGTAGAATATACATGTGTATTGTTCGAGAGGCAGAATTTCGATTGACAGAGGATATTCTTCTTCATATTCTAGATTTTCTAGTTTTATCATTTTCGGGTCAAATTAGTATTTCTCGTCTTCTGCAGCAAGAGAATTTTCCCATTGTATCCATTTTGGATCTAATGCCACTGCATTCAGATTGCGTGGGCTTGTTAATGCCTCAAGGGCTGATTCTGCTGTTAAAACAGTTATTCTTCTGCCTTGGGCTTGGGTCTTTCTTTTGCTACAGCAGTCTGAACCGAAGTTAGAATTTTTTCAATAGAACTGAATTTCATTTCAGCTTGTGTGTACAAATGTGATTTGTAAGCTATTGGTACCGTTTCTCCCTCATTAGAGGTTAGGTACGTGAATCCGCATCTTCCTGGGATGACTCGGATTACAAGGTTGCGTACGTTTTCGCGAGTTTGCAATTTACTTTTAGCTAACATGTCTGTTTGCAATGATCTTAAAATTTCTGTGTGTTTCTGAGTCCAATTTACTGGTTTGAAGTCAGGTTTTATTAATTCATAAAGAGGTTTAACACTTTCTGCATAATTTAGAATGTATGTTCTTCCGAAATTCAGGAAACCTAATATTGATTGTAAGTTCTTCAGCGTTTTAGGTGCTTGGAGTACAGCACACTTCTCTAAGAAGTTGTCTTCTAGGCTTTTGCCTTCACTTGATAATTCATATCCTAAAAATAGGATAGTTAGATGGGCAATTCGTGACTTTTTAAAGTTGAATTTGTAACCCTCAGCTGCGAACCCAAGTATTATGGTGTTCACTCTTTTCAAGTGAGTCTCCAGGTCATCATCTGTGAGATAGATGTCATCGACATAAGATAATGCCTCATCATCATATATTTGTAGTAACTCTGTTACTCTTGCTGAGAATAATCCTGGGCTCTTCTTGAATCCCTGTGGGAGTCGACAGAAGTGTTTTTGCGACCCCATTATTGAGAAAGCGGTCAAATACCTGCTTTCAGGTGCAATGTTTTGACAAAAGAAACCATTTGATATGTCTAATGTCGTTTTATATTTTTTGCGCACAATGTTATTCATTAGTGCTGCACTGTGTGAGTTTTGTACTGCAAATGTTTTGCAGCAGGAGTTAAGGTGTCTGTAGTCCAAAACTAGACGATATGAATTGTCTGGCTTGGAGACAGGAAACAAAGGATTGTTCATTTGTGAGGTGCATGTTTCAATCACCCCCTGATATTCAAGTTGATCTAAGATCTCCCTGACTTGCTTTTTAGCTTCTTGTTTAACTGGGTACTGCCTTTGTGCAGTGGGTTGATTTTTTAACTGGATTTTGTGAGGAGGAGAATCCTCATCCCATCCTACATGATTTTTATATAATGCAGGAGCTTGGGCCACTGCCCATTTTCTTGCATATATGGATTTTTTATGAGTTGAAATATGATTTGAGAAGGCAGACATAATCATTTCTTCGCCATGAGATCACTCCCTGACAAACTCTGGTGGCAAGTCTTTCTCAGCTAACAGGTTGTCATAGCCTTTCCAAAGGTTATCCCAAAAGAGACCCCTTACTTTCCTAGTCTTGTCCCCCTCTATACGTAATGTTATTTCGTATAATTTATGGGGTTTGCTAACTCTGGTGTCTGTAGTTTCCACTTGAATGTATTCATTCGTGTCCACTGTCTCCAGAAGATTCATCAGGATCTTGCGAGCTATGGTCACTTCTGCTGCACTGTCTAGCATTGTCTGGGCCCACTCTCCGTTTTTCAGTTGTGTCCTCAATATCCTCGGCATGTTTTATTATTTTAATACTAGCTACCTTCTTTCTTGGAAATTTTAATTTTTTACTTTGATGAGCAGGTTCCTTGTCTTTGGACTTGACGTGCTCTTCTTTGTGTTCTGACCGTCCTCTTCTTTCCGATTTCTGTGAGGAAGTCTGAAAAGATCGAGAGGGACGTGTATCAATATCTTGATATCTATCAGGTTTTCTCAATTTATCCCTATCTCTAAGGTTGTATCTTTTCTCAGAGGGCTCCCTCTGGGGAGACTTGCCACCTCGTTCTGGAGATCTATCTCTCCGTTGAGGAGACCTTCCTTATGGACTGGAATCGTTTTTTCCTGGGAGTGGATTGTTTATTACCCTCCCAACTCTTTTTTGGAGTGTTGAGAATATTTTTAACAAATGTTTTTTCAGGATTTTCAAGTAGTTGGGGTTTTACTGGTTTCCCACCCAAACTATCTCTACCTAGTTCTTCATAGGATTTTTCTATGATTCTGGCAAGTTCAAATGGTTGTTCTGCTATATCTGTTTCTTTTAATTTCTGGTGGATTGCCACAGATGCTGCTTCTCCCTTTATGTTGGCTAATAGTATAGCCGAGACCTGCTTGAAGTCTTTCAGTAATTCAAACCCAGAGTTAAAGCAGGTTCTGGACCGTATTAATTTTGAATCTGTCTTAATACGTCTGGTATAACCGCCATGGACGGAACACTATGTGTTTTTGTGTATATCGAAGCAAAGACTGTGCCCCAAGTGTCACAGTCCTCCACATGTGGTGCGATCCCCATTGGAAGACAGATAGCCAGAATTCTGTGTTTCTCAGTAGGCGTAGTATCAGGAAATACTGCCTCTATTTGAGTGATTTTTTGTGCTAACCAGAATGGAATTTGTTCCCGTTTTGCGGGTATTTTGCCAATGGCTGATTGTATATTTTGTGGTGTGATTTTATTTGTGTTCCCCTGGTGAGGGGTGGTCTGTGGAATTATTATTGCCGGTTGGACTGTTGAAGTCCGCATGACATATTGGACCAATTGTCTATGTATTTTACTCAGTAGTTTTAGCTGAGCTAAAAGTTCCCGGTCTGACATTTTTTCAATGTCGGGATGTGGTGTGTAGCTGGCTAGAACCGGCCACGTCGCTCCTGGTCTACCTAGTGGACCGAGCCAGGTGATGTGATTTTGATGTTTTAGGGCGCCATTAAACTAGAGCAGGTGCTCTTGGTAAGTTAATGGGATTTCAACGTCCTCGAAAGGAGCGTATTCACCCGGAGGTTCCCCTATTTTGTAATAGTGGAATTTGTGTGTCACAGCGTGTGCTGCTGGAAAATGTATACATGAATAGAATACCTCTGTCTGCCGATATTCATGGGCCTCTACCACGAATATGACTGTACCACCTTGTGATGATACTCCATTTTCTATAAGTTTTTTAGTTATAGTTCTTCTTACATTTACCGGAATGATTATAGCATTCGGGTCTTCATCTTGGAGACTTATGTCATCCACTAGGAGTTGAGCTGCTATTCTAGCTCTCTCTGTTTCATCGTCACTTTCCGTAATTTTTACTAACAGAAAGTTTTTGTTGCAGATCAAGTTTCAAGGGAAACGAAGATTAGGTGCACAATATTTTGGAACACTGTATCCTTCAACGTTGACTAAACCAAAAACTAATACATAGGAATCTCTTCCTACTAAGTTCCGGCGGATTTTAACCTTTTACTCACTCCAGACGTCTTTTGGAGTTTTTACGGGAAAAAGGGGTCTGTGTGAAAAAGCACGACTGAGTTACTCTAATGTCTTGCGTTAGATTATCGCCTTACCAAACGCTGGGCGCCATGTAGTGTAGTTCCTGTATTCCCAATAGGCTCTGCGCATTGGAATAATATATTCAGCAGTGTAGACGTAGGACTGAGGTCGACTAGGTCTCTACTGACTACATTAGACCTAATTAGTTTTGCCAGCTAGCTCAGAGGTCACTAGAAACTTTCTCGAGTAAACAAGGAGGAGTTTAACTTCCCTGGATAGACAAGAACGGATTAGCTTCTGACAACCATATAACATGATAACTTTGCTCCCTCAGAATAAAGAGTGTATCTTTAGAGTCGTGTGAAAACAATAGACAATTATTTCACTCAGTCAATCATGCGTACTTAGTTTCACCAGAGTGCAGAGAAATAGAGAGACGGGCGTTTTCAACAAAAGGTGTTATTTATTGAGCCGTCTTCTTTCTCATGCAAGAGAAATGAATTGCCACAATTGCAATACTTATCATAAAGTAAAGTGCGTACAGTAAAAGGAGTATTATGAAATCATACTGTAAAAGCATTTATATGGTTTCTTAGCCATATGATACTTTAAAATGGATAAAATATATACATACATAAAAACATTGCCTAACGTCCTCAACTGGTGCTTCTAATCTACGCCTACCCCTGTGTACCTGACCTAAGCCTAATACGTGGGAAGGAGTAAGTAAGTTGCAGTTTAAATTAAGTTGTTTTTTGCCAAGGATCTGAATCAAGAATTCTCTTAAGGGTTTAGTCAGCTCCGTACCTTGGTTCTTAGAATGAAGGAGGTCTTGTATCTCTCTCTCAGGACTTGATATCCCAGCAACCCGCAAGGGTGGCTGGAAATACCGGAGCTGGATTTTCTCGGCTGGAGAAAAAGACAGGGTCTTCCTCAGTGCGTCAAAGGGGAGGGGCGGCTTCCTTCGGCTCCTCGCATCAGCTGGGCTTCCGGGCAAGTAGATAGCCGCTCTGCTCCAGACCACTGTGTGTTTGCTTAAGGCAACGTTGGTATATTTATACCTGAAAGGTGCCGGGTTTGACGTAAGGTTGGACATAAGACGTCACCAAGAACTAACAGTTCTTTCTGATTCTAGGAGTTCTTGTGCAAATCAAATCAAGAGCAGGGGGATTTCCCGGGCTGCTGGAGGCTGGTTTGTTTAAAGAACGCGTGGTACTTTCTAGGAGTCTAGGGGAGTAGTCATGCCGTTTTTGGACTGCATGGGCTATTACTAAATATGGATATGATTCTTATGCCTTTATAAGGATATTATTTATTATAGCCATATAAGGGCATAAATTGGGAATATCGAATTAGGGTCCTAGATAGAAACACAACAACACCTCAGCAGAACATCTGTTTCCACTTACTCATAAACCCCCACCGTACAGACCTTAAGGTCAAAATCTGCCTTGCGAGCTCCACGCTCCTCAACCCCCCCTCTCTCTTCCTCACTCTAAAGTTGACAAAGACAAAAAACCTTCCTAACTCTTTCCAACCTGCAATAATCCACCCTACTTAAAAACACATGTTATATATATTACTCCTTTTAGGGGCCACAATTTATTTATTCTTAGATTATTAAAACATTTACTGTGAAGAATTCGCAGAGCACAACAACACAACATACCAGCTTTAGAACAAATGCTTGTTACCACCCCATGCAATGGTACTCATTTCATCAACCTTAAATGGATGAACGTCTCAGTAGGTCCAGCTAGAGTTAGAACCTTCAACCCTGATATCAAACTCAAACCTCTGCACCGGGCACATTGGCTCACTAAGTCATTAAAAGCACCCCCAAATAAGAACAACCTGGAAACTTGTATTATACCTAAATGTATGCATTTACTGAAGCTTAAGGCACCTTAAAAGCTACTCTAAATGGCAAGAATACTGTTTAAATAATCTATTTTACCCAATTTCGACTTTGGTATTTGGGGCACTTAAAAATTAATATCCTATGATTGTGTTACATTTTAATCATCCTCAGAATGTTCTTTACACATTGTAGAGATTGGACATTGGACATCTCTCATGTAAATCCTTAGAAAAATGAGTTTTTTACGCCTGCGCCAAGTGAAATTCCATGTGCAAATGTTCTCATTTTTGCTGTTCAACACAACTTAAATTAAATTTTAATGCTAGGAGGTCATAGTATGAGTAGAAAGCTTCATGAATATTAAAAAACGATTTTAGAAGCACTTATTATTTTTTTAAAAAAACATTTGTTTCATAATTAATAATAATTCCTTCTTCTTCAAAAACACCAATCATTTTTGATAATTCCACATGAAAAGCAAGCTGCATCCCTTGCCTATCATTTTTAGACGCATTCATTCACAAGCCTAAGCACAGAAGCCTAACTTAAAACATGGCAAATGTTTGCGCCACTTTTTTAAAAGGACAAATATTTTAACATTAAAACCGAGAATATGCTTACAGAAAATGCATAAAGAGAAGAAAACCACACTTGAAATGTCTTCCTGTGATACAAAATAATGAACCTTATTTTTGTAACCTTTCTCAAAACAGCATTCTGAAATGCAAAGGTTCACCCGTGTTTAACTGGGAAAGTCCTTACTGAGTAAACATTCCTGTCTATTCGTAATTGCTTCATGTTGCTTACTTAGCGGCAGGAACAGCTGTTTCTTAGTGTTGAAAACGTGGGCACGGTGGCAGTCTTATTTAAAACAGCTACAAAACACACAATTTCCCTTTTGAGGCCTTTCATTCCTAGTGAATGTGAATTCTAACTTTTTTTTTTTAAGCATTGAACAGTTTTGTACATGTGCGCAATTGCTACTCTATAAATGAAATAACAACATATAGCTATTGTAGCATATAATATGGTTCATTTCTGAATTTTATTTCATTTCTAATTAATATTAATTAACTAACATTTTGCATAACAGACTAAAGACAACAAGAAAGACCACAAACACATATTGAGCACCTTATCAGACATATACAGAAAGGGGTAAAAACACTCAGGACGTACAATACAGCGCACTTAACAACAACATTTCATAAATAGCGCCATCGCTATTCATGTACAGAAGTTGCACTAATGGAAAAATCACATAAACATTTAAACACACATTTAACCCACAGATCAACACTCAGAACGGAAACAAAGGACAGCCCACAGACTGTACTTAAACCAAACCATTTGTAAATACTAGTTGTAAGTCATATTTACAAGAAACACTTCTCAATAGTGTTCCGAAAGACTGCAAAAACAGTCCAACAGACTGCTGTATGTCCAAGAAGCCAAAATACACTCAATTCACTAGCTTTGGCTGGCAGAACACCATAAATCGCCCTGCATATCTCCATTCATAAAATTGCACAGAACAAAGGATCCTTGTTTGTATTATGTCCATATTTTAATTCTCTGGGGATACAAAATCACCAAGAAAGAAATATGTTTTTATACCTAAACCTATTTAGGTATTTCCTCTAAGGGAGCCGGCTAATTTAATTCACATCTCACTATGGTACCTTCCAAAAAAGCAACACATTCTTTCATGTGAGCTTGAAACGGGCATGCCAAAAATATTGCAGAATATACAATATTATACCCCAAGTAGTGCTTAAAGTACTCTTTGTACGTGCACCGTTCAAATTTTATACAAAGTAGAGAAAAGTCTCCTCATTGCCTGCCTACACAAATTGCAATTCGCATATACAAACCTATACAAATCCAAAGTTGGCCAACACAAATTCCAAAATTCCAAAGCTATACCAAACAAATAGTTGTCCAAATTCTAACTGCCAAGTTCTAAATGGCCTAACGGTCTTTTTTTTAAAATACTCACGCCAAAAAGGTTCTCAGTCAGTAGTGAAATCATGTGGAGGATCAAAATCAGGAAGATCAGAAATATACTGGGCTGCAGAGACAAAGAATCCCCAGAACCGCCGTGCACAGAGTACCTCCTTAGTAGAGTCCTGTCCTGTCCTCCTCAGTAGATTTCTGTCTTTTGACAAGATCACTCCCTCAGATAGCCACTTCTCTGATGAGGCCCGCGTTGGCCGCGCCATTTGTAGAAATCAAAAATCCACTTCTCAGGGGTTCCACTGATACTTAGTCCTTTTGAACTCACAAAGAAGAACTTGACACAGAAGCTGGAATATAAAAGTATATTTTTATTAACCTCAAATGAGTGAGACTACGTCACACAGAAGCCTTAGCAACTGCATGAGGCAGTCTGCCAGAATGGTCTTACTTCACGTCTTATATACTCTTTATCCTGCCCCAGGCATGTAAGGGAGTTGTACCAATTACATTCCTAAACAAGTGGAAAATCTGGAGAGTCATCAGGTGAGTAGCCTTTGGGGTTTTAGCAGGATATGGGCAAAACATTATAATTACATAGTTCACAAAGGTTAATCTGATTTAGATGGCACTGCAGGGCATGGCATGATTACATGTACAGTATCCCAACCCAAAAGTTAATCATTAAGAATGTCCCAAATTCAACCTCCAAAAGCCAGACAAACCTATAATTGAAAGCATAACCCATGTAATGAAGAAACATAAAAAGAAACAGTAACAGATGATGAACAAGATACGGCATGTGCAAGGAAACTAAAAGTTAACGATGTCCAGAACATTGATAGGCAATCTCAGACAAAGATCGATCAGGGAAATTGGCTTTGCGAGGTCAGTTTCTTACAGTTCATTTCAGAGTCAAAAAGAAACCTTAGTTAATGTATACATGAACTAAGAAGGCCAGGCCACTTTATTAGCCAGGCTACCTTCACAGGCCTATGTGAGGGCAACACAAAATGGTGGCACAGAACAAAATGGAGTCAGACTCGAGGATTACAGAACCTTAAAAGGTCTAGTTCTTGCGGAAAATAGGTTCATTAGGATAATTTTAAATGTACCCATGAACTCCCCTCTTTTACCCCTGAGACTGGACCTGGGCCTCAGATCCATAGCCCATTCTGCGATCTTGAGGGTATTCATTTTTTGGATCAGGATCTGGGTCAGTAACTCTCAAGTTCCTCTTAGAAGCTGTTTAATGGCGCTAATTACCCTCCACAAAATGAATGGGCATGTCAAATGGCTTGGAGGGATTAGAGACTGGTTCCATAAACTTAGCTTGGGTTTTATCTGGGATTTCCCAGAAGGCATTAAGAAAGAGATGGTGTCCACTCTGAAAAAGAGGTTCTGGGACTATCAAGATCAGTGCACTTTAAATTTGAACGCCCATGGCTCACTGACCGTTGCCTTTCTCGAAATAAAACTAGGTTGAACCACCCCAGTCGAGAATGCTGTTTTTACAATTCAGATACGGCACTCTCCCTCTAAATTCAGTAAAGAGTAAATGGGGTCATGACCCACTCCTCTCGATATGCCCCATGTGTCACTCTGCTACAGAGACTATTAGTCACCTTATTCTGTATTGCACAGCCTATGCAGATTTGCGTAGGATCTGGATCGCACCAATTTGTCACCTGCTATCATGTCGAATCCCAGCAGACGCAATGAGAATTTTTAAATCAGAGTCGACTAGGTGGCTTGTATTTGCACTTTCGAGATTTTTGATATATGCGTGGTGGAGGAGAGCGAAGACTATGAAAAATTGCCTAGTTGGTAAACTGTAATAATGAACTGTGATAACCTAGGCATTTGCAAATAGGCAAACTAATTGTGATCATTACCATGGTAACCAATGCACTTTTGCTTGTAAATACACTATAGGAACTGTGTTTCAACATGTTTTAAATGTATAAGCTGCTAATTGCCCTTTTAATTACTTTTATGATGTAATTGATCATAATTATGAACTGTGATGTGTTTAGTGTTTTTTACCTTGTTATGGTCATACAATTGATCGAATACAATTTTACTTACTTGGTTACTTACTGCTGCTGGGCACTACCATAGGATTTATTCTTGCACTTAGGGCTTAGCATGCTAGCCACCAAGCAGACAGCCATGTTTAGCTTTTCCTACTTGTTAAGGAGGGATTTCGTTCGGCAAGAAAGATTATTGGCTAGCCCCAAAGGCCATATTGGCAAAGTGTTTCTGAAGATGGAGCAGGCTGAGTTTCTACCATCGCAAACACAGTTATTACCTACCTCTAAATGATCCATGGGAACCCTGCTTACTCGGACTGAAGTTTTACAAAGTACAAAGCAATTTTTATTTTTAATGCAGGCCAGGATACCGAAAAAACGTTTCCATTCTAGAAAGTAATCACAGTCTCCTGTCCTTTGCAGGCCACCCACCACTCCTGTACTTGTAGACAATCACTGGAAGGTCACTAAATCCTGTATGCCTTATTAATTACACCCTCTCTCCCTTGATAGTTTGTGAACGGAACTATGTGTACGCAGGTTGGTTTGCAAAAGCAGATTGGATTCTCAAAAAGTCGGTGCCCAATTTGCAACCACTTTTTGTGAATGTAATCTTTTCACATGAGGCTCCAAATGATTTTACAGAGTTTGTAGCAACCTTTGTTATGCTATGTGCACTACAATTTAGAAGCAATGACTTTCATATTCCCAATGATTTTAGTCGCAATTAGGAACTTCATAACATTGTATATACACATAACTATCCCCCATCGCCCTAACAAGGATTCAGTTCCGTGACTCTCCGGTTACATACAAAGACATGCAAGGATCACACTAACCAAGTGAACTTTCAGAATGTAAATTAATGCATTTCCCAATGATTACCTTGCATTCATTTTTGATTTAACATGAATGTATATATTTTATGCATTTACTTAAAAGTAAAAGACCAACAAAAATGGTTGTAGAATTCTTTTTCTCTTTAGCCACATCTCTAGACTAACTCCCATACTACCCTGCCCCGGTGCACTCAGTATCACCAGTGCCATGCTTTTCTTATACACTTCAACCACTGAGTTATAATCAGTAAATATATGTTAAATTCATATTACAACCCCTACAAGTGTTTCACTAAAACACAGCTTTTCAAGGATGTACCGATTTCTGGTTGTTATTACAGGATGTCAATATATGTCAATAATGTGGAAACACATTTGGCCCCACAATGAAGGAAGAGTGTGATTATTTTGCAAACCATAAAGTTTTATTAAAGGATTCACAAAGTTAGAAACTCAAATCATCAGAATTAATTGTAATTCAATTGCATATATTACGAGAAGTGTGTGCAGGCACAGCAAGCTTACCATGGATTCAAGCTTGCTTGGGTGCCAACCCCCTGCTGCAATTGGCAGCCTAAGGCTTTGCGCAGTGGAGGTGCTGGCTGAATATGTTAAAAAAATGCTACAAATTCACTGAAAAAAACAAAGCTTGAATAGGTGTTTAGTTAGGTATGGAAATGTGATGTTCTCTAACATGGAAAAACTCCAAAAAATCTGTGACATTAACAAAGGTTAAAGTGATGTTATAATGAGGTATGGTAATAAGATCTTAGCTTAAATTAAAACAGTCTAGACATTCACTGTAAAAAAACAAGGGTTGAAGTAACATTATAATTAGGTGTTGAAATGAGCATAACACTGATGCTTAAGCCCCTCAAAAACACAAAAATACACCAAGTATTTTTCAGTGAGGTAACTATAAATAGTTTTCCCCCTGCACTGCTTATGACCACATATTTTATATCACTCATGACATGTTAATTGACGTTAAATCACTGATGACATCTTAAATAACATAATTGATGACATCACTGATGATACCATCCACGCTCCTGCTCCTCAAGTTACTCTTTATACCGCTTGATCATTTGAGGAAACAAAGTAAGTATTAAAAGGCTCACAATTGACTTTATGTACATGAAACATAACTAGTGCAGCCCTCGATACAACGTCTGATTCAGTATGGTAAAATGTATATAGGGCACAGTTTATATTCTAGCAAACGTTTATGGGCAAACAGTACTTTATTTAAGCAAGCTAGAGACTGAATGTAACTAAGTGAATTACAGAAGTACGTTAATAGGTTGTGGCTTAAATCAAAGTTCTGTTAGGAAAATATGTGAGAAAAATAAAAGCTTATTTTATAAGACATTATGCATCAGTGGACTTCTGTGCACATGTTGAACTAAACAAATTGTCATGTAGTACTATCGACAATTTTTATATCAACTGAAAATATTTATGGTACAGATATTTATATCCAGAAGTTAAATAAAAATTCAGAGATATTATAAATGGTTGAAGAATGTGTAATCTAGGGTGACTCCCAATCAGATCAAGTTGCGTAATGATTGTAAGCGTTTTGCAATCTACCCATTTTAAGATTATGTATAAGGCATTTTTTACAAACATGCCATATATGAATGGTTAAAAGCCCAGCTGTGAAGCCGTTGACTTAAACTTCTATGCCAGATTAGGTATTTAACAGGTACATTTTATTAAGATAAATAATGTTCAAACACTCTTTTGAACAGTATTTAAGGTTTAATTAATTGCTGATTGCATTAATGTCTAAACATCATGTTTCTTGCACACCAGAACAGACTTTATGTTTCTTGCACACCTGTATATCAGCAAAAAAGAGCATAATCTCAATTAGGCGTGGGTGTTTTCATAGATATACCTTATGTCCTGCATGTTGCAAAAGGTTATGTCAATTAGGATTGCAGAGATGATAGGCAATTGAGTCTAGGTGTAGATTGCTGAATACCTTTCTGGTATGTAAAATGTATACCAATTGTCAAATTCATTGGATGATGTCATTTGAGATGTCATCAATGAGGTAATTTGAGATGTAATCAATGATGTCATCAATGTTGTCAATTAACATATCTTGGGTAATGCAATATATGAGTTCATAAGAAGTGCCTGGTGTGGCTGGGCACAAGATTTTGGGCCTGATTATTATCTTGCTGGACAGGGTTACGCTGTCACAGATGGATATCGCGCCCACCAAATTACAATTCTATAATATCCAATGGAATGTGTAATACAGCGAACAGCACACCCGTTATGTTTGTGACGGAGCATCCCATCCGCCAAAAATGGTGAATTTCAGTGCACCTTTTTTGTTTTTGAAGTGTCAGTTTTAAACTAATTTTAACACCAAACTATTACATTACTTTATATATATATATATATATATATATATATATATATATATATATAAATATATATATATATATATATATATATATATATATATATATATTAATTATATATATATATATATATATATATATATACACAAATGTGGCTCCTCCTAGAATCTCTCGGCGTCTCAGCTCACAGCCTCGCACACCAGCAAACAAGGGAGACGGACCACCAACGAATCAGCATAAGTTATTTTATTACTCCACAGAGATCAGCTACGCGTTTCTGGCAAGATATGCCCTTGATCACGCTGAAACATTGGAATAGACGAAAATGCTTTTTATGCAGTGTTAGTGAAACACCCCCTCACGGTCACATCATGTATCATGTGATAAATAAACAGTGAAAAAATACTACCACAGAGTAATAATGCAACTGGCATAGCGCAAAGACATATTTCTGGATAAATCCAAATATTTGGGCATACATTCTATAAAAATAATCATGCTAAAAAAATGTATATATATCTCCACATATACACACGTCGTAAATCACAAAAACATTGACTGTATAAATACAGAATCAATGATACAGAAAGCCCAATATATGCGCAATATGCCAATAAATGAAGCTAATATATAATAAGCAAATAACAATTATTATGAGCCTAATATTGTGTGCAATTTTGACGCAACGGTGGTAGACCATAAAGTGCTAAGTGATGATAAAATATATGTGCAAAAAAATGCGAGAAATAAAGTGCAATACCATTTCATCATAAAAGAGATAACTATTCTACGGTATAGACAACCTCTCAGATCCCTGAGGTCAGTAGACTGTATATCATCTACAAATATATATTTACCATCTCTTAACAATCAATACTATAAAAAAAGTTGTTAAAAACCAAATAAATACACCTATAACATCATAGAAAAATATATATACATGTATATACAAATATATACACATATATATATATATACACACTAGAATAACATTTTTGAATACATAATCACAAATTCATCCCATCAGTAAATATACAGTCAATAGAAAAAATATATAAATCTCTATATATCAAGGAAAAAAAAAAAATATATATATATATATATATATACATGTATGTCAAACAAAGGAATACGAACCATTAAGGCAAATCTCATTACACAATACATCAGTATGTGCACACATACGTAAAAAATAATAAATATATATATATATATATATACACATATAAACGATTGTGAATAGATGCATATATATACACATACACACATACAGATCTAGCTAAAATGCACGATAAACAAAAGTATATACAAGATACTATGTGTATAGCATATGTAGAAATCAGCAGTACATGAGAGAGTATATCAAAGCACAACCTCAACCTCGAAATAGGGAACCTAACTAAGAGGCTGGAGTAAATTAAAATAGTGTGCAAATCCCATGTAGAAAAAGAATGGCCCAATGAAAAAAAGCATCATAGGAAATGATGCATTTCCTCAATGTTATTCAGTCCATTGGGCCAACGACTGTCTAGTTCAAGGATCATTTTGGTTTCAAGTTGTCTTAGTAGTGATTCCCGATCACCACCTCGTTTAAGGTGGGGTATGGCTCCCACTACAAAGTATTTCAAGCAAGAGAGATCATTATTGTGAACTCTCTTGAAGTGGCGAGCCACAGGGTAGGCCGGGTCGTTGTGCAAAATAGCCCGTAGATGCTGTAAAATCCTGACGTGCACCTGGAGCTTGGTGCTCCCCACATATCTTAACCCACAGGTGCACGTCAGGACATAAACAGCATGATCGGTCCTACAATTAAAGTTGCCATTAATAGCTTTGGGCTCCGCAGCAAAAGGGGTGGAGTAGTGCGAAGTGTTTATGCCAAACCTACATGCACGACAACTTGAACATTTGAAAAAAACCCTAGAAGGTTTTAGCCAAGGGATTTTAGATTTAGACTCAGGAGCAGCTTTATCCAAAGCAGAGCCCATACTTCTGGCCCGTCTGAAAGTTATCGTAGGAATGGCCGGTAAACTAGTGCTCAAAACATGGTCACTTAGAACTATAGGACAGTTCTTTTTTAATATAGCTTTCAATTTCCTGTCTTCACTGCTGAAGGCAGTGATCATACGGGGGCAATCTTCTCGAGTGTCACCCGTGATCAAGCCTTCGGCTGAAGGCGAAACGCATTGGGTAAAGACGGGAAAGCTAAAAATAAAGCTGTTGATCTAAAGCTTATCTGTGCCTGAGTGAGTGCCTCCTCACCCACCGGTGTCAAGCCGGGTTTGTGTGCATATATATATATATACATATATATATATATATCCAATAAACTCTTTCACAGAAAGAGAAGAGGCCACACAGGGGACAGTTTGAAGCCGGCTTTATTCGGAGCTCACAAGGAATGGCAGATGCATTTTGGCGTCATAGCTTTCTTCAGCGCCAGGAGTGTAGTCAGGATGTAGGCGCATCTCACGGGTTTAAATTACCCTGCCCCATCCTGGTTGGTGTTTTAGCTGCTCCTCCCCTAAGGTAAGTACCATGCGCCTATCCCTTACGTAGGCCGCCCGGTGGATGGCGCCTACAAGTCCCAGAATGCTTTATTCTTGGCGAGTTGGTATTGCGGGGGTGGATCAGCGTCGTAGTTTACCACAGAGCTCCAATGTTCGTGTGTCCCCGAAATCTGCTTCCTCCTCCCGTCCCCAAACTGCAGCAACGCCCAGACAGCAGGGATCCTTTTGGCGAGGGCAAGTGTGTAAGTACACCTCGCCCAGCGTGCAGTCAATGACCACAACACCACCCCATCTCCTCCCGTGCCTGGAGGCGGGCCTTGGCAGTTCCAGCAACCTGGATGCAAACGAAAATCGGCCGAAGCAGTGTCCAGCAAAACCAGGGCCAACTTGATGCTGCAGGGGCCTCTTAAGCGCAGTACTGGAACTGCGCGAATGAATGTATATACCACAACTCCATTCCATTCCTCCCGCCATCGCTTCACATGCCGCGGGTGCTGCTCTCCGCAAGGTGGTTTTGCGGAATCAATTATTTGACCGCAATTCTCCCATGCTGGGAATTGCTTTAAACAAACGAGCGCACTCTGGAGCAGTTTAGCTTTTCAATAGTTTATTCCACAAAAACGTGATGACAGATGCGTTTCGGCACGGTCGCCTTCCTCAGTGTCAACAATTAATAACATTCTGTTCATGTTTTAAATAAAGTTTTGTGATACAAGCTGACCGAAAGTCGGTGACAGTAAAAGTGTCAAACCATACAAATTCTATTAATTGTCAGGATAACGTGGTGCCCATCTTAGAGAGTCTAATTCTCTAAGCATTCACATGGTGATGATCATCTAGTTGAAACATATATAATTTTTAAATTAATATAACGACTTTGTTGTCAAAAGGAATGCACACCCTTTGTAAATACATATTCATCCTATGTGCGTCTACTCCAAATTCATTACAAATGACACAAATTGTCATGCCTACTTTACCACCATTTATTTGCCCTGTATGGGCCACAGCAGCCACTGTCCTTAACATGAAAATAATAATAAAAAAAACAAAAATATTTTCATAATAACAATTAAAAACAGATCTCGGCACAGCCCAATTGATTGTTCCTTTCTCATAATCTCCCCAGTTCATTCCTGAGGGTGCACTGATCTTGACTAAATCATATTCTATACAGGATTAGACAATTAATAATGCATTCCCAAATTACAAAGAAGGTATTTACACTTTACAACATCTAATGTCACCATAACTCAAAAGGCCAATATTACTTCTTATCTCTCATCAATCTAGCCTGCAATGGGCAACTGAACCAATGTTCTAGATAGATACCTAGTTATGGTGTGTATGTCAGTGTCCTAACCTATGTGGATCCACATCTCTTGCTCATTATTCAAACCTCTGGGTGCCCTACTTTGCAACTGTATGATGGATTTCAATTCTAGGGTGCGTAATTTCCTCACCCTATTTCCTTTTCTACCTGGTTTAGGCAAAAGAATTTGAGTAGGTTGCAGTTACTCTTAAGTCCCAGCTCAAAATGTCCGGCGACCGGATACGTTGGAGATTTGGGGTTAGGTGAATCTAGGCCCGATTAAGGTGGCAGTGAATAAATACTGTAGGGGCCTTTTATGGGTTGGGCAATGTACCCCCACCAAGATTTAGCATGAAGAGCTTGGTATGAGTTATATTTCCGTCTTTATCCATCTGCGACCTCTCTTGTTGTGGTGAATTGTATGTTTAAAGGATAAATTAAGTCTTAACACTTAAATGATGTCTCCTCCCATCTGGGACTGAAGCCACTGACACCAATGCTTGAGATTTATATAAGTGTATCCCAATCTCTACATTCGGTTGTGAGATTTAACAGGTTACTTATCTTGGACTGTCTGAAATTGAACAGTTTGTCTAATATTCCCCGGCTGACTCACATTAAAGAGAATTTCAAAGCCCTTTGGAGACCGGAACTATTTTCAAACCCGGAGTCTATTCTTAAACAAGATGTTGTTTGCTTAAGGGTGGCCTTTTCTCACAGGGCGGCAGCTAATAGGGAAGGCTCTGCTTTGGCTCAACAGATTTACCGAAAAACTGTCATGGTTAAAACAGTTCCCGGGATTAAGCCATATCTCCTCCTGGAAACGGCAAACCACCAATGCCAACTATTAAAATATTTCAGGTTGGGTTTGTTTCATCAGCTGCTCTACTTTAAGGATAATTGGCTTAAGTACACGGAATTACCCTCATGCTTAAGTACACGCAATTACCCTCATACTCGTGTGACCAGGTTTCAACCTGTGATAGTTAGCACATTGTTCTTATATGCCCTTTATATAAAACTCATCATACTTTTTTAAGACCACTTTTTTATCCATGAATTTTTATCAGGCTAGGCCTGCCCTTTTATACTTGCAACTTCTAGCAAAACATAAAATCTGTTTTAACTTGTGAAGGGGTATATAGTTTGAATCTGTCATCGAACAGTTATCACATAAGCAGTGTCCTCATGAGGGTAGATAAACGGTGATATTGATTAAAGTTGTTTTTATACTTCTTTTAACTGTCACGCCCTTTTTAATTTCGCAGGGCACTCTATTTCATTCACCTGTGTAATGATTGTATCTGTGCATACTGTGATGATCTGGCTTTTTTATGGACTTGTACAAAATTATGATGAACTTACCTTTTTATGAACACTTGTATGATTTTATTTTTAAAATCGAATAAAGTATTTGTTTGATAACTACTGTGCTGCTGGAGGGACTGCCACTTTGCTGAACTGCTTTGTTGTGTTGGCGTGTCACCCTCTTACCTAGGAGTGAGAAGGGCTGGACCTGCATCTCTACATTCTAGAATCTAAGTATCTCCAAGGGCGGGACGGAGCGTGCCTGGCCTAAAGATGGCCGCGAGCTAAGGAAGCTCTACGAGACGTAACATATATCCTTCATGATCCGGCTTCTGTCTCTGCAGAATCACACTTTCCCACTCCCTCCATGCCTATATGAATATCTGTGGGAAGGTGGATGCCTGAAACTCCGGAGGAAATAGTCGTTGCTGACACTTTGGAGAGCGTCGTGATCTGGTCTGCGGCTGAGGCCTGTGTCACAGCTTAGGGACGGAGTGTGCATGCCGGCTCGATTAGGTCACAGAGCTGACAAGAGACGGAAGGCCTGGGGCGGCGGTGGAGCAGCAGACTGGAAGATCCTTCTCGGCTTGCCAAGATTGCCTGCACATCAAGGGACCCGGTCCAGAGTGAGTTTGCTGTCGCAGATCTTGCCAGCTTGGTGCTGCTTCAGGTGTTGTACTGGGCCTGGGTGGACTCCTTTGAAGTGACGCTGTGGCGCGAAGCGGTTGGTGATCACTGGTCGGGGGCCTCCAGAGGTGTGTCCTCACGGGGGGCTGGCGCTCCGTTGTACCGCTCCTTTCGACCCACGAGACCCTGCTGCTGCCCTGGGGTCTCTGTGGTCGGTGTTATCCCTATGTGCCAGTCACCGCTGCACCAAACAATCTTGGGCAACAGTTCTCACATCAGAGCAGGAATAAGGTGAGACCTAGTGCAGCTGCTGCAAGTGGAAGGTGAGCCCCTTATTGCCACAAGATACTGTGCATTCAGCTTGTTGTGAGTGCTGGGTGCGCATGTGGAGGACCATATAATCCCACCAGGACGCTGACCACTGGGACTCCATGGCACAAGTGGTATTCCTGAGCTAAAAAGCTAAAAGACCGCAATAGAATAAATTCTATGGCACAGCTCAGCAACACTTACATTTTGGTGGCAATTGTCTGCAGTGCCTGTTACAACCTTGAGGTGGGTGGTCCTCCTCAAGCATAAGGACAGTCCAGCATCATACCAACATTGAGGTCACGAGAGCTGGCGTCTGGTGAGAACCGACAAAGGGTTCACGACCCCGCCGAAGGGGACAACATGGGCGAAGGGACAAATCTCAGTCCAAACTTCATTTCGAGCCATGCAAAACCCCCAGGTAGCAAGACCTGGAGAAAACTGCCTCGGAGTCGGGGTCGGAGATCGGGGACACTGCTGCAGACTCTGATCTTGACGGCGATGCAGCATAGTCTAATGAAAATTGATGGGAAGATTGATGCCCTCACCTTTAGGATGGATAGAATGTCCGAAAGGATAGACAAAGACTCTGAAAGGTTGGACACTGTCAAGAGAGGAGCATTGGACACGAAGACCACCTAACTTCTACTCTGAGCACCACTATAAAACTCGACAAGCTACTTCATTCTATCCGATCTAAGGCTGAAAATTTGGGAGCACGCTTGAGGAGGAATAATGTACGCATCACTGGTGTTGCGGAATCCACAAATATACAAAACATGGAACTCTTTGTAGAACAATTGCTGATAACACTCTTGGGCAAAGAAACTTTCTCAACCATGTTCATTGTGGAGTAGGCACATTATTCCATGGCTCCCAGACCAGGCTTGGGTGCCCCACCGTGTCCTATTATTGCGTGGGTACTCAACTATAGAGACAGAGACGCAGCATTCAGGAAAGCTAGGGAGCTACAGTCCCTGAGGTATGAGGGTATGGATATTTCCCTATATCCAGACTTCACGCAGCAGGTGCAAGAAGCTAACACAGAGTAATCCGCTGCCTTGGGTTACATTTCTTTACAAAGCCATTCAAGGCCACGCAAATCCAGATTTGAGAATATTACTGTCCTTGCGTTGTTTTAGGTGATGTAAGGACATTGCAAAAGGCTCATAAAAAAGGGCCTTAAAGTCTGCAGAGATTCCACCAGTACCTCTCTTCGAAAGGGTGCTTGCTGCATCCCATGGAGTCGAACTCTCTATCTCTACTCCAACTGGAGGAGGTCCCGAAGGGACAGATATATTTCCCAGGCTCCTTATCGACACCCATGAAGGGGGAGATTGGCATATGTAGAGCATCTCTCAGTAGTCTTTTACCATTTTGCGAGTATGGCACATGGGCACAGACATTCCCTCATTTGGATGTGGCCATGTCCCAGGTAATTTAGGGAAGACTTATTTTCAATTGTACACATGATATCTTTGTGTCCATGTGGTAAGTATTACAGCAGGTGGGCCACATTATCTGTGGTCCTCAACACCAAATTGTTCAAACCATACAGATGTTACTCCCAGGGCATTTTCAAATAAAAATAATGCATCCCTTCAATCAATAAATTCCAAACAACATCTATAGATTGTTTGATGTTAGCCACCGGAAAAACACATATATCTTTCTTATCAGACACTAATTTATATTTTCATGCAAATTCCTTTTAAATATAAAGAAATAAGTGACATATAATATGAGCCATTTCAATCTGTAAATGATAAATTATATCAGCACACTAAGAATGATTTTAAAGACTCTTGCTGAGATGCCTGTATAAAGCGACTACTCTAAAATGGTCACTATGAGGTGAGAACTCAATCGTCTGCAACTAAGCCCATCCCAATGTCTCTCTTACATCCATACATAAAGTACTAAGGCAAATGAACAAGCCAAAACTGATCTGATATTGGAACTCCAAGGTGCTAGAAAACAACATACGCAACTGATATGGCAGGAAAGAAATCAGCAGAGGGAAAAGGATTGGCTATATGCACATTCAATCATGAGCAAGCATAATCAGGCTGACCTACGGAGGCACATCAAAAACAAAACAAGCCAGGAAGTAGCAAGGAGCAAATCCACCGAAGCTGTGTTGTCTTCGCATGTAAAAAAGCTTTATGTAGTCGACCAACCAGGAGTCTTTCCCCTCAATCATTCAGAACTCGCTGAGGATTTAAAAGCCCGTGTCTCCACATTCAGGACCAACAGCATTCGAAAAGCACAAAGTAAAATAAGATCTTCAGGTGCACCTGACCCAAATGGTCCCCAGCCCAATTGTTTAAAGAAGACTTGGCATTATAGCCTGCAATACTCTACTCACTGTTCACAACTTGCGGCAAACTCCACCAAGTGCCTGACAGCTAGAGAGGCTCAATATTATATCTGATTTTTAAAAAGGGCGACAGACAAAACCCCACCAACTATCAGCTGATAGCCCTAATGGACATTGAGGCCAAGAACTATGCAGCTGCAATCTTAAAAGATCTAGAGACCTGGGCATCAACAAATGTAATAATTCCTTTCTACCAAACCGGCTTCAGACCCAACTCTTCCACACTGGATAACATAATTACTCTATCCTATCTCGCCCACCAGGCAAAAAGTAAGAAGACAACAGCTCTCTACGCATGCTTCGTGGATTATTCATCGGCATTCGATCTGGTGGACAGAGGTATTTTATGGAGTGAACTCCAGGTGTGGGGTATTCCTAGTGATCTCCTTAAAGCCATCATATCATTATATACATCAACCTGGGTGAGGGTCAAGTTGTCAGATACAACATTAACCACGAAGATCAACACCAATCAAGGGCTAAAGCAAGGGTGTGTCCTCGCTCCAATGTTGTTTAATTTATATACAGCAGACATGTCCCGGGAACTTACCAACACTTACTTAATCCCTACACAAATAGGCAATACTAAGATCACAATATTGCAATACGCGGATGACCCTGTCCTGCTTGAAACTCAAAAATAGGACTCCAGAGAGCACTAAACTCTCTTCATTTATATAATAGCACAAACAAGATGATAGTAAACAAATCCAAAACAAAGGTGTTATCATTTGGAAGGACACTAAAACAAACAGGCAATAACTGGTCTCTGGGCCCTTTACAAATCTCAGGAGCTAACTTTTATAACTATCGGGGCACATGGTTTCCGCAAACGGTGCACCTTCAACACACAAGCACCACTTAAGGAATAAGGCAGCTTCAATAACTACCATACTTTGCCAGCTACACACAGCCCTTGAAAGCCCCTCCTCAGCCCCAATCAGAAAAGTGCTCAGGGCCGTATTACTTTCTGCAATTACATATAGCAGTGAGGCCTTTCAAGGTTAACTCATCAAAACCATCAAAAAATTACAGCAAAAAATGTACAAAAGAATGTTTAAAATTCCCCATCACATAAGGGGATCCCTGGTGAGACTTGAATTTGGCCTGGAGGGCATCGCATGGTCTAGCATGAGGTATTTTTAAAAATACTTTTATAGATGCACAACCACGTCGCCCGGCACCTTGAAATTTATTTTGCAAGACATATTAAAATCCCAAAACAACCCATGGTCTACCTATTTAACGTTGGCAGCAGCAACTCTACAAATCGATCTGACTGTTTTAAACACCTCCCCAATTATATATACCTCTGTGAAAAGTATAATGAAACAAATGAAATTACTCTCGAAGACCACAGACTTGCAAAACATTAAGTCCACACCGTCATTGAAGGCCCTGGCAGCATCATACAACAATGACAGCCAAGTGGGACTCCAGGCACAACCTTACCTCTATTGTTCAATAGGCAAAGTTTGCCTGACCCAGATCTTAGCAGCAAGGATGCTGGCACGACACATCAAAGACTTTAACCCCAACTGGCCATTGCTTTCTAAGATAGTCAAGTGTAGACTTTGCGGCTACAAATCGGAAACTTCCTGCACCTACTTTGTAGGTGCCCGACATTGCTCAACTTCCGGCGATCCCTATTAAAGCCATTATTTTTAAGTCATGGTATAAGAACATGCAATCATGCAATGAACTGGATTTTTAGCACTATGGTTCCCTTCGAATTGGCAAGGATAGGTAAATTCTTTAAAACTGTCCAGGACCTTCTTAAAATTTCACAACAAAGTACTGAGATAATTTTGAATCAATAACTCTCAGATTCAGCACCACGGGCATTAGGCATTGTAGAACTTGTCCACTCTGTAATTGAGTATTAACATCTGTTAAGCATTTTCTCTATTCTTGTGGTGGATTTTGAGTTATTTTTATCTCTCTTATTAAAAAAATGTGTTAATTGATTTAAGTATAACATGTTGCAAACAGTTAATTTATTTTAATGCTGCTTATTAACCCTGAGTTTTATTTCTTGGGCACAACATGCCAGTTACCTTATAGGGTCTTGCAAGGAACCATTACTCTCTTTTTCCTTTTGAATGCTAAGCTTTCTTTTAAATGTCTTATATTGTCATGTTTTTAAGTAATCTAAACAATAAACGTTGATTGATTGATTGATACTAAGAGAAATCGCCAAGTTTAGTAGACACTTAACCATGGGATATAACTGAATTAGAACCATATTTTTAGTGGCCTTGTGCAGTGGCAGATCCTTATCAGGGGCTTCAGGGCACTGCTCTGCCTTCTGTGAGGGGCCACTTACTGCCCCTTAAATCTGCTGCTAATGGTTTAACTTAGCAGTGTGCACGATAACGCAACTTTTCATGAACACTGCCAGCGCGCAGGTCAGCTCTGTTGACCTCCTCTCCAGGCTGTTGATGACAGGAGGAGGAGCCAACTGAGGGTGCCCAGTCATAATCCAGCTACAGAGTGTTGTTTAAAAACACAACACTCTGTAGGTGGGGTAATCAACCTTTATCCCGCATTTTTTTCCCCGCATACCATCATCCCGCATACTATTAATCCGCAATGTCATTCATCCCGCATACCATCATCCCGCATTTTTTTACAACGCATGTGCTTTTATCACGCATGACTTTACAACGAAATACGTTGTAAAGGCATGTATTGGAAATGCATTTGCGTTGTAAACGATGACGATGTTGAGAGAGGTAAGGGGGTTTGGGTTAATTTTTAAGGGTGGGGGTCGTGCTGGGGTTGTGATTATGTAGTGTAGTGTTGTGTTAGTGTAGTGCTGAGTTGTGGTGGTTGTTTAGTGTAGGGTCGTGCTGGGGAAAGTGTAATAGGGGTTGGGGTAGTGTTATAGGGTTTAGGATAGTGTTGTAGTGTTTGCGTAGTGTAGGGTCATGCTGGGGGTAGTGTTTTAGGGTTTAGGGTAGTGTTGTAGTATTTGTGTAGTGTAAGGTCATGCTGGGGGTAGTGTTTTAGGGTTTAGGGTAGTGTTGTAGTGTTTGAGTAGTGTAGGGTCATGCTGGGGGTAGTGTTTTAGGGTTTAGGGTAGTGTTGTAGTGTTTGCGTAGTGTAGGGTCATGCTGGGGGTAGTGTTTTAGGGTTTAGGGTAGTGTTGTAGTGTTTGCGTAGTGTAGGGTCATGCTGGTGGTAGTGTTTTAGGGTATAGGGTAGTGTTGTAGTGTTTGCGTAGTGTAGGGTCATGCTGGGGCTAGTGTTTTAGCGTTTAGGGTTGTGCTGTAGTGTTTGCGTAGTGTAGGGTCATGCTGGGGGGTAGTGTTTTAGGGTTTAGGGTAGTGTTGTAGTGTTTGTGTAGTGTAGGGTCATGCTGGGGTAGTGTTTTAGGGTTTAGGGTAGTGTTGTAGTGTTTGCGTAGTGTAGCGTCATGCTGGGGGTACTGTTTTAGGGTTTAGGGTAGTGTTGTAGTGTTTGCGTAGTGTAGGGTCATGCTGGGGGTAGTGTTTTAGGGTTTAGGGTAGTGTTGTAGTGTTTGCGTAGTGTAGGGTCATGCTGGTGGTAGTGTTTTAGGGTTTAGGGTAGTGTTGTAGTGTTTGCGTAGTGTAGGGTCATGCTGGGGGTAGTGTTTTAGGGTTTAGGGGGTGTAGTGGTTTAGTGTAGTATTGTAGTGTTTGTGTAGGGTCATGCTGGGGGTAGTGTATTAAGGTACTGTTGTAGTGTTTTTGTAGGGTAGTAAAGTGCTTTATGGTAGTGTTGGGGGGTCGTGCTGGGTATTACATTAGAGTGTAGCGTAGGGTAGGGTAGTGTACTTTTACTTACCTTTACAACTTTTACAACAAGTATACCTTTAACACACATGCCTTTACGTTGTGAAGGCATGCGCGCTAAAGGCATATTCGTTGCTAAAAGTTTTCGTTATTTTAATTTGCGGCCTAATAGTATATGCGGGATTTTTTTTGTGGACTGATGGTATGCGGGATTACGTCATATATTCGTAGGTGGATGTCTGGATTGTGCATCTGGGGGTCGTAGTTAAGTACAATTCCCTCACACAGGCACAATTCATTATACTTAGCAGACCTAATGAGCATGCCCCAGGCAGCATAGCATACATGCTAAAATGTGGCTCACTGATTGCACATCCTTGCATAGATGAGGCCAGTTTGGGCCCACAGAGTGCAGCAGGGGCAGGATCCCAAGCACTGTCACAGCTACTAATGGGGCTGTGCTTCCAGTCCTATCAAAAATGGCCTTACTGCTCTATCTTGCTCTTCATTGGGAGTATTGGCTTGCTGCTTCTAATGTACAGTCCCAGATTCCTGCTGTGCTGCTGCCATGGAGCTTACAACTTGCCAGCAAAAGAAGCAAGGTAAGAAAAATAATCTTTGTGCATATTGAAGTCTGTGCATGGTGAATGGGCTTGTGTTTGAACCTGAGTGACATTGAGTGACTGTGTGTGTGTGTGTGTGTGAGTGTGCTTTGAGAGTGTCAATGTGAGTGCAAGTGAGAACCTGAGTTTGAGAGAGTGTATGACTGAGTGAAAGCGAGTGTGAGAGAATGAGTGAAGAAGTGTGAAGGTGTTAGAAGGAGACAGTGTTAGGAGATTGTGAGAGGGTGTGGAAGTGAGTCAGGGTTATAGCAATCCATTGTGCAACAAGTGCAGCTGAGCCATAGCCGAGAGTCAGTGTGTGTGAAAGGGTGAGTGTGTGTGAGTTCTTGTGTGTGAGAGGTAGAACCACTGAGTCTGAGCACATGTGTGTGTTAGTAACAGTGTATGGGAATGTGTAAGGGTGAGAATGAGTGATAGTGTGAGTTCGAATAAGTTAGGAGGGAAAGACAGAATGTGAAAGGGAGTACTTATAAGTGAGAGTGAGAGCATGTCAGTGAATAAGAGTGTGTTTGTTTGCATGTTTTATAGGTGTGAGTCGAATGCAGACCCTGAAACACTAGAAGTAATAGATATGGGGAAACGCATGACAAAATTATGCTGCTGCATACTAAAGGTCATTAAAAATATTTGCCTTAGAGGGTCAGACATGGAATTTGGGGGCTGAGTGGGTGGGTTTGGTGGAAGCAACCCTTTATAAAATGCTACCTCAGATATACTGGAGGTAATTTTTGATGTAAGGGCCACCCATGGTAAATTGGCAATTTAAAATGCAAAATTCTGGTACTGGAATAAACTCCGGGGTCAGACGTTTTTGCATAACTTGTAATTCCAAACCTTCTGCAAACAGAAGTTCATGCAGGGGTCTGAATGTTATGGGAACTTATGATGAAAACATTAGTAGAAAACTCACCAGTGTTGTTTATCGATCAGGCGTCCCTCTCTAAATTAATCGCTTTACAGAAGCGACTCCTATGACACACATGGGGCAAAGACATGGGGCTGCGCTAAATGTGCTTTAATTTAAGAAACAGAAAAGCCCTTCCTTAGACATTTACAACGCCCCAGGCCTGTTACCCCATACATGGCTAGCGATTGATCTACAAGTAAATTATATTATATCACTGACAACTATTTTTTATTTGGTCATTCCTGTGCACAGTATGATTTTATGTAAATGTCTTGTACTATGTAAATGTATTTATATTTATTTATAAAGTTTGATATAGCGAAAACTTGACCCTAGAAGGGTATCAGAGCGCTTTACATATGTTTTATTTGGCCATTTATCTGCAGGGTATGATTTTATAGAAATCTCTACTGCACTGGGTTGATTCTATGCAAGATATAATTATATCAAATATTTTCAAGTCTGTGCATGTCTGCCCTATGATTTTAGAGAAACGTATCATTCTAAGAAAAATCTATGCAGTATATAATTACATTAAAACATATATTTTATTTGGGGATTTCTGTGCCAAGTATGATTTTAGGATAATTTGTATTGTACTGGGTACATTCTATACAGGATATAATTGCATTGAAATATGTCTGATACTGTGGCAGGATGCATTTGATTCCTTACACTAGGAGATCGTATGACCCAAGCAGGCTTTCGATCAGATGCTTGGTTCAAACATGCTGTGGAATCTTTAAGATCAGAAAACATTGAGGGCAACCCAGGGCCGGTTTTAGCACTGGTGGCGCCCGGTGCGACAATCACTTTTGGCACCCCCACGTCACTTGACCGCCTCCTCGGATTCTCTTACTACCACCTGCAAAAGTGCCCCTCAGCTCTCCTATCATAAGATATTGCTAAGCACAGCGCCCCCTGAGGTCACAGCGCCCCCTCCACAGGTTAGCACCCGGTGCGGCCGCACCAGTCACACTGCCCTTAAGTAGACCCAGAAGACTGGCCCTGGTGCAACCAAGCAGAGACGACCAAAGCTATCAGGTCTTCTGTTATTGATGCTTCTTTCAAAAACTGAACAAGTAGTCCTGTTAACATTAGAGAGCACAAGTTTAGATGCGTGAGTTTGTAATATACTTTCAGTTTGCATGTTTATACTTGTAATGGGCATTCCCACAGTTTGGAGTATTATTTGTCAGTCGCAAATCGGTTGGTTATGTGAATGCTCCACCCACATTTTTGACAGGGTGCCCTCCCATTGACATTGTATTCCAGCTAATGTAAAAATTCTGTGAATGAGTATGGCAAGCATAGTTGTAGTAGGGAATTTCAAATCCTGAACATCGAAGGGACATTCAATATTCGTAACAACAATATTGTCGGACAAAATATCGAATAATAAGTGCACAGAGGAAGGCAAGGATTTACTATTCCTAACTCCACATTACAGTAGTTTGAAGATATATATCGTCATGGTATGAATATGTGGAGGTAGGCATAGAAAATATATGGGAACTTATCCTTCTATATGTCGTTCCTCAGTCAGTGGGGTAGCTAGGCTTTTTGCCACCCATGGCAGTCTCAGCCTTGGCCGACCTGCGGCGGCCGTAAGAGCGGCGGCGGGGGAGGGTCTTGTCGATAAAGTCCTGCTTTTGCCACCTGCGCAGCCGCAGGTAACTTACCCCCCTTTCTAAGCCACTCTCCTCAATGTTGTAACGATATTCTGTCCCATCAATATTAATGATTCGATATTGGCAGCTTATGTTTGCTATATACTTTCAGTTTACATGCCTATATTTGCAATAAGCATCCCCACAGTTTGGAGTAATAATTTGTTGGTAGCAAATCTGTTAGTTTTGTACATACTCAACCTACAAATTAGATAAGGGGTCCTTTCACCGAGACTGTATTCCAGCAAATGTAAGAGTTCTGCTAACAAGTATGGCAAACATGATAGCGGTAGGAAAGATCAAGTCCTGAATGTCAAGGGACATTCAGGGTTCTTAAGAGAATTTCGTGGGGCAAAATATTGAAAGCTCAGTGCACAGAGGGAATTTAGGATTTGCTTTTCTCAACTCCACATCTACGTACCTTGAAGTTATATATCACCAAGGTATGTGTTGAGTTAGGCATAGAATATGGGAAATGATATCCCTCGATATTGTTGTAGGGATATTTTGCCCAGTCATAATTGTGATTCAGGATTTCTAGTCCACACAGACAAGCATTCCATTAGTGAGCAATGCTCTCTAGAAAATAATCTCAGCTAATTTGGGCCCATTGCAAATGTTTTAAACAACCTGGAGGCCCATTGTAAGGTGGCCATAAATATTCCTGGTGTATTCTCCACCACAAGCTATCATTACCAGGGAAATTGACAGGTGTTCAGAATATCAGCTGACAGAAATATTGTATCTTAAATTCAATTATGAATAGTATCACCCCACTGGAATGAATATTAGAAAATCTACACCCAATGACACAATATTTTTGTGAACGATATTAGGCCACATTAATTAAGTCAGATGTTATTTTTCTCGACAAACTCACAGCTTGGGGAGGGGGTGTATCGGGGTATTACCACAGAATCAAAAGTTCATCCCAAAGAGGTCCCCTGGTAATGGTGAATTAACAGGAATATTAGGAATGGCACAAATGGTTGTTATTCTTCCATAAACATACCCTCTCGTATATACTTCCACTTCACCCGCGTTTCTCCCTCATAATTCGGCGGCTTAAGTGTTGATTGAGTGGCCCTAAATCTTTACCTATTCAGTTTGGAATGGCTTCCTTTGATTGGGCAGTACAGAAAACGAGAAAAAATGTACTGCTAACAGTTTGTGGTAAACTAAAACTGTAGCAATCTCTTGTCTACAAGAATGAGCTACCTATATCAAATAAATGTGTTAAGCCTTGAAACAAATCTTATGATATTGCTGTACAAGAATGACTCAATGCTGCATTCTGAAAGTGAATGTAATCTGTATATTTGACACTTTAATGTAGTTATAGGTTTCATGGTGCCTATTTATTGTACAATATTTGTGATTCATGTTGTGAATGCATGCTACGGTAAAGGCCTTGCGATACAATTTGATTGCTTGACTGACATAAAAATAATAACCGTATTTTCAAAAACATAAGTGATTCCCTGCGCCTGGGATAGGGTGTCACTCAAACATACAAAATGGAACCGAAAAATAATAAAACATTGCAAAAAAAGGAAGTGTTACACAAGAGCAAACTGAAAACTTGGCAGCTACAAGTACAGTCGCGATGAAAAACGCCCCTTGAGTGGGAGAAACAATAATAACTATAATTTGTTTTTGATAGTTCTTGCTGCCGAAAATTTGCAATTTAGTAATGCTGCGCATAGCTGATTTTGCCATTACTTCAACTCAGTAGCATTCTCTGCATTCATCTGGAAGGATGAAAAGCTGTGTCCACCTTCTAAATTAGAGATTGAATAAACAGCTCAGTAGGGCGTGACATACACAATACCTAGCCTAATGGCTATGGTGTTGTACAATTGTGCTGGTAGTCGATATGCAGAGTCGATATATGTACAGGTCGATATTCTAAGCCACAATATTATGAGACACAACCATGACTATTGCCAACTTTACAGCACTAGGGGATTTCAACCTACATATCAATGATCCTGGCTGCATGCATGCTTCTCAGCTCTCCATGTCACTTAAAGGAGCATATCTTATACATGTAAAACTTCCTACTCAAAGAGCAGGTCACACCTTAGATCTATTGTTTTTGAACATTTCGTCCTTGGTAGCCGAGACCCCGCATCAATTGGTCTAGAGTGAGCACTGCTTGATACCTTTTTCGTTCAGTCTGGAAAAATTAAAACCAGGTGGGGAAATCCGCCATATGCCGAAAAGAAAGTGGAAGAAGTTAACAGCAGAGACCCTTGGGCCAGTACTACAGGAGAGTCAACCGCAACTAACTAGCAGTCCAAATGTAGACACGCCCGCAATAAACAGGTGGATCTCTACTGCCCTGGATGCCATCGCCCTAGTTAGAGTAGCTAGACTCATGAGAAAATCTCCATCTGCCCCCTGGTTCTTTGACACTCTCAGAGTGGAAAAACGTAGATGTAAAAAAATGGAGCGCCTTTGGAGAATAAATTACAGCCCAATGGCCAAATTGGCCTGTAAGAAAGTCCTAAAAGAGTTCACAAACTGATGAGGGTGGCAAGAAGGGACTATTTGGTGAAGCGTATTTACAGTTGGGAGAACTCGGGCAAGGAAATCTTTAGGATAGTCAGCTCCTTTCCCAAGCCGGCAGAACTTGAAAACAAGATACAGCCATCCCCCTCATTGTGTATGAAGCTTTCGGACTTTTTTGACAATAAAATCCTGAAAGTCTATAACACCTTCACGACAGCTGTGGAGACAAATAAAACAGAAGGATTAGGAATCTGAAATACTAAGATGCCTTCACAAAATGTCTCCCTATCTCCCAACAGGAATCACTGGCAGAGATTCTGGGATGTAAGTCAAGGTCCCCAGAGGATACATGCCCCCCACAATTGTGGAAGGATCTGGCTCACCTGTTGAATCCCACTTTGAATCATATATGGAACACCTCACTTTCCATGGGCATCTTCCCTGATGTATGGAAACATGCCTTGTTATTACCCCTTATGAAAAAGCCCAAAGTGGATCCGGGAGAGCTTAACAACTATCACCCAATCTCACTACTGCCAGCCCTAGCCAAGATGCTGGAAAAGTTGGTACAGTGCCAGCTGGCTAATTTCATTGAGGAAAGCAGGGTATGCCGAGACGTGGGTCCCTTGCTCACTTTGCCACTGGATTCAAGCTAGCCTGGCTGATGAGGGCTGTTAGCCCGAAACCGTTCCCAGGATGCTTTTTTCCTGTCCAGGGAAGACATGGCTTGGCAGTTCGGGCTGGACTGTTCCCATGAGGCACAGGGTCAAGACTGATTTGCATATAGCTGTGTCTGAACTGGGGTGGTGAAGTGAGCTAAAGAACGATGAGGACGTCAACCCAGATCTGTGACTGGGTGTGAGTGTCTGAAAAGTTTCAGCGCTCTGTCCATAATCTCCTTGTGTTTGCTAATTTCATTGAGGGGCATGACATTCTGCATGACACGCAGTCCGGTTTTAGTACTGAGACGCGCTGTAAGAGGTGGGTGAGTCAGTATGAATGACTGTGGACGCTGGAGCATCAGCAATGCTGGTGCTTTTGGAAGTGTCTGCGATATTCGATACCATGGATCACCAAATCTTGTTAAATAGACTCAAATCGATGTGTCCCGGGAAGAATGGCCCTCACCTTTCAGAAGTCCTATCGCAAAGACCTCACGCAGAGGGTCGCACTCCAACCCTTTCAGTCAGAAGCTGAACCACTATGATGTGGGGTACCGCAGGGTTCGGCCTTGAGCCTACTTCTGTTCAACATCTATCTGGCCCCCCTGTTTTTGCTCATAGCAAATTGGGAATTGAAGACAATATCATACGCAGACGACACCCAGTTGGTGTCCTCCTTCAAGGATCATTCTGGAGACTCCTTCATTAGGTTTAAGGGATGCTTGAAGGACATCTCCTTTTGGATGAACAGCAATAAACTTAAGCTTAATGCAGAGAAGACAGAGGTGTTGCTATTTGGCAAGGCACCTCCTTTGGCTGCTGGACTGTGGTGGCTGGCGGAAATGAGCCTGCCAACTACCCCAGCAATCACAGCAAAAAACATGGGCATAAAGTGAGAAGCAGATCTTTCATTCGCAACCCAAGTACGGCATGCTGCAGCTTCATGCTTAGGTAAATTGAGAACCTTGAGAAAATTGTCCATGCCACAGTGATATCTCGGCTGGACTATGCAAACTGTCTATACTTGGAATTACCGCCTATTGATTAACAGATTACAGATGGTACAAATTGCGGCTGTGAGATTAATTAACTGGGTACCTTATCGGCATCACATCTCTCCGCGTATAAGAAAGCTCCACTGGCTGCCAGTTGCGAAAAGGGTTGAGTTCAAAGCTTTGACCATGGCCTTCCGGGCGCTGCATGGCAGATGTCCTAGCTACCTTAAACACCGGTTGTGCCACTACCAACAAAAATGATCATTGAGGTCCAACGCTCACAACTTGCTCTGCAAACCTCGCTTCGCTAAGTCACCAATAGGGGGCAGATCCTTCACGGTGGTGGTGGGGGCCAGGCTGTGTAACTCCCTTCCGACTAATATGTGCCTGATTCATTCTGAACTTGTGTTCAGAAAAACCTTGAAGACCTGGCTTTTTAGCCATGGCTAGAACTTTTTGGCTATGTACCTCTCATGCCTTCCCACTATAGCACCGGAACACCTCTATTTGAGGTAGCTGTCGTGCTCTAGAAAATGCTGTTATTATTATTGTCATTATTATTATTGTTAGTATTATTATTATTATTATACATATCAAGTGGGGGAAGTTCTTTAAATACCTCCAAATGGGTTCCCTACTACTTTCTGGAGATCTCCATGTCATCTGTGATAGCTCGGTCATTTTTCCTCATGTCACTTTGCGTTGAGGTATTTATTTATTTTGTAGAGAGCTGGATTGTGACAGGAAGGCACTTCGTAGCATAGGTGACATAGTAAACATAAGAGAAGTTCTCAATTCTATCAGGCATCATCCCAAATGATGCAAATCCCTTTATGCAGGCGGTCATGGATTTCTTGTGGATGTTCAGGCTCAACATCGGAATTGAAATTCAGATGATCTTTGAAATCAGTTAGAGCGCTCTGTAAAACTATCATTTGCTGAATGTCTGACAACCAACATGAAGGAACTTGAGAGTTTGGATCTCCTCTGCCTAGGTGCTGCTCACCTTTCACCTGGCTTGCTGCTTCTCTTCCCTGGGTTATCTCTCGAGTCATCGGTCACAACTCTCTTGGGTCTTCTTCACTGACAAACTACATTTCTGAAGAGCACACTACCCAACAGTGTCTCTTAGTGCTTCTCTTAAATGGTGTACTTAGCAAACAACTTTTCAATTTGTCTGAAGACAATAAACAAGGTTAAGATTCTTACACGAATCGGACGTTTCCTACAGAGTAGAGGAGCCTGAAGAGAAAAGGGGCAAAGGTTTCTAAACGTTCAATAAAGCCTGAATTTTGATTCAAATAGCCCTACTGGGTACACAGTGCTTGGGTTAAGTGACTAATTATTGATTGAGGCATTTAAATGCTAGGCAGAAAGTCATGATTTATGTTTACACAACCAATGAAAGGACATACAGATAACAGAAAGACACAGTCTTGTCTATTCAAGCCAACAATTGTTTTAACAGCAGCATATTCCACTCTCTGTAGCTCATCCAATTTTCAGTTTCTAATGGCACCCACAACAAAGGCCATATTCCTGACTGACAACAGAGACAGAATAGGTTTAATTTTGTTAAGTGTAGGAAACAACTCTTGGGCCTGCAAGAGGCCTATGCTCTTGATCCCACATTATTTTATTATCCCCAGCTATCTGCCTACCCTGTATCTACCCATATCTACCAGCTATCCAGTTCACTTGCTCACCTATTCCTCACTCTCCTCCTCTACATGTTGGTCTTGGTTCCCTATTAGAAGATGGGAGGAATGTTGGTGAGAAATGTCAGTGAGAGACAGCTTGTGGCTTCTCAGACACTGCTCAGGCTGTGTCGCCGCCACCCCCACTGCATCTGCCACTCTCTAGTTTATCTTGAGTTGAGCCTTGGTGTTAGCCCATCCCCGACCCTACCTTTATTGACACTTGTAGTGAAGAGGTGATGTACACGTGCCGTGACTACAGTGTCATTATTTGACTCAGTAAATCACGAGACAGGCTGCTGCATTAGTCTCCAATCACCTGCCTCCATGTTGCTGGACGTTTTCTGTGAATACTGGTGACCACATGACATTTTAGAAGACCCTCCTGAAAATCAGTGGTCACTTCCTGTGTGGTTCTTGTTCTTTCTGTCACCTTACCCAACAACAGAAGGAAATTGATTTAGGTATCAGAATCCAATGACTACTCAAAAATCACACCATATGTAACACAAGTGGAGCAGTTTATCTGATGACCCAATGTCCCTGTAACTTACACTGCATAAATATGACAACCTATTAACTGAGGACAAGGTTAGTAGAACACCAGAGCACAATAAGATGCAAGCGTTTCAACAGCAAATTAACCCGACATTTGCTCACTTTTCAACACAATGAAAATGATATAAGGTGGACAATTCTCGACAAACCGTACCCCATGTCACAAATATGTAGTCTAGAGAGCCTTCTTTCTTTTTTTTTTTTTTTTTTTTTGAAAACCTTTATTAAGCTGATGAGCAGTACACAGCGTCTGCCTACAACCACTACGGGCCGTCCGCCATGACAAACAGGAACATTACAGATCGGAACAAAAAGCGGAAAGCAAAAAACAATAGCACTACATCGTACCAACAGCAGACTGGAAAAGAATCAAATAGGTTTCATTTTATGAGATTAGAGAAAAATCGTACACTCAGGTCAGACAACCAACAAGGTGGGCCGTACGACAGAATAGCAATTAAGGGTGCCACCACAATGGGAGTCGTGCGCAAAGCATTGCAACCAACATGGAAAAACAATACATTACATTCCGCGCAAGACTGCGCCCATACCAATTGACAAAACACTACAGGATGTATGTACAAACGAAGTCGCTATCCGGCAGGACTTAAAAGGGGCACTTTTAACAGCCGGAAGAGAGGATACGGCGTCACCCAGTGAAGCGAATTGTATCGGGAACAAGCCACAAAGGAGGAAACATACCCATTGTAAACACAATCAGGAGGAGAAACAGGATATGCGAGCAGGCAATGGGGACATATTGTTAATAGCGCTACGCACACAAAAATCCCAGAAACAGCGCAAACCCCAAAAACACAAGGCACGGAACCCACCCCGAAAGGAACACCACCCAGTCCCTGCCCGACCCAAATACACGAGAAGAAAGAGAATACAATAGGGAATAACAAAGGGAAAAGGGAAAACAACCAAAACAACAAAAAATAAAGAAGGCCATAGAAACATAAGACAATACAAAACATCATCCCCCCACCCTGCACCACTGCACGTGACTACGCCCCCCCCCCTCTAGCAGCGTGCCTGTCGCCCAGTAGAACCCCGAAATATAGACAAAAGACCGAGGAAAGAGGGATAAAACACGGAAGGGAAGACAAAAAGAGACAAAAAGAAAAAAGAAGACAAAAAGAAACTAACAGCGGGGGAGGAGGAGAAACAGACATGCCCTCGGCCTCACGACCCCCAAACCACAGCCAACATCCCCGGGCATCGATCCAACCGGTATGCAAACAAAACAAAAAAACAACAGCATCTGGAGAGGACGTTTATCCCGGCCCCACCACCCGACAGCCGAGATGACGAATAGATAGCTCACCACAAGTTCCAGGCGTCCATCACAGTCAACAAACTCACCCCTGACCCTGACGAATAAACACATAAATGACCGTAGCCAGCATCCGCACCCCCTCAAGACAATGCAAAGTCCCAGTATGTTCATGAATCCACGCAGCGGGTCCGGTACGATCCGTCGGGACTCCACAGCCAAGAGCCGCCACAATACTCGCCTCCACCATATAAAAGTACATACCCAACAAAGCCCCTAATGAGACACTAGGCAGATAATCCAAGGGTATCGACCAAGACCGTCGGGTCGTCAAAGCAACAGTTCCAGACGAGGACAGGAGTGCGAAGTCAACCAACAACAAAGATGGCGGGTGGGATGGTGGAACAATAGGGTCAGCTTATCCAAGCGGCCGGAGTGACGGTGGTAAGGCCACAACACAAAACGGACCCGGATCACCTAGGTGCAGGCGTGGCGCAGAATAAGCCGATAATCCAGGGGGATCAGACAGACCAGGGCCCTCACATAATCGGCCCGTGGCGACGGTAGCTGAGATCCGAGCGTGGAACAAAGAAGCCATATAGGTGTGGAGGTCCCCAATGGCGGCCAGCACGGCTCCCAAAGACAAAGCATCCCCATCCCGCACCGCCTCCAGCGGAGCAGCTCCAAGCATCTGCATATCCACCACGGGGCCGATCGCACCCGGGGATCCAAGCTATGCAGGGCGGGCGGGAACTGGAGGTGCAGCGTAAAGCAATGTCGGGGATTCACAGGCGGGGGCTCCGACCCGGCGGGGACGGGCAGTCGCCGGGAAGGGGGCCCCCCACCTCGCAGCCACCGCCAGGGGTAGTGCACCTCCGCAATACGTAGGGAGCCTCAGGCGGACCGCCAAATCCGGGATAGGATGCGTTCCACAGCCACGGTCCAGACCGCGTCCAGATCCCCAAACCGCTGTTGCTACGCCACAGCCCGATAAGGCCAGTACTCGCGGACCCGGCTCGCCACCGGCGTCAGGCCAGGAACGACAGCACCGTATAACTCCGCCAATCCGAGTCAGAAATTGACCGGGAACACACCGTCGAGATCAGTATCAGGCAAGACACCCGGGGATGGAGCCGGAGAACAGGATTATCAACAGGATAGTCGAACAACGGGAGAGGGTCAGCGGAGCCGAGAGCCTACGCGGCCATCTTCGTTCGTCGCTAGGCTCCTCCCCGAGAGCCTTCTTTCTTATAGACAACAACGGTGTGTGTTTAGGTTATGGATTCACATTATAGGCATCAATGATGATATTGCCTGGGCTGCTTTGGCATGATCTACATTATATTATAGAGCTATCTGAGAAGATACATAACCCTGCTATCTGATTATAACACTCTCTCATGGAGCTAAAATATTCTTATGTTATGTCACATATAACTACAGAGAGACAGAAAAACTATTTTATAAACAGGGTTTGGCAATAGACGTGTGTATAGACTTTATGTATCCGCACAAAGCTAATAATAGACATCAAGGTACATGAAAAATGTATGTTAGTTGGTAGAATGTAATAAACTCGGGCCTGATGCCTGTGTTTTATAGACATCAGAACTTATTTTTGAGACCACAGATCTAATTTAGGTTTTTTGGTACATCTCTGTGCCATTCCTTACAGTTTCCTACATTTCTTAGCTTTCTTTCACATCTTATTGCGAAAACATTCTGCAAGTGTTGGATGGTCTTGAGACTGTACACTCGTATTTGAGTTACCCTCTTGCCCACATTGTTTCCTTGCCAGGCATGCCTGAGGCAGACAACAGCAGACCTTTACAGGTAAGTACATACTTTGTCCAAGCCCGCAATCTCCACCAGAAATGGCACTTCTCTGCGGTACACATTTGCCTTTCTATCGGGCATCCTTGGGGAAATGACTACCTAACCCCACGCATAAGGATTACTCTTGATACGTTTTGAACAATATACGGTCCCAGTTCATTTTTAGGTGTACTGATTCCTTTTATATGTCTCCTTTCTCTCTAAATTAAAGCTTAGTCTTATCGTACTCAATTACTGTAGTTTCTTGCTTAGTAGAGTACTTACTTACAAGTTGTTTTGTCTATATTTGAACTACCAAACTCACTGCTGTTTTTGGTTCAAGTGTGTTTTTAGCTATTTCCTTTTTTCTATTTTCTCTGTCTATGTGTAGCAATGTTATATTGGCTGTCATAAAATAAGCTAGAGTTGAAGTCAAGCACCCAACTACTGTGGGCAAGACCAACCTGATGATTAAGCACTACATTTTCCATTAGAATGACTGCCGTGGTGTGCAGTATCACTTATACATGCCCACCCTTTCATGCTATGAACACATCTTAGTGGGTGGAATGTTCTAATAGCTGAATTCATAGGATTCGCTATTTGAGGACGAAGATCATGGAAATGTCTTCATTATGACTGAGGGAATAGGGATGTTAAACCCCCCAAGATCTACTGCATGCTTCTAAATGGCAAGTAGATTCTCTGACTGATCTGCTTCAGACATGGCAAGACTTCTGTCGTTGCCTTTGAATGTCAAAGACATGGTACTACAGGGCATTATCATTTTCAAAATTACCCAGGCAATATTTTTCATTTACACACCAAAATTTCATACAGATCTAGTAAAATGTAAGACATGTCAGGGAGTGGGAAGCTGCTGGGGGGAGCGGTGCCTCTGACATTTCTGGCTACTGAGGAAAGGATGAGTGTTTGCAGTTTTGGAGAGACTTCAAGGGGCAGATTTATGAGGCTCTTGCGCCTCCTTGCGCCGCAATTGCGTCACGTAATGTGATGCAACGGCGGCGCAAACAATGCGCCCTATTTACAACGTGACGAATCTAGGAGATGCGTCACGTTGGAAACCCCTGCGCCATGAGGAGGCGTTCCTGCGCAGGTGGGGGGGGGGGCGTTCCTGCGCAGGAACGCCTCCTAAAAGTGGCTGCGTGAAATCTATGAGATTTCACTCAGTCACTTTCTACGTCAATTCCTTACGCCTGCTTGAAGCAGGCGTAAGGGTGACGCACCATACATTGAAGAGGTGGCCCCTGTACATTGCAGGAGTCATGTTGCGACATGACTCCTGCAATGCGCCACCCATGCGCCGAGAGATGCGTCACGCATCTTCACTGCCTTGCACCATGGTGCGCCGCATTGTAAATGCGGCGCACCATGGGTGGCGGAGCAGTGGCGCACTGTGGCGCACATTAACTGGCGCATCCCTGGGGATGCGCCAGTTAACATAAATCTGCCCCTTGGTGAGGACTTTGTAGGGCAAGGGTTTAACCAGATCCAAATTGGCAACTTGTGCCTGCTTAAATTGTCAACAGAAAGTTGCAGCAGTGGAGCTTAACACTCCTCCCGTAGTGGACTGCAACCTCCAGCAGGATCTGAATGGAACTTTATCAATCAACACCATGGCAAGAAGTGCAGTGTCTGGAAAACGCATTTGGATAGCGAAGTACGATTTTTTCATTTCTGTATCTCTGACATCTGATAGGTGATCCAGACAAGAAGGCTGAGAACTCAGTAGTAGTTAATTTTCTCGGTATCAAAAAAAGAGGTTAGCATCGCTGCTTAACATGACAAATTGGCGAGGGGGAGAGATCAGCCACGGCTGTGGAAGAATGTGTGGAGACATTTCAAAAGAGAATGACTGAGACAGAAAAACTAGGGGGCATATGTACAAGCCCCTATCACCACGGGAATGTCACTTTTTGTGACGTTCCCTTGGCGATAGGGGCCTTGCCTTATGTACAAGGCAGCGTTAAGCCATTTAACGTGGCTTAACGCTGCCTTGTACATAAGGCACCCTTTCACGCTATGTTTAGTGTGAAAGGGACGTGCAGTGGGTGTTGTGGTGGGCGTACCACAGCAACAACCATTGTATTTGACTCTGCCCCCTATGTACTAGGGTGGCGTACATAGGAGGCAGCGCCCAGTTTAAGACCAGGAAAACCCTGGTGTTAAGGTGGCAAAACGAAGAGATATGCATTATTACTCCTCGTTTTTGCTTTTTCCATGTGTGCTGCCTTGTGCAGCACACATGGTAAAAAGCAAAAAATGCCAGGGTTTGTTTATGTACAGGAAGGTGTTCCTTCCTGTACATAAACAAACCTTTTTAAAAATGCCATTTAACTTTTATGTGTGCTGCATGAAGCTACACACATGAAAGTTACAAAATGGCATTTTAGGATTGGTTATGTGTAGGAAGGGACACCTCCATGCACACAGATACCCTTACACTGTGGTGAAAGGGTGCCTGCGTTGGCACTAAGTTGTGAAACTTAGCTCCATCGCAGGGGGGAAACGGAAGGCTGCACCACATCCCTGTAAATATGGTGCAGCCTTGCATTTCCGAAGTGGCGGAGCGTGTCGTATAGCCTAGGAGGCTAACGACACCCTCCGTTACTTCGTCGCACATATGACCCACTGTGTCTGTGGGTGAATCAGGCTACGAAAAATGGAGGAGAGAAGTAATTGCTTTAAAGTGGACCTCCAGGACGAGGTGCTTTGGAGGCAATGATCGGTCTTGAGAATATGATAGAATCACAGGAGAGGGAGTGCTACAAATGTTAGAGGTCTCGAGTGTCCTTGTAATTCTTTGGAGAGAAGTGTTACTCAGTAGGTGGAAAACATTTTTCAGTTCACCTGACTACTCATGATTGTTCCAAAACCTTCACTTTGGTGAAAAAGACCTATTGACCCCCTAATTTGGGGTGCGCGCTATCCGTAGGCAAGAGGGGGCACTGTCATTTTAGTTCTGCATAATGATGGATTACAGGACACCATTTGGAGAAAAACAGCTGCCATACTAGGTGGTTTACAGACAAGGGGGAAGAGAGTTTGACGTTTTCTGATTTTAATATGGAAACATGCATCAAACAGAAACAGCTTATGGAACTCTAGAAGGAATTCTTGACTCTGGGTGAGAAGACTTTCTTGGAGACCCAGGGCAGGTGAAGGTACAACAATAGATAAATCCTACATCGTCAATAAAGCAGATTTTTCCGGGTTTGCGTTGCTGGCGAAATCATTAAATATTATTTTTATTGTATCACTGACACTGCATGAATGTGTTGCTTCTTGGCACTGTTTCTTGTTGAACTTTCTGCCTGATCCCTTCTGCTTTAACTAGTCACAACCGGAGACTGAGAGTTTGTATTGGCGTTTCATGACAAGACTTGATCACTCTCGATGTTTCCCCAAACACCTCTATCTCACTTTCAGTTTTGTTTCTTCCCCTCCTGTCGAGGGATTTTCTATGGTGATGAGGGAGTTATTTTCATTAATTATTGGATGCTATATGAAGAGCATGTTTTACATATGTGGCGGTTCACTGAATATGTGATCGATGTCATTCTTTGGGTGGATTGACATTTCCAGCCCTATTTTGTGCTTTTTTTGGTTTAAAGTAAAATAAAAAGAAGGACTGATTGGGACGAATTAGCAAATGGAGCAGTACAAATCGCCTTGTGGGTCTGAACAATGCTACCCTTGCCCACATTTCTTACAATAGTTCCATTTAGGATAGTCCTATTAGGCAGAGTTGTTTCCGTGATTTGAAAATGTCCTCAATCCCAAATTTCGCTGCTTCCATATGGATCTCCCGTATTGTATTTTGCCTCTCTTGGCTCAACAGCTTTTTCTTTGCAGCATATGTGGATCAGGGTATTATTTATGCCTGTTGCTCTCATTAATGCATAGATAGGAGAGACTGGGCACCCCCATGCCTTCAATAAAGGTATGTGCTGTGTGGGCTAGAAGAATCAATTGGCTGCGAATGTTTTGTTTAAGAAGTGCGATTTGAGGTCTTAAAAGTTCTGTTATTTTGGCAATTCGGTCTGTGGTAGAATCATGTCCAAGATACGTCCTGCAAGTAGAGTACCATTTAGTAATGGTGAGGATTAGTTACATTCAGGAAGAGGCTCAGTGCATGCGCAGTGTTTTTTCTGAGTGGTGTGGCTCACTGGTTAGAGGCGGCAGACCCGGAAGCAAAGAACGGCCCGGGACCAGGGTTCAATTCCCGACGCGGAAGGGTCATGGACCAGGGTCAGTGGACTCGATAATTCTCGCCTCGGTGCCTACTCTAACCAGGGATCACACTCGGCAACTCTGGGCATTAGCTTGCCTCATCTCTACAACGGCCCCCCACATTCGCCGGGGATGCCTGGTTTCACCTTGGAGATACCCAGTAGGGACCATCTCACAGGGATAGCCAGGACGGGTTCCCCAGCGGTCTACAGCGCCACGACGCCTCAGGGCAGCAGTGCGCTTTACAAGACACATACATTTACATTTACATTTTTCTAGGTTTAGCATACACTCAAAAAGCCATATTCAAGGAAGGGCTGAACATAAGCATCAAAGGGCTTGAAAGGGCAGGGAAAGAGAGGATGATGTGTACAGGAGCATTCTAAGGGTGAGGCCTGCTTGTGTGTACAGGAAACACGCTGCATGGCCTTATTGTGTACAGAGGCACTAATGTGCACGGTTATATGTGCTGTGACTGGACATGTATAGAGGCACCATCTGCATGCAGAGATGGGTTGGGTGCATACATGTACTAAATGTGTGCACACAGACATGTATATACAGACTCTCTCCCACCTGTTGAATTCATCACAAATTAGTAATAGCTTTAAAACGTCTTCTCGACAGGCAAATAACCCTAAAATAAATTAATTAAAAAAGACAATTGAAGTAGCTTTAAGGTTTACAGTGAAAAACCATAAGTCTTTGCCGTATCAATAAAAGAAAGAAAACGCATACCTTGCGTTAATTAAATAAATATTGAATTCAATTCTACACCGATGAACTAAGCGTATATAAATGTAAAAAAAAACGTTAGCATAAAAAATGGTCTGTTTACTTCTCCTTTTTGTAAAAGGAATTTAAAAACCTTTCTGTATGCTATATATGCAGGTGAACAATGCTACATCTTGTCTGCTCGTTCTCTGTGGTGCAGAAGATGGACCCGGTATGTATTTATGCTATTTACTGTATAGTGTAAGATATGATTAAAGAAATCTGTTATGATGACAATGGTAAAAGAAAAAAAACGTTTTAGAATAAAAATAAATCACAATACAGGGGAGAATAGAATGCCTAATGGTAAAAAAGTAGGATCCAGCTATCTCGTACCTATGTGACTTTATATCCCCATCATCAATATCTCATTATCATTCACGACATGACAAAATGTACATGGCATGGTCCATTGCATTATCTGTGTCATCATTGAGGACATTAGGCAGGCGGTGACTGTCATATCACAATGCCTTGACAGGTGACATCACCTATCTTGAATCAAGTATAACAAACCTGAATTCAACTTTGACATCACATATGCCATCAAAATCACATCATGGTTAACATCAGTGATGACATCATAAGTGTCATGGCAAAATCAATTTTGATGACTTCGTCCTTGCTAATGTTTTTGCACTAGCATAGCTGATGAGCCTTCATAATATATAGGTACAAATGGTTGTCAAACAGAACACATGATGGGGCGTGTATGGCAAGGTTGGCTACTGTAAAGGCTTTATTAACCTAGTTGCAGTCTAGAGCCATAAAACATTGTCGAGGCAGTGGAAATGTCTCATAGATTCCTTAACACTGGTGGACCAGTTATTTCATTTAGTGTGCTGTTTTCTGTCTAAATATGTTTTATTTATGTTATAGTACACCTAAAATATAATGATGTTAGTGTAACAATCTTGATGTCACGTCAAACATGTCCTTTGAATGTGTGCGTATGCATCTATGGCTCATGCAAAATATGTATGGGTAGTTATGGTTCTTTATTTAGAAGAGAAATAAAAATGAAATTCCCAACAAAAACCTTAGTTGAAGAAATGTAATAATGGTTGGAAAGAGGCAAGATTCCCCGCTTTGGCCATGGCGGAGAGACTGCAAGGACCTCTTCCCAGCCCCTGCAGAATTGGCCATGGTGGGCAATACTTCCTACAGCAACAATCCTCCCTCAGTCCTACACTGCTCAATGTATATGTTTTTCCTCTGGCCAATCTTATTCGATCAGTCTCTCTTACCTTAATGGCATATCCCCATGACACTCAGATCCTGATTCGCCTAAATTCAGCAGTGAAAGTCTCATGCAACTTCAATGCCTTCCTCTATGCAGTGGTCTGATGGGTGCAATTTTGTTCACTCACATTTAACACAGATAAAAAGGAGATTCTGATTGTGAGCACAGATCAAACTATTTGGTCTATCAAATAATGGCCTGCAGACCTGGCTCTTGTATCCTCTCCAGTGGCATCGGTTAGGAATTTAGGTTTCAATTCTTGATGACTCTTTTTGTATATCCTCCCAGATCAGTCAAGTCTTCTCTTATTGGTTTCATCATATTGGTTTGCTTCACAAAATCATTCCACTCCTGTCTCTGTCAGCCCAACAAACTCTGGTCTAAGTGATTATTCTTTTCCACTTGGACTAATGTAACTTCCTCTACTTGGGTCTACGTACATCTTCAATTGACAGACTTTCTTGTACACTGAAGTATGTTGGGTCTACCTACATCTTTCTTGTACACAGAAGGAAGCGGTCCGTTTGTCTTTCTGCTCCCTTGTTGCTTTCATCTCTCTCCTTACATTGTGATTTCTTGTTGAATAAAATTCACAGCACTTTGGCCGGTCCTCCATGCTTTCCATTGTTCTGGCCTTAATTTTCCCACCCAGTTTAATTAATTATACTACCACTCAATCCCTACAATCATCCTCCAGTCATCTACTTGCTGTCCCTAAGATTCATCCAATCATTCTTGTGAATGAACCTTCTCTTTCTGGGCAGCAAGAGCCTGAAATGGTCTTTCTCAGAATCACCATCTGATAGAGAATTCATCTAGACCTTCTAAGGGCCTTAAAAACTCAGAGCCTTGTTTATGACCCCTTTATGCCACTGTTCCGTTACTTTTTGTGATGCTGCGGCAGCGTAAAATATGAGCCACACTGCATCCTAATGACAAAGTGATGTATCTAGGTAGATGTGTCACTTTGTATACCCTTGTGCTACATTATACTTGCGTCAGGTATAACGTAAGCAGGGTAGGCGTTCCCCTGCAAAAATGCCTATTAGAGGTGGCACAATGAAATCAATGAGATTGCACTATGCCACTTTTAGGACACCACTGCGTCAAATCCCTGCATCTGCTAGAAGCAGGCGTAAGGAGTGACGCAAGCCCTTTCACATGGGGCTTGCCCCATGTAAAGTAGAAGGACACTACTGGAGTTGCGTCTGGTTTCAGACACAATCCAGCGATGCACCAATTTTGCACCTACAGATATGTCAGGAATACTGACGTATCTATAAATCCTTGTGACATGTAGCGCTATGCAGTAAATATGGCTCATCTGTGGTGTCGCAAGGATGTTGCTAAGAAAAGTGTTGCATCACTGGTTTCCCCCAGCGATGCAACACTTTTCATAATTGAAGCCCCCATCATTTTACTTCATCCTTCTAGAAACTGCTCCTTTGTGTTTCTTCTCTAAGCTTTTTTACCCATTTCGGAGCCAGGATCCTATTTTCTGGGCAACAATGCAGCCTGTAGTCTGGTTTTGAAATGCAATTTCGACCTTGCAAAACAAACCGTTGGCCAGGCCTAAACCTTCCTTTTAACCACTTGGCTGCTAAGGGGTTTTCCCCTCCTGTGCTGGAGATTTATGTTTCCCATTATACATGACGAGTTGACCTTGTCATGAGCACAGATCCAGTGTGCCTCATGACGAGTTCACCTTGTCATTAGCATGCAAGTGGTTAATACACATGTCAGCCCTAAGATATGCCCTTAAGTCCAGCAGGACAGGGTGCATTGTATTGAAAAAGTGGGAGATGTGGGGATAAGTTTCACATATCCAGGTCGTGATAAATTCCTAAATTTGTTTTTCACTACTGTAAGACCTAGCTCTCTGAATGAATAACATTGGGTCACTTTATTACATTCAAGTGTTAACGTTTGACTAGAGCAGGTAGAAATCTCATGTTTGGACTCAAATGAATTGTAATTTAAAATCCTCTGTAATGGTAAATTTGAATTGTAATTCACAGTTCTGAAAATGCCACTTTTAGAGAGTTGCTATTTTGTTGCCCTAACCATTTGGTACCTGCTGTCAGAGTCCTGTGTCACATGACTGTGAATGGCTCTGCTGTTGGGGTTGGTGTATTTCTGCCAGTCAGTGAGACAAAGGGGACTGGGTGTAGACAGGATGGGCCTTCCTGCATGGACGGCAGGGGGCAGAGCTGCTCCCTATCCCAACTTACCTTGCAAATGGCTTGCCTTCAGGACACTCAAAGGAACCTGACACCAGCCTTTCTCACCCTGGACTTCTTGGAGCCTTGGCACAGAAAGGGAAGAACTTTTCAGAACCAGATGTGGCGGTAGCTCTGGATGTCCTAACACTTCAAAAGGCTTGCACCGGGTATACATATTGGACCATCAGAACCCCGCTTCAGAACACTCCTGACCCTGAGAAGTCTTCAGAAGGACTGTCTGGACCCCATGAGGACTGCCCTGCTGCTACCAAAGGATTACCCTGCTGCTTGAAATCATGACCTGCAGCTTGAAGGAGAACTGGACCATCTCCTTGAACCCAGAACCACTAGAGGTGTCCCCAAGGGCTGGTTGACTGGCCTCAAGGGTCATAATAAACTCCAGAGACCTTGCACCCTGCACAGGGCATAAGCAGGAGTGAGTCCTAATTCCCCATGCCATGACCCCTAGGTCCTGGACCATTGGAAGTGGTGTTAGAGGTGCTGTTCCTGCCTAATCCTAAAACTTGGGACTTAGAATTTTTTTCACCAAAAAGTGCCCCTAGAACTGACAGAACACTGAGACCTACCTGCCATCCAATCCTCCCACGGAGCATCGCCGGTTGACCTGACTTTGCAGTAGCTCCCAATATGTTCTTCTCCATAGAAGCAAATCCTGTTTAGCGGAAGCTTCCAGCACAGGTATCCAGCCTTGTGGAGCCCTCGTCAGCTACAGCTTGCAGATTTGTCAAACTGGAGATTTTTGACTTGCAAAAATGTTACAAAGCCCAAAGGTAATATCTTCACTGTGACTCCATCCTACTGCTCTATGATAACAATGTCTCCCTCTTGGACACTGTCTGCTGCCTTGCCTCACTGAACTCCACCTTTTCAGGAAGTTTTCTTCAAAATGTCTTTTAAGTTTGAAGGTAAGCCGAGACCGACCGAACCCACCTCGTGTATCTGAACCGCGCTCCATTGAGGTCAGCCTTAAATTTGACTTTGCCTTGGTCTTGCGCAACCAGTTACCCGCGGTTAGTGCTTTGAACTTTTATGAGCTGTTTTGTAATGAAGACTTTAAAACGTCATAACTCAAAGCATAACTAATTGGTTTTGTTGTCATTGTATTTATTAAAACGTACTCAATTTATCTAAATTAGTTTGGGATTTTTCGTTTGTTGGGTTTTTACTTTGTTACTGTTTGTGTACTGCATACATTCTTACATATTGCCTCTAGGTTAAATCTGACTTATTTTGTGCAAAGCTACCAGAGGGTTAAACACAGGTTAATTTAGTGACTTTTGTGGTTCACTTTGACAAGAATTGTGGTTGATACTTGAAAACGGTTCACATCGCCCTCAACCAATTACCCGATTTGCTACAGTGGGCTTGTGAATGTGCAACCGTTCCTCTGCTTTTGCACAAGGCACAACCACTTTCCTTGTCTTCCATTATTCAAGGTGGAGGGGAGGGGGGGACAAATGGCACCTCAGACTGCAAAGGTGGGGGGACGACATGATTTCACCTGCCATCCAGCAAGACAGCAGGGTGCAATAAATGTCTGGTGCTTGGGCCAGTCAGGCGGGATCAGGGGATAAAACTTCTCACCCCTTGTTCTTGGGCAAGGCAGCAGGTGCCAATACTCTCCCTTTCATTTTTCAAGGTGGAGTTGGAAGTGTCAAATCAAAATATCCTGTCCCTTGTTATGACAGAGAGAATCACAAGACTCTTCATGTGGAAGGGCCTTTTTACAGATTTTGATACATCCTTTGTGACAGGCAATGGAAAGCTCAGCATAGGTGTGTGGTCTCAAGGCTGGCCCTTCCACATTGCTACACCTTTTTAATATTAACAAATAGCAGGAAGCCTATCAATCAATGCTTATCACCCCTGAGGTGGTATGCTGAGAATTAGATGAGTTAGTCGAAGAGCCAGGTCTTTTCACATCCTTCTTTAGCTCCCGCAGGGTGGGGGTGTGCAGAGGTGAAGGCCGCTCCAGGACTTGGCAGCCAGGTTTGAGAAGGCACAGCCATCGCTTCTGCTTCTGTGAATGCAGGGGGTGTGGGCCATGAAGAGGGAAGAGGGATGAGAAACAAAGTTTGTGGGTAGGTTTATGTTTAGGCAACTTGTATAGCGCGCAAATACCCTGGGGTGTCTCGGCGCTTATGGAGTAAAACCAGAAAGGTAATCGCTGCAGAGGGGAATACTGGTTGAAGAGTCAGGTTTTTAATTGTTTCCTGAATGTCATAAGTGTAGGGCTGGTTCTCATGAAAAGTGGGAGGTAGTTCCAAAGTCTGGCCGTGTAAACTAGGAAGCGCCGTTCTCCCCATGAAGCTTTCTTGGTGCGTGGGACAGGCAGTAGATAAGCTGTGGAGGAACGTAGTGGTCTGTTGGGTACGTAAATAGAGAATGCTTTTTTTAGAAACTGTGGTCCAGTGTTATTGATTGCCTTGTAAGCAATGCATAAAGCTTTAAATTTGGTTCGGCTTCTGATAGGCAACCAGTGCAGTTGGCCAATGGCAGGTGCGATGTGTTTGAACTTGGGGATGCCGAGTAGAATTTTGTGAGTAATAAAGGGGTGGGCCCTTATACACTCGGAAACCTGGGTCCATGGAACAGTACAATAACGATTGGGTCCGAGTTCAGGTATCTCTGTTACCAAGACTCACTTAAATTTGTTTTAAAACAGACATACACCACAAACTCTTAAGTAATTGCGTTTAAATTTTTGAGAAAAAATGGTGATATTTGAAACCTTCAGTAGCATTTATTTTTGCAAGGTTGTTCTTTCATTATTTTGCAATAATTTCAATCATGTGCAATAGAGTTTTTCAATGTAATTGTATAATCATTACATACATGGTGCTCTCTGTGAGGAGGGGAAAGGGTGTGTGGAGATTGTGAGGGACAGGGTAAAGGTGCTGTGACTTTTTAGAACATCGCGTTAAGAATAGAAACGCCTTTACAGTCAAATAAATGAAAAAAGTTCCCAAGTTGCATCACACATAGGCGTAAATCAATTCCTCATTTTAATCCTATGGTGTGTTAGATTGGCGTAGTTCTACGTTTCGACCCCCGTGTACGCTAAAGGGTTATTCGCGCCTCATGTTGGGGTCTTCTTCAGGAAGGTGAAATAGAGAGCATTAAAAGACGGTTAGCATCTATTCCGTCTGGTCGTGGGCCTTTATGTGCTCCTCTGATTCTTAGACGGTGTTCCTCGGAGAGGTATACACATCGCCTTGTCAGTTGAAAACAATAGGATCGCTCAGAGTGCAGGAACGTCTTTCTTCGCGTTTTCGTTTTCCTGGGGAGAAGGGGCCGCTGCCGTCAGTCCTTCAGGCTGCCGCGCTGCATCTGCAGAATGAGAGTAGAATTTTGGCAGCCAAGTTCTGAACCAACTGAAGCTTGTTGAGGACTTTTTCTTGGGCATTAAGCAGGAGTGCATTGCAATGGTCTGTTTTGGAACATTTTAATGTGGTCATCAATGTTTTGCCGGCGGAAGTGGGGAGATATGGCTATAGTTTCTTTATCTTTTTTAGGATATAGAAGGAGGAGGAGACAACCGCATTGGAGTGATGGATGAACGAGAGCTTATCGTCGAACAGGACACCCAGGTTTCTGACCTTGGTGACGGGTTCTGCTGGAGGACCCAATTTGTTGGGTCATCAGGTGGGGGACCACCCTGGGGAGAGGGTGCCGAAGGTCATTACCTCCGTCTTGTCGGAATTTAGTTTTATTTAACAACAAGGGGTGGTGATGGACAGAGTTTCTGAATTAAGCAGAATACTCTCACCCAGTCAAGAGATCAGGGCTAGATCCAACACCGTTTTTTAGCTCACTGCACCATCCCAGTTCAGAACCTGGCTATATGCAAATTAGTCTGTTCCTGTCCCAGTGCATGATGGGAACAGGGCAAACCAAACTACCAAGCCAATTCTTACACTGGGAAGGAAACAAGCTTCCAGGGACCGGTTTCTGCCATTTCAGGCGTCGTCGGCCCGGCTTGCTTGAATCCTGATGGTGCAATGAGCAAGGGACTCACATCTGAGTATACCCTTCCACGCTTAGGGTGGACAAAATATTTAACAACAAGGGGTGGTGATGGACAGAGTTTCTGAATTAAGCAGAATACTCTCACCCAGTCAAGAGATCAGGGCTAGATCCAACACCGTTTTTTAGCTCACTGCACCATCCCAGTTCAGAACCTGGCTATATGCAAATTAGTCTGTTCCTGTCCCAGTGCATGATGGGAACAGGGCAAACCAAACTACCAAGCCAATTCTTACACTGGGAAGGAAACAAGCTTCCGGGGACCGGTTTCTGCCATTTCAGGCGTCGTCGGCCCGGCTTGCTTGAATCCTGATGGTGCAATGAGCAAGGGACTCACATCTGAGTATACCCTTCCACGCTTAGGGTGGACAAAATATTTAACAACAAGGGGTGGTGATGGACAGAGTTTCTGAATTAAGCAGAATACTCTCACCCAGTCAAGAGATCAGGGCTAGATCCAACACCGTTTTTTAGCTCACTGCACCATCCCAGTTCAGAACCTGGCTATATGCAAATTAGTCTGTTCCTGTCCCAGTGCATGATGGGAACAGGGCAAACCAAACTACCAAGCCAATTCTTACACTGGGAAGGGAACAAGCTTCCGGGGACCGGTTTCTGCCATTTCAGGCGTCGTCGGCCCGGCTTGCTTGAATCCTGATGGTGCAATGAGCAAGGGACTCACATCTGAGTATACCCTTCCACGCTTAGGGTGGACAAAATATTTAACAACAAGGGGTGGTGATGGACAGAGTTTCTGAATTAAGCAGAATACTCTCACCCAGTCAAGAGATCAGGGCTAGATCCAACACCGTTTTTTAGCTCACTGCACCATCCCAGTTCAGAACCTGGCTATATGCAAATTAGTCTGTTCCTGTCCCAGTGCATGATGGGAACAGGGCAAACCAAACTACCAAGCCAATTCTTACACTGGGAAGGAAACAAGCTTCCGGGGACCGGTTTCTGCCATTTCAGGCGTCGTCGGCCCGGCTTGCTTGAATCCTGATGGTGCAATGAGCAAGGGACTCACATCTGAGTATACCCTTCCACGCTTAGGGTGGAAAAAATATTTAACAACAAGGGGTGGTGATGGACAGAGTTTCTGAATTAAGCAGAATACTCTCACCCAGTCAAGAGATCAGGGCTAGATCCAACACCGTTTTTTAGCTCACTGCACCATCCCAGTTCAGAACCTGGCTATATGCAAATTAGTCTGTTCCTGTCCCAGTGCATGATGGGAACAGGGCAAACCAAACTACCAAGCCAATTCTTACACTGGGAAGGAAACAAGCTTCCGGGGACCGGTTTCTGCCATTTCAGGCGTCGTCGGCCCAGCTTGCTTGAATCCTGATGGTGCAATGAGCAAGGGACTCACATCTGAGTATACCCTTCCACGCTTAGGGTGGACAAAATATTTAACAACAAGGGGTGGTGATGGACAGAGTTTCTGAATTAAGCAGAATACTCTCACCCAGTCAAGAGATCAGGGCTAGATCCAACACCGTTTTTTAGCTCACTGCACCATCCCAGTTCAGAACCTGGCTATATGCAAATTAGTCTGTTCCTGTCCCAGTGCATGATGGGAACAGGGCAAACCAAACTACCAAGCCAATTCTTACACTGGGAAGGAAACAAGCTTCCGGGGACCGGTTTCTGCCACTAGAGAAAGATGTCTTCTGTTATATTTAGTACAGGATATGGCCTTATTTGAACCCGGGGACAGACTAATTTGCATATAGCCAGGTTCTGAGCTGGGATGGGGCAGTGAGCTAAATAACGGTGATGGATCAAGCCCTGATCTTTGGACTGGGTAAGAGTGGTCTGCTTAATTCAGACACTCTGTTCATCACCACCCCCTTTTCTGAATCGTTTTTGGCCACTATAGGTGTGGCAGGGTATACTCAGACATGAGTCCCTTGCTCACTGCTCCATCAGGATTCAAGCAAGCCGGGCCGACGAGGCTGAAATGCCAGAAACCGGTCCCCGGTAGCTTGTCTCCTTTCTGGTGAAGAATTGGCTTGGTAGTTTGGTCTGCCCTGTTCCCATGATGCACTGGGCCAGGGACAGACTAATTTGCATATAGCCAGGTTCTGAGCTGGGATGGGGCAGTGAGCTAAATAACGGGGATGGATCAAGCCCTGATCTTTGGACTGGGTAAGAGTGGTCTGCTTAATTCAGACACTCTGTTCATCACCACCCCCTTTTCTGAATCGTTTTTGGCCACTATAGGTGTGGCAGGGTATACTCAGACATGAGTCCCTTTCTCACTGCTCCATCAGGATTCAAGCAAGCCGGGCCGAAGAGGCTGAAATGCCAGAAACCGGTCCCCGGTAGCTTGTCTCCTTTCTGGTGAAGAATTGGCTTGGTAGTTTGGTCTGCCCTGTTCCCATGATGCACTGGGCCAGGGACAGACTAATTTGCATATAGCCAGGTTCTGAGCTGGGATGGGGCAGTGAGATAAATAACGGTGATGGATCAAGCCCTGATCTTTGGACTGGGTAAGAGTGGTCTGCTTAATTCAGACACTCTGTTCATCACCACCCCCTTTTCTGAATCGTTTTTGGCCACTATAGGTGTGGCAGGGTATACTCAGACATGAGTCCCTTTCTCACTGCTCCATCAGGATTCAAGCAAGCCGGGCCGAAGAGGCTGAAATGCCAGAAACCGGTCCCCGGTAGCTTGTCTCCTTTCTGGTGAAGAATTGGCTTGGTAGTTTGGTCTGCCCTGTTCCCATGATGCACTGGGCCAGGGACAGACTAATTTGCATATAGCCAGGTTCTGAGCTGGGATGGGGCAGTGAGATAAATAACGGTGATGGATCAAGCCCTGATCTTTGGACTGGGTAAGAGTGGTCTGCTTAATTCAGACACTCTGTTCATCACCACCCCCTTTTCTGAATCGGAATTTAGTTTTAAGCAGTTGCTCATCATCTAGGAGCTTATTGCTAGCATTCCCTCCTGAAATCTTGTCGCAACTGCTTCACCATCACTGTGAACTGCTAACACCAGCTGGGTGTCGTCAGCATATGAAGTTAGCCTCATTCCATGTGTTTTATTCACCCTCGCCAAGTCCAATACATAGATGTTAAATAAGGTTGGACTTAGCGAGGATCCTTGGGGACACCGCATGGAAGAGTGAACACTGGTGAGTAGAAGGTACCTAGTTTTACTGGTGCAATTGGTAAGGAATGAGGCTAGCAGGGCCCTGGCGTTGTGGTTGATGCCTTAGGTCGATGAGGATGGCGTGATCGACTGTGTCAAAGGCGGCGAACAAGTCCAATAGTATAAGGACTGCCGCGCCACCTTGATCTAAGATCATCCTGATCTCATCAGATGCCTTGATAAGGGCCGTTTTGGTTCCATGGCCCTTCCTGAATCCAAATTGAGTGTCATCCAGGAGGTGATTTTGATCCATAAACTCACATAATTGCCTATTAATTTTTCGAAAATTTTAGATGGGATTGGAAGACAGGCAATAGGTCTGTAGTTTATCGAGGCTGAGGGGTCGAGGGTGGGTTTTTTGAGGAGGGGTTTAAGAATGGCCTTTTTCCAAACTGAGGGATAGGAGCTAGTGAGGAACATTGAGTTACAGATGTTGGTGAACGAGTGGGTTATGTCATCAGGGATGAGTTTTAAGGTAGAAGGTGGGCAAGGGTCAAGCGGGGATCCAGACCTTATGGAGGAGATCAATTCTGAGATCTGTTCGGGGGGGACCTGGTGGAAATTCGAAAAGGTGGTGGAAGTGGTGCTCAAGGGAGGATGGTGATTCGTGGGGTTGTGGTTGGTCTGGGAGGAGAAAGCAGAGTATATGGTTGTAACCTTGTTTGCAAAGAAGTTGGCAAGGGAGTTGCAGAGGGCTTGAGAGGTGTCTGAATTTGGGCAGGTGGGAGGGTTGGATAGTTTGTTTACTACGTGGAACAACTGTTTAGAGCAGTTTTGAGCTGATTCAATCTGTGTTAGATAAAAGTTACTTTTCTCTGTGATAATGAGGTGTTTGTATTTGACTAGTGCATCCTTGTATTTGTGTTTGTCGTGGGTGTTGTAGTTTTTACGCCAGTGTCTTTCTAAGTTTCTACAGTGTTGCCTTTGGAGTCTGAGCGGCTCTGAGAACAAAGGCGCAGAAGGGGTAATCCGATTAGTAGAGATAATCTTGGGTGGCACCAGAGTACTAAAAGCGCAGTGTAACCAGTGTAAGTACTTATCGGATGCTATGTCAGGGTCGGAAATGAAATCTACTAGAGTATTGGAAAGGGTAGTAGTAAGAAGGGGAATGTCAATGTTCTTCCAGGCTCAAGTTTGTCTGGGAATACGGGCGCTGGGGTGGGGGCGGTTGGTGTTTACGGTTTGGATACTGAAGAGTACTGCCACATGATCTATCCAGGCGAGGGGGATGATGGAGAGGAAGGCGATGTTGCTGTTATTGGTGAAAAGACCATCAAGAGTGTGTCCCGCCAGGTGGGTGGGTTCGGTCACTAGCTGAGAAAGCCCTACTGCTTGTAGCTCGGTAGTGAGGGGTGGGGTGCCCTTGTCATTGAGAGATTCAAGATAGAAATTGAAGTCTCCTAGTATTGTATAATCGGCGGGCCCTGATATAGGCTCTATAAGGCTGTCTAGAACTGTAAGAAAGTTAGTTCGAGGGCCCGGGGGGCAGTAGAGGACTGTTCCTTTGAACGATTGGTTGTTGGGGAGGGCGATAGAGAAAGGTTCGTGGAAGTTCACCCTGTGGTTGAGGGAGGCTGGACCCTTTTTGTGAAGGGCTTTGTAGGCATGGGTGAGCATTTTCTATCTGTCATCGTTTGTTGACAGGGAGCCAGTGTAGGGCTTTGAGGTTGAGGACATGTGGGTCTATCTTGGGAGGTTTACTACAACCTGGCTGCTGCGTTCTGGATGGTCTGGAGTCTGTTAAATTGGTGAGCAGTGATTCCCACGCAGAGGGAGTTGCTCTAGTCCAGTTGACCGGTGATGAGGGCCTGCATGACGGTGCTATCTATGTTGAAGGGGAGCTATTTGAAGATTTTTTCTGAGAAGACTCAGGGTGAGAGGAGGATGACACAGCATTTATCTGCTTCCTCATTGAGAGTTTGCTGACGAGTATTATTCCAAGGTTTCTTGCATGCTTTGTGTGTGTGGGTGTGGGTGCTTGACCGAGCTCTGTTGGCTACCGGGAGTTGTCCCACAGAGAGTTGCTGCTCCCGCAGATAAGTATTTCTGTTTTGTGTGTGTTGACTTTTAGGTATCTACTTTGCATCCAGCGTGCGACACTGGGAATTCATCTCTGAAAGTTAGATTTGGTGTTAGTCGGGTCTGAGGAGAGTGAGAGGATGAGCTGCGTTATGTTCGATTAGGAGATTATGTTCATGCCATGCGATCTGACCAGGGTGGCCAGTGGTGCCATGTGAGTGTTGAAGAGGGTCAGAATTAGAAACCTACTGGGTGTGAAGTGCCCGTATACATTTTCCAGAAAAACTGGCATATGTGCAATATGCAGAATGTTTGTTGTTTATGGAGAACCAAATGTTGTTCTTATATTGTTGCAGACACTTGCACCACTGTTGTATGTTCACTAGACACTTTTGTTTTTTGCCTAATTACTCCAAAGCAGCTGAACGAAAATGTATCAAACCAAGAAAAAGAAATGATTAGAGGCAAGTATAATGTTAGCACAAAATTTGGTACTCTGTAATACAGTGTGTTTTGAATTGTTCACTGTGAAATTCTGAGTGCACCCACTCTCATTTTTTTCAAGCTCCCCTCACTCTTGGGCAAGACGAGGAGGAGGGGGTAATTTCCCCCTTGCACTTTAGCAAGGCAAGAGTGGTTAAAAAAAAAACTCTCCTGTCTCAACTTTGTGCAAGGTAAGGTGTTTTTTTTGTAAGCCCTCTCCTTGCTCTTGGGACAGTTGGAGAGCAGGGCATTTTAAATGTATTTCAGATTCAATAAAAATGAAGGCAGCTGAAATTATACACACTATTAATACATATTCTCATAGCCATTAGTTTGAGCTGATCATTTGAAGTATCACTTTCAATATCATCCTACCGATGTCCTTGAATCTGATATACACAGAGAAAAGTCTGTATTTTCAGTGGGAGCAAACAGATGTGGAAAAGACCATTACTTTTCACTTTGGTCATGTTATTTATGAAGTCAAAGCTAATGTCATATTATGCAATTTGGGATGTCAGCAACAAATGTGTGGTCATGAGCCGGTGCTTTGGAATCTATATTTGCTTAGATCATCATAATAGGTGACTCTCAGTGGTATTTGAGTTTTGAATTGTAAAAGTATGGCCCGTCAATATCATGTTTTTAGGTCTGGTTTTAGCCATGACCTTTTGATTTTAATAAATGTATAGGTATAATATAAATATACATGTAAGAAACTTACTTTCAGTCAGGTCTCTTCATCTATTGGTCTATTGTTTTGTCATTCACATTCTGTTTCCACCCACTACAGCCTAGGGCAGTTAGGTCAGCCTACTTCAGCTACTGGCTAACCTCACTTTCAGTGACCACATTTTGTTCTTTGACAACGTAGTTCCCTTCAGTGCCAGTTTTGATTTTTGCTTCATTATTATTTCAGTGTCACCTTTGTTTTTAGAGTCTGATGTGATAGCAGGGCACTTTCTACCAGTTCATCATTAGAAGACAGCACATTCCTGTCTTATCTGTTCCTTGCTAATGGTCTTGTGAATTCCGTATGGAGTGACCTTTGTTTATCTGATTGGTTCTATTTCACAGCATACCAAATTGTGTCTCTTTTTAGTATGGACTCAGTGAAGTGCATTGATAACTGCACTGCTGTATGTCATGATGTTATGTATTTTAATAGAGGTTAACAGTTATACTTGTGAACACATGCAGTCTGTATAAACCTGCTTGAATGACTTTCCTATTTGCTTTCAGTGCTCTTGCATGTCATGCTTAAATAGTTACTGTACTCATGCTTATATAGTCACTTGACTATTATTTTACTAACTGAAGATGTGTAGTATAATCAATCCATCTACCTATCTATCTATCTATCTATCTATCTATCTATCTATCTATCTATCTATCTATCTATCTATCTATCTATCTATCTATCTATCTATCTAGCTTTACAACCCTCTTTGTCTTCACAAGTATTTCTATTTGTCTATCTTTCCAAATCAATCAATTTGTAATAATGATTTAGAAAAATATTAAAAAGCAAGAGGCTGGCAGCCAATGCTACACCAATAGTCCTTTCATTTTTTAAGTCTTAGACTATTTCATTTTACTAAAGTTATGTGTATAACATAATTATATGGGTTTTTAGCCAGACATTATTGATTAGTCTGGTTTTGTGTCATACACATTTTTCTTCCACCCACATGGAGCAATGGGTTCAGCCCTTTTCAGCCAGTGGCTTACTTCACCGTGAGTTTTGCCATGCTGCTCTTTCAGAAGCATAATTACCACCAACAGGGCAGCCCTAAGACATGAACCTGGGGCAAAGTAAAGACTGGAATCCTAACAAAGGTTCAAGTTAAATATTCCATGTAACGTAAAACACAGAACATCAGTACCAAGAAATCAAACAAAAATGATAAAGAGAAATACATAGCAAAAATACAAGAAATTTTCCAACAAGTGATACTCCTACACAAATTCAAAGATTGTACTAAATTTATTAAGACAATGAGAATGACAACAATAGAACAACAATGGCACTCAAGAAGTTACACAAACAATCATAAAGACAATACCCTGTGTAAACATAAATAGTGGCTGAGGAAAGTTACATATACATTATTTGGACAAGACAAAAATAAATCATAGCAAAGAATGCATCCTCTTCAATCAAGGCCTCATATAAGCGGCAACGGTGTTTCAACCATGTTAAAGTTTGTTGGCCATCATCAGGACAAACAATATTGAGTAGCAGAATGTCCAATAGAAAATTCTGGTAATAAAATCTAATAAATGAGTATAAACATAGGGGTATCGAAAAATTGCCAAAGGGTCATGTCATTGCATAAGATCAACCAAAATGATTGAATCGAAAAAGGAAAGAAAATTAAATGAGAAATACCAGTCAATAATTAGGAGAGATTCCACACAAAAAAGATCCAGAGAAATAAAGCCTAAAGCCCAGTGATCATAACAAGCATTAAACCAAGACTCAATCAAAATGCCAAATGAGTGAAAACAGTATGGGGTCTATTAGGATGGCGGACGGACTTCAGTCCGCCAGCCACCCTAGCGGTGCTGGTACCGGTGGCCAGTGGTGCGGTGTTCCTCCACTGCCAATTAGGATGCCGCCTCCACAGTGGCAGTGGATTCCTGCATATATTACATTGTGGCGAGCAGTGCTGTAAGCAGCGCCCACCACAATGCAATATATGCATGTTGTGCATTGGCATGCACAACGTGACAGGCACCGCGCAAGTGCACCCCCCACGGTAACCCCTAATGCCCTTCCATGGTGGTGTCTCCGCCATGGAAAAGCATTGAAAATGCCACATCATAATATGGATGGCGGTGCCTGCAAGGCACTGCCACCATATTATGGGCCTTTTCCGCCCGGTAGGCAATCGAGACGATTGTCTACCAGAGGAAAAGCGGCGGAAGGTCTTTCTGTCTGCCGCGGTACCCCCCGCCATGCTAATGTGGCTGGCGTAAAAGGCCGCCCGGCAGTGTGTTTTGGCAGGCGGATCGCCATCCTAATAGACCCTATATGTTTAAAGAATGAAGCAGAAAAGTATGCGCACCCCGTGAGTTTAAATACTGAGTAAAAACCAAAATTATAAATGAAAGACTGGAGAAAATGTGGTTCCTAAACCAGTTTAAAAAAATAACCCATTGAGTCAATCACCTATTATTGACGAGTCCACAGAACAGAAATAAATGCGCTCCACTTGCTTAGGCTCCAAGCAGAGTTGCACTAAAAAGAGTGACCAAACACCCTCTATCAGTATAAAAATAGTGAGTTAATCAATTATAACGACTGACAGAGATCTATGTTAAATATGGTGGGTATATACTCACATCCAAAGAAATTTACAGTGATTAAGAGCTCCACTCACGATAGCAGTCACATATAGCAGCGACAAGGGGCCAAATGTTAGTGAACTGGTCCTCAAGTCGAGCAAGGCTGAAATCAGAATGAAACATGGTTGGAAAACCATGCCACAAGAGTATTTCATAAAAAACTCAAAACCAAAGAAAACCCTTACCTGCTCCAACTACGAGCAACTCGGCGGGCCAAACATTCATTAAATGATCCCACCAGTTGAGCCAAGCTGCAAACAAATGGACACAATTGTAAGTAAGTACCGCAGCAATAATGCGTGGGGATAATAAAAACATAAACAGGAATAACAGTGCTTTCCTGCTCTAATTATGAACAATCTGCACAAAGTACACCATGTCGGTAGAGTAACCGTCCGGGCAGAAAACCGGAAAGTGCACGGCATGTTGGACGCGACATTGAAGTAGAGTTAAATGCAGGAAGAAACCATAAAAATATAAATGGGACTGTCAGTAGTATGAGACGATCCTTGTAGCTCGTCTCAGTCCGCCTATACTAACGGTACAATCATAATTTTGGGGATGTGTAAATATAAGTAAAGCGAATATATGCAAAGGATAATTAAGAAAAAGAAAAAAATCAACTAAATTAATAACCACGCCAAGGTTTTTAGAATAAGCAAAGTGCTAGATCACACACATTCTGGTGTGTAATGGTGTTATCGGCTAACTATGTAAGGGGAACCAGGCAAGTGTGTACACCAATACTTGCAGGTGACCAGACCCAAGGGAAAAATGACTCCATATTGATAAATATTGTGTAAACTTTTAAACACAAAATGGGGATATGAAGATACTGTGTGTATGCAAGCTAAGTCTGAACATAGTGCGCAAAGGAATAGATGAAGAATTAATGATGAGAAGTGCTCATAATAATTTGCATTACTATATTGAACTATGTCATAATATACAATAACAATAACAACAATTAAATACAATGACAAAAAATCAGAGGGACGAAACTAAGTCCAGATCCCTCTTATTATTCATGGATGCATCAATTTAATTAAACATAATACTGAGGTTCAATGTTATAGTGTCAATAACTGACATTGAGTGTATACAACATACTTCACATTAAAAAAGGACTTCCAATGAGGAATCCACCTATGACAAACAATTAAGTGGTATATTGACAATAAATACAGTGAAATAATCTGAGGGATGAGACAAAACGAAGGGGCTGATTACGATGGTAGGTGGAATCAAGTCCACCCGCCATCATGCGGTGACTGGGACCTCCCGCCTGTAAGGCAGCGGTCCCGCACCATGTATTACGATGCGATTGCCACCATGGCGGTCACATCCACGCTATTTAACATTGTGGCAGGTGCTTCTGGCTGCAGCACCCACCACAATGCTAAACAGCCATGTTGTGCATTTCTTTGCACTACATGGAAGCCACCATGCGGTGCCTGCCACTTAGTGCAGGGAAATGGAGAGCGGTGCCATGAGTACCCCCCCCCCAGTGCAACACCACCAGCCCCCAACACAAGGGGGGCCCGCATTGGGCCCCAAAGGCAATCCCCGCCAGCCTTTCCATGGCGGTTGCACCGCCATGGAAAGGCTGGCTTTAGCCAGCATTGTCATTTGGTGGACGGTGCCTGCTAGGCACTGCCACCATTTTACACATGCTGACCGCTCTACCAAGCAATCGGAATGATTGCCTGTTGCGGAACCGTGGCAGGTGGTCTTTACGACTGCCATGATACCAGAACAATTCCCCCACCATCTCAATATGGCAAGCCGAAAATTGCTGTCCAATGGCAGAGGGCCCGCCACCGCATGGCTGACAGTGGCGGGCCCTCTGCCACCGTAATGACCCCTAAGTCCCAATTCTGCTGAACAGTGGATTATTCCTAAATGTATCAATTTAATTTAGACACAGTACTGTAATTCAATATGGAAATACAAAAAACTGACGTTGAATTTATACACCATATTTCACGTAAAAAGTCCTCCAGTGGAGAATGTACAGATGAATGATTATATAATGGAGGTGTACAATGAAGATAAATTCATACAAGTATATACTCATTTTATGCACAATTTTGGAACCTAAGCATAAGAATGTACATACACATACAATTATGCAGTTTCTAAACGTGACTCACATGCAGAATAGAATATAAAATGACTGTCAAAAGAGCATGTAATGTGTACAGTGAAGCTATCACTGGAAAAATGCTGTTGCTATTCATGGCAGGGCAGAAGAAATATCGTAGCAAACAAGGATAGAGCACAACTAAATATTATAGAGTTGCATTTCTGAAGGGTGTTTAGTCCCCTGTTAATACTGTCACATCTTAGAATCCAACGACATTCAGTTTTGTTAACTTGTTTAGGAAACACATTTTCTTCTGTCTTTCATTTATAATTTTGGTTTTTACTCAGTATTTAAACTTACAGGGTGCTGCTACTTTTCTGCTTCATTCTTTAAACATATACTGTTTTCTCTCATTTGGCATTTTGATTGAGTCTGGATCTAATGCTTGTTACGATCACTAGGGCTTTAGGCTTTATATCTCTGGATCTTTTTTGTGGGGACCTCTCCTAATTGGTGACGGGTATTTCTCAGATAATTTTCTTTCCTTTCTCGATTCAATCATTATGATTGTTCTTATGCTATGACATTACCCTCAGACAATTTGATACCCCCATGTTTATACTAATTTTTTAGATTTTATTTCCGGAACTTTCTATAGGACGCTCTGCTCTTCAATATTGTTTGTCCTGATGATGACCATCAAACATTAATGTGTTCAACGCCTACATGTGACCTTGATTGAAGAGGACGCATTCTTTGCTACATTTTGTTTTTGTCTTATCCAAACAATGTATATGTAACTTTCCTCAGCCACTATTTATTTTTACACAGCATATTGTCTTTATTGTTGTTTGTGTAATTTATTGAGCACCATTGTCGTTCTATTGTTGTCATTCTCTTTGTCTTATTAAATTTTGTAAATTTTTTAAATTTGTGTAGGGCTATCACTTGTTAGAAAATGTCTTGCAACCTACCTTGCCAGGTAGGTCGCTCCCCCACTACACAGCTCCGCCTGTGTTTCCTGCCCGCTGATGCTGCTGGTAAACTCGCATTCTGCCCCTTTGTCTCTGTGTCCTGTTTTTGCTTCTCTGCCCCTTGTCTTGTGCCCGTTTTTCCCCTCTGTGCCCCCTTGTCTTTTGTGCCCCATTTTTTCGCTTCTCTGACCTGTCTTTTGTGCCCCGTTTTTCCCTTCTATACCTCGCTGTCTTCTGTGTCCTGTTTTTGCTTCTCTGCCCCTTGTCTTGTGCCCGTTTTTCCCCTCTGTGCCACATTGTCTTTTCTGCCCCGCTTTTGCTCCTCTTCCCCTTGTATTTTGTGCCCTGTCTTTTTTCCTCTGTGCCCCGTCGTCCAGATTCCCGCCACTGCATCCCCTGCGGCCCCGCCCCATCCCGCCTCCCAGCTGCTCCTCCCTCCCACCTCCCCATATATGGCAGCCGCTGCGCTGTGAGAAGAGCGACCCTTGACCTTGCCAGGTAGGTCGCTCCCCCACTACACAGCTCCGCCTGTGTTTCTGCCTGCCGCTGCTGCTGAAGGTAAACTCGCATTCTGCCCCTTTGTCTCTGTGCCCTGATTTTGCTTCTGTACCCTTTGTCTTTTGTGCCCCATTTTTTGCTTCTGTACCCCTTTTCTTTTGTGCCCCATTTTTTTGTGCCCCGTTTTTGCTTCTCTGCCCCGTTTTTCCCTTCTGTACCTCGCTGTCTTCTGTGCCCCATTTTTGCTTCTTTGCCCCTTGTCTTGTGCCCCGTTTCTCTCCTCTCTGCCCTATTGTCTTTTCTGCCCCGCTTTTGCTCCTCTGCCCCTTGAATTTTGTGCCCCGTCTTTATTCTTTTTTCCTCTCTGCCCCGTCGTCCAGATTCCCGTCGCTGCATCCCCTTCACCCCTCCCGCCTCCCAGCTGCTCCTCCCTTCCACCTCCCGATATATGGCGGCCGCTGCGCAGCTGTGCAGCGAGCACGCCGCTGGCGTGCCGAAGGTGCACCTAAGGCAAACCCGTCTGTGCCTGTCCGCGCCTGGACAGTGCCCAGCGCCAGAATACCTGGTGCTCGCTCTCCCCGTGCCCACCATGACCGCCACCGCTATGAGATGAGCACGCTCCACGCACAGACCCACACCTGCTTCAAGGTTTCCCCGAAACACACACACGACCCCTTCACCTGCCGGAGCTGCAGCTACACCAGCCTCAGAGCCACTGAAGCACCCGCCAAGAAGGACCTCAACCACCTACGATGCATCCTACTGAACACCCGCTCCTCACGCAAACATGCCGCTGAGCTCTGGGAGCTGCACGACACATCATCACCGGACTTCGCCTTCTTAAAAGAGACCTGGATGAACGACTCCTCCGCACCTGACATCGCTATAGCTATCCCAGACGGCTAAAAGATCATCCCCAGAGACCGCACCAATGGAGGAGGAGGAGAAATCGCCATCGTCCACAAGAACAACATCAGGGTCTCGACCAGCACCGACGACACTCTCTGCACCGCCGAACACATGCACTTCCAGATCCACACGGACCTCAACACCATCATCAGAGACAACCTCGACTACAGACTCCCCGAACCCCGACCCCAGTTCAGCGACTCCATCGCGACTTCATCAGCATGCACGCCCTGACCTCCACCGACTACATCCTCCTCTGAGACCTGAACTGGAGTGGAAATAGTAATTTTTACCCCGCCGCTATCCAGCACTTTCCCTACTGTTGCACTCACTGGAGTGGGAATAGTAATTTTTACCCCGCCGCTATCCAGCACTTTCCCTACTGTTGCACTCACTGGAGTGGGAATAGTAATTTTTACCCCTACGCTATTCAGCACTTTCCCTACTGTTGCACTCTTTGGAGAGGTAAGAGTAATTTTCACCCCTTCGCTATCCAGCGCTTTCCTACTGTTGCACTCACTGGAGTGATGGGGTAAAAATTACTATTCCCATTCCAGAGAGTACAACAGTAGGGAAAGCGCTGGATAGCGTTGTGGTAAAAATTACTATTCCCACTCCAGTGAGTGCAACAGTAGGGAAAGCATAGGATAGAGTAGGGGTAGAAGTTACTATTTCCGCTTCAGTGAGTGCAACAGTTGGGAAAGCGTTGGACAACGTAGATGTTAAAAATAACATGCTTATAAATTAAATATATATTGTAATTAAGTAATGATTTATTAATAAATAAAAACTAAAAATATATCAAAAATAAGAATTACTTTAATAATATTAAATACTTCCCACCCTATTCCCCAATAAACACACACCACACTCCACTTAAATTTCACACAATCAAATTAATTTTTAATTAATCAATTAATAAAAATTAATTGCAATTAATAACTAAATACATTTTTTATCAATAACAATAAATATTATGCAATAAACATCAATAACCAATTAATAATTATTCAACAAAAAAGTTATTACCAATACCAATAAATATGTAATAAAAATTAACAACCAATTAATAATTAACGCAACTAATAAATATCAATACAAATACATAATATTTAATAAACACTAATAACCAATTATTAAATAATCAAAGAATTATAATTATCAATACAAATAAATCATATTTACTAATGAATTAATAGTCATTTAATATTTATTTAGCAAAAACATAATTATCAACACTCAATTTTTCCTAATTAATTTCCTAATTACAAATCATTTACTTCCCATCCTATTCCCTTATAAACCCACAACCCACTCTAATAAATAATTATTACAAATACAATAATTATCAATTAATAATAATTATTTACTAATTAATAATTATTTTGCAATACAATATTTATTAATAACAATAATTACAAATTAATAATTACTTTAACATTTAATTACTTCTCACCCTATTCCCAAATAAACCCACAACCCGCTACAAAAAAACCACATTTAATTAAAATTAATTAATCATTTCTAAAAATGATTATTTCATTTACGATAATAAATTACTTTGCACCCTATTCCCCCATAAACCCACAACCCGCTATGGTATTAAAACGCAAAATTTACTTTGAAAAAAATTACTAATTTCTACAAAATGTTTACATAGATTTAAAAAAACAGTACAATACTGAACAAACAAGATAGAACACATTCATATAACACACATGCTAAAATACATAACACTCATATAAATATTGATATTATTAACATTGGTGATCTAACTATCGATATTACTAAGATCAATATTTGCAACATCAATATTTCTTACCCTAACTTCGATATTCTGGTTGTCGATACTCTTGAGTTCGATATTCTGTCCCTATGATATTTAAAACTCAAAATAAATGTGCTTCGACATTTAAAAATATTTTGACTGTCCACCAAACCCCTTATGTACCTGTCCCCAGAGTAGTGAATGATGTAGAAATAGGGAGTTCATCACTTTATCTGAGATTACAAGTTGGCAGCACAGGCCATTTGGATTCAAAGAAAGTACCTGGATGCTACAGTTTCTATGCAATTTCAGGGCAATGGTGTTGGTACTTTCTCATATTATTTGAAGCTATTTCTCAAGACTAGCGCTTTGTTGTCTCAAGCTCAGTTGGCCACAAAAATTCACACCGTAATGTGCACCAAGTTGGACTATGGCAGTTCCCTACATTTAGGTGTTTTTCAGTGATGCTCAGTGCCAACTGTAGGTAATAAAAAATCACTCAGCTCGGTTTATGTTGAAGGGACCTAGTAGACTGCTACTCTGGATGTCATTTTATATTTGGGTTTGATTTTAAAGATAAGGCGTTAACCAACTGGCCTGTATATGGGACCCCACTGGACGAACTTAAGTAAGATTTTAATTCCTTTGCATCTATTATGAAAAATGGGAGAGGTGATGTGAAACTTTAATGTTAACTACCTTAGTTGCTGAAGATAGAGAACAAGGTCTTAGAGGAAGTAAATGCCAATGGCGAGTTGTCATTGGAGGAGGGCAAGAACACTAGGCCCATATTTACAGATTGGCAGAAAGCACGCTCAGTCAAAATGTGATGGCTATGTTATCCGCCATATTATAAGTGCAATAGGCTATAACTAGGCTGTCCGGTTTTAGGTTTAAACCTATAATAACTGATAAAACCCAGCTGAAAGAGAAATAGCCCTCACCAGTGAAAACATATAAACACTGAAAAAACACCTGCACCAACACAAGCTAAATGTTATTCAAAGAAAGGAAAAAGGGAGTGACAGTCATTTTTTTCTTCCTGAAGGGGCCAATACAATGTAACTTTGTTATACAAACTAGCAGTAGGAAAGACTGGGTTAACATTATTCTGCTTGAGTTTTGTTGTTTAGGGATGCCACACAAATATTGTTTCTTCTTCCTTTTTCTTTTTTTTCAGTTTTGTGATCTTTGGTCTAAAGATATAGGGTTTAGAAGCATGTTTTAGGTCTTGTTTAATTATTTTATAAACTGTAGAGAATCAGGAAATATCAAAAACATATCTGATATCTTGACTACGTTTGATTCTTTCACTGATAGGTAAAACGAAGAATCTTCCCTAATATGTGTCATCACATTTACCCACAGAGAATGGGTAAAAACCGTTAATACATCAGCCCCTAGTTTCTAGTGAGTCGGTATTGATAGTAAATGATTTGCCAACTCCTCAGGCTTTGAACATCCAATGCAAGGTACAATGACAAGTATATGTGAAAAGAGCGCCATCACCAAGCATCTGTGATAGAGGTGAAAACATGACACCAGACTTTTGGAAATCATGGAACGCAGTGTCACTTGGAATGCTCTACAAGAAAAAAGGTTCTTTCCAAGTTCAACAAAGATTGAAGTGATATTGTTTGTGTTTGCAGTGATTCAGCTACGTATATGAAAAAGTTGTGTGATGACCTGGAAAAAACTGATACCTGAGCTCAAGTCCTTCCCTGTCAGAGATCCTTGCCACTTGTTAGATGGTATGCTGAAAGTATCTTTACAATCTTCAGAGTTAATGATGAATGCTATTGACTTTTTAGTCCATTCTGGTGCACCTTTTTCTTAAGCACAGGAACTAAACACAACTATTTCTCATTTCGTGCTTTGTGTGGCATCAAAGAAAGAGTCATCCCGACTGTTTCCCTCAGCTGATGGTTCTCAGTTCAAGGGGTATGAATGCTATATTATCCACGTGGCAACCGTTTACAGAATTTTTGCTGAGTAATGATGCCAAAGGCAATATATGTCACATATTGATAGTATTGTGAAAAAAAGTATACTCTTCTGCATTCGTTACAGGAAAACATAACTGCTTTAGTGGACATAATAAAAAAAATAGAGTCTGAAAACCCCCTTTTCTGCCACTTGTTCAGCATAATTGGTGTAGATGTGAAACATCTCCTTGAGAGTAGGCTGGGCAACACCTTTAGTGACTTTGGTACTGCAACATGTTCCATGTTAAAGTGCTTGCCACTTGGCAAGCAAAGCAATGTTGAAGAGCAATTCAGGAACTTTTATTTTACAATATATGAAAAATGGCTTGCAATGATGCATAGAAATGTCCCTTCACCAACCATGGCATTTGAAGTCAATGAAACCTCACTGTGGTACTCTGTACAGGTTCTAGATCCCTCCCATAAAGGGGAATTTCCTCCATGGTTTCAAAAGTGCTACTCCATTTTTGAACGTTTCAATAACTCCGAGGACATAAGCACCCAGCTTAATGCAAATGTTGCAGGCCCTGAGAAGAGCAATTTCAAGTACACCAGTATTTGCATGGAAACCTATGTCAGTGGCCAGAGTTAACAAATTGTGTACTGGCTGTTTTGGCGTTGCCCGGCGTTGCCCGGCATTGCCCATCTCAAGTGCCAATGTTTAAAGGGCCTTTTCACAAAAGTTTACATTGGAAGGAAAGAGCGAGCCCATATGACCAAGGACTCACTGAAGAAGTATTGTATGGTGTACCACAATAAGTATAAGTAGCAAAAATCTATTTGGACCTCATATACACTGTAAGTACACTGCCTATATACCATGCGCTATCAGTGCAGAAAGCAAGCAATAATCAAAGCACAACATTCCATAGACACTGGAAAAACAATAGTTCTGTTGTTTTTAATGGCGCGAAAATGTGTAACCACTGATAGCCACCGTTTTTTAAAGATATTGAAATCACTTGATAACACTGAAAAAACCCCACCTGAATTTACTAAAAATAGAAACTGAAAACAGGAAAGCCTAGCTATAATGCGCTTGTAATACTGCAGAAGGACATTCACCTCATCACTATTTATTACTCATACTGCCGGAGCATTACTCTTTGAGTTGTTTCATAATCAGCAAAGACATATTCATGCTCAGTAATATATTACTACATACATATCATCAGTAATAGATTGTACCAAAAATAATAAATGTCGTTCATTTGTCACTGCCTGAGATGCATTACCTTTCAGAACACTGAGTTAGGAGGAATAATGCAATTATAAAATTAAGGTAGATAGATGACATGTGGTGCTACATTTCTAATACTTTCAAGAGCCTACCTTCATGTGTCTTATTTCCTTTTGCCGTTCAAAACACCAGCCTCATGGGTCTTCGTGCATGCTTGCACCCTGATTACGCAGGGCCCTCGTTGCCAATAGAGCAGCAGGTGCAGGTGCACCAGGGCTCTGAAGTGTAAGAGGCCTATGAAACTCCAAATATAGCTGATTTCTCTACCTGGTTATGGATGGGGTTGGGTGTACATCTTCTATGCTTGCATTTGGCCCATATCGCCATTTGTTACATCACTGCCATTACCTCATAATTTCTTCCTTGTCCCATTCCTTACTTCAGTGAGCTGAAGGTTTCACCTCAGCATCCTCCTCAGCATCCTGCAGTCCTCATCCAAGCATCTTTTATGTTTATTTCCTCCCTAGAGGAAGTACCCATTTGCTATAAGCCATACTCTCACTCTGTTTTCTTTAGGTACCCATATTTTTGGTTCCTTTCCGCCTCTCTCGGGAATGCTGCAGTGGGCACATTCCTTGTTTATCATACCCTTTCTGTAAGGGACAGGATTACGCGTTCTGTGCGGTGCAGCAGCAGCCTGCTGCAATCGTTGCGGACCAATGACTGGGTTATTTCAATATCATCAGTAGCGGTGCATTTGTTCGCAGAAATATCATCCTTAGTTCCAGATGTGAATTCAAGAGCAGTGTGAAGGTCAGCCAGCGGCACTACCACACCAGGAGCGAGTGAACAATTGAGGCTGAAAAGCATAAACAAGTTTGACTAGAGGTAGAGATGATTGGTGCATGTTGGGATGTAGTGCTTACTGACACACACATGGCCACTGCTCCATGTTGCAACTTAGCACATGCTAATAACCTGTGGGAAGAACTAGTTCCTCCCACGCCAGTGCCCGAAAGCTGGAAAATGAGAGAGGCGCTCGCTGAGCATGAACTGGAAACCAGGATGTAAGAAATTAGCTGTGTGGGTGCTGCGGCATCTTCTTAGCTGCTTTACTGCCTACACAGTCCACCTGACCCTTATTGAAGTGGCTGCTACAGTGAAAAACTGACATTTTCAGGTAAAACTAGACATGCACATTTTTGTCTGGCTTCTGGTTAACAGTTTTTTCCTTTTGATCCAAAACTGGTCCCAACTGCCATGAATCCAAAATTGAATATAGCTGAAGACACTTGGAGAAAAAAGAGAGTCAAATTCCCTGCAGAGAAAAGCTCCACAAAGACCAGAACCTGCTGACTGAAACCTGGGCACGCTTAAATAGTAGTAATGAGTGAGGCACTGACCCCTCCCATCCCCCTCCACTGACCAAATGGTGTTCTTGGCTTAACAGTAATGTGACCAGCTTGAACAGCTGAACCTGATTACCTGTATCAAAAGTCTACAAACCACTAATGTGGGAATTTCCGCAAACCTTTTCGGGAGAACCTTCATAACACTGAGATAGCCCTCAAGTGCCAGCCCTCAAAAGATACTACATCTGCGAGATTCAGCTTATGACCTTTGCCCCACATGATTGAAAAAAGAGCTGGGAGCTCTGGAAGAGAAAATCAGACCAACAGGAGCCACCAAGTATATCTGATGACCAGGCGTAGAGTATCAACCACTGCGTGCTGCCTTAGTTGCCCTACAAATGGAGATTGTTTTTCACCCTTGTTCATCTTATCCACACCATCATTGTGTCCAACCTCTGTATTCCTTGTCAAGATGGCTATTATTGTACAGGACTGAGGCTCAGAAACGTTATGACCCGAGATAACTGTGACATCAGGGCAAACCTTCTAACTCCAAGCAAGATAAGTTAGTCTGACTTTTTTCCCCAGGACCCAATAATAAGATACAAAGGTGCATATTTACAAGCCCCTATCACCACCACAATGTCACTTTTCTCGACTTTGTGGTGGCGATAGGGGCTACGCCTTATTCGCAAAGCGTTAAGCCACTGTAGTGCTAGAAGCACTCCTATGGTTTGAAACTACATGAGGACCTTTGACTACCATGATTTCAATTGACTTTTGGTGTTTTATTTTACCCTAGCCTGAATGTACAACATCATTTCCCTGCATGTGCCTTTTTCCTTTAAGATTTAGTTCATTTAATCGCTTTGCAGTTTTAAAGCGAAAGCTGTCACAGAGTGGAACAGCCATGCCAGGAACAGAACATTTGGGATGTGCATTTGAAAGCATGAGAGAGAGAGAGCGGTGTGAAATGTACTTTTTGATCTCGAAGTGCAGCGTGCACAAATTTGCATTGTGCTGTATATTGGGAAGTATTATGAAGTTTTTACTATTGGCTTTTACATGCCCTCATGTCATCTTGAATTCTGACAAGTCTTGCTTGAGCTTTTTGTGCGCACAGGCAGGCCCCCAGGTTACTTAAGTTGTTTAGGTTATTCATGTTCAAGGTTGCTTTGTAATTGTTGAATTTACTGCCAGAGATTTTCGTCAGCTTCATTAAGATAAAGGATGGGACACATGAAAATGCAGAAGGAACATGAGTATTCCTTTGCTCTGGAATGCTTGCATAGACAGTGGGCAATTCCAGAAAGTTTCCTTTTTTTTTTTTTTAGAGTTTTATATAGTGCGAACTTGACCCGAAGGTATCGGGTATCAGAACGCTTTACATGAGCACCAGTTTTGTTACAGACAGGCACATTCATTTTTGTTAGGCGTGGGGAGATGAAGTTCCTTGCCCAGAATCACAGGATGTTGAGCGTCCAGGCCGAGAAGCGAATCCGGTTCCCCAGCTTCGAGGTCGACCGCTCTTGCTGTAATGCTACATCCTCTCCCCTTGTTGCAAGTGATAGCCTCTTGGAACCTTCTGGTGTGTTCTGAGACTATAAAGTTGAGGCTTGTTAACTTAGAGACTGAGATTGTTGGAGCCTGAACAGTGGACACATGATCAGAGCAGTCATCTGGTTCCAGAGTCTCCTGACCTCTCTGTGAATCCCCAAGTCTGGAGTGGGCCAGAATGAAGATTGTACCAGGTGAAGTGTTTGATTTGTGATTGCTGCGATTGTGATGTGTGGCTGTTTGTGTGCATATTCATTTTCCAGTGGCTATAAAATTCAGTGTGGCATGGCTGTCTGTGTGCACCTTCAGTTTCCAGTGGCTATAATCATCTGAGGTTTCTTCTTTGAGTATTGACCTTGTGATGTGTAAACGTCTGTGTGCACATCTAGGGTGATTACTTGATGTATTTAGTGTATGTATCTTTCTGATTTCTTGCAGGGCGTCCAGTATAACTTGCTTGTGGAGTTTCTTTTGTAAAATTGATTGTATAACTGACTGATTAGGTGTATCTTAGTGAATACATGGGTTAGTGAATAATGTTCAAATATGTAAATATCTACCAGTCTCTCACTTTGTGTATAAGTGGCTGCATGGGTTGGTGAGTAGCTACATGAGTATCTATATAGGTTATTAGTTTGTTTTTTGAGTATCAGTATGAGTGTCTGTATGGTTTGGTGGGGGGTATTACTTAGTGCATAGATGCATGAATGAGTGACTCACTGTTTGTATGTGTTGAAGACAGCATGTGTGCAGGACTGTATCGGTGGATGAGTGTGTGTATGGGTGTGTTAGTGAGTGAATGACTGTCTCAAAATGTCTTCATGAGTAACTACATATGTTTTAAACTAGCATATATGAGTATTGGTGTATATAAGTGAGTATATGTGAGAGTGAGAGATTGGAAGAGTTCCTGTATAAATTAGTATGTGTTTCTGTAAGTGATTGCTTCAGAGAGTAAGTATGTGTAAGTTTATATAGAAGTAAGTGTGGTGGTATATGTATACTGTATATGCAAGTAAATGGATGTTTGATACTTTGTTTGCATGTGTGACTATGTGTATGAGTAACTCTATGGATGAGTGTTGATGTGTAACAGGATGTTTAGGTGTATGAGTACATATAATGAGTGAGTACATGTATGAGTGACTGTATAGAACTGTTGGTGAATGAGTGAATGGGTGTTTAGATCTTGGAATTACTAATTGGGTGTGTTGTAAGTGATATTATTATGTCCATTGTTTTGAAAATGTTAGTTTGTATTTTTGAGTGTGTATATATCAAAGGCTATATTAGGGTGAGATGAGGTCTGCCACTCTATCAGAAGGATGATGTCATGAGTGATGTCATTTGAGATGTCATGAGTGATGTCACTGACCATGTCATGAGTGATGTAATATGTGACATCATCAGCAGTACATTGCGGGCGCGCGAGGTATAGTTAGCTGAACTAACTATAACGGGGGAATTTCTATGGTTTTGTACTAGTGAAATGTCCAACTAACTATAACGCCCCTGAAACCTATGTTTTTTTCAGTGAATTTCTAAGGTTTTTTAAATGCAAATTTCTAACTATAACGTGCCTGAAACCTATGGTTTTTTCAGTGAATTTCAAAGGTTTTTTAAATCTAATTTCTAACTATAATGTGACTGAAACCTATGGTTTTTTAAGTGAATTTCAAAGGTTTTTTAAATGCTAGTTTCTAACTATGCCTACATAGTAGGACATGTGAAGAAAGAAGAAAAAATGCACAGAAAGACGAAAAAGAAATGCAGAAAGAAGCAACAGAAGTCCTCAAAGACGAAGAAAAGTGCAGGAAGAAGCAAGACATGCAGAAAGAACCAACAGAGGAGCAGAAATAGGCCTTGTTGCAAAATCATCCTGTACCCTCAACTTTTTCAGATGAGTACTGGTGGTAACTGACTCTGACTAACCAGTCCTAGAGCCAGTGCTATGCTATAAGACATTTAGAATACAGTGAAAACACCTACATACACTAGGGAGCACTATGGGGCCGATTCGAAATTGGTAAAATTGAGTCCGAATCACCGTACGGAGCGTTTTTCCCGTACGATTCGTGCGCAGAACCGTACCCATAAGTACGATGTATTACGATGTGTACTCAATGCAGTTCTCCGTACGAATCGTACAAAAGACCATACGATTCAAGAAACCGTACAGATCGCACATGGGAACATGCAGTACGCGATGTTCGTACGGCTCGCAGCAGCCTTTTACGACCCAGCAAGTACGATTCGTGTGGACACCACTCCGTACGACTCTTTTCTTACGGGAGCTGAAAACGTCCGGAAAAGCTGAATTGGCCTCGTAATGCGTACGAAACGGACCCCGGGTACGGTTCTCACACCCCATGATTGCAGGGGTACGGTTCGTACACCCCATGATCGTAGGGGTACGGTTCATACACCTACGATCATGGGGTACGGTTCGTACACCCCATGATCGTAGGGGTACGGTTCATACACCCCATGATCGTAGGGGTACGGTTCGTACACCTATGATCATGGAGTACGGTTTGTACACCCCATGATCATAGGGGTACGGTTCGTACACCTACAATCATGGAGTACGGTTCGTACACCCCATGATCGTAGGGGTACGAACCGTACCTCTAAGATCATATGGTGTACGAACCGTACCCCATGAACGTAGGTGTACGAACCGTACCCCTAAGATCATGGGGTGCACGAAGCGTACCTTATGTGATTGTGTGGCTCTCCTTATGAATTGCACATACGCGACGTTTACCGTACGAATCACGTACTCATTCCCCGGTCCGGATCGTACTTGTCGGGTCGTACGGCATGGTTACGATTCGTACGGTTCACTTTCAGGGTCCGTATCGTATGAATTTTCCCTTGCTTTCCGTACGGTTTGCAACGATTCGGACGTATTTTTTTACTACGGAACGTACTACGCAAATCTGATGGATTTGTACGATTCGTACGGTAATGGCTACGAATTCGAATCATCGTACGGATTTGTTTCCCGAATCGGAATCGACCCCTATGTGTTGGAGTACCCCTTTGATTACCATGGCCTCCTCTTTAAGACCCTAGTAGATAATAGGGCAGGGGGATTAAAACTACCTCTTAAAACGCACCACAGTGCGCGTTTGCACACTGCTGAAGGGAGGGGGCCAGGGTGCAAAAATGCCCTGTGGATGTTTTAATTGTGGGGATAAAGTCCCCTTGAATCCTGAGTGTCCCTTGGGTTCAACTAGCCAACCAGGGATCTCCAATTAGCGCCACGGAGCTGCGTTGCAGAGAGGTGTAAAAAGGGTTACGGCTTGGACCACCTCTCTGCAACGCAGCTCAGTGGCACTTACTGGAAGCACCTGGTGGGCTAGTTAGCCCCCAGGGGCCCTCAGGATTGAAGAGGAATTATTTCCCAAACTTAAAACGCGCCACAGGGCGTGTTTGCACATGTCACTTCAGGCCCCGCCACCTCCCTTCTTCACTGTGTAAACATGTCCTGTGGCCGTTTTAAGTTGGAAGGTTAAGCCCCCTTAAATCCTGAGGGTGCCTAGGGTCCAAGTAGCCCACTAGGTACCTTCAGTAAGCGCCACAGAGCTGCATTACAGAGAGGTGTAAAAAGGGGCGTGGCTTCTGAACAAACACCCCTCTGCAACGCAGCTCTCTGGCGCATACTGGAGGGACCTGGTGGGCTAGTTGGCCTTCAGGGACTATCAGTATTGGCGAGGAATTCATTTCCCAACGTACAACTCGCCAGGGGGCGCATTTGCACAATGGTGAAGGAAGGGGGCGGGGCCTGAGGTGACATGTCTGCAAACACGGCCCGTGGCACGTTTTAAGTTGGGGGATTAACTCCCCTTGAATCCTGAGGGTCCCTGGGGTGCAACTAGCCCATCAGGTACCTCCATTAAGCGCCACAGAGCTGCGTTGCAGAGAGGAGTAAAAAGGGGCATGGCCTCTGAACACCTCTTCGCAACGCAGCTCCATGAAGCCTACTGAAGGTTCTTGGTGTGCTAGTTGGCCCCCAGGGACCTCCAGTATTCAAGGGGAATTAGTTACCTATCTTACAACGTGCCAGGGGGTGCGTTTGTAGAGTGCTGCAGGGAGGGGCGGGGCCTCCGGGGCAATGCTGATCCTTTTTTTAAAATTATTTTTTAAATAAGGGGGGACTGTGCGGTCCCCCTTCTTTTCCTTTTTTATCGGCCCTGGGGACCCCATCCCCCAGGGCCTGACCCCTTATTTATATTTTTTTTAATAAAAAAATGTGTAGGGGGCTGCGTGGCCCCCTCCCAAGGCCATTATCTGCCCCGCGGACCCCATCCCCCGGGGCATTGCTTTTTAAAAAAAAAAAAAAAATTATTGGAGGGGGGCTCCGTGGCCCCCCTCCATGAAGCCATATATGGCCCCGGGGTCCAATCCCCCGGGGCCGGCCTTTTTTAAAAAAAAAGTTATAATGGGGAGGGGAGCCACTTATGGCCCTGGGGATCAAATCCCCCGGGGTCGGACCACCTCATTGGGGACCGTGGGGGGAGCCCCAATGCCCCTACAGTCCCGCCGGCTTCCTGCCTTCTGCGTAAGCCGGCATTGCTTTTCCACCCGGAGACCTGCTAAGATGCAGCTCCCCGTGAGGAAAAGCAACCGTCTTTGGTTTTTGGAAGAGAGAGTAGGATTTCCTGCTCTCTCTTCTAAAAACCAAAGTAGTTTGCTATGACAAGGCGAGAGCCACGAGGCTCCCACGTGCCATAGCAAACAGCAGTGTCCCGGGGTGGGCACCTCGGGACACTGCAGGAGCTGGCCCTGCGGGGAGGCGGTCCCCAGGGCCATCACAGGCTCCAGGAGTGGGGGTGCACGGCCCCCTCCCAACATTTGCAAAGCCCTGGGGGGGGGTGGTCCCTGGGGCTTTGGGGTCCGTAAGGGACCCCCAAATTTAAATACTTAGTGCTCCGGGGAGGTGGCGGTCCCTGGGGCGTGTGTGGGGGGGCTCTAGCCCCCCCACACAGGTTTTTTTTTTAAAGAAGCACAGGGGATGGCATTCCCCAGGGTTGCGGGGGGCCATGATCCCCTGCAAATATTTTAGATAAAACCTGGGGAGTAGCAGCCCCCATAGTTAGGGGGGCCTTTGAACCCCCACACATTTAGTTCAAAAGCCCCAGGGGGTGGTGGTCCCCAGGGCTAGGGGTCCCCTCTGGGCCTCCCATTACAATACAAAGATTCCCCAGGATTTAGCCCAACCGGGGGCTAAATATTAACAAAGCGCAGTAGCCCGCGCTCCATTTTTACTGTAATTTCGTATTTTTCTGAGGAGCTTACCCAAAGGGATACTTCTAATCAATTTTTCTCTGTGGCAACTTTGAGCATGGAGTAAACTGTTGCCAGCTGTCTCTTTTCTATATAGAAAAGTGTCCAAACGTCTCCCATTCACCTGTATTTTTAGGTCAAGAAACTCGATACATTCCTGATCTAATTGTCTGTCAAATTATTATTGAGAGATTCAACAAATTCATTAGCCTCCTCAGTGTTTCCATCCCAAATGCAAAAAATATTGTCTAGTACCTTGCCCAAACTTTCACATGACTCTTGAATTGGTCCAAGCTGCTGACCACCTGCTCCTCCCACCAGCCGAGGTACAAGCCCGCAAAACTCGGGGCGAAGCAGGTGCCCATCGCAGTACCAAGTGTTTGCCAAAAAATCTGGCCATCAAAAGTGAAAAAGTTCTATGTTAGGCATGTGTACATCACATCAGTTAGCATTTCTGTAAGGAATAGGAAAGATAATGACTTATTTTTTAGAAAGTGTCGGCAAGCTGTGATGCGTAACTCGTGTGGGATATTCGTGTACAGACTGTTAGGGGTCCATTAGGTTAGCGGGCGGTCCCAATCCCCGAAAGAATGGCAGGCAGACTTCCTAATGACCCCCCTTAATTCTAAACACATTATGAGTAAATTATCACTCCATTCGATGTCCTTAATTTGTCGCAGAAAATCACTTGTATCTTTGACAAAAGATGGTAAATTCTGTACTTGTGACTGGTGATAATAGTCAACGTAACTTGTTCCCAAAACAGCTTCCACATGGGGGAAACTATTGGTCTGCCTGGGGGATTTAACTTGTCCTTATGTAATTTAGGTAATAAATATAAGGCTGGCAGCGTAGGAAATTCACATTTCAGAAAGCCAAATTCTTCCAATTCTAAGAGGCCTATTTCTTTCCATTCCCTCAATTGGTCCTGATAATTTTTGTTGGCTAATTCATATTTCGCTTTCGTCCCTCTCTCATACTTGTTGTCATTCACCTGGCTTCTACCTTTATTCAGGTTCATTTCTTTAGATAGCACAACAATATTACCACCCATATCCGATTTTTTAACTACTATATTCTCGTCATTTCTGAAATCATGGATGTCTTTGATATGTGTAACAGATAAATTATTGTTGTCAAACTTTTTGTTTTTAGACAATTTTTTCAATTCCTTCACCACACCCTCTTCGAACATATCGATCGCTTCATTGGCAATCTGTGGTAAAAATACAGATTTTGGTTTGAAAACGCTTTTTTGGCTCAGGCCTAATCTAACATTTTCATTAATAAGATTGATGTTTGGATCTTGTATAAAAGTTGAAGCACCTTCTAATTCACTAAGGGTAAACACCATTTCTATATCCCCAATTTGAATAGAGCTAGGTAACTCACTTATATTATCTTGAACATCCTTGATCTTTGTCGCAAATCATTTTTTAAATTTTAGTTTTCTTGTGAATTGAAACAAGTCAATCCGTCCTTGAGTATAATCAAGCTCTGCAGAGAGGCAAAAAGATAGTCCATTTCATTTGACATGTTCGTTTGACATCTGGGAAAACCTTTCTGTTTAGAGAGCATTGCATAAATAAAACCCCAAGCCTTATTCTGAGAATAGTCTTTGTTGAGCTTCATTTTATAAAGCGAAATCCCTTTCCGGTTGTTGGGTAATGTGTATTGCTTTGTCATATTTGAGCCACCGTGTAGGAGAGTGGTAATCTATAACTGGAAGTGGGAAGCAAGCCAGCCACTTAATGTGGCTTAACGCCGCCTTGTAAATAAGGCACCCTTTCACGCTATACTTAGCATGAAAGGGGCGGGCAATGGGTGTTGCGGTGGGCGTTCCACCACAACAGCCATATTTACAAGGGTGGCATAAATAATGGGCAGTGCCAAAATTAAGACCAGGGAAACCCTGGTCTTACCCTTGTGCAACAAGGAGAAATGTTTAATTTCGCCTCGTTTTTGCTGTTTCCATGTGTGCTGCGTTGTGCAGTCCACATAGAAACAGCAAAATGCCATTGATTGTTTGAGGGCAGGAAGGTGTCCCTTCCTGCGCATAAACAATCTTTTACAAAAATGACTGCAACTTCTATGTGTGCTGCATTAAGCAACACACATAGAAGTTTGAAAACGCCATTTCAGATAGTTTATTTGCAGGAAGAGGCACCTTCCTACACATAAACAACCATTCCCCTCAACGCAGGCACTCTTGCACTATGGTGGAAGGGTGCCTGCATTGACGCTAGGCAGCTAAATTACCACCAGCACAGGGGGAAACTCAAGGCTGCACTATATTCTTATAAACACGGTGCAGCCCTGCATTTCAGAGTTGGCAAAGCGCAGCGATAAGCCAAGGAGGCTAATGCAGCACTCCCCCACTTCCTTGTAATTATGCCCCACAGTGAGTGACATAGAAATATTTCTGGTTGTGCAGGAAGGTCACTCAGTGCAGTGCAATCAATACTCAACACTCGTGCCAGTTGCCCTTATGGACGTCAATTACCATTTGCCACTGGAGCTCACACAGGCCCCTGAAAAAAATATTGGGGACATTGGGGTTAATGATTACAGATCTTTCAGTAGAAAAAGGTGCATTGGACAGTAAATGATGGTTAAAGTGCATAAATCAATGAAAATCTTTGCTTCCAAAAGTTATCGACTTATAGAAATACATTTCCTGCTTCAAATGTTCACAGATATAGTTTCCATGAGGTATGTTGTTTATCTTTTAGATATGATGGCAATTGGAAAGTATGCTAAACAGCTATATTTAAAGGCTTTGAGTACCGTGATATTCCAAGGAATCTCCTGCAATTTGCGGAACGTTCAAAGTTTTTCATGGTAGTCCCACCAGTCCTACCAGAAATCAAGAAGACTCCTCCCAGTGCAATAGGATTTGGTCTAAGTGGAAACCACGTGGCATAGGACATCTTTGGCTTTAGTGACATGAAAATAGCAACAATATGCTGCTCCACAAGAAGACCAGAAAAATGATCAAATGAAAACAAGAAAGACAGAGCATTGGACAAGAGATTTACAGAGTATGCCACTAAGTGCTTGATTTGTGCTGGTGTTTGTCAGTGCTCTGTGCAGGCCCTTATATTAAAACACCTGCACATGTTGCATGGTGGCACTCTTAGCCTAGTTTTTATCAGAGAACGTCAGTGAAGAGGTTTACAGTATCCCAAAGATGATAAAACTAGCACGTCCAAGCCATCCCTGCACCTTGGAGTGACCATGAATAGTCCAAAAGGCCACACTTGTTTAAGAGTGATGGTTAATCTGTAAGGCTTGCACTGGCATTCTGCAGCTGTGGCAGAAGCTGTGGGTGGTGTTAGCTGCAGCTCTGGCCATGGCACATATATTTTTACAAAGTAAGCATTGATGCCACTACACATTGCTCTTGGACTAAGGGCCTTCTTATGACTTTGGCGGTGTGGGAGCGGGCCAACTCACTGCTGCCCCGCTCCCACACCACCAAAGCCAAAACAGACCGCTCGCCAGATTATGACTTTTTAAGTTGCTGGCGGGCAGTTCTTTGTGGTTCCCATGGCAGTGCCTTTAAAATAGGACCGAAATGCACAATGTTGTGCTTTTCGTTCTGTGCAAGAACATAGGGGTGCATGCCACCCTGCATGCACCCCATGGTGCAGAGGCATGAGGGGGTCCTGTAAGGCCCACCTTTCTTCCTCATCACCACACTTTTCATGGTGGTCGCCTCAAGACCACTGCACCACTGCCAAGGATCCCTGATCCCTGGCGGTTGTGGTGGTCCCAGGACCACACTGATCATAATAGGGCAGTCAAAAGACTTTAGGATTTGGAACGCTCTAGGTCTCATTCTTCTGTGAGGGACAGGAAACAGTGTTCAAGTCAAAGAATCATGGAAGGTCCCACCATCTGAAAATTGTATTCCTTTTTTACAATTACACCGCTCAAAGAACAGGCACCTAAAAGGGGGTAGGGGGAGACTAGCAAGACAGAGATAAAGGCCTGCAAACAAAGTAAAAAGACCATTTACTTGTCGCTTATTAGTGTCAGGATAGCTCTCTTGATGCAGATGAATGCAGAAAGGCCTTTCTCATTCTAGGATCAGCCTAGGAATGTGCTGTGGTAGAATTCTGCCTACACCCCTTTAAGTATTGGTATTTGGCAGGATATAGCAGGATTCTATGATGATGGCTCCAGTAATGAGCAGGATATGCTGAAAGTTCAGTCTGGTACAAGCAGCATTTGGATCAGTATCCCAGCTGGTTTCCACTCTTGTCTGCTACAGCTAGAGTCATCGTGCTGTGCGCCACCATGACCCTTTTAAGTTGCAGTAACTGATGAAGAAGATTGGGGGGGTCCCAGTTTTTCTTTCCACTGAGATTTAATTAGGTATCAGAAGTATGATGCTATTCACCACCTCAAGAAAATTACTTTCCTTTGTCTTGCTTTTCCTTATTGCACCTAATGTGCTCATGCAGTGCTCCAACAAGATCCTTTAAAGCACTGGTAGACAGAATAGGAATTCGGAAAACTTTCAGGTGAAGGATGTGGTGGGAGGTATAATCCAGTGCTGCTATCATTCAACAGGATTTGCCTTCGGGCTACATCCCCAAAGGTCCATTTATGTAATGGCCTGGGGAAGGCTGCCGCCGCGCCTCATCTCTCCGGGACCGGTTTGTGAGCCAGAGTCTGTGTGCTGCACCCAGAGGCAGAGTGAGGCCTGACTATGGTCGGGCCAGGCTGAGCCAGAGCAGTGGAGGACTGGCGGCGCTGACCAGAGCTTGTCCATTTACATGAGGCGGCGATCGTGCAGAGGTGGGGGAGTGCTGCACTACTGGAGTCTGTGCCTGAAGGGTTGGCCCGATACTGGACTGTGGCGGCTTCCGCGCCTTAGCCTGGCATCTGCCAGGGGCCTGCCCGGGGGATGTGCGGACTGGAGGCCATCCTCTTGCAGCTGTGTGGGTGAGTTGGAAGAGAGGGTTGCAGGGGCCTATGCGATAGAGCTGCATACGGCGAGGGGTGTTCATCGGAGGCAGCTACATATGTTTGTCGGGGGAGCAGCACCTCGCCCCCCGCATGCTGCATAGAACTTGTCAGGCACCACACCACTGCAGTAGCGAACTGCAAATCAGACTATCATTTGCTACCATCGGCGCTCTTAAGATGGCGACAGCAAGACCTCAGTAGCGGCGGAACCTGCAGTCCTCACGCGATTCCAGGACACACCGCATCGGACACACAAGAATCCCTTTTTACTTGACCTGGCAAATCTGCCTCTAATTTACCGGCACCGAAGTTCGACTAAAACAGCTCGCAAAGTACTGCGTGAGCTACGAATGAGCTCCACTCTAGAACCACTATTGCCTAAACTTAAGATGGCTGCCCCCGGCGCAAAATCGGCAAATTGACCAAACTACACAGTTGTCTCGGCCTCCACTTAAAAGAAACAACTGCGCTGCCAAGTCACCTTTTGCCCGACCCTCGATGGCATATTGTAGTGCTGTGGGCACCGCAACCCAGGCATATCCATCAATGCCTGGGCTTAAGATGGCCGCCCCGGGCACTGAATCGGCAAATCAACCAAACTACACAGCCACTCTGACAGACCTCGGTTCCTTCTCTGATACTGAGCTGGACTACACCAAGCATCGCCATCTCCGCCTACACGTTGATTTCAGCAGCAACGTCATACAGCGGGGATGTTTCCCTGAGCGTGGAATCCCAGCAGGGTGGTCTCTCTATCCTCTTTTGTGGACTTGGTACTCTATTCTTGTCTACTTAACTGTAGCTAATATACCTACTCAAAATTGATTATTCCTGTCTTCACCACCTGAGCAACATAGCTGATGCCCAGTGGAGCTGTTAGATAGCTGTAGAGGAGATTGGCCCCGGTTCACCCCCTTGACCATCACCTACCCAGCCGGACATTGGACATAGTTCACCTTGTCTCCCCGTTGTGTCTCAACTCCCTCTCTGGCTTGATTCTATGCCCTCCCCATACCTTCTTCTTTTACTTCTATCCTCGTAGCATATACAACTATTCTAAACAGTTTTTCCCGAATGTTGAGACCTGAGCAACATGGCTGATGTGCGATGAAGTTGCTAGACAACTGATGAGGAGATTGGCCCTGATTTCCCCCTCAACCGTCACCTACCCAGCCGGACATTGGACACAGTTCTTTCTCATCTCCCTGCTATGGCTCCTTCTTCCCCTCCTTTCCTATAAATCCTCTCAACCTCTTTGTTTGTTTACTGTACATTATTACGATATTGCAACTGATGCAATTTGTAACGCAATGTTCCTGTACTATAGTGCTCTGATACCTACGGGTCTAGCCAGCGCTTTATATTCATTTTGATGTACCTCCTAACGCAACGTTGCCCTGGTTAAGTGCTCTGATACCTTCGGGTCTAGATAGCGCCATATAACCGTCGCAAATCAAGTAAACTAAAAACAGTTTTTTTCCTGAATGCTGAGACCTGAGCAACATGGCTGATGACCGGTGGAGCTGCTTGACAGATAATGAGATTGGCCCTGGTTCCCTCCTTGACCATCACCTACCCAGCCGGATATTGGGCATAGTTCCTCCTCGTCTCCCCGCTATTACTCCTTCCTCCCCTCCCTCCTACGATTTATTGAAACATTGTTTATGTGAACTGTACCTTACTATGATCTTGTATCTTATGTAACTTGTAATGCAACAATCCTAAATGTAAAGCGCTCTGATACCCTCTTGGGTCAAGTTTGCGATATAGAAAACTTTATAAATAAATAAATGAATAAATAAATGCATCAACTCTTGGACAGTGGTATAATATCTGGTACAATGTAGGTGAGGAGAATTGTAGTGCCATTTCCTAGTAATTAGCTCTTTGATACCTACTTTTTTTCGCAGCACCGGGAGTCATCACATTTGAATACAATTAGAATCTTTTGAAAACCCTCTTATAAAAATAATTATTTCACGAAAAGTAGTATCAACTCGATTTTTTATTGTCTTAATTGTGAATACGTTTCCGATTTACTTAATCCTCCCAGATTTTTCGATCATGGACTACCCTGGTTTTGGATCTCTGCTGTAAGCCACCAAAATGGAATCTTACATAATGTAAGCTTCTGTTAAAATGGATTTGGCCACCAGGATCCGTTTTTTAAAATAAGGCCCACTGCTCCACAACTAGGTAGGAGGGCCTGTGATAGGTACACGCAAACACATATACACATGTGGGCACACACCTACAGGCTGAGCAAGGAAGACTGTTGTATGACTCAGCCGGATATCTGCGTACAGATAGACTGTCAAAGATGGGACCCTGAATACATTGTTTATAGCCTAGGTAGACAGTATAGTTTAATTGGACTTCCAAAAAGAAGTGCTGCTTTTCTTTTTGACTAAAGTGTGAGCCTGTATTTATCCTCTGAGGAAAACTGCACGTAGTAATAAATCGCTCTACATAGGAAAATAATAAACCCTATTTTTTGCAATGTTTAAAATGGTACAGAGCAATAATAATATATTCATTTGGCCATATTTTTTCCCTCATTTAATTTGGTGTTTGCAACATCTCCCTTAGCCATCCATCATGAAATATTCGTATTTAATCACTGTGCTGTGCCTAATTAATTACTCTGCTGGCCAGCTGGCAAATCAAAGCCACTCCTGAGCAAGTAGTCCACTTGGGTGGGATTGGTCTTCAGGAAGAGAAATGGGCATGAACTTTGCTTAGGGTGATTAGCGGAACACTCATGGATATGCATGGTCAGTACCTTCTCACAGGGATGAAGGCAGAACAGACAGGGCTGGCACCAGTTACTCCAGCGTTCCCTATGCAGTTTGAGAAGGGGGGAACCAGGGGGCATATTATCAAGCAACTGCGTTAAAATTATCGCCGCTTTAGCGACAGAAAACTGTGACAAAAGCGGTGATAATGGGCTTGATAAAATGCCCTTGTGAATTCCCATAGAAGTCCATGTTCTGGTGTGAACATGGGCTTCTATGGGAATTCTCTACGGTGTATTATCAAGCCCATTATCGTCGCTTTAGCAGCAGTTTTCTGCCGCTAAAGCGGCGATAAGATTAACGCAGTTGCTTGATAATATGCCCCCAGATTTACAGTGTAAAGATGGAGCACAAGGGAGGGAACCAGTATTTCAGTGTCAAGAACGGAGTACAAGTACGAAGCTAGCAGACCACTGCATGATTTTGCGACAGTAGAAATAAAAGGATGCTGTCGAAAAAGAAGGGCCAGTCTGGGGCTGCGTCAAAGAAATCTATGTGTGGGGTGGAGAAGTGATGTAGCATCTCTGGATTTGGCAGAGATGCCCACCTCCAAGAACTTTCCATTTCTTCATACATTTTAACTCCTGTACAGAGGCTGAGAATTTAAAGAAGAGACCACTACAGAAGAAGGACAGACCCTCATGCTGATGAACCCATGTCCGCAGATGAAACCAGACTGGCACTTCTTGGGATTCTGTCAATGGCACTGACTCCCCACTCCCTCCGAGGTATACTAAAGATTGACTTTCTAGGGACCATAATGGAGAGGTTTGCCTTGGACCTCTGTGGATTGGTTGGGTGGTGGGAACCACAGAGCGGATCCCGTGACTCCTTTTGGACTCACAAGCACCCTGCAAGTGGCCAGGTGATCATGAGACGTGTGTAATGCAGTCAGGCTGAGTAACCTGCCTTGAACATCACCATGTGCTGCTGCTGAGAGACCCCAGCACAAGTGACTACCAGGAGTTTGGGACAAGAGAGCAGGTCCATGAGCCTCTTTCTTCACTAAGGAAGAATAGTCTAAAAAATGCTTCAGAGAAATTCAGCAGAAAAGTATGCCAAAATTTGGAGCTGAGAAAGTCATGTAATAACCATTGTTTTGCAGAGCTAGACTTAGGCAGCCTGGACCAACAGGTCTCAGGGCCGCCAGACTGAAGACACTTTAACTGCATATAGAGTTCCTTCATTGTACCCCACAGAGAGAGCCATTTTCCTGAGGGACTCACTAGGAAGAGAGCAGACCACGCTCAACCATTATTTCTTCATTTTAGTTTGGGGAAGGTCAGTGTCCTGGGGAGACCAGAGGTCACAAAATACCACTGCATTGGTTTCATTTCACCGACTAGAGGTGGGTGTCCCTATAACAAAGGCCACAGAGCCAGGAAGCTCACCTGGGCTTGTCTTGGTAGCCCTGTTTACTGGGATGCCCTCCTAGTCCAAAGTTTGTTGTCTCTCGCCTCACTCCCACACTTCTAATGAGGACCATGCTGGAGCTGAGTGAGAAATGGGAGAGGGAGAAGCAAGTTAGTTTCTCCACAAGCACCGCAGTGAAGAGTGGTGGACTGGTGGTTAGCTGATTGGGACCACAAGGGCTGTCAGGGTACCCAACATTGATGCCACAGGTGTGCTACATGGGACAGGGAGACTGCTTAAACAGAAATGTGCCAGCTGGTGACTGGAAAACAATATAAAAAAGATGAGAACTGAGCAGTTGTGGCCACATCAAAAGGGTATGAAGGCTCACACCATACGCAAGCATTCTTACACCATGGTGCAAGGGTATCTGCGTTGAAATCACATTGTTTTGTGAGTGAAGGGACACATTCCTTCACAAACAAAACCCTTGGTGTAACGTGGGAACACCCACTGTAACAGCCATGGCACGCCTTCTCTTCACAGTGTGAGGCAACTAGCGCTGCATTGCCTCACACCATATCCATGAGGCCATGAAAAGCCATGCAGGGTGGCCTCATAGATATCGCTCTGGAGTGTGTGCCACATTAAAAGTGATGTTCTTGCAGCGCACGCGGCTTGTAAATGAGCCCCTGATTCTCCTGGGGTACAGCAAGAGTGACCCTGGGAAAGTGTCTCAACCAAGACAAACACGTCAGGAGCTAGGACTTTTGTTTAAAGGCTCTGTGTCAAGCCCTTTGGCTGTTAGGTTCTCTAAGGTTTGTAGCCAACCATGTGCATGAATTGGTACAATGTTTTAGGGGTACATTTCTGCTTTTTCAAAGTCAGTGTGTATTCTTGGTACAAAAACAACACTTGATTATAGCACATTGTTTCTAGCAACACTTTGAATGTTTTATGATGTTGAAATGTTTCATTGACATTGATGGTTTATGTTCTGCAATTGTGTAATATTGTTTCACCCTGCCAAAACCAGTATGTCTCCTCCTTTATTGAAGCATTTCCATATCTGCATTAGGCACATCGGGTTGGTGCTTGTGCTTTTTTTGGTTCAGTTTGTTGGTGCACATATTGTTAGAGGCACCTCCTGTATAAGGGTTACAGGGTAAATGTATGGGGTTACTTCACCTATGTGATATTTCATTTTTTATGTGCGCCACCTGTAGGCTGTAAGGGGCTAGTGGGTGTCCGCATAGGCATTTCAATTTGTCAGTCTGTATATAATTCTTACTTTTTGCATAGTATTTAGTATTGCTTTTGGAAAAAGAAAAAACATTTTCTTTGTAAAAGACGAAGCACTGACTGAACAACAACATATTATTTTTTGTTGCACTGCTGAAATCTAAGTCTGTAGCCCACAGCACCTCCCCTGTGTAAGAACTGGGCAGCTCTGCCTCGCTACCATGAGAGTCAAGTTATTAACCCCCTGGCTGCGGCTGGAATTCTGCGCCTGTGCGGCACATTTCGATCGCGGGCGTGGTCATGTCGGCTCCCGGCCGTCATCAGCACAAGCCCACCGTAACTGATGACGACCGGGAGCCATCAACAGCACCGAAGGGGTTAAAAGATGTAGCTAGGAGCCTGCAGTACTGGTACCCGAGGGCACAAGGGGTGAAAGACTCAAATTGTTACCACTGTGATTGTGCTGGGGCCCCTAAACTGCATTAATCAAAATGAATATTATCACATCAATAATAAAAAATACAACGATTACTACTAATTATTATTATTGTTATTATTATTTTTATTATATACTTATTATTATTATTATTATTATTGTTGTTGCTGTTAATATTATTATATATGTGATGAATCCAACAGAAAGGATGGACATCCCAAGAAAAGCTCATTTAAATGTAACTAAAACATATTGAGCTATGAAATACAATAATAATAACAATAATAATGATACTAGTAAGAATAATACTTATTTTTATTATCATTATTATTAGTATTATTACTTTAATATCTTCATAATTTGGGATAATATTAAACAATTATAGCTGTCGTTATTATTACGACTTCTTTGATACCTTGACGTCTTTGTTTAGATACATTTACATGACCTCTTCCATATGAGGTCCATACCTTCTTCAAATTATGCATTGTACTAAAATATGACAAAAAACACAATAATTAACTGAGATCTTCAATGTTTGGATAAAACAATTTTTCTAGGGCATAGTGCAATCACAATTGTTTTAAGCAGTCTATTTTGAGGACTGTGTGAACTATATGGTATACCTTGACATAAGTACTTTCTTTGTTTTATTTGTAGTCACCTCCCGGGAGGAGGGGTCTTCGCAGGGCATCCATGCCTGCCATCAGATGGAGTTACGTGGGATTCGCCTTCTTCTTCATGCTGTCTGCGACCATGACAGGACTTTTTGTTTGGCAATACAAGCTACCTAAAGTGGAGCCGAGTGAGTATGGAGCAAAAAGACACTCATTACCACAGAATGTTTAATCCAAAGTATGAGGAATTCTGATATAGGATTGGAACAAATCGTTTAATTATCTCACTCATGCTTGATTTGCCTTTCAACCACGCATTTCAAAATGTTCATCAAAACACCTTCGTAGTTTCTTACAATGTAAGGTTAACCTTATTTCCCTGCATCCCTGAATAAGTGGAAATTTCAAGGATACAAGGTGTGACATCCAACCTTTCCGTAACTCATTCCTACTTCAACAAGGAACAATTGAGCTATTGCCTCACTCTGTGTCATAAAAAACTCTAGTTAAAGTCTGAATGACTTCTCTCCCATACACTCAAAGGCTCCCACCATGAAATCAAGAGGATATATGCACATTATGTAACAGTACAATACTGGTTCTATTTAGAAATGAGAAAATGATCAGTACAGGTCATCCTCTAATACAGTATGACCAGTAGCGGCCTTGCAGAGGGGTGGGACAGGGGGTAGAGGGGGACCAGGAGCAACAGACAACTAAACAAAAAAGAAAGATAAAAAATAACTTACCTGCCCCCCTGACGCTCCTCTCTGGCTCAGTGCACTGCAGGCACGGGCTCTCAGAATCCCCTGTGGCCAGTCCGGATGCTGCTCTCCTCATGCTGAGATTGGCCGCAGACCTCTGAATTTGTACTCCCAGGCAGACTAGGAGCCCACACCTGCTGTCTGCAACCCAGTAACGCAGCTCGGGTTGGAGACAACTTCAGTGCGCAGGACGGTTTAGCCGTCCTCAAGCGGCCGGCCAAACTGTCATGCGCCCTAACAACAGTTCACCTACCATTACCTCTCCGACTGTCATCCCCATGCACCCGCCCCCTAGACATAACACTATGGAGAAAAAGAAACCTATAATACGCACAGGTATATTATTGTTTTATTTTGCATTTTTTGGGCTGCTTGTAGGGGGGGGGGCGACACTCCTCCACCATAGCGGAGGAGTCGTCGCTGAGTGTGAAAGAAAAACACACAATCGAAGGAAACAGTGGTGTACTACTGGGCATGAACCTCCAAATCTTTCTACTTTTGTTAACTCATAAAAGAGAAAATGTCTGGCCCAGGTAAGAAGACAGTACATTGTTGAACGATGCACCCGGAATAGCATCAGTTCCGCCACATATTGCATATTCTTGTTATTTCAAGAATAGATTTGGGGTTGTTGTGTATCACATGATTGCCACTGTAATTTGTGTCTGAAACTTCAAACATTTTCTCTGTGCTCTTCCACATCTTTGTATGATGCACACATGCTAGGAATAATTTAGACACTGTGCTTGAAGGTGATAGTCAAACAAAAAAGTTGGACCAAACAATCTCAATGGAGCAGTCAGAAGATGGCTAGTGCATTTCTGAATAGCCATGATGTATTTATTGACTTTTGGGTGATCACGAAAAAACACGCAAGACGTATACCAACCTTATCAGAGATATAACGTATATTGTAACATTTTTCATAAAAGAACCCACCCTAGTGGATTGTTTCTCGAATATGCTAAATCACGAGCATTGTGTAGCAGTAGTAGTCATTGATGCATTATCGGGAATTACAAAGGCCATGGCACTACCTTGCCTATGCAAAAGTGGTGGCAAGTCAAGGAAGAGGAAAGAAGTGTTGAGTAATAAGACATAATTAGTGTTGAACAGCAGTATCAGTGTATATCAGTACAAATTATTTCGTGTTCAAATTTCTGTATTACTTTAGTTTGATATGTTTTCTGTTCCAAACTCTTTATTGAGTTATTATGAAAACATGCAAAGGAATTCCAACATTGCTGGAAGGATACTGTTAATGGTCAACTTCCTACTCAGATGCGAAACGTGTATTCCAACAGGAGATGTTATAAAAATGTTGTTACAATCAAGCTTGTAGTTCATCTCAACTTATGGCAATAAAGCCTGAGAATGCTTAAATACCAAATATTTTCCTCACGATTTCTCATGACCCTCAAACAAATTATTTTCTCAGCAAAAGTTTGTGCTTGAATAACATTTTCAGCACAAAACACACATAGTACTTGCATGTTTCTGAAAAGAACATCAGTTGCTTATTCTTCAAAGCAATTAGAACACTTTTGTAAGGAAATCACAGATTGACTTTATACTTACATGTTACAGATGGGCAAAATATTCAAAATCATACATCAAAGATATACACTTATTACATCTGAATGTAATGCTTCTCTCTTTTAATATTGGCAAAATTGCTTCAAATATGGTGCTGTGGTTTGGTACGGTTTTTCTAGATATTTAAATGTTCTCTACTAATTGTAGAACACCCTTGGAGGGGAACAATTCTGCATATAAACAACGAAGAGGGTGAAAATAATAGGAACAACAAGAAAGAAACTAATAGTCAGCTTTCTTCAATCAGATATTCAAGTCACTCTTGTTGTTATGTGTGTGGCGGGTGGAGGGGGACTCGCAGTACCATGAGACATTGCACCTGGAGGTGCCGAATTGCCTGCAACTAGGGCTCTGGGTAATGCGCTTAAACTGCTCGCATTCATCCTGCAGCACGGAATCTTCAAGGCACTCCTGTTGTTCTGTGGGTGGAGGGGGACTCGCAGTCCCATGAGACACTGCACCTGGAGGTGCCAAATTGCCCACACCTGGGAATCTGGGTAATGCACTTAAAGCTTTTTCATTCATCCCACAGAGCAGGATCTTAAAGGTACTTCTGTTGGTCTGTGGGCAGCAGGGGAGTCGCAGTCCAATGAAACACCGTGCCAGGAGGCACCAAATTACCGCACCGGAGACTCTGGACAATGCGCATAAAATGCTTGCATTCATCCCGCAGTGCTGTATCTTAAAGGTACTCCTGTTGTTCAGCAGGTGGTGTCCTATTCCAGTGTTAGGCCCATCTAGCAAAGCAGCTATTTTTTTACATTGTACTCACAATAACATTTTGGCTGTGAACTTTTACACACCTTTGCATGCACAACAGTGTTGGATTAGTTTCTCTGAAACTACTTTGTTTACACATCTAGCATCACACAACATTATCATGATGCCTCGAACATCATGTACTAGGCCTCTTTACACACATTGTACAAATGTAATCCTATCTTCATCTACGGGGCGACAGGGTTATCTACATATTCATAACATTGCTTATCTACGCATACATCGCAAGGCTGATTTCTATTATAAATAATGAGTATCCTGATAGATTAGCAGAGGAGACACTTCAGCTGACACCGAGAGTCCCTGCATGCTGATACTTCACCACCCAGTGGTCTGACATCTTTGTGAGGGGTTGTCGAGTTCATGACCAAGATGGGCTCCTACATTCTCTCCTACCAGGTAATGGGACTGGCTGATCCCTAGGGGGAATTCTTGGCTCTATTCCTACACACACTCTAGGTACACTCGAAATAGGGTTAGCATAATAGGAGTCTACTTAAATACTACCTTCTTTTATATGCCTGCATGTATACACTGTTTTAATACCATGGTAGAACTATATCTACTATTTATGCTTTTGGTGTTCGTAATCCCTTTTATCTGCTTCTGTCTATTAATCATTGCAGCACACATGTTTTATACAAGAATAACGTTGATTCAATAAACATATTGAAAATGTCCCACAGTGTATTCTTTGTATACTTTTCTGAGAATAAGTAACCACCAGTGACAGGGCAAAAGGTTCTGTACTGTTTTCACTATCCCTGAGGGGTCGGGGTTGTCATGTTCATTAGTTGCCAGAAACCATTCGCTCCCTGATAAGTTTAGGCGGGGCTTACAGTGGCACTGTGAGTGAACTGGTTTGTAGGCCAACTTATCCTACGGGGGTGTCCGGAGTCAGTCTAGGCACCAAGCCGCTCGTTTATGTTGTCCTAACAAACACAAAGATCCTGTGGATTAGTAGGAACTACATAACAGTGGTGGGAAAGTAGCAATCCGATGAGACATTACTCCTTGAGGCGCGGAATTGCCTGCACCTGGGACTCTGGGCAAAGTGCTTAAATTACTTGCATTCAATCTACAGGATCTTCAAGGTTCTCCTGTTGTTCTGTGGGTGGTGAGGGGCTTACAGTCTCATGAGACATCGCACCTGGAGGCCCCAATACTCTGGGCAATGCGCTTAAAGCACTTGCATTCATCCCACAGCGCGACGCCTGTGATAGTCCATGCCTGACTAAGGCTAGGCTGGGCCACCTCCCTTGGCCCTGCAGTAAGAAAAGGACTTATTTACAAGGTAAAGATACATTTTTAGTTGGCAACCCTTCATACTGTTTTAGTTTGTATTTGCTGGACAATAGGAAAAAGGAAAGCCTCAGAGACTCCACAGGGGATGTCTCTTTCATTAAAGCCAATCAAAAAACTCCTGTAAGAAATTGATGATTTAACTGAAGAGATGGAGTCCTTATTTAAACCTATTGTGTCACCTCCTGATCTAGGGAAAATTGGGAAAACCCCTGGCAAAAATGTTGAGGAAAAATTAAAGAAAAGAGGTTCTGCTGCCAAATTAAAGCAACCCCATTATGTTCCTCTTCTAAGTTCCCCTAAAGAGTATGCCTCAAGGACTCCACCACAGAAGGAAGTGCTTAATAATCCTGTTCCTTCAAGTGACTTTTGTGACATTCAAATCAACTGCGAAAACTGTTTTGCAGTGTTGGCCAAGCAGGATACTGATCTCCCTCAAGCCCTTCCAAACAGTGATGCTAATCCCCAGGGGGCATTGAGCAATTAGGATGCTGTTAAAGTTGTTGACACCTTAAAAACAGAAGTGAAGGAACTTAAAGAACATGTGACGTTTTTTGATGAGGCAAGTTTCTTCACTGATTCCTCTCTTACAATAACTGCTCCCCAAACCCATAAGACTAAAAGCAATTTTAATGAAGAGCCTGGGGCAAAATGCCTCCCACCACACATTATTTCTTAAAATCAAATAATGCTTGTTACAGTTCTACACCATGGGTATCTAGTACATCTCCGTTACATCAGGGTACTGAGGGTGGATCATGGCCTCTTGTCCCATGGCCCCATTTGTGAAACTCTTGGCCATTGTATGGGACTGTATGCAGCAGAAAGGAAGGCTTGCTACTCGACTGCCAGACCAGTGCAATTGGCCCCATAGGCAACTATTTCCCATGTATTTCCTGCTTTTAAAACCCACACCTGAACAGTACCTGTCTGAACCTATGTCCCCACTGATCCAGGCTACAAAGGGAAGGGCAATGGCTAGTAACGTGTACATACACTATGTGATTATACTTCCAGGAAGGGTTATGGAAGGAACAGACTTACTAACCAATTAAGTGATTCATTGGCTGTGCAGTGTCCGTAACTGCTTTTTTGTGGTTCGATATGATATTGAAAGGGCTTTCCATCACTATGCTATGGGTGCTAACTTTGACTATGTAGAAATCCTATTAACAGCCCAGCCTTTGACAGAGAATTTAAGAGCCCGGCATTGCCTCTTCTGTTATCAAGTTGAAGCGTAAGCCTCCAGAGACTGGGACACTTCCTCCTGATGAATGGAATATTATTTCTTGGAATACTGCAGTTCTAAAAGCTAAACTTGCGGACCCTGATTGAGGATGCTTCATAGATTCCCGTGACAAATATATTTTTCAGGAAACTTTGTGTGTTGATCCTGCTTGTAAATCAGGGTTTACAAATTTCTATTGTGAGGCTTCTTTCATGGGAAAGAGGCGTCCTGCTGGTGGGCTTGTAATATGGGTCAAAACCTTGCATAATTGTAGTATGAACAGGCTTCCCTTGGAGTTGCCTGATATCCTTGGTCTGCAGTTCATTGCTCCTGATGGGAAGAATATCCATATCTTTAATGTGTATAATAGACCAGGCCACAATAGAAGATCATGCACACTTACCAGCGTTGAGGAATGTGTTACAGGTATTTTGACTGGGGGGCTGGACATTATAGCTGGGGATTTCAATGTAACCTAGGAACTCTTTGACAACTCTGATTTTGGTATATCTGCGGAGCAAGATAAGGCAAGGGGCTTACCATAATTAGATGTAGCGCAGTTGAAGAGGTATTCTGCGCTAGCGACCCAACTCTTGGGCTTACGTTGACTGTAGGTTAAAGAGGCTGCAATGGGAGGTCTCTTTGGACATGGGAGCTGGGCATATGTTTAAGTGATAAAATCAATCAAGCAGAATAGATTATATCCTCCTCTCCCTGGACATATGGTCTTATATGGGTACACGAGGAACGTCTCTTGAAACAATAGTGGTTATAATGCTATCTATTTGTCAGTGAGAGTTTAGTAAAACTGAACTGCAACTCTCAAGGCAGCAGGGGCACATTACTCTTGCTCATAACAAACAAGCCCTAAAATGGCCCATGGTCTCTCGTGATCCTATTATTATGTTCCAGAATTACAAAAGGATGGTTGGTTCTATTGGACTAATTGAATCTGAAGAGAATATTATAGTGTGTCAACTTAAAAACCATGATGACTTATTCGACTAGTTAGGTGCTTTGTTTCATAAGAAGCGCATAGGGCATTTTAAAGGGGAAAATAAATATCCATGGTTTAATATGCAATGCAGGTCAGCTAAGACATCTATAATACAATCTATTAAGTCAAACAATAGGGACCAGATTGCAATAGCTAGAAGTGAGTAATACCATCAGCTTAAAAATGCCAGATCAGCATGGGAGACAGACATATGGGAAGACCCTGTTATGCCAGTGAAACGAAATGAAATGAAAATGGGTTTTGTAAAGCGCTCAAATGCCCCAGGGTGTCTTGGCGCTGCTCTATCACAGAGCGGGCACAACCGGGGAGCTATAGATTAAAAAGCCAAGTTTTATGATTCTTTCTAAAAGACGACAGAGAAGGACTAGTCTTTAGGTAGAGAGGTAAGACATTCCACCAATAGATAAAGCTTTTTCCACCCCAACCGGCTTGTTTGAATTTGCGTACTACAAGATTGACTGCTGAAGAGGACCAAAGTAGCCTGAAAGGAGCGTATCTGATGAACTTCTTTTTAAAGTAGTATGGACCATCATCATGCAAGGCTTTGAATGCAATGCATAGAGCTTTGAAGTCTATTCACCTTAGCACGGGTAGCCAGTGAAGATCAACCAATACCTTAGAAACAGATTGGTGTCTTGGTTTTCCAAGCAATAATACGGCAGCCGATGTTTTGTAAAATGTGTAGCTTATTGAGTAGGTGTTTCTGTAGGTTAATGTGCAGACCATTGCAATAGTCGAATTTTGAAAGGGTAAGGGCAGTTACTACTAGTTACCTCAAGTCCAGTGGAATAAAAGGCAGAATCTTTTTTAGAGTTTTTAGAGTGAGAAAAGCAGAAGAATTGATTGCATCCTCCTGCTTGTCAAAGGATAAGTGATTATCAAAAATGATGCCCAGGTTCTTCACTTTTGTTGAGGGAAGCAGGACCGAACCTAGATCAGATGGCCACCAATTGGGAGACCAGAAAGAAACATTATTGACCAGCAAGAATACTTCAGTTTTGTTGGAATTTAGTTTCAGGCAATTACTCATCCTCCATTTGTTGATTTGTTGTATACATTTAAGGAAGTTGGTGGCTTATTCTTGCTGATTATCAGATATTAATATAATAATTTGAGTGTCGTCAGCATAGCTGATGACAGAGAAGACAATTTTTTTAATCAGGGTGGCTAAGGGAGTGACATAAATGAAACAAAGTAAGGCTCAACGAAGAGCCCTGCGGTACAACACAAGGGAGGGAGAATGAGTTTAAAAGAAAGCCATCCATGGAAACGAATTGCACTCTTTCAGAGAGAAAGGAAGATAGTAAGGCTATGGCTGGACCACTGATACCCAAGGATCAAATGCGGTCAATCAGAACCTTGTGATTGACCGTGTCGAAAGAGGCCAAGAGATCAAGTAGTATAAGGGCTGAAGGATTTCCATTGTCCAGCGAAGTCCTCAGTTCCTCTGCGGCGGTGATCAAAGCCGACTCAATACTATGCTGGCCTAAAACCCAAATTGTAAGTGATCCAGTAGGTTATTAGATTCCAAATAGAGGGTCAGTTACTTGTTGATGGCCTTCTCCACAATTTTTGAGTGGAACGGGAGACGCAAGATAGGGTGATTCTACTCGCCCCTGAAGAATCCAGGTGTGTTTTTTTTAACAGAGGGAGAATTTATGCGACTTTCCATTCTGTGGGGAAGGAACCCTGCAAAAACATTTAATTGAAAATCGATGTTAGAAGGCTGGCTACGGTGGCAGATGCAAGTGGCTGGGGGGCATGGGTCCAAATAAGTGGCAAGGATTAGATCTTGCAAGTGGTCCACCATTAGCAGAGGGAAAGAAGAAAAGGACGATAGGTTGGAGGCACGTGTGCTCTGCAAAGGGATCTGATAGGGCTCCGACCAAGATGATGGGCTCTTTGTCCCCTGCTTGGTGGACAAGTTCTGGCCTAGAGAGCTAGAGAATGTATTGAAGATATCAATTACTTTATCCTGAAAAGCTAATGCAATGTTGTCGCAGAAAGTCTGACTGCTTTAAATTTTTCCCGATCACTAAAATTAGCAAGCTTTTAGATCGTGGCAAACAGTTCTTTATTGGAATTTTTTGCTGAAATAACTTTCTGTGAAAATAGGCAAGATCTGGGCCTTATATTCCACAATTGTTAGTTTATATTTTACTTTCTCTGAAGGGTGTCAATTGCGTCACCAGAGTCGCTCCTAGCGTTTACACATCTGTTTCAGAGCTCTGAGATTCTGGGAGAGACATGGTTGATAGTGGGTTAGTCTCTTATTAAGGCAGGGTCTGCTTGGGGCGAATTGATCTGTGCCTATCTGCGGTTATCAGTTAAAGCTGGAGACACAATTCTTCTGGAATATAGCAGCCCAGAATATTACATCTGCAGTAAACCCATGTGGACTTTCATCTCCATCCGAAAATGTACGTTGATCACTTTGATACTGGCATCTCGCCTGGTGATCATATCCATATAGGTCCACTTTACCATTGGGAATTGTCGAATGTCCTTCAAATATTGATTAGTGAGGCTCTTGAGGCCTTGAGAGCCAACTCCCCAAGAAAAGCTCGGCCCAGCTGGCATACCCTCAATGTATTTGCTGCAGAGCCATCAATTTGGGTCCATATTTAAATCTTTTAACTAACTCTATTCTGAAAGGTGGGCTTTTACCAAAATCATGGCACCAAGCAGAGATAGTACCCACACATGAAAAGGGCAGTCGAGATGACCCGCTCTAACTACAGACTGATAGGCCTGATTGATGGGCTCCAAAAAAATTTTTTGCCGCCAAATTCTGGGAAACTTGTTCAGTGTGTCCAAGAGAATAATATACTCTCCGATTTTCCAAGCTGGTTTTTGCCAACATTCAAGTACTATGGACCAGACTTTTCGTCTGTGTCCAATTTATTGGAAATCAGCTATAAAAGAGCAGGGTCACTTATATGTGGTCTTCGTAGACTTGAGATCATCTTTCTATATCAAAGCTGTGGGTGTTTTTTGGAAATATGGGGTACCAGATGAGATTTTAGCAATCATTATAAGACTGTATGAGACAAAGGAAGACTGATTTGGATGTGGTAGAAATGATAAACTGACGAATATGAATCGAATCCAGAAAGTAGTGTCACAGGGCTGCACATTAGCCACCACTCTCTTCTCACTTTATATAAATTATCTTGTTAATTATTTAGACATCCCAGGTAATGATGCACTAAAAATTGGGGCATTAAAAGTCCCAACATTGTTATTCGTGGATGATACATTGTGCGTTTCTAAAGCCCCTGCAGGTTTACAAGTCTTGGTGAACCGCTTTTTACAACTTCGTGCCAAGAGGGATTTGGAACTAAATATTCATAAGACAAAATTTATGTCTTTCAATTCTTATCCATCTAGGAGGTGTTGTATTCGGGCCCAAAACGAGAAGTTAGAACAAGTTAATGACTTTGAATATTTGAGGGTCAGACACACTAATAAGCCAGCCTGGCCTCTTCATACAGAGAAGAGAATGCTTAAGTTACAGCAAGAGTTGAGGGGGATCCTTAAAATGATAAACAAGACTAAAACTAGATCACTTTCCTCAGCAGTCAAAATATACAATGCCAAGGGTTCAGCTCTGTATGGCGTGGAGCTTTGGTGACATGAATCAGTAACATGACTTTCAGTGGTACAAAACAAATGTATATGGGCACTGCTGAATCGACACCACAGTTCTCATCTTCTGCAGCTGATAGATGTGGATATATTTCCTATTGCCTTAGTGCAAACTTCAACCCTTGCTTTACTGGCATAAGCTGTGGTCCAAAGAACTGGCACCATTTAGGCTCTTTGTTACAGATCTTTTGTGCCCAATCATTTATCAGAAAATCCAGTTGCTGTGATTTATTAAGGAAATGCTCCTCAAGTTGGATACAGCTGCTTTTTGAGATTCCCCTGATGATGCTGCCTCCATCTCTAGATCCATGTTAAAAAATATATTGAAATCTTTTTTGGGAGGAGGAGATAAGAAGAAACAATCAAGGTGCCTGCCAGAAATGGTTTCTTAGAGATCAAAACAGTTCCATCTTTTGAGCTTTTTTTGGATCAGTTAAGCAGCTGTTTCTATGATTTAGATATGGAGCTCTACCTATGAATAGTTTTTGTATGCATTGGGGTTCGAAGTATTTCACCAGTACTTTATGTCCTTCTTGCAATCTCGAGGAGGAATCTTTACATCACTTCTTTTTTTTCTGTCATGCTTATACCTCTGCACGCAGGAGATGGAGTAAACCCATGTTCCTTCAGCTAGGCATGAGGAGAAAAGGCCATGCACTTAACATAATGAGATCGGACACTGATGAACAGACCTATATCAGTGTCGCTAAATTCTTATTCTCTGCAATGTCAATCCGCAAAAATGCCCTCACACTTAGGTGGATTTACCTCGCTTTGCCAGAATGTCTCTCAAAGCACTTTAATAAATTACTCCTTTACATTTGTTCTAGACTCAAGTTTGCAATATGATGGATGTGTGCTCTAATAGGGCTGCTAGCCAAGGGTTGTTGCTAAGCATTTGCGCTTTATGAGATCACTTAATGACGAAAGCATGCCTTAATTGATTGTGCGATTGCTGACCAGTAGCTAAGCGTTTGCACTTTTAGAGTTTCTTATGTAGCATCTCCAACACTCTGCTGCTATTTATGTATTTGTCTGACCTTTTAAGAAGATTGATGCTTGTGTAACTGCTGATGTCAAAATAAGCTGCTGCTAATCATCTGCACTTTAGAAGACGTTTGTGTTATTTTTCATCATTTCTCTTGGTTTATATTGTGTACCGATTAATGCTGGTTCAATACTGTTGTTGGATTTTAATATTAATGTTTTTATGTGATTGCCCATGTATGTGGTTTTTAATGATTTTTAAATCCAAAATAAGGTTAGATGATGATTAATCAGCTTTAGAGTGTCATAACGGCCTAGACACAGCAAGGACCATACAGCCTGATTTAGAGTTTGGGGGATGGGGAATCTGTCACAAAGGTTTTGGGGATCCTGTACCCCTTATTACAAGTGCCTAGTAAGGCGGATGGTCTATCCATTACATTTGTGATGGATTCCTGTCTGCCAAACTCAAAAATAGGTCCTAGATCTACACAAGTGCAGACATCCTTTCATATTCTTTCTTTATTGTGCTTTTGGTAGAGGATGAAAGACAACCCTGACATTTTGAATCAAAACTTGTAGACCTGTGCCAAGAACTACCTAACCCTTTTCCTTCTTCTCGTTAACTATGTGTATAATTCTTGGAGCTGGGGGTACATGTTCAATGTTGATACATTTTAACCAACATATTTCTCAGTGGCTATGTGACCCAAATAGCAAACCTTCTACTTTAGTTTAAAACTCTAAATAAACCATTATAACAACCATGTGGATAAATCATTATGAGCAACTTGGTGATAAATGTACCCTGTGATTTGCAAGACCATGAGGTTTGCACCAGCAAAGTCCTGCATTCCTATTCACAAGACTAATTTTAAACGTTAGCAAAGTTTTATGACTCCTAAAAAAGGTTTGCGAAAAGAAACTGAATCTCAACTTGGAAGTGGCTTGTTATGGGGATCCCTTCCAAATAGCGGTTTGCATCCTTCTGTAACAGTGGTTTGCAACCAGCATTCCAGTTGAAGTTGTGACCAGACAATCATATAGCTTGATACCTGAAGGTATTTTAAGGGTTTGGTCCCTGCATTCTGAGCTGTAGAATCAAATAAGAGAAAGGGAGCTGGGTGTGGGTACCCTCTGCCCCTTATCCCTGTTGGGGGTGTCCCAGAATGTCCCAGCCTATGAGCAAAAACAAAAAAGAAATTATGCCTTACATGAGGCCCAGCACACCCCTTCTGTGTGGTCTCTTGGGGTATCATGGACCGTGCAACTACCAACAATCGATTCTTGCACTGTCCCACAGTACCTCGGAGTGCTGCTAATGCAGCAGCATCACTGGAGTTCCGCAGTATAGCAAAGATGTTGGGGGTTGTACGATTATGAGGGGTTGATCAGCAATGGGGGGTTGGCTGCCCACTGGGAGTTAGGCACAGGGCCTGGCTGTGGTTTGAACCCTGCGGCCAATGTCCCTGCTGCGGACCGACAATGGTCATTCATGGTGTGGCGCTGTCCACCCGAGGGGGTAATGAACGCAAGACCTGGCTAGAGGCGGAGGCCCTGCTTCCTACTTACTACTACACCGAGTCAGAGGATACACTCAGAGAAGAAGTTGGGTAAATATGATTAAAATAAAACTGAAATTCCCTGAAAAAACACTGGCTAATGTAACGTTATTAGTAGGTCAAGAAATAATATGTTACTTTATGTTAAGATAAATCTCAGAATCTCACTGACCAAAACACACGTTAAAGTAACATTATAGTTAGGTAAGGTACTATGCATCCATTTAAGAAAACTAGACATTCACTGAAAAAACAAAGAATTAAGTGATGTTATAGTGAGGCCTTGTGATAATATGAACATTTTTATTTTCTAACAAAATAATACTGTAAATCATCAGTTATGGTTTACCTAGATAGCTAGAACTTACAGCTTCGCCAGGCACTGCTTATAACCTCAGTGTTAGACCTGGCATTTCTTGGTGTGACTACCCTTGACTTTGTGCCTCTACCTCCTCTATTTTTGGTGCTGTGATAGATTTTGTTTTGCCAACTTAGAGGCTTTGGACACTTTACCACTGATAAACAGTGTCAAAGTGCAAGTGCTCCCTGTATAAAGTGTAATGGTAATTGGTTGTCTATGATTGGCATGTTTGCCTTAATAGTAAAGTCCCTAGGTAAGTGCACTATGTGTGCCAGGGCTGGTAATGCAAATGCTACTAGTGGGCCTGCAGCACTAATTGTGCCACACACCCAAGTAGCCTTAAAAAGGGAACTCAGGCCTGCCATTGCAGTGCCTGCGCGCAGTTTGTTAACCTGCCATGTTGTTCTGACAAGTGCACTCACTTGCCAGACCTTACCCTTCCCTTTCTATGCACACCAGACACCCCTATGGTAGGTCCAGGGTACCCTCTGGGCAGGGTGCAGTGCATGGGAAAGGTAGGACATGTACTAAGGTGTGTACCATGTCCTGACAGTGAAATAATCTCCATTTCGTTTTTCACTGTTGAAAAGCCATCTTGCCTATAGGATAGAATAGGAAGGCTGTATAATGTGTTTTCCAACCTATCTTCCCAAAGGCTTAAGATGGAGAGGTGAAGTTTAGTACGCCTGAACTCACAATGTAATAATACATATTTGTATGAAGGTGGGTTTTGCATTGTGTGTTTAGAAGCCATTCTTTTAGAAGTGGCATGGTTTTTGTGCTCTAACATTTCTGTGTGTCTCTGCCTGGTTGTGGATTGACTGTCTGGATTTGAAAGGGATAGGATCTGGGGAATGTCTTGACCCAGAGTAGGAGGTGAGGCCGCAACAGGCTGACCTGCATCTGGAGTGTAGGGAAAGGAGTAGCCCCTAGAGGTGAAGAGGCCTGGGTTGCTGCTTTAAAACAATTGTCCCATCTCCTGCTGAGTGATTACGAATCCAGACCCCCATTAATCAAAGGAAGAAGGTGTGTCACTGGCAGGGAGGCACTCAGAACTGGTCTGAACAGGGGTCAGTGCCCCCCCTGAGCACAAAGACTTCAAAGCCATTGAGGGGTATAACTATGAGAGCTGAAGCCCCTGAACTTTGGAGAATGGCTTGATCAAGATTGAACAAGACTGGAGCTACTTCGTGGTCAAGAGGAACCTTTGCCAAGGAAGAAACAACTGAAGAGACTGAAGGGAAGGACTGGCCCTTGCTGTGTATTCTGGGACTGGCCTGCAGTTTGCTGTTTTAACCAAGGAAAGGCTAAAGGGACTCTGCTGTGTGCAGTGTCTCCCTGCTAGAAAGGACTTTGCTGTGCTGTGTCTTGAAGTATCTTATCCCCAAGGGCCTGAGGCGAGCTGGCTTCCTGTTGCTGAAACTCAGGAACATAAAAGTTTCCAGGAGAGTCTCAGCGGCGTTGTATGCGCATGCATTTTTGCAGCCTGAAACCCTCGTAAGGTGTGCCCTGTGATCGTGGGCACTTGGAGTCCAAGCAAGGATCAACAACGCTGTGTGCATGTGCTTTTGGCAGCCTGAACCCTTTGTGAGAATTGTCCAGTTATTATGTGCACCGGAATCCAAGTGAGTCTCAACGACGCTGTGTGCGTGTGCAGCGTGCAGCGCGAGTCCTTCGTGAGGATTGCCTTGTTATTGTGCATACCCGGAGTCCAAGTGAGTCTCCACAATGCTGTGTGCATGTGCTTTGTGCAACGTGAGACCTTCGTGAGGATTGCCTAGTTAATGTGCACCCGGTGTTAAAGTGAGTCTCAGCGACGCTGTGTGCATGTTCTTCGTGCAGCCTGAGACCTTCGTGTGGAGTGCCCGGTGATCGTGCACCCGAACCTCAGGGAGTCTCAGCGACGCTGTGTGCGTGTGCGCTGTGTCAGCCTAAGATCTTCGTAGCAGTAGTGGAATGGACCGGCAGCCCCGAGGAGCTGAGCCGCCGGCCCGAGTCCGCCGTTACCAATTCACAAAGATTACATCGGAGGCCCAAGTCACTGGATGAGGAGAGGAGAGTGAGGCTGACTGCGATTTAGGAGGAGTGGCAGAGAGACCACCCAAGGCACTGTGATTGGTTCCGGAGTGTATTACGCATTATCTTATTTCTGCATAACAGAGTACCTGATTGTCGTATTACACATTGCATCATTTCAGCATAACGAACTGCCTGATTAGTGTATGACGCATGGCACTATTCCTACATAACGAACTACCTGATTGTCGTATGATGCATTGCATTGTTTCGACATAACGAACTACCTGATTAGTGTATTACGCATTGCATTATTCCTGCATAATGAACAACCTGATTTGTGTATTACACATTGCCTTATTTGTGCATAACGACATACCTGGTGGTTGTATTACACATTGCATTATTTTTACATTACAAAGTACCTGATTGTTGCGTTACTCATTGCATTATGTTTACATTGCAAAGTGCCTGATTGTTGTGTTACGCAATGCATTATTTTTACATTGCAAAGTGCCTGATTCTAGCAGTACGAACTGCATAACATGATATTAGGATTAGAGTGGAATGTATAGACGCGCTCCTTAATATCGCCAGAACTTACAAGGGCTGGCTTGCCTAACAATCAGCCAGGAGGAATATTACAAATACGTCTATGTTGGATTTATATTGTGTGGTCTTATCGTATATATATTTATATACATTTATACTCGTTTTTATAAACCTCGAGTGGAGTCTATTTGTGGTGTCATCATTGGGTTGCTGTGAGCGTGGTTGCAAATACTTTACACATTTGCCTTGTAGATAAGCCTGGCTTCTCGTGCCAAGCTACCAAGGGGGTGAGTGGGCTATCTCAGAAGGTGTCCTTCCTTTCCCTGACGTGGAAACGTGAGCCCTATTTTGCCTAAGGTACCTACCTCAGCCAACCAGGGGTCTAACATTCAGTTATTACATCAGTCATAAAATGTTAAATTACATCATTAAGAATACCATTGATGACATCATGCAGTAATTTTGCAATCATTCGATAGAGTTTGTGGCCTTGAAATAAATCACAACATTACAGATGTGGACAATGTTCTATTTGCCCACTTAAATACTTCTCATGATCCCCATTTGTAAGTCAAAAGGTTGAAAGGTATACATTTGACAGGTATACATTTGACACTGTAAAGACACTTTCCTTCCTCTGTGGGCTAAAATCCATAGAATAATAATGTTTCCAAACTTTTCTGAGATGGATACTGTGGCATGCAATCTTGCAGCCACTCTTACAACAACAGTGAGAGATAAACAACCTGTTTGGGACACCCATACATTATTAAATTCTACTCTGTTCAGCAAAGTAGAATGTCTCAATATCTTTTGCGAAGTTCTGGAAATAAACATCCACACTTTATGAATGTTCTCGCTAAATAGAATTTGTAGCAGTGTATTACAACTATTTAATATGGGAACATGCCCAAACATCTACTGGTGGGTAATGTAGTGAGAACAGAAGGTGTGACCTTTCTCACTGATTTATTGGAAAAGCCTCTGGCTTTAAACCGCAGCCTACTAAAAACAAACCTCTGCAACCCATATTAGGTGTACTTACCCTTTATCATTTTCAACAGGGACTAACCGCAAATTATAGTGACTTGCAAATGGTCCACCATATCACTTTCAGCATGCATAATAATGCTTGCCTCCGAGGTTTATGCTATTTTTTTACTTTTGCTAGCATCCGCTGGTTCCTTTGCCACATTTGTCTCAGTCTTTCTTGCTATCTCTCTTCTGCTTGCCTTTTCCAGCTCTTTGCCAATCACTGCCTCTCTTAGTGCTTCTTACCTCATTTCCCATCTCTTCCGCTTCCTGCCTCCCACACCCCTCCTGTCCCTGCCCTCCTCTCGCCGCCCAGAATCTACTTAATGGTGGCTCAAAGGTAAGACCAGCCATTATGCTGGTACTTCATAGGCCCCCAGACTTACGTGTTTGTGGACAGCCATCAGGCAAGGCCCTTTCGGACCTTAATCCTTCTACGTTTCCTCTGTCTCTCTGTCTCTCTCTCTCTCTCTCTCTCTCTCTCTCTCTCTCTCTCTCTCTCTCTCTTTCTCTCTCTCTCTCTCTCTCTCTATCTCTCTGTCTCTCCCTTTCTCTCTCTTCTGCAACCTCCTTCATCAGGCTTGTTCAATTGCCACTGCAACTTGTTGTTTTATGCCCTGCTTGTTTTGGTCTAACTGATTTAAGTTTTTCTTTCCTCCCTTTCACGTACTCACTTCTCTGTGTCACTCCCTACGTTTGCCACTGATTGTTGTTTTGCCTTGCTTATTTTTCTCTATTTCACTCTCTTGCTTCTGAACTTGTTTTTCTCTTTTTCCCAATTTCTTTTTTACTTGTTTTACAACTTCTTGCACTCTTGAAGCCTGTTTACTCTCTCTCTCACTATTGCCTGTCTTGTTCTATATTGGTCTATTTGCTCGTGTCTGCTGATTGCTTTGCCATGTTTGTTTTGCTCTTTCTTGCTCTCCCACCCTCTGCTGTCTTTTTTTGCTCTTTTCCTCCTGCTGCCTCCCTGCACATTCTTTTGCATCTTTACCACCGCTCCTGCCTCTCAGACTCTCTTGCTTTCTGCCTCCTGCACCCCACTTGGCCCCCGCAACTGTCTCATGCTCTCCCCTGCCTCACATGACCTACTTAAAGGCGGTTGCAGCACGGACCAGACATTAGGCAGGTACATCCTAACGCCACTAGGACTTACCAGTGCTTGGACCTCCATCAAGGCAAGGTCATTTCAGACCAAAAGTCTAACTTTACCAGTAGTAACTTACCTTTGTGAATACTGAAAAGTAGTAAAGTTAGACTTTTAGTCTAAGTTTACCTTTGTGAATCCTGAAAAGTAGTAAACTTACACAAAAGTGTACATGATACCTTTGTGAACTGGGCCCAATATATTTAACATAAAAGTAGACACATCTTTTTCTATAGACAAGGACATACCATTCCTCAAAAAGTATTTAACACCTAAAAGAGTTTGTTGCAGACCCTTGCAGTATTAAGCATATCTCTCACACCACTGGAGATTATACCATTTTCCTAATCTCAGTCCCATGCTTTAACTAATTAAATTAAAATGAGTGTCTAGTCTTGCAGAATGCTGAGTACACGTTGTCAAAGAGGACAAGAGGGAGTCTTCCTATTTCTGAGCCTGGGACAAATTCCCATAATGCATTAAGACACACTTAATTTAGAATTTTTGCAGTTCACAAAGTGACCAAAAGTTTAGTCATTTTGTGTAATGTGAAATTTCATGTGATCTTTTTTTTTACAGTATGTTCTGGCTTATGTAAAAATGCTTTGCTGGAGATATTTTCTCCTCAAGCCAGTCTCCACGTAAGAAACTGACCAACTATATTTTTCATAATTTAAAGAAAATTAGCATCCTTCATGTAAAACTAGTAGTGAGGTTGTGAGAAAAAAATCCAATAACTCTTTTTCAAAGTGGAAAATGCTGTACATTTTTAGATTAATTACTCTTCTGTGATTGGCTATGCTTGTTAGTTCTCATCTGTCTGTTGTGGAAGACCTATTATCTCAAATACATAGTACTTAGATTGGGTTTTTGGTGTATTTGCTTATACTTGGATAGCTGCATTGGCAATCTCGGGTAGATCTTTTGGCTTTCCTCGCTATTCATGTGTTTGTTGTATTCTCGCAACATTTCTTCTTTACCACCATTTGATTGAATGACTTGTATCGTTTCACTGTCCAAATCAGGGATCTGTGTTTTTTATTTGCCTTTCAGTTCTCCATGTGAGCCCATGACTTTCCCCTCTCTTGCTCTGATGTCCTCATAGGATCACCAATTATCCCTCTCGACACCCCCAGGCTCAGTCAGTGCCTCCTTGTACCTCCTCTATCTGACGCTTGTATGCATGCACACTTTTTCCTCTCTCTCACTTCTCCCTCATCTCCATTGCTCTTTCATCCCTGCCTTCCCTGCTTTATTTTTGTTAATTTTGTTTCATTCATTGTGCAATGGTCTGGAGGTTTCACGTTGCTACTCGGCTGCTTGCTTCCCCGCTTATCATTCCACTCTGCTCCTCCGCTACTTGTTTGTTTTATTTATTTTAATTATTTCAGCGAAGGCTTGGCATTAGTACGATTTTACCAGGAAACTCACTTCTTTGGTATCACACCGCTTCCCACATACTTTTTTTTTAAAATATCAATTCTACATTCACCATCAGCCATCTTGGTATTGCAGATAAAATATTTAAAAAGTTGCAAAAATGGCCGCAAATGCATCATAATGTAGACACACACTTGCAAACAAATTAGAACCCACCTTGGAATGGGTTTTCTTTAACAGAAAACCCATTCCAAAATGGATGCTCAGATGTATGCATGCATCACAATTCACTGGTGGCCATTTATTTATTAGCTAATGCCAATTCAAACAAGCAGTGGCAAATCTAAATTCTCGATCTTTTTAAACGTAAGACCTACTGGCCTCTCTAGTGCTTTTTTCATCTTTTATATTGAAAATTACTTTGTTATGTCAGAGCTGCGAAATTTCAAAAGGATTGTGGTACACTATTACCACATTTACTAACTTTGCAGTGGATATTATTGTATTGTCTATGGACATTCAATGAAGGTTGAAAGCATGAAAAACAATTAGGAATAGAAAGGATTAAAGTAAAAACCACTTACGCCCCCTATTGTATTGGAGATGCCTGTGGATTACCCCTGAGGTTGTAGACTATGTGAAAAGTCTAAAGGATGTCATGAAGGCTGACCGATTTAATTAAATTCCCCGACTCTCAAATATGAAGTCAGTAATGTACTTGTTAGGGCTGCATGACTTGTAGGATAACCCGGCCCTAACTGTCTTTCTATCCAAGGTCATGTTGAAGAAGGAGTATTGGTTACTGGTGGCAGCAGAGGAATCTCGGAGACCAATTAGCTCGAAGCTGACCAGTGACTTCATTGATATTGATCCAGCACCCCTAAGGAAAAACTTTCTCCCCAACGCTACCCAACACCACAATACTCACCATTAATCATAAATCACTCAAAAGGCCCATATACCAACGAGACAATTTTTGGGCGACTGAATCATGTGACCTAATTAAACAGAACTATTCACAATCAATTTACAATTTTATATACAACTGCAGTTTATCATTTCTTACCATGATTTTAATCATTTATCATTTTAATTAAGTCACTTAGGTAAATGGATCAGCTGATGGTAACTAGACCATGAATAAACAAGACCAGCTTGTCGTTTCAAAAATCTAATTTTATTAACTTTATTTTTCATAGAAAGAGCATTTTCAATTAGTTATCTCTATTTTATTAGCACAAATGAAAGCAGCGTTTATTATGGGGAAAACATAATAGACCGACACTTCAAAGGCAAATCAGTTAGCATGAATTAAAGAAAATAACAGTTTCCATTCCCTAAATTCTATTTCTCTGTCTAAAACTCACACCACCTAAAAAGAATAATCATTAGAATCTAATATCCTTACGTGCGCCAAAGAGTCCAACAGCACGACACGCCCTTCAGGAATCGGAAAGCAAGAAGCGCCCTCCTGCCCATGGGGCCAAGTTTTATACCTTTCTAACTAGCTAATCTTCTCTAAATTGTACATTTTTCTTTTCCATCCAGTGTCCTCATTGGCTGACTTTTGTCAGCTCATATTGTGTCATCACCTTTCTCCAAGCCTAGTTCAGGCTTTTCTTAGAGTCCATTGTCCATTACTTTCGAGTCACGCAGCTTCCTCAAAAATGTTACTTTCACTTGAGCTACAGTACATGACTTCCTTGGCTTGGCAAACTTTCCGCTTCCTGTCCTTGAATCTTTCTCTGCAAGAGCACGTTTAGCACAGTTTATTAGGTTTGCATTCTTCTGACAGAACTTGTCAATGTGGTAAAAGTTTCCACTTCCATGCAAGGCTCTTTCTGGACAGGACTCGAAAACGCCATCTTTTCAATGTGCCTTTAGGCCTCACTCGAAAACTATTATTTAAACAAACACAAGACATCAATTAATTAGAGAATTGAGACCCATTCTGTTACCCACCCCCTTTGCTAATTATTAACCCATTAATTTATGTTACCTAGCTGTACACACAAAGCAGCATTTTTTATCTACCTTCTTCATATAGGCCGCAGGATATCCTCCATGAGCCTTTGCCACAGGAAAGACGAAAAGACATAACATAAGCACACAAATAAGCACATGCCATTAGTTAAACAGCCGCTTTATTACTGACAAAGACAATAGACAAGGTTCGTTTATTATTTTTCACACACTTGCGTTTGCAACATAGAGAACATAGGTTAGTTCCTCATGTTTCTTGTGTATATGCATTTTAAAACTAAGTTGGTTAATACTTCATCACACTTGTTAATACGGTTACAGTTTTATGGAAGTTTAACTTTGCGAGTCTGAACAAAATATTATTCAGTACCTCGCTCCATCAACTCCCTCATCTGTTGATTTCAAAATCACCAAACTACACACCCAAACTTTTAGCAAAAATGTAAACCCTTGAACATGTTTTGGACAATCACAGTATTAGTGTTTCTAAACTTTCGATTCAGCTGTTTGTATGTAACTCTCATATTGTGACCTACGAAACTCTTCTAATTCTATTATTTTTTCTTGTTCTTTTCTGAGTTTGTAAATTCTTTTCTTTTCCCTTAGATATTTCTTTCTTTTGTGTAGCATTCAACTAATTTTTAACAAAAGTATCACAAAGACTATAACTAATAAAGGACACAATATTTTGCTTAAAATCGAACTACCAATCTCTTGAAACCAGTTTTTGATTGCTGCAAATCTTTTGCTCAAACGTTCTGAAAAATCTTCATCTTCTAAAGGTACAACTTCTGCATGTAATTCTGTAATATTTTTAATATACATCTCAATATTCTGACTCTTGTCAGGAATATATGTGCAGCAATGCTGGACATGTAATATTCCACAGACTTCTCCCTCTTTAGCTAAAAGAATGTCTAGAGCAAGACGGTTCTGCATACCCATCGTTCTCATAGAAATAAGTTCAGTATTTACCAATTGAAATCCACTAGCAGTATCAGTAGACAATCTGTCAACAATTGTAGACATTTTTCTGATTTTAACTGCATTAAGGGCTATACCCACCAAAGGTATTACTGCACCAAATATATCTCCCAAAATTTCTGAAAAACTTTCCCTTCTGATTCTACTCAGATGATTGCTAATTTCAAATGAACCCTTTACATTTCTACCTACATGAAAAATCTTTGGGAAAACTAAACCGATATAGCAAGTGCCATACCAGTGATCGGGAAGAATATAATAGGCTTTGTTTCCACAAACAAAATAAATTCCAGGAAAAATTGGATCTTTGCCACCTTTAAATCCCCATCCACCTAAGATTTGATAAGTGTCTTGACATTGACTAGCACCAACAAAATAATTATCAAATTGAGTATTATCTCTTCTAATACAGAGCTTTCCACTAACAGGTTTATCTATATGAATAGCAACATTTTCAGTTCTACCATTGAGCTTTTCATCTTCAATCTGCCAAAACTTAGATTTGGTGTGTTTCAGCATTTCATTTCGCTTATAGATTGCCCTTCTCTCTTCAACCAAGTTTAAGAAAGATTTTTCTTCAGATCTCAATTTACAAGTTAAATTATTTCTAAAAGCATACTCATAAGTAAGTTCATTAGTTACCATGAAAAATTCCCTCATCTGTTTAGCATGTTTATGTTTATTCAAGCTTTTATCAACCTTTAAGTTTGCAAAAATGTCATCATAGTTAGAGTAATAGTACTCCAAACGACCTGTCTGATAAAATAAACTAGCTATTACACTGCAAGTAATTCCATAAGTAAGGGGAAGCATATTATAGGTAACCCCCTCAGAAACAGAAGCGGATAGTTTCACACAAATGTAACAATCTTTGACATCCATAACCTTAACATATTCAGATAAAAGTCTTGAAAAAGTATTACTAGAAAAATCACCAACAGATCTATCTTGGTGGATCTCTGGTTTGTGCTCAATAACTCTGATAGACTTGCCTATTACATCATGGTTATCTTGTTTAGCCACAACTTTACTAGTCATATTAGTCTTGTACTCTTCTTTGTCAATACCGAAAGGAAAAATGACAGCTACAATTAACCAAACCAAAATTATTAGGATCACACATATAGAAGACATTTTGCAACATCTTCTTAAGATAGAACATCTCGAATTATTATTAGTAGAAGGCATCTTTACTCTGAAACAAGAGCCTTACAAAAAAAATCAAAAATCAAAAATTAAAAATTAATATACTTAAAAAATATATGTAAAAATGAATATACACCCCCCTGTCTTTACTTTAAAAAAAAAAAAAAGAAAACCCTACTTTCTAACAGCTTTTCTTCGACCTTGTGTCTTACAACAATGTGTTTTCCAACTAACACAATTTCTTCGACCTTGTGTCACCTAACACAATTTCTTCAGCCTTATGCCAAATAGAAATTTCAACTTTATATGAAAACAAAATCAATCATTGTCACTCGTGTCATCTAAATCCTCCTGACTACTGCTACTCACTTCCACCACTGGTGGTATTATAATGTACGTCCACTCAGGGGACATGTATTTTTGATTAGGCCTTATCACCCGCTTTGCCCTGCTGCTAATCACTTCTATTTTCTTTCCTGCTTGATTTTTCTTATCTGAGTCTCCCTTTTGACTTGAGACTTCATTAACCTGCTCTCTTGATCTGTTTATTAAAATTTTAGACTCTAATTCTCATTTGGCCAATTATCTTCTTTTCTTGATAATTTCTTCTTTGGTTCAGTCAGGTTACACTCTGCTCTCCAAGCTCTTTTTCTTGAACTTCTCACTTTGGATTCATCGTCACTTTCATCTGTTTCGCTTTCTGTAATGTTAGCTTTAGATTTAGGTACTTCTTTACTCGGCAGTTTCACTCTGTTAGGAACATCATCCTTATAGCTGGTACTCGGAATTTCGTCTTCTTCAACAATTACTTCCAACTTCCCAGTTTCAGAACTTCCGTTCCTGCCTTCAGAGCTTCTAATCTGCTTTTCAATACTCTCCTGATCTTGAATCACCACTTGATCAGACTCTTCTTCTGCTTCTTTTTCTAGCAGATCTTCATCCTTTTCAGAGTCTTGAATCACAATTTTTTCAGTGTCTTCATTCAACGCCTTATTCGCATTTGAATTTTCTAGATGTCGACCTTCTTGTCGATCTTCAGAATCTGGATCTCTTTCAGGTTCTTCTTCAGAATCTGAATCAGCTGTAGTATCACCTTCGTCAGGATTGTCAGGTGGTGGTACACAAATGGTGTGACTAGCATGAATCCATCTCTTCAATCCTCTACACTTTACTGCATTTGTTGTGACAAGTATCACCTGCCTTGCGTTTTGCCCCCTGGGTACTAAGCAGTTTCTTCTCCGGTGTACTTTTGTCCTCACCCAGTCTCCGGGTAACAGATCATGAGCTTGTTCCTTCTCTTTAGTTATCACTTCAGTTCCCACCATATGGAACACAGAAGTCACAACGTCATGCAGTAATCCATAATGACGCTATCATTAATGCTCATAACTTTACCAACTGGTACAAATGCTTGTCTCATGACTCTGCCCATGAGTATCTCGTGGGGGCTTATACCTGTCTTTTTATCTGGAGTACTTCTTAAAGACATCAAAACAAGTGGAAGTGCATCAGTCCACTTCATTCCTGTAGCTAAACACATTTTTGCTATTCTATTTTTGATTGTGCCATTCACTGGCTCAAAAACACCTGATGCTTCTGGTCTGTCAGCACAGTGATGCTTTTGCTTTATGTTCAGTGCTTCACAAATCAATTTTAGCAATCTGTTTTCAAAATGTGTTCCACGATCAGTCTCGACCGTCACCGGAAATCCATACCTATGTATGATTTCTCTTAAAAGCAATTTTGCCACAGTAACTGAATCATTGTGACGAGTCGGGAACGCTTCCACCCATCTTGAAAACAGACAGATTATCACCAGAACGTATCTCAATTTGTTATGAGGTGGCATATCAATGAAATCCATCTGCAATCTGGTTAAAGGACCACCCTCCCGTCCTATGGTTCCCAAGCTCACAACTGTTTTCCTGTTTGGGTTGATCTGCTGGCAGATCAAGCATCTTTGACAAAAAGATTCTGCAATTAATCTGAACTTTGGATTGCACCATGTTTGCCTAAACAATCTAATCATTGAATCTCTACCAATAAGTCCTGGACCATGATACATCGAGCCATGTCAGCAATCATGCTATCTGGCATAACTGGTCTGTCATCTTTGTAAACCCAAATCTCATCTTCCTCTCGCTGTCTGCATCCTGCTTTTAACCATGTGTCTTTTTCCTCATCATCTGCCTCATCCTGTAAATCTTTTACTCCTAGCCATGTCTCAACTACAGATGTTAGCATAAGTGAGTTCAAAACATGTTCATTGTCTTTTTCCCGATTGATTGACATATTATTCTTTGCGCAGAATTTCGCAATTTCATCAGCATATACATTTCCTTTTGTCATGTAATCGTCACCTTTCTTGTGCGCTGTACAGTTCACGACAGCAATTTTCTCTGGTAGCTGAATGCCATCAATCAACCTTTTGATCAATTTTGCGTTCCTGATAGGAGTTCCCGCAGAAGTTAAATAACCTCTTCGAGACCAGAGCTGGCCATAGTCATGGACTACGCCATATCCATACTGACTATCAGTCACTATGGTAACCTTTAACTCTTTTCCTCTTTCACATGCACGAATCAAAGCAATCAATTCTGCTACTTGAGCTGAACGAATTCCTTTGAGACAAGAGGCTTCAACTACATCTGCAACTGTGCAGACAGAATATGTTGCACTCAGAACACCTTCATCTGTTCTTAAGCATGAACCATCAACAAAATAAACAAAATCAGATTCAGTTAATGGGACATCTTTTATATCCTGTCTAGGTTTAGTGCAATATTCTAAAACATCCAAGCATTCATGATCAATATCATTTTCATTTCTGATTTCTGTTACAGTACCATCAGGCAATAATGTGGAAGGATTTAAATTCACACATCTCGCAATTGAAACGTTATCTGATCCCAGAATAACTTTTTCATCTTTTGTTAACCTGTTACTTGTCAAATGCTGTGTTTTGCTTCTGGTATGAAGAATTTCAACTGAATGGGGTACATATACTTTTACAGGGAATCCCATTATTATTCCTTCACTTTGTTCAAGGCTTACACTTGTTGCAGCTACTGCTTTTAAACAGCCTGGTAATGCTTTTGCAACAGGATCCAAAACTGCTGAGAAATAAGCTATTGGCTTTCTCAGTCTTCCATGTCTTTGAATCAGAACTGATAATGCACATCCTTCCCTTTCACTGCAATACAGCTCAAATTCTTTCTCGTAGTCTGGCATACCTAAAACAGGTGCTTCACATAAACTTCTTTTTAACTGTTCAAAAGCTTCTAACTCTGTTTTTGTTAGAGTAATCGTGTCTTTTATGTCTGCTTTTGTCAATCTCTGCAGTGGTTTTGCAATAACTGAAAATCCACTAATCCACTGACGACAATAACCTACCATTCCTAGAAACATTCTGACCTGTCTCTGTGTTTTTGGAGGTTGCATTCCCTGAATCATTTTAATTCTCTCAATAGTCACTTGCCTGATTCCTTTTGCAATTCTGTGACCAAGATATTTCACTTCTTGTTTGCAAAACTGTAATTTTGCAGGAGACACTTTATGTCCCTCATCTGCCAGATGATTTAAAAGAGTAATGGTATCTGTTACACAGTTATCTCGTGTTTTTGCAGCCACAAGGAGATCATCAATATACTGCACTAATGTCGATTTTCCAGGTAAATCTAGATTTTCCAAGGATTTCTTTAGCAACTGATTAAAAATAGATGGACTTTCTGTATACCCTTGAGGGATATGACACTATGCTAGAATACGATCTTGGAACCTGAATGCAAAAATTTGCTGGCTTTCTGGATGCAATGAAACAGTAAAGAATGCGTTACAAAGATCTATAACTGTATACCATTCTGCATCATGCGGAATCGGATAAAGAATTACCGCTGGGTTTGGTACAACTGGGCAACATGGAACAACTATTTGATTAACCTTTCTCAGGTCTTGAACAATCCTGAAAGTTCCGTTTAGCTTTTTAATTCCCATAATCGGTGAATTGCATGGACTACTTTCAATTTCTTTTAGAACACCTTGTTTTATGAATTTCTCAATTACAGGTATAACACCTTCAATAGTTTCTGCTTTCATTTTATACTGAGGAATGTTTGGAAAATCTACTCCTTGCTTCACTGTTATTTTTACTAGGTCTACATTTTTCATCAAACCCATTTCATCTCTAGGTAAATCCCAAATGTTAGCATTGACTGTCTCTTTTAATTCTTCAGGTAGATTATTTTTATCAAATGCAGGAAATAATTTACTTTCCTCTGCTTCAACCATTAACATCGTTAATCTGTAAAGCCCATCTTCTTCCTGAGTTTGGAGCTCAATACCATCCGGTGAGCAATACATTTTACAATTCATCTTACAAAGTATGTCCCTTCCTAACAGGTTTACAGGACTGCTATTACAAACTACAAATCTATGCTTGTCTTTAAATTTGCCAATTTCAACTTTAACTGGTTCTGTTAAATCTGTTTTAATTTGTTGATTAGCTACACCAACTACTTGGATTTTCTCACCTGAGAGAGGCAGGTTTTCTATTTCCACTGATCTAACAGTAGATTGGGTAGCACCTGTGTCCACAAGAAAAGTAATTTCTACATCATTCACCTTTCCATTTACAAATGGACCAGACTGATCTACCTCAAGAGTGGCTCCAAGCACACACTCTTCCTCCTCTCTCAGGCACCGTCATAAGTAATCCTCTGAATCACTCCCTACATTTTCATTCAACAAATACTGTTGAGAAACATTTGACACATTCACTCTTGGTGATCTGTTTACCTGTTCACCTCCGCAGAATCCCGTTTCTGTATTGTACCTCTGCACATTCACACAATTTGGAAGTGGCGGTTGTGGAATCTGACTCTGCTGATTCACTACCTGTCGCTGTAGCTGTTGCTGCAGATTTATCTTATTCTGCATCTGTGGATTTAATGATGCATTTATAAAATTTCTGGGCGGATTCTTACATTCGCGCTTCCAGTGTCCAATTTCGCCGCAATTAAAACATGGGAGTTTTTGCTTTAACTCTTCAATATTTCCCATTAATTTTTGTTTATTAAAATTACCTTTAAATTTCCCTTAATTCTGATTAACATTTTTATTTTCTAAAGTTGCTATTTGTTGTTCAGCTATCTTCACCTGTGCCCACATAGCTTTCTATTTTAGCTTTTTCTGTTTAGCATCTATTTCATCACTGCAATATTTTGCTTTTCTCAAAATGTCATCAACCGAAAGTGATTGCCAGCCAACTATTCCAGACCTTATCATTTCACCAATTTCAGGTCTTAAGCCATAAACAAATCTGTAAATGAAGTGGCTCATATCTTTCTCACTCAATTTTTCATAACCACTGTATTGTTTAAATACCAGTAGTAATCTTTCATAAAATGAATGTACTGATTCTTTTGGCTCTTGATTTGTTCTATCAATTTTAACCCAATCAACTTCTTTTGGGGGAATCTTATTTTTCAACCACACAATTACCTTATCGTACAGATTCATAACATCTGCTGAAGGAGCACCTGTTACTCTATCTCAGGTAGGTTCATCTTTGGGCCAATCTATAGAAATTTTACATTCTGTCCAAAGATCCGATGGGACAACAATATCAAAGAATCCATCAAGATCAATCCACAGAACTTTTGAAACCTTAACAAATCTGTCCACCTGTCGATACCATTCCACAGGTTTTTCTCTTAGCCGAGGAAAATCCTTTGTAAACAGTAAAATGTCCTGTCTTGACCAAGGAACATGCACATATCCACCTCCAGCTATTTCTCTCATTGGAAACTCATTTGCTACTTCTCCTCTTTCTGGTCTGTCTTCCTCTCTTTTCTTTGTCCATTTTACTCTCCACTTACTTAATTCACCTAATCTTTTTAGAAACACAATTAATTCTTTTATATGAATAATTCTTCCTTTGGTATTCATGTTCTCAATGTCTTTTTCAGAGAAATCCACTCTGTAATGTTTCTGCAAATTTTTCTGCCTGCTTAAATCTATTTCCAATTCAGCAGCCATTTCTTCTAATTGATCATACTTGGTTTTTGTTTTCCATTGTATGCTTTTACAAATGAACAATAATTCATCATCCTGATATAACTTTAAACTGTCAGGTCCAATTGTGCCAATAATTAATTCCTCCAAATCTGCTTTCAGTTTTGCAACATCAAGTAATTTAAATTCTGAGCTTTGTGGGGTATGCGTTAAATCTATTTTATTAATGCTCTTTTCCGGAGTTCCAGAATCAGATTCTGCACCAGATGGAGTTTTATTCGAGAAACTTTGATTAAAAGTTAAGTCAGGCATAATTATTTTCTTTCGGTGAATTTCTGATAAATCTGAATAAAATTTTTCAGCCACTTTCTGAATTTCTGCATTTAATGGAACAGTTAAAGCTGAATGTCTAGCTTCCCTTTGATCAAATACTGGAAGAACAGGTCCAATTGTTACTGGTACCGTTACTGCTTCCATGCTTTTAGTTAACTGCTGTATTAATTCATCTTTTGATCGGAAATATTCTGAAGTATTTGGCATTTCCTCACATCTTTCTGTTCTCATTACATTTCTTGGGGTTTCTTTTCTGTGAACTGGGGTTTTTAGCATACTTTCTGTTTTCACCAGATAAACTAGAATTAGTTCTTGTTTCCTATTCTTTCAGGAGTTTTTGCATTATTCGGATTAAATCTGGGAGATGTCTCATCAATAATTTCTCTAGGAGGAGCACTTGGGGAAGTTCCTGGAGGAACTCTTGGGGAAGACCATGTACAAACTGGTTGATAAGTAGGCGGTTTCGGTTTTGTAATATAAATCTCTTCTAAAACTGCATCTTCTAATTCACTTTCTTCAGCATTATTATTTTTCTTTTGAGCACCCTTTTGATCAGTTGCCTCACCAAATCTCGCTGGATACAGACCATCACATGCGCTACGTCTCCATCGACGCATTCTATCCTCATGAGTTTCCCTATTTATGTCCAATCTAGTACCTCTTGTTATACCTCTATTCTCTCGTTCCAATTCAAACATCTCATCCTCCCATTCAGCTAAAGCCTCAATTTGTGTAGGTCTAGGCTTTGGTTCAAGAGTCATTTTTCTCTTACGTTTTTCATAACCTTAATGTTAAATGATCCATCTTCCGGTCATGCTAATACACCATCATTTTTGGTATATTCCATCCAATTCTCAATCCCGAGACAAGTATGATAACCACATTCACCTAACAAATAAGCTGCGGTGTTTTGTACCTTCCACCTTGCATTTCAATTTTCTTGTCAGGTTTCAATTTATTTTTCAATTTCTGAAACCAAGAAAGCTTCTTTTTCTCTTTTATGTAATAATAATCCATGTTTTAAACAATTCCGCTTATTTTAAAATAGATCGTAATTATTTCCTTGTTGTTCCGTAAAACCAACCAATCCGTGCGCGAAACTCACCAACAAGCCAATCAGGTTAAGGTACGTCACCGCTTTGCTCAACCAATAGAATTACTGCTTTTCTAGAAGAGCCAATCAGCTGCAAGCCTGCCTAGTCACATGAGCCAATCAGTGCGCAAATACTGTGACGTATGCTAGCCAATCACAGCGCGACACTAGTGACGTATACTGCCACTGCAGCTTCTCTGACCTCGCTCCGCTGTGACACTGACACCTCCTTTACAAAATATTTTCACAGCGCCATTTTAAGAAAACTTTTTCAATAGAATTCAGTTAGTAACTCCAGAAAAACAAACCGTTTGTCTGTTTCACTAAAATAAAGTGATAGCTTTTTCAGTCATTCAGATATTCTTTGCGTGGAATAGACAACGCTATTCTCACAGAATATTTAAATTCGTTGATAAAGTAAGGCTACTCTACCCTTCTAGCAGGTAATAACGAACTCATTTCTCTCTGAATGCACATATAGTAACAATTCAAAGTTTCACTCAATCGTATATTACAAAAATCATTTACGCACATTCAAACAGAAAAATCCCTAAGCATACATACATGTATCTTGGTAGGACTTTAACCCACACTAGAAAACCTAATTCGTCAGTAAGATAGACAACGCTTCCTTACCCTTCACTCAAGCTTGGATAAAATCTACTACTCTTTTCACAGTGAGTTTTAAAACAGGCTCCAAGTCCCTATACTCGAAAGCTACAATTTCATAGACAATCCTCACTATACATTCTACCTTACACACCTAGAATCCCTAAACTTGTACTGTACAACCAACCACAACACTAGTGATATATGACAATACCACTATTTTGAAACAGAACAAATGCACTGTGCAACTTCACCTGTTACACTACTCTTGCCGGCACAACTAGGAATTTTCACACTGCTGGAAAAAACCTTTTGACTACATTTAACAAGTGAACAAACTCAACATATGTTAAACATCGATCCTATGTAATTACCATGTAGCATGACAGTTACCATAGCAACCATCCTCTGCTAACAAGGAATTGATCCAGCGCCCCTAAGGAAAAACTGTCTCACCAACGCTACCCAACACCACAATACTCACCATTAATCATAAATCACTCAAAATGCCCATATACCAACGAGACAATTTTTGGGGGACTGAATCATGTGACCTAATTAAACAGAACTATTCACAATCTATTTACAATTTTATATACAACTGCAGTTTATCATTTCTTACCATGGTTTTAATCATTTATCATTTTAATTAAGTCACTTAGGTAAATGGATCAGCTGATGGTAACTAGACCATGAATAAACAAGACCAGCTTGTCGTTTCAAAAATCAAATTTTATTAACTTTATTTTTCATAGAAAGAGCATTTTCAATTAGTTATCTTAATTTTATTAGCAATAATGAAAGCAGCGTTTATTATGGGGAAAACATAATAGACCGACACTTCAAAGGCAAATCAGTTAGCACGAATTAAAGAAAATAACAGTTTCCATTCCCTAAATTCTATTTCCCTGTCTAGAACTCAGTCCACCTAAAAAGAATAATCATTAGAGTCTGCTATCCCTACGTGCGCCAAAGAGTCCAACAGCACGACACGCCCTTCAGGAATCGGAAAGCGAGAAGCGCCCTCCTGCCCATGGGGCCAAGTTTTATACCTTTCTAACTAGCTAATCTTCTCTAAATTGTACATTTTTCTTTGCCATCCAGTGTCCTCATTGGCTGACTTTTGTCAGCTCATATTATGTCATCACCTTTTTCCAAGCCTAGTTCGGGCTTTTCTTAGAGTCCATTGTCCATTACTTTCGAGTCACGCAGCTTCCATAAAAATGTTACTTTCACTTGAGCTACAGTACATGACTTCCTTGGCTTGGCAAACTTGCCGCTTCCTGTCCTTGAATCTTTCTCTGCAAGAGCACGTTTAGCACAGTTTATTAGGTTTGCATTCTTCTGACAGAACTTGTCAATGTGGTAAACGTTTCCACTTCCATGCAAGGCTCTTTCTGGACAGGACTCGAAAACGCCATCTTTTCAATGTGCCTTTAGGCCTCACTCGAAAACTATTATTTAAACAAACACAAGACATCAATTAATTAGAGAATTGAGACCCATTCTGTTACCCACCCCCTTTGCTAATTATTAACCCATTAATTTATGTTACCTAGCTGTACACACAAAGCAGCATTTTTTATCTACCTTCTTCATATAGGCCGCAGGATATCCTCCTCGAGCTTTTGCCACAGAAAAGACGAAAAGACATAACATAAGCACACAAATAAGCACATACCATTAGTTAAACAGCCGCATTTAATACTGACAAAGACAATAGACAAGGTTAGTTTATTATTTTTCACACACTTGCGTTTGCAACGTAGAGCACATAGGTTAGTCCCTCATGTTTCTTGTGTATATGCATTTTAAAACTAAGTTGGTTAATACTTCATCACACTTGTTAATACGGTTACAGTTTTATGGAAGTTTAACTTTGCGAGTCTGAACAAAATATTATTCAGTACCTCGCTCCATCAATATCAAGCTCACATGGGGGTTCAGGTCATTCTGGGATCTAGTGTCTGGTCCACTCCACAGGAAACTATTTTTTCAGTTCCAAATAGGCACCCTACCCCTCAGAGTTTTCAAGTCTGGATGAGCTGGCAAAGGAGACACCTGTTTTCCTACCTGTAATGTCCTAAAAGAGAGTATTTCCCACGTATTGTTTGCCTGTCCAGGTTATACATCCCCTCGTCATATTTGGCTTGCACCCGTATGCAGGCTATTAGGAGTACATACCCACCAGGAAGCCTTTCGTAGTCTTAGATTGGATCCTCGCCCAGTTATAGTCATTTCTATCTCTAAATTCTTGGGTGCCATGTGGGGGCTCCACAGCAAAGCTCTACATCTCTCTCTTATATGATTGTAGCCAAGTGTATTGTTACTTTGCAGCTTTCTATTACTGTTGTGTGTTAATTACCTTGCTATAATTGTAACATTTTTATCACAAGTAATTGTGTACATTTGTAATTTTTTTTAGACAACCAATGAATTTATTCATGAAATAATGTACTCTTCTTTATTAGTCACATTATCTGCAGTATTGTATGTATTTTTATCTTTCGACTCGTTTTATTGGTGAATTCCTTAAGCATGTCTTATTCATTTTATGTACTTTTAACCGTTTGTACTTTTATGGCCCTGGAGGCTGAATAAAGTGATCTGACGGATTAAAGTTTGAATTTTTTGTACTAGCACCTTTCAAGTGTGGAAATTTATCTGATGAGACAATCTATGGTATGTTTCCGACAGGTCCATTGCTGGCAGATGCAAACTCTGAACAGGTGACAATGTGCCCTCGATATCCCGAGCCTGTTCCACTGGCTCACCCAATACCAGTGTTGAAAGAGGCCCTTGAAAAGGTCAGTACTTAGTTACTCCGGTCTATCTAGTATAACCACAGTGTTACTGTAGCACCTAATAGTAATTTCAAATCAAGAAACTGAGTGACATGAAAATAAATGATTGGTTGTACAATGTTGCATAAGTGGGAAAATTGTCATATATGTTCATAATGTTTTGCCAATGTATGAATATAAAAGAAATGGGCATTTTATTTTCAATTACCTTTGAAAGATACATATTTTCCACATTTCAATTATAAAAAAGTGAGAGATGTTCTGTTTAACCACTTGCCTCTGTGCTCTTGCTCCATAACCTTGCCATAGTAATTTTGTTCAATCTCTCCTGTGTTTTTAACTGTTTTTTTGTTTTTTGATTGTGTGGCCTGTTAATGTGCATGCTTGACTGTCCTTTGCAAGAAATATATTTTCTACATCAGAAACATTTAAAGCAATATTTTCAGCAGTGTACTTCCCAAGTGCATCTGGAAGAAAACTATAGTCCTACCTCATTTAAATTCTACTTCAATGCTTTTCTACAGAACATCTTTCTGAAGACATGCTAATGAAGAATGTGATTGCTCCTGAACAGTTTAGGCTGACAGCAGATAATGATATAATATATATCACTTTTCCCACATTTTTGTGTTTTAATGTTGCTAACATTGGTATTCTGAAAATATCTGTTTTTCTGGCAATTCTTCTATAAAATCCAATTTGATTCATCAAATGTGATCACTATTTGAAATGTGTTTTAAAATTAAATATCACTACTTCTGGATTAAGAGAAGTCTTGACTGTTTCATAAACAAGGAATATTAATAACATTTTGAAATGATCTAAACTAATTAGAAATATATGTTAGAATGTATAACTGAACATATATTTAAAATTGCCTGATTATAAGTTTGGCAGGTGGAGGTACTCTGTCAGAATGACAGAGGACATTGCCCTCAAAATCAGGAGGAACCTCCATCTTCCAAATTTAGAGCTGTCTGCCAGCCCTGATGGACAATTCTTAACATTGTCAGGAACCCCAGTCACTGCTGTTCCTGTTAATACTATTAAAGTTTGACAGATGTCTCCTTCCAACAAAACAGTCATCTGTCAAACATTTACAATGGTTTACATTTTTAAAAACAAACTCAAAAAGCGGGAGTAGTTTATTGAAAAATGTACACCTCGTGGCCCCCACTCCATGGAAAATGTCTCTAATTATATGAAGTGTCAGTATGTTTTTTTACTGCCCCTCACTGCCAGCTTCAATCTGACAGTGATGGGCAGTAAACAAAAGTCATTCAACCGCAAACTCGAAATAGGGTGGGCAATCGGATGGTTATCGTCCGACGGCACATACTCCATCAGGATATTGGAGAAGTATGTCAGCGACAGAGCTGACGTAGGCTCTCTCTCAGGGCCATATTTTGGTCTGCCCACATCTAAATGAGGCAGGAATACCTACAGTTTGGTTGAGTGCTCCCTCTGTAAAAATCTAAAAAAGGGCCTAAATATACTAGGTAGTAAACTTTAAGCATTCAAACGCCCTATGAAACTAGAAACTAGAGGAACAACAAAACAGTGCAAGCCACCATGTAGTGAAGACAAAAGAGCAGCCTGGCTTTCTGATAAAATAAGGTTTCAAAGCCTGGTGCAAAAAAGGATATGCAATTCTATTTTGCTCATATCCAATTGCTAATCTCAATACATCAAGTTTTGAATACGTTATAAAAAAACTGGTGGAAAACCAATCAGAGCAGTGATTTTCCACTGCCAAAACTTTATGGCTACAGTAAAAGCACTAGAGGGTGTCCAAATAAATGCACGGGACATCCACTATCCTGTTAGGGGCCGATTTCGATGTCAGACAGACCTGAGTCCACCCGACATCGATTGGGTGCAGTGACTGACTGACTTCTTGTCGGTGGACCCAAACCAGCAGTTAGGATGTGTCCGAATAGTGTTCGGTCACAGTCCTATTCTTTGCATTGGGAGCATGTATTCTGACCAGAATGCATGCTCTCATTGTAAAGAGAGGAGGTGCAGTTCATCCCTGCACCCCGTGCAGTCACCTCAAGGTGCCTGCCACAGGGTACAGGGATCAACGGGGGGGCACCAGAGGTGCGCCCTCGGACACCATCTGGAGGCTTTGCACTCATGGGGGCCCTGCCTGGGGCCTCCAAAAAATCTACTTCCAACAGCCTTTCTGTTTCGGAAAGGCCAGCACAGAAAGGCTGTCGGAATCCAACCTTGTAATCCCTCGGGTGGAAAGAGCCTCCCTTGGGATTACAGGAGGAATTCTGAATGGCAGATGGGCTCTTCGAGTCCATCGGAAGTTGTTCAGATATCCTTTTTTGAATTCTTTTCCGACCTACTCCATCCAAATGAATCCAAACTGCTGATTACGATGCCGTAGCAACGGCTCTGGCCGAGGGTCAGAGCTGTTTCCTATGGCATCTTTATCAGCCCCCTAGTGAGCGTTGACATAATTGAGTACCAACAAATGTTCAAACCCTGAAAACACTTGTAAAGCTGATCCAGAAAGGTTGATGTAACTGTATGTTAAGGGTCAGGTTGTACATGGACTACTTACAAATGTTATTTCTACTAATGGGCAGTGAGGTCTCTGTTGCGCATGGTCTGATGATTGCAATATCTAAGGCCAAATTCACAAAAGTTGCATCAAAAGGGAACTCAAAGCAGCCACCACCCAATGCTGTTAATTTACAATTGCTAGCAATTGCTAAAAGAAAAACCGGCTCTATTCACTTTACTTGGTGGTTGGCAGATGATATACACATTTTGGGTGTTTTCTATTTTCTCGGTTTCCGTTTCTTATTCACCTCTTTTGGTGGAGGTTAGGCCTAACATTGACTGAGAGATGTGGTAATCGGATTGCATATCTATTTATTACAGCCCTGAGGAAGTCTTTTTGATATTATACCATAGACAAAACATGTGTTGGCTGTATTATCTGAGAACGGAATTGTGTGTAAACAAGTCTTCTTGAGAACAACAGAATACAAGAATACAGACTGTGGATTAACACTTGATGTCATCAACTTTTCAAGAATTTTTTATGGACTTACAATCAGGAATTTGACTGTTTAATACTGAACTACATATATTGTGCTCAGGGAATCAAATTTTGTTTTACTTTCAAATGTTATGTGTGTATGGGGTATGGCATGTCTATAAAAGGGAACATATTTCACTTTTTAAGAAACATTTTAAGTACTGTATGTACAACAATGCTGGCACATTCTGCACAGAAGAACAGATCTATAAATGTTATACAATGTTTATCTTGGTCAAAGAGATGTGTTACCTTTGTAGTTTGTCCAAAACCTACAATTCTGAGGGACAACAACCAAGCCAAGGCTCACAATAATTTGTCATTGTGTACGCCCATTCATCATTTGAGAAAAAAAGAAAAATGAAATTAATATAAATTGTATATCAAAACGAAATATACTTTTGTTGAATGCATTCAAGAATCTGAGTTTATGGATATAAGGCCTTTTCACCACTGTAAATATTGGACTACCTATATTGCAAGGTAATTGGGATTACTTTCCATAGAAAAAAGACTTTTGTGAATCAGTACATTAGTACCAAACATCCTATCATCTTACACCTCTAAATTTCTCCTCGAAAAAACAATAAAATTCCAATATGGGTTGGATCCTACCTCTTTTTCTTTCTGTGTGCCCTTTTTTTTTACAACGTATTCATGAATGTGATGGAAAACACCAATTTGCATTGAATGGGAAAACCCCAATCTTTAGCATTCCCATAATTCTACCTATAAAACTACCTGCCATATCTGCTGGTGCCCTATCGTTGCAGACAGAAAGTGGCCAAGACTGCCACCATCCCTCGTGTGATTTACAGAAATGGAGCCAAAACCCAGTGTAGGATTGCTTTAGTTGGGTGGTACCAGGGAATTCTAATAACCCCAGACATTTTTTTTAAATGAGAGACTGAGGGAATCCGGATCAGAGTTACTAGCCTCAATCGCACCATTTGTTCTTAAGCAGCATGGCCAAATATAAGATTGCAGAGGCAGCTCCTCCATTTGGGCAGAGGAGCGTCGCCACACTGCTTCCTCGATGTGCAAGAAGCAGAAACATAAAATGGTATTTTAAATACCATTTTATGTTCCTGCTTCTCGCACTGCGCGAAAGCAGAAGGGTATATCTGGTTGGGGGCGGGCGGGTGGGCGGTTCAGGGAGGAGTGGCTTGCCCAATGCTGTGGGCCCTGACTCTTTGGTCGAGCCTCTTGGGCCGACCAAACCAGTCATATGCAAAATCATGTGAAATAGTTGCAGTGTTGGGTCCATGGTCAGTCGCCACCCTTGAACCCTAGAATCCACCAGACATTTTTTTTAACTAGAGATTCAGGGGAATCCAGGGTGATCTGGGTAGTGTGTATTTGTCCTAGAATGTCCTGCAAGCAAGAAAATATCAGTAAAAACAAAGGCTCTTCATATTAATGTGAAGGAAATATCTAGAATTGCCAGAATTTAACACCATCAAGAGTGTCCACATTTCAACATTTAATACCAGTATCACACTTGTGTGGATGAGCTATCACAAGGACAGCAAGGGTCAAAAGTGCAACCATGCCTAGTGTCAGTTTCATTACACAGAATTGGTGTGAAAACCATATGTGGGATGGCTGCATATTTAGGCTACGTTTCACTGCCACTAAGAAAACTTCAGCACAAAACCTTTTTAGACACCTTAAGGGCATGCAGAATGGTGTGGATTGCATGATCCCACCACATTCTCTACCCCAGAATGTCCTTCAAATGCAGAAATATAAGTAATAAAAATAATTTCTTCTCAACTATCTCCTTGCAAACTGAAATGTGGGGTGAAGTGCACACATCTCTTGGTTGAAATAGTACCCCTTACATTTTGTGTGTCCTATTATACAGAACAAAAAAGGAGCAGAAACTGTGACCTATCCTAAAGGTTTTTTACAAGACCAGAAATGGTGTAACACTCATGTGGGTTGTATGTCTGAGAAACAACTACACATAAGTTATGTCAGAAATTGCAAATTGTTAATATGGTTATAATACAATTGGCCTAAATATCGTGGACCAAAATCTCAACTGTAAATTATAGTAAATACGTAAATATTAACAACAACAATATAGACTTCAAAAATATATTAAGTTGAAAAGGTGTCAGATTTAACCATAATATAGATAAAAATATATAGAACACAAAAGCATTGAAAAAACGTTTTAATCAAAAACTACATAAAACAGTATCAATTTGGTTAAGTAGTTTATTATTCATTTGAAACATAAGATTTTCCATGCAAACCAAAATGAGTATTTAATTGATTAAATATTGGACAATTTTTAAAGAAAGCTTTACTGTAAAAGGAAGAACAATGTAAATAGTGGACAAATATATTGTTATAATATTCCTGACCATTTAAAATTAAAATATATGAATCCTAAAATATATAAATTGTTCATTAAAAATATTAAAAGAATCATACAAAGCTATTACTCTATTTCCTAAATGTAATAGGCAGTTATAAAAAAATGAAAAGCTAGTAGAATATAAAACTATAGAATAAATGTAAAATAAAGTGAAACTCCCACAAACAATGTGTAAATTGCATAAATAAAAGGGGTGCAATTTATTATTCTAATTCTAGTCCACAAACTTGAGGGAATGAATTACATGGGAGCTATATTTACTTTTCTAACCTAAACCTAGAAACTTTGGAGAAAGTGCATACATTTGGGAGAGGACTCATATTTGCTATTACATCTGCAGTCACACCAAATGTAGGAAAGTACATAAATAAAACATATCAGCTGACTATTCAAAATCATTTGCAAAAGTGCAGAAATTGGTTGGAGTGAGATTGACTGTTTTAACCCCACTCCCACATACATTGGGGAAAAAAGAAAACTTGTTTTTTGGGGAAGGGGCAGGTTAAAATTTGCTGTTTTAACTGCAGCTCCACAGACGTTTGAGGAAGTTCCTAAGTGAGGGGCAGGCAGATTTACAATTCCTAACTCATTCCTAATAAGCACTGGGGAAAGGACATACATATGGGCAGATATTTACCATTCTAAAGCTAGTTCCAAAGATGGTGGGGAAAGTGCAAATACATGGGTGTTCTAATTTACTAGTCTAACTAATATTCAACATGTAATGGGAAAAGTGCCTGTATTGTGGGTGGTAATGTTTAATACTTTAACTCCAACCCCACAAACATTGGGTAAAGTGCAAATTTTGGAGTGGGGGATCGGTGCTTCTATTTGCTGGAAAACAGATGTATAGTTCTAAAAGTAGTCTAACAAACATTTGGGAAGGTGCATAAATTGGGGGTCAGATTTACCATTCTATTCTATTCTTTCATATCCGCTTTTCTAGCCTATTTTTAACAAATATGTGGAAGAATTCACATATTGGCAAGGTTGTTGGTAGATTTACTATTCTAACTCCGATTTAACAAACACTTGAAAGAGCATTTATTGGAAAGCTCAGATGATCAGTTCTAACTTAAATTCAACATCTTTTGAGGATGTGGCATCTATATTGGGGTGGTCATATTTACTTTTCAAACTCCATCCTCCACCACTTTCTCTACCCTAGAATGTCCTTCAAATGCAGAAATATTAGTAACAAAAATAATTTCTTCTCAACTATCTCCTTGCAAACTGAAATGTGGGGTGAAGTGCACACCTCTCTTGGTTGAAATAGTACCCCTTCAATTTTGTGTGTCCTATTGTACAGAACAAAAAAGCACCAGAAACTGTGACCTATCCTAATGGGAGCGGCCCTTGACCCTGCTTGCAGGTCAGGCCGCCCCCCACACCGCACAGCTCCACCTGTGTGTGCCTGCCTTGAGCCAGCTGCTGCCGCCTCATGAGTTAGCCGCTCCCCCCCCCTCCGCTGGTAAAATTGTACTGTGACTTTTTTCCTTGTTTTGTCGTTTTTCTCCTAACTGTACTGTGCCTTTTTATTTTCATCACTGTTTACTAATCTCTGTTGCCCTGCATTGTTGACTGTTTAGTGCCCCTGCCCCGCCCCCTTTTGCCTTCTGTATCTTGACGCTCCACACCTTCCCGCCGCTGCCTCCCTGCGGCCCCGCCCCTCGCTCTCCCATTCGCCAGCCAGCTGCTCCTCCCTCCCACATCCCCTTAAATGGAGGTCGCTGCACAGTAGAGGGAGCGACCCTTGACCCTGCTTGCAGGTCAGGCCGTCCCCCACACCGCACAGCTCCGCCTGTGTGTGCCTGCCTTGAGCCAGCTGCTGCTGCCTCATGAGTTTGCCGCTCCCCCCCCTCCACTGGTAAAATTATACTGTGACTTTTTTCCTTGTTTTGTCATTTTCTCCTAACTGTACTGTGCCTTTTTATTTTCATCACTGTTTTCTGATCTCTGTTGCCCTGCATTGTTGACTGCTTAGCGCCCCTGCCCGCCCCCTTTTGCCTTCTGTATCTTGCCATCCCGCCCCTTCCCGCCGCTGCCTCCCTGCGGCCCCGCCACCCCTGCTCTCCCATTCGCCACCCCACTCCCACCTCCCAGCTGCTCCTCCCTTCCATATCCCCTTATATGGCAGGCACTGCGCGGCCGCGTAGCGGACGTGCGCAGTGGGCATGCCGCTGGTGCGCCGAAGGCGCGCCTAAGGCAAGCCTGTCTGCACCTGGACCGTGCCCATCGCCAGAACCCCTGGACCCCGAAGACACCACGACACCCGACTACCCAATGACACGAGCACCCTCCACGCACTCAACCCCGGACGAGAACACACCTGCTAACGGGCCACCCCGAAGCGCACCCAAGGGCCCTTCACCTGCAGGAACTGCAGCTTCATCAGTATCCAACCCACGAAACCACCAACCAACGAACCCAACCACCTGAGGTGCATCCTCCTTAACACTCGCTCCGCCCGAAAACACGCCGTCGAAATCTGGGACCTCCTCTACTCAACCGCCCCAGACATCGCCTTCCTAACGGAGACCTGGCTGACCCCCGCCTCAGCACCTGACATCGCCATAGCCATCTCGGAAGGCTACACGATCGCCTGCAGAGACCACACCAACGGAATAGGAGGTGGAATTGCCATCGTCCACAAGAACACCCTCAGCGTCTCGACCAGCACCAACAACTGCCTCAGCACCGCCGAACACCTGCACTTCCAGATTCACACCGACCCCAACACCACCCTCAGAGGAACCCTGATCTACAGACCCCCCGGACCCAGACCACAGTTCAGCAACTCCATCACTGACCTCATCAGCACCCACGCCTTCGCCTCCACAGATTACATCCTCCTCGGGGACCTGAACTTCCACCTCGAGAACAACAACGACGCAACTCCACCACCCTGATTGACAACCTCGCAAACCTCAGACTCAGACAGCTTGTGACAACACCCACCCATGCAGCCGGCCACACACTAGACCCCATCTTCTCCGCTAGCCCCCGCGTCTCCTTCAACCACACCACCGAACCCCACTGGACCGACCACCGCTGCGTCTACTTTACCTTCAGGAAACTCACCGCACATCGCGGCACCCGACAGATGCCTCGTCGCTGCTGGGGAAAAGTCACCGAAGAACAGCTAGCTACCACCCTTGCCCAGAGCCCACCTTCTGACCCCACCGAACACGACACCGCCACCCTCAACCCCCGCTCAAGACACCCTCCAACAGACACACCAGCAAGAAAGCCACCTGGTTCACTGAAGGCCTTCAGGCCTCCAAGCATACTGGCCGGAAACTGGAGAAGAACGGGCTCCGAGAACTATCAGCAGACTGCCACACGGCCCTCAAGAACGCCACCCGCAGACACCATCAACTCATGAGAACCGCCAAGAGGACGACATTTAAGGACTGCCTGGATAACAATGCACTCAACAGCAAAGAGCTCTTCAACATCTTGAAGGAACTCTTCAACCCCAGCTCCAACAACAACAACATCCCCCTTCGCAGGACCTGTACGACTCACTGGCCACCTACTTCCACCGCAAGATCGCAGACATCAGCAACAGCTTTAATGCCACGACTTCCCCGCCAACCTCCGAGACCCCCACCCCCGCGATCACCTGCCGCCTGATTGCATGGTCCAACATCAACGACGATGACACCATCAAAATCGTGAACTCCATCCACTCTGGATCCACTTCTGACTCATGCCCACACCCCGTCTTCAACAAAGTCAGCACAATCATCGCACCCCACCTCCGGAAAGTCATCAACACCTCCTTCGAGACAGCAACCTTCCCAGAGAGTTGGAAGCACGCCGAGATCAATGCCTTACTCAAGAAACTCAAGGCGGACCCCAAGGACCTCAAGAACGTCCGTCCCATCTCCCTGCTCCCGTTTCCAGCAAAGGTCAGCGAGAAAATCGTCAACAAGCAACTGACCCGCTACCTCGAGGACAACAACATCCTGGACCCATCCCAGTCCGGTTTCCGCGGCAACCACAGCACCGAAACTGCCTCATCGCCACCACCGACGACATCAGGACCCTGATCGACAACAGAGAAACAGCAGCCTTCATACTCCTGGACCTGTCAGCCGCCTTCGACACGGTCTGCCACCAGACACTACGAACATGCCTACACGACGCCGGGATGCAAGAGAAGGTCCTGGACTGGACCACATCCTTCCTCTCCGGCAGAACACAGAGCGTCCGCCTCCCCCATACAGCTCCATCACCACCGAGATCATCTGCGGCGTACCCCAGGGCTCCTCCCTCAGCCCAACACTGTTCAACATATAGGCACCCCTCGCCTACGTCGCCCGCCAGCACAACCTCAACATCATCTACTACGCCGACGACACCCAGCTGATGATCTCCCGCACCAAAGACCCTCACACAGCCCCGACATCCCCTGACCACGCACACAACCTGGGGGTCATCCTGGACTCCACCCTCTCCATGACCAAACAGATCAACACTGTCTCCTCATCCTGCTTCAACACCCTACGAATGATCTGCAGAATCTTCAAGTGGATCCCCACCGAAACGAGAAGAACAGTAGCCCATGCCCTCGTTTCCAGTAGGCTGGACTACGGAAATGCCTCTACGCAGGAACGTGAAACAAGCTCCTGAGACGGCTGCAACGCATCCAGAACGTCTCGGCACGACTGATCTTTGACATCCCCTGCCACAGCCACATCACACCCCACCTGAGAGACCTACACTGACTCCCCGTCAACAAGAGGATAACCTTCAAGCTCCTCATCCACGCATACAAGGCCCTCCACAACGCCGGCCCAGCGTGCCTGAGCAAACGACTCAGCTTCTACGTCCCTACCCGCAAGCTCTGCTCGCCGGCCTCGCCACAGTGTCACGCATCAGAAGAACAACCACCAGAGGAAGATCCTTCTCCCACCTCGCCGCCAAGACCTGGAACACCCTCCCCACCAACATATGGCTGACCCAAGACTACCTGGTCTTCAGAGGACTTCTCAAGACCTGGCTCTTCGATCAGTAGCGCCCCCCCCCAGCACCTTGAGACCCTCCTGGGTATATAGCACTCGTTAAAAATGTCCTGTTTAATTGATTGATTGCTCCCACAAACAATATGAAAGTGCATATATTAGAGGAGGAGGAGATTTACTATTCTAACTCCAATTCACCAACTCTTTGGGAACGTCTGTATATTCAGGGGTTTAGATATATTATTCTAACTCTAGTCCCACAAACATTGAGGACATTGAGGATGGAGAGGTTCCAGATTTATTATTGTAACTGCTGATCTGCAAATATTCAGGGAAATGTCCATATTTAGTCGGATACTGATTCACTATTCTAACCCCAATGTAATAAACATTTGGGAAAACAGATATATATTTTTCATCAGATATATTATTCTAACTACAATCCCTTAAACATTCAGAACAGTACATATATTTGGGGGGCCAGGATAGATGTACTATTTTACCTTCAATCCAACAATTATCAGGGAAATTGCATATATATTTTTGGGGAGTCACATTTATTATTGTTACTCAAATCTCACAAACAGTGGAGAAATTGCATATGTTGTGGAGTGGAATATGTAGTATTCTAATTACAGCAAAAATTTAAGAAGGTATTATTTAATAATTATACTTAAATGTCAGTTTTTTAATAACATTTTAAATAAGCAACATGAGGTCTGCTTTTTTTGAGGCACATGCGGAAAAATAGATCAAGATTTGTTGCAATGAAACAAGAGCAAAAATAAATCTATCTTATGAAACCTCTTCATCTATTCAGATGGTCATATATAAAGTTCTTTGTGCTTTGACTTTACCGTTGTGAATCTACTCCTCCCCACTAAAAGCTGCCCTGATAGTAGGTCCAATCCCTGGTCTTCACACTGCCGCTGGCCATAGCCTTGAAGGAACACTTGTAGATGGCTACTCACTTAATAGGTCCTCGGTGTTTGATGCCACTATGCTCTGGGTTTGAGTTCTTTGCTGATTCTTAGCACTTCTCAGTGCCCATTGTCTTATTCAATTTGATTCAGACAGCTTTCATATACTTTCCGATTTTGGCCGGGTCCTTGTGTAATGTACAGGTGAAAAGCCCTGAGATTGCCTCTAAGCAGGTCCTAATCTCATGCCGTAAGAACATTGGCTTAAAGAGTGTCTGTCGTTGTTGTAGTAAAGCAGGGAAGCAACATGCAAGGTGCAATAGGAACTCTGCTCTGTATTTGCACAACCTACATTTGATTATCTGGTGTAAGTATTTCCATCCTGGGTTGAGTTCCTTGATTGGAGTTTTTACTATCCTGGCCCATTGGATGTCTTTCAGGCATTTCATCTTCAGGGCACTCTTCAAAAATGGCTGATCGATGGAGGAAATCAGGCCTGGTCATTTTCCCTTTTCCTTCTGTCTGACTATGTCTTTCACCCTCAAGAGCTAAATAACCTTGTTCATTTAGAGCTTTTTTATTGCCAAGTAACTTACTTATTCCAATGACCAATTGGCTATTGCTAACTTCAGTTTGGACACTGCCACTTGCATGTAACTGTTCCATGGATTCTATCCCCCTTCAGAAATTGCTTTAAGTATTTCTTTTAGGGATCCTGTGTGAGGTTTGAGTGTTTGGGAGTGGTATTTTACGAGGGCGCTCATGCATTCAAACTTTTGTTGTACCAGTCTCAACTCCAACCTGGTCAAAAGGTTGCTTGTGTACTTTGGTAGCTTAAAGGCGTGTTAATAGCACTGGCACTGGGATTTTTTCCAGTGCAAATTCCATCTGCCCAGGGAAAACATGCTGAGCGTATCCTGCTACTGATAACAACTTAGATTTTATTACTCTCCTGATTAGTATTGACGTGGGGCTGCATAATTTCTCTTGTAGTTTACATAACGCATATATGGTAGCTTGTGTTCTGGCTTTCATTGGCCTGGTGCATCTTTGCTTTCCCTGTACTGTTCCTATCATCCGGTTTCCCAGCCTCCAGCTAAGAAAGGTTTTTCTTACGTGTTGCCCAAAGATTACCACTTTGGTCATACTTGCATTAGCTTCTAGCTCATTGGCCTCATTATATTTGCTAAAGGCGTCCATACTCTGATATGATCAAAAATTGACCAGGTAGTCCATAGATTGGAGCAGGTCCAATCTATGAGCCCCTATTTTTGGGGTAACTAATGTGGCACATTGAAGGGCCTTGCCTAAATCTCCTGGGCAAAGGTTAAAAAACATCAGGACTAGGATGCAGCCCTGTTTTGTGCCCATTTCCATGTACAGCCTTTTGGAGACTCTGTCACCAGTCAATTTTATCCTCACCCAGTTGTTACTATTTAGTGAGATAATAGTCTTTAGGAGGTTATCTGTGATAATCCAGCTCTTCAGTTTTTACCACAGCTTATTTCTGGAGACACTGTCAAATGCCTCTGAGTAGTCCACTAAGCAGGCGAACACTGGCAAGTTGTTTTTGGTGTTCATCTGCTGGGCCAAGTATGATAATGCTACTATGTTATCAATCATTGAATCACCATTTCAAAACCCTGTTTGATAGAATGGCAGAATGGCATTTTCCTAGATCCAGTCGTTTAACACATTTAAAAGAGAGCTGGTGTATGCTTTCCCTTCTATGTCCAACAGGGCAATTATCCTGCAGTTCTTTGGATACGTTTTGGCACCTTTCTTGTATATTGGTTGCAACATGGAGCCTCTCAAGGAATTTGGTACATCTGTTTTTGCCCTGCATTCCATATAAAGAGTAGATACTGTCTTTGCCCAGTAAGCCAGGCCATCTTCGCACATGCCACCTGGCAGGCCGTTGATCCCTGGTGCCCCTTCTCTTCCTGACTTTTTTTCAATTTTTTCAACAGTGTGCTGCTCCTGTGCCCTACCATATTCTGTATTGGGAGCCCTTCACCTGCCAATTTGCTATCTGCCAATAGGGTCTCCCGGCCCCTTGCCACTATGCACTTGGATCAGTTGTATGACGTTTGCTACATGCAATTGCCATGCTTTTCATTCTCTAGTTTGGCAACATAATCCCAGAATTGCTTCTGTTTGTTGTTTTTGCACAGCTCATGTATCTTAATCCATTTGCCTCTATGTGTCTTTGTTTTAATTTCCAGGTGACATGTTTGTGTCCTCGGTTGACTTGCTTGTATGCCATCTCGGTGACTTGTGTTCCAATTTTTGGGTGCATCGTTTTTACCTGCCTTAGGGATTCAAATGCCATCCCTTAGGCCTCTACTGTCTTTTATCTTACTCCTAGCTTTCCAATTCCTCTTGTATATTGGCGTCTGGGCACCTCTTGAGAGGTGATAACTGAATGTGAGACTAGAGAGATTCTAGTCCCATCCCTTGTATGGCACACACATTCACGTAGTTACTTTCATGGAAGAAAGGCTACTTCTATACAATGTTCGTATTCATTTCTTTGAGTTTATTTTAGTGTTCGTTTTTTTTAAAACATGTTCCGTTATTTTCTTAGCTTTCAGAAAATTCAGACTCGGGCTTGTTTATAATCCACATTTCCAATGCATTTCGAGCATTTGATATGCTCTTCATCAGGGAAATAGACACTAGAAATAATAATATGTACAAACGGTAATTAATAGTAATCGAATTAACTGTTTGCATCATGTTAAGAAATTAAGTAATGCAGCATTTCAACAAAAATAGTCACACTACACAAACATGTTTAACCGTTGTAAAAGACCTTTGAAAAAGACCTAATGCGAAGGTGCGTTACATTCGTGCTGTTTACATGCATAAATGCGCAATGATTGAAACCACAATGTAAGTTTAAAGACACTTAAGTTCTCTTACATGCCCTTCGTGGTGCGGTGTTTTTGGAATCTGCAATGAAACAGGGAAAACAAGGAAGGATTCGTCAGTGCCTGTGGGCAATGTATTGATGCGTGAGGTTGGTATGAGCTTAAACGACGGGGAGCACTAACCTGTGTCAAAACGATTAGGTGAAAGCTATCCGGGGATCTGCTCTGCGAGACGCCGGCAACGCAATGGTTTCCCGCGTTTCTGCCGTTCAATATGTTAGGTGTCACGTGGTTTAGCCCTTGGATGGAGGTAGAAAGCAGACTATGCCGATTGGGGTTAGGTCTAACTTCCATATGGAAGAATGCTTCACAGAGCCGAGTGTTCTGGAGGTTAACTAGTGAAGCTCAAAATTAAATGGTTACGTGGTGAACTAAAAAATGTATGTGAAAATAAAGATAAAGATAATAATTTTGGGAATATCATGAAAGTTGGACGATGTGGGGATTGAACCGGGTGTGTATTGCTTGGTATGTTGTTGATGCTGCTGTGTTCGCTGTTATGGACCTAATGTTAAAACGATTACTTAAGGGTACATAGTGTCAAAGTAGGGGTATGCACAATAACACCAAGGTCAATACAGAGAGCAAATTAGTCATAAATAGCAAGAAAACTCAATCCTTTCATTAATCCCGATGGGATTTTGGGTAGAAAGTCTGTGAATCCAGTAATTCTCACGTTGAAGGAGGAATTTGTTATTGTCTCTCCCTTCTTGTTTTTGTATTGTCTCAAGTACTATGTATTTCATTTGAGAAACGTTGTGTTGCTTTTCCGTGAAATGGGCGGACAGCGCTGACTTCATATTCTTAAGTCTGATATTGGACTTGTGTTCTGTGAGGCGTGTCTTGATACGGCGCTCAGTTTTGCCTACATACATTTTGCCGCAGGGGCACTTTATCCCATATATCAAATTGTTGGTGTCGCATGTTGCATTCACTCTAAGCTTGATAGGATTACCTTGACTTGGATGATTCACCGTGTTGCCCTTAATGATGTTATTGCAGTGGCCGCAATTTAAGCAGGGCTTAGTGCCTGCATACGTTATATGTTCTTTGGGTTTTCTTTGCAGTATTTCTCCCAAGTTTTTCGCTCTCGTATATGCAAACAAAGGTGGTTGACCAAAAGTGCCTCCAAAGTCCGGTTCAAGGTTGAGAATCGCCCAATGTTTCATTATGGTTCGTTTGAACTGTCTGCTGCTAGTCGAATATTTTGAAACCACTACTATCCGTGTTTGTTCGGGTTTACTGGTTGGTGTAAGCAATTTCCATCTGTCTGACTCCTGTATTCTTGTTTTGGTTGCTTGTACCAGGGATGTCGGATAACCTCTTTTCCTGAATTTATCAGACATTTCATCAAGTCTAGTTTCAAGAATGGTTTCATCTGACGTTATTCTCTTTACTCTTGCCATCTGGGAATATGGTAAGTTGTTGATCAAGTTAGGTTCATGAAAGCTGGAGTGTAACAACATGTTATTCCTGTCTGTGGGTTTAACATACAGGTCTGTAACGAATCCGTTTGGTGTTATTGTTATTTTCACATCCAAAAAATTAACTGTGATGTCCGACATATTCCATGTAAGTTGGATTCTTTGGTCAATGGAATTGAATTTCGTGAGCGCCATAGTAAGTGTCTCTTCCGTGTCCGTCCATATGATGAAAAAGTCATCAATGTAGCGTAGTATCATTCTCAAATGGTTAGTCCATCCGGGGTCTTTCAAGATGTGTTGGGTTTCGTACCAATGCATAAAGATATTGGCATACACAGGTGCCGCCGAATTGCCCATTGCCATCCCGGTGAGTTGTTGGTACCACTTGTCGTCAACTTTGAAATAGCTGTGATACAGCGTGAAATACATGAGTTCCATAAGGAACAGTTGGAAATCATGGTCCAAGGTCGTGTTCAGTAGAGCTGATTCCATCGCTTCAATCCCCATATCATGGGGTATGCTGGTGTATAAGCTACAGACATCTGCAGTGCATAAAATCACTTTCTCTGTTTCATTGAATGTGATTTGTTGTAGTTTCAACAAGAATTGCGATGTGTCTTTAATATACGTTGTCGTAGATTGTACTGATGATTGAAGATATTTGTCAATCAATTGTCCAATTGGTTGGTGTATACTTCCTCTAGTAGACACTATGGGCCTCATAGGGGGATCTCGCAGATTTTTGTGTATTTTGGGTACCATTCTCAAGGTTGGGCTCCTAGGGTTGGTAGTTAGCAGGAAGTTTTTGGTTCTTTCTGTGATGGTTCCTTGTTGATGTGCTTTGTCGATGATGAGTTTTAACACCTTCAGATATTCTTGGGTGGGATTTGACTCCAGTCTAAGGTAAGTTCTCTGATCATTGACGTGTTCCCTCACCTTGTTATTATACATCTGTGTGTTCATAATCACGATAGCTCCTCCTTTATCCGCTTTGGTAACGGTTATGAGGTCATTCTCTGCTATTTTGTTGAGGGTATCCAAATCTTTTTGTGTGATGTTTCTGGTTTTTGGTTTGATGTGTTTAATTTTTTTGAGGTCCTGTTTGACTAGGTTCTCAAACAAATCTAGTGTCTTATGGCTTGTTGGCGCTTGGAATGAACTTGCTGGACGTAATCCCAATAGCTGGTCCTTAGTTTCTTGTAATGGTCGCTCCGGTATTACATTGTCAAAAAAGTATCTAAGTTTAAGCTTCCTCATAAGCTTGAAGAAGCTGACTTCGTGTTCCAGGTGGTTTGAGGAGGTGGTAGGGACAAATGAGGTGCCGGCGTCTCGCAGAGCAGATCCCCGGATAGCTTTCACCTAATCGTTTTGACACAGGTTAGTGCTCCCCGTCGTTTAAGCTCATACCAACCTCACGCATCAATACATTGCCCACAGGCACTGACGAATCCTTCCTTGTTTTCCCTGTTTCATTGCAGATTCCAAAAACACCGCACCACGAAGGGCATGTAAGAGAACTTAAGTGTCTTTAAACTTACATTGTGGTTTCAATCATTGCGCATTTATGCATGTAAACAGCACGAATGTAACGCACCTTCGCATTAGGTCTTTTTCAAAGGTCTTTTACAACGGTTAAACATGTTTGTGTAGTGTGACTATTTTTGTTGAAATGCTGCATTACTTAATTTCTTAACATGATGCAAACAGTTAATTCGATTACTATTAATTACCGTTTGTACATATTATTATTTCTAGTGTCTATTTCCCTGATGAAGAGCATATCAAATGCTCGAAATGCATTGGAAATGTGGATTATAAACAAGCCCGAGTCTGAATTTTCTGAAAGCTAAGAAAATAACGGAACATGTTTTAAAAAAAACGAACACTAAAATAAACTCAAAGAAATGAATACGAACATTGTATAGAAGTAGCCTTTCTTCCATGAAAGTAACTTCGTGAATGTGTGTGCCATACAAGGGATGGGACTAGAATCTCTCTAGTCTCACATTCAGTTATCATAGTTTTGACGTCGCAGGACCCTCGACGCCTCCTTGTTGTGCACCACCAATTGAACAACATAAAGACTATCTACCAAGTAAAATTATAGCAGTGCATCCATCCTAAACTATTAATGATATTCACCTTCAGAGCGTCCACTGGAAGGATAGCACGCACTTATACTCACTGAATACTTCTCCACCCCCAACAACTCAAGATGTCTAACTACGAAGAAATATCTAAAAGTACAGAGGCTAGAGCCTCCACCTTTGCATTCGAGGAAAAGGATGTGGATCAAATCTATTCATTGATCAGGGAGGAAATTGCGCAAGAAGCGTCAAGCAAATCCAAAGAGCAAAATATAAAACAATTACTTTATCTAATGAAGAGGAAAACCAATCAACAACTACACGCCAGTACCCTCATCAAGTACCATAGGAACCAACGCATACCTCGGGGGCTCAGAATAGCACTTAAACCGTCCTTATGTAAACATTCAAAAAAATTCCAGGAACGGTGGTATGAAATCCTCAATAAATGTTCATTGGATTTAATTCTTTTAATCATTCAAGAATTATCCGGGATCTTAGAAGAAATTACCACTGAAATCCAAGAAACCTCCACTGAACTGAGCAAAATGATGACAGAAGAGGAACTTAAAACTATGTTAGAGGACATGAAAACCCAAATCGACAAACATACCAGGGAGATTAACGAAAGAAAAATTCGCAAATTTAAGCGAGACACCCTGGATTATCGCCTAGACGAGGTCTACACATGGGCCGACATCTACGCACAAAAACGAAGAAATCGCCCTTATAACTCGAATACGGATACCTCCTCCACGGATAGTGATCCTGGTCAAAGAACACGGAAAGGACAATCCACAAGAACTCCTCAGACAGAACCTTCAACTGTGGAACCTACCACCAGCTCAACACGTGACAAGAGTCCTTTTTTAGATTAGGGCCAAGCACAAAAAGGAGACCTAGGAGAGGGCAAAGAAAAGGAAAAAGAAAGAGACCCTCCGAGCACTCGGAGTACAACATCCATAACCAAGGAGAAAGAAAAGAAACCCAAGAAGAATTGACCACAGAACAGCTAGTGATCAACATTAGTGACCATGACTTCAGTAAACAAGAATTGCAACTACTTCAAAAGGGCACCTCATTTGTCCCTACCACCTCCTCAAACCACCTGGAACACGAAGTCAGCTTCTTCAAGCTTATGAGGAAGCTTAAACTTAGATACTTTTTTGACAATGTAATACCGGAGCGACCATTACAAGAAACTAAGGACCAGCTATTGGGATTACGTCCAGCAAGTTCATTCCAAGCGCCAACAAGCCATAAGACACTAGATTTGTTTGAGAACCTAGTCAAACAGGACCTCAAAAAAATTAAACACATCAAACCAAAAACCAGAAACATCACACAAAAAGATTTGGATACCCTCAACAAAATAGCAGAGAATGACCTCATAACCGTTACCAAAGCGGATAAAGGAGGAGCTATCGTGATTATGAACACACAGATGTATAATAACAAGGTGAGGGAACACGTCAATGATCAGAGAACTTACCTTAGACTGGAGTCAAATCCCACCCAAGAATATCTGAAGGTGTTAAAACTCATCATCGACAAAGCACATCAACAAGGAACCATCACAGAAAGAACCAAAAACTTCCTGCTAACTACCAACCCTAGGAGCCCAACCTTGAGAATGGTACCCAAAATACACAAAAATCTGCGAGATCCCCCTATGAGGCCCATAGTGTCTACTAGAGGAAGTATACACCAACCAATTGGACAATTGATTGACAAATATCTTCAATCATCAGTACAATCTACGACAACGTATATTAAAGACACATCGCAATTCTTGTTGAAACTACAACAAATCACATTCAATGAAACAGAGAAAGTGATTTTATGCACTGCAGATGTCTGTAGCTTATACACCAGCATACCCCATGATATGGGGATTGAAGCGATGGAATCAGCTCTACTGAACACGACCTTGGACCATGATTTCCAACTGTTCCTTATGGAACTCATGTATTTCACGCTGTATCACAGCTATTTCAAAGTTGACGACAAGTGGTACCAACAACTCACCGGGATGGCAATGGGCAATTCGGCGGCACCTGTGTATGCCAATATCTTTATGCATTGGTACGAAACCCAACACATCTTGAAAGACCCCGGATGGACTAACCATTTGAGAATGATACTACGCTACATTGATGACTTTTTCATCATATGGACGGACACGGAAGAGACACTTACTATGGCGCTCACGAAATTCAATTCCATTGACCAAAGAATCCAACTTACATGGAATATGTCGGACATCACAGTTAATTTTTTGGATGTGAAAATAACAATAACACCAAACGGATTCGTTACAGACCTGTATGTTAAACCCACAGACAGGAATAACATGTTGTTACACTCCAGCTTTCATGAACCTAACTTGATCAACAACTTACCATATTCCCAGATGGCAAGAGTAAAGAGAATAACGTCAGATGAAACCATTCTTGAAACTAGACTTGATGAAATGTCTGATAAATTCAGGAAAAGAGGTTATCCGACATCCCTGGTACAAGCAACCAAAAAAAGAATACAGGAGTCAGACAGATGGAAATTGCTTACACCAACCAGTAAACCCGAACAAACACGGATAGTAGTGGTTTCAAAATATTCGACTAGCAGCAGACAGTTCAAACGAACCATAATGAAACATTGGGCGATTCTCAACCTTGAACCGGACTTTGGAGGCACTTTTGGTCAACCACCTTTGTTTGCATATACGAGAGCGAAAAACTTGGGAGAAATACTGCAAAGAAAACCCAAAGAACATATAACGTATGCAGGCACTAAGCCCTGCTTAAATTGCGGCCACTGCAATAACATCATTAAGGGCAACACGGTGAATCATCCAAGTCAAGGTAATCCTATCAAGCTTAGAGTGAATGCAACATGCGACACCAACAATTTGATATATGGGATAAAGTGCCCCTGCGGCAAAATGTATGTAGGCAAAACTGAGCGCCGTATCAAGACACGCCTCACAGAACACAAGTCCAATATCAGACTTAAGAATATGAAGTCAGCGCTGTCCGCCCATTTCACGGAAAAGCAACACAACGTTTCTCAAATGAAATACATAGTACTTGAGACAATACAAAAACAAGAAGGGAGAGACAATAACAAATTCCTCCTTCAACGTGAGAATTACTGGATTCACAGACTTTCTACCCAAAATCCCATCGGGATTAATGAAAGGATTGAGTTTTCTTGCTATTTATGACTAATTTGCTCTCTGTATTGACCTTGGTGTTATTGTGCATACCCCTACTTTGACACTATGTACCCTTAAGTAATCGTTTTAACATTAGGTCCATAACAGCGAACACAGCAGCATCAACAACATACCAAGCAATACACACCCGGTTCAATCCCCACATCGTCCAACTTTCATGATATTCCCAAAATTATTATCTTTATCTTTATTTTCACATACATTTTTTAGTTCACCACGTAACCATTTAATTTTGAGCTTCACTAGTTAACCTCCAGAACACTCGGCTCTGTGAAGCATTCTTCCATATGGAAGTTAGACCTAACCCCAATCGGCATAGTCTGCTTTCTACCTCCATCCAAGGGCTAAACCACGTGACACCTAACATATTGAACGGCAGAAACGCGGGAAACCATTGCGTTGCCGGCGTCTCGCAGAGCAGATCCCCGGATAGCTTTCACCTAATCGTTTTGACACAGGTTAGTGCTCCCCGTCGTTTAAGCTCATACCAACCTCACGCATCAATACATTGCCCACAGGCACTGACGAATCCTTCCTTGTTTTCCCTGTTTCATTGCAGATTCCAAAAACACCGCACCACGAAGGGCATGTAAGAGAACTTAAGTGTCTTTAAACTTACATTGTGGTTTCAATCATTGCGCATTTATGCATGTAAACAGCACGAATGTAACGCACCTTCGCATTAGGTCTTTTTCAAAGGTCTTTTACAACGGTTAAACATGTTTGTGTAGTGTGACTATTTTTGTTGAAATGCTGCATTACTTAATTTCTTAACATGATGCAAACAGTTAATTCGATTACTATTAATTACCGTTTGTACATATTATTATTTCTAGTGTCTATTTCCCTGATGAAGAGCATATCAAATGCTCGAAATGCATTGGAAATGTGGATTATAAACAAGCCCGAGTCTGAATTTTCTGAAAGCTAAGAAAATAACGGAACATGTTTTAAAAAAAAACGAACACTAAAATAAACTCAAAGAAATGAATACGAACATTGTATAGAAGTAGCCTTTCTTCCATGAAAGTAACTTCGTGAATGTGTGTGCCATACAAGGGATGGGACTAGAATCTCTCTAGTCTCACATTCAGTTATCATAGTTTTGACGTCGCAGGACCCTCGACGCCTCCTTGTTGTGCACCACCAATTGAACAACATAAAGACTATCTACCAAGTAAAATTATAGCAGTGCATCCATCCTAAACTATTAATGATATTCACCTCTTGAGAGGGACATGTGCAAGTCTGCTATCCAGATTCCAAGTTTGTTAAGGGCGGGATAAGATTTCTTTTTTCCACCCATATCTTTTCTCTAATATCCATTTCTCTAATTTTACTGTGTTATCTGTATTCCACTTGATTCTCTTTAGCAGCTTGTGTTCCTCTGTGACCCTGGTATTGATGATTGCGTCAATTTGTCCCCTTTGTTTGACATTAAGGTTAAAGTTTTCTCTAAGCATGGCGTGATCGCATAGTTCGCTTTGCCGCATCTCAAATTCCAACAACCATTGTTTGATGTTCTTAGTTAAAAACATATAATCTTGAGTAGTGCAGTAGTTGAAAGAGAGGTTGCTTGTTGCCTTCAGTTGTGCTTCAGAAGCTCAGATCTCTGCTGAGGCCAATTCATGAGCTTAAAGGAAGCTGCTGATTTTCCTGCGGGTGTGCTCCTTCTATTAATGGCCACGTCTGTGCCCAGATGGTAGAGCTTGAAAATCTCCTTTTACCATTGAGGCCGTAGCCAGGTGTTCACACAGCCTCTCTTCTAATTCAGAGATTGCCTTGTTCTTTGTCTCTAGCTTTGCAACTCCCTGCCCGATTAGGTATGCATTTATAATTAACAGATCCTTCCCTCTTGTGCCATCATGAATGCCCTAAAGTAGGACACTCTAAAGTGTGTCCAAAAGTCTCCTATGTTCTTTAATGGTGACTTCTAATGAGTGCTTCACATATATTAAAAGGTCACCAGAGAGCCTGCCATACGAGTGTACTTTCCTTCCCGGTATATGGGGGCCAGTGAAGCTCTCTAGATGTACGTCGTTGGTTGCCCAAGTTTCTTGCAGGCAGAGAATATCCCCCTCTAGCTGATCTTTTACTTTGGACGTATGCGATGCCGGTGACATTCCGTGAAATAAGATTAATGGTGGTCTTTTTTGCTCTACGGCGTACTCCTTCGCCTTTAATAATGGCCTCTCGGTTTGTGGGATACAATTCCCCTCTTTTTCACTAGGAGCACAATCCTCAAACCATTTTATTACATAATTATATAATGAAACAAATGGAATACAATAATAAAATATAATATTAAGGGGTTGATAATGAGTTTGGCGGTCCGACTGGTGGACCACCGTTGTGGCCAAGCCATCAGCATCCCAACCGCTGCATTACAAGCTAACCACAGTGCCGGTGGTTTGCCAGTGGTGGTCTTGAGGCGGTGGCATGTTTGGGCTCACGGAGAGAGCCTAAAGGCAATGCTGCAGTACTGCAGTGCCTGCAGTGTCATGTGCACATTGTTGTCAGGCACCATGTCATGCATGGCACACTGTGTGAGCACGACAGTGCAGGCATAGGAGGGCACAACATGTGCCCCAAGTTACAATGCCCAACGGGCAAAAGCTCCCAGGTGTCCTGTTTGGGTCCTCATCCCTGCCTTTCTGCCGATCTTTTTATGGCAGCGTTGCCACCATGAAAAGGTGGGTGGAAATCCTACTCCTAATTTACATGGTGGTGCCGGCATTGGCACCGCCTCCAGTTCCCCCAGTCTTCCCTGCCACCGCTTCCGTAGGATCCAGGATCCTGGCGGTGGGGCAGTCTTGTGGCGGTTTGACCACCATGTTCTTTATAGGGCGGTCCAACAGCCTACCTAGTTCCCGGACCCCCAAACTCATAATCAGCCCCTAAGTTATTATTATTACATTAAATTGAGAAATCCAATTTAAAATCAACTTTATATTATTTGAAATACCTTCACATGAAAACACAATTCACTCAATCCCCAATAAACTGCCCAACCCATCAAATAACATCAAATACACAACTCTAAATAGTGCAAATTAAATAAACAAAAAGTACGGAAAAATGATTTAATAAAAAAAAATAGATTGAATAAACCAAAATATAAAAAAAATCTTGCTTGTCATCCGCCCCCCAAAACAAACCACAACTCAACAAAAGTATCATAACCTTTAAATGTACACTTTTGCTTAAAATTAATGACAATGCATTTATAGCACAAATTAAAAAATAAACAACTGCATTAAAATTTTAACAAAACCTATATTAAGAGCCATGATATCTTAGTATGCTTTGTTTGTAACATCAATATTTTACAAGAAGATAAAATGATATGCTTACTTTTTATATTATGCCCCAACATATTTTCTCCGTCATTATATTTTGACCATGATATTATGGAAAAACTATATGTTGGACTCAACATTCAGGTAAAAGACCCCTATATGTGACAGCTGTAGTGTTTGAGCTCAGGTTCCGCAGGGAATCCCACCAACTCCAGCTATTTTTGAAAACTAGAGAATCAGGATTATCCTGAGTGGTTTAGCCTGGTTGGATTCCAAAATCTCTCCTTATCTGAAATTCCTTGCACAATATAAAATAAGAAAAACATACATATTTGCCATAGAAACACACAATTTTATGCTCATGACAAAAGCCCTACCATGCTGTGTTCCCATACTTCTCAAAACAAAGGCACTCCACATCTGTGCGTACCTGTTTGATATGGGACAGGAAAGGCCCAAATATTGACCAAGGGGGTCTCTATGAAACTGTAGCATGTGTAAAACACTTCAGTTTTTCTTAACCAGAATGTCCTGTAACATTCACAGTGTGGTTACTAAAAACACCATTTACTTACAGTCCCCAGGAGAAATGGCTGCAGTATTCGGTCCTAGCATTAACTGGCACTCACTGTACCCTAACAATTCCCATGATTTTTTTTAAACTAGAGACTCATGGGACTGCAGAAGGGCACTGGTGCCCCTCCCACTGAGACATACTACGTAGGTCATGGTGACATTTTAATTATGTAGTATAATTTGTGTATTTCGAGAATTACATGTCATGCTTGTTACTCGAAACTCCTGAAATTATGCCACAGCTCATGTTTACACCACAGTTTGATGCAAAATTATAAAGTTGGGATAAAGCAAGCACCCCACATGTGAGTGACTGTGGTTTGTGGCACTTTTTAAACTATTTTTTAGAACAAACTGCATACTGGAGTCAAAATCTGACATGTTGAAGCATCACACACTAAAATCTAGTGCTAAATGACAGACTAGAATTATGCATATTGGCTCCTAATTTTCCCGAAATGTTGTGTAATTATGCCAAAGCACACTATGCACATTTTGCACATCAGTAATAGAATATATTTATTACTGCAACCAGTGACCTTCAGTAGATAAAGCAGCTTCTCAGGGGCTCTTCAAACAACATGCATGCTGGGTGGTTGGTGCGGTAAAACCATGCAATCCTGCAACGTTCTGTTTTGCTCACCCAATAATGGGTTGCAACATACTGCATGCGTGGTCTGCCACGGGGTGGCGCCTCCTGTAGTCAAACACTTACGGCCAGATTCATGAACCGAAAATCGGCTCGCAAAGGGCCAGATTCTGAGAATCTGGCCCTTTGTGAGCGCAATTATTGCATTTGGGATTCATCATCCCAAATGCAATAATCGCTATTATAGAATTCGCTATTGTGCGAGGAATTGCATTAAAGGAATCTCTATTAGAGATTTCTTAAATGCAATAATCAACCAATTTTAAATTGCGAATTCGCTATATTTGGCCGCTATTTACCACGAAATCTGACTTCGTGGTAAATAGCGAAAAAATAGATTAAAGCACTTTAGTGCATTTTTTTCTTTTGCATGTTACACACACACATGTCCTTTGGACATGTGTGTGCGCAATACCTGTGTAATGTTGCATTTCAGGGGTGCTACAGGGTGTCCTTTGGACACCCCTGGCACCCTTGAAATCGCATCCTTATTTGCGATTGGCTAATTGCTAATCGCAAATGAGGAATAACTCCCCAAGCATTCCTATGGGCCTGTAGACCCATAGGAATGCATGGGGAGTTATTCCTTATTTGCGATTAGCAATTTGCTAATCGCAAATAAGGAATGTGTAGGAATCACTATTTATTTAGCAATTCCTACATGAATCCCGTTTTGCAAGTCCTTAATAGCGATTCCTTATGAATCGCTATTAGGGGCTCGCAAAACGAGAGAATGATGAATCAGGCTGTAAGGGCCTTATTTATGAAGGCCTTGCGCCGCTGGTGCGTCACTTTTAACATGGGAAAAAGTGACGCACCGGTGGCGCAAGGCTTTCATAAATGAGGCCCTTATTTTTTAAAGAAGATTCCATATATACAGATTACTAACACTTAAACATTCAGTTATACGTATTATGATGGATGGCTCAAGTTGCAATACATGATGCATATATGCTTCAAACTGGTAAACTGGTCCATTTACCACTGAGGGAGAACTATAGGTATTACAAAAGTAATTGGAGTCAGTCAGACGAGACCTATAATGAGTGCACGAAGTGGCTAGAGATAGTTTTTAGCCCATTGGAGGGAGTTCAGAAGTTACACTCAAATGTTTTGTGTCCAGCAGTTTCTTACATCATCAAGGAGACACAACTCATTTAGAACCTACATTGTTCCCACAGTCAGCCGATCTTATGAGTTCGATCCTGCAGTCACCCCAATTAAAAATCTGGTGAATTACATTGCTGGACATGACCGGCATAACATGTAGCATCACCTCATGATTGCCCATCGCGGGCAGCGATCAGGTCATCACCTGTACTGGGTTTGATATGTTTTTTTGGGGGGGGATGTAGCTCCCAGCATGTAGTGAAAGGTGTGCTTATTCAACAAGGTGTTCACCAAAGGTTTTCAAAAACTCACACAAACACCACAGTATTTGAATTACCAAAACAACAACAAAAGTAAAAAATGAGGAAGTCAAATGGTCACTTGTGATCAGCTACTCAGAGTATACATTTTACCTATTTGAGATTTAGGATCATGTAGTGAGAAGATTACACGATGTGAAAACGAAAAATGGCTGGACAGCCATTTTGATGGCAGTTCGTTAAAGATGAGTCAAACTTAACTACCCATCGATAGAGGTTCTGGTCATAGTTTGTTTGACAAAAAACAATAGTTTATTGTGCATGTCTTTTGAGCTGTGTCCAAGGGATTTCATCACTGAGGTGGGACAAAGCAAATAACACGAATGTAAGTGGCTGATGGCCATGGCACTTGTGATTTTCGCACAATTTGTTTACAACTAAATGTGTCCTCGTGTAAAAAAATGGCATGTAAACTCATTACACACTAAGATATTGTGCTAAATTACAGACTTGCATTTCACGTAATTACTCGTAATTTTCCCAAAATGTTATGTGATTATGAAAAAGTAAATTAAGTGAATTTCGCACACCACTAATACAACATATTTACTACTGCAATCAGTGACCTTCAGCAGATAAAGCAGTTCCTCCCCAGCACAAGTCATAAAAAGTGTTTCCCCGGGCCATAGGGGTCCTATCATTTTTCCAATAATTATCTCAAAAGTAGCAGAAAGCCAACTAGACCGCAGGGTATATTTTCACCCTGCCATGACCAAAGAAAGAGGCCAAGATCACAACATCCCAGGGTCTGAGATAGATGTGGCTGCACCAGTGGGAAAGGGGAGACTGTCATCTCTTCAACTGCATGCCTCACAAAATGATTACTGATACCAACAGGACCATCACTGGTGAGCACATATATTTCTAGTGTGGTGCCAGCACCCTTCTAAAGGATTTATGCTCCAGAATTATGGTTCTGAATCTAGCTAAGAGAAAGATGTATTTTGGGAGGGACATTCTCGAAAGTAAAGTTGATGGGATTTTTCGTCACCTGATTTATCCTTTTCATGGGACCTGAAATGCCCCAGGGACATCACAACTTATTTTAAGTCACGTAATAAATAAATGTTTCCTGGGGCATGGCGTACTTTGCTCTGCACTCTACGCACCACCTTTGTTTTAACTCCTCTAAGAAACACATTAGTTGGTGTTACTCTGTGATCCACCCAACTCAGAGGGTCTACTTCACAACCATAACTCACACTTTTGAGTAACCTTACAACTTTGAGTTAAAGCTTACTACTTTTTGGTATACACAAACTCTCTCCCTCATTTATGAAAAGTGACACATCACTGTGAGAAGACAGCGATGTGTCACTTTTCATTGCGCCTTTCTTGCGACACCAGTGATGCATCATATTTACAGTATGACGCATCATGTTGTAAGGAGTTACAAATACGTCAGTATTTCTGCTGTATCTGTAGGCGCAAAAATGACGCATTGCTGGAGTGTGTCACAAAAGTGACACAACTCCAACAATGGGTCTTCACACATGGGCAAGTCCCATGTTAAATGTGCCTGCGTCAGTCTTACGCCTGCCATGAGGCAGGCATAAGATATTGACACATTTGCGTCCTAGAAGTGCCGCAGTGAAATCTCATAGACTTCACTGCATCACTTCTACGACCCTTTCTTGCGTCGGAACGCACCCCCTGCATACATTATACCTGGCGCAGGTATGATGTGGCACAGGGGTTTACAAAGTGATGCATTTACCTAGATGTGTCACTTTGTAAATATGACACAACTTGGCGCATTTGTTACACCTCTGGTGCGTCACAAAAAGTGACATGCCAGTGGCATAAAAGTGACGCAAGGCCTGATAAATAAGTGTAAGTTGCTACTAAAAAAACAGTTAGCAGCACTACACATGATCTCTTACTGGTAGAACATATGGCCAATAGAAAATAACGGAGATAAGGAATTAAAAAAATATGTTAAATGAAATTATTTAAAAGAGTTAAAAATATAAGTAGGTAAGCATTACATTTTAAAATACTTGATAAAAAATAGTATGTATGTATTATTTAATTATAAAATGCTTTAATACCATATTTTGAATTTTTTAAAATGTTTCTTTATTGTGACCTTGCTCCACATTTGGAAACACTAGGAGTAAGGAAAGGAAGGAAAATGTTGGGTAGACAGAAGAGTAAAACACTTGTGCCACAAAGCTCATATCTTCACCCTGTTTTTATTTTTGTGCATGATCAAAATTGATCCCCTGTTCTATGGCGATATTTACTGTCCCCTGCGTGAATGAATTCTGTCCTAATCGCTTTTTGGGGAGTTGCCACTAGAAAATCTCTATCCACCCTTGAATTCGCTTTATAATATTCTGTGGGCATCTCTAGATATTTGAGGCCTGTGAGTCAATGCACAGACCTCAAGTCTCAGAGATTCTCAGGACCACTCAAATTTCATGGATCCCCCAATTTGAAAAAAAACTAGTCCTAGACCTGATCGTAGTGGAAGGACTTAATGATTATTCTTTTTAATCCTGTAGTTTTGTGAAATACATATATTTTCTCATGTTTCTTGGTGAATTTCGGCTTTTCACGTAGAGATCCTCTTGCTCCCTTAATTTCTCTCTTGCGGTCTTGCTTTTATAGGTATTTAAATTTCAATTTAGACGTGTACATATTGTATTAGCTCTGCCATTATTATGATTTGGCACAAGGTGCAACTGAAGTCAATGAGCCTCGGCAGTGGTGGCTGCTACCAATATAAAGTGGAGGGGTATTGGGGTGGGGTGATAATAGTCAATAAAAAAGTAGACTTGTCTGCTTCCCGCCTCAGTGTTCCTCTGCTCCATGGGCCACACAGCATAGACTCCACACCTAACCCAGACTCTGCTCTCGTGCTGTTACAAAGCATAAGAGAAACGCCTGGATTGGCCCCACCCTACACTCGCATGGCTCAGTAAGTCCCTGAAAAATAAAATGACGATAAAATTGCTTTATCATCATTTTATTTTTCAATTGCTTGCTCTGAGCAGTGGGGTGGTGCTCCTCTGCCATTACGGAGTAGCCGCCACTATGAATCGGGCATTAGAGGCAAGAGGACTGTGGGTGTGGATATATGGTGTGACCAAATGCCAAATCCTACATTCAGAGCTAGCTGGGCATGGGCAGAAAACATTTCTTTTAGGCTCAGGCACTGAGAGAGGGGGGTTGTGACGTCCGCAGACATTTTTCCAGGGGGGGGGGCAAAATGTTAACGTCATCACCATCCTCCGGCATGATGTGTGCCAGGTGGGGCACAAGAAACACTGGGGTGCAGAACTAGGATAGACTCAATTAAATGCCAAGAATCCAGGACATGTGACAGACCCTGCCACAGGCCAACAAACACCACCTGTAGGGAAAACGCTAAACTTTCTGACAAGGTGCTTTATCTCTGTCTGCTAGGTGTGCAGACTTCTGGGTCCTCAATCCAACACCAATCAAGGCTGTCCTCAGCACGATTCGATTTTTATCAGAATACTTTAAAACAGCCTATGATTAAAGCACCAGATTAAATATACTGTATGCACCGTGTATGTTAGGGATTATTTGTAGCACACATATTTACCAATATTGGCTTCTTGGTGCTAGAATTCATGATAACTTTTATCCAAAGTTAAAGCACAACGTTAAAGTTAGTAATAAATAATGCAGCAATCACACCCGCTAGTGATTTTCCAGTGGGTGCTCCCTTCACTAAAATTCCCCAGCCATTGCTAAATTTTACACACATTCAATTAATTTATACAAAATAAAATGTATAGGTCCAAATGTTAGCAATATTTTTTTAAAGAAACTTAGAGTCCCTGTACGTGTAGTCAATGTCAAACTGACATTGTGCGCACGTTTAGGAATACAATAATGGCCTGCTCCCTTATGAGGAAGTCCGGCACCGTAAATGCGTCTGCCTGCAGCTGCGCCACATCACAGGTCCAGGGATGCTGAGTCTTTCACAGTGGTTGAAGTGGGGGAAAAAAAGTAGGGGAACAGTGGGCGGAGAATCAGAGGGCGGGAATAACCCAAGGATTGGATCTGTGGGTGGAGCCAGAGGTGTGGCTAGAATGCGCAGACATCCCAATTTTTTGTATTTGTTTGGCATTTCACTGCCCAGTTTAATCAACCAATGGATACACATGATTATTTAAGGTTATAATGAACTATTGACATTAAAATATATTCACAAAGTGGGATATGCTTCTAATCACAGAATGTCCCAAATGCGATAAAATGTGGAAACACAAGCCATTTGTCTCTCAGCCATGGAGTTTCTGTCATCAGCACTTCACCCTTTTTTAACAACAGCAGTTCAAACATGAATGGCAAAATATCCTAGTTTGCAAATGTTTTCTCTAAAATTATGGCTCTGCCATATTTGCCTCATAATGCAAGATCTGCTGCATGATCTGAACATTTAAACTAATAAATTGTTTGTAGCTCAAACATATCAAAAGTTAATATAAAATGTGACTTGTGTTGCTGCGGAGTGGATGGCCTATTGTAAAGGTTGACTGGTCACCTTTCTCACTGCTGCGTTTGTATGTTACACTGGTACTAATAAGGCAAACTCTTTCCAGAGACTGTTAGCATGTGTACACACGTCAAAATAATAACATATATGAAAATATACTGCATTACGCTGCAGCCTTTTTTTTAGTCAACACTACGGCATAATGTTGTCATCCTTTGCTGCATAATTAATTCCAGTGGCCCCACAGCAGGCAGCACATGTTAAAAGTGCTTGTGAATGAAGCAGGGAGACTGTGAAGTTTGCGAACTTAGTTTGGTGTGCGTGCAAATCCTGCATTGCCAATCCCTGGTGAGTTGCAGCTACTGCTGCTGAAACAAGGCCAATGGAGGTACTTTTGGTTGAGGCAGACTGGCCTCAAGGGCAGGGCCAGCCATAGCACTGGTGATGTCCTGTGCATTAATGTTTGTTAGTGCCCCCAATGACCACCTCTGCCATGGATTCCCTCACTACCACCCTTTAACTGTGCCTCCCAAGTCTTCAGAACCACTCTCTCTCAGATGCATTTAATTTGATTTACAGCGCCACTCATACCATTGTAGGGTGTCAGAGCACTTTACATCACACACATTACACAGAGACAATCAATATGTGTGTAAATCACTGTATAGAAAATGTTATATAAGACTAAGGACTACAAGGTGTAGGAGTCACATGACAACTAGTAGCCCGTATAATTTTATAGTGATTGGTCTGGAGAAACACAATACCCGGAATTTAAAACGTAATACCATGGTTGGGGGTTCTCCTTAATAATCAGATCTAATTTCTGTCCAAAAGAACACTTTTTGGGATATTAGGATAATCAAAGACTGGGGGACAGTGGGGGGAACATAATGCTCTAATTTATACCTTGCAGTTTGTATGCAGCTCTTAGATGACGGTTAATAGCTCACTGTTCTACGTTAGGATTTTAACTTATAAACTGCAAGTAACAAAAGGATCTCTCTGACAAAAGCAGTAGCCCACTGACCTATTTACATTATGTGCACTTTGTGATCTGCATGGCGCATGTTCTTTGCAGCCGGTATATTAACCCTCTGAGCTACCTTTCCATGAATCAAAACTTCCACTAGACAAAATTCTGATCTCTCTCTAGGAAGAACATTAATCACCAGAGTCATCATGACATTTTTATTGTTGCTGAAAATTGCTGGAGGCCAGGAAGGAGGCAGCAAGCATTTTTAAAACCATAATATACTTGCAAACATGATGACTTCACCTAAAGTCAGCACCCGGTGCGGTCACACTGGTTGCACCGCCCTAGAGCTGGCCCTTCTCAAGGGTCCTGTGACCTCAGTGACTGTTGCTTTAGGGCGTGCTGCTTCATAGGCCTGCCCGCAAGACTGGAGGTGAACTTCAGTATGGATAGTAGTGGACAAGCCTTGAAGGTTAACTTTTCAAGCTAGGGTCCACCTGCTGGTGCGTAGACACCGGGACTTCTAAGGTGTTGCGAAGCCTTCTAAGGTCTAGCATGTGATTGTGCTCTTGCAGGAGAGTGGTCTGGTGGGCTGGTTATTAAGGCTGAACCTGGTTCCCAGTTCCAAATTCAGCAGCTCTGACCATAGTGCCACATCCTCTCCCCCACTGAACACCGTACTGACCCACTGAGAAAAACTCCCACTGTTTTCAACTACAACCCAATTGTTGCCCGCTATAAACACCTGGATGCGCAATTTAAATTACGCACTAGACAAGAGCAATATGGGGCCTACAAAAAAAAAAGTAACAACATCCCAGAAACAGCAAACACTTATAGGGAATGCAAAATTTAGCAAACCATGGGAAATGTAAGCAGGAACAACATGGTTACCTTAATGCTTTTACACTCACTATTTAGAAATCAGTGAGTGTTTTGCCTGAAAAGTTAAGGACACGACTACAGGGCCCTGAATGGACCCATTTCAATGGCCATTGCTTATATCCTTACAAAACGTAAGCAGTATGGTAAAAATACTACATCCCTGGACGCAGAGCCGCAGCACACATTTTGTTTTCCAATCCACACATTGAAGTACCTCCAGGATTGGTGCACTAGTTCCAGCTCCAGGGAAAACAAAGACAAGAAAACAAAAATAGCGCTTCATTGGTAAACTCGGTAAAAGTGGCGCTAATGTGTTTCAGTGTGAATAAAATCAGTTTGGCTAGTTTGTTACCACTCTGTCTTACTTTATTTAGTTATTTATCTATTTTTCATATTTTTAGCCCTTTATTCCCAATGCTGCACTTTGGAATTAAAATATCAGAAAAATCCGACATTTCCAGGAAAAGCGTCTTTCTTTTTTGGATCCATTTCACAGGGAGGCAAATAAAAGGAAGGAGAGGAAAGAGAGTGAGAACCCGTCTTGAAGTCACGGTTTTCATGGAGGTCCGCAGGGGGGGCAAGGAGGGTCGCTCCTGGGGGGGGCAAGAGCCCCTCCTTGCCCCCCCCCCTGCGGACGCCCCTGGAACTTGTGAATGGTGAGGGAGGTTCCAGCATGGAGGGCCTCAAGTCCATTCACAGTGTGCTGTGCGAACAATATGGTCAGACAGATATAACCGAAGACCACAACCTGTATCCACAGTTGGCTAACGATGCTTATAGGGTGACAGGGAACGTGGCCTGACCAAAAGGTGCACTCAGTGCTTAGCTCTTGCTGGTCTTCGTCAAAAGGTGCACCCCTTCAGCATTGAGGAAAATGACAACTAAGGGGCATATTATCAAGGACGGGCGATACATTTTCGCCGCTTTTATCGTCAGGAAACTGCCGATAAAGCGGTGATAATGGGCTTGATAATATGCTCTATGGAATTCCTATCGAAGCCCATGTTAGATGTGAAGACATCTAACATGGGCTTCGATAGGAATTCCATAGAGCATATTATCAAGCCCATTATCGCCGCTTTATCGGCAGTTTCCTGCCGATAAAAGCGGCGATAATGTATCGCCCGTCCTTCATAATATGCCCCTAAATTCCATAGAGATAAGTGAACACAAAACCCATGTTAAAGGATATCACCAGATCAGTAACTTAGCACTAATATACAAACAGTCATTACAATTCCATTAAACAAAAAACACTGAGAGTTAACATTTATGTTTGCTAGTTAACCGTAACGTAACCCCCGCTAAGGCAGCGCTCATGACTTCATAAATGATGTGAAAGATGACATCACAAATTAAATCATAATGATCAGCGGCACTCAGTCCTGCTTGCCAAAATGTGAAATTTTGAAACATCATGGAGAGATGATTATTTCTCCAAACATGCATTTTCATTTTCATTCATATTTCAATGCCACACAATTAAAAAGAAAAACAAAAGACACAAACAGAAACGGATTTCATTGATTAGTTTTGGAACATAAATTATTTAATCTACTTTCAAGGTATTTCCAAAGCAACATTTATTGTTTTCCACATTCAAAATGTTCCTTCTGAACGTTAAACTTGTATAATCAGATTTTTCTAGCAATGAATAATGTCTGAATAATTCAATAATGATTTTGTTGCGCTGGATGGGATATTTAGTTTTCCATCTAGCTATTGCTGGTTGATTTGAGAAAGGCAAGCATAGTGCTGTTTCTATTTAATATTCTGAACCACAAAACATTTCATATCAGCTTTATCAATTTTTGAGCGGTAATGTCAGATTAATGTAAAATGCCTCTTTTATCAATTATAAATAAATGTAAAATCTTAAAGGCCAGGGATCCAAAAATGCATAATGTTGAAATATATGTCAAATGGTTTTTTTTTAGAAAAAGAAAAGTCTGTTCTAAATCAGCCTTTAGCCACTCATCACTTTCACTAGAGTTTTTATGCTTCACTAAATAAGGCTGCCCTAACATCTAATAGGAATCTACTGGCTTTGTATTTATTGTTTGTGGAGCTCTTTGTGTATTTCCTCTCTTTTAAGGTCCCACAAACCTAACTACACACAACTGTCACAGTGCAAAGTTCTTCATTTCTTTTGGTTGGAGTGGTCTTCTACGGAATTGTGAGGGGTAAATTTCCATTGATGTTAGGTGAGAGCTGTCAAACCAGTTCTCAGAGACTTCTTGATCTCAGCAACATTCTAGCAATCATTTTGATAAGTATTGTCTTTTGTCCTGGAATCACAGTAATTAGGTGCGAGTGTGTGCTCACTGAATTATCAAGTACATCTTAAGGCTTCTACTTTCAGCCGTTTGGTGAGGGAAACATCCTTTACAACGCAACTTTTACCACGCAGTGCCTTTATGACGCAACCATTACAACGCATGTCATTACAACGCATTGTGCTGGGGGGCGCTCTAGGATAGGGAATACATTTAATTTACTATCCAACACCTTCCCTACTATCCACGGGGACTGTAGTTGGAATAGTAAATTAAACTATTCACTATCCAGCACCCCAAAGCGCTATGCGTTGTAACAGCATGCATTGTAAAAACTGCGTCGTAACAGCATGCGTGGTAAAAGCATGCGTTGTAATGTCATACATCCGTTTGGTGAAGACCTAAGAGCCAGATTTATCAATGGATCGCTTTGCCTTTATGACTCTCAAGGTGCCGGAAGGGCAATGTGATCCTTACGTCAGAGTTACAAAGCAAAGCAAGGCCGCCATATGTGGCTTTGCGCTGCTTGGTAAATATGGAGTATTGCAAGGGAGCGCAACTCGCTGCCTTTCATTACTCTGCCCTGGGAAGGTGTTCCATGGGTGTTGCGTGGGGGTCCCCAGGCATCCACTGAAGGATTTTGGCACATTCCCAGATTTACCAAGACCTGTAAACATGGGAATGGGTCAAAATACTATGCCCTCCCGAATAAGGTCGAACACCGAGAAATAATCTTTATTTCTCCTCGAACTTTCCTCTTTCTTGGTGTGCTGCATTCTGCAGCACACTTAGAAAGAGGCAAAAAAGCCTCTAAGGGTTGTTTTTGTGCAGGAAGGTGTCGCTTTAGGCACAAAAAAAATCCTGCCTGCAAACCAGGCACCCTTTCTCCATGACGCAAGGGTGCCTGCATTGGCGTTAGGCCTCATGGAGTGCAATATCTTGATAGATATGGTGCATTTCTGCCTTTTCCATTTGACACAGTGCAGCACAGCAAGTTGTCTTGCTGCTTTGAGCTGTACCAAAGTTAGATAAATCGGGACCTTTGTGCCTCATTTTTAAGTTTGCAAAAAACAACAAGAGATGGACTGAATGTGGATCAATGTCACACACTCCCCCAGTCAAAAGATCTGGGCCCAAATCCATCGTTTTTTTGCACTCCACACCACCCTGGGTCAGATAATGGCTTTATGCAAATCAGCTCTGACCCTGTTGCCCCATGGGAACAGTCCAGTCCGAACTACAACAGCCATATCTTTCCCAGACCGGAATCAAGCATCCGAGGACCGGACCGGTTTCGAGGTAACACCTCTCTTCAGCCCGGCTAGCTTGACTCCAAGTGGTGTGGAGTGCCTGGGACCCACGTCTGGGCATCCCCAGCGCACTTAGGGCGGCAATTGCAAAAAACAACAAGTGATGGACTGAATGTGGATCAATGTCACACACTCCCCCAGTCAAAAGATCTGGGCCCAAATCCATCGTTTTTTTGCACTCCACACCACCCTGGGTCAGATAATGGCTTTATGCAAATCAGCTCTGACCCTGTTGCCCCATGGGAACAGTCCAGTCCGAACTACAACAGCCATATCTTTCCCAGACCGGAATCAAGCATCCGAGGACCGGACCGGTTTCGAGGTAACACCTCTCTTCAGCCCGGCTAGCTTGACTCCAAGTGGTGTGGAGTGCCTGGGACCCACGTCTGGGCATCCCCAGCGCACTTAGGGCGGCAATTGCAAAAAACAACAAGTGATGGACTGAATGTGGATCAATGTCACACACTCCCCCAGTCAAAAGATCTGGGCCCAAATCCATCGTTTTTTTGCACTCCACACCACCCTGGGTCAGATAATGGCTTTATGCAAATCAGCTCTGACCCTTTTAAGTTTGCCAGAGCAGGAGCATTGCAAATTGACGTGGAGATTTGGAAAATTCCGGTTTCCCTCTCCAATTTTGGGAAACTATGAATCAGTGTATAAACGCTCTGACAAGCACTGTATAAAAACATACATTTCTAAAGCTGTATGATATTGCAATCCAAGAAAATGTGGTATATTGGGATTTGGTTTCTGTGTCTTTCATATTTCATCATTGTGTTTCCACACAATACTTGTATGTGTTTGTGTAATTCTTTCATTTGTCTAGTGGATCATCTTCAAATGTTTGTCAGTATAGGCACACTAATATACCATATACCAATGGCTTACCAGACTGATCCTCTATCTTATACTGATGCAATGGTTCTTTCCAATATGTTTCAATTATAAGAATTCTAGCAACTAAAGTAGAGTTTCAAACTTACTTTGTTGGGCAGTAGTGGAAAATTCTTTGATTTGTTGGGGAAGGGCTAAATCTGGATGAGAACCAATGGTGGAATTTCCTGCACCATATACATAATATCGTGGAGAAAATTCAGGGGCATATTTACAAGGGCATTGCGCCACAGGAACGCCACTTTTAATGATGTTCCAGTGGCGCAATACCCTGCTCCATATTTACAAGCTGGCGTTACGCCACTTAATGTGTCTTAACCCCACCTTGGAAATATGCCCCTTACCGCAGCAGTTTGCAGCCGCAAAGGGCAGGCAATGCGTGTTGCTGGGGGCGTTCCACCGCAGCACCCATTGCTTTTCGATGCTGCCCCCTATTTACAAGGGTGGCATAAGTATGGGGCAGCGCCAAAAATAAGACCAGGGAAAACCTGGTTTTAAACAGGCACAACAAGGGGAAATGAATATTTTCTCCTTGTTTTTGCATTTCTATGTGGGCTGCATTCTTCAGCACACATTGAATGAGCAAATCGCCATTAGTGATTGTTCATGTGAAGGAAGGTGTCCCATCCTGTACATAAACAATCATTAAAAAATTACGTTTTGCAGCTTCTATATGTGCTGCATTCTGAAGCACACATATAAGTTACAAATCGCCATTATTGATTCTTTATGTGCAGGAAGAGACACCTTCCTGCATGTGAACATTCATTCCCTACAAAACAGGCACCCTTGCTCTATGGTGTAAGGGTGCCTGAGTTGGCGCTAGGCAGCTACATTTAGTGCCAGCACTAGGGAAAATGCAGGGGTGCATCACATGTTTGCAAAAATGGCGCATCCCTGCGTTTTGAAACTGTCACAGCACGGCGTTGGCAATTTTGGCTTACCACGGCGCTCCGACAGTTTCCTTGTAATTATGCCCCATGTGTCTTCCACAGACTTGAGGAGTTTCCATTACCACCTAACTCTACATCAGGTCAATAATGTATAATTTAGCAGAGAGTGTTAGCAAGGAATCCTTTATGAAACTAGCAGATTCACCATTCATTCCTCCAGTAGATACACATATATACGACCTGTTGAGATTCTTATGGGGAAGCCATTCACCGGACAACTTACAGAGTTACATCTTCCAGAAATGGTGACAGGTCAACTGCCCTCTCTCAAGTGTCTGAATATCTAACATGGCTGACAGGGGTGGCTGTGTGAAAGACTATCATGGCACGGGAGAAAGACGTTCATAAAAATGTGAATCTAATGCCAGTAATATCCTCGAAAGCACACCAGGCATTTCAGTGAAACTAAGCATGGGTTTGGCAATATATGCTACCAAATCAGGAGTACATGTCAATTTCCTATATTTAATAGGTAAAATTCCAGTCATCGGACATTGGTGGATTTTCCACCAGTGGATTCCCCACGCAAAGAGGCTCCTTCCATGTTGATGCAGCAACTTGGGTGGAGAATACTTGACTGTTTTGTGTTAATACTGTAAATGTGGTAGATCACCATAGGCAATCTTGGAAAAAGGGGGATATCTGCCCCAATCATATACAGATTAACCCGCCACTCAAACTGCAACTCAGGCTCTTCATCTCTTGAGCAAATCCAACTTGCACCACAAATGTTGCTTCTCCATGTTTTTTCCAACGGGAGAGTGTCATGGCGTGGCTGCGCCTAGCAGACTCTGAAAAAAAAATTCTTAGCTTTGAAGCTAGTTGTCATCGTTTTAAAATGTTTGTTTTAAGTAAGAACTCGGATAAGGAAGAAGGAGAAGAGGTCACAACTGGTTATTTTCAAGTAATCTTTTTTACCAAAAACAATAGTTTGCGTTAGTATATGATATAGGAGCTAAAGTGCTTAATTTCTGCCAGTGGTTACAGGAGATGGGCACCGGCACTATTTCTGTTTCTATTCATACGCTGACCTTTAGAAAGAGAAGCAAAAGCAGAAAAATTAGAAAGTACGAGGAAGAGCAGAGAGAAAGCAGGGATGAAAACTAACCTGAAAGAGAGATATTAAGGAACAGGAAGTGAAGGTAGTGCAATCAAAACGAAGGGCCTCATTTATGAAGAGTGACGCTTCGCTGCGTGAAAACAGCGATGCGTCACTTTTCACTGCGCCCTCCTTGCAACACAAATGATGCGTCATATTTACAGTATCACGCATCATTGCGCAAGGAGTTACAGATACGTCAGTATTTCTGACGTATCTGTATGGCGCAAAAGTGACGCATTGCTGGAGTGTGTCACAAAAGTGACGCAACTCCAGCAATGAGTCCTTTCACATGGGGCAAGCCCCATGTTAAAGGGCCTGCGTCAGTCTTACGCCTGCTGTGAGGCAGGCATAAGAAATTGACGCATTTCTGTCCTAGAAGTGGTGCAGTGAAATCACATAGATTTCACTGCGTCACTTCTACTACCCTTTCTTGCGTCAATACGCCCCCCTTGCATACATTATACCTGGCGCAGGTATAATGTGGCGCAGGGGTTTACAAAGTGACACATCTACCTAGATGCGTCACTTTGGAAATATGGCGCAACAAGGCGCATTTTTTACGCCACTGGTGCGTCACAAAAAGTGACGCACCAGCAGCGTAAAAGTGACGCATAGCCTCATAAATGAGGCCCTAAGCAACTTTGTTTCCCGCATCTCCAGCATTGGCCAGCAATGGTGGCGGCTCCTATGAAAAACTTTGGGTTGCTGTAGTTATTTGTATTTATTTATTCATTCTTACAAACTCCGCACTTCAATACGATGGTGCTCTTACAGTTTTCAGTTGTGGCAAGATGTGCCTTTTTAAAAGGGCATCTTGCGAAGTAACAAGTGTGAATAATGAAGATTACCAGTAAGTAATTGGGACATTTATTTTTCTACTGCAAGACATTCTGTAAATCAAACCCGACTAGTTGCTCTCGCTTGTGCTGTACAATCTGTTCAATTATTCATTCTTTCATTGTCAGGCACAAATTTATCGCTCCTGTAAGTTATGAATCACAGAGATCACAATTGAGTTCCATTGGAAACATCTGATGTCTGGTTTCTTTATAAAATTTCTGTGACTTTTTAAAAGTCTTTTCAAACTCCCGGGAAATTTTAGAATGATGTATTAGTGAGCCTATGCTGCAACTAAAATAAAACTATATTTCGTAGTAATTTGCTTGCCTTTCGAAGTCGAATACCAGCTGTATTTTCCAATATATACCGGGATTTTACCTGTAGTGCAAAAATCATAAGCCAATTTGTATTTAAATGTCAACTGTACATTTCTTTGAGTTTCTGGTTTTTGTTGGTATTTTTATTTAGTTGTTCCAGAACAGCAAGTGGTGCACATAAGAACAGTCACTGAAAGTTGTTTAGGGAGAAAAGGGTATCATTTTGACCCTTGTAAATCAGTAAATATGAGCAGAATCCCAATAAATACACATTTACCCGGTTTGCTCAGATGTAGTTGGCAAGACTGCTTGTGTGACTGAGCATCTTTCACTGCAGGATGACCAACCCTATTTTAAGGAGGGAGACATGGGCCCCCCAAAGTTTGTTGCAGTGTATGACCGTACCCGGCTTGGCAGGGATGCTGGCGGGATCCCTTTGACTCCCGAGCCAACTACTATGAAGCAAGAATGGAAAAACACAATACATTTGTGCCACATCCTAGGTGCTGCACAATTACTGTGCCTTTCATTAGCCTGTTTATCCTTCAGCACTCATTGATACTAGGGTACAGGCATCAAGACATTTTCTTAATTGCATGATATCATACCCTCAAGTAAATGAAGGGATGGACAATTGACGAACTGCTGGCACGAAATGTCCCCCAACATGATTGCATTATAGATGGAGCCACACAAGTGCCTGCAGCCTCTTCTGTAATACTGAAGTGCATCGGAGTGCAAAAAATGGCACAAATGCCCATTGTACCACCCGACAATTGTATAAAATAACCCTTTTGAGATTTTTTTTTGTATTTAGACAGAGGAGGAGAACGTACCTTAGTGGGAAGGTAGGCAAAGTATTAGGAGGGCAAATGCTTTTTTGCGACTTTGGCACACAAAGTGAGAGATGCCCACAGGGTAATGTTGTTACCCTCTTTTCATCTGTTCTACTTATCCAATGGATCAGCAGAGCACAGCAAGAGGAATTGAGGGTCATATGTAACAATTCAATTGCAGAAGAACATCTGTCAACATTGTTGAGTTTGGGAGTTTTCCACGTTAGGGCTCCAAGTGTATAAGGGAACAGAGTTGAAAATAACCCCATTATTGAGTGTTACCCATGCATATTCTGTATCTTCCACATTGTCAGTCTGGTCAGCACTCTGTTTGTTTTCAGACCAAATCAAACTTGATCTTAGGGGTTATTTTACCATGGCAGGTAGACAATTCAGAAACAGTGCTGATATATAACCTGGATTTATCGTGCATATTTCTTTATTATTCCCGTTGTCTATGCCAATGATCTTTTTATACTATACATTCATTTGCCTTAATGCCATTGTTGGAATGTTAAAAAATATTTTCTTTTGATGATGTAACGCTTGTTTGTTCCTGATGCATTGTATTACATTCCTAATAAAATCTCTTTTGAAACTTAAAAGAAACAGTGCTGATGGCTTGTTACAAATTTGAAATGCTCTCCAAAATTATATCATGATGTTTGACCATGATATTCTTCTTGCACAAACGTAAATATTTTTGAGGACAGCATATTTATCTTTATTCTAGTACCCGAGTGTAAAGGAATAGTTGAAAATTGAAACTTTTTACCAAAGCACGACTTTCTTTTGTACTGTAGGTAGATATACTTCTACGGCACAAGATTAGCACACCGGGTCTACCGTCTATCTCAGCCATAGTCATCTACAATGACACAGTGCTATGGACTGGAAACTTTGGAAAGAAAAATGGCTCAGACCCTCTGTCAGTTCCACCCAATGAATACACCGTGTACAGGTATGTTTAAATTGTTTAATTACCTTCGTTTCCTAATAGAGTGATTTAGCAAAGTTTAGATAGAAATGGAACCCTTACTTTTTGCGTGCCAAATCTTGGCCAATGGACTTATGAGAGCAAAAAACCCATACCATTTGCCTATTCTCCCAGAGTTTTAATGACTTCATCAAATGCAGGTGATATTAGAGTGTAATGGATTGTAAGTGGGAGGAAGTTAAAAGATATATGGGTGGATTCATTGAGAACACTGAACATTTTTTGCCTCTACGTTGGCTTCTCAGTGTAACACACTTACATATATCCAGTGCTTAATTTGAGCGGGTGGTTGCATGTAGGGCCCACTACACTCATTTGAGGGGACTGGCAGCTATTTTTCCTCAATAGATTTTTATCCAAAGAAGGAGAGAGAAAATCTAAAAAGGGGGAATGAGAGAGGAAGAGAAAGAAGAAAAAATAGTGGCAAAGGTAGAAAGCAGGGATCAAAAAGAACCTGCAGATGTAAGATGAAGGGCAGGGAGTGGTTGATGATGGCTCAAAGAGGAATGAGGTAGATTCAAGGCTATGCAGCTTTGGCATTTGGCCCCAGGCCTTGGATAGAGTCACCTGTGGGCTTTGGAGCATTTGCACTTACAAAATTAAGCACTGGTCACATCCTCAATGCGCAATAGTGTTTTTTCTTCCTCTTCCTTGTCAATTGCCACCAATTTCAGTCGTGAGTCAATCGCATCTCATATCTATCAATGTTTTATCTTTTCGTGTAGAAAGTGATTGATGTATTCACCCAGAGGTTTGTCGGTGGGATCTGATCCACATACTGCCGGGGTGAAAGGTTCATTTATAGATCCCTATGCATCTTTAGTAACATGTTTCATCATCATAAATCTTTATTCAGTAAATAAAATCACCATAAAATAATATACACAGCATCTTCATTATCAACCCCATTGCTGATAAATAACATTAAAATGATATAAGTCATAAAAAAAAACATGCCTCCGTCAAACACTACATCTATTGTACAGCTCTCCATCTCGCGGGTGCCATGTGGCTCACTAAAATGATAAAACAGTAACATAAAATGATGATAGTCAATAATATAATAAAAACACGCCCCCCTCAGACATTTCATCTATTAATCGGGTCTCGTCTCCTAAACACCATAGCAGCTTGCAGAAATTATAAAACAGTAAAAGTAACACAGTCATTAGGAAGCATCTGAAAATACAGCAAAGTGGACCTAACTTGGTTAAAATTCAGGGGTTTCAGCAATGGAATAAAAAATCTCTTCCTTGGCCAGCTAAAATAGGAACAAAATATTACAAAATGCAATATGTCCTGCAGAGACTTATCGTCACAGCCGCAGGGCAACCTTGCCTCAGACCGTACCCAACCACATGGAGATGCCAAGAGATGATGCAGTTGATTAACCATTTCGCCACGGTGGACATTCCGCCGTGGTGCTGAAAAAAATAGGCGTGCGCAGTTCGGATGGCCCCGTCCCTCCGACGCACATGCCCACCGCTTTGAAACGTCAGACGGAAGGGGGCCATCCGACGCATCAAAGCGGTTAAACCTGTACCTGGCCAATAAAAACCTATCTTGCTGTGAACAAACTTTGGCAACATTTAGCTTCAACCCCTGCATGGTTTATAATAACATACAGCCAACACTGATGATTTCTGTAGCTCCATATGCTCTCTCCCCAAAACAGAGCAGTTCGAAAACAGAATTTGAACACACCCCAAGTCACGTATGGAGAGAGAAGTGTGATCCTTATAAATGTCGGTCCTGCCTATGGAAGCACATGCTGCCTTAACATAGGCAAACCATGGTATTTTATAAGCCCGATCAAGGGCCATACAGTCCGCAAGGATCAGCTGATTTAGCTTCCGTTCATCTCTACTTCAGATCTTGATCCAACAAATAGGAGGGCTTAGGGATATCAGGACCGACACTTGAGCACGCCCAAACTCCGCCTGCACTGAAAAACTAGAGTAGAATGTGGAACCGGTATCATCTGGCATAGAAATGTGTTCTCCGATGACTGTATCCTATCCAAGTAAGCATACCCCCATACCTCACTGCCATATCGAAGTTGTGATATGCGTCTAGCCTTGTAGATTTTTAAAAGGTCCTTAGGCACCCTGGAGCCTAACTTGTGTGTAAAACTAGAAACTGCCCCCATAATTTAACAAGCTCAGATCTTTTTGCCTCAACCAATGGCTCCCAAACACCCAAATAAGGGTATGGTATGACTTTACCCAGGGTAAAATAAACTACTGTATGGGTCTTTCTACTTGTGGATTTTGGGCCCACCCCCATAACGTACAACTTTGAGAAGTTCACTGACAGATCAATATTCCCCATAAATGACGCATACTTGTAGGTCCAATCCATGAGCAGTCTTAGCTATATGGACCGCGTCATCAGCATATAATAAATCCGGAAGAGATCCATCACCAACCTTATGGCAGTCTGCCGAGACTGATAATAAAGCAGACTCAAGCCCGTTCACATAAAGGGTAAACACAAAAAAGGTAAGAATGCATCCTTCACGAATGCCATAGCTGGTGGGAATTGAGTGTGTACAGGTGGCGCCCTGCGGAAAAAGCAACGAGGCAGAGGTCTTTGCATGAAGATTGGCTTAAAGAGCTACAATAGTGGGGTCAACCCCATCTCACCCAGCAAAGCCCAGAGTTTCGGTCGGTTCATTCTATCAAATGCAGACGTCAAGTCCATAAATACTGAGTGTAAAGATCCAGCCCGGTCTACCGTATATATTTATTATTAATTAAATGGAGGTCCAGACACTGGTCTGAAGCAAACCTCTCCACCCTAAAACCATATTGGAATTCACTCCGAATATTATTCTCATCTGCCCACTCCACTAGTTCGTTAAAAATCACCCTCCCTAGGACCTTGACCGATGCATCCAATAAAGATATTGGGCAATAACATTGTGGATTATCCCTTTCTCCCTTTTTGAAGATGAGAACATTCACGACTGTGGACCAGGAGGGAAACATCCCTTCCAGGTGGCGGCATTCAGGACCATGGTCAAAAGTGGAGCCAAAACTTCAACGTTAGCTTTAAAAAAATCTCCTAGAATACTATCAGGTCCTGGGGCCTTATTCACGACAGGGCCAGGACACCATGCGCAACTTCATCTATACTATGCAAGCTATGACTTCTCCCGCAGGAATAATATCTCCCCCACAGTCCCCCTGATTATACTCACATTCAAAATTACCAACCCACTGCTGTTCCGAGATATGATTTCATAAAAGTGGGCCGGAGTCCTCCACAAAGCACGGCCTAGTGACCACACTCCAGAAGAGGGAACTATCCTTTGTGTCAATAGCTTGGCACAGGTCCTCCCAAGCGAACTCCCGCACGTTTGCAGGCGATTTGAGCCTGCTTATACTCCCGCCTACAATCTCTGATCAACTGCCCTTCACTGACACAGGGAACTCGAGTATCATGTTAATTTTGGAACACTTAGGGTTTTCTTTTTTCAACAATTCTTATGTTTTTCACTATTCCAGATTAAACGCAGAGCATTGTTCATTAGCCATTATGCTACTCATTAGTATTGGCCCATTCATTTTGATGGGCCCAATAACGACAGTTATTGGGCTGATTAAAATTACAAGCTTTGGTTTTTCATATATAAATCTCTGAGTGACAAACTGGAAGGACATCTGAGAATCAGCATGAAAGCAACGATTCCCACGTTATTCCCCAGAAATGTGAAATCCCCTTTATTCTGCTCGTCCCTCAATTACTGGAATCCACAGTAACAGTAATCCTGGGATGTTATCATGCCACTAATAATGAAGGTCCGAGGATCTTCTCAAATTCAGAAACTGGTGGCTATTGACATGGAAATAGAACACATTGCTATATTCAATTTTACACCACACAGTGACACGATTCAGCACTAAAACAGACACCCCTTAAGTATGAAACAAAAGACACAAACCACAAAAGTGTACCTTCACAATGGTTTCATTTCACCTTTTTAAACTGTTTCATATAGTAGAATCAACATTAGTTAAATGGACCATCTATGGGCTCTGGGCCAACCACATATGCTCATATATTTGGGGCTACATTTGAAAAAGAGCTCACATTCAAAAATGAGACTTGGGCGAAACAACTCATAACTTTCTAGGGATTTGTTGATCTTCTTCACGTGGATAGCGCCAAAGTATGGTTCCCGATTATTGGGGCCTAACTATTGCCGAATAAAAGTTTAGTACCCTCAATATAATTTAGAAGAATATCACCCCGTTGGAGTGAATGATAGAAAATCTACACTCAATAGAGCAACATTTTTTTAAAACAATTTTTAGCCCACAATATATGTATATCTCAGACGTTATCATATTCAGATTCTGACACACAACCAAGGGACAAGGACAATTTAAAAAGTAAAATTGAGAACCTTGGCATGCAGGAAGATAGAATTTCATAAACACTCAATATTCAGACATCACCCCTTTTCCCCTTTTCTGCATGTGCAAGCAGAACAAAAAATGACGACTAACCTATACAACAAGCCAACAGACAAGAACAACACTTTGTATTGAACCAGTTTCCATCAGAAAATTCTCCAGGCACATCTTTTTTTAAAAATGTTTATGCATCAAATGGAATGTTTCCGAGGTTGATCAATAGGTAGCACAACAATACATTATGTGTAATTGGTTTAAAAGCCACAGCTATTCTGATGAAACAGTAAACAAGTCAAAACCAAAATGACCAACAGAAAACAAGAAATGTAAATGTCTACCAAAATCAAAAAGAAATTAGATTAAATATAGTTTAGAGTGAAATATTCCGCTCAAAGTGTGAGGCTAACCTTAAGCATTGAAGCATGCTTAGATTACGATTTTCGAGGGGTTTGCAAAGAATAAGCATTATTAATTTACCAACGCACTGTAAACATCAGAGAAATGATAGGGAAGTGCTAACAAATATGGGTGGACCCTGCACCATTGACAAGAAGGAACAAGCACTGGCAAGGGCATTCACAGTGTTGAGACAGTGGCAGGATGGGCTTTGCCAATGAGAGTTTGTCAATGCTAAATGTATAGAAAATAAAATACAAAAAGATTGTTTTCTATACTTCCAAGATGAAACAACATGCAGCACATTGTCATATGTTCCTTAATTCATGATGCGATGCATGCGTATCACACAATGCGTCACTATCTTGTTAAAGTTTAAAAAAACATGTTTTCATTATTTTCTGTACTTTTAATATTGCTTGTCACCACTATTGGTTTTACCAATGCTAGCGTTGGTAAAGGCAAAAGCGACCATCACCATGGAGAGCAGCTGCACTGCTAGTGCAGCGAGTCAACATCCAAGGCATCACCAAGGCCATCATCAGTCACCCACCCCAAAACAGAGGAGCACTGGGAGGGTGAGAAGGGAGAGGCAGGACTGAAGTTTTCAGGTCAAGGCACCAATGTAGTGAAAGAAAAGGAAGATCAAGTTAAAGAGCTATGCTGCCTCGACAGGAGTAATTTCGTCTATGAATTAAAATGTCCTGGCAGACTTATTTACCAGGGTAAAGTCGAAGTAAAATTAACAGTTTGTTTAAATGAAGTCGAGCACCAAACTTAGTGAAAACACTAGGGGAGGGGGCTTATTCAGAGCCTACTGGTGGCTTGTTTCCTGAATGTTGGTGGTGACCTTCTCACCCCTGATGGAGAACCGCCTTCCGCCTTCCGTGTGGATCCGCTGAAGGCACTGATCGTTTGTCGAGCGGGTGCCATGTTTGATGTGCTTTGGCAGTGGCATTGTGTATTTTCTCAGTTCAGGACCATATAAGGAGGCCTAGTGACAGGCGCCCAGCACTTAGTAGGTCAGGGCCACAGTCACTGTGACCTGATGGCCCTATGGTAGACGGTCCATCACGACAAGTTTTTATATCAGTGGAGCCAGCTGATGCCCTCCATCTAAAAACTCAGTAATTCCCTTACTATAATTAGAGCGGGGGGACTCCACGTTTGGTGGGGTGGGAGCATTGCCGATTTACACCAAAAATGAACTCATAAACCAGTTGTACCTGTCCATTACAAGGAGGTAAGACTTAATATCAGTCAACCTAAATTCCAAGTATTAGACGCAGTAGAGCACCACCCATGAAAAGACAGTATTGCAAAGGCACCATATTGGATAATAAAACACACCAGATTCTTCCTTAAAGGATAAAGTGAATAAATGGAATTGGCTTGCTGTTTATGAACTGCAAAGTAACTCTGTTCAGCTACCGAACTATGGTAAGGAGAAGATGTTGAGAAAGACATGCCATCGCAGACTCAAGAGTAATTAAGGGATAAAGAATCAGGTGATGGTCATGGTGACCTAAATCACGTGGAGCAATGAACCACGCAGCAAGGTTTGTGCATTAAGGATTTTTTACACATAGATGTCGGATTTATAATTGAGATGCTTTTTGAAGTTTTTCTAGCCAAGTCTCTGGAATTAACTTTCGGTCATGATTTGTTGTTGGTTTGTTTTGTTCTATTCACAAAATGAACGTTGCTTAAAAGTTCATTAACCCTTGATGCAAGGCTGAGCGAAGCCCAAAATGAATTGGAAGTGTATACCTGAATTGGAAGCAGTTATCTGTGATTCCAATACAGTCTAAGAAGTTTCAATTGAGAATAGCATATTAATGGACAGTACTGGAAATTGCATATGTATGAAGAGAAAACGTCGGGCCTCAGTTACAATAATTGGGGGCATGGCAGCCGTGTCTAAAATAAAAGTGCAGGAGTGCGCCTTATTACAAAATACGGTGCATTCCTGCCCTTTTCCCCTGCGCTGGTGCACAATGTGCTGCCATATGCCAATGCGCCATGGTGCAAGGGTGTCTGTGTTGTAGGTACACCTTCCTGCACAAAAACAATCACCAGAGGTGCTTTCCTCTTTCTATGTGTACTGCAGTATGCAGCAACGTGAAAAAGGAAAAACTAGGAGAAAAAAAGTTATTTTGCTTCATTGCACCTCCCTGGGGAGACGTAGGAAGCTGACGTATTCCCAGTTTTACAAAACCTTTGGAAATCTGGGAATGCGTTATGTTCCATGGACGTTGTGTGGGAACACCAAATGCAACACCCATGGAATGCCCCTTTCATGCAGAGTAAAGCATAAAAGGGGGCCATATTTACAAGGCCATGAAAAGCCACACAGGGTGGCTGTATGTGGCCTTGCAAATATGCGCAGGCACAATGCGTCTAAAAATGCGATGCACCGGCAGCACAATGGGTTTGTAAATAAGCCCCTTCATCTTTGAATGTTACAGTGTTTGCTGAAGTTTACAAGGATTTTATACACACCTCAAGCAGTTTATGAAGGGACATTGCATGAATTCATTAACTGCATAGCCATACCAAGACCTGAAAGCACTGCCTCTATCCCGCCTTGGCAGGGCAGCCTTGTTCAAAATGTTAGCGCTCCCGCGATTCCTATACATGTTCCAAAACTGCCCATTCTCCATCACAGACTCCTATTTTAACACATTAGAAGGAGATATACGCCTTTTACTGTGGGATGGAAGGGCGCCTCGTATTGCCCTTCGTAAGCTCACCAAGGGTTGGTATGATGGAGGCATTGGCCTACCCGACATGCGCCTGTATTATTGGGCGACTCAACTAGTGGCCACAAATCATTGGATTCATGGACCACCTGATAACCCAGCATTTCTCCTGGAAAGATATCAGATGGGACGGGAAGGTTACCTAGGGGCATTGTATAGTAAGCCTACACGCACTCGCTATGTGGGCCCAATGGCGCAGACAACGACACTTTGGCATAAAGCTACAAAGGCCCTGGGTTGGGCTAATAAATTCACCAAAGCCACCCCACTGTGATCCTCACAAAAACTAGGCTCCCTGTGCTACCAACCAGGCTTTGACAAATGGGACACCATCGGCATTTCCACTCTGGGAGATTTGATCTCTAAGGGGAAACTCTTAACCTTTTCCGACCTCCAGACAAAATACGCACTCATCCAGGGGGAAACTTTTCGCTACCTGCAAATCAAACATGCCATTCTTACGAACATACATGACCTCTCGTCCCTCGCCGAGGCCTCACCTCTCGAAGACAGACTGCTCTCCGAACCCCTTTTGTCTAAGGCAATTTCATGCACATGCCGAAAATTATGCAATAATCTGCCTGACTTATTTCAAGCCCTACGCAACAAATGGGAGAGCGATATAGGACACCTAGAAGACAAAGACTGGCTTACAGCATTGATGTCCCCGCGAGAGACAGCGATCAATCATCGCTTCCGCCTGATACAACTAAAAATTTTACACTGAACTTACATGTCCGTTCCGTTGCTGGCCAAGTTGTGCCACTGTCCTGACGACCTATGTCTAATGGGATGTGGCATGCTGGGCACCTTTTATCACACCCTCTGGGCATGCCCGGTGATTCAGAGCCTGTGGATGGGGGCAGGCAGGAAAATGACGGAGGCGCTGGGTAAACCAATCCCGCTGTCACCTGAGGGCGGGATCCTTAATGTCCAGAAGGTGACAGATTTGACGGAAATTGAGCACCAATGGCTGGCTCTGGGTTGTCTTCTCATAAATAGTTTGATAGCAATGCACTGGGGGCCCCTGACCGTCCCCTGATAGTGGTTTGGGTGGCGGAAATGGACAGGTCTATGATCGCTGAAAAAACTGTTTATAAGACTCGGGATGCCCCAAAAAATGGGACAAGAAATGGGGCCACTGGAATGTCTATAGGGGTGAGATGTGCAGCTCCCCTACGGCTGACATGGCTATGTACAGAAATAGACCCTTATGATACGGCTCAAGCTGATCTTAAATGTCTCCGCTGATACTGCTCATCACATTAAGTTATTATGTCACTTTGTGATTGTATCGCTGATATTGCTCTGTGTTTCTTTCAATAAAATGTTATTTTAAAAATAAAAAAGACCTGAAAACACAATATTAACTGAGGAAGTCTTTGCTGCTATCTGAGAGCCCAGAAAATGAAATTAAAGCATAGCTCTTCAAGATTAGAGGCAGTGAAATTTAAAAACTCCCTGAATAGTCAAGCAATCCAGGATCAAACAATTTTTGTTTGCTAGGACAACCTAAGACATTCAAAATAAACCAAAGGCCCCTCACCTGTTTGTCAAAATATGTGTTTGGGTGTTGTGAAATCATAGGTATAATGCATAGACGCCTTTATCTACTCCTCCCATTCTCTCTGGCCAGTGTCACCCTTATAGGCTTTTTAGCGAAGTAGTATAACTTGTCACTTTAAATACAAAGACTTCGATTAGTGTGTTCATTTTTGTTGTATAGCAATGACTAGCACTATACTTTTTCCGTGTATTTTAGACATTGAAATTGAACTCTGATCGCTCCGAGGGCATGCCTCAAAAACAAACTCACATCCAGTTAGACATTGCTATACAAAACTACTTAACCTAAAGAAGCCTGAGTACTTGGTTCTTCTTACCTCTTTGTCTGTGGCAAACCGGTTTATTTTTGACAAGTCACTATGAACTTATTTAGGGTGTGTCATAAAGGGTACTCTACGACAAACGGTTTAGTAGACTATGCACCAAACGGATGGGCTACCCACCGTGTTTAGGTTTGACAGACTTTCATGTTTCTGATGCCAGTGTCCCTGTTGGCTCTCTGGCAGTGCCGAACAGGAAAAATAGAAATGTTAATTTTTGTTGGTTTTAAAAAACAGATTCCCACTTTGGAAAAACATGGTGATTACTTGGAAAACTTTCAGTGCCTTCAGAGGAGCAGCTGTAATCGTGGCTCACTACAAGGCACAGAAATCTACTCCGGGCCTGTGGGAATCTTAAAATATGGCATGTGGTAGTCCAGAAAGGATGGTGGTGGAAAGACCTCTGCCTCCCTGGTAGACGGGAGGATTCCGCCAAAACCTAAATCAGGCTCTATTTCTCTGTGATGATGTTAAACCAACATTGCCTAGTAGGGCTAAACTAGCAGTACTGTTACGAAGTGTTTTAGAAAAACTAATTTGACTGGGCTCTATGTTATTTACTACCTGTAAAACAACAAAGGTAGAGGAGCACAGTTACTATACTTGATACTTATATTTATCAAAAGCCTTTTATCTTATGAGGCAAAATGCATATTCAGGGAGACAAAGTGGAAGCAATTAATTTTATTTATTGTTATGTTTACTTACCTTTTAAAGTCCGTAATCCATACATTACTATCCCCCAACCTCCCTCTCCCCCTCCCCCTCCCCACGTCATTGCCCGGCCGGTACTCCCACTACCGGCCGCAGCTGCTCAACCGGACATATATGTAGAGGTGCATTATAACCTCACTGTAAATGCTATCTTGAAAACGGCTGCATAGAAACATATCGTGTTCAGTATCAAACACCTTGGAATCATACCTCCACACCAGTAACCTGTGTGGGAGGCATGATTCCACCCTGAAGAAGTGAGCTTCGTAGGGTCACTGGTCTATCCGGTGCCAGCCTTCTCGCCCCGAACAGCACAAAATGGATGCTGCCGACCAGGGACACATTTCTGCCCTCCTGCTGGTTAGCCAAGCTCGAGCAGAAGAAGGCAGCAAAATAGGCATCCTGTCACAGGGAGGTGTGACCACCTCCCAGACAGGATTTAGTGTATTGAGGCTGGGTGGGTGCACTTTGAGAGTGCCTGAAAGTCTGCACCTGGGGCACATTTGGTGGCCCTATGCATAGTCCAGCTCAAACCAGTTCTGGGAGCCATTGGCTCCTGCTCTGGCGCGAAACTGGACAAAGGACATGGGAGTAACCAACCACCCCTCTATCCTGCCCCTCCCCTAGGAGAGTCCCCTGAATTTGTCCAACCCTCTCCAGTGGGTACAAAAGGGCTTACCTGCTGTAAGACTTTACTGACCTTCGACCATTTGGACACTCTAGAATTCGATGGACTTCGACTGGGCTCAACTTTGTCCCCCTCTCCATCCAAAGCTTTGTCTGTGCCCTTGCTCCATAAAGGCTCCTTGTAGGACCTGTGGTGCACTAAGGACAACCAAAGAATCTCCCTCGGGGTGAAGGAGTCACTCCCCTGCATTTGCAGGCACCTCAATGCAACTGACTGGTCTGCTGCTCCAGAGCTCCTGCGGACTCCCAAGATTTAAGTGACACAGGAGGGGTGTTACAAAGGTCCCTGAGATTGATATGCCCTCTCTTCAAGTTTGAGGCCAGATTCCCTCGTGGGGACTGCATGAGCTGAAACCCCTGAAACCCCTGTGCACCATGTCCATTTGCAGTTACATATGCTTGTTTGCAATTCCCGAGCTTGTGCATTGGACTTCGTGTAGACCTGATCCTCAGCAGTATTTCCACCAAAGAACTCTGACCTCCTTGCACCGAGTGGTCGGTGAGCTGGTACTTTGCAATCTTGCTTGAGGTCCCCTCGCGACTCCTGGTCATTCGGCCTCGTGAGGGTCATCTTGATTTCTATTGGGCTTCCCTGGTTGCTTCAGACATGCCCTGACTCCCCATTGCTTAGTGAGTCCCCTGGACCTTGCTGGTCCACACCGTAACCTGCTTGACCTTCCTGCAAGGGTTGCTTTTGCCAAGGCTTGTTGGTGCTCAAACCGTACACCGACTCCTCAGCACTCGACATCCTTTGTGAGACAGCTTGCATCTGGCTCCTGGCGGTCATCAACAGCTCCTGGTCCTCGTGGCTGCAGAGTCAAGCATCCCTTCTTCGCACCTAAATCAACCAACACCGGTGGGCACTAGTCTACCGAGCCCCTGGTCACTCTGAAGTGACCCAGACTCCGTCCCCGCTGCTTTAAGGTTCCTTCCTTCCAGAATCTAGGCTTGTGTTCCACCGAACCCTTTTCACCTTCATGGCAGCAGTACTTTTTCACAGCCCTCCATTGAGAACAACAGCGGTTTCTGACACCACTCTAGACCTATTTACCTGGCTGCTCTGGGATAGGTGACTTGGGTACTACGGTATCCACAGGTGGAGTGGCTGTCCAACCTCTTAAATTCCAAAGGGTTTGCTTGAAGTCCTCCTAGAAGGGTCCTTAAACTATACAATTGCAACTGCAACTTCCCCATAGAATTGTACAGAGCCCGCGGTCGTGTTAGCACACTGCACCCGTCCTCAGTAAGGTCCCTAGCTACTCACCTTGGGTGGTTCTTTAGGGTCCCAGCAGGTCTAAGGGTTCCAGACCCTGTCTTGACTCAAGTCATGATTGTTATACCACTATTTTAGTATATGGTTTGCTTTCCCCCTGGAGCCCACGGTGTATTGTGCTACTTACAACTGTTGTATTGATCTTGTATTGTGTGCCTTATGTTCTAGGATAGTAGAGAGTGTTATATTAATAAATACATATGTTTATATAACTACTGTGTGGTTCTCCTTCATTTAATTAATTCAGAAGATGATATTCTGGTAAAACAAGCTGCTTTACATTCCTTCAAGATTAAGACTGAAGGCTGCTCTCCACAGCTACCACTAGGATAGCTTTCTAAAGGTTATCTTTCACCTCGTACATCATAAGGGTCGTTTGGACTGTTGCAAGGTGCCCAGTTTAATTAATGGACATCATATACCAGGCCAACTTCTCACATACACCATAACTGTTTGTCCAGCTATTAAACATTGTCTTTAATATCCACTTCAAGTTGTGTAAGAAAGGTTTGCACTAAAGCACAAATCTTGTTGGAATATTTGACACTGCATTCTTATCATTTTGAACAGGATTGCTAGTCTCTCCAAGATCTTCCCCACTATCATGTTGTATCGGCTGTGGGAAGAGGGCAAGGTGAGCTCACTGGATGACCCTTTGGAGCGCTATGCCCCAAATTTCTCCATAAAAAATCCACTTGGTCGATTGCGGGAATCTGAACCAAAGCGCACTGTGGATGGGGTACTGTTCCATGAGAGAGCATCACGTCCAGTCAAAACATCTCTTGTTACCCTACGCCGTATGGCGAGTCAGCTTTCAGGTAACAATTGGTTTATGCCAACATCTCTTGTGACTATTGTCAAAAAGCTTGGTGATTGATTTTCTTCTCTATTGTCTTTGGATTTAGTTATGAACTTGAGTATTAAAGTGTATTCTGTGCAGCAATGTGAGATAAAAGTATGTTCTCTCTCCAATAAATGCACAGCAAGCAATCTCCAAATGCACATAGCAATGTAATAAATACGTATTATTGCGAAACCCTCCTCTTGTTGATGAGTAAGACCGTATTTGGTTTAAAGGAAAAGACCTTGATTGAAAACCGACTTTTAATATGATTGGACAGTTCTTTTATCCAGGAAGGGATCTGAAAAAATGGCATAACCAACAAGTGTAGTGTTTTAGCCAAATTGGTAGAGGGATCACAGATTAACAAAACAGAGAGACCTGGAAAACAAGATCTATGGAATTATAGACTGCTGGCTCTTAGTTAAACTCAAATTGTCTATTATGTCATTTGGAACAACGTGGTGGAAAACTCCACATTGTTCCCAACTATTTATCTACAATTTAATGTTTTATATCTCTCAAATACTCACACCTGCTCATTTGAACAGCTGTGCAAGGATAAGGTCATAGGGGAGCATCTGTCAGGCCCAAAGGCACACTTGGGCACAAGAGCCTGGGAACTTGGAAGATATGGCACACAGGACAGTAGAAAGTATGCATTCATACAAAAAGGCTGCATTTCCCAGACACACATGCACAGGCTCAACCAACAAAGGACTAGCACAATCAGGCACACGACAGGTCAATAGGGGCAAACCAAGTATGCCCTTCTTTGACAACAGCAGTATTTGTGACTCTGCTGTTGGCTATAGTTTGCACTTAGCTTGTTCAACCAGCAGCCTTATTTTTTCTTTTCTACATTATTCATTTCCTCTTGGTCCTCTGGTTCCCTTTCCCTTTGAGGATGAATCCTGCATGTCACCCTCTTGTCAGGTTGTCTCCTTGTCTAGGCCTTTTCTCTCCGAGTGCAGCATAGGTTTCCATCTTTGTCTCCTGTACGAGGAGCATGGTATGCTGGGAGCTACTTAATCAATCAATCAATCATATCATATCATTTGTAAAGCGCACTACTCACCCGTGAGGGTCTCAAGGCGCTGGGGTGGGGAATGCTGCTACTGCTCGAAAAGCCAGGTCTTGAGGAGTTTTCTGAAGGTCAGCAGGTCTTGGGTCTGCCGTAGGTGGATGGGGAGGGTGTTCCACGTCTTGGCGGCGAGGTGGGAGAACGATCTGCCACCTGAGGTCGCTCTTCGAAAGCGGGGGACAGTAGCGAGGGTGAGGTCGGCGGAGCAGTTCCCTCTTCTTGCACTCGGTATGGTTTAAACATTATTACCCTTATGTCTAATGTTTATTCCATGACATTGTCCATTCAATAATTAATTTCTCTCACCCTCAGGTGGAGACCTTGATATCCTTAACTTTGAACCCAAGACTTTGTTCTACCGAAATCCATTCTTGGTTTTCTGAGAACCAGCCTGCAGGAATGTGTCTCCGTAAGGCCTCACTCTTCACTGTACCTTAAAAATTAATCATGGCTGCTGTCCTCACAAGCACTTCACCACCCTCTTGTAAACTCTCTCTTCCCCCAGCCCCACCCAATTTAAGAAACATAAACAGGCTCCTTGCACCCTCCCCCAATTGTCTCTGCACTGCTGTTCTGTAGCCCACCCAGTTAAAATAAAATACCCTTCTTCTTGCCATCCCACCTCCCTCCTTGGGCAAAATACAAACACAAATCTAACTGCCTTTTTGTCACTCTCCCAATCCACCTTCAATAGAGCCCTTCACCAGCCTAATGCAAAAAAAAGCCTGCTGTTCCCCCACACTGTCACATCACCTTTCAAGCCTTCCCTCTGATATGGTGCCATGCTCTCGGCTTTCAATGCAAGTGCATAGAACTGATGCTGACCTGATAGCTGCTCAGTGAGAGCCACTGCTTGTGTGAACTGCAATTCCCTGCTGCTAGCAGCAGAGATGCAGAGACAGCAATGGTCAGAGGAGGAAGAGCACCCTCCATGTTCCTTCACCTTACTTGTGCCTTCAGAGCCTATGTTTTTGCTTCTCTGATACCAGAGCAGTGAATAACCAGGATTCCGATGTATGAATCTCCATAATGGTTTCTAATGGAAGCCATGAACCATAAACTACTGTTGTTTTTTCATCACCAAACACAGGATGCAGACTGTGACTGAACGACAGTTTTCTATCTAAGGCTCATGGAAAATATTTCGAACATATTTCAGATGGAGTTTAGTTAATTCTTCACAGATACATGAGTGAGGTGAATTTTGCAAGCTCAGTTTCCGAAGTTTTGTGGAGCATGCTTCTGGGGTTTGCAATTTTAGGGGTAATTTAGAAGATGGAAGATATCCTGTCTGCCAGCATCACAATTCCCCATCTCCATTTAGGGGGTTGGGGAACTGGTGCAGCCTCATCTCCGTGAAATCCTTTACCCTATTCTCCATCTGCCACAGGACTGCTGGGTCACAGTGCCAGATTATTTAGGGTACATAGAAACAATTTTCCTGGCATGCAGGGATTTTTTTCAGGGACTTTTTTTCTGAAACTTATTCTCGGGGACATATTTACAAGCCCCTAATGCATCACTTTTTCTGACGGTCCGGTGGCATTGCTCTCAACCCAATATTTACAAGGTGGGGTTAAGCCACTTATTTATCATGGCTTAATAGCACCTTCTAAATATGCCCCTTTCTGCAGCAGTCTGCTGTAGCAAAGGGGCGGGCAATGGGTGTTGCTGTGAGTGTTCCACTGCAACACCCATCGCTTTTTGACGCTGTCCCATACAAAGTATGGGGCAGGGCCAAAAGTAGGACCCGGAAGTACGTGGGGGCAGATTTACAAGCCCCTTGAGCCACACTTGCATCATTTTTAACATGGGAAAAGTGGCGTAAAAGTGGCACAAGGGGCTTGTAAATCTGCCCCCTGGTCTTCAACAGGCGATACGAGGAGAAATGTTTCATTTCTGCTAGTATTTTGCTCTTTCCGTGTGTGCTACATTCTGCATCTCACATATAAACATCAAATTGCCTGTAAAGATTGTTTATGTGCAGGAAGGTGTCCCTTCCTGCGCATAACCAATCAACCCTGCACCCTTGCAACATGGTGCATGGGTGCCTGCAGCCTTTTTAGCGCCAGCGCTAGGGGAAACGTAGGGGTGCACCATATTTTTGTAAAACAGCGCATCTCTAAGTTAAAAAAATGTCAGAGTGTGGTGTTTGCAATTTTGGAATGACAGCGCTCCGACATCTGTTTCTAAATATCCCCCTCGGTTTGAGAAATTGTACCAGAAAAACAAAAACAATTGCAAGTGTGGTCACCAGGTAGTTTGCTTTGCCTTCAGTGCTTCTCCCATACTGGCAGATGCATTGAAGGCATAGATATGGACTCCAGGCAGTTGCAATGCTCCTCTACCGGGGCTACCGAGGCAGGTAAGCTACTGACATGGGTGGGTTGGTAGGTCATCCCTTAGTGTAACATTTGAGAGGAAATTAATCCAGTGATTGACTACTGCAATATTTACTTGCCTGTCCTTCCTTGCTGCATAATGGCTGATATCCTGCACAAGTGCTTTCTTGTGCCGTTCTGATCTGTTAACGCTTCCCAGATCTCTGTATAGTGCTGTATCTTTACAGGTGTGACTGGTTCCATTTCTCTGATGACGCGGGAAGGGCAATCTGAGCTGATGAACAGACATATAATGGTGATAACCGCGACGTGGTCCCCCATGTGTATTAAGCCCCTCCTGCTTTGATCCAGCCCCGCTCTGCATGCTGCTTTATAGGACCCATGTTAATCTTGGTCAAAGTGAAACTGCAAGGTTCAGAATGCACAGCAGTGTTGGTTAAAATGCCAGACTCTCTGAATGTGTCTCACATAGCATAGGGCTACTTGAGATGTCCTCTCTTTGTGATCCCGTGAGGGGTCCAGCAATGATCATCTGTTTGTTTCGGAAAGCATCTGTCATTCCTGCATTTCTGGCTTAGAGGACCTTCCCTTTTCAGAGTGCCTAGTAGTATGGTAGGTTGTTACATTTTGATGGAGCTATAAGAAATACTGATGCCTGCACTGCTATAAACATCGAGTGCATTGATTTGTTCTTGAACAATGGCTATTTTTTTAAGATGTTCTGATTGTGTATCTAATGTAAATTAAAAATACATTAACATTTAGGATGTGTCTTACAGCCTGATTCATCAAGGGGCCGTTTTGCGAGCCCCTAATAGCGAATCATAGCGATTCGCTATTGAGGACTCGCAAAACGGTATTCATGTAGGAATTGCTAAATAAATAGCGATTCCTACATGTTCTCTATTTGCGAGTAGCAATTTGCTACTCGCAAAAAAAGGAATACCTCCCCATTCATTCCTATGGGCCAAAAGGCCCATAGGAATGAATGGGGAGTATCCCTTATTTGCGAGTAGCAATTTGCTACTCGCAAATCAGATAGCGATTTTAAGGGTGCCAGGGGTGTCCAAAGGACACCCTGTAGCACCCCTAAAATGCACATTTGAACAGGTGTTGCGCACACACATGTCCAAAGGACATGTGTGTGTGTAACATGCAAAAGAAAAAAATGCACTAAAGTGCTTTTTACACTATTTACGCAATTTACCACCAAGTCAGACCTGGTGGTAAATTGAGACCAAATATTGCGATTTCGCTATTTCTATTTGGTTGATGAATTGCATTTAAGGAATCTCTATTAGAGATTCCTCAAATCCAATTCCTCGCAAATATGCGATTTCGGTAATAGAGATTTTTGCATTTGGGATGATGAATCCCAAATGCAAAAATCGCACTCGCAAAGGGCCAGATTCTCAGAATCTGGCCCATTGCGAGCGCAAATCAGCTTGATGAATCAGGCTGTTAGTCCTTTTGTTAATTCAATTGTTTAACCAGTTGTGATAGTTCATTCTATCTTTGCGATTGCCTTCTCTTAGCCTCAGCTGTCATTAGTTCATTAAATCTGAGCTGAATATTCGTTTCAAAATTAATAAAAACACTGCTTACTTATTTCCTCCTAGAATTCATATATTCGTTAATTTACATACTGCAGCACCGCCAAAGCCTAAAATACTAATTAGTATTAAATACGCTTTATTACATTCTACAGCGATGTGAAACACTTACTATTTATTTAGTGTCATTACACTTGAGAGTACTTCTTTTCTATTATTTATAAAGACAATTGGCTTGTAGATGTCTCTGCTGACACATTCCTGCCAATAACTACTGCATCAGAACGTTTCTTCTTATTAGCACATCACAGTAAACTAATCCAGAGCTTAAAATGGACAATGTTTTTCAAATGAGGTGTGTATATGTCTATTACTCTTTGGAGTGGGTATTGCTCTCCATTTCTTTTACTTGCCATATAGTTTTGGGGTTCGTGAGGATATGAAACCAAATTTGGCTGCCTGTGGTAGAACTTTTAATTTGTGGACAGGAGTATGTTGTGATATCACCTGGGAGTCACGCCTCCTTCTAAAACTATAGACTCATTGGAGAGCGTAGCAGAAGTGACATTACAAAAGAATTTGATCACCCAATGCAATGAAAAGATATGGAAAGAACCACGTTCCACATCAACCCGCCCCCTGACATGGAGGAACCCCTCTTTTAGTAACCTCCACATTCCTAGTCACACTTTCCTTATTAATAATGGTTTTCTTTTTAACCAGTTAATTCTAAGTAAGTAAAAGTTTATTTCGGAGAATTAATTTCATAAAACCTACACACATGAAAAGAATGATTTAAATGCAATGTCACAAAATTGCTAAGACTAATTGTGATCACTTTAGGACCTAACATACCATAACTCTCTTTAAAAGCAATAAAATCACAAGACGGCTCTCTTTAAAAAGAAATAGATAGTTGAGCAGGTCCAGTAACCTCACCTAAAAATAGAGTCAGACATGCGCTATACGCAGCCCATTTTGGCCTGAGCTAGTTTGAGACCTTTAGCTTTCCTTATTAATCCCGCCATAAATAAAAATGTCCTTACAGCAAAGACAATGTAAATAGTTGTACTGCCCTTCAAGATTGTTATTGCCTCCTGGTATCTCCAGCACCCAGAGTGCAAACAGAGTGGGTGTGCCCATTTGCATATGCTGGGCATAAGAATAATGCATGGTTTATGGATTCATTTGGAGCTAGCGAGCACATAGGGCATACGGATGAGTGAACAACTCTCCTTTTGTAATTCAATAGGGCAGTAAATGACCCCAGCTCCAGTGTATCATAGCAACATTTTAGATATAAGGTTTCTGCAAGTTACTGGAGTGGGAGGTTAAGAAAGGATTCATAAAATGGGTGGCCCTTGATAGACACAAATTGATCTATCAGAGTACCTAGTGAGCGACGGCAAAGAAGACTAGTGTATATGTGCTCGCAGTAACATTGTTTTAGCAGCAGATTAGAAGAAGCGTCCAACGAGGATGCATTTGACCAAAAGGATTCTAGGTCCAATATTTCAAACCATTGGTGGACGTGTTTGAACCAGGGAAAAGTCAGGGCTTTGGCGAGGACCAACAATTCCTTGACAGCCATCCAGATTGGCCTCAACTCTTCCATGCTCCAGAGCCTCATCCAATACAAAATGGGCCTTAGTCTGGCTACTTCTCCCACTCTTTTTATGTTGACATCATAGAACATTGGTATTAAGGGAGTGCTCGATGGGTGATGGAGTAGTGAGCGACAAACTTGTTTTCACTTATGGTGAGAGCATCTACTTTAGCATATCTCCAGAGGTCTGGCCTGTACAAGGTGGTTGATAGGGCCTTTAGTTTGTAGAGTTCAAGAGCCAGGATTAGGGATGTTGTTCCCTGGAACCTCCTGTATATTTCTGAGTTCTGGTGTTGAGTCACAGCCCTTCTTTTCTCTATGTGTGTAGACCACAACATTTTACTCTCAAGCATTATGCCTAGGTACTCGAACTTAGGTACTCACCCCAGGTTTTCATTTGCCAGAAATATAGCTTCCCTAAATGTTCTGTGTGGTATAACAGTTATAAATTTGTTTTTTGAGGTATTGATCTTGAAGCCATTAGTTAGACAAAAAGCATTAGAATTAATCAAGAGCTGCTGGAAGCCCATCGGGCCTGGGAGATTAAAATGGTCTCATCAGCGAATAGGATTGCGGGCACCCTAGTTCCATCCAGTTTAGGTGCATCTATATTCCCTAGGGAGAGGGCATCAACTAGGTTGTTAATATATAGGGAAAAAAGGATAGGGCCCAGGATTCATCCTTGCCTCACTCCCCTGGCAATCGGAATTCTGTCAGTTAATTGCCCTCCTGCTCCCCAACGGATTTGGGTATAGTTGCTCTGGTGGAGTCTATATATATATGGGTGAGGAGGGCATCCGGGACCCCTAGGTCCTTTAAAGATACCCAGAGCAGCCCCCTGGCAACCAGGTCGAAGGCTGCTCTGAGGTCAACAAATGCAATATATATGCATTCCTCTCTGAGTCTCGTATATTTCCAGAGGATGATCAGCAACCTTAGGACTTGGTTGATAGTGCTAACATTTGGCCTAAACCCTGCTTGGTATCGGGACACAACCTCTAGTCCCTCAATCCAATTGTTAAGTTTACTTAACAATTGTCGAGCATAGACTTTCAGCTGGACGTCCTGCAGGCCAATTGGCCGGTAAATTGCCGGGTTTCCTCGGTCCCCCTTTTTAAATATGGGTATGATTTCTGCCCTTTTTCAAGTGTCAGGGATAGGGGCTCCTACTGCTACTGCATTAGTCAACCAATTAACATAGGGAACCCAGACTGCCAAGTTGTGACAGAATAGATCTCCAGGGATTTTATCAGGACCGTGCGCCTTGCCCAGTTTAATTGAGAGAATGGCTAGCCTAGTCTCCTTATCCATCCCACACCAATTTCTCAAGAGCCACTATTCTAGCTAAAATAGGCACAGTAGCAACAGTGAGCGCATCTTTAACTTGGTCCATTATCCACCCCCAGCACGCAGTTAAAGTCTTTAAGAGTCAAGCTAGCTGGTTCAGGAGCAGGTGCTGGTATCTGGATGCTGGAATTAGCCAAGTTCCTGTTAGATTTATGACCCTGGTTGTTTTGACTAGCTCGGCAGAGCACAACTTAATTTTCCTCTTAGCCACGGGCTCACTCAGGGTTATACTAGCGGTGAGATCAAACATATCCACAGGCGATGCCTTAGAGGCAGGGTCTGGGTCTGAGCCATACCCAAATCCTGACCCTGGGGGGTTAGGCTCCTGCAGAATTGAGCCCAAGACGATAGGATCGGGTTGATGAGCTTACACCTCCTGCATAGCGTCTTGATGTGTAGAATGCAGCCAGTAATAATACCCTGGCATTCCCCCATGTCCAAGGACAATCGCCTCTCACCGAGCTCTATCGAATTTGAGACTACACAACCACCTGTGACAACAAAGCATCCAAAGTGGTGCCAGTACGAATATCGGGGCTGAGGCCAGGACTAAGAAAAGGTCCAAATGAGAGTAGGCTTGTCTCCATAATCTTCTTCTTCTTCGCCTTCTCCACTGTTAGGTTACACCCAACCATGGTCCTAGGATGATACAGTAACGATACAGGGGCAAGGTGACTGATGAACGTCTGTGAGGCAAACACAATTTTGCAAAGACGGCAAGCACATTGTAGTAGAGGTAGAACGGTAAGTGAACAGGTGAAACAGCAGATGAACAGCAGGTATCCACTTACCTCCTCACCCTGTCTTACTGCCGCTGCCTCCACCTGTGCACAAAGGGAACTGAGGGAAAAGCTCCTGCAGTCGACAGTGTTGAGCACAAGCAGTGGTTTGGTATAGGTTATCTGGCGCCACTTAGAAAGTCTCACAATTAATCTAACTTAGAGGTTATATCAGACGGTGCTAAAAGGTAGAAGGAACCACTTTAATCCTTCCAAACGCGGCACAAGCCTTCCTCAAGCTATAACACTCCTTAGCACACGTAAGTCACAGTGATATTATATATACAAGTGTTTCCACATTCTGATACAATCACAAAGAGTAGTTATTATTGGTACATCAGTTTGTGTTTATTCTTGTTCACTGGAAACTTTCCACACAGCCGACACGTGTTTCGTCGTAATTGGGAATGTAACCCACAACTTTTTCAAGGCTGCAGAGTTTCAGAAACAAAAAGAACATAGACATATTGCCATATGTATGTGTACTTCAGATCATCATTTCAGATCTAATTATAACCATTCTTCATTTTGCCATTCGGGTTTATACATGTGGCCCACACCGTGATAAGGTGCCATAATTTGTATGTTAGTGAGCAAAAAAGAAAACATATTGCACTTCATTCCTTCTCATTTAGAAAAAGTAACCCACACCTTGATAAGTTGTCACAGTACATAATTAAAATAAACATTGTTCTCAATTAAGAGTCGCAATATAGTATATAAAAATCCCATTTATGTATAACACAGAATGTACCTCTGTTTCTTACAGAAGGTCTATGAGCCAGTATGAAATGGAGAGAACTGGTACTTGGATGGTCTTATTAAGGCGTGATTCAATATCGTGCTCCGTTGCGATCAGTATGCACTTTTCGTTCTCAAAAAAACCTAAACCAACACCACGTGTCAAGATCTATAAGAGATATAATTTTGTGAAGTGCTCCTATTCTTTTTAAGAGAATAATATTCATGCATTGCTATTAATAAAGCAGATGATTGATGCATATTTGTAAGTACCTATTTCCAGATCTGTTCTTTTTCAACTGTAGGAGTAGTAGGTGAAAAAATAGTATGAGTACTTTCCGTTATTTTGTTTTTTGTCTTTTATCACACAGATTTATTATGTGAATAATTTAAGGCTGCTAACTTACTTAGTATGCGGTGATAATTCCAACCCGCATGGGGGTTCTACGGGGGTCCTCTGCTGTCAAATATTCTGCATGTGTTGTCCAAGTAGTTCCAAGTATCAGTCTCTACCGGAAGGCTGAAAGGAATATTATTATTAGAGCTCTTAATTATTAGTAACTTCTATTTAGTCATATGGGGACTAAATAGTATTTTATTTTAGATTGCAGTTTCAATAATAATACAAATGGGGCATCTTAGTTTCCTCCTATGTTTCTTAATCAGATATTATAAAATGAAACCTGCTAGTCCGTTTGAATGCATCTTTATCGTTTAAAATTGCCGATTGTTGTGACTTGTTAGCCCCCGTATTATAATTAATTAATTCGGTTATATGATCCAAAACTAGGGTCTAATCCTCCGCTCGCGTATCTCTAAGTATCGATTTTGTAATTCGCTTACCTTTCGCCTGTTTTATTATTTCACGAGAAGTCTTCCCCGTTTACAATCAGCGTGTCCGCTCGATTGCCGTCTCCCAAACACGACGCTTATTTATTTCAAACACTTCCGTATTGTTGGAGTGTCAATGATAGGTCAATGAGAAGCACGTGATCCGCGTCTCAGTGTAATGTTGCCAATTGGGTTAGAAAGGCACGTGATCATGGTTTAGGTGTTTAGTTTTTAAAGCAGAAAAACGATCGCCATCTTAGAACATTTGTCTCAAAGTTGATATCGGTCTATTTTGTATATTTTGTCCTATTTGCTCAGTTTATCGAATTGTAGTGGCACACGATTTGAATATTCGGATTATCGTTCACTGTCACCTTATAAAACGAGTGGTTAGAGTATAAGTTAATAATAAATCATCATATGAATTTATACACGATTTGGTTCTAAAATTGTTAATATCTGTGTGATATCGTTATTTTCTATTATTGTTGATAATCGAATAATATTATTGTTGATTCTTGTAATTTATAATTATAGTTCATAAGCAGCCCTCTCTATGTTGAAGTTGATTTGAGCTCAGTTCTATACACGATTATTGCAGCCACTCCAAACCTATTTGGTTGGAGAGAACAGTTTTAGAGTTGCAATTATCATATAAAGTGGGCGATTTCTTGATTCATCAGTAAATATAGTGGTCTTTAATTTAAGTCCAAAGCTTGGTATAAATATTTTCACTATTTTGTGGATAATTCCACATGTTTTTAATGATCGATATTTCTTATTCCATCAAGGATTCTTATATATTCAAGTCATATTCCATGTGAAAGACAGTGCGTCTCTTCTTATAATTGGTACTTAGGGGCCGTGAGTGCTCCTAATATGAGGGGACTTATACTGCCGGTGTACATTTCATTAAGGTGAAAACAGTGAGTGGTCATTCACTACTGGTGTTCCATATCTTTAGCCACTAATAAACCGTATATATAGTGTTTCCAATATAAGTGAAAGAGTAGAGTTCTCAAGCACTTATACTGCCGGTGTACATTTCGTTATGGAGAAATCAGTGAGTGGTCATTCACTATTGGTGTTCTATATCGTTTGCCACTAATAAATCAGTAATCCGTATATATAGAGTTTTCAATATAAGTGAGAGAGTAGAATTCTCAAACAATTCGTGATCTAATGGTCTCTCCATCATGTAGGATCAGTACATGATCATGTTACTAACATTTAAAAACAAGTATATAATCTTAGAACATTGTGAGCTCATTCAAAGGATACATTATTCACACATTTACAAGTAAAATTCATTCTTGAGTTGTATTACATTTTGGTGTATTTACATGTAAATATATTGTGTATAGAATATGTATTTCATCAACTACCTCCCTAGGAAGTAGTGTAGCTCATGGTCAATGTTTAAGCCCTGTTCTACACTTCGCATCTTCATAATCCAGAATCAACGAACACATTAGGGCAGTGAAACAGGGTGATATGCGATACCCAGTTGCTGCCCACATGTCAATCTGCGCTGCACAAACAGCACATCGAATGTTCGAATTCTTTGGAATAGAACACACACCAAGACACCCTAGGGGAGGCAATAGGGAGCGTACCCTAAGACAGAGAGAAGCCCTATGGATTATGAAGATGCGAAGTGTAGAACAGGGCTTAACCGCATGCGTGCGGCATGATTTCCCCCCGTACGCTGAGATTTGCGGATTCGCACTTTACATGACGAGCTGGGCTCGTCATGAGCGTGCGAGGAGGCTACCTCATGACGAGCCCAGCTCGTCATGAGCGTCGAAGGGGTTAAACATTGACCATGAGCTACACTACTTCCTAGGGAGGTAGTTGATGAAATACATATTCTATACACAATATATTTACATGTAAATACACCAAAATGTAATACAACTCAAGAATGAATTTTACTTGTAAGTGTGTGAATAATGTATCCTTTGAATGAGCTCACAATGTTCTAAGATTATATACTTGTTTTTGAATGTTAGTAACATGATCATGTACTGATCCTAAATGATGGAGAGACCATTAGATCACGAATTGTTTGAGACGTCTACTCTCTCACTTATATTGAAAACACTATATATACGGATTACTGATTTATTAGTGGCAAACGATATAGAACACCAATAGTGAATGACCACTCACTGATTTCACCATAACGAAATGTACACCGGCAGTATAAGTGCTTGAGAACTCTACTCTTTCACTTATATTGGAAACACTATATATACGGTTTATTAGTGGCTAACGATATGGAACACCAGTAGTGAATGACCACTCACTGTTTTCACCATAATGAAATGTACACCGGCAGTATAAGTCCCCTCATATTAGGAGCACTCACGGCCCCTAAGTACCAATTATAAGAAGAGACGCACTGTCTTTCACATAGAATATGACTTGAATATATAAGAATCCTTGATGGAATAAGAAATATCGATCATTAAAAACATGTGGAATTATCCACAAAATAGTGAAAATATTTATACCAAGCTTTGGGCTTAAATTAAAGACCACTATATTTACTGATGAATCAAGAAATCGCCCACTTTATATGATAATTGCAACTCTAAAACTGTCCTCTCCAACCAAATAGGTTTGGAGTGGCTGCAATAATCGTGAATAGAACTGAGCTCAAATCAACTTCAACATAGAGAGGGCTGCTTATAAACTATAATTATAAATTACAAGAATCAACAATAATATTATTCGATTATCAACAATAATAGAAAATAACGATATCACACAGATATTAACAATTTTAGAACCAAATCGTGTATAGATTCATATGATGATTTATTATTAACTTATACTCTAACCACTCGTTTTATAAGGTGACAGTGAACGATAATCCGAATATTCAAATCGTGTGCCACTACAATTCGATAAACTGAGCAAATAGGACAAAATATACAAAATAGACCAATATCAACTTTGAGACAAATGTTCTAAGATGGCGATCGTGTTTCTGCTTTAAAAACTAAACACCTAAACCATGATCACGTGCCTTTCTAAACCAATTGGCAACATTACACTGAGACGCGGGTCACGTGCTTCTCATTGACCTATCATTGACACTCCAACAATACGGAAGTGTTTGAAATAAATAAGCGGCGTGTTTGGGAGACGGCAATCGAGCGGACACGCTGATTGTAAACGGGGAAGACTTCTCATGAAATATTAAAACAAGCGAAAGGTAAGCGAATTACAAAATCGATACTTAGAGATACGCGAGCGGAGGATTAGACCCTAGTTTTGGATCATATAACCGAATTATTTAATTATAATACGGGGGCTAACAAGTCACAACAATCGGCAATTTTAAACGATAAAGATGCATTCAAACGGACTAGCAGGTTTCATTTTATAATATCTGATTAAGAAACATGGGAGGAAACTAAGATGCCCCGTTTGTATTAATATTGAAACTGCAATCTAAAATAAAATACCATTTAGTCCCCATATGACTAAATAGAAGTTACTAATAATTAAGAGCTCTAATAATAATATTCCTTTCAGCCTTCCGGTAGAGACTGATACTTGGAACTACTTGGACAACACATGCAGAATATTAGACAGCAGAGGACCCCCGTAGAACCCCCATGCGGGTTGGAATTATCACCGCATACTAAGTAAGTTAGCAGCCTTAAATTATTCACATAATAAATCTGTGTGATAAAAGACAAAAAACAAAATAACGGAAATACTCATACTATTTTTTCACCTACTACTCCTACAGTTGAAAAAGAACAGATCTGGAAATAGGTACTTACAAATATGCATCAATCATCTGCTTTATTAATAGCAATGCATGAATATTATTCTCTTAAAAAGAATATGAGCACTTCACAAAATTATATCTCTTATAGATCTTGAAACGTGGTGTTGGTTTAGGGTTTTTTGAGAACGAAATGTGCATACTGATCACAACGGAACACAATATTGAATCACGCCTTAATAAGACCATCCAAGTACCAGTTCTCTCCATTTCATACTGGCTCATAGACCTCCTGTAAGAAACAGAGGTACATTCTGTGTTATACATAAATGGGATTTTTATATACTATATTGCGACTCTTAATTGAGAACAATGTTTATTTTAATTATGTACTGTGACAACTTATCAAGGTGTGGGTTACTTTTTCTAAATGAGAAGGAATGAAGTGCAATATGTTTTCATTTTTGCTCACTAACATACAAATTATGGCACCTTATCATGGTGTGGGCCACATGTATAAACCCGAATGGCAAAATGAAGAATGGTTATAATTAGATGTGAAATGATGATCTGAAGTACACATACATATGGCAATATGTCTATGTTCTTGTTGTTTCTGAAACTCTGCAGCCTTGAAAAAGTCGTGGGTTACATTCCCAATTACGACGAAACACGTGTCGGCTGTGTGGAAAGTTTCCAGTGAACAAGAATAAACACGAACTGATGTACCAATAATAACTACTGTTTGTGATTGTATCAGAATGTGGAAACACTTGTATACATAATATCACTGTGACTTACGTGTGCTAAGGAGTGTTATAGCTCCTGCAGTTGACAGTTTATAGTCTGGGAATGTTGTAGGTTGTAATAGTTATTTTAGGCTGCAGGTTGTAGTTGTAGGTTCTAATGGTTATTCTGTCAGTTAGATTGACAAATAGATTGAGAAAGTGGAGTGAGACAGAAGGAGCAGGAAAACAGGAGGGATTGGTGCTAGGTCAGTCAAGAACCTCCTTGGCCTCTAGTCTCTATATTTCTCAGGACTCAAATATCCAGACATCTGGTGTTCCTGGCCCCAGCCCAGGGCCAAGTTTCCCCTAAGGGCACAGCACAAGCTTCCCCCCCCGCAATAGCTCCTCCAAGGCTTCCCCAAGTTGACCAAGTCGGCCAAGACCGAAAACAACACCAACACCCTGTACCAGCACCTTGTATAGCTGAGCCTGCAGCTCAGCCCAAATGCCTCGTCCTGCAGCACTCCTGAATCCACCCACCTCCATGAGTGGAACAGGCGCAGTGGTGAGTAAATGAGCACAGCAGAGCACAGCTGGCAGCAGGCAAACAGTGCTGGACAGGATCGTAGAACTGCGTGTCAGGGTCATGCTGGGGGGGGTTGAACAAATCCTGGGTTAGATACTCCATCCTTTGCCTAGAGAAGCTGTGTTCCTGAAATTACTCTGACCAGCTTTGGCAGTATGGTGAAGGCACCACCTCTGCCATGTTAGTGGTGTAAAAGCCACCAGATCTAGAGATTACTCACATGCCAATGGGAGGAGCCATGGCAGATGAAAATCCCTGGCAGAAGTTTCCCCAGAAACATCGCAGGTGGAGGAATTGTCATTAACATATGTGGGTACTGGAATGATTCTCCTAATGTGGTAGTACATTATCAGTCCCCAGGTCTCTTACACATGCTGGGGCGTGTGTTCCAGACATGTTGAGGACCCCCTCTTCAGACATGTATGAAAGACTGCCAGCCTTTGCGTGGTGGTGTTTCACTGTGGTGTCTCCACTGAACAGGACTGCAGGCTGGCAGTCCCAGATTGGGTAGCCATGCCACCACCATTTCTGCTGGCACTTATATTGGTCTGTGACAGAGAGAGATGGTGTTGCTGGGGGAGGCTACTTTAAGAGGTTGTTGGCCAAATAAATACCACCAAGTGAACAGAACACTGGATTGACAAGAGGAAAAGATGAGAATCCAGATGAACTGTGATATGATTTTCATCATGTCTCTCTACTAAATCAAACCCCAGTTATCATGCCCTAGCTTGCTGTCAAAGTAATATCCTTTTGCCAGTCTGTCTCTGTTGTCTAAACTGACAGAATAACTGCACCAGTTAGAATTGTGGTGACCATATGCTAATTTTAGATTCTTCCCCAAAAATTATTTTGGGCGAGGCATCAAATTCAGTAATTGTTAATATGCATTACCATACGCTTCTAATCTTGCTACTTTTCTAGGGAGCATTTGATATAGTTACTTGTTAAATGTGCTATTGGCAGACATTGACCATTATTTTGTAGCGTGGTTGAGAAGTTTCTACCTCTTTCCAGGCTAACAGTACCTGAGAGGGAATCCACAACAGCATATATCTCTTCTCTAGGGTTCTGCAGGAGTGCGGGGCAACTCTTTTCATTCTCCTGCTATTGTTTATGTTTTGATCAGAACTGTTCATTCCCATTTCCTCGGCCAATGGTAACTCTTACATTCTACTGATGGCACTAAAAAGTGAAAGCATCTAATTATATTGCGGAGCTGATGAAAGATGGTTGTGTACATCAAATAGAGACAAGTGCAATTTAATGATGGACCGGAAAATCACCATTTATAGTTTATTGAAACCAACAATATTAGAATCTTTACAAGGCTTTTCAAAGTCCTCCCCTAATGAAACAACAAAGCTGGGAGTCATTATGTATGATTAATGTAGGAAAGTGAAGTATTATGCTGTGTGTCTGGTTTAGGCTTCACTATGCAAACCTCTCACAATACCCCAAAAATAGATTCCTTGAATCCACACTAATAAATCCCTAGCTCAGTCCCGGTAGAGTGGCACAGTGCAGTAAGGCTTTACTAGAGGAACATGTGTTAAGCATTTCAGAGTACCAGCATGGACGATAGATAATTGACATGACTCAAAAGAAATCAGACATCAATTTATAAAAGTCAAGAAGATTTTTATATTAACTGATACACCAAAATGAAGACAATTGGGTAGGTATAACCAGAGTTGAGGATTTTAGAAGGAAAAACAAAGCAGTGCAATTCAATACTGCAAAACTTTAACATTGTAGTCAATGGTAAGAAGCACTAGTGACAATCGTTCACTTGCAGGTCGAATTGTGTGGAACCCACTGGGGGTAAGGTGATGTGGGTCCCAAGACAAAGCCATGACAGACAGTTGAATTTTACCTGACTCATGGGGCCTGGGTGCAAAGTTGTCCTGGCTGTACCTGGTGCTGAAGAGTTAACCGGGTGGAGCTGGTTCTACCGCTCTGATGGTGCTGGTGAGGAAACGGATGCAAAAAGTCAACTACAAGGCCACTGAGGAAGTTGGTGAGGTTGTGCTGTAGAGTTTCCTGAAGTTGCCGCTTCGATTAAAGGTAGTGGTAGCTGGACTGGTCACCAACAAGCCCTGGCAAAGGTACGGTCAGCATTGATGTCCGGAAGTCCAGGGGAAAACTGTAGCCACCTGAAACTTGCTAGAGGTCAGGACTCGATTTCCCACAATGCTACTTTTGGGTGATTCCTAGGCGGACAGATAACCAGTGGTTTTCAGGTGCATGCTTTTAGGTACTAGTGCCATTAGTTTAACAGAGTCTAGAGTTGTCTTTGGCTCTCAAAGGGGTCCCTCTCTCTGGGGGAACCGGTCTTTGGTCTGGGACAAATTGCAGTCATGCAGTTGCTGTGTAGTTGCCTAAGGTGCAAAGTATTGCGCCTTTGTTTTGTTTAGGTCCTGAAGTCGCAGAATTGGGTTTCTTCTTTATACTTTGTTGCAAATTGAATCAGCTCTGAGGTTCTGGTGCCAGGGAAGTCGCTTAAATGCTAGATTTAGGGATGTTAGGGGTGTAGGTGCAAGTAGTCAATGGGCTACGAGCCCGATCTTCCAATCCACCCCTGAGGTGACCACATCCGGGGGTGTTAGCCACCTTTACTACCCAGAACCCTCAATTCTGCCACTTTTAAAAAATTTCGTACGCTTTCTTGGCTGCACATACCTGGTAGCCCACCCTCTAGGTGTGGCTAGCTTTCTCGGAGTGTACCCCTCCTGACTACATAATTTTCCCACCTGGCTGGTTGCAAATATGCCTGGGGCAGGGGAATGGCTGTTTCAACCTTTGGGAGGCATCTTGGATGCATATCAGAGGTGGTGTAAGCTTTGAAGCTCACCGCCTTGATGTGCTACTTTAGTAGCCATCCAGTCCAGGACAGACCTTTGTTTCTGCCTCCTGGCAGTGTTCACAACTTCTGACAGGGGGTCAGATTCCTGTCTTGGCAGCAGTAGCTGCAGACTATCAGCAATGGCAGAGGAAAGGCTGGGGCAACCGGGTGGGCAACCTGTAAGATAGCCACCTGAGTGCATGTCACATCAAATCCAACATGCGAATCATGTCAGGGTTGATGAGACAAGTTGTTTGATATCAAACATGACATACTTCAGTGAGACCATAAAGGAGCTGGCAACCTCGAGGTTGGTCAGATGCCAGCTATATTATCCTATGGCCCCCCAATCACTTATTGTAATCCTTATTGGAAGGAGGATACAATAGGGGCATAAAAGCTGACACTTTTATTTCCACACATTTAATACAATGCGCTGTGCCTCTTGGGCTCAGGAGGGCTATCTTTGGGCTGACTGTCACATATTAAAAATAGTTCTTTGACCTTGCCACACATTGTAAGGGCAGGCTCCGGGACACTTTCAGAGTCATAACCATTAGCGCTGGGGCAAAACGTGTGTGGGGGTGACCATACAAAAAGCGCACTTTCCTACATGACCCCCGTCCAGACGAAAGGTAATGATGAGCTAACCTATCCTTTTATAGTTCTCATCATACAAGTGGAAAAGCCTGGAAAGGTCATATGCATTTGCATTGTCAGTCCCTTGTCTGTGTTCTACTTAAAAGTCCATACCCTGTAGGGAAATGGACCACCTCAACAACTTAGCGTTCTCTCCTTTCAGCTGCATAAGCCATCTTGGGGGCATGTGGTTGGCTTGAACCTTAAAGTGAGTCCCAAACAAGTATGGTCTCAGGTTCTTCAAGGACCAACCCACAGCAAAGTCTTCCCTCTCAATGGCACTCCAATGCTGCTCTCTAAGGAAGAGTTGCATGCTGATATAGGCAGCTGGTTGACCTGGCCCTCATCATTTGTATGTGACAACACAGCCCCAATCCCATGTTCAGAAGGATCTGTTTGGACAATGAACTCCTTTGCATAGTCTGGTGCCTTCAGGACAGGTGCTGAGCACATAGCCTCTTTTAGGGTGCTAAGCACATAGGCTCTTTAGGCTGTCAACGGTATTTTGGTGTCCTGTGGTTCAGATGACGTTCTTAGGTAGTTTTTGGGAAGTGAGCTCAGTGAGTGGGGCCACAATGATAGTATATCCCTACACAAACCTTCTGTAATACTCAGTCAAATCATGAAAAGCCCTGACATGTTAGAAATGGGGTCTCTAGTTGGCAGTGGTTTGCACCCTCAATCTAGTCAGGGTAAGGTCACACAGCCAAGATAATCCCTGCTCACTCCTTTGGTAGCTTGGCACGTGCAGTCATGCATATCTCAGAGGCAATTTGCAAAGTATTTTTACATTATTACACACAGTAACACAGTGAAAACACTACAAAAGGAGTCCACACCAGTTTAGAAAAACAGCCAATATTTATCTGTATAACACAAGAACAAAATGACAAAAATCCAACATACAAGTCAAACTATCACTTTGAAAAGTTAAGCAAGATTAGTCCATAGAAATCAATGGATGCATTTGTTTTAGCACAAAGTACCTTAGATGCGTCAAAAATCAAAGTTTGTGCAAGGCACAGAGGAGGTGAGGCGCCAGAAAAGCAAAGCGATGCGTCTGTTTCTTACCACGCAGGGGAGGTGATGCGTCGGTCCCTTACTGGCAGGGGAGGTAACGAGTTGGGTACTTTCTGCGGTGCGTTGTGGATGACGAATTGGTGTCCAGGGACAATGCTTCTAAAATCCAGATGAGCTGCATCGATGCGACAGCGGTGATGCATACGCTGCGTCAATTCCATACCCGCGAAGCAGGCGCTGCGTCAATTCCACAGCTGTGAAGCATGAATTGCGTCATAGTTGGTGAGGGTGCCATGAATGTCGGTGACACAGTGCTTGGGACTCACACAACAGCTATTTTTCTGATGCACTGCTGTGGCACGGTGTGGCCTGTGGTGAACACCATGGTCGATGCATCGATAAAACAGGCACTGAGAGTCTCTGCTTGGAGTTTCTCCTTAAGATCAGCAGGTTACACTTTCAGGGGCCCAGAAACTGGATATGGCACCACTTGGTAAGTCAGAACTCTCAGCAGAAGAGACCATGCACTGGCAGGTGAAGTCTTTGATGGCCCTGAGACTTCTTAACAGGAGGCACGCTCAACTCAAGTCCTTTGAGAACCTTGGATGCAGGATACCGAAAGCAAAGTACAATCCTTTCACTCCCAGGACAGAAGCAGCAAGCATCAGGCAAGCACAGCAATGCAACAGGCATAAAGGCAGTCCTCCTTCCGCATCCAGCTCTTCTTCCTGGCAGAATGTCCTCAGCCCAGAAGTGTTCTGAGTTTGGGGTGTCAGAGGTCCACTACTAATTCCCCTTACTGCCTTTGGAGTAGGCAACCTTCAAAGGAAAGAGTTTGTAGTGCACAAGACTCTGCCTTTCCCTGTCCTGGCTCCAGACTACAGGGGGGAGGTAGAGACAGTTTTGTAGGAGGACAGGCACAGCCCTATTCAGGTGTCAATGACAACTCCCCCCACCACTCTAGCTCAGGAAGGCCTATCAGCTTGGTAATTGGCCATCAGGATATGCAAGGCACACTGCAGCTCCCTTTGTGTGACTGTCTAGAGGGAATGCATGAGAGCCCAAATGTAAGTTAACCCAGGCATGTATTCTAAAGATAGGCAGAGGCACAGAATGGCTAAGCAAGAAAATGCCTACTTTCTAAAAGTGGCATTTTCAAACTCGCGATTTAACAACCAACTTCACCAAAAGATGTATTTTTAAATTGTGAGTTTAGAGACCCCACACTCCAAATCTCGATCTGCTCCCAAGGCGAAATTCCACTTAAAAGATATTTCAAGGCAATTCCCATGTTAACCTATGGGAGAGATAGGCCTTGAAATAGTGAAAAATGAATTTAGCAGTATTTCACTATGAGGACGTGTAAAACACACCAGTACATGACCTACCTTTTAAAAGCACTGCCATATGCCCATAGGGCTGCCTTGGGCCTGCCTTAGGGATGCTTTACATGTAATAAAAGGGAAGGTTTGGGTCTGGCAAGTAGGTGCACTTACCAGGTCGAAATGGCAGTTTAAAACTGCACGCACAAACACAGTGGTATATCTGAGGCATGTTTATAAGGCTACTCATGTGGGTGGCAAAATCAGTGCCAGGTCACTAGTAGCATTTGATTTACAGGCCCTGGGCACATGTAGTGCACTATACTAGGGACTTATTAGTAAATCAAATATTCCAATCATGGAGTAACCAATCACCATTACATTTTAGGGAGAGAGCATATGACTTTAGCTCTCGTTAGCAGTGGTAAAGTGCACAGAGTCCTTAAGCCACAAAACCCGGGTGAGAAAAGTAGGAGGAAAAAGGCAAACAGTCTGAAGACAACCATTCAAAAAGGACCAGGTCCAACAACAAGGGTCTGGATTTTGGGAGGCTCCCACTCCACTAGAATTGTCTAGTGTTTGGGTTGAAGAGGTTGCACTTGGCCTCCACCTAAAAGGTGGCCCAAGTAAACAACTGAACTATGTCCTATCTGGCACATACTTGCCTTGAGAGTTAAGCCTGTCTGTCGCAGGGCCTGTAGTACTTCCCTAGGTGTACCAGGTGATACTCCCAGGTAGAACTAAATACAGCAGTATCATCCAGATATACTTCACTGAAGTTGTCCAGACCTGAAAGATCTTGATTTACCAACCTTTGTAACGTGGCAGGTGCATTTTCCAATCCACAGGGCATTACTATGAATTGAAAATAGCCTTCATGGTTTGAAAAGGCTAATCTCTCCTTTTCTCCCTGAGTGAGGCCACTTTGCAACTAACCTGTTGTTAAATAAAAGATGCTCAAGAATTTGGTTGCATCCAGCTTATCAAGGAGCACATCTGCTTTTGGTATGGAGTGTGCATCAGTTTTAGAGAATTCATTTGAACCCCTGTAATCCATATAAAACCTCATTTCTGGGTTTCCACCATTTGCGTGATGTTTGGGGACTAGTCCCACTGGGCTAGCCCAGAGACTGCAAGATGGGTTAATCACCGCTAGCTCTAGCATCTTGCTGACCTCTGCCTTGATGCAGACTTTGACTTGATCTGACAGTCTGTTAATCTTGTTTTTTACAAGGGGGCTATCACCAGTGTCTCCATCATAACCATACCATGCTGTCTGACAAGGGATCAACGAAAAGAGCTCTACAAACTGGTTGAAGACTTGCCTGCAATCAGATTACTGTTGTGCAGTAAGAGAGTCTGATAAAAAAAATACCCTCTACTGAACCGTTGTTTGCGTTACTTGGCAGTAGGTCACGGAAGAGTTCACATTCCTCCTCTTGGCCTTTCTCAGTGACCATGAGCATAGTTATCTCAGCCCTGTCCTGGTGTGGCTTTAGGCGAGTTACATGGAAATCTCAGTGAGGACTATTTGGGGTGCCTAAGCCTACCAAATAGATGACTTCCATTTTTTTCTCCAGAATGGGATAGGGCCCAGCCCACTTGTCCTGGAGAGCCCTGGAAGCCATAGGCTCCAGTGCCCACACTAATTGACCTGGATGGTATTCAACCATTGGTGATTTTAGTTATATCAGTGCTTGATAAGATCATGGATGGCCTCCAGGTGCTTGTTTGCCCTCTTCATGTACTCAGCCATCTGTGAACGCAGGCCCAGTACATAATCCACTATGTTCAGTCTGGGCTCTTTGAGCTGTTTCTCCCAGCCTTCCCTCACCAAACTTAAGGGATCCCTTACAGGATGGCCAAACAGAAGTTTAAAGGGACTAAAGCTAACCCTCTATGTGGCATCTCTCTGCATGCAACCAAGAGGCAAGGTAACAGAACATCCCATGTCCTGATTTATTCAGCAGGCCCATTATCATGCCCTTCATGGTTTTGTTGACTCTCTTTCAACTAAACCATTTGTCTGGGGGTTATAGGAGGTGGTGCACTCGTAGCTCACATCACATTCATCCGCCTTAGCTTTTAGGTATACGAATATGAAATTAGTCCCTTTATCAGATACCACCTCTTTAAGAATCCAGACTCTGGTAAAGATACCAAGAAGGGCCTTTGCCTCTGGAGGGGCAGTGACAGTCATGAGGGAAATTGCCTCTGATTACCTAGTGGCATGGTCCATTACCACTAGAATGAATATGTTACCAGATGCAGTATGAGGGTCAAAGGGACTGATTTGTCAATCCCTTCCACCTCAAAGGGAGTCCAAACCACTGGAAGTGGAATGAAGGGAGCCTTTGGCTGCCCCCCTGTCTTGCCACAAGCCTGACAAGTAACAAAGGAGCGACAAAACTCCATTACTTTTTCAGACATCTGGGGCCAATAAAAATGGACAACCAACCTGACCCAGGTCTTGGTATGTCCCAGATGTCCAGCTCTGGGGATGTCCTGTACTTGCATCACAATAAACTCTCTTTACACTTTTGGGACCACCACTCTCCTGGCTACCCCTGATTTGGGGTCCCTGGCCTCACCGTAAAGGAGTCCATCTACCCAGTAGACCCTGTGGGTACCACTGACATCTCCCTCCTCTTGCCTTGCAGATTGCTCCCTAAGGCCTTCAAGGGTTGGGCATGACTTTTGCCCTTGGCATAGGTCCTCTCTTGAGGGCCCCCATGCCCGCCTTTAGAATCTCTGCCAGGTCAGGCAAGCCTCCTTCAGCTGCAGTTCCCTCCTTGGGCACTAGGGCAGCTCCCTCAAGAGAATTCTCCCCAGGATCCTGCGACCTCTTTGAAGCGTACATAAGGTGCTTGGGTACGGGTTCATTGTAGGCAGCGTCGCCAACTATGTTGTACCACCAGGAGTTTCAGAAGAGCAGCGGGCAGGCGGGTCCGGGAAGTCAAGAGAACTGGCATTAGGTCCCTTAGGTTAGGAAGCGCACCAACAGCTCCCTCCTCTGGGTGCATCTTGGTTAAACCGCTGCAGCTTTGCTGCTAAATTATATAATTCTTGGTCGGGCAGCCATCACTCCATCCACCACAGGACGCTACAATTTAGCCATCATCATCCTGCATCGGTCCCCCCAAACCAGTTCTAATAGCAATAACTCCAGGTCTTGAAACAGCTGGTGAGGGACAAGCAGGGGCAGTGCAGAGTGAAATAAAGCAGTCTCTGGAGCGCCACTATCTTGGTCACTGATATTCTACCAGCATCAGATAAGAGTAATGACATCCAGAAGTTGACACTAGACAAAGCGCTCCAAAAGCCACCCCAATATTACCATTCAAGAGGTCCTGGTGGTCATGATACACTTTAACTCCTGAATGCTTCAGCCAGTCCGCATTCCAGGTGAGGACGTGTAGGTACCAGGGCAGGGTGGCACTCCTGCACAGTGGAAATAAATGGGTGTGCTGCCAATTAATTTGTGAGCCCGATACCTATCGCCCCGGGTGAGTCCAGTGCCACATTTATTAGGAACAATAACATATCATCAGCATATAGTGCTGCATAATGAGATTGTCCCTGAACCTCCCTTCCATGAAAAAACACACCTGTGCTCGATTTGCTGATTAGTGGCTTCACCGCAATGGCAAACTGTAACAGGGAGAGTGAACACCCCAGTCTCATCCCATGTTCCAATGCATAAGAGTCAGATATTATTAAACTGGTGCAGACCCCGACTGTAGGACCCGAGTAAAGGAGTTTCATCTATTGTATGAACCCAGGGCCCAAATCCATCTCTGCCATGACCCGATACAAGAGGTCCCAACTCAGGCTGTATAATTGTCATAACATTTGCAGTCCATTTGTCCATTGAGCTATCATTCATACGAGAGAGGAGCCTACGAATGTTGAGCACTGTGTTGCGTCGGGAATACTTCCCACCTGATCGACAGGTATCAAGGTGAATATGTGAGGTTGTAGACGGGCAGCAAATATTCAACTAAGATTCTGATAGTCCACATTTAGCATGGACAAAGGGCTATATGCTTGGGCATCAGTGGGTGGGCGACCCAGTGAAATAACCAGGGCCTCACATGTAGATGTGGCCCAAGTAATGGGCTCAAAAAAACAACGGAAGAGTGAGGCCAAAACAATGGAAGGGAAAGGAAAGCCAACAGGAGGAAACACTCTTGTTTAAAAAGAATCCTCACTCAGCAACCTAGTTGGTGACATGCTTCATCATTAGGTTCCCCAGAGAGGCCGAGTGCCTCTCTGGTGTGCTACGACGCCTGGTTACAGCGGAGCTGGTTTTTTATGGTTCGTGTATGTGATAGTGAAAAATAGTGAGATTTAAAAGATGCCTCGGTTTATTACCAAAACAGTTTAATGGTGGAAAACCGAGCAACAGTAAAAACAAGTGAGGTGGATGAGATCTATGTGGCTGAATTGACCAGACGCATCCAAATTGTTGTGTGTTAAGAAGTGATCGACATGTTTCTGCTTCAATGTGCTTTTTGCAAAGCTTTCTTCAGAATCAACCCACCACGACGGTATGCGCATGCTAAGGCGCACCCTAACCTGTGGGGGATATATCGAATAAACTCACGGTTTGCCCGATCCAACCTTCAGGATATCCGAAAGCTGTTTTGGATCTGTAAAAATAATCAGACATGAAAACAAACACAACAACTATGCAGAGATTATGTAATTGCTCGTGTGTTTGAGCAGGGAAACATCCTTTACAACGCAACTTTTACCACGCAGTGCCTTTACGACGCAACTTTTACAACGCAAACCATTACAACGCATTGCGCTGGGGGGCGCTCTAGGATAGGGAATAGGTTTAATGTACTATCCAACACCTTCCCTACTATCCATGGGGACTGGAGTTGGAATAGTAAATTAAACAATTCACTATCCAGCGCCCCAAAGCACTATGCGTTGTAAAGGCATGCTTTGTAAAAACCGCGTTGTAAAGGCATGCGATGTAAAAGCATGCGTTGTAATGTCGTACATCCGTTTGAGCAACTTCTTAGTTTTGGTGCCTCATGCTGTTGTCGTTGTGCTCTCCATATTGTGGTAAATACCTCAGAAAGCCTCATGTGCGGACACTATGTCAGTGGCGACTTAACACTCACTCGATGTGCCAACCAGGTGCATGCTGAATGTGCTCAATCACCTTATGGCTATAAAGGACAGTTGTGCGCTTCTTAATCATACACACTAATTGCCGGCATTGTAGGGATTCGATTAATTAAGACAAAGAACATGACTCTACTGTCAGGCCGTGAGAGTGGTAGGAACTCACGTTCACAGTATTGATGGCGATTGTTTAGGAAAGCATAATATATATATATATATATATATATATATATATATTTATTTATTTTAGGAGTTTTCTATAGTGCTTGCCAGACCTGAGGGTATCGGAGCGCTTCACAACATGATATGAATAAGTCAAATACAGAGTCAACGAGTGAAAAACATACAAAGATAAACATTCAGATAGTCCGCAGGTAAAATAAACACAAAGATACGCGTTCAGACAGACCACAGGTGATGAGGGCTGAGGTGTGGCGCTGAGGACTAGGGTTCAGGGGATCGGAGGTCCTCATTGAGGTAGAACGGTCAGGGAGAGTTCTTGCTGCCTCGGCAAGGTATTAACCTGAGAGATTCCCCTGGCGGAGTAGACTCCATGTGATGGGGAGGATATAGGGGGTGAGGTCGGTTGCCGGTGCGTGCGGTCTGAGGATTGACAGGATTAGCACTTGAGCATTACGTAATTGGGTTGGGGAAGGCCCGGTTGAGGTAGAGGTCTTTTAGGCAGCTTTTAAACTTTAGAAAGGAGGGAATAGTTCTGACGTCCACGGGGATCGCGCTCCAGATTTTTGGAGCAATCCCTGCAAAGGAGCGGTTTGCCGTTTTCTGTTTGCTTGTTTTCAGGGGGATGAGAAGGAGGGAGTTTGAGCTTCTAAGACTTCTAGATTGACCGGCTTTCATGAGTTTCGAGGCTAGGTATTCTGGTTTCCCTGAGTGCAAGGCTTTGTGTGTCAGGCAGGCCGTCCTGAAGTTGGCCCGCATTTCCACTGGGAGCCACTTTAGATCTTTGAGTGCGGGAGAAATGTGGTCGAATTTTTTACTCCTGAGACCATTTTGGCCGCTGCATTGAGGGTGGTTTTTAGGGGTGCTAGGTGGGAGAGAGGCGTACCAGAGAGGATCACGTTCCCGTAGTCCAGTCTGGAGAACACCAGAGATTGGGTGGCTTGCTTGAGATCCGTAGTTGGAATGTAGGGTTTGATTTTGTTGAGTAGCTTCAGATTGAAAAAGGCGCTCTTAGAAGAGTTCTTGATGTGGTTAGTCATGGATAGTTTGTGGTCCAGGGTGATTCCCAGTGATTTTACTGAGTTTGTCAGAGTGAGATTCGTGTTGAGAGTATCAATGGCTTTCACCCACTCCGTCATTTGCGGGTTTTCTTCCTTGTTGGAGATGAGGAGGATCTTGGTTTTACCTTGATTGAGTTTATGGTGGTTCGTTGATAACCACTCTTGGACTTCTTTGAGAGTATTATTGAGTATTAGAATGTCTTTGAGGGAGGAGGATTCTAGGTAAATCTGGGTGTCATCTGCGTATAGATGGAAGGGGATGTTGGCTTTATTCAGAATGGCGGCGAGGGGTACCATGTATATGTTGAACAATTGAAAGGAGAGAACGGAACCTTGGGGAACGCCTCTGTTCACGGGGAGAAGGTCAGAAGTAAAGGCTTTGATTATGACTCTCTGGGAGCGGTTCTGGTAGAAGGATGAGAACCATTGCAAAACCTGTTCATCTGCACCAACTCTTTCTTTGTGGGCCTTGATGAGAAGACTATGATCTACTGTGTCGAAGGAGGACAAGTAGACAGCAATGGTCTGAGTCAAGGGATTGCCGGATGTCATCCACAATGTTAAGGATTGCAGTTTCGGTGCTACAACATTTTCTAAAACCTGATTGATGCGGGTCTAGCAGGTTTATAGTGTCGATATGTTTGTTCAGTTGCCGGAGAACGCATTTTTCCAGAATTTTGGTCAAGAAAGGAAGATTGGAGACCGGTCTGAAGTTATTCAGGTCGTTAGAGGGTAGGCCTGTTTTTTTCAGGAGAGGTGTTACTTGTCCGACCTTGAGGCAGTCGGGTATGGTGCCCGTTTTTAGGGAGCTGTTTATGATTTCGCACCAGAGTGGGGCAAGGGAGAGTTTTAGATCTTTGGCCAGTTGGGATGGTATAGGGTCCAAGTTTTGGGAAGAGGGTTTGGATGTGGCGATTAAATTGAGAATCTCCGTTTCCGTGACGGGGTCGAAGGCGGACCAGGTGATTGCGGGTCGTCTGCTCGAGGTGGTTTCGGTTTTTGTGAGGTTGTTGTCTTGAGGATGTGGGTTGATGTCAAGGGAAAGTTCGATCTTGGCGATTTTGTCGTTAAAAAAGTTGGCGAAGTTATTGCATAAGGCTTTAGAGGGCTGGACAAGGGAATTTGATGGTTTGGATGTTTGTTTTTTAATGATGTCAAATAGTTCTCTTGGTCTTGATGTCAAATAGTTCTCTTCTCATGGAAAGACGAGGGCTTGCGTGAAATAAAACTGGACTTTACAACATGGGTCCCATTGGGGGCACTTGACATCAAGACAAACCCTGTAAACAACCGAAGAAAAGTGAGTACGAAATGCACTCGCTCAGCCAAACAAAGCGACCACCTCAAAGGGACACATGCTACGTACTTCTCTGAAGGACTGCGCCCGCTCGGCACCTACTGTTTGCCCTCCGTGGACCCGAATGGAAGATAATGCCAGACACACTGAAGACATACCACTTACGTGTGTTACCACGCATAGCTTTGCCTCGAATGCTATCAGCAAATCTATCAGGAAGCATTGGCGGATCCTCGAAAACAACAACATCAAATGGGAAAAGCCACTATTTTCGTTCAGGAAAGCAAAAAGCATTAAGGACACGTTGGTACACACTCGCCCAAGATCCTCCACTTTACCTACGAAAGTGCATCAAACCCCAAATATTTCAGTGATACAATGGCACTGGACAACTATTTTAAAAGCATCCCAGTCGACCAGAGGGGAGGCAGCTGTCCCGGTATTATCAGCAAAGAAATTGGTGATGGCCTCCCCAATATTATGTTGTAAGACTGGATCACTCAGAGCCTCAACCCGCAATCAGGATGCAAGGGAGCTTTTGTTCCCATCTCAGAGAGAGGACCACTGGGTTATGGTCAAATACTGTCCTGCATAGATAGTCCACAGTGTGAACCGCTCCATGGACAGTGGTTGAGCATAGGAAGGTATTGAGATGAAGCACATACATACCGGAGTAGAATGAGCGGTCTCAGGACAAAGGGTGGAGGCGTCTCTAGGAATCCACCAATAGCCAACTCTTCTTCCAATCCGTAAAAGTGTGCAAAAGTCAGGACTCACAGGATTCTCGCAAAGGTGGGTGGAAGCGATCAAAGGCAGGGTTTGCAATGCTATTGAAGTCTCCCCCTATTAATATATTTTGCGTCAAGTATGGGGCCAGGATTCTGGATAGTTCAGCAAAGAACCACCCCTGATCTATATTGGAAGGATAAATTCCCACTATGGATAGGTCTCATTCCACCAAACTCCTTGTAATCACTACGACTATTTATTTATTTTATTTATTTTTTTAAACTTATAGGGCGCAACAGCTACCCAAAAAGGGTTTCCCGGCGCCTAAGAACACAGCACAGAAGATGGAGAACGATCCCCTTAGGTTGTTCAGGATTATTGATCGAACAACCAGGTTTTTATCTGTTTCCTAAACCTGGAGTAATTCTCTTCTTTGCGTACATGGAGAGGAAGTGCATTCCAGATGGATGGACCCTGATGGGAAAAGGATCTGCCTCCCATCCTGTAGAGCTTGACTCTGGGCACACAAAAAGTTGCTGCTGAGAGTGACCTTAAATTTCTTTTTGGGATGTAGGGATGGACTAATGCCTGCAGGTATTTGGGAGCAGTGCCTGTTTTTATTTTAAACATATAGTTTAGGGTCTTAAATCTAATGCGGTTTTCCACCCTAAGCCAATGAAGTTCACGCAGGTAGGGGGACAAGCGGGTATTCCTTGGTATGTGGCACAGAATCCGTGCAGCCGAATTCTGTATCATCTGTTGTCTCTTTATTACTGATTTGTTAGCACCTAGGTACAGGATATTCCCGTAGTCAAGCCGAGATGTAACTAAGGCATTGACTACTGTTTTCTGCGTGGAGATGGGCAGCATCCATAGGATCTTTTTGAGCCATTTTAGTGATGGTGAAACAGAGGCCCACAACTTTGCTGACCTGTTGCTTCATTGACAGCGAGTTGTCCAAAAAGTACCCCCTATGGGTCTGTGAGCTCACCCATCTTCTGGGAGGGTACCCCAGGTCTCACCCACAGCAGAACTCCCCTGGCAAAGGCCGAATAGGGCATTGCATGTACTTGGCCCCTCCACCTTTTCTGAAGTGCAAGTCCCTCCAATGTGGTGAGTTGGGTTTCTTGCTCTCCATCTTCTATGGTAAGTATAGGCTTTAAATCCTTTGGACATATTGTTGAGCTCATGGACAGTCCAGGAGATGAAGTTATAGGTCATGGTGGTCACCGTTGTATAGTACTAACATTGCATAGTCGGGGTCTCTACTCCCACCCACACAAGAGGGGCTTGGCTCTCCATCATTAGTATCCATAAAACAGGAGGCGGGGTAATGCAATACAGATCCCATAAACAAAAACAATCAGATTAGCTTCCCATGCCCAGGCTTAGAAGCAAAGGACTCTCCATCCAAACCAGTCAAAAAGCATCTAACACATGCATGCATCACAAGCACAACTATAGTCCGGGGAGACAACTGCTGAGGCACTTCCCAGCCTCACATCATGTCAAGGGAACAAACAGGATGATCATTGCTACATGTAGCTTTGCAGAAGAAATAATAGGGTAATATAGTGATCAAAAAGAGGTACATAATGATAAAAGTCACCGCTGTCATCAAATCTCCACCAGCACCCAAGGGAGGCCTGACCAGGGTTTCTGTGTCGGATTATCTCATCGGACATGCCAGGAGTAAGTTTGGGCTACAAATCAGTGGATCCCTGGTAAGACACCAAGGCCCCATAAGAGTTAGAGTCTTCTAATTCCCCTTCATTGAGGACAGACTGTGGAGCCCAGCCCCCGCCACAGAAGGCAGCCACCACCTCCACCACCTGCTGGCATTCCTGGTGGACTTGAGACTGAAAAAGGGGCAGCCCTCTGGCCACATCTGGCCCGCTTTCAAGGTGGTTGCCAGCCAGATCATTTGCACTCAAGGAAATGTCTCCCCTTTGTTGAGGGAAGTGGTCAATCTAGTCTCACAGTGCCTGCCGCGATGTGAAGAAGTACACTGCATTGTCTGTGGTCACTCGCAGCCTGGCTGGGATCAAAATACCATATGTGAGGCCAAGCCGGGAAAGGCATTTCTTGGCATCAACAAAAGAGGCTCTTTACTTCTGGACCTCTCTCGTTTATTCAGGGAAGAGGATGACCTTGTGATTTTCAACCATGATATCCCCTTGAGTCTGGCTTGGTTCAGGCTATGGTACCGGTCGCTGTAGAGTAAAAGCTTCGCACTCCTGGCCGAGGAGCCACTTCAGGCAATGGGGGTTGTGCAGGGACACAGTGAGTGTGTTCCAGCGCATAAACGCAAGAGAGAGAGACCCTCCGGGACCACCTCCTCTCTAATCCAAGAAGTCAATCATGTTTGCGGTGGTGCCTTCACTGCACTCCTGGAGTCTAATAATTCTAATGTTGTTTCTTCAGGCCCTATTTTTGGCATCCTCAGCCTGGGCTTCTAAGGTGGTAATCTTGGTTGCCATAGTGGACTTCCAGGTTTGCAGTGAAGCCAGTCCTGTGGTAATGTCATCAATGGCACGCTCTTTAGAGGTGAATCGCTCACCTCAATAGACCCACGTCCACCACCTTGGTATCTAGCTTGAGTTTGAGTGCCTCCCTGGAGGTGGCAATGGCCTGCAAGATAGTGGTCAGGGTGGGCCCCAATGGACTCCAGGTCAGGAACAAATTTGTTTAAGTGCTGGGATCTTAGCACCTGAGAGGCTCGGGGTTCAGCCACCTCTTTCCTCCTGGTAGTTTTACCCATGGCGGAGGTCACCCAGAGCAGATGAATAGTCTTGTCTAGGACTGCGATGGGGCAGGTGCAGCGGCAGACAGAGCAGCACCATGGGCAAAGGGGAGAAGCAATCCAGTACCAGGGGGCTCCTCTGCTCAGTTGTGTTAATGGTTGCTGCTTGTGTGAGGCAAGATTCTGGGTGAGTGCTGCAGAGTGAGCTCTGTACATCAGGGGGGGGCTAGGTTTCCCTTCTCAATCTTGTCAGGGGCCGAGGCCAGCTTAATTGTGGGCCTCGATGAAACATGGACCCGGACACGGCAGACACAGGGAACATTAGTAGCAAGGGGGGGTAGGTGTGGGCAAGCAAGAACCCCTGTGCAGTTTGGGTCAATCCAGAGTCTTCTGCCATTAACCTAAAAACAGGGAAGAGAATGGCGCAGTCATGCAAAGCTCTGTCTGCTGGGACCTTTGGTGAGTACTTCAGTCCGGGCAGTAGTGGGATATAGGGAGGCAGCGGTGCCCAGCAGAGAGATCCAGCTAGTGTCACACGCCCAATGGGGCCCCCGAGGACCGTCAGTGAGTTGCAGGGTGAGGTAGGGTATCACTTAACTGGGCTGAAAAACCCCACCACAGGCCAGCGCCATGGTCCATAAGGCTGCCGAGTGCACCCCAAGGGTCACCAGCAAGGCCCCATATTCCTTGGGGGTCCACAACAATGTCCCTCTCCTCTCTGTGGCAGAATGTAGAGGACTCTGGTTTGAGCTGACATGAAGGGGAAAGTGGCAGCCCCTCAGCAAGTAGGCCCCAGGCTTCGGGCCAACCCACCCCCTCAAGTCCTGGCCCCTCCTGCCGCCAGGCCTTACTTGTGTCTAAGTCTGCGCCGTTTCACTCCAGCCCTCTACACCTCATTAGACCAGCACAATTCAACTGTCCTGGGACAGCAGCATTGCAGGTCCAAGGGCCCCTCTGTGTCGGCCGCAAAACCGCACAGCATGGTGGGAGTAACCATCAGGTACCACCACAGTCTGACCAAGGCCTGCAGCTGTGCCCCCAGCCGCTCAGGCTCACCTCACAGTCTTTCAAGACTGCCTACAGGGTCCTGCAGACATCGATTCATGAGGCTCAGTTCCAGCCCTCAGTTCTGGATGATGCACATCCGCAGTCCCACCTCCTCTAGGCCGATTGGCCGGCCGTCTCTTCTCCTCTGGGCACCAAGTCAGCAGGGCAGCGTATTGGGTGACGGCTGCAAGACAATGGAACCTCTTGCAAGAAGGCCCACAATGCACCTGAGTAGTGAAGTACCTCCGGTCCGCTTAGTGGGCACCAGGAGGGCAACCTTGATGTTATGTTTCATTATCATACAAAGACCTTTACTTGCAGCTTTCCAGTATGCATGGAGACATGGACAATCAACGCACATACATCTATCGCCAGCCCCTGGCTGATTGTATCTCTTACATATCTGTATCGCTTGAGTGAACTTGGCAAGTCTCTGGGGCATCCAGCATATCCTGTGGAGAGTGAAGAGATGATTGCTCTTTCAGGCATCAAGCTTCACTGTGGTATGAATTAAGCTTAAAAATACTTGCCATGTGTCCTCTGTTTTCAGTTCTGACAAGTCTCGACTCCACACTTGGTACGGTTCGGTCAGATGCTCATCCTCAGCATTGATGATCTCCCAGTACCAAAATGTAATGCATTGTTGTAGACTTACTTTATTCATTAAGATGTTTTTATGCTCTTAGCAGTCATCATCTGTCCACTTTTGAACTGACCACCATGACTTTAAATCTTGAGAGTTTTCCTTTTGTTGTTGCAAAAACATCCTTCCTCTCGACTAGCTTCATTCCTTTTCTAAGGTCGCCCCAGGTATTATATTGTGCTTGTCCAAGGGGATAACTAGGATTGTCTGATAAACATGCTGTGTTCCCGGGGGAGTCCCACATTGGTGCTTCTTAGAGGTGGGCAGTAAACTCCACCCGCTGGTGGAGTTCACAGATTTTGCCCACTTTGTGCTCCAAAGCTCTGCCAACCACCGCGTGACAGAGTTTTTCTCTCACACGGCTCGCCAATGTTAAGTTGGCAAGTGAGAAACAACACCGGTAGTTCACCTCCTGGTGAGATTTCCCAATGCGGGCTGTAGCGGTAGGTCTCTATCACTTGCGATGAGAAAGTTGCAGCTTGAGTGCAAAAGCTGGCGCTTGAGTAGAACATCTACTTGAGTGCCAGAAAGAAGCAGTGCCCTCTAGCGTGTGATGTTATTCGCATTGATTTTACAGTGTTGGACAATCTCCTGGTGCTACAAATCAGCGCAAGCAGCGCAACTGCTGGAATTCTGCAGCTTGCGGAACTCCACGGAATCTTGACAAGTTTTTAGGTAACTCTGCAGAATTCTGCAGAGTAAAACTCTGTGAGTTCCGCCTACCCCTAGTGCTAATGCTGCATAATAATGAAAGCGAAAAACTTTGCAGAAGAAACACTATCATTTTAAGACTGTTACAGAAACCTTGAGCCTCCCTTTTTAAAAATACTTTGGGTCCCCAGATTACATTAAAAAAAATATTATCTTAAGTTCTCCATCACGGCTGCATACACTTCCCTAAAGTATGACCCATCAGGCTTCACTGCCAACATTCAGCTGTTTTTTAATTGGAAGGCAAAACAGTACATCTGAAAGTCAGGAAGGTATAGCCCTTCCTTAATCTGTTTCCTTCCAGTTTTCTATTCTGGACAGTCGTATGCCTTTGGACGCCCATACAAATCTGCTCACTCTCACTTGAATCTTACTGATTTGCATGCCGGGGAAAGTTGAAGGAAAGGTACTAAAAAGAAAGGTCAGCATAGGGAGAAACATGATCTTGATCAGCTGTGTTGTGGCATAGATACTCAGTGGGAGGTTTTTCCAACTTCTTAAAAGGACTTTAATTTCTTATTCAAGTTAACGGCTGGAAATTGATCCAGGTTTTGTGGAACTAGAATTGCTAAATATCTTACCTGCTCTTTGGTTCTCCGGATTCCCTGGGTTCCCCCGTCATCTGCACTTGATATGACCTCATTTTTTCCTTCTTTATTTAACAGCCTGAGATGATTCGAAACAAATCTGTGTGTGCCTGATACTTGGAAATGAAGTATGTGGAATTGGAGATTTATAAGATAAAGTAATCCACATAGAGTGCTTAATTGACAACCAGGTTCAGAACCACAAAAGGTAAAATAGTACTGTCTTGCCGAACTGTTTGGGCAAAGGGTTCAATATAAAAGTCAAACAGCAGGAGGGATCAGGGGCACCCCTGTCCATTTCCTCTAGTAATGGAGAAAGATCTGGTTACTTCTCCATTTATTTCTATTCTAGCTGTAGGTGATTTATAGAGAGATTGTGTGGTGTTCATTATCTTATTACTAAGCCCAAAAGTACTTAAAGTTTCCAATAGAAATATCCAGTTTACCTGACCAAAGGCCTTGGCAGCATCAAGTGTTGCTACTGTCAATAGGCTATTATAGGTCTCTGCTAACTCAATCTTTCCGACTCTAAGATATTTCACCTCATTAATTAGTGTCCCTGGTATAAAACCTTTCTGATCAGTATGGGTAACTACTCTTATAACCCTTTCTAGCCTACTAGCTAAGATGCCTGAAAAGATCTTGTAATGACAATTCAGAAGAGAAATGGATGTATAAAAGTATGGTTTGCTTGCATCTTTTTTAGGCTTCAGGATCATGACTATTGTTGCCCGGTCGCATGCCAGGGTAATCTCCCCTCCTCCAAGATATATGTGATTTTAGAGAGCTGTACATACTGAGATCAGATAAATGATCAGTTTCTTGCAGAGCTCTCCTGGAATCCCCTCAGGACCTGCTGCTTTCCCATTCTTTAATCTTCCCACTTGTTCAATTATCTCGTCATTTGTAATTTCCCTTTCCAATACTAGGTAGGGCATCTTGTTTTTCAAGCACCAGCAGGTTATTTTCCACATGACATCTCCTAATATTTGGTAGCTCTGGTTATATATCTTCAGTATAAATAGAAGTAAGGTGGTTTAACATCATTTCCAGCACTTTTTCCTGCAATTGAACCAGCCCCCCATTTGCAAATTCATCGACTGATTGATATGGTTCCTAGTTTTTTCTGATTTCGGTTTTCAAACCAGTAATGCCCAGTTCTTTTTACCATATTCAAAGTCTGTAATTTGCTAGCTTTCCACCTCTCTTGAATCCTCATATCAAGACCTACGCAAAATTGGATCTGTAGCTCTTCCAATTAAGATCACAAATTAGAGATTTTTGGGGGAGCATCTGTTGAAGATGTTTCAATCTTTCGTTCTTTCTTGGCTATTTTGCCCAGTAATGTGTCTTCTTCTGCTGTTTTGTTTGCATGACATCTTTGTAATTTCCACTCTGATATACGCTTATTTGGTGTCCCAGATCATGTTGGTTCTAGCCGTACTCAAAATATTGTCGAAAATTATTTCATTTTACCGGTGAGACAGCTGATATAGTTTTCATCTTGTAGTAGGGTTTTATCTATGCTCTACCTTTTTCCCCTAGCGCAGCTGGAACATCTAGGGATATTATAACTGCTGAGGGATCCATTAGTATTGCTGGTAAATGGACTACAGACTTGATCATCCCTTTCATATGTTTGTCGGGCAAGAAGTAGTCAATACAAAAAAGATGTTCATACTTTTTACTATAAAAAGTAAAACCTTTCCGGGTTATGGCCTTCATATGCAATATATAAGCTAGTCCCAGATAGTGCATCATACTTCTTAGCTGCCGCCTCGATTTTGGGGTAGATGTATAACTAAACTTAGAAGTTCTACCCAGACCCTTATCTAAGATGACATTAAAATCTCTTTCTACAAGGATTAAGCCAGAAGTTTCCAACATATGGCATTATAGTGTGCTTAGATATGTGAGATCATGGCAGTTTGGGCCATAATATCCTGCAATTGTCCATTTTAACTACCTGTCCCTAAATTGGCCATGGTCCATCTCCCTGGACTATATGTTTTATATTCTATTAGCCTTACCTCCGAGTTCTGACAATAATAGCTACTCCCTTCATCCCACCTTTCTGGTCTGATCTGACAATATCTTGTATCCAGCTCCATTTCTTGAAACAAGCTGTGCATTCATCTCTATTCAAGTGTGTCTCTTGGGGAATAATAACTTCAGTCTGGGTGATCTTCAAGATTTCTGCCACAAACCTCTGCCTCTTCCTAGACCTCAGATCATTTACATTCAATGTTTTCCCATAATTCCCATAGGCATGTCCCTTCTCACACTCTCTTCCAAGGAAAATCAGTAACACTTATCATAATGGCGGCAGGCCCTGCAAACCTGTTCACTCCCTCTATTAATACCCAGTACTGGAGAGTGATCTGAGGATTTTTTCTCTTATCTTCCTGAGGAATCCTCTCTACACTGAAAGGCGTCTTCTATTCGACTCTGTACGATCCCTGTGGAAAGTAATGCTATACACACATACATCTACATTATACTGGTGGTCTAAATTTAATCAAGTCAAAACAAAATAAAACAAAACAAAATTAATCTGCCTGTTTTCAAACTCAATCTTGAACAGGGAGTTATTATATGCTCTTCTACGCTGATCCCTTCTCAGAAGTTTGGCTTTATTTTCTTAATTAATTCATCTGCCTCCTTACCCTCCCTTAGGTTAGGTAGTTCAGTCTTTGCATTAACTTTCAGTAGGACTGTTAATTTCAGCTGTACTTTTGCCCCCAATGTATTCTGTGCTTTCATTTGGCACTCTAGCTCCCACTGACTTTTTGCTGTGATCCTGCCGATATCTGAGCAAATCTGATAGGTAAAGTTATCATATGTTAGTAGGCTGCCTTTCAGGGCTTTATTCAAAATTAACTCCTTAATTAAATAGGTTTACAAGTTAACCAGTTTTCTCTGAGGGGTCCTATGACATTCATACGTCTATAGGGGTATCTGTGAATCCTCTGAATGTCCACCTCTAGGTCAAGGTCCTGCTTATCCTTCAAGGGTCCTGCCCTCAAAATCTTAATTACAATTATTTTAGATTACTGCCTTTCACTCCCTCCGGAACACTAATTCTTACATTATTCCTGCTGCTATGTATCTCAAGTCTCTCTATGTCCTCTATTAGCTGCCTTTTTTTATTTCAAGGATTCTATCTGCAGCATGTTATCTTGAAGACCTCGATTTACTCTCTCCATATTCTCCTCCAGAAGCCTTTTTCACTCTGCCAGGTCTTCTAATTTAGAGTCAAAGGCTTTGCCGGCTCCCTGAATATCTTTTTGGTTCTGCTAAGAAGTCTCAAACCAAACCAATATATCGGTCTTGAGGCTTAAGATTATGCTTTTCAGGACTCACTTGGTTAGCTTTGAATCTTTCCACAAGCATTGCTATTCCCTGGTTCTAAGTCTGATCCCGGCTTTCCATCCTGAAGATTGCTCATCCTTGCTGTGGCCTATGATGTACTTGGGGGTTGTAGTTAGGCACTCAAAAATATTTGTTAGGAGAATATCTGTGCCAGACATTGTGGCCTGTGCGGAAGCCTGAGGGGGTCCTCTGCAGGGAGGACTCCCAATTTATAGGCACATCTTCCCTCCACCAGGGGCCTTTACCTTTCCTCTGTCTCCCTTTTCGCTACCATCCCATTGTCTCACTCCTACTAATGTTTATAATTTTGAAGAAGGAATTTAGGGAGGATGTTGGTTTTTCATTTTTGATGTCACCTATAGGCCTCTCAAATCTCTATTTCTTATTTTTTGGCTTGGTATACGGGCTCGAGAGAGTATGGGGAGTTTCTTAATTATATGCAGCTTTTGTGTGGCAAAACCCTTATTATTCTATTTGATCTCACCCACTTCAGCCCCCCTGCCAAGTGTTGACCTCAAATAAATTGGCTTTTCACGACGACTGTAACATGCATTTCCTGTCCGATATCCTGCCCTGAGTTAATGAGCCTGCGCGGTCACCATACAGCCCCCCTCCAGTAAGAGCTCCTGTAAGACCTGCCCCGGAATCAAGTTAAATAGATTATGTCTCACTGGGGTAAGTGTATGCCCACACACTCCAACAATACATAGCATGCTGGGACCAGTAGGGCCAATCTCATAAGAGAAAAGTGTACAGACAAGGCCTACCCTTGTTGGCTACACATAATAGACCTGGAAGAAGCTCAGCATCAGACATGGGTCAACTTAAAATCTAAGCAGTCTGCAGAAAGAAAAAAATGTGTAAAACTGCCAACAACCACAGACGCTATTTGTCCTGTTCATGCTATTGTGGTACAGTAAGTGTAAAAGCTGTTTGAAGGGTGGTTAATTAGCAGTTTTAGTGTCAGTAGATAAAGGTCATAACGGTTCTCAGGCTATTCTATGCTGTCATTTTCCTACAGAAGGTAGTATTCTAAGCCGTAGCTGGTTGGCAGCCTATTACTCACATGTATGCAGCACAGTATCCCAATTCCCTGGAGAACATATTGTGCATAGCTTCCAATGATAGCCTGGGTCAATCTGATATACACACATGCCACTAGTCCTTGCCACTAGTCCTTGCGTGTTAATGTTGAAATATTTAACATCTTCAGAGGTCAGATGATGGGTAGGATTGCAAGGCTGCTCTTCTCATTGAAGGAGAAAGTCTCCCTCATGGGAGCTAGTAGCCAGTGACTCATTAATGGCAGTAGTTTCCTTCCCAGATTTCCGGCTTTGGCTCAGTGTGCGTGATGGACATCTCACACACATATATATTTTCAGAACTCACTAAAAGTAAAGAGGAGACTGAGTTCTCAGTATTGGGCCCATTACCATTGGAACAAACTCCCCAGCGCATTCACAATACCCCTCCTCATGCAGAACAAACCAAAGAATCCGCCTTTTCAGTCAACCACGTCTCGACATGAATGACTCCAGAGCATTTTAGCCCAGCTACCCCAGGCCCAGCAGACAAGTGGTCAATGCCAAAAGAAAGTTCCTCAATGACGGAATCAAGTGAAGCACCCTTACTTCTGCCAATAGGCTGCCAATGCTTTACACACCAAATCTAGGTACTGTCACAATTATTTGTGGTGACTAATTACTGGGTAAATGTAACCCCCCTTGGCCAACATCAAAATTTTGTGCAAGTTTGACCCGCTCACATCTCTCTCTGAAAAGTGCCTAGAGAACACTTTTCATATTATACAAACAAACAAATAAACACAAGTGGGTTTGGACTTACCTGTCAAACTAATTCCAAACGTACTTGACAGTCAGGCATTATATCCTTCCATTCTGTATAACATGTCAGTGCTTCTCTCGTGAATTAAGGGCACAGTTTTCACAGATAATTGCAGTCACCATTGTACTGTCCATGGGAGGCATTGCAGGGAATCCCAAGAAAAGGATCATTGATTTGCTTCATAGACAAAAAAAGACTGACGGGGGAGGGGTGGGTAGGCGGTAGATTCTGGTGTTACCTATGCACTCTCAGATGTTTTGAGGTCACCGTCTTTTTAAAGCCTTCTGGTAGTCTTTTTATTTTACACCATCATGGCTCGCCACTCATAAGCTTAAGTATTAATCATACACAAGAAAGGAAAGCATGACATAGGTTTCAGCTAAAAACTGAGCGTGAGGCATGCCTTAGGTAGGGGTGCGCAGGAGTGATGTGTGTATGTGTTAGAAATGGGGGTCTCTAACTGGCAGAGGTATGCACTTGTGTCCTAGCAGGGACCCTTCCTTCTAGTCAGGGTAAGGGGATTAAACACATTAGATAACCCCTGCTCACCAGCGGTAGTCAGTGCAGGTAAGCACGGTGGGGCGGGGGGAATATTGGGGTGTTAGTGAACTCCTACCACCACTCTAAATGCAGACCAGACCTATTCAACCCCACTATGAGTCACCCAGAAAAGGCAGGACACATCTCAACCCCCCTTGTGACTCTCTACAGTAAATGCACATCCCCAGCCCTCATCACTCCAAAACCAGACAGTCAATACACAAACAGGTAGAGGCACACAGAATGGTTAATAAAAGAAACTGCCCACTTTCTAAAAGTTTTCTAGAAGATGTGTTAATAAACTCTGAATTCAGGGAGCCTGAACTCCATTTCTCCATCTTGTCCCAATGGAAAGTTGTACTTGTAAGATGTTATAAAGCAACTCCCATGTTAGCCTATGGGACGGATAGACTTTCAATAGTGAAAAATGAAATTGGCAGTATTTCACTATCAGGACATGTAAAACAAACAGCACCTGTCCTATCTTTTACCTACACTGCACCCTGCCCTTGGGGTTAACTTGGGCCTACCTGACGGGTGCCTTACATGTAAGAAATGGGAAGGAAGGGACCTGGCAAGTGAGTGCACTTGCCAGGTTCTCATAGCAGTTTAAAATTGTGCGCTCACATACTGAAGTGGCAGGTCTGAGTTATAATAACAGGGCTAACCATGTGGGTGGCACAGTTAGTGATGCAGGCCCACTAGTAGCATCTGATTTACAGGCTCTGGGCACACAGAGTGCACTGTACTAGGGACTTACCAGTAAATTAAATATGCTAATCAAGGATAACCAATAATAATAGCAATTTAGACTGGAAGAACTTGCACTTTGACACTGATCAGCAATGGCATAGTGCACAAAGCATCTAAGCCAGCAAAAAACGAAACCCAGAATATTTTTTCTGATACCGGGACCAGCTGTTTTTACAAGTCTTTGGGACTTCCATGGGGCAACATTTGCCCCCAGTCTGGCCATCATTGATATGAGGCAATTTGAATATCATTTCATCTATCATGCTTAGAACCCCTTCGTACAGCAATTTCATATATGGAAAAGATACATAGAGGATGTTCTATGTATCTGGTCGGGCCAGAGGATACCCTCATTCAGTTCCTTCAGTGGATACATGGGGTAGATTTGAGTCTACATTTCACATGGACCATCAACAGACACACAGCAATATACTTAGATCTAGAGATTACAGCTAAAGTTCAGAAGTTTCATACTACAGTTCATCCAAAACCAACAGATACATTACATTATCGATCTTTCCACCCATGGGCCCTATTGGATAACCTCCCTGTAGTCCAATTCTTTGGATACAGAAGGAATTGCACAGGGGATGGATTGTTTGTCAAATAATCATATGCAACAAAAGTAGTCAACAGAGCACGGAAAAGAACTATGGGAATACTCCCTGTGTGTCCCTTCTTGAGAAAACGACCAGAATTAATAACCCTTGTATTCAGGTTGTGTTCACCTTTGATCTGTTGTCTACAAAGATCAGGTAAATCATTCTAAAGAATTGGCATCTGTTGGATGTTGGTCAGAACAAAATGCCACAGCCAAGATTTGCAATTAGAAGAGCCAGTAATTTGAGGGTCCGTCTTGTTCATTCCTGACAGATTTATCATACTAAACGGGAGACTAAAGTACCCACTGGACATTTTCCGTGCGGTGGATGCACAGTGTGCAGTCTCACGCAGACATCGAGGATCGTTACCCTCACTGATGGCCGCATATGTTTCCAGAACAGGTTCAGCAATTGCAATTCAAATAATGTCATCTATTGACCGACCTGTAATTATGACCTCCATTATACTGGCATAACCTCTAGAAAAATCAAAATCAGGATTCAGGAGCACATATGTACAATAAAAGGAGGCAAACTAACAACATGACTGATGCAACATTTTCAAGAGAGGGGACATAGTTGTAGAGATTTCCAATGGACTGTACTAGAAAAAGTGACTGTGGGGCAACAGTATTGAGGATTCTTTATTCAGAAAGGAGGCCCATCTGAATTTTTAAGAAAGGACAGATCAAGGGGGCCTGAACGATGTGATTGAATGGCATAAAATAGGAAGATAAGTCCCCATTTTGGGTCTTTATGATATTGACTCCAGTCAAACACTGTAACATAGGGCCTTCTAAGAGGATCAGAAGATCCCCCTAGGTGGTCCCAATGAGGGATACATTGTGCCATAACCCTAGTGTGTAAGCATTGTCTGTGATTGAAACCCCTACCTTTGGCTTCCTTGCCCCATAGAGGAATGACAAATTTGCATGTTTGCAATAGGAATATCTACCCCAACAAACTGATTGTCCTGGTTAATAGGAGTTTTATTGAAAATTTGAATATTATATAAAACCCTGTGGATCGCACATTTGATATGATAGTAGGACTAGCCTTTGCTTCCTAAGGTCCCATACCTCGTCCACTACTCTACGATGGCACCCATGTAACGAGGTTATTTGCTGACATGCCCGCCTGACCTTCTTCTGGTCCCTGCTCTTTCAGCCTTCATTAGCTGATCACACTAACTTGGGAAGCACGTGGAGAGAAGGGGAAGATGCTGAGCCCGGCGGTGAGCGCTGATGCAACCGTGATCGTTGTGAATGCATAGAGAAATGTGTTTTATATGATGGTGGGTGTATTAACCGCCAGGAATGTTTCGATGAGAACGATATGAATGACTGAAGAGTGTACAGATTCCCCTTATTGTGTGACCGTGATATAAATTGCTTCTGAACCCCTACGAGTATTGTGGTAGTCGCCATACAGTGCTCTATTTTACCAGTACATTTTAAGAGACGTCTATGAAAAACGAGAGGTCCGATGTGGCACGCCGGGTCTGTTGAGTGTCGTTCTATTGGGGAATGATGTGTATGACTCGTGTGTTTATAATTTGTTTATATCCATTTACAGGCGAATTAGATAATTCCATTCTCCTGCTTTTACATGTGGTGTGCTGGTAGGAGTCCACCTAGCAACCACTTGGTAATTACTCCATACATCAGATAACGTATTGGGTTACCTTTTTGGGTTTTCAGATACCACTATTCTGTGGGTGGATATATCTATAGTATTCTCTATGCAACTTGTTGTCCTCTTTTAAACCTGCAGGTCCAGTGCATCCCAAAGGTGGAAGTAGGTCCCGGTGTTCTGATAAATTTGCCAAAAATAAAATGGCAATGAAACATGTTGGCCGTTTAGGTTCAAATAGTTTAAACATGGTATGGTTTTTAGGATGAGTACAGGCACAATGAATTAAAGACAAATGTTTTGTGTTTTCTTGTAACTCCATTTTAACCTTTGAAGTGCCAGAGAAGGCCTCTTTCTTTAATGGGGATCTTTAGGGAACTTATTATTAGGATGTGCTCAACAGGTTTTTTAGATCACACACAGCTTTATTCTCACTTATACTTTGGGAATTTGTTTTCGTTTCCATTTGTGAAAATGCATCTGATGAGAAAGTCAGCAAATTGGAGAGTACCTGCCAACTGCTCCCAGGATGTTGCTTATCTGAGGCACTTCTGAAACACATCACATTTTTTGTGTCTGAACACTTGTCAATACCACCCAGGGAATTTGGACCTGCGTTAACCTTTCAAAAGATACACATGAGGGGGTCTATGAATAGATTTAAAACTCTTTCCCATTGACAGAGAAACATGTGGGGCACCCTTGAAATGCTTGATATTCATGTGTAATGTGCAACAAAGGCTTTTGTTCTTGACACTATTGAGTGGTGGGTGTCCTTTGTTTGCCTATTTTCCCTCCAAAGCTCCTCTTTGGTAAAAGAGAGAAGCTGAGAGGTGCCAAGAGTTCAAGACTCATGGCAAAGGAGAACAATAATAAAGGTATTAAGAAGGGCTTGAATCTCAGCTGGACTGGTGGTCGGTGGGGTTTAGAAAAGAAAAAGGTTGGGAGAGAAAGGACAACTCATGAAAAATTAAGGTAGGTGAAAGAGACAAGTAGATGTGCACAAAGTTCAAAAGATGTGTGCCGAGAAATGCACACTTTATCAAGTTAAGGATGGGAGAATTGAAATGAAAAAAACAAAAGCCAACACGAGCAGTGATGGCACTCACTAAAGAATTATCCCCGCTCATCACAGCTCCAGTCGGATCACTTGGCTGTAAATTAAAGGGGCTGTGTGGATAGCGGGCAGAGCGCTGAAGCTAGGATTTAAAGGGGCAGGCACTTCTAAGAAGTGCTAGATGAAAGTAATAAAACTAAACAGCTGCACATTTAGTGATATGTAATTATAAAAACCAGGAACGCTTTCGCACGTATTCAAAAGGGAATATCCAGTAAATGTGTGAGCATGTTCATGAAATATGTTCATGAAACACGGTGCCCGTGACGTGTGAAGCCCATTATAACAAAAAAAAGTCCCAAAGATCCGAAATAAAATGGCATAAGTGGAAACGGACAAGCCCTCCGGTGATACTCCATGGGAGTTACAAATTGTGAAAAAGGTGGGGCATTCGCCAATTAAAAGGAAAGGAATTTTGAATGACACTAACAATAGAATATTGAAAGCAGGAGACCGTCTGTGAGCCCACAAAGTGAATACATCATGTCTCGAAGACAGCGCATGAGCTCTGCTAGACTCAACCTAAAAAACGGGTACAAAATTGGCAACCGGCTTCCATCTCCCCTCACACTAGGCAGAATAATTGTTGATGTATTGGATGATGATGTGGTCAAGTGGGTTTCTTATAAACATAATATGTCTGCTTTTAAATAAATGGACTTACATATTGCTTCGATTTTCACTGGGCCATTGAGTTCTTTAACATTGTATATAAGTATTCTCACTATAGAGGGTTTCTTACCATGTTCAAGTGCTCAAGTTCAAGATCAAGAGGTGAGTAAGGATTGTTGTACTTTGTAAGTTTTCCCCAGTAGCCCCTCATGCACTAGAAAACATATTACTGCAATCTTCTCTTCAGGTTTTTCCAGTTTTTCTCTTGCTGTTCCCTTGCAGTCGTGGGTATAAACAAGTCATTTACCTAATTTCAAATGCTCTACTATAATACTACTATAATACTTTAGGAAGAGGAATTCATTTACTTTTCAACCCACTTAAGCACTGTTAGATTATAAGTCAGTTGTAGATCTGGCTCGCAGATCATCATGCTGATTCTCCATTTGTGTAAACACTTGCACACCTCATGCCCATATGCATCGATGCTTCTCTGCACCTGTCGATTCAGAAAAGGGGGTGGTGATGAACAGAGTGTCTGAATTAAGCAGACGACGGCTGAAATGCCAGAAACCGGTCCCCGGAAGCTTGTTTCCTTCCCAGTGTAAGAATTGGCTTGGTAGTTTGGTTTGCCCTGTTCCCATCATGCACTGGGACAGGAACAGACTAAATTGCATATAGCCAGGTTCTGAACTGGGATGGTGCAGTGAGCTAAAAAACGGTGTTGGATCTAGCCCTGATCTCTTGACTGGGTGAGAGTATTCTGCTTAATTCAGAAACTCTGTCCATCACCACCCCTTGTTGTTAAATATTTTGTCCACCCTAAGCGTGGAAGGGTATACTCAGATGTGAGTCCCTTGCTCATTGCACCATCAGGATTCAAGCAAGCCGGGCCGTGATGGATCAAGCCCTGATCTTTGGACTGGGTAAGAGTGGTCTGCTTAATTCAGGCACTCTGTTCATCACCACCCCCTTTTCTGAATCTCTGCACCTGTCAGCAAAGATTTATGAAATGGTAGGGGGTGAGTGAGGCTTGTCCCAGATGATCCTGTTTACCCTCCACCTCCCCAAGTGTTGGGTAGTTATAGAAAGCAGGTCACAGTAATGCATTTCACATAGGCACCTTCAAGGTATTCCCCTGTATACCTCCTTGTTACAAGCAAATACAGTCCATCAGTGTCTCACAAATCAGGATCATTGGTTCAACTATAAACCAACACAATTTAATGTGGGAGAAATTAAAATAAGAGCTAAACATGAAACAGATTAGGTAATTCAAGCAAGTAAATTACTATGATCCTTTCCACACACCATTAAGGTATTCTGCAGCACACTTGCTTTGAGATCAACATACAAAGGACAGCAGAGTATCATAGTTCAGAAAGATCAGTTTCCTTTTCAACCAGCAAAGTTTTGTGGCAAAGGGGAAGGGGTGAACAGTGTGGGCCCTGGCGGCCAATCAGGTTGAGTAGTTCTAGGAAAAGGTCACATGTCTGCTGCCCAAACAGATATTGTAAAGGTATTTCCATGCACACTGATATACTTCCCAGTAAGCACAGTACATAAGTATCTCTCTTGAAGAACAGCAACTCTCGTTCTGGATTTTCACATTATTCATACGCTCGGTGCTATCATTTTGCATGGTGTAATTATACTATTTGGCACAATGGTGTAATTTGTGGAATTTTGCATAATAAGTAAAACACGAAAAACACTATATTACGTGTCATTACACTGGTGTAACAATCATTTTGCCGGGGTCTAGTCACCGTTTTGCTCCCCACACCATCCTGGTTACCAACAAATAAAGAGCAGCAGTGCAGTGGCATAGGAAGTCATCACTGAGGGGGGTGACAAAATGGCAAAAATAGGTTTTTTAAACACATATTTTTGCCATTTTGTCAAGCCATGGGTGACAAGTGTCATCACTGAGGGAGTGACAAAATGTCGAAAATATGTGTTTCAAACACATATTTTTGTCCATTTTGTCAAGCTGGGGGTGACAAGAAAGTTTCCGCACCGGGTGCCACCTGACCTTGCTACACCAATGAAGCAGTGTCTCATAGTTCAGAAGTGCACATAGGTATTTTCCTGCTCATTTCTTCTCTCACTTACGGCAATTTCTATAGCACATTTTCCATTCTCTAAAGATGACCGCACATTCCAACACAGTTTTATTTTCAAGAGAATTAATGCTACTGCCACTAAGAATATGTACGCTGGTAGCCAATGACCTGCTGTGCTCTCATTTAGAATTTTCCACTGCTGGAGCAGGAGCAACAGGGGCAGGTAGGGGCAGATTTATGATAACTGGCGCATCCCCAGGGATGCGCCAGTTATTTTGCGCCGCTGCTCCGCCACCCATGGTGCGCCGCATTTACAATGCGGCGCACCATGGGGCAAAAACGGCACAGATGCGTGACGCATCTGTGCTGTAAAGGTGGCGCATTGCTGGAGTTGCGCCACAAGCGCGACGCAGCTCCAGCAAGGCTCGGGGGTGCCCCATCTTTCCAATGCTGCGTCAAGACCTACGCCTGCTTCAAGCAGGCGCAGGGTTTTGACGCAGCATTGGCCTGAAAGTGACTGAGTGAAATCTTATAGATTTCACTCAGCCACTTTTGCGAGGCGCAGCTGGACCGGAACGCCCACACTGCGCCGGAACGCCCACAAGTGGCGCAGGGCTTTACAACGTGACGCATCTGCCTAGATGCGTCACGTTGTAAATGGGTCGTAGGGATGCGCCACGTTTACGCCGCAGTTGCGTGACGCAAACGTGGCGCATTCCCAACATAAATCTGCCCCTAAGTTTTCACTGTGCACATTGTAAGTGGTCGGAATGATGAGTTTGGTGATAAATACCGCATCCAGTAATTAAAGGTGCATTAAATATCTTTCAATTCGTTACATTTTGTTAGGTCAAACCTGCCAGCATTTAACAAGGGAAATGTGTATTTACTGTACTGTGAGGTTTTTGGTGTGGTAAGCACTAAAATCAGCAGGTTATTCCCCAGAACCTGTAATAGGTGCTATTTATTGCATCGCTTAATACCATACCCCAGAGTATGGTTGTATATCGGGATGCAATAAAAAGCTCCTGGGGCATCATTTATGAGGCCTTGCGTCAGTTTTGCGCTTCCTATGCGTCACTTTTTGTGATGCATCAGCGGCGTAAAACATGCCTCCTGTTGCCCACTATTTACAAAGTGACGCATCTAAGCAGATGCGTCACTTTGTAAACCCCTGCGCTACATTATACCTGTGTCAGGTATAATGTATGCAGAGGGGGCGTTCCTCCGCAAAAGCGTCGTAATAGAGACGCAGTGAAATCTATGAGATTTCACTGCGTCACTTTTAGGACGCTGTTGCGTCAAAATCTTGTGCCTGCCTCACAGCAGGCGTAAGACTGACGCAAGCCCTATCACATGGGGCTTTCCCCATGTGAAAGGACGCATTGCTGGAGTTGGGTCACTTTTGTGACACACCCCAGCAATGCGTGACTTTTGCGCTTACAGGTATGTCAGAAATACTGACATATCTGTAACTCCTTGCGACATGATGCGTCATACTGTAAATATGATGCATCAATCATGTCGCAAGGAGTGCGCAGTGAGAAGTGACGCATCGCTGCTTTCACGCAGCGATGCGTCATTTCTCGTAAATGAGGCCCCTGGATTCCAACACACTCGGAAACATGGCCATACTGTCAGTTCATCAATCTTCTTGGCTGTAGTCTGGTCAGTGAAAGCTCCACTTATTGAGAAACAGTTTTAAAGCATACTTAAAAGCATGTTTCAGATCTTGGTGAAATAAACTTCAAAGTCATGGCAAAGGAATTATCTTCAAAATATTTTCCTTGCTGTAAATGCTACTTGAGTTTAATTAAAACATTGACAGGGCCATTTAGAGTTTGAGAATGGTGCATCCACCATAAAATGATGAATGTGGTGTTCTGCAAAGGTGTGGCTCCCTTGCGCTCCAGTTGGATGAAGCAGAGGGTTTCTGATTTAGGAGGTTCACCTGGCTTGACCATTGGAATCGTCTAGCAACATGCTTTGTCCACCACAGGGTCATCAGGTCACAGTGATGGACACCCCATTTATTTAGTTTTCCATTTCTTCATCTGTCACATAAGACTGGCTAATCCTGGCCAGGGAAAGTGCACTAAGCAGGGTGAAAGTTTACTGTGGTCTGGGTAATTGTTACGGTGTTCTGCAATAACTCCCCCTGGAGGACAAGATATCTTAGCTGCAAAATCCTGCACCAGGAGAGCAGAGGTCTTGGCCTCCTCTTACTTGGAGGGATTTCGGGACACCTGTCAGGGTCTAAATCATGGGTACTCACAAACTTTCTCTCGGAGGCCAAATGTACAGTGTGGTTTGTGGCCGAGGGCCGCACCAGTGGGTGCAGGGTGAGTGGGGTAGGGGGCGGGCTAGAGCAAAAAAAAAACTGTGACCATGAGGTTGAACACAGGCCACTGAAGTGGCCGCCTCTGTCCACTGAGCCACCAGACTCGGCATACACATATCTTTCTCTATCTCTCTCTCTCTCTCTCTTTCTCTCTCTGTCTCCCTCCCTCTAAGGGTCTCCCTCTATCTCCATACCTCTCTCTCCCTCTGTCTCTCTCCCGCCCTCCCTCTCTCATTCCATCTCTCCCTCTCCCTCTGTCGGTCTCCATCTGTCTCTCTCCCTCCCTCTGTCTCTCTCCCTGTCTCCCTCTCTCTCTGTCTCCCTCTCTCTCCATCTCCCTCCCTCTGTCTCCCTCCCTCTGTCTGTCTCCCTCTGTCTGTCTCCCTCTGCCTGTCTCCCTCTGTCTGTCTGCGTCTGTCTGTCTCCCTCGTCTGTCTGTCTGTCTGTCTGGCTGCCTCATCTGTCTGCCTCCGTCTGTCTGCCTCCGTCTGTCTCCCTCTCGCTACCTCCATCTCCGTCTGTCTCCCTCTCTCTGTCTCCCTCTGCCTCCCTCAGCCTCCCCCTGCCTCCCTCCTTCTGTCTCCCTCCCTCTGTCTCCCTCTGTCTCCCTCTCTCTGTCTCCCTCGCTCTCTGTCTCCCTTCCTCTCCCTCTCTCTCCCTCTGTCTCCCTCTCTCTCCCTCCCTCCCTCTGTCTGTCTCCCTCTGTCTGTCTCCCTCTGTCTCCCTCTCTCTGTCACTCTCCCTCCCTCTCTCTCCCCCTGTCGGTCTCCCTCTGTCTCTCTCTCCCTCCCTCTCTCACCCTTCCTCTGTCTCCCTCTATCCCTGTCTCCAACCCTCTGTCTCCCTCCCTCTGTCTGTCTGTCTGTCTGTCTGCATCCGTCTGTCTGTCTCCCTCTGCCTATCTCCCTCTGTCTCCCTCTGTAGTGTAGTTCCTATATTCCCAATAGGCTCTGCGCATTGGAATAACACGAACGGTAGTTTAGACGTAGGACTGAGGTCATCTAGGCCTCTACTGAATATGTGAGACTTAATTATGAATGCCAGCTAGCTCAGAGGTCACTAGAAACTTTCTCGAATGAACAGGAAGGAGTTAACTTTCCTGATTTAGACAAGAAGAGATTAGTTTCTGACAACCGCATAAACATGACAAGTTTGCTCCCCCCAGAATAAGGAGTATATCTCCAGAGTCGTGTGAAAACAATAGACAGCTATTTCACTCAGTCAATCATGTATGCTTAGTTTCACCAGGAGTGCAGAGAAATAGAGAGAAGGGCATCTCCCTGTCTCCCTCTCTCTCTGTCTCCCTCTCTCTCCATCTCCCTCCCTCTGTCTGTCTCCCTCTGTCTGTCTCCCTCTGCCTGTCTCCCTCTGTCTGTCTGCGTCTGTCTGTCTCCCTCTGTCTGTCTGTCTGTCTGTCTGGCTGCCTCATCTGTCTGCCTCCGTCTGTCTGCCTCCGTCTGTCTCCCTCTCGCTACCTCTATCTCCCCCTTACTCCCTCTCTCTGTCTCCCTCTGCCTCCCTCAGCCTCCCTCTGCCTCCCTCCTTCTGTCTCCCTCCCTCTGTCTCCCTCTGTCTCCCTCTCTCTGTCTCCCTCGCTCTCTGTCTCCCTTCCTCTCCCTCTCTCTCCCTCTGTCTCCCTCTCTCTCCCTCCCTCCCTCTGTCTGTCTCCCTCTGTCTGTCTCCCTCTGTCTCCCTCTCTCTGTCACTCTCCCTCCCTCTCTCTCCCCCTGTCGGTCTCCCTCTGTCTCTCTCTCCCTCCCTCTCTCACCCTTCCTCTGTCTCCCTCTATCCCTGTCTCCAACCCTCTGTCTCCCTCCCTCTGTCTGTCTGTCTGTCTGTCTGTCTGTCTGCATCCGTCTGTCTGTCTCCCTCCCTCTGCCTATCTCCCTCTGTCTCCCTCTGTAGTGTAGTTCCTATATTCCCAATAGGCTCTGCGCATTGGAATAACACGAATGGTAGTTTAGACGTAGGACTGAGGTCATCTAGGTCTCTACTGAATATGTGAGACTTAATTATGAATGCCAGCTAGCTCAGAGGTCACTAGAAACTTTCTCGAATGAACAGGAAGGAGTTAACTTTCCTGATTTAGACAAGAAGAGATTAGTTTCTGACAACCGCATAAACATGACAACTTTGCTCCCCCCAGAATAAGGAGTATATCTCCAGAGTCGTGTGAAAACAATAGACAGCTATTTCACTCAGTCAATCGTGTATGCTTAGTTTCACCAGGAGTGCAGAGAAATAGAGAGACGGGCATTTTCAATAAAAGTTGTTATTTATTGAGCAGTCCTCTTTCTCATGCAAGAGAAGTGAATTGCCACAATTGCAATACTTATCATGAAGTAAAGTGCGTACAGTAAAAGGAGTATCATGAAATAATACTGTAAAAGCATTTATATGGTTTCTGAGCCATATGATACTTAAAATGGATAAAATATATACATACATAAAATCATTGACTAAACGTACTCAACTGGTGCTTCTAAGATGGTATACAACCTTTACCACGCATTTTTTACCACGCAATACCATTACCACGCATCTATTACAACGCGGGATCCATTACAACAAACTACCTTTACAACGCATGGCATTACATCACAGATGCTATTACAACGCATGCCATTACAACGTAAGTATAGGTAAGTTTATCTTTTTTAAGACGTTTATTTAATTTGGGTATTGGGGTACAGGGGTATTTTTAGGTTTCAGGGCTAGGTTTGGGTTTTGGGGTACAGGGGTATTTTTAGGTTTCAGGGCTAGGTTTGGGTTATGGGGTACAGGGGTATTTTTAAGTTTCAGGGTTAGGTTTGGGTTTTGGGGTACAGGGGTATTTTTAGGTTTCAGGGCTAGGTTTGGGTTTTGGGGTACAGGGGTATTTTTAGGTTTCAGGGCTAGGTTTGGGTTTTGGGGTACAGGGGTATTTTTAGGTTTCAGGGTTAGGTTTGGGTTTTGGGGTACAGGGGTATTTTTAGGTTTCAGGGCTAGGTTTGGGTTTTGGGGTACAGGGGTATTTTTAGGTTTCTGGGCTAGGTTTGGGTTTTGGGGTACAGGGATATTTTTAGGTTTCAGGGCTAGGTTTGGGTTTTGGGGTACAGGAGTATTTTTAGGTTTCAGGGCTAGGTTTGGGTTTTGGGGTACAGGGGTATTTTTAGGTTTCAGGATTAGGTTTGGGTTTTGGGGTACAGGGGTATTTTTAGGTTTCATGGCTAGGTTTGGGTTTTGGGGTACAGGGGTATTTTTAGGTTTCAGGGCTAGGTTTGGGTTATGGGGTACAGGGGTATGTTTAAGTTTCAGGGTTTTGTTTGGGTTTTGGGGTACAGGGGTATTTTTAGGTTTCAGGGCTAGGTTTGGGTTAAGGGGTACAGGGGTATTTTTAGGTTTCAGGGTTAGGTTTGGGTTTTGGGGTACAGGGGTAGCTTTAGTGATTAGGGATAGGTTTGGGGTACAGGGGTAAAGGGGTATTTTAATGGTTCAGTTTAAAAAAAAATACTTTTAATAAATTAAATTAATTTAATAATTATTATTTACAATTTTTAAAAAAATGATATACTTACCTATACTTACGTTGTAATTGCATGCGTTGTAATAGTATCTGCGATGTAAAAACATGCGTTGTAAAGGTAGTTCGTTGTAATGGATCCTGCGTTGTAAAAATTGCGTGGTAAAGTTTGGCGTTATAAAAGTTCGCGTTGTAACGTCATACATCCTTCTAAGATACGCCTACCCCGGTGTACCTAACCTAAGCCTAGTACTTGGGAAGGAGTAAGTGAGCTGCAGTTTAAGTTAAGTTAGTTTTTGCCAAGAATCTGAATCAAGAATTCTCTAAGGATCTAATCAGCTCCGCACCTTGGTTATAGAATGAAGGAGGTCTTGTATCTCTCTCTCAGGACTCGATCTCCCAGCAACCCGCAAGGGTGACTGGAAATACCGGAGGTGGATTTCTCGGCAGGAGAAAAGACAGCGTCTCTCTCAGTGCGTCAATGTGAGGGTCGGCTTCCTTCGGCACTCGCATCAGCTGGGCGTCGGGCAAGTAGATAGCCGCTCTGCTCCAAACCACCGTGTGTTTGCTTAAGGCAAACGTTGGTATATTTATACCTGGAAGGTGCCGAGTTTGACGTAAGGTTGGACATAAGACGTCACTAAGAACTTACAGTTCTTTCTGGACTCCAGGAGTTCTTGTACAAATCAAAACAAAAGCAGGGGGAATTCCCGGGCTGCTGGAGGCTTGGTTTGTTTAAAGAACGCGTTGTACTTTCTAGGAGTCTATGGGAGTAGCCTTGCCGTATTTGGACTGCATTGGCTATGACTAAATATGGATATGATTCGTATACCTTTATAAGGATATGATTTGTTATAACCACATAAGGGCATGAATCGGGAATATTTAAATAGGGTCCTAGATACATTCCCAACACCTCTCCCTCTGTCTTCCTCCCTCTGTCTCCCTCTCTCTCTGTCTCCCTTCCTATCCCCCTCTCTCTCCCTCTGTCTCCCTCCCTCCCTCTCACTCCCTCTATCTGTCTCCCTCTGTCTGTCTCCCTTTGTCTGTCTATCTCCCTCTGTCTCCCTCTCTCTGTCTCCCTCTCTCTCCCTCTGTCGGTCTCCCTTTGTCTCTCTCTCCCTCCCTCTCTCTCTCTCTCTCTCTCTCTCTCTCTCTCTCTCCGCCTGTAAGTCTCCTTCTCTCTCCCTCTCTCTCCCTCCCTCTCTCACTCTCCCTCTGTCTCCCTCTCTCCCTGTCTCCCTCTCTCTCTGTCTCCCTCTCTCTCTGTCTCCCTCTGTCTGTCTCCCTCTGTCTTTCGCCCTCTATCTCCCTCCCTCTGTCTGCCTGCCTCTGTTTGTCTGCATTTGTCTGTCTCCCTCTCCCTACCTCTGTCTCCCTCTGCCTCCCTCTCTTTATCTCCCTCTCTCTCTCTCTGTCTCCCTCTCTCTCTCTGTCTCCCTCTCTCTCTGTCTCCCTCCCTCTCCCTCCCTCTCTCTCCCTCTGTCTGTCTCCCTCTGTCTGTCTCCCTCCCTCTGTCTTTCTCCCTGTCTGTCTCCCTCTGCCTGTCTGTCTCCCTCTGCCTGTCTGTCTCCCTCTGTCTGTCTGCTTCTGTTTGTCTCCTCTCCCACCCTCTGTATCCCCTGACTCCCTCCCTCTGTCTCCCCCTCTCTGCCTCCCTCCCTCTGTCTCCCTCTCTCTCCCTCTGTCCCCCTCTGTCTCCCTCTCTCTGTCTCTCGCTATCTCTGTCTTCCTCCCTCTGTCACCCTGTCTTCCTCTGTCTCCCTGCCTCTCCCTCTCTCTGTCTTTCTCTCTGCCTCTCTGTCTGTCTCAGTCTCTGCCTCTATCTGTCTGTCCCTGTCTCTGCCTCTATCTGTCTGTTTGTTCCTGTCTCTGTCGGCCCCTGTCTCCCTCCCTCTGTCTCCCTCTCCATCTCTCTGTCTCTGTCTGTCTCTGCCTCTATCTGTCTGCCCGCCCCGTCTCTGTCTCTGTCTGTCTCTGTCTCTATCTCTGTCTGTCTCCCTCCCTGTCTCTCTCTCTCTCCCTCTCTCTCTCTGTCTCCCTCCCTTTCTCTATCTCTCTCTCCCTCCCTCTCTCTATTACTCTCTCTGTCTCCCTCTGTCTCCCTCTGTTTCACTCACTCTGCCTGTCTCCCTCTCTCTTTCTCTGTCTCCCTCTCTGTCTCCCTCCCTCTCCCTCCCTCCCTCTCCCTCCCTCCCTCTGTCTGTCTCCCTCCCTCTGTCTCCCTCCCTCTGTTTTCCTCTGTCTCCCTCCCTGTCTCTCTCTCTCTCTGTCTCCCTCTCTCTGTCTCCCTCTCCCTTCCTCTGTCTTTCTCCTCTGTCTCCCTCTGTCTGTCTGCCTCTGTCTGTCTCCCGCTCCCGCCTTCTGTCTCCCCTGACTCCCTCCCTCTGTCTCCCTCTGCCTCCCACCCTCTGTCTCCCTCTCTTTCCCTCTGTCTCCCACCCTCTGTCCCCCTCTCTCTCCCTTCGTCTCCCTCTCTCTGTCTCCCTGTCACCCTGTCTCCCTCTGTCTCCCTGCCTCTCCCTCCCTCCCTCTCTCTCCCTCTGTCTTTCTCTCTGCCTCTCTGTCTGTCTCAGTCTCTACCTCTATCTGTCTGTCCCTGTCTCTGCCTCTATCTTTCTGTCTGTCCCTGTCTCTGTCTGCCCCTGTCTCCCTCCCTCTGTCTCCCTCTCCATCTCTCTGGCTCTGTCTGTCTCTGCCTCTATCCGTCTGCCCCGTCTCTGTCTCTGTCTCTGTCTGTCTCTGTCTCTATCTCTGTCTGTCTCCCTCCCTGTCTCTCTCTCTCTCTGTCTCCCTCCCTTTCTCTCTCTCTCTCCCTCTCTCTATTACTCTCTCTGTCTCCCTCTGTTTCACTCACTCTGCCTGGCTCCCTCTCTCTCTCTCTGTCTCCCTCTCTGTCTCCCTCCCTCTCCCTCCCTCCCTCCCTATCCCTCCCTCTGTCTTTCTCCCTCTGTCTGTCTCCCTCCCTCTCCCTCCCTCCCTCTCTCTCTCCCTCCCTCTCTCCCTCTGTTGGTCTCCCTCTCTCTCCCTCTGTCTCTCTCCCGCCCTCTCTCTCCCTCTCTCTCTCTCTCTCTCTCTTCCTCTGTCGGTCTCCCTCTGTCGGTCTCCCTCTATCTCCCTCCTTCTCTCCCCCCCTCTCTCTCCCTCTCTCTCCCTCCCTCTCCCTCCCTCTCTCTCCCTCTGTCTCCCTCCCTGTCTCCCTGTCTCCCTCTCTCACTGTCTCCCTCTCTCTCGGTTTCCCTCTCTCTCTGTCTCCCTCTCTCTCTGTCTCCCTCTGTCTGTGTCCCGCTCTCTGTGTGCCTGTGTCTGTCTGCCTCCGTCTGTCTCCCTCTCCCTACCTCTGTCTCCCCCCTGACTCCCTCCCTCTGTCTCCCTCTCTCTCTGTCTCCCTCTCTCTCCATCTGTCTCCCTCTGTCTCCCTCTCTCTCTGTCTCTCTCCCTCTGTCTCCCACCCTCTGTCCCCCTCTCTCTCCCTCTGTCTCCCTCTCTCTGTCTCCCTCTCTCTCTGTCTCCCTCCCTCTCCCTCCCTCTGTCACCCTGTCTCCCTCTGTCTCCCTGCCTCTCCCTCCCTCCCTCTCTCTCCCTCTGTCTTTCTCTCTGCCTCTCTGTCTGTCTCAGTCTCTACCTCTATCTGTCTGTCCCTGTCTCTGCCTCTATCTTTCTGTCTGTCCCTGTCTCTGTTTGCCCCTGTCTCCCTCCCTCTGTCTCCCTCTCCGTCTCTCTGGCTCTGTCTGTCTCTGCCCCTATATGTCTGCACCGTCCCTGTCTCTGTCTCTGTCTGTCTCTGTCTCTATCTCTGTCTGTCTCCCTCTCTTTCTCTCACTCTGTCTCCCTCCCTTTCTCTCTCTCTCTCTCTCCCTCTCTCTATTACTCTCTCTGTCTCCCTCTGTTTCACTCACTCTGCCTGGCTCCCTCTCTCTCTCTCTGTCTCCCTCTCTGTCTCCCTCCCTCTCCCTCCCTCCCTCCCTCCCTCTCCCTCTCTCTGTCTTTCTCCCTCTGTCTGTCTCCCTCCCTCTCCCTCCCTCCCTCTCTCTCTCCCTCCCTCTCTCCCTCTGTTGGTCTCCCTCTATCTCCCTCTGTCTCTCTCCCTCCCTCTCTCTCCCTCACTCTCTCTCTCTCCCTCTGTCGGTCTCCCTCTATCTCCCTCCTTCTCTCCCCCCTCTCTCTCCCTCTCTCTCCCTCTCTCTCCCTCCCTCTCCCTCTCTCTCTCTCCCTCTGTCTCCCTCCCTGTCTCCCTCTCTCACTGTCTCCCTCTCTCTCTGTTTCCCACTCTCTCTGTCTCCCTCTCTCTCTGTCTCCCTCTGTCTGTGTCCCGCTCTCTGTCTGCCTCTGTCTGTCTGCCTCCCTCTGTCTCCCTCTCTCTCTGTCTCCCTCTCTTTCCCTCTGTCTCCCTCGCTCTCTGTCTCCCTCCGTCTGTCTCCCTCCCACTGTCTCCCTCCCTCTGTCACCCTCTACTTGTTAATGAGGCTTTGTTGCGAATCTCCCGGCCCCCATAGACCAGAGTGTCTCGGAGTCCGCGCTGCTGCGGCGGTGTTTGCTGACACTCTTTAATTCTTTTTTTTAAGCACAGGTACAATGTCTGCAAGGTCCGCGGGCCTCCAACGGAAGGCTTGCTGGGCTGCTGGCGGCCCGCTGGCGGTTCTATGAGTACCAGTGGTCTAAATGAAGCCCTAAGTTTGCCTAGAAATTCAAGAATAGAGACATATTTAAATGTTCTGTTTATCTTTTCAACTTGAATTTCAAGCATCTTTAATTTCATGTTCCAAGGCCCGCACATTTGGATTTATTTCTTAGGAGTCATTCAGATCTAAAGCTGTGATTTATTATCACGTATTTTATTTCCTTTAAAGCCCATCATTGTGAAAGTTGTGTAAGAAGTCCTTTAGCAATGTGATTAATAAGTGTTTTTACTTATAACAAAAGATTTTGTTAAGTCCATAGGGGGCAACTCCATCTTTTTAGTCCATGTTGGTCTACATTCTTCCTCAACTTAGACAATGTACACTGCAAATGTGCTACTTTTGGAATTCACAAACATTGGGAGTACTAGCTTTAGAAAACTGCACCAGTCTAGAGTTTCAGGACATACTCCTGGCAATCAAGTTTGAAGTTTATTTTGTTAAACTGTTTAGTCTTTGAAAACCATTACACTAAAATACGTTCATAAAAAACTTTTAAACACTTATTTTACATACATTTGAGTATAAAAATATAAATGTAGAGAAAATTCAAAACAGAATCTTATTAAAATACATAGGGCCAGATGTAGGACGGCTATTACCGGTCGGTAACGGCCGAAATTAACGAATTTCAGCCGTTACCGACTGGTAATAGGCTTTTGTTATGTAGGGGGCCAATTTACCGATTCGGTAAATACCGAATCGGTATTTACTGATTCGGTATTTACCGAATCATCATTTACCGATTCGGTATTTACCGAATCGGTAAATGACATGTAGGAAGCACTTTGAAAATTGCTTCTGTGCTTTAAGGATTCGTTATTTACCACCAACTATTAGTTGGTGGTAAATAACGAATACCTCTGTAAATGCAAATCTGTGCATTTACATCAGTGCCATGTGGCAGACACACATGCCCTTAGGGCATGCACGTGTGCCACATGTGCACACAAGCACTATTCAGGGCTGCAACAGGGTGTCAATGTGACACCCTGCCACCCTTGACTCTTTCCCTATTTTACTGAATCTGTATTTGACATTCATTCCTATGGGCCTACAGGTCCATAGGAATGAATGGCAATTACCGAATCGGTAAATACCGATTCGGTAAATACCGAATCTTAACGATTCGGTAATTTTTTCAGAATTTTTAGCTACATAGCATTTACCGATTCAAAAATACCGAATCGGTAAAATTTGGTATTTTCGAATCGGTAAATACTATTTACCTACATCTAGCCCATAGTCTTGTCTCCCCTGAGACAGAGCATTATCAAACGATGTCTTTACAAAACTCAGGTTTAGTTTCTTTGCAGTCGGAATTTGTGTATAGGAAATGTCGAGTGGCTTCTATACTCCTTCAAAGTTCTTTGTTTTCCTTATTGGTGTAAATACGTCGGACTAATAACACCATTGTTAGCTCAATTGTAACATGTTGAAGCATTGGGTCATGTTGTTTTTCTTTTTAATGTGTGTATTGGCGGTGCCCGTAAAGTTACTTGGCGATAAACATTTTAGTTTGGAGGTAGCATCAGGCTATTACTAATACTACTGGCAATCAAGCACCCAAAAGGTGATGGGATGAATACTTGCAAATATTCTAACTAGAGGCATTCACTCAGGGTAGCATTCTAACCTATTTTTCGCCCACTGTAAACTGAGGCTTCCCTAATGCAAAGCAGTGCTGACCCTGCCTGTCGTTGAAACAGTCCATCCCAAAATTCGATTGTCTCACCCCTTCACCCAGCAGTCCAATGCTTTTTAAGTTTGGATATTTGAGATTCACACACCCTGAATCTCACTGACTAAGCTACTTCCCTGCCTTACAACACACATTATAAGCCCACATAGGTGTTGAGATAACCACATAGAAATTAACATGAGAATTTAGAAAGTAGATATAACCAACAACACACTCACAGACAAATAGTCATTCAGAGTGAAGCCAGTGCTTGTGCAAGCTTCACTATTAGCACGGAAGTATGTCATTACATCGCATACTAATACCACGCTTGCCATTACAACGTGGGTATTACTACGCAATGTCAATGACAACAACATGCCATTACACCGCAAACTTTTACGAGTATGCCTTTACCACGCATGCCTTTACAACGCAAAGGCATGCGTGGTAAAGCTATACTTGTGGTTAAAGTTTGCAAGGTAAGTGACAACCCTACCCCTACACAACCCTCCCCGACCCCCAGTCCTCTCCCTACAGTAACACTACACTACCATGCACAACCCCCCCGACACTACCATAAAACACTACACTACAACACTACCCTAAACCCTAAAACACTACACTACACAAATACTACAACACTACCCTAAACCCTAAAACACTAAACTACACAAACACTACAACACTACCCTAAAACACAACACTACACAAACACTACAACACTACCCTAATTCCTAAAACACTACACAAACACTACAGCACTACTCTAAACCCGAATGCACTACACTACTCAAACACTACAACACTACCCTAAACCCTAAAACACTTCACTATAACACTACCCTAAACCACTACACTACACAAACACTAAAACACTACCCTAAAACACTACACTACACAAACACTACAACACTACCCTAAACCCTAAAACACTACACTACACAAACACTACAACACTACCCTAAACCCTAATGCACTACACTACACAAACACCACAACACTCCTAAACCCTAATGCACTACACTACTGAAACACTACAACACCACCAAATACCCTAAAACACTACACTACACAAACACTACAACACTACAACTACAACACTACCCTAAAACATTACGCTATACAAACACTACAACACTACTCTAATCCCTAAACCCTAAACCACTACACTATACAAACACTACTACACTACCCATAACCACTACACACACTACTCCCACCCCACCCATACACTACCCTAAACCCTAAAACACTAAACTACACAAACAGTACAACACTACCCTAAACCCTAAAACACTAAACTACTACACTACCCTAAATCCTAAAACACTACACTATACAAACACAACACTACACTACTTCCACCACTACACTACCCTAAACCCCAAAACACTACGACACTACAACACTACCCTAAACCACTACCCACACTATTCCCACCCCTACACTACCCTAAACCCTAAAACACTATGACACTGCAACACTACCCACACTACTCCCACCCCTACACTACCCCTAACCCTAAAACACTACGACCCTAACCTAAACCACTACCCACACTATTCCCACCCCAAGCACAATCTGCCTTACCTCTTTCCTCGTGGTTCCAGCGTTGCCGTCTCTGCTCCCAGGTCCTGCTTCCTGCTTCATGGCGGTGCACGTCGTTGTGAGGAAACAGCCTCAGTTTCCTCACAATGGCATGGATAGCCATTACATCGCATGCATTGTAAAAGCGCATGCAATGTAATGGTATGCGTAGTTTTCAATAAACGTTGTAACATCGCATGCGATGTAATAGCAACGCGTAGTAAAAGTTGCGTTGTGATGGCTGTTCCCCTGTTGGCACACATAATCATCTGCAGCATCCATGCAAAGATTATTGTCAACATGAGCGAAGCCCATACACAGCAAGGACTGGGTTCTCAATACTCATGTAGATAATTGTGAATGTTAAAGATACATGCATAAAAAGAAGTGCATGAATACAAAGTGGTGTTCTTCAGTGTTAGCACTCACTTCCTGTTAACCGCATGAGTTTTACCACTCATAAAACAGACAGTGCCACTAAAGTAGTTCAAATTAAATTACTTTATCAAGCTAAAAACTAAAAACCTGACTGCTGTTAGAAAAAACTAACAAATAACATCCTAGTTGGACAATCAGAAGACACAATTCACTTAGATTGGGGAAAATTAACTCTTGAAAGGAACATCTATTCTCAGGTAGTACGCGGTGGACTGGACCAATGTAGACTTGAGAAGCCCAATGCCATCACCATGCTCTAAAATTAGATGTGCACCACTGAAGGTTCACACCCCACCAGAATGTAATTGGTCACACAATGACCGTGAGGGAAATTGGCAAAAATCACCATCATCTCCTACGCGGAAGACACCCAGTTCATCCTCTTCCTCTCAATAAAACACCAAGACCAACTTCATCTCATGCATTTCTAAAGTCAGCAGCTGGATGTAGAACAACTGTCTCAACACAGAAAAACAGATGTGGTACCCTTCAGCAAGAACACTTCCCTATGGAACACTACCTGGTAGCCTCCCGGTCCTCAGACCAACACTCTGCCCAACCAATCAAGCCAAGAACCTGAGCATATGGTGGACAACCAACTTATGATGACCAGCCAAGTCATTGTATATGCCTCATCTTGTTTCTACACCATAAAGATCCACTGAAAATATCTTCAAATGGCTCCCAATGAAAAGAGACAAAAATGCGACCCTGGACTACAGCAATGCACTTTATGTCTGCATCACTGCCCAACTGACCGGGAGACTTCAGGTCATACAAAACGCAGGAGCCAGCCTCCCACCTCAGACTCCCACCGCACATTCACATCACCCTCGTCTCAAAGAGCTCCACTGGCTCCTTGTTCACAAATGTGCACTCTTCAAGCTCCTCACCAACACATACAGAACCTAGCACAAATTATGCACTGCTTACCTTAACAGCCACATCAACTTCCACACCCCTACCAGAAATCTACGATTGCCAACATCATGGTCACTCACAACCCTGTGTCCAGAGATCTAGACTGAATGTGGCTCCTTCTCGTACCTCACGCCCAAGGCCTGGAATGACCTCCCCCTGCATACGGAGCCACTTGCTCAATCCCTTCCAGGTGAGATGTGCGTAGTAGTCCTAACATAACATAACATAACATAACATAACATAACATAACATAACAAGATCATCTCTTACTTATCATTAACCAGGAAAACATGCAACCATTTTTGTTTACAAAAGTCTACATTTAAACAAACTTTTGTCAATGGCTAATGTGTGCAAAAAAATAAAAATGCAAGTGGTCAAAGTTGTTGCTTAATTGAGGTCAAGGGGTTCCTGAGTGATTTCAAATGTGTTCTTTAATTTTTAAATTAGAATATTGAATGTTGTGCTGCTTGTTCACAAAACAAAATAACCCCTTACATATTTGACAAAAAAGGGATCCAAACAATATCAACATGCTCTGGGCAGTTAAACTGCATAAAATCTAGGATAGTAAATCCGGAAAGCCAATAGTCTTTGAAAATGGAGTGATGTTCAACGTGACCTGCCTAATAGCAAGTGAAGCAAGTCCTCTTTCCACAAGGGGAGGTTCGCAAGTGTTCTGTCCCTGAAAAATAGGGGCAATTTGTCTACTGTAGAGCACATAACCCAAGACCAATTGGTAAAAATGTTAGAGGTTTAAAAGCTGCCTTCTCTCTCTTTAAATCTGCTGCCAGTGTTTTTGTTTCTCTGTGTTCCATTGCTTGCCTTGCATTATGCACCCTGATTCACTCACTGAACACTTGTTAACTGATCAGTCCCTGTATGTGGAGTTTGGCTGAACCTTCTGCTTCAGTTCTTAGTTGGTTGAACCCAGAGTTGGTGGTGTGGGATAACATGGGACAGAATGCTGGTCAGTGGCAGAGCAAACATTTGAGCTACAAGGACATTAGGGGAGGAAGTTGTAAGTGTGCTGGGGGCTGCAAGTGTACCATCCCTTCGAAAGCCTCGCCTTTTAATATGTGTGGCTGTTGTAGCGGCCCACTAGATAAGAAAATCATAATTACCCACTGGGGTTAATATGCCAAAATACCAGGGGTTGCAGTAGAGACACTGCATGCAGTTTGCCCTTACTGACATCACAGAAAGGGAACTCATATTACTGTTGGTCCTGGATGTTCCTGGGAAGTGATGCCACATGAATTAACCCTGATTACATCAAAATAATAGACATTTCTGAAGTTCCATAATAACTGTGTGATTCATATAAAAACACAAAACAAATGTTTATTTTCGATACCAGCTATTGTAATGTGCTGACATTATCTTTGAAAGTGGTACAGATAATGCAATACTTACCCTAAATTTTAGTGAGAGAGCAAAGTAAATGAGCCAACCTCTTCTAGGAGGAGGTTCAGCAGGGTTCACCCACAAAACATTTTTTTTTACAAAAAATGGGGTGAAATAGTGCATTTTTAAAAGACCAACTGTCACATCAATTTCCTAAAAAGCCATGGGCTCTGAAAGGGCACTTATTAAATATTCTAGTCCTTTCATGGTGTGCCAAGCCAATGAAACCTGGTGCGCAACATGATTTGACCTCATGTATTTCAAAATGTGGTATATCAGAAATGAACTCCATTGTGTCAGGACCAGTATTTTGTCATGGTTGCTCTCCTGCTTTATTCCATAGTTGTCCTCTCCTATGCCAAGAATTATCTTAAATGTGCTAATGATGGAATTTTGCCATGTGTGCCTCTATACCAAGAATTTCCTCAAGTATGTTAGCAATAGCATTTTTCCACTGGTGTCTCATAGGCCAAGAATTACCTCTATTATGACAGTGTCACAATTCTTCCATGGGCGCCCCTATTCCAATAATTATCTCCTTTATGGCAGCACTGGTCTTTTACCATGGCTACTCCTCATGGCAGATATTACTTCTAGAATGCAAGTGCCAGTATTTTGGCCCAAGTATCTGTTAAGAATTGCCTCCAGTTAGCTAGCATCCTCTATATGCCAAGGATTAAAGGACCAAACGGAGACTCGTAAGCAACGCTCCATACTGTCACTCCACTCACTTACATTCACTTAATCATACTCATTTTCACTCAATCACATAAACATTTTCACTCACTTGCACTCACTCTTTCATTCTCATGAACGCTATTGCACTCACTTCTGCTCTCACTTACTCATTTACACTCACTCATTCTTACTCTCACGCATACTTTCTCAGTCCTACTCTCACTCACCCATTCTCAATTAGTTTTACTCACTTTGAGTCACTCATTCCCCCTCCCAGTTACACTCACTCACTGTCACTCACTATCACGGATTTTATCTCACACTTTTGAATACTTCCGTACACCCATTCTTATTCATTTTTGATTGCCCACTCTTACTCACTAGCAATCACTCTTAATCTTACACATACATACACTGTTTCTCTCACAAGCACACTCTCACCCACAAGCACACACACAACATCCATTTAAAGGCATTTTTTAACTTATTTTAGGGGTAAATGAAGGTCCCATTCGAGCTTCAAATACTCCATTTTAACACTAATAGTAAACAATATGCTATTATTCACTACTAGTATTATAAAAATGGGCAGAAAACAAGTGAAATGAAGCCCCATCACTCACAAGGGGTGAGCCATCTCTATGTTCTTGGCACCGAAGTTACAATTTCTGAGGTCAGGAGTAACACACGCTGTACAAAGGGTTTTAACCGCTTGCGTGTGGCAGGAATTCCAGCCCTGTGCTGGACATTCCAATCGCGGGCGTGGTCGTGACGTACCAATGCGTCATCAGCACAGCCTAACCTTGACTCATGACGGAATGGTTCTGTCACGAGCATGGAAGGGGTTAAAGGGGCAAGGTAGGGGTCTTAGCTTTGACTCTCTGGGGGGCCCTACATGGCATCCTTGCATTTGCCACCTGAATTCCCAGGCTGGAAAGCCTTCACCTTCATTCAAAATTAATTAGACTGGTGAGTAGTTTTTTCTCCTTTTTGAGTGCCCCTCAGTCAAAAAAGTATTCGGGCCCTCTTAAGGTGACAAGTGACACCTTTCAGGTACACAATTCTGTGCAGGGTGGCACTGTGTCTACAGGGACGATTTGCTGTTTTCTTAGCTAATCTGCAAAGGAACTGTGATATATGACAAACGTTGATTAGGAGATGTTGAGTAATTACATCTTTATTCATCTTGCCTCTTAACAGTGAATACAGTAACACTTGAGATATTTTCCTTCTTTAATCCTCAATCCATGGTTCTCTTTCATAGAGAGATAATAGGTGCTGTCTGTTCTATAGTGTTCGTAGCACACAGTGAAGTATTCCTTATGGCAGGTTTAGTGGCGCTTTATTTGTTACTCTTCCAGAAGAGAGATTTATTAAATCCCTTGCTAGCCTGCTAATCCCTGGAAGGAAGAAGAGGGTTCCTATGTAGGAGAACTGCCAGGGCCTGCTGCTCTTCTTGCTTTTTCATAAGTATCATAAATTATAATGTGGGCCACCCTTCCTTTCTCCATACCCTGTTTGTCTGGAAGAAAGAAGATGGAGTTTCTGTCAGATAACTGACATGGGGCCATATGTATCATAGTTCCGTTTTGCGAATTCCAAATAGCGAATTTTAAGGAATCGCTATTTGGAATTCGCAAAACGGTATGTATGTACAAAATCGCTTTTTAATAGCGATTCCTTACCATTCCTAATTTGCGATTAGCAAATTGCTAATCGCAAATTACCCATTTATTTCTATGGGCCAGGAGGCCCATAGGAATGAAGGGGCAATTTGCGATTAGCAATTTGCTAATCGCAAATTAGGAATTCTTTCAAGGGTGCAGGGGTGTCTCAGGAACACCCTGCTGCACCCCTGAAAAAGACATTTGGGGGCATATGGCGCACATACATGCCCTAAGGGCATGTATGGGCGTCATATGGCACCTTTGTTTTTTTGGAAAAAAGCTTTTTGAAAAGAATTCGCAATTTACCACCAACTAGAAGTTGGTGGTAATTTGCGAATCCTTAATGGCATTTTTTGAATATTTTTTGTTTGATACATTGCATTTAAGGAATCGCAAAATTTGCGATTCCTTAAGTGCAATCGCAAAATAAGGAATAGCAAATTTTGCTATTCCTTATTTTGCATCAAACATGTTTGATACATACCATTTAGCTAATTAGCATTCGAATGCTAATTAGCTTGATACATATGGCCCTTGGTCTTTTTATTCTCCTCCCTGTTTCCTTACCTGCTCTGGCTTTATCTACCCTTGCTCTAACCTTCCCCTTCCCTTTCTATATTCCTTTAGGATTTTGCAATAGAAGAGGAGGGGTTGGCGTATCCCAAGGACATGGGATATGTTAGACCTCGAATGGGTTGGTTGAGAGGCCATGCATACTCTAAAAACCAGAAGTCCCTCCTTGTAGGATCAGTGACTCAATATGGCATCCAGTATGCCAGTTAGCTTTATCCTTGAATGTAAAGGTTTTCATGACCTGACATGGACACATCCCTAGATGGTTGTGTGATGGTTGTGTGATGGAACAACGCATGCCTCCACAATGGTTGCCTGAACCAGGGCGTCTTAACCACTCATATCTTTACCACCCTTGCATTTACCACGCAATTTCATTGTAAAGACAATATTGGTAAAAGGGCATGTGTGATGAAGATCTCACTCCTGCCCCTCTGCCCTGAGCCCTAATATTCTACCCTCCTGTGGTCTGTCCTACACAGCCCAGCCCTATAAAATTCCCCAACCCCCTATCCTGAACCTTAATACTCGACCCCCAGCCCCTAAAAACTACTTTGACCACTCGCGCTCTCCCTGAGCACTAAATCCAGGCCCCACCCCTAAATAAAAACTGACACTCACTTTTCCCCTGCCCCAGTCCAACTGCTCCCTTGACCTGAAAGCAGCCCCTTTTCTGTCCCCTGTCCTGACCCCTAAAACTCAGACCCTAAATACTACTTCGACCCCAGTCCCCCTCCCTGAGGCCTAAAACCAGCCCCACCCCCTAAAATCTACCCCCACCTACCCCCTGCCCCAGTCAAACTGCCCCCTTAGCCGGTAAACTACCCCCCCAGCCCTGAAAGCTACCCCAACCCCCATCTCCCAAAACTACCCCAACCCAAACAAACTACCCCCCACCCCATCCCCTGTCTGAGCCCTAAAACCCCCGACCCACTCAAAGCCATGGAAACTAGCCCAACCCCTTCAAACTACCCCCAACTCCCCCAAAGCCCCACTTACCTCACCGCTTTGTCCCAATCTTTACTCTTCCTGCTCTTCCGCCAAGCTGCAGCCAGCAACTAGAACGCGCATATGCATTACATATGCGCGGTTAAGGCAAGCATGGTTACCCTTGTGATGTCGGAACACACGTGGCTGAGGCCGCAATATTCCGACTGTTTCCCCCGCTAGATAGGGTCCATGTCCAACATGTAACTGTCATCATACCTGCATTGGGAGCCACCTGGGACCACAGCATCAGTTTAGGTGGGTCTCCATGGTTTGGCTCTCTTAAAGTGAGAGGGTAATATTCCTTTGGGTGGAGCCAAAGTTCACCCTTGAGGCCAAAGCACACTCTTTGTATAAGTTAAAGATTTGTTAGCACTCCATTGGCAGACAAAAGCGCTGTGAGCCAGACCTAATACCTGCCAAGGCCACTAAAGAGCAAGCAGTCCTCACACTCGAGCCACTCCTGTTTTCTGAAAGCTGTGATTCAAGTAAAAAATGCTGTACATTGAAAGGTCAGCTCATTTTACCTTCTTCAAACCCTGTTGTTTAGACATTATTTTTCCAACATCCGGTTTGGTGCCACCGCTGTACAATTTAGATGACTCTTCTGAAGTAAAATAATTGGTATTGATGTGGAAATGTTGAAACGCACTTCGTATTAACTTGGGTACATTAAAGGCGCCTGTGATGCAGTTTGTTCCAATGTGTCTGACGTATTTGCCCACTAGTTTGTTATGTTACCTTAGGTACACGCTGAGAATAGTTTCACTCATGCTGTTTGTTATTTAATCCCGTGCACAGGGTTGCCAAGGAGACTGCGAGCCACTAACCTGCTGTGGAAAGGAAGCACAGGGGAGGCTATTTCACTTCTCAAAGATGATGTGCTTGTCGCAGACCCAGGCACCAGGTTTGTGGCTGAACTGTGGCCCTTAATTCATGATCAAACATGGTGAAGCATTATTTGAAGTCTGCATGTCAGCGTTTCTATATGTCTCTAGCTGCGGTGCAACACCGATCTTTTCTGTGTTGGTGTGGTACCACAGAATTCAGCTCTGAAGAGTTGAAGCAAAGAGGCATTGAATTGGAGGGATTTGGTGGCAGTCACAAAATATAAAAGTATTTTTTTTTATAGTTTTGAAAACTTCGTATTATGCCATAAAGTAAGTTGTGGGTGTGTGCGAAATTGTGATTTTTTTGCAACATTTGTTAACTTTTGTGGAAAAACTGCAAAGGGTGCAACGTTTTTTTTGCTTTGAATCTTGGGGTCTCATTCGAAGTTCACAAAAAAATGGTGTAAAATGCTTAAAACCCTATATTTGGGAAGTAGTTCGGCTTATGCTTAAGTAATAAAAGAAATTGTCGACTAGATACTCATCACCAAAACTCCCTCCTTCCAGGTGCGCATTGTAATTGTAATGTTGAGCAAGGGATACAAACAATGTTGCCAGAAACTGTCTTTTGAGGTCACTAACCTTTTTGTAGGCTTTACGCTCCCTGACCTGGAAATCAACTCCTAGTACTTTGATGGCTGGGATAGCATGTTTCAGATCTTGTCCTGGAAGGTGTTGTCCTCCATGACTGTAGCCTACGTTGACCCTCTATGTTCTCTGTGTGATACGTTTCCCCTCTTGAGTGGTGTCATAACCAGAAACTTGACATGTTGCTGCTCTGCCCATACTTTGCACATTTTCCAAACTAACAGCATCACCAATTGTGAGATTGGATTCCTGCTGTGATATTTTGTTTTCAGACCCTCTTTTTTTGTTCAAATTTGTACTTACCCAATATATTAGCTTTAGTCAATTTCAATTTCCATATGAGTTTGTATGCATCCATTTCTAACAATAATGGCATTACTCCTAGTCCTACTCCCTCGCCTTCCTTCAGTACGAATGAGGCCCCGCCTCCCAGCCAGACCCACCCCAGCATAACAACTCTGCCCGCCCCCACCTCCACCTGTACATCAACAAGCCGAGCTAGCACTCAGTTGAAGTGCACCGGGAGGGAGGGAGGGTCCTCGAAGGAAGGCGAGGGAGTAGGACTAGGAATAATGCCATTATCGTTAGAAATGGATGCATTACCTCCCGTCCCTCCCTCGCCTTCCTTCAGTACGAATGAGGACATAGCAAGCAGAAGAAAACAGAGACGGACAACTGAGTGACAAAGAACACAAAACAGTGCCCCCAAACACAGCATATCAACATCCCAGGCCCCGCAAAGAGGACAAGACCCCGAGGCCCGAACCCCCAAAGGTAGGAACCACCCCCATAAGAGGAAGAGCCACCAAGACTGTGGACCGAAACCCACAACCAGAGTCGGACCACAGCGAATAGACAAAGAGACCCCCACCCGGAAGGACTCCACAACCAGCAGGCCCCACAGCAAAAGACGCTGGACAGCCAAACTGAGCAAACGAGACTCCACAGTCAAGAAAGGAGCAGGACAGAACACAGGCAGAACCAACCCGTGACAGAGCCAAAATGCCGAGCCACCGGAAGGGACAAAGGACGGAACTGGACCCAAAAGCAAAAGAGCTGACCAGCCCAGACAGAAAGGAAACAACCAAGACAGGGCCCAGAACACCCCTAAGCGCCACACAGGGGCGATGGCAACCACAAAAAAAAAGCCCAAAGGCAAAAGCCGCAACCCAAGACACCCAAGGGGCCCAAAGGGAGGACCGGACAGGACAAGCAACACCAGCAGCAAAGACCCCGAAGGGAAGGGCCTGACAGGTCGGGGAACAAACACACCAGACCCGGAAAAAAGAACCAGGCAACAGACCCCAGGCAACACGCAAGGAAGCCAGGAGCACCAAGAAGCCGGAAAGCTGCCCACTGCACCCGCAGAGGGGCCACTGACAACCCCAGCATGACCCCAACCGGAGGGAACCTCCACACCAAAAGGAGGCCAGCACCATGGGAACAACACTCAGAGCAGAATAGCAGGACAAAAAAAGGCCAGCAAACACCAAGCACAGGACAGCCAAGAGGAGGACCGAGGGGAAGCCCGCAAGCCACCGCCAACCGAACAGGAACCCCCAACACAGCCAAGTCCAGCTGCACAACCGCCAGTCAGCAGGCGCAAACCCCGCACAGAACCCAGGGGAAGGACACGAAACTCCAAAGGGAATGGAGCCACCAGAAGGAACCACCATACGAGCGACACACAACCCAGACAGGAGAGGAAAACAAGGCGCCCAAGGCCAATGGGGGGCAACCAACAACCCCCGAGCACAGACCCACAGAGCCCGCACCAGAAAGGCCCGAGCATCGTAACAGGCAGGGCAGGGGAAAGCACACAGAAGAGCCAGAGGCCTAGGTGAGGGCCAGACGCCCCCCACCCCCCCAAAGACCTGGGACCCCAGTCCAGAGACCAGAACCGGGCCACATAGGCCGACCCCAGTGCCACAAACAGGACCACCACAAGGAGGTCCCAAAGACCCACCAACAGGCCAGACACAGGGAAGGAGAGAGAAAACCCAGGAGGAAGGAAGGACCCAGCATAACAGAACTGCCAGCACACAGGTCACCCACAGAGGCAGAGAGCCGACAGCCCCAGCACCCAGACCAGAGTCCACAGAAACAGGACGCAGGCAACCAAGAAACAAGGACCAGAACCTGGACCCACCCCGGTTGTGGCAAAGGACAACGCCACCGGAGTTTCAGACGGAGCCAACACCCACAGACCCGCAGAGAGCCCCGAAAGGGCACCGGGCAAGCCCAAAACGCCGCAACAGCCACCAGCAAGCGGACCCCCGGGAGAGCAGCAGGAACCAGAGCAGGAACCCGAAGCCAGCCAAGCCCGAACAGGCCGGCAACCGAAGCCACCACAAGTGGAGCCGGAGGAGCCAGCGAACACCGAGCCAGAAGGCAACAGCGGCCGAGCCACCAGGAGAGCCCCCCCGTGGACCGACCGACAAGGGCAGCAGGGACAACATACCCCGGAGACCAACCCAACAGGAGCCAGAGGGACAGGCTGAGAAGAAGAAAACAAGCCCAGGGAAAACCGTAGAAGCCAGGCGCCCCAGCACAAGCAGCCACAGGACATGCCGGAGGAGCCCCCGGGGCCACAAGGCCCGAACCCATGAACGAAGAGAGACCAGGCACCCGCCGGACAAGGGAACGGGGCTGAGCACAGACTGAAGGAGAGCCACAAGAGCGTCCGGACATGTGGGAAGACCCAGGGCGAAGGCCCGAGGCCGAAGTGGAAGGTCGCAACACAGAAACGAGCATATCCCACATAGAACCGCAGGAAACGCAGAAAAGAAGCAGTGACTGGGAAGTGGAGAGAAGCAACCCCAAAACACAGGGCATGCCAAAAACCACCAGGTAGGGCCCGCGGAAAGGCAGCCCGAAGGGCCAACACATGGAAGGGCACGGGCAGAATCCAGGAGCAGACCCCCAGGAGAACCAGGACAGGCACAAAGCCGCTGGACACCCCAGCCCCAGCAACAAAAAGGAGCGGGCCCCAGACCCAAGCCCCACCGACAGGAACCCAGCAGACGGAACACATGGCAAGCAAACAGGACACCCAGTCCAGCAGAGCCACCCAGCAGGAACCGGAGACAGGCACTGGAGACAGCCAAACCCTCTCCAAACCGGTGGAACCCGGACCAAGCCGACTCAGCACCCAAGAACATACAGCAGTGACAGGAACCCAACAGGGCAAGGCACTCAGACCAAGAGGCAGCCAGCCAGGGCAAAAAAACTGTCAAAACCGCGCCCACCCGAAAGACGGAGGAGAAACCCACAGCAGGGACCACGGAGAGGCCCCAGTGCAAGGCACGTGAGAAAGGCAGGACGCCCCAACCAAGGCAAGGCAAGCAGAGGGCCCAAGGTAGCGATACACAGCCACCACGAATCGCCACCGCGAACTCCATGAAACCCTGCACCAAGGAGGGCACAGAAGAAGCAGAGAACAGGCCAGCCAGTGCCACGGCAGCAGCCAAGAAGAACAACCGGCCTACCAAGCAGCGCGGCCAGGACAGAGTCCAACAGCACAACTGGAGGAAAGGGGCGACCCCCACCAAGGAGCAAAGCCACTGGAGGAAGATAGGGACGCGCAGCCAAGAAGCGAACGCCCCGGCACAAACTGAGCGCGCAGACCAACCTGAAACCAATCAGGACCAACACAGTGCAGAAGGAAGAAGGAGGGCTGAGAAGAGACCGCCAACGGCAGGCCGCACAGGAAACCGACAAGCAACAGTCAGCAGGGCAGCACCACAGCGGACAAAACCACACGCACCACGCACATACAACAAGTACGAGCAACGTACGCTACACACAGCACCAACCCCCACCCCGGCACAAAAGGGCAAGCCCAACCGGGAGGGCTGGGGACACCAAGGAAAGAAACCCACAGGCCCCGCCCAGCAGGAAGGAGGAAAACCCTGCCGACCAGCACAGGAGTCCAGCGACCCACTGCCCGAACGCTCATCACCCCGGAGCCACATGCAGAGCAGAGGCGGTAGAAGGATCCACACCCAAGGATCCAGATGGGAACCAGTCGCACACAGGACCAGCCGGTTGAGGATGGGACGCGGAAGGCTTCACCCAAACCCCAGAACACAGGACAGGGCAGCCACAATCAAGTCCAGCACCATCATGAGACAAGAAAGGCAGAACAACCCCCACAGAGCCCAGTGCGACAAAAGCACCCCAGGGGGACCGGAGACCCAGCAGCAGAGGAAGAGGACACCAGTACACCCCCAACCAATCCCCATGTGACCCCGTCAGGAGCAGACCCAGTGGCAGACAACCGTCAAGGCCACCACCAAAGGGAACATGGAGCAGCAGGACAAGAACGGAAGCCATCCAGCGAAAACCAGTGCCACCAAAGGTCTTCACTGAGGCACAGCACCAAGGCCGGTATACATCATCCACAGGGCAAGAAAAACGCCCAAGCAGGCATTGCGATGTACCTGTCAGCGGCTCACAATTCCAGTCGGCACGAAAAAGGTCACGTGAAGCCGAGGAGCCCCGCGGATGGAAAAAAAGGCACAGGGAAGCCCAGGATAACCTACACGGTGTACTGCAGAGGAGCAGAGGGACTACAGCAAGGGGGCTGCTCCATGCCCAGCCCCTCACCGGGCAGCAGGCAGAGGGGCAGTCCCCGGGGGCAAGAAGCAATGCGCCCCGCCAAGAAACAAAAAAGAAAACGGGCACAAACCCGTCCTACCTGGTCTCCCTGCAGACAGCACACCGGGAGGAGGCAGCCACGCAGCCCGACCTGGAGACACAGCCCCAGCCACAGGAGGACCGCCAAAACACCGCTGCGGATTCCTGAGCCACCGCTCCGCCCACATACCACGAGGGAGAAGAGGAGAGTAGGCACCGCCAGGAGAACTCAGCAGAGGGCACCGCCGCAGCAGAGAACGAAACCGAAGACTCCCCGGCACCGCCACAGGGAGGAACTGAAAGGGTAAGTCTCACCAGTGAGACAGAAAAATAACAGGTGGAGGTGGGGGCGGGCAGAGTTTTTATGCTGGGGGTGGGTCTGGGTGGGAGGCGGGGCCTCATTCGTACCGAAGGAAGGCGAGGGAGGGACGGGAGGTAATGTGTCAGTCCTTATCCGCACAAAATCAAAATCACTTTGTGAACAGAATGACAGATGACAGACCCAATTTCAATACCTCAGTTTCTATTATAGTTAAAGTCCTATGTGATGGATTGATCTCAATACCTGCATTGCCTCCATTTGTTTGTAGGTTCTCCTACAGCTGCTTGTCTTTGGTGGGTTTCTGGGGCTGAATTGCCTCTGCCACTTCTAGTTCCATCTCAAGCTGTGCCTTTTCTGTCGCATCTCTAACTTTAGTTCTTCAAGCTCCAAGCTGCCAGAGGATTGCGATGTTTTCGCAGCAGCTAAACCTAAAAAAAATCCAAAATGTTGTTCTCGCCAATTTCAGAGACATTTGTATATGAGATTAGATAAGCGTGTGCTCACTTACCACCAATTCCTGTTTGTATTGGCAATTATCAAATAGATTGCTACACGTTTGATTTTTGAGAAGTGAAATATATTTAGATTCTTATCAATTTTATTTTAAATAAATTAGTACAGCTTAAGCTAGGCGTTTTTATTTTTAGCTTTAATATTATGTATTCTTCATGGGCGGATTTTGCGGATCCACGATTCGCGGATTCAGCGGATTCACGGATCGTGGATCCGCAAAATCCGCGGATTCAGCGGATTTGCGGATTTGGGGGCGGGGCTTCCTCGAGCGTGTGGGTGGGGCCAAACGGACGGGGCTTCCACGCGAGCGCACATGCCTCTTGTGTGTCTAAAAGGTCAGAGACCGATCAGAGCAGCAGATTAAGAGACAGAAGCCCCTGGTCACAGGAACAGCACGGGGGTTGCGCTCGTATGCTGAATGAGTCACTGCATTTGCGCTTCAACTAGTTCCAGCGACCAAGTGTGTGTCACTATGCAATCGCGCCGAAGTGCGCAGGGGTCCCTTGAGTGAAATGTCCATCATAGTGGGTAAATGGCGGGAAGACGGTGCACACCTCGAGTGTGTGGGCGGGGCCAAACGGACGGGGCGTCCATGCGAGCATGCCTCTTGTGTGTATAAAAGGTCAGAGACCGATCAGAGCAGCAGATTAATTTTTGGGCTGATGAATGAGTCACTGAATTTAAGCTTCAACTAGGGCACATGCTTTATTGATATTTGCAAGTGTTTCCTGTTGAGGTTTATTTTTTTGTGCCAGGACCGTCGTGCCCGAATGAACCCTGCCCTTCATATTTATTCAAGAAGACACCACTGTTGAAATAATTTACGATGGCGCCGGCAAGCTGCCAGCGCCATCCTGCAAAAGTTACTTAATTAGCTTCAACAGGAAGCTCCAACTGCTAAAATAAAGCAGGCGCTCGAGCCCCTGCTGTATCTTATCTGTTAGAGCTTCCTGTTGAAGCTAATTAAGTAACTATTGCAGGATGGGCGCTGGCAGCTTGCCGGCGCCATCGTTAATTAGGCGCGCTTGAACTTTTGACCGCAAAATCCGCTCCGATCGCGGATTGCGGATTTTCGGCAAATCCGCGAGAGTTCGCGGATCGCGGATTTGCCGAAAATCCGCAAAATCCGCGATCGGAGCGGATTTTGCGCTCATGCTTATTAAAAACTACTTGATGCAAATTACATTGTAAGCTAAAACAAACTTGTGTTAAAAATGTACATACATTTAATAAACAATATGTTACATAAAAATATTAAACATATTTTATGTTTGTATACAATTGTTTTTTAAACTATATTGCATTTTTTGATAAATAATTGCACTTTCTATTCAGGTTTAGATAATATTATTTAAAATATACATATATATTGTTTTACTTTTTCTATATTTCCCTACACTATAATTTTTGATGTAGATATTTTGGTTATGTCTTATTATTTTTAAATCCTATATTTACACAGTAGATATTTTGTTTGTATGTATTTTTAGACTCACAGTATTTTTTTATATTAGTCAGTATTTTTATTATTCGCATATTGTAAATATGTTAGGTCAATGTTTTGGCTGTCAGTATTTTTTTATTTTTTTATTTTTTTTTATTTTATTAAAGACTTTTATTAAGAAACAAGGCATCACATACAGCCATCCGCCTACAACCCAGGGTGGGCCGGCAGTAAGGGGAGTATATCAGGTCCATATGTTACATCGTGGATCGCACACAGCCGATGAGCCGACAGCCCGGAGGTCCGGCGGCAGTATGTGGGGCAAGACATGCAATATAAAGAAAAACCATAAACGTAGGACGCTTCTGGAGTCCCACAATGCCTCCGTCCCACCCCAGCCCTCCCACCATTCAAACAGTGCACCCACTCCCCCCCCCCCCCCCGGGACACCGAAACATCCCCCCCGGACGTGTATCAGGACAGATAGCCTATGATGCAGAAAAACAGATTCAGACCCCAACCGTCCCCCCACCCCCCAACTAACAGCCTTCACACCGCCTTCCAGTCACTCAGCGACCACTCTATTACTCGACTTTATTGGGCTAGTCCGGGATGAGCCCGAGTTCCCGCCATTGTCCATTCGTCCCCCATGCACCGTGGGACCCACACAGAGTTACAACCACTGCAGAGTGCCCGCCTCCGTGGTATATTATCAACATCCCCAATCCCGCCCAACACACATGTCCCCCCTCCCAGCTTCCTCTACGTCTCCCCATAGTTGCATATATGATAGGTGCCTCAAGTGTCCCCCTCACCATGCCCCGCGCCCTCCGTCAGGCATTCCTGTCCCACCTGTGTCTCACTCAGTGCCACTTGCTCACTGTCTATGCTGTGTAGATATGTCTGGTACAAGCCCCAAAAGTTCTTAGGCCGACTCATGGGTGGGAGCAATTCACTATAAGTTTCTGATTGTGTGCAGCAGTATAACATGTCCATGACCCATCGTGCTTTGGTCGGGGGTGGGCCTCTCATCCAGCAGCAGGCAACAACCCGTCTGGCAATCAGTAGACCCATATCTGTCAGCCGGCGCAAAGCCACCGGCAGCGTCCTAGAATATCCCAGCAGAGCCAGTGCAGGGTTAGGGGGTAGGTCTGTGTCCAGTATCTCACTCATGTCCAGAAACACCTCCTGCCAGAATTTATTAACACTCGGACATGACCACGCCAGGTGCATGAAATCTGCCAGCAGCGCATGGCACCTCTCACACTCCGCTGTTTGTCTGTCAGTATTTTTATATACTATGAAAGCAAGGGGAACCCAAAGATCGCTAGGGGCCTGAGGTAAATATGTAATTCTCAAAGAACAGTGGCCCCTAATAAACAATATTATTGACAATCATTTTCACATTTAATGAAAACACATAGGAAAGATAGTAAACAGCAGATGCGAGATTGGGGGCCATGTTATAAGTCTTATAACTCTGACCCTATTTGTACAGTTGTATTATATTCAATTGGACAGTGTTCTTGTTACCTGGATAGACATACTGATCACTTTACTCACATGTGTGTATCTCACTGATAAGAGCGTCAAGCATGATATTACACACTGACACCTTTTGTTTATGATCATTCTTATGTTTTCTCATTAAATAGGAAATTGACTGTCCGTAATATTATTGCTGTATATTAGAGGCCATTGTTCTGATACAATTATTGATATTATTATTCTTTTAAATCTTTTTATTGAATTCAAAGAACAAGAAAACAGATAAACAAAACAAAAACAAGGCATTACGATACAAATGCGTCACCACGTTGCCCGGGGGGGAGTACCGACGTAAATCAAACATCAGAGCATACAGTGAGATTGGGGGGGGGGAAGGAGACCAGAAGTAAACAAAATATCTAAATTCCTCCGGAGGAAACATCAGGTTGGGAGGAAGACAGGTCGGTATTAAGTTCCGGAAAGGGGGGAGTACATATATCGCCACGGTATGTGTTCCATTGAGTCCAGATTTTCTCCCATTTGCGGGGCTTGCCACGGGAAACATAAACAGTCTTTTCTCTAAACATGCACCAGTCCATGTTTTGTTGCCACACCAGAATTGTCGGTGGCCTCTGAGCGCCCCACAGCTGGGCAATGTCCCTCTTGGCAATCAGGTTACCCAAGGTCACCCATCGAAGCTGCGCCTGATTATAGTCATTCGGCTCCCAGACATTCAGCAACCATCTCCGTGCTTCAGGCATTAACTGCACACCCGTGACCTCACACATAACATCATGCACGCAAGTCCAGTAGCGTAGTACAGCAGGACATTCCCAAATAATATGGAGAAACGTGCCCACCATACCACAGCCACGCCTGCACAATCCATCCGCCAAGAACCCCATGCGTACCAGACGTGGACCAGTCACATACACCCTATGTAGAATTTTGAGCTGGACAAACCGGAGGCGCGCCGGGATAGCCACCTCCTTCGGAGAAGAGATCGCAGCCTGCCAGTCCTTGTCATCGAGTTCTAGACCATCACTAGTCCATAACTCTCGAAGTTTATCCAGCAGGTCAATCCTGGTATTAATTAATTTTTTATATATGAGCGAGATCGTGCTATCAGGGACATGCCCATCCAGTATCCGATCTTCAAGCGGGGACGCCTCCGGAACGTCCAAACCCAGGGGAAAAACAGACAGGACCGCATGCCGGACTTGCGCATACCGAAAGGATTCCCTATCATTCAGGTCGTACTCAACCTTCAGTTCCTCAAACGTCTTGACTCTACCCTTGATCCACACATCATCGACCCTGCTGATTCCAATCATGTCCCACCTATCAAAACCCTTCGACTGCCAGAGGGAGTCAAGCTTATCCGAAGCATAAAGCGGAGTAGCACGGGTAGGCTTGTCGGCCCATCCCGTGGCCGCCGTAGCACGATACCACACCTGTACTGCTGTTTTAGTGGGGCCTGTAAGAGATCCGCCGGCAGATTTCGCGTATAGAACCCTGTTGTAATCTCCACCAGGCAGCAGCCATTTATCCATCGCAAAGGCCGGGTTCGGCGAAGGAGCGTAAGTGCCGTGGTTAATGGCCCCCAGCTGAGAGGCCCAATAGTAGCGACGGATGTCCGGGAGCGCGATGCCCCCATCGTACCAAGGGAGCGTCAGCTTCGAAAGGGCGATACGAGAACGGCCTTCCCATATCAATCGTCGCTGTAGACTTTCAATCTCCCGAAAGTAACCGGCTGGTACAATGTCAAGCGTGTTTTGAAGCGCATAAAGAAATCGGGGGAGCGACATCATCTTAAACGACGCCGCTCGTCCCAGAGGAGAGAGAGGGAGCCTACCCCACGCTACAACATCAGCATGGAGACGCTGGAGAGGGGGCAGCAAATTGCGCTCATATCGAAGCACAGGGTCCAAGGTGATAAAGATTCCCAGGTACTCGAATCCCTGCAGCGCCACCGAAATAGGACAGCCACGTGGTAGGAGAGGAGCCTCGCCGGAGAGGACATAAATACAAGACTTCGACCAGTTGATGACAAGACCAGAGTTTTTACGGAAAGAAGTCAAAACGTCGAAAAGGACGATCAACGACTTCCGAGGCGACGTAAGGTACAAGAGTATATCGTCTGCGTACAGAGATACACGATCCTCAAACTCCGGAGTCCATCTAATGCCCCTCAAAGATGGCTCCCATCTCAACCAAGCCGCCAGCGCCTCCAAAGCGAGGGCAAACAAGAGTGGGGACAAAGGGCAGCCCTTATGCGTTCCCCTACCGAGAGCAAAGGAGGTCGAGACACGCCCATTCACCACTACTTGGGCTAAAGGGTCAGTGTAGAGCAATTTTACCCAGCTAATAAAAGCGGGTCCGAAACCGAATTTAGAGAGAACCGCCCAAAGATAAGGCCACTCAAGCGTATCAAACGCCATGGTGGCGTCCAAAGACGCCAAGATGGCTGGTTCACGCAAAGTTTCCGCTCGCGCAAGGACTCCATGCAGGCGCCGAAGGTTAAGTGCCGTATTGCGGTGTGGTATAAATCCGGACTGGCCCGGGTGAACCAGATCGCTTATGACAGATACCAAACGATTGGCGAGCACTTTGGCCAGGATCTTCGGCTCAGCATTTATCAGAGAAATAGGCCTGAAGGAGTCGCAACGGTCACGTGGCTTACCTTCCTTATGGATAACCACTATGGAGGCCAATCTCTGATCAGGAGGAAGAGAGCCCGTCTCCAGTGATTCTAAAAACATTGACCGTAGATACGGCGCCAGCACATCCGGACGGAGCTTGTAAAGCTCAATGGGGAGCCCATTAGGGCCCGAGGCCCTCCCCGAGCGAATCAACCATAGGCGGAGCCTCCAGCAGATCTCTCTCAGGGTCGGACAGGCATGGCAGCGAGATATCGCGTAGAAGCAAGTGGGAGTCCTGCTCAGGTCTATCGCACACAGGGGAGTACACTACCCGAAAATAATCCGCGAAACAGGCTACAATTTCAGCAGGGTCAGTGATACTCACATCATTCACATCAACAATAACAGGGACCACCCGACTCGCACATTCCCTCCTATCCAACCAAGCAAGCAATTTACCAGCCTTATCTCCCACATCATACAAACGTCCCTGCTGTTTCCGACCCATCTCTTTCGCAGCTTCAGTCACCAGCGCTCTATAGTCAAGTTGTTTCAGACCCAAAAGGTGCAGCCTCTCCGGGGAGACCTCAGATTCCAACTCCCCCTCAAGAACGGAGATTTCATTTTCAAGACGGACAACCTCCTCCCGCTTACATCTCTTAACGTTACCTATCGATGAGAGGGCCTGGCCCCGAATTACAGTTTTGTATGCTTCCCACAATGAGACAGAAGAGTACACAGAACCCACATTTTCAGAAAAGTAGTGATCAATCGCTCTAAGTAGTTCCGTTCTGACCTTGGGATCACAGAGGTACCATGGGTTGATCGGGGCACCCTACCCTCCGATCCCAGGTGTGCGTCCACAACCATCCACAGTGGGGAATGATCCGAAATACCCCTAGCAAGATGTTTCACCTCCCTTATGAGGGATGCCTGGGAGGAGGGCATCAACACGTAGAATTATTGATATTATTAATAAATATTTTTGGACTACACTGTTTTGTGATCTATATTGTGACATGCAACCAACTCTCTGCTTCTCTATTCTTTTTACGCTTTTCCAGTATTACAACACACACATTTATTTCCTGCACTAACTGTGCAAGAAGGGTAAAGCAGAACTTTTATTCACTACAATCTTTATATTTAGAAATCTCTTACTTCAAGGCCTAGCTCCTGTTTTTTTGCTATGTTTTGTTTATTAGAGAGGATATCTTTCCTATGTTTTATCTAACTCAATCGTGCACTTAGTGGCTCACTAGGGAATGTCAATATGGAAACAAAGGTAGATCTCCAACAGAAAAACAATTTGGGGCTTAGGGGGGATGGCTCTGGAGCTCCACGCCTCCGGATAGCCGTCACGACTCTTGGCCCCGCCCACCCTCGACAGCGCAATTCTCCGCGGTAATGGCGCCCAGCGGAGCAGCAAGGAAGCGAGCGTATTGAACTACGTTTTCGGCCCCTGCAGTCCACGATTCGGAGCTTCCTGGGGTATCTGCCGTCTGAGGCATAAAGAAGACTGGGATTTCTTGTCTTTTCTCGAGAGAGTGCCCCTCTCACCCCTGGCGGCCCTCGAAGTGCTGTTTCGGCGCTTTTTCCATTGCTAAGATCTGCGGCTTGTGGCTGTTAGAACATAGGGCAGTAGACTTCATTTCAACAACGATTTCTGAAGGAGGTTCTTGTCGGCCCCCCTCGGACAGATAAGCGGTCCAGCCGTCTGCAAGCAAAAGGTGAGGCGAGGGTAGATAAAAAAGGGAAATATAGACTGATTGCTAATTGCTGTTCTGCTCTGTGGACTTGTTATAATTTCGAACCCCGCAAGGGGACATGGGGAGGCAATTGAAAGACAGTGAAGACGGTGAGGACGCAAATAAAACTGCCAAAATGGAGATAACTGCCCGTCTTAAAAGCAAAACGCGCTTAGCCCTAGCCAGAAAAGCTGCAGGGTTAGCTGCTAAAGAAAAGGAGAAGGCCAAAAAAGGAGAAGGAAGCTCGGTCTCTCCCGTTTTGGGAAAGGATTCAACGCTTGAAAGCTCTGAAGATGAACTCCACGGGAAAAATCCTTTACAACGCAACTTTTACCACGCAGTGCTTTTACATCGCAACTTTTACAACGCAAACCATTACAACGCATTGCGCTGGGGGGCGCTCTAGGATAGGGAATAGATTTAATTTACTATCCAACACCTTCCCTACTATCCACGGGGACTGGAGTTGGCATAGTAAATTAAACTATTTACTATCCAGCACCCCAAAGCGCTATGCGTTGTAAAAACTGCGATGTAAAAGCATGCGTGGTAAAAGCATGCGTTGTAATGTCATACATCCGAACTCCACACCACTCTAACCTCTCCGCCAAATGAAAGGGTAGGAGAACCAGGAGAAGTAGGAGAAAAAGCTGTGGGAGGGAGCCACACGGAAGATGTAACGGAAAATATCTCAGCATCACCTAAAAATGATGCAGGGGTTGAGTCATCTCCGGGCGGGAAAAATACGAGCGGAGTGAAGGAGATAAGAGACTTTCCTTTATTTGAAAAAAAGACAGCACGCACTCCTCAAATACCAGCAGTCCTGCTCGAAAAGAATCCCGAAACTCCAGCTTCATCCCCAATAACAGTGGTAGTGAATGACTCTCCCTTGCAATTGCCCGGGATTATACCACAAACTATATCAGTAGCTCCTCAACTATCAATGCCAAGTGGTTCTGAGGCGGTAGTAAAGTTTCAATTAAGTGGTGCAGTATCGGAAACGGAAGCAAGTCCGATCATGATCAGTGAAGATCCTAGAATAGAGACATTATCCAAGCAGAGTTCATCATCAGCTGCAGCTCTGCAACCTCCCTCTCGCCCACCTGCCGGACTGCCCTAAGAAGGGGATTTAAGGGGCTCAACATCAGTAATCTCAGCATAAACGACTCAGCTACCTCAAAAGGGGAAAAGTGGAAGCTCCGAAAATGAAATGAGCTACCAAATGGACATTCGCGAGATGTTAAACCTAATCCTTGATGAGATTCGCGAGATAAAGTTGAACCAGCAAGTTGAGATAGCCGCTTTGCATTCCAGGCTGGAGAAATTTGAAGAGTCGATGCAAGGACTCCCTTCCAGATTAAACGAGGCGGAGGAAAGAATATCGGCTATTGAAGACCATATCAATCAAGCAGGAACAGAAGCCAAAGAGACTGCAAGCAAAAAGAGCCTCCTGGAAAGTAAGCTTGAAAACAAGATCGAGGAACTTGAGAACCACTCCCGAAGATCCAATCTTAGGATAGTGGGGGTTCCTGAAGGACTGGAAGGCTCAAATACGCTCCAGTGGGTTAACTCTTTTATTCATCAAAAAGTTCTACCAGAGTTTGAGGGAGACCTGACCATTATGAGAGCTCATCGGGTCCCGGCTCAGAGATTCGCAAACTCAACTTTTTCTAGAACTATCCTGATGAATTTCGCGGATTACAGGATTAAGGAAGAAATTCTATCTAAAGCATTTCAACAGAGGCAATTTTCTGTTACTGAGACAATTAAATGCAGAATTTTTCCCGATATGACCGCTACAGCAGCGCGTCGCAGGAAAGAATTTGTCAAAATTCTCCACCTTTTTAAAATGAATGGCGCTCATGCCTCAATCGCTCAACAGTCCAAACTAAAAGTACTCGTGAAGGGAAAGTTCTATATGTTTTCCGACCTTGAAGAAGCACAGTCTCTCCTTAAGGAGATCACATCTGAGACAAATGCCTGAGTAATAAGTAACAGGTTGTTGAATAATAGTGGTTGAGCTTGAGGAAAAGTGGAAATAAGATGCATTTTTTTGGTATTAGAATAGATTAAAATCAATTTTCTTGTCTGTTTGTCGAGGGGGGCCATGGGCTCACAGGGTTACTCAGGGTGTGACAAGAAGACACCCAGGTTAGTAGGAGGGGGCGGAAATGTGGTCAGCGTGGGAGGAATGGAAGGCGCCACATTTCAGGGGGGGTGGAGGTTCACCAGGGGAGGGAGAGGGGGGGTCGGGGTGAAAGCAGTAAAAAAGAGCAGAAGTCATAGGCAGGGTTCGTATGAAATTTTGAATGTAGGAATTAAAGATGTGAGAATTTTTATATGGAAATGCACAAATGTAGTATCCTATCAGTTAATGCCAACGGTGTATTAAACAAACAAAAATATGGCGCCCTCATAAAATGGGCAGTCACTCAGAATCCTCACGTGATATTTCTGCAAGAGACCCACCTAAAAACCAACACCCCCAATTTATTTATCCCGAAATATTTTTCACATGCGTTTTTTGCGTCAGCAGGGGTAGCCCAGAGAGGCGTTGCAGTTTACTTCTCTAGGAGACTACCTTGGGAAGTTTTAAAATTTAGAAGGGATCCAAAGGGGAGATAGTTATGGGTTGCAACCAAAATTCTGGCAAAAGTAATGAATTTTGTAAACTATTACGGGCAGATATCTGACGAGGTGTCTAGTATTTTAGAAATCAACGATCTTCTCAGGGGGGCTCCCGGCCAGATTATCATGGGAGGAGATTTCAATTACTTACAAGATTTAAACAAAGATACCTCTAATAAAAATAAGAAACAATTAAAACCTAACACTAAAAAAGTAGTGGGCGCCTTTATCTTAGAATACCAACTTATAGATCCATGGCGCTTGTTGAACCCAGAAGGGGCATCCTTCACCTGCTATTCGCACCGCTTCCGGACGTCATCAAGAATAGATTTTTTTCTGATATCTAGATTCATTTAGAGTTCATCTATTGGATGTAATCCCTTTTCCGACCATGGGAAGATAGAGCTGGAAGTTAATCTAGGAGGTGGGGGCAGGGATCAGTCCAGGTGGCAGCTGGACCGTACCCTGCTCCAGAATCAGGACTGGGTGGTTGGTTTTGGAGAATGGATTACGGAATACTTTAAAATCAACAATGATACGGCAGAACCATTCTCGGTCTGGGAGGGATTTAAGGCTGCAGCGCGCAGCCAGATAGTATCCTTCACATCTGCCCAGGCTAAAAAGAGAAGACAAAAAATATCTATGCTCCAAAAGGCTGTAGATAAAGAATATGCTCTACAGTTCCGTCTTCGCCCGAATCACTTGGATCAAGCAAAGGCGGAGTTAAGAGATATCTTTGTATTGGAAGAGCTTAACAGTTCTAGAACCTTCCAACAAAGGATCTACGAGGATAGCCAATTGGTAGGAAAGCTCCTGGCGAATTATGTGAGAAAAAACAGGAATCTGCCTCGATAGTCAAAATAAGAGATCCGATAAATGGCCAAGAGATAGTAAATAACAATCTGATCCAAAGGGCTTTTCTGGAGCATTTTAGCCGTAAATATACTACTGAATATCAAGTAGGGGAAGATCAGATACAGGACTATTTTATGAACATAGATATTCCAAAGATTACGGCCAATCAGGTTGTGCAGCTTGGGCTTGAAATTAATACATGGGAAATAGCAGATGCTATTAAGGGAACACCAGGGGCGAAAGCCTGTGGGCAAGACGGGTTTCCAATCGAATATTACAAAATATTTTTAAAAGAGCTATTAACTCCCCTAATGAATTTATTTAACTACATCAAGTTAGGAGGATTGGTACCCGCGTCCTTTAAGGAAGCAACAATAATATCTTTTGTTAAAAAAGACAAAAGTCCAGAAGATATTAATTCGTATAGACCGATTAGCCTCCTGAATTCAGACTACAAAATCCTAATGAAAATCTGGGCCCATCGCTTTACGTATGGTGCGCAAGAAGTCATACATAGCGATCATTCAGGATTCATAGCAGGCCGTGTCATCCAACACTGAATTTTTAATTCAGGCATTGGAATATTTTTATGTTAATTTAACCCCTGCCTGTATCTTAATGGTCGACGCGGAAAATGCGTTCGACCTAGTAAACTGGACAACCTTGTTTTATTCCCTTACCAAATTCGGGTTTCCTGAACAAGTGATTAAGATGCTGCAGAACGTCTATCAAGGTGCTTCAGCGCATGTTATAATTAACTCGGAAAAGGCCGGTTCAATCCAAGTTAATCGAGGGACAAGGCAGGGCTGCCCTTTATCTCCTCTTCTTTTTTCTTTTTTTTATTGAACCCCTTGTTATTAGGATTAGAAACAATCCTGACATTCTCCCCCCTATCCTTGGGATGGAGAAGCTTAAGCTTTTCGCGGATGATATTATCCTCTACGTAAAGCCGAATAAGAAGAATATAGAAACTATATTAAAAGAATTTAAAGCATATGAACTAATAGGAGGCTACAAAATAAATGCTAAAAAAACGGAGGTTCTCGCTTTAAACACCAACCTCAGCCATTTTCCATCGTGTTTGCGTGTCCAGGCGCAGGCCGAGACCCTATTAGATATTTAGGCATATACGTGTCTTGTGATTATCACCAGCTCTATCTCCTTAACTATGTGAGAATGAAGAATAAAATCAAGAATCTTCTCGCCCAATGTCTTTTACTCCCGCTCACCTTGATTGGCAGGGTATCTCTGATCAAGATGTCGATTCTACCTTTATTAATATTCTTGTTTTGTAATGTTCCTATTAAATTCAATTCTATTTTTTTTAAAGACATCGAATCCATGATCAGAAGTTTTGTTTGGGGGGGAAAAGCCCCTAGGGTAAAGGTGTCCGTGATCCAACTTCCAGTTGAGCAGGCGGGAATGGCTCTTCCACATTTAAAAAAATACTACGAGGCAGCCTTTCTCAACTTAGTGGCAGGCCTGATAGGTTCAAAAAACAATCGTGATAGCTTCTTCTTAGTAAAAATGATACAAGAGTCTGATTCTCAAACCCAGGTATTTTTAAAGATTGCAAAACTCCCCAAAAGGACGAGATACAAGACCTTGAAAGAATATTTATCTAGATTACAGTCCTTTTTTAAGAAAAATCTCAATTCTTCAGCTTCCGAGAATGTTTTTGTCTGGGCCTCCAAATTAGTAACAGTCAAATATTGAATTGGGAGAATTTGGGATTTCGGGAGTTAAGGCACTTCTTTGAACAGAATAGAATTATTTTGTGGCAAGAAGTGCTGGCTAGAGTAATTACTCCCGGGCGACCAACGCTCTTTGAATATTTACAAATAGTCCACTTCCTGAGAAGAGATATTGGTGGACTTCTTGCCTCAATGAGTGAGATGGTAACACTCCTATATGAGACCGAAATTAGCAGCATAGGAAATTGGTACAAGAGGCTCCATTGTGTCGGGCAATTAGACATGATGGATCGCCATCTTGATAAAATAACTAGCCTTACTCAATGTAACTTAACACATAAGGAATGGGAAATCATAAGTTTGCTAGGCTATTAGTCATTACGTGCCGCTAATTTTAAGAGGATGGCCTTCTTGTCCCGTTGGCTAGCGTATTGGACTCCGGAAGCACTTGAGAAAAGGTTCCCGGAGGTAGAGAACAGGTGCTTTAGATGCCAAGCCGCTAGCCAGGGGGGTGGCTTCATATTTTTTTTACTTGTCCCCAACTGAAATCTTTCTGGGAGGCCTTATTCATAGATATTGAGGCGGCTATAGGGAAAACACTTGTACCCTCAGCCGAATTGGCCCTTTTTGGTATATCCAAAGATAGAGGTACTCTTAAAGATGATGAGGAAATATTTGTGTTTATCTCTTGTGCAGTTGCTCGCTCCCTAATACTCCAAAATTGGAAATCCAAGGAACTTCCATCTCATTTAAAATGGCTTAACAAAATGAGGAGGTCATGGAATTTTGAAAAAGCTTATGCTTGCAGAGTGGGAGCAGTCAGGAGTTTCGAAAGGAATTCGAAGAATTTTGAGAATCTGGAGGAAATAAAGGGGGGTTAAGCTAGAAATTAGATTGAATACTAAAACTAAATCTATTTGATTCTAAAGCAGTCTTAAAATGTTGGTAGACCCTATCAACAAGTCAAAAGTATATCTTTTTTTTCTGTAATATTTGCATTCGTAGTAAAACTTTTTAGCACTAGCACTTTATTCCAGGTTGGATTGCACTGTATTGTACTTGCACTTTATGATCAAAGTTTGCGGATGTTGCACATTGCTTGTACTTGAAAATGTATATTTTTTGTATTATTGACTGCTTGAGAGTTTTAAGTATTCAAAATCCCCCCTCTTTAATCCAGTTTGTTATCCAGTTTTTTATTTTATTTTATTTATTTATTTATTTTTTAATAGAAGATGCTTTTAGAAATGTTGTATCCATTTCCATTGCTCAAATTGTTCATTCATGAATTGTACCTTAACTATGTTCTGCGCAATAAAAAAAATTGGGAAAAAAAAGAAAAACAATTTGGAACTTACAATATGGTTTGGTATCATTTCACAACGTAATTGATGAACATATGTACTAGTATTATGTTGTTTTGGTAGGCACTTGAAGCTTATGTTCCAGTACTAAATTGCTTCAATATCAGAAATGGAAAATGTTTCTCAGATTATTTCTTTCTTTCATCTTAGGTGTCACTACAGTAATCTGGCTTTTTCCATGCTAGCCCATGTGTTGGCGGAGCAAACTCCAGAGGGCAATTACCAGCACTGGGTTTCCGAAAATATCCTAGATCGTGTGGGCATGGAAGATACAGGCTTTGACCTCTCTCCGCCAGTCCTCTCCCGAATGGCAGTGGGCTTCTACAGCAGCGGGCAGACAGCTCCTTTGTATGATCTTGGTTGGTATAGACCTTCAGGTCAGATGTACTCTACAGCTGCTGATCTGGCTAAGTTAGCTATGGTGCTACTGGGTACCTACCATCGGCGACTCCTTGAACCAGACACAATGAAAACGATGCTCACACCACTTTTCAAGTGCTCTACCAATTACTTTGCAAATAAGACGGGCACCCCATGGGAGGTCAATGAACAGCATGGGTATGATATCATCAGAAAGGACGGTGACTTAGATGGCTATGCAGCAACGTTTTCCCTGGTTCCTAAGCTGCATATGAGTTTCATTATTCTGATGTCAGGGGCCCGGCCAAAGGGTGAAGACATTGTTGCCCAAACATATGATCAACTTATTCCTGCAATTGAAAAAGCATTCAGGGAAGCAGACAAAAGGCTAAATCCTCCTGCAAGTCCAACTCCATACGTGGGGTACTACACATATGCCAACCTAACATTCTATGAGATTAAAGCGGATGCTGATGGTGTTCTGGTCATGCAACAGTTTGGCCCACACATCGAGGAGCTTATTCCAGAAAAATATCGAACTATAAAACTACAACACTTGGAGGAGCGTATCTTTCAAGTCGTATTTGATAAGGAATTTCCATGCATCCTGCGTCTTGGCTCTTCCTCTGTCTCCCTGGAGACCCAGAATGGGCAGCTCTTTAACTTTTATCCCTTTGACAGCAAAGGTTTGTCACCTGGTTTTGATGCTCCTGGCCTCAATACCTACAATGTGTTTCGTATACAGAATAAACCTACATTTTACAACTAATGACTTTCTCTAAAATTATTTTTGGCAATCAACTTTGATGAGTTCTTCTCCTAATACTGGCAACCTCTACTGCCTCCGCTTTGGACACCTGAGCCACAGTGCCAAACGTCTAATTAGACTGTGGGACTCTCCATATTTGCTTGTTGGGTTGTCCAGTTTTTGTCATACAAGCAGGGAAACACCATACTCATCCAGATGGACTTCTACATGGCTTGGATTAAGCACTATGGATGGTACAGACCACTTGAGTTTGTTAAGGACATTGCTGCACACAATTTCAAATTTCCATCTCGCATAGTCAACAGTGTGACCATAAAGGGGCCTAGAAATTGCTCCTGATATCTTGTACTAAACCACTGCACTTTGACTCTGCTGAAGAGGGCCCTTTTATTCAAGGGCATCTACTTCACCTCTTATCAAGAACTGCAGAAACTTTTACATTCAAAATGGGCTTCTTTTAATAGCATTGTACAAAACAAGTGTACAGCCAACGACTGAGGCTGGCAATCAGTGTATAATTTGTAAAAGAAATGTAATTGCATTCGCCCCAAAGTTTTTCTTAGTACACACCAATAGTGTTGCTGATAGATGGGGTCCTTTGAATACCAATGCTGCCTATTCTGATTTCACTGCTTTCGTTCTCCATCCTACATTAGTGTGTATCCCTATTGCAGATTCTTTTTCATCCCTGCTTTGCCCCCTTGTTACTGTTTTCCGGTGTTTCATTCATGTTTCCTTTGTTTGTTCTACCTTTGCCTCTCTCACTCCCAAAGTTGTTTGATGAAAAGCATTGAGCGGTCCCTAAACCTGTGTGCCATTACCCACCACCTGTAACCACCTGCACAATTTAAGCACTGATAGGGATCCGAAACTTTGATATGATGGGACAATGCAATTCTGTCTCTAACTGCGATGCTGTGGGTAAAAATAACAGAGACCTGTACAATAATTATTAAATGTATGCCACGTGTTTTGGAAAGTTGTTCACAGATAAAAGTTTCAGCCTGCCTAAGGTGTATTCTTCATCCATTGTGCTAATATTTCATTTTTTGTTTAAATGTGAAGATTTAATTTAAGGCGTGAAAGGTGAGGCTTGAGAAAAGAACAAAAACATTTGTAATCCTAAATCCAGGGATTTAGAACAAGCAATGGGATTGGTGTTTGTGCTTGTAATCTCCAGAATGTATTACACCAACAAAGAGATGTATTTATGATTCGAACAATGTGTTTGAACATGCATTCATATTCCCATTATGCTGTGGATGCCTAATAGGTGCTTTAATAGAATGACAGTCAAGGGACAGTGACTAGATAGGGAAGAAAGAAACACAGACGTGGGAGGGGTTCAGAGGAATTGGAAGCCAAATAAATTTAGAAGATAATGATGGTGCCATACAACTAAGGTCAGTGAGCTATACTATTTTCAAGTAAAAACAGTAATAATTACAACATTTGAATCCTCATTTAATAAGACTCGGGTGGTTTAATAATATATAGACTATTGGTCACAGCATAGATTATATAACTTGATTGACGTCAATACACCTAATACTATTTGCACACAGAACAATTGAGAAAGAAAGTAAAGGAGAGCCGTATGACATGATTCAATATAAAAATGTAAATAATTATTGGCAAAGCTAATAGATCCAGCCTTGCCAAGCATGTATTTTTTTATATATCCTTTGAGGACACAGTTAACATGCAAACATACAAAAATATAAAAATAAAGGCGTGAACTTCCACCCTGGCAACCCCTATCACTGAAACTGAGGTGCACTCCTTTTCAGTTGTCAGCACCACAATGGCTCAAGGTGAGGTCATCTTGAACTCTTTTTAGTATGAAAAGGGTCATGAAAAAAGGTTAAAAAGTTACTGGGCAGAATTTTGTATGAATTATTAATTTTGAATCAGTCCTGTACCACCGTCCCGTTACCAGCGACAGGAGGCTCGAGCACCTTGCCCATCCGTGCAATTATTGTAGGTTCGGTGGAGGAGAGAAGTGATTACTTCTTCAACCTATCGGTAATTCCCAAACTTAATAGCTTTTGACTGTAATTGTGTGGGATATATTTAATTTCTGAAGTGTTTTGTCAGCGGAGCATTGTTTTGAGCCCTGCACTTATAAGCAAGCAACAGCTTTCTTAAGCAATAAAAACGAGAGGCCACCATTTAACTGAGCGTCCCCCACTTTGCAGCTTATTTTCATTTATTTCTGCCCTTTCCATTAGTAACAAAAAAAATAATGCTTTTGTGCTGTGTTCGTAGTTAATTGTTTACACCTTGTGACTTTAGAGACAGGTGGCCATCACTATAATATGTGCTACCCTCATTGTAAAAAAATTAAATTAAGGGGCAGATTCTGCAGATTTGATGCAGTACAACGCAGCAAGACAACTTACCGTGCTGAGCTGTGGTGCGTCAAATTGAGAGGGCAGGAATGTGCCATATATGTCAATAATATCATTGCAGCCTGGCACCAAGGCAGGCACCCTTGCATCAGTGGCATAACAAAACTTAGGGAGCTCCCCTGAAAAGTGCATAGAGCGGGCCCCATGCTCCGGACCCAGTCTCTGGCCCATCAGTGCACAATGCTGGGTAGGGGCCCCTGTAGCTTGGGCCCCCCCTGCACAGCGCGGGCTGAGGGGTTATTGTTATGGCACTGGGGTGCCTGCGTTGCAGGCAGAATGCAGCACACTTAGAAAGAGGATATTTCTGCTTGTTGAGCCTTTATCAGGAAGGCATAGCAGGTTGGCGCATTTTCGGGGTTAACTGTCTTGGTAAATCTGGGAATGCACCAAAATACATTAGTCGATCCATGGAAAAACCCACCCTCTACCCATGTAATGCCTTCTTGGGGCAGAGTAACTCAAGGCTGCAACTTGCTTTGCCTTGCGTTACTCCAGATTTACCAAGCAATGCAGTGCCACGCCAGACAGCATTGTGTGGCTTGGTAAATCTGACTTACGCATTGTGTTGTCCTTGCGTCACCCTGCCTGATGCAAGGGCAATGCAATCGTATGATGAATCAGGGCCTAGGTGTATGTTATTTGTTAATATCCTAAAATGTTAAATCAAGGGGCAGCCAATAATCCTGTAATTTCCTTATTAAATATTCGAGGCCAACATTCCCACCCCTTGTAAACATTCCATTTGGAGTTGATAGATGGTCTTCATTTATACAATGATATTATTCACCACATTCCTTTTAGAGTTCGGAAAACTTCTATAATGATAATTTTACTCAGCAAAGTCCCTTCAACATACCCTATGTGGCATTGTCTGTAGCCCCACAACCTAAGAGTGTCCCTCCCCATCACGCTTGGTCTTGATGGGCTGAAGGGCTCACTGATTGAGTACTGAGGGGCATATTACCAAGGGCCATTATCGCCGCCTTAGCGGGACTTTTTCCCGATAAAGCGGCAATAATCTTATCGCCCTATTACCTAGCTGTCGCTAACACCTGTTAGCGACAGCTAGTAGGAGATAGCGATCATCTTGGGGCCCACTTTGCATGTCAGTGATATTTATCGCTAATGACATGCAAAGTGGGCGTGCCAAGATGTTAGCGACTGGAAACTGTCGCTAATATCGCTATCTCCAATTATCAACAAAGCCTTACTTTTGGAAATATTCGCGCTAAGTGCGAATATCTCCAAAAGATAACGCCTGCCCAGAGCAGTTCTTAGCCATGTTATCCAATGGAAGGTGGATAACATGGCTAAGGAACATTGTCACGATAATGCATGAATATCGCTGATTTTTCAGCGATATTCATGCATTTCACAGGATTTTTACCGCTTTTGAGATAAACCTTGATAATATCAAGGTATCTTAGCGGTAAAAATTGTCGGAGCACGGCGATATAATTCTAGCCGCTAACCATGCATAGTGATAATTATCAATATTGCTTGGTAATATGCCCCTGAGTTCCATCAATCACGCTTGATACATGTCATTTCATCAGTGTACATGCCTTACCCATGCACCGTAACATTATCCTGGAAGGCTAGTCTGGTAATTGTGGTGCATATAGACAGTAGTGTGACACCATGACATCCAGGAAAACTAGTCCGGTAACTGCACTTAATCATTTTAATGTAATATATTTAAGATCTTTTCAAGCAAAATTGACAAAGTATGAGCTATGCAATATTTTGCCATTCTATTATGTGACGTAACAACATAATTGTAGGAGCCTAAACTAGCAACTGCGATGTAACCTGCCGGCATTGTGCCAGGGTAACGTCCGCACACTGGCAATGATGTGTCTCTTCCGTGATTGGTGGAACCTAGTATTTAGCCAGCACCCCTTTGGCCCCTCAGGGCAAGTGAGGTCCAGAGGGATGCATGCTCCTAGGGTCCCAGCGAAGGAGAACACCATATAATGTATGTTGAAAGGGCTTTCATGAATGCAAGTATCATTTAGACTGTCCCCAGATCCTAAAAAGGATGTCGTAATTAAAAGAATTATGTATCATTTTAGATTGTCTTCCTCCAAATTGCATGTTTGTGAGAGGGCTGAATTGTTTTCTAGACATACTTAATAAAAAAATGGAGGGGTTAGCATTAGTCCCTTACTGTCATGTTTTTAGATACAATTGCATGACTTTTGAGAGGTGGAGCAAAAACAAAGGTTACTCACTAATAATGTACATCAAATTAAAAGAAATTGCAATGTGGTTAGAACCAATTAATTTGGCAGTTGCCTGACTCTAAAGATACAGGATGTAAACACCGAGCTATGAACAGACCACAAACGTTCCAGAACCTTTAGAACTGATGGGTTTTTATTAAGGTAAAGATGAGGAAACACATTAATATAAGCTGCAAAGAGGATTGAGCTCTTTTAATTGGTGGGCTCTCGTTTTTAGCACTTAAGGGCCTGGCAGTTCTCCTCCAAGTCTGCTGAGCTCAAAATAATGTTCTATGGACAAAAAATGTCAAATAATTAAATATATCACAGATAACTAATAATAATAACCATTAATCTCAAGGGCGCGCCTTTCCGCCAGGACAGAGAGGGTGTTGGGCGGACTGAAGTCCGCCAGACGTCGTAATCAGGCCCTTAATGTATAAAAGACTCTCAGAGAAGCAGATGAAGCTTTACATTACACATATTCCCAGAAATATTGTAAATATTTGCTGATTTACCTTTTTTCTTCTTCTTGCAAAAGTCCAGAAAAATCCTGCAATGCCAATGTAATGGCTGGAGTGTTTTTGCCACTTTGGAAGCCATGGATGTGACTATCTGGTTTAAGGATAGGTATTTAAATATGCTGTGTAAGAGTAATGCATTGATGCAATAATATGTACTGCTATGGTTTGTTAACTGCAGTGCAAATGGAGATATGTGCTCGCTGGAAGTGTGGAACTGAGCCTAATGTGTGTTGATGTTAAATGTATTGTATGTGTTGCAGTTAATGAAAGGAGCTTTTGCTATAAAGTTAACGTGTCTTGGAGAATTTACAAAAGATTCAAGATATAAAAAGTGAATTTATTAAATACGAATAAACACCCAAACAAATTATATGTGTGTCTTTATTCATTCAGCCCCATAAAAATACAATCAAGTGAACCAAAGGTGCTTGTAGAATTTTAAATGCTTAAAAGAATAGTGGGACCCTAAAGATCTCTAGACCTTGAAAGCATGTCTGAAGACAATGGATCAAATTTCTAGGTCACTTTCGGTTCAATGTTCCTACCTATCAGCTGCTAGAAAAATGCACCAAACCGTGATCCACGCCTACAGCTACAGTACTGATGTGCTCTAACTCCTTCAGCACTCTATAGTAGCCCAGTAATACATTGCCAAAACAATCTACCAAGTGCTCTTTTACTTAACTTCATATAGCAATATTATCCCGATAAATACTCTCCAGAACACTCTGCAGTGATCAAAGACTGCGTCTTAAATAATTTCCAGCAATCTAGATATAAATCCACATACTTCTGTGTCATTAGTCCTCCATTATGACCAGGATACCATCTTAACAGCCTAGCAAAGAATCTGCACACTAGGCTGCTAAGAAAATAAAACATTAATGGCCCCATTTCAGATGTAAGCCAGAAGAGGGTGAGGTTTCCACCATGTATACTAAATACTGTTACCTCCACAGTGAGGTATTTATTGGTTGAGGTAAATAATTAACTCCTACTCCAGGTTTAATACATGGAAATGAGGCATACCATGCATAATCTGTATTCAATACTCAAAATTTCGGCTGTTTTCCCTTTTTCCTCCGTATTTGCCCTAGACACATTTCTACAGGTTTGATCTTGTACAGTCTGTTAGGACAAAACATCAGCACCCTGAGAAATGATCGCACAGCACAAAGTTATATCCTTGCACAAAATCCTGTTTACACAGGGATCATAATTTAATCCATCAATATGATAGTTGTGGCCCAAATGTATAAAAAACTTTTTTTTGGTCCTCTTCCAATTTAAACATCGATCATAAGATCCAGGTCCATCTTTTATAGAATGGTGCTGTCCATTTGAATCTTGATAAATCCAAAGGTGCACTCTTCTCCTCTTTATAGCACTAGCCGCGTGGTCCACTCATACTCTTTTATCGTGTGCCATTGATATTGATGAATGAGAATAGGAACGGATACTCACAGTACTAATTGACAAATGTGTGGTCATACATCCGGGATATCATCCATCCGTCACAGAGAAGTGCAACCTAGAGAACATTCACAATCTTATACTTCTGAAGAAATTGGTGACGAGCCTTGAGAAAGGCCTCTGGGCGAAACGCGCGTCGTCTGCTGTTTTCTTCTGGTGAACTGTGGAAATTAAAAACAGACCTCAACCTAAGAAGATCTGTCTGAATTATTTGATTTTCCCTTTTGAGACTTTTTTGATCCAAATCATATAGGGTGCTGAGACGTCATTGAACTTTTTGGAAAACTAACTGTATTACTGAATTTGAAAATAACAATATTGGTGTGCTCAGGTGTTTTGTGTGCTTATGTATGTTCTGGGCTCTGTTGAACCCTGGGATTGACTGACACTTTGGTGGGTAGGTGTCATACACCTTAGGAGCACCCTAGCCATAGTTGCTTTTTGTCATTAACTGATGCTTTCTTTACAACTGGCATAACATTGTGATGTGTGGCTCAAATTAAGCAAACCCATTCAGTGTATATAGAATTTTGTGATGTAAACTGGATTTTTCTGATTGTCTCAGGGAAAATTTTACATGAGGGTATAACTTGTATAAAAGCCCCTGAATACCCCATTGGGAGACTGGTTCAAGCAAAATGTATGGTATGGTGACTGTAGCATACACCAATTTCACTATTCCCATGAGACATCATTTTATGCTTAAACCAACCTTTCATAGGTGAAAATTAGATGAAAATTCTTAACCAGGATGTTGAGAACAATTATGTAAAATATTTGTAATGCAGTTTCTGGTCAATTCTAAAAATGATCCGGAAGGTGCGACCTTTTGGGCCGCCGGAGGCAGTAAAAATGCTGGTGACTACACTAGCATTCTCAAGACTGGATTATGGCAATGCATTATATGTAGGGATCCAAAACCAATTCTTGAAAAAGATGCAACGCCTGCAGAATGCAGCAGCCAGAATGATACTGAACATCCCTAAGCACAAATCAGTTGCACAACATCTGGGAGCCCTGCACTGGCTCCCGGTTAAGAAGAGGATTGTATGTAAGACTCTCTGCATTACATTTAAGGCACTGCAGGGAAAGGGTCCTGCTTACCTTACCTCACGTATAAAATACTACACCCTTTCTAGGAGTCTTAGATCCGCACAACACAGGCTGTTGCAAGTGCCTAGGTTCAGACAGAGTCGCTGGGGAGGAAGAAGCTTTCTGTTGGGAGCTGCCAGGCTATGGAACCTTCTCCCGCCAACAATCAAAGATAGCTCAGACCTTTTAGTATTCCGAAAAAAAGTAAAAACCTGGCTCTTCCAAACCGACATTTCGTTTTCACCAGTCACTAGTGCCACACTCCCTGTGCCCACAGCGCCAAGACGCCTCCGGGCATTCGTTGCGCTCTATAAAGCTATAAATCAATCAGAAACTGTAATTATGCAAAATCTAGCTAGCATAATACAATTTTGCCCTGGACTACTTATAAGGCCATTAACCTCTTATAAGTTTTACATTTACCATACAAAAAGGCAAAATTGCCAGTTTCAAATGTTGAGCGAAATTTCTTATTAGTAAGTGAAAAGAATGACATTTTGTTACTGTATCTGGGTATAACTAAGTACAATTTTCAATATCTGGGACCTCAACCCAGAAAAGTAACTATCCCTGCTGGAAATAACCGCTTTCTACAGAAAAAAACTAAGGGGCATATTTTCAAGGGGGTTTATCTCCGCTTTTTTGGCTTTAAAAGCCAAGAAAGCGGAGATAAAATTATCTCCCTATTACCTAGCTGTCGCTAACACCAGTTAGCGACAGCTAGTAGGAGATAGCGACCATCTTGGGCCCCACTTTGCATGTCAGTGATATTTATCACTAATGACATGCAAAGTGGGCATGCCAAGATGTTAGCGACTGGAAACAGTCGCTAACATCGCTATCTCCTATTACCAACTTTTGGAGATATTCGCGCTAAGCACGAATATCTCCAAAAGCTAACACCTGCCCTGAGCAGTTCTTAGCCATGTTATCCAATGGGAGGTGGATAACATGGCTAAGAGCATTAGCTTGGTAATGCATGAATATCGCTGACTTTTCAGTGATATTCATGCATTGCGGCCGTTTTTTTATCGCATTTGCGAGAAACCTTGGTAATACCAAGGTTTATCTGCGATAAAAATCGCCGCAGCTCTGCGGTAAATTTTTGTCTCTAACCAAGCAATAGCGATAATTATCGCTATTGCTTGGTAATATGCCCCTAAGTTCCCTTGCAATAGGCACTAATAAAGCATTTGGAGTAAAAATCTTCATTAAACAATGTGGTAGTAATCACCTCAATTGGAAAACGTTGTTGCACAAACCATACATCTGCACCTTTTTGTTCATTTCCAGGATGGAATGATACAATCATGATACAATCAAATGTGTGGTAATTCAAAAGGGATCAAATTCTGAGGCAGCTGTTTATACTTACCACAAAACTAAGAATTCATACCACACACCATCACAGTCACATTCATGTATGTCAACAAAAGAGATCCTTTGCTTAGTGTGAATATCTTAGGAAGTAGGTGATCTTGTGCAGACTTCTCAAGGATGCAATGCTAAGTATACTGTATGAGGGAGGTGTAGAGGACCTCCCTCCTTCAAGCCGGCTGAATCCATCACCCCTTGGGGGAATTCATAATTATACTTCATATTGGTGCCTCCGATTACTTTCATAATACTGTTTGGACAATGTGATGGCATCCCAAAATGTACCTAAAGCATCACAGTACACAAATAAATGTAGGCAATCTCTCATGAGTGGAGGATTCAGATATATCGTACTGCTGCCATTCAAAAGATAGAACCCATGCTAATGTCAGAATGCACTAACCATGTAGTCCAGATCCAAGGGGATCAATATGTTTACACAACTCTCCAAATTGGGTGTAACCATGCCCAGAATCATATGTTAGCAGTAGACCCAAGGAAAGGGGATTGGGACAAGAGAGAAAATAGAGGCACTTCATATTGTCACTCTGACTTGACAATCAGCAGCAAACTTCCTGTCCCTGGATGAGTGTTGTTATCTAAAACTAAGATATCTTTAATGTCATATCAACCTTTATACAACCATATAGCATTGTAGTGTAGCTCCTATTTTCCCAATAGGCTCTGCGCATTGGAATAGTACCTACAGCAGTAAAGGCCTAGGCCAGACGTTAACTAGGTCTACTACTGTCGATACTAGACTTAATTTTTGGGTTTGCCAGCTAAGCTCAGAGTTCGCTAGAAACTTTCTCGAATGTTCAAGGAAGGATTAACTTCCCTGATTAGACAAGAAGGGATTTAGTTTCTGACAACCATAGAACATGACAACTTTGCTCTCCCCTAATCAAGAGTCAATCTCAAGAGTCGTGTGAGCACAAGGCAATTATTTTACTCAGTCAGTACGTGCATTCTTAGTCTCATCAGAATGTAGAGAAAAGGAAGAGACGGGCGTGTTCAATAAAAGGTGTTATTTATTGATCAGTCTCTTTTCTCGTACAAGAGAAATGGATCGATATTATTGCAATACTTATAGTTAAGTAAAGTGCATACATTAGAAGCAATAGTATAAAATAATACTGTAAAAACATTGATATGGTTTCTGAGCCATATGATGTTTAAAATGATTAAAATATATTTACATACACATATACATTTGACTAAACGTACTCAACTGGTGTTTCTAAATACGCCTACCCCGTGTACCTGACCTAAGTCTAATGCGTGGGCGGGAATAGAAAGTTACAGTTTAAGTTAAGTTTGTTTTTGCCAAGTGAATAACTAAAGAATTCTCTAGGAGGGGTTATTCAGTTCTGTACCTGGAATTTAGGATGAATGAGGAATGGTATCTCTTTCTCTGCTCTCGATATTTCAGGCTGCCTGCGAGGGCTACCCGGAAGCGCCGGTGCTGGGTCTCTCGGCTTGAGATAGCAGCGCGTCTCTCAGCGCGTCAGGAAGGCGGGGCTGCTGCCTGCGGGGTCTGCTTCTGCTCTCGGCTTCGGCAAGTATGGCTGCTCCGTCTTGTCACCACGCGTGTGTTTGCATAGGGCAAGGTCGGCAATATTTATACCTTAAAGGTGCCGAGATTGACGTAAGGATGGACATAGGTACGTCAATAAAGATGTCATACGACTTGCTCGTTAGCACATTCTTTACTAAAGTTCTCTGTGAAATCAAAACAATGGCCGCACGGATTATCCAGGTTGTCATAGGTTTGATTTGTTATGAGAACGTCGTATGCCTTATCAGGGGCTGGAGGAATGTCGCTTGTCTAATTAGATCTCAAGCGTTATGACCTAATCAGATAACACGTTCCTGTGCCGTAGTGTGACTGCGTCAGATAACGGTATCTGCATCATGGGGGATTTCTTGCCTCATGGGCTGACTGTTAGTTAACTAGCTAGGTAGTTTAACCAGAATAGGGTCAGGAATAGGGGGATCGATTCAGAACCTATAGAAATACACGACACCCACTCCACGCTAACTATGGTCATATCTACTAATCTATGCATAGTATAACATAGTACAACATACTATAGAGTATAGTGTATACCTTACCACCCCAAAATACATAAATGCATTTCGAAATTTTCAAATATACTGAAAAATTGCAGTCATATATATTGTATGCACTTAAGCTATGAATTAAATGCAAAAGTAAACACGCATTTTTATGCATTATTGCTTTTTGGTATATGAGTAGTACACATGAAATGGCTCTTAATATAGCTATACAGAAAGGAAGGTCGAGACCATTTCATCACATAATAAAATATTTGTGAACATACCAGCGGGCAGCTAAGTCTATATAAAGTATCTAAAAATAGAAATCTTAGTTCTCTAGGAATAGTTTCTTACTTTAAGCAGAAGATCAGTGATTCAGGGAACGCCGTGTGCGAGTTTACTCAAAAGTCTCTATTTCTGTTCCGGAGAGAACATCATATCATTCAGGCTTTCGAAAAAACTGTCAACAGCTTCATGGGAAAGTTCCACTAAGTCAGAAATAGGGGTAACCATGCATTCATGCGCATGATTGTCTCCATTGACATTCTGATTTGCATTGCTGACAGAAGGTCGTACCTGTTCGATGCTGCTTTCATCTTGAACTTCACTACTCTTCAATCGTAGTGGTGAAGATTCCAGGAATGCCGTCATCAGGATTGGCAGCCTTTGAGGGCAGCACAAAGCGTGAACCTTGGTAGGAACCAACAGTGTATCTGCATCCACCGGCGCATCCGATTGTAGCGTCAGACAGGTGTCTAACACGCATTCTTCTCCGCATAGCAGACACCTTAGCACATGTAAAACACACCTTTGCCACATTGGTCGAAATGATAGAAACCAAGTCATGTTTAGGTCTCTAAGCCGGGAGAGTCCCAGGATTTTTGATATCCGGTCCCGGTATCCAATGGCTAGGATCGTATCTTCCATTGTCGCGAGAGTTTGATCTGTGACATGGGTTGCCATAACGAAAAATAAGGACTAGGAATAGGATTCCTGCAATTAGTCCCAGGATCAGGGGAAGTCCGCCAAAAATCGAATGGACGAAATCTGGAAAAATACCCAGTATGGCTTTGAATGGTGTTAATGCCATAGAAAATACTGTCTTAAATACCTTTGAGACCCCAGTGGTATCAGAAATATTTAAGATTTCGCTCAGGATTTCCGCGAAATGTACGGGGGAATTAGTTGATAATAATGTATGTATCTCTGCAGTCGTCCTTGCGACTTGTAGATCATACGTTTCTTTTGATGACGTGAGCCTTGTAGGCGTCTGAAGAAGCACTGTTTTCATTCTGCTTAAAGTGTCTATTCGAATAGAAGTAATTTTCAAACCGGGCCATGCCCTTGCCTCCCTGTCTGGTAAGGAGCTGGGGAACAAAGAACGTCCACAGCACTTGACCTTCGCCGTCGTGGTGACGAGATAAGGAGTCCCGGGCATAAGACTACAACATCTGCGGTCTACAATAAGAATGTAACTCCCATTATAGAGTCTTTGAAAGAATGGTTCTATTTCAGTTGCAGGTGCGCCTTGCTGGTGACATGAAAGGTTGTATGAATTCCCTTCACAGGCTCCGTGCAAACTAATACCGTTACACAGAAGCATGCCGCTTAGTGACATAGCACAATTGTTGCCACTAAGAAACACTTTCTGTCCTTTGTTACTGACACATGCATGTGAATAGGGCAGGTTCCAAGTTGTTTTAAGGTACCCCTTTCCCAATTCCTCGTACATGCCAGCCTGTATATATTTTTGGCAGTATTGAAACCTGAAGGTTGAGATTGGAATATTTATGATTCCGTGGATTATCCATTCACTGACAGGTCGTTCTGACATTGTCATTGGTAATCTTTCTAGTTTTTCAATGCTCAAGATTGTATAATCAGCACCCTTCTGCGCCATACCGATTTGTCTATCAGTAAGGTTAAAGATTTGGAATAGTGACGTTGTGTTGATTAAACGCCAAGGCATATAGCCTGAACGCAGATTTTGTAACGTCCAGCCAAGCTGTACAATAGAGCGCAATTGTGACTGACCATGTTGTAATAACAGTAAGTCTTGCGATAATATATCGATTGCTGAAGACACAATGCTGTCCAATGAAAATATTCTGGAGGACAGAGTCATTAACCCATTGTCCACTACAGAAAGTGATTTTTCCAAATTAATACGATCAATTTCACGTATTCTCTCTGCTGTTTCAATTTGGGTAACCTTCCAGGCCTCATTGTATGCTGCATATACAGAGGCTGCTATGAAACGCTTTTGACGCTGTTTGCGTGGTCCCAGTATGAAATCACGAAAGTCAGCACCATCAGTAAGTAAAGTTAGGTGTTGCTTAATTTCAGGCAGTGTGGAAGTTTGAAGCCATTGAAGGCATAATTTGCCCACACTGTATGTTGTTATTATCCCTGGGTGATGTCTTTGGGGATATCTAGGGTCTGGCCTGGTCATTTTGAAACCCTGTGTTTTATTCAGGAATCTATCTTGACAGTTATTTGTATCTGTGGGCCAGATCAACCATTGTTTCCAATCAGGATGTGTTCTGTTTTGGTTAAGTATATGGTTTATGTCTATTTCTTCATCTGTATCAGAGCTATTGCTAAACATTGTTGGCTTTGGAATAGACAGGTTATTTAAATCTTTGATTTTGGCTAAGCCAAGACAGGTGGTTTGTTGAACAGTGTCATTTAAAAATATCATTTGTTCTGGGATCATGCAGGCTCTAAACAAAGCTTCTATACCCTGTACTTGCCATTCTTTTGTACCCCAAACACTTTTCAAATCAACATTTTTGTCCCAATAATCAAATCCAAAAGTATTCATTTTTTCAAAGAATGAATCTGAATATATCAATTTCGTGTTGGTTATCATGGTTTTCATCCCTGTCTTGTTTGACAATTTGTAATAAAATGTTTCAGCATTAGTTATGTTAAAACCTGAAAAATATGAATATTTGTCATAAACGGTTCTAGAGCTCCCTTTTGGAGGTGTAGCACAATGTTCCCATTGATTATAATTTAAAACATTTCTAGGTTGTGCAGATTTTGCAAGAAATGGTTACCATAATGGTTATAGCAATACATACTATCATAATTTGTAGAACCTTGCAAATAATCATGTTTTGTAAATTTAGCAGACATTACTAAGTCAGACATCATATTGTTTATACTTTCAAAGTCCCAATCATCAGCAAATGAGTTTGGTTTTGCGAAGTCACTCAAGGAGATCTTGATTTGGTGTGGATATTTCAGGATCTCGACCGGACCATAAATTTCATAGTCAGTGTTGTCCCAGGCTACCCCACCAGGTATTGGAATTGCTGTGAAGTTGGCTGAAGAAAGTTCTGAAGAAAGTTCTCTTTTCTCGATGTGTGAAGATGTGTGTGGTTTGAGGACCAAGTTGATGTTCTGACTTGCTGTGTCCATTTTAGCATATTTTCCCTCAATGAAGCGTCCCAAGGTAAATACCATGATGAGCCAAAGTATGAGGATAAATGCACCAAAACCCACCCAAAATTCAATCCATGGAGAAACCAGATATGTTTCTTTCAGTTGTTTCAAAAGTTCCTTAGCTTTGTCTTTAAAGGATTTTGATGATGGCTGTGTCTTTTGTTCGCTGAAACCTTCAGAGGAATCATCGAAGTTGATGAAGTAACCAGATGCAGTTCTGTCAATTGTTCCAATTGGTTCAGGATTTTTGTTTCTTGCATTTTCACTTGGAACTTCATTGTAGATTGGTGTGTCTCTGCTAAATGTCTTTATTTGGGTTTTCAGAGGTCTTAGTTCTATTGCATTGTTGCATAGTCCTTGTTGTTCTTCCTTAGGCGTTTCGAATGTGATGAGCCTCTTTGTTAGGACCTCTGTACTGGTAGCAAACCTTGGTGTTCTGCTACTTATTGGGAGTCCACTTGGCCTACTGTTTGTTATCGGCCACATGTTGTGGTTTTACCAGGTCGATGGATACAACTCGGTTCTCCTTTTTTCCAGCAAGTGGCGGTAGTACAACTGATCTTGTCCCGTTGACAGACAAGACAGGAACTGCTTTTCTGTAAGAAGGCCCAAATTCCTTCTTTACCGCGATCTTCTCCCTGACTAGATCCCCGACTTTTGGAATCCAGACAGGTCTTGCTGGGACAGGTGGTGATTCTTCAGTGGTTGTTGGCTGTTGTTTCAACTGTATGTTGCTCAGGTCTTTTCTTGTTTTGTTTAAGTCCTGCAAAATAGCCAAACGGTCTTTGACATCAAAGGTTTTTTCTATTACCACTGAAGTCTGACTATCAAGGTCAGAGATCAACATCCTAGTTCCGAATAATAATTCGTACGGACTGAATCCCTTCAGAGAATTTCTTGGCAAGTTATTTAGACTACGTTGGACACTTATTAGATGTTTGACCCACCCAGCTCCCGAACCTAATGTCCTTTCCATTATAGATTGCTTTCTGCCTTGGTTTTTTCTTTACACCATCCCATACCCTCAGGAAGGAAGTGAGAAGATTCCCGCTGGGCTGTGCTCATTTGGCCATGTTTCCCCCCCAGGCTGGATTGCCTGAGTGAAAGAAATGGTCGAACGTAGCATGCTCTTAGCGTATATGCCATTTAGACTCGCAAATCTTGTATAACAGTCCGGACATCAGCCGAGTGCTGTGGATCTACATGATAAGTGGAACTAGCCTGTGTATGTTAATCGCAAGCCATTCTTTTTGTTGGTAATATTATCTGCCTTGCTACGACGAGGTATTAAACTGCTTCTCTCCCCACTGCGATCTCTGTTGCAGTTTGGGCAGTTTTTTACAAACATGGTGTAGTGCAGGCTCATGCCTGGCCACCAGTACCGTGATTGTAATTCTTCCAGAGAATCTTTTAATTTAAGGTGTCTGAGACCCTCGCCCATGTGTGCGTCTGCGATTAACAAGTTTCTCCTGTCCATGTTTGGAATCACTCTATCCCCCACTCCAGGGATTCGAGCAAAAGGGACGGAGTTTGCATCGATTATGTATGTATAATTGAGTGGATAGTTGATCGGTAACGCTGAGCAGTCGCCTTTTGATGACGTTTTCACCGCCAGCAATGTTTCGCCGTCAATGTATTTTAATGTACGCTTTTTTCGATCTACGGGAGCCGGTTTACTGGCTGCCGCTTCGGCTGTTTCAGTCAATGAATTCCCTACAACGTGAACGCCATCACGCTGGTGACTCAGTGTATGTATCACGTGAGTCTTTGGTAGTTCTTTTTGTAAAAGAGCTACTTGTTCCCAGAGCAGTCTCTGCTTTATTGGTGCATCTGTGTCATCTTTGTAACCGTTCTGAATCCATGTCTGCAAATCCTTGTTATATGCTTTGACGCAGAAATATGAATCTGACACTATAAGTGTCGGGAATTCGCGATCCGCATTATCTAGCGCCATTTTCAAAGCTATTATTTCAGTTTGTAGTTCTGAATTAGTTTCTACTGAGTGTGATTTTGTTAATAGAGGTCTTAGTTTACCTCCGCGCCACACTTCTTTTGTAATCTCACATGTGGGATTGTATGCATGTTCTCCCCAAACGGAGGGTTGAGCATGTCCGTCTGTATAGATTACACAGGCGTAATGTCGTAGAGGCAGAATGTCGATTGGCAGAGGATACGTCTTTTCATATTTTAGATTTTTTAATTCTTCTAGTTCTGGATCAAAGTAGTAGTATACTTTGTCCGTTGTGATTGAATTCACCCATTGTATCCATTCTGGATCCAATGTTGTTGATGGTAAATTACATGGTGTTGTTAATGCCTCAAAGGCTGATTCAGCTGTTCTGACTATGATATGTCTACCGTCAGCTATGTCTTTTTCTCTAGCTATTGCGGTTTGAACTGCTTGAACAATTTTCCTTTGTTGCTGAATCTCTGTTCAGCTTTTGTGTACAAGTGTGATTTGAATGCAATTGGTACCTTTTCTCCCTCATTAGAGGTCAGGTATGTGAATCCGCATCTCCCTGGGATGACTCGGATCACAAGGTTGCGTGTATTATCACGGGTTTCTAATTTTGTCTTAATTAGCATGTCTGTTTGTAAGGATCTCAAAATTTCTGTGTGTGTTTGAGTCCAACTGGATCTTTTAAAGTCTGGTTTAATTAGATCGTAAAGGGGTTTCACCCTTTCTGCGTAATTTGCAATGTATGTTCTTCCGAAATTTAGGAAGCCTAAAATTGACTGTAGGTTTTTTAGTGTTTTAGGAGCTTGGATAACGGCACATTTCTCTAGGAAATTGTCTGCCAGGCTTTTACCTTCACTTGATAGCTCATATCCTAAGAATAGGACCGTCAGATGGGCAATTCTGGACTTTTTGAAGTTGAATTTGTAACCCTCTGCAGCGAAACCAAGTATTATGGTGTTCACTCTTTTCAAGTGAGTCTCCAAGTCATCATCTGTTAAGTAAATGTCATCGACATAAGATAATGCTTCATCATCATATAGTTGTAGTAATTCTGTTACTCTCGCTGAGAATACCCCCGGGCTGTTCTTGTACCCCTGGGCTAACCGACAGAATTGTTTTTGAGTGCCATTTACTGAGAAAGCTGTTAAATATCTGCTCTCTGGTGCTATGTTTTGACAAAAGAATCCGTTGGAGATGTCCAAGGTAGTTTTGTATTTTTTGCGCACTATGTTATTCATTAGTGCAGCACTGTGTGAGTTTTGCACTGCAAAAGTTTTGCAACATGTGTTAAGGTGTCGGTAATCCAAAACTAGACGGTACGAATTGTCTGGTTTGGAGACCGGAAACAAAGGATTGTTCATTTGTGAGGTGCAAGTTTCAATCACCCCCTGGTATTCTAGCTGATCTAGTATTTCATTTACTTGTTTTTTAGCTTCTTGCTTAATTGGGTACTGCCTTTGTGCAGTTGGTTGTGATTTTAACTGGATTTTGTGAGGAGGAGAATCCTCATCCCATCCTACATGATTTTTATATAAAGCAGGTGCTAAGGCCACTGCCCACTTTCTAGCAAGTGTGTATTTTTTATGAATCGGTATTTGATTCGAGAAGGCAGGCATAATTACTTCTTCGCCATGAGGGCACTCCCTGACAAACTCTGGTGGCCAGTCTTTTTCAGCTAGAAGGATGTCATAGCCCTTGGATAGGTTATCCCAAAATAGTCCCCTTATTTTCCTAGTCTTATCTCCCTCTATACGTAATGTTATCTCGTATATTTTGTGGGGCTTGCTAACTCTGGTATCTGCAGTTTCCACTTGAAGGTATTCATTCGTGTCCACTGTCTCCAGATGATTCATAAGGACTTTGCGAGCTATGCTCACCTCTGCTGCGCTGTCTAGCATTGTCTGAGCCCACTCTCCGTTTTTCAGTTGTGTCCTCAGTATTCTCGGCATTGTTAACTACCTTGATACTGGCTACCTTCTTTTTTGGAAATTGTAATTTCTTTTTCAGTTGAGCAGGTTCCTTGTCTTTGGACTTGGCGTGCTCTTCTGATCGTCCTCTTCTTTCCGATTTCTGCGAGGAATTCTGAAAAGATTGAGAGGGACGTGTATCAATGTCTTGATATCTATCAGGTTTTTTAATATTATCCCTATTTCTAAGGTTATATCTATTCCCAGAGGGGTCACTCTGGGGTGACCTTTGTCTCGGGTTTGGAGATTTCTCTCTTCGCCTAGGAGACCTTCCTCTGGACTGGAATTTCTTTTCTTTAGGATTGGATTGTTTGTTCCCATCCCAGTTCTTTTTTGGTGAATTATTATTATTATTAAAAAACATTTTTTCTGGACTTGTAGTCAATTGCGGTTTTACTGGTATTCCACCTAGACTATCTCTGCCTAGTTCTTCATAGGATTTTTCTATGATTCTGGCAATTTCAGCTGGTTGGTCTGCTATATCTGTCTCTTTTAACCTCTGGCGGATCGCCACGTTTGCTGCTTCACCTTTTATGTTGGCTAATAATATAGCCGAGACCTGCTTGAAGTCTTTCAGTAATTTCATACCAAGAGTTAAAGCAGGTTCTGGACCGTATTCATCTTGAATTTGTTTTAGCACATCTGGTATCACCGAAATGGATGGAACACCGTGCGTTTTTGTATAGATGGAAGCAAAGACTGTACCCCAAGTGTCACAGTCCTCAATGTGTGGTGCGATTCCCATTGGGAGACATATAGTCAGAATCCTGTGTTTTTCTAATGGGGTGGTGTCAGGAAACACCGCCTCTATTTGGGTAATTTTCTGTGCCAACCAGAATGGTATTTGTTCCCGTTTAGCTGGAACTTTACCTAGGCAGGATTGGATGTTCTGTGGTGTAATTTTATTTGTGTTCCCCTGGTGAGGGGTCAGCTGTGGTAGTTTAATCGCTGGCTGAATTGTTGAAGTCCGCATTACATACTGAACTAATTGTCTGTGAATTTTTAGTAGTTGTTTCAGCTGTATTAACAGCTCTGCTGCAGGCATTCTTTCGATGTCTGGATGTGGTGTGTATCCGGCTAGGACCGGCCACGTTGCTCCTGGTCTTCCTAAAGGACCGAGCCTTGTAATGTGATTGTTATGTTTTAGGGCGCCATCAAATAAGAGCAAATGCTCTTGGAATTTGAGTGGTACTTCCACCTCCTCGAAAGGAGTGTACATTTCAGGAGGTTCCTCTACTTTGTAATAGTGGAAGTACTTTGTTACAGCATTTGCTGCTGGAAAATGTATCCATGTATAGTATACCTCTGTCTGCCGATATTCGTGTGCCTCAATTACGAATATGACTGTGCCACCTCTAGGTGTCAGTCCATTTTCTATAAGTTTTAAGGTTATAGATCTCCCTTTGGCGACCTGGATGAGTATTATATCCGGGTCTGCTGTTTGCATGGTAGCATCAGCATCTGCTATTTCAGTAGCTAATCTAATTGCCTCTCTTTCATCATCACTCTCTGCCATTTTAAAGACAGGATGGTATTATGTTTGTTTGCAGATCAGGTTTCTTATGGAAACAGAGATTAGATGCACAATATTCTGGAACTGTTTTATCCTTCAACGTTGACTAGACCAAGAACCATACATAGGAGTTCCCTCCTGCGAGGTTTTGGAGGATATAATAACCTTTCACCCACTCCAGACGTCTTTGGAGTATTTGGGAAAAGGGGTCTGAGTGAGAAAGCACGACTGAGTTACTCTAAATGTCTTACGTTAGTTTTATCGCCCTTTCCAAACACGTTGGGCGCCATGTAGTGTAGCTCCTATTTTCCCAATAGGCTCTGCGCATTGGAATAGTACCTACAGCAGTAAAGGCCTAGGCCAGACGTTAACTAGGTCTACTACTGTCGATACTAGACTTAATTTTTGGGTTTGCCAGCTAAGCTCAGAGTTCGCTAGAAACTTTCTCGAATGTTCAAGGAAGGATTAACTTCCCTGATTAGACAAGAAGGGATTTAGTTTCTGACAACCATAGAACATGACAACTTTGCTCTCCCCTAATCAAGAGTCAATCTCAAGAGTCGTGTGAGCACAAGGCAATTATTTTACTCAGTCAGTACGTGCATTCTTAGTCTCATCAGAATGTAGAGAAAAGGAAGAGACGGGCGTGTTCAATAAAAGGTGTTATTTATTGATCAGTCTCTTTTCTCGTACAAGAGAAATGGATCGATATTATTGCAATACTTATAGTTAAGTAAAGTGCATACATTAGAAGCAATAGTATAAAATAATACTGTAAAAACATTGATATGGTTTCTGAGCCATATGATGTTTAAAATGATTAAAATATATTTACATACACATATACATTTGACTAAACGTACTCAACTGGTGTTTCTAAATACGCCTACCCCGTGTACCTGACCTAAGTCTAATGCGTGGGCGGGAATAGAAAGTTACAGTTTAAGTTAAGTTTGTTTTTGCCAAGTGAATAACTAAAGAATTCTCTAGGAGGGGTTATTCAGTTCTGTACCTGGAATTTAGGATGAATGAGGAATGGTATCTCTTTCTCTGCTCTCGATATTCCAGGCTGCCTGCGAGGGCTACCCGGAAGCGCCGGTGCTGGGTCTCTCGGCTTGAGATAGCAGCGCATCTCTCAGCGCGTCAGGAAGGCGGGGCTGCTGCCTGCGGGGTCTGCTTCTGCTCTCGGCTTCGGCAAGTATGGCTGCTCCGTCTTGTCACCACGCGTGTGTTTGCATAGGGCAAGGTCGGCAATATTTATACCTTAAAGGTGCCGAGATTGACGTAAGGATGGACATAGGTACGTCAATAAAGATGTCATACGACTTGCTCGTTAGCACATTCTTTACTAAAGTTCTCTGTGAAATCAAAACAATGGCCGCACGGATTGTCCAGGTTGTCATAGGTTTGATTTGTTATGAGAACGTCGTATGCCTTATCAGGGGCTGGAGGAATGTCGCTTGTCTAATTAGATCTCAAGCGTTATGACCTAATCAGATAACACGTTCCTGTGCCGTAGTGTGACTGCGTCAGATAACGGTATCTGCATCATGGGGGATTTCTTGCCTCATGGGCTGACTGTTAGTTAACTAGCTAGGTAGTTTAACCAGAATAGGGTCAGGAATAGGGGGATCGATTCAGAACCTATAGAAATACACGACAGCATCTTCTGTCACATATGACATACCTTGAGAATCTCTGTGATTCTGACCCTACAAGTTTGATGACATTTTGAGTTTTCTTAGAATTGAAGCAGAAATATTATCTAGGAGCTGTGTGTAAAGATTATTCAGAATAATACTTTTCACTCAACGTACAACTAACCTCTCTATTATATAAGGCATGCATTCTGATTCAAAACACTTTCAATGGTGAAAGTTCAAAAAACTGTAATCTAACAACACACATGTATCACCTATTTCACTACCTTAATAAAAAAGGGTATAACAAGAAACATATATATTAAAGGCTTGGAAGGGGTGAAAATCCTTCCCGTTCCTCACACTGAATAACAGGCGATAAAATTATCGCTGCTTTATCGGCAGGAAACTGCCGATAAAGTGGCGATAATGGGCTTGATAATATGCTCTTTGGAATTCCAATCGAAGCTCCTGTTAAATGTCCTTCACATCTAACATGAGCTTGGATTGGAATTCCATCGAGCATATTATCAAGCCCATTATCACCACTTTATCGGCAGTTTCATGACGATAAAGCGGCAATAATTTTATCACCGAGTCTTGATAATATGCCCCATGGCGTGTAAAAATATAAGTTCATAATCCTTAAATTATTATAGATCTTGAAACAGTAGTTAGTAACAGGATTTATTTCCACAAACACAAAAGGATTCATAAGAAGAATACTTCTCTGTATCAAGTTCGGACTGCTGTTGATACCAAATGGTTTCCAAGGCTTTTCTTTGCTCTGGCAACAAGGTCCTGGCTGAAACCATGTTTGTCCATTGCCTAGCAAGTGCGCTCTAGACCTTACACTCTGTGGTTTTAAAGTGGCGGCTGCCACTTGCAAATCTTATGAGAGTCCTGTGGCTTTATGGAGCGTGTAGTTCCTAAATTAAAATCTGGAATCTTGCATACTGCATCCAGCAAAGATACTCAGGATTCTTGCAAAGTGCATTTGAAAAATATGAAAAGCCTCTCTTCAAACAGGGCTGACAATTCATGCGCAAAACTTGCCTTCCTGCTTCTGAATGCATGCACCATGAAACCGTTCGGTGTATTGTGCTTCAGTGCCTCTTGAACTCAAAGAGGTTAGTGCCGTCTACAGGTGATGACAGTCAGTGCAAAATTCAATTTGTGAACATATATAATTCACATCTCTACATGGTCCCCTCATATGTTCATCAGCCATACCTTTCTTCAAATTTACAGTAAAAATATCAGTGTTTTCCCTGCACTCTTACATGTTTGACAACAGCTGGGCCATTGATGATATGGTACTCCAAGTTCCTTAGTGGGTTCAACTAAAGATGCATGTAGCAAAGTCTAAGGAACTGGGAAATGTCTAGTTTGCTTACCAATGATGAGTTTTCTCACCTTTCCTACTTGTTCCCACATCCTGCATATGAAGAGGCTCCACTGACTGGAAAGCCCCTTCTGTTCAGTGACATTTCTGTCTCTATTTTCCTCAGTATTGGGTCTAAGAGACGGTGCACTACCTATTTGGTATCGGTTCTAAAAAAAAATTCCCACAGCAACATCTGCAGGCCAAATGAATTGTTGGAAGGAATGAGGTCTAGATTAGAGATAGGAAAATGGAATTACTGGTAATCTTGCCATTATCCCATCTACTCCCTTCTTTTTCCTGTCTGGAATGCGACCACCAAGTCTTTCAATCCCACTGACCCTTGTGGTTCTCGTCAGCTTTTGTGGTGCTGCTATCTGTCTGCAGAACCTCCGTCCTGCTCTGGACATTGCCCACAAGGCCTTCAGAGCCAGTAGAACAGTAGTGAGATCCACCCAGTTCAATGGTATGGATAACTCCACCTCTGTCCAGAGATGCTGAACAGTAAATGGGCCCAGAGTAGTCCTCAACCCATAGCCAGATGCATCTATGATCAATAATACCAAGTCCAGAGCTTTAAGAGGAATCCTTTAGTTAGTTCATATGAGCAGGTATCAGCCACTAATTTGATTGTGGACATTCTCATCCAACACTGGAATCTTGCTGTTTATACTGTTGGGACACTGTAGCCAACCATCTGAGAATGTGCTGTGACACTAAAACCAAGTGATGCCAGGGAACCACAAACACCATTAAGGCCTTCTGATGGAGAGAGAGAGAATAAACTACTGACATAACTCCCCCCCCACTGGAAATAGACAAACGGTGAGCAGACTCACTCCAGAACCATCTGACTGTGGACCGATGCTGACTACTTGACCAAAAGATCACATGATTGTGAACTAATGAGAAAGATTTTGTTCAGAGGCAAACGCACTCCCAACATCTGTCTGAAATTCAAAGCGAAAAAACTTGTAGATCCTGGGGTAACAGAAAACATCAGGAAACCTACAGCTTCCATGAGGAATGCACCACCCCAACATTAGCCATGCCCAAGTTAGGGTAGAGAATGATTCCCACTCACTCACTACCATGATCATTTTGGCAAGGACCTTGGCAAACATATTTGGAGCCTACCTAATAACTAACTGAAAGCCACCTAACTGGAAATGCAATGAGATGAGACATGTTGCAGAACTTGGTAACAAAAAGGCCAGGCAGGGATGTGGCCCTTAACTTCATCAAGGTCTAGGACTTCTGGGAAGTCACCTAGAAGAATGAAAAATAAATGCACTGAATGGCAATCATCTTCAAGCAAATAGTGAGTAAAATTGAATAAATTCTCCCCCTTTGAGATAATGATTAAGCAGAATTTACAGTCACTTTCAGAACCAGGGACACTCAAGAGTACACACCAGGTCACTCTTCGCCAGATAACCGGTGGGACAGCTTTCTTGACCATCAAGGACTAGACAACCCCACCCAGAGAGTGTTCTACTAATCCTGGGATGAATGTTGTGAAGTAACCAGTGCTACGCAAACAAATGATGGACGGAATGTTGAATAAATCATACATTCACCCCAGTCAGGAGATCTGCATGCCACCCCAGTTTAGACCCAGCCATATGCAAATCAGTCTTGACCCTGTGCCTCATGGGAACAGTCCAGACCTAACTGCCAAGCCAGGTCCTCCCTCGACCATAAATAAGCATCCTGGGACCGGCTTCCTGGTATTGCCCTTCATCAGCCAGGCTAGCTTGAATCCAGTGTCAGAGTGAGCAAGAGACCCACGTCTGGGCATACCATCCCACTTTGGTGACAAGTGCTATGCTAACAAATGATGGATGGAATGCTGAATAAATCATACATTCACACCCAGTCAAGAGATCTGGGTTAAATCCATTGTTCTTTTGCTCACCATGTCACCCCAGTTTAGACCCAGCCACATGCAAATCAGTCTTGAACCTGTGCCTCATGGGAACAGTCCAGACTGAACTGCCAAGCCAGGTCCTCTGTGGACCGGAAACAAGCATCTTGGGACCGGTTTCTGGGTATTACCCTTCATCAGCCAGGCTAGCTTGAATCCAGTGGTAGAGTGAGCAAGGGACCCACGTCTGGGCATACCCATCCCACTTAGGTTGAAAAGTTCTACACAAACAAATGATGGACGGAATGCTGAATAAATCATACATTCACCCCCAGTCAAGAGATCTAGGTTAAATTAATCATTCTTTTGCTCACATGCCACCCCAGTTTAGACCCAGCCATATGAAAATCAGTCTTGACCTTGTGCCTCATGGGAACAGTCCAGACCGGACTACCAAAACAGGGCTCCAGAACCTGTGGTAGGGGCGAAGAACTAACGGCCACATGCATCAATCTAGGATTTTGCATTTCCTAAATAGCAAAAATTAAGGAATCGCTATTTAGGAAATGCAAAATCCTATGCATCAAGAAATCCTAAAAGTTTTTAGGATTTCTTAATTTTCGGAAATTGCGATTCCTTAATTGCGAATCGCAATTAAGGAATGGCATGACATTGATTCCTATGGGCCTAGAGGCCCATAGGAATCAATGCCGTTTTGCATTTTTTTTTTTTGCACTAGCAATTTGTTGATGCATTGCAAGGGTGCAGAGGGGGGTCCAAAGGACCCCCCCCCTGCTCCCCTGAAATGTATTTTAAAGTGCATGTTTCAGACACACATGTTCTAAGGACATGTGTGTCTGTAACATGCAAGTTTAAAAAATGCATTTTTTTGCTTTTGTAAAAATGTTCGCAAATTAACACGAGGGTCAACCTCGTGTTAATTTTCACTTCCAATTTCAAAATTCACAATTTTTAAAAAAATGATGCATTGCATTTAAGGAATCGCACAAATGCGATTCCTTAATTGCATTTGCATTTTTAAGAAATGCAAAAAATAGCGAATTTTGACACTCAGTTTCATGCATCCCAAAAACGTATTTAGGAAGTGCAAACGGCCGAATTTACCGATTCGCACCGTTTGCACTTCCTAAATAGGTTGATGCATGTGGGGGTTAATCTTGTATAATTCCTGTACAGTGTTTGGGACTCAACTGTCTGGGTCAAGACCATTCAGTTACTTTGGAACTCTTAAAATCGGGCATTGCACAGGACCTGTGGTCACAACCAAACAATTAGGAATACTGAAAATTCTTGGATGGTGAGCCCCAGTAGAAGATCTGGTAGCTGGGACCATTTCTTTACCTTGATACAGCTAACACAGCTGCTAGGCTTGCTTTAAACAGCTTATGTCCAAATCAGTAATGAGCCCATGAGACAAGGGACCTAGCAACATCTAAAGCTCTGGAGCTCTCAGTACAAGATAATTATGCTTTTTATTCTTTAGGAATGTATAAACAAGCACCTGAAGATGGAGAGCAAGCAAAATGCAACTCAGTAAAGGAAGACAAGGCTGTGATCATTATGAAGTCCCTGCACCTTTCAGAAACACCACACCACCATAACGACCCCAGAAGCAATTGCTACACACCACATCAAAACAGGCATTGGCAAGGAAGTGTGCCTTTAGTTCCATCGCAAGTAGAAGATAAACACAGGTTCCACCAGCAATCTAAACAGAATAGAGAGGGACTGATGCATAGTAAGAATACATAGAAAGGTTCATGTTAAAGTTAGGGTCGGAGAAAAGTTTACAGAAAGCCACATCCACCTTCTCCTCTTCCAGATCAGGAGGTACTTGCTGATCTATGATGGAATGACCCATTTGGTTGGACAGCATCAAATTTACCTCAACTGACTGTTGAAGACTTGAACCTCTTACAGATACGTCTTTGCAGAAAATAAGAGAGACTCAGAGAGAAAGGAGTCACCTGAGTCATCTTCATACTGATGAGAAGCAAAAGAATGAGAAGACACAGTAGATTTCAACACCAGAAAGTCTGGAATATCTGAGACACCTTCATTCACATAGATGCACAGAATGGCCTCAAAGAGCGATGGAGCCTCAGACACGACACCAGAGTCAGTGAAGTCTGTTTGTATGGGAGAAGCAATGTGATCACCCCTCCTTCACAGACAGCTGAAACAACTGGAAGCAAAACAGAAGCTGTGAACATAACACTCACCTGTAGCTCTAGCCTGCCTCCTTAAAAGCCTAAAATGGACCCACAACCTATAGCAAGGCTACAGATAAATGCACATAAAACCCACATGCAGATCCCAAGATTTTTGACTCAATTCAGGATGGCACTTGATGACAACAGTAAGCAAATTAGGATACACCCACCACTGTGAGCCAGCAACCTGTTCATTAAACCGCAAATAGTAAATGTGTAACCCTCTTGCAAGAACCAGTTTATGCAAGTAGCGAGAAGCAGGACACCATGGGTGGGAGAGGATGACTTCCCTCACACTTGATCTCATCACAAGCAACTTCAAAAGTCAGCCTGAATTGCCATCTAGGGCAAAGCAAATCCCTGTAGTAGTAGCCCAGCCAGTTATCAACATAACCGGAAGGAAATATGAGTAGGACACACGTTTATTTATCATGAAATGCATGGCCTCTAGTACCAGAATGTATTTTATACGAATATCAGACATTACCATGTTTGTGATTACCATGCATGCTTTTACCATGTGGTCCTTACGCGTTGATCTTTAGAATGTGCCGTAATACCATACATAGATTTACTACTCATGCCTTTACCACACAATTAATTGCTGTTGTCGGATATCCATATAAAAATATATATGTGTGTATATATAAATATAATCCTTTGAAACCGCTTTTACATACCGGTGGCTGAATTTGGGCGTTCTACATCTCCCTCCGAAACAGAGACGCTGTTTCCATGCCGCCCACCGCCGGGAGAGTCACTTGGGCCATCGCTTCGTGCTGCACGGGATCACAACATCCAAAGTCCCCAGCGGCATCACCGGGGACACGCCCTCAACGCCACGCCAACGCGCCGGGAGGCGCTCTTAAGCAGAACAGGGCTCCCGCAGTGCGGGAGTCCTTTGAAACCGCTTTTACATACCGGAGGCTGAATTTGGGCGTTCTACATCTCCCTCTGAAACGGAGACGCTGTTTCCACGCCGTCCACTGCCGGGAGAGTCACTTGGGCCATCGCTTCATGCCGCGCGGGACCACAACTTCCAGAGTCCCCAGCGGCACCACCGAGGACACGCCCCCAATGCCACGCCAGCGCGCCGGGAGGCGCTCTTAAGCGGAACAGGGCTCCCGCAGCGCGGGACGCGCACGGGCGTGCCCATCCGTGCCCGTCGTAACCCAAAGTAGTCTGGGCTGGGCCACCCCCCTTTCATCTGGACTGTGTGCATCCCTAAGGACTATTAAGGACTCGGTCAGTGACATTTACTTGACTCTATTCTTTGTGGATCTTGTCTATTTCATCAATGGCCACCAAACGTAAACTAACCAGGCAGAGGGTTGGGGGTGGTGTGGCAGGCACCCTAGATGCTTTTTTAAATAGGGCAGAATCTGTTTTGCAGCAAGAAATACTCCTAACTGAGAAAAGACTCTCCTTGGTGCCGTTTATGGGGCAAAAAAGATCCTCTCTAGGGGCCATCAGTAAAGCTAAATCACCAGTAATAGCTCCTCAAACCATACCTTGCTCCAGTACAGACCCGACTGATATAGGTACAGTTAGAACTGTTGCTATTGAAGCGAATCCTGACGTGGGTGCAGCTGATGTGGTAAACCCGAGGGATTCGAGTGGTTTGGTTACAGTTCTTTCCCCCAGTGCAAGCATCAAGATGGTCCCGATGGGCTCACCCCAGGTACCTGTGCTAGATTTCGCTGTTGTCCTAACCACCCAGGAAGTACCCCCGCCAAAATTGCTATGGGTAGATAGAGGTGACCGAGTCACCAGATCTAAATGATCTACTTGCATTAATGAAGCTGCGGGAGCTGCTTTCAAATCGGGGACAGATTCCAATCATGAGGGGGGCAACGGGGAACCTTCTGTTAAGCGTTCAAGGGGTGCGGCAGCTCTGAGGCCCAGAGCCAATGGTAAAACCAAATTCAAACCTCAATCCTCAGGGGCCAGTGGAAAGCTGACTCTGAGATCAGATAATGACGTGCCCTTTACCCATAACGCTGATACTTCTATGGCAGGGGACCGAGAAAGCAACCTAGATTACTGGAAGCACATCGAGTCTCTGATCACGGGGATTTTAGCGCCTTTTTTTAATAGATTGGGGGCAATTGAGGAAAAACTATCTCTTTTGTCACTGGGCACTTACTTTACAGTGAAGTAGGGGGGGAGCACAGAAGTATCGTCCTTGCCGAGACCTAGGGAACGAAGCAGGAAACGGGCTCATGAAGTGGCGAACAAGGGTGTCCCTCATGTGCGCACTGATTGCGTGCAGGCCCAGCATCTTCTACCTGGTACTGTGGGCCACGCTTTGCAATCAAGAACAGGCTTCCAAGGGATGAATGGGTTTGTGAAAAGGGTGCAATCAGGTTCTCAAACTCTCCCTTTGCAAGAGCCCCCCCACAGGGAAGCCATGGCTGTACAAGTGTGAGAAGTTAGCCTGGCATATGATGTCCACTATTCTAGTGGGCACCTTGCACCAGTCTAAACGACCCTTATTGATGGTGGTTGTAAAGTCAACCTTATAGACAAGCTATCCTAGTGGTAGCATGGGCCACCAGTCATAGGCTAAGACTTCAGAGAGCATGTGAAGCAAGCTGTTTTACCAATTATAATCCCTTGAATACCAAATGACAGGACACCACACAAGGTATATATCAAATATATATGTATTTATTTCTAACACAACCCCTCTGCACTCTTTATGAGGTCAGAGATCGAAATACATTACAAGTTACTCAATTATCATACGATAAGTTGCACAAATACCGTTATGCCCTAGGGACCTCACAAACCATATACTAAGTAAGTGGTATAAGAACCACTACGGAAATAGTGAGTAGGCCTAGGGCCTAGGGAATTGCTGGGGCTACACTAAACAACCAAAGGTTAGGAAGTAGGAGATCCACGGGAGACGCGTACAGTGTCTAAACACAGTCGCGAGTTACCATTGACTTATAATGGAGAACGAAGAAGTTACAAAGTTACTGTTTAAGGACACTTCCGGATGGACTACAGTTAAACCCCTTTAAACTAGGACACTTCGAGAGTCAAGAACCATGGGAGCACAGGAGTACTTGTGTTACCTCACCCAGGGAAGCCGGGTGCATAGGTGTCTTTTCGTGTCGGGTTTCGTCGTCGATTTCTATGGAGATCTGCAAAGAAGTGCTGCAGGCGACCAGAGGAAAAGAGTCAGGGTGGATCCAAGGGTGGATCAGTGAAGTGAAGAACCTGAAATCAGAGGGGACAGAGTCTGGGTCACTAGCCAGTGACCAGGAAGGAACCAGGCGATGTCGCGATGATCTCAGGTGAAGAGGTGAAGCTTGTCTCTGCAGCCACGAGGACCAGGAGTTGTCGATGACAACCAGGAGCTGGATTCCAGCTGTACCACAAAGGATCAAGTTGACTGCGGTATTGGTATTGGGACTGGACCCAACAAGCCTTGGCAAATGCAATCCACACAGGAAGTAAAGATGGGCTTCGGGTCAGACCAGCAAGGTCTGAGGAGCTTCTCCTTTGCAGGAAAGCTGGAGTAAGCCTGGAGCAACCAGGAAAGCAGTTTGGTTTCAAAGGTGTGTCTTCAGGGGGCTCACTAGCCAGCAGGCTAGCAACCAGGAAGACTTGTTGAGCTGAAATGCAAGAGCGGGCCCCACGCAGCCCTCGTGGAGTGAGGAGGGCTGAGCTTCAATTCAAATGGCACTCGGGTCAGGGGCTTCTCGTACCCCAATGCACAACTGAGAGGGTACCTCGGTAGTTGAGCTGTTAGCAAAATGCAGGATGTACAGGGTGTCTGGTCCCACGTCTCTCGTGTCTGCCATGGGTCTCAGCTTTGCTGTGGATGTGGGTCCGAGTCAGTGCCCCAGCATCTGGTTTAAACCGGGCTATGCATGGAGCACCTTGTGTGCCCCAGGCAGTGTCTCAAAAAGCATCTGCTGATGCAGCCCTCCCTGTCCCAATACACATCTGCCTGTCTGGCGAGGTGCTGGCACCACCCTGGACAGGAAACCTATTGTCCAGGCCTCCCCTGCCGGAGTTTCGTCCAGGACCAGGAGGTCAGACTTGTGTCTGTGGCAGCAGCATCCATTTTGTGATGCTGGGGCTCTGTTTAACTTTAACCGGGTAAAGCAGGAACATACATGTCTTTTCCCTCTAGAAGGGTGGAATGCTATCCCGGCTGCCATAATTGTTGGGGGGGGGGTAGTATTCCAAAGTGTTTGACACCTTACACAACATGTTTTGATAAAGCCAAACCAAAGTTAGCATTAACCGCGAGGATTATAATGCACTTAAGAATATATGGTATGGCTATATCATAGAACAGCTATAAGGAGATGGTTCCGAAAGCTGCAGAGGGGCACAGCTCATGCTAGGGCACCCTCTCACATAAAACCAAGCACTCTGCCTCCAGGATTGTCGAGGACTACCGTAGGAGTGACTTATAGGTGCATATGTGTCTATATATAAGGTAGATATAGGTATACTATATCTAAGTAATGGGTAATTACACCACCTTACCCAAGCTGAGTGATCAGCCTGTGGTGTCAGTTTGTATGGCCAGCCAGGGGTGGCATAATACATGCTGCAGCCCCTGGTAGGCCTTGGATGCAGCTATGCCCTGGGTACCTATGGTACACTATACAGGGGCTCACATAGTTGACCCAATACCCAATCAGGTATGTAGCTAAAGTACATGGTATCAATTTAGAGAGAGAACATCTGGGCTGCGGGTCTGATTAGAAGGCCCACAGCCACACTAAAGTCAAAAAACCAGAAAATCACAGCAAAAAGTGGGGGTGACCATAGGAAGCAGACCCTACTCTCGTACAACAAGCACCACATAGATATGGTCCCAGATCGTCACCCCATGTGCCCAACAAGCCTGCCCGGGATATTTTAGATCTACCACCAGCTGCTTGTCCTTTGGTCGTGGTCCTGGCCGGTGTTCCTGCGCTAAGACCCGACCAAACTGAATCCTGGGTATAGCTGAGGAATAAAACAGCCGACTGGCTAACTAGACACAAAGGGCTTAGGGCAGCCATGTTTAATAACATTATTATGGTCCGCAGAGTAGAGTAGCGTGGGCGGGACAGTCTCCCAAGAATATAGCGGGGGACTGTGTGGTTGTTAATTTTTGAACTATGTGTTGCTCAAAGGATTTTAAAGGCTGAGGATCGTTGCCCATTATTTTCTACTTCCATCTGGGCATTGCCACTTGGCTATTTTTATAAAACCCCAAGAGAAAGTTAAATGAGACACCCTGTTTTACTCTGAATATAAATAGGTTTGAGGTGCTATCCGGGCTTGATAACCAAGACTGACTAAATGTTAAGAACATAGCTTCAGTGAATACACCAAACCACGGGGCATCGATAGAGGCCCACTCCCATTTTGCTGCGCCTAGTATTCCATCTGTGGCCCCCCCCTGTGGACGTAATCCTTATTAATTCTTCTGATGATACTGTAAAGTCGCTTACCTGTTCATACCTAACTGAAACTCCCCCTGAATCATTGAGAGGAGCCCCTAGCTTGGGTAGCGTCCTGAAGATTCTATCCTGGAATGTGACTGGCATTAAGGGCAAACTCTCTTGTCCTGATTGGGGCCTGTTTGTGGACCGGTTTGATGTGTGCCTGTTCTAGGAGACATGGGCAAGTGAGGATTGTGCAAGGGTGGGTTTTGTCACATTTAACATGCCAGCTACTACCAGAGAGAGGGGAAGGCCGTCCGGTCGATTATCCATTTGGGTAGCTTCACATGTGGGCTGTAATCCTACCATTCTAAATAGCTCCTCTCATGATATTCAGTAATGCTCACTTTTCCCTCTAAACTGAGATTCGCCATTATTAATATCTATTCGCGGCCTGTAAGCTTGGCCCAGGAATCCAAAACTCTTGAGGAGTTAAACCTCTTTATTCCGACGGTGCCGCCTAACTCGCGACTGATAGTCGGGTGAGACCTAAACTGCCATTTAGAACCCCTCCTAGGTTCTTATGATGCCATTACTAACAAGGAGGACCTGCAGTGGGCCATACCCGATCCACAAGGTCACCAAGCCAAGACTTCGTCTCCTTTAGTACTTCAAACCATCCTTTTAACCCACTCCCTAAGGGCCTGTAATGGCCGTACACCCTCAAATAGGCCGAGTAAGGTCACATTTAACAGAACCGGCCAGGCCTCTCACATAGACTATATTTTTGTAGAGTGTGGGTCAGGGCATAGGGTTATGGATTTTGAGGTCATTCCATGTGCTGATAGTGACCATAATGCTTTGACATTATCTTTGAAGATCCCGGATTCAGGTATATATCCTGCTATTGAGGCTCCCTCGGATGATAGGCTAACCCTCACCAATAATAGGAGAAGAATAAAGTGGGGGATAATTAAACAATCTCCTGAGAAGTTGCGAGCACTATATGAAATGGGTATTCCAACCCTGCAGGAACTTGGCAGTGCTCTGGTTGATGGGGATAACTTAGCCCACACCCATTTGGTTGCAACACTCCATAAGCAGCTGATAGACAACTTAGCTGATATTTTAAATCCCACTACCCGCCCCCAAAAAAATAAAACGTTAACTCATATGTGGTTCAATGACAGCTGCCGTAAGGCTAAACGAGCGCTACCAGCGGCTATCAAAGGGAAAAAAGAGTCCCTAACCAAAATCAGGAGTGCTCAATACAAAGAAGTTGTCTCTAGCACTAACTTGTCCTGGGAAGAAAATAAATGGACAGACATTAAAACCGCCCTGTTGACCCGGGACATGAAAACATTTTGGGCCATAGTCAGAACGGGTAGTAAGGAGAGTAACCTTGCGGGTGAACCAAATCTACAAGCAGATTTGTGGACTGAGTATTTTCAGGCACTGTATGCAATTGACCCGGAACTGTAGGCACAAAGAGAACCCATGGGCATGCCTTCTATAGAGACTAGTTGTGCAGAGGTTCCACTACTAGAAGCTTCCAGACAGGCAATTGAGGTGTGCGATGGGATAACACTACGTGAGGTCATTTCAGCAATAGAAAAGCTACCAGCTAGAAAAGCACCCGGTCTAGACAATCTGCCCGGGGACTTGTTTTGGGAGGAACCAACTATCTGGGGCCCCTATTTGTGGGTGTTATTTAGGGCCATCATGAACGGTATGCCCATCCCTGACACCTGGGCCGGGGCAGAAATAGTCCCAATTTTTAAAAAGGGCTCTCCATTACCCCCGCAAACTACAGACCGATCAGTTTGATCGATGTCACGCAAAAACTGTTTGCACGGGTAATGTTAGAACGGATACAGGGCTGGCTGGAAGAAAATGACATTATTAGCCTTTACCAAGCTGAATTCAGGAAAAATACCTCCACCGTGGAGCAAGTATTCAGACTTCAACTAATTACTTGGAAGACAGTCTCAATAGATGGTGGCAGCCTCTATTTGATATTTGTTAACCTGAAAACGGCTTTTGATTTGGTGCCCAGATCCAAACTTTGGGGGGTCCTAGTAGAGATATGGGGATTCCAACTTACCTACTTGACCTGCTTATCAAGCTGCATGATGTCACCTATGCTTAAATAAGATGTAGAAGGGGGGAGAACTAACTAACAGTCTCCCAGTTGGCAGAGGTGTGAGACAGGGCTGCGTGCTCGCATCGACCCAGTTCTGCCTCTTTGTCAACGCACTCATTCCACTACTTGCAGAGGTCGTAGATAATGATGCCCCTAAGTTAGCAAACATCAAGGTGGCAGCATTGATTTTTGCTGGCGATACCCTCTTGTTGTCCAAGACGCCGATGGGTATCCAGAGGCTATTGGACAGGTTTGCCGTATTCTGCAACAATAGGGGTTTGGTGATTAACACCACCAAAACTAAGTTCATAATTGTCAATCCGTCCAAGAAAACACGGCCCAACCCACAATTAAATGGGACAGCACTGGATAGGGTGTCTGTGTTTGAGTATCTGGGTGTCACCCTTTCAGAAGATATGCAGTGGGTGGCCCAGATAGCTAAAGCCAAGCTCAAGCTAGCCCAGATCGCTGGGGGCATAGCCAAAATGGCAAGGAAATCATCAACCAAACCCATTGGCCCCTTGATTGAGATGTACAGGGCGCAGGCCTGGGGAGCCACATTGTATGGGGCCGAACTCTGGGGACACTGCTCTCCCACTCCTTTAATTGCTGTGGAGAACAGTTTCCTTAGACAAATTGTGGGTCTTCCAGCTAGTACCCCCTAATCCCCTTGCGGCTAGATCTTGGCATCTCTCCGATTGAAGACGAGGTTGCCTTAAGACCCTTAACCTTTTGGCAAAGATTGTGGGTGACCCCTGAATTAGCAACATTCCAGGCAGAAACTAACGAGCTATTATTGTACCCTGGGCTATTGAAAAAGGTTCCTTGGTTTGCACATGTAAAGTACGAATGTGAAAAGCTAGGCAAACCAACCCTGTGGAGTAGACCAGGGGAGATTAGCCCCTTGGTTCCCCGAGCTATATTACCAAAGATGTATTGTACCCAAAAGCAGGAGGCCATTCAGTCAAAACCAAAATTAGGTTCTCTTACAAGTCAGTTTCTCATTGTGAAGGATAACTACAAACTCGAAATCTTCCTGGACGATATTTTACCACAGACAGCAAGGAAACTATGGGGCATATTATCAAGGACCGGTGTTAAAATTATCGTCATTTTATCGGCAGGAAACTGCCGATAAAATGGCGATAATGGGCTTGATAATACACCCTTGTTAATTCCCATAGAAGCCCATGTTAACCCATGTTGCCCCTATATGTGCAGTTTAGACCCAGTACCTTACCCCTATGCGCTTTCACTGTAAAATGGGTAGGGCAATCTGAACGTGGGAGCCCTGCATGCAATACCCAAAAGGAAACAGAACTGCATGTTTTATTCTTTTGCCCAGGATACCAGGAAGCAAGGCATTTTTGGATAGTACAACTTTGCCGGAATTTGGGGTTTGAGCATTGTAGGGAGGCTTTTCGAGTTTTAAAGTAGGACACCTCCAAACCCATTGTTTTTGCTGTCTCTCGTTTTTTAAATACAATGTGGTGAAGGAGATGGGGTTCATTGAAAAGGAAAAACAATTACAAATTGCTAATTTGCACGTATCGTCAATATAAGAGTGTAGCAAGTGGTCATTACCCTAGGGATACAGCCTTCTTAATTTACTCTTTTTAGAGAAGCTTTTATGCTGAATGTGTTTTTAACATAACTTCCTAGTTTTAATTATTTATTGAATTATTTCTGTTTCCTTTTGTCTGCTGAGTATACTTACATTAATTGAAGTGATTGCTTTGGCATTATGTTAACTTTATGTGTCTTCCCCCTCCCCTTTTTTTCTGGCAAATTCTTAATGTTCTTATAAATTGGAAACTAAATATTTTTAGAATTTGATGTTTTGTACTCTATGAACTGTTCAAAAGTTTTTACACTTATTGTTTGTTTTTTGTATACTTTTATGGTCCTAGCGACCGAAATAAAGGTCTTTGAACTGAACTGAAATATAATAAATATTTATATATATAAATTTTCTATACATGACTATCTGTATAAACATATATATATATATATATATATATATATATATATATATATATATATATATATATATATATATATATATATATATATATATATATATATATATATATATAATTTTTTTTTTACATTTTTATTTATTTTTATTTGGGGTAACCTCTCCAAATCCCACTCTTTTTAAAAGATTTCAGCTTTTTTTGTGGAGTGTGCTGCCCAATCACCACTATTGTTGGAGGTGTTTGGGGGGAACTCTTGAACCCCACCCACCTTTTTCCTTATATCCGATTTTCCCTTAACTGTCTTCATCCCTACCCATCCCTAAATCCTAAAATCACCCTTAACACCTTAACCCTAAAATCGCCATTCCTTCCCTGTATATCTACACACCTCTAAACCCAAAAATCAGATTACTTAACTTTACCGCTACCTACCCCAAATCCCGTTAATGAGCCTTACCACCCGTTATCTCTACCCACGCCTCAACCCTATAATAACCCCTAGCTCCCTTTACCTCTACCCCAACTAAACCCTTTTTCAAAATAATATAAAATTATGTAATTTAAAAATTCTTAGCTGCGTGGTAAAGTACAGTGTGGTAAAGGGTGTATAGTAAAGGCATAAACCTATGATATATACTTACCTGTGTGATAGAGACTATGCAGTATATGTCATGCTTGGTAAATAATGTATGGTAAAGGTTGAATACAATTTTATACACATGTAGAGGATCCTGCTTCTCACAACATAAGTGATTCTCACTGTTGCATTCACTCACTGTAATTGAGAAGTATCACCAAGGGAATAAAGTGATGAATATTCAGGGACGGTTCCTCAACTAGGGCACGGGGAGGGCTGGGGCTGGCCAGAGCTGGGGCCAGGGGAGGAGTGGTGAGCACACTTAAGAACCCATGAATGTTTGTCACAGGGACAGATTATCCCTCTTTTGCTTGGGTGCTGTGGATAAAGCCCTGTTGTCGGCAAAACAGATCTCCTCTTGGTCTTCCTTAGTGTAAGTTGCTCAGAACTGAGGTTCTGGTGTCAGGGGTTCCTTAAACCCTAGATTTAGGGAAGTTGGGGGGGTCTGAGAGCTGGTAGCCAAAGGATGGCTAGTCCCTCTAGCTAGTCTGCTCCTGATGTGGTCACATCCAGGGATGTAGGTCCCCTTTTCTATGGAGAACACTCTATTCTGCCACTCCTAAAGATGACAGAAATCAAATTGTGATGTACAGACACGAATGCTCACCCTGGAGGTGTGACCAGCCTTCTGGGGTATACACCTCCCTGGATAGCCAATTTACTGCCTCCCCGAATGGAATTGTGCCTGGGGCAGCAGAGGACTGTTTCCTCCACTGGGAGTCAGCACTGATGCATATGAGAGGTGGTGCAACATTTCAAGCTCGCCGCCTTGATGTGCCACTTCACTAGCCTGCTTGCGAGGAGGGAGGTGTGACCTCCTTCCTGCTCAAGCCTTTGTTAATGACTCCTGGGAGTGATCACACTGCCTGGCAGGAGGTCAGAATATTCTCTTGCAGCAACAGGAGCATGAAAGGTTGGGCTGGTCAGCCAGAGCTCAGTGAAGCTGGGACAACCAGGTGTGCACCCTCTAAGTTCGCCAACTGGGTGCATGCCATGTCACCCAGGACCCGAGACTTGTGTCAGGGGTCAGGCACATTGTTTGGTACCAAATATGACATAGTTTAGTGGTAACAAAATGGACCTGCCAATCTTGAGAGTGCCTGGATGGCAGCCCATGTTATCCTAAGGACTGCTAACACTTCTAGTAGTTTCCGGTGGGGAACATCACTAAAGGGACATATAGGTTTTCACTTATATGTCCTCTCCTTTACTATACTGCACCCTGCCTCTGGGCAGAGGAGACCTACCTGGGAAGTGTCTGACATCTAGTAAAGTTAGTGAATTTGACTGTGTGTCACATGGTGAGTTTGAGCAGTTTGCACTGCTCCTGCATTCTTCCATGGCAGGCCTGCTCTCAGTAGTTTGCTTGGGTTAGCCAGGGTGACACAAAACCACACTGCAGCCCTGGGGACCCCTTTACCACCTAAGCCCTGGGTTCCCCTGGTACCATATACTAGGGACTTATAAGAGGGCAAAGTCTTTGCCAATTTGGGATTATCAAGTTGAACATAACGGTTTTGGGAGCAGTATGAGGCACTGGGGCCTGGGCAGCAGACTCTAGTGCACTATCAGAGTCATAACCATCAGCATTTGGAGCAACATGGGTGTGGGGGTGATTATACAACAAGGGGCACTTTCCTACTTTTCTGTTCTAAGTTTAATTTGGGTCTTCAAGAGAAAGTTCTCTCTTTTTCTAGGGATGGAATGTGATATATATGTGCATTCTAGGAGTGGCAGATGGAGGGTTGAGCAAGAGACAGTTTGGATGAAAATCTTAGAACAGATACCTGTATTTGACCTGCAGATTTGAAAGTGTAGCTGTTGGTCCTACACCCTTGTTTCCTTGTATCTTTCACAAGGAATACACTCAAAAATAGTGCATTGTAAATCTTGTGATAACACTGGCCCCCATGGGTGGTTTGCATTTTTACTTTAATGTTTATATGTAACCGCAACTTTTTCACTGACACTACATGCACAGATGATGGACCCCTGTCACCTTTTGCTTGTACCATTACAAAATGTGTACAATATATGATTTTGATTTCTGATTGAGCAGTTCAAAACCTCTGTGAATATATATTTCAGAATTCTATCATAAATTATTCTTGAATAGTTCCAGACAACTACTGTGAGTCTCACAAACGGACTGGGAACCAGAGGCAAACCATCTGAAGATATAGAGAGACGAGTGAGACACATTAATGAAGTGAAAGAGAGAATACGTGGGTGGCTGAAAACAAAATACATGCATTGCACTGCATGAACAATGTCATATCTTTGTGTTTCAAACAATGAGTGAGAAGGAGTACAGTTGGGACCGGGCAACATTTTCATGCGAGTGAAATCTCAGATGTATTTGTGAATTTCATGGTGTGCTTCTTACACAAAAAACATACGTTTATGCCATTTTATCACGTGGCGTCATTAAAAATGTTAACTTAGAAGCACGAGAATGAGGCAAACGATCAAAATCGAAGCGGCTGTTGTTCACGCACTTGTGTTTTAAGTTATTTTCTTTGTGAGAAATGCATCTTAGCGTCCTGCTCTAAAATATAGCACTAAATACCAGTTTTGAATTTCAAGATTTTTTTCAAATTTTTGCGAAATTTCACGCAATTTCACAAAAACAAATCCATGCAAATTTCGCAGACCCCTAATAGACATGACCAATCAGAATCGTAGGCAACCATGGCACAGCAGCAGTTTAAAGTTGGAAAACAATAATTGGTAACTATTAGAGTCTGTAGGCAAACCAATCAGACCTGATAGCTGCAACATTTTCCTGAGCGTGGCCAAAGAATTGAAGGGTTAAATCCTTTGGTTTCAGAGGGACACAGACAAATTTAAACAGAGCAAAACGCATGGTGCAGAATGTGATTTTTGCTAAATACATCACAGTTGATTAAAACGTTTTAAACATAAAAAGAGCAAACAAGTGCTCCGTCTAAAATAATGATAACACATCAGACGTCTGTCATTTGGAGAGACGGGAAGATCAGCAAAGGGATATCAAGGATGCCCTGGGCCTTAATGAACCCACTGTACCTTCCCGTTGGATGGGAGAAGCAAGCCAACACTGGGCGGCTGTTTACACCTCATCTGCCAAGTTCCTGGTGCCACTGCAGCTGCTGCACTAACTATAGCTTTTACCCGGAACATCAATAGTGGTTGCAGTTGAATATTTCCTACATGCTAGGGTAAGCGAAGCCCTGCCAGTAAAAAGAGCGCTAGTCCTATCAGTATGAAAACACCTTTAGGAACGTTTTAGCATTTATTGCATTTTAAACAGTGGTTCAAAACATGAGATAGTCTCCACTGCCAAGGTGGGAAGGGTACAATCAAATGCTCAAATAAATTTAGCAAAAAATAAGAAATAGCTACTTGGAGACGGAGAATATTTCGTAAACGAGCTCTCGAGGTCTTCCGTTCCCCCTCTAGCAGTAATATAGAAATTAGAAGATACATATCAAAATATGTGCAAGAAACGACGCAGTGAAGCGAGTCTCCCGGTCAAAAAGATATCCTGAAAAATAGCGTCTATGGATTGGCACTTCTACTGCTCATTATAACCAGGTTTTGAGCGAGTGGGGAGTATTTATTGGCCGCTGCAGCGGCAACAGCGCCGCTTTCATCACAGTACGCACAAAACGTACCCATGGGTACCCGGGCCGCGCAAACAGATTGTGTGCGTACTCAACTTTGGGTAAATACATCAGCGCTGGAGAAGACAGCTCCACTGACATCACTTTGTAGCCCATGGCTGATTATGCACGCGAGAGGCGAAGCATTAAAGTTTTAGGGAGCCAGCTTAACAAGGCTCATGAATAGAGATGAGCTGGGGGCATATCAGCGACAATCAGTAAAGCAAAGTAGAAAAGTCGAGGATGTATTCCTGGCGTGCAAAAATTAAATGTTGTTTTTTTTTTTAAACTCCATTCAGCTAAAGTTATAGCCAAACAGGAGCATAAAAAGCCAACACTTCGAGAAGTCAGAAAAAAACGAAAGTATTCTAAGTATGTGCTCATTATGCCTATGTTTATGTGATTGAAATTAGTTTTGGACTTTGTGTTTGTAGACGAAATTTGAAAGTATTTATTAAACTCCATTGGGATTGTGGAAGCTCCGGCATGTATTTTACTGATTTTGCTTGTTGTTCGAGATAATTCTATTGATACATCCGGTGCAGTTATTAACACAGTGTGGGCTATTTTTAACTCTGTTTATTTACACCTATTAACTCTCCCCAAAAGTGTCCTAAGCTTTACAGTCTTCCACACTGAACTAGGTGGTAGAATGTAGGTGGTTCATTTAGGCAGCCACGGCCCGTGGAGGGAGTTCTGGTGAGGCAGAGAGGCGGGGCAGGGTGGGGGGTGCTAAAAACTGGAATATGGATAATTGGAGGTAAGTAAACAATGTAATAAATAAAACGAATATCGTAGCGCACACTGCATCGCATTTTGCGATGCAGGGCGTGCTACGAAATTTGTTTTATTTATTAAATTGTTTACTTACCTCCAATTATCCATATTCCAGTTTTTAGCACCCCCCACCCTGTCCCTCCCCCTCCCCGCCTTCCTGCCCCACCGTAACTCCCTCTACGGGCCGCAACTGCATTTAGGTTACCAGGTTGTAAGAATTTCAAAAAAAGTAATAGGAAATGTAATATCAAGTTCTCCCACTGGACACTGCCAGAATTCCTTTCCTTCTAGGCAAGCGCATTGTAATGATGTGATTTTGTGGCCTCGATGTTTTCTGGATAGTTATGGATTTGCTACACATCCAACGTAATCCATCACCTTCTACGTAATTTGCAGATTTTTACAAAAAATGCGTTGTTTCCAGCTCAAAGGGATCAAAATTGACTAAAAACGCTAACACTCTTGTTGCCGCGTAGTGACAAGACTTTTGCCACAGAGGCAAGTCACTTTTCAGTTGTTAACTACTATATTAAGTGTTAAACTGATATTAATGCAGTAAACATTTGCCTACGTATTGTTTGCCCCGCCCTCTGAATTAGTGTGCTTTAAAGCCTTCAGTTGTTTAAAACAAATTTTAATTATTTTTCTAAATAAATGTATATTATAGTTTTCATCTCTGGTAAATTAAATATACCTGTTCATAAATATGGGTGGCATATTTTGCACAATTTTAAAACGGAGCGTAGGCCAAGATGTATAGTATGCAATACTTGTCCGCCCCCCCCCACTATATGTTTGGTTCTGATAGGTCAAATTTGTAGTGATGTACACTCTTTTTGATTACAAATGGATATAAAGGAAGATGTTAGAACATTGTTTGTGATATGGTATACTGCTGCATTTTACTATTTTATAAGTGATTGAGTAATGTTTTTATTTATGTGTACTTGCACTTTATACATTAGGTGATGTGATTGAATGGACGACCTTTGCCTTTCCTTAAATAATGTCTTTTAGTTGTATAATGAAATTATAATCGCTGTGTTCTTGCATGTATATTGTTCTGGTATTAGCATCAGGATGATCGGATATACCGAATTTTTATCTTCTTACTCGTATATCTTTTTATGTGGAATCATTGGAGTTCCAAATCATAACAAAATAATTGAATTGATTTCTGTTAACATGTGTAAAAATGACAAAATAGTAAAGTAATAATGTGTTAAAAATGTGCACATAACACCAGATCATTTGCCTTTTCTTGCAATGTAATAAGTCAACCCTGTCCATAATTTGGTTTGTACCCTACTGCACAATTCTAGTAGGAAAAGAAAAAAGGAAGAAACAGCAAAAAGAAAGAAATAACAATGTTAACAATGTTCATGAAAAAAACAGTAATTCATAACGATTGTAATATATATATCTATATATATTCACTGAAAAAACCATAGGTTTCAGATAAGTTGTAGTTAGGAATTAGCATTTAAAAAAACCTTAGACATTCACTGAAAAAAACATAGGTTTCAGGGGTGTTATAGTTAGCTGGACATTTCACTCGTATAAAACCATTGAAATTCCCCTGATATAGTTAGTTGTATTAACTATAACTCGCACACCCGCAATCCGCTGCTGATGATGTCACATATTACATCATTCATGATATGGTCAGTGACATCTCTTTTACATAAAAATATTTTTCTTTTCATTATTATATATTGTTCATAATATACTTAAATTATTTTTATTTCTTTTTTTGTTTTTTTATGGAGTTGCGCACTGTTATCCTATGGGTAGAAATTCACTAAGCAGGTAAATAGTGTTATCGTTACCTTTTCTTACTCAGTGGTGGATCCTGGATACAGAACTGCTGCATCTCCTATAAACAGTTGAAAGAATGCAAATTACCAAAGACGCACGGAAGCCCATGTCTTTTTTTTTAAAATATCGCTAGAATGCGCGGATCATACGAAAAAGAAAAAGAAATAGGGGCCCTGGGAGACTTTGTGGGACCCCTTGACCAGACCTAAAGGATCAGGGTGTGTCTACCCTCTCTTTTTCACGTTTTAAACACACATTTCACACGCTTCTTCAGCCTCCCTTGTACCGAGACATAAAATGGCTGCCAACAGTTTCTAGTTTCGAATGTTGACAACCACTTGACAGCCAATTAGTCTTCAGCGCGTGATCGGAAGGGTGCACTTATGGTACGATGACAATAAGCGGAGTAAAAAACAAAAAACTAATGTGATACAGCTATGACCTAAATATAACATACTAAAGAGATCAAATAATGATTCATATTGGAATTTATTATTGTCATACAAAAGAGGGAAAAATTGTTAAAACTTGATATGATGATATTAATAAACAATTTTGTTTAAACATTATTTTTCCATATATAGAAGCAGATATACAAAACTAAACCACAGTACAAACTAAAACTGAGACACAAATGATGATGGCAAGGCGGTAGTGAGACTACGCACATTTCGGCGAGGTCGCCTTCATCAGGTCACCGTCTTACGTACTGTAATTATATTAAAAAATCCTATTGTATGAAGAGATTGCTTCGGGCCTACAACAACGGACAGAGATGCCACGTATTTTGGTAATCAGGAACAAGGATACTGATAAGAAGTTTTCCTGGGCAAAAGATAATAACATGAAGTCGTATAAGTCCTCATATAAGGAGTGCCGCGAGCACCGGATACAGGATAAAGGCGCGTATATATTTAAGGGCAAAATAATCTACGGCTCCATCTCTGCGGGGTAACAAGCGCCTTGCTTCAAAATGGCCCCTTGACCCCCACCCACATGGCCAGGCCCTGGCTGGACCAGGGCTCAAAATGGCGCCCACCCACATGGCCAGACCCCAACACCACCCAAAAAAATCGAAAACACACAACAATCACCACAATACAATGCCATCCATGCCCTAAATGATGTTTAAATTCAAGAGACCCCACTGAAAGCCTTGGTCAGTGCACCACTGACTACCCCTGGGCATAATGGATGAAAGCAGGGTAGGCTGGGTGCAGGCCTATGGCACAAAGCAGGTATACTGCCTGGCTTCAAAATGGCTCCTTGACCCCCAACCACATGGCCAGGCCCTGCCTTGACCAGGCCTCAAACTGGCCCCCACCCACATGGCCAGGCCCCAACACCACCCCAAAAAATCAAAAAACACACAAAAATCATCACAATCTAATGCCATCCATGCCCTAAATCATGTTTAAATTCAAGAGACCCCACAGAAAGCCTTGGTACGTGCACCACTGACTACCCCTGGGCATAATGGATGAAAGCAGGGCAGACTGGGTGCAGGCCTTTGGCACAAAGCAGGCACACTGCCTGGCTTCAAAATGGCCCCTTGAACCCCAACCACATGGCCAGGCCCTGCCTGGACCAGGCCTCAAACTGGCCCCCACCCTCATGGCCAGACCCCAACACCACACGAAAAAATCGAAAAACACACAAAAATCACCACAATCCAATGCCATCCATGCCCTAAATCATGTTTAAATTCAAGAGACCCCACAGAAAGCCTCGGTCCGTGCACCACTGACTACCCCTGGGCATAATGGATTAAAGCTGGGCAGACTGAGTGCAGGCCAATGGCACAAAGCAGGCACACTGCCTGGCTTCAAAATGGCCCCATGACCCCCACCCACATGGCAAGGCCCTGTCCGGACCAGGCCTAAAAATGTCCTCCACCCACATGGCCAGGCCGCAACACCACCCCAAAAAATCGGAAAACACGCAAAAATCACCACAATACAATTCCATCCATGCCCTAAATTAGGTTTAAGTTCAAGAGACCCCACAGAAAGACTTGGTCCATGCACCACTGACTAACCCTGGGCCTACTGGCTAGTGTGGCTTTACACGCACCCCAAAATTAAAAAGAAATTCCACATATAGCAGTGAGCTATTCAATTCCATGACATAAATGATATTTAATTTCAACAAAACTCACAGAAACAGTTGTATCATGCACCCATGGCTAACCCTGGGCCTACTGGATACTGTGCCTACCCACAATATATTTTTTTTTAAGTTGTGAAAAAGTTTAAAAATTGTAGTTGCAGCAACTGCAATGCCCCAAACAAACAACACCAACTTACTTGTAAAATCTCAAATCCAAAAGTAATCCAAAGGTGATCCAAACAAAAAGTCCTCAAATTACATATATCCAGCAGCAGCCACAAAAAGTAATCCTTCCAGCTCCAGATGAAAAGTGACCAGGACATGGACAAAGCACTGGGAGGAGCCTGCTGGACAGGAACAGGAAGTTGGAGACTCTGGGGCACTTCCTTCCTCCCGCCCCCCAAAAATAAACTCCTTGCACAAAAAAGTGCAGCCAAATGTCAATCTTAGGAGTTATTCTGATCCAAATCATCATTTTCAGAAGGTTTATGCTGCCTGCAGTAGATTTCTTGTGCAGAATTGCAATTTTTGCAAGTTCGGGAAAGCGAGCTGTTCAAATCTCCCGCCGGAAGTCAGCTGCGTGTCGCATCTACGTGTTCGCAATTGTTTACTCCCGCGATACGTGATCGCGGGCCCTTAAGACGTAGTCGAGTTCTCCAACTCTCGCAGTGCAAGATGGCGGGCCACTATGACGTACTCACGGTCGAAAAGTCTTGCGCGATCACGCAGCAAGATCCAAAATGGCGCAGCGCACGCAAACCGGGAGGAAAAACAACTCGGCAAACTTAGAATCACGGTAAGTCACTGCAGCGCGCGCAAGATTGTATTTTTGAAGCGCGACCAAGCAAAAAAATCCGCCAGCTTGCAATTTTTTTGACAAATTCGTGCGATTCACGGACCACAAAATTGCCAAAAATTCACAAATTCCGCGAGCGGAAAGGATTTTGCACCCACGCTTAATCCTACGAGGCCAATCCTCGCACAATCCGTGGATCCTCCGCGCCCATAGATATATAAATGATTTTAACCATAATTTTCAAAGAAACTATTGAACAGATTGACACCAGATATGCCAAAGGCACAAGTCGGAACTGAGGACTACCTCTCTGCCAAATTTGGTCTAATTCCGTTGAGCCGTTCGAGCTGTAGCCGTGGCTAAATGTCCTATGAGAAATTGCTTAGGGAAAACGCATTTTGGGACCCCCTTTTTTCTCGGCCTCCGCTTCACCAATCAACCCCAAACTGTCAGGGAAGGAGCGGAACTGAGCTGGCCAAAAGTTTGGAAAATTTCAAGAAGATTCATCAAACGACGCTAAAGTTATTGGCAATAGAAGGTTGTGGTTTTCCTATGGATACTAGGTCCTAACTAATACTACCTACTGGCAACCGCCAGTAGGTAATATATATATATATATATATATATATATATATATATATATATATATAGAGAGAGAGAGAGAGAGCGCAAGAGAGAGAGAGCACAAGAAAGAGAGAGAGAGAGAGATGTAATAATCCAAATCATTTTCATCCAGTAAAATGACAACAGCATTTTGACCTTGCATGATTCAACAGGTCATTATCTGGACAAAATGATAAAGGAACATCCAAAGAAAGAAGGAATGCTGCAAAGTCAGTACTTGGATATTGATTGAAAAGGTAGCATGGCATTCTATTTAGAGTAGGAGCAGGAGGGGCACAGAAATGGCCCAATGTAATAAATTCAAACCGTACGTAGTGACTCCAATAGCAATAAATACTGCTGTACTGGAGAGCACAAGAGCATTGTGTCAAGGATTTTGTTACCATTGATACCCAGGTCCTCCTTAAGTATATGGGTGACTTCCATTGTATATATTGTGATGAATTCTACTAGACATGAATGTTCTAATAAGTTAAACCTCCTTTCAAAATAAGAGACTACTGTACCAGCTATGACATGACTGATCGTTGGTTTGAGCTGATCTATGCCTTTTTACAAGCAAACAAACAAATGATGGATGGGATGTTGATCAAATCAAACTATCACCCACGGTGAAAGATCTGGGTTTAATCCATTGTTTTATTGCTCACTATGCCACCCCAGTCTGGACCCAGCCATATGCAAATCAGTCTTGACCCTGCTCCCCATGGGCACAGTCCACACCAAACAGCCAGGCCTGGTCCTCCCTCGACCGGAAAAAAGCATCCTGGGACCAGTGTCGGGATTTCACGCCTCATCAGTCAGGCTAGCTTGAATCCTCCATCAGCCAGGCTTGCTTGAATCCAGTGGCACAGTGAGCATGGGACCCACATCTGGGCATACCCTTTCCACTTAGGGTGTCAAAAGCAAAAAGAGCAAATGATGGATGGAAGGCTGAACACATCAAACATGCACCCCCAGTCACAGATCTGGATCTAAATCAATTATTTCTTTGCTCACTATGTCACCACAGTTTGAACCCAGGAATGTGCAATTAGTCCCCTACTGAGACCAATACCCCGGAACTCCCCTACTTAGACCAATACCCCGGAACAATTTATTGCTCTTCATAATGAATTTTGTAAGGCATTGAAAGCACTAGTGACAAAAATGCCAAAAAAGAGCCATCAAAATTTGAGTAATATGTCTCATAGCAAACCTTGGTACGACAAGCATTGTAGGGTAGCCAAGGGGAAACTTCTGTTGGCAATTAAAACTAAAACATCAACAGATGTTAGAATTGCTAGGGAAAATTACAAGAGAGTACAGGCGGCAGAGAGTATGTTAGAAGCTGCAAAAACAAAGGACACAATAGGGTTTTGGCGGCTAGTCGCGAATGGGAACCATGTAGGGAGGGCTGTTATGGACGTCTATCTCGATGAGATGACGTGGGTTAAACACTTTTCTACCCTATATAAAAAATATGATGGGAATCCCAGTGAGACTAACGGTGAAGCACCATGGCATATAGCCCCTATTGACCCCTTGGACTTTACAATTGAAGAAACAGAGGTAGCAATAAACTCTGTGAAGAGTGGTAAGGCGCCAGGGCTAGACAAAATACCTGGAGACCTTTATAAACACGATATAAAGATATGGGCACCCTATGTAAATTACATATGCAACATGCTGTCGCGTAGCAAAGATTTTCCTAATAGCTGGCGGGGAGCAGAGATTGTCCTAATCTTTAAAAAAGGCGATAGGTCGATCCCCTCGAACTATCGACCAATCCGCCTAATGGACATTCTCCAGAAAATTTACTCAAGACATATCTTAAATCGTGTAAATGAGTGGTTAGAAGACAAGATGGTCCTCACAAAGTTCCAGGCCGGGTTCAGGAGTAAAATGAGCACCATCAATCAAGTTTTCAGGCTCTGCTGCCTCTACTGGAAATACGTCCATATTAAAAAGGGCCACTTGTATGTCGCCTTTGTAGACCTTAAGGCGGCATTCGACTTAGTGCAGCGAGAATTGCTTTGGAGGTCCCTTCACAATGCTGGGCTACCTGATTGTCTGCTAACTCATATAGTCGAGTTGCATGCTATTAACTTTGCCAAAGTAAGGTGGGGCCCGAATGGTGTACTCACTAAGAATATACCAATTGAGTGTGGCGTCCGCCAAGGCTGCGTTTTGGCCCCGACACTATTTTCGCTTTTTGTGAATGACATTCCCGAACATTTAGATGGCTGCTTGAATGACTCGCTAAAACTGAATGGAGAGAGGGTGCCTGCGTTACTTTTCGCAGATGATACCATTCTAATTTCGCAAACTAAGAAAGGTCTCCAGGCACTACTCCATTCATTCAGTGATTACTACAGCAAGAAAGGGTTAGAAATTAATGCAAAAAAAACAAAATGCATGACTCTGAATCCTATTAAAACCGATAAAGGATCCTTATTTTTAAATAGCCAAAGGATGGAACTAGTTGAATCCTTTTCTTATCTGGGGGTTTCGCTAGACTCTAAATTCACGTGGAACCCCCAGATTGAAAAAAGCAAGGTAATATATGCACAGAATACAAAACCCATTCTTACTAAGCACAACTTAAGTACTAGTAAATCGGTTTCACCAGCTGTAGAGCTTTTCAAACACAAAGTACAACTGGCAGCTCTTTATGGTGCTGAAATTTGGGGTCCGATGTCAAAGAATGCTTTTGAAATTTTGGACTACAAATTTATGCGTAGTATAGTAAGGGCCCCGAAAGGCACGCCCTTGGTTCCCCTTCAACTAGATCTGGACCTCAAGAGGACAGATCATTATACTATTGTACGACCGCTGATGTTCTGGGTCAGAATATGGCAAACTCCAGAACTGCATGATTATAGGAATGGGCTAAAAGAGTTACTGTGCTTAGATGTTTCCAACTCCAATACCTGGCTAAAACATATCAGAATATGGTTTACCAAAATAGGTCTTCCCCAATTTTGGAAAAGCCCTGAAACATTGCCTACGAATTCAAAAAATGTGGTAAAAAAGGCGTGTTGGGGCTTTATAAACAACCAAGTATTTAACAGCCATAATGGTGGGTCACTGGTTAGTACCTTCATAACCTTTAAGGATGTACCCCTATTTGAGAGTGTTCTCTATGAAATTAAGCCCCCACTAGCCAAAACCCTTTTCATGAAATTTAGATATGGCAACCTTAAGACTAATTCAACACTTGCACGTTGGTCACGGAAAAATGCTATTGACATTCCAACTGCGGGAGATTTATGCACTATGTGCGAGGGCAACCACAAGGAGGATGACATGCATATCCTTTTCTTCTGCCCAGCATATACGCTGGCCAGAAGAAAGTGGATTAAACGTCTGTGTAATCTTCTAGGAGTTAGGTCATGTATGAAAGCACTTAGAATAATTAATTCTGATACATCACAAACTATTGTATTCAGTGCCAGCAGATACCTTTATTTCATCTACTTTGTTCGTAGGAAAAAGGGCTTAAAGTTGTAAAAGTCATGGAGCGTTTTCATGTATTTTTAAGAGTTGGCTGAGCTGATTGAATAAGACAGCCATGATTGCAACAATTTTATGATTTTTTATTTATTAATCTCACATATGACAATCATCACTGTTATTATTGTGTGTAAAATGGATTTGAGATTGTTTTTAAATGAAATGATTATTGTTGAAATCTTTTATGGTAAATATTTGCCGAAATAAAGAAATTAGTCTTGACCCAGCTCCCCATGGAAACAGTCCAGCCTGAACTGCCTATTATTGTAACTCAGCTCTCAAAAACATTAGAGAAAGTGCATAGATTGGATGGATAATTTACCATTCTAGCTCCATTCCAAATAAAATTAGGAAAATGAATAACTAAAATGGGTTAAATTTACTATTCTTACTCCATTTGCAAAAACATAGGAGAAATTGCAGATATTGGGAAGGGGAGACTTACAATAATGTTGTCAGTCCCACAAACACTTAGAAAAGTGCAGTTATATGGAGAGGTGAGGACTGGGTGGTCAGATTTATAATTCTAACTCCAGCCCCAAAATGTTTGTGACAGGACATATATTTTAGAAGGTGGGAGGTGAGATTTACTATTCTGACACTATGCCCACCAACAATGAAAGAAGTATGTGTATTTGAAAGGTGGAAGAGGGAGTAAAATGTACTATTAACTCCAGCCCCACAAATATTGGGTAAAGTGCATATATATTTGGGTGGAGGATGTCAAATTTACTATTCTAGCACTTATCCCAGTGCCACTGAATAAAGTGCATGTACATGTTTGGGAAAGGGTGCTTAGATTTACTATTCTAACTCTAATCCCCAAAATACTGGGGAACTGGCAAAAGTGCTGATACTGGTAGGAAAGGGTGATTTAATATTCTGACTTCAGTCCCACAAGCATTGGCGAACGTTCATATATTTGGGGGTAGATCAGATGTACTATTCTAACTCCAGTTACACAAATATTGGGAAAGGTGCATATACTTAGGAGGGGGAAGTGGTGTGTATATTATAACTCCAGTCCCAAAAATATTGAGGGAAATTGCATATATTTTGTGGCTTCATTTATTATTCTACCTCCAATCCCACAAACATTGATGAAATGGGAAAATTGCAGATATTTGGAAAGGTGAAGAGGTTGGTTTTAAAATTCTGACTTCAGTCCCACAAACACTGGAAAAAGTTCATATATTGGGAGGTTAGATTTATATTCTAACTCCAATGCCACAAATATTGGAGGAAGTGTAGAAATGTGCGGGTGTTAGGTGTACTATTCTAAGATCAGCTAAATAAACTTTGTGTATTTCGAGGGGGATATGATTTATTATTCTAACTCCAGGGGCACAAGTAATAATCTATACTACTATTATAAAGGAAGAACTTTGAGGCTTTGAGGCGGGTAAACTCGGGAACCACAGCGCCAATCCACACACCCGATACATCGTTGTAATCCTCAGGGTGTGCAGATGGACATAGGCTATATAAATTTAAAATAAATACGTTATTAAAAAATATAAGTAAAAAAAAAAGTAGTCCCTTCAAAGTAGCGCCAGCCGCGACGTGCTTGCTGACATCAGGAGCGGCGTACACGCGAGGAGCGGCGTACAGGAGCGGCGGAGAACAGCGTGGGGAGGAGCGGCGGAGATCAGCGCAGGCGAGGAGCAGTGACGAGGAGCAGAGGAGATCAGGGGAGCAGCGGACATGACCGGCGGACAGGTGGTGAAGATCGGCGGGCAGACAGTGAGGGGCTGCAGATATTGAATATTCACTGTACTGTACGGCTCTAATAATTTAGTGAGAGCTGGTACCGGGGCCTATCGGAGGAGCTGCACTTGCTCTCCTATTAAAGGGCCCGCACCGGGTTTTTTAAGGCTGCAAACACTGCGAGCTCTTACGCTTTCTTCCCCATGGCAACCACTGTACCACTGACATCTTTTCAGCCCCCCGCTGCAGCCGTCCGGACATCGCCACCAGTGCAGGGAAGGTACAAGCATGCCATCTCTGCATTGTTTTGGTATACTGTTTTATGTTAAGGTAGAGGCTGTTTGTATAGCACCTGTGGCAGCCATGGATTGCTTCTAACCGCTGAAAATCATGTCGAATCTTCAGGTGTGCGCCAGAGTGGAGCAGCTGCCGTGTTCTTCTCGGATGAGAGCGTAAGGTGCTGATAACATGGAATTGTGAAATGCGCAGAGCAATGCTATCAGGCCCATGAGCACAGTGAATATAAAGCGTGTCTGCTGTTCAGAAAAGGCATTTCCTTTGAAATTGAATCAATTAGTTGTCGGGGGAAGTGACGGACAGTACAGGAACTTCTGAGGGGCAAGCAGAAACTCTGTGACGCTAACTACCTGCACTTTTCCATTAAGGAGACAAAGGAGGCTCAATAAAAAGAGCATTTATAAAAAATAAAAAAGCAAAGAATGTATAAAGAAAGAAAGAGAAAGCACATGTAGACAATCTGTTCTGTTATGTTAATCACTGGCAGGTGGATGGGTAACGTTCAACACAATGAAAATAGAAGGGATTAAAAATATAAAAAGGTAGTGGACACAGCCTGTGCGTCACGCAGAGCACCCGGGTCCCCCCTCTGCGGAGAACAGTCAACAAGTCCTAATAATGTGTCTCGTGGGCAGGTACCAAACGGGGCATTACAGCAGGAAAAAGTGACATGAGCAGTGACGTGGGCAGGTTACACAACGTCAGGGCGGGCGGGGGCCCTGAGCCATGCTTGCTCCCGGACAATGTCGGGACGGGCTGCTAGTAATATTATAATAAACAAAATATCATTTACTTTTGTAACAAATATCTATTTTTATAAACCTTTATTTTGTTTCATTTATATTTGTTAATTCTAAAAAAAAAAATGAAAGGAAGTTTGACATACTTTTTAGGTTATATAGGTTAAACATTTAGAAAATAAACTAGCTATGAATTTAAATAGTAAACTCATAGCTTTAAACTTTAAGAAATTCAACAAAAACACTATAATCCCCAAATATGTATATACATTAATTTTCCTAAGTAGGTTCCACAAAATGTTATATTAAAACAAAAAAATATATATTTTATTAATCCAATTTTATATTCAATGATTTAAAAATATTTCATTTATCTAATAAAATAATATCATGTCAAGGTAATACTGTCAAACAAATGATTTGACATTAGTAAAAAAAATTATTAAAGTACAAAAGTACCCACTGAAACCCAACAAACTTATAACCCATGGATTATTATTTCAAAAGTTATTGTAAAGCACTAGCTTGACATATATTTACAGATACAATTTACAAAAAACATAAATCTATACAGTAAAACGATATTACATATCATAATATTTTAAAATATAGAACAATTTTAAAAATACTTTTTATTGACAAACCTAAAGCAATGACATAACTGCTGGTTATATGTATTGACAGTTACAATACTTTGACCACAATATTATGGTCACAACATATTTTAGAGCTGATATGCAGATACCATATCAGCTGCCTTCGCTTTGTCTCTCTGAATATCTCTGCTCAGTTCACCATCTTCTCTCTCCCTGCACAGTACATTATGGACATGTTCAGCACATCTGTTTTGGAATTGTCAATACTTCTCTGGAGAAGAACGGGACTCTGTGTTTTCACCTCACTGATCAAGCCTATGGCCTAAAAGATGAAATCCAATGTCAAAACAGAAAATGATGCAGAGGAACAAATAAACCTATATTTCTAAAGAAAAAAAATGAATTGATCCCTATTACTGAGTATTCACCCCCTACGCTTTTTTCTCCTTTTCATTTAGCTCAGATACCAACTCCAAGTGTAATATTCCAAAATATATATATTTTTTATGACAAAAAAATCAAACATATGCACAGGTGAATACATACATGTGCCTGTACAATTCCTTCCTACCCGTTCTTACTTTATACGGATGCTAGTTACAAACAAGATACATCCTTCAGAAAGCAATCTGAGAAAAGGAAGTAGTCCAATACACACTAGAGGGGATAGGTCAACCCTCCACTTAGTACAAAGAGTGTGTAATCAATTTTTTAAATCAATCATGGTCTGTCGGACCCCTCCATGTTGTGGGGTTTACGGGTTTCGGCCCATAAATTCAAGCCCCATCAGGACAAGGGCAAAAGGATTACAACACCATTTAATTCAGGGAGATTAAGTGCTTCATATAGATGCTACATAAGAAATCTCCTCTCAAGTATATGCACTAAAGCTGTATACTTTTTGATACACTTATTGCATGCTCAAAATTATTTGTATTGGTTTTCAAAAAGATACATACAGTAAAAACTGTTTACAAAAAAACCAAGCAAATGCAAATATAGCTTTCCAAATGATTCCACTCACTAAAAGGGAGTCCTGAACCTTTGCAAAATTAAATGTTACATAATGCATTCCAAATACATGTTCCCCAAACACAAGAATCAATAAAAAATTCCACTAGTATCACACTAGTTTTTGAAGAATTCTTACCTGCTACAGGATTAAACAAAGATCATTATATTACATTTCTACATTTATTGATAGAAAAATTCAACCCTATATCGAATAAGAATCCTATCTGAATGTTACAATAATAATTACAATTCAATACTTTTACAAGCTTGGAAAGCACACATTGATGTACACTATATTATATATGCCATTGCTTGTGCAGTATACATCATATCCTACACAGGTAGAGTACAAATAGGTTTTAGAACAAAACTAATTCAAGATGCTAAAAAATCAATTACAATCCCAATATAACATAACAACTTCAATAGCTTGAAACACATTTTTAAACAATACAGAAATTGGTGGCCAAGAAGTTTTTAACATATTTTGGAAATATCATGTAATCAGCCATTCGCAAGCTTTCCTATTTTTGCTATGAGATTGCTTCCAACTAAAGCCAGTCTTTGAGCCCTATCTATGCAAAATTCTAAAAAGAATGCTTACAAGCCCCTTAGCACCAATTCATGGGCAACACAATTTCGAGCTTATAAACTGAAAAATGAAATGCCAACTAGATCGTCATTTTGCAGAGATACTTAACAGGTGAATAAGTGAAAACTACACACCAACAAATATTTCTTGTGTTAAATTCTGGAAAAGTAACCTAATTTCTTTCTAATGCAAACTATCCAGTACATTGTGTAAAAACATATTGAAGTAAATACACAGTTTTACTCCAACATCTCAAAATATATCCATTTTACACAATGTAGCTCAAGATGAGGTTACACTTTATAATAGTGACAAAATATAAAAGTAATATCTAAGGCAAACTGTGGGATCAAGCGACACCCTACATATTGCTATTAAAGTACACAAAGGCCGAGTGTCAGGGGTTGCTTTTATTCATTCCGGTTAGCTTGATGGTATGTTACCAATTTAAAGCTGTAATATTGACTTTGGGGTGGTAAAAAGCTTTAGCCATTTTTCAGCTCGGTGTGGATGGCACTTGCTAATCCTCTGCCTATAGACTTTGCTGTAAAAATGACAAAAGGTTCTTTCACTCTCTAGCTCGGCATGGGTGGAACTTTGCTAATCCAGGGCATCATTCACAAGAAAATGATGCATGGTAGCGCCGCAAGTTATTTTGCTGTGTCGAGCGGTGTCATTTTCAAACCACACAGATGCGTCGTATTAACAACAATATGACGCATCTGTGTGCTTTGCCTTGTGCTGGCACACAATTGGCTGCCATGGCCAGCGCAGGCACCCTTATGTCATTTTTCAAAGGTGCCTGTGTTGCGGGGATATTTGTTTTTGTGCAGGAAGTGGCACCTTCTTGCAAAAAAAAAAGAACCATTGGCATTTTCCTCTTTCGAGAAGAAATAAAAGTATTTCTTCTCGTTGCGCCACTCCTACGCCTCCGCTGGGGAGGCGTAGGATTCTGATGCATTCCTAGCTTTACAAACTGATAATAAACACCAAGCCGCACATTGAACCTCCACTTTCTTTTTGTAACAGTTTAGCTAATTTTGTTCCTACAAAAAGTAGGAGAGTTTAATACGTTTTCTACAGCAACACCACTCTCTCCTGTAGATACCACCCCTCTGCCATCTCCTTCTGGAAACGAAACCTTCAATAAGTTTGCTCCACCTCAGATTGAGGAAGTTCTCAACATCCTTTGCTCCTCTACCTCAGGCTTCCCTCTAGACGCATGCCCTTCAAGAGTGGCCAAGCTCCCAGCAGAGATCATTGCCTAACTACTAACATCTATCTTCCAACGTATGTTCAACCTTGAACCTTGGCACTTTTCCTACTTGCCTCAATGATCTCTATTCCCCAAAAATCCACACATGTACCTATAGGCCCAAACAACCACCGTCCTATCTCACGTCTTCTCTTTCCAGCCAAACTTGTTGAAAAGATAATGAACTTTCAGCTCATTGAGTATATTCATCTAAATGCTTTTCTTGACTCAACTCAAATTGGTTTTTACAGTGGCCACAGTAAGAAGTCAGCTCTAATCAAGGCCACCGAAGACATCAGAATAGCCATTGAACAGGGGAAAGGGGCATCCCTAATTTTGCCTGTTCTCTTGGCAGTGTTTGATACCATGAACCACAAATTACTGTTGAACCGTTTCAGGAATCTAGGGATTTCAGTTCAGGCCTGGACTCTCTTGAAATCCTTCCTTTAGGATCGAAAACAGCCAGTCAGCCTACGTCAATTCACTTCTCGCTGCTTTCCTCTGCTTATGCAGGGATCCACAGGGTTCTTCATGCAGCCTGGCTCTTTTTAATATTAATGTTACTCCTCTGGCCAACCTCATAAGGGACTTTGACTTCTCTCTAACTTCATATGCAAACAACACTCAGATTGTCATTATCAGTAGCCAATAATGACAACACACTAGGCTCCAGATTCAACTCCTGCATGCTACCACTCCAATCCTGGATTAATAGTATTTGCTTGAAACTTAACTCATCTAAGACAATGTCTTACTACCCAGGGCCCAGACCTCCTTTTAGACTCCCTCCTGTTGGCCACAGGAACCTGACCTGCTGACAGCTCTTGTGGAAAAAAAAACAGAACCTGGGGGCTCTGGTGGATGACCGTCAGTCAGTCAAGAGTTCTTTATTCGATGGTTAAAAACCATCATAAAAGCATGGATTATATACAATTAAAAAACGATTTAATCAATAATGAACCCAACTTGCAATACAATTCATAAAAAACAGGTTACATAGTACAGTCCAATACATAGTATAAAAAAACCTAATCATAGTGCAGTAGTATACATAATATAAATAGGGCTAGTCACAAGGATTTTTACTCATCCCCTAGGGACCTCCTTAATCTCACTGCAATTTTAATAAAGTTGATTACACAACATAACACCCAGGGGTCATTGGCCTGTTGCAGAAATAGTAAAGCTGTCTTTGCATGTCTAATTTTAGCACGTTTAATAACACTGGTTAAAAATTTCCGCCTTGGCATCGAATAAATAGGACATAAAAGTACAAAATGAAGGGAGGTCTGCGGAGACCTATTGTCGCAGCCGCAGGCTCCCTTCTGCTCAATTGATGTGTTAAAACCCATAGGGGATGCTAATAAAAAAGGTAATAAATTGAGCCTAAAACGACATATAAAATACCTCTCCTGGGCATTGTGCATGAGGCGCAAGTAAGGCTCCGTACCATCCGTGGGTACTATTAAATTGCGTGCTCTTACCGTAACTTTAGCGTCTTCTGCCTCAACTCTAAGCTTTATTCTAAAATCTAAAAAAGCCTTCTTTATATACAATTTTTCCTGGGTTACTAAAGAGGAGGCTATACCCCAATGCGTCCAAATTTTCCTTTACATAGCTGAGCCATGATATTCTCATACATTTGTCTTTTTTAAGGCAGTCACTTAGGATTTCTCTACTCAAGGTGGCATCAGGATTGCACCATATTTTAATCCAAGCAAGTATTGGTCTCCTTTTGATCAAATCTTACAAGTATTGCATTCCCAATTCTCTGTGAGCTATTGATGCTGGTACACTTTGGGGGATTTTAAGAATTGACCTTAAGTGCCTATTTTCTTCCGTATGTAATTTGCATACATTAACAAAACCCCATACTTCAGCCCCGTACATGAGTTTTGAGCAACACATGGAGCTGTACAAGTTCATAACTTGCTCAGGGCACCATCTGCCCACCCTCCTGCCGTAACCTGCAATTGCTCCATTGGTGGATAACATTTTGGAACACTGGTCTTCCACCAGACTATCAAATTTTAAGGCTTCATCGAACAATATACCTAGGTATGAGAATGACTTCACCCTTTTGATCTTGTGATTTCCAATCGTGAAAGCAGGCTTTACCCCTGGTTTATGCCCTGCTACCATGACAAATGATTTGCCCAGATTTACAGACAGATCCAGTTCTCCCATAAAGCTGACAAACCCGTCTATCAGGATTTGAAGACTCCTCGGGGTACGGGCGAGCAAAACCGCGTCGTCCGCGTATAGCAGCACTGGGATAAAACATGCAGCAGCTATAGGACAATCAGTCTTCAGGTTTAACAAGTGCTGTTCTAACCCATTAATGTAGAGTGAGAATAGGAAGGGGGCAAGAATGCACCCCTGCCTAACCCCACTCCTACAGGGGAACGAATCAGTCAGACCCCCCTCCATGTTGTACCGTACTTTTGCCGAGGTGTCAGTATGGAGCTCCCTTAGGATATTAACCAGGCCCACCTCAATACCCATGCTCAGCATCATGGCCCATAATTTTTTCCGGTTTACATGGTCAAATGCAGCCGCCAGATCCATAAAGCCCAAATACATGTTCTCGTTACTTATTTTAGTGTATTTGGCTGTTAACATGTAAAGATTCAAACATTGATCACCCGTAGACCTTCCTGACCTAAACCCGTACTGGGTGTCTGAGATGATATTGTTTACCTCCGCCCACTCAGTTAGGCGATTAAGAATCCCCCTCCCTAATAGTTTAACTGACACGTCTATCAGGGAGATAGGCCGGTAGAATTTCGGGTTGTCCCTATTTTCTTTTTTAAAGATGGGAACTATAGTGGCGGTCGACCATGATCGTGGGAGACCCGACTTAACAGCAGCATTAATGACCCGTGTCATTATTGGTGCCCAAAGGACCATACAGCTCAAAAATAAATCAGGTGGGAGCCCATCTGGACCTGGGGCTTTATTTTTTGACAAGCTCTCGATCCCATCTTTATTCTCTTTAAGGGTGAATTCTATTGGAACATGATAAAGTGTACTACCTACGTCATCCCCCTCCATTGCAGCCTCATGGTTGTATAGGCCCTTAAAGTGTTCAATCCATTGTTCCGGTAGGATGTTAGACCCTATGTTCTTGACAGTAGTCTCATTAAAACAAGGGTTGTTAATTACCCTCCAGAACTCTGACATGTCCTTGCTCTCTGCGGCTTCTCTAAGATCCGCCCAGGCCTCCACCTTTAATGCCTCTTTCCTTCTACTTACTTCCTTTTTATAAGCCTGTCTGCTCCGTAGTATTTCCAGGTTATCCAAAGGTCTTTTTTTAAGATTAAATTTGAGTTCCCTTAAGGCTCGAGAACAATTACTATCGAACCATCTAGGTGCTGATTTGGTTCTCAATGGTGCCTTAATTCTCAATAACCCGTCCACTATGTCAGTTAACTGTCCAAATGTATTCAGCAACAATTGTCCCTCTATTTCCATGTCTAAACAGCCCTCTATGCTGGCTCTGCCTACCTCCATCAATAACTTGTAAACACGTGCCTCATCTAAATTGACCCACCTGAGCCGACGTCCCTGATCAGTAACCTTCTCCATGATCCCAGTGTGTTTTCTGCTGCCCCCAAACGCTTCCTCACACTGCAGATTAAGTTCTAAAGGGTTGTGGTCACTGAATATGCTCCATGTAATTCCTACAGTGATTATTCTATTTTTGAGTGCCCTTGACACCAATATAAAATCAATACATGACTGGCACCCTCTTCCTTTAAATGTTGGTGGTAAGGTACCATTCTCTTCCCTAGCCATCATACTAATAGTGTGCACAAGGTCATGCTTGTCTATAATCCTACTGAGGGTTAGGCCCACTTCTGAGTGTTCAAAATGGGGTCCGGTTGTTACTGGGCAAGATGACCATGTTTCATCAGTGCTAACCAGCGCTTGACAAAGATGACAATTAAAATCACCTGCTCTAATAATGCTGGGTGTAACCCCCTTCTTATCTATATTTACTTCACCCAGTCTTGTTGCCAATTCTAAAAGAACTGAATGGTTCCTGCTATCACTGACTCTATTGTAAACGTTAACAATTCTCATAGTTAGTCCTCTCCCCCTAAACTGTACTACCTGTAAGTCACATGCAGACCGGCCCACTTTTGACCAACTACCCTCCAAGCTCAAATTCACATAAATTGATAAGCCACCCTTGGCTCTCCCCGATCTGGTTTCTTGTGCCGGTTCAAAAAAACACTTATATCCCTGCATGTGGAATGGGCAATTGTCCAGGGCCCACGTCTCTTGCAAGATAATGACTTGGTATTGGCTAATGTGTGTGCGCCATTCATGATTGTTAAATTTAGCTGCTATTCCCGCTATATTCCATGAAATGATTTTAACCACACCATAATCCTTACTCAAAATCTCTACGCTGGTTTCATTCTGCATACAAACCCCCTCCACTAGTACTACTCTATCCTCTGGTGTCTGAGCACTTGTGAAGGAGCTGACTTCCCTTCCTGTGTGTTGGTTATCATTATTCCCTATAACAACGGTTGCAGATAACTTTTTTGCCCTACCATTCCACTCTACTTGATCATTCACCATTTTGTTCCCTCTATTTTTCTGCCCCGTAAGCTTCCTGGTGGGCAGTCAATCATTGCTATCCAGTGAACTAAGTGCCTGATATCGATTACTTAGCCTAATTCCACTGAGCAATGGGGGTGTCAGGGAGGTTACTTGTCTGCTCACCCCATTCCTGTATTTGATGGGTGATAAAAGAAGCCCAGAGATAAAACGTTAACAAAATCATGTTTGATTCTGCCCGAGCCCGCCTGCTTCAAAATATCAGCGACCAACCTAGGGCAGCCAAAATTTACCACCACACAATCCCCCTCCATCGTTTTGCTTGAAGTACCCACCCATGGCACTCTACACACCATTTTAATGTGTTTGCACAGGTGTTCCCCCAACACAGTTTTGGCAGAAAGAAAATGTAATACTTTGTTTTTAAGGGCGTTCCAATCCTCAGCACGCGGTTCCTTGATTTTCGGTACATTTGCCAATACAACTGTGTAAGGGCAAGTCTCTGGTGGGAGATTAAGAGAAAACTCCTTTTTTGCTTGATATGCCCGTGAGCCTGGATTCCCAGCCATAGTCACGGGGCCATCCTGTGTGCCCTGCCTTAAAGGAATGTTTGTCGTGTGATTGACAGGGCCAATATTAGATACAGTGATTGGGGTCATGGGGGTTATCAATGAGTCTACAAGGTCATTTACTCTAGATGTGGTCCTGTCCAATGCGAGGGTTATATCAACACCATGTATGTTTGTTTTTGCTTTTGTTTACCCCGTGCCTTCTGATATTCTCTTCTCCATTAAACTTAGCCTCGCTTCTATTTGGTTCAACTTAACCATAACTGGTGTTATATAATGTGCTAATCGCTCATCTAAGAGTGTAACAAAGTCCATTTTCTTAGGACCCCCTCCCTCATGTGGACCCTTCTCTAGATCTATTACCTCAACCGTGGCCGTGGCCTTTTCCGTTCTACCTTTAGCGATTTCCGCCCTCTGCTCTGATGGCTCCGGTATGAGTTTTGTGGTTCTGGGCTGTTTGGCGTTTTGCCTACTACCTTTTAGGGGATTACAGGCCTTTCTTTTGCCTAGCGTGTGTTTAATAGCCCCAATAGAGGCTGCCTTCGTGGCCTTAGTGGTCAAAACTGCCCTTGACTTCCTATTGCGCGTAACTGGTGGTGAGAAAAGTTGCCTATCTGGTGTTACAGGGCCCAATTGAGAGGGAGAGTTATCTTCCAGTGAGGCGCCATTTGTGTCTATAGTTGCATGTACAGTTGCTATTGTAACTAACTGATTCCCTACTTTCTCTGCCGGAACGAAAGGAGTAGCAGAGCAATTTAAAGGTTCTGCGCATATGCTAATTCCGACTGGATTTGATTCCCTGAATTCGATTGGGTCAGCTCGTATTAGGTAAGCCTCTATTGCTGGGAGGTGTAGTCCAGTTTATCCTTCCCCGCTCGGCGGCCGCGTGGTTGGAGCTGCGGCAGCGGGGGAAGGAGAGGAGTGTCGGCGTTTCAACAAGGACTTGCCTAGTCCCTTCAATAGGTGAGTTTTATGCCCAGAAAAGATGCCCGCTCAGACGGAGGGGCTGCTTGTTCTTATCTGCCTCCAGGCGGGAAGTGGGAGGTGGCAGTCGGCGTCCCCGTTCCAGGGGACGCTGGGAGGTGTAGTCCAGTTTATCCTTCCCCGCTCGGCGGCCGCGTGGTTGGAGCTGCGGCAGCGGGGGAAGGAGAGGAGTGTCGGCGTTTCAACAAGGACTTGCCTAGTCCCTTCAATAGGTGAGTTTTTTGCCCAGAAAAGATCCCCGCTCAGCCGGAGGGGCTGCTTGTTCTTATCTGCCTCCAGGCGGGAAGTGGGAGGTGGCAGTCGGCGTCCCCGTTCCAGGGGACGCTGGGAGGTGTAGTCCAGTTTATCCTTCCCCGCTCGGCGGCCGCGTGGTTGGAGCTGCGGCAGCGGGGGAAGGAGAGGAGTGTCGGCGTTTCAACAAGGACTTGCCTAGTCCCTTCAATAGGTGAGTTTTTTGCCCAGAAAAGATCCCAGACTCTCCTATTCAGACCATGTGATCATGCTGTGACCTCTTCTGAATTTCTCACCTTGACGACCATCAAAAAGATTTTACCCTTCATCCCAACACACTTACAAAAAACCTTTGTTATCTCTCTGGCCCCCATAAGACATAGAATAAAATTCAAGGTACTTTGCTTTGCCTACAAAGCATTGCATGGCTTAGGCCCTCTTTTCCTTCTTTCAGTTGGCACACACCAACTAGGACCCTTCGGTCTGCTTCTGCCAAACTTGTAGTGCCTTCCAGGTTAGAGTGGGCTACCTGGGGTGGCAAAAGACTTCTACTTGGAGCCACAATAGATTAGAACTCACTCCTGCTGCACATTAAGGTGGCCCCTAACCTATTAGCCTTCTGGAAATCTTTAAAAACTAGGCCTGGGCAGTGAACTCTGCTCCATTCACGGAGTTTGCAGATTTTTATGCACTGCGCACTCTGTGGAGTGCAGAAAACTCTGCTCCATGTAGCGCAATGGAGGTTTTTCCCCTCTCGTGCACGCCAGCAGTAGGCTTGCGAGCGCAAGCTGCCACTCGGATAGAATTTCTAATCCAAACAGCAGAAAGATCAGCACAAACAGCAGTTTGCACCGCGCTCGGTCTCTTGCGGATCTTTGAAGCGTTTTTATGTCCCTTCGTAGAGTTCCCCTTAGTGGAACTCTGCAAATTCCGCCCAGGCCTATTAAAAACCTGGTTATTCAATCTACCTTAGGCACATGCCATCCCTGCATGGTTAGTCGTCTAAGCTAGTGCCTAGACGCCTCTGGGTATTCGAGGGCTTTCTGAAACCATGTAACATAACAAACACTTAAACTTGGGAACTACCCCTTTGTTCTTTTTTGCATCATTTATGCGGCACTCTAAACCTGAATTGATAATGTCTTGAATCATACTGGGTGATCCCTTGCTTCTGGACAAAGCTATACCTCTCTGATAAGATCTAACAGGAGTGAAACACATGCCAGGAGTTGCTTTTATGCATTCCAGTTCAGCTTGGATGTCACTTTACGAATCAAAAGCTGTAACATTGTGCATGGAAAGGTAAAAGGCGTATTTCCTTTTACAGCTCGGTGTGGAATTGCACTTGCTAATCCTATGCATAAAGACTTTGCTATAAAAGTGGCAAAAGTCTGTGTTACCCTCTAGCTCAGAATGGAAGGCATTGTGCTAACCCTATGCTCTAAAACACTCCTAGAAAAACAGACATTTGGGGTGAGCAGATTCAGAGTGTCATTGGAGATGTAGTGTGTTCCATATAAAGGAGCTACGTTCCACCTCAACTTAGGATATGTATGTATTCACTGAAAAAACAAAGCAATAGGGACCAGTGGCATAAAAAAAACTTGAGAGGGACCCCTGAAAAGTACATGAAAGGGGTCCCCTATGCTTTGGACCCAGTCAGGAGCTCTCAGTTCCACTTGTGCTCAGTGTTTTTAGGCGTAGGATTAGCACAGTGCTGTCCTTGCCTAGCTGTAAAATGGCCAAAGCATTTTACCAGGTGAGCAACTTTTGAGGGCCTGGACAAAGCTATACATCTCTAAAGAGCTCTAATGAGAGCGAAACACTTGTCGAGGGTTGCTTTTATTCATTTTAGGTTGGCTTGGATGGTATGTACCAATCCAAAGCTGTAATACTGTGCCTGGAGTGGTAATAGGCTTTGGCCATTTTACAGCTTGGTAAGGATAGCACTGTGCTAATCCTATGCTTAAAAACTTTGCTGTAGATATGGTAAAAGACTTTGTCCCTTTCTATCTCGGCTTGGATGGCACTGTCCTAACCCTACGCTTAAAGACTTTGATCGAAAAGCAGACATTTGGGGTGAGCAAATTTAGAGTGTCGCTGATGTTGAGAGTGCTCCACACTGGAGCTGCTTTCCACCTAAACTTGAGAACTACCCAGAGTTCTCTGCTTCTTTTTTTGCATAATTTAAGCATCACTCTATGCCTGATTTTTTTTTTTTTTCTTATAGTGCGTGCTTCCTTGTGTCTGGGCAAAGCTATACCTCTCTGAAGAGCTCTAATGAGAGCGAAACACGTGCCAAGGGTTGCTTTTATTAATTTCAGGTTGGCTTGGATGGTATTTACCAATCCAAAGCTGTAATACTATGCCTGGAGTGGTAAAATGCTTTGGCTATTTTACAGGTTGGCAAGGATAGCACTGTGCTAATCCTATGCTAAAAAACTTTGTTGTAGAAATGGTAAAAGACTTTCTCCATTTCTATCTTGGCATGAATGGCACTGTCCTAATCCTACGCTTAAAGATTTTGATAGAAAAGCAGACATTTGAGGTGAGCAAATTTAGAGTATCGCTGGGGTTGAGAGTGCTCCATACTGGAGCTGCATTCCACCTAAACTTGAGAACTACCCAGAGTTCTATGCTTCTTTTTTGCATAATTTATACGTCACTCTACGGCTGAAAGGGAATTGTTTTGACTTATACTGGGTGCTCCCTAGTGTCTGGACAAAGCTATACTGCGCTCTGAAGAGCTCTAATGAGAGCAAAACACGTGTCGAGTTGCTTTTACTCATTTCAGGATCGCTTGGATGGTATTTACTAATCCAAAGCTGTAATACTGTGCCTGGAGTGGTAAAAGGCTTTGCCCATTTTACAGCTCGGCAAGGATAGCACTGTGCTAATCCTATGCTTAAACTATTTGCTGTAGAATAGTAAAATACTTTGTCCCTTTCTATCTCGGTATGGATGGCGCTGTCCTAATCCTACGCTTAAAGACTTTGATAGAAAAGCAGACATTTGAAGTGAGCAAATTTAGAGTGTTGCTAGTGTTGACAGTGCTCTATACTGGAGCTGCTTTCCACCTATACGTGAGAACTATCCAGAGTTCTCTACTTCTTTTTTTGCATATATATATATATATATATATATATGTATTCACTGAAAAAACCTTAGGTTTCAGGCACGTTATAGATAGGAATTAGCATTTAAAAAACCTTAGAAATTCACTGAAAAAACCATAGGTTTCAGGGGCGTTATAGTTAGCTGGACATTTCACTCGTACAAAACCATAGAAATTCCCCCGTTATAATTAGTTCAGCTAACTATAACACGCGTGCCCGCAATGCACTGCTGATATTGTCACATATTACATCACTCATGACATGGTCAGTGACATCACTCATAACATCACTGATGACATCTCAAATGACATCACTGATGACATCATCCTTGTGATTGAGTGGCAGACCTCCTCTCACCCTAATACACTATAACCTTTGATACACACACTGAAAAATAGAAACTAAAATATTTCAAAAAATGGTCATACAAATACCAGTTACAACACACCTATTCAGTAATTCCAAGATCTACATACACATCCACTCATTCATCAACAGTCCTTTACTTTACTTTAGTGAATTTCAAAGGTTTTTTAAATGCTAATTTCCAGTTGGCCCCCAGGGACCCTCATGAATAAAGAGGAATTAATTCCCCAACTTAAAGTGCGCCACAGGGTGTGCTTGCACACATGTCAACTCAGGTCCCGCTCCCTCCCTTCACCACTGTGCACACACACCCCGTTACAAGTTTTAAGTTGGGGAATTAACTCCCCTTGAATACTGAGGGTCCCTGGGGTGCAACTAGCCCACCAGCTGCCTCCAGTAAGCACCACAGAGCTGTGTTGCAGAGAGGTGTGAAAAGGGGCGTGGCCTCAGAACACCTCTCTGCAACGCAGCCCCCTGGCACATTCTGGAGGTTCCTGGTGTGCTAGTTGGCCCCCAGGGAGCCCCAGTATTCAAGCAGAATTATTTCCCCACCTGCAAATGCGCCAGGGGGCTTGTGTGCAGAGTGTCCAAAGAAGGAGGCATGGCCTCCGGCGTGATGCCGGTCCATTTAAAAAAAAAAAAAGACTTTAAGAAGGGGGGCTGTGTGGCCCCCCTTCGTTCCATAATATTCTTGGCCCTGGGGACCCCATCCCCCAGGGCCTGCGCCCAAATTCTTATATATTTTTTTAATTTGGGAAGGGGCCCGTGTTGCCCCCCCCCTCCCAGGCCAAAATCTGCCCCATGGACCCCATCCCCCGGGGGGAAACAACCATTACAACGCAACTTTTACAACGAACTACCATTACAACGAAACTTTTACAACGCAAAAACTTTTACAACGCATACCATTACAACGCAGGATTTTACAACGCAAGTACCTTTAAAACGCATACCATTACAACGTAAGTATTGGTAAGTATATAATTATTTTTAAAATATTATATGTTTGGGTTTTTGGGTAAAGGGGTATTTTTAGGGTTCAGGGTCAGTTTTCAGTTTTTGGGTAAAGGGGTATTTTTAGGGTTCAGGGTAAGTTTTCAGTTTTTGGGTAAAGGGGTATTTTTAGCGTTCAGGGTCAGTTTTCAGTTTTTGGGTAAAGGGGTATTTTTAGGGTTCAGGGTCAGTTTTCAGTTTTTGGGTAAAGGGGTATTTTTAGGGTTCAGGGTCAGTTTTTAGTTTTTGGGTAAAGGGGTATTTTTAGGGTTCAGGGTCAGTTTTCAGTTTTTGGGTAAAGGGGTATTTTTAGGGTTCAGGGTCAGTTTTTAGTTTTTGGGTAAAGGGGTATTTTTAGGGTTCAGGGTCAGTTTTGGGTTTTTGGGTAAAGGGGTATTTTTAGGGTTCAGGGACAGTTTTGGGTTTTTGGGGTACAGGGTTAATTTGTAAAAATAAAATAAAATTATATTTAAATTAAATTAATTAAATGTAATTAAATAAAAATTAATCATATTTTAATAATTTAAATTAATTTAAATTAAAAAAAATATTTTTAGGGTTCAGGGTCAGTTTTGGGTTTTTGGGGTACAGGGTTAATTTGTAAAAATGAATTAAAATTATATTTAAATTAAATTAATTAAATAAAATTAAATAAAATTTAATTATATTTTAATAATTTAAAATAATTTATATTAAAACAAATATTATATACTTACCAATATTTACGTTGTAATGGTATGCGTTGTAAAGGTACTTGCGTTGTAAAATCTTGCGTTGTAATGGTATGCGTTGTAAAAGTTTTTGCGTTGTAAAAAATTCGTTGTAATGGTAGTCGTTGTAAAAGTATGCGTTGTAACGTCATACATCCCCCCCGGGGCATGGGCATATTGCTTTTTTTTTTTTTTTGGAGGAGGGCTGCCTTGCCCCCCTCCTTAGGCCATGCCCCGGGACAGCCGGCATTGCTTTTCCACATGGGGAGCTGCTAAGATGCAGCTCCCAATGTGGAAAAGCTATTTGGTTTGAATTTTGAAAGAGGGAGCAGGTTTCCCTGCTCTCTCTTTCAAAATTCAAACCAAGTTTGCTGTGGCAGGGCGGGAGCCACGAGGCTCCCACCCTGCCATAGCAAACTACAGTGTCCCGGGGGTGGGTGCCCCGGGACACTGCAGGAGCTGGCCCTGGAGGGTGGCAGTCCCCAGGGCCATCACAGGCTCCAGGAGGGGGGCCACACGGCCCCCCTCCCACAATCTACAGAGCCCCGGGAGGTGGCAGTCCCCAGGGCAGGTGGGGGAGCTTGAGCCCCCCACACAGGATATTTTTTTTTAAATAAAGCCCCGGGGGGTGGTCCCTGGGGCCACGGGGGGCCGTGAGCCCGCCGCCATTCATTTCTTAAAGCCCCGGTGGTGGCATCCCCACAACTAATTTAAAGAAGCCCCGGGGGTGTCGGTCCCTGGGGCTGGGGGGCCTGAGAGTCCCCCCATCTAATTTAAAGAAGCCCGGAGGTGTCGGTCCCCAGGGCTAGGGGGCCTGAGAGCTCCACAACATATAATTTAAAAAAGGCCCGGAGTGGAGGTGTCTGGGGCTGGGGTGGCCTGAGAGCCCTCCACCTAATTTAAAGAAACCCCGGGGGTGGCGGTCCACGGGGCTGCGGGGGGCCATGAGCCCCCTGCCTATATTATTATGAAGCCCTGGGGGATGGTGGACCCCAGGGCTGGGGGTCCCTTTGGGCCCCCCACCCAATACTGTCATTGCCCCCGGGATATGGCCCACGGGGGCTAATTACCAATGATGCGCGGGTGCCTGTGCTTTGTTTTTGTTTTTTAATCTGCAGGATCCGCGCACCCTGTGCGGATCTTGCTGTTTCAAAAAAAAAAAAAAAAATGGGGGCCTTGGGGTGCCTTGTGGACCACCTGAGCAGGCCTAGGGGTCAGGGTGTTTCTACCCTGCCCCCTTTTTGCGTTTTTCGCGTTTTTCCTTCTGTTTTCTTGTGTTTTTTAATCGGCAGGATCCGCGCACCCTGTGCGGATCTTGCTGTTTAAAAAAATAAAATAAAATGGGGGGCCTTGGGGCGCCTTGTGGACCACCTGAGCAGGCCTAGGGGTCAGGGTGTTTCTACCCTGCTCCTTTTTGCGTTTTTCGCGTTTTTCCTTCTGTTTTCTTGTGCTTTGGTTCTACTGAGGCACAAGATGGCTGCCAACACTTCCTGGTTTGGAGTGTTGACAGCCAATTAGCATACATCTTGTGCTCTGCAGGGTGCGCTTAATGTGAGCGGATCCACTGGGGCCATAGATATATATGTGATTTTACTTTTGATTTTCTCAGGAACTACTGAACGGATTTACACCATTTAATCAGAAGGCACCACTCTGAACCAAGGGCTACCTTTTTGACAAATTTGGTGTAATTCCATTCAGCAATTCGGGCTGTAGCTGCAACTAAAGGTTCCTATTGAAAATTGCTTGGGAAAACACGTTTTGGGACCCCCTTTTTTCTCGGCCCCCGCTTGACGAACCACCCGGAGACTTTCAGGATAGGAGCGGACCGGAGCTGGCCAAAAGTTTTGAAAATTTCACGAAGATTCGTCAACCGTCGCCAAAGTTATTGGGAATAGAATGCTGCGGATTTCCTATGGAAAATAGGTTCTAACTATAACTACCTACTGGCGACCGCCATTAGGTAATATATATATATATAACCTTCATCCCGGGGGCCCACTGAAGGGCTACTTCATTATTAATTATTTACCACATGAAACGAGCAAGGCGGCACCAGCCTACCATAGGGAGACTACTAAAGACTCAAAGTACCGGCATGCAACGTTGTTACAAGGCACTAAGTGATGACGAAATAAAAGACTTGCCGGTAATGTGCCTTCCTTGATTTTCTGCTCTTCATGTGTTTGCCTGTGAACAAGGAGCATCACAGCTCCGAAACGCGTTAGGCTGAGTTATTTTACCTGTGGGAAGGGAAGCCGCTGAGCTGTTACGAAGATTGAACTCCGTGTGCGCTTCGAAGCGCTGGTTCTTTGTATTTAAAATGTCATGCGGCAATCCATTGTCGCGAAGCTGCACCGCCCGGACTCGGGGCCAAGGAGACACTTGAACTGTTCCAAGTCTCCAGCTGGGGTCTTCAATCAGCTGCGCCGTCGGAAAACCTTCATCCCGGGGGCCCACTGAAGGGCTACTTCATTATTAATTATTTACCACATGAAACGAGCAAGGCGGCACCAGCCTACCATAGGGAGACTACTAAAGACTCAAAGTACCGGCATGCAACGTTGTTACAAGGCACTAAGTGATGACGAAATAAAAGACTTGCCGGTAATGTGCCTTCCTTGATTTTCTGCTCTTCATGTGTTTGCCTGTGAACAAGGAGCATCACAGCTCCGAAACGCGTTAGGCTGAGTTATTTTACCTGTGGGAAGGGAAGCCGCTGAGCTGTTACGAAGATTGAACTCCGTGTGCGCTTCGAAGCGCTGGTTCTTTGTATTTAATATATATATATATATATATATATATCCAAACATAAGTTTGCCTGCAATGAGTGAGCCCACAACAGGTAAGTTCCATCAGCCACTCGTTTTAATGGAGGAAGCAATAACAAACCAGCAGAGTGCCTTGCTCAAATTTGAAAGTTCAGCCCGACGCGTTTCGTGCTATGCAGCACTTCTTCATGGGCCACTGACTTCCTGTTCAATGAAAACGCTACGGCAAAAAGCACCCAATTAAGTTCTTAACATCCCGCCCCAATGGGCGCGGCCACCCCGTGGCCTCTTGGTAGTTGTGGTGCTTAAGTGTTCCTCTCGTGAGTTGTCGTGCGTTTATCATGATTATTGCAGTCTTTATCCAAGTGGGTTGCAAAGGAAACCTCTCGCCGCTTTGCCTTGTCTTTACCTTCCTTCATTGGCATTACCCGTCCCCTGTAGCTGTAACGTCGCTTGGCGTCTCAGCAGGACTGCAGCGCAGCGGGGCTCAACTCGCGACCCAGGCAGTGCCGCTTAAACATCCAAACATAAGTTTGCCTGCAATGAGTGAGCCCACAACAGGTAAGTTCCATCAGCCACTCGTTTTAATGGAGGAAGCAATAACAAACCAGCAGAGTGCCTTGCTCAAATTTGAAAGTTCAGCCCGACGCGTTTCGTGCTATGCAGCACTTCTTCATGGGCCACTGACTTCCTGTTCAATGAAAACGCTACGGCAAAAAGCACCCAATTAAGTTCTTAACATCCCGCCCCAATGGGCGCGGCCACCCCGTGGCCTCTTGGTAGTTGTGGTGCTTAAGTGTTCCTCTCGTGAGTTGTCGTGCGTTTATCATGATTATTGCAGTTATTATTATTTTTGTGCAAGGCACTCTGCTGGTTTGTTATTGCTTCCTCCATTAAAACGAGTGGCTGATGGAACTTACCTGTTGTGGGCTCACTCATTGCAGGCAAACTTATGTTTGGATGTTTAAGCGGCACTGCCTGGGTCGCGAGTTGAGCCCCGCTGCGCTGCAGTCCTGCTGAGACGCCAAGCGACGTTACAGCTACAGGGGACGGGTAATGCCAATGAAGGAAGGTAAAGACAAGGCAAAGCGGCGAGAGGTTTCCTTTGCAACCCACTTGGATAAAGACTGCAATAATCATGATAAACGCACGACAACTCACGAGAGGAACACTTAAGCACCACAACTACCAAGAGGCCACGGGGTGGCCGCGCCCATTGGGGCGGGATGTTAAGAACTTAATTGGGTGCTTTTTGCCGTAGCGTTTTCATTGAACAGGAAGTCAGTGGCCCATGAAGAAGTGCTGCATAGCACGAAACGCGTCGGGCTGAACTTTCAAATTTGAGCAAGGCACTCTGCTGGTTTGTTATTGCTTCCTCCATTAAAACGAGTGGCTGATGGAACTTACCTGTTGTGGGCTCACTCATTGCAGGCAAACTTATGTTTGGATGTTTAAGCGGCACTGCCTGGGTCGCGAGTTGAGCCCCGCTGCGCTGCAGTCCTGCTGAGACGCCAAGCGACGTTACAGCTACAGGGGACGGGTAATGCCAATGAAGGAAGGTAAAGACAAGGCAAAGCGGCGAGAGGTTTCCTTTGCAACCCACTTGGATAAAGACTGCAATAATCATGATAAACGCACGACAACTCACGAGAGGAACACTTAAGCACCACAACTACCAAGAGGCCACGGGGTGGCCGCGCCCATTGGGGCGGGATGTTAAGAACTTAATTGGGTGCTTTTTGCCGTAGCGTTTTCATTGAACAGGAAGTCAGTGGCCCATGAAGAAGTGCTGCATAGCACGAAACGCGTCGGGCTGAACTTTCAAATTTGAGCAAGGCACTCTGCTGGTTTGTTATTGCTTCCTCCATTAAAACGAGTGGCTGATGGAACTTACCTGTTGTGGGCTCACTCATTGCAGGCAAACTTATGTTTGGATGTTTAAGCGGCACTGCCTGGGTCGCGAGTTGAGCCCCGCTGCGCTGCAGTCCTGCTGAGACGCCAAGCGACGTTACAGCTACAGGGGACGGGTAATGCCAATGAAGGAAGGTAAAGACAAGGCAAAGCGGCGAGAGGTTTCCTTTGCAACCCACTTGGATAAAGACTGCAATAATCATGATAAACGCACGACAACTCACGAGAGGAACACTTAAGCACCACAACTACCAAGAGGCCACGGGGTGGCCGCGCCCATTGGGGCGGGATGTTAAGAACTTAATTGGGTGCTTTTTGCCGTAGCGTTTTCATTGAACAGGAAGTCAGTGGCCCATGAAGAAGTGCTGCATAGCACGAAACGCGTCGGGCTGAACTTTCAAATTTGAGCAAGGCACTCTGCTGGTTTGTTATTGCTTCCTCCATTAAAACGAGTGGCTGATGGAACTTACCTGTTGTGGGCTCACTCATTGCAGGCAAACTTATGTTTGGATATATATATATATATATATATATATATATATATATATACTAGCAGCCCGTCCCGACATTGTCCGGGAGCAATCATGGCTCAGGGCCCCGCCCGCCCTGACGTTGTGTAACCTGTCCACGTCACTGCTCATGTCACTTTTTCCTGCTGTAATGCCCCGTTTGGTACCTGCCCACGAGACACATTATTAGGACTAGTTGACTGTTCTCCACAGAGGGGGGACCCGGGTGCTCTGCGTGACGCACAGGCTGTGTCCACTACCTTTTTATATTTTTAATCCCCTCTATTTTCATTGTGTTGAACGTTACCCATCCACCTGCCAGTGATTAACATAACAGAACAGATTGTCTACATGTGCTTTCTCTTTCTTTCTTTATACATTCTTTTCTTTTTCTTTTTTTTTTTATAAATGCTCTTTTTATTGAGCATCCTTTGTCTCCTTAATGGAAAAGTGCAGGTAGTTAGCGTCACAGAGTACCTGCTTGCCCCTCAGAAGTTCCTGTACTGTCCCGTCACTTCCCCCGACAACTAATTGATTCAATTTCAAAGGAAATGCCTTTTCTGAACAGCAGACACGCTTTATATTCACTGTGCTCATGGGCCTGATAGCAGTGCTCTGCGCGTTTCACAATTCCATGTTATCAGCACCTTACGCTCTCATCCGAGAAGAACACGGCAGCTGCTCCAATCTGGCGCACATCTGACAATTCGACATGATTTTCAGCGGTTAGAAGCAATCCATGGCTGCCACAGGTGCTATACAAACAGCCTCTACCTTAACATAAAACAGCATACCAAAACAATGCAGAGATGGCATGCTTGTACCTTCCCAGCACTGGTGGCGATGTCCGGACGGCTGCGGCAGGGGGCTGAAAAGATGGCAGTGGTATAGTGGTTGCCAGGAAGAAAGCGTAAGAGCTCGCAGTGTTTGCAGCCTTAAAAACCCCGGTGCGGGCCCTTTAATAGGAGAGCAAGTGCAGCTCCTCTGATAGGCCCCGGTACCAGCTCTCATTAAATTATTAGAGCCGTACAGTACAGTGAATATTCAATCTCTGCTGCCCCTCACTGTCTGCCCGCCGATCTTCACCGCCTGTCCGCCAGTCATGTCCGCTGCTCCCCTGATCTCCGCCGCTCCTCGTCACTGCTCCTCCCCGCGCTGATCTCCGCCGCTCCTCCCCACGCTGTTCTCCGCCGCTCCTGTATGCCGCTCCTCGCGTGTACGCCGCTCCTGATGTCAGCAAGCACGTCGCGGCTGGCGCTACTTTGAAGGGACTACTTTTTTTTACTTATATTTTTAAATAACGTTTTTATTTTTAATTTATATAGCCTATGTCCATCTGCACACCCTGAGGATTACATTGATGTATCGGGTGTGTGGATTGGCGCTGTGGTTCCCGAGTTTACCCGCCTCAAAGCCTCAAAGTTCTTCCTTTATAATAGTAGTATAGATATAGAGAGAGAGAGAGAGAGCGCAAGAGAGAGAGAACATGAGAGAGAGAGAGAGAGAGAGAGAGAGAGATGTAATAACCCAAATCGTTTTCATACAATAAAATAACAACAGCATTTTGACTTTGCATGATTCAACAGGTCATCATCTGGACAAAATGATAAAGGAACATCCAAAGAAAGAAGGATTGCTGCAAAGTCAGTACTTGGCTATTGATTGAAAAGGTAGCATGGCATACTATTTAGAGTAGGAGCAGGAGGGGCACAGAAATGGAGTTGGGTTATACATTTACGGGTATAGTACCCAAGATCGTCATGTCTTTTGAGTTCCATTTCTGTTTGAAAGGATCGTATCCCAAGGCTTGCAAGGATTGTTCCAACTGCAGTTTTCAACAATTTTTATCGAATTGTTAATTTGTTTTCATCGTTTTGTTAATCAACTATAACAACTAGTAATTTTTCCAGAGTGCGACGTCTTATGTTTGAAAAATACATAATATATATATATATATATATATATATATATATGTGTGTGTGTGTGTGTGTGCACGAGTGTGTGTGTGTGTGTATCTATATATTACCTACTGGTGGGCACCAGTAGGTAGGTATAGTTAAGACCTAGTTTCCATAGGAAAAACGTTTTTTTTGTCAATAACCTTATAACTTTGGGGTAGCTTGACGAATCCTCACAAATCTTTAAAAACTAATACACCACCCACTTCAGCTGCTGTCTTGAGAATTTTGTGATGTTCCGTCATGTGAGACTGAGAACAACGGCGGGCTTTTAGGCCTCTTGGGGGGGCCAAAAAGCATTAAAAATGGCGGGGGTCTCATTGGATCCTCAACTCTTGTCAAAAATGGAAAAAGATCGAATCGTGAGCTCCCACACTTTGTTTAATTTAGACCCCTTGAAAACTAAAATAAGTGGCCCACACAGTACTGGGGACTACCACCTGCCCTGGGCTGAAGACAAGAAAAATGCGGGGGACCAATGCCCCCCGCAGCCCAGGCTAAGTTAAAAATTAATATGTGTTGGGGCTCCTGGAGCCGGACCTCATCCAAGGGACTGCCACCTTCCCGAGGCACACTGTTTTTAATTATAGAAAAGGCTCGGGCCTGACCACTTGCTGGAGGTTGGGTGCACTTGCGTTCAACCCCACGAAGCACATGGTCAGCAGGGGGTTACATTTGTGTATGGTGATAATTAGTATTTTACGTAAAAAAATTGAAATTTTGGGGGTGTGGCTTGCTGCCGAATGAAATGGCCTCAGCCTAGAGGAGCTCCGGGGAAGAAGCGTGTTCCCCCATTAATCCGTTCAAGAATCCGTAGGCACACGGTGCCCTGAAGGTGCCTGTCGGTGGCTGAGCTCTGGCGCTACCCTCCGATTCCGCTTCGGCGCCTTTCTGAGATCCGGCGTCGGGCTGTGACGCCGGCGGCCTACTGCCCTATATCCAGCCGGGGACTACATTTTGGGAGGCCACCTCCGGGAGGCAGACGCGGTGTCGATCGCCTGACCGCTGTGGCTGCAGCGGAGGTGGGAGCGAGAGCGCCTTGGGACAGCTGCACCCCCAGTGGGGTCGGGGCGGTTCTCCCCCCCTGAAGCATTGTGACTGAGGGGGACGGTCGGGAGGCCTGCTGTTCAAAGCGCACCCGGGGACTAAATTTGAGCGGGCTGACCTCTGGGAGGCGGAGCACGGCGTGGAGCACCTAAATACTGGGGCTGTACTGGAGGCGGACACGGGGGTGACCTGAAGCGGTTGCGCCCTCGGTGGGGTGTTCCCCCCCCCCGGACTTTCACAGCACACCACAGCCGGGGCCCTGAACACTGCGGGGGCCTTGTAGCAATTGTGAAACTGCACAGCAGGACGTGATGGTGCTGGGGCATAGGAGGTGAGGAGCAACGGAAATTGTTGGTGTTCCGGGCCTGGGGGTCACCTTGTGGGGGCTCTGCAACGCTGGTGGACCTGCCACACTCCAGGGTCCCGGATTGCGCCACGTGGGAGCGGCAGGGCTGGGTCCCGAGGCAGGACAAGTGGCCCTCTGCATGTAGGCGTGGGGATTGGCTTTCGACGAGGGGACCCCCCGGACTGGCCCTACATTGTTGAGCGCCATTCATTGGGGCAGTGGACGAGGTGCGGTGAGTTGTGTGCTCTGCCCGCATAAGCCCCGGCAACCCCCCCCACCTTGAACAAATTCTTTGCAGACCGAGTAGATTCCAACCGGGCGTTCCATTGTCGATTGGGGTGTTCCATCCCCGGACACGAAAAATGGGGGGAATAGGCCCTTGTACAAACTCGCATAGTAGCCTGGAAAAATATGCCTATAACAAGGACTTCCCCCCACTCTCTCAATGTAAGGACTCCACAGAGAAGCTGTTGGGTGACGGCGGGACTTCCAAAGTAACGCTGGAGGACATCATGGCAGCCCTTACGGGGGTCCAAACAACTGTTGGAACTATTTCTACAGACGTCAGCCTTCTCAAGGCTGATTTTCAGAAAATAAACGCCAGAGTCACGGAGGTCGAACAAGGTCCCCCAATCCCTGACAAAAGACTCCTCCATGTTACTGAAAAAGGTGTCACAACTGGAAATGGACGACAAACGAATGGCGGCAAAGCTGGACGACCAGGAAGGGCGAGCGAGTCGCAATAACGTAAGAATCATGGGTGTCCCGGAGAGTGAAGGGGACCCGGCAATGGACCTATACATGGAAGATCTCATAAAAAACTAGGCTCCAGCCCAGGGGGCTCTCCGCCTTCTTTTCAGTTGAGAGGGCGCACAGGGTGCCGAGGAGCAGGCCCAGGCCGGGGGCTCCCCCTAGACCAATCCCGGCCCGTATCTTTAATTTCCGAGACTGGGACGTAATACTGCAGACGGTGAGGGTGGCGCCGCCATTACGGATCCACAATCCCAATGTGTCCTTTTTTCCGGATTACACGGCGGCAGTGTCTGCACGACGAAGAAGCTTCATCGAAGTCAAGAAAGAACTGAGAGCCAGAGAACTGCCCTACTTCATGCTCTTCCCGGCGAGGCTTCGGGTGGTGGCGGATGGAAAAACCCAATTTTTTTAGACGCCTCAGGAGGCCCATGACTGGCTGGAGGGATGGCGGCGGGTGGAGAGAGGGGGTCGGCCTGGTAGACGCCGGAAACCCCACAGAACAGAGGACAATCATGATTATCAAGAGCAGCCGGTGGAGGGTCTACGCCAACAGCAAGAGGAAGCAGGAGAATGAAGATCTTTAGAGCGGTTTGGGCCGGATTAACCGCATGTTCAAAGACAGTCTTCAGGCTGGAGAGCTGCCGCGTGACCTAGTCTGGCTGGGATTGTGGTCATTCATAAACCGGGCAAACCACCGGAGGACTGTACCTCCTATCGCCCAATCTCCTTAATTAACGCAGAGCCAAAGATATTGGCAAAGTTATTGGCGATGCGGCTAACCCCTCATCTTTCGTCCCTGATAAGTCCAGACCAATCTGGCTTCATGCCTCATCGGAGTCCGGCACTCAACCTGCGCAGATTGCACGCAGTGTTAACCAGGCGCTCCTATATTCAGGAACCGGCAGTGATCCTTTCCCTTGACGCTAGTATGGCATTCGACACGGTGGAATGGCCGTGCATGGATTCGTTTGCTCTACAACAAACCAATGGCGCATGTTGTGGCCAATGGGCACATGTCGAGAGACTTCCCGCTTGCACGGGGTACACGTCAGGGTTGTCCATTATCCCCCCTGTTGTTCACGCTGATATTAGAGCCACTCGCTGCTTGGCTCCGATGGGAGCCGTCTATCAGAGGGCTCCGCTGGACTGACGCCTGGGAGGACCGCATATCCTTGTATGCAGATGACGTATTATTATATTTAACTTCCTCAAGAAAGTCCATCCTGGAGCTGCTGAATGTATGCGAGAAGTTTGGTAGAGTATCTGGTTATAGGATAAATTGGTCCAAGTCTGTTCTCTACGTGCTGGCTGGACCGTCGCCGCTGTTGCCCCCAGACTCCCCACTGCGAGTTACCCATGAAGCCTTTACATACCTGGGCATATATGTGATGTCTGACTCCACCGAGTTCTACACCAAGAACTTGAAGCCCCAATTAGGCCAGTTCAAACGTGATGTGGTGGTGTGGCATATTCTCCCCCTCACCCTTCTGGAGAAGGCGGCGCGTTATAAAATGATGGCGCTTCCGCGTTTTCTTTATGTCCTCGAAAATACACCGTTCTTAGTCCCACAAGCTTACTTCAAGGCCATATCGGCAGAGGTTTCCGGTTTTGGGGAAACAGGCCGGCGCGGATCGCGCAGGGAAAGCTGATGCGCAGCTGGTACGATGGAGGGATAGCACTCCCGAATTTTCAGTTGTACTACTGGGCGGCGCAGCTTAAAATAATTAATTATTGGTTGCACACCCCACAGGGCGAACCGGCTTACCAGGCAGACAGACAAAGCTTGGAGGAGAAGGGACTGATGGCAACTCTATACAGACGTCATAGGCTGCTTTACCCTACAGCACACACAATACACATTTGGTATCAGGCGCAAGCCCGATTGCGATGTAAGGGGACAATCACACAAATGACGCCACTGTGGGACTCTCAGCCACTAGGCTGCCTCCGCAGGAGTTAAGGATTCCAAAACTGGAATAACATTGGGCTTTCTATGGTAGGGAACCTCTGGAAAAAGGGGACGGTGGTTGATTTTGAACACCTGTAAACACAGACCGACATGGCCCAGACAGAGACATTTCGGTATCTCCAAATCCGACATGCATTCCACGCAGCCATACCGTTGGGCACTTCCCCACAGGAGGCCACCCCATTGGAGGACAGACCTCTGACAGAACACATGACACACAGGGAGACATCTTTGATGTACCGTAAGCTAATCAATAACCTACCAGACCCAACATCTAGACTGAGACAGGCCTGGTCCCGGGAGGTGGGCGACTTTGACGACTCTGAGTGGCAGGAGGCTCTGTCCTCACCATGTGAGACGGCAATACCATCCAGGCTTCGACTGGTCCAGCTCAAAGTGTTACACTGTACATATTATACTAGGACAAAACTTCATGCTATAGGCTCAGCAACGCACAGGTACTGCTTGCGAGGCTGTAGGGAGGAAGGCACGTTTTACCATACCATTTGGGACTGTTCCTGTGTTGCGGCATATTGGGCAAAAATAATGAGAACTATTTCCAAGGCCCTCGAAATCTCGGTACTACCAAAGAGTGGGAAGCCAATGACCTTACTCATCGGGAACAAGATTGGGCCATGCTTGGGATGTTGATGGCGAAACTTAATATTGCCATGTTGTGGGGATCGGACGCACTGCCTACGCTTCACAACTGGTGTAAAGATATGGATGGAGCGATGGTGGGGAAAAAGCAGTCTTCGTGCATCGCGGTTGTCCTCAAAAGTGGGGAAAAATGTGGGGGGCATGGAATAAGTTTAGAGGTAATATCTGTGACCCGCCAGAAATTAAAACGAACGATGTCTCTTTGTAGGAGAGCGATTGTGTCCTGGGGGGTGGGAGGACAGGGTTATGGATGGGGGACTGTTAATATGATACATGTAACTACGACCATGTCTTGTTATTCTGGGATTTGGATGCGGCTGCAGATTGTAATGACTTTTGATGTATGTATGAATGCCTTGATTACTGAATTTATAAAAAAATAAATAAAAAAAAATAGAAATTCTGTGGAAAAATAACAAAGATCTAAGTGACATTATGGTTAGTTGAAAATTCCAGTGCCAACTTAACACTCTATACTAAACAAAAAAACTCTGAAATTCACCAGTTGTAATTATCACTAGTAACTACAACTAGTGCCCTAATGAAACTATAACATGCCCTGCTAATTTTCCCACATATTACATCACTCATGACACGTTCTATGATACCATTGATAACATCACTACAACAGGTGAAATGACATGATTGATGACAAGACTGTGTATGTAGTCGTGCAAGTTAGAGTTACCTTAGGGGTTGACTAAGCCATAAACAGTACAACAACAACTCAGTAACATCTGTACAAATTCCCCCAAAACACAAGAAAATGGAGAAAATTAAAATCAGACCCCTAGGACCTCACCATCCGAAAATCTGTAAACATTAGACCATAAAAATCTAATACCACAGGGGATTCAACTCCAAACTCTATGTCATCCAACAGAAAAAAAAAAAAAATCAACAATAATACTGCTGCCTGTCCTCCCTCAAACAATAAACTATTTGTAAAGTACTACAGTCAACTTAGTTCATTTATCTCAAAAAGTAAATATTCCAATGCTGTGGGTGCAGCAGAAATTGCAGACAAAAAGGGAGTGATGCTCTCCCTCCGAAATCCAAATCGAAAAGAAGCAAGTGCTGAATTAAGCAGAGGGGGATTCTTCAGGACGGGAAGAGGAAGTTGCTATAGTAGATATAGTAGCCTCCCAGTCTCTATTGCACTTTCCTCTTGTTCAAAAACAAAACAAAAAAGTGTTTCACACTAGAAAAATTGTTACCCGAATTGCCTGCTTGGGTGGAAATTCAACATTGAGAATGCATGTTTGAGTGGATTTTCATTATTCCACATTAAAATAACTGCCAGTCGCATTCGGAACTGCAGCTTTGTGCTGGGATAATTTCCCAAACAGTCCACTTAGGTTAAAAATTGACCTGAAATGCGTGTTAGCCACCCACGATATAGAACTGCTGCTCACGTTCAGAAAATACTGCTTGAGTTCATGCCGATCACGTTGTTTAAGTGCTTCTCATGTTAGGATTTTTCCCAAAACGAAATCCTCCTTACGCGGTGTGGCATAATGTCATAATATCTATAGTTAAATGTAAATTTTATTACATCAATTAACGGAAACTATTCAAACTACACAGGCATACTTAGAAATGTCCTCATGCCTAGAAAATAGCAAGTTCAAAAGGGAGCTTTGTTTCAGTTGCGGCCTCAATCCTCAGTGATCCTGACCAATGTTCTCCGTAATGTATTTTCTCTGTGTGCAGAAGTGTGAGGTCTTCGTGCACTGCAGCCAAAGGCTGTGTGTGCAAAGAAACTAGCATACATGCAATAATTACCTGGGGTTCCAGTTTAGACCAAACAGGAATGTGTTCACGTTTATTTATTAGCATTAATCACGCTAAACAGGTTTATTAACCTGCATTCTGTGTTAAACCTTCTGTGATGCAGATTTTCCCTGGCCTTAGTACTTCACAAGTAGCAGAGCTTTGCGAGCTCAGAAATGTTAAATGAAGGAATGAGCCAGATACGATACTGTGAAAGATCCCACATGAAATGATACAGTAAGTGGCCTGCACAAAATACGACAAAGACTCTTTCTAATTAAAAATAGGATATTTCTCCAAAATATGCATTCAATAATAGTACAATAGATGATAGCACTGCAAACGAGGGTGACGGACTTTGACAACCCCATAAGGAATGGCAGCAGATTATGACAACCCTAAAACCTGACACCCAAATTTGACATTACACTGAAGACGTGGCATCAGATTGTAAACCCTTAAACCATTCATCAGATTAAACTCTAGAAACCAGGGAGGCTGAAATCACCCCAGGTTTCTGAGACCATACCATATTAGAGCCTGTGGTGTATCACAAATGTACGTTCCCACCATCAGTATGTTGGCGGAGTTTTTCAATCCGTAGGGCATATTACCAACAACTAGCGATAATTATCGCTATGTAGGCTTAGCGGCAATAATTTTATCGCCGTGTTGCGGCGATTTTTATCGCTTAGGAGCCTTGCTATTATCAAGGTTTATCTCCTAAGCGATAAAAATCGTCCAAAATGCATGAATATCGCTGTAAATGCTCTTAGCCATGTTATCCACCTCCCATTGGATAACATGGCTAAGAACTGCTCAGGGCAGGTGTTAGCTTTTGGAGATATTCGCGCTTAGCGCGAATATCTCCAAAAGTTGGTAATAGGAGATAGCGATGTTAGCGACTGTTTCCAGTTGCTAACATCTTGGCACGCCCACTTTGCATGTCATTAGTGATAAATATCTCTGACATGCAAAGCGGGGCCCAAGATGGTCGCTATCTCCTACTAGCTGTCGCTAACTGGTGTTAGCGACAGCTAGGTAATAGGGAGATAATTTTATCTCCGCTTTCTTGGCTTTTAAAGCCAAAGAAGCGGAGATAAATCCCTTGATAATATGCCCCTGTGTTCCTTACCGTACCTGCATGTGTGGAGGAGTTGAGAAGACGTGCACACACTCCGTAGTCCTTAGGGGAACCTACAGACAGTCTGTGGGTACTATTCCCTGCAGTGTCAGTTCAGAGGGAGACCGTAGAGTATTGCACGTATACAGCTTTAAGTGGACTGGAATTAGTGAGGAATCTCTAAATGGGGCATGGTCAAAGAAGTATAACTAAGAATCCTTTCAGAGGGGCATGGCTAAAAACATGTAAACCATAATTATGTGTGCTACACAGTGGCCAACCTAACCAAAATTGTGGTGCATTTCGGAGTTTGCTGTTACTATAGTTACTGTAATTTTGCGAGTTACACCCTCTCCTACAATTTACACGGTTCAATGGGCCCCATTGCCACTGCACCTGCTGCATGAGCTGTAGAAACACCGCTGGTGCTAGAAGTAGCTCATGCACAAACAGTGAACAGGTGCACCAAGAAAAAATGCTACAATTATTAATGCTGTGCACATGCAGCTTCCATTGGGGCAGCAGGTGCAGTGACACCGGGGCATGTAAGTCGGAGGGACCCAGTGAACACTGATTATTACTGCATTTCACAGATCAAGCAGCAGTCAAGGGGACCATTTTATTCCTAGGACGAAGCCCCATGCCATACTTGCTATGCCACTGGTGCTGTGCATCACAGTAAATTCCTCGGGCATTTTAAGATAATGGTTGTGACAAAATTAACAATACATCTAACAATCTGAGGTATCTAATTCAAACTGGGACAACCGAGATGGGAAGAGGGAAAGAAACAGCATGCCTGTCTCTCCAGTACTTCACAAGTAACGTGGAAATTAGGCACAGTGAGTTTAAAAAAAGCATTAATAGTTGAGGTTAAAAAAAGAAGAGACAAACAGATACCTAGTATTTGCTGACTGATTTGTACAAAGTGAAACCAGAAACACTGGGATTAATCCCGGCTTTCCCGCTTAACTAAAGTGAGAGACCTTAGCCCAATATTTTATTTTAACATTTTCTTCATTGCATAAGAAAGTACCTTCAAATACATGAATTTAGAATAGGTGTATATCACATCTCGTTTTTAATTTAATGGACTATAATGTTGCTCTAGCTATTAGTATGTGGGCCACATACATGGAGCACATGCCAACTTACTTGCCTCATAGTTGAGAACAGCATTGTTAGGAGGGCAGGGTACGAATGGTTCTAAATCCAAGTTTAAAAACTCTCACCTTTAATATGTGCCTCTCAGTGCAGTGATATAAAGTGACCTATTAATGTCAATGTATCCGCAGGTCAGAGAAGGGTGCTTTTCGAATTTGGTGGGACTTTCTCATATTTGATCTAATGCTTGATGCACGATTTACTGGTGAACATTTCAGCGCACAGCTCCTACAAGAGCTAAAAAAAATAAAACATTTGACAGCCCTTGCTGTGCACTGATGCAGGGAGAGTAAGTAGGTTGATTTTTATCTTTTTTATTATCACGCCAAAGAGTGGAATGGGTTGCCCAAAAACAGCAGTAGCCGTCCCAGCTACATCAACCGCCAGCTCGTAAATGCGAACATTGCCTACGGCACAGACTTAAAAAATACCTTATAACGAAGGCTTTGAAGGATGTAAAACAACCCTGGTCAAATAAACAAGGGGCATATTATCAAGGCAGCCGAAATGAAATTATTGCCCTATTAGCAAGCTGTCGCTAACATCAGTTAGCGACAGCTTTTAGGTGATAGCCAGCGGTTTGGGGCCCGCTTTGCATGTCAGCGATATTTATCGCTAATGACATGCAAAGCGAGCGTACCCAACCTGTTAGCGACTGACAACAGTTGTTAACGTCGCTATCGCCTATTAGCAAAGGCAGGCGCAGCGATAAAAAAATGTGCACTAGGCGCGAATATCGCTAAAAATTAATGCCTGCTCAGACCAGTTCTTAGCCATTATATCCAATGGGAGGTGGATATTCCGGCTAAGATCCTATTGGCGATGATGCGTGAATATCGCTGGTTTTCCAGCGATATTCACGCATTTCGCCACTTTCGCCGGTTATTTTATCGCATTGGAGATAAACGTTGCTAATAGCACGTTATCTCTGCGATAAAATCCGGCGATGCTTGGCGATAAAAAAAAATTCGCTAAGCTTCTTTAGCGATAAATATCGCTAGTTGTTGATAATATGCCCCCAAGTGTTTCTATCTCTTGAGCACATACTGAGGTAATGACAAGCACCATGATCGAACAATGCCAATTAGTACAATTGGGCATTGCAGATAAAATAACATTCTTTAGAGGTGCAGCTGCTGCCTGTATACCCACGTATCCAGTGCCTTCTTCAAAACGAATGCTGCAAGTACCGCTGCCACTTGCTTCGGATGCAGCCCCACGCACTGCAGTGGAAGACGAATGCTAAACCTCTTCTCTCCTCTTCCATGGTGGTCTGCTTTTCCACATGAGATTGCCGCTGCTGCTCCCTGTGCTTTCTCAATATGCAAGTGTCCGTGCTGCTCATGTTTGTAGGACAACAGCACCTGCAAATGGTCTATGTGTGAAGGGAACACTGATCCTGACCCCTTTGATACCTGAGAAACTCTTTGCCACAATGGTTTGCTGTGGTAAAATACATAGTTTTCTACAAAATATTTATTGATATCCTGAGATGCATTGCTATTTACCGAGAGAGTTCAGACCACCGAAATTATGAACATCTTTTAGGGGTACCTAGAGGTTGCAGCTGCGATCCCTAGCTTTGACTTTGTAACCCTGGCACTACCACTGCAAACCTTGCCCTCGCATGTGGCTAATTCTGTGCCAAGAACACAGGGGCGGCTCTGCATTCCTTATTTTCTGCCAGTTTTTCATTATATTCTATTATTAACTATTAGTATAATTAAAAATTGACACTTAGCAGCAATGGGACCTTTGGTGGCAGCTGTTTTACATAAAAATGGTATAAAATGTATGTTGTGTATGTGCTTGTGGGTGAGTGTGTTTATGTGAGAAAGAGTGTGTATATATGTGAGCATGTGTGCTTATATGTGTAAGCATGTGTGTGAGTGAAAGTGAGGCAGACAGGTAGTGAGTTACACTATGTGAGACTGAGGCCTAGTTTTACTATTCTTTGACGTAAGGCAATGCTGCACCAAAGTTGCTGGCCTGCCATGCATCAAGGAGAGAGTGAAAAAATGAGCCACATCTACTAAGATTAGGGGTGGGTGGTGAACTCAGCTCTGCCAGCGTGGTTTGCAGAGTTTTGCCAACTCTACACTCCGCTACGAGTGTGGAGTTCAGCAAAAAACTCTGACTACGCCGTGTAGCAGAGTTTGCCCCCGCCGGTCCCCCCTAATGTATGGCAGGAAGTGTGGGTAGTAAGTAGAAGTATATTTAACAGGTAGGATGCAGTGGTGCAGCAGGAAAGGTGGGGAGGGCGTGTGCGTTAGAGAGGGTATATGGTGTAGAACATGGTAGAACATTGTGTTGTTGGGGCCATAGCAGTGTTACATGGCTTGAAATCTGTAGTGTGTTAGTTCCAGGGAATACATGCACCGGGCTAGGCGGTGGCAGAGAGGGAGGCAGGCTGGGCTGTGAGAGTGTTGGGTGTAACAGGCAGGGGTCACCACATCTCTGGGCGAAGGGTGGGGAGGATTTGCCCCAAGTAACATTTCTACTTTAGTTCCTTCTAAGCGGTTGCTGTTTATAATGCAGCTATCGCTTGACATTTACATATGGCTTTGCCATGTATGTAGCATATGACGGCCTTCCCCTGATCACAGCAAACTACATACCTCCTTGGTACGACCACTCATTCACCACATAATCCCTCCTTGTACTGCAGCCCTATGGCTGGTGTTTACCTCTCTCAACTGGCCTGCCTATGCTGTCCTCTCGAGAGCTGTTCACCAAGGACGAAGCTGCAGGTCTTCTCTAGCTTACACTAAAGCAGAGATCAGCACCCCAACCCCACTGTGGCATGACCACTCACCGCATAATCCCGCCTTGAAACGCAGCTTGATGGCTGACGTTTACCCCTCTCAGCCAGTATGCCTATGTTATCCTCCCAAGAGCTGTTCACCCAGAACTGAGCTGCGGGTCTTCCCCAGCTCACAGCCAACCACAGACCAGCTCCCACCATACCATGGCCCTACCAGTCACCGCATAATCCCACCTAATACCATAGCCTAATGGCTGGTGTCTACCCTTCTCAGCTAGCCTGTCCATGCTTGGCCTCCTGGAAGCTGTTCACCCATGACGGTGTTGTATCTCTTCTCCAGCTCCCAGCAAACCGCAGATGAGCACTTTCACCATGACCCTTTACATCACCGTATAATCCCTCTATGTACCGCAGCCCAAAGGCTAATGTGTACTCCTCTCAGCTGGCCTACCTGTGCTGTCCTACTGGGACTCAGTGGATATGCTTTGCAGCATCCAAATATTATCAACCAATTAGATACGTGGTTACAGATTTTTATTTTGTGGTAGGCAATTGCGGTGAACTTGCATATGCTAGAGGGCTTTATAACGTGATTGGCTGAGATGCTCTTGATTGCTTTTCATTGCCTGTCTGGCCTCGGAAATTGTATTGCAGCCTACATTCGGCAGGAAAACTTTCTGTGCGACCGCCTTTAGTCCAAAAGGAAGGGAAGCGGTCCGGGTCTCTAGTGGCATTACGAGATGGGAGTATTGAAATAGCAAACACTGCAGCTGAACCACCGGTACCGCAAGCACAACGATGACTGCAGGGATCGTGCGTAGGCAGCTTCCATAGTGTGATATAGAGGAGTCTCACCGCTGTCCACATTATGAGGTGGCTTTCCCACAAGTCGACTGCGGCGGTTGGACCGCCATTTAAAGGTTGTTGGACGCAAAGGATTTGGGTTATATCCTTACCCCTTCCTGTTCTATGCAGCAGATTTTGAGGTGGATCTTTTTCCCTAGGTCCCCCCTTCATAGCAGCATGTTCACCTCGAGAAATACAACCCTGTCTGCGGTGATATACAGGTAAATGCTTTTCTTTTTAAATAAATAGGGCACAAGTGGAAAAGCCCTCTAGCATAAGGAAATACTGATGCTAGCACATTTGAAGTAATTTGTTACAACCTGGCATATGTAAGTATGCAACCAAAACAAAATGCTTGCCTGGACATACTGAGGTAACTTTTGTCATAAGGGTCACCAAATATACAGGTACAGCATAACTTGTAAACATCCTTGCACTGGCATATTTTATATCATGTTTTGTATAAGGGTGAACCTTTGAATATGGAGGCTTCTATAACAAAATGCATGTTTGAGACAATGGAGGTAATGTTTGACATATGGGGCACCCAAGCACCATTTTGGAATGTCGGGTTTCATTGGTTTAAAACACCATGAAAGGTTTTGAATATTTAATAAGTGCCCTGTTATGTTTCATACAGGTATCCCAATATAGGTTCAGGTAGTAACCAAATCTTTCACCTATATTTCCCCTGCCATTACACTACATAACGTTTCTTGGTACTGACCTTTTACCTAGTTACGGTACTGCTTACAGGACGTTGGGTTTAAAAAAAAAAACTAGCCTCATTCATTATGCATGAGGATTCTTGAAATCTCAGCAGGTCTACCATCTCCTGCATATTAACTATTTATGAGGGTAATTTCTTCCGTCATCCTAGTCCGACATGACACAGCAAGGTAGATCCCCTGAGGGTGCCTCTTTGGGTATATAAACACCATATTTTTGCTGAGGCAGGAAGAGGAGAAAAAGGACTTCCATGCTGACACACTGACTCAAAGGGGCCCATTATGATGGCGGGCGATTCGCCCCCGCCATCTGTCCCGGAATGACCCCCCGCCATATTAGTATGGCGGGGGGGTCCGCGGCGGACGGAAAGACCGTCCTCCAATTTTCCGCCTGTCGCCTTGTGGCCGGGGCGGAAAAGGGTTTATATGGTGGCGGTGTCTATCAGACACCGCCAGCCATATTAGCATGGGCTGTGGGAGCCTCTTTTCCGTGGCGGCAATGCCGCCACGGAAAGGCAGGCGGTCTTCACTTTGGGGGCCCCCTGCGGGCCCCCATGGTGAAGGCGAGGTGGGGGGTGCACATGGGGACTACCTGTGGTACCCCCCTGCATTTGCAAACACAATGCGGCAGGCATCGCGCGGTGCCTGCCGCTTTGTGTATGCAAATGGATCACAAGCATTTTTAGCATTGTGGCGGGCGGTGCTCAGAGCACCGCCCGCCACAATGTTAAACATGCATGATGCGCCCGCCACTGTGGCGGGCGCATCCTAATACCCCCCACGGGACCCCCGCCCTTATGGCGGGCGGTCCTTTCCCCTGATGGGATGGCAGGCGGACTAAGTACACCCGTCATCCTAATTACCCCAATACGTTGAGTCTCCTGCATGCACACACTCCAGCTTGCAGTGGTCGGACATCCCTCGCGGGGTGTCCATCTTGAGACAAAGACGGGGTCCCACAGTCTCACATTTCAGGTAATGGGGATGACTTTATCCTAGAGAGATTCTAGGCTTTACACTTACATAAATGCTAGGTGCACTTAGGTACATCTAGTTAGGGTGGCATCACATTAGTACACATTATTTCTGTAATGTATTTATATATCTGTCTGTATTCATTGTTTTAGCACTATGGTTGGAATCTACCATCATTTTACTTTGTTGTTGCTTATAATCATTTATATCTGTTTCTGTCTTATGGTTGTTTCAGCACAACTATTTTACACTAGCTGGTTAAATAAATTGAAAACATCCCCACCGTTTATTCTGTGTATCTCTCTGAGACAAAGTAAGCATGAGCGACTGAGTGAAAAGTATTGCACTGTTTCCGCGTTCTCTGACTGGACAGAGTTGTCATGTTCGATAGTTGCCAAGAACTATTCTCTCCTTGGTAAGAAGGGTTTCTAGTAGCACTGTGAGCTAGCTGGTATACAGGTGAACATACCCGGCCGGGGTGTCTGGAATCAGTCTGAACACCAATCCCACCCACAGTCTGTGTTGTCTAAATGCGCAGATCCTATATAGGTTTATAGTAACTACACAACAGCCCTTATAGCACATATGACGTTTTAGGAAATTTATGTGAAGATTGTGCTTTAACATTTAAGTATTTCTCCCCCTTCTTTTTAAGTTTTTCTTTGTGGGAGAAACCCCCTAGAAGAGGTCTGACTTGTGGGATTTCTTTGCTCATTACAACTCTGGGCAAGTATCATGCCCCTGAACATTCAAAGATCAAGTCAGCACCATATTATAGGTGATATCTAAAATAGACTTTTGTTTATGATAGGCTGTTATACTAATCATACAGCTATTATGGAAATTCAGCAATGTCAATTTTTGTGATGTTTGGATAATTTGACATGCCGTCCTGAAAATAATCAAGGTCAATGGCTGTATGTCACTTCCAGTGAGGTAATTAAGGTCAAAGGGTATGTGGTGTTAATTCCGTTACCCCTAGAATGTTGGTTAATTCACACTCGTGCCTAAAACACGCGACTGTCTGGTATTGACTATCCATTGACTAATATATCATCATATATCCCTTATTTTGTCTCAAATAGGGCTATAAAAGGCATGAAATATACATTCATGATAAAACTTGGTTCAAACAATCAATTGTAAAGTTAATATTTAAAGAGAGATTTAATCTTACTTTAAAAAGGTACAGAAAGGGAGAACATTTTAAAATCCGGTTTAAAAAGTAGACGTCAATTAGTTAAACCCATACACACCTCAAAAGGCAGCACTCTTTGTCTCTATACAAAACCTTTTGATCTAATAAACCATATTGCCAATATAAAATTCACAATTGAAAGGAAAACAGCGCCATTGGTATTAGTTTTGCATTGTAGTGTAGTTCCTATATTCCCAATAGGCTCTGCGCATTGGAATAATATAAACAGCAGTGTAGACGTAGGACTGAGGTCGACTAGGTCTCTACTGACTATATTAGACTTAATTAGTTTTGCCAGCTACCTCAGAGGTCACTAGAAACTTTCTCGAATGTTCAGGAAAGAGTTAACTCTCCTGATTTAGACAAGAAGGGATTAGTTTCTGACAACCGCATAAACATGACAACTTTGCTCCCTCAGAATAAAGAGTGTATCTCTAGAGTCGTGTGAAAACAATAGATGGTTATTTCACTCAGTCAATCGTGCATACTTAGTTTCACCAGAGTGCAGAGAAATAGAGAGACGGGCATTTTCAATAAAAGGTGTTATTTATTGAGCAGTCTTCTTTCTCATGCAAGAGAAATGAATTGCCACAATTGGAATACTTATCATAAAGTAAAGTGCGTACAGTAAAAGAAGTATTATGAAATAATACTGTAAAAGCATTGATATGGTTTCTTAGCCATATGATACTTTAAAATGGATAAAGTATATACATAAATTAAAACATTGACTAACATACTCAACTGGTGCTTCTAAGATACGCCTACCCCGGTGTACCTGACCTAAGCCTAATACTTGGGAAGGAGTAAATAAGTTGCAGTTTAAGTTAAGTTTGTTTTTTCCAAGAATCTGAGTCAAGAATTCTCTTAAGGGTTTAGTCAGCTCCGTACCTTGGTAATAGAATGTAGGAGGTCTTGTATCTCTTTCTCAGGACTCGATCTCCCAGCAACCCACAAGGGTGACTGGAAACACCGGAGCTGGAATTTTCTCGGCTGGAGAAAAAGACAGCGTCTTTCTCAGTGCGTCAAAAGGGAGGGGCGGCTTCCTTCGGCTCCTCGCATCAGCTGGGCTTCGGGCAAGTAGATAGCCGCTCTGCTCCAAACCACTGTGTGTTTGCTTAAGGCAACGTTGGTATATTTATACCTGAAAGGTGCCGGGTTTGACGTAAGGTTGGACATAGGACATCACTAAGAACTAACAGTTCTTTCTGGACTCTAGGAGTTCTTGTGCAAATCAAAACAAGAGCAGGGGGATTTCCCGGGCTGCTGGAGGCTTGGTTTGTTTAAAGAACGCGTTGTACTTTCTAGGAGTCTAGGGGAGTAGCCTTACCGTATTTGGACTGCATGGGCTATTACTAAATATGGATATGATTCTTATGCCTTTATAAGGATATTATTTATTATAACCATATAAGGGCATAAATCGGGAATGTCGAATTAGGGTCCTAGATAGAAACACAACAGCATACCCTCAAGGCTAAATGGCGATCACTGACACCAATAAGTTAACAAAGGGGTTTAATCCAGCAAGATTGTTGCCTTTTTGTAGACCCTACAAAATAATAAAACATGTACAATGGTCTATACTGCCCCACATCCCACTGACCATGTGTTTGTTGCATTTTTCATGTTATTCCACAAACAAGTAAAGACCATTAATGATAAAATCCCCCTTCTGAAATTGACATAAAGTGCGCACATAAAGGATTTTGACACCATGTCTAAATGAGAATCAAATTCAAATGAACATTTAAATGTTAAAAAAGATTTTATTAGGCTACCTGAGCCCACCCTTGAAATTTTCCCTCCAAGGGCAAAGTTCCAGCAGGTCTGTTTTAGATTTTATGTGTTCCATGTGTAAACTCCGAAGGACATAACCGGAAATCCTGCAGTCCTAACTTCAGTAGCCAGGTTCTTATATGGGCAAGCAAGGACATCTTGTCAGCATGACAGCCATTGACTCAATGAACCAAACTAGTTAGAATGCTCATAGAGTTGTACATCCTTTCAGATGGGCAGGCACCGATGGAAATTAAACAGGACGTTATCTGTGAAACTATTTTTTCATTTTGCAGCTAAACAAAAATCTTTCATGAATTTGTTGTTGCATGGTGTCAATTGTACATGCGGGTATATGCAACAGTTTTACATATTTTGAAGTTAAGGAATCCCCAATTGCAAGATACAGGCAGACAAAATCCTTCTGCAAACATGAGTATGTTTACAGTAGGCCTGGGAAAAATGTAATTTATGCTGGTGAAATTCCCAAATTTTAAATTAAAGAAATTTTAAACTTTTATCAAATTTTGTATATTACTCAATTCTGCATAATTTTCGCTTGTACTGATTTGTGCAGAAATATCTTGCTTAGACAGATTTTCTACTCGAGCTAGTCTCCTGGTGTAATCTTGTGTGAATTTTTTTATACAAAGTTTATAATCTTGTGAAAAAAAGAACAGATGTTGGAGCACTGAGTTCCACTTACTCCTCAGCAAGAACCCGGTGTACATCAGGTTGATGGATCTTTGTTGTCAGCTGAGACATCAAAGTTAACTCTCAATAAAAATCATTATCAATTATCATTACTTAAGTTCATTCAATAAAGAAAGTTAAGTTGAGTTAAAGGCTTTTATTTTCAAATCTTTTTGTTAATTAGTTTGTTGTTGATGTATTATTCTCCCAAGATTCATCAGTAAAGGTTAGCAATCAATGAAACAATATTTAGTAATAAGATGAATCAATTCAGTAAAAGAAAATAAAGCATTAATACGATAAATGTAGCAAGCATGTTCCGTTAAGAAACATCCCTATTCTAAGCTAGTTCAAGATAAATGTGTAAAGGGTTAAAGGTGTCAGTTCAGAAACCCATGAAGACTTCTGATGAGGGAATTGCGCATAAGCATGAAGCTTTGGCAGAATACGCTGGAAATTATTGTCAGCTCAAATAATAGCAAATCAAGGAATAATCTAAGACTGCTCATAAAGAAATGTCCAGGAATTTCAGTATATAGTCTCTCAGAGAATCGGGAAAGGGACACATCTAAAATGATCTGCGAAAGAAAGTTGGAAAGAAGACCCCTAGGAACATGCACTAACATAAACACACTTTTTCTATGTTGCAACATTAATGTTCCTTCTTCTTCATGTTGAACAATTAGATTTTAGCACGCTCCTGGGAACAGGTCTACTCCCCATCTTCTTACCAGAGTACAATTGTCTTTTAACCATGTTTTGGGCACAGCCTTTCCTGTTTATAATATAGACTTCCTATGAATCCTCCTCCTTGTCGTTTACATGATTTGTGGTGTGTCTATTTATTAACTAATAAACAGTAGTTTCTGAAATTGCAATGTCCACTGCAAAGAGAAGAAAACCAACTTAAACAATTGTCATTTAAAGTGATGAACAAGCATTTCAGTATTAACGGACCTTCAAGTTAAAACATTGTGGACCTTATTGTGACTTTGATGGTGTGGGAGCGGGGCCACCATGCTGCATCACACCACCAAAGCCAAAACAGACTGTCCACCAGATTACAACCTTTTAAGTCGCTGTTGGGCGTTCCCACGTCGGTGCCTTGAAATTAGCCACCCCAATGGGAATGTCAAAGCATGTTCCTGCATGGACCAAAATGTACAATGTTATGCATTTTGTTCCATGCAGGAACATGGAGGTGCAGCGCGGCAGGGGGGCACACCATGTGTCCCGCTGCATGCACCCTATGATGCAGAGACACCATGGGGCCCTGTAGGGCCCCCTCTGTTTCCTCACCGCCACACTTTTCATGGCAGTCACGCCGCCATGAAAGTGTGGCTGTGGGGAAACACGTAAAATACTTGTTGTGGCTGCAGTGGCCCTGTCTAGCATATTGCAGCCTCAAGACTGCTGCGCCACCACCCGGGATCTCTGATCCCTGGTGGTTAAGGTGGTACCAGGGTGGCCTGACTGCCCTTGTCACAATAGGGTGGTCAGAAGACCACCTCCGCCATGCCTCTGTGAGTCTCATTACTAGTTTACAGGCCTAAGGGTTTTAAGGTTGGTTGCCTAAAACATAAAAAAATCACGTAAATTCTGCTTATTTGTAATTTTAATAAAGCATTCAGTAAATAATTAAATTTGTGTAGCAGTGGTGAAACCGGTGAGCCACATTTTGTATTGAACGAATTCTTTCCTGCAATTTACATAACATTTCACAAAACATTATGGAACTTGTAAGACCCTTCGTTTGGACTAGAATCTCTGCATTGTGAATTAGTCCTAGGAATAAAACTACTGAGGAGCTGAAAAGAAATCTACATTTCACTTGGGTACAGATTGTGGTCACTCCCCACTGACAAAGTCCAGAAAGTTCTAACATAAAACTGAGATCCTGCTTTTAGCCTGGTGATAGGAGTTCTCTGTATTTGTCTGTACTTGTGTGGATGTGTGTGTGTGTGTCTGAGTGAGTATGAGTGTGAGTGTGTGTGTGTGTGAGTGTGTGTGCGGGTGCATGTGTGTGTGTGTGTGTATGTGCGTGCGTGTGTCTACACAGCCTTGTCCCTGGTCAATATCACATACTCAAATGGTCTTTCTTTGAGTGTCGCAGGACCATACTGATAGTCAGTCTCTACCATTTCACATTAAAATATTGAAAGATTTACATCTGTTCAAGCCTACGTAAAATGGCAATAAAAATAAACCCACCTTCACAGCTTCTTTGCACCCCATGATGGTACCAAAATGTGTTTTGAATACCCTCATCACACAGAATAATGACACTTAAATTGTTGTAAAATGTGCTTTTAATTAGTACGGTGTAAGAAATGACAGCAGGTGATCATTTACGATAGGCTTGTATCAATGCATGAGTCAATATGAGGTGGGCCCCATAATGTGTTAGTGTTGATTCCTTCTACCTACGCAGAAACAGGCGTCACTCCGAAAGGCAAAAATAAACACAAGGTTGCTGAGCAGGACGAATTATTGATTGACAATGTGAGAAACAAACACTATATTCTAGCAAGAAATAACGAAACAACCTTCCTTTAGCCTGTTAGTGCTCTTCTGAAGTAGATGAAGGCAAATTGCCAAATGGGCTACAGTTATAAACAGGAAGACTTCAGAAGGTCACTTTACATGGGTGCATTCTGAGGACTTCAAGAAAACAGGCAGGGGAATTAAAATGGCATGCTATATATTTTCATAATAAATTATATACTACAGCTTCACTAATTATCATTGTTTCGCAATCAGTAAGAGATGCTTGAATGTGCTTGAGCCCCACTTATTGAGGAGAAACCATTATCATTTTTAGCCATAAAAATCTGCGCTTTCAAGTCCTTATGCCACACTTTTTAAGGGAAATGGGTCTACTCATCAGTAGTTGTGAGAGCTCTGAGCTTCCATGGACTTGGCCCCTACCTCTTGAAGGAACGTCGTGTTCATCAGCTCTTCGCTTGCCCCACTTTTTGAATAAACCATGAGAGATCTGTGCTTGAATAGACATGGGCACCCAAACTTTGAAGAAATACCCTAATCACCATCGTCATCCTTGGGATCTCTGCATGTTATGTGCTTGCGCCCCACTCTTTGAGGGAAATATTTAATCAAGGCGAACACAAGTGGATGATGGATGGAGTACTGAAACTTTTCAGACACTCACCCCAAGTCACAGATTTAGGTTGAATCCATCATGGTTCTTTAGATCACTTTGCCACCGCAGTTCAGACCCAGCCATGTGCAAATCAGTCTTGACCCTGTTCCTCATGGGAACAGTCCAGCCCGAACTGCCAAGCCAAGTCTTCCCTGGACCAGAAACAAGCATCCAGGGACCTGTTTCGGGGTAACACCCCTCATCAGCCAAGCTAGCTTGAATCTAGTGGCAAAGTGAGCAAGGAACCCACATCTAGGAATCCCCTGCCAACTTAGGGAAAACAAAGCAAACATAATGAGATGATGACCAGAGCACTAAAACTTTTCAAACACTCACCCACAGTCACAAATCTGGGTTGACTCCATCATCCTTCTTTAGGTCACTTTGTCACCCCAGTTCAGACCCAGCCATATGCAAATCAGACTTGACCCTCTTCCTCATGTGAACAGTCCAGCCCAAACTACCAAGCCAGATCTTCCCTGGGCTGCAAACAAGCATCCTGGGACCGGTTTTGGGGTAACTCCCCTCATCAGTCAGGCTAGCTTGAATCCAGTAGTAAAGTGAGCAAGAGACCCACATCTGGGTATACCCTGCCAACTTAGGGCGAACAAAGAAAACACAATGAGATGATGATGGAGCAGGAAAGTTTTCAGACACTCATCCCCAGTCACAGATCTGGGTTGACTCCATCCTTTAGCTCACTTCGTCCCCCCAGTTCAGACCCAGCCATATGCAAATCGGAGTTGACCCTGTTCCTCATGTGAACAGTCCAGCTTGACATGCCATGCCAGGTCTTCCCTGGATTGGAAACAAGCATCCTGGGACTGGTTTTGGGGTAACACCCCCTCATCAGCCAGGCTAGCTTGAATCCAGTAGTAAAGTGAGCAAGAGACCCACATCTGGGTATACCCTGGCAACTTAGGGTGAACAAAGCTAACACAAGGAGATGATGGACAGAGCCCTGAAACTATTCAGACAATCACCCCCCGTCCCAGATCGGGGCTGACTTTATCATCCTTCTTTAGCTCACTTCGTCACCATACCAAGCCACATGCAAATCAAACTTGACCCTGTTCCTCATGTGGACAGTCCAGCCCGAACTGCCAAGTCAGGTCCTCCCTGGAAACACGCATCCTGGGACCGGTTTTGGGATCACAGCCCTCCTCCACCAGGCTAGCTTGAATCTAGTAGAAAAGTGAGCAAGGGGCTTATGTCTAGGTATAGCCTGACAACTTAGTGTGAACAAAGCAAACAGAAGGAGATGATGGATGGAGCACTGAAACTTTTCAGACACTCACCCCCTGTCACAGATCTGGGTTGAATCCATCATCCTTCTTTAGCTCACCTCGCCACCCCAGTTCAGACCCAGCCATAGGCAAATCAGTCTTGTTCCTGTTCATCATTAGCTGTGAGAGCACTGAGCTTTCACTGACTTGCCCTCCACCTATTGAAGTAACATCAAGGTCATCATCATGTGTGAGAGCTCTGCTCTTACTTGGGCACATGCCCTGCTTTTCAAAGGAAACATGTATTCATAATCAACTGTGAGAGCAGTTGTATAACAAAATATTGTAAACACAAATATTGTGTGACATGAATATCGTGTTAATATTACCTTTTAACAAAATATTGTATTTCAATATTTTTTATAGAAAGGACAGAAATATTGTGCCAAAATATTGTGTAAGAGAATATCGCTCAAAAGGCAAGAATATTGTTTTATCTATTAATAAATTTGGACCTTGAAATAATTTTTTTGAAATGGTTAAAATAGCATAATGTTAAATAAACAGTTTCTCTACACACTTTAAAAGTAGAACGGTAACTGAACAAAGTTTAAATACATTTAATTTGAAATAGCAACAGTAAACTAAAGGTAAAATTAGCAAACGTACAAAAAAAATTTAACCTTAGTTGAAAATAAAAGGATATTAAAAGAAACATAAAAATAGTTTTATTTCATACTTTACATAAATTAGATACACCTATATATTACAAAATATGTTAACAATTGAAATAATCGCACAAATTATAACAGAAACAAAGAATACTTTCAAAGGGTGTAATTAAAAAATATGAAAGTAAACTAAATATACAAAATATAAAAAAAACGAAAAAGTATATCAAAAATTCAGAAAACAACATTTTTAAAAAGCAAATGAAAATCAACAACAATATAAACATTACTACAAATCCACTCTAACCAACATTTAGGGAAACTGTTGGACTTTTGGAGGTATTACAATTACACTTAAAGCTGTAGTCTAAGCAACACATGGGAAAGCTTTGGACTTCAAAGGGTTGTATTTAGTGTTCCCATTCCAGTCTAAGCAACTGCAGCAAAATGTTGGACTTCTGAGGGGTTACATTTACTATTTGTGAGTGTTTGGGTGTATTATATGGTACAGCTGAGCGGCTTTACCATGGAATACACTTGCAAAAAATGCCTTTGGTCCAGTCAGGCTTCTGTGTTCACCCTTAAGCTCAACCTGGTTAGCTATGGTTTCGAGCAGCAAGGCTTCAACAAAGGAACTAGCGTAAAGCATTTAACAGTACCAAACAACGAACTAAGTAAGTCAAGCAACACAAAAGAAACATGACTCCAATCATTACATTAAAATATATTATATTTTTATGATTTTTAGAGTCCACGATGAGCAAAATCCTCCAGATGATTCTAAAGAAATCTTAGGGGCTCATTACAGTGGCAGTCAGACGAGTGTCTGACAGCCATCGAAACAGGAATGAGACCGGCCGACAAGGAGCTGGCAGTCCCACCCACCATATTTTGATCAGACTGCTGTGTACGTGGTCGGAAACTGCACAAGCCGCAGTAGAAAAAGGCATTTTTCAATTATCCATGCACTGTATGCCAGGCACCATCTGGTTCCTGGCACACAGTGCATGGATCTGTGGGGGGCACCACATGTGCCCCCTGGCCACTTAGCAGAGGCCCATGTGGGCCCTGTTTGGGGCCCTCATAGACCCTTTCAGACAGCCTTTTTATGTCGTGGGACCGCCATGAAATGGCTTTGGGAAACGGGCATGGTGAGTATAACAATGGTGCCTGAGCAGGCACTGCTCCATTCAGGATTGCAATTCTGACTGCCGCCGCACCGGGATTAATAAATCCTGGCAGAGGTGGCAGTACGTCCCCCGACAGACAAGGGCCCGACCGCCTGCATCCTAATTTAGTGGTCGGTTCGAAGGGTTGTCTGTCAGTAGGACAACCACCGACGGCCTGTTGGTGGTAGACTCATCGGCATCCTGATGTGCCACATAGTCTCTAATCAAACCAAAAACAAGCATTGGTATCTGTAAAGTTTGTGCAGTCCAGCAGACAGTGCAGCCTCTCTTTGTGCAGTCCAAGGCGCTGCAGGGCACTCCTTCTTCAGTCCTTCTTCCAATTCTGATATGATCTCAGTTTCAGGGTACCAGGGGTGCCATATTTATTCCCAGAAAATGCTCTGGGGGGGGGTGATGTGGTCCCTATCCAATGGTCTACCAGGTTGCCTCCTTCTTGGAGACAACTTTCTGAATATGTGTGGCCTCTAGCAATCCCAGAGTGCACTGTTATGCCCACTCTAAAGCTGTTGGGGCCATTCCTCAGATGTTAGAACTTTGGTAGCCCAGCCTGGAGGTGTGGTTACCTGTGGACTACATGCTGACAGGAAGAACACTTTAGGCACTAGTCTCCCCTCTCTGTCCCTGTGTCCAGCTCATCTACCTGAACAAAGGGCAGCCCCTCAGGAGTGTGAATATCATTTCCCAGCAAAGTTCAATTCACCTTTGACACTCGCTTTTTGGGCCATCACCGAGTGGCTTCCAGTGAAGGGGAGGTGACACCTTGTCTTCTAGAAGGCTGCTTTTGATCCTAAGCTTGGGATTTGTTAACATTACACCCCAGATGGACAGAAAACTGTCTGTTGGCAGGTGACTCTGTAAGGCCACTGGACAAACTGGGTTAAAGAGTGGTAGCTTTCTAAAGGTTGCATTTATTTAATAGTGACATTAAATTTGCACTGGGCATCATGCCGACTTTAATGTCATGATTAATTTGATATCTTACAGTACCCAGCTAGGTAGTCCCATTCAGAAGTTAGTCGGGCTGAGGGGCCAGCCGTAGCACTGAGTTCGCCAATTGGGGCTGCTAGCCCCATCAAAGAAAAATGACTATTTAAAGGTGTTTTTGTTAAGATATATATAAAAATGAATGTCCTACTTAAAGATATACATATCCCTGCCATAGAGCTCAATAGGCCTTCCTTAGGGGAGTCTAAAATATATTGTTAAGGGAAGCGGGGGCTTTGCCATTAGTTTGAATAGCAAAGTTGAACTAGCAGTGTGACCACTGCCCTTCCAGTCTGCAATGGAAGCCTGTGAGCCATCTTGTACCCTCTGACACACAGGGTGGCACAATCAGTGCAGTAGCCTTGGGAGGACACTCTGCCTTACTTCCCTGTGTACGAGGGGAAAGGGAATTCGACATACACTTTGCAATGGGTTAGAAAACTGGTGCTAATTTTCTGACAGCAGGTCTCAGTGCACTCTAAGAGTCAATAAAACAGCAGCATCAGTCCGAAAATGTGGGGGTGAACATGCATAAAGAGACATTTCCTTACACTATTCCCATTCCAATGTATGCAACAGTATGGAAATTATTAGACTTCGGAGTAACACTTTCTATTTTCACTCCAACCTCAGCAACAGTAGGCAAAATGTGGGACTTCTTAGAGGTTACATTTACTATTCCCACTCTAATGTAGTCAACAGTAGGGAAAGTGTTGGACTTCGGAGGAATTATGGAGGAGTTACAATTATTATTCCTACTCCAATCTAATCAACTGAAGGAAAAGTGTTGCACTTTGGAGGGTTTAGATGAACTATTTCCACTTCAGTCAAAGCTAGTAGGGAAAGTGATAGACTTCGTAGGGGTGAATTTACTGTTCCCACTCCAGATTAAGCAATTGTAGGAAAAGTGTTGGACTTTGCAGGGGCTAGATTTATTATTCTCACTATAACATATGCAACAGTAGGGAAAGTCTTAAGCTTCAGAAGGATTACATGTACCATTCCATCTCAGGATTATTTTCTAGAAAAAAAATTTGAATACCTATCAACAGTACATTTTTAAATAATATTTTATCTAAACAAAATGCATAAAAATATAAAGTTGAAAACTATCAAAATACAAAATATTGCACCCCAAAAATACCCACAAACACTGAAAATAAATAAATAAAAATATGTAAATGGAAATGTGATTTAAATTAAAAAAAATAAATTAAAATAAATAAAAAATACTTTTTACACTTATAATTACAAATACTCAGTCATAAAATAATAAACTCTGAAATACAAAAATGTATGTAATAAATGAACAATTACACATATTTGTATGTTTGACCAATTAAATAATTAATTATGATGAACAATGAAATTAAAAAAAACAATTTCAATAAATTCTCACCCTAGTCTTCTAAAAATCCAGCAACACTCTATTAAAATATAAATGACTAATTACAGAAAAAGTAGTAAAATATGCATTATAATTTACAACACAATCTTAAAAAAATAAAAAAAACATTAAATCATTAATCAATGAAAAATATTAGTCAATAAAAGTTTAAATTTACATTACAAAATAATTAGCATGTAAATTCAATTAATTATAATTTATTTAACTTCCCACCCTGTTCTCCTAAAAACCTAACAACACTAAATTACTAACATAAATAAAAAAATATGCATAAAGTAAAATTTAAAATAATAGTTCGACCTACTGCTTCAAGATCTGTATGTATGGGTAATAGAATTAGATACTTTGCCCTTAAACCAGGTGGGGTTTACAAAGGCTCAAGGAACCCTATCTAACCTCATGGCTATAGGATTGGTCATGAGAAGAACGAGTGACACCTGCACGCTGTTGTTTATGTGTTTTGTTCATTGCAGAGCAGCGTTTGACCGCGTTTCACAGGAAAAGCTGTGGGAACAATACAGCATTGGGGTATCCTGCAAAGTCGTTTAAAGGCAATCAGGCTGGTATACACAAATGCCTGGATCAGGATCAAGGTCGGGGATGGGACCCACCTATCCAAGGAAATGGGAACAGCGATTGGCCTGAAACAGGTGAGCATGCTCGCACCCGTCCTATTCAATCTGTATGTTTCAGACCTCTCTCCAGCCCTAGATGACTTTGTGTCTCTTGCACAAGCCTTGGTGGTCTGCCTTTATCCAACGTCCTCTATGCAAATAATCCGCTCCCACTAAGTAACACTCGAGTAGTGTTACAAAGGGTTACAAAGACTAATCAACGGCATCGCGGGATATGCAGATAAAAACCAGTTAGAGATTAATCTAAAAAAAAATTAAAAATTAGCACATATTCAGGCAAAGCAAATGGCTACTTAAAGGACACCAATTGAAGAAACAACCACCTTTATCTACTTGGATGCTAAGCTGGACTCGAGGGCCTCCTATGACTCACAAAAGGCATGCACAACCATACGCCCCTAAGCATAGTAATTAAGTTAAAATTGATCCCGCCTTAGGGGCCGATTATGATGCCGGACAGACTTGAGTCTGTCCGGCATCGTTCTGGAACTGGAACCAAACGACCTCCAGTCTTCGGTTCCAGCCGAGGAATTAGGATGCGACCGAACCATGTTTCGTCGCAATCCTATACTTTTAGCAAAGAGCAGGTGTGCAGTTCATCCCTGCAACCCATGGCAGTCACCTCAAGGTGCCTGTCATCAGGTGCAGTGATTAACAGGGGGCACAATAGGTGCTCCTTGGCTTCCATTTAGTGGCCTTGCACCAATGCGGGTTCTGCTGGGGGCCCCCCAAATCCAGCCTCTGCCAGCCTTTCCATGGCGGTTCCACAACCATGGTGTTGCAAGAATCCTGCTCATACACAGAACTGTACACAGAGAAAGAGGACATCAGTATATTATGGTGTACCAGAAACTCACCTCAGTACCTAGAAAAACCCTAACCAGCTAGAATCAGTGTCACATATAGCAAATAACCAATGATTAGACAACCTAGAACATGTGACTTAGGACCATCTCAGGAATGGTGGGAAGTGAGAACACACTTTTGTTATACTCTCATACCAGTCCACAACAGGAATAAATAAGAGACACGGTAAGGTTAAAATATTTATTTAACAACGTGATCTCATGTGCAGTATCTTAGCCAACATAAGCAGACATACGATTAAAAATAATATGGTCAACATGGTTACAATTCCATAAAATACAAAAGGAGAAATCATATTACAATGATGGTGAAAACGGGTCCTATAGCGCCTAGTTTTAACACCCTCCCTATATAGGAATCATGTATTATAAACTATAGAAGGTCTCTTAGGCGTGTGTGGGGGACCCCATTACCTTTCCGCTCAGTAAGAGTAAATTACATCTGGATCAGCATAGGCTCTCTGCATCCTTGGAAACGGAAATCTTCCAAGTGTCTGAAATGATGGCAAGTGTGTTATAATAAGGACGCCAGAATCTTACTTGGCTCACAGCTGCCAAAATGTTGTGTCTAGAAAGCGTTACTCGAACAAAAAGCAGCAAAAGGTAAAACGGTGTTTAAACGTCTAATAAGCCATGCTAACATAACATGCACGCAAAGCAGGCCTTGGGCCATACTACACCCTCCCTTGATCGGTAACGCACAATAAAGGGGGCAAAATTCACTGAATGCAGAGTTCAAGTTAGAATGAGACAGAACCAAGTTCAGGAATTTTGCCAAACTTGAGAATTGGGAGTAAAAATCTGAATTAAAAGTAACCAAGTCATTGAAAAGAATCACGGGCAGCCATGGGGTGAAAAAGACCTCAAAAATTAAGGAAAACATTTAAGGCATTATAGAAAAAAATTATCACAAGTTCAGTACATGTCTATGAAGCAGGAAAAATTCACACTTCAATCCAACAGCGTACAGGCACCATACGTTGCAACTGCCTCCAATAGGAAGTCGTTGTCATCATCCATGAACATTTCAGCCATCCAATTAGGTAATGGAAATGAACATAAGTGTTCTTCAATTGCCGGAGCCTCTAGCACCATCAGAGAACAACTCGGGCTTACTTCAAGATAACTGCGCCAGAAAGTCATTGGCCGCAGTTCAAATGTTCCAATTGCCTAGAACCCCATGAGGTGCCGCGCAGGCCATAATCCCGAAACTAGAACAATCTATTTCATGAGCAACTAAGGGACTCATTAGTAGATAAAAATCCAGGTCAGGAGACACCGTGTTGCAGAGACACAAATCCAGGGCCCATTCAAATCCACAATCCAGGCAATGGAAAACAGGCTGCACACAAGTGAAAAATGAGAACCGGAAAGATAAACCATACGCCACACTCAGAGTCGCCAGAGGCAGCGATCCATAGTATTGTAGCATCCTGTTACAAAGCTGGAGCATCCGGGGCAGATCGTCGTGGGGCACAGATTGTGCATCCCTTCTGGAGTAACCAAATTAACAGCAGTATGCCCACTCCCAAAGTGAGAATTAACGGAAAACCGCCGGAGACACTTGAAAAAATCGAATGAAAAAATGCAGGGATCACGCCAAATTTAGTTTGAAATGAGGTCACAAGGCCAGAACATACTACTTTAAAAAAGTATGCCAGGCCAGTGGTCGACAAGGCATTAAAGATTGTGTGATTCAAAACACCAAAATGCAGGGGCAGGTCTGTACTTAATAAGGCATTCACCTCAGTACGACTATTTGCAACATGAAGGACGAATGTCTCATGTGCAGATGTAAGGGTGACTTCCTTCTGGGACAAAAGAACTCTTATTCGACTCATCAAGGTCGGGATAGAAGGCCAGATGGAAACATCGAGCCTCCCATGTGGAGGAAGAAACAAGCCATTCTTACTGCAAACTACACGCTGGGAAACTGTAACGATATAAGGAAAACCGGCAAGCATACCACAGCAATCTTCATTACATATTAACAAAGAACTATCATTTGCAAGCAATGTGAAAGTTGGTGTAATAGCCGGGGTGGGGTGCCTTCAATACACACGCAAGATTTGGTGCTTGTACATTGCAAGAACCGTGCAATTGCAAATTTCTACAGACTAATGAATGATCTGGTGTGGATGTGCAATCTTCACCTTTCAAATAAACTTCCTTCCCTTCCCTCAAGCACCTATATATGAATTGGAGATTCCAACCTTAATGAAGATAAGCACTACCTAAAGGTTCAAATCTACCTATGGCATAGTGTTTCATGCAAGATTCAAATTTAAACAGGGGAAAGGAAGAGTTATCAATCCATGGATGAGCCAAACTGCAGAATTCGACTCGGTGAATGAAAATCAATCAATCAATCAATCAATCAATCAATCAAAGCATTTATATAGCGCACTACTCACCCAGAGGGTCTCAAGGCGCTGGGGGGAGGGGGTCCGCTACTGCTCGAACAGCCAGGTCTTGAGCTGCTTCCTGAAGGCGAGGTGGTCCTGGGTCAGGCGGAGGTGGGTCGGAAGGGAGTTCCAAGTTTTGGCTGCCAGGTAGGAGAAGGACCTTCCTCCTGTGGTGGCTCTTCGGATGCGGGGGACGGCGGCGAGGGCGTGGCTGGTCGATCGAAGCTGGCGTTTGGGAGCGTAGAAGTTGAGGCGGCTGTTGAGGTATCCTGGGCCTTGGTTGTGTAGGGCTTTGTGTGCGTGGGTGAGGTAACTGTTCCAGTTTTTCAATATGCAGCAGTGAAAACATGGCATCTTTCATTGACATAAATTGTTGTTTAACAGTCAAATTAAAAGGCAAAAATAACAAAGTCGTATTCGTGTAATCCCAAGGCACCTTTTCATTTTTCAACGTTTGAAGAGTCCAAGCAAACTGCATAACAGAACGCAATTGATTCTGCCCATGGTACAGTATTGCAAAGTCTTCTTGCATATTGTCAACCACAGATGAAACAATATTGTCTAATGTGTAATTATGGGAATAAACTGTGTTAATGGTATTATCTACAACAGCAAGCACTTTTTCTAAATTGGCCTGATCTATAGCTCTGAGCCTAGAAGCAGCTTCAATCTGGGTTAGTTTCCAACCCTTGTTGTAAGCAGCAAATACCCATCTTTTTGATCTGCCTGCTGCAGGACCTTTAACAAAATCATTTAAATCGACGGCGTCAGTCAGTTTGGACAAATGTAGCTTTACAGACGCTAAGGTTGAGTGTCTGAGCCAACTCTCAAATAATTTGCTTACAGAATAGGTGGTGACTGAATGTTGAGTCTGAAAACGGGAATCTACTCTAACCTCTGTATAGCCAGGGGTCAGACCCAGAAAACGGTGCTGGCAGGAATCTGCACTTTTTTGCCATAGCAACCAGACTTCGGGATTAATACTGGAGACATTAAAAGAGCATTTTTTCAACAGGGCTTGTAAATCACTTAGGGAAGTACTGGTGTAATTATTCCAATGGGGAAATTCACCCAAATCAGGAAATGAAGGAGCATTTTCAAAAGTAGCCAATCCAAAGCAGGTGGTTTGTGAAATAGCAGTATTCAGAAACATCATATGGTTTGGGATGAGACATGCACGATGCAATGCCTCAGTGCCTTGCACTTGCCAACTTTTAGAACCCCAAACAGATGTAAGATCAATGGTATCTTTCCACATTTCATAGCCCCCAACAGCCAACTGGTCAATAAAGGACTTTGAATACAGTAATTTTGTGAGGTAAGTCTAACCTTGGAATAGGACTTCTCAGTCATCTTAAAATAAAATGCATTAGGGTTTGATTGATTAAAATCAGTGAAATAAGAAAACTTTTTCAAAACTTTTTTTGAGCTGCCTTCCACTGGTGCTGGACAGTGTTCCCACTGTGTGTAGTTAACCACATTGCTAAATGAATTTGTCTTATGCAGAAAGTGATTTCAAAATGCTGGTAACAGTACAAATCACCATAGTTTGCAGACTCTAAATATAAATCTTCAGCATCAAAGGCAGCATAATATTTCAAATCAGAAAACAAAGCCTTTACGGCCTGGACGTCCCAATCATCAGAGCGAATATTTTGTTTAACCACATCCCCCCATAGAAATACGGAGTACTTTGGGAACATTATTAACCTCTGTGGGCCCATGTATCTGGAACTTTACAGCATCCCATACAATCCCATCTAAAACGGGCCAAGCAGTTATATTTACAAATATCTGGTCCCTCTTCATGATGTGCGAAGAGGAGTGGGGGCCAAAGTTCCATCAATTAGTCCAATTGAAGTTCTTTCTATAACGTAGTGTCCATTAATAAAATGAAAAAAAATACACCACAAATCCGATGGACATGAATAAAAAAATTGCAAAAAGTTCCAGCCAAATGTTAGTCCAAGGGGGAATCAAAAAATGTTTTTTAAACCAGGTAGCAAAAATCGAAACTTTTGAAGGGGACTTAGATGTGGACGAGCCAGAGTCAAAGGAAAAACTGGATTGATTTTCCACACAGGTCTCCAAATCAAGCATAGACAAGTCAGTTGGGTAAGTATATTCTGTATCATTAAGAGGCTCACCAGCAGTTGGATTCAATAAAGGATTTGGAACTGTATTCATCTCAATGCGAACATCAGGCCTGAGGGCAGGATCCGGAACTAAAACAGAGTGTTCCACCATTGCTGGACACGAAACCGCAGGCGTCATACTATGAAGAATCTGCCACCCTGTGTAGTTTGACATTATCAATGGAGATGTACCGGTTTCCCTTTCGCCCAGGAAGAGGAGGTAAAATGACTGTTCTTGTACCCTGCACACCAAGCATGGCAACTGGAGCTCAATAGGAAGGACCAAATTCTTTCTTGTTGTCGATCTTCTCTCGGACCAGTTCTCCAACTTGGGGTAGCCTGACGACTACCGGAATCTTCAACGCAGTATCAGATGTGGAGGGCAAGTGTTCCTTTGCAAGACTGCCTCTGGTCTTTTGTAGTTTCTGCAAAACATTAGAATGTTCATCTATGTCAAAGAATGCAGCCACCGCTGCCATGTCTAGACCATCATTTTGATGCCAAAGAGCATTTCGTATGGGGTCCGCCCACCCAGAGACCTTCTAGGGAGATTATTTAGTGCACGCTGTACGCTATTGAGGTGGTTAAGCCAGTCTCTGCCAGCACCTAATACATTAGCTGTCAAGGATTGCTTTAAGTCACGGTTCATCCGCTCCACAACACTAGTACCCTCAGGTCGGTATGGAGATGAAAATTTGACCTGGACCCCCAATGAAGCCATGGCATCCTTGTTTGCCTTAGAGGCGAACTCTGGACCCTGGTCCAAATGGAAGGTACCACACGCAAAAATTCCCACAAAGACACGCAAATCCCTTACGACAGTTCTGGAATCAGCACTCCTTTGAGGCCACAGCCACACAAAGCGCGTGCAAGAGTCAACTGCTACTAAGATGTACTTATACGCAGTATCAGAGGAGAAAGGACAGCAGTGGTCTAAATAAACACATGCAAGTGGTTTATTAGATATGTACAACTGAGTTTGGGGCAGGCGTGCAGCAGTAGAAGGTTTAATTTGCTGACAAAGGCCACATTGAAGGACATAATCACGCTTTTGTTTGTACAAACCCCACCACCAATATCGTTGCAGTAGCTGACACTCCGGCATTTATTTATTTTATTTTTGGAGTTTTATATAGCGCTAGCCAGATCCGGAGGTATCGGAGCGCTTTACAACATTTGTACATAACAGTCTAGTACACCAAGAGTGTCAAGGAAAACAGTGATTCCAAGGAGCTTCATTAATCCGTACACGTCAAGTAGCATTTAAAGCAGAGTTGAAAGATTGTGGTACAGATATGGGGGAGTAGTGTGCGGGATAGGGGGAAGTGTTGTAAGGAGTGATCTTAACGTAGTTGCTGGGTCCTCTGTCTTGAGGTAGGAACTTCAAGTAGGTCCGTTGTCACTTTGTGAGGGCTTGATTGAGGAAGAGCGCTTTGAGCTGGCTCTTGAATGCTTTGTAGGAAGGGTTTGTCCTAATATGTATGGCGATGGCATTCCAGATTTTGGGTGCATTTCCGGTAAAGGACCTAGATAAGGTCTTTTGTTTGCAGGATTTTGGGGGATGAGTAGCAGAGATTTGGTGCTTCTGAGGTTTCTTGTCTGTCCCGCTTTTTTGAGTTTGGCAGCTAGATATGTGGGTTTGCCAGTGTGCAACACTTTGTGTGTGAGGCAAGCAGTTCTTAAATTGGTACGCATTTCTATTGGGAGCCACTAAAGATCTTTTAGAGCGGGGTGATGTGTTCGTATTTCTTTACTCCCATCACCATTCTGGCTGCTGCATTTAGAGTTGTTCTGAGAAGAGCAAGGTGAAGTTTAGCCGTGCCTGTGAGGGTGGCGATCCCATAGTCTAATCTGGATAGAACAAGGGATTGCGTGGCTTGCTTAAGGTCAGTTGGTGGGATGAAGGGCTTGATTTTACTCAGTAGCTTTAAGTTGGAGAAGGCGCCTCTTGTGGTGTTCTTGATGTGTTTGATCATATCCAGGTTGGGGTCTAGAGTGATACCCAATGACTTCACTGAGTCTACTGGGATGAGAGTACAGTCGAGAGCATCAATAGACTTTATCCATTCCGTGATTTGGGGGGTCTGTTCTTTGTTGGCTATTGTAGGAGAGTAGGGTCTGCTTTCCTATGGTCACCCCAATTTTTGCTTTTTGCTTCACAGGTTTTCAACATAATGTGGCTTTGGGACTGCTAATCAGACCCACAGCCTGCTGTTCTCTCTATAAATTCACATACATGTACTTTAGTTACATCATAAATTTGTTACTGGACACCTTATCAGCCCCTTTACAGTGTTCTATAGGTACCCAGGGCGTAGGTGCATCCAAGGCCTACCAGGGGCTGCAGCATATCTTTTGCCACCCCTGGCTGTCCATCCAAACTGACACAACTGGCTGATCACTCAGCTGGGGCACGGTCGTGTAATCACCCCTTGCTTAGATATAGTATACCTATATCTAAACCTATATCTGGACACATATATACCTATAAGTCACTCCTTTGGCAGGGCTTAACAATCCTGGAGGCAGAGTGCTTGGTTTTATGTGAGATGGTGCTCTAGCATGAGCTGAGCCTGTCTGCAGCTTTCGGAACCATTTCTTTATAGCTGTTCTGGGATACTGCCATACCATATACTCTTAAGTGCATTATAATCCTCGCGGTTATTGCTAACTTTGGTCTGGCTTTATCAAAACATGTCGTGTAAGGTGTCATACGCTTTGGAATACTACCCCCTCGCCAGTTCTGGCACCGGGGGTAGCATTCCACCCTTCTAGAGGGAGAAGACATGTGGGTAACAGTAAACGCGGTTAAAACTAACCAGAGCCTTAGCATCACAAAATGGATGCTGCTGTCCCGACACAAGTCTGGCCTCCTGCTGCTGACCGAAACCTGGCAGGGGAGGCTTGGACAAAGAGTTTCCTGTCACAGGGAGGTGTCACACCACCCCAGACAGGAGATAGTGGATTGGAGCAGGGAGGGTTGAATGAAACTAGACACTGCCTGGGGCACACAAGGTGTCCCATGCAAAATCCAGTCAAACCGGTTCTGGGGTACTCCAGCCCCAGCTCTGGAGCGAAACTGGACAAAGGGAAAGGGGTGTAACCACCCCCTTCCCTGGTCCCACCCATAGGAGGACCTAGCAGGTAAACCAGCCCCTTGATTTGGAATAAAGGTAGGAGCTATGCCCATGAGCATTAGATTTATCCTGACTAAAATTTTGATACAGAGCTCTGGACCCTTCGACATCCCACTCGACGTAGAAGACTGAAGAATCTCCCTTGTGGTCAATGAGTGACCACCCTGTGCAAACAGGCACCATCCAGCGCCCAACAGTTTGCTTTGTTGCAGTTCCCGCCACAACTCGAGCAACAGAGATCAACAAGACCCAGCTTCCCTCACTTCTAATGGCCCGATCCACAGTCCCAGCGAATCTGAGACCTGTGGAGGCGACGTGAAGCGCGGGGCCGGCCATCTTGAAAAGACCGCGAAGCGCTGACCGTGCAGCTCTCGAGGCACCCTTGAAGCTGTGCATTGGGGTTTGAGAAGCCCCAGCCTCGAGCAGCTTGTGCATCGAAGATCTCCCCTCCACACTCACCGAGTGCTGCGTAGGGCCCTTTTGAATTTTCCTGCTTGATGCGTTGGTCCGGTCACTTACCCGTTGGCTAGTGGCCCCAGTACAAACAAACCTTTAAATTTGCTCTGCTAGTCTGGTTGCTCCAGACTGGCCCTTAATCCCCTGAAAAGGAGCAACCTCTCTGACCATGCTGGTCTGAGTAAGAAGCGATCTTCCAATCCTGCGTGGGTTGCCTTTGCCAAGGCCTGTTGACGCCGATCCGGAAACCGACACCGCCGTCAGCGAGAGCCTTTGTGGGAACGCTCGTGATTCACTTCTGGTCATCCTCGATGCCCCAGAGTCTACGTGGCAGCAGAGTCAAGCTTCCTGTCAACCACCTGATTGCGCCCGACATCGCCTGGTTCCTTCCTGGTTCCATCCTGGTCACTGGCTAGTGACCCAGACTCTGTCCCCTCTGCTTTCAGGTACTCTACATCTTCGATCCACCCTTGGATCCAACCGGACTCTTCTCTCCTGGCCGCCTGCAGCATCTTCATCTCCAGGCTCCATAGAACTTCACGATGAAACCCGACACACTTTGGCACCTATGCACCCGCTTCCTGTGGGTGAGGGAACGATTGAACGCAGATGCTCCTGTAGCGGTTTACACCTCTAGTGTCCTATTTTTAAGTGGCTAAGTTCTAGTCCAGTCGGAAGACTTCTAAAACAGTAACTTTGTAAGTTTTACGCACCATTGACTTTGCATTGGTGCATGTGTGTGCTTTTAGTGCTGCACCCGAATCCTGCGGGCTACTCCCGTCCTAACTGCCATTAGTCCAGTGTAGTCCAAGCGATTCCCAAGGCCCTAGGCCTTACCATTGTTCCTAAAGTGATACTTATACCACTTATTTAGTATATGGTTTGAGTGGCCACCGGCCCTATCCATAATTGTGCAACTTGTGTATGTTTAACTGCGCTTTTGTTTAAACGCTTGTACCTCTGGACTCATAAAGAGTACAGAGGATTATTCTAGTAATAAATACATATATTTCTATAATATATAACTTGTGTGGTGTCCTTTCATTTGATATTACAGGATTGCATATGGTAAAACAGCTGGCTTCACATGCCCTCTTGAGTTAAGCCTAAGACTGCTTAGTCCATGCTACCCTTAGGATAGCTTGTCTATAACGTTGACTTACAACCACCACCATAAAAGATTGTTTGGACTGATACAAGGTGCTCACTAGTATAGTGAACATCATACATCAGGCCAACTTCTCACATTGGTGTGCAGCGGTTGGGATTTGAGCTTGCTGTTGTTTTACCATTGCAATCTTTATATCATTTGAAAGATCACATTAAGTACTATAGGTACACATAAACAAAGCTTACATACTTAAGTTCTACTGAACTTAGTAGTTGTAGACTAAAGGGCTTAGCACACCCTGACTACAACTCACTAGCAAGGTTCCAGTAGGAAAACACATAGTGTAGGTAAGTGCACCACTTACACCTCACTAGAGCTATGTCTGGCACAGGTGAAACTCCCAGTTCTCTACCTGTGAAAGGTGACCTGACCAAGGCACCTTCCAGATATGCAAACTTCGGCTTCAAAGACTTGAGGGGCTTGTACACCTCAAGGGTGCTGAAAAAGGGTCACAACCCTACTATCTCACTCGTGATACCAATCTTAGAAAAGGATGATTTTGAGAAGGCTAGTGCAGGTCCCTCAGGAAATCCAGGAGATGAGGTAAACCCCCCAGAAACAGAAACCATCCCCCCCCATAGAGGTAGAAGATGATGAGGTGGGAGAGGATGAGGATTCTGAGGAAGAAGGGGGAGACCAGGTCCAAGTTGGCAGGCTTAGCCATGCTAACTTGAGCCTACATGGAGATGGAGAGGTACAGCACCTCCCCAGACCCAATAGCAGAATAATCCCTGGCAATAGAAGGGAGAGATTTCTTTCAAGGGATTCTAACCTTTCTAATGCCTCAAGGGGATCTCAAAGGGGAATGACTTCCCCCCAGAGAAAAGAGCATAAGGCCAGGATGAGAGCTGTCAAACTCCAGATGGAGAGGGAAGAGATAGCCCTGGCCCAAGCTAAACTTGCTTTAGCAAGGGAACAAAAATTGAGTGGGTTAGAACCCACTGGTGGCAGCATAATTCCTAAAGAGAAAGACAGGTCCTATGACAATAGAAACCTGACAAAGATTGTGCCCCCTACAAGGAAGGGGATGACATCCACAAATAGATGACTGCTCTGGAGAGTGCCTGCATGGTGCAGCAGGTTCCTCAAGATCAGTGGGCAGCTATCTTATGGTACTCCTTTTCTGAGAAAGGGAGAGACAAGCTCCTCACTGTTAGACCTGAGGATGCTAAAAACTACTCTGTCCTGAAGAGTGCTTTAATTGATGGGTTTGGCCTAACCACTGAGCAATACAGGTTGTTGTTCAGAGATACCCAAAAAGCTCAGACTCAGGACTGGACTGATTTTGTTGATTGTGCCACTAAGGCTCTGGAAGGTTGGTTACTGGGGAGTAAAGTTACAGACTATAAAGGATTGTACAAACTAATAATGGGAGAACAGATCCTTAATAATTGCCAGAACCAGTTGTTGCATCAACACCTGATTGACTCAGATCTGACCTCTCCCCAAGAATTGGGAAAGAAGGCTGACAAATGGGTCAGAACCAGGGTTAAGCAGAAACCCCAGAACCATGGAGGTGATCAGAAAAAGGCAGACCAGAAGGGGGGAGAACAGAAACAAAAAGACCAGAAGTCTTCTTCAGGCCCCCAAAATACTCCTAAGGAGGGTGGGTCCCAAAACGGAAACAAAAAGAAGAAGGTTGAAGGCCCAAAGAAACCTTGGTGCAATACCTGTAAGTCAGTTTCCCACTGGGGAAGTGAATGCACCATGAAAGAACCAGTACCTACCACTGCAGCCCCTAAGGCACCTGCACCCCCTAGTAAAGTCAGCAGTGTACTAACTCAAGGGTATAGTGGGGTTGACCCTGGGTACTGAGGTGGAATCTGGCCTAGTCAGAGTCTCCACTCAGGCAGTTCTGCTCTATGATGTGGACATGGATATGTCCCCTACTATGAGTCCTAATACTTTGGGCAAGTATAGGCAGATGCTGTTAATCAATGAGAAAATGGCTCAGGCCTACAGGGACACATGTGCCAGTGTCACTATGGTGACACCTAACTTTGTGGACCCTGGACAAATTGTACTAGGTGAGAATTACCTAGTGACCAATGCTAGCAGTGCCACTACTACACATAGTGTGGCAGTTGTTAACTTCTCCTGGGGAGGGGTAAATGGCCTCAAGAAAGTTGTTGTGAGTGCAGACCTCCCAGTAGACTGTCTGTTGGGCAATGATCTAGAGCAGTGGTTCCCAAACTTTTGACTCCTGAGGACCCCCATTGAGTCACCACTAGAAGCCGGGGACCTCCAAACAACTTGTATGAGTTAAATTTCAAAATTAAAACAGTAATTCGAAAAAAATACACACATGTGCACACAAAACAAATACTCAAAGTACTAAGGATTCTGGAGCTAGATGTACGACCATTTCATTTAGCGCCTCGCAATTGTCGACACATTGCGAGTGGCAAATTGTGAGTCGCTAAATGAAATGTACAACAGTGTCTTTAACACTGTTTGGGATTCCCAATGGGGTCGCAAATTGCAAGGTTCATTAATATTAATGAGCCTCTCGCAATTTGCGAGCCCATTGGGAATGCCAGCCCTCCCAGGGATGGTGGCCTGCTGGGCTCTGCAGGCCACCATGTCTCGGACTGGTTTTAAATAAAGCAGTTTAAAAAAAATACAGCCTGTTTACCATGCATTTAAAATAAAAAGAAAATGAAACGTTTTTGTTCATTTTCTAAGGGCAGACAGAGGTCCCTGGGACCACTGCCTGCCCTTAAAAAATAATGTTGCATGCATTTGCAAAGGGGGAGGGGTCCCCTGGGGACCCCTTCCCATTTGCGAATGCATTACCATCTACTTGAAGTAGGTGGTAATTGCGACTGTTTTGCGACCGCAAAACATTTGTACATGGTCTTGAGACTCCCTATTTGGAAGGGAATGCCCCTTCCAAATAGCAAGTTGCAAAACCTATTTAGCGAGTCGCAAACAAATTGCGCCTCGCGAAATAGGCTATGTACATGGCTCAATAGGTTTTTGCATGCATAAACGGGTTCGCGAACCCGTTCGCGCATATAAAAACAGATCGTACATCTGGCACTTAGTATTTTATATTGAAGTAATAGCCCCTCTGTCACATGTATTTCATTTGTTTTATAACATCTCTCATACCATTGTATGATGTCAGAGCACTTTACATTACACACATATAGAGACATTGAATCATACATGTAAATCAGTGTGTATATAAAATATTTAAAGAGTGCTTGGTCTGGAAAAGCACAAACTCAGGATTCAGAACATAACACAGTGGCTAGCACTGACTTTAACATTAAAAATGCATTTCCACCCAAATACATGTTTTTAGCAGCATCAGGATAATGAATAACTGGGAAAAAATATAAGTTAATAACTGGTACCATGCAGTTTGAAGCAGCTCTTTGATGACAGTGTATAGGTCCCTCTGCTAGATTATGATTGTCACTTATGAAGTGCACAGTAACAAAAGAATTTCTGTGACAAAAGCAGTAACCACGAACCTATGCACATAAAATACTGCTTTTTAAGGTGCATGATACACGTTCTTTGCAGTAGGCACATTAAACCTCTGTGCTACATTAGTTCGATCAAAGCCACTGAACAAAACTCTCCTCAGCTCCAGCAGGTACATTAATCACTGGCATTCTCTTGACACTTTTATTGTTGCTGGAAGGCTGCTAATTATACAAGAAACGTTTCTGTGCTTTTAAAACTGTTGCCTACGGACCCCCTGGGAATGTGTCACGGACCCCTGGGGGTCCGCGGACCCCTGGGGGTCCGCGGACCACAGTTTGGGAAACACTGATCTAGAGAATTCCATATGGTCAGAAGTGGAGTATAGGACTCATGCAGAGATGCTAGGTATTTCAGCACATGCCCTTGCTGTAACCAGGTCCCAGGCCAAGAAATGCCTACCTGAACCTGTGGTGGATCTTGAAACAATAGACCAACCACAACCCAAGAGAAAGAGCAAGAGGGTTAAGGCAGTGCCCTCCCACTTGCCCCAGGTTGAGGATCAGCCCTCTCAGGGGGATAGTGCTGTGAACCCAGAGGAGACTGTCCTGGAAGAACTTGAACCCGATCAGGTTGATTTTCTGGGGACAGGGGGACCCTCAAGGGCAGATCTGGGGCAGGCTTAGTTAACTTGCCCTTCTCTTGAACCCCTCAGACAGCTAGCTGCTGCTGAGGCTGCTGGGAATGCTCAAGGTACCCATAGAATGTATTGGGATGATGGGCTCCTTTTTTCAGAGGCTAGAGACCCCAAGCCTGGTGCTACCAGGAGGTTGGTTAATCCTCTGCAATTTAGGGCCTTCCTTCTCACCTTGACCCATGAAATTCCCCTGGCAGGACACTTAGGCCAGACTAAGACTTGGGAAAGACTTGTCCCACACTTTCACTGGCCTCACGTCAGAGAATACAAAGGAGTTTTGTCGCTCCTGTGACACCTGTCAAGCCAGTGGCAAGACAGGTGGCATCACAAAGGACCCTCTGATACCACTACCTGTGGTGGGGGTGCCCTTTAAGAGAGCATCTGGGCACAGATTTATACTGGTGGTAGTGGATCATTCCACCAGGTATCCAGAGGCAATTCCCCTGAGGACCACAACAGCTCCTGTTGTGGCAAGGGCCCTACTTGGAGTTTTCTCCAGAGTGGGCTTTCCAAAGGAGGTACTTTCAGACAGAGGCACCTACTTCATGTCTGGATATTTGAAAGCAATGTGGAAAGAGTGTGGAGTGAACTATAAGTTCACCACACCCTACCATCCACAGTGCAATGGGCTTGTTGAAAGGTTCAACAAGACCCTAAAGGGAATGATAAAAGGGTTACCTGAAAAGCTTAGGCGAAGATGGGACATCCTTTTACCCTGCCTGCTCTTTGCTTACAGAGAGGTCCCACAGAAGGGGGTTGGCTACAGCCCTTTTGAACTTTCGTTTGGCCACCCTGTGAGGGGTCCATTGTGTCTTGTGAAGGAAGGATGGGAGTTACCTCTCAAAAAGCCTAAACTTGATGTTGTGGACTATGTACTTGGTCTCCGCTCCAGGATGGCTGAATACATGGAGAAGGCAACCACAAACCTGGAGGCCAGCCAAGAATTACAGAAAGCTTTGCATGACCAAAAGGCTGTTCTGACTGAGTACCAGCCAGGGCAGAAGGTGTGGGTGTTGGAGCCAGTGTCCCCAGCAGCCCTCCAAGACAAATGGTCTGGACCCCACACCAAACTTGAGAAAAAGGGAGAGGTCACCTACTTGGCACCCCTAGGAGCCTCCACAGGGTGCTCCATGTAAACAGATTGAAAGCATATGTGGACAGGGCAGACATGGGCTTGCTCATGGCAACATATGGGGACCAGGAGGAAGAGAGTGACCCTCTCCCAGACCTGTTATCCCAAAACCCTGATGATGGTTCAGTGGATGGAGAAGCCTTGGCAGGCAGCCTCTCTGACCAGCAGCAAGAAGACTGTAGACAGGTTCTGCAGGCTCACAGACACATGTTTTCTCTCACACCCAGTCAAACTAACTGGTGCACCCATGAGGTGGACACTGGTGACAGTCTGCCTGTGAAGAATAAAATCTACAGGCAACCTGACCATGTCAGGGATTGTATAAAGGCTGAGGTGCAGAAAATGCTTGAACTTGGAGTTATTGAGCCATCAGAGAGACCCTGGGCCAGCCCAGTAGTCCTTGTGCCAAAACCTCATACCAAAGATGGAAAGAGAGGAATGAGATTTTGTGTGGACTATAGAGGTCTCAATGCTGTCACTAGGACAGATGCTCATCCTATTCCAAGGGCAGATGAGCTCATAGATAAATTGGCTTCTGCCAAATTTCTGAGCACATTTGACTTAACAGCTGGCTATTGGCAAATCAGGTTAGCTGAGGAGTCTAAGGCCAAAACAGCATTCTCAACCCCCAGTGGACATTATCAATTTGTGGTAATGCCCTTCGGTTTAAAGAATGCACCTGCCACTTTCCAAAGGTTGGTGAATCAAGTCCTTGCTGGGTTGGATGACTTTTGTGCAGCACATCTAGATGATATTGCTGTCTTCAGCTCCACCTGGAAGGATCGCCTGATCCACCTGAAGAAAGTTCTGGAGGCCCTGCAAAAGGCAGGCCTGACTATCAAGGCTACCAAGTGCCAGCTAGGGCAGAGCAAGGTTGTGTACCTGGTTCAACCATTGGAGAGCAAGATACAGGCCATATAGGACTGGGCTCTTCCAACTATCCAGACACAAGTCAGAGCCTTCTTGGGCCTGACTGGGTATTACAGGAAATTTTTAAAGAACTATGGGTCCATTGTGACACCATTGAATGATCTGACATCCAAGAAGATTCCCAAAAAGGTTCAGTGGACAGTTAGCTGTCAAAAGGCATTTGATGACCTGAAGAAGGCCATGTGCTATGCACCTATCCTAAAGAGTCCTGACTACTCCAAAGAGTTCATTGTCCAAACAGATGCTTCTGAGTTGGGGGTGGGAGCTGTGCTTTCACAACTTAATGTAGATGGTCAAGACCAGCCCATTGCTTTTATTAGCAGAAGGCTGACCCCTAGAGAGAAACGTTGGTCAGCTATTGAGAGGGAGGCCTTTGCTGTGGTTTGGGCCCTGAAGAAGTTGAGACCATACTTTTTGGCACTCACTTCAAGATTCAGACCGACCAAAAGCCCCTCTTGTGGGTAAATCAGATGAAGGGTGAGAATCCCAAACTGCTCAGGTGGTCCATTTCCCTACAGGGGATGGACTTTGCAGTGGAGCACAGACCAGGGACTGACCATGGCAATGCAGATGGTCTCTCCAGGTACTTCCACTTAGAACATGAAGACTTATCTGGTCAAGGTTAAGTTTAATATCCCTGCGTTTGGGGGGGGGTTATGTAGGAGAGTAGGGTCTGCTTTCCTATGGTCACCCCAATTTTTGCTTTTTGCTTCACTGGTTTTCGACATAATGTGGCTGTGGGCCTGCTAATCAGACCCACAGCCTGCTGTTCTCTCTCCAAATTCACTTACATGTACTTTAGGTACATCACCAATTTGGTACTGGACACCTTATCAGCCCCTGTACAGTGTACTATAGGTAGCCAGGGCATAGGTGCATCTAAGGCCTACCAGGGGCTGCAGCATATCTTTTGCCACCCCTGGCTGGCCATCCAAACTGACACAACTGGCTGATCACTCAGCTGGGGCAAGGTCGTGTAATCACCCCTTGCTTAGATATAGTATACCTATATCTAAACCTATATCTGGACACATATATACCTATAAGTCACTCCTATGGCAGGCCTTAACAATCCTGGATATAACAACGAGGGTTTTGGCTTGAGCACAGTAAAGCTGCGCCAATATTATAGTAAACAAAAAGAATTGCCAATACTGCGCAATTGATCATGAGATTCCAAAGAGAAATGAGTTCGCAATCACTCAATTTTAAAGACCACTCTTTAAGTCCAGATTCTATCAAATTAATTAAATTTATTTTTAGATATTTACTTTTCTCTTTAAAAGAAGATTTTTTGTTTTTTGTGATATTATGAAAAACACAACAGACATTATTTGGTATCGACTTGGCACTCACTTCAAGATTCAGACCGACCAAAAGCCCCTCTTGTGGGTAAATCAGATGAAGGGTGAGAATCCCAAACTGCTCAGGTGGTCCATTTCCCTACAGGGGATGGACTTTACAGTGGAGCACAGACCAGGGACTGACCATGGCAATGCAGATTGTCTCTCCAGGTACTTCCACTTAGAACATGAAGACTTATCTGGTCAAGGTTAAGTTTAATGTCCCTGCGTTTGGGGGGGGGGTGGTTATGTAGGAGAGTAGGGTCTGCTTTCCTATGGTCACCCCAATTTTTGCTTTTTGCTTCACTGGTTTTCGACATAATGTGGCTGTGGGCCTGCTAATCAGACCCACAGCCTGCTGTTCTCTCTCCAAATTCACATACATGTACTTTAGGTACATCACCAATTTGGTACTGGACACCTTATCAGCCCCTGTACAGTGTACTATAGGTAGCCAGGGCATAGGTGCATCTAAGGCCTACCAGGGGCTGCAGCATATCTTTTGCCACCCCTGGCTGGCCATCCAAACTGACACAACTGGCTGATCACTCAGCTGGGGCAAGGTCATGTAATCACCCCTTGCTTAGATATAGTATACCTATATCTAAACCTATATCTGGACACATATATACCTATAAGTCACTCCTATGGCAGGCCTTAACAATCCTGGATATAACAACAAGGGTTTTGGCTTGAGCACAGTAAAGCTGCGCCAATATTATAGTAAAGAAGGAATGGTGAAGAAGAAAAGGAACAGTGTGAAGGGGGTATGTGGTGTCCCTGCGCAAGTCCTATGTATGAAAGCAGGAGAAACCAAATCCACTAAATGGAAAAACAATGAAATACAATCAAACAGAATTAGACCATCAGTAATTTACATTTGAAAAAATACAATTTCCAAAAGATTGGCCTAAATTTACAAATGAGAAAGGTCGACGCGTTTCGAATCCCATAGAATATTGGGATTCTCTTCAGGACCATGTGGACAAAATCTGTGTTTCCGATGGTATTCTTTTCTGTCAAAAAGGGGGGGAAAGTTGGTTGTTTCTGAACTCGATCTCTTCTATGAGTTGTAGTCCAAAGACTAATGTGCCGTTATGTGGGGGCGATTTTCATATTTTGAATTTGTTTCTTCGGTTTTTTAGAACAAGATTCCTCTGTGGGCGTCGTTTTTCTCAATGTAAACGGCGTTTCCATTGAGAAAAAACAATGAAATTGTATTTCATTGTTTTTCCATTTAGTGGATTTGGTTTCTCCTGCTTTCATAAATAGGACTTGCGCAGGGACACCACATACCCCCTTCACACTGTTCCTTTTCTTCTTCACCATTCCTTCTTTTGTCTGGTGTCTTTATATGTTTACTAATTTAATGTTTTGAATGTAGTCCATTGAACGTGTTTTACTCCTCCCCCCTCTACTCATACTTGTAGAAAACTTCTGCTGTTCCTGTTCCATTTTTGTTTTCATTACTAAAATGTCCTTGCTCCTCCTCTGTCATTGAGGATAAATATGCTAAACCAAGTCGAAACCAAATAATGTCTGGTGTGTTTTTCATAATATCACAAAAAAACAAAAAATCTTCTTTTAAAGAGAAAAGTAAATATCTAAAAATAAATGTAATTAATTTGATAGAATCTGGACTTAAAGAGTGGTCTTTGAAATTGAGTGATTGCGAACTCATTTCTCTTTGGAATCTCATGATCAATTGCACAGTATTGGCAATTCTTTTTGTTTACTTTAACAATCCTGGAGGCAGAGTGCTTGGTTTTATGTGAGATGGTGCTCTAGCATGAGCTGAGCCTGTCTGCAGCTTTCGGAACCATTTCCCAGAACAGCTGTTCTGGGATACTGCCATACCATATACTCTTAAGTGCATTATAATCCTCGCTGTTATTACTAACTTTGGTTTGGCTTTATCAAAACATGTTGTGTAAGGTGTCATACGGTTTGGAATACTACCCCCTTGCCAGTTCTGGCGACGGGGGTAGCATTCCACCCTTCTAGAGGGAGAAGACATGTGGGTAACAGTAAATGTGGTTAAAACTAACCAGAGCCTCAGCATCACAAAATGGATGCTGCTGCCCGACACAAGTCTGGCCTCCTGCTGCTGACTTAAACCTGGCAGGGGAGGCTTGGAAAAAGAGTTTCCTGTCACAGGGAGGTGTCACATCACCCCAGACAGGAGATAGTGGATCGGAGCAGGGAGGGTTGAATGAAACTAGACACTGCCTGGGGCACACAAGGTGTCCCATGCAAAATTCAGTCAAACCGGTTCTGGGGCACTCCAGCCCCAGCTCTGGTGTGAAACTGGACAAAGGGGAAGGGATGTAACCACCCCCTTCCCTGGTCCCACCCATAGGAGGGACCTAGCAGGTAAACCAGCCCCTTGATTTGGAATAAAGGTAGGAGCTGTGCCCATGAGCATTAGATTTATCCTGACTGAAACTTTGATACGGAACTCTGGACCCTTCGACATCCCACTTAACGTGGAAGGCTGAACAATCTTCCTTGTGGTCAAGGAGTGACCACCCTGTGCAAACAGGCACCATCCAGCGTCCAATGGTTTGATTTGTTGCAGTTCCCGCCGGAACTCGAGCAACAGAGATCAACAAGACCCAGCTTCCCTGACTTCTAAAAGCTCGATCCACAGTCCCAGCGAATCTGAGACCCGTGGATGCGACGTGAAGTGTGGGGCCGGCCATCTTAAAAAGACTGCGAAGCACTGACCGTGCAGCTCCCGAGGCACCCTTGAAGCTGTGCATTGGGGTTCGAGAAGCCCCAGCCTCGAGCAGCTCGTCACCGAAGATCTCCCCTCCACACTCACCGAGTGCTGCGTGGGGTCCTTTTGCATTTTCCTGCTTGACGCATTGGTCCGGTTATTTGCCCATTGGCTAGTGGCCCCAGTACCAACGAACCTTTGAATTTGCTCTGCTAGTCTGGTTGCTCCAGACTGGCCCTCGCTCCCCTGAAAAGGAGCAACGTCTCTGACCATGCTGGTTTGAGTAAGAAGCAATCTTCCAATCCTGCGTGGGTTGCCATTGCCAAGGACTGTTGACTCCGATCCGGAAACCAACACCGCCGACAGCAAGAGCCTTTGTGGGACAGCTCGTGATTCACTCCTGGTTATCCTCGATGCCCCAGAGTCCACGTGGCAGTGGAGTCAAGCTTCCTGTCAACCACCTGATTGACACCCGACATCACCTGGTTCCTTCCTGGTTTCATCCTGGTCACTGGCTAGTGACCCAGACTCTGTCCCTTCTGCTTTCAGGTACTCTACATCTTCGATCCAACCTTGGATCCAACCAGACTCTTCTCTCCTGGCCGCCTGCAGCATCTTCATCTCCAGGCTCCATAGAACTCCACGACGAAACCCGACACACTTTGGCACCTATGCACCCGCTTCCTGTGGGTGAGGTAACGATTGAACGCCTGTGCTCCTGTAGTTGTTTACACCTCTAGTGTCCTAGTTTTAATTGGTTAAGTTCTAGTCCAGACGGAAGACTTCTAAAACAGTAACTTTGTAACTTTTACGCACCATTGACTTTGCATTGGTGCATGCGAGTGCTTTTAGCGCTGCACCCGAATTCCGCGGGCTACTCCCGTCCTAACTGCCGTTAGTCCAGTGTATTCAAAGCGATTCCCAAGGCCCTAGGCCTTACCATTGTTCGTAAAGTGATACTTATACCACTTATTTAGTATATGGTTTGAGTGGCCACCGGCCCTATCCATAATTGTGCAACTTGTGTATGTTTAATTGCGCTTTTGTTTAAACGCTTATGCCTCTTGACTCATAAAGAATACAGAGGATTATTCTAGTAATAAATACATATATTCTTATAATATATAACTTGTGTGTGTCTTTTCATTTGATATTACAGGATTGCATATGGTAAAACAGCTGGCTTCACATGCCCTCTTGAGTTAAGCCTAAGACTGCTTAGTCCATGCTACCATTAGGATAGCTTGTCTATAAGGTTGACTTACAACCACCACCATAAAAGATTGTTTGGACTGATACAAGGTACTCACTAGAATAGTGAACATCATACATCAGGCCAACTTCTCACAGCTATGAGAAGGATTTCCGTTTTGTCTTGATTTAGTTTCAGATGGTTTAGGGACAGCCACTTTGGTACTTCTCTTAGGGTGTTGTTTAGTCTGTGCATATCTGCTATGGAGGAGGTTTCTAGGTAGATCTGGGTGTCGTTGGCATAGAGGTGGAAGGGAATGTTGGCTTTTTGGAGGATGATGGTGAGTGGCTCCATGGAGATGTTGAACAGAGCGGGTGAAAGAACTGAGCCTTGGAGAACACCTCTTATTATAGGGTATAGGTCGGACGTGGAGTTTCCTATTTTTATTCTTTGGTAGCGGTTTTGTAGGAAGGAGGTGAACCATTGTGAGACCACCCCTTTAGCTCCTACCCTTTCTTGGAGAGTGTTGATGAGTAGTTTGTGGTTGACTGTGTCAAAGGCCGCCGAGAGGTCAAGGAGTATGAGTAGACAGCAGCGGTTCTTGTCCAGTGATTTGTGCACATCATCTATGACATTTAAGATGGCAGTCTCTGTACTACATCCTTTTCTGAAGCCTGATTGGTGCGGGTCGAGGAGGTTGTTAATGTTCATGTGGTGGGTGAGTTGACGGAGAACACATTTTCTAGTAATTCTGCTAGGAAACGAAGATTAGAGACAGGCCTGTAGTTGTTGAGATGGTTAGGGTCGGTACCTGCCTTTTTCATTTATGGTGTTACTTGGCCTATGTTGAGGCAGTCAGCCATGATTCCAGTTTCCAGGGAGCTGTTTATAATCTCAGTCCAGATAGGGGCTAAGGAGTGTTTGAGTTTTTTTGCCAGTTGAGCGGGGAGGGGGTCCTCAAGGTGCGATGAGGGTTTGGATCCGGTAGTTAGTTCAATAATTTCCGTTTCAGTGGTGGATGCAAAGGTTAGCCAGTTGTTGGTTGATTGGCTCGGTGGCTTTATATCTTCTTTGATGAGTAGTGGGCCTGCCATTGAGGGATGAGAGTGGTCCATCAGTGAGAGCTCAATCTTTAGTATTTTTTCGTTGAAGAAATTGGCAAATTTGTTACCAAGGTCTTTGGAGGCCGGAATTGCAGCAGGTGTTGGTTTGGATGTTTGCTGTCTGATAATGTTGAAGAGTTCTTTCGGCGGTTTTTTGCATTATTCAGTGTGTTGCAAAAGAAGGAGGATTTTTCATGCACGATGAACTTATTGTATTTCCTATGTTCCTTTTTGAGTAGTTGGAGGTGGGTTGTCGAGGGGTTGTTGTGCCAAAGTCTTTCAGCTGCTCTTAGTTGCCTTCTTTCTAGGTTTAGTTCAGTGTTGAACCACGATCTCGATGGTAGGGTCTTGCTCTTTTTCTGTTTCAAGGGTGCTATTTTGTCCAGCATGTCGGTCAGAGCCTCATTATATTGTGGGGTAAGTTCTACTGTGGACCTTTCTCCTATTTTGGAGGGGAAGAGTATGCTCAGTCTTTCTTCTAGTTCTTCCAAGGGCATCTGTCTCAGGTTTCTCGTCCAGTGGAAGTGATCATTCGCGCAAGGAATTCGATGTGTTTTTTGATTGATGTGGAAGAGGATGAGATGATGGTCTGACCAGTCGACAGGGAGGGTGTGATCAATGGTGACTGCATCTTCGTGGGCTATGATGGCATCCAGGATTGAGCCCTTGTTGTGGGTTTGTTCAGTGCAGTGTTGGATCAAGTTGTTATTGTGGAGGAGTTCATTTAAGGTTTGTATTTGAAGGTTGTTGGTCTCATTCCAGTGAAGGTTTAGGGCTCCTAGTATTGTTTCCTGGTGGTCGGTAGATGAGGTGACAGTGAAGCATATTGTTATGCGACGATTTGATGGTGGCTGTAAGGTACTCCAGTTTATGATATTTGAAGGAGTCGGTTTCTGTTATAGAGATGTTCTTTTTATGTATGATTGCGGTCCCTCCACCTCGTTGGTTGTTCCTGTCCTTGTTGATGATCGAGAATCCCGGGGGTATGAGCATATCGAAGATAGGGGGAGAGGATTCATTCAACCATGTTTCAGTGATGAACATGATGTCTATGTCATGAATTAGGATGGTTTCTGCCAGTTCTGTTGCGTGTTTGTTCGCAGATCTGCAGTTTATGGGCATGCAGTTGGCCACCTTCTTGTTGTTTAGTTCCTCATTTGGGGGAGCCCTAGGAATATTTATGAGATGCGCTGGAGGTCTTGTTATTTTTGTGGTTGTGATTTCAGTCCCAAATCCAGTGATTACTGGGATCACAGAACTGGGGGTGGTGATTGGCGCTGCTTTATAGGATTCGGCAAGATCCCACGGCTCTTGCATGGACATTGCAGCGATCGTCCTCTTGGGTCTATGTGGTTGGTTACTTAGGGGGGTTGTCTTCCATCTGGGTCGTAGATTTTTGTGGTGATAACTATGTTTATTGGGAGTGCCAGGGAGTGAGAGGGGTGGGCCCTGGGTGGCGGGGATATTGTGTTAGGATAAGATTCTGTTAATATTTTGCGTAGCTATTCCTAGTTGGAATTCTAGTTGAGCCAGTCTTTGGGTTATGCTTAAGGAGGGAGGGGTGGGGGGGTTTGGTCTCTGTGTGTCCCGGATCCAACCATTAGTGGTTGGATGGTGTTTTGTTGTGTTTGGTGGTGATAGTGTATCTGTGTGGGTGTTGTTCCCTGTGATTATGGTCTCAATATGGTTTATGTGGTTAATCACAGGTATCGGTGAGTTCGCTGGGTTTAGTGCAGGAGGGGAGTTCGGGGTTGTTATCAGCGGGTCGATTTCCTTGGTTACTGGATGGGGGGAGGGGAGAGGGGATAATGGAGGGGGGTTGAAGCATGTCATCTTGGGTGGGACTAGTTTTGGGTGTGACTAACTGGGATGAGTATTGCGGGCTCAGGGAGGCGTTGAGGGAGATAGGGGGACTGGGGGGCAGTAGATTGGCGGGGGGATTGAGTGGGTGGTAGATTGGCGGGGGGATTGAGTTGGTGGATGTGTTAGAAGGTTTTCCCCATATGTGTGGCTTGAGGATGGGGATTCTTTCACGTTGGGCTGGGATAGATGGGTGAAGGCAAGACGTAGCGTGGGGAAGAGTGAGTCGAAGGCCTCTAGGTTGGAGTTGTTGGCTTGTATCAGGATTGTGCCATTGCTGTATATGGTCACAAAGGTGTTTCTGTTGCGAGTGTGGTGGTTGGGTATTAGTAACGTTAGTTTACAGCTTAGAGGGGTGGTGGTAGTTTTAGGTATATGGAGGTGGGATCTGAGAATGAAGTACCAGCCCCTTGGATTCTGGCTGTGGAAAATGAGATCCATTTTCTGCAAGCCTTTTGAGACGCAGTGGTATAAGTCCGCTATTAGGGAATCTTGGAGTTGTCTTAACAGCCTTTGTTTAAAATGTATTTTCGTTTTGGGTGAGAGGTTGGGAGGGTACGTGATGAAGAAGGAGTTCCTGCTATGGGGTTTTAAGTCATGTGCTGAGTTGATTCGGGGGGTGGGGTTAGGATGACCTGTGGTCTATTTATTCTGTTCTGTGGGTGCATTGTAGTTCACTGGGGGCTAGAGGAGAGGGAGCGGAGGAGCCAACTGTGCCAGAGGATAGATTTCGAGTGATCAGTGTGTACTCCTGGTTGTGCTGAGGATTGGTGGCAGATTCGATCTAGACAGCTGCCTGGTAGTTCTTTGAGCTTGATTCGTCAGGGTTGTCATGGGGATGTTTGGATCGCTCCGTTTGTTGCCTTGTTGGTATTGTAGGTTAAATATGTTTACAGAGCCAGGGGTAACTAGCAGTTGATTCCAGGTTCACAGGCAGACAACTGGGCTGAGAGTTCGTATCATTATGAACAATCTTACTGCCTGATTTGTAATTCTCAGATTGAGGAGCTTAGTCATTTTGTGCTTTCCATTGCCATGCTATGGTTTTGTACTGCAGTCAATTTTTGTGAGATGACCCGGTTCTTTTATATTGACAAATTCTGGTTCCCTTAAGCTAGGGCCAACGATTATTTGGAATGGCTTGTTTTGTCCTGTTTGGTTGCAAGGCGAGAGCTCCGGAGTGATTTGTCCCTGATGGACGTCATTTTGGGGTCAGGCTTTGCGCACTGTTCTGCTTGTGGAACTACTTGTAGTGGTTTCCCTTTGGTTTTTATTATGATTGTTGATAAAGACTCTCTCTGATTAGTATGCCAAGTGTCTGCTGGAGTTCACTCGAGTTTCTGGGCACTAACCAGTATATAGGATGGATTAGTTCTCGGTGTGATTGGCTCTGTGTGGCCGCCATTTTGGGATCTGGCTTCTTAGATGTTCCATTAGTGTTCCTGAATTAGGCTGCTTTGTCTAGATTGTCTTTATTGGGGACTTGAGAAGTCTGTTGGTTGTGCTGGTTGTGGGGATTACAAAATCGGTTCAGATTTTGGCTTTGAATCAAGACAGTAACTGAGCTTGCAGTTTAACTGTCTTAGACGGTCGCCATTTTGGGGTCAGGCACCAGGGGCTCAGCGCTCATGCAGACGGAGCCGCACATCGGTGAAAGGCTTCCTTTGGGGACCCAGCTATCTGACCTGTGCCCTTTGCCTCATTGTCACTCCCCGTTTCTTAAGGGAGCGAGAGACCGGAGGCATGCAATTTCAGGGTCGGCGGCTCCCTCTTCGTGTTGGCGATCTTTCACGGGGCGGTGATTTCCTCTGTGGGAGCAGGAGACCGGAGGTTTCCATGAGCAGAGTCGGAAGCTCCTTCTCCCGGAGGGCGTGGGCTGATGTAATCAAAGTCTGCCTGCGGTCAGAGTTGGGTATTAACCGGTCACCAACATCGTTAATTCTCACTTAAGTAACTTTATCAGGGCTTAAATGATAAGAGTATTTAGAAGGGAAACCACTAGGGTAATTACCTCCCTTCTCTGTTGTGGCAATAGCTGCCAAGATGTCATCATCAATCTTACTTTTGGAACGTGTAACCGCTGCTACTGCATATGTTGCAACTGCTGTCTTTGCTGCTTCATCCCCGCGATAGTTGCCAACAGCGTCAACTCCAACACGCTGGTGACCCAGAGTATGAATTACAAAGATAATTTGCAGCCTTTCTTTAAGCTCAGCCACTCAAACCCAGATCATTTTATGTTTTATTGTGCGCCCCTTGGAGTCACGATAATCATTTTGTGTCCAGAAGGGTAGATTGTCATTGTAGAATTGAATACAGTAGTAAGAGTCACTTACAATAAGATTGGTCACACTGGTGTCCGTGTACTCTAATGCAAGCATCAGAGCACTGAGCTCTTCCAATTGGGCGGTACAGGCCCCTAATGTCCGAGTATGCACAACATCGGACTTGAATTTACCATCCACCATAGTACCAACCACAATTGTGCAGGCTGAAGAATATGCGAGCTTTGAATCCGTAGCCACTTGTGTGCTTCCGTCAGTGTAAATGATACAACGGAAATCCTCAAGTAGGCGCATAGTCAAAGGAGCAGGATAAACAAATTCATACTGCAAGAACACTTGAGTCTGCAGTGAGGAATCAAAAATGAACGGGATATCCGGAGATGTCAAGGACGTTGCCCATTGTATCCACCGAGGGTGCAAAGCTTTGAAATTTGGTACACTGGCTTTCTCCACTGCCTCTAAGACAGGATATGGAGTAACAACCAAAATGCGTTTTTCCCGCGACAGTGCACGTCCCTTACAATCGCCATTTGCACTGCTGTCAAAAAAAATTCCACAGTGGAAAACTGCAACTCAGCCTAAGTGTACAAGTGTGACTTGTAAGCGATGGGGATTGCGTCACCCTCATTAAAAGTGAGGTACATGAAACCCACCGCCCCTAGCATGATTCTGAACATCAGGTTGGTGTGGTTATCACGAGTCAACAAGAATTTAGGGGCATATTATCAAGAAGTAGCAATATTTATCACTAACTAAGCTCAGCGACATTTCTTCTATCGCCGTGCTTTGCCTGATTTTATCGCAAAGATAACATGCTATTAGCAACGTTTATCTCAAATGCGATAAAATTTCATGCGTTAGCGGCGAAATGCGGAATATCGCTGGTAATCCAGCGATATTCACGCATTATCGCCAATGGGGACTTAGCCAGAATATCCACCTCCCATTGGATATAATGCCTAAGAACTGGTCTGAGCAGGTGTTTGTTTTCAGCGATATTCGCGCTTAGCGCAAATTTTTTTATCGCTACGCCTGCCTTGCTAATAGGCGATAGCGATGTTAGCGACTGCTTTCAGTCGCTAACAGGTTGGGTACGCCCACTTTGCATGTCATTAGCCATAAATATCGCTGACATGCAAAGCGGGCCCCAAACCACTCGCTATCGCCTACAAACTGTCGCTAACTGCTGTTAGCGACAGCTTGCTAATAGGGCGAAAAAAATATCACCGCTTTAGCAGGAAAAAGTCCCGCTAAAGCGGCGATATAGCCCTTGATAATATGCCCTTTAGATTCTAGAAGATCAGCCTGCAAAGATTGCAATATGGCTGAACGTTCAGGTAGCCAGCACGATTTGGAAAAAGAAGGTTGTATCAAAGCGTAAATAGGCTTGATACGCTGGGCATATTCGGGAATGTAGGTGAGCCTGAAATTCAAAAATCCCAGTAAAGATTGTAGTTTCTTCAGTGTTGTGAGAGCACGCAGAAGTGTGCATTTCTCCAGCAAGTGAGTAGCTAAACCTCTACTTTCATTGTTGAGCTCGTAGCCCAGGAACAACACTGTGTACTCTGCAATGTGCGATTTTGCAAAGTTAAATTTGTAGCCAAAATCGGCAAAATTGCAAATTATGCGGTCCACTCGGCACAGATGCGGCCATAATTAGTCGTCTGTGATATAGATGTCATCCACAGACGAATATGCATCTGTGTCGATCCCCTCCAAGAGAGAGACAACACAGGCGCCAAAGACGCCAGGACTATTCTTGTAGCCCATAGCCAAACAGCGAAATTGGAGCTGTTTGCCACCACTGGTAAAAGCTGTCCATTGACTACTAACAGGGGACAGATTGCGGGCAAAAAAAACATTGGATACATCAAGTGTGGTTTTGAACCTTTTAGGCACAAGATTATCCACAAGAGCAGAACTTTGAGTATTCTGCACCGTGCACATAAGACAATGTGAGTTTAAGTGGTGGTAATCCAATACCAAATGGTACGAACCATCTGGCTTGGTCACAGTAAAAAGAGGATTATTCATCGGAGACACAGACGTTTCAATTACACCTTGATATTCCAATTGTTCAAGGATTTCCGCAACGGAAGCTTTTGCTTCCCGCCGCATTGGGTATTGGGGATGAGGCTGTGGCATTGACCGCAAACGAATCTCAAGTGGAGGGGAAAATGTGTCCCCCCCACAGTGAGTACGGTACAAAGCCAGCGCTAGCGCCTTAGCCCAAGCTTTTGCAAAATTTAGCGCCTGCTCTTTCAGCACTGTGTGCGCGAAACTAGGGAGGATTAACTCCGCCCCTTGGGGAGCAGCTAAGACAAAAGGTGGGGGTCAGTCGACCTCTGCCAACAATATATCATAGGTAGAAGTGGGATTTTCCCAAAATACCCCTTTTATGGTACGTTCGATGTCACCTTCAATCACAAGGACAAATTCATAAAGTCTGTCAGGGGGAGAAACTCTAGTGTCTCAACTACAACGAAGGAGTCAGTCGCTGTCACCTTCAATAGTGGACACATGGCCTCTCCCACTATGGTAATCACGCTTTCCAACAGTGTCAGCGCCCACGTCTGATTCCAAAGGTCCATTCTCACTATCTGTGGCATATCTCTTGGTTACTGCAGCAACCTTCTTCTTTTGAAACTGAGGTTTTTGTCGTGGTGACTCATCTTGCTTGCCTTTTCCGTCAGCCTTGCGAGGCTGCTTATGGCTCTGTTTGGCACCTCGACCTCAGCCGCCGCCTCCTCCACCAGTGGGTGAGACCGATGTTTCCTGCAAAGAGCGAGGAGAATGTTGTGCAGGAACCTTAATTGTAGTGCGGTCGCGCAACTCATATGTACGCTCAGTAGAGGCAGGTGTGGGCGAAGCAGGACGGGACCCCTGTTTCTGTTGCTGTTTCCCCTGTTTTTTATTCTTACTCCAATTTTGTTTCTGAATTTTTGGGCGGTCATCTTTATCTGCTGTGTTTGTTTTTTAGCAAAAGGCTTAACATCCGTAATAATTCTCGTTAACTGACGGGGTTTGTCGGCATCGGGGACATCGTGCAAAGCATTTGACACCTGGAAACGTACTGAATTCCTCTTAACATTTGCAAGGACGAGATTGCGTACCATGTCAAACGCTCCCACAAGTCGCATTACCAACTCCACCGCCGCCTCTGGCGTTTAATGACGGAGGGCAGGACAGTCATTGACGGGGTGCCAAAGCACCTAGTAAAAACCACCACAAAAATCACACCCTAAGTTGTACAGTCATTTACGTCTGGCACTTAGTCTTTCTGCAAACTTATGGTTTAGGATCCTGTGTTTTTCCACAGGAGTAGTATTCGGGAATACTGCTTCCAGTTGGTCAAATTTCTGGGCAAGCCAAAAAGACATCTCATCCTTATCCTGGGGACGCTTGCTCATGACTGCATTAACCACGACGGGACTAAGCTTTAGCCCGCTCGCTCCAACAGAATGCGCTGCACCACCTGCGGCCCCACCCGGGAGGTTGCGGGAAATGTAATGAACCAGACCCCTTATCACTGACACAGCTGAGGCATAAAGTGGTCTCAGTTGCGGAGCTGTTAACTGCCCCGCATTAGGATGCGAGGGGGTATAAGTATCTCAAACAGGCCAGGCAGCGCCTGGGATTGACAATGGTCCTTGTCTGACCGCCTTTATAACATGTGGGAGGGTGAAATTAAACCAAACGGCATGCTGCCAAGCAGAAATCGGAACTTCCTGTGACCTATAAGGAGCGTACTCTGCAGGCACAGCAGCTGGGCTGTAAGTGTGAAATACACCAGAAACAGCATCTACAGCAAGAAACGTGACCCATGAATAAAACAACTCAAACAGTTACACTGCATCAGCTGATACAGCAAAAAACAACTGCCTGTCCTTCCAAAGAAATTAGGAAATCCTGCAAATGATTCCGCACAGCCAAGCGACTGTGTACTGATATATCAACTGCAGCCAAAATGACAGTGATACATAAGTACAATGCAATAGAAAGAGGCACAACTGGGTAGTAATTCAATAGAAAAACATTTTAAAATATCAAGCTTGAAAAGACCTATGTAACTATAGGTAGGTTTTATCCGTCACAAACGGAAACAATAGTGAGGGGGTCATAGACTGATATAAGCACTACTCAAGTGTCTCACAATATGTTATGTTATGTTATGTTAATATTTATTTCTTAAGCACTCGTTTGCCCGTGGGCTTCATGGCGCTATCGGGGTGGAAAACACAACACAATGCTCTATAGGACACACAACACACTGCTCTATGGGTAAGCCTGTCTGAATAACCACGTCTTGAGAGAGCGTCCAAAGGTAAGAAGGTCTTCACACTCTCTTAGAGGCAGTGGTAGAGAGTTCCAGAGGGTAGCAGCTAGAAAATGGAAACAGCTGCCACCCTGCCGTTTCTTCTTAAACAGAGGAACAACTAACAGATCTTTGTGAGCGGAACGAAGGTTACGTGAGGGGGCATACTTGAATACAGTTTTCCTGATGAATTTGGGACCCTTGCTCTGCAGGGCCTTAAAGATAATGCAACCTGCCTTAAACGCAACCCTTTGAGCCACAGGTAGCCAGTGTAGTTTTTGTAGGCCAGGTCTAATGGACTGCCATTTAGGTTGTTTACAAATAAGTCTGGCCGCCTGGTTCTGAACAAGTTGCAATCTTTTAAGCTGACCCGCTGGAATTCCCAAGTAAAGACTGTTTGAGAAATCCAGTCGGGACAGAACAAGGGCAATAATTACCTGAATAGGTGCAGAGTATGTTAATAGGTGAGCTATTTTTTTTATCTTTCTAAGTTGAAAGAAACTTGAGGATACCACCGCCCCCACCTGACCTTTAAGTGACAGATCTTCACTAAGCGTCACCCCTAGGCTCTTGACCGTGAGGGATTTGGTGGGTGGAACCCCCATGTCAGGTGGCCAGAAGTGGATGCCCCAGCTGAGTTCACTTTTCCCGGGCAAGATCAATTCTGTCTTGCCCGGGTTAAGTTTGAGATGGTTCAGGTTCATCCACCTCTGAATGTGAGTCATGGTGTTCTGAAATTCAGTCACAGAGTCTGCGGAATTTAAAGGAAAGACAAGTTGAAGATCGTCCGCGTAATTTAAAATAGTGACTTTGTAGTTTTTTAAAGAATATAATAATGGACGTAAGTACAAATTAAACAATAAAGGGGACAGAGAGGATCCCTGAGGGACCCCACAAGTGGACGGGGTTCTGGGAGCCGTGAAGGTCCCCAGTCTCACTGATTGCATGCATCCAGCAATGAAGGAGGTTAGCCAACTCAAAGCGGAGCCTCTGAGGCCGGCCTGCTCGACACGGTTCACGAGAATGGAATAGTCAACCCTGTTGAACGCAGCCGACAGGTCAAGGAGCACAAGGGCCTGATGGACATCCTTATCCGCATTAGATCTAAGAGTGTTTTGAACTGCAAGAATCACGGTCTCTGTAGAATGACATGGACGGAAGCCTGCCTGATTTGGCTCCAGATATGCCGAATTTTCTATGAAATTCGACAGGCAGCAAGAGACATGGGCTTCCAAGATTTTGGACAAGTAGGGCAAGAGGGAAATTGGCCTATAATTAGTCAAATCATGTGGATCAATACCGGGTTTCTTTATCAGGGGGATTAGCAGTGCGTTCTTAAAACTGCTGGGTACCTTGCCCTGCAAAAGAGACTCATTTAGGAAAGAGAGGATGCCTTGTGGAATAGCTAAACCTAACTCTCTGAAAATGTGAGGTGGACAGATATCATCGGGTGATCCAGACTTAACACGGGAAAGGAGATCTGAAAAGGTTTTTATATCAATAAGAGGAAGGGTATCTAATCTAGTGGGATTGTAAAAAATGTCATCCAGTGGGGCCGGGGTAAGGGAGTTGTTTATGCTCTGTTTTATAGTGATGATTTTGTCTATAAAGAAATCGTTTAGAGATTCACACAGCTTTTGTGTGGGAGTTACAAGGGGGGCTGTTCTGTCGCTATTACAAAGGTCATTTACTATGTTGAACACATCTTTTTATTTGTTCTGTGAGTTTAAAATGTTTGCAGAGAAGTTATCAGTTTTATGTTTGAGAATAGTCTTTTGGTAGTTTTTTCGAGCAGAACAGTAGATCTCTTTATCTTGTGGTAAGTATTTAGTTCTCCACTTCCTTTCTTTTTGATGTATCTCAAGCTTTAGCTTCTTTAGTTCCGGGGTGAACCATTTATGGGCATCATTAGCGCGCGATCGGGAAAAGCTCACCAGGGATGCGTGCATATCCGCAGCCTGTCGGAGCCATTGTGAGAGCGTCTCCTCCATGAGATCTATATCCTTACATGCTCAGGGCAGAGTAGTGGCCAGAGTGTCTAAAAACGCCGGTAGGTTCATGCCCCTCCATTTCCTAATTTCCCCGCCCGCCCGAGACATCGGTTTAGTAGTCCCATTGATAGTGAATGTAAAGTGTATCAGGGAGTGATCTGACCAAAATACAGGGTCGTATGGAGGGGGGGATAAAGGGAGAGTGAAAGACCAGATCTGGTCCAGACTATGACCTTTCTCATGGGTGGAAGAATGTATATGCTGGGTCAGATTCATGTCCAATAGCAGGTCCTTAAGTTCTGCTGCCTGAGAGTCGACAGCTATATTGTCAAACCAGTAGTTAAGGTCCCTGATTACGATTTTTGGGTAACTAGTCACATAAGAGGCCAGTTGTTCTGCTAATGACGAGGGAAAAGTAGACATGAATTGTGGAGGTCGATATAGCAGGACTAATAACAGAGCCCCGCTATCAGTGTCGGTCTTAATGACAATGTTCTCTGTGTCAGCAAGAACTAGGGAGGGAAGTGTTAAATATTTGTGAGTTTTATGAATAATGGCCGCCACTCCCACACCCGTTTTACCAGGTGGACGGTTGGCAGTAATAATATAATAATCAGAAGGAAGTGAGGCAAGAATATCTGGCAGTGAATCCTGAGTAAGCCAGGTTTCTGTTAATAAAAGGATATCCGGTTTCTCACTAAGACCTCACTCGCTGGCGGCGCCATGTTGCGAGGATCCTGCTCATACACAGAACTGTGCACAGAGACCTAGGACATCAGTTAATTGTGGTGTACCAGAAACTCACCTCAGTACCTAGAAAACCCCCAACCAGCTAGCATCAGTGTCACATTAGCTCTTCGTCCTTAGCAAAGTAACCAATGATTAGACAACCTAGAACATGCGACTTAGGACCATCTCAGGAATGGTGGGAAGTGATATCACTCTTTTGTTATACTCTCATACCAGTCCACAACAGGAGTAAATAAGAGACACGGTAAGGTTAAAATATTTATTTTAACGACGTGATCTCATGTGCAGTATCTTAGCCAACATAAGCAGACATATGATTAAAAATAATATGGTCAGCATGGTTACAATTCCATAAAATACAAAAGGAGAAATCATATTACAATGATGGTGAAAACAGGTCCTATAGCACCTAGTTTTAACACCCTCCCTAAAGAGGAACTATGTATTATAAACTATAGAAGGTCTCTTAGGCTTGTGTGGGGGACCCCATTACCTTTCCGCTCAGTAAGAGTAAATTACATCTGGATCAGCATAGGCTCTCTGCATTCCTGGAAACGGAAATCATGACAAGTGTGTGATAATAAGGATAACAGAATCTTACTTGGCTCACAGCTGCCAAATTGTTGTGTCTAGAAAGTGTTACTTGAACAAGTCGAAAAACCGCTAACATGTTTTGATAACCTTGACGGCTTCAGCACTCACTGTGCAGACTAGTGGTACGATGTAAGTCTATAGATGTCGAAAACAAACCTTTTCTCGTGTGTAGACCATGGTGAAGGCTAACTTACTAAAACAGCTATGCAGTGTCGTGTGCAAAAACAGAAAAAGGTAAAATGGCGTTTAAACTTCTAATAAGCCATGCTAACATAACATGCACAACATAACATGCACGCAAAGCAGGCCTTAGGCCATACTATAATGGAAAGGCTGTCTGATTTTGGCTTTGTAATGGGGCGGGCGTTGCCTACTAGGCACCGCCACAATATCCCCGGTCTCATTCGCTCCGCCAGGCAATCATAACGATTGCCTGTGGCGAAAGCATGGCCGGCGGTCTTTGTGCCCGCCACACTTGCGGAAATTCCCCCCGCCATCCCGATGTGGCGGGGGAAATAGGCATTCAGGTGGCAGAGGGACTGCTACCGCCAGCCCGGTGGTGGTGGTCCTTCCGCCATCATAATGACCCCCTAAGTGTTGAAATGGACAGAACTGTTTCCACCTTTTAAAAGCCCTATTTTGATTACTGTATTGTGGATTTTTTTCATTTTGTACCTGTTTAGTTTAGATAAAGAATTGCTTTTTTTTCTAAACCGGTGTGGTGTCCATTTGTAGTGGGCTCACTGTGTTACTGTATGCATGCACAAATGCTTTACACACTGGCTCTGAGATAAGCCTGTTTGCTCATGCCAAACTACCCAGGGGGTGAGCAGGGGTTATTTTAGAAGGGTACCCCCTTACCCTGACCGGTAAGAAGGGTCCCTATTTGGGCAAAAGTGCAAACTATTGCCAACTAGAGACCCCTGGCATGCCTAAGGTAATTACTGTCTTATAGAGACAAAAGGTCAAAATACTGGCACCGACATTCTTGCAGCAATTCTTAGCATGGCAGACACCTGCAACAAAATATGGGCACTAGCACAAAGGGGTTAATTTTGGGCGTAAAAGAGCACCAACTTGTAAATAATGGTACTGTTATACTAGAGATAATTCCTGGCATATAGGGCACAAGTGGTGAATCACTGGGAAATATAAGGAAAATGTTGGTGCTGGCACATTTGAAGTAATTTGTTCCAACTTGGGATATGGGAGTAGGGCAACAACGACAAAGTGCTTGCCCTGACATACTGAGGTAATTTTTGACATAAGGATCACCTATTATATAGGGACAGCATATCTTGTAAACATCCATGCACTGGCATATTTTATATCATGTTTTGTATAAGGGTGAACATTTGGAATATGAAGGCTTCTGTAACAAAATACTGCCTTGACACAATGGAGGTAATTTTGACCCATGGGGGTACACATTCACCATTTTGGAAAAATGGGGTCAACTCTTGGGAAATGTCGAGTTTCATTGGCTTAAAACATCATGAAATGTTTTGAATATTTAATTAAGTGCCCTTATAGCGCATATGGCGTTTTACCAAATTTATATGAAGATTGTGCTTTAACATTTAATTATTTCTCCCCATTCTTTTGAAGTTTTTTCTTGGTGGGAGAAAACCCCTAGAGGAGGATTGACTTACTCGCTTTCTCTGCTCATTACAACTCTGGGCAAGTAATATACCACTGAACTTTCAAAGATCAAGTCAGAACCATAATATAGGTGATAGCTAAAATAGACTTTTGTCTATGATCTGCTGATCATACAGTTATTGTGGAACTTCAGCAATCTCAATGATTGTGATGTTAGGATCTTTTGACATGCCTTTGTGAAAGACAAAATCAAGGTCAATTGTCATACGTCACTTCAAGTGATGTAATTAGGGTCAAATTGTATGTGATGTTACTTTTGCTATCCCTAGAATTTTGGTTAATTGACACTCATGTCTGAAACCTAGGACGTTCGGGTATTAAATATCCATTGACTAATGTGTAGGTAAGTAGGATCTGCTTTTATGGTTACCCCAACACTTTTTGCCTGATGTGTTAGGTTATGTTATGTTAAAATTGTTTATATAGAGCACTTACACCAAACGGTTTCATGGCGCTGTGAACGGGGTGCAGCAGTGGAATAGCAACAAAAGCTTACTCATATGCCTGAGAGAACAGATGGGTTTTTAGAAGAGTTCTGAACTGAGTGTAGGGAGTTACTGATCTGAATTATCTGAATTCCATAGGGAGGGAGTTCCAAAACTGAGGAGCCAGAAAAGAGAGTCTCAGATCGCCATGCTTCTTTCGTTTGACAAAGGGGGTGATAAGCAAGTTCAAATGAGAAGAACGGAGATCAGGGACAGGAGTATAACGGTGTTTCAAGGAAGAAATAAATGCTGGTCCTTGGTGGCCAGGGCTTTGAAGATGGTACATCCCAATTTAAATACACAACATTTAGCCACTGGGAGCCAGTGAAGGCTCTTCATCAAAGGGCGAACATGTTGATGTCTGGACTGATGGAAAATGAGCTTGGCTGCTTGGTTTTGTACCAGTTGTAAGCGATGGAGCTGATAGGCAGGAATGCCAACATAAAGTGAGTTGGCATAATCAATGCGGGAGATAACCAGTGAAAGAAGGACCAGAGTTAAAGCTTCAGTGGTTAAAAATCTACTGATTTTCCATACTCGCCGTAGATGAAAAAAGCAGGATGATACTACCGCGCCCATCTGGGATTTCATAGACACATTTTTGCTTATTATAACCCCAAGACTTTTTACAGATTCAGGAGGGCAAGGGGGATTACCTAAATGAGGAGGCCAAAAGTTCGAGTTCCAAGGATTGAAAGTGCCTCCTGTCAGAATCAGCTCAGTCTTATCAGGGTTGAGCTTAAGTTGGCTGGCATACATCCAGTCGCTAATGAGGTTCATGGTGGATTGAAAGTTAGACACTGAAGTGGTTGAAGAATCAATATCAAACACCAACTGAAGATCATCAGCATAGTTGAAGGCGGCAACTTTACTGTTGCGAAGAGACCGGATCAATGGTGACATATACAAATTAAAAAGGAGGGGTGAAAGAGAGGACCCCTGGGGGACTCCGCATGTCAACCTAACCTTCTCAGCCGAACAATTGCCAAGACGAACTGCATGAAAACGATTGTCCAAGAAGGAGGAGATCCACCTCAGGGCCAGTCCCTGGATGCCAGCATTATTGACACGGTCGATCAGGAGATCATGATCGTCCGTGTCAAAGGCGACAGACAAATCCAGGAGTACCAGTGCCTGTGTGATGTTTTGATCAGCTCCCTTCCTAAGTTCATCCATGACTGCTAGTATGACCAGCTCCGTAGAATGTGCTGGTCTAAATCCTGCTTGCTGAGAGTCAAGGAATTGTGAATGTTCAATAAAAGAGCTGAGGCTTTGGCTACATGGGCTTCTAAGATCTTACTGAGGTAGGGAAGTAACAAAATGGGGCGAAAATTGCTCAATATCAGAGGATGGGCGTTGGGTTTCTTCAAGATGGGAACGATTTCAGGAACTTTGGAGATATCAGGGACGATGCCTTGTCTAAGAGAATTATTGAGGAGTGCAAGAGTGGGGTCTGGACAAGTGGAGAAAGCTTCTCGTAAAATATGTGGGGGGCAGCAATCTGTTGGGGAGCCTGAACTAACTTTTTTTAATAGGACTAGGAACTCCTCTCTGGAGATCAAAGGTATTTGATCCAGCATCTGAGAATTTTTAAACAAAGAGGGAGAGGTTGTTGGCAAGACAGGGGAAGGAATGCTGCTTTTTATAGTAGCAATTTTCTCCATAAAATACAAATTTAAAGAGTCACAGAGTATTTGTGAGGGGACGGGTCTAGCTATCACTATGTCTGGTTGTGAAAGTTCATCGAATATAGAGAAAATGTCTTTGATCTTAGAAGCAGAATTTGTGATTGAGAGAGAAGTATTATATCTTTGTCTGAAGAATGGAATTTTTATAATCTTTTAACAGAGATGTGTAGGTGACTTTTTTTCCGGGGCATAATCTAGTCTCCATCTGTGCTCAGCTTGCCTGAGTACAAGTTTCTTCATTTTCAACTCGTCGGAGATCCAACGCTGAGCATCATGGGGACGTTTAAGATTTATTCTCTTAAATGGGGCAACGATATTGCTAGCTGGTTCAAGCCAATGATTGACGCTGGTTACCTGACTACATAAGGAATCCTGTTCACAAGGAGAGGAGGCTTTTAAAGGAGAACAAAAGTCGCTGATATTAGCCCGATTCCAGTTTCTGGCTAGGTAGTTCTCCATGAGTGGAGATTTTATGGGAAGAACGCTGGTCTGACCACGGACATGGGGAGATTAAAAGTCATGTAATGCCCAGGTTTGAGGTCCAAACTTGGTCCAAAATATGCCCCTTAATACGAGTAGCGACCTGTACAATCTGGGTACAGTTGAGTCCAGATAAGAGATCCGTAAATTCTAAAGAGCTGGAGCTCTCTTTCACATCTGTGGGCCAGTAATTGAAGTCTCTTGTGATAATTATCTTAGCAATATTAATGATTATTTGGGAGATCATTTCACCTAGCAATTGAGGGAACCGGGGCATGTGGTGAGGGGGTCGATAGAAAAGACCACAAATAAAAGGGAATTGGGGTGATTCAAATTTTAAAATAAGGCTGTCAACAGAGGGTATGCCAGCGATTTCAAGAGCAGTGAACCTAAGTTTGTGACAGATAATAGATGCAACCCCGACTCCGGGCTTCCCTGGCGGCCTATTGGCCTGAAGTATATAATAGCCTGTGGGCACTGCTGCCAGAATATCGAATACAGAATCAGTGTTGAGCCATGTTTCCGATAAAAGAAGTATATCAGGTTTGTTGAAATCGAGTAACTGAAATATTTCTAATTGGTTTTTAGCGAGCGAGTGTTCAAGTAGCTGATTGTCAAGGTCTTTTTTTCCTGAAGGAGGAGAGTTGCAGGTGCAGATGAGGCTTTAAAGCTGGCAGAAAAGATCTGTTCAGAAGGTAAGGCAGAAAGTTCAGGAAAAATATTCTGGAGCTTAAAAATCCCTGTAGTATGCAAGGATGCCTTAGTGCAGGGGCTGATAGGCCAATTATATTGTAGGCGCATCAGCTCCATTGCTGAGTAGGAAATAAGTTGGGCATAATGAGTGGCCCCTGGCCCCGGCTGGCCACGGACGGGCGCAGACGGGCTTGCCTTGGCCGCCAGTGCACCTGCTGAGCGTGTCCTCTGCGCGCGTCCGCTGCGCATTGCTTGATGTTACGCTGTTTTGACTTGTCTGACTGGGATCCTGCTTATCAGGACCCCAGTCTATCTGCTTTCTCCTAAAAATGGTATGCCCTGTACATTGGTACCCTCCAGATTGGATACTGGGGTACCCTTATAAGTCCTTTGTATATGGTACCTATGTACCCAGGTTATAGGTACCCCAGAGGCCTCCTGTGGGCTGAAGCGTGTATTATGCCACCCAAGAGAGGCCAAGCAAAATGGAACTACATGTCTGCAAATGCAGCCTGTGTAACCTGGTGCAGCTGAGGCTGCTGGGAGTATCAGTGGGTCCCACAGGATCTATTGGGATGAGGGACTCCTATAGTCAGAGGGTAGAGATCCCAAGCCTAGTGCCGCTAGGACGTTGGTCCTATCTCTGAAGTTTAGGGGCTTCCTACTTACCCTAGCACATGATATTCCCTTGGCAGGTCGCTTAGGCCAAAGCAAAACTTAGGACAGGCTTGTCCCTCACTTTCACTGGCCTCAAATTTTAGAGGACACCAAGGAGTTTTGTCACTCCTGTACCACCTGTAAAGCCAGTGGTAAGTCAGGTGCTACCACTAAGGCCTCCCCAAATACCACTGCCTGTGGTGGGCGTTCCCTTTGACAGGGTTGGGATTGACATAATAGGTCTCATGCACCCTCCAACTGCATTTGGCCACAGTTACATTCTAGTGGTGGTGGACCATGCCACTAGTTATCCTGGGGCAATACCCCTTAGAGCCACCACAGCTCATATAGTGCCCCCCTGGGAATTCTTTCCATAGTGGTTATCCCTAAGGAGGTCTTAAGTGACAGAGGTGCAAACTTCATGTCTAGTTACATCACTGCAATGTGGAAGGAGTGTGGAGTGAATTACAAGTTCACCACACCCTATCACCCACAATGCAATGGGTTAGTTGAAAGGTTCAACAAATTCCTAAAGGGTATGATCACGGGCCTCCCAGAAAGGCTCAGGTGAAAATGGGATGCCATGTTTCCCTACCTTGTCTTTGCCTACAGAGAGGTCCCACAAAAGGGGGTTGGCTACAGCCCTCTTGAACTTTTGTTTGGGCATCCAGTTAGGGGTCCCTTGTGTTTGGTGAAACCTCCTAAGCAAGACATAGTGGACTATGTACTTGGTCACCGCTCCAGGACTACATGAATAAGGCCAGCAAAAACTTTGAGGCAAGTCAAGATTTGCAAAACGCTTGGCATGACCAAAATGCTGTACTGTAAGTCTACCACCCGTTTTTGCAGAGTAAAGCAGCACCTCTACTGACCACGAGGCACTGACAGGGACCGAGGGAATTGTTTAACGCAGCCTGGACCCGCCCGCCTGTCTCCAGCCGCCGACCGCCTGTAAACCAACGAAGAGCGGGGCCGCCTGGAGGAGACCGGCGAGGGGCAGAAAACTACATCACCCAGCAGCCCTCACTGGGGTCCAGCGTCACCACAGAGCGCCAAGCGGCGCTTTAAAATCACATCAACCCCGTCTCGCGGGACGCCCGGAGCGAAGCCCGGGCAAAGGGCGGGCCCTCTGTGGCCCTCCGGGGACCGAGGAGGCCGGGACGGGGCCATCCCCCTGAGATCCTGCCTAGCTGTCATCTACCAAGGTAAACGCCAAATGCTATTTTCATCTTCTACACCTGCAAGCTGTTATTTCCTCCATCAGCAATATTGCCTATAGCTTAAAATAACTTTGCGACGATGAATAAATGCCGAAACACTCCCGTGACCACAAGATCTGCAACTAGATTGAAAGACGTCACCAATAGCCCTCTTCCCACAATAACCGCCATAGACTTAATGCTACAAAAAACGATCAATGTCGTGGCGGATGCTATTCAGGACTCCGAAAGACGCCTATCACTTACCCCAGATCTATGTTTCCCGGACCTCTCTTTACACACCACTGGTAACATTAACATTCTGGACAATACTATAAACTCTGAGGAGTCCATTCTAACGTTGTCATTCACAGGGCTTCCTAGCCCTCAAACAAGAGACAACACACAAACAGCCTTGCCTATACCATCTACAGGCAACAGTAGGAACAACAGCCTTGCGCTAACTGGTGAAAACGGCAGTAGCACCCATCTGTCACCTATAGCCCACCTACACTCAGTAGCCCCCTCCCCGGGTGGTTTAACATCTACAACGACAAAACCTGTTACCAAAGTCAGTCGCTTGATAAAGAGCAAAACTAGGCCTATTGGCACACGAGGTAAATTTAAGTCATCCATAGCCAAAAAACAAAAATCTCACCTCAAGGCTAAACATCTTAGCTTAGCTAAAGACATCTGGTCTACCTTTAGACTGGCCAAACCTGCCCCAGAAACAGCGACCTTATGTCCCTTTATAAGTAGTCAAGACTCAGATCTGATCTTGAATAAAGAGACGACAGTACCCACAAATATGTCTACACACACCACAGTCAGGGCTGATCACACAATGATAAACACAAAATCACTTCTGAGTGACTTTGAAAGCCTAATTAAGTCCCTCCTGTTACCCATCAGTGAGAGAGTCCTTAATATTGAGAACGCCCTAGGGAAGTTTGAAAGGGCCCAAAATGATGCAACATCTACCTTGCTTAAAACACTGAAGGTATCACAACCAATTTCTACCTTCACACCAGCCAGTAATTCCCTCGCTTTGACTAGTAATAAAAACCTTAGGGCAAAAAAAGCCCTAGCTACCCCTACCTCTGCTAGTAAGCGAAACCTGTCAACATGCCAGGAAAAGACTCCTCCAACTATCCCAGCGACAACTCAAGATAGAGGTACTAACATATCCCACCCAGTGGCTGCCATACCAAGTAGCTCTCAAACTTCACCTGACGCTGAGATAGAAGATTGTGAATGGGCCGCCGAAAGCTCCCCGATTAAAATAGTAACTACCCAGGCAGAACAAACGAGACCAACTAAAAACCTCAAACAGGGTATACCTATAAAACAATTAGGTGTTACCCTGACAAAATCGGCGGTAGCTAAAAGACCACTTCATGTTAACCTCCCGCCTGAATCTAGCCCGTACACCATTGTAATGATTGGTGTACCTAAATTGGTGGGGGACAGGGTAGAATCTCATGGGGACCTAAAAAACAAGGTGAGCCATTGGCTCACAACTCATAGACCGATCCCTAAACATATTAATGGTCATATTGCACAGGTAAGAAGAGTAGATTGGGTGGGAAACAGATTTAAATCGACCGAGGGTGACTGTATCGTGGTAACCCTTGGGGACAGTCGTGCTGCTAGTTTCATAAGTAGCTGGAAAAGTGGTGTGACAAACAGCTTGATTCGTACCATGGCCTTAAGTTACTTTTACCCAAATAACCTTGGTCATTATCCTACACAAGTACAGCCAACCTATGGACAGGAGAGGTTGCTTGAGCCAATAGTTGATAACCAACCTGGGGCCCATACACTGCCTATTGGTCCACATACCCGAATAAACCTCACTGACTATAGGCATGAACACCCATGGCTGAGTAGGCCTAACAGCCATCCCAGTAGATACCAGGAGAGAAGTGAGCTTTTTACTCGCCCTCAACAGCAGCTCTATTCATACCCCCATTACTCAGACACACAATATGGGGTACCCATTTCTAATAGATTTGATGCTCTTTACAACACCGAATATTTAGACGAGATCGATTGACAAATCGTATCTCCATCCTCCTACTCTATTTCTACTGAGCCCCCAACTAAGGTAGCTCCCCCTTTATAGAGTATCAAGCATTAGTCTAGAGTGCATAAATGTTTCCTTTCCAGAGGCCAGTGAAGTGCCTATGGCAGCTCCCTTAGTACAATCCCACGAAAACACATTGATTGTGAATGGGTGTAGTCACTCATGTCCCTCAAACCAAACTCAACGCATAGTGCCCAGTGGAGTAAAGAACTCTTTAACCACCAGCAATGTAACGCAAGCACACTTAATAACGGATCATGGGGTTCAAGTAATCTCTCTTTCCACAGATAAGGCCCAGATAGCAGGCTTGGGCCTCATTGAACAACGTTCCATACATCTTTTATCCTGGAACATAGCCGGTCTAGCCGTTAAGGTTAATGATCCAGCGTGGTTAGCCTATGTAAAAAATTATACAATCTTATGCTTTCAAGAAACCTGGTTAGTAGATGAAAATGTACACATTGAGGGCTTTCAAAGTTTCTTCTTACCAGCAGCCCCATCAAATAGTGGAAGATCTAAAGGGGGCCTGGCAACTTATATAAGCCTTGCACTTAGCTGCCAGGTCTCAAACAGAGCATTGGACAATAAACATATTCAAATCTTAGTGCTCAGGAATGGTAAAAAGGCACTGACCATTATTAATTTCTACAATGCTGTGTCATTAAATAAGGAGTGTAACATCCTTAATTTACAAAACTTTTTACAAGCAAAAGCGGATAGTCTACCTCGAAATATCATCATCGCCGGAGACTTTAACGCTTACCCCTGTGGCAACCCTGAAACGACACCTATTGGCCTCTTAGGCTGCAACAATAGGTCTGGCTTTCACTTCGATCATTCGCCTCGAGGCACTTGTATCAATAACTTAATTGATGGTAGGAATCTAATCGTCGCAATGACCACGCTGGAGGACTCACACATATTTAATGTCCCCACGTACAAAGGCCACGGTAAAGGCTCCTACATAGACCACATGTTTCTCTCAAGGGATCTAGTTGATTTAGCCACTGACTTTGAAATTCAAACAAGCATTTTCAGTGACCATAACCCTCTGTCGATCAGGATTGGAGGAGGCCTTTTTGAACATAGGAAGCCTCGACCTGATCATGGTGTCCTAAAACCCATCAATGGAAATCGTCGTCTGAAGTGGTCAAAGGTTAACAGTGACTCCTTGTACAGTTCAATCAACACTAGTTGTGGTAGTGACCTAGACCTTTGTGTTTCTCCATCCACTTTGCCCGAAGCGACTTTGATTGCCTTTGCTGCTGTTGTTGACAAAATTGGCCAATTGTTATCTGTACCAATAAAGGGTCATCACGAACACCAACCAGGGTGGTTTGATCAAGCTTGTTCAAAGGCCGGACGAGATTTTAAAAAAGCACTTAAGGCTACCCCAAGAGACCCTGTCCTTATAAAGTCACTGCGATCTAACTACAAGACAGTCCTGGCAGCCCGGAAAAAAGAAGTAAAAGTTGGTGTTTGGGAGAAGCTATGCGACCGTGCAATTCTGGGCAATAGCTCCAAGTTTTGGAGTAATGTAAATAAACCTATGTTTGACGTCCCCATTAACTCTATGGCTGGGACTAACATACCTGAGGAAGAGTGGATGTCACACTACAGTACAATTTTCAAAAGTGATAATTCACAAGCAGACTTTGTTTTTAAATCCTCTGATGAAAATGTGTTGTGCTTCACAGTGGGGGAGGTAGTAAAGGGGATACAAGGATTAACCTGCAACAAAGCGCCTGGCCCTGATGGTATACCACCCGATCTATTTAAATCAAACATCCTTTTATGGGCACCAGTTATTACTGCAGTTGTAAATGCCGGAATTTTGGCTGATTGCCCAAAAGCGTGGGGGTCTTCGACCATCGTCCCTGTTTTCAAGAAGGGTGATCGTGGTAGTGTCACATGCTACAGACCCATATCCCTGATTAACTCAGTTACAAAGGTGGTGGGGGGTATCATCCTAAATAGATTAACAGCCTGGGCCAACGATAATAATATACTGTCACCAATACAATATGGGTTCAGACCAGGCCACTCCACGATAACCCAATGTCTGAACCTATATCTAATAAACAGCAAATACACCGTAGCAAGAAAAGGGACGATCCATATGGCCTTTATGGATTTATCGTCCGCGTTTGACTGTGTAGACAGAGGCAGGCTTTGGGAGGTCCTGTTAAAAATGGGGGTGGAACAAAACCTGGTCAACCTTCTCGTTGACCTCCACTCGGACACAAGAGCAAACGTCCGCTACACCCATGACATGAAGGTAACAAGAGATTTTAGTATAACTCGAGGTGTCAGGCAAGGGTGCATCCTCGCCCCTTTTCTTTTTAATCTTTATATTAACGAGTTGGAGGAGCACTTATTAAAAACTGGTACAGACTTTCCTTATATTGGCAAGAAGGGCATACCTGTCCTATTATATGCGGACGACGCTGTTTTAATATCCAGAACGGCGCTCGGACTTCAAATCTTGTTAGACTCTTTTAATAACTTCATGAACTCCCGTGGCCTGAGTATTAATAATTCGAAATCCTTTACAATGATGACAGGGGTAACTCCAAAAAAAATATACCCTCACTCTGTAAATGGGGACAAAATACCCACCACCAAGACCTTCTCGTACCTTGGGGTCCTTTTCGATCATAAACTAACCTGGGCACCAGCAATACAAAAGAAAAAGGGTGAGGTAGTGCGGGCCAATGCAGCAATACTGGACTTCTCAAGAAAAATGGGCAATAGTCCGGTGGCTGCTGTCTTGAAGTTATATCAAGCCAAAAGCACCGCAATCGCACGTTATGGAAGTGAAATATGGGGATCAGAATCACTAGGCGCCCTTGAAGTTACTGAGAATAACTTCCTAAAACAGGTCCTAAGGCTACCTAGGGGCACAGCCAACTTCCCAGTACATGAGGAACTTGGCATCCCATATCTAAGTGATAAGCTGGCCGTGAATCCTTTGCTATGCTGGCTGAATAGCTGGCTAAACACAGCCATACCTCTTACCAGAAACATTCTTCAAGAGGCACTAGAGTGGGATGGTAGACTCAAGATCCCATGGTTAAAATATGTAAGAATGTGGCTTTTTGAACTAGGCCGACCACATTTATTTCTATCCCCCGAAACAATAACTAAAACTGATGTAACCTTTGTTAGGAACACCTTTATGCTGTCCAGGTGCATGGCACGGGAGGACAATGAATACAAGAAAAGTAGTGTGAGACAGTATGTTTTAATCAAAACCTGTTTATACATGGAACCTTACCTGACTTGGCCCATGTCCGGTTACGACCGTTTTTTATTAACAAGGTTCCGATTTAATATGTTCCATCTTTTATTAGCTGTACCAAGTGGAGCACATAGAGGACAAGTGTTGCCAGCTTGCGGCTGCGACAATAAGTCTCCGCAAGATCTGGCACACTTTTTATTTTTTTGTCAGTTTTATACACTCCCCCGTAATCTGTTTTTAAAACCTTTACTTAAACATCTGAATTTTGTACAACTCAGACCTGCACTCTGTCACCTCCAAATGCTAAATAGTGAATGTACTATGTTTGTATGTAGTTTTTTAAAACTCGCAGTTAAACATAGAAAAAGCATGGAAGGGTAACTAATTTTGCTGCTGAACGTACTCCCATTTCCACTGTATTTTTATCCTTTTTAACCATATCATCGTGTTTATGCTTGTGAATGTCTTGTAGTAATACCACTCTTCCTATTTTTATCTTTACTGTATGGATTAACTTTTATGAAATGCTCTTTTATGATTGTTATATGCAAACAATCGAATAAAGATATTCTTATTCTTATATTAAGTCTACCAGCCAGGACAGAAAGTATTGGTTTTGAAACCTGTGTCCCAGCAGCTCTCCAAGACAAATGTAGTGGACCCCCTACTATCATTGAGCAAAAGGGAGAGGTCACCTACTTGGTAGATCTTGGAACTCCTAGGAGCCCCCACAGGGTGCTCAATGTAAAGAAGCTCAAACCCTGGACAGGGCAGACATGGGCTTGCTCATGGCTACTGATGAGGGACAGGAGAAAGAGAGTGACCCACTCCCTGATCTCCTATCACAGAACACTGATGATGGATCTGTAGATGGTGTAGATTTTGCAGGCAGCCTCACTGAGCAACAGCAGACTGATTGCAGGAAGGTCCTCAATCGGTATAGGCATATGTTTTCTCTGACTCCTAGTCAAACCACCTTCTGTACCCATGAAGCGGACACAGGTGAGAGCTTACCTGAATAACATCAACAGGCAACCTGACCATGTCAGAGATTGCATCAGGACTGAGGTCCAAAAGATGCTGGAATTTGGAATGATTTAACCCTCAGATAGCCCTTGGGCTAGTCCAGTGGTCCTGGTACCCAAACCTCATACCCAGGGTGGTAAGAGAGAAAGTAGGTTTTGTGTGGACTACATGGGGCACAATGCAATCACTAGGACTGATGCTCACCCTATTCCTTGGGCGGATGAACTCATAGACACTCTGGCCTCAGCCAAGTTCGTGAGCACATTTGACCTCACTGCTGGATATTGTCAAATCAGACTAGCTGAGAGTGCCAAACCAAAAATAGCATGTTCAAACCCTAGTGGGCATTATCAGTATATTGTGATGCCCTTTGGTTTGAAGAATGCACCAGCCACATTCCAAAGGTTGGTGAACTAAGTACTTACAGGCTTGGAAGGCTATAGTGCAGCAGATCTTGATGATATAGCTGTCCATAGCTCCACCTGAGAGGATCATCTGGTCCACCTGAAGAGTGTTTTGGAGGCTCGGCAAACAGCAGGTCCCACTATCAAGGCCACCAAGTGCCAGATAGGACAGAGGAAGGTTGTGTACCTGGTGGGAGGGGGCCAGGTTCAACCATTGCAGAGAAATATCCACCCCATTATGGACTGGGTTGCTCCCACTACCCAGACTTGGGTCAGAGCTTTCTTGGGCCTGACTGGGTACTGCAGAAGATTTGTTAAGGGCTATGGGTTCATAGTGACTCCCTTAAATGATCTCACGTCTAAAAGAATGCCCAAGAAAGTTCAGTGGACAGTTAGCTGTCAAAAGGCTTTTGATGATCTCAAGCAGGCCATGTGCACTGCTCCCATTCTGCAAAGTCATGATTATTCCGAACAATTAATTGTCCACACAGATGCATCTGAGTTGGGGGTAGGGGCTGTGTTGTCACAACTTAATGCAGATGGTCAGGATCAACCAATAGCATTTATCAGCAGAAGGTTGACCCCCAGAGAAACGTTGATCATCTATTGAGAGGAAAGCCTTTGCTGTGGTGTGGGCCCTGAAGAAGATGAGGCCATACTTGTTTGGTACTCACTTCATTGTTCAGACAGACCATAAGCCCCTTTCTTGGCTAAAACAGATGAACGGTGAAAACCCCCAAACTTTTGAGGTGGTCCATTTCCCTACAGGGGATGGACTATACAGTGGAACATAGACATGGGAGTAACCATGCCAATTCGATCAGCCACTAGGCGGGTGAAACAGGGAGTCCCTCAAGGATCGGCAATTAGCCCGATCCTATTTAATATATATCTCCGTCCCTTGATAGCACTGATAAAGTCATTCGGCATATCTGTTGTCAACTATGCCGATGACACTCAGTTGATTTTTTCATTTGAGGGTTCAGAGGCTATTTCAAGGGATGTCTTTCACCGTTGTATGGCAGCCACAGCAGCATGGCTGCGAGCCAATGCGTTGCAATTCAACGGATCAAAAACGGAGGTACTCCAGTGCTCCTTGGACCGAACTCCCCGTACACTACCGGCAGATTTCTGGCCAGTGTCCATCCCGGGATCGGTGGAGGCGGCAGAGTCAGCTCGCAATCTGGGAGTTCTATTTGAACCCAATTTGCAGCTTGATGCCTCCGTAAACAAAACGGCAGCAACATGCATGGGTCTGCTCCGTGTTCTACGGAAAATCCTGCCACTTCTTCCACGGGGAGCCAGAGCTGAGGTAGTGCGTAGTTCCATCCTCAGTAGGATTGACTACTGTAACGCACTACTTTTGGGTGCTCCGAAGATTCTGATCCTAAAGCTCCAAAGGATACAGAATATGGCCGCCAAATTGGCCTTGTCTCGACCTCGGTCCGCCTCTTCATCGGCAGCTTTGGCCGATCTACACTGGCTTCCAGTCCAGCAGAGAATTGCGTTTAAGGCTCTCTGCCTTGTCTTTAGGGCCCTGCATGGACTGGGACCAATACCTCTTCAGACTCTCTTCCTCTGGTATCAGGCAGCCAGACCTCTAAGATCATCTTCGGCGTTCTTGGTAAAAGTTCCTAAAATTAATAGAACGAGAATGGGTGGTCGCGCTTTCAGTTTTGCGGCTGCCACGCTGTGGAACACTCTCCCCCTGGCATTAAGGAGCTGTCCTGATCTGCTCACTTTTAAAAAGAGCCTTAAAACCTACCTGTTTCCCAGAGTAATGTAGCTGTTTTGATAGATGTACGTTTCGGTCTCAGCGCCAGGATACCCTTGGGGGTGGCAGTTGCGCTTAATAAGCAATAAATACAATACAATACAATACAATGCAGATGGACTCTCCAGACATTTCCACTTAGAACATGAAGACTGAACTGGGCAAGGTTAGTCCCATCTACTTATGTTTGGGGGAGTTGTGTAGGGAAGTAAGATCTGCTTCTCATGGTTACCCCCACTTTTTGCCTGCTGTTACACTGTTTTGACTAGTCTGACTGGGATCATGCTAAACAGGACCCCAGTTTATCTGCTCACTCCTTAAAATGTAATGACATGTACTTTGGTACACTCCAGATTGGATACTGGGGCACCCTTATGAGTCCCTAGTATATGGGACCCATGAACCTAGGGCATAGGTACCCCAGAAGCCTCCCATGGGCTGAAGCATGTATTATGCCACCCACGAGAGGCCATGCAAAATGGAACTACAGGTCTGCAATTGCAGCCTGTGTAAGCTGGTGCTTGCACCACTTACTTCAGATATAGGTTCACTATATCTATTGGTCACTACAGTTAAAATGTATAAGTCACCCCTATAGCAGGCCTTAACAATCCTGGAGGCAGGATGATGGGTTTTAAGTGAGAGGGTGCCCCTCTGCAGCCTTCGGAGACCATTCTCCCAGGTTGTCTGTGATTCAGCCAGACATATAGGTAGAGGTGAATTATAACCTTGCGGTAAATGCCATATTGAAAATGACTGAAACAAAACATGGCGTGTTTGGTATCAAACCCTTGGAATCATTACCTCCACACCGGTAACCGGTGTGGGAGGTATGATTCCACCCTCCGGAAGCAAGCTTTGTGGGGTCACTGTTCTTTCTGGTGCCAGCCTTCTTGACCCGGTCAGCACAAAATGAATGCTGCCAACCAGAGACACTTTTCTGCCCTCCTGCTGCTGTGCCAAGCTCGAGGAGAGGAAGGCAGCACAATAGGCATCCTGTCACAGGGAGGTGCAACCACCTCCCAGACAGGATTTAGGGTCAGATGTAGCAAGAAAAATAGCGATTGAAAACGCTGAAATTCGCAGAATATCAGCTTTTGCGATTGCAATTTAGCTGTGTGCAATGTAGGTAGGCAAATACCTACTTGCAAATTATGGAATTGCAAAAATTGCGATTCCCTAAATGTTATGCTAGTAGGCATCGCAAATTGCTATAATGCTTTCTTCAGGAATCACAAATTACCACCAACTTCAAGTTGGTGGTAAGTTGCGATTTCCTTTGGAAAAGGCTATTTTTTGCTGCTTTTTCAAAGTGCCATGTGGCACACATACATGCCCTTAGGGCATGTAGGTGCATCACATGTGCACACATGTACAATTCAGGGGTGCAGCAGGGTGTCCTTCCGGAACCCTTGCACCCTTGAAATTGCGCACGCAATTCTCATTCATTCCTGTGGCCCATAGGAATGAATGGGAAGCTATTCCTTATTTGCGACTCACAATTTACGAGTCACAAATATGGAATGTGTAGGAATCGCAAAAATTATTGCAATTCCTACCTACATAGCATTTTGCGAGTCCTTATTAGCGATTCCCTAAAAATCGCTTTTAAGGACTCACTAAACTGCTTTTACCTACATCTAGCCCTTAGTGTATTGGGGCTGGTTGGGTGCACTTCTACAGTGCCTGAAAGTCTGTTCCAGGGGGCACATTTTTTGTCCCTGTGCGTAGTCCAGCTCAAACTAGTTATGGGAGCCGTTGGCCCCTGCTCTGGCACGAAACTGGACAAAGGACATGGGAATAACCTTCCCTCTGCCCGGACTCTCTTCTAGGAGGGTCCCCTGAATCTGTCCCACCCTCTCCCGTGGGTACATAAGGGCTTACCTGGCTGTAAGACTTTAGATATTACGTGGACACGATTCTGCAACAAGAAAACACCGACCTTCGACCATCTGGACACTCTGGACTTTGACTGGGCCCAACCTCCTCTCCCTCTCTATACAAAGCTTTGTCTGTGCCCTTGCACCATTCATGCTCCATGCTGGACCTGTGGAGCATTAAGGAGCACTTAAGAATCTCCCTTGGGGTGAAGGAGTTACTCTCCTGCATTCGCAGGCTCTGCAATGCAACTGACTGGTCTGCTGATCCTGAGCTCCTGCAGAGTCCAAAGGCTCCAATAACACAGGAGGTGGGTTCCGAAGTTCCTTGAGGTTGACCTGCCCTCACGCCGAGTTTGAGGTCAGTATCCTTTGTGGGGAATGCATAATCCGATCCAATGTGCACATACTTTTGCAAATGCATATGCTTGTTGGCAATTTCAGAGCTTGTGCATTAGACTCCATGTAGTACTGATCCCGAGCAGTATTTTCACCAAAGAACTCCACTCTCCTCACAACCTGTGCTCCTTGGGCTGGTACTTTGTGATCTTGCTTGAGGTCCCCTCGAGACTCCTGGTCATTCGACATGTGTGTCCTCCTGAGGGTCATCTTGAATACTGTTGGGGTTTCCTGGTTGCTCCAGATGTGCCCTGACTCCCTATGGCTTGGTGAGTCCCCTGGACCTTGCTCGTTCACACCATAACCTACTTGACCTTCCTGCGTAGGTCGCTGTTGCCAAGGCTTGTTGGTGCTCTAGCCTGACACCGACCCCTCAGCACTCGACATCCTTTGTGGGACAGCACGCATCTGGCTCCTGTTTGTCGTCGACATCTCCTGGTCCTCGTGGCTGCAGAGTCAAGCATCCTTCTTCGCACCTGAAGCACTCGACATGTGTGGGCATTCGTTTACTGAGCCCCTGGTCACCCTGAGGTGATCCAGACTCTGTCCCTTCTACTTTTAGGTTCCTTCCATCATGAATCTACCCTTGGATTCCCACAGACACTTTCTTGCTTCCCGGCAGCACCTCTTCTTTTAACCCTCCATTGTTAATGACAGCGGTATCCGACACCACTCCAGACCTCTGCACCAGACTCGTCTGGGATAGGTAACTCGGGTACTACAGCCACGGGTGGGGTGGCTTTCCAACCTCCTAAGTTCCAAAAGGTTTCCTTGAAGTCCACTCAGAAGTGTTCCCCTGGAGCCTACTGTGTATTGTGCTACTTACAACTGTTGCTTTGCTAAAGTATTGTGTGCTTTGTGTTTTACCCTCATGTAGAGGATACTAGAGAGTGTTATATAAATAAGTACATATTTGTATAACTACTGTGTGGTTCTCCTTTTTTTTAGTTAATACGAAAGGTGAAATTCTGGTAAAACGAGCTGCTTTACATTCCAACAAGATTAAGCCTGAAGACTGCTCTCCACAGCTACCACTAAGATAGCTTTCTAAAGGTTATCTTTGACCCCATACATCATAAGGGTCATTTGGCCTGGTGCAAGGTGCCTACTTTAATTATTGGAGAGCATATACCAGGCCAACTTCTCACATTACTAATGTATCATCATATATCCTTTATTTTGGCTCAAATATGGCCATAAAAGGCATCAAACATACATTAATGATAAAACATGGTACAAACAATCAATTGCAAATTTAATATTTAAAGAGAGATTTTACTTTAAAACGTACAAAAAAAGAGAACATTTTAAAAACAGGTTTTAAAACCAGATGTCAATTAGTTAAACCCATAGACACATGATAGGGCCACAGTCTCTGTCTCTATACAAGGACTTTTGATCTAATATACCATATTGGCAATATAAAATTTGCAATTGAAAATAAAACAGGGTCATTGGTATTAGTTTTCCATACCTTCAAGCCTAAATGGCAATCACTGAGACCTATACGTTTTCAAAGGGGTTTAATCCAGCAAGATTGGTGCCTTTTGTAGGCCCTACAAAATAATAAAATATGTTCAATGGTCTATACTGCACCACACAAATATAGGCTACAAGAGCACGCCCCTCTACCTGTATCTATTCAGCAATGGCTAGAAGAGCTCACTGGGTTGCCCTTTGCTGTGTTAATACAGTAAATACAACTGTGATTAATTCATATACATACATACATATACACTCATTTGTTAAAGATTATAACAACATAATAGAGAAATTGGGCCAGTGTTTCTCTGTGGAGGGTAATGGTAAACAGAAACAGTGCCCACAAAAAACAAGTTTTCCTTGGTACACGGACCAGTGTAAGGGTAAGAGGAAGATGCTGACCTCAGCACTGCTTAAAAAAGATCCATCCTTAGTAAGATCAGCTAGAAAGGACTATGCCAGGGCAATAGTGCTTGCAAAGCGTGACTGGGAGGTACAACACTGGCAGAATCTCAAATGTGCATCCCAGAAGAAAGATTCAACGTTATTTTGTGATTTAATTAATAAGGCCAAGAGAAGGGGAAATAACCCAATTTCTAACCATATAACAGAACAGCAATGGTTTTTACATTTTCATGACATGTATTGTGGTGGAGCTGAACCAGGTCCCCCGATGACTAGCCCTGTTGATCCCGGGTCAGAATTCCAGGCTCCTGAGGAACCATTTACTACTACCGAGGTGCAGGTGGCTATAAAGAACTTAGCCCCGGGTAAGGCAGCAGGCCCTGATGGTCTCCCGGGGGACCTGCTTTTATATGACCCCGAAACCTGGGCAAACCTCATCTCCCGAATAATGAATTTAATTACAAGGGGCTACCAAGTCCCGGACTCGTGGAAGGGAGCAGAGGTTGTGACAGTATTTAAAAAGGGGGAGAGAAATGACCCTGCTAACTACAGGCCGATCAGTTTGATTGACGTGATCCAAAAGATGGTTGGCAGGGTCATTATCGCTAGGGTAGGGTCATGGCTAGAAGAAAAGAGTATTCTTTCCCACTTCCAAGCGGGTTTTAGGAAAAAGGTGGGTACAATGGACAAGTATTCAGAGTTTTTGCTGTGTACTGGAAGATCATTACGATAGGTAAAGGTAGCCTTTACTTGGCATTCATAGACCTCAAGATGGTCTTTGACTTGGTGCCCCGCCATAAACTATGGCAAGTATTGCAAAAACTTGGCTTCCCCATTGCCTTTCTTGAGTTCATTGTGAAATTGCATGAGGGGAATTATGCTAGGATTAGATGGGGGGATAATGGGCAGCTGACAGAGAGGGTAGCTGTGAGCAGGGGGGTCCGCCAGGGCTGTGTGATGGCGCCGACCTTGTTCTCCCTATGTGTAAACGGGGTGGTGAACCATCTGAGGGAGATCTCGGCCGACGCCCCAGTCCTGGCGGGGGAGAAAATGCCCACCCTGCTCTTTGCAGACGACACCCTCCTGTTATCTAAACCCCAGCAGGCCTCCAAAAGTTGTTAGATCGATTTAGCTCATTCTGCGATGAGAATGGCCTTACTATTAACACCTCTAAAACAAAGCTGATGGCCATGTCACCCTCAAAGAGGTTTAGGAACAACATCTCCCTTAATGACACTCCATTGGAGATGGTAGATTCTTTTGATTATTTGGGGTTAAGGGTGAACAGCCGGATGAACTGGAACGATCATATGGCCAAAATGCTTTTAAACTATAAGAGAGCTTCAGGTACAATTGTAAGGGTACATAGAGAGTCTATGAGAAAACCTATAGCCCCTGCCCTTGAGATGTATGAAGGGAAGGCACTGTCATCGGCAATCTATGGATCAGAGCTATGGGGGTCGGAGAACACTGAGGATCTAGTAAGATCTGAAAATAAATTTCTAAGAGACTTGGTTTCACTCCCCATTTCTACGCCTGTAAAACCTTTGCTTCATGATGTGCGGAAGCGAGCATTAAAAACATAGTCTGCCTGCACCCGCTACTCTTCTGGGCTCGCCTCAGACGAACACCAGAGTTGGCAAACTACGCAACTGTCCTTGATGAATTAATCAAACTCAACACTGGAAATAAGATCAAGTGGTTGGGTAATCTCAGGCAGTTGGTCGTGAAACTTGGGCTGGGTGAAGCCTGGGGTAGCCAATGTCCTCCCTCAAAACAAATATTAAAGAGGATATATTGGAACTGGGTACAGCAGGCAGAGCTATGTAACTGTAAATGGGGGACCCTCACTGAGAAATTTATGTCACATAAACCTGTGAGGAGTTTGGAACCATTCCTGGATTTTATACAAAAACCCAGGGACAGATCTCTCTACTTAAAGCTGAGGGTTGGGACCCTCCCAGTGAACGCAATCACCGCCGGTTGGAAAATGTCAGGCTCCCCCATCTCGTCTTGCCCCGGATGCTTTGCCCCTAATGAGTCTGTGGCCCATTTTCTCTTTGCATGTCCTGCTTACAAGCTGCTAGGAAAACTTGGTTAAAACCAATCTGTAAGGAGTTGGGCCTAAGGTGCCACAAGATGGCTTTACATGTCTTGACCACCAACACGTCATCCCCGATGGTAGTATGTGGGGTAGCAAAGTTTCTGGGTAGCGCTTGGCAGACTCGACTAAGGCTGTTAAAAGCGACCCCCCCTTAAAAAGTTCTGACTGTGGACTGATAAAGGTTTTATACTTATATAAGATTTTCTATGTGTATTTTTGTACATATATATTTTTTATCTGTCTTTTAAATGGTCTATGTATGCTTGTATGTACAATGGATTGATGGAATTTTAATTACGATTGTATAGGGATGTACAGACTTTTATGATAAATGTTTTATCGCATAAAGTACATTCAAATCATATACATACTTATTTATAAAAAAAAAATTCAAACGCTAAATACAAAAAATTAAATACAAACAGCATTTCTTGTTTTGTCTTTTATGTACAATATTTTTTATATATAATTCAACATCTCACATTGATGTGCATGATAGACATTATTTATTCTAAATCCCCATACTGTAATCAACCTCGCACCACACTTGCCTCACATCATATCACAGCCTTACATGCCCTATTCGAACATACACACCTCACACACATACCGCCTCAAAGGCATACACAATTCAAATCATGGAGAAAACCCTTCGTTTAATGTCCATGGTTATGTTGCCAGCTGGGGATCCATTAGGTCTTTGACCTCATACATCATAAGGGTTGTTTGAACCGGTGCAAGGTGCCCACTTTAATTATTGGACAGCATATACCAGGCCAACTTCTCACATTACTAATGTATCATCATATATCCTTTATTTTGGCTCAAATATGGCCTTAAAAGGCATCAAACATACATTAGTGATAAAACGTGATACAAACAATCAATTGCAAAGTTAATATTTAAAGAGAGATTTTACATGTAACAGTGTTTCATATTTTAAAGTTAAGGACTCCCCATTTGCAAGATACAGGCAGAAACAATTATTCTGCAAACATGCGCGTGTTTATAGTAGGCCTGGGAACAATTTAAATTATGCTAGTGAAATTCCTAAACTTGAAATTAAATGAAATTTGAAAAATGTATCAAATTTGGTATATTATAAAATTTTGCATAATTTGTACTGATACTGCCTTGCACAGAAATATCTTGCTGAGAGAGATTTTCTACTCAAGCTAGTCTCCTGGTGTAATCTTGTCTGAATTGTTTTACACAAAGTATATCCTCTTGTGAAAATAAAATAACAGATGCCGGAGCACTGGGTTCTGCTCATCACTTACTCCTCAGCAAGAACCCCATGTACATCTGGTTGATGGATCTTTGTTGTCAGCTGAGACATCAAAGTTAGATCTAAACATACATCATTGTCAATTATCATTACTTAAGTTCAGTCAATAAAGAGAGTTAAGATGAGTTAAAGGATTGTTTTCAAATCTTTTTTTAATCATTCTTTTAGTGATGTATTATTCTTCAAGATTCATCAGTAAAGAATAACAATCAATTAAAAAATATTTGGTAACAAGATGAATCAATTTAGTAGAAGAAAATAAAGCATTAATACAATAAATGTAACAAGAATTTTCCATTGAGAAATGTCCCTGTTCTAAGCTAGGTCAAGATAAATGTGAAAAGGATTAAAGGTGTTAGTTCAGAAACCCATGAAGAGTTCTGATGACTGTATCAAGCATAAGCATAAAGTGTTAGCAGAATAAACTGGAAATTATTCTCAGCTCAAATAATAGTAGATTAAGGAAGAATCTAAGACTTCTCATAACCAGGGGTATACCAGGGGTAAATGAGACAATAAGGAAATTTGGCATAGAGATTGCTTTTGTCCTGATGAATGCCGGTAGAGAGACGGAATCCGGCAGAAACATGTTGACCTCTACACAGAACTGAGGGGTGGAGAGTGCATAACTCACTTACGCCACCACCATCCTGGGGTATTTTTCCACCCTTTTTTAATCCTGACAAGGGAATCCGGGAATAAAATTGTTTTGACAATATCCCATAGTCAGTTTTAACACTCATCATCTGAACCTATTTAGGATCCTTTTTTCCCCTTTTTTATTTGTTTGTATTGTCAACCCCTCCCTATTGCTCTGCCTTTAGTGTTGGTCTGCACTGAGCCATTTTGCAGCAGCCCTATGCTGAAGCATGACACAGCTTGTTGTGGGGGAGGGCAGTTGTTACAAAGTGATTGTGCTCCAGGTTTAACTTTATATATATATATATACATACAAGTCACAATTTATATATACAGTTATGTTTGAATTAATTTGCAAAGCGTGAGTGAAATGCATTTTTAAACTACTTACAAAATGGCGACAATTTTTGGTTCTAAAGATATAAGGTTGACAGTCTAGACTTTTAATGGAAATGGAAAAGGGGACTTATTTTTTGTACTGCACATTGCACTTTAAAAATGGTCTAGACACCAAGGACTCTATGGTCCAGTTGAAGGCTTGTAGTAGCCGAAGCGCGTAGGCCGTCCTAATCGTTGCACGATTATTTTGCACATGGTGTGTAAATAAATATACTTTTTGTTCAAACCTACCTATTGCTGTGCCGTGACTTCAATTGCCGAGAAATGAGGTGAGAAGTATCCAAGAAATATATATATATATAAATTGTGACTTGTATTCACCCTACTTTCTTTTGTGTGTGTATATTGTCTTGGGTCTTGGAGAAAAGCAAAAGTAAGATGTTTTCCTTCTTCCCCTTATCTCGTGTAGAGTGTAGCCTCATTACTAGGTTACAGGCCTATAGGTTTCAGGTGTGGTTGCCTAATACAAATTTTGAATTAAAAATATTTCATGTAAATTCTTCATATTTTTATGTTTAATACAGCATTTAGTAAATACTTAAATTCACGTTAGCAGAGGTGAAACCGGCAAACCACATTTTGCATTAAAAGCATACTTTCCTAGAATTTACATAACATTTCACGAAATTTCACAAAAACATTATGGAATTTGGAACACCCTTTGTCAGGTTTAGAATCTCTGCCCTTGTGAATTAGCTCTAGGATGAATGCTACCGAGGAGCTAACAAGCATTGTACATTTGACATGGGTACAAATTGTGGTCACTCCCTACTGACAAAGTCCAGAAAGATCTAACATAAAATTGAGAACCTGCTTTTAGCCTTGGAGGTGGTAGGATGTCTCTGTATTCTTCTGCACTTGTGTGGATGTGCGGGTGTGTGTGTGTCTGTGTATGTGCGTGTGTGTCTATACAGACTTGTCCTAGGTCAATGTCACATGAGTGGACAGGACCATACTGATAGTCAGTCTCTACCATTTCAGATTTAAATATTGAAAGATTTACATCTGTTGAAGCCCATGTAAAATGTCAGTAAAAATAAACCCACCTTCACAGCTTCTTTGCACCCCATGATGGTACCAAAGTATTTTTTGAATACCCTCATCACACAGTATAATGACACTTATATTGCTGTAAAATGTGTTTTTAATTAGTATGGCGGAAGAAGTGCCAGCAGGTGATCATTTACGATAGGCTTGTATCAATGAACGAGTCAATATGAGGTGGGTCCCATAATGTGTTGCTATTGATTCCTCCTGCCTACACAGAAACAGGCGTCACTCTAAAGGCAATAACAAAACACAAGGCTGCTGAGCAGGACACATTATTGATTGACAAAGTGAGAAACAAACACTTTATTCCATCAAGAAATAACTAAACACCCTTCCTTTAGCCTGTTAGTGCTCTTCTGACGTAGATGAGAGCAGATTGACAAATAGGCTTCAGTTATAAACAGGAAAAGTTCAGGAGGTCACTTAACATCAGTATATTCTGAGTACTTCAAGAAAACAGGCAGGGGAAGTGCAAGGCATTCTATATATTGTCGTTATAAATTATATACTTCAACTTCACTTAGTATCATTGTTTAGCAATCAGTAATAGATGCTTGAATGTGCTCGAGCCCTACTTATTGAGGTGACCTGTTAAAAATGTTAGCCAAGCTCTGAGCTTGCATGGACGTGGCCCCTACCTCTTGAAGGAAAGTCGTGTTCATTATCAGCAGTGAGAGCTCTTCGCTTGCCCCACTTTTTAGATAGTACCATAATCATTATAAACCGTGAGAGATCTGTACTTAAATAGGCATGGGTACCCAATCTTTGAAGAAATATCTTATCATGACCTTCATCAACTGTGAGAGCTCTGCACGTTATGTGCTCATGCCCCACATTTTGAGGGAAATATTTGATCAAAGCAAACACGAGTAGACGATGGACAGAGCACTAACACTTTTCAGACACTCACCTCAGTCACAGATCTGGGTTGAATCCATCATCGTTCTTAAGCTCACTTCGTCACTCCGGTTCACGCTTAGCCATATGCAAATCCGTCTTGACCCAGTTCCTCAAGAGAACAATCCAGCCCAAACTGTCAAGCCATGTCTTCCTGGGCTGAAAACAAGCATCATAGGACTGGTATCGGTGTAACCCCCCTCTTCAGCCAGGCTAGCTTGAATCCAGTGGCAACGTGAGAAAGAGACCCACGTCTGGGTCTACCCTGCCAAATTAGGGTGAACAAAGCAACCACAAGGAGATGATGGATGGAAAAGTGAAAATTTTCAGGCCCTCACCCCAGTGACAGAACTGGGTTCAATCCATCATCTTTCTTCAGCTCACCTCACCACCCCAGTTCAGACGCAGCCATATTCAAATCAGTCTTGACCCTGTTCCTCATGGGAGCAGTCCAGCCCGAACTGCCAAGCCAGGTCTTTCCTGGAGTGGAGCCAATCATCCTGGGACCAATTTTGGGGTAACCCCCCTCTTCAGCCAGGCTAGCTTGAATCCAGTGGCAAAGTGAGCAAAGGACCCACATCTGGGTATACCCTGCCAACTTGGGCGAACAAAGCAAACACAACGATATGATGGACAATGCACTGAAACTTTTCAGACACTCACCACCAGTCACAGATCTTTGTGGAATCCATCATCATTCTTTAGCTCACTTCGCCACCCCAGTTCAGACTCAGCCATATGCAAATCGGTCTTGACCCTGTTCATCATTAGCTGTGAGAGCTCTGAGCTTTCACTGACTTGCCCTCCACCTCTTAAAGTAACATTGTAGTCATCATCATGCGTAAGAGCTCTGCGCTTACCTGGGCACATGCCCTGCTTTTTGAATCACCCACAAGCCGTGAGAATAGTTGTATGACAAAAAATCGCGAACACTAACATCTTGTGACATGAATATCGTGTCAATAATACCTTTTAACAAAATATTGTATTTCTCCATTTTTAATACAATTGCCAAAAATATTGTGTAAGAGAATATCGCTCAAAAGGTAAGAATACTGGTCCCCATTACAATGGCCGAGGGACCGCCACTGACAGGCTGTCGGTGGAGGTTCCCCCGCTATCCCAATACATTTTTTGCCCCACCATATTCTGGTGGCGGGGAAGCGTGGCGGTCAGAAAGACCGACTGACTCGGTCTAGATGGGCAGATCAAATCCAACTGCCCGTAGGACCAAGTGAAAATCCATGCATTGCGGCAGGGCCTTCCAAGCACTGCTCTAGGGATTATGATATCCCTTTTCCCTAGTCATTCTGTGGCAATCAACCTGAAGCAAAACGGCTGGCGGAAATGGATTAGGGGGCCGGTAGCGGCCCACCTTAATCCCTGTGGCATGGACATGTACCCTGGGGGGCACCTATGGTGCCCCCCTACATAGCCCTGCCCCATTTAGCAGACACCGCATGGTGCCTGCACCCTATTAATTGTATTGTTGTGGGGGCTGCTGACCTCATCCCCGCCACAAGGCAAAATATAGGTAATACGACCGACTTGGTGGCAGTTGCATCATTTTTAGGATTGTGGGTAGGCTGCCTCGTAGGCGTCCGGTCCCAAATCTGATGCAATGGCGCCCGTTGTTTTCCTTTATAAATTTTCACTTTAAAATAATTTTGGGGAAATAGTTAGTTAAAATAGCATAATGTTAGCCACTTCGCTGCGGCTGGAATTCCCTCGCCGTGCGGGAGAATTCCATGCGTGCGTGGTTTGGACGACCCCCGGCCTTCCTCAGCACACACCCACTGCGACGTCAGACGGATGGGGCCCGTCTGACGCACGAAAGCGGTTAAATAAACAGTTTATCTACACAGTTTAAAAATAGAACAGTAACTGAACAAAGTTTAAATACATTTAATTTTAAATACCAACAGTAAACTAAAGGTACAATTAGCAAATGTACAAACAAACCAAATATGTAACCTTAGTTGAATATAAAAAGAAACATATACAAATAGTTTTATTTTATACTTTACATTAATAATATACTCCTATGTATTTAAAAAACCAATATGTTAACAATTTAAATAATTACAAAAGAAACAAAAATAAGTTCAAAGGGTATAAATAAAAAATATGAAAGTAATACAATAGATATACCAAATATTAAACAATTAAAAAATAATTTTAACATTTTGGAAAACAAAATAAAAAAACAAATGAAAATCAACAACAATATAAACATTACTATAAACCCATTACATTTACACTTCCCATTGTAGTTGAAGGAACAGATGGAAAAGCTTTGGACTTCAAGGGGATAGATGTAGTATTCCCACTCCAGTCTAAGCAACTGTAGAACAAATGTTGAACTTCTGAGAGGTTACATTTACTATTTATGAGTATTTGGGTGAATTATATGGTACGGCTGTGCTGCCTTACCGTGGAATACACCCACAAAAACTGCCTTGGGTCCAGTCATGCTTGTGTGTGCAACCTCAAGCTCAAACGGGGTAGCTATGGTTTTGAACAGCAAGGCTTGAATAAAGAACTAGTGTAAAGCATTTAACAGTACCAAACAACGAAATAAGAAAGTCAACAAACATGACACCAATTCATTACAATAGAATATACTTTTATGATTTTAAGAGTCTAAGATGAGCAAAATCCACCAGAGGGTTCTGGAGATACCAAATTTCAAAGAAATCTTAGGGGCGCATTACAATGGTGGTTGGACGAGTGTCCGACTGCCATCGAAACAGGTATGAGACTGGACAACAAAGAGTCAGCAGTCCCACCCGCCATATTCCGATCAAACTGCTGTGTAGGTGGTCGGAAACTGTCTTTTTCTACTGCGGCCGAGAAAAGGGCCGCAGCACAAGCCTCAGTAGAAAAAGGTATTTATGCACTGTGCACCAGGAACCATCTGGAGCATGGCACACAATGCATGAATGTGTGGGGGAGCACCACATCTGCCCCCTAGCCACACAGCAGTGGCCCTCAGGGAATGGGGGCCCTGCTTGGGGCCCCCAATGTCCCTTTCCAACAGCCTTTTGGAAACGGATATTTTTGATCCTCTATTCAGGATCGCGATACTGACGGCCACCCCACCTGGATCAGTAAAACCGGGCGGAGGCAGCAGTCCGTCCTCCGACAGACAGGGGCCCGACCACCTGCATACTAATGCTGTGGTCAGCCCGAAGGGCTGTCTGTCTGTGGGACCACCACCGATTGCCTATTGGCAGTAATCTCACTGACATCATGATGAGCCCCTAAATCTCTATTCAAACCAAAAACAAGCATTGATAATCGTAAAATGTGTGCAGTTGTTACAGCCTCACTTAGTACAGTCCAGGGGGCAGCAGGGCAGTCCTTCTTCAGTCCTTTTTACAACTTAAATGTGAGCTCAGTTTCAGGGTACCAAGGGTGCCATATTTATTCGCAGAAATTGCCCTGGGGGGATGATACAGTCACTAACCAATGGGCTACCAGGGTGCCTCCTTCTTGGTGACAACTTTCAGAATATGTGAGACATCTAGCAATCCCAGAGTGCAGTATGTGCCCACTCTAAAGATGTTGGGATCCTTCCTCAGATGTTAGGACTTTGTTAGCCCACCTTGGAGGTGTGGTTACCTGAGGGCTTCATGCCGACAGGAAAAACAGTTTGGGCACTAGTCGCCCCTCTCTGTCCCTGTCTCCAGCTCATCTACCTGAACAAAGGGCAGCCTTTCAGGATTGTGAATACCATTTGCCCACCAAAGGTATCTTCACCTTTGACACTCGCCTTTTGGGCTAACACCGAGTGGCTTCTTGTGAAGAGGAGGTGACACCATGTCTTGTAGAAGGCTGCTATCATTCCTAAGCTTGGGATTTTGGCACACTACTCCCTAGATGGATAGAAAGCTGTCTCATGGCAGGTGACTGTGTAAGGCCACTCTGACAAACGGTGTCACAGAGTCGCAGCTTTCAAAAAGTTGCATTTCCTTAATAATGACAATTAATTTGACCTGGGCATCATGTTGGTGTTAATGCCACTATGAATTGGATACGTTACGGTACCCAGCTAGAGCTGAGGGACTAGCCTGTATCCCTGTGTTAGCCAATTGGGGCTACCAGCCCATCCACAGCAAAATGACAATTTAATGGTGTTGTTGCTAGGATATATATAAAAATGCATGTCCTGCTTAATAATAATACACACCTTCCTGCCTTAGAGCTCCATAGGCCTTTTTTAGGGGAGTCTTACATATATTGTTAAGGGAATTGTGGGCTTTGCTATTAGTTTGATGGGCAAAGTCGAACTAGCAGTGTGACCCTACCCTTCCAGTCTGCAGTGGCAGGCTGGGGGCCATCTAGTACCCTCTCACACACAGGGTGGCACAATCAGTGCTGTCACCCTGGGAGGACTCTCTGCCTTATTGCCCTGGGTATGAGGGAATAGACAATTCGACATACACGTTGCAATGGTTTAGAACACTGGTGCAAATTTTCTGTTAGCAGGCCTTAGTGTACTCTGAGAGTCGATAAAACAGCAGCATCAGTTCAAAAATGTGGGGGTGAACACTCATAAAGAGACATTTCCTTACACTATTCCCTTTCAAATGTATGCAACAGTTTGGAAAGTTTGAGACTTCGGAAGAGTTAAATTTTTTGTTTTTCCCTCCAGTCTAAGCAACAGTAGTGAAAATGTTTTAGAGGTTACATTTACTATACCCTCTCTAATGCAGTCAACAGTAGTGAAAGTGTTGGACTTCGGAGGAATTACGGAGGAGTTGTAATTACTATTCCAACTCCGATCTAAGCAAATGTAGCAAGAGTGTTGGCCTTTGGAGGGTTTAGATTAACTATTTCCACTCCAGCCTAAGGTAGTAGGGAAAATGTTGGACTTCATAGGGTTAAATTTACTATTCCCACTCCAGATTAGGCAACAGTAGGAAAAGTGGACTTTGCAGGGGTTAGATTTAATACTCTCACTATAGCTTATGCAACAGTAGGGAAAGTCTTAAACTTCCGAAGGATTACATATACCATTCCATCTCAGAATTATTTTCTGAAAAAATCTAAATACCTACCAATAACACATTTTAAAATCATATTTTATCTAAAAAAATTGCATAAAATATAAACAAAAAAATAAATACTAAGGGGCCCACCCGCCGGCCCGGCGGTGGCCACTGCTGGCCCGGCGGGGGAGACCCACCCGCCATCCTTGCTGCAAAGACCCCCCGCATATTACCATGGCTGGGGGGTCCGCAGCGGACAGAAAGACCGTCCGCCGCTTTTCTGCCCGATCGACTTGTCGACCAGGCGGAAAAGGAATCAATATGGTGGCGTGTCTGTTAGACACCGCCAACCATATTAAGATATGGGCTGTAACATGCCTTTCCGTGGCGGCATTGCCGCCATGGAAAGTCATGCAGGGATTTCTTGCAGGTGCCCGTTGCGGGCCCCCCGGGACTCTGGGGGGTGGGGGGTGCACATGGGGGGTACCTATGGTACCCCCCTGCATTTCAATGTACAACGTGGCAGGCACCGCGCGGTGCCTGTCACGTTGTGCATTGAAAAGCACAACATGCATTTTTAGCATTGTGGCGGGCGGTGCTTTTAGCACCGCGCGCCACAATGTTAAAAATGCGGGATTCGCCAGCCAATGTGGCGGGCACATCCTAATGGGATGTGCGGGACCGCCGCTAGCATTGCGGGCAGTCCCATTTCCCACTGGTCCGCCCGCCATACTAATGTGCCCTTAAATATTAAAAACAAATCTAATTAATGAAAACTAAATTCGCTTTCCTCCCTGCAACCCCAAAATACCAAGAAACACTGTAAAGAAATAAATAAAGGAATATGTAAATGTAATTGTGATTTAAATTTAAAAAATCTAATACAATTAATAAATCAAAAATATTTTTAAACATATAATTTCAAATACTCAATCATAAAATAATTAACACAAAAATAAAAATGTATGTATGTACTAAATAAACAGTTGCAAATGTGTTTAATTTTTGACCACTTAAATAATTAATTATGATTAAGAATTACATTTAAAAAAACAGTTTCAATAAATTACCACCCTAGTCTCCTAAACACATATCAATGCTCTAATAAAATATACATTACTAATTACAGAATACATTTTCAGATATGCATTATAATTTACAATATAATCCAAAATAAAACAAAATCTAAGCATTAATCAATGAAAAATATAATAAAAAAAGGTATTTTACAATAAAAATATGGAAATTCAATTATTTATAATTCATTTAACTTCCCACCCTGTCCTCCTACAAACCCAGAAATACTAAATACTGACAATAATAAAAATATATAAATTAAGAATAACATTTAAATCTGCTGCTTCAAGATCAGTCTGTATGGGTGAAAGAATTAGATAGATTGCCTTTAAACCAGACGGGGTTTACAAAGGCTCAAGAGACCCTATCTAACCTCACGGCTGTAGGATTGGTCATGAAAAGAACGAGTGACACCTGCACGCTTTTGTTCATGTACTTTTTTCATTGTAGAGCAACGTTTGACCTCAATCCACAGAATAAGCTGTAGGAACAATACAGCACTGGGGGATCCTGCAAAGTATTTTAAGGCAATCAGGCTGTTATGAATAAATACCTGGATCAGGCTCAAGGTCGGGGAATGGGACCCTCCTATCCAAGGAAATGGGTTCAGTGATTGGCCTGAAACGGGGAGCGTGTGCTTGCACCCCTCCTATTCAACCTGTATGTTTCAGACCTTTCTCCACCCCTGGATGAGTTTGTGTCCCATGCACATGCATTGGTGGCCTGCCTTTATTCAACATCCTCTATGCAGATAACCTGCTCCTACTAACTAACACTCGAGTAGGGTTACAAAGTCTCTAATCAATGGCCTCGTCGGATATGCAGATGAAAACCAGTAATAGATTAACCTCAGAAAAACTAAATCTGTACATTGCCAGGCAAGGCAAATGCCTACTTAAAGGATCACCGATAGAAGAAACAACCACCTATATCTGCTTGAATGTTAAGCTGGGTATCCTATGTGCCACAGAAGTCAGCTATCAGAGGGAAAGCAGTGGCCATAAATGATGCCTTTTAACCTTGTTAAAAACCCTCTGGGGGCACAACCTTAAGCGCCTAGTCACAGTAATTAAGTCAAAATTAATCCCAACTTTATCATGCAGATGCAAAATAATTCTTGGTCTAGATGAAAATCTATTGGACAAGCTTACATTTATACAACACCTGAAAAAGGAGCGCAAATAATCACAATTAGTATGTCTAAATTTGAGCAATGAAAGTTCAAACAATAACATCCATTCAATCGAATTCAGTCCATCAAGGGTTGTGTATTTATGTCAATCATACCAGCCAACGGGTTTCGTCCATAATGGCTGTAATAACATATACAGACAACATATACTATATGGATATAAGTACAAATGTGTTGATTACTTTATCAGACATTCAATCAGCCCAGCCAACGCGTTTCATCCAATAGGACTTCATCAGGGCTGTAAGCACATATACAGACAACATATAATATATATGCATAAGTACAAATTTGCAATAATACATATAAGAATTAAGTACATTACATAAAAAGCAATCTACAAACACTGCACGACTCCCTACCTGTATTCATCATTTTAACCTACAACACACCCAACAATTTTTTTTACAACCTCACACCATTTATATCAACTAACCCTGGGCAAAGCACTACGCTACGCTTGCATAGTTTGCGAAGTTTCCGCTACTTCGCACTAGGTGAACTGCACGTAGCACAGTGCAAACACGCGTAGCATAGTGCAGCGGTCATTTTTTGCCTGCTCGCGGTCATCAACGACAAGTTGGTGACCGCGAGCAAGCAAAATGACATCCCAGCGAGACTTTTTCCTTGTTCGCGATCAGCAACATCAAGTTGCCGGACGCGAGCATGGAAAATAAACCTCCCGGCGAGATTCTCAACATGGAGGTCAGGTTTCTCATTGCGAGTGGTCGAGTATGCCCGCGACCGCTCGCGATGAGAAACTACCAGTCTGCGTTGAGGAAGCTGCCGCTTGAGTAAAAATCTACTAGAGCGGCAGGAAAACTTCAGCTCGCACTGTGCAAGATGCCGTTTTCAATGATTGCACAGTGCCAAATGCTTGTCCGCACTGTGCAATAATTGAAAACGGCATCTTGCACAGTGGGAACAGGGTAATACGCAGTTCGCATAGTGCTCTGCTTAGCTCGTGTAGTGCGAAGTGCAGTTCGTGTAGCGCTACTTCGCGAACTACGCCCAGGGTTCAACATAGCTATAAATTAATTGTGGCTACATCCTATCAAAAAGATCAGTGAATTTGATACAAATGCTGTGAGGTTTTTGAGAAAATTGTTGGGTGTATTGTGGGTATAAGGATGATAAATGTGTGGAGTTGTGCTTCTTTTGTAAATTGTTTTTCATATATTGTATTTGATTATTATATGTATTATTGCAAATGTGTACTTATACACACATATTATATGTTGCCTCTACATGTTTTTACAGCCCTGATGAAGTCCTAATGGATGAAACGCATCCGCTGGGCTGATTGACTGTTTGATAAAGGAATCAATAAAATTGGATCTAAACATAAACACACGACTCCTGATGGACTGAATTCAATTGAATGGATGTTATTTGCGATTTTTGGATTACAGAATATTATACTTTGAACTTTCATTGCTCAAATTAAGACATACTAATTGTGATTCTGTGTACTCCCTTTTCAGTTGTATAAATGTTTTGACGGGCACGATTCCTAAGCAGTGGGGTCATGAAAAGTTGAGCGAAACAGTTTTTATAAAATAAAAAGATAGATACACTAGTGCGATATTAGATGGCCTACACTGCTTATGTTAAGTTTCAAGTTGGATAAGCTTACAATACAGACCTGTAAGTGAATTTTTCCGCTGCTGAGTTCGGGCTCACCCACGCAAGCCAGACTTGAATTCTCACTGGTAAGACAATCTCTTGCGAGGTGAGAGCCTGTGTAAAATGCTGTCACAAAATGAAGAATGCTGGAAAGGATTTGCTGGTACATTATATTTGGACTGAAATCGACTTACAAAGAGGGAAAGGTGGTTTCAAAAAGTTTTTAAGTGACAGCATTGAGATCCTTGGGGCCATATGTATCAAGCAAATTAGCATTCGCAAAGGCCGAAATTCGCAGAATTTCGGCCATTGCGAATGCTAATTTGCAAAATGGAATGTATGAAACATTTTCGCAGCAAAATAAGGAATCGCAAACTTTGCCATTCCTTATTTTGCGATTGCACTTAATGAATCGCAAATTTAGCGATTCCTTAAATGCAATGTATCAAATAAAAATTAATGCAAAAATGCCCATAAGGATTAGCAAATTACCACCAACTTCTAGTTGGTGGTAAATTGCGAATTCTTTTGAAAAAGCAATTTATTTAAAATCCAAAGGTGGCATATGACGCTCATACATGCCCTTAGGGCATGTATGTGCGCCATATGCCCACACATGTCATTTTCAGGGGTGCAGCATGGTGTTCTTGTGACACCCCTGCACCCTTGAAAATATTCCTAAATTGCGATTAGCAAATTGCTAATCGCAAATTTCCCCTTCATTTCTATGGGCCTCCTGGCCCATAGAAATGAAGGGGAAATTTGCGATTAGCAATTTGCTAATCGCAATTTAGGAATGATAAGGAATCGCTAAAAAGAAGCGATTTCCTACATACATACCGTTTTGCGATTTCTAAATAGCGATTCCTTAAAATTCGCTATTTAGAAATCGCAAATGCTGAGGATGATACATATGGCCCTTGGTCTCAGCGAATTATGGCACCTGGACATAAGCGAGCAGGTCTTTCAAAAAACCATTAACAGAAGCATCTTTTTGAATAGTCGGTGGGAAGATAAAAGAACACTAGCAAAGCCAGTACATTGGTGGGTGGTGTTAAAATCGTATAATGAATGGTATGATCAGTCCTAATTTGAAAACGCTTTTTCTATCGATTTTAAGAGTAAACTGATGCCGATGAGTCTGTGGTTGTTCCCTACCCTAGACTTCAAGCCCAAGTGGCAGGAGGAAGGGCAATTTGAGGACACAAGGTGTAGTTTATGTCATCGGTCAAAGGAAACATTGTTGCACATCCCCTGCCCCTGCTCTGCTGCGGGATGAATTTATAGCTTTAGGAATTAGAACCTGTAGGTCATCCACAATGGAGGCTTTCACTCCTCAAAACATCAAGTTAAACATCCGACTGGTGCAGTTTCTTAACATTTTCAAAAGACTGGTCATGGTGTAAGGTTCCCCTAAGTATGGCCTTAGGTCCTCTGTGCTAGGAAGGTGCCAATGGTAGGCTCAAGGTGTGCCCAGATGGCGCCTGGTAGGTGGGCTGCTGGGGGTACACTAGGTGTGAAGTAAGAACATACCCGCTATCCTGACAAGCCTAGTCAGAGCCCTGTAGAAGGCTTTCATTTGTCACCTATGTCCATTAGACACTTCATACTTTACAGGTTATGGCTTGTAGCTTTATGCCCGCAGTACTTGTATTTGCAAGGCACACATTGGAGGCTGTAGGTGTGCATAGATGGCGCCATGAAGGTGGGCTGCTATGGGGTACTTAGGTGTGAAGCAAGAACAACCATGCTCATATCCCCATCCCTCCAAGACGGATGTATGACGATACGACGCGTACTTTGACAACGCGTACCGTTACCACGCTAGTTTTACAACGCAAGTGGTTACAACGACTTACGTTGAGGGGCGCTGGATAGTAAATAGTTTTATTTACTCTTCCAACTCCAGTCCCCGTGGACTCTAGGGAAGGAGTTGGATAGTAACGACTTGCGTTGTAAAAGTAGCGTGGTAACAGTACCGCGTTGTTAAAGTTTCGTCGTAATGGATGTTCCCCCTCCAAGACTAGCCAGAGTTTTGCTGGAGAAATCTGTCTTCTATGTCTGTTAGGCACTATGCACTTTGCAGGTTACTCCTTGTGGTCTTATGCCTGTTATGCACTTTACAGTTTTAAGCTCCTCATTATGATGGAGATAGGGTTTAAGATGGCGACCCTCGAAAGGTGGGCTTTTAGGAGGTACCTTAGGTGTGAAGTAAGAACAATAATGCTCATGCCCCTTACCATGCTAAGACTAGTCGGAGCCCTGCAGATTGGATTTTCTTGTCTCCGATGTTCGTTTGGCACTATGGGCCTCATTTATGAAAGCCTTGCGCTACCGGTGCATTACTTTTTCCCATGTTAAAAGTGACGCACCGGCAACGCAAGGCCTTCATAAATAAGGCCCTATGTGCTTTGCAAGTTACTGCTTGTGGTCTTATGTCTGTCATGCACTATGCACTTTACAGTTTTAAGTTCCACATTATGATCGGGAGAGGGTTTGAGATGGTGCGTCCAATATGTTGAGGGATAAGCACATTCGCTGCTACCAATGACAATCAGTTGATCGCTTTTTAGCTAAACCTCATTATTTCTATATCTGAAGTGAATGGTTAGATAACCCATTTCAAACTGTCACAGGAGTTAATCAAATCTGTGGTCAAATTATGGACGTCTTTGTTGGATAGAGTCTGGGCCTTGGAGGATTGATGCCGCTCTTTGCACTTTAGCATGCACCATGTATTTTGCCATGTATTATGTAAAAATGACAGAAGGGTGTTAATGACCTAGGATTCTTTAAAGTTAGTTGCTACATAGGTGACAAATGTGAGAGGTGTCTCTATAACTCATTGTTACCTCAGGTATGCGGGGGGGACTCTCTCAGAGGATTATGTTATTTTGTCTTGTGCACCATATAGGAGTATGGTCATGATCTAGATCCTTTCCCTTTTTCTTCCTGAGTATTGCTGCTTTTTTAGAGGGAAGGCAAGGAAGGGTCCCAGCAGAGGCTTCTCCAACAATAGGATTAGAGCCTCTAACTTCTATTTTTTAACCTGATGTCATGTATCACGATTTTTAAGTTTTGATTGAATGAGTATGTGAAATGGATGGATGAATGTCTCTTTTTTAGGTCTCGCCTGTCGATGCGCATGCGCATCGAGCTTGCGAGACTATGGGGGCTTATCCACTCTTTATCCAACTTGCAAGGAATCGTGGCGATTCCTTGCAGTGCCCGTGACTTTTAAGCTCAATGCGCATGTGCATTGAGCTTAAAAGCGCGTGCACAGCCGCCCGCATTCCTCCGACACCTTTGAAGTGAAGCTTAGCTTCACTTCAAAGGCCCGGCTTCTTCACACCCACATGCCGCTCTGCCCCGCTCCGCCCCCTCCCCTGAGTCATCCTGCCTGCCCAGACTTCTCCTCCCCCCTACTTACATCCCGCTTTCACTTGTTAACTTTACCGCTGTCCGGGTGGTTCCATGTTATTTCTTTAACTACCTGCTCGTGACTGCCCGTCCTCGTGCTGGCACTGTGCTTTCCTCTGTGAACTTTAGGACTTCTCCATATAACTGTGGCATTCCAGAAATTCATCATTGGAACGCAACGTGCAACGCATTGACCCGACGTTGCTCTTTGATTGCGCACCTAGAAACCTTGACGCGCAAACCAGCTTCATTCTCCTTGGCTGACACACCCAGCAGCCTTTACAGACGGACAACAGCGTGTACAACAGCTTTGTGCCAATACTAACGTGCACACCAGCTTTGTGTCCATTTTATGTACACAGCAGCTCCATGCTCTATCGCTCACGCGCACAGCGACGCTGTGTGCACTTTAATGCTCATTCGCTGGCACGCACAGCACATTTGTGCAAGTATTTGCATGTCTACCCTGCAATCCTTTCGCTGATACGCACAGCTTGATTTTAAAATTGTGTGTATAAGTTACAGTTCACTCGCTGATGCACACAGCAACTCCGCGGCGCTGACGCGCTCAGTTGGATTTTAAATTGCGTGCCTACTTTACAGTTTACTCACTGATGCGCACAGCAGCTCCATGCTTTCTTGCAGACTCGCACAGCAGTGCCCAGTGCAGACTTTTACGTTCTTTCGCTGACACGCAGAGCACTTTTGTACAAGTATTTGGTCGTCTACCCTGCAAATACGCACATCTTGATTTTAAAACTGCGTGTCTAGTTTACAGTTCACTCGCTGATGCGCACAGCAACTCTGCTGACGCGTTTAGCTGGATTTTAAATTGCGTGCCTACAGTACAATCGCACAACACTTTAGTACAAGTATTGCGTGTCTACTCTGCAATCTTTTCGCTGATGCGCACAGCAACTCTGAGTGCAGTCTCTTTCAATCGCTGACACACACAGCACGTTCCCATCTAATTGTGTGTATACAGTACAACATATTATATCCTATGTCTTCATTAACAATATAGTGTATCTGTACTGAATATATATCCAGCATTTCAGACTGCATTTCAGAGCTTTTAGAAATGTTTATGGCTTTTTTTTTTTGAAATTCTTTAGCATTGGCTACAGGAAACAAAAATGCTAAAGATTTACAAAAAAACCCATAAACAATTCTAAAAGCACTAACTCTAATGCTGCGAGACCTATTGCATTTCCAATGCTTGTTATGTTTATGGTTCTTAGTACCTAATAAACTTACTGTTACATGAAACAATTAAACCTAAATAAATTAAATAAAAAAGAAACAATTTAACAATTTACATAATTTATAATCAATTGGATATTTAATTAACAAAAACAAAATGATGAACATTAAAATTAAATTAATTATAAATTCAATAACTTCCATCCCTAGTCCCCTACAAATCCTACAGTGGGCTTCTACATTATAAATGGCTAATTACATTTTTTTAATTGAATATTTAAAATTACAAAATACATTTTAATAAATGAATAACTTGTATTCTAACTCCGAAAATTAATATACCTACTTGAATATATTACATTAATCATATACATTATTTATTACAACAATATGAAAGTAAGCAATATTAAGTACGAAAGTGTTCTTAAAAGCAAAAGAAAACTAATATTCTTACCTTAAACATTCTGTTCCACAATATTTTGGTAGTCATTTTATTTTTGGCACAATATTTATATTACACATTTGACATTTTTGTCATTCATCATGAAAACTCTGCCCTTACTAGCTTCTGGGGTTATTTTAAGGGTACACCTTAAAGTACTTGATAAATCCTCCCTTCGGTACTCCAGTATTGATAACCCAGATTGAGAAAATACTGGCTCAATAGTGGGGAGGTCAAAATAAAGTCCTCAGTATTCCATGCTTTGTAATCATCATTTATATGGGACTTCTGGCTAAGCTTCTATGCAACACAAGGTGATCCTTCAGATAGACACTAATGTTCATATGCTAAACACAGAGGAGAAAACAAGGCACCATAGAAATAAAATTAATGAGGAAAGGCGGAGGAGTGACAGCAAGGTCGACAATTCAGGTGTGCTGAACGCTTGAAAGCTAATCATATTATGTAACTGCAAGGAGTGCCATCAGCTGAACTCGGTGCAACATGACACAAATCTTGAAGGCTGCGGAAACACAAGGTAAGATAATTAGTGGAGCCAACTCTTAAACACACAGAAAAGTGCATATTGTCAAAAACATACAGAGCACGCAAATCCCCTCTCGCTGATTCAGTGGAGAAAGTAGCTAGCCTGACTGGTCGACAATCATGTGCAAACATAAAAGTGTAGACAAAAAACTGAGGCAAAGCCACGACAGAGGTAACCTGCAAACAAAACTAACAGAGAGTGGGGTCAAACACACAAGCATTAACATGGACCTAGACAAAGTAGTAACAACCTCTCAGAGTAATATACCAAAAAACTACAGAGTGCTATGTAGTGGAGAAGGGAGGGTACAACTAGCAATAAATAGGAGAGAGGATGTGACCTAACGGGTAGAACGGTCGACCTCGGAGCTGAGGAACCATGTTAGAGTATCGACAGGGACGCTCAACATCCTGTCATTTTGGAAAATCACTTAATCTCCCTGTGCCTAACAAAAAAATGAATGTGTCCATCTGTAATGCAATTGGTGCTCATGTAAAGCACTCTGATACTTTCGGGTCTAGTTTGCACTATAAAACCCAAAACAAAAAAATAATAATAAACCAAGAAGATGTTAAGGCATCAGAACCTCCCTCAAGAGTCATTGTTATAGTCATTGTCATTCAGAATGTGTGTGTGGTGCTAGAAATCAAGATGGACATAATAACCATAGAGATCAACTTCATCTGTGTAGGTATGAGATGTAACATGCAGAGTCAAGGTGGCAGATGGGCACATTAACACTTTCCATCAAGATATAAAAACCTGAAAGACATACTGGATACTTTAACAGCAAAAGCGCACAAATTGAAGGAAAGAGTAGAAAATGCTAAGGGCTGGTCTCAGTGCAACAACTTGAGGTTTCTTGGATTCCTCCTGGTGGTAGAGAACCTGTGAGCTGAATTATTCTTAGAAGACGTGAAACTAAAAGATTTACCATGAAGAAGCACTTTGTGTAACATTCAGCATCTCTCTGGTGCTCCATAGTAAAAAAGATTAAGAAAACTACTACCCTTTACTGTTAGATATAGAGAAGGCATTCAATGCTGGAAGATGGAAGTACATTTGGGAAGTAGTGAAGCTCATGATATAGACCTCATCCTGTACCTGTGTTGTGTAAAACTAACACATACACCACTCACAGGTAGGATAACAGAGGGAACAGTCTTGGATGGCCTGGTACTTAGATGAGGAAGGAGAGATGGACAGTCCCTATGCTTTCTACTGTTTGTGCTGACAGTAGTGCCACCAGCGCAGGAAGTTTAGGGGCTACAAATTACATTGCCATATACATGGATGATATGTTAAATCACCTGAAAGCCCCAGTCTGATCGGTTCCCACACTCCTTAACAAACTGGCAATGAATGAAGAATTGTCAGGAGTTAAAAGAGCTGGTCTAAATTCAAAATGTATGTGCTGGATGCATTAAGGGGTCTAACAAGCAAAGATAGACCAAACTTGGGTCCAGCATGGGAAACTTCCAACTTTAATACTTGAGCATACTGATACCCCAGGATAAAGGAGATACATGTGTTCAATATAGACAGAGGGCCTGATTGATATCTTGGTGTAGAGGGAACTCTTTCACAACAAAACATCTTACACCAGTTATTAATCTCATTGAGGTTCATTGGGAAATACAGAAGAATTAAACTTGATACCCTAAAATTAGAGTAGGGAAGTGTGGCCCAGAACTCCCAGATGTAGAACCGTATTAGATGGTCATCTAATTTCAACACAGGGTGCATTGGCTAGAAGAAGTTGACATCCAGTAGAGGTAATTTTGCTCAGAATACAGTAATATACCGTTGAAGAGCTTGATTAGGATGGGGCAGCAGTACTAGACCTCTTCCAGTGCGTATTAAAACAAGTCTGTAAAATGTGGGTTAGAGTGGCAAAAAAAGTTGAGAAACATGTCTTCCACACGCACCAGACATATCTATGTGGATCATTCTCCGACTGAAACAGGTACAAGGTAGGCCTGCATAAAATTGTAACAACGCCGGAGTAATCAAACAAATGTTGCTAATTTCCTTTTACCATTTTGACGTGAAATTACCTATGCTTGTTTGTTTAATTATGCGAAATTTGGCATAAAAATCCTACTACAGGAGCACAGTAACAATGAATTTAGGAAGCTCGAGTGGCTGCTTACCACTGCTGTTCATGTTCATTTGCATTTAGTGCCAGTTCTGAGAGACCAGTTCAGGCACAGGGATGAATTTTGCACTAAGAAAATAGTGCTAAATGCTGGGCTATGCTCCTCACTTAATTCTGCATAATATCGAACAATTTTGCAACAATTGCACATAACTACTCTACAGCAAGTTACGGAAGTTACATTCACCATGTCAGTACAAAGAGGAAACAAAAGAGGATGTGAGGTACTACAAGAAATGCGCCCAAAAAGAAGATGTGTCAACTACTAGAAGTGCAGGAGCGTTTTGGAATAGAACAGGATTCATTTCTACTATACGAACACATATTTATTTATTTATTTTTGAACTTTATAAAGCGCACAAATGCCCTGGGGCGTCTTGGCGCTGAAATAGCGTGGAAAAATAAAAGGAACATTTTACAATATCCAGAAATTACACAGACTATGGTAAAAATGCACGCACTGGAGGAGCCAAGCTCGCGAGCGTAATGGTCGCCTTTTAGCTCGGCTCCGTCAGCCCTCCGGCCTGACTCGTATATCCTGCTTTATATCCTGTCCGGAGACGACACGTTATCGAAGAAATGGGAACATAACATTTCGCTCATACTCACCGTTTGACCCGGAAGCTCCGACGTGCTGGGGTTCCGAAGTTGTGCCCCCCGAATGGACCGGGGCCTCCGTGGAGCCTGGACCGGGACCTCGCCTATGGGATCCGGCCTTGTGTTGCTGTGACTGTCGGCCCCGGCCGAGAGAGTGAGCCACTGGTGAGAGCCGTTGTGCGAACATCCCGGTGATCCTGAGCCGAGCCAGTCCTGGTGGCCGTGAGGCTGATGCGGGGCACGATGCTCCGGGGACTGATCATGTGAAGGGGTCCCCCCCGCCGCTGCTGCGTCCGGCGACCCTGGACCCTCGCGCCTGGTCTCTGCTTGTGAGGAGCACTGGCGTTAATATAGGCGGACCCCCGCATTGGGCGAGTATCCTTTCTGCACCGAGGCCGCCATCGCTGGGAACCCCCCGGAGCTCTGTAATGTCCTACATTTTTGAACTGTCTTGAGAGTCGCGGAGGGTGGTGAGGGGGCTGACTTCACAAAATGGCTGCCGACTATCTGGAATATGGATCACCTCGTGGCGGCGGACTTGGGTTGCCGGACTCCACGGGGGCCTGGACATGTGTGCGTGAGCCTACGATCGGAGATGTCCTTGATGCCCTGAGATCCTTGCACGCGTCCCTGGCCCCCGATGCCCCTCTACGCTTGTCGCGGTCCGCCGCCATCTTGGGTGGACGCTTCTTCATGCTTCCCTCTTGTCCCGGTGCTTCCATCGCCTCGCCCCCCTCGGCTGTTGCGAAGGTTATTACCGCTGTTCATCGACCATTTACTGGGCCAGTGGCTTTGGAACTCCCTGCTCTTCGAAGTATTGAGTTCGGGGACTCGGATATCGTGCCGGAGCCCGGTCCTACTTGGGTGCCTGAGAAGAATGGTGGACTGCTGCCTGTTTCTGCATCGACGAGTTCGTCTTTCTACATTGCAGGGAAACTCCCGCGTTTCCGAACAATGAAACTGAACTCCTGTTTTTCACCGCCCGTGCTGCTGTTGCTGATACATTTAGACTACCTATTTGAACTTTTGCTCACTTGCGGGTTGATTGACCCCCCTTGTCTACTTCTTCATCGTACTTTCTTTCAATTGTGTGCTTGCCTCGCATCGAGTAGCTCACTTCACATTGTCATGTGGTGGGTGGGATTTGTGGTTAGGAAAGGCTTAGGGTGATGTGCACGACTCCCGGTGGATTATTGGTGTACGAACTCGTGGTGCAGTTGCTTATATTCATAGCGCGGTGGGAGGTCCCCCCCTGTAAGTTTTATGGCGCTGGAGATCGTGTCATTCTGGTTCATTCGTAAAACGATTGTAAGGTTGGGCGGAGGGCTGTGGCCGACCGTATTTGTTTCTGCCCTCTCGCTCCTCCCTCCCGTTTCTTTCCTTTGTGTTCATGTCTCTTTTTGTCTCCTTATTCTTCCTTCTTCTCTCTACTGCATTTCGGGTTCTGGTTTAGGGCGACAGGCACGCTGTCTGGAGGGTAGGCCGTAGCCTTCTACAGGGGTGCAGGGTGGGATGGGTGGGTTGGGTCCTCTTTGATGTTCATTTTCCTCAGTTCTATGGCCCTTTTGTATCTCTTTATAGGAGTACCGCGTCTGTCCTTGCCTTCCGTGGTATGATTGGGGTGGGGTCTGTAGCGTCGTTGATCTTCTTCTTATAGTTCTGCTGTTCCATAGCGACTGCCATACCCTCCTCGTTGCTAATACTCCGGCTCTCTCCTGTGTTCCCCGCCGCGGGACGCCTGTGTCGGCGTGGCATTCTTCTCTTTAGTTTGTGTTTTCAATTCCCTCTCTTCCTCTTTTTTCCCATCTTGTCCTCCTCTTTCCCCCCCCCTCTTTCCTCCCTTTCCTTTTCACCCAAGGTCAGTATGACGGGTTAGTCTTGGTAAGATATCCATCCGATCCCTTCGTTCTGGTTCTGATGTTCTATTGGGTGGTGGGCATGCAAAGCTGATAATGATCGCATATTGATTGTGTTTAACGCATCTGTTTTTATACCTATGTATATTGTGTTGCCTCTCCTGTGTTGCGGCCCTATACCCCCTTACTGTTGCTGAGGGTTTGTTTGGGGAATTCGGATTCTTCTACGTTGACACTGAGCCTGTCGTACTCCTTATCCCCATATTATAAAATTAACCTTCTCTGCTCCTGTTTACTGGCCGCCTAGATCTTCTGTGTTTTCCCCTTTCTAGGATTGTATTGCTCATGCTCCTTAATGATTGATTCTGTAATGCTCGCTCTGGATCTTTTGACTGATTTCCGTATTGTGGCCAGCCAATTTGGTTGTAGGCCTAGATTTGTATATCCTTTTGATACGAATAAAGGTTTTAAAAAAAAATAAAATGCACGCACTGCGAAACTGTAAAAAAAAAGTGGGCACTGCAACAATGCACAAGCAAGAGAGCACCCCCACACTGACGACGAAGCAGTGCCTGCCAGAACTGCTCCACAAAGATAAATAAAAAGGAGAAAAGGGGTGATTTGAACTGCTTGGCTTTGAAAATGTATTTACTTCCCTATGACCATGGTGAATCTATAGGTGAGTGCCCTGATGGGGCACCTATAGGAGTATCTGCTGTCAGTTCCTTTACGCTCATCCAACAATATTCTTTCTGTCACACTTGATAATTCGCCGAGATTTCTCCAGGCACAACAGGGGTATAACTCAGGTAACTCAAATTCAAAATAGTCTTAATTCGATATTTTTCAATCATAAAAGACATTTCACAGTTAAAAAAAGGTTGTTTTTGATACCAACCCACTGTCCCACAAAAAAACCGGATCCACAATGAATTATTTCATCATACAGAAGATAAAAATTGAAAATATACAATAAAAATAGAGTACATAACACCCTAACTAATCCTATTTACACTTTTACATTTTCTTAAGTTAAGCCTATTTTTAAAAAGACATTTATAAAAACAGGTATAAAAAACGAATTCATCCATACCAAAATACAAATTTATCAGTTACTAGTGCAATGTACATAGTTAGTCACTTATAATATGATGAGACATTGTGACTCAGGTAACTCAAAGCTGCTTAATGTATGGAATCCTTCCAGTTTACCTGACATACCCTTGTTTACCCTTCCCATGCTCATACTCTTGACTCCTATACTTCCAGCATCCTTCTCTCAGCTCTCCCCCAGTCTTTTCTCAGCTCTACAGAGAACTTTGCAGGTGCTTCAGTGTTGCCCTAATCCTTCGACCAACATCACCCACGCACACATCTTTCATGCAAATACAAAAATAAATAAATGAAGTTCAACTTCCATTAGATAAACAACCATTTTGCGGCAATGAAGGATGCTCAGACCAACACTGGCCAACTGCTCGTGTGCTGAGGTTGCTCCAGCTGTGACTTACTCCTGTGCGAACAATTGAGTCTTGGTCCTCAGAAGGGTTGCACTTGCACCCCTTGAAACCACACATTAGTCCAGAGTGGCTGGGGCAGGATGTTCGCAGGTAGTTTTGCCGTTTCTTACTAATGCACGCAGATAGATCCTCCACTCAGGCAAAGAAAACTTAGAACATTGCTAGGCAAGTGCAGGACAGGCCTTTAGTGGCTTCCTAGGTGTTGTGGTTGAGATGTGTATCTTCTGCTTGCAACTGCGCTTCTGTGTAAGAGGTTGTGCGAGATTGAGGCTTGGCTGCTTCCTTTGATGGAAATGCATCAATGAGGAGGGATGTAGGGGGGAACATCCTTTACCACGAACCTTTTACAACGCGGTACCGTTACAACGCAGGTTTTACAACAAAAGTCGTTACAACGACTTGCGCTGGAGGGCGCTGTAGGATAGGGAATAGTTTAATTTACTATCCAACACCTTCCCTACTATCCATGGGGACTGGAGTTGGAATAGTGAATTAAACTATTCCTCTATCCAGCGCCCCCCAACGCAAGTCGTTGTAACGACTTGCGTTGTAAAACTTGCATTCTAACGGTACGCGTGGTAATACCACGCGTTGTAACGACATACATCCGCCATTTTCAGGTGTCTGCTGCCTGTGCTGGAGGTGATATTTAAGGTGTGTTTATTGCATCTTGCAGAAGCTATTTCAGTCATATACTGCCTCCACTCATTGAAGCTAGGGTATGTTTCAGTTGCCTGTGCCACTTTGAGGTTGAGGTGTCTGCTGTATGTGCTGGAGGTGATATTTAATGTGTTTCTTGTATCTTGCAGAAGCTATTTCAGGCAGACAATCCATCCACTCATTCAAGCTAGGGTATGGTTCAGTTGGCTGTGCCGTTCTGAGGTCTCTGCTGCCTGTGATGGAGGTGATAGTTAAGCTGTGTTTGTTGCATCGTGCAGAAGCTATTTTAGGCTGTGCCAGAGCTGCATGATGGCTCGTAGCTCATATATGTGATTGTGTGTGATTGCTCATGCTTTCTTAGTCACTATTTTCACCAATGCTGAAGTTGCCTTAAGTAGAGACTAAAGCATGTCTGTGATCTGGGTGTAGGCATTCTGTAGGATAGGCATTACTGCCCAGGTACTTACTCTGCAATTCTTTCTCATTTTTCAGTTTCCACATGGTCCACAATGTCCCCTTTAAAGACCTTTGTCACCATTGGGGTAACTTAAATCCCCCACCCCACCACCCTAGATGTATTGATCCTATGTTTCTATTTTGTCATTGGCTGCCAACAAAGTTGTGTTTCAGGGTGGACAACAATGAGAAGAACTGTTCCCAGCTTAAGCTATAATATTTGCTTTCGAGCCTTGATGTTGCTATTCTTTTACGTTTAATAAGAGTGGAAACTGCAAGTTATTTACTTCCATTAAGCTGAATTCATTAAACATGCTAGCATGACCTTTTATCCCAGCACACTTATTAGCTTTCGCTCTTCACTCTGCTTAATTATTATGGCTATGGCTGCTCTCATTCTGCAAGTTCCAGATAAAACACACGACATGGTGGACATGGTGGACACACCGAGCCCCTACAGCTCCCAGCGTAGGCTCCGATATTAATGTTTTGTCACGGTTGTAGGTCCTATTGTGTCATGTTTGGCTTATGACACCAAACCATGAGCAGGGAAGGGTCTGCCATGAAATTATAAATCCTCCCTATCTCTATTCCACAATCGAAAGGGTCTGAGAACTCCCAATTCCAGCTGAGTACTAAATCTGTGAGACACAGGGCTCGCCCCAGGCGGCAGAAACGTTCTCACAAATCTTAGTTGTCCAATGGGAGTGGAAGCACACCACAACAGAGCTATGAAATCATGAGACATTTTCTCTAAATTAGTGGAGTTGGAAAAAGTGTTAGATGGCCCTTTACTAAAGCACTAAAAAGTACATGGGTGACATCGGCCGCGATACTGCAGGGATGTTAAATTCGGCAATGAGGAGGCAAAGGGAGACCGCCTCTTCTTAAAAACAAATAACCACCCTAATCACACAAACTAACAATATGTTCACAGTCCTGGGATGTGGTGTTATAAATCACTTTCTCCAAGTGTATCAAACAAAGTGTGTACCTATTTGTGAAGTAAAAACACATGCTTACATACACATTTGAGTATACCGATAGATCTACATTTCCACTGCAAATGCAATGCAATCACTGGGACCACTTTTTATTTTATACACGCTACATTCATTTGGTGTTTACTGTGTAACACATTTGTCTTCATTATTTTACTTGCTTTGCAGCAGTAAAAGGAATGAATGTGTGTTGGCATTTTCCGACACAGTTAATTACACATTTAAATTATTGAACAGCTCTATCAAGAGTTTGCATTAGCCTGTGGTTTTTTTTCCTTCAGAGCAGAGAATGTGGAATGCAATAAACCTTTTGTAATGGGACACGTGGAGCAGAAGAGATCTGTGAAATGTATGACCGTTTCGTTTATCTATATACAAAGGGAGAAACGTTTGTCACGATTCACAAAAAGAACAATTTCTATTTGGGGAATTACACATGACCTCTACCTACCCAGGCCTAATAGTTTCAAATACACAAATCTCCATTTTAAAGTGTATGGACAGTTCTAGCAATACTTTTATGAGTGTAATGTTATGGCTTCGTGAGTAGTGATAAACACTGTAATATTTAATGCCGAAGTGTAATGTGAAAGTTCACTCTGAGTGCGACTCAAAATATGCCCTGTTTCTTCAAAATCTACGTGGAAAGGGATAAATAAAGGCAGCAAATCATCAGAAATAAGCACAAAAAAGAAAGTGAGACAAGGGTAATGATGGATCATAAGGAAAACACATGCTCCTACCCAAGAATTAGTTTGAACATGTGCAAAATAGAAAGGTCCATTGCAAAATATATCTTACACCCATTGGGTCAGTAATATCAAATCTTGGAGAGTCAGGATCGGTCTGGGACTGGAAATAGGCCAGCCAGGAGACTAAAATAAAAGTGGCCCCCATTAGCAAATTAGAAAGCTGAAAAAAGTGACCCCTGTTTGTAAATTGGGGCAGTTTTGAAATTGCACTATAACACGTTGTACAAGTGTTTTTCAGGGTATGAAAAACTGCATACGTTTGAGTTTGCTGCAGGCAATGCTTGTTTTAATAACACGGAAAGCAACTGACCTACCAGACCGTAAAGCCGGCCTGCACACTGACCTGTCAGAATAATCCTCCTGGTACTGCCTGACTACCCTATAGGGCAGTCCAACTTTGTGGACAGTGTCATGTGCTGGACTACATAACAAAACTAAAACTATCAAATGCACTATCACATTACACAATGCAGGAAATTACTTTTCATGGCAAATGAAAAGATGAACTATGAATGACTACAACACATTTGTAAATATTTCAGTAGAATTTGACTTAATCAACTATCACAGCCAGTCAACTGCCACAGCAAGACAGACATGCAATGTCAAATTGCAAATACCCATAATTAAACACCTCTGAAAGAGTGGGGTGCATCAATAAGGCCAGATACAGAAGATTTGAGGTTCACCATATCCCATACCCCAAGTGACCAATCAAACTCTTGCTCATGTAGTAAGCCAGCGACAACCCCATGCTCCAGTCTTCGTAGTGACGCCTCTGATCATCAGAAACAATAGGCTGGGGAGAGAGCGGGTATACAAAAGAAAAAGTATGACAGGACTCTTTGGAATGGGTGATGAAAATGTATTGGAAAGACATCACTCCCTTCCAGATTTAATTCTGGAGATCGTAGGGAAATGGAGGTGGAGTTCATATCAACTATGCTAGACTGCTACTTATTTTATTTAGAAAGTCTTATATAGCGCGAACATGCCCACCAAGGATATCACAGCGCTTTACAGATTGTGCAGTAGGACGAGTACATGCAAAACACAGACATTCAACATATCGAAAAGTACATAGACTTAGAATGACCAACAATCACATGAACCCAGATTCAAGGACACAAAACAGCGTTGATAGCCCGGGAGTCAAATGAGGAAGGCAGACTGAGGCCGTTATTTCTTCATCAAGAGCCGTTTAACTTCTGATTTGAAGAGGACAGTGGAGGGGATCACCCTAACTTCGGAGGGAAGCGAGTTCCAGATCCTTGGCACCATACCTGAAAATGCTTGATTATGGGTCTTTTTTTTCTTGAATTTTTGTGGTTTGAGTAAGAGGGGGCTGGCACTTCTGGAGGTTCTTGAACCACATGAGGCCTCCAGATTCTGAGCGAGGTACATCGGGGTCTTGAGGTGGATGGCTTTACTTGTCATGCATGCAATTTTCAGCTGAATCCGAGCTTCATATGGGAGCCATTTCAGAACTAGCAGGTCCGGAGAGATGTGGTTGCATTTTTGTGTGCCCGTTACGAGCCTAGCAGCAGCATTGAAGGTCACCCTAAGGGGAGCCGTATTCACTCTGGGCAAGCCACTAAGCATTGTACTGCCATAGTCCAGCTTTTCGATCACCAATGCTTGCACTGCAACCTTTAGGTCGTGAGCAGGGAGATAGGGTTTGAGCTTCCTAAGGATGCTGAGTTGGAAGTTCGCTCCTTTGGTTAGGGAACTGATGTGTTTTTGCATGTTCAGACTCTTGTCTAGTATGATACCAAGAGAGGATGCCGAGTCCACGAGGTGAGGTCTGCAGTTAAGAGCCGTTAGCTGATTCAACCATTGTTCAATTACCCATGATTGCTTGTGGGGTTAGATAAGGAGGAATTCTGTTTTTAGAGCATTTAGTTTCATGTGGTTACATGTCAGCCAGCTTTGTGTTTCCAGCAGGACTGAGTTGAGGGACTGAATGTCCTCAGGGGAGGCGATCTTCAGGTAAAGTTGAGTATCGTCTGCATACATGTGATAGTGAATGCTGGATGATTTCAGCATTTCTGTTAGAGGCTCCATGAACAAGTTAAAGAGCATGTGAGAGAGTGCTGAACCTTGGCGAACCCCCAGCGTAACCATTGTAGGACAGGGATTGGTTCACCTTAAAGAGTTGGGAACTATTCAGGAGGAACAAAGAGAACCAGTTAAGCACAGGCCCAGACAACCCCATCCTGTGTTCCAGGAGGTTAATTAGGTCATCATGTTTGACACTGTCAAATGCTGATGAAAGGTCAAGAAGGATTAGTAGGCACGACTCATTGTGGTCCAGCATTCTTAACGCATCATTGACAATGTGGTTCTGAAAATTCTGGACTCGTGTAACCATTCTGTACTCGAGAATTAAACTTCGTCAAAATAGGACGAATTTGGTATCAAAAGGTCGAGAATGACGAGTACACTATGTACAAACATTTCCAGCAAATTCGAGTGACGATTTCACCTCGAAATCGTCGTTTTCGTTCAGAACCCTCAACTTCCATTTTGGGTATGGAAGCCATTTTTCTGAGTTGCCCTTTACATAGGCTTATAATCCAGCTGAATTCGATCCCAAAAGGACACGTACACCTTCATCGACTTTCCTATGACCTGTGCAAGTTGGAACCACTGCCCCAGGCCGAACACGTTAGGTCAGTTCCACTCCCAGTGGCCGAGCAAGATAGCATCAAGGCTCAACAAGCCATAAAACCATTTTCAGCGCACACACCTGCCGTATCTTGCTCGCATCTGTCTCTGCTCTTTTTGCTTCACTTGCTTTATGGTGGGGAGGTGCCCGTTTTATTGGGGGTCCACCGATATCTGATGAAATGTTGGGCCTTGCCGGGTGATTTGTTGAGGCAGCACGAAGTGAAATATGGACATGTCATCATGACTCTGCTTTTTCTTTGTACTAGAGATATGTCAATGATTTACTGTAAAACCAAGAATGTTTGCCTGAAGCTTACAATTCTGTATAAGAAGAGAAGCCTGATTTTGTAAATTGAAACAGACTCCTGAGAATATACTTCCCCTTGTGTTGTACTTCTAGGACACCTGTTACCTTGGTTGCAGCCAATAAAATCGATACTTGACTTCACCTAGAAGACTCTGAGTTTCTGTGGTCTGAATCAGGAAGAACCCGAGGTCTCTGGGTGTACCCTGACACCGCTGGGTTGCCGGTTCTGTGCCGGTTCTTAAAAACCCAGTACCTCAGCTGGCGCCCAACGTTTGGGGCGATTCCAGTTGTACCAGTCAGCCGGAGGTCCGTGAGGAGCTTCGTGTGAAAATTCCGGAGGACGGCCAACCACCTCATCGACCCCTGCATGTCGACGTGGTCCGAAGGTCTTTGCTGCGAGGTTCCCCGCTTCCCAACGGCTACAGAGGACTGCTGCCCTGGCTATCGCCCTGATTTGGACCCTTGAAGTTTGGTAGAGCGAAACACTAAGACGAGTCTTCTGGTGACGTCAACGATATCTCAGTTAAGTATAAGTGGAGCGTCTCCCAGTCCTTAGTTGGCTTTGATTTGGAGCTTGCAAGCGCCAAAGCCGAAGGACTCGTTTATTCACGAGAAATATCATAATCGATAATCCTTTGAAGTTTGGAGCTAGACTAGTGAGCGAGGATGCCTAGTCTTAGACTTGGAAATTTGTTTTGTCTTGGTTGTAATAATAGGGACTCCCGATTGGAGGACTCATGTCCGGTTCCTCCGGTTGGAACTCCAACTTACGAGTTATATGTGAAACATGGGGTAGGCCCCATCACATATAATGAAGTGTGGATCAAATACACAAGAAAAGATGGTGTTTTAAAATGGCCCCAATATGGCAGCTTTGATACCGAAATCTTAGATAACCTTGAAGTTAAACTCTTTAAAAAGAAAGCCCGGCCGGCGATGTTTGACTCTTTCCGCCTATGGCGTAAGGAGGCCAAACAGAAGGAAATTAAATTAGCTAAGAAAAATAAGAGAGAAGGGGGACTTTCAGTAATGCAAGCTGCTATGCAGTTTAAAGACAATGAAGAAGAGCAGATGAGTGAGCAGTTGCACAGGCAACGTAAAATGGCAATAGGTAAATGCTATCCAGTTTTGCCATCTCTTCAGCAAGAGGCGTCAAAAGAGCGTGAAAAAGATCCTTTAATGTCGCATTTATTAAGTTCGCCACCCCCCTATGCGCAAAATGCCACGGCACCCCCGCAACCTTTAGTTGTGCAACCTGTGCCACCTGTTCCTCCGCAGCACCCACCAGCTGTTCTCCAGCTGACTCCTGTCTCTATGGTGCAGCCTCCTCCAGGCCCACGACCACCTCTGCTTCACCTGTGCTTTCTACGATTTTGCCTAATGTACTTTCTACTTCTCCTAATGCTCCCTCTACGATTTTGCCTAGTGCTCCTATTTCTCCTGATGCCTCCTCTGCTAATGTCTCTCCCCCTGCCTTATCTCACCCCGTTGTTCCACCCGTTCTTCCTTCAGTTTCACCTTCCATTCGGCAGAAAATGGCCAGCACTGTCACTAACCTTTTCTCACCTCTTTTTGGGTCGCCTACTACGACCCCTAACATGGGACGAAGACAGTTGCGAAGTCGACTGCCTGACTATCAAGAGAGAGACTCACTGAATGGTTTAGCACGGAAATGGGTTATGGACACTGTAAAGTATGATGTAGAGTCTGTCATGGAAGTCTTCCATCAATGGGAAGCACCGACGCAGAGATATGTTTTTGAACAGATGTGTGTTTTCCTTTGTGAGGATTTGGAAGACAATGATCTGGAATGCAACCCGCAAGAGTTGTGTCGTGTACGGTTCAAGTTTGGAGAGGGCATGATTGTAGGTCCCGATGTGGAGAAAGCGGTGGAAATATTGTTATCATATCGGAGTAAGGGGAGCAGTTCTGGGTCACAATCTGAGCCTAGTGCATCTAGTAGGAAAAAGGCGCGACAATACCCCATGAGAGAAGTTCCCCCACAATGGAGAGAGGGCAACAAAACTGTTAACCCACATTTTCTGCCACACTTTCAGCGTGTATGGGTACATGTCCCATGGAAGCGAGCTGAAGTTTTAGCACTTAAACAGACATTACCTGATCCGCGTAAAAATCCTGCAGGGTATTACAAAGAGTTGTCACAAACTGCTGGATCATGTATAATGAATTTAGCCGATATCGATATGTTATTTGGGAATGTTGTTCCACAGCCTTTATGGCGTAAAATTCGTCATACAGATCATGATCAGGAGTTAGGTGACTCATGGGCTAATATTACTGCTGCAGATGCCCGACAAGTTGGTGGTGCTAAGCCTGAGCCTTTGATAGCAGAACTCCCTGGTAAAATAGTTGATTACATGAAAACGATAATGCCTGCAATACCCGTAAATTGGGATAAATTGTCTGCATGCAAGCAGAAGAAAGAAGAAACTGTCTCAGATTTCTTCACCAGGTTTGAAGAAACATTTGTCGACCACAGCAGTCAAGATATGACCACAGAAGGTGGTCAGAGATTGTTCGTCGATAAATTCGTGCACAATCTATTTCCAGAATTGTGTAAAAAGTTAAAGGATTCAGAAAGTTCTTGGGCTGTGTCATCTTAAGGCCAGATATTTGCTACTGCACAATATTACGAAAATAGAGACAAGGACGAGAAAGATAGAGCAGAAAAGAAAACTAAGGAGTTGAAAACTAAGGTTTCGTTACAGCAAGCATATCCGCCACGTGGTGGTGGTGGTCAAAATAATAGTGGTCAGAATAACTATCAGAATAATTTTCAGCAGCCTCAACAGTATCAGAGGAACTCGCAAAGAGTCGAATACACTCAGCCACGTGTCCCTGTAGGCCCCAACCAGTGTTCGTATTGCAAGGAAGAGGGTCATTTCAAGTATAGTTGTCCTATTTTGTTACAGCGTGCAAATGGTGGTTCTAGTGTAAGAGGTCGTGGTGTTCAGCAAGCGCCTAGAGGTAGAGGACGTGGAAACGTCCCCCACAACGCACGTCCCCTTCCACCCCAAAATTCTATGAATAGGTTCGATCAGCAGAACAACGCATCTGACAGGACAGCTCAATACTATGTTGATGATTACTATACAGAAGATGAGTATTTGGAGGGTAATGATTGCTAGGACAGCCGTAGACAAAGAGAGGGAGTTGTTTCAGTTCCAGTAGATCAGAGTGGACCTTACGTTGAGGTGATTACATCAGGTGTGTCAGAGCCTTTTCTGTTGGATACTGGTGCCACAAAGAGTTCTATTATGCACTCCAAACTCCCTGGCGCACCTTTGTCTGGCGAAATGAACGTTTCTGTAGGTTTTTCTGGCGCCCCAGTTAGAAATCCGATTTCTGACCCTTTGTCTCTTTCTGTTGGTCCTTGCGAATTCGAAGCACCCCTCATTCTGACAACAGGTTGTGGCGAAAACTTGCTAGGATTGGATTTGTTAAAAAGATTGTATGCGACTTTGTACTGTTCTCCTTCAGGAGTACAGCTTACTTTAGGCAAGAAAGTGGTTTCTCCAATGTATTTGTCGAGGGATAAACTTCCAGCGGAATTGTCGTTTCTTCCAGATATTCTTTGGGCCGCTGGTCCTAATGATGTGGGTCTTTTAGAAATACCACCATATGTTGTAATATTGAAAGACAATGTTCAAATGCCACGAATTCCCCAATACAAAATATGTAGTGAAGGTGAAAAAGCTTTGCTAGCGATCGTTTACGAATTGATTGAAAAAGATGTGATTGAAGAAACACGAGGCAACGTTTGCAATAGTCCTGTTCTGCCTGTTTTAAAACAAACTGATCCCTCTCAGCCACCTGTGTACAGATTCGTGATTGATCTGAGAGAGGTGAATAAAATAGTTGTGCCACAATTCCCAGTTGTCCCCGACATTACCACATTATTGACTATGATTCCAGCTTCTGCCTCTTGGTTTTCGGTGATTGACCTGAAGAATGCTTTCTTCAGTATCCCGATTGCTGAGGAGAGCAGGGATATTTTTTCCTTCAGTTTAGGAGGTCGCAGCTTCCGCTTTAAACGTGCTCCACAGGGCTACTGTGAAAGTCCATCAATATACAGTCAAGCTCTAAAAACACAGCTTGATACGATTGTTTTACCTAAAGGTGCTACTCTTGTATAGTGTGTGGATGATTTGCTCATTGCTGCAGATACTGAGGAAATTTGTAAAAAGGCCACGCTGTCATTATTGCGTCATCTGTGTGATTTACATCACAAGGTGTCACTTTCCAAACTACAATATTGCCGACAAGAGGTGACCTACTTAGGTCACCTCTTATCGAAGGAGGGAAGGAAACTGACCCCAGAAAGAATTCAGGCAATAGCGAAATTGAGTGTGCCAAGAACACAGAGAGAAGTGCGTGCTTTCCTGGGCATTACATCGTACTGTAGACAGTGGATTCCAAATTTTTCGTTATTGGCCAAACCCTTGGTGGCATTAACGTGTAAAAATACACCCAATCCCATTCCTTGGTCTGAAGAATGTCAGAAAAGTTTTTTCGAATTGCGCACAGCATTATGTTCGGCTCCTGTGTTAGGTACTCCCAACTACAGTAAGCCTTTCACATTGTGTGTCCACGAGAAAGAGGGCTGTGCATTGTCAGTGTTGACTCAGTTATTTGGAGGTAGGCAGCGTCCATGTGCCTATTTTTCGTCGACTTTGGATCTGGTAGCTAAAGCATTGCCAAGTTGTTTAAGAGCCACAGCAGCAGCAGCTGTTTCTATTCGACAGTCTGCTGGTCTAGTAATGAATAATACACTAGTCATGATGGTCCCACATGCAGTAGACACGTTGTTAAATAGAACCAAGACACAGCACTTAACTAGTGCTCGATTGTCCAGTTACGAATTAACATTACTAGCGAGTCATGTGCACATAAAAAGGTGCAGTACTTTAAACCTAGCCACATTGTTGCCAATTATAGAAAAATCAGGTGTTTCAGAACAGCACGATTGTTTTCTTAGAACAGAGGAAGAGACGAAAGGGAGAGTAGATCTATCCGATACTCCTCTTGCTGAATGTGATGATACATTGTGGGTGGATGGGTCATGCTTCAAGCTCCCGAATGGTGACACGACTGCAGCATATGCTGTTACGACTTTGCATACAATTGTTGAAGCTGCACGTGTCCCACATAATTCAGCTCAAGCAGCAGAATTAATTGCACTCACGAGAGCATGTGTGTTGTCTAAAGGAATGAAAGTGACTACCTACACTGATAGTCAGTATGCATTTGGAGTGGCTCACAGTTTTGGACGATTGTGGAGAGAACGTGGGTTCCTGACTTCGCATGGAGCTAAGATTCAGCATGGTCAGTTGGTGAATGAGCTTCTTGAATCACTGACCTTGCCTCTGCAGATGGCGATTGTGAAATGTAGTGCTCACAAAAAGGTGACTTATGATGTTGGTCGTGGAAATGCATTTGCTGACGAAATCGCGAAAGAAACTTCAAGGAATGTAATGAGCTGAATGTATGTTGCAGGCCCTGCAAGATGGGTTGGTGATGTTGGAATGTGTGAGGACACGATAGAGAGTGTGAAGTCTATTCAAGCTGAGGCTACAGAGAAAGAGTTGAGCATGTGGAGAGAAAGTACGGGTAGAATGGATGCAAATGGTTGCTGGATTGAATTATCAGAGCATCAGAGATGGTTGTTACCCGATGCATATGTGCTTGCAGTGGTTACAATGGCTCATGGAATGGCTCATATCAGCGTAAAAGTGATTTGCGAGTTGTTGGCTCCAGTATGGCAGAATCCAGGGATTCCCAAGTGTGCAGAGAATGTTGTCAAGAACTGCATGGTGTGTCTGAAACACAATCCTGGGAGGGGAACCCCAACTCCAGCTGGTCATTTTGCACCTCCTACGTACCCGTTCGAGGTTTTGCAGCTAGATTTCATCCACATGGAGAGGTGCAACAACTTAAAATACGTACTCGTTGTTGTTTGTGCCTTCTCAAGATGGGTAGAACCCTATCCCCTAAAAGACAACACTGCCTTGTCCACAGCAAAAGCCCTTGTGAAAGAGTACTTCCCCAGGTTTGGAATGCCTAGAATGGTCTGGTCTGATAATGGAAGTGAATTTGTGGGTCGTGTGATGAAGAGAGTGTGCGAGGGGCTAGGTATTCGGCAGAAGTTCCACGCTGCAAATCACCCCCAATCAGCTGGATTAGTAGAATGCTACAAAGGCACTTTAAAACTTAAACTGGCCAAAATCTAAGCGAGCACAGGTCTTAAATGGCCTGACGCTCTACCCTTAGCACTCCTGTCCACCAGAATGACTGTGCATTCACGAGTGAAACTTAGCCCATATGAGATCGTTTTTGGCCGGCCAGCCAACATATGGGGAGTGCCTAGACCCTCAAAATTCAGTGAGCTTGAACACTATGTTTTGTTTGATTATCTGCATGAATTGACGGCTAAATTGCGTGTTTTGCATCAACAGGTTCACGACACCCTGCCTCCGGTCTCTGAGACTCCGGGACATAAGATAGACCCTGGATCCTGGGTCTTGGTCAAGAATATTCAGAGAACTAAGAACGACCAGCCCAGGTGGACCGGACCGCATCTCGTCCTTCTTTCCACAAGATCAGCCGTTCGGGTGGAGGGGAAGGCCAACTGGGTCCACGGGATCCATTGTAGGAAAATCCCTTTTCCTCTGCCTTATGACCAGTGGGTCCAGAAGGGTGTCGCTGACCCAGAACCTGATACCGTGCCACATGTCATACCTTTCAGTGATGCACGGGTAAAAAGAACTGACTCTGAACGAGAAAATGAGAACATTTCGCACAAGGCTGTGCCACCATCCAAGCTATTAAACACTACAGAGCCTGAACTTTTGTTCCAGGATCAAACAGTACCTGGAAGACAATGGTATAATTTGAGACCGAGAAAAACGAACTGATAGAAACGATTTCTTTTGCAATTCGAGACCAAGATCCATGGACTAATAAAAATTCTTTTTTTCCTTCCAAACACCGTTTTTTTTTAAAGTGCAGCTCTCCCATCTGAGAAACTTGCTTATTTTTGTTTTTCGAACTGCCATCCGGGTTCCGCTGCTAGGGCCGCGGTTGCTTAAAGTCTTTGGGGTGCAGCCGACGACGTTAGGTCGGTAGTTCTGGTTGGTCCAAGGGAGTTGCCCTAGACTGACAGAAGCATCCCTTAGCAGAGTCAACCTCCCACCGCGGGCAGCACTTTAGAGAGGATGGAGTTTTCTGAGATGGAGAAATCTGCCAAACCAACGAACTTTAAACGCAAATTATGTAACGTGATGACAAAGAAAAGTTTTATAATATTGTGTATTTTTATGCTATTCAGTGTAATGATATTTTTGATAAGTTATGTTTTATTCTCTTTTCGGGTAACATTTGCACCCACTGCATCACCCATACCTCCTCCTACTGTTTCCTCTCACTCTTTCCACCCTCTTCCTGACCATGAATCCAATAGGAGATTGGAGTTCATTAATAACTCCTTTGTTCAGCTCTTGCACCAACACCAACTTGTAATGAACACAAATAACTGTTGGGTGTGCGGTCTTATGCCTCACACCACGGATAAAGGTATCCCTTATCTGGTCCTGCCCTTTAGTAACAATGGTTCTGTATGGGCATATAGGACAATGTTCATATATGCACACGAAATCTACCCCCTACGTTCTGTAACAGACAATCCTAGAAAAAGTGCTCTAGTCAAGGGTATAGTAGACATGATTAAGGAAGGTATTTCTTATGAGACTATCCCGAGAGATGAGACACTAGTATACATAGGATGGAACATGACTGGATATGGAGCTACTCTGAGTGAGAAACAGCAAGCTAAGAGATCGTCCCCGATTTGGATTGTACCCCATCAGGGTCATCTGTGTCTGCAAGGTAATGGCACAAATCCCAGGGCTTAGTTAGGGAAGAGTATCTGCACTAAAACATATGTTTTCGCAGCCCAGACTTTCGAATCTATTCATGTAGATAAAGGAGATTGGTCATTAATGGGATGGTTCTGGGAACTGATATCCGCCTGGGGATGGAAAATTCTGATGGTCATTGGGATGGTCTTAGCCATTCTTTTCTTGTTCTGTCTATGCGTGCAGTGTGCTCCTGCAATATGTGGCCTTTGTGTCACATCCTGTGTAAGGAAGCCTGTATCAAGAGATGAACTGAGTACTAGAATGATGTTACAGCAACATCTCAATGACTTTAAGAATATACATCTGGACTCAGATTAGCATGAGAATAGACTAATTGCCTATGTAAGGGCAAAAGGAGGGTTTGTGGTTCTGAAAATTCTGGACTCGTGCAACCATTCTGGACTTGAGAATTAAACTTCGTCGAAATATGACGAATTTGGTATCAAAAGGTCGAGAATGACGAGTACACTATGTACAAACATTTCCAGCAAATTCGAGTGACGATTTCACCTCGAAATCGTCGTTTTAGTTCAGAACCCTCAACTTCCATTTTGGGTATTGAAGCCATTTTTCTGAGTTGCCCTTTACATAGGCTTATAATCCAGCTGAATTCGATCCCAAAAAGACACGTACACCTACATCGACTTTTCTATGACCTGTGCAAGTTGGAACCACTGCCCCAGGCCGAACTCGTTAGGTCAGTTCCCCTCCTAGTGGCCGAGCAAGATAGCATTAAGGCTCAACAAGCCATAAAACCATTTTCAGCGCACACACCTGCTGTATCTTGCTCGCATCTGTCTCTGCTCTTTTTGCTTCACTTGCTTTATGGTGGGGAGGTGCCCGTTTTATTGGGGGTCCACCGATATCTGATGAAATGTTGGGCCTTGCCGGGTGATTTGTTGTAGGCAGCACGAAGTGAAATATGGACATGTCATCATGACTCTGCTTTTTCTTTGTACTAGAGATATGTCAATGATTTACTGTAAAACCAAGAATGTTTGCCTGAAGCTTAAAATTCTGTATAAGAAGAGAAGCCTGATTTTGTAAATTGAAACAGTCTCCTGAGAATATACTTCCCCGTGTGTTGTACTTCTAGGACACCTGTTACCTTGGTTGCAGCCAATAAAATCGATCCTTGACTTCACCTAGAAGACTCTGAGTTTCTGTGGTCTGAATCAGGAAGAACCCGAGGTCTCTGGGTGTACCCTGACACCGCTGGGTTGCCGGTTCTGTGCCGGTTCTTAAAAACCCAGTACCTCAGCAATGTGCGTTATGGCCAACTCTGTGCTATGGCCAGAGCGGAAACCAGATTGGCATTGGTCCAGGAGTTGGAAATGGTCGATATGGTTGCCGAGTTGGGCAAGCACACATTTCTCCTGGAGCTTTTCTGAGGTGGGGATGTTCAGTTCAGAAAGACTTTATTCGGTTATAAATCTTTGACAACCATAGAAGTACATAAAAGAAAAACACAGTTCATAATCAGTTTGCATATGTCAATCAATATATAATAAATAATTAAAATACAAGAACTCATATCTAGAAAGTGTAGTGGTTAAACAATTATCGTTTGTCTTAAATGAAAGACATATCTAAGAAATACAGAAACAGATGCCACTGAGACTACATCTTCAAGTTTCTGAATAGCTAGGAAGGCAGGTCTGCATTGTCCAAGATCCAGTTATTTTAAAATAGGCATGATCCACCTTCTCCTTGGTACAGTATAAAATTTACAAAAAAGTAAAATATGAATGTCTGATTGAGTGGAGGTATTGTCGCACGGGCATTTACATAAACAAGTTGACCAATCTTTGATAGCGGGAAAACTTAATCATCTAAAAACAATCCCAAATCTAAATCTTGTCTGCAGAAACCTTTCGTGAGCAGTCATCCACAGGGTTAAATAAGGTTGTATGTCCTGCGAGATTAAAATCAATTGATGAGCAATCACAGTTTTTTTAGACAATTCAGTTTGATCTCTTAAGTTTGACAAAAAGGTAATACATAGCCTCTTGAGCTCTTTCCTAGAGGTTTTTGCCATTGACATGGGGTCATGATAAAATTCGGGGCAATTAATGCTATCACAAAAAGTTTTAATGTAACTCAGCCATTTCACTCTGTGACCGCCCTCCAGTTTCAAAACGTCCTCTAGGATAAGGCGATTCAAATGGAACTCTTCAGTGGTCCAAACCCTATGCGACAAAAGGACCGGTTGCGCCCTAATGAGATCTTATAAGTAGGGCATACCAAGTTCAGTGTGGCAATTATGGGTCGACGTGCCCTTCGGGACAGTGAGGATATATCGCAGGAAGCTGTTCTCGGTCAACTGCAGGCTGGAGACACTAGAAAAAACCCACATTCCCGCTCCATAAGTTGCCACAGCAACACAGCTAGCTTTATATATGCGTATAAGCTCATTTACAGGTCTCTTTCCCATCTTTTTGCTAAACATTTTAAGAGCCATTACAGACTTGGCGAATAGCATATTTCTACATTTAATTGCACTTTTCCATTGTCCTGTACAGTCAAACAGAATTCCTAAATAGGGAAAACTAGAAACATGATCCAGTGGCTTTTGATCAATAAACATGATTCTTTTTCTCTGTTTGACGTTAACTCCACAATTCATAGAGAAGGTTTTAGCGCAGTTCACCTTCAAGTCTAAATTAGTCATGAAGGTGGAGAATGATGTAATCATTGTTTGCATCGCCACTGGGGTCCTTGCCATCAAAACAGCATCGTCTGCATAGATAAGTGCCGGGATATGGCGTTGCGATGCTGTTGGCATATCTTTACAGTCCCTCAGTAATGTATTCTCCAAACCATTAATATAGATTGAGAATAAAAACGGGGCAAGGACACAACCTTGCCTCACCCCTCTCGCGATATTAAATGCTCTACTACACTCTCCTTTAATACCGTATCTGATCGTGGCCCTAGCTCCGTTACACAGCTCTCTTAAAAAACATATAATGTTATCCTCAACACCCAAACGGATGAAAATTGACCAAAGTTTGCTGTGATTAACACAGTCAAAGGCGGAAGTCAAGTCCACGAAAGTTAAAAACAACCTTCCTCCCTTAGCCTTAATATACTTTTCCACGAGTAAAAATAAATTAAATCCCTGATCTACAGTACCAACACCTTCTCTAAAACCATGTTGCAAGTCACTAATAATCTTGTACTCATTGGCCCATGTCTGCAACCTATCTAAAATGATCCTCCCAATAATTTTAACTGTGGAGTCAAGCAGGGAAATTGGCCGGTAACAAGTACAGTTAGCCCTGTCCCCCTTTTTAAAGATGGGTACAATGATGGATTCGTACCACGAACTAGGGAGACCAACCGAGCATGCTGCATTCAAGAGTCTAGCAAGTAAAGGTGCCCATAAAGTTAAGTTATATTTGAAAATATCTACCGGGACACCATTGGGGCCCGGAGCCTTGCCCCCCTTGCTTAAATGAATGCCCTTAATAACTTCATTCAGCGTAAATAAGAGATTCAAGCCCTCTTTATTGCTTTGTAAGGAAGTTATCTCCTGCACCGACAATTCACCTTGAGATTCCACATGACCATAAAGTGACTCGAAGTGCCTCACCCAATCATCCTCTGAAATGGCAATCTCTAAACGCGCCATGGAATCGTCTTTAAAGAATGGCACGTTGACTGCCCTCCAAAATGCCGTCAGATCCTTTAAATCCGAGGCATCTAAAAGTGCTTTCCATGCTTCACTTTTCATCTTAGCCCTTCTCTTTCTGATAGCTGACTTGTAAATTTTACGGAGCTCCCTAATCTCTTTAAGATCTCTATCTTGAATGTTCAGGGCCCTTTTAAGTTTAGTATGTGCCTTAGTGCACTCCCGATCAAACCATCCCTTTTTTCTGTTATCATGGTTTCTTAGGTTAACCCACAAACTTTCCTTGATACTAGTTTTAATAAGTTTAAAGTGTTCAAGCACAACAGTATCCTCGGACCCTAAATCCAGGCAAATATCAAAACAATTATTTCTCTCCTTTATTAAATTGCTAATAAACTCTTCAGGTTTTTCCTTAGACCATTTTAGGGCGTAACCATTCTGTCTTGAAATTTCAATGTTTTCAGATAGTAACTTGGGGATACTGTCTACAGGTACATGGGTGTCTATAATTTCGACCTTGATGGGAAAATGATCACTTAACGTGAGGATCTCTTTCAGAGCATCTCCCTTAACAGTATGTTCAAAGTGTGTCAAAATGGACTCCTTATCTACCGTTAAACCACAATTACCTTTACCAGGTCTGTTACAGAGAGTGCAATTAAAATCTCCCCCCCCAAATAACTACGAACTCCTTACGTTCGTTGTGTAATATTACATTGGGTTCGGAGCTTAGAGCTTTGAACCCTGCAACCAAGTCAGCAGAGGGGACATTATTGTACAAGTTAACAATCAAAATACAAAGAGCACGATTCAGGTGAAAGCCAACAATATGGTAATGGTGATTGTTATAAAAAATCTCCGTACTTTTACATTTAAAACAGTTCGAGACATATGTACAGAGCCCACCCTTGGCTCTGCCATGCGATGAGCTGATGGCTGGGGTAAAAAAAAGTCTTAAAACCATTAATATGGCAAACATCCTTAGCCCATGTTTCTTGTAAACATATCACGTCATGGTCATTAACTAAATCGGACCAAAGCGGATTGTCCAATTTGGATCTAAGTCCAGCAATATTCCAGGAAATGAAGGACCATTTATCCCTCGTCCTAATACTCGCAACCTTATTCAAGTCAGAGACAGCGGCTATACGGCTATCTGAGGTGTATTTACTTTTATGTGGGTCCCCCCCAGGTACAGCGTTGATCCTATTATGTTGACAATCATCTATGCTATCGTTCGTCCCCCCTCTCAATTCTTGGGTTTCGCCAGTTACTAATAGAGGCCAGGATTTCGTATCATCAAAGTTTTTGACAGGAGTACCAATTACCTGGTCCCGTGATGGTCAGTCAACCCCTTCCATGCCCAGCAAACCATCAAATCCGTTATAAGTTGGGACAGTAAATTGATGGTAATTATAGTGGCGAGTTGGTACATAGCCTCCATGTATCATGGGTACCATTGGAGCATTATGTTGATTTCCATTGTATAAGGATCTCGCTTCATAGAAAGGTTCGTATGACATTAGATTACCAGGAACAATAGGGGCCTCTGGATAGAAATAACTCAGGTTCAGGGAAAGGATTCCACCAAAGTTATAATAGTTAGGGAAGCCACTTATAAACTGCACTGTTCTGGGGTCCCTAAAATTAACAACGATACAATCTCCGTCGATGTCCTTCACTCTATGTCCTAACCATGTAACTCTGCGGACGGTGATGATTTCCCCCCTCAAATCTGGTCTGAGGGGTCTATATTGCCCCAACCAGTGCATAACTTTGTTTTTTAGTTCAATGGCAGATTCAACCCTGTTATTTTTCAATTCTGGTACACCAGAACAAACTGGTGACAATCAGGGGGAAGATCAACTCTCTTCAAATGTCCTTTATTTACAGGGGCCATTACATTAGGTGTTTCTGGTGCCGCTTTATCGGGGCCTCTGATTATGCCTATGCAATTTGAGGCTGCTTTACTACCAATCTCCACCTTACAGGCCAGTTTGGGATTGTTTACTATTGACTGGCCACATATTTCTTTTGGTGGATCCTTTTTAACGAGTCCCAACTTCTTTCTAGGGGCGAGGTTTGGTTTAAATTTGGGTTGTAAAGGTACACTGGTGCTCGCAGATATTTGACACCCTAGTTTTTTAAGCATCTCTGAATTGGCTCGTAGAATTTCCTCTAGGATTACTAGGTGTTCACCTATCTTCCTGGTTCGTTCCACCAATGGGAGAATTAAACTCTTAACCAGGTGCTCTATATTTTCCAACGTACACATGGTACTCCTAGGATCTGTGAGCAGGCTATCAATTATCTCAACAGTAGGACTAAGAAGATTCAAGCTGGTCTTCTCTGGTAGAGTAGGTACCTTGTTTCTGTACATAACCCCTGTGTCCCTATTCTTTGTAGGGGCAGTTTTGATCTTTTTCTTACAGGTGCCGTTCTGTAGTGTTCCCCCACGCTTACGTTTTAAGGCGGCAACCTGAGGTGGTATGATACGGCTACTGTCGTTTACTGGTTCCCTAACTAGTAGTTGGCTTTGACGTCATCCCGGGTCTTCTATTGGGTACGCCAAATACGAGTCTAAACTAATATCAATCCCACTGATATCTAAAATGGTTGAGAGGTCACGTTGACTACTGGCTATATAGTTGCTTTGGGTACTCTGAATTGGGGGATGTTCAGGTGAGGGGACAGTAGCAATTCTCCCAAGTGAAGATCTTTTAAGGAATTCATGTTCAAGGGATAAACGTTGTTCGGTTAAGGCAATTTCTTTTTCCAGTACAATAACAGCTTTGGAGAAAAAGGCGTCAATTGTACCAATTACTCCTCCTCCTGGTACCCCAGTACCTACTTTATTCCCTTTGGAAGTAGGCATTGCCATGGCTAATGGGCCTATAAGTGTGCCAGCAAATTCTATCAATATTACACTAATACAATACAATAAGCGTTGCTAAAAAACAATTAAACATATATATGAAGTCTTACTGATTTATATACGTTAGGGGGGTGGCCCAGCCCAGTCTCAGTCTGTCTCTGACTGGCTCAGACGGGCCCGCCCTTGGCCGGGCTTTGCCCGGCTCGTCCCGTGTTGCGGGAGACTGAGTCCGGTTTTGTGCACACCTGTGGGGGGCGTGACCTGGCGATGATGTGCCTCAATTGGCCTAGATGGATTCTGGGCGTTGTGGTTCGCCTCTCCTCCCGGATGATTTTTGCCCCCACTGCGAGCGTTTCCTGGGCAGCGGGAAACGCGAGAGGTAGTTCAGGGATCCACCATTACAAATGATGACACGTAAATGGGCTCCTTCAGCGTGTCCCAATACTGACAAGCTCACCAGAGTGATAGTGTCCAAAAAAAGGGTTCCCGCGTTGCCGGAGACTGAGTCCGGTTTTGTGCACACCTGTGGGGGGCGTGACCTGGCGATGATGTGTCTCAATTGACCCAGATGGATTCTGGGCGTTGTGGTTCGCCTCTCCTCACGGATGATTTTTGCCCCCACTGCAAGCGTTTCCCGCGCAGAGGGAAACGCGAGAGGTAGTTCAGGGATCCGCCGATACAAACGATGACAGGTAAATGGGCTCCTTCAGCGTGTCCCAATACTGACAAGCTCACCAGAGTGATAGTGTCCGAAAAAAAGGTTCCCGCGTTGCCGGAGACTGAGTCCGGTTTTGTGCACACCTGTGGGGGGCGTCACCTGGCGATGATGTGCCTCAATTGGCCCAGATGGATTCTGGGCGTTGTGGTTCGCCTCTCCTCACGGATGATTTTTGCCCCCACTGCGAGCGTTTCCCGCGCAGAGGGAAACGCGAGAGGTAGTTCAGGGATCCGCCGATACAAACGATGACAGGTAAATGGGCTCCTTCAGCGTGTCCCAATACTGACAAGCTCACCAGAGTGATAGTGTCCGAAAAAAAGGTTCCCGCGTTGCCGGAGACTGAGTCCGGTTTTGTGCACACCTGTGGGGGGCAGCACCTGGCGATGATGTGCCTCAATTGGCCCAGATGGATTCTGGGCGTTGTGGTTCGCCTCTCCTCACGGATGATTTTTGCCCCCACTGCGAGCGTTTCCCGCGCAGAGGGAAACGCGAGAGGTAGTTCAGGGATCCGCCGATACAAACGATGACAGGTAAATGGGCTCCTTCAGCGTGTCCCAATACTGACAAGCTCACCAGAGTGATAGTGTCCGAAAAAAAGGTTCCCGCGTTGCCGGAGACTGAGTCCGGTTTTGTGCACACCTGTGGGGGGCGTCACCTGGCGATGATGTGCCTCAATTGGCCCAGATGGATTCTGGGCGTTGTGGTTCGCCTCTCCTCACGGATGATTTTTGCCCCCACTGCGAGCGTTTCCCGCGCAGAGGGAAACGCGAGAGGTAGTTCAGGGATCCGCCGATACAAACAATGACAGGTAAATGGGCTCCTTCAGCGTGTCCCAATACTGACAAGCTCACCAGAGTGATAGTGTCCGAAAAAAAGGTTCCCGCGTTGCCGGAGACTGAGTCCGGTTTTGTGCACACCTGTGGGGGGCGTCACCTGGCGATGATGTGCCTCAATTGGCCCAGATGGATTCTGGGCGTTGTGGTTCGCCTCTCCTCACGGATGATTTTTGCCCCACTGCGAGCGTTTCCCGCGCAGAGGGAAACGCGAGAGGTAGTTCAGGGATCCGCCGATACAAACGATGACAGGTAAATGGGCTCCTTCAGCGTGTCCCAATACTGACAAGCTCACCAGAGTGATAGTGTCCGAAAAAAAGGTTCCCGCGTTGCCGGAGACTGAGTCCGGTTTTGTGCACACCTGTGGGGGGCGTCACCTGGCGATGATGTGCCTCAATTGGCCCATATGGATTCTGGGCGTTGTGGTTCGCCTCTCCTCACGGATGATTTTTGCCCCCACTGCGAGCGTTTCCCGCGCAGAGGGAAACGCGAGAGGTAGTTCAGGGATCCGCCGATACAAACGATGACAGGTAAATGGGCTCCTTCAGCGTGTCCCAATACTGACAAGCTCACCAGAGTGATAGTGTCCGAAAAAAGGAGGATGCTGGAGATTGGGCGGAAGTTATGAAAGTCTGAGGGATCCACAGTAGGTTTCTTTCAAATCGGCGTGACTTGACCCATTTTTAGGCAATCTGAAATAGCACTTGCCGCAGTGATGCATTGACGATCGTAGTCCACAATATTAATAGGGAGGATCTAACTTCCGGGAAAAGGTTCGAAGTCAATGGGTCATTGTAGTGGTTGGAAGGTTTCAGAGGCGACAATGTTTTGCGTATAGCGCATTCATCCAAGGTTAGTAAGAGACTCCAAGAGGCATTGTTTTTGGGGAGGTGTGGTTGCGCCGGGACAATGAAATCCCTACTAGGTGGGCATAGAGGGGTTAGTGGACTGATCGACAGGTGGTTACGGGCAGATCGTAATTCAGTTTCAATCTTACTGGTCTTATCCTTGAAGACATTTGTGAATTCTTCACCGTTGGGCAATGTCCCTTGATCTAGTGATGCAGAGTTTGGATGACTATTGGCTTAGGACTTGATGAGTTCGAATTGTTTTTTTGGCCGTTTTTTTGCTTGGTCTTACGGCGGTCTGAAAAAGGTGGCCTTCGAGCATCTGATGTATTTATTATAAGTGCTTCTCAGGGATATTAGGTGGAAGAGATGCTCAAGGGATGGACTGGACCGCCACTGCCTTCAGCAAGTCATAGGCTTCTCCTTTCTGAATTGAGAATATCAGTAAACCATGGTTTGGAGAGTTTAGAGGAGATTACTTTGAGCTGTAGTGGAGTGACCGCGTCTAGTACATTCTGCATTGCATGATTAGAATGGGCCTTAAGGTCGTGGACATCCTACATGTTCGGTGGGGGGGAGAGGGGGAGGATGTTATCACAGAGAACAGTCAGATCATGCAGGTTGAAGTTCCGTAGACATCTTTTCAACTGTTTTGGGTTCTTGGGCTGGGCTTAACTAGTTCTCACCAAATCCAGGATACGGAAGGTGATGCAATAGTGATCTGTCCAATCACACGGGAGGATAGAATCCAGGAGGAAGAAGTTGGGCTTACCAATGATGACATCTAAGGTAGCTCCTTTGATATACGTGGGGCTGTCACAAATTTGCATTAGGTTGAGGTCAAGAAGGAAGTGTTTAAGGCTATTGACCACCACATCGTTTACATCACCCCAATGGAGGTTGAAATCTCCCAGGAAGATTTGGGAGCCGTGGACTTCTGCATTGGCTGAAATAATGTCCATGATCTGTTCTGTGATGGAAAGGTTGTCGCGGGGTGGGTGGTAAAACGTGTGCAGTTTGCAGGAGTGATTGTTGCCCCCAGTCACTTCAATGTATAGGTATTCACAGGATGGCAGAAGGTCAGTCTGTAATACCTTCACTGTAAGATGCTCCAATGTAAACATGCAATGCCTCCACCTTGTCCTAAGGATCTGTCCAACCAAATGATATCATAGTTGGGAGGTATTAAGCAGCCGCAGCCCGTGGGGGGAGTTGCGGTGGGGCAGGCAGGTGGGGCGGGGGAGGGGCAGGATGGGGGTGATAAATAACGGAATCTGGATTATTGCAGGTAAGTAAACAATTAAATGAATAAAATGAATTTCGTTCCGTGCCCTGCACCGCAAAGGCCTCAGAGGCCAGTTAATCCTAACATATGCATGTGATGCCTAAATAGTATGCGCTTCAGTACATGGCTGATTCTATGGTCCCATTCCACCAGGACAGCGAACAAGAAGCCAGCAGATTTCTACTATAGCCCATCAAGTGCGCTTGAAAGTATCTACTTTACTCATGCTGCGCTATTGATACAACAGCAATATGCACATTTGCATTGCCGGCCTCTGTATGCCAGCAGAGTACACATATGAGCATTGAAGAAATCCATGATGGGACACAACCTAGCATTCTACTTTGAGGACTGGAGGGATCAATGGAGGTCATTCTACCTAAATGCAAGATACAGGAGAAATGACATTATTCAGCCTTAGGTCCTACTGGCATCACAAAGTACAATACTTTGCCCACACGAAGCACCTCACCTGTCTCTTGTTTGATGATGCAGTATAATGCAATAGTCCCGGCGATGGAGGGTCGACTACTGGACAAAAACGTGACTGCAATTGGCCCATTTATGTTCTACACCTGGTACTCCCTTAGGACCTCTGCCTACAAGGTCTACTTATGGCAATGCCAGGGGTACAAGAGAATAAGCCTGGCTTAGCAGGTACTACCTTTTTCTTGAACTAATTGACATCCATACTTAGCCTTCTCTAATCCAGTGCTGCAACCATAGAGCAATACTATTACATTGTAGGGTTGTTTTTCGGACTAGACATTTCACCTGAGATGAGGTGGCTGGTACTTGTTGTAGGGTTCATATGACCACAACATACATGCCATGAACACTAAAATAAAAAGTTCTTGTTTTTCTAGCAGGTGCAACCTTGACAGGAAAACGGGCTCAAAATTGGCAAACTAAAGGAGGACGATCAACCCAGTGATGGAAAACAGCAACATTTGAGGAAAGACTGTCAAAGAAGATTAGCAGGTTCCCTTCCACCTGGAGTTTCAAGTGACTTTCTACGCAGGATCTCTGGGACTCGGAAATAGAGAACGCAGGAAGTGGGGGAAGAGACCACTGTGTTGACATCTGGTGAGGCAGTGTCAGAGCTTCATCCTGTCCCCACTACTACAGCCCTGGCACCAGTCGAAGGGTCTGTCCACCCATCCGACCAATGCAAGCGACCAGCCTTCTCCTGTCTTGCCTCTGCCCCCTCTCCCCTCACTGTGCTGCAGGACAGAGCGATGTAAAAAACCTGTGGTGGCGTTTATAGACTTAGAAAACAGCAAACTGTCAATCATCACTCTATAACCAGTCTACTGTTATTCTGGACTGCTACTGTCCAGCAAAGCCCACATGCTCCCAACCCCCAAGTCCATATCATCAGGCCTGCCCTTCCCCTTAACTCTCCCCACCTGGCGGAGGTGTTAGGAATACGCTCCTCTATCACCTCTTCTTAGCCAAAAGACATGAAATAGTCAGACTTTATCACACTGCTGCAGGACACCAACAGACCACAGATACAACAGGCACCTTGAACCTTTCTCTGTAGCAAAGCTTTTTTACACTTTGTACTTTTTATATTATCTTAAATTATTTTTTGAACCCACGCACACCAATTGGTTTCTTGGCACTAGTATAGGAGTAGTTGAGGCCCTGTAGATCTATTCATAAGCCTGGACAAAGAGCCATGTCTTAAGAAGTCTCCTGAATACAGGTAAGTCTGTGCAGGATCTGATTTCATAGGGGAGAGCATTCCAGAAGTGTGGAGCCAACACTGCAAACCTGCTGCCACCTAGTCTCCCGTTTATAAGGAGCAATGACCAGTAAGTTCAAATAGTCAGATCTCAGATTGCTCATGGGTACATGTCTCTTAATAAGGTTAGAGACAAATTTTGGGCCCACACAAGTAGGTGTTTAAAGATAAGGCACACAATTTTAAAAGTGATCGTTGTGGTATTGGGAGCCAGTGTAGCTGCCGCATAAGAGGGGTGGATTGTTGGGATCTTGGTTGATGGACGATCAGTCTGGCAGCCTGGTGCTGCACCAGCTGTAGTTTCCTGACTAGATTCGCAGGTAACCTGAGATATAAAGACTTTGCATAGTCTAGGTGGGAGATGACCAGGGCTAGGACAACCTGCACCAGTGCTACTCTAGTAAGGAATCTACTGATTTTACTAATACTCCTTAACTGGAAGAATCCGGTGGAGACTGCTGTTCCAATCTGGGATTTCATAGATAGGTCATTGTTTATTGTGCCCCCTAGGTTCTTTGTTGAAGGGGATGGGACTGGAGGACAGCCCAACTCCCTAGGCCAAAAGTGTGAGCTCCAGGGGTTCTGAGTGCCACCAGTCAAGATCAGTTCAGTTTTTGTCCGGATTTAGCTTCAGATGGTTGCTATTCACCCAGATAATGATGTACAGCAAGGTAGCCTAAAAGTCAGGGATGGACTCAGGTGTGTTATTGATGGTGAATATAAGTTGTAGGTCATCTGCATAACTAAAGGTGTTCACCTTACGCTCCCTTATGGATCGGATCAAAGGGAATAGGTATAGGTTAAAAAAGTGCAGGGAGAGTGACGATCCCTGTTACACTCCACAATTGATCATAACTTCAGGAGCGATAAAGTGAGACAGACAAACAGATTGAGACCGATCTTCCAGAAAGGATGTGACCCAGTCTAGGGCTGGACCCTGGAGTCCTGCTTCTCTGACCTTGTCCACCAGAATTCCATGGTCAACCGAGTCAAAAGCCGTGGAAAGATCTAACAGCACCAGGGCCTGAGGGGTGCCTCTATCAGCTTCCTTTCTTAATTCGCCCAGTACCAACAGAATGACCCGCTCCGTAGAGTGAGATGGAATTAATCCCTCTTGATGGGGGTCAAGGAACTGAGATTGTTTGATGAATGAGCATAGGCATTGCGCTACATAGTATTCCAGTATTTTAGTTGGATAGGGAAGCAGAGATATGGGATGATAACAAAGTAGGGCCAAGGAATCGGCCCCAGGTTTTTCAGATGGGGGACTACAGTAGCTTTTTTAAAGGCTGTGGGGACACGGCCCTTCTACAGTGATTCCTTCAGAAGACGGAGGGTGGGGGCAGGGTTTGCAGTGAACACATCCATAAGGATGTGTGGTGGACACCTGTCAGTGGGGAACCAGATTTAACCCTGCCCAAGAGTTCTAGGAAGGCTTCACTATTAATCAATGGGAATTGGTAAAAAGAGTTAGGGTTCCTCAAGGCCGTAGGCAAAGTCTCATATGCCGGACTTACGACGATGCTGGTTATGATCTAGTCTTTGTGCCTATACCCCATGTAGATTCTATCCAGCTATCCAAACACTTAAAGTTAAGATGCATGTTTACTTCTTAACGACCTAGTATATTAGTGTTATTGATTTTAGATTACTTGATGAAGTATAAATGCATGATGTGGCATGAATGGAATTTAGTCACATATTTGTGCATCAGCATAAGAAGCACATTTGCAATAATATTAGGGGCGAGGGAAGGACATTCTTACCCCAGAAAGCCCTACAACATTTTGGTGAAGGATGAGAAAGCTTTCCTTCTTTCAGGGTCGGTGATTCAGTGGACTAATGCATCAATTCTGTGAATCCGTGTTTGACATCATAATCACAGGTTAGAACTCCTATGGGTCTACTCAGCTTTTCATCCTTACAAGGTTGATAAAATGAGTGTCACTGATTTGGGCAAACATAAACATCTATTATTCCAGTGCAACCCAGTTGAATATATGGCCTGTTGATCCTGGACAGACCATGATTGGGCACCATACGAGTGTTTCACTGGGAGCTGCAACACATATGGGGATAGGATAGTGACCGGTTGACGATAACATGGGCATGACATCAAATGCATTTTTGAGTGGAGCTGCAGGTGGAACAGTGGCAGTGATGAAATGAGGCTGATAAAATGGCTGGCTCTGCCATTGATGTCGGTTGTAGGCCGGTCTCCATGGCACAATACAAAGGTTGGGTCTCACCAGCAGTGTGCCTGTGTGAAGGCACAGTTAATAATTCCCCATAGTGGTTTACAACATAGCAGACTATAATGTCTACACCATTGTAATTTGTCTTCCTCTTCCATGTTGTTGCAGTTGTTTCCTCCATCCTCTCTCCTTTGTTCTGGAAGATATTGATGCTGGAGTTGAAGAGGGACAGAGTTAACTGTGTAACTATGTATTGATTGGGTGTATGATTGCATTCTGCTGTGCCTGATTCTGCTCAGGTGTGTCAAATTTCATACAGCCGCCATTCGTAATATTAAACAATGCAAATTTGCATAGTGCAAATTATATTTTTGTAGTATTCGTGTAATGTACTCTCCTTCCGTACACTTTTCGTTTTTAATGACAAAGGTGTAGGGATGGGCGCAAACTCTGCTCTGAGGGTGGAGTTCACAGAGTTTTGCCACCCTGTGCTCAGCTTGGAGAGCGGAGTTCGACAAAAAAACTCTGCCAACCACCCGCAGAATGGTATTTACCAATGCAGGTACACTCACCCACAAAATTAATTTATATGCTAACTAAGAGTACAGCCATCAATTAGCAAAACCGGGAATTCATCAGTGGAAGTGCTCACCTTCTTAGCACTTCCACAGGGGGCAGCCATTGTACTTCCTGCCGAGAGGAGCCCCTCCAGAGAAACATTCTGCCTCTATAGATAGTTGACTCCAAGCTGGTCGGAGTCTTATGACTGAGTCCCAGGAGTCAGGAGGACGAGGAGAGAGCCAGCTGGGGAAGCGGAGCAGCAAGCAGTCCGAGGTACAGTGGTGGTGAATGGGGATGGGAAGAAATTAAACTTTTAGGTGTGGGGCGATACTGTTGAAGGAACAAGAGCCATCCCACAATGACCGAGCATCAGGCTCCACCCTGATACATTCAGTTCAGGTACAATTGTCATACCCAAATGGATGTGTCTGAAATAAACCATAAGAAAGGGTCAATCACATTGTAAACTAAACTGCACATGTGTTAAAATATGTAGTCATTTGGCCGTAAGCACCCGTACAAGACTTACACCATTTTAAATTCGGGGCACCACAAAAGGGGCCAGCAGTCTGTCGATGTGGCATTAGTCGAAATTAATGAATAAATTGTGTACGCATGAAAATGCGAATACAATCCAAAAGAGGCACTCCAGGAAGGATCAAAGAATTGATTCCACTGTCTTAGATTGAGTTGTTTGTTATCATTATTCTAAAAAAATTCTTCGTGATATTGTCATCATATTAACAGAATTCATGGCAAAATCCACAATTGATCATTTAATGAAAACTCCGATGCATTTCGGGCGGACTGCCCTTTGTCAAGGAGAACTGAAAGAAGAGGAAACGAGCCTGAGTTAGAATAGGGAAAGAGTGTGAAGATAAAACATGCTTTATGTTGATATAGACGTGTATTAGAACCGGGGTGTGGTATATTAAAACCGGGGTGTGGTATTAAATACGAAAATGGAACGTGTGCAAGGGTTGAATTAATAAGCGTGGGTCTTCAGGTGGTGTGAACGTGAGCTGAAGGTTTAAGTTAAATACGAAAAGGTGACGAACTTTTCATGCGAAGCGTGAGTTAAGTGAAAGTTCAAGTGAAGCGTGAGCTAAATGTCTGCAAGGAGACGGAAACTTACTTCATGATGAGAACGCCGGGAGGCGAAGGTTCGGTCTGCGGGTGATCAGATTACGAATGAGGAACCCGGTGAAGTGCGGAGAGGTTGATGTGAAAGCGTGGAGATAGAGAGAGGACTATCATAATGAATCTGAAAGGAAAGGTGACGGCCATATTGGAAAGGTGAAGTGAGTATGAAGACTAGGGAAGAATAGTAGAGAGCAATGCTAGATATCAACTGATCAGTCTATCATACAAAATCAACATTATAAGTAACAACTAAATTCAACACGATCATTGAGTCCATGTGGCTTCAGGGTTTGCAGACGGTACATCCATTCTAATTCTCTTTTGAGAAAGAGTTTGCGGTTGTCAGTTCCTTCACTTTTGGTAATCATTTCTAGTACAATGAATTGAAGTTGAGCAATGGTGTGATGAAATTCATTGAAGTGGGTGGCAACATTGGATTTATCGTTTCTAGTACGAATGTTGGATTTATGCTCATTCATGCGTACTTTGGCTTTCCTCTCGGTCTTGCCTACATACAATTTGCCACAAGGGCATTTAATGGCATAGATGAGATTCGTAGAATCGCAGGTAGCGTTAACATGTAATTTAATAGAATGGCCTTTCATGGGATGTCTTATGATGTTTCCTTTGGTTATACAATTGCAATTGTTGCAGTTCATGCACGGCAAGGTTCCTTTGTACTCTTTGTGGATGGAAGGTTTTTTGGCGAGGATTTCCTTCATATTACTGCTGCGGGTATAGGCAAACAGTGGTGGGATTCGAAAAATGTCCCTGAAATCGGGTTCCATCTGTAGGATGGGCCAGTGGTTGAGGATAATTCTCTTGAAGGTAGCGCTTGCCGTGGAATATTTAGACACCAGTACCATGCGTTGGTCTGTTGATTTAGTTTTTTTGGTGAGGCTTTCTTTTCTGCAGATGGCTGCGACTCGGGTGTTGGCTTCATTTAAGATGGTCTGAGGGTTGCCTCTGTCAGAGAATCGATCATGCATTTCTTTAATCCTGATCTTGAGTGTATCTTCATCGGAAACAATACGTTTAACTCGTAGCATTTGCGAGTACGGGAGGTGTCTCTTGAGTGATCCTTGATGGAAACTCGTGTAATGTAACGTATTGTTACGATCTGTGGTTTTTCGATGTAAGTCGGTGGTCAACCCTTTGTCAGTGATCTTGGTATTGACATCGAGGAAAGAAATTTCAGTGTCACTCATTTGCCAAGTCAATTTGATGCGTTCGTCCTTTGTGTTCAATTCACTCAGAGCATTAGTAAGCGAGTCTTTGGTGTCCGTCCACATGAAAAAAAGATCGTCAATATATCTGACGTACATCTTGATTTTGTCATGAAAGTTAGTGTCACCGTATATGTGTAGGTTTTCGAAGTTTTGCATGTAAATGTTGGCGTATGTTGGAGCCGCACAATTTCCCATCGCCATTCCAGATAGTTGAAGGTACCACTTATTGTCTTGTTGAAAGTAGCTATGGTATAGGGTGTAAATCATGAGTTCCATTAAGAATGTTTGCATAGGCTTGTCAATGTCACTCTGTAAGAGGGCTTGTTAGATTGCTTCAATACCCCCTTGATGGGGTATGGAGGTGTACAACGAGCTGACGTCGGCTGTGCACAGTATGATTGATTCGTTTGTGTCGATGTTAGTTTGTGCCAGTTTAAGTAAGAATTCGGTAGTGTCTTTGATGTAACTAGTCATTTTGATGACTAGAGGTTGAAGGTATCGGTCAATGAACTTGCCAACAGGCTCATGTATAAATCCTTTGGTTGAGACGATGGGTCTGAAGGGTGGGTCACATAAATTTTTGTGAATCTTCGGAGACATGTGTATAGAAGGGCTTTTCGGATGTTCTCGCAGCAAGTAATTTTTGGTGCGGTCTTCAATGATCCCGGCTTTATGTGCTTTGGATACTATGTTTTGTAGAGTGGTCTTAAACTCCCTGGTTGGGTTGTTGTCCAATTGCATATAGGTATTATCGTCCTGTATGTGTTCATGTAGACGTTGATTGTACATGCTAGTGTCAAGAATCACGAGGGCACCACCCTTGTCTGTCTTAACACATTTAATGTGCGGGTTGTTTGCCAAGTTTTTGAGAGTGTCCAGATCTTTTTGTGTTATGTTTTGTGTTTAGAAGATTTTTTGAAGTTGATTTTGGATAGATCCTGTCGGACCAAATTCTCAAATAGATCAATACACTTATGGCTGTTGGGGGCTTGAAATGTGCTGGGTGGTCGTAGTCCCTTGAGTTGGTCTATTTTTTCAATGGTGTTTGAGGAAAGTGTATTGTCAAAAAAATGACGAAGTCTGAGTTTGCGGGTCAATTTGAAGGTGGAAACTTCGAGTTCAAGTAAGTTGGTGTGAGCAACCGAATGAATGACGTGCCTTTTTCAAGAAGATTAATTTGATGGTTAGTAAGAGTCGTGTTAGAGATGTTGATGACTAAGTGGTCTTTTTGGGTTTGGTGTCCTTCTTGGTTACTGTGCTCCGGGTGTTTGGAGGGCTTTTTTCTTTTTCCTTTCTTCTTGCTCCTCCTGGGTCTTCTGTTGGTTCTTGGCCTGACGTTAATAAATGAACCGGAGATTGTTTGTTTGATCCGGTTGTGGATGAGGTTGCTTGATTGTTAGTTGTGGTTTCACACATAGATGTAACAGTGGTGGTTTTCTGTGACGGGCGGTAAGTGGAGTCAGTCCCGGATGATGAAGTGTCAGTTTGAGTGTTAAAGGGTCGGTTGCGGCGTCGTTGAGCATACACATCGGCCCAAGTATACACTTCGTCTAGCTTATAATCTAGAGTGTCTCTCCTAAATTTCCTAACTTTGCGATCGTTGATGTCTTTACTATGTTTTTCAAGTATTTGCTTAATGTCTTCAAGAGTGGTTGTAAGTTCCTCTGGAGATAGTAGGTCTTTCAATTCGCGATCAGTGTCGTGAATTTCTTTCTCCAGTTCTTTAAGGATCCCGGAGAGTTCTTCAACTATCAGTAGGATCAGGTCAAGACTACATTTGTTCAGTATTCCATTCCTTTTTTTTCTGAATGTTTTTGAATTTTTACAGAGTGAGGGCTTAAGAGCTATCCGTAACCCGCAAGGGATCCTGAAGGCTCGGTGGTATTTAAGTAATGTGCTCGCATGGAGTTTTTGATTAATGTGGCGTTTGGAAAGATATAGTAGTTGTTTCAGGCATTGCTCTTTGGTGCGAGCGGTTGTGGTGGGGCTGATGTCTTCTTCAATTAGCGAGTAGATGCGTTGGCATTCATCTTCGTTGTAAGCAAGAGTGTGTGCTCTCGCTTCGGTAGTTTTGCTAATCTCGTCGAATTGCATGACAATGGCGTGCTACCCTCGAGTTGAGCGGATCAAGGAACAAATGTAGTCTTGACCTGATCCTACTAATAGTTGAAGAGTGTACACTTGGGCCGATGTGTATGCTCAACGACGCCGCAACCGACCCTTTAACACTCAAACTGACACTTCATCATCCGGGAGTGACTCCACTTACCGCCCGTCACAGAAAACCACCACTGTTACATCTATGAGTGAAACCACAACTAACAATAAAGCAACCTCATCCACAACCGGATCAAACCAACAATCTCCGGTTAATTTTTTAGCGTCAGGCCAAGAACCAACAGAAGACCCAGGAGGAGCAAGAAGAAAGGAAAAAGAAAAAAGCCCTCCAAACACCCAGAGCACAGTAACCAAGAAGGACACCAAACCCAAAAAGACCACTTAGTCATCAACATCTCTAACACGACTCTTACTAACCATCAAATGAATCTTCTTGAAAAAGGCACGTCATTCATTCCGGTTGCCCACACCAACTTACTTGAACTCGAAGTTTCCACCTTCATATTGACCCGCAAACTCAGACTTCGTCATTTTTTTGACAATACACTTTCCTCAAACACCATTGAAAAAATAGACCAACTCAAGGGACTACGACCACCCAGCACATTTCAAGCCCCCAACAGCCATAAGTGTATTGATCTATTTGAGAATTTGGTCCGACAGGATCTATCCAAAATCAACTTCAAAAAATCTTCTAAACACAAAAACATAATACAAAAAGATCTGGACACTCTCAAAAACTTGGCAAACAACCCGCACATTAAATGTGTTAAGGCAGACAAGGGTGGTGCCCTCGTGATTCTTGACACTAGCATGTACAATCAACGTCTACATGAACACATACAGGACGATAATAACTATATGCAATTGGACACCAACCCAACCAGGGAGTTTAAGACCACTCTACAAAACATAGTATCCAAAGCACATAAAGCCGGGATCATTGAAGACCGCACCAAAAATTACTTGCTGCGAGAACATCCGAAAAGCCCTTCTATACACATGTCTCCGAAGATTCACAAAAATGTACGTGACCCACCCTTCAGACCCATCGTCTCAACCAAAGGATCTATACATGAGCCTGTTGGCAAGTTCATTGACCGATACCTTCAACCTCTAGTCATCAAAATGACTAGTTACATCAAAGACCCTACCGAATTCTTACTTAAACTGGCACAAACTAACATCGACATAAACGAATCAATCATACTGTGCACAGCCGACGTCAGCTCGTTGTACACCTCCATACCCCATCAAGGGGGTATTGAAGCAATCGAACAAGCCCTCTTACAGAGTGACATTGACAAGCCTATGCAAACATTCTTAATGGAACTCATGATTTATACCCTATACCATAGCTACTTTCAACAAGACAACAAGTGGTACCTTCAACTATCTGGAATGGCGATGGGAAATTGTGCGGCTCCAACATACGTCAACATTTACATGCAAAACTTCGAAAACCTACACATATACGGTGACACTAACTTTCATGACAAAATCAAGATGTACGTCAGATATATTGACGATCTTTTTTTCATGTGGACGGCCACCAAAGACTCGCTTACTAATGCTCTCTGTGAATTTAACACAAAAGACGAACGCATCAAATTGACTTGGCAAATGAGTGTCACTGAAATTTCTTTCCTCAATGTCAATATCAAGATCACTGACAAAGGGTTGACCACCGACTTACATCGAAAAACCACAGATCGTAACAATACGTTACATTACACGAGTTTCCATCAAGGATCACTCAAGAGACACCTCCCGTACTCGCAAATGCTACGAGTTAAACGTATTGTTTCAGATGAAGATACACTCAAGATCAGGATTAAAGAAATGCATGATCGATTCTCTGACAGAGGCTACCCTCAGACCATCTTAAATGAAGCCAACACCCGAGTCGCAGCCATCAGCAAAAAAGAAAGCCTCACCAAAAAAACAAAATCAACAGACCAACGTATGGTACTGGTGTCTAAATATTCCACGGCAAGCGCTACCTTCAAGAGAATTATCCTCAACCACTGGCCCATCCTACAGATGGAACCCGATTTCAGGGACATTTTTCGAATCCCACCACTGTTTGCCTATACCCGCAGCAGTAATATGAAGGAAATCCTCGACAAAAAACCTTCTATCCACAAAGAGTACAAAGGAACCTTGCCGTGCATGAACTGCAACAATTGCAATTGTATAATCAAAGGAAACATCATAAGACATCCCATGAAAGGCCATTCTATTAAATTACATGTTAACGCTACCTGCGATTCTACGAATCTCATCTATGCCATTAAATACCCTTGTGGCAAATTGTATGTAGGCAAGACCGAGAGGAAAGCCAAAGTACGCATGAATGAGCATAAATCCAACATTCGTACTAGAAACGATAAATCCAATGTTGCCACCCACTTCAATGAATTTCATCACACCATTGCTCAACTTCAATTCATTGTACTAGAAATGATTACCAAAAGTGAAGGAACTGACAACCGCAAACTCTTACTCAAAAGAGAATTAGAATGGATGTACCGTCTGCAAACCCTGAAGCCACATGGACTCAATGATCGTGTCGAATTTAGTTGTTACTTATAATGTTGATTTTGTATGATAGACTGATCAATTGATATCTAGCATTGCTCTCTACTATTCTTCCCTAGTCTTCATCCTCACTTCACCTTTCCAATATGGCCGTCACCTTTCCTTTCAGATTCATTATGATAGTCCTCTCTCTTTCTCCACGCTTTCACATCAACCTCTCCGCACTTCACCGGGTTCCTCATTCGTAATCTGATCACCCGCAGACCGAACCTTCGCCTCCCGGCGTTCTCATCATGAAGTAAGTTTTCGTCTCCTTGCAGACATTTACCTCACGCTTCACTTGAACTTTCACTTAACTCACGCTTTGCATGAAAAGTTCAGCACCTTTTCGTATTTAACTTAAACCTTCAGCTCACTTTAACACCACCTGAAGACCCTCGCTTATTAATTCAACCCGGCACACGTTCCATTTTCGTATTTAATACCACACCCCGGTTTTAATATACCACAACCCAGTTCTAATACACGTCTATATCAACATAAAGCATGTTTTATCTTCACACTCTTTCCCTATTCTAACTCAGGCTCGTTTCCTCTTCTTTCAGTTCTCCTTGACAAAGGGCAGTCCGCCTGAAATGCATCTGAGTTTTCATTAAATGATCAATTGTGGATTTTGCCATGAATTCTGTTGATATGATGACAATATCACAAATAATTTTTTCAGAATAATGATAATAAAAAACTCAATCTAAGACAGTGGAATCAATTCTTTGATCCTTCCTGGAGTGCCTCTTTTGGGATGTATTCGCATTTTCATGCGTACACAACTTATTCATTGTACTAATAGGCGCTGGACGGAAACGCTTCCAGAGAGTGCACCCTACTGTTTAACTTTCCACTCAGATACTCTATTCAAGTTTTTTGGAGTGCACCCTCCACCCTCATTTTGTGTCATTAGTCAAAATTAAACACACAGCAGAGTTGTTTGGGCACTTCACAGAGCTCTGCGTAGCAGCACTCCACAGACTCTCCCCAGGCCTACGAAAGTGCCGAACGTATTAGAAAATCCTTTTTCAAATTCTTTAAGTTCATAATTCTCTGGTTTCAAATGCAGGTATACGGCAATTCACTTACATTTGCAGTTTGCAGTTATTCATTCAAGCATCCACATGCACAATTTTCAGCTTTACAGTTTTGTTACTAGCCATTATTAAGAGATCCATGTATGTGTAGGTCGGAAAACTCTGCATGCTTTTATCTCTGCGGAAATGTTTGTTCTGTAAGTGAGGTCATTGGTTTCTATCACTACCAGACACATGATAGCAGAAGATGCCATAGGAAGAAGGGCATAGTAGTCATACGAAGGAAAATTAATGCAGGGAGAAAACAGCCTTTGCATCAAGGCCATTGCTTTTGATTGTCAGAAACAAACACCAACTGTGTTTTTTTTTCCTGATAAACAAAAATATTATTGAGAAGGCCAACATGCTGTAGTGACCCACCTAGTATTACAGTTTGTGAAAGTGCTCTTACTATCAGGAGGCACTTCTGGCTTCAAGCTAGTGGGGATCTTTTAATTGGGTGAGAAGGCCTCTGCACGGTACTAACAAGTTTGTGGGTCGCCCATCAATCAGTAACCCACTTAATGTTTAGTGCTTTATATATTTGAAGGATTCTGATGGATGACTGTTGAATATTGCTGTGTATTATGTACTTTTGGAGTCTTTTTTATTGTTTATGATTGTTGCAGAGAGTCTTGTTTTAGATGTAGTTTCTTCTGCTTTTCTTGTGCATGGTTTAAGAATAATCACTCAAAGTATGTTCTACGTTCACAGTTCTAGTTATTGTTTATACTAATGCTCATTAATGAACAATGTAGATTCAGTTCTGCTGTGTTTGTGATTTTTAATTGATTATGTTAATAAAAAGAGCGCGTCACAAAAGAGTCAATACTTATGTTGCTGGTTACAAGTAGGGTGTCGGTAATGGAATGTGGTAGAGTTCGTACCTCAGTCTGCTACCGATTTTCATTTGAATGAGGCTATTCACCTCAGGTACCATGACTGCCCTAAATCGGAGGACAAAAGCAATGTCATTCACCTGTTGTGATTGAATAATTTGATCCAGCCCATATTGTCACTGTCAGATAAAAAACTGTGTATCATAGTTGCTAGAGTGGCCACTTAAAGAACAAGCTATACAAGCCCTTCTAGTGCCTTTCTAAAGCACAGGCAGTGTTGTTTGGGGGGCAGTTATTTTTCCTCTCAAATCCACACCATTGTCTGCGAGCCATCATACTAATGTGCAAGGATCAATTCAATTCAAAATATGTTTATTCGAATATAAAATATCCATAAAAGTACAATAAGCATCAATTCATACATAGAAATATAATCAGAGCAAAAAGATACAGTACATTTATAACAATGACTAAAATGGGCCACGGTTAACGGGTTATATCATATGTTAAAAATAGGTATGGTGCGTTTCACAGCAATACAATAATATACAATTCTACCGGCCGTCACTTGACACACATAGTTCTGCGTGACCGTACAGCTGACTTCAGGTAAGATTCAACACGGAAAATTAATTCTTCTTCCTCCAGTTTAAGCACTTTCGTGTAGGCTGCCCTGAAGTCAGAAATGGCGCATTTATTAAAGAAAGGTATCAAGAATCCTTTTGTAAATTTAGAATAAAAACTGCAAGAAAATAAAAAGTGCAACATTGTTTGTTACTGTGGGTGTTGCAAGGGCAGGGCAAAGCATCAAGATTGACGTTATAGCCCAAGGGGAAGCATAGTAAATATTTCATAGTGCCTTCCCATAAACAGAATAGAAGCCCTCTTTCCCAGTGTCCTATAGGTTTTAGAAGGTATCTGGGAGGCAAGTGAGAACAGTCCTCTATGGACATATACCTTACGACTGAGGTTTTATTAACCTCTCTCTGGTACCTTTTTTCGCTATACTTTTCATACAGTGCCTCTTGTACCGCCTTTTAGATTGAATTCAATTTAAAAAGATGCCCAGGTAGTTCACGCTCTTTAGGATCTCTTTTACAGCGGCGAGCCATGGTATGGCCCAACTCCCTTTCACATCTTAGGCAGTCAGTTATAGTGTCTCTGGTGAGAGTTGCTGCACTATTTTTCCAAATTGCAACCCAGAATAAAGCTGGGAGGGCCCAAATGTAGTCTTCAATATAGGACAATTTCAGTTCTCTGTGGCACATGTATACAGGGGAGGAGATTGGGATCCCAAAAGTTTCCTGTATAGTCTGTTTTCTTTACGTTGAATGCTGCTACATTTGGTAAAGCCTCAGATTTCTGCTCCATAGGTTGCGGTAGGGGCACACTGTAGTTTGATGAATTTTTTGAGCGCTAGAACTACTTTGGATCTTTTAGGTTGGGGTAGTCCCAAAATTGTGTTGATACTTCGTGATAGCTTACATCTACTATGCGCCACATGGGCGGACCAGGAGCCATTTGTGGTGTAAAATAGCCCAAGGTAAGAAAAAGTTTGAGTGCTCTGTAAACTATCCGAATTAACAGTGATTTTATTAATAGGGCGCTTTTTCGGACCACATGCCATAACAAACATATTTTTTAAATTAGTCCTTAAATCTAAAACAGCCATAAAATCTACAAAACCTCGTACTAAAATGCGTAGGGCATTTGGGGTGCAAGCCATTAAATACTGCATCATCGACATACAATAAGGCGAGGTGTATGTAACCATTTATTCTCAGGACGTCGTGGGTGAGTTTTACTAGTTAGTCATCTAAGTCATTGATAAACAAGATAAAAAGAAGGGGTGTCTGACTCCTCTATCAAATTTGATACATCCCTGTCCTGGCTGATCCTCACCTGGGTGGACAGATCTCTGTGCAAATATGCTAAAAAGTGAACTAGAGCTTCATCTAGGCCTTGTTTTAAAAGAATGGACCATAGACGTGACCTATTAACTAGGTCAAATGCAGAGGTGAGGTCCATAAAAGCGAGATCTATAGGAGATTTTTCTGCAACAGTGTACTTGCCAATTATCAGGTTTAGGTTCAGGCATTGTTCCACTGTGCCCACTTTACTTCTGAACCCTAGTTGACACAACCTTAAAATCTTTTCTCCCTCAGCCCATGACCTTATCTTGTTATAGAGAATCCTTCCCAGGATTTTCAGTGTGTTATCAATGAGAGATATAGGTCTATAGCACTGGGGTTAGAACGATCGCCCTTTTTAAAAATCGGTACTCTGATACTAGTAGACCATGTACTCAGGATTGTGGCATAGGTTAAATTATTAAAAACATTCAATAAAAGAGGTGCCCAAAAATCTGTTTTAATTTTGATAAGATCGATGGGCAATGCATCAGGACCCGGGGCATTATTGCCCAAACTTTGGGGTCGATTATGATGGCGGTGAATCCGCATCCTCCGGGCCGGTGGAAGCCACCGCCGGCCCGGAGGATGCGGATTCACCGCCGCGGTGACAGAAAACACCCACCGCCAGATTGGGATGGTGGTGGGAACAGCGGCGGACAGACGGTCTGTCCGCCGCTGATCCGCAGGATGATGAGCGCTATTTGGTGGCGGTGTCTGCAAGACACCATCAGCCAAATTAGGATGTGTGTTGAAACATGCTTTTCCGCCGTGGAAAAGCATGTGGAACTGTGCTTCTCCTTGCGGGCCCCCAGAGTGAAGGGGGGTGGGGGTGCACAAGGGGGGTACCTATGGTACCCCCCTGCATTTACATGCACAAAGCGGCAGGCACCGCGTGGTGCCTGCCGCGTTGTGCATGTAAATGCAAATCATTCATTTTTAACCTTGCGGCGGGTGCTGCTTCAAGCAGCACCCGCCGCAAGGTTAAAGATACGGGATGTGACCGCCAGGGTGGCGGTCACATCCTAATTGCAACGGAGGGACCGCCGCTGCCCCTGCGGACGGTCCCTCCACCTCGGGGTTGGCGGACGGAGGCAGGTCCGTCCGACACCCTAATAGGCCTCTATGTTGGATTGCAAACTCCACTTCTAGCAAAGTTATTTCAATTGGGGTGGGGCATGATATTAGTATAAGTCCACGTTTTCAGTTGGGACCGAGTAGATTTTGGAAAAATGAGCCACCCATAAGTCGCTAGTTATGTTGCAACTGATAGCGGTCAGGGGGTGTCCCAATGTCCGAATATTTTTATCTACCGCCCAAAAGCCATTTCCATTTTTTGAGGATGCACTACACGTAAGCTATCCAAATGACTTGTTAGAATTTCATCTTTCCTTCGTATTATTACTATCTTATAATGGTGCCTCTGTGATTTGACGAGTGCCTGATCTCTGGGGGTCTTTGACGGTGCCTTACGGAGCTTTCTATTGGCTAGGGAGCATTATCTCTCAAACCATCTCTGTCCCGTTCGAGGTTTCATAGTAGGCCTTGACAACAACCATTTGGTACCATCACAAAGTTGGTTAAAAGCACCAATTACGTCAGGATTATGATCTTTAAATGACAGACAGGTTTCGACAAGTGGCGAATGGGCAGTTAACATGTTGACAAATACCTTTTTGTCAATACCATGCCAGACTAGTCTCAGATTATCTGTGGAGGGTGATAAATTCTTAGCGCCACACTCCTTATTGCTTACAAGCTTAGGAGCAATTTTCAATAATATTTTAATAGGATTGTGATCACCATGGTGGGTCAGTATAAACTCTGCACTTAACAAACAGTCTTCTAAAATGGAGGAAATAAAAACATAATCAATAGTGGAGGCACAACCCCTGCCTCTATATGATAGTTCGATACAGTTATCTTTAGCGGGGACAGCAGCGATGTCCATGGTATTAACTAGGTTATGGTTGCATAGATGATCTAATAATTCTGGCCCCCTGGTGCACCGAGAAAAATTAGTATTCAGGAGTGATGTTAAGTTGTTATCCGTTGGAATCCCGGTATTGAATTCTCCCCCCACACAAATACCGACTACATTAGTAAAAGCCTTGAGGTTTCGTAGAGTTAGGATAAAATTAAACAAATTATTAAAATTCGACACAGAATGAAAATCATTTTTTTTTTTTGTAAGACCTTTATTGACCTTTGTTAAACATACACGGCCATGAGCCTACAACCCTGGGGCCGGCTGCGAGTTATAGCGTTGATTGACGTTGAATTCACACAGCCCTGTAGCCGACAACGCTAGGTCCGGCGGCGTAATGCAGTATATGAAGTCTTACATTTTATGATATTTTGTAGGTTACAACAACAAACAGAGGACCATAACTTAGAGACCAAAGATACTTATCAGTACATTTAGCAGCGCTAACAGCTCAAATCTGTCGATTCCTGTCGTGCCTTCATGACTGGGCATTACGGCACACTACCCTCCCAACATCCGCCCTCACCACTCAGTAAGCATAAGTAGTTCATCCATCCGTGTCCGTTTGCAATATACACATGTAGTCCGTGAAGTTACTCCAAATGTTCTTGGGTCTCGATTTTGCTGGAAGTTCTTCCTCATATGTTAATAACTTATCTCTACAACTGGACATGTCTTTCAGCCATCTGGATGTCTGTGGTACTTTCCTACTATGCCTTTCCTACTATGCCAGCATTGCGCAATCTGTCTTTTGGCCAACAATAAGGATATTACAAATAAATTGCGTTTGGTGGCTTTTAATTGCGGTACGATTCCCAGCAGGCAAGATCTTATTGTGCATTCTACCTCCACCTCTATCATAGTTGAGATCGTATTGGTGATATCTGCCCAATATTCCCGTACCTTAAGACAAGACCAGGCCAAGTGTATGAAATCTGCGCCCTCTGTACCACATCTCTTACATCTGTCGTCCTCTCATAGGCCAAATTTAAGCATACGCGCAGGTGTGTAGTATGCCTGGTGTAGATACTTAAAGTGTATAATTCTAAGGTTGCCATTAGGGGTGAGGATTTGTGTTAATGCGCATGTTTGCTGCTATTCTAGATCTGTCAATGGAGCAGCTAAAACCATGTCCCACCTAGCTCCAGCTTTATCAGTGGTGCGTGATATTTCGGCCTGTGCTGCGGAGTATAGCCTTGACACCAGGTGAGACAGGTCCTGGGTGGTAATGATCATCTGCAGCGTGCACAGACTCTCTGGTTCGTCGGGAAATGTCGGATAGAGTTCTTTCAGCGCACGCTTCAACCTGTAATACTGAAGTGGAACATGGGCGATTTATTTTGGATATATGTTAGGTTCTCAATGTCTAAGAATTTGCTGCCCTCATGGAATAGATCCCCCATCTGAACTATCCCTGCACGTTGCAGTAGTGACATGCCCACTTTCTCGCTTGTTACCGATAGCGCTTGATGGTAATGCAATGGCATTGCAGGTACGTATAGCGGTGTTTTGTGTGCAAGTTGCCCCAGTTTCTGCCAGGCTTTGACTGTGGTGTCTATAGTGTTGATGTCTTGGGCATGAAGGGGCTGTCTGGCATGAGATAGGATTGCTGTCAATGGGACGGGTTCCGCATCGCCCTCTTCGATGGCAGCATGTGTGAGATACGGTATCTCATGATAACAATAAGCCGCGTATTGTGCCTGAGCACACAAATAATACAATAGAAAATCTGGCACCCCGAACCCTCCACGTATATATGGAAGAGTCAGTGTTTGAAGATCTACGCGAGCCTGTTTGCCTGCCCATATGAGCTTCAGTACAAGCGACTTTATGCGGCGGAAGACCTCACCAGAGGGTGTGATAGGGATGTTATTAAAAAGGTACAATAGTTTAGGCAACACGTTCATCTTTACAATCGCTATGCGGTCTGCCAAGGACAATGGAAGTTGTATCCAGCGATGTATTTTGTCTTCCAATTTGGAGATGGCTGATCCATAGTTCGACCTTATCACCTCCGCAGGGTCTCTATGGTACATTACGCCCAGGTATCGTATGGGATCATGCTGTCATTCCAGTGGGTACTCAAGGGCAATGGGAGTTGTCGCATCCGTTAGAGGGATGAAAGAGGATTTGGACCAGTTTATGGCCAATCCCGAGTGACCCCCGAATTTGATGTATTCCCTGAGCAGACTGTTGAGGTGTGTGTCTGGATCGTGAACATACAGTAACATGTCGTCTGCGTATAACGATATATGAAGCGGTCTGGAATTGAATTGCAGAGCCGATTCTTTGTAGTTTTGTCTTATGAGGCAGGCCAATGGTTCTAGCGCAAGCGCGAAAAGTAAGGGCGACAGAGGGCACCCCTGTCTCGTGCCTCGCTCTATAGTAAAGACGTCAGACACATATCCATTTACACGAACCCGGGCGCACGGTTTGGTGTATATTAACGCCACCCATTGCACGAAGCGTTTGGGGAAACCCATTCTATTCAAAATTGTAATCAGATAGCTCCATTCAATGGAGTCAAAAGCCTTGGCGGCATCAAGCATGACCGCCGCCGCTTTCATGGAGGGCTGGAGATAGTGCGACAGGGCAAAGAGTTATCTAGTGTTGTGCGATGTTGTTCTAGTAGGGATAAATCCTGCCTGGTCTGGGAGGACCAATTTTGTCATGAGTGGAGTCAGCCGAACCGCAAGCAGTTTGGCGAGTATTTTTGAATCCACGTTTATAAGCGATAACGGTCTGTAAGAGTCACACATCTCCGGGTCTTTGGAGGGTTTCAGAAGGGCGATTATCACAGCCTCACGAAGTGTGGGGGGCAGCTCTGATTGGTCGAAAGACGCACCATACATTTCTACCATATAAGGTGCAAGGACATCCGCGTATTGTTTATAAAATTCGTTTGTGTACCCATCGGGCCCAGGCGCCTTCCCATTAGGAAGTGATTTGATCACGTCAGTCACCTCCTCAACCGTGATAGGCAGTGCCAACCATTCTCTCTGGCCATCTGACAGCCAGCCTATTGCCACATCATTCAAATATCTGAGAATCTCCTCCTCTTATTGTATTGGCTTTGATTTGTATAATGTCCCATACGTGTCAACAAAGCTATTCAGTATGTCTGTAGCATGTGTCTGTAGTGTACCATCTTTTGACTTTATGCGCAGTATAGCAGCGTGTCCCTTACCCTCGCAAATTTTGTGTGCAAGTACTCCGCCAGGTCGACCTCCCTCACCGAATAACCTGGCCGTGTGTTTCCTATCTAGGTATTTTATTTCATCGTCGACAAATGCTTGATGTTCTGTGTGTATGTGGCGTAATTCCCCCAGTAGCATAACATCCTGAGTGGACTCATAGGCCACCTCCAATTCTGTCATGCGTGTTTCGCAATGCTTTATCTGTTGTCTAATGTCCTTCAATATGCCTATTGTGGTGCTTATGCACACGCCCCTTATTGTGGCCTTAAGGGCCTCCCACAGTAGGCCTGGGTCTTCGATCACTGGCGCTTTTATCTGAAAGTATTCTTTAATCGCTTTATTGATGGTGTCAGCGTAAATAGTGTCAGAGCACGTGAATTGAATCTCCAGTGAAACGGGGGTGGTGTGTAGTTCGGTATTGCGAGTTTGAGCAATACAGGGTTATGATCTGACAGTGTCCTTGGCAGGACGCACAGATCCCGTGTCCACAATGTAATGCTATCTGTGCCTAGGCAATAGTCCAGGCGCGACCAACTGTTGTGGATCGCAGAAACGTGAGTGGCTCCTGGTGTGTGAGTGTGTCTATGTCTCCATACATCTGTTAACGACAGGTCCTTCAGCATATGATCTAATTTCGCCCTCGCCTGCTTGTGTTGTTCTGATGAGTGTAAGAAACGATCCACCCCATCCACCATAGTCACGTTCCAGTCTCCCCCACATATGATGTGTGTGTCAGTGAATGTCTGTAAATGCCCCCACACTTCTTGGAAGAATTCTGGCGCATCCACATTCGGACCGTAAACATTGAGGAGCGTTATCCGCTGTCCACGTAGTACACCGGATACTATAACATATCTCCCATTAGGGTCCTGAAGCACATTGTGTACCGTGAAATTTACGCCCTTACGGATCAGTGTTATCACTCCCCTCGAATAAGAGCAGTACGTTGCAGTGTAAGAGGATTCCGCCCATCGTTTGCCTATATGCTGATGTGTGTTAGGCGCAATGTGGGTCTCCTGCAGTATAGCCACATCTACATCCCATCTGTTCAGATAAGCAAACACCTGCCTTATTTTCTTAGGTTGTGTAAAGCCTCTGATATTCCACGTTAGGAAATTTAAGTGTGTTCTGCCTGTAGGTTTATCTGCCGGATTCGTTGAAAAGGCCATACAGTACATGTCAGGAGCAAATAACAAGCAGGATCAGAGTCCAAACTCACTGCAGTGTGTGAGGCCATTCGTGGCCGATTAGCCCTTTGCCAAACAATGCACAGGATCGTAGCATTTTTCAAATTTCTCGGTCCCTTAACATGAACAACATCCCTACCCCCCCCCCGCCCCCCACCCACTCCAGCAACCCAAACCTGCCAAAGCCATATTCCCTTTTGAGACACACCCTTCAAACTAGCGAACTTCAGGTCATCACCTGTCATAACCGAAACTTATTTGGGGAATACCCTTGTGGAGGTCCGCTTGGGGCACAACTCAGCACCCAACTGAATGGATGCGGACGACTATCATGTCTATCTATGCATACCTGTTTGGTGTGGAAGGCTGCCCTTACCCCATACAACGCCAAAAAGAAACTCGAATCAAGTCTGAGTACAGCCGCACCAGTACCCATGCAAGCAAAGCACTCATGCCGGAAAGCGGCCAACGACTCAGGAATGTCCGCCCCCCCGGTTGTGCCCACCAGGTGCCCCGACCCACACGTTAGATTGGTAGTAAATTGTAAGGTGTACAGTTACATGTCATATTTACACCTGTAATATTGCAGTTTTGAGGATATCAGTGATAGGACAGATGACATAACCTGCGCAAAACTGCTTCTCTGACCCGCCCCAAAACTAGGCACTGGTGACGTGCGTCGATAGTCCGGACAGTATGGCGTAGTGTTCCACTTTCCTAGTGAAGTACATCACAATAAGTGGTCTCTGGAAGGTCTGGGATCAGTGAGTTAAAGACTCCCTGGACGGGACTTTAAATGCATAAGAGAATTCAGGCCACGTTGTGGGTTAATACCATGTTCAATGACTTAAACACTACATAAGTTCTACCTAAACAGAGAAAAAATGGGCTTATTTGGTGGGCATAGTAACCATACAATGTTCCTTGCAGTACATGGGCCTCCACCCTGATGTGGGAGGCAGCACGATCCAATTGTCAATGTATCCCGCAAGGACATCACCAAACCCTGACAGCAAGCGTGTGATATCTTACCGCATTTCACCAGTGGTCCTTACCAGCACCTTCATTCCGAGTCCTGATGCTGTTCCTCACGAGCAGTAGTCTTGTTGTATTTCAACACTTTTTTTACAAAGTCCTGCGCCGCTTTGGGAGACAACAACAGCACCGTCTTGCTTTCCCATGTTACTCGCAATCTGGCCGGGTATAACATGGAATAAGTGATGTTAAGATCTCTGAGTTTGGCCTTCACGGATGCAAATTCCTTCCTCGCCTGTTGTACTGCTATGGTGTGGTCTGGGTAGAATTCGAGAGTGTTACCCTGGTAGGTGATTTTTCCTTTTTCACGTGCCCGACGCAAGATGGTATCTCTGTCGCGATAATTTAATATTCTAGCTACAATCGGTCTAGGCGCAGCTCCAGGTGGTGGGCGAGGCGCAAGAGACCTGTGTGCGCGTTCCACTATGAAGATCCGGGAGAGCGCTTCTTCACCGAAGAGGTCCCTGCATAGTTTCTCTATGTATACTTCCATCCGCCCGGTGTTTGTCGACTTTGGAAGGCCTGTGATGCGCACATTATTGCGTCTCGAACGCGCTTCCAACTCCTCCTCCTTCGCTTTTATCACCTCGAGGACGCGTTCCATGCCGGCGCATTTGGTAGTTGTTGTGCGCGATTCATCCTCTATGGCTGAGATGCGATTTTCGGGCGTGTCCAGTCTCTCGCCCTGTTTTTCTTGCTTGGCAGCCATGCTGTCCATCCTGCACGTCAGATTATCCAACTTGCAGTTGATGTCCTGCAGGTTTGCCTGGATGGATAGCAATATCTTTTCCATGTTGCTGCTCGGCACTGGGTCTGCCGGACCCCTGCCGTCCGCCAATTGCTCCGAGGGTTTGGGTGTTTTTTTGCTCTCGAAGGATATCTTTTGCTGTTGCCTGTCAGGTTTCACCATCGTCACTGGTAGCGACGCTGGTGGTTTGGCAGTGTGGATTCAAGACCTGGTGACCCTGGTTAACGTCGCCGTCCTGATTCTCGGGTTTTGGGTGTGCGTTTGGGGGCTACGTGTATGACCGTGGGTGAGATGTCCTTCCTGCTGTGGCCTGGTTACAGCACCCTGCGATTAGTTGTACGCCACAATCCGATTGATCTCCGAACCCGGCTCCGGGCTCCTACATGCAATGCCTGTGCTCCCCGGTTTCACGATGTATACATCCGGGAGAACAGTGTTTAGTCTCAGCAGATAATGAGGAGCCTCAGAAGGGTGTATTAGTGCCCGGTACGATGCTCGTATTGACCCCCCCTGGTCCGACCTCTAGTAATATGCACACGCTACCCTCTTCTCATTTATGGCGCTCCATCAGATCCACCACGCAGGAGTCGCGGGCTTGACGATAGACACGGCATATGGTTTCGCGCCGTTTTACCAGCCCTTCAACCGAAGCATCATTATCCATTCCTGCCACGATGACACACTTGCTAGGACAAAACCGTTGCACACAACGGACCGCATAGGCACCAGTGAGTTATGCGCTGCATCAATTACTCTCACACGCCATTGATGACTATCAGAAATAATGTTTATGTTTGTCGGGCATCGGCTACTCGGGCGCCGCCATCTTGTTCCTACGCATATTCGGGCGCCTATCGGACATCGCAGTACGGCACCCGTGATTCGATACGCGTTTTTGAAGCACTGAACGTGGCTCAATAAATGCAGTTTTTTCTACCCCTCCAGCGTTCAGTGTGTTTTTGAGTCACGTTGTACTCACTGTTGCGCCGTGTTGGTGTTTGAGACTGCAGCCGCGTCCTCCGCCATCTTAGTCTCCGGGCAGCCGCGCTCGCAGACTCAGGCTGTTTTCACCGCGTTGCGGGCAATGTTTCATTCCAGCACTGACCCGAACGTGCACGGTGTGTTCACACACCTTGGGGAGCGGTTATCTGGTACTTTAGCGGAGCCAGAGGCAGGTACAAGCCATGACGCTGTCGGTCGTCCGGCGGAGCTGCGGATCACCCAGCCATTCCGCTGTGCGCCCCCTAGCGCCTCCCAGAATGGAAATCTTTAATATAAAAGTTGATTAAACATATAGAGATACCCCTTGTGTAGATCAGAGCCAGTATGTTATCATTTCTTGTATCTAAAATGTTTAAGTGCCTCCCATTAAAATGTTCACCCATATTGAAAGCCCGCCAGATGGTCTCCCTACCTTGGGAACCGGCACAACAGTGTTAAAGCATTGGAACCCTTCCAAATAAAAATCCTGAGTGGCCCAATTTTCCTGCATCATTGAAATATCCTGATTTTTGACTATTTCAATCCAGTCTGGTAAATTAATTTTAGACGCCAGGCCGGCAGCGTTCCATCTAAGTAAGCAAGGATCAGTTCTGTAACAGAGCCCTGCGATGGGATGTAGTTTGTGATTATGAATGCAGATAAACAGTGTTGCTGACATTAATGTTTTATATCCAAATTGTAAACCAGGTTTGATTAGAAATACATTTCCGTGACTTCCAAATCCTGTCAACCTTCCCGGATTTAAGCCAATTTTTACGTCCTTCCTTGGAGGAATTGAAAGATTGAAAAACCTGTGGTTTGTATGGAGTACAATTGTATGACTGTAATAAATTACCTACATGTTTTTGAACATTCAGATATAGGAGACTATTGGACATCCACTCTGTTGAGTATGTCTACCAACAAATTCATTACACGCGTTGTTCGCTTGTGTATGATACCCTCTCATCAAAAACTTGCTCCGTTTCTGAGGAGTGAGCTGAACACCATTATCCAATTTTATGGAGTTTGGTATTTCTTCTTTCCTTTGAGATCGTTCCTCAAAGGTGCCTAACATATCCATGGCACGTTCCTTCCACAGTGCTCTGGAAAATGACTGCTTTAACGGTGCATAACATAACTTCAAATATTTTTCATAATTTAAACATTGGGACCATCTTTCTACATATTCTGAAATAAGATCATCTATGTAAGGCCACCAATAACCTTATCTGACTTTTTTCTTAGTGGCAGTTTTGACAAGATATTCCTTATGTGCTAATCTAATAATCTGAGTGTGACCCAAATTCTGGGAACAAAGCTTGAGACTGTGTTTTAATTTTGAGGAGTCATTAGAACTTCGTAACGGGCATCCAGACTCTCTTGCACTGCAGCAGTCCACGCCCACCTTCAGCCCACCTGAAACAGTGTTGTCTCTGTTAACAGCACTGGCCTGCCTGGATGTAGCCCAGGATAAGCATAGGTCAAGGGCAGCCCTGTCGGCATCTGATGGAGACTGCAAGAGACTGAGATGGGTATTGTCAGTCAGAATGCAGAAACATGAACTTTCTCTCCCACCTAAAGGTATCCAAGGTAAATGATCAAAGTTATATTTGACTTCAATAGAATCAGTTTTGGAAAAAACTTTGAGAGTTTTACATGATAAAATAGGCCATAAATAGCTAATATTTCTTATCTTACAACCCCTGTTAGAACTGGGGGGTCTCTAATTGGCAGAGGTATGTACCTTTGTCCAATTAGGGACCCTTGCTTCTAGTCAGGGTAAGGGGAAATACACACTTTAGATAACCCCTGCTTAACCCCTTGGTAGCTTGGCACGAGCAGACAGGCTCATTCCAAAGGCAATGTGTAAAGTATTTGTACTCAAAACACACATTAATTCAGTAAAAACACCACAAATGGCTACCATACGAGTTTAGCAAAATAAAGTATCCTTATCTAAACCAAACAAGACCACCAAATAACACAAATCCAACGTACATGTAGAAAAATGTGACTTTAGAACAGTTATTGCAAAAACAGAACTTGTAGAAAACAAATAGCTCCACCTGGGGCTATTACGATGTTACAGACAATAATCCAAAGTACAGTACCTTGGAGCAAAGTCTTTGGAAGATCCACAATGTCGTGGAGATGAGGCGTTGTGCTGAGGTCGAGTCCGGCTCCCTGGCTGCCTTGAGGGAGGCAAGGCGTCGTGTCTGTGAGGAGGCGACAAGTCAAGTTCAACACAGAGAAAGTCGGTTGTGTTAGTGGTGCGGTGTCTGTTCCGGTGAGGTGATGTGAAGTCGAGGACTTGTGGAGTCATCCTTGACGGTTATCAGCCCTGTGATAACGGGATGCAGGCCCTGGCAGTGCCAGCATTGGTGCTAGCCCTGGCATCGGAAAGGCATCAGCAGCCATCTAAAGAGTTTGGAGCTGCTGTGCAGGTGGGATGGTGCACTTCACGACTGGTGCCCCTGCCTCACTGCAGGTCACGATGTAATGGCGGTGGCGCTAACGTAGTCAGAGATTGTTTTTCTTCCTGCTTTTAGGGGTCTTACAGCTCCCAGCAGCAGAAACAACCTCTAGAGTCCCATAACTGGAATAGGCACCTCCTAGCAGGTCAGAACTCCCAGCTTGGCAAAGGTTCCACTTGAGTCTAGAAGTGATCTAATTCTTTGGGATTTAAGGTCCACTCCTTATACCCAATTTTGTCTTTGTTCTTCTTTGTGGCAAAGGTCTCTGAGCCCAGTCTACACCAGTTCTGTCCTCTCTAGTGCAGCATCACTACAGGAGATGGAGACAGCAATGTGCAGAGGAGATGCTGCCTATTCAGATGTAAAACTCCTCCAACCACTTTAAATGCAGCCAGGGTCTATATAACTCAGCCCTGAGTCACCCAGGTAAGGTAGGACCCCCTCCCCTTGTGGCTGTCTACAGTGAATGCACATCCCCAGCCCGTCACTTCAAAACCAGACAGTCAATTCACACACCAGCAAATAGAATAAGAAAATGCCTACTTTCTAAAAGTGGCATTTTCAAACACACAATTTAAAAACCATCTTCCTAGAAAGAGGTGTTATTAAATTCTGAGTTCAGAGAACCTAAGCTCCATTTTTCTTTCTTGTCCCAATGGAAAGTTATATTTGTCCCATTTTAGCGTATGGAACAGATAGCCTTTCAATAGCGAAAAATGAAATTGGCAGTATTTCACTATCAGGATATGTAACACACACCAGTACATGTCCTACCTTTCGCATACACTGCACCCTGCCCATGGGGGCTACGTTGGGCCTACCTGAGGGGTGCCTTTCATGGAAGAAAAGGGAAGATTATGGGCCTGGCAAATGGGTGCACTTGCCAGTTCAGCATGGCAGTTTAAAACTGTGCACAGGCATTGCAGTGGCAGGTCTGAGTTACATTTGAAAAGGCTAATTGGATGAGTGGCATAATCAGTGCCGCAAGCCCACTAGTAGTATTTGATTTTACAGGACCTGGCACACTCAGTGCACTTTACTAGGGACTTACCAGTAAATCAAATATGCCAGTCATGGATAACCAATCATGATACCAATTTACGCAGAGAGAATATGCACTTTAGCACTGATCAGCAGCGGTAAAGTGCCCAGAGTCCTAATGCCAACAAAATCAGGTCAGGAAAAATAGGAGGAAGAAGCAATGAGGTTTGAAGATAACGCTGCATAAAAGGCCATTTTTTTACAACCCCATATTATTTTCTGACATCCATCATAATGGGCTCTCTCTCTGTGTTACTCATGTACAGTCTGAATGTCAGATTAAGACTCCAGACCAGGCTAATGTTATATCAGACACTACTTTAAAATGGACATTGGCATTTATGGGGATCTGGCCCAAAACAATTTTAATCTTGTTCTCCAAACATTGAACAAACTCAAATAGTCTAGTCTATAACTGGCATAAGACCTGGCTTTGATGATCTAGTGATTGGGGATCAGCAGCTCACCATGAAAAATTAGAAGTTTTTTCATGCCTCAAAACAGATGGAGATAGAGATATAGGGCCCGATGTAGGTAAATCCCATTTACCGATTTTGAAATACCGAATCCTACCGATTCGGTATTCCAAAATCGGTAAATGGGATGTAGGTCCCAACATCTGGATTCGTTACCGAATCCTTAACAATTCTTAAATTACCGATTCGGTAAATACCGAATCGGTAATGCCCATTCATTCCTATGGGCTTTGAAGCCCATAGGAATGATTAGGCATTACCGATTCGGTATTTACCGAATCGGTAATTTAAGAATTCACAAGGGTGCAGGGGGTGTCACTTTGACACCCTCTAGCACCCCCAAAACGGGCATGTGTGCAATGTGGCACACAGACATGCCCTAAGGGCACGTCTGTCTGTCACATGACACATGTGTACATGCACAGATGTGCATGCACACAGGAATCGTTTTTTTACCATGGATTTGTATTCCATGGTAAAATACCGATTCTGTAGGCCATGTGCTGATGGAACATTGGCTACCTACATTGCATTTTCGGTAGTTCTACCGAATCGTTATCATTACAGAATCGGTAAATATTACCGATTAGGTAACTTTACCGATTCGGAAATGATAACGAATCGGTAAAATTACCGAAAATGTGCCCCTACATCTCGATAGCCCTTTACCGATCGGAAACGGCCGAAAATCGGTATTTTCGGCCGATTCCGATCGGTAAAGGGCTACCTACATCGGGCCCATAATTTCTATTTGCAGACCTGAAAACTTGACTAATAAGGCTTCATTTCATATGTTGCCTGTATGTTCCCTTGAAAAGGTTATGAACACTGGAACACCTCGTGACTGCTCAGAGACTAAAGGATATGTAAGTAATGTTATAAAGCAAACATCCATTGCCTGACATGCTGCTAATGAATCAATCTTGCACCTCTCTCACCATAGGTGATCTATTATGTGGTTACTCTATCTGGACTACTTCCAGCTGCCTGGCAGATTGACTGAGCATGCATATCTATTACTAATATTTTTTGGGCTAAACAAATAAATAATGAACAGCAACATTTTTCACAATTATATCCTTATTGCTTGTTGGCCCTATGGGCCTATGGACCTCCTGGAAGAGGCCCGTACAAAATCGATTCCTGATGACAGCATTACCTTTACACCACGTTTTTTCTAATACTGTCCAAATGCTGTTGACCTTCACTTTGCCCTTTGTTGGGCAGTCATGTATCAAGATTTTACTTCTCAGTGTTATTTATAGGTATCAAAAAAATTCCGTTTAGTTCCATATAAGAGCAATAACATCCCCACAGTCCAGAGAAACACTCATTAGCTGGAGTTAGTCCCTAAACGGGAACTCTGATAGAAGCTGCACTCAAGGAAATCATTTGGGATTTCTTGGGGTAAATTCATACTTTAACAATGTACTCCAGATTGATTCTAAGGAGTGGTCAAGAGTACTGCAGGGAGGTAGAAGAAGTTCATAGAGGCTGTCTTCAACTATACCTCCCCAGATAATATTGAGATTTGATCTGCTGTCCACATTGGAAATTCATGACTAAATGCCACTTCTGAAGCAATGCAAGAGGGGGGTTGTGGCTGGTTCCAATATAGTGGAGAGTCAAGCTCCTGTGCATTGGAACACTCTATTGAATATAGGCTATGGAAAGGCAGAGACGTTGCCCCTCTTATCATTGAGTATTGCAAGGTTGGGTGAATGATGTAGGGTGGAGGCCTTATATTGGGCAACATCAATTATCTGTCTACAAGAAACATGATTGTTAAAAACAACCACATATTGATGATTGTCAGTCCATTTGTGTAACTGCTAGGAAGGGGGAAAACATCCTCTTTCCCCCTTCCTAGCAGGTACACAAATGGACTGAAAATCCTTAAAGATAGTAATTTATTCAGATATCTTTGGCTCTATCATGCTGTTCTATATTATGATGTCAGGTTTTGACAAATGTTCTTGGTCTAGCTATGCATTTATTTTTTTATGTCAACCTGGTGGATTTAGTTAATCATTCTAGCAATGTTTTAAAAGAGAAATGTACCCTATGTTATTAGAACTGCACTGGTTCCTGTCCTGGTTCCCACCTTGGAGAATAAAATTGGTTTATATACCTATACCTGTTATTGCATGAGATTTTAATGCAGACATTGGGGTGGTTGATGACTCCACCTTTGTGGCAGAAGAACTGGATAATTACTCACATTAACGTCCCTGAGACTATTGGGGAGCATCACAGTTTTGACTGTTAAAGTAGGCATTTAATAGAGTTAATATTAACTTATAACTTTTACAGTTGTTCTGGACAGTTTGATAGGGATAGGCAAGAATGTCCTACCTTTTTGGTCAAGGTCAGACTCTCAGTTGCTGACCATATTTGGGGTTTACAAAGGACCAGATGCTTGCTCTCTAGTTTTGTGAAGTGCAATAAATGCCTAAGAGTAGCCTTTACATTTGCATTATCTTCTTAAGATTATTCAATTCAATTCAAAATATGCTTTATTTGATTTTAGTAATTTAAAATCACAAAAGTAAACAGATAAAACAATTCATATGTATACAGATGTTAAAAATAAATGTACACTTATTACACAGATCAAAAACAACTAATCCAATCATATTAACATTTAAGGATAGACTTTTTTTAAAACTGTGAAAGCCTACAGGAATTAATTCAATCAAGTCAATGTAGTGGGAACTTTTAATAATTTTATCTTTTCCTAACTTTCAGTATACTCTTTAAAAAGCCAGTCATTACACCAATACAATAAATACTGTCCAAAAGCTGCAGATGTAAGAAGGCAGGTCGACATTGCCTCCATCCCACCCTCTTTAATAGAGGGATAATCCATCTTAGTCTTCTTTAAAATAAAATTACAAAATAAAATCACGTGGATGGTAGATTGTGTTGACAAATTATCGCATGGGGAATAGCAAAGTTCCCTAGACCAATCATTCATCTCTGGATGGCTGATTAAACGGTGGAAAGTACCAAACCTGAAACTTGTTAAGAGATGCCTATCATATCCCCCTGGGCAGCATAGGAGATACGGTTGAATATTATAGGTTATTAAAGTCAGTTGATGTTGAACAACTATACTCCTATTCATCTCCGAGGCAGCCTTAAGTGACTCAAGATGGGTCATACAAATTACATTAAACTCCTTTCTGGAGATTGAGTTAATAGAATCTGCATAAGTATAATAGTCTTGGTGACCTAGATCAGTCATAAAATCCTTGACATATTTCAACCAGGAGATCTTACTTACGTGATCCAGACTCATCGAATCGCTAATAATTTTTCTATTTAGACCTGTAAAATTAGAAGTCCAAATTCTGTGCCAAAATAGCACCGATTGGGCTTTAATAATGTCTGAAATGTTAGGGATTCCCAACTCACTGTGACAATTAAAAACTGAGGAACTGGCAGGCACTGCTAAAACAAATCTCAAGAATGCATTTTCCACACGTTGTATAGGAGAAGCATCATAAAAACCCCAGACTCCTGCATCAAAAATTGCAATGCTCACGCATTTCGCTTGGTAAATCCTAAGAAGAATATCCGGTGGGTCTTTTACCCATTTTCGTGGAAAAATTTACAAGAGCCGCGGTTGACCTCATAAAGAGTAAGCTCCTGCTCTTAACCGCCGGTCTCCAAGAACCTGAATGTTCAAACAAGACACCCAGGTATGTAAAGGAATCAGTGGAAACTACCCTGCTTTCTCCTAGTGGGAGACTACTACATTTTTGTCTCCCTCAGCCACGAGTCATTATGAACGTTTTTTTGGCATTCAGTTTTAGACCTACGTTGTCCATATAACTAGTATAGGAAACAAGGGCTTTCTTCAAACCTAACTACGTACAGGCTATGAGCACTGCGTCGTCTGCATGGAGAAGGGAGACAATTGGTCATTTGTTGACATATGGCGGGTCTCTTGCCCTGGCAACCAGTGCCTGTTCTAGAGAGTTGGTATATAAAAAGTGAACAGAAACGGTGCCAAGACGCACCCTTGTCTGACTCCCCTCTCCACTTTAAACGATGCAGTACACTCCCCGTTAGTTCCATATCGCACCTTGGCAGTAGCCCCTGAATACAATTGTCTTAAAAACCGAATCAAGACCTGATCGATCTTCAAAGCAGCCAGAATATCCCACAGTTTGCTATGTATAACGCAGTCAAAGGTGGCAGTGAGGTCTACAAATGCCATGTAGAATTTCCTTTCCTTTGCCTGAGTGTACTTTCCAATTAAGATGCTGAGATTTAAAACCTGCTAATTTGTTCCAAGGCCCTGTCTAAAACCGTATTGGACGTCAATTAAAATATTTTTCTCTTCTGCACATATCTGCAATCTGTCTAAACCTATCCTGCCCGCAATCTTCATCAAAGAATCTAATAAAGATATTGGTCGATAGCATGCGGGATTTACGTGTTCACCTTTTTTAAAAACCGGCTCCATTACTGATTATAACCAAGTGTCAATAAAGCCCGTCTCACAACAGGCTTGTAGGACCCGTGTGATCAGAGGGGACCATAATGATGAGGTTGACTCTCCCATGGCTATTCAGAGTATCTGTAGTGCCTTCTTTATTCTCTGAAAATTTGTACACTTCTGAGAAAAAGTCTATCCAAGTTATCTCATCTATTGAGACCGCTATTGTCGCAGCATCTGAGTTAACATAAAAAGGTGCATTCACTGCCGGCCAGAAACTTGAGCTATCCTTGCTTAGGGATGCTTGATGGAGGGCAGCCCAGGCTTGATCTTTTAACTCTTTCTTTCTTAATTTTCTAGCCCAGTTGTACATCTTCCTGCATTCACGGACTTCCTCCTGAACTGTATCTGTTCTGCGTAGGGCTTCTTTTAAACGTGAGAATGTTTTTGTACAATGTGGATCAAACCATCCATTACTGCGGACATGAGTGCCCTTATTTTCCACTCTGAGCACATTTTGTACAATTGTAGTGATTTGAGAGAATGCACTCAGGATGTTTTCATGGGTAGTGGGCACCCCCTTACACACCAATATTGGATCAAATGCCTTAGATATAACTTGTTTGCTCAGCTCAGCTGGATCACAACTGGACCAACGTAGAGTATATCCATTTAGACGAGCAAGAGAGAGGTTTTTGGACCAAGCTAATTATTCATTAGTATGTTTACCATCAGCAATAAGAAGAAGATTAATACTTAAGGGCAGATGATAGCTCAAAACATTTGAGAGGGTTTTGTAATCTGTAAAATACTTAGCGTAGTGTTTAGGAGCGATAATGAAATCAATGGTTGATTGTAATCCCGTACCTATAAAGGTATGGTGAAAATCCACACTCGGGGAACACAAACAGTTAACAAAATCCAAATCGTATGAAAACAGAACTTTATTTTACACCTCCCCCTTATCAGTATGTTCAAAATGTGCTGGATGGTCATCCTCTTCTGTGTCTAACCCACAGATTCCACCCCCTGCGTGCGGGCATAGACTGACATTGAAGTCCCCACCCCATACAATAATCATTTCTGTTTTATTAGACGTCCAAAAATTACCAAGGTCCTTGCTGAGCGATTTTAAAACCACTCCTAGCTGTCCCCTTTCTGTGTTATTGTAAAAATGTGTTAGGGCCAGGGTAAAATGTGAGTCTAGCAGGTCAATATTATTTGATAGTAAATTTTGGAATGTATCAATGCAATCTTTTGTACTCTCAGAAGATTGTAAATATAAACACAGATCCCCCCCTAGCCCTCCCATGCAGGGAGTGGATTGCTGGTGTGTGATAAGTCTTAGATCCATCTATGTGAACTTCATCAATCACCCAGGTCTTCTGGAAACACAAGATATCATACTTATCAATGGTCTCAAACCAAGCTAGATTATTCACGTTACTACGAATGCCAGCTATATTCCAAAAAAGAACACATCTGTTTTGGAGAGGTCAGTGCAGAGACAGATTTTGTATGACTTTTAGCTTCAGGCCTACGTAGGTCAACCCACCTTTGGTTACTAGGCAGATTTTGTTCTATTTCTTCCCCAAACGCAGGGACTAGCCCATAAGCTTTATCCGTTTTAGTCTTGATTGCCATCAGGTCTATACTCAAAACATTTTGACAAGATTCCTGGCTAATGCTGTTGGTCAAATCCTTATCTCTGTTTTTCTGGTCCCTTAGTGTAAGTAGTCAGTCATTCTCATCCAGTGACTGAAGGTGCCCAAATCTATTTGACACCTCCAAGTTATAATGTGGGTGATCAATAGACAGAGTGGAAGGATGGTTTTCTTTCTGCCAAGTAGGATATTTGGGCTGATAAAAATAGCCCAAATGAAGTATGTTTATTCCTGGATTGATGATGTGTTTGCCCTTAGCTCTAACTAAAATTTCCCTTACCAGGGAAGGAACACCAAAGGAGAGAATGGCACAGTCCCCTGTCAAGATTTTCCTGCTATTGCCAACCCAAGTCACGCGCCTAACCATTTTAAATTCTTTAAACATTTTCCTAGTCAGTCCTGTTCTAAACCCAAGAAAATGGATAGCTTTGTTCCTCAATGAGATCCATGTCTCATTTTCTCCAGAAGGGTTGGCTGGAACATTAACCAAAATCACAGTGTAGCTTCTAGGGTATAAATGGACTGTTTAACACACTGTGTTAGGTCCTTGATTACATTTATCACTTTCTCGCAATCATTAGAGGAACCGTTTTATTTTTTAAACGGGTGCATTATCTTTACCCTTTGGGGTCTGGGAGTTGGTTTTTTTCCCCTGTTGTTTTTTAGGATAGTGCTTAGATGGTCTATACTCTAAAGTAGCAGTGTGTACTTGTGGAACTTTATCTAAAATTTCAGTCGGCCTTGGGTTACAGAGTCTTTTTGATGGAGGCAGGATTTCTTAATCCAAATCACTGGTCAAAATAGCGCCAGGAATTACCTGAATACATCCATTTTTAGAAGGGTCTGAATTTGGTGTTCTCAAAACAGAAGGCTTCACCTGTTCCAGCATTGGGTAGGGATGTAGCCTTGCGACTAGTTATTAATCCCTGCGTGTCCATATTTAAAGATACTTCAACGGAAGAAATCTGTTTTTCTATCACACCAACTGCCCCCCAAGTTAATGTAACAGGGTCATGTTCACATCCTTGGGCTTACTAGGATGTTGCACAGAATTATTTGTTGTTAATTTTCTTTTCCCCATAGTAACTTACTCTAGAAAAAAGTGGTCACCCTTTCTTAGCTATTTAACAGGAGTAACTGGAGTATATAATACCAATACTCTCCTTGTGCCTTCAAAAGATACACTTTAAATGGTTACCGGAATGCCTCCCCATTCCTAGCATAGAGTGGATATATATCTTACAGCTCCAATATGTGTTACCCCAGACGCGGGATCTAATACACATACGGCCCTGTCACATTGGGCTGTGATTAGTGCAGATCCTGTACCTTATAATTTTCATCCAAAGAGAATAAGGTGCGTTGTGCTCACAAACAGGCAGAAATAATTAATACAATTTAAAAATACAATTAAAACATGATTCCCAGATTTTAGGATTGAAAACAGTTAAAACTCATAACCCCCTGGTCATAGAGATCAAAGTGCAGCGTGCAATTACAGCAATGAACAGCGGTATCTTTCCTTATTCAACACTAGCAGAACATAAGTCTAACATATATAAATTGGGCCCCTGAATCAGTGCACCATGGATCCTTCAATCTAAATAGGCGGAGAGTAACTCAACACACTGATATAAGCAAAGTCGGGTAGTCCCAATAACTCACGGAACAAAAACGAGGGAAAAGCAAGAGTCCTGGCCCAGCCCGGCCTCACACGGTCACTGACGGGAAAGGCTGCGGTTGATGTGCACCGCTTTTGAACGCGTTGATGTTGGTGATGATGCCTCCCTCTCAGCTGTGAGAGCCAGGAAGCACACGTTGCACTCTGGAACTTGAAGTCCCACCAGAGTGTGTAGGTGCACAGCGGTGCAAAAGGAAGAGAGAACCATTTTGTCCTAGGCTCAGCAAACAAAGGGAACAGGGTTCTAGAAGCAGTTCAGCCCCTCGAGTGAAACAAACTGCCCAAATCAGAACGACCTGTGTGAAGGCTGAAACTGCTGCGCTGTTTCTTTTCTTTCCCCGCGTATTGCAAAACTTTCCCTCCTACTCCTTCCCCTACTACTCCTCCAGTCGGCAGATACAATACCCAAGGAGCGTTTTGTGCCCCCCCTCAAGCTATTTATCCCCCTGTGAAGAAGGCACCTCCAGCCGGAGCCCACTCCTCCTGTCTCGCAATGACCAGTTGCATCCAATATGCTCCAAATATGTTACGGGAATGAACCGCAACCGCGGCTCCCGCTCTGCTTGGGCAAAAGCAGAGAGCCCTTGTTAGACCAAACTTAGGTTTAATTTGAAGAGTTTTATCCGGTGAACGATATGCACTGTAGCCGGCTCATGTCTCGCCTTCAACACTCCAACTCTGACAGTCCAAGAATCCAATGCGGCCCCCAGGAGAAGTAAGGTCGTCAGACCAGTTTTCCCCTGGGGAGTTCGCGCGAGAAAGGACAGGGTGTTAGGCAGTGTAGGGGGTGGGCTTAGAGGGAGGGGTTTTAGGCTAGGTGATAAAAGGGGACAGGAGAGGAACTTCTTCCTCTTCCTGTTCCCCAGCGCCTTAGGGTTCAGACAGGATCAGTTTTGACCATCCGCCCACCCTACAATGTTTAAGGGTGAGGAAAGGGTTTTTGTTTGAAAAGCGTGCCAGATTAGGATGGGTTGAAGGGTGGGGGCGTTTGTGCAGTACTTGGGAGGGGTGGGAGTCCATGACGGGCATACTCACCTTTCCGGGGAGGGGATACAGGTGCAGGATGGGGATGCGGCAGGCAGGAGTGCGATGGCTGGAGATGCTGGAGGAGGTTGAAAGAGAAGTGAGGAAGCGAATGGTATAAGTGAAGAGGTTATGGGGTGAATTGGTAGTGAGTAACTGGGGTTGCGGGAGTGGATGAAGGATGAAAGGCATGAGGTTGGGGATTTGTTACTGTTTATTGGTTTATGTTTGAAGTTGGTTATCAACCCTGTCCTAATTACGCTAAAACTAACAGCGTGGAGTAGTTATTGCGCGAGCTCTTCTCCGCTTTTAGATCAAAGCCACAAAGGTTCACTTCACTGAGAACGCCAACGCCTTCGCCATCATCTGTCCTACCACCGGAAACAAGCTAGCTCATGGAGTCAAGTTGTTTGATGCCCCACCTCCTGCTAAGGCGACCCGCTGCCAGTTTTGAAGTGCAATAAATGCCTAAGAGTAACCTCTAGCTTTTAAATTTGCATTATCTTCTTAAGATTAATAATGACATTCGCATTGGGGCAAGAGTAAAAGAAAAAGGTTGAATTACTGTAAAATGATACAAGATTAATACAATCGCTTTTTTTGATTACTTGCCATGGTGCTGAAAAGCTTTAGCAACCATAGTCCTGTATGCTTCCTCGTACAAAATCGTCAAAGGGTTTGAGTCTATTTGTAAGTGTATTTATAGGGTCGCATATTAATTACTCTTCTACATAGACATAATTATCATTCAATACACAAGTGCAGTATTAAAGAATTTCTCCAAAACGTGCTGCATTCTTGTGGATTATCATTCATTTTTTTAAGTATCCTGTCCATGTTTTGGGCTAGGAAGAGAGGGATAATGGTTTCTTATAGTCAAGCCAGCGCACCATTCAGAAAATAATTATGGGCATATTTACTAACATTTCACGCAATGCAGAGGAGTGAGCAAAGTTGGTCCGCTGAGTGAAACAGCGAGAATAGAAAAGCGTAATTTCATCTACAATATGGTGCATTTCTACTCCCTCCTTGCTCTGGCACACTTAATTCTGCATAGCTCCAATGTAGGCATCCTTGTGCCTTGATGCAAGGGTATGTATGTTACAAGCAAGATTGTTTTTGTGCAGGAAGGGGTACAAAACAATCCTTAAAGGCATTTTCTATGTGCAATGAGGATTGCATCACACACACAAAAAGTAAGTAACAAGGAGAAATTAAGATATTTCTTCTCATTATACCTCTATTGTGCATCATTTTGGTGCATTCCTAGGTTTACTGACCTTAGCAAATCTGAGATTGTTCCCATGCTCCACTCATGGAACAATTCGCTGATGCAAAGTAAGGTTAGGCATAGCTATGTGCTGCATTGTGTTTTCTTTATTTAATAAACAACACAAAGTGGCTTCGCTTGGCTTAGTAAATCCCCTGTAAGGACTTGCATTGACATGCCATTACTTGCATCAAGCAAGGACAGTGCAAGTCTTTAGTAAATCTGGGCCTTAGTGTTCATCTGACATATGTTGTATAGTACATGTATATGATGGTTACAATTTCAGTATCACTTTTTGAAATCTCGTTATTGTTTTAGAGAGAGCCTTGAGTTTGTTCACCTTATTTATGTGAACTTAGGTAAGCTCTTGTACAGCTGATACATTGGTATGATCTTCAAATCAGGCAAATTTCACATCTTTATTTAAAAGAGACCTTACTGGCATCGAATCTTAGAGAAGTGACTGAAAATTGTGATAAAATTCACACAGGTCCAAAAATGACCTTAACTGACCTTCGATTGTCAGTTGGCTCACTAGCGTTATAAATGGTATGAAACCAATTTTTGGCAAAAGCCTACAAAGTCTTTTCTAAGGAGTATTGGATTGTTCTACAGTAAACATTTGTTTGTTGTGCAGAACAGGTGTGGTGTTGCCATTAAACTATCAACAGGAAAAACAACACACAAAAGAGCACATGATAAAAACATGGCATCAGATGGTTAACACTTGCATGTCCTCTCAGGTGTTCATATAGCCAGTGTCAACACAGGGGGATGAATATCCTATTATGGTATATTAATACTTTACTAATCAACAGCCAGTCAATCATTAAGGCATAAACAAGCTCAGCAATTAAACACAGTACATGCTTCTGCGCAAAACCAATATGTGGAGCGGCAGGTCTTAACATTTCTTAATGACAGTGTGGTACTGTTTAATGCAAACAATCAGTCTTCCTATTAGTAAGATTTATGTAAAGATCCATACATTGATCATTCTGTAATCTCTGCTCCTGACTACCTTCCTCCTGCCTGCTGTGAATAAATGGCTGCAGTATGTTATGAGAAATGCCAAAAAAAACTGCCAGTGTCTAAACAAATTACCACTTCCAGAATGATATTGCAAGTATACATTTGTCCTCTGATGTGAGCACAGAATCACCCACAGAAGTTATATGGCCATTCCAGTGTCTTCTCTCCATGTCTGGTAAGCAAGTGATCCTGGGTGCAGTATACAAACCTTTCCACATCAATGTTCATGCAGCGACAACTACAAGGTAGTGTGAGTAAACGCCTAGGGCCAGATGTAAAAAGCATTTTTGCGGTCGTAAATGGCCTGATTCATAGAATTGGTCCTTTTTTTAACACAAAATGGCTTTTTTAAATATACAAAGCACAAATTGCAATTCGGTAATACGTTACCGAATCACAATTTATGTCAATGATTCAATATTTCGAAAGGGCATGTATAAGGCGTCCTTTCCAAATACCAAATCGGTTTGGAAGGTATTACTGTTTTGCGACCGAATTCTGGTTGGAAAACAGTATTACTTTACCACCAGATCAAAACTGGTGGTAATCCATTCAGGAAAGGAAGAGGGTTCCCTTCGGATTACTACCCCTTTGATAATTTGAACAAATCCTTAAAAACTGAAACCTAAATGTTTCATTTTTTCCTTTTGAAATGCATCACATTTTCCTTTAAGGAAAATGGGCTGCATTAAAAAAAGAGAGATTGCTTTATTTGAAAGCAATTACAGAAATGGTGGTCTGCTGACCCCAGCAGGCCACCATTCCTGTGATGAGTTTCATTCCTACTGAGTCGCAACATGCAACCGATCTCATTAATACCAAAGCGGTAGATCTATTTGCAACACACTAGCAATCGCTAAATTAAAATAAAAACAAACTTACATTAGGAATAAACAGGGCTTTAAGTGAAATGTAAAAACTGGGGGGTCTCTCGAAAGGGCGTGGCTGATGTAATTATGGGTGTGGCTTAAACCACGTAAATTAACAATCTGTGCTTAGCATAGTGGGTCACCCGAGTCATTGCATCCAAATCATATAATACAACAGGTACCATTATACCTAAAACAAGCCAGGACTATTGGCTTTGTCAGTGGTTGTTAGTTGCATAAGATAAGGAAGCAACAACTATGGCTTCATGGTATGTATAAAACAGAAATCCTTTGGTTATGAAATGATGAGACTGTGAAGCAACTATAAGGAGTCTGTTGTTACGACAGAGGCAGAGAAGGGTGATACAGCTATTTTACAAGTTTGCTGATGTAGTATTTTTAAATTTCTTTGTGTTTTTTTCAATAGTTTATATGCAAACTCATTACCACTTCTTGCTCCTTGCTTTTGCGAATCCATCACACAGGTATGAGCAATATAATAATACAATCTTAGCATTCATTCTGATCATGTGTGTGTCTGTGTGTGTGTGCTTGCCAATGAATATGTGTGTGTGTGTTGTGTATGAGTGGAGTGATTCCTGCCAAATAGTGGATTGTAGAGTGGTCGGGAGTTGGTGGGTGTGGCCAGAGCAAGGGGCGGAAAGAGTGTGACAGGGTAACAGGTGTTGAGTAAGGTGGAGGGTGGAGCGAGGAAGGGGAGTAGTAGGAGCTGAGGCTGATTGGGTGGGGTCAGCAAGTAGTAAAAGAGGTGTTAAAGGGAGTATATATACTAAAAAGGCTTTTCTAGATAGAGTAGGAGCCTGGGGCACTCATCAAGAGGAGGGCTAAACGTGAGCACACAATCAGTGATTCCCTCCACAGATGGCTCAATTATGTAGGATGGGCCTTATGGTGGGGAACCCAATATTTATTTTGCTGCACCCCTTACATTTCTTGATTTTGGGGGGCCGTCAAATTTGGGGGGCTTGGGGTGCATTATGAAGTGTGTAGAGGGCACAGAAGGACATGGCTTCTGGGTAATTTCTGGGGGGCTATCCACAGTTTGTATTGCTCCCTTCCTCCATTATGGCGTGCACCCCAAAAGAATAGGGCAAACAAGGTTGCTAGGGGACGAACAGGTTTGTGACAGTTTCCATTACCAGCCACAGAGGGGCACCACAGCATCCTACTGCGGTTATGGTATTGGAAGGTACAACAAGGAGCATGTGGAGGTATTTCTGCAGGGGGAGGGGGCTTCCCAAGATTTTATCGCCTCCCCTCCCCCTGTTTGGCATGTTATAAGAACCCTTGGGAAATTATGATCGAAAGCAGATGGTATAGAGATTTCTGCTATGAAATCTGAGAGCACTAACATTTGCTGAATGAAGGGTGGCAGTGGAGCAGATGAATGGGACACAGAAAGGATACCTGTAGCAATTGGTTGTATGGGCCATAGACAATAATCATGGCATGCAAATAGGCAGCAGTCCATGGATTGGCAGTGTCTGTAGAGAGTTTGGCGTGTTCTTCAATTTATTTGTCCTCCTTATGTTTGGTATGATCCACAGAGGAATGGCTAGGCCTATCTGTAAGGCAGAACATGTATTTATGATTTAAAGAAGTGTAGTCTGAGTGAGCTGCGAGGGGCTGTACAGAGCGGTAAATAAATGCCTGAGTGTATACCCGAGCAATGTGCATCCAACAGGTCATTTGAGACTGAACTGTGAGAGAAGATGCTGGGTTACTGACGGTATGAGGGCACATAGGAAGGGTGTTTGATGTCACTCAAAGAATTGAAACGTGCTTGGTGCACTACCAAAGCTGGGGTAACAGGAGGGAACATTTGAGTGGCAATGAGACAGTGCTATCCAGAGGTCAAAAAAGATGTCAGAGACACAGAGATATGGGGATCCTGGTCCAATGGTGAGGGGGTGGTCAAAAGTTCCTGCTAAACATTTCTGTCAAATTGTGACCAGTTGTTGTGCGGCCTGATTCGCTCTGTAACCTTTCCCCAGTATCTTTCTAACTTGCAGTTGGCTGGAGCAAGCTTCCCAACGCTTTTCTTGGCCTAATTCCCCCAAAGGAGTGGCTGACATTTCAGGCCTCAGGTTACTCCCAGAGGGTGTGCTACTCCCATTCTGGGAAAAACCTCACTAACCATACATATTTAAGCACCAAACATTGTAAATCCTTACACCTGCAAAGCCTCACATCACACTTGTCAACTTTAAAATGGTGTAAGTGTTTTTATTTGAGGGAAATATTCATCTGTGCTTCATCTCCCATCTGAGGGCTATGGAAGTGCTGTTCCTCTCTCACATGTCCCTTCAAAGAGACAGATGACACACTCACTCAATTACTCAGCAAACGTTTACACATTAACATTTTCATCTTGCTGTTTACCGTTAAAAGATTTCCCCTGCAGCACAAATATAGGCAAGCCATTCTTCATTACTCATTCACTCAGTCATTGCTGTTATTCACTCTGTAGGCCCTGCAAGACCAACCAGAATAAGAGGTATGTCAGCTAGCAGAAGAAAAGCCTTGGTGTGCTATTATGTTCATACTGCTGCCCCCTAGTAACACCACATGGCACCTGCAGCATAATAATTGGACTGGAAGCAGGCCTGTCCTATGCAAATAATGTCCTCCCAGGCTTACTTTCTTCTGAGACGGTTTCCGGCTTTGCGCCGTGACACTGCCTCCAACATGGTTCATCAGCCAAATTCAAAAGAAGCCCATTTATCTTCGGCTAATGGTTTGCCACTCGAAGTCCGCACATGGTGATTTCACCCTCATTTAGCAGGGTCCTAAATTGCCTGCAGTCATCCTCTCTAGAGAACCTGGGCGTTCATGGGTGTTTGAAGGCATTCTTCAAAGGAAGGAATGCGTTCTTTTAAGCCCCAGTGTAGCACAGCCCAGTCCAGTGCAGAGTGAGGAAAGAAATGGCAAACCTTTTAGGCACATGTGTGCTAAAATTACAAATCTTTTCCCTCATGAACTTCTACCAACCCCCCTTCTTCTCAAGTAGGTGTGATAGGGGCAAAGTCTTATCTTTCTTTATCAATGTATAATTTTTTTTCCTTTAAATTCGGTATATTGTAGAGCCAAATGTGGCCTCAAGGGGTATAACTGAGCTCAAGAATGCGAGGAAAGTACTGCACTGATAGTAAAATAGGTTGTGTGGTGATCATTTTTCATTTTGGTGCGAGCTGATCACTCAAATCAGGGGATTGGTGCTTGTGAGGTTGGTTAGGAATAAAGGTCAAGTATGAGCTCGGGCTAATGAAATGATGGGCAAAGTTTGAGGCAAGTGAAAGTCTCTTTATTAGGTGCAATAAGGAGCTAGAAAGGTTGTTTTCTTCAAGAAGCAAAAAAGGGCAGAGACAGACGTTTACGTCTGCAGGTCTGCATCATGCCTGCTGCAGCAGGTGGGGATGGAGCATTACATCAAATCGCTGCGCTGGGCTGAGCTGGGCTGAGCTGGGCTGAGCTGGGCTTGGCTGGTGCTTTAAACAACTCCTCCCTTCCTTTGAAGAACGCCCACAAACGCCCACGAAAGCCCAGGTTCTGTATAGAGGATGACTGCAGGCAATTTAGGACCCTGCTAAATGAGGGTGATATCACCATGTGTGGACTTCAAGTGGCAAAACGTTAGCCTAAGATAAATAGGCTGCTTTTGAATTTGGCTGATGAACCATGTGTTGGAAGCAGTTTCACGGCGCAAAGCCAGCGACCGTCTCAGAAAAAAGTAAGCCAGGGAGGACATTATTTGCAAAGGACAGCCCTCTTTCCAGTCCAATTATTATGCTGCAGTTGCCATGTGGTGTTACTAGAGGGCAGCAGTATGAACATAATAGCACACCAACGCTTTTCTTCTGCTAGCTGCCATACCTCTTGTTCATGTTGGTCTTGCAGGGCCTACAGAGTGAAGGACTGCAATGTATGAGTGAATGAGTAATGAAGAAAAGCTTTCCTGTATTTGTGCTGCAGGGGGAATTTTAGAAAGGTAGACAGCAAGATGAAAGTGTCAATATCTAAATGTTTGCTGAGAAATTGAGTGAGTGTGTCATCTGTATCTTTGAAGGTCATGTTAGAGAGGAACAGCACTTCCATAGTCCTCAGATGGGAGAGGAAGCACAGATGAATATTTCCCTCAAATAAAAAAACTTACTTACAAACAGAAAACCAGGGTTCAAATCCCGTGTTCGGCAGGTGATCTATGGTGGCACAACAGAGGTAAGTTGGAGGCTGGCCAATTGGTAAGAAACGTGTGTGTGTGTTGTGTAAGAGTGGAGTGATGCCTGCCAAATAGTGGATTGCAGAGTGGTTGGAAGTTGGTGGGTGTGGACAGAGCAAGGGGCGGAAAGACTGCTAGAGGGTAACAGGTGTTGAGTGAGGTGGAGTGTAGAGTAAGGAAGGGGTATAGTAGGAGCCGAGGCATATTGGGTGGGGTCAGTGAGGAGTAAAAGAGGTGTTAGGGGAAGCATAGTTGGATGGGTGGGGTCCCAGTGCCTAAATAGGTGCTCCTAGATGGAGTCGGAGCCTGGGGCACTCATCAAGAGGAGGGCTAAACGTGAGCAACAGTTCAGTAGTTCCCTCCACAGATGGCTCAATTACATAGGATGGGCCTTATGGTGCGGAGCACAAATTTGTTTTGCTATACCCCCCTACATTCCTTGATTGGGGGGAGGGCAGTCAAATTTTGGCGATCGGGGGGGGCAGTATTAAAAGGGGCTTGGGGCATTATGAAATGTGTAGGGGGCTCAGAAGGACATAGCTTCTGGGTAAATTTTAGGGGGGCTTACCACAGTTTTTATTGCTCCCTTCCTCCATTACGGGGTGCATCCAAAAGAATAAGACAAACAAGGGGGCTAAGGGAATAACAGGTTTGTGACAGTTTCTATTACCAGCCACAGGGGGGCCACATAGTATCCTACTGTGGATTTGGTATTGGAAAGTACAACAAGGAGCATGTGATGGTATTTTTACAGGGGGAGTGTTACGATTCTCTCCCTGTGCTCTCGTACCCACCACCAGGGGGCCACATAGTGGGACTTTCCGGTATTCTACTATGCTTCCAGACACTTCCCTGTATGCATATCCTGACTTCCAGCCATTTGAACACGTATTGGGAACTGACATCCATCCCCAATCCATGCCGGGTTTTGTGAAAGCCAGCCTGCTTATACTTGAAGCCAGCCTACTCATGCCTGAAACTCCATTACCCAGAATTCCCTGCTCACTTTTTTGTCTCCACCCCTGCAGGCCAAGGATGGGTGGAGGAATTCAGCTCACCTTTTACTGGCTGCAGCTAGCCTGCTCACACCTGATGCATATGATTACGGTGAGCTCTTTTAAGCCCCAACTCCCTTCAGGCAAAGGTTGGTCATTGTAGCTGTTTACCGGTGAGACCGATCCTTATTTCCAGGGCTCCCTAGCTTTTGCTATTCTTGTTTCCTGAACTTTAGTTATGCCTTGTTCCTGACCTGATGCTGTTTTCCTTGTTCCTGAATTAGCACTGCCTGCAGTGCTACCCTGACCCCTGAGCCTTAGTTTTTCTTGTTCCTGAACTGCAGCAGTTTCCCTTCTCCTGAATTAGCACTGCTTGCAGTGCTACCTTGTTTCCTGAGTTCCTGAGCTGTAGCTATTCCTTGTGCTTGAATTAGCACTGCCTGCAGTGCTCTTGTTTCCTGAGTTCCTGAGCTATAGCTATTCTTTGTTTCTATTCCTGGGCTTCAGCTATTTCTTGTTTCTGATTAGCACTGCTTGCAGTGCTCTCTTGACTCCTTGACTCCTGAGCTGTAGCTATGTCCTGTTTCCTGAACTAGCATTGCCTGCAGTGCTACCTTGACTCCTGAAACCTTGGTAGCTCCCTGTTCCTGAACTGGCACTGTCTGCAGTGCTGCCTTGACTCCTGAGCCTTAGCTCACTTCTTGTTCCTGCCACAGCACTGCCTTCTATGCTACTTTGTTTTCTTGATTCCTTAACCTGCACTATTCTAGTATACTCTTGTAGCCTCCCCTTCTGTATATCCCTTTCCAGTCCCTGACTTTCTTCCTATTTCCTTGGTTCCAGTTATAGTTTGCTGTCTTTCTATTCTGCTGTCTTACTTCTGTTACCTTTTATGTTTTTACCTGCTTTCTGCCTCATGTGCCCTGTGATTTCCTGCCTTTCCTGTTAAGCACTCCTCCTTGCTAGCTCTTTGTCTGTTGTACTTGTGTTTAGTTCTACCTCCTTGCTGTTACTGCCTTGCGTGTTCCTGTTTGATGACCTGGATCCGTGGGCACAGGTGACTACCTAGGTGGTGTTTCTTGTTCACTGTGAGTATTGTCTTTGAGTTACATTTATAACATCACCATAGGTATAAGCTCCACATACCCTGCCTTTGCATGCATATCCTACATGTGGGTATTTGCCGTCAGTATCTGTAACAGCAATTGTGGGTAAGAAACTTACTGAGCTTCAGTCTTACCATGTGGAGCTCCTGAGTGCTTTACCCCACACTCCCCTTTATTGTTAATGTTGTTTCATATATATGTCTTGCACATTCGTCCTGGGGGTAGTTTTTCTGAATGCTAAATTGCCTCATGAGTGCCCTTCCTTTCTGAGTCTTAGCCATCTTGTTCCTTCGTGCAGACTTCCCCTTTGGATCTCTTTTCTCCTCTGACTTCTTGTATGATCCTGGGCAGCGCTGTACTCCTCTTTCTGTTTACGTTTTTCTACCCAGTTCCCAGTCCTTGCCCAAGTCCCTGACTGTGTTCCCCACATAGTCCCGGACAGTCCCTGACAAAGAGGGGGCTTCCCAAGATTTTAATGCCTCTCTCCCCCTGTGTGGCATGTTATAAGTACCCTTGGGAAATGTCGATCGAAAACAGATGGTATAGAGATACCTGCTATGAAATCTGAGAGCACTAATATTTGCTAAAGGAAGGGTGGCAATGGAGCAGATGAATGGGACAGGGAAAGGATACCTGTGACAATTGGTTGTATGGGCCATAGAGAATAATCATAGCATGCAAATAGGTAGCAGTCTATGGATTGGCAGTGTCTGTAGAGAGTTTGGCGTGTTCTTCAATGTATTTGTCCTCCTTATGTTTGGTATGATCCACAGAGGAAAGGCCAGGCCTAACTGTAAGGCAGAACATGTATTTATGATTTAAAGAAGTATAGTCTGAGTGAGCTGCGAGGGGCTGTACAGAGCGGTAAATGCCTGTTTACTAGGCCTGGGCGTCAAATTCCCTTCCCCTCGTGGAAATTGCAATAATTTGACATTTTCGCGTTCCGCGGAGAGCTCGAAAATGCTAAAATTTCCGCGATCCGCAGCGTACCGGATGCTCACGCTGTAAAAATACGGTCTCGCGTGCGCGATCGCCTCACCTGGATTCCCTGCATTCGCCGACAAGTTTTCCCAATCCAGTCGCTTGCTCCACGAGATGTTGGATTGTTGTTAGCCATTTTGCGCTATCTCACGAGAGTTCGCGCCCGCGATCACTTCATTCGTCTCGCCATCATGCACAGCGTTAGTATGAGATCTCGAACACGTCATTCTCCACCACGAGCGAGAGCGTGAGGACGCGATCACGTCATATCGAACGCGACAAGGAGCGAGAGAACCCGAACACGTCTTTCTCCACCGCGAACAAGAGCATGAGGACGCGAACACGTCCTATCAAACTTGACAAGGAGTGGGAGAACCCGTACACATCATATCCAACGCGACAGGGAGCGAGAGGACGCGAACACGTCATTTTGGACGCGCCATCGACTTCCGGCAGAAGTAATGTGAAGCTTGAGAACTCGAACATGTAAAATTTTCAAATTGTAGAAGAATATCAGCTCAAGCAGCATAAAACCTTCTGCAAATGATGATTTGGATGAAAGAAACTCCTCAGATTGACATTTGGCTGTCCTTTTTTGTGCAAGGAGTCCTTTTATTAAATGGGGGGAGAGGGAGGAAGTACCACAGAATCTCCTACTTCCTGTTCCTGTCCAGCAGGCTCCTCCCAATGCTTTGTCCATCTCCTGCTCATTCTGCCTTTGGATTTTGTGCTGGAAATATCACTCTATTTGTCTGCTGCATCATTGCAATTGGATTTGAGGATTTTTTAATTGGATATTTTACAAGTAAGTGGTTGTTGTGTCTGTGTGATTGTGGGTAATGCAGTTGTTGCAACTACAAATTAATTTTGGTAACTATCATTCCTTTTTTTTTTAAATGTTGTGGGTATTAGTAGTCAGTAGTAGGCCCCCAGCAAGTCATGGCCGCATGGGTGTGTGCATGATGAAGCAACTGTTCCACAGGAGTCTTCTGAATGTATTTCTTTTTCAAGCATCATTTAGAGCCTGAATGGCATTCGATTGAGTTGGGAAATGTGATTTTTTGGGGTGGGCTTTCTGTTGTTAGGCCTGGCCATGTGGCTGGTGGCCATTTTAAAGCATAGGCCTACAAGCTTGTCTGGCCTTGTCTGCCAACAGGCCTGCTTTCATCCAGTAGGCTCAGAGCAGGTAGGCACAGCTGCATTAAACAAGTGTTTCTGTGTTGTCTGTTGAATTTAAACATCATTTAGGGCATGGATGGTATTGGATTGGGTTGGGAAATGTGTTTATTTGGGGTGGGCTTTCTGATGTTGGGCCTGGCCATGTGGCTTGTGGCTATTATGAAGCATATGCCTTCAAGCTTGTCTGGCCTTGTCTGCCAACAGGCCTGCTTGCATCCAGTAGGCTCAGAGCAGGTAACCACAGCTTTATTAAACAAGTGTTTCTGTGTGGTCTGTTGAATTTAGACATCATTTAGGGCATGGATGGCATTGGATTGAGTTGGGAAGTGTTTGTTTGGGGTGGACTTTCTGATGTTGGGCCTGGCCATGTGGCTAGGTGGGAATTATTAGTGTCCTGCTTTTGCCATATAGGCCTGCATAGTTTTCCTATTGGCTTACTGCTTCCATCCATCCACCCCCTTTGCCAGCAGCAGCTCCATGAATGATGTGATGCTCAAATAATTTAATGGCAAATAGGGTCCACCCCATTTCCATTACATTTTTATTTTGGTGGTTCTTATTCTCTTACCTATCACTCCTGAGAGTGTAGTGTGTGTACACAGTAGTATAACATAGCCCTTGTTTACAAAGTCTCAGTAATGGCTAGACTATATCTTTTGTTTGCACTAGTACAGTAGTAACTGAACCACAACAGCAAATGCAACATTTTACTGATGTTCTTCTCCTGGCTTATTTGCTTTTAGGTGCACAAAAAGCCATAGGAGGAGGTGTCATCATCATCACCCGTTGTACTGCCAGCCAGGCAGAAGTCCTGCTGCGCATCACGTCCACGTTTGACCACAACTTGTTGTGCATCTGCATCCTGCCTGACATCTGAAGAAGATGGCCCCAAAGAAAGGTACCAGGTCCAGTACCAAGAAAGTTGCCGGTGAGAAGAAGGAACAGAAAAAGGAAGTGCCATTAACCACGACTGGTGTGACGGCCAATGTTTTTTTTGGGACCAAAAAAGTTACGCCTGCAGCAGCGTTTGTCCGGGAACCAAGCTGGGAGCAGCACCTCCGCACCAGCGGTCCAACCCTACCAACCTAGGCCCAAGCCCTTGAGTGTCGCAGAGGTAGCCAGTCTACTAACGAGCAGCGATGTTGAAATGTCATTTTGGCAAAGTAGTACACAATCAATGCAGGCGGAAACTCAGCAGATAAGTGTGCAGCCGCAACAACAGCAGCAGCTGCAAGAACAACAGCAGCAGCCGCAAGAACACCAGCAGCCGCAAGAACAACAGCAGAAGGCACAAGAACAGCAGCAGCAGCCGCAAGAACAGCAGCAGCAGCCGCAAGAACAGCAGTGGCAGCCGCAAGAACAGCAGCAGCAGCCACAAGAACAGCCCACAATAGTAGTTGTTGCTCCTGAAGTAGGGGCATTTCAGGAAATCGAGCTTCCTGCAGACAAAGTGGAGCAAACCACTGTTTCAAAAGATTTATTCTCTTCCAGACCACCAGCAAGGAAAAGGAGGCTTAGTCCATCATCTTCTTCTTCAAGCCCCGCTTCTGATGATCGTGATGCCACTTGGCAGCCACCAGCTCAGTTTGAGAGTGATGCACGCCACAAGACAATGCTTCTAAAAAGGAAGGTTCCAGAAAAACTTAGAGTTATGGAGGTAGATGTAGAAGAGGGGGATGATGTTGATGAAGACGAGCCAGTCATCACGCACATCACTCCCGCCCCAAAGGGGATGGAGACCAACATTCTCACCCTATCCAGAAAGGCTGCTACTGAGCTGGATGTAGCAGGGATACCACCAACACAGGTTACACCACCACAACCTCCAGCTGCCATATTTTCAAAGGCCCAGCAGTGACCTACTACATCCAGCTCAACCATCTCTGTAGGTAGTGGTAGTAAAAGTCACAGTGCAGCTGCACAGAGTCACATTCCAAGCACACCCTCAAGTTCATCTGATATTGAAAGTGGCAAATCCAGCAGTACCAGGAAGTTCTCCTCCCCAGTTTGGGACTTCTTTTCCGTTAGCACCAAGGAAAAGAACTTTGCTATATGCTCAATTTGTCGACAAGGTGTTCGGCGGGGTATGCTTGGTACAAACTATGGTACCGGAGGCCAAGCAAGTCATCTCAGAATATACCACACTATTGTGTGGGAGAATCACCTACTTCACTTAAAACAAAGCAAAAAAACTCAACCCATTGAAGTTGGGCATGAAGAATCAGGGGACAATATTATTGCGGTGGAAGGTGAAGAAGAGGGAGGCATTTCTAGCCCTGTCCCCAGTAGTGCAGTGGTACCGCCCACATCCTCCTCAGTAACATCTGAGTGGCACCGCAGTAAGAGCCATACTCAGAGTCAGCCTGAGACACCAAGGGGACCGAGTACTGCAAAGAGACAAACTGCAACGTTGAGCCTAAGTGGGTTAATGAAAACAACAGCACCATAAAGGAAAGTAATCCAGCCTACCATTGAGAGCATGCTTAGGTTGGAGGGGCAGTACCAGCGCAACCACCCAACGGCACGGTTGTACAATGTGAAGCTGGCTAAAATGTTAGCACTGGACCTTCTCCCTTTTCATTTGTAAAAGGGGTGGGTTTCCTTGAATTTGTGTCAGCCATCTGCCCTAATTGAAAGGTTCCCAGCCAGTCCTATTTCGCAAGAATTGCTGTTCCGGCACTACATCATGATGTGCCGGAGTTGGTTGGACAAACTTTGCAGCAGAGTGCTGTTCACAATATCCACCTGACAACAGACATGTGGACCAGTTGCCAAGCCACAGATTACATGTGCATCACTGCACACTGGGGGTTAGAGATAAGCTATCTGAACGAGGTGTTGTTGACACAGCTGAGATTTCTAAAGCTACTCGGAAACATGCAACTGTAGCCATGTTCGCCATGGAGAAATCTCATATTGCTGTAAACATTTTGGAAGAGTTTTGCAGCAAGGTTTTTGAATGGCTGCGCCCAAGAGGGCTTAGTATTGGTTTTGTTGCCACAGATAATGGCAGTAGTGTACTTAAGGCAATGGACCTTGGTTCCTATTTCAGGGTTTCGTGTTTGGCGGGGGTTAGAGATAAGCTATCTGAACGACGTGTTGTTGACACAGCTGAGATTTTTAAAGCTACTCGGAAACAAGCAACTGTAGCCATGTTCGCCATGGAGAAATCTCATACTGCTGTAAACATTTTGGAAGAGTTTTGCAGCAAGGTTTTTGAATGGCTGTGCCCAAGAGGGCTTAGTATTGGTTTTGTTGCCACAGATAATGGCAGTAATGTACTTAAGGCAATGGACCTGGGTTCCTGTTTCAGGGTTTCGTGTTTGGCACACTGCATAAACATTATAGTTCAAGACTTTCTGAAAAAAGAACCCATAGTAAGCAAGTTACTGACCACCTGCCAAAGAATATGCACTCATTTCATCCATTCTTTTAAAGCTCGGAAGCAGCTCAGGATCATTCAACGTGAATATAAGATGCCAGTCAAAGCACTCATCCAGGAGGTGGCAACACATTGGAACTCAACATATTGCATGCTTGATCGTCTGTTTGAGCAGTACAGGCCACTTAATGAATATGTCATGCGAAGACTGGATGCTGCTGTGAAAGGCATTACCCTTCAGATCGACCAATGGTGCCTAGTTAAATGCCTGACTGAGATGCTTCGTCCTTTTGAGGTCTTCACACGTGAAGTCAGCAAGGAGGACTGTACAATGGGCCAAGCTATCCCATTATTGCCAATGCTAGTGCATCAGCTGAAGAAGGTGTCTGAATCATACAAAGGTGTTGAGAAAAAAAGGAAGCCTATGACTTGGTGGAGAGCTTAGCCTGTCACTTAGCTGAAAATACAAGGGTGCACAATAAGATTTTGTCACAAGAACATTACATTTCTGACACAATTCTGGATCCACGGACAAAATTGGGACTGAAGACATTCATTCCTTTTTTCAGAGATGGATGTTGCCCGCTACGAACTTGGATAGTTGAGGCAGGGAGTAAGTTGGAAAATGAACGGCTGCTGATAAAAGCCCGCTAGATCAACCCACAAGCAGGGCATACTGCATCAAGTGCAACTTCGGAAGTTGAGGGCAGTGCGTTTGGCTCACAACACTCACCATCACTATCGACAACAGCAACAACAACTGGATCATTAGGCCCAGTAGAATCGTTACACGATTGGTATTTACAGTTAGGCATTAATAAGCACAGTGCTGATGCACAGAGAAAAGAACTCGAAAGGTTAGCAGCAGCACCCCTGAACATTGAGCGGATGGTCCAGGCCTTTCTGGATGACCCAACAGAGGTGTACTTTGATCAAAACCCATTGCAGTATTGGTATAGGAAAAGGGATGAATGGCCACTGCTCAGCAGGCTGGCGATAAGCTATCCGGCTTGCCCTGTCGCAAGTGTCTCTTCCGAATGTGTTTTCAGTGCTGCTGGTTCCATTGTAACAGTGAGAAGGACCAGTCTCTCACCCAAAATCGTGGAGTGGTTAACAATGATAAAAATTAATCAGTACTTCATACCACCGAATTACACAATACATGAAGCAAGGGAGGAAGATGAGGACAGCGGCTCAGGTGACGGAAGTAGTGTGTCACATGATTACCTACTACTGGCAGAACCCCCAGAGTCTGAGGACAAGCTATACTTCCCTGACATTTAGGCTTCCACTTACTGTCTTCCTCCCTTATTTTCCTTTATTTGTGTTTCTGTCGTTCCGGTTACAAACTTTGAATCACAACAAATGCATTACCACCGTCTTCTACTCTTCTTATTTCAATATACAAGTTTCAGGTGTCTGCTTTTCACAGTACAGTTCTCCGAATCCAGCTCCTCCGCTCCATTATACTGAATCTCCCTAAATCCATTGCCCTCATGATGATTGGAAGATGGAAAATAGAAGAAAAAATAAAAACTTTCCTAGTCCCGCCAAAAGAAGTGGAACATGATGACTACTATAGCTATCCTACTTTAAGAGCCGAGAGAGACTGCCCATTAACTGAAAATGAGCTGGAACTAGTAATGATTGATGCCATTCATTGAACGCAGAGTCACAGACTGAGTGATTTTGTTGTTGTTTGTTGTGCATGAAGTTATGTCATTGTGCACTAATCATCTTTCTACAGTACACACTAAATGTAACTCAAGGCAATTTTTCCCTTCTTGCAAATATTTTTAATAATGAATTTGTGCTTCTACTGAAGCTTGATACATTGCTTTTGATTGAATACAGGAAGGGGACTCAATCTGCACACTGAGTATGACAACAGCACCGTCCATGATGATGATGATGGCAAAAAAGACGGCCTGTTAACTTAAGATGAGAAGGAACAGGTAATGAAAACGAATGTCATGCATTGGACAGCTGACTGAGCGATTGGTGTTTGTGTTTTTGTTGTTTGTTTGTTGTGCATGAAGTGAAGTCAAAGTGTACTAGTAGTCTTACTGTACACACTAAAGAGTGACTCAAGTAAATAATATTTCTACTCTTGTTGTGTAATAACAAAATTTTACTTCTACTGCAGGCTGATCTGCACAGTCAGTCAGTACAAGTATCGGAGATGATTGATGGACTAATAACAAGTCAAGAGGATGTTTCATGAATGGCATAAAAGGTAAAAAAGTCAACAACAACCACAGCAGACCCAAATGTCTGTGTAGAAGTGGAGTTGAGTGTAGCGGTGGGATGACTGCGGTGCATTGATTTACTAACTTAAATTGTAAAATGCTATGTTTGGATATGTGCTATGTCCAAATCTTTAAAAAAAAGTACTCTAAACGGAGGATGTGCTAAGCGACGTGCCGTCACTGTGGGCCTGCTCTGTCCTGTTGTTGTTGAAGGTCAATGCTGGAAACAGACTAGAGTAGAGATGATGCATACATGCCGCCTCGGAAAGTGTTCTTGTTGCACTACACCATAACTTGCGCATTTCTTTCAACTTTGTTTCTCAATATCCCTTTTGTTTTTCCATCTACAATTACAGGCCGGCCTTGCCCTATACTTGAGAAAACATTACAATGCACACTTATCTTACCAATAAATCTAAAAATAATTTCCAGGCGGGCAGTGGCGACTGGCGACACCCAAGATTGATGGACGAGAGGAGGACCAAGAGGAATGCCGAGATGCAAATCCAGTCCACATTTTTGAGCAGGATAACACAGTAACAGTATCAACTTTCATCATCTTTTAAATAATTTGATTCATTTTTTGTCTACAGTCTTTACAACAGTGTGTTCTTCTTGTTGCTGTTATTATCATTAGGTTTGCTCTCTGTTATAAAAACTTTATTTACTATCTGTAAAAGTATTAAGCCCGGAACTACTGAACAAGAAGTGTATGTAATCCGGGTCTACTTATCAATCATCGTCATGCATGCATTACCTTTTTCTCCCTTAACATATTGATATTGAGATGGTAGTCTACAGAGTTTGTTGTTTGGTGTTTGTCTATGCATACTGTCTGTTTTTCATTTTCAAATTTTTCCCCAAAGCACCCCTTCCCATCCATTTACCAAACCCTAACCCTCGTCCCCCGGGCTGTGTGACTTATTGATGTGTGACTAAATGAAATGTACACCAATAATTAATCACACGCTTGCTGGGGTGGATGTGGCGAAAGCAACAGTACTTCAATTTCAAGGTAGAGCGATGATCTTCTTCTGCTTGCCCACCCATGAGCAGTATATTTTAGAGGTGATTTTTTTTATTTAACAAAGGAACATATACCTCCGCATTAATTGCTGGCATTGATTGGATTTGTTGTCATCCTCATACACAGCACTAACCGTTACGCTGTAGGCCTAGTCAAGTGACTCGACACAACTATAGTTTGTAACTCTGTCTAGTAGGCTATCCCCACCACCATTATGTTTTGTTGTAAACATTTTTTGCATAACTAGCAGCCCGTCCCGACGTTGTCCGGGAGCAATTTAGCTTCAGGGCCCCCGCCCGCCCCGACGTTGTCCGTGGGTCCCCTGGAGCCTTCCTCCATATATTGCAGTATTATACCTCTATGTTTACTTTGTATGCTTTTGTAACCTGCACACGTCACTTTTTCCTCCTATACCTCTATGTTTACTTTCTACGCTTTTGTAACCTGCACACGTAACTTTTTCCTCCAGTAATGCACCGTTTGGCTCACTTTTGTAATGCTCCGTTTGTTTCCTCTTGCTCACGATTTTCATTTCTGCTTCATTTTTCGGCCGCTCACCGCTCCTAAATAAATAAATAAATAACCTACCTCATCCGCCGCTCACTGCTCCTCCCCGCCTGTCCGCCGCACCTCACCGCCTGTCTGCCGCTCCTCACCGCTCCTCCCCGCGCCATGTCCGCCGGTCCTCCTCGCGCTCCTGGACGCCGCTCCTCCCCGCGCTCCTCACGTCTGGCACGCACGTCGCGGCCGGCGCTTCTTCCAAGGGACTACTTTTTTTTCAGTAAATTTTTTAAATAACGTACATTTATTAAGTATATATAGCCTATGTCCATCTGCACACCCTGACGATTACAACGATGTATCGGGTGTGTGGATTGGCGCTGTGGTTCCCGAGTTTACCCGCCTCAAAGGTTCAAAATTCTTCCTTTATAATAGTAGTATCGATATTGTTGGTAGGTAAGTTCTGTACTCTACTTCATTCTACTACCAATCATCGAACAGTCCCTCATAGGCGACGGACTGTCTCATTTTCTTTTTTTGCAAATGCTGCTGCCCTGCCAGTGTCTACTACTACTACCACCACCACCCCAATCATGGCATGTTAGAAAAATGAAACCATCATCATCATGCAGCCATCGCTGTGCCTAAGTTAAGCATCAAGCAAAGGTAAGAGAAGTTTGGGCGAGGCATAATTAATAATAATAATGATGGACATGTTTTCAATGAATTCACACACCCCTTTGAGTCTAGATAAAGAATGCATAGACTAGAAGAGAGAGACTGAAAGTACTAGTAGGATAACTCAATCAGTGAGGGGTGTCGCATCTATCTGTTTGTGTCTTACACAGTCAGTCAATTATTTAAATCAAACACTGGCTATGGGCGGACCTGCACAAGCAAGGAAACAGTGTGATGTAAAACAGTAACCTCACCTACAATACATTAACAACATTGCATGTAAAGTAGAAATATAGATTTAATATAACCCTAACAAAAATAAACTATGTAAAAAAAAACAAAAGCTGACCCACCCCCCTACCTTACCCCAACCAATGTCCGTAACAAGAAAGTCCAAATGTCCAAAACCCCAACGCCCAATTCCCACCCACCAAAGATTATTAAAGGGGCAATAGACAGGGACTCTATGTGTGGTGGGATTGAAGGACACGCACTTGCTCCTCTAGTCGGGCGACGCGGCGCTTTAGAGCGTGGCAGTTGCAGACACAGTGGGGGGCACCAGAGATGGAAATGCGGTGGCGGCGCCCGCCAGACGGTAGCGCCGTACCGCTGGAGGGCGGTGGCTGGGGCCCGGGGCACTGGAGGTGCTGCAGCCTCCTCCTCCTCCTCCTCTTCCTCCTCTTCCAAGACCACCAGCTGCCAATATTCTCGCTGGATTGCCTCCAGCTTGCGGCGCCGTGCCTTGGCGGCCAACTCCTTCCGATCAGGTTTGGAAGGAGTAGCTGTATATCAAAAAGAAAAAACAAGACAATTGTAAAATATACTCTTAGAGCTTATGATGCAACAACTACCAGTACTAGGTTCTTCTAAGGTGAGGGATCCCCAGAATTCACTCAGATCTTCATTTATAAATTTATATAAACTATATTCCTACCTAGGGGATGGTGGTGCTTCCACCACTGTTCAGTTATCATGATTTATTTCCCAACTGCAAGTAAGTGTAACAATGTTTATTGTTTTAATGTTATTGATTTTCCTGTTGGTGCTGCATTATAGAACAATGTACAGAGCTTGTCAATTCCAAATAAAAATTTTGAACTTACATAGACTTGGTGGTATTTGCTGTGGACTTACACGAGTGAGCTAGCGAGCGAAAGGAAGGGTGTGCATGTGCATTGCTTCCACGACTGAGAGGTTGGGTGTGTTATGTTCTGGGTTGTCTAATTGTTGGGTATCTTGGGGGAGGGTTCAGAGAGCTAATAGTTATGACAAGACACTACTATAACTAGTTGGGCAGGGGATTGTGGTGGGTTCTTCTTAAGTATGGGGGAAATGCGCGAACTCGCGGTATGCAAATTTGCGCAAAAGCGAATTTGCGGTCTGCATAATCCGCGAATTTGTGCGAATTTGCGGATTTTTTTGCGTGTTCGCCGGGCGCTTTGCGTGTTTGCGGGCCTCTTGCAGCGCACCGACCGTGAAATAACCCATGCGGTCGTACATGGGCGCGGCCATCTTGTTCGCGTTGCGTATTTCCTTTTCCAGGCGTTAGTTGCATGCTCGCGTTGTGCGCAGGGCGCGATTAAGTGGTCGTGTGCGTTTTTGCGTGCTCGCAGGAGAAATATCACGCGAAGTTACCCACGCGGTCCTCAATGGGCGCGGCCATCTTGTTTTTCATTCATTGCTATGGTTGTGGGCATGCTTTTTCAACCTCCCCCCCCTAATCTTTGCAATCCTTTGATCCTTTGTTTCTTTGAACTTTTTTTTAATCTTTTTTACTGATTATCTATCCCTCTATTTTTCTACATCTATATTTTGTGTTTTTTCTACTTTTGGCTACTTTAAACTACTTTTTTTAACTCTTTTCTTTTATTTACTTTTTCCCTATTCTTTCCTATTTTTTATTTAACTTTCCTGTCCAGGACCATGGCAAAGGGAGCCGGGAAGAACCAGAAGGGGAAGGGTCCCGCACCCCATACCTGGCTCCCATGCGGGCGCTTAAGGGGGGAGGCAGTAATAGCCCGGGAGATTTTCAGCGCGGTGGAGGTGGCCACACTGTTTTTTTTCATCCAGCGCCACCTCCCCAAGACCGTCGCGGCAGGCGGCAGACTCGGTGCCTGGTACGGGCTCTGGGAGTGTCGCAAGCTATGGGGGAATGTGTGCCATGTATCTGGAGTCTGGGGTCCGGCGCACCTACAACCAGGCGACGCACCGGCGGTCCGACATCCTGGACCGGGAGCACGGCCTGCTCGACCTGCTTGGCATGGAGATACCTGGGCTTGGCGAGTAGTAGTAGCTATTTAATCACTACTTTGTTTTCTCCTGCTCTGTGTTATTATGATATTGCAAATATTTGTTTTTTCCGAAGAGCAAGAATGCTGCCGATTACATTGCAGGTAAATTATGTTTCAAAAGCTTCTGTGATTGCAGGTAGTCGCCTGCTCACTGGCGGTGCTACTATGCTCACTTGTTTTCAATTTTGTGCTCATTTGGCCTGGGTGATGATTATGTATCAGTGTTCTTTACAGAACTGCGTAATGCTAGACATTAGAGACTCAAGCCAGTCCTTCCTTTGTACTCCTGCCACTAAGAAGAGATAGTGGTGGTGATCATGACGGACTGTGTCTGTCACTTCGCGTGCTGCGTAGTGCTGCCTGACAGTCCTAGTAGAACCTTTTTGTAGTTGGTTTAGTGAGTTACATAACTTTCCAAGTAGACGGTCCGTGAATCCAGCAATACTATATCCTAGTAGACCACATCAGATATAGGTCAATAAATGTAGTGCAATTGTTGTCTATTTCCCCAAAATAATTTGTTATTGTTTTTTTAAAATGTTTGATGTGGTTGACAACAATCATCCATGTTTGTGTCTTTCTTTCATGTTGTACATCAGCTCCCACAAGAACAAAAGTACCTGTCAGTCGGATAACGCCGAGGTGCTCAGAAATAGTGCTGGAGGAAGGAATGCACAGAAGAAACAATACAACAACCAGATAAATCAAAAACTGATTTGACCATCAACATTTGCTGATTGAAGTCCTATCAGACCAACCAAACAAGGCGGGCCTCATCATGTAGGACACTCAGGCCATGGTCAGTCTACAGTCAAACCCAAGTCGACCTTTACACCGTTGAACCAGCAAGTGCCAGCCAATGTCTTAGCATTCGAGCAAGCGGTAACACATGACGTCATGAATTGCACTCAGCAACGGAAGAACTTTGTCAATTTGCCTTCCATCGAGAAACAAGCACTATCTGCATTAGCTAATGATATGTCCCTTACCATCAAACCTGCGGATAAGGGTGGCGCGATCGTGCTACAAGACACCACCACCTATCAGGCAGAATGCGAAAGACAACTGAGTGACACCAGAGCCTATCGGCGCCTTCAACAAGACCCCACGCAGAGAGTCTCGAATGACATCAAGAGTCTTGTAGAAGAAGGAGTATCAGAGGGTTGGATCACTCCTCAGGAGGCGAGATACCTAGTAACAGCACATCCGGTCACTCCTTACTTTTACTGTCTACCGAAGATACACAAGACCCAGAGACCACCGCCTGGACGACCCATCATCTCGGGGATAGGCTCACTACTCGAGCCACTTTCCACCTTTGTAGATGTCTTCTTGAAGCCGATAGTGAAAGAGACCCCTACCTACCTACAGGATACTGGGGACGTCCTGAGACTACTCACAGCTGTAGAGTTCGACGCAGAGACCGACCTACTGGTCAGCTTTGACGTCGAGTCGCTGTATACGTCGATTCCCCAACAGGAAACTCTTGACTGCATCAGAACCATCCTGGATGCTAAACAACTAGACACGATAACACCGGTTTCCTTTATCATGGAGTGTGCCAGGATCGCCATGATGGAGAATTTCTTCCAGTACCAGAACGATCTCTACCTCCAGGTGTCAGGCATGTCGATGCGGAGTGTCTTCGCACCGAGCCTGGCAAATCTTTACATGCACCAATTTGAGCAGGACCATGTGTTGAACCACAGTAACCCCTTCTTCCACCAGGTAGGACTGTGGAAACGTTACATTGACGACATTCTCGTCATATGGAAGGGGTCTGCTGCCGATTTGGTATCTTTTCACGCCTGGTTGAATACAAGGAATTAGTTCCTTAATTTCACCATGGAGAGCAGTAAAGACAGATTGGCTTACCTGGACCTACATATCTTTCCAGCCGAGGGAGGTCTACGAAGTGAACTCTACAAAAAACCCATGGCACGGAACTCGCTATTGTCATTTCATAGCTTCCATCCGCAATCTTTGCGTGAGAACTTGCCGGTTGGCCAATTCCTTAGGGTTAGAAGGAATTGTTCTTCGAACCCTCTATATGAACACCATGCGGCTGAATTAGCATCCAATCTAAGGGATCGGCACTACCCGAATCATCTAGTACGCAGGGCTCACAAGAGAGCTTTTAACAACAACCGTGAGGCTCTGCTCCAACACAGGAGGTCTGAGGGTACCAGAGACTGTATGACCATGGTACAGACCTTTACTACATCGTCCAATGCAGTCAAAAAAACCATACTCAGACACTGGAAGATCTTGAACACAGGGTGTGGCACCATACCCCGACCCCTGTTTGCATTCAAGAGAGGACCATCGATCCGAGATAGTTTGGTCCACACTCGACCACGGAGAGAACTTCAACAAAGTACGAACACATTGTAGAACACCATACCTGTACAAGGCCATTATCCATGCGGCAACTGTGCGGCCTGTCCACAGACACGCAAGACCCTAACAGTGGACATCGGGACCACGAGACCGTGGAGGCTCACAAAACATACGAATTGCAATTCGGACAAACTCATCTATTTAATCTCTTGTCCATGCAAGAAACAGTATGTGGGCCACACAACAAGACCCATCAAGGCTCGAATCAGCGAGCACAAAAGCACGATCCGCTGTAAGAAACAGTCTACGGGCCTCACCAACCATTTCCTAGAGGCTAAACACAAGGCCGAGGAGTTGTTTTGGGTAGTTCTCGAACAGCCGTATATTCCACCACACATCACCGATGTCTCGCACTTTTTATTTGTTAAAGAGCAGCGCTGGATTTTCAAGTTGAAAACGGACGTGAGTGGCTTGAATGACAACATCCCGTGGATTTCCATCTGATAGCACTCACTTGTGCACCCATGACCTGGCTTTGCACTATTTGCCATTGCGATACTCCTCAATCACCCCCCTTGGGAACTGAGCGGGTACCTTCCAACATTGGGACCTAAGTGTCAATGTTAAACCTGCTAATTGGTAACTGTCCCCGTTAGTGCTGTGCACTCATGTATGAGTTGTCAGCACCTATGGGGTTGTATAGCGTACTGTACTTCTCTAGGGTCAAATAGATACAATTAGACTCCTTTTCTGGGGCATATAACCACTACATCAATTACCCCCCTCGGGAACTGAGCGGGTACTTTCCAACACTGGGACCTAAGTGTCTATGGTATACCTGCTAATTGGTAACTGTCCCCGTTAGTATTGTGCACTCATGCATGAGTTGTCAACACCTCTGGGGTTGTATAGCGTACTGTACTTCTCTAGGGTCAAATAGATACATACAGACTCCTTTCCTGGGGCATATAACCACTATACCATCCCCCCCTTCTTTGATGAGTCTGGCCATCAGATTTTTCCCAGGTAGGCTCCTTTGACTCGTCTGCTACCCTTTGAGTCTACTGGGGAGGAGGTCTGCCTGGTGTGACTTTGCTTAGCATGGGTTCCCACTTACTGATCGGGGTATATCCATTAATGATGAGGTACACTGATCTATACACAGGTAGATTGTGTATATTTAGTTACTCACTTTAGCTTTGGTCTTCTACAAATTGAGCAGTCACACTGTAGCACCCAATAATTATAGGCGACTGACTCAGGACGATTGTCCTCTTGTTCCTCCTTGTTTGATGCTCTGTGAGCTATGGATTACCATGTTGGTCCTCTATGTCGTGGAGGGTACACTGGGGGTGATTTATCACTCTTACCACACCGTGATTTGAACTGCAACAGCCAGGTCGCGCTTGCTTGACTGGCTCTCGTGAGCCTTTGATGCGCGGTGAATCCGGGGCAGAGACAGCGTTCTTAGTTTCTGTGGTGTGCGCATGCGCGGTCCTGAGACAGAGTGCGGCAGGGGTAGTGGCGCGGGAGGCGATCATGACTGAAGCTTGCTCGCATGCGCGCCATCACCGGCCTCACAGACGCGCATGCGCAGGGTAGTGTCTTGTTTACACACAGGCGCGTTTACAGCGGGACGCGGTCCAGCTGCCCTGCATTACAACGGTTAGCGCCGGTACATACACTGGCCCTGAACTGTCCGTCGGTGCCTCCCCTTCGGCTCGTGAACCCGCCGTGAGGTACCGACGGACAGGTTAGTTGTGAGTGAGTGCGTGTGACCTAACAGGTATTTCTAGCGCACTCCGCTGACTTTGGCTATGTGTGCCTGAGTATGGCTTGACTTGAGATATACTGAAAGGGTTGAGGAGCTATACTGCTCATTTTTCCCTTGTTTTCGTTTTTTCACAACTAAAACAACTTATATATCCTTATGGGTTGCACATCCCTTAGTGGAGGCATACCTGACTGTTATTACTATATCTACAGCTAAACCTTTATCTATATTCATAGAGTTTATACACTCTGCAAGTGGATGTGTCTCACTAGGGATTGTGTCTGTAGTCACTAGATTTGTGGCTTGATTCATTGGGACTTTTGCCTAAATGATTTATCTTAATGTGGCCACCTTTCTCTCTCGTGGCGGGATCCCTTGTTTGGACAATTCAGAAAATTATTGGGTTAGGTAGACAGTACAGAGTACTACAACATTGACAGTGATCTGACCTAGGAACTGTCTTTGTTTACACGTCTAGAGCGGGGCCTTGTCTTTCCGAGCAGTTGCCGGGTGAGGTGAGGCGTACTTCCCACAGTAATGGGTAAGTGCTAAATAATTTTTTCACTGATTATGTAATTCTACACAGTAGTAGCTTGTGGTGATGTTTTTCGCGCGCCACTAGAATGATCATCATAAGTTTATGCTTGATCGGCCGTAGGTTGCTGGAATGATTGCTGGAGATGCACTGTAATAATACGTGGTACTTAGATCCTATGTGATTAATCTACGTGTTCATACAATTGACGTTTGTTTTTTTTTTTCTCACTCTTTCACCATAGGGAAGACCATTCGCACCCACTGCCAAAATTTTGAAGATGCGGTAGGATGGTCGTGTCCGACCACTCTTAGTTTATTTACATTTATGATTGTTTCTACACATTAGGTAGTGTGATCTGCAGTAGCATTTGATAGCTTGGCCCTGACGAATGCCGGTGTACTGACACAATACGGCAGAAACATGTTGGCCTTATTTTTGTTTTCCACCAAGCAAGCAGGACAGTGATTATTTTACGCTGTCATTACACTATTTTTAATCTGACGTCCAGGCAGGCACTAATAAAGGTCTTTGTTTGCCTCAACAGCCATTTTAGCCACTGCACTATTCTTATGTATTTTTTGTTTGCACTGCACCTATCAGTACCATTTCTATATTAACTTTTGCGGTGTCCAGACCGTGACTCAGTCATACATCGCCAATTTACATCTGGGCATCTGTAGACTGACCATGGCCTGAGTGTCCTACATGATGAGGCCCCGCCTTGTTTGGTTGGTCTGATAGGACTTCAATCAGCAAATGTTGATGGTCAAATCAGTTTTTGATTTATCTGGTTGTTGTATTGTTTCTTCTGTGCATTCCTTCCTCCAGCACTATTTCTGAGCACCTCGGCGTTATCCGACTGACAGGTACTTTTGTTCTTGTGGCTGTTGTACTGGGGGTAACTACCTGTGAGGTCGTTAAACTTTCCCTCGGACCCTCCTATACCTTCTTGTTGTATTGTACATCAGCTCCCCCCAGGGGCAAGGGGACACAGGAGGAGGTAGCGGCACCGGCGGAGCAGGGACAACAGCAGGAAGGCCAGGATCGGTCCGGCGAGTGCTCCTCTGCTGGCCCCAGTAAGTTTTCCTGTTAATATTAATAATTATACTTCCCTATCTTTTACAGCACCTGTATTTTTTCCAAACGTTCCTCATTCTATTTTTTCCTAAATCGTCTTTGATCTTCTTGTAGACTGTTTCTAAATTCTTATCCTGCGTCTAGTATGACTCCCTGTGGTACTACTAGATTATTATTAGTCTGTCTGTGTAGCTAACTAAGCTTGCACAGTTGACAAAAGGTGTTAAACAAAACTCCTATTCTATTCAGCAATAGCTCTATGCACTGAGTGCAGTCCTCTGGGTTGTCCATAATGTCTATTGAAGTCTTCTAAATGTTTATGCTTTGACAATTCCCAACAATAAAATGACAATGGCCACCAAGAATAAGATACTAGTTTACTTTTTGATTGGATAGGAGGACAATTCATACTACTACTGTTGCAGGGACTATTCTGCACAAACAGAACTATGGACAAGAAATAGGGCATTGGTTATAAATTATAATAGGCGCAGTTAGACTTTCCACATACCTTAGTCATAACAGAAGTTGAACCCCCAATCTCCTTACTAACTAGCTAGTGTGTCAGAGTCATTTTATTTAGCTCCCGAATGCAGCGATGATTGATCCCCAATGATTATACAACCCAGGACATAAGACTACGGAGTCAGAGTCCCGACCTCTCTGAGCCATGGACTCATGCTTGCAAATTGCAAACCCTTTTGCTCACTCACTCATGACCGAAACCCACAGAGTCTATGTAAGTTTTAAAGCTTTATTAAAAGTAAAAACATGTCTTAATATCAACCTCATCATATAAGATAAACGGTGAAGGATTCAAAACTGAAAAGTGGCTGATTTCACACATTAATTGTGGGAGAGCCCTCACCTGGTTGGAACTTCAAGTCTTCTTTGTGGGGATGAATCATTGCTGACTCCGTCCAAGTGATGATGATCTGATCTTGCTCTTGTTCTTAGAAGGGAAGCTTCTGTCTGTTATGAGAAAAATGGTGGGTGTTAAAAAGCAAGCATTCATCAGTTGTGCCAAAAAGTGTAGCAAGACATGTTACGTCTAAGCATAAATAAAACACACCCTTCCCTGAAGAAAGGGAAATTTGTAGTTTAGAGACTAGAGAGTCACAAATTATTAAATTTGTTTATGTAGTACTAGTAAAATATTTTCATTCCTAGACAAAATAGGGAGTGGTGTATATGGCATCTAAGAACATGAAATGTATTTTTTAGGCGGAACATCGGCACAGCCATCCACCAGTGCCGGGGCCAGCGTGGAGGTGGGCACTCCTGGGGCAGAGGCGGTGCAACAGCCATCGGGAACTGCTGTGGGGGATGCCACGGGAGTGGCGGGCAGTGGTAAGCTATTATATTCCTTACTTATTGAGATTGCAGACTGCAGGGTGTGCTCTCTGCACAGGTGTATATGTTGTACAGTACAAGTACACTTTACTGTTAAGAAGACTTACAAATTTAGAACTAAGTTTTTGTCAACCAGGTAGAAGACATTCACCCTTGACTTCGCATTAGCAATAGCATTAGCGGCGGGAGTTGACGAGTAACCAATGGCCTCCTCTAAATTTGACTTCAACTCAGCTGTGAAAGTTTTATCGAGAAGCCAAGTCAGATCAGAGATGAACTTGATGGATGGGATGAACGAAAAGGGAAAGAAGAGTGTACGGAAGGACGAGCGAGTTAAGCGTAATGACTGGCAAAGAATTATACGTGTTTTTGAATGCTGCCCGAGGTGGCTGGGAATATGATGCATGGCCGGTTGAAGGCTGAAGCAAGGATTGGCGGAAGGAGAAAGGGAAGAGGACTGCCTTGTTTTTCCGTGAGAAAAACTAAGGTTTGTCCAGTTGAGACATTAAGAAGAATGATTGACATTTACTTTGAATGGATGGATGCCTGGATCATGGTACTATCTTACTCATAGATAGCATAGGTGTATGTAGACAGAGTAGACGGTCACTGGATGAAGCAAGTGTTACTTTGAAGAGCATGTAACACCGCACCCGCACGTCCGTTCCAGTGTTGCAAAGGCGAGGAACAGAAGTTGTAATTTTTCAGAATACTACAATGACTAGTAACAGTAGTTTGCAAGCACAGCATATATCCTGCGATTACGGGGGCCACTCACTACCTCTGTTAATAATGTTATTACAACTCTGTCATTCATGTGTGGCCTATCAGTGTTCACTCAATAAAAAACAAAACACCTAAAGTCATCCCATATGTAAGCAAATATCCTGTGAAGGGATAGATAATCATATTATTTATCTTCTTCGTTTTCCTTTTTTAGTAGTCATTGGCACTGCAGGGTGAAAGTTAAATTAATTAAGCAGTAGCCCTTGTAACAGAGTATGGCCAGTGCCACATGTAATAGAAAAGTAAGAGCTTCACCACCTGCATGTACTAGAGTGGTACAGTAACGAAAGTCTGTGTCATCATGGCTTGCGTCTGTTTTTCTCGGGTGCAAGTTGGCTGCGCTGGCATTATGCCGGCTTCCAGAAGTTTACATACCAATTTCGCTAAACAAGAGAGAAGAAGAAGAAGAAGACTGGTGTACTGTCTGAGTCTAATGTAGTGAGTCCATATAGTGCTACTAGAATTGATTCCTGAAACTCCCACTAATGTTAGAGCAGAGGCCGACAAAGTGGGAGGTTAGATAGATACAGGCCACAAATGTTATGTACTGTGCTTGCAAGTTGCTAGTGCTACTGTGACAACTTCCTGCTGAATTATTTTGTGTTAATCTTAAAGAGCATTGGTTACAGTATGGTTTTCTTTCTTCATATAGATGCTCCTTCCAAACTAACATGGAAGGAGCAGGCTAGACGGGCCCGGCAAAGGAAGCTGGAGGCGATTGTCGCCGAATATCGGCGGCTGGTGGCCCAGGAGGAGGAGGACACGCAGTCTCAGTCCAAAACATCAACCACGACAGCTGCATCCTCCTCCGCGCACCCTGGGTAAGCGCAAGCCTCCAGCGGTACGGAGCGGTGGTACCGTAGCCACCCGCCACCGCCAAGCAGTTAAAAAATCAGCTGCCCCCCACAACAGGTGCAAGGCACGCATCCACCGCCTAACCCTCAGGGTGTCCAACCTTGAGCAGGAGATGGAGAGAGTTAAAACCCTGCTCAAGAACCTCCGCAGGGAGCAATGGGACTACCTGGCCAAAGGACACCGCCGCCAGCAGTAGAGGAGGAGAGACTGTTCCTTGCCCCTTTTTTAAAGACTTTTGGGGGGTGGGAATTGAGAGTTGGGTTTTTTGGACTTTGGGGACTTTTTATTTCATGGATACTCTTTGGGGTTAGGGAGGGGGGTGGGTCGGGTCTTGCGGGATAGTCTATTTTTGTTAGGGATAAAAATAATTATTTATTTTCAACTTAAACATAGCATACTGTTTTGCGGGGGAGGCGGGGAGGGGTTAACTCTACGTTTGTTTTCCTGAAACTTAACTGGATGCTTGATTCAAATTGTCTAAGTAATCGCCCAAATGTTTACAAAAGTAAGTGCCACTCACAGAGTTAGTGAATTCAATTGTCCTACTACTTTACTAGTACTACCGCCAGTCTCTCCTCTCTCCTCCTACTCCATTATTCTTCCTACCCCCAAACGCTAATCTTACCTGTGATTCGTGTTTGAAAATAGGGCTAGGCACAGGACTGGCTGCATGGCAAATGGCGATTAAGGTTGGCCATCCTGGGCGGATGCAATGGCATCGTTGTGGTGGTAGTAGTGGTGGTACACAGTGGCAGTAGCAGCATATGAAAAAAAAGAAAATGAAACCTTGAGTGGCCTGAGCAGAGCATTAGAACAGTACGATAGATAGCACAGTACACAAGAACAGTGCCATAATTTAGCCTAAAAAATGCTAAAGTATTCAAAGTGTAACTACTAGTTGCATGGAGTTTGGCTTTGCCTACCGCAAGAAATAGTACTGAAGGTGAAGGACACAGCAGCGTAATCATTCACCACGTGTAGGAGGAGGATGCTCTTGATGATCAATCCAGTTGATGGCGCCCATGAAAATCAGATTTGATTTGCAAATAGTAATGGGTCTGTGTCAAGCTGAGTAAGAATATATCCTCAGATTCCTTCACCAGCCTTGAAATTGATTTTCTGTTGCTTTGACCTTATCCTCCCCAGCAAGTGTGTGGAATTATTGTTGTCATTTAGTCACACCTCAATGAAAACCAAACAGCACGGGGGAAGAGGGTTAGGGTTTGAAAATTGGATGGGAATGGGAAAGTTTTGTGGAGAGAGGAAAAAAAAACACAGCATGGACAAACAACAAATGAAGATAAACAAATCTTTGGATACGAAGATATCAATAAATCTTTTAAGGGACATAAAGGAAGTGCATGCACTACTGCATGCATGAAGTTGATTGCTAAATGGATGGTTAGGTTACTTAAACTAAGTAGTACTTTCTACAACTTACTAACTATGAAGAAACAATGTGACAGTACAGAGCTGCATTAATTACGCAATTTCACTTGCCTATCTGCCCTCAGAGAGAATAAACAACACTTAGTACATGAAATTAGTTTTAAAAATAGCAAAGAAAAACATATACAATGGCTGGAGGGATGAATTTGAAGCAGAGAGCAAACAAATGCACTGAGTCATACTCATAGAAGTTCACAACAATAACATTATTTAAAAGATAAGGAGAAGTGAAGAGGATACTGTAATTGTATGTTGTAGTTGTCCTGTTGAATTTGGGAAGTTGCGTGCATCCAGCCATTCCTCTTTTTCGCGGTACTCCTCCATTCCATTTGACGCTCCGTCAATCAATCTTGGTGACCAGACACACTGTCCACTGCATGCCTGGTGGATGCGGAATTGCGGATTGCTAATGGTAAGCCTGAGTTAATTGTTTTTCCAATCGCACAGGGTAAAAGCCGGCCTGTAATTGTTGATTGAAAAACAGGAAGTGATATTAAAACACCCTGGAGAAAAAAATATAAGGTGCGCTGTGTAGTGCAAAAATAACACTTTCAGTTTCACAGAGGCAACAGTATTTCATACAAGCATCATTTCGAAAGTGCGTACTCTGAGTCTCCTTTTCAAGGATAGTAATTAGTAAGTATGGGCGAATTGTGCGGATCTGCGGTCCACGTATTTTCACGAAACAGAAGCACTCAGCACTTTACCTAAGGGCCCTGGCCCCAGCACACTGCACTTTGCCATGGTCCCTTGTTGGCCCTGAGAGGAGGGGCTACATTGTGCCACAGGCGTAGGAACGCCATAATTTCATCGCGGGAGTCCCGCAGTGCGATACGCGCATGGGGCGTGCCAGGGCCATTACCGGGCCAAGACGGGCCCTTCTTAGCCCATCATAGACCGGACGAGGCCAGGCTGGGCCACCCTTTTGGCAAATCTCTACGGGATGCTGAGCGCACAGGGGTGAGTCACTTTTTCTTGATCACACTTGAAATGTATAATCTGTACTGGTCTACTTGAAGGCCTCACAAGTTTACGTGAAGGAGGATTTTTGACACACGGTTCAACACATTTGGGTTAGCAGAGTAAGCCACTGCTATAGTGTGATATATATGGTCCAAGTAGGAATGGAGCATTCCACAGGAACTTGAATGGAACAAGCCTTATAATTAAAGGTACAAGGAGGCACAGGAGGATTAGTCTACTATACTTATGGTCTTTTGGACATATAGGGGTAGATTTACAAGCCCCTTGCGACACATTGATGCAGTGGAGGCGTAAATCATGCGCAATGTTGCGCCGTATTTACAATGTGACACATCTAGGGAGATGCGTCACGTTGTAAACCCCTGCGCCAGATAAAACCTGCACCAGGTTTCATAGGGGCGTTCCAGTGCACGGTGGACGTTCCCTCGCAGGTACGCCTTGTAAAAGTGACGCAGTGAAATCTACAAGATTTCACTGTGTCACTTTTACGGCCATGCTGCGTCAAAACCCTGCGCCTGCTTCAAGCAGGCGTAAGGAGTGATGCAGCATGTTAGGCATAGGGCACCCCCAAGCCTTGCTGGAGCTGCATCGCCCTTGCGACGCTACTCCAGCAATGCGCCGCATTTCTGCCGGGGAATACGACAGACATCTGCCCATTCGTGCGCCACAGCACGCCGCATTGTAAATGCGGCGCATCAGTGGTGGCGCACAGGTGGTTTCGCCTGTTGCAAGTGTTCTGGCGCATCCCTGCTGATTTGCAGAGATGCGCCTTACCTTGTAAATCTGCCCCATAGTCTGTAGGTTACATGTGGACAAGTGATTTAAGATTTGAGACTGATAAGATCAATAATCACTGTAATCTAACTAATTTATAAGTGAGTTTGAGTGATGGGCAAGAGAAAGGATGTGAGTTTAGTAAAGCCAGTAGGGGGGCCACAGCAATCTCTATGGAATTATTTAACTGGGGCAATGGGGGCTATTGAAAAACAGATTACCTCAGTGGAAGAGTCATTAATTCATGGGAAAGTGGGAGGATGGGCGGTCACGAGCCCTCAAATTTACGAATGCAATTTTTCCTTGGAAAGTCAACCTGAGGTCTCATCTGGCCAATTACCTTTGAATGGATGTGTACAAAATGTGTCAGATAATATATATGTGAGTGACTAGGAATGTGACCCTCAACTCCCATCAAAGCACCCTAGAAATCCTGAGGCAGTTTACCAAATTCTTGTGAAAAATCACCAAGCCATCAGGTCAGATTCTCTAAAAAAAAACGATTAAACGTAGTAAGCTTGAGGCTGGAAAGAGGGGTCAGCCCCTCACTAACACTAAGGGTGGGTGTAGTTCGCGATGTAGCGCTAGGCGAAGCTACGCGAAGTGCACTTCGCACTACGCAAACTTCACGTAGCACTACGCGAGCTGCGTAGTAGCATGTTCGCACTGTGCAAGATGCGTTTTCAATGATTGCACAGTGCGAACAAGCATCCGGCACTGTGCAATCATTGAAAACGGCATCTTGCACAGTGCGAGCTGTAGTTTTCTGCTGCTCGAGTAGATTTTTATTCGAGCGGCAGCTTTCTCAATGCGAACTGGTGGTTTCTCATCGCGAGCGGTTCGAGCATGCGCAACCACTCGCAATGAGAAACCTGACCTCCCCGCGTTGAGAATCTCGCCGAGATGTCATTTTGCTTGCTCGCGGTCGCGAGCATGGCATTGAGGACCGCGAACAAGCAAAAAATGACCGCTGCACTACGCTACGTTGCACTACGCATGTTCGCACTGTGCTACGTGCAGCTTGCGTAGTGCAAAGTTGCGCAAACTTCACACACTACGCGAGCGTAGCGTAGCGCTTCGCCCAGGGTTAACTAACACCCTAATTAACAATCAGACATCCAACCTCAGAAAGATATCAGATAAAATAGACGACCTACATAAAATTATCAGTGACGCCTTAATTAGTCTATCAGCGAGGGTGGTATTAATTGAAGATATTTTAAATAAGCACCTAGGAATGCAACATCGTCCCACTAAGACTGACACAGTAATTTGCGAAGGTAGGGAGCTAACGCCCCAGCTTGTTCATAAAAAACTAAGGGGGGTTTATTGTAATGAGCCCTACATAAAGACGGGGCCAACGTTTCCATCTAACTGAAAAAACAGCTACTGGCTCAATCCCTCTCAATACAAATGCAAATATTGTTAACTATATAATACAGAATATAACCCAAGGGTACCCACTCATTTAGGTACAAGGATGAGCCAGCAGAGCCTTCCTCCACTTCCAATTAATTCCCAACTGGAAAGATCTATGTTGGATTTGCCGCCGGCAGCCACCCCTTATACGATAGGCTTGGCCAATGTATGAGGTCTACCATTTCAGGCAAAAGAACCATGGGACGCCTTGAGAAACAAAGCTTTATTTTGGTTGGGCACTAACACTGGGTTTACAGAGGGCTTATTTGCTGAATTTAAAATGGCAAGAAGGGTCAGCTGGGTTAGCAGAGATTATATAACGCTTCAGGGCGATTGTGTAGTACTGACATTTAAATCTCCACAATTAATAAAAGCGATCCTTACCAGAGCCGGAAATCAATTCATCACAACTTCTGGCTTCAATGTAGTGCCTCTGGGATATTTTTATCAACAGTCAAACTTAACTCATACGAGAATACAAAGGAGGGGCCCTCACGGTATCCCATCACATACTTATAACATTCCATTACATAATCGTTAGAGGATACAGATTGACTTAAAATATCACACACATGCGCTGTTCAAACAAGGGGTGCTGTTTTACATCTAACATCTGCAAAACAGAATTCTTCAGCTAATATGGTGGCACCCTCGGCTAAAGGTACCAATCTAACTCCCTATGGAAATCCCTCAGTCCGTAGCCAGGGCACAATGGCCTTGACAGAACAACATCTTAGTACAGTGACCTACCACAAAATTAAAGAAGAGAGTAAAAGAGACAGTGGTAAGAAGCCGGCCTGTGACATACTATTTTTGAATGTGGCAGGTTTGTGGATTAAGCTCACTAATCCCTTATGGATAGATTTTGTAGAGGATTTTACTATACTAAGACCCCCATTAGGATGGCGGGCGGACTTTGCCCGACCGCCATCCTCGCGGAACTAGGGACCGCCCGCCATAAGGACGGGGTTTCCGTTGACAGCATTAGGATGCGCCCGCCACAGTGACGGGCGCATCCTGCCTTCCTACCATTGTGGCAGGCGGTGCACTCAGCACCGCCAGCCACAATGACAGGAAAGCATGCTGTGCACTTCCATGCATGGCAGGCACCGCGCGGTACCTGCCATGCCGTGCATGGAACTGCTGGTGGTACCATAGGTGCATCCCCCACCCCCCCGGAGTCCCTGGGGGCCCGCAACGGGCCCCTGCAGGGATTCTCGGCAGGCATTCAAAATTGCCCATCATAATATGGCTGGCGGTGTCTGATAGACACCACCACCATATTATAAAGCAGCGGACGGTCTTACTGTCCACCGCGGTCCCCCACACCATACTAATATGGCGGGGGGTCTTTAGAGCAAGGATGGCGGGGCGATCCGCCCGCCATCCTAATGGGCCCCTAAGTCTGCAAGAAACTTGGGTGGAGAACACCTTGCACATTAATGGTTATAAAAAATGTCACTCTCCAGCGATAGCATCAGCACACAGGAGGAACAAGGGTGGTTTGTGTAAATATGAATCCAATCGAGTTAATGTTAAAAAGATTGAAATTATGATATCAGACATTTATTGCAAGATTGAGATGTTTTAGGTCGATAACATGCATTGTATTGCCCTATTGAATTTTTATGACAATATTCCTAAAATCAGACTGTGGGGGTCCTGATAAAACTACAGAATAATCTGAGTAATATTCAGAATGATACAGATAAAGACGTTTGTGTTATTTGGGGTGGGGGTTTTAATTCTGTATTGTGTTCGCATACTAAGGGAGACATATGTGAAATAGTGAACGACCAAAATACAGAATCCAAAATATAGACTGGACAGAATATCGACTCCAAAATATAGATAGGACAGAATATCGAATTACCAAAATAGAGATAGGTCAGTATATCGAATTTGGGGTAGGAAATATCGATTTCCACAATATCAAATTTAAAATATCGATGTCCATAATATCAAATTCTTTCTAGTTTATGTATGGTAGTATATGTGTTAAAATTATGTATTAATTTCGTAATGTATATTTAATTTTTTTAAAGTAATGAATGTTATGTAATTTAATTTTTGCGTAATTTAATTCTGTAGCGGGTTGTGGGTTTATAGGGAAATAGGGTGGGAAGTAATTTAATTATAGTAAATTAAACATAAATTTTTATTTTTATGTATTGATAATTAATTTATTGATTGATAATTCTTAATTGGTAATTCATTTTTATTAATGGGTAATTCATTTTTAATAATTGGTAATTAATTATTATTAATTGGTAATTATTTTGTATTAATTGATTAATTGATAATGTTAATTGTATTATATATTTGGAGCGGGTTGTGGGTTTATAGGGGAACAGGGTGGGAAGAAATTCAACTGTAATAAACTTATTTTTCTTTTTATTTATATGTATTGATAATTAATTGCTTGATAATTAATTATTAATTGGTAATTATTTTGTATTAATTGGTAATTTGTATTAATTGATTAATTGATAAATATGTTAATTGTATTATTTATTATTTGGAGCGGGTTGTGGGTTTATAGGGGAATAGGGTGGGAAGTAATTTAATTGTAATAAAGTAAATATTTATTTTTATTTATATTTATTGATAATTAATTGATAATTAATTATTAATTGGTAATTAATTTCTATTAATTGGTAATTACGTTTTTTTTGGTGAAAATCTTTTTTTATTATAAAACATGCTCCAGTAAGATCACATAGTGGTCGGCAGTAATAACACATGGATACATAAAAGACATCATCATACATATTGCATGTCGTCATCACGGCCAGCAGGGCCTAACTATGAATATCCGGGGTCCTCATCGTTGAAATGCCTGCTATTGAGTATCACTACGTAGTAGTGTGTCCCCCTCTCCCAACCCAACCTGCTCCCTCCTCCACCACCCATCTATCCCCAGCCCCCTCAAAAAATGGAGCGAGATCCAGGGCCCTTCCCAGCTTTTAATCGGACTCAGAGTCCGCCTGGGTGTCTACTGCCTCTCCCCTGTATCACCTCCATTGCCCCCACACTCTCTCCCATTTTTTGGGGCACCCCCTACTCTTATAGATTACCCTTTCAGCCCTTTGGCACCAGTCAAGGTCTCTTTCCCATTCTTCCACTGTGGGCCCCGTCTCACTCCCCCAGAGCCTTGCTATATTTCTCTTGGCAACCATATTGACTAGTGCTAACCAGATCTTGTCACTCTTTGGCCATGTGATGTCACTCGTTACCCCCAGAACATGCCATCGAGCCTCAAGCGGAACGTCTGCCCCCACTACCTCTGCCATGATGTCGGACAGCCTGGACCAGTAGGCCCTGATCTTGGTACAATCCCACAGAATGTGGAAGAACGTGCCCTCCTCCCCGCATCCTCTGAGGCAGAACCTCGAATCCGCATAGCCCATCCGGTGTTGTGTGGTGCGAGGGGTGTAAGAGCCGTGTAATATATGGAGTTGGACCAGCCTGAACCGAGCCCGAATCGCCACCTCCCTGGGACCTTGCAATGCTTCTCTCCAATCATCATCTTCCAGTAGTCCTAGGTCTGCCTCCCACTTTTCCCTCAGAGGGCCCAGGGGGTCAGTCAAATTGTTGATCAGCTTTTTATAGGTGAGGGAGATTGCTTTATCTATCATCGGATCCATTAGCAGTCAGTCTTCAAGCGGGGCATATTCCGGTAGATGGTCCCCGGATTGCAAATGGCCCCGAATGGCATGTCTAAGCTGCTGATAATGCAGGAACTCTCCAGTGCCCATCTGAAATTCCGTCTGTAGGGCCGTAAATTCCACCATGTCTCCCCTCTTCCAAATGTCCCCTAGTTTGTCAATTCCTATAAGATTCCAAGCTCGAAGGCCCTTTAGCTTGGCCACTGCCGGGAGAAAGTTCCCAGCCCATAAGGGGGTCTGGGCAGTTAATTTTGCTCCCCATCCTATTTCGTTGCCCTTCTCCACACCTCCACCACCGCAATAGTCTGGGGCGGGAGGGTCCCACTGCATCTGCCTCTGTGGTAGAGGGCCGCCAAGTAGGTCGTGTCTCTGAAGACCATACGGTCCACTCTGTACGCCGGTTCCTCCACAGGTGCGAACGCCCATCCATTAACATTGACGAGCTGGGACGCCCAGTAACACAGGCGGACGTCAGGGATAGCGACCCCCCCCCTCATGCACCCCCCTCTGCAACTTCTTGAGAGCTATCCTAGGACAGCCCCTGCTCCATAACAACGCACGCTGTTCCGACTCCACCGCCCGAAAAAACTGCTCCGGCACCATGAATGGCGCGCTCTGCAACGCATAGAGTAGGTGAGGGAGGGCCATCATCTTGAATAGGACCGCGCGTCCCATTAGGGACAGCGGGAGGGTCCTCCAATGCATAACATCGCCCCGCAGACGTTCCAGCTGAGCCGTCACGTTTAGGCGCATGTATTCCGCCTCAGTCTTCGATATCCAGATCCCCAGTTACCGAAACACATCTTTCCATACAAGCGCGGAGCATCCATCAGTCACACTCGGCGTAGGGCCTGCCAACACATGACCCAGGGATTTACCCCAGTTGATCCGGTAGCCTGAAAAGGTGCCAAACTGAAGTAGGATCTCCAATAACCTCCGGATGGTAGCCTCAGAACGTTGGACGTATAGCAAGACGTCGTCAGCGTATAAAGAAATACGCTCTTCCCAACTACCACCCAGATCTATTCCTCAAACCAGTGGGTCTGCCCGCACACAAGTCACCAAGGGCTCCAAGGCCAAGGCAAAGAGTGTCGGTGAGAGCGGGCAGCCCTGCCTCGTGCCTCACTCTAGCCGGAACTCCCTGGACAGGGATCCATTCACCCTGACCCTCGCCAGCGGGTCGGTGTATAATAATCGTACCCACGCTCGGAATTCGTCTCCAAACCCCATCTTGGCCAAGACCGCGTCAATATAGTGCCATTCTATGCTATCGAAGGCCATATGAGCTTCAAGCGACAGCAGGGCCTCTGGGGTCATCTGAATGACCCCATAGAGGCGTCGTAGGTTAAGGCGGGTACTTCTATGTGGCATAAAGCCCGACTGATCTGGGTGGATCAGGGATTGTACCACCGCTCCCAACCTGGTAGCCAGGATCTTGCCCAGGACTTTCATTTTAAAATTAAGGAGGGAGGTGGGTCAGTATGAGCTGTATAGGTCTTGTGGTTTACCAGCCTTATGGATCACTACGATCGTCGCCGAACAAAGGTCCTTTGTCAAGCGTCCAACCTGTTGGGCCTCTTTGTACATAAGCAGCATATGGGGCGCTATTTTACTAGCAACACACCTGAACGCCTCCGCCGGGAACCCATTAGGCCCCGGTGCCTTCCCCACTTGTAATTCACTCATTGCATGTTCTATTTCCGCCACTGTGATGTCAGAATCTAGGATATCCCTGTCTGTGTCCTCCAAGGAGGGCATCTGCAAGGGGGCCAGGAAATCCTCACATTCATGTTCTGTCCGCTGCGTGCGGGATCTGTAGACCATTTCGTAATAGCCAGCGAACTCTTCCGCTATGCCTGCACTCGTGGTCTGCAGCTGTCCCTCCTGGGTCCTAATCCCTGGCACCCAGTTCCGCTCCCTATCTCTCCTTTCCAGCCAGGCTATCATTTTGTTGGCTTTGTCCCCTAGGTCATAGACCCGCCGCTGGGTCGCTAACGCTCTAGATCGTGCCTGGTCTGCCAAAACATCGTGCATTTTCTTCTCTAACAGTTGTAGGCTATGGCGCCGCTCTTGCTGTTGTTCCCGTGAACCCTCCCTGTCCTGCTCTAATTCCAGATATCGCAATTCCAGTTTATCAATCTGCGCTGTTTTGTCCTTCTTTTGCCTGCCCGCTTCCGCCTGTATGAAATCCCTCACTACTGTCTTGTAGGCCTCCCAAACTATACTGTGTGACCTTACCGAGCCGACGTTATCAGTGAAGTACTGATCCACCCGCTTACGAAACTGCGTCTGGAACTCCTGATCTCGGAATATGTAAGTGTCCAGTCTTGGGGGAGCACTCCAATCCCTCCCAGGGCCCAGGAGCTGTACTTCTACTGGGGAGTGGTCCGAAATGCCCCTGGCCTTATGGCTCCCGCCACAAAAGGAGTTCATGCCCCCAACCTGTGTGAATAGGTAATCCAATCTAGAGCCCGATCCATGCGCCGCAGATATGTGTGTGTACTTACGGGTGTGGGGGTTATGCGCCCTCCAGAGGTCCACCAGACCCATCGCCTGCACAAAATCTCTGAGGTGACTCTCCTTCCCCCTGGACGTCAGACCCGATGACCTATCCATGTCCTCTGCCATTACCTCATTCATGTCCCCCCCCCCAGAAGCAGGGTGCCCGCCTGCATGTCTAGGAGTAATTTCCCAATGTCCGGAAGGGTAGTGCCGTGGAGTCGCGGGGGAACATAGAGTGAGAAAATGTTAAGGGTCAGGCCCTCCCATCGTCCCGTGATAGCTGCATAGCGCCCTAAGGGGTCCACCCAATGTTGTCCAATCACCAGTGGAAGGGAATTTTTAATTAGTATCCCTGCACCTCTCGAGCCTGTGGTAAAGCCGGCATGTGCCCTCAGCGTATAACCAAATCTATTGAGGGCCTTATAATTATTCCCAATTAGATGCGTTTCCTGGAGCAGGACTATGTCGGGGCCATGCCTGTGAAGATACTGCAAGACCATAGTGCGTTTAATCTTATTCTGCAAACCGTTGACATTCCAGGATACAACATTAATCGCCTGTGCCCGTGATTTATGCATCATAAATGTAAAACAGTGCAGCTAGCCTTGGGAGTACCCACACCCCTCCACTCCCCGCCGCCCTCCCACCCACCACCCGTGTCCCTGGAACTAAAAAAAATGTTATCAGAGCTAAACTTTTCTGCTGCAAATGAACTGTGGAACTTTCCCCCCAACACTCGGATCTCCCCCCTTCCTGCTACCCTGCTTCGCAGGCCAAACGGGCCCGACAAACCCCAATAGGCAGAGCGCCTGTCGTCCAGGTAACGAAAAACTTAGGGGCAAAAGTGGCAAAAAGAAAGGCCAGTCCGAGGGTCTTGCCCGGCCCCAGTCCATCAATGCAGTCCACCTCTCCATAGCTGCAAGTCCTAGCAAAAATACACTGTACCCCTGCCCCCGTTTGTACGCCGCTCTACCTCCCCCAGCGCCAATACGTTACCACATGTCCGCCCTGGCACTGGTGCCTAGGTCTCAGCATAGGTTCACAATTTGCCTCAGCCCGGCCGCCGTCAGGCAAATTCCGGTCCCAGGTAGTGGTCCCACCACCTGGTACGTTGGCCAGCTACATGTCTCTCATTGGGCCTCGCCCCACCGCACCAACCCAAGTCCGGTGAGGCCGATAAACTGCGGGAGCCCACTCTGACCGGTGTCCGAGGAACACCACGATCATGAGGCTTGCCCCCTCCTGAACTTGGCAACGACACCGGGGACCTGGCCCCAGTATCTCTCCAACCCCCCCATCGCGTGGGCTGTGCGAGGGGCGCTCCGATTCTTCAAGCCATGCCATGGCGTCTTCCGGGGACATGAAGAAAAAGGATTTGCCTCTAGCCAGGATCTTGAGGCGGGCCGGGAAGAGCATCATGTATTTCAGGCCTCGTGTGCTTAGCTCCTTCTTAACCCCGTCAAAGGAGCGACGTTCTTGTTGGACCTTCAGAGTGAAATCAGGGAAGAATCGGATCACCGCATTCTCCAGCCGAAGGTCCCCATGTTGACGGTCCGCCTGTAAAATGGCGTCCCGGTCCCTGAAGTTTAGGATCTGGGTGATGATAGTCCGCGGGGGAGCGCCCGGGCGAGGCGGGGGGACCGGGGCCCGGTGAGCCCGCTCGATGACAAAGAACTTGGATAGCCTCTTAGGTTGAAGATGTTGTAGGATGAGGTCTTCCAAGAACAGGTCCATGCTCGGCCCTTCCATCTTTTCTGGAACGCACACCACGTGTATATTGTTCCTCCGGGCCCTCCCTTCCTGGTCCTCCAACTGTCCCGTGTCAAGCCTCTATTGGTGGGTGAGATGTTGGACCTGTTGTTGCAACTGTTTTGTGACCTGTTGGAGCTCCCCAATGTCTGTGGCGTTGCGGGAGGCTTTCTCTGACGTCTTGTTTAGGTCAGCGCGCTGCAGGGTCAGTTCGATGGTCACTTTATCGATTTTAGATTCCAACATTGTGCCCAGGGACTGTATCACCAGCATGATGGCAGACAAGGATGGTTCTGACCCCTCCACTGCCCCGCCAGGGGTGGCGGCACACCCTCTGCCCGTCGGGGCCGTATATTAGTCGATTGTATTGGCCTGGACAGTCTCGGGGGGCTTCGGTTTGGACACTTTTTTGGATTGCAGCCCGGGGGTGGTGGCAGAACCACCCCGAGTCCCCGAGCCCTCAGCGTCGCTTCCTACCCTCCGCCTCCGTGCTCCCGGTCCCATTGTGTCGGGCCTTAGTCGCCAACTCGCAACAGCGCTCCAGCCCCACGAGGGGTGACCAATCGCCGGGTGGCTCCTTTCAGATCCCTCAGTTCTTTCAGCCTCGATCGTCCGTCTGGGGGGGATTCCAAAACCGATTGCCTACCCCCGCTGCAGAGTTCTCGCTGTCCTAGGAGGTCTCCACGTCAGGGTAGGGTCTCCCGGGCCAGCCGTCACCTGCACCCAGGAAATGTCGGACATCTCCAGTGGGCGACCACATCAACCAATAGAGATAAAAACATTAATATACAAATAAAGACTATTTACAATATCATACAGATCAGTGCATATAATGGGGTACAGTTCTGGGCTATATATAAAAAGGGCGAATTAATTCATTTTATACAAAGTTTAAAAATAATAAAACTCATTTAAGGGGGCCCGTTACTATGTTGCATTTTTTTTAGTTCTAACTCCCGCCACCAAGACATTTGCCATGCAAAATGTAATACGGATGTCGTTTAGTGATTGAAGATAGAGCAGAGCTGGTCTCACCTGCGTGAAGCCAGCCTCCTGTGGTAAATAAATAATTAATTACCTGTACTATTTTTCAGGATACTCATACAAATAGATAGCTCAATAAATAAGAGTCAAGATACGAGGTAGCTAGAGTATACAGGCTTTAATCAAGCATAAAGGACTGGAACAGGACAGCCTGCATGGGAATGGGATGGCAGGGCCCGGCAGCTGCCGGGGCAGGATCTGGGAATGGCTAGCAAACTTTAATAACAGTGCACAATATTTATAGTTAAACAAAATACATTACAGTCAATACAGTAGGCGTAGCAGTAGGCGGAGTTTGTAGCAGTCGCGAAAGATAAGGCATAAAGTGGGTGTAACAAGAGGCGTATACAGGGCGGATACATAGACATGTGATGCAAACGTAACAGAATATGTCATAAACGGGGCGGAAACATGGAGGGGGCTACCTGAGCAGCTGGGACCTCTAACCTAGTGGTGCGCGCAAACTGACAATGACGTGTTACTAGGGAGAACTGGGGGGCTATGACTTCTGCGCTAGAAGAGGAGACTAAAGTCTGGAGTGTCAGAGCGACATGTACCTAAAGCCTATCTGGTATCTCGTGTTTAGAGAACATGTTGATAGAATCCAAAAGTTATCAGAGCAAAGGCTAACAGACATTAAGGCTGGTGCATACATAATCCTATATGTAGTGCGTGTGCGGGGAATATTCTATGAATATTAATACAGTATTTCTCTTACATGGAGACATAAAGGCTAGACCATGACGGAAACTATTGATGCGATTCAGTAGCTTAGGAATGCAGAGAAGGAGGGCTGGACTGATAACTAAAAACATAACATACTCTTGGCAGACTGGAGGCAGAGCCAGGCCGAGCCGGGCACTGCGTGGCATGGAAGTAAGCTAAGGGTCAGGGATACAGGTGGGGGCTGTATCGCTCCTCGGAGAGGGTTCAGGAAACAGGAGCTGAATCTGAGTCCGGGCCCTTTTGAGGCCTAGAAACGGGGATAATTCAATGAATTAACGTGCACACTGTAAAACGTGGCAACGTAGCTTTACATAGGCCTGATATTCGTTGTATTCACGAAAACTGGAAACTGGCATACTGGAGATGGACACAACTGTAATTGCGTCTTTAATCGATCATAAGGGGAAATACATGCATATCGATCATGCACATAGGACATAACATGGGGAACACGTAGGCACATAATATAACATGGCAAAATTTACTTTTCCACATTCCCTCCTTGTGCCCTACGTTTCCATCAGGAAACATCTATATTCATGATACCATCTATCATTTCATACAGCATCATTTGCTCGTCTCGAATTGTCTTGGAACGGGACTTAGGACTAGGAATACAAGAGGTAGCACAAATGCCGCAAATCGCAGGGCCACATTGTATACAGAGGCAGCAACTGAATATGATCATTACTGCAATACCTAGAAATGACAATACTTTCCATCCCCAGGCAGATATAATACTCCAAAGCCAACCGGACCATGTCCAGGTGCCTGGATTCTGGTGTAACTGATGGGCAATTTTATGAAGTCTGGTTATAGCTGAATAAACAGACGGCGCGTTATTAGGAATGAAAATGCAGCAACTAGATCCGATGACTCTACATGCTCCTCCTCTATCGGCCAGTATGACGTCAAGAACGAGACGATTTTGGAGCACGACAAATCTCATAGCAGATTGCTCTTCGGTTAAATTACCTAGAGCAGAAGTAGTCTCATTCACTACTGCTTCAAGGGTTCTGGTTAACCTACGTATTAACTTACTATTCTGGACAGGTCCTATAAAGAAGAAGAAACCTTTATTGAAATCTGTATATTGTTCTAGAGCAGTTTCAGTTTGATCGACAATTGGGGACTCAATCTCCCTTCTATGTCTGACGTGTACTAGATGTGTGTTTCTATGATAATCAGATGGGGCTAGAAAAACTGGTGGCAGTAGGAAGGCAATATAACATGTTCCATCCCAATCGAGGGGCAGACGAACATATGCGGTCTGACCACAAACAAAATATGAATGACGTGAAGCTTTGAAAATAGATTTCCCACTGTCACTATACTCGACAGTAGTAGTACAATCACTATGTCCTACATGTACGGAACCATTCTTTCGGACACATAATTCGCCTTTGACTGGTAGTACTGAAATAGCAGGTAAGTCTGGAGTAGTATCAGACTGAACATTCAGGACCATAAAATTCGAAGAATAATTACCTAAATTATAAACTTCATTTTCTAGATCTAACCCTGTTCTATGGGAGAGACCTTGCTTGTCTGGAAAACATGTTCTATTCAGAAGGGACATATCATTTGAGGATGACGTTAACGTGGACCATGCTCCACACGAACCATTATGTGAAAACGGATAAGGAAAGAGTGGCAGAACTCCCTTCGGTGTCTGGAAAGGGGGGAGTCGACCACACACCCAACAATTAGTAGCATTGCTGGTCTGGTGTGAATAGTGTAACATTCTGATGAATGTATTATTACGCATAGCAAGACGATAGGATAACTCGTGAGGAGGCAGATCACTAAATGTGTGCTCTACTGTAGCATTAGAAAACTTATTTACATGAGAAGGTGGAAAACATAAATGAAATGCATAACTTGTGCAGGTAACCATCAAACTTAAAAACAATAGAAAACTTAGAAAAACGATACATCGGATAGAGTTTTGACTAACTCTCTCACTATGGGGGTCTATCTCATACATGTCAGATACCTGTCTAACCGTTTCACCCGAGGGGGACTTAGACAATTAAACTGGCTGACTTATTTTACTAGACCGGAGTTTTAATTTATACTCCTGCTGCGGAGTTTTCTCTAACAGAGGAACTGTCAATTCTGGATTTGAATTAATGTCTGATTTAGAGTCTGGTTTCAGGCAGTCTTTAGAAAAGGAACAATCCTTGGAAATGTTCTTGGCAAAAGTTTTGTTACGGAGTCCATGAAATTTCTTGACATGCGACAGATGCACCCAACCCTTACGGCCTTCCAACTTCACGGCCGTACGGGTGGTCAGAAGGACTAGTTTCGGTTCCTTCCAGCGAGGCTCCAGCGGACTTGAACGATCAAAATTCCGGACCAACACGAGGTCGCCTGGAATGACCTCATGTGGTTTCACTTCGGTATTGTCTGGAAATGCAGCGGCAACCTGTGAACGACAAGAGTGTAGGGCAGACATCAAGGAAGCTAGGTAATCTGTCAACATATTACTGGAAACATCTGTAATACTACGGGGTCTAGGTGTACCCCACATATTTGGGGGGCGGCCGAATACGACCTCATAAGGGGACAGACCTGATCTGGAGTGTGCGACCATGCGCATAAAGAACAAAGCAACTAGCAGGGCAACTAGCCAGTCTACGCCTTTCTCTTTACATGTCTTGGCAATACGGATTTTCAAAGTCTGGTTGTGTCTCTCTACGAGACCGGATGCTTCTGGATGGCGCACACAATGGAACTTCCACTGGTACCCTAACAAGAGGGAAACATGTCTCATCAACTCAGAGGAGAATGGCTGGCCGTTATCAGAATACACGACCCTAGGGAGTCCATAACGGGGGAAGAATTCACGAACCAACTGCTTGGCAGTGGTCGCTGCTGTGTAATCTGGAACTGGATAGGCTTCTGTCCACCTGGACAAAGCGCATACAACTACAAGGACATACTTGAAACCTCGACATCGCTCCATCTGAATATAATCCATCTGGAGGACTTCAAAAGGGTGGTCTGGGGGCTGGAATCCACCTTGTTCCACCGGGACACTTTTACCTGGATTGAACTGGCAACATATCATACAAGTACGGACTTTCTGCTTGGCTGCAGCTCGTAAGTGCTTGTTGAACCAAAGGTTCTGGATACTGTCTAACATAGCTTTCTCTCCTAGGTGTGCTGGACTATGTGCGGTATTGATAATGACTTGAACCATAGAGTCGGGGAGAAACCATGTGGCTTTTCCCTTCGTCAACCATCCCTGATCTGTCTGGACCCCTCCTTGTTCGGACCATTTCTTGATTTCCTCGGGAGTAGCATGTAACTGTATGTCTATGACATCTTGTGTAGGGTCCTTAACTGTCATACAAGTAGTCTGTTCTGGAGTGGATGTCGGTGTCGTGTTAACTGGAATGTCTGGTGTCTGAGCTGTAAGCTTGGCTGTTCGATCTGCTAGATCATTACCTTGGGAAATAATGTCAGTAACTTTCGTATGTGCTTTGCACTTCATGATAGCGATAGCTGTCGGTAAATGTATTGCATCTAACAGAGCTTGAATGAGGAGACCATGCTGAATCTTGGTTCCATGAGAAGTCATGAAACCTCTCTCCTGCCAGAGCACTCCGAAGTCATGTACAACTCCGAATGCGTAACGTGAATCTGTATATATGTTTACTTTCAGGTTCTTGGCACGTATGCAGGCTTGGGTCAAAGCAACTAGCTCTGCTGCTTGAGCAGACAGGGTGTCAATACGGTGTGTTTCAATAACTTCAGTGTCAGTAGTCACTGCATACGCGGCTACTAGTTCTCCTGTACTAGTTCTCATACATGAACCATCCACATAAAGTGTCAGGTCAGGATCAGGTAATGCAATGTCTGTCAGGTCTTGTCTTGGCTTAGTCATAGTGTTAATGATTTCCACACAGTCATGTGTGACAGGATTTGAAGTAACTGACGGTAACAGAGTAGCAGGATTTAGAACGTTGCAGCGTCTGATTTCTATGTGTGGCTGGAACAATGTCAGTTCATAACCTGTTAAACGTGCAATGGTCAAGTGCTGAGTCTGGGTTCGGTTTAAAAGAACTTCCACGGAGTGTGGAACTTGTACTGTCAGAGAGTGTCCTAATACTATGGAATCACTTTGTCTGATTGCTAGAGCTGTGGCTGCAACTGACTTGAGGCACGCAGGCAAAGCCTGGGCTACTGGATCTAGTGTGCTCGAAAAATAAGCACAAGGCTTGTACTGTCCGGCTTGATCTTGTGTGAGAACAGATAATGCAGTACCATCACGTTCTGTGACAAAAAGCGTAAAAGGCTTGCTGTAGTTCGGTGTAGCTAGAACAGGTGCTTGGCATAAAGCTTTCTTTAACTCATTAAAACTAAGTGTATGTTCAGATGTCCAAGGGAGAACAGTCGATACGGCTGCCTCCTGTGTCGTTAACTGTATCAGTGGCTTTGCTAGAAATGCATACTGAGGAATCCATTGTCTGCAGTAAGAAGTAAGGCCGATAAAAGCACGTACCTCCTTCTGTGTCTTGGGCTGTGGAAGACTCGCTATTAACTGGATACGGTCTGGTGTCAACTGCCTACCCCACTTGGACAGTAAGTGGCCTAAGTAGATCACTTGCTGGACACAGAACTGGAGCTTCGAAGGGGACACCTTGTGCCCCATCTCGGCTAGGAAATACAGAACTGTAAGTGACGCTCGCTCGCAAGCACGCTCAGAACGGGCTGTGATCAGTAGATCATCGACATACTGGAGCAGGGCAGTGTCTGTTGGCATGTGAATATTGTCTAGTTGTCTTTTGAGTGCTTGACTGTAAATATTAGGGCTTTCTGTGAAACCTTGAGGAGCTCGTGTGAATTTATAGCTCCTTCCATTTAAACAAAAACCAAAAAGGTACTGGCTATCTGGATGAATCGGGACACTGAAAAATGCATTCTTGAGGTCTATTACTGTAAAAAATATAGCTTCAGAATCAATAGCTGTCAACAGAGATGAAATATCTGGGACTACTGGATACTGGGGTATGATACACTTATTAAGTTCTCGAAGGTCAATCACTAATCGATATACTGGAGGTGCATTTGGATCAGTACGTTTCATGACTGGAATGATAGGAGAATTACATACATTGGAGTCAGTTTCTACAACCACTCCTTGAGCAATGAGCTCGTCAATAATTTTGGATAAGGCTGCTACAGCCTCAGGTGGCAATCTGTACTGTCTGATCCGTGGCAGGACTACACCTTGCTTGAGGGTCACACGATGGGGTGTGATTTGCATAAAACCTACATCAGTTGGACCTTGCGCCCATAAATGCTGCGGTACATTGGACAATCTTGGATCAAAATCTCGTAATACATAGTGACCTTTAAAATCCCTTAAAAACAAGCGTATTCCTTCTGGGGAACAGCAAATAACTGCACCTAATTCTTTCAATGTTTTAATACCTAACACATTTTCTGGACATGACTTCGTAAGTAACAAATCAGTAGTTCGGGACAATGGACCAACTTCTAGAGTAACTGGCTTTGATATCTCGTTTACAATAGGCTTTCCTGAAAATCCAAGGGAAACATTTCTAGAGCCTGAGAGCGGAGCCCCTGGAACCTCGTCATGACTGATAGTAGTCCTACTTGCCCCTGTATCAATCAAAAACTTTCTGTCTTTCCCTAATACTTGACTATGTACATAAGGACCCTCTTGATCTACAGGAATCTCGATGAGAGGCAAGCCTACCTCCCTCTCTAGGCTGTTTCATGAATACGGTTGATACTCTGGATACTCTGTCTGGGCATACTGGTACATCTGCTGTGTAACATGCTGTGTTGCAGCAATAGGCTGCGGGGCTGGAACTGTCTGTTGTGCATTCTGTGACTGAGAAGTCTGTGACACTTGCTCTTGTCTAGGCGGACGTGGTCTTTCTTTAGTTTTACCAGTTGCTATGTTGTGTTTCAGAACTGCACACTCGTTTATAAAATGACCTGGCTGTTTACAATAATTACATGTCCCTTTAACGGGAGCTGCAGGATGACTGGCTTGATTCGGACCCCTCTTCTGACTGTCTTGTGGAACAGATTGTGCAACTAGTACTTTCATTTTCGTGTCTTTCATACGTCTCCTTTCGTGTTCTTGCTCTTCCCTGATTCTATTCTGGTGATACTGGAGCATCTGGAGCATCTGTGACGGGGTACTAGCTTGCCAAGTACTTTCGACTTTCAAAACTCGATTCTTAACTTGTGGTCTTGAATTCTCGACTAGTTTAGTAACAAAAAGATGAGGGTATGACTCGCTACCTGTCTTCAAACCACTGTTGATCATAAAACATTTCTCGAATCTAGAATAAAAATCACTAGTGTCTTCATCCTGTTTCTGTTTGCATGCTGAAATTGCATCCCAATCTTCCTTTTTCGTGGCTAATAACCTTGGCAAAACTTGAATCAATAACTCTGGTAATTCTCTACATTTGTCCCCAAGACCGGTACCTGGTACTCGTATCTTATCTTCAGCTTCTAGAACTGCCCAATCGATCTTTTTCTCTCCCACCTCCCATTCTTTTTCCTTGAGTTTCTCATATACCCCTGCGGGCAACAGGACCTTTAACATTTTAATAATATCTGGATACGTGTATTCTTCCATACGGAGCATGTCTTTTAATTCTCGATGGAACCCTGCTGGATCTTTGTCGTGACAGGGAATTAATTTCTTCATCTCTAAGAGTTCCATCTTGGTGATAGGGGTGTAAACAAATACTTGTTGCATTTCACCATCCGGTGTCCTAACTGGATGTACTTCTCGTAACGGATTCTGTCTATCTATGTAAAATGGTTTACTTTCTGGAGGTGAGACGTGAACAAAATGCGGGTTCAAAAACGTTCTATATTTGTGGCGCTGTTCTAGAATGACACTAATTAAATCGGTACCTAAACCTTTCCATTTATACTGGAGTAACTCGTTCAGGACATCATGTAACGGACCTGGATCAGAATGTTGACCTTCATACAATGTAATGAGATGCTGGATCATATACATACCCACCAGTCGCTGCTCGGCTGGGGGCAGTTTCAGAAACATTTGTGCCACTATTTCGTCTGGAAAAGTGGTAGAATCAGTAATCCATCGGACTGCTGATCGGGCTAGTTCTTGTTCATGCATAGTACTGAGTTCACTATAACCGATTCGTGATTTCAGAATGTGATCGGTAGCTTGAAATACTTGTTCTAGAGAACCTTGTTCTGGTGCTGGAAGATGAAAGACTTTCTTGTGTTCCGGACATGAATGTCGGTCTGGAAACCTAGATTTACCTACATACGCTATTCTGGGGTATTCTCGTCTTCTACTTCTTCGGTATCAGAGTTACTTTCTTTCTCGCTTACTTGTGCTTTACGATTGTCGTGTAACCTTATTATTTCCTTGCGAATTTTCTTGTACATACTCTCTATACTACTGAGTGTCTTGTGTCTACCCTCTGCTATATTATCACTCCACCTTGTCAGAACTTTCATTTCGGTCGGATCTTTAGTCGGACAATCTTGTTCCCTTATTAAGCAATTGATTAGAAACTTTAATAACATGAGCTGGGTCTCAGCTTTCCTGAGAGACATGATTTCGCCAATACTTTCTGGATCTTCTCCTGTACGGATGAAACGATACATTCTGTCTAGATCTTCTTTCATATTCGGTAGGGTGGCCAAATACTCGGTCACCCGTCTTACACGCAATGAATATAAAACCATACTATCATCGCCTGGGACTGGATCATAACAGCATTCGGTAAGAGCTCGTCTGATTTCTGCGACGGACTGATATTTGGGCGTACGCTGTAACGCAGGTTCATGTAACTCGACTAACGTTATACGTTTGTTTGGCGGCGGGGTACCAGGAGGACCTCCTCCCGCGGCCCCTAAACTGGAATCGTCGACTGATACTCTTCGTGCTGGCAGAGTGACTGATGTAGCGGGAACTTGTACTATGGGCTGGACCGGGGGTACCGTAACAGGTGCTGTAACAGGTGCCCCGGTGACTGGGGGAACAGGAATTATATTATTTACTGGAGCTGGCGGAACTGGCGGAGCAGGATTCGCATATTCTGGGACTGTGTCGTCCAAATAGGACGAGAGAAAAATATCAGCTGCGGTCGGTTTGTGACGTAGTTTAATCGGAACTAATGGCGGCGGAAAATTACATGGTGCTTCCGGGGTTGCTTTTGGCAAGCCCTCGGCAAGAAGAGGATACATACCCTTAATGAGGGCATTTCTCTGTCTGTCTGACTGTTCGGTTTTGACTCGTTCACCTACTTCGATCAATTCCCTTTCTTGGGCTCTTTCTAAGGATTCTCTACTTAATTCTAACTTTCTGATTTCTTTCTCTGTTCTTTTATGCGATTCTTTGCGCCATAACTCGATGGCATCTTTCTGGGACTGTCTGGCTTTCTTTTTCCATAATGCTTCTTCTACTCGCATGATGCACTCGGCATCCCACGTACCTGATACGGGCCATCTATACTTTTCCTCTAATTGTTTGGTGTATTCCACCCATAAATCTAGGTATAATATGGCACTTATGCCATGCTTTTGATACATAAAATGACCTGGACTGTCCCTAGGCGGGACAGGAACTGCTTCTTCGAGCAGACCTTTTCTAGTTTTTAACTGACGTAGTCTTGAGAACAGAGGCATGACTGGACTGGAGTCTAGACACAATACAATACACAATGAACACAATAATAACTGTAATACGAATCATTCATACCACGACATTGAAAACACATGGAATAACATTTAGAATAACAGTTCGGACAAAATACTACCTGGAATACTGAAAACAGAATACATGAATTTCTCGAGAACAGAACTGACTAGAGCAGAAACTAGAATGACTGGATGCACTGCTAAAACAGTACGAAACTTACCGGTCTCATAAAGAGACACGTCAGGACCCGCATCCACCTAAGTGGACACTTCGTGTTGGATCTGTGTACCCAAACCCACGGACCAGAGACAATTCAATTGACCCTGTCTAGATACTACCCCAGCAACGGTACTCACCGGGCAGCAAGAACGGAAGGCCTCGGACTGGACTGGACTGCTACGACGACGGACGGACGAACTTCGGACTTCAGTTACAGGTGGGCCTCCGGATACCTCGGACCTTGGACTCTCGGCTTGGGCTCTGGTCGGGACTCGCCGCGTTCCTCCACCGCCTCGTCAGGACGCTGGACCGCAACCTCCGTCTCCTCCGTGGGCCTGAGGGATACTTGAAGCAGAAATATCTGCACGTGCACGGTATGGTTCCGTCACGGCTGCAGAGGATCAGGGGGCCTGCGTGGCTTCTCCGGCGCGTGGGGAAAGGGCAAGTCCCTCTTCGGGCGCCATTATGTGGTAAATAAATAATTAATTACCTGTACTATTTTTCTGGATACTCATACAAATAGATAGCTCAATAAATAAGAGTCAAGATACGAGGTAGCTAGAGTATACAGGCTTTAATCAAGCATAAAGGACTGGAACAGGACAGCCTGCATGGGAATGGGATGGCAGGGCCCGGCAGCTGCCGGGGCAGGATCTGGGAATGGCTAGCAAACTTTAATAACAGTGCACAATATTTATAGTTAAACAAAATACATTACAGTCAATACAGTAGGCGTAGCAGTAGGCGGAGTTTGTAGCAGTCGCGAAAGATAAGGCATAAAGTGGGTGTAACAAGAGGCGTATACAGGGCGGATACATAGACATGTGATGCAAACGTAACAGAATATGTCATAAACGGGGCGGAAACATGGAGGGGGCTACCTGAGCAGCTGGGAGCTCTAACCTAGTGGTGCGCGCAAACTGACAATGACGTGTTACTAGGGAGAACTGGGGGGCTATGACTTCTGCGCTAGAAGAGGAGACTAAAGTCTGGAGTGTCAGAGCGACATGTACCTAAAGCCTATCTGGTATCTCGTGTTTAGAGAACATGTTGATAGAATCCAAAAGTTATCAGAGCAAAGGCTAACAGACATTAAGACTGGTGCATACATAATCCTATATGTAGTGCGTGTGCGGGGAATATTCTATGAATATTAATACAGTATTTCTCTTACATGGAGACATAAAGGCTAGACCATGACGGAAACTATTGATGCGATTCAGTAGCTTAGGAATGCAGAGAAGGAGGGCTGGACTGATAACTAAAAACATAACATACTCTTGGCAGACTGGAGGCAGAGCCAGGCCGAGCCGGGCACTGCGTGGCATGGAAGTAAGCTAAGGGTCAGGGATACAGGTGGGGGCTGTATCGCTCCTCGGAGAGGGTTCAGGAAACAGGAGCTGAATCTGAGTCCGGGCCCTTTTGAGGCCTAGAAACGGGGATAATTCAATGAATTAACGTGCACACTGTAAAACGTGGCAACGTAGCTTTACATAGGCCTGATATTCGTTGTATTCACGAAAACTGGAAACTGGCATACTGGAGATGGACACAACTGTAATTGCGTCTTTAATCGATCATAAGGGGAAATACATGCATATCGATCATGCACATAGGACATAACATGGGGAACACGTAGGCACATATAACATGGCAAAATTTACTTTTCCACACTCCTTTAAAACAGGCAACAGATATTTTTTCCTAGGCTCTAAAAAGAAACCACAAAACATAACGAAATGCATGGTATCTTGAACAGAAAAATTATCACAACAACAAGGAGGGGCTAATTCTGGTTTTTCCCAAGTTTTGAAGTTACCCAAATAACAATTTAACAAATTAAACCTAAATTTAGTCAGGGGAAACCTATGAGATGGCTTCGTAACAAAACCAAGGTAAGGTGCTAGTGCAATGGAATTTACAAGCAGATAGTGTTTCCTCACTGCCGGTTTCTGCAGCTCCCTTTCCTCACGCCCCGCTCTTGCCCTACTCATGAACTGCTTCTTGATTGTATCTACATCCTATTTCTTGATATCCAGGGGGATGTGAAGAGTTCCGGGCGTCCCAGATCTGAAAAAGACTTCATCAGGTAGACCAGCCATGGCACCCTTTTGGAATGGTCCAAAGACATGACATCAGTCATGATCTTATGATTAAGGGACAGTTCTTCATTGAGCCACGTCTTTAGCCAATAGATCAAGGGTGCCATGTTCAATCTATCAGTGACAACATCTAGGCCCACCTCCATATGTATGGAAAAAGTCAGAGTGGACTGTGGGACAGACAAAAGGAAGCGTAAGAATCTGTTTTCCGCCTTCTGTATCGGTTCAAGGTTTACATAACCCCATAGGGGTGAACCATATAATGCCAGTGCAACAGATTTACTATTATACATTTTTAAAAGGGCTTCCATCGGCCTAGCATCCAACCTATTTGCAAATCCCATGAGGGCTGCTGATGATCTAGTCACCGCCAGCCTCTTAGCTCTAACCTGGGGTCCCCAAGTGCCCCTTTGATCAAAAAGGACCCCCAGATAGGGAAAAGTCGGGACTCTGGTGACAACCTCACCTTTGCATTCAAAGGTTTTAGATATCCCCTTATTTCTTTGGCGCCCAACAACCATTGTGTGTGATTTATTAGTATTAATTTTTAAATCTAGGTGGTCCATAAATGTGCCGAAGGCATCCAGGAGACCTTGAAGGCAGACACCAGTGCGGGCTATCAGCACCGCGTCGTCCGCATACAGGAGAGCGGGGATCTTAGCAGCTCCTGCACGCGGAACGTCTCCCTCCACGTCTTCCAGGTAGGCACCCAAACCATTAATGTAGATAGTGAAGAGCAGCGGGGCCAATATACAACCCTGCCTGACCCCGCGCATGGAATTAAAACGGAGGTGTGCACCTTCCCTCATTGGTAACCCGCACTGCAGCAAATAGCTCTTGGTGAAGTGACGCCATATACCTAACCAGTGCCTCATCTATCCCCATCCCCAGGAGGGTGGTCCACAACTTAGACCTGTTCACCAAGTCGAAGGCCGAGGAGAGGTCCATAAACGCTAGGAATAAAGACCCCTCCTTGGCCACCGTGTATTTCGAGATCAACAGATGTAAGTTGGAGCATTGCTCTACCGTTCCTCTCCTCTCCCTAGACCCATATTGAATGTCGGCCAGCCCCCCGCAGCTCTCAACGCTATCCCTCAGCTTGACCAGAAGGACTCTGCCTAAGATCTTAACTGCAGAGTCCAAGAGGGATATGGGCCTGTAACACCCGGGGTTGTCACGCTGGCCCTTCTTGAAAATGGGGACGATGGTAGAAGTTGCCCAGGTGGTTGGTAGAGGGTTGCCATTAACGGCGGTGAAAATATTGGCCAGAACTCCCGCCCATAGTTTGGGTGAGTGTATGTAGAAATCGGCTGGCACCCCGTCGGGCCAGGTGCCTTGTTCTTGGTGGTGGCCAGAATAGCTTTCTCGACCTTTGCCCTCTTAAAACAAATGGGGGGTGCATCCGGGACTGCCAGGGGACCTACTTGGCAGTCCGTCTCGTTGTCTCCATACACTGTTCTAAAATGAGCCAACCATTTGTCGTCAGGGATAACACAATCGGTGGCGACATTGGCTGAATCAGAGAAGAAGGGATGGTTGACTATCTCCCAGAATTGCCTGCTGTCCCGTAGGACGGCCGTGGAAAGAAGATTCTCCCAGGCTTCGTGCTTGATATTATCCTGTCTGGTCTTGACTGCTCGCTTGTATTCCTTCCTCAATATGGCGATGTCTGCCCTCGGCCTAGGTTTGATCTTCAGGGCTGCCATTAAGGATTTATGTGCTTTTGAACAAGTGGCGTCAAACCAGCGCTGCTTGTTACAACCTCCCTTCCTAGTTTTTACCAATAAGTCCCGCGGGACCAGACCACACATTGCTTGGAAGGCCCCTGTGATTTCGCTGTCTGAGGCATTTGGGTTTTGGCATGTCGCCACATAGGCCTCGATTTTTGGGAAAACTTCCGCATAGAAATTTTCCGGGGCCACCTTCGCCCATTTAAGCCTTCTTTCCTGATCGGCTGTACGTAAGATATGTCCTGGTTTTATTTGCCCTGGCATAGGCCCCATAAAATCTCCCCAGGCAACCTCGAGTATGACAGGGTTATGGTCACTGTGGAGAGAGGGAACTGTGCGATAGGAGCTGACCCTGTTAAAAATACCTGGTGTTACAAATATGTAATCGATGATTGTTCCCGGGTCAGTCCCCTTAAAAGTAGCTATTCTTGGCCCCCCTCTGTAGACAGTGGTTCAAACATATTAAAATTAGCCAGTAGATCTTCCAGCTCCTCACCTGGTATAGTATGCTCAAAGTGAGGTCCTTCAGGTCCCTCTCCCCTCTCTTTGTAACTTGAACCACACATGAGCTTGCAGGGGTGAATGTTAAAATCGCCCAATAGTACGCACTCAAAATTGATATGTATGTTACGACTGACTGAAATTAAAAGAGAATCTAAGCTGGCGATATTATTGTCTCCAGTGTCCCTATTCCAGGAATTATAAAAGTTAATATATAATGTCCTCCTGGTGAGGCTAATTTCCCTTTCAACAATAAGGATGTTAGGGGAAGCGTTTTTAAACTGTCTAAGGGACCCTTTAAGTTCTAGAGAAAATAAAATTAAAAGTCCTCCTCTAGCTCTACCAGCAGTACTAGGGGTGGCAGCCACGAAAAAGCTAGTGAACCCGTCCAGCCAGAAGTTAGAGGTGGTGTCCCATGTTTCTTGGAGTGCGATGACGTGATGTCCAGAGACAAATCTGATCCACTCCCTGTCATTTCTTTTGGAACTAACTCCTGCCACGTTCCAGCTAAGCAATTTACACATCCCTACCTCATCATTATTTATGTTGCCTCCCGCCTCTGTCGGGAGTGGTGGATTGACTGTTAGTCAGTCTATCTCCTCCAAACCCGACAGGGGGTCAAAACGGTTATTCGTGGTCAACCCACAACCCTCGATGGCACTCTGGTGATCACGGGAATGGCAAGTTGACAAGGTAGTTGGTCGCCCTGAAATTTGTAAGGATGTGTGTACATGGGGGCTGCCCTCTGCCTGAGGTAACCTCCCGCCGACCTGCTCCCCAGGGGGCATACAGTTTGCATAGTGCGGACTGGGGGTGGGTCGAAGAATCCCAAGGGGACAGGTCTCAAATGGTCCCTTAATGAAATGGCAGAGCCATCCCAGAAGAGTCTATCCGCCTGGTTAGCCCCACTAAAATTAATGACCACACAGTCCCCCTGGGTAATTTTCTGCTGTTTACCAATCCAGCCCACCCTCCTTGCGTAGATAATCTTGTCTGCGATGTTCTCCCCGCAACATATATCCGAGCACCAACTGTTAACCTTAACCATGAGATCCGAGGTAGATTCCTCCTCGCCTTCCCTGAGTGGGGGTACCCCTATGAAGACAGCAACTAATGGAGCTGCTTCAGGTGGTAGGTTACGTTTATATTTACTAGGGGTTTCCTTCTTAAGGACAGGTGTACATAACTGGTACTGCGGGCGTGGCTGAGCCTCCATATTTGAGGAAATTGTCTCATTGACTAGAAGTGGTGTTTTAGTAGCCCCTGCGCTGTTCCCTCTGATCTCAATTTACGACGCCGCACAGGGTGCCTGTACCCTTACCCCCTTACTAGACACCTCCATGCCCCCCTCTCCCTCGGGGCACAACCCTCTATCACGTGTGTCTAAGCAATGGGAATGGGTGTTAACGAGTCTGTCAATTAGGGCACACTTCTTTAGCAGACCTTCTAGGCAGGTATTTAGTGTGTCCACAATGTCCTTTGCAATCCCAACAAGTAAGGGTTCAATCCTTGCGACAAAGAGTGCCTCCAGTTTTCTCCATGTGGTCAATTGGTAAGCTAGATGTGCTCGCAGTGCTGACGTTATTCTCCATCACTCGCCTTGCTGGTCGGGCGGTTGGCTGGTGGCTCTGCTTTGTGTGTCTAGCTGGCGAATTGGGGATGAATGCCTTAGCTGCGGGGCACAGGGGTGGGGGATTAACAATTGTCACCACTGGGTCCAGGGGTAACGGAGGATTATCCGTGGGTACAATGTCACCCAAGTCCGTAGGGGTAGATGGAGTACTAACTGTCGGAGGGGGGATTGACAGGCCCAGTTCGTACTCAGCATTTGCAATCTCCTTCGTCAGAGCCCCCCCTGCCGAGGAAAGATAGGTCATGATAGATTTAGAGTGTCTTGGGACCTTAGCATTTTTCCAACCCTCCTCCATGTTCGACGCTTTCTTGCGCTTACCCATTTGTGGCAGAAGATGTTAGGGATGTGGCCCAACCTAGCCTCCTGCAGCCCCTGACGGCCACAGACGGCCCGCCCTTTGCCCGGGCTTAGCCCGGCGCCGCCCGCGCGCGTCCCGGGACGCGGGAGCTCTCGCCATACTTGAAGGCACCTCCGGGGGCGGGACAGGGAGTGCGCGCCTGCCGCTGGGGGATGTAGTCCCCGGTCCGCAGCCGCCGCGCCGCGATGTCCTGGGGCAGCAGGCAGTCGGCAGACAGTGAGGCCAGCAACAGCAGGGGCAGCGTGGAAGGCTATGGTGATCCTCAGCACCCCCAACGATGACGCCCAGGTCAGTGGTGTAATGTCCCCCGCTCCCCCGGAGCTCTCGCCGTACTTGAAGGCACCTCCGGGGGCGGGACAGGGCGTGCGCGCCTTCCTGGCGCTAGGGCCGCTGGGGGATGTAGTCCCCGGTCCGCCGCCGCGCCGCGATGTCCTGGGGCAGCAGGCAGTAGGCAGACAGTGAGGCCAGAAACAGCAGGGGCAGCGTGAAAGGCTATGGTGATCCTCAGCGCCCCCAACGATGACGCCCAGGTCAGTGGTGTAATGTCCCCCCTCTCAGTGGGCGCTCTCAGGTGTTCACTCCCCCCTGCGAGGCCGGCGGGGAGGGGGGTTCTTCATCCAGCATTAATCTCCGGGACCCTCCAGGCTCACACGCAGCACCGCATCTCCCGGGGCCAGAGCGGCCTCACACACCCCTGCCGCTCGATCTCCGCAGCAGGTGCACCTCCCTATCCTCTGCAGGGGGTCCGGGGGGGTGCCGGGTCAATAGGGGACCCTCGATCCACGGCACTCCCGGGCCGCCGTCAATCACCGCCGCGCGCCGCCGACACACTCGCTGTCCAGCCGGCCTTACAGACACGCAAGGCCGGGGCCGCTCCTTACGTCCACAGCTGCTGCAGGCTGCAGAAAGGCCCCGCACGTCGGGCCCGGTCGCGGCAGTTCACGGGGGCAGAGAAAGACCGGAGCGGGCGCCGCCGGCACCGGAGTATCTCCGCTATCAGGTCCCGCAGCCAGGCAGGAAAGGCGGCAGGATCAAGTGTGGATTTTAGGGGCCTTCTTGCCGACCCCCGGACGAGCCTCGGAACTACGCGGCCATCTTAGCCGCCGCCAGGCCACGCCCCCCGTAATTACAGTTTTTAATTGATAATTAATTTTTATTAATTGGTATTTATTATTTCTTAATTTTTTATTGGTATTGATAATTAATTTAATCTTCTTTCAATATTAAATCATTACTTTCCCTACTGTTGCACTCTCAGGAGTGGGAATAGTAATTTTTACCCCAATGCTTCCAACGCTTTCCCTACTGTTGCACTCACTGGAGTGGGAATAGTAATTTTTACCCTCCCGCTATCCAACGCTTTCCCTACTGTTGCACTCTCTGGAGTGGAAATAGTAATTTTTACCCTCCCGCTATCCAACGCTTTCCCTACTGTTGCACTCTCTGGAGTGGGAATAGTAATTTTTACCCTCCTGCTATCCAGCGCTTTTCCTACTGTTGCACTCTTTGGAGTGGGAATAGTAATTTTGACCCCTATGCTATCCAGAGTTTTCCCTCCTGTTGCACTCACTGGAGCGGGAATCGTAATTTTTACCCTCCTGCTAACCAACGCTTTCCCTACTGTTGCACTCACTGGAGTGGGAATAGTAATTTTTACCATCCCGCTATCCAACGCTTTCCCTACTGTTGCACTCTTTGGAGTGGGAATAGTAATTTTTAGCCATACGCTATCCATCGTTTTCCCTACTGTTGTACTCACTGGAGTGGGAATAGTAATTTTTACCCCTACGCTATCCAATGCTTTCCCTACTGTTGCACTCACTGGAGTGGGAATAGTTATTTTTACCCCTACTCTATCCAAAGCTTTCCCTACTGTTGCACTCACTGGAGTGGGAATAGTAATTTTTACCCCTACGCTATCCAACTCTTTCCCTACTGTTGCACTCACTGGAGTGGGAATAGTTATTTTTGCCCTCCCGCTATTCAACGCTTTCCCTACTGTTGCACTCTCTGGAGTGGGAATAGTAATTTTTACACTCTCACTATCCAACAAAATCTTTACTTTTTTTATATTACATTTATTATTTTTATATTTTAATCTTTTTTACATTATTTTAAGAATGTTTTATTTAATTGTTTTTAATATTTAATTACTTTTATATTATTTTTAATACATTTAAAAAAAAAAATATTTTAGTTAACTATATTTTAGCATTCTATATTTTGAATTCGATATTTTAGTACTTACCTGTTTGTAGATAGAAATTCTATATTCTGCACTTCGATATTTTGGAGTCGATATTTTGGGCATTCTATATTATGTCCCTCGATATTTAGTCACTGAACCATTATGTTTTCATTTGATCTCAGATTTGCTAATGATTTATGTTCTCCTACAGTCCCCTTTAGCTGTACTTTCAATGGCAGCGGAATGTGTTTGATTATTGATTACATCTTGATCTCAAACAGACACCCTTGTAGGCTGTGACTCATTCCAACGCAATGAGCGATCACTTCCCTATAAGCATTACCTTTGAATTTCCATGCAATGTGTTAAATAAAAAGGGTGCATCAGAACACATTGTACAGCATATTGCCCTTAATAAAATTACCGGATTCTCATTGCGCTGGCCTAAAGTGGAACCAGCTGAATTCACAAAGACACTCCTAACCAAATGTAAATCTGATTTTTTAGTTTTTCTCAATGGGACTGCTTCTCATGCCCAAGTACTGAACTCTTTCATGTTGATTACTGTGGAGGTCAAGAGGAACCTATTTCTGGAAAACGAAAAATCCCATAACAATAAGTAGGGATGGTTTGATTCTAAATGTACTTAAGCCCATTCAGACCTGAAAATTTTTCTACATAAACCCGTCAGAAATCTGACTGGAATTAAGATGACCAGAGGGGCATATAGATGTGCCCTTAAAGAACGTAAGGACGCCCTGAGTGTTGAATCTTGGAGGGCATTGCATAAAGCCTCTATACTTAGAGATAATACACGCTTCTGGAAGGCAGTTAATGCACCTTTTGTAGCCCCTAGAGATTTACCATCAATAGAGCTAACTATTGGCGAGGACCAATGGATGGACCATTTTTCATCTATGTATAATGATAATGACCAGGTGATATCACAGGCCACGCCCAGACAACCCCCGGAGTCAGTATTATCTAATTGCCATCTAATAGATGCCCACTTTACATTGGACGAAGTTATTTATGCTATAAACGCAAGTGCGGGTGGTAAAGCTCCAGGTCCGGATGGAGTGCCTGTGAACCTATATAAACCAATTTTACCCCTTTGGGGTTCATTATTAACCCTAGTATTGACAGCATGTTGTTACCATGGTTTTATCTCATCCTGGTCAGAATCGATTCTGGTCCCAATTTTTAAGAAGGGAGACAGCAACAACCCCATATGTTACTGACCAATATCTTTATTAGATTTTTTTGTTAAAGTGGCTCTTCGAATTCTACTGAATAGAATGCAGGTATGGGCCGAAGAAGCTGGCAAGATCACTGAATTGCAATATGGTTTCTGACAGGGCTTAGGCATGATGGAACAGGGACTAAACTTAAATATCATCCATGGCAAATATAAGTAGGCCAAGCAGGGGAAGCTATATTTGTCCGTCGCCGACCTTAGTTCCGCGTTCGATTGCATCAGAAATGATAAACTCTGGAGTATCTTAGAGGAAAGGGGTGTGGAAATTCCACTTATTAACTTCATGAGGCAGCTATATCGAGACTCTCACACCAGGGTCCGTTACGGAAATATGGGAGAGTGTACTGCTAAGTTTGCTTTAAGGAAAAGGGTAAGACAAGGATGTGTTCTGGCCCCTTTCCTATTTACTCTGTATATTAATGGCTTAGGTCAAGTTTTAGTTACCCAGTGTCAGGATCTGCAATACTTTGATAAGCGCCCAATCCCAGCCTTACTGTATGCAGGTGATGCAGTTTTAATGTCACGTACACAACTTGGGTTACAAAGAGTAGTGTCCAGTTTTTCAACATTTATGTACATTCTGGGCCTTCAAGTAAGCACTTCTACAACGTTCATAATGAAATGCAGAACAAATAGTGCAAAATGCCGAGGCATTTTTATCGATAATAACAAGGTTGAATTTATTAATAGATTTTCTTATTTGGGCTTCCTTTTTGATCATAGGGGGACTTGGTCTCATGCTGTTCTCGCAAGAAAATTATTTTCAAAAGCCACGGCCTCACTAGCTAACTTTGCTAGAAAACTGGGTAGAAGGTCGGCTGTGGAATTAATGCAGATCTATAAAGCTAAGTGTGTTTCAACTGCTATGTATGGTGATGGCATCTGGGGCTATGCTGATTCTCAGCCCCTGTAGCTAATTGAGAATGCCTTCTTTAGGTACCTACTATCAGTTCCGAATAGTACCGCCACCTATATTTGCCATGCAGATCTAGAGATGAGATACATATCAGATCTAATTAAGATACAACTGATTTTATTGCGGCATAAGATATGTTCAACAACATACACTAGTTTTAACCGGGGTATTGTAAACGACTGTTTAAAGCTCCAAAGGGTGTTTCGTATTTCTTGGTTAAATTATGTTAAAAACTTTATGTTAGACCTTGGGCATCCCAAATATTTTGATGACCCGGGTAGCATTACTACAATTTCAAGAAAAACCTTGGAAACTGACTGTTTAACACTTTTGGATACAATTAGATTCTCAACTGAAATTGTAAAACTCACGGTCAAGGAAAATCAGATGTTATTAGTTCGTCACGGTATTCAACCATATCTTGAAACTGTATCCAGGGCTTTTGATAGGATGATGTTAACCCGTTTTTGTCTGGGGAACTTTCACAGACTAATAAGCTTCCCAGTTATGAATGACTGGTCTAGAATATTGTGCCCATGCTCATGTGATGATATGTCTTTGCAATCTACAATGCAAATTCGTTTATTCTGTAAATTCTATAGTGTCCCAAGAAAAAGATGGATTGTACACATTTTAAGGGCATCAGGCTTGAGACAATGCCGCCCATCATTTCTAACATTACAACCTTTAGAGTATGAAGTGTTTACTTGTCCTTTAGCTATATACTTTTAATGTGTGATTAGATGTAGGAAAAAATGTGGAATATGAACCTGGCATTTTAACTTATGGTATTCACAACATTTTTAAACAATTTTATATTATGCTGATCTGTTTCTTTTAATAATACGTGATATAATGTGCTTTTATGATTTATTGTTTTAAATCGAATAAAGCTTGTTTTGAATTGAATTGAATATTAGAAAAGCCAATCCCAACCACTAAGTTACGTTTTAAATTCTGAGTTTGTACTTCCTTAGACAAAGCACTTTTAAAATATACTGCCTACCAGCGTAGGCGTCATTGTCTTATGAAGTATTTCCTATACAAGATTTAGACTCATATTATCTATTGCCTTTTATAATGAGTTTGTGATGTAAAATGCTCTGAACCCCTATGCTAGTATGAATAGCTCTAGATAGTAACATGTGAGAAAGGGCCTATAGAGACATGAGGGACACAGTTGGAGAGTGTAATGAAGGGATTCAGAAAGTCAATAGGGGTGGGGCGCCAAAAAATGGTTGCACGGGGCCCATCCAGCACTAAAGATGGATATGATCTGATTTGTTCTTACTTTAATTCCTTTTTAGCAGTATTAAAAGAGCTGTATATATGCAGTTCCTTCTCTATATAACACCTTTTAATAATGCTGAGGCCTTGATTTGTGTTCACTCTGCTTTGACATGTTAGAAATACCATTGTCTCTGTGGCTTCTGATGGAGGCCTGCATGTCCCCAGCTCAGTGAGAGACTTAACAGATGTCACCAAATGTTAATTCATCAAAACATGTGATTTCTCATGGAGACTGTGGGATTGCAAACACTCCGTTTGCTTTTCTCACAGTATTTTACCATGGTACTTACAGAAATATTTTCACTGCATTTTTACCCTTCTTTTTTCGTCCAAGTGTAGATATTACCCTAACATTCTGCAATGTTGTTTTGGCTGCCAAATCAGCTTTTGGAATTTAATCTGAATTCCGACTATCTACATATAGAATAGCAAATGTTGTTCTTCCATTGCCAGGATTCAAGAGTGGGGAACCAGTAGGTAGCCCCATTCTCCTACCAAGTACATTCAACTCAACAACATAGCTGGGAAGGCCAGTGCTTAAGGTGTCAGACTGCAGTAACTCACCATTGACCGATGTTAGTTGGCACTCAGCGCAACATAGTGCCCCATGGTTAATCATCTTCAGCAGCTGGTGGGGGCCATGAGAACCGTGATAGAATTTGAGGTGAATTGGATGGTGTGTGCCCATCGCGGCTAGTTGCCAGGCAGTAGGGATCTTGTACACTCCATCCAGACAGCTGAAGGAAAGCAATATACAAGGAACTTAGGGTACCATATGCAGCACTTTTTGATTTCCCGGATTATCATGATAAGGCTGATCCTTTTTTTCTCCTTGGAGGCCAACGATTTGTAGTATGGTCTTGTTCTGCCCAGAGATGCTGCATGGGGCATGCTTTATCTACCAAGGAGTTTTTTCCTTTGTGCAACACGAGTTTGGCTCTGGCGTGCTGTCTACGCACTGGTGGTTGTCCCTGCATATAGGGAGGCTGAAAATCTTGCGGTCTTTTGCCAGGAGAGTGTTGATCCAACACATACCCTGGTGCTGCATGGGCAACTGGTGAGGCCAAGAGTAATGTGAAGGGGCTTGTTGGAGCTGCCAAAAACGTTTTGCTTCATTTAACAAGAGGATGGCTTTTGTGTACTGGGTACACACTGGGGTTTCAGGATGGATAAGGAAGGCTGCCACCTTTCTGTTTTTTTGAGGAGTGTATTGGGCCAACAAATGTTCTGTTGCCACCTGGAGCTTCTGCAATGGCCACCTGTGGGACAAGGTGTATATGCCTAATAAGAGAGAAGGAACTTGGAGTACTCAGTGGTGGGATTCATTAGGGACCAGTTGAGGGGTGTCAATGCATCAGTGGTGCCCTTCACCTGAGAAGTCATCTGTTTTCTACTGGGAGTACATTGTTTTGTTGCAGCCGAGGTGCACTCCGGGAGTAGTAGATGCTGGGTGAGGGCGAGATCTCCAAGACCTTCTTGCCCTGTCTCTGAATTTTAGCTGCAGAAAAGTGGGCTACCCAAGAAATTGGGACTGATTTACAGGACTGGCCAAACCCTTGGCGGTTGTGGATTGGTGTGGGTACTGGGCTGGCAGAAGGGGGTACTGGCCTGCTGGTGGTCCTGGACCTTTCTGCCCTAACTGGAGCTGAACATTTTGGGGGCTTAGCCTGGTGATAGGTGCCCAAGCTGGGACAGAGAACTATACAGTGCTCTGTTTTATGTGTTGATATGGTATTAAGAGTATTGCCCAACCCTCTGTATGAAGGAGGGAAAGTTGTAACTAATGTATGCTTTCCAATAATCTCTCTTAATTTCTCTTATGCCCTTGGAAGAGGCTGTGGGTGATGTATAAGGGAAGGCGCCTTCTGGCACTATGAATTCTGGAGATTTGCACTGTAATGAAAAAGTGGAGACAATTGTTGTTTTGCTTGTACAATCTTTGAGCTGTTAATGATCTTGTGGGTTGTAGTCGTATAACTTATGTCTACTTGGCTATGAGTTTATCCCTGGCTGGCACTATGTGAATAAAAGGCTACATCTTGGTCAAACCAATATGATCAAAGTTGTCTCTCACCTTGGGAAGTTTTCCAAAGGGGAGGGCAGCGAATTTGACATTGTGAGTGCACTATAAAGCACAACACCATTGAGCACTCCACTTGTCCGACACGATGGGTATCACCCATAGTGGTAGGGCCATAAAAGGATAGTGGAGGAGCCATGCACATCTACGCTGATACATGCCAAGCAAACAAGGCACTTGAAAGAAAACGACATCCAGGTCCTCACATTGCTAACATGATAAAACAGCTGGATGGAGCCAAAGTCTTTTCTCGCCTTGATTTGAACAAAGAGTATCATCAGTTTGAAATGGAAGAGAACTGCAGGTACATTAATACCTTTTTGTCTCAATATTGTTTTATTTACATGCAAAAGGCTAAGTTTTGGAGTGTCATCAGCGGCAGAACTTTTTCAGAATGTCATTCCATCGAATAACACAGCCACATATACTTTCAATTACAGTGATAACATGCTAGTTTTTGGGCCACACGAAAGGCACATGATAAAGCTCTTGCTCTTGAACAAGTGTGTCGTACACTTGCCGATGAAGGTCTCAATTTAAATGCAGCAAAGTGTGAGTTTCATCAAACTCAAGTTCTTTGGTCATATCTTTTCTTATGGGGGATTCAATTCAGATCCAAATAAAGTACAGACCTTATCATCCACTTCTCCCCCATAGGATGTAAAAGTGCTGCAATCCTTCCTTGGTATGGCCAGCTACTGTTCAAGGTATATATGTGACTGTGCCACTGTAAATGTCCTATTGAGAGACTTAACTAAACATAATGTCTCATTTTGATGGTCGAGTGAATGTGAGCAAAGCTTCAAGAAAATCAAGCATGCAATTGAGAACACCACTGAAATGGCCTAATTTGATCCAAAATTACAGACAGAGGGTGTTGTTGATGCAAGTCCAGTGGGGTTGGGTGTCATCTTTGCTCTGCACACTTTACATCCCAATGCCTCAAGGTACATTGTTTCTTATGTTATCGCAGTTTGTCATCAACGGAACATGCCTATTCAAAGCCTGAAAAAGTAAGTCTGGCTGTGGTGTGGACTTGTGAAGATTTTCATGTGAATCTATAGGAAAAACCTTTCACAGTCATCACCATCCATTTCTGGCAATCCTAAAGTCCCAATGCCCCATCGCATTGAGAGGTGGGGGTTGCGATTTCAGGAGTATAATTTTATGATTGTGCAGCATCCATTAAAAGATTGAAATCTTGCTGACCTGCTGACTACTTCTCACGTGTGCCATTAGAGTGTCATGGCACCATTTCTAAAGCGGCTAAAGCTTATATTAATTTCATACTGAAAGCTAGTACTCCTGCTACCATGTCAGTAAACAAACCATTGCTTCCACAAGTATTGACAGGGATTTTCTAGTATTCAAAGACATTATTTTTTGGGCTTGGCCCTTGAGAGGGATTTCCCTAGAATCTTTTGCTTTTGGTCCTCCTGATATTTGCCAACTCTCTTTTCCTGACCTTAAGAATCTGGGAACTTTCTCACTGCACAGCAGCAGGAAAGTGCGCTTGCTCTGGAGCCAACCCTGAGGGGGGCTGGTCACTAACACCAAACTGGGGTAGTTGAGTGGCCAGGTAGGTACATCTGTTTGTGCACTGCCCGGGTAGGAATAAAGCCCTCATGTGGGTTTTCCCTGCCTGGGGGTTTGGTTCTCCAGATGGGCCACTTCCTGGGGGTGGCCCATTCTCTTGTTAAGGCCTTAGGGCCTGGGCCACTTTCCCACCAGAAGTTCAGTGTGAAAGTGCAAATGCCCTTAATACACACGTTAGGAAGTAGTGTTCACCTGAGGTTTCTTAAATGTCAGTTAGGTCTGCCATGGCCGAATGGTGTCTGTACATTTGCACCGATTATATTTGAAGACCTGGTTCTTGCCTGCCATTGCAGGCTGGTGTGCGCACTTGCACCAAGGGTGCACGTAAAGACATGTCCACCGTTCCATTGAAGGCTGGTATACACTTGCCACGGATGGCGCTCAACATATGTTTCCAACCTGCCATTGCAGGCTGGCATGCATTTTGTGTTGATGGTTATCTTAACTACATTTCTGGCCTGCTATTGCAAGCTGGTATGCGCATTGCACCGATGGTCTTCTTAAAGACGTATTCTGCCTGTCATTGCAGGCTGGTATGCGCTTTGCACCGAGGGTGCTCCTAAATACATCTCAAGCCTGCCATTGCAGGCTGGTGTGTGCTTTGCACCAATGGTGCTCTTAAAGATGGGTCCAGCCTGCCATTGTAGGCTGGTATGTGCTTTGCACAGATGGTGCTCCTAAATACATGTTGGGGCTGCCAATGCAGGCTGATGCGCACAATGGAGCGTTTACTCAGACTGGCCTGTTTAAGTCACTACTCATCTTGAGAGGACCTTTTGCTTCCACACGAGTACCCCGAGGGTATGTCTCAAGGGGTGAAGCGAGTGGAAGGTAAAAGGCAGGGCAGATACACATATGTGTCCCCTGCCCAGGTAGTGAGGAATACCCATGCATGTTTCCACTGCCCATGAGGTTTTTTTTCCCCATAGTCTAACATGGTGAAATGGTTGAAATCACTTCAGATTGTAATAGCGGGATGGCAGAAGAGCAGCGTCATGATGTTTCATATCATTGACTTCACAGCGACAACCTCTTGCGAGTGGAAAGGTGGCTGTCTCATAATTCGTACAGAAATGTCACTACTATAAAGTGGGCCTTTCTGGGCTCTAAACTCACTGTGGGCCTTGGCTCCAGACTACACCGTAGGTTATGGGAGGACATCTGGGCCTTCTCCAGTGACAGCTATAAAACACTAGGCATGCTACTGAAAAACCTCTGCAATTTGCGGGCTGGCTGAAGAGATTGGAAGAAGAGGATTCACACTTGGCCTCTGGAGCCAGATCTTGGCCCCACTGAAGATAGAGATATACATTCCATAGCCTCATGGCAGACAGGACAGAAATTTAGGAGAGAAATCTGAGATTCAAAAGGAGACCATCGACTTTAAAGGCACAATCCAGTATAAGTACTCACCAGTTGCGAGATCCATGTGGCCTGCTTCATCGATCGTGCCGCATCTCTCTCGTGCGACACGCCGACATTGCATGCAGTGTCCAATTCACAGGTTGCGACCCTCGGAGATGGGGGTGTAACCGAAGTACTGCCTTATTCTACCTCGTGAAGCATTGCTGAACTTGCACCTGTGACAGGAATTTTCTGCAATCAATATTAGCATGCACTGAACGCTGTGCCTTATTTCCAGGGAGGCACGGAATTTTCAACTCTTCGTTATGTCTGTGACTGGAGCTGTCTGGTGCAGCCAACATCAATGTGCACCGGATGTTGTGCCTCATTTCCAAGGAGGTACGGATTTTGCAGATCTTCATTGTGTGTGACTGGAATGGTCTGGTATGACCAGTATCATTGCACACCCGATGTTGTGTCCAGATTGCCTGGGTGCGACTCTGATCAACGTGCACCTGATAGGGTGCCTCTTTCTTCCAAGTGTCGCCCTCCCCACTTCATTCTTCATTCATCTGCTGTTTCCTTACTTGGTCCTCAGTGCGGTGTACCATCTGCCCTCTCCTCACCCGGCCTTCACCAACAACACCAAGTTGCCAGGTAGTATTGCCCAGGTAAGGCCTGGGTGGTGAGAGTGACTGACTGGGCTGGAGGAACGCCTGACTGGGCTGGAGGAAGGCTTCCAAGAAAGATCAGATGTGAGTCAAGTGACTGCCCGATCCCCGCTGTGCTTCACAGAACTGGGCTGGTGTTGGGATGCCCTGTGGGTCACCTTTGGAATGACCGTCTATTGTCCTGGGCCTGTGTCTGCTCCACATCTTGTGGGTGAACTCTTACGTGGTTCCCAAACCTCTTTTGCCAACTGCCTCCCAAATGACCTTGCTGCCTACCCCCACCTGCTTCCTGGTACCCAGACTAAGATTGACTTCAGCCATGTGGGCCTGGTGCTCGGAGGAGGATAGGGTATCTCCAATTGATGGTTTAGGAGAGTCTGGTGAGTTGGAGGGCAGAGGGAGGCTTGGGGCCATTGGGTCTGCAATGTATAATTAATTGGTCTGCTGGGTATCAGTGCACTGCATAAGGGTGCTGATTGCGTATGTTTGTGAGCACTTACCTATGGACTTGTCTGATAACCGTTGCACCACGTAGCATTGCGGAGTGAGTGTGTGTGTGTGTGAGGGGCAGTGGGGAACCATCCATGATTCAAGACACTAGAAGGGGGTTGTCCTGATAGCTTTGATTTAATTCCAGAATAGCATTACATATGACATTTGTGTTTTATCCCCGCTGCCTTGGGCTGCGGTACAGCTAAAAAGTGTTATAATAATTTGTTGTATGTACATATTTCTGATATCTTTGTGACCCAGTTTGCACCCTATAACTGTGTGGTATTGCATTATAAGAATTGGTAGGGAATGCCTGGGGTGGCCAATGTATTGCACCACATAAAGTTGCCGGAGGGGTGTAGATTAGGATCTTTCCCTAGTTTGCTTATTACTGATGTCATTTGAACACGGCTGGGCCTAGTACTGCTAGTAATAACTCCCGATGTGATTTAATCCCAGAAATACATAATGCTTATGTTGTGTTTAATATTATGTGTGTTGAATACAAACTTTATTTAGAGACTTCACATGCAAAGTCTCTCTTGTGACGTTCAAGGTATTTATCGTGAGTGAATGAGTGCCATGCCAATGCTTTATCAATCAATCAAACAATCAATCAATCAAGACACTTATAAAGCACACTACATACCCGTGAGGGTCTCAACTTAGGCGCTGGGGGGGGGGGGGGGCGCTGCTTCTAGTGATCGAAGAGCCAGGTCTTGAGGAGTCTTCTGAAGGCCAGTATGTCTTGGGTCTGTCGTAGGCTGGTGGGGAGGGTGCTCCCGGTCTTGGTGGTGATTTGGGAGAAGGATCTGCCACCGGTGGTCGTTCTTTGGATGCGGGGGACTGAGGTGAGGGAGAGCTGGCGGAGTGGAGCTGGTGGGTGGGGGTGTAGAAGTTGAGTTGTCAGTTGAGGTATGCTGGGCCGGTCTTGTGCAGAGCTTTGTGTGCGTGGATGAGGAGTTTGAAGGTTATCCTCTTGTTGACGGGGAGCCAGTGGAGGTCTCTCAGGTGGGGTGTAATGTGGCTGCGGCGGGGTATGTCTAGGATCAGTTGTGCTGACGTATTCTGGATGCGTTGCAGTTGCCTTCAGGAGCTTGGCCGACGTTCCTGCGTAGAGGGCGTTTCCGTAGTCCAGCCTACTGGTGACGAGGGCCTGGGTGACAGTTCTTCTTGTCTCGGTGGGGATCCACTTGAAGATCCTGCGGAGCATTCTGAGGATGTTGAAGCAGGATGAGGAGACAGTGTTGACCTGCTTGGTCATGGAGAGGGTGGAGTCAAGGATGACCCCTATGTTGCTTGCGTGGTCGGTGGGCATCGGGGCTGTTCCTAGAGTTGTCGGCCACCAGGAGTCATCCCAGGCTGAGGGGGTGGAGCCAAGGAAGAGGACTTCTGTCTTGCCCGAGTTCAGCTTCAGTCAGCTGTTCCTCATCCATTCGGCGACTTTACACATTTGTGGTGGTGAGCCTCAGCAAGGCCTACCAGTGCAAGGGGTTCGCCCTTCTCTGCACAAGTCCTCAGACCAACAGGACAGAAGTTGGCACAGAAACTAGAATAGGAAATACAAAGTTTATTAACCTCATGAGGTGGAACTACATTCACACAACACCCTTCGGCAATGTATGAAGTAGCACCCTGAATGGAAGGAGCTTGGTCCTTTTATACCCACACAGGGGCTCAAAAGAAGGCGGTACAAGTACAAGGAGTAGGTTTAAAGCACATATAAGGTCATACAGAAAATGCACAGTCAACATGTGGGAGGAGCTAACAGTTGCTAATTCTGGTGAACACATCCTGACATTTACAGACTAACAGCAGTTGCATAGACAGCTGCAAGCTCAACTGAGCATGTGCAAAGTAGAAGAGGCTACATATAACCTGTCTCTAGGCAGATTTCAAGAGCACACAACAGCAAGGTAGGACAGAGCACATGGCATACACGTGGTAGCACATGGAAAACAAAATGGCTGCCAGAAATAAAAAATGGATTCCACAAAACTGACAAGATTGCCTCTAAATACAGGATGGCTTCTGCTAATGCTAATCCAATCGCTGCCAAATTACAACACATTGCCCCTTTGGTAAGCCTGACTGATAAGTGCCAAGCTACCCAAGGGAGAGCTGTCAAGACTATTGTAGCACTTGTGCAGGTGACAGGGGCAAAAAGGACAAAGAGCAGACACTTCAGAAATATGAAGAAATATCCCCGTTGGATGCGACGTTTCAAAACTTGTTCTTAAACACTGTGTGAGGCTAATAAAAGAATCGTATATGGTTAATGGCGGCTGCAACACGGGCCGCCCAATTTCTGGTTGGCGGTCTAGTGTTTCTAGTCTTGCGGCCGTCAGAATGCCCAATGCGCACGTTCAGTTAAGGAACGGTGCACTTCAACTGTGAACGAATGCCGGGGAAGTGTCTCCTCAGAGCTCAGGAACTCTTTGAGGAAATTTTGTTACAAGTGCGGCGCGAGTAGTGCCCACTTGTTTCTGTAATTCAGTCTTCGAGAAAATTAATCATTTGGATGTCAAAACGCATGCGCAATGAGGGAGTGTTCCAGTCAGGACAGCGTCGCAGAGACTAAGTCTGTCTTGAACTTACAACTCAAGTGAGGTAAAGAGTATGCATTGGTAAATTCTGCCAGGGTTAGAAGAAAGAACATGACTGAACCAAGGTACAGGGACATTCAGTTTATAGTAAGAGAACGTCGTACAGGAAAATAAATGTCTATTGTTTCTGATGTAGAGAAATGTGAGGTATCATACTTGACGAAAGACAGTGAACTTGTTTAGGAAATTAAACCGAAAACTATTTTGGACATTATAATATCAACATTCAACAGAAGGCAGCTTTATAATAAAAGAAGGGTAAATATCAGTCCAGAATCCAAACTAGAAATGTGAAGTAGGTAGATTAGGATGCTTATGTTTTCTCGTCATCCCTTGCAGGTGTTGCTGCGACAAGCATTACCATGCCACTGAAGAGAGTAGCTATAGCCTTGGGGTAATTGGGTAAATATTGTGTAGAGACTCAGTAATATACAATAGGTCAAACAAGGTTGTAGTTGTTTACCAGTTGTGTCCATTACACAGGTGCTGATAAAGACGTCGCCCAGAATTACCTTGACCAGAGCAGAAAAGGACTTTGTTCTCCAACGCCAAGGCTGTCTCTCTGTTTTTCGCATTGCCCTTTCCCCCTGGCTTTGCCGGGACCCTGAGGTTATACCTTCAGGTGGCAGTAGAGGCGGTGGGGCAGTGGGACCATTGTGGACTCCTGTGGTCTGGGTCTGAAATCTGACAAGAGCACAGGTTATACAGTGTATCTAAACACCCGCCCCTGACGGGAGTGTTAGGTTCTTCCTGACTGGGGTGCTGCCTCAGGCATCCAGAAAGTGCCAGCTACAACATTATTACACACCAATCTGGCGAAAACATAATGGACCTCTTCATGATGAACTTCAATACCAGAAATTCATGAAGGACCTTCACCCAGGACAAAATCCTTGCCAACTCCAGCAGCTTGACGGAACTCTTTAGCACCATTCAGGAATTCACCAACCCTCCCAGCGAAACCTCAGACGTCACACCGTCCCAGGACCTCTGCATCAAACTCATCGTCTACTTCCATCTCAAGATCAAGTCCCTCTATGACAACTTCAATGAACAGACACCAGACACCGAAACCACTTCTACCTCCAGCAATGCCAACCAGCCTACCATCTTCGCCTGGACTCCGGTCACCACGGAAGACACCACTACAACCACGAAGAACATTCACTCAGGAGCCCCCAATGACACTGCCCGCCCGCCACACATCTTCCACAGAACTACCAATGCCATAGCTCCCCAGCTACGATGCATCATGATCGCCACCTTCCTGTCCGGCACAATCCCCAATGACTTTAAACGCACAGAAGTCAAGCCCCTCCTCAAGAAACCTTCTGCAGACCTGACAGACCTCAAAAACTACAGACCCATCTCTCTACTCTCCTTCATGGCCAAAGTCACAGAGGAGATCATCAACAACCAGCTCACGAACTTTATTGAAACCAACTCCACCCTCGCCTCTTCCCAATCCAGATTCCGCAGCAACCACAGCACCGAGACTGCTCTCCTCCCTGCCAAAGATGACATCCACACTCTCCTCAACCAGGGCCACACCACAGCCCTCATCTTACTAGACCTCTCTGCAGCCTTCCACACCATCTCCCACTTCACTCTCACCGCCAGACTCCACGACGCCAGGATACAGGGAACTATCCTCGACTGGATACACTCTTTCTTCACTGGCCGACCCCAAAGAATTAGACTCTCGCCTTTCCTCTCCGAACCCACAGAGATCACCTGAGGAGTGCCCCAAGGATCATCTCTCAGCCCAACACTCTTCAACATCTACATGGCCCACCCTCGGCACCCTTGTCAGACAGCATGGACTCAGCAAAGCATCCTACGCCAACAACACCCAGCTTATTCTCTCCCTCACGAAGGAACCCGACACCACTAGACTCAGCGTTCACGAAGGAATAAAAGACGTTGCATCCTGAATGAGCAGCAGCTGTCTGAAGCTCAACTTGGAGAAGACAGAAGTCCTTGTACTCGGACCCACCCCCTCAGCATGGGACAACATCTGGTGGCCATTCACAAAGGAGGGACAGAGGGTTTTTTGGACAGGCCCAGCATACATGCCCTGACAATAATGAAGATACAAAACGTATGCTGTTCCTAATATCGAGACAAGAGAATATTGGTTTTATGTGGTCATGAAGTGTAGGAGGATGGGGATTCCTCCTCTTGGAATATAGGGCCCTCACACACCCGTCACGGTGTCATGCTTCATTATATGGGCTGCTCCTCATCAGGTTGGTGCTGCAATACTTGATGGGCTCCCTATGAGGGGCTCTTCGGCGGAGATCTTTTATTCCAAATGCCATTTGGTGCTGTCGGTGTGAGAGGCCTAATTAGTGTAGATGAAAGTGTGGAGGTGTATAGCCTGAAAGACATTTTAAAACAGGTAAGGGAGTACCAGGGAAGACTATTTTAATCAATGGGTCTCCCACCCTGATTAAAAGAAACAAAGGTGCATGTCTGAGATTATGTCCCAGGTAGGACGCTCGATTGTGCGGTCAACATGTTTCTCACCTGGTAGTTAAACAATTTGGTTGCGATTCGTCAGGACCTAATAAAATCAAATCTATTTACACATGGGTGGTTGTATGGTGTGATCTACCCTTTAAACCAACATAACACATGCTATGTGTAGTACCTGATAGCATATGACCAACACTAGCTGGGTTTCTCTATCTACTTCATCGATACCCGGCAGGTATCTCACAAGGAATTTCCTTGTGTGGTTTTGCAAAGTCTGCAAAAGGCTGGCTGATCCCAGCAGAAGAGGGTATGTTAGCTGGCCAGTTACTCCAGAATTGCAAAACAGGAAAAAGTGGCTAGCCAGGATAGCTTGGAGGGAAATTTGGACCCACACAGCCCGTATATGCTGCGTGACCCAACAATTTGTTTAACAAAACATTTATTTTCATTTATAATCAAGCTTCAAGAATTCATACAAACATGTCTTCAAAGGAAAAACCTGTCAAACAGTCAAGTCAAAAACATACAATTGTGTGCACGATAAATACAAATGTACAAACATGTAAATGTAAATGTATTGCGACTTATATAGCGCACGTATCACCCGAAGGCATCAAGGCGCTTGCCTTGGGAACCCGTCCTGGTTTTTCCCTGTGAGATAACCCCTACTGGGTATCCCCAGGGTGAAAGCCAGGCATCCCGCAGCGGGTGGGCCGCCGTAGTGGAGATTAAGCAACTATTGCCCAGAGTTGCAGCGTGGGACCCCATGATTAGAATAGGCACCGAGGCGAGAATTATCGAGTCCGTGGACATTTAGGGCTCAGGACCCTGCCGCGTCGGGAATTGAACCCTGGTCCCGGGCCAGACCTCTGCATCAGGGTCTGCCGCTCTAATCAGTGAGCCACTATAATGAATACTCAAAATTACATGACACTAGAATAAGACTTAATACACAGTACATACATTCCAAATCAATTGCGATCGCGGTACGCAGTCAGGTCGTGGCTTGGCTCACATTCTTTGATCAACTGCACGCCGTTTGACATGTAAGACGGCTGCACCTAGGACGGGTCCAGGAGATGTGGCGGGTATTACTCAGCCGCGTGTAGCCGGTGCAAAAGATGGATTCAATCCTTTCAAATGCCGCGGAAGTGAAGAATGTACCTTCTACATTATACATGTTTGTACATTTGTATTTATCGTGCACACAATTGTATGTTTTTGACTTGACTGTTTGACAGGTTTTTCCTTTGAAGACATGTTTGTATGAATTCTTGAAGCTTGATTATAAATGAAAATAAATGTTTTGTTAAACAAATTGTTGGGTCACGCAGCATATACGGGCTGTGTGGGTCCGAATTTCCCTCCAAGCTATCCTGGCTAGCCACTTTTTTCTGTTTTGCAATTGTTGAGGTCCAGGCTGGTCAGTGGTAGGATCCAAAACCTTCGTTGTGTACACTTCTGTTACTCCAGAAAGCATCATCTTACAAAGGTCGAGAATTGTCGTACACGAGAGTCTGAGACAACAAAATATTGAACTGGCTCATGAGGGACATTATGGGTTTATTGCTACAAAACAAGAATTAAAGGCATTTCATTTATACAACTGCTTGCCATTCAAGAGAATCCCACATCAATTAGACATATCTGTTCTTCCACTGAATGCATGGGAGAAGATTGCAATCAATTTATTTGGACCCCTTGACAATGGACATCATCTACTAGTAATTGTTGATGAATACTCCTGTTTTCCCCTTGTGGAAGATCTGTTATCAACTACTCCTGACAGAGTCATTGACAGATTGAAAATTATCTTTGCAATATGGGGTGTTCCTTTGATTTTGAAATCTCAAAATGGCCCGTCTTTCAATAGTCTAGAATGTAAAGATTTTTTCACTCATCTAAACATCAAGCAACAGAAAAGCACCCCTCTCGTGCCACATGTGAATGGTGTGGTTGAGGGATTTATGAGGACCCTCAAGATGACTGTTCAGCTCACTGCACTGGAAAAGCTTTAACTCAAACCAGTTCTACAGTTCTCGCTTCGTGTATACAGGTCAACTCCGCATTGTCAAAGAAACACAAGAAGGAAGTGAAGAGGTAACGTTCATAGGAACAGAAGAGGTGGATACGTTCTCCTCAAGTTACATTGTCAAGAAACAAAGGGATCCACCCTTATGGGAAAGTATAGAAGTGTTCCTTCAGACTACGTGTGTCCCTACAATGGTGGACAGCACACAGCTTTGTTTAAATACCCCTCAGCCACCAAAAGGACCCTTGGTGACATGCTTCGTCATCGGGGTCTTCCCGCCCCGCTGCGGGATGGGGCATGCTGCAACCTACAACTACGTGGGAGCACTGGTTATGAAAAACAATACTATGTATGGTGTAGGCGTGTGAGTGGAAGGGTCAGAAGTGAGTAAACGGTGAAAATGTTTTAAATAACTGGCTCAGTGGAAAAAATGTGACCTACGATTACGTGGAAGCACTGGTTCAGCAATATACCTACTCAAGTAAAGTATACTGTGCATGTAAAATTTATGTGCACCACTTATGGACTATATGTAAAGACACAGTTGTTTTGATTTGAGTATAGAAGGGATCTCTTCTACGTCCTGATGAGAAGCCGGGGAAGGGCTGTCGACACAGGAGACACTGCTCATTAAAGCATAGTATCTCCATCTCAATTTCCACTTTTAAGGATACCAGCTCAAAGGAGCATTAAAATGTATTTTTTCCATGGAGCCAGGTATTTTTTAATTTTTCACCCTTCACTCACTTCTGACCCTTCCACTCACACTCCTACACCACACTTAGGGCCAGATGTAGGACGGCAAATACCGGTCGGTAACGGCCGATTTCGGCCGTTACCGACCGGTATTTGGATTTTCAGATGTAGGGGGCTGAAATATTACCGATTCGGTAAATTTACAGAATCTGTATTTACCGATTCTGTAAATTTACTGAATCGGTAATTTGAAATGTAGGTGGCACTGAAAACAGTGCCACAGGGCCTTAGAAAGTCATTATTTACCATCAAATACTATTTGAAGGTAAATAACGAATTCCTGTGTACATGCACATCTGTGCATGTACACCTGTGCCATGTGGCACACATACATGCCCTGAGGGCATGTATGTGTGTCACATGGCACACAAGCCTGAATTAGGGGTGCAACAGGGTGTCAAAGTGACACCCTGTCCCCCTTGTAAATTCGGTAATTTTACCGAATTGGTATTTACCGATTCGGTAATTGACATTGGTTCCCTCAAGGCCCATAGGAATCAATGGCAATTACCGAATCGGTAAATACCGATTCGGTAATTACCGAATGTTACAGATTCGGTAATAAAATCTGAAAAAATACCTACATAGCATTTACCGATTTGTAAATACCGAATCGGTAAAACTCGGTATTTACGAATCGGTAAATGCCTTTTACCTACATCGGGCCCATAGTATTGTTTTTTATAACCAGTGCTCCCACATAGTCGTAGGTCGAAGCACGCCCATACCGCAGAGGGTGGGAAGACCCTGATGATGAAGCATGCCACCAAGGGTCCTTTTGGTGGCTGAGGGGTATTTAAACAAAACTGTGTGCTTTCCACCATTGTAGGAGGCACACGTAGTCTAGAGGAGCACTTCTATACTTTCCCATAAGGGTGAATCCCTTTGTTTTTTGACAATATAACTTGAGGAGGACGTATACACCTCTTCTGCTCTTTTGAGCATTTGCTCTTCACTCCCTTCTTGTGCTACTTTGATCTAACGACAGCATGCAGCTGTGGGAGCGATCCAGTATTTCTGACAATTAGGTATCAGAAATATAATCAATACTATAGGAAGTCATTGAACCCTTTACAATCTCAGACACAATCATAATACACACTTCTATCGCCTTTATTTTTCAAGTACCAGAGTCCCAATAATTTGACTATAGCTGAAGCAACCGGCCTCACTTTTTTATAGGAAGAAGATGACATAAGCCTGGCTTCCATTAACCCCTTTGAGGGGTTAAATACCTCTGAACCCGGGCCAAATAATGGGGTGTGGGATGAGTTGACAACTTTGAGGGCAATTCAGATCAAGACAGCACTCCATGGTTTGCTGATGACAGAGTATCTCAGGGCGAAAGCAGCGCCACAGGGCCTAATCGTCCGCAATGAACCCTTCATATTCCAGCACGATAAGATGTTCAAGAAGGATTGGTCTTTGAAATCATGGCATTGTACCTGTGACTAAGCATGGGCGTAAAATCCGTTCCGCTCGCGGATTTTGCGGATTTTCGGTAAATTCGCAATCCGCGAACTCTCGCGAACTTGCCGAAAATTCGTAAAATCCGTGCGAAGCAGATTTTTTGCTTGGTCGCACTTGCCAACTAGAATACTTTACAATTTCGCGGGAGTAAACACTTGCGAACACGTAGATGCGGCGGGCAGCGACAATCTCGCAATTGCGAGATTGCAAAATTTGCAATTTCGCACAAGAAATCCACCAGCAGGCAGCATAAACCTTGAAAATTATGATTTTTATCAGAATAACTCCTCAGGTTGACATTTGCCTGCACTTGTTCTTTGCAAGGAGTCCATTTTGGGGGGTGGGGGTGGGAGGAAGGAAGTGCCCCACAGTCTCCAACTTCCTGTTCCTGTCCACCAGGCTCCTCCCAGTGCTTTCTTCATGTGCTGGTCACTTTGATTTGGATCTTGACCTGGAAGGATTACTTTTTGTGGATGCTGCTGGATATTTGGATTTTTGCAGAACTGAAAGCACTCAGCAGGTGCAAAAGTTCAATCTTATCATTAGTAACCATTCCCTGTAGTGCTTCCTGAGGGGCCTCTTCAGAGTTCATTTGCCTACTTGTAACTATTCTATGACCCTGCTCTGACCCTCACAGCAGGCTCAGAGAATAGCTACAAGTATACAACAAAGGTCCTGTTAAAAAAATTACACTGCAACAGAAAGCAATTACAGACAAAACTGAAAGCACTCAGCAGGTGCAAAAGTTCAATCTTATCATTAGTAACCATTCCCTGTAGTGCTTCCTGAGGGGCCCCTTCAGAGTTCAGTTGCCTACTTGCAACTATAGGCCACAAAGGTCCTGTGAAAAAAAATTGCACTGCAACAGAAAGCAAATTACAGATAAGGAAGCAGGTGCCAGCCAGACTGGAAGTTTAAATTCAGTGACACATTAATCAACCCCAAATTAATTCATGTCAGTTGAAGCAGGGCAGGTGTGCTTGCTTTTTTTCACCCCCATAATCTACAGTGATAAACCAACCAGAGGGTGGCAGTGATGTACCAGAGGGTGGCATGGGTGTACCACAGGGTGGCAGTGGTGAAACAGAGGGTGCTGTGAACCTGTGATGATGAACCAGATGTAGAAACAACATAGTCGCGGCGGTTGCGAGCCGACAAGTAAGTTCGCAATTGCGAACTGGTACAGAACCCTCGCGAACTGGCAGAAATCCTTGCGAACACAAAAAAAAAAAAATCGCGAGAGTTCGCGGATTTTGCGGATTGCGAATCCGTAAATACGCAAGTTCGCGGATTGCCAATTTGCAAAATCCGCCCATGCTTACCTGTGACTGGCTCATCCTAATCATCAAAAGGCCACACGGTTGACCCAGGTACTCAAGATTCAGATCCAGGCTTTGGAAGTACATCTGAAGAGTTACCAGTCACCAATCATTCTCAAAAAATGCCTGGAAGAAGTAAACCAGCAAATGAACGAATTTGAGATAACACAATGCAAACAAAATACAACAAGCTGAAGACAGACACAGCACGTTTCAGTCACAAAAAGGTCTACCTATAGATTTGTGATGACATATCTAGGAACTTAAACCAAGATCAGAGCTCAGAAGGAGACGCATCGGATACAGGGTCGAATAGTTCCAGTTCCAGTTCCAGCAGAGGGAGCGGCCCAAGATACCAACGAGGGGGCAGACAACACCAAACACCCATCGACAGAGGACGAAGAGGATGGGGGCACTATTAAGGACCACCAGTATATCCACCATATCCCTACGTCCCACCACCAATGGGAGGGGCCTACTCACACCGGTTACCCCCATCACAGGAGTATGACTATAATTATTATGGACCACCAACTTTTTTAGGGGCAAACCCTGGACCACAAAGGGGTTGGAACTGGAGGGGCAGCAATGTCCACTGGTCAACCATTGAAGACGAGGCGTCACGCGTCTCCACCAGGAGCATGACAGGCGCACTGCCCAAGCAACCATCAACAAGCCGGAAGGTAACATAGTGGTCAACCTAACAGACCACGAATTGACACCAGCTCAGAGGATTGTTCTAGAACGGGGTTTGGGTTTTGTTCCAACCTACAATCTGGACAGATTGAAACTCTGTGCAGAAATGAAGAAATTCATTTGAAAATTCAAGTTACGCGTTTTCTTTCAAATCAAAGAACTATCTGAGGAAGAGCGAGAGGACACAGGACTACGAGGAAAATCCTCCTTCACCCCTCCTGATTAAACACTCCCTGTCAAACTACTAACTTTTGAGAAAGCGGTGATGAAGGAAGTGGAGAACATCACCACCATGAATAACCATACCTTCCATAACACAACCAAGAAATAAAAAGAAGCAATACAACAACATCATGATCAAGCCAGCAGACAAAGGCGGGGCAATTGTCATACAACCTGCCACTGCTTATGACAACGAATGCAGAAGACTGCTTGAAGATCGCAGGAACAATGAAGTTCTATGAGAAGACCCCACAGAATCCATCAGGATTCGGATAGCCTCCATGGTGGAAGAAGCGACAGCACACATCTAGATCTCCAAAAAGGAAGCTGGTTTCCTCACCAAAAATTCCCCAAGGACCCCTTACTGCTACACCATTCCCAAGATCCACAAGGACCTTGTGCAACCTCCAGGCCGCACCATAGTATCGGGCATTGATTCCATACTAGAAAAACCATCAAAGTTTGCGGACGCTTTCCTTCACCCACTGGTTCAAAAAACTGACACATACCTGAAGGATGCAAAGGGAGTCCTACAGCTACTAGAAGGAATTGGCTTTGACCCCAACAGACACCTCCTGATGTGACTGGACGTGGAGAGTCTGTATACCAGTCTCCCACATGATGAGACACTAGCTATCATTGAGGAGGTACTCTTCACCACCAATTGGGGATACCACACACCACATAACCTTGTTATGGAATGTGTGTTCCTGGCACTTACAAAAAACGTCTTTGCTTACAAGGATACCATCTACCTACAGAAGCACGGAACCAGCATGGTGAGCACATTTGCTCCCAGTATAGCTGGCCTGTACGTCTACCACCTAGAAGTGAAGAAGATCCTACACCCCAGTAACTAACCCTGGGTGTAGTTTGCTTAGTAGCGTTATGCATAGATACGCGATGCACTTCGCACTACGCAAGCTACATGTAGCTACGCGAACTGCATAGTGCAGTAGGGAAAATCCTGTTCACACTGATTGCACAGTGCAAGCAGTAGTTTTCTGCCACTCAAGTAGTTTGTACTCGAGAGGCAGCTTTCTCAACGCGGACTGGTAGTATCTCATCACGAGCGGTTGCGAGCATACATGACCACTCGCACTTAGAAACCTGACCTCCCTGCATTGAGAATCTCACCAGGAGGTTTATTTTCCACACTCACAATCAGCAACTTGATATTGCTGATAGCGAACGAGGAAAAAGTCTCACCAGGATGTTGATTTTGCTCACTCGCGATTGCCAACTTGTCGTTGAGGACCGCGAGCAATCAAAAAATGCCCGTTACGTGTTTTTGCACTGTGCTACGTGCAATTCACGTAGTAGCGCAAACTAGGCAAGCTCCGTGAGCAAAGCGTAGTCCTATGCCCAGGCTTACCAGTAACCTCTTTGACAACAACATAAAAACATGGAAACATTGGAGCCATTACATCAACTGAAAACTTTATGAACTGGCTGAGCCAACAAAACATCTGTCTGAAATTCACCAGCACTACCTCACAGACTAACTTGGTCTACCTGGATTTCAATATTTACCCAGATGAGGGCACTGTAAAGACTACCACTACTTTAAAGTTACAGCAAAGAACTGTCTTCTTTTATATAACAGCTTTCATCCCCGCCACCTTCAGGACAATCTCCCATACGGCGAGTTCCTCCGCTTGCGGAGGAACTGTACGGAGATTAAAGACTTCCAGAGGCAGGAGACTGATCTGCAAGAGAAACTAAAGAAAAGCAACTACCCTACACGAATCATTGACAGAGCCATGAAGAGGGCATGTAACAACAATAGGGAAGCACTGATGGAACCGAGAATCCCTAAGGATCCAGAAGAGAGACCAATATGTGTCACTACTTACAATACCAACTCCAATCAAGTGACAAAAATTGTAAACACACATTGGAGACTCCTGGCATGTGGAAAAGTCAACCTTCCCAAACCGAGGTTTGCACACAAAAGGGGAAGGAGACTGAGGACATGCTGTTCCACACAAGACCACAACACACCTTAGCAATTGCAGCAGAAATTGCCCGCCTACCCCCAGTGAAGGGCCATTATCCTTGTGGTAATTGCAGCACTTGCCACCTGACGAAGAAAAGCAACAAGTATAAAATTCAGAAATGGTATAGAATGGGAGCAGAGGAAATGTACGAACTGCAACCGCAAGAATATGGTTTATATCATCACTTGCCCATGCAGAATGGAATATGTCGGAATGACAACTAGACCTGTCAAGACACGCATAGGAGAGCACAGGAGCAACGTACGTTGCAAAAGAAGCACTGCGAAAATGGCTACCCACTACTTGACAACCCAACACACAATGAAAGACCTACAGTCGACCATTATCGACTGAACAGTGAACATGGTCTTCTCGAGAAGGAACAGCGGTAGGTGTTACGCTTGGAGACACACATTACAGGTCTGAACGACAACATCCGCTGGGGATAATTTGGCTGATTTGTATCTCCCGTGACTTTTGTCACAATCTCTGGGAAGAAAGAACTACTGCAAATACACTGCACAGAAACTCTTGAAATGACTGGGCAGAACCCATATGTTAGACAACCTTCTATTAAACACTTAGGGCCAGCAGGAAACCACCTCTGAAATGATGTGGCTGTACATTACCCTGTGGAATGTAATGTCCTGCCACACATTTTTCCACTCCTATTCACTTTTGTCATCTTGACCTCACCCTTCTGTAGAGAGGTGTCATTACCACTATATGTCCTCTACATAAAAATCTTTTGCCGCAACCGGGCAGAAACCCGGTTTTGTTAGTGTTCTTTTAGTTAGTGCACTAGTCGTTTTCACTCCTAGAGCTATACAACAGGCACCCTTGAGCAATAGGAAGTGAGGAACAAACACATTCAGCCGGATGTGCCATTCTAGGTCACTATCTTGGATTTTCTGATGGTCTAGTGTTTGTACCAAGTAGTGCAGTTTTTTGGCAGCAAAACTACCAATTATGCTCAGTATTTAAGGACACTGCCCACACTGACTCGATGTTCCATGGAGCCGCGGCGAGGCAGTGTCCTGGTGAGGAGCTAACCTTCATATTGTAAGTTCGGAACAGCTGATTTGCAACACTGAAACGCTGCTCATTTAGGAAGGATTTCTAAACAAACAGTTTTTGTTTTTCAATTTCTTTTAACAGTGTGTGACTACAGGTACCCCTTGCCTTCCGTTTTGAAGACTCATGGGGCATTATCTGGGCGATATAAGAGTGCATGAACAGCCTAAATTTTGGAGGCTTCTTTGTCTGTCACTAAACTGTTTTTTGAAGGAGAGATATATTTACCAGACACTATCAGTTATACTTATCATATGGATATGCACACCATGCAGTCCTTAGATATAGAGTGTGTGTTTTCTGTTTTGTGTGTGTATGTTTTTGTATTGTCCCATCTCGCTGGCATAACACAGCACTGATTACCTATTATAATGGATAAAGATAAGAAAAATATATCACAGAAATATATAACTTTTCTTTACAGGTCAACACCACATATGGTGCAGTGCAGATATGTTATGTTATTTTAACTCTGTTTATTATACTTCCAGAACCAATTCAGCAATATACCTACTGGGGTATGGTATACTGTGCATGTGAAATTTATGTGCACCACTTAGTTAGGATTATATATAAATACACAGTTGTTTTGAATTTGATTGTAGAAGGGATCTCTTCTAGGTCCTAATGAGAAGCTGGGGAGGGCTTAGAAACATGTGGACACAGGAGACACTGCTCATTAAAGCATTCTATCTCCATCTCATTCCCCACTTTTAACAATACCAGCTCAAAGCAAAAATTCAAATTTACTTTTTCCACGGAGCCAGTTTTTAAAAAAATTTTCACCATTCACTCACTTCTGACCCTTCCACTCACACTCCTACACCACACATAGTATTGTTTTTCATAACCAGTGCTCCCACGTAGTCGTAGGTTGCAGCACGCCCCGTCCCGCAGCGGGGCAGGAAGACCCCAATGATGAAGCATGCCACCAAGGGTCCTTTTGGTGGCTGAGGGGTAATTAAACAAAGCTGTGTGCTTTCTACCATTGTAGGAGACACACACAGTCTGGGGGAACACTTCTATACTTGCCAACTCCACATTGTAACAAGCCCTGCAACCTTAAAGTGTTGGAGAGCCAAGGGCACCAAGTTGCCACAAAGGACCAATGAAAGATCTACATTGATAGAATTTGCACTACTAACTTGTCTCACAAACGCAAAATGAAGACCTATGTGGATAGAAGCCACTATACTTCGAACATTGTTCAACAGGGGAGCCCCCAAGTTATCATCAGAAAGAAACGGAAATGCAAGTATGATGCTCCTTTTGATGCTGACCCACTGAGGATTATTACTAGTAAGAGACACGTTATTATTATATTATTATTATTATTATTATTATTATTATTATTATTATTATTATTATTATTATTATTTATAGTCTTATCAAGTGCACAGCTACCCAAAAGGGGTTTCCAGGCACTAGGCATAGAAAGAGAGACTGGATTACTGCTTATTACACCCAAGTCTTCAAACCTTTGCGGAAAGCAAGCATAGACATTCAGTTTCTTAGGGATTCGGTAAGGGAGTTCTACACTCTTGGGCCAAGTGAAACCTCGGCACAGTGAAAAAAGCCAGGTTCGAACATCTCAAAGTGCCTGCAGGGATATAGGGCATCAATAGGTACCTAATATAGCATCGACCTAGTCTAGCTTTGGCCTTAAACTTATAGCATAAAGCCTTAAATTGAATGTATTAAGTGACTGTAAGCCAATAAAGCTCAAGAAAAAGATGTGAGACTGAAGCATGCTTCGGGAGCAGGAATAACAGTCTAGTGAATTCTGGACCATTTGTAGATGCTGAATGGACACCTGAGCTAATCCCAAATACAAGATGTTACCATAGTCCAATCTAGATAAGATTAGGGTTTGAATGATGGTCTGCTGGACTGACTAGGGGATCATCCAAATGGTCTTTTTCACCCAGCAAAACAGGTTGAGGTAACCATAGTAATCTGAGGCTTCATAGATAGATTTTCGTCCAGAACAAAATCTAAGTTCTTAACCCTAGGGGACAGTTAGGGAGAGACCCTAGAGATTCTGGGCAATGCTGGGGACCCAGAGTTGGGCATTCTTACCCAGCACCATTACCTCCATCTTATCACCATTGAGCCTGAGGGAGTTAACACTCATCCTAGTAGCCACTCGATTCAAGCCCAGGTTAAAATCACACTGTCCTGTACAGATGACAAAGATAATTTGAGTGTCATCTGAGTAAGAGAAAAGGGTCAAGCCACAAATCCCCACTACGTCTGCCAGCCGGTATACATAGATGTTAAAAAGCAGTGAATTTAGTACTGAGTTCTGAGGGACTCCAGTGGTTAAGTTCTGCATTTCAGATCAAGCAGTGGACAAAAAGACTTGAAAAGTACGGTCTTTTAAGAAAGATGTTAGCTAGGGCTAAGGCCAAGGCTGTTTCTTCGAGACCCAAAGATGACAATCTTTCGAGCAAAGTGGAATGGGACACAGTATTAAAGGTTGTGCTACAATGTTATAAAATTAGTGCGGCCGTTCCCCCCCATCCAGGTGTTATCTAAGATGTTCAGTGACTCCAATTAGAGTGGATTCAGTACTGTGTCCAGCCATGAATCACAACTGTGAAGGATGAAAAACCTTTGAGCCTATACATGAGAGGTGAGCAATGCACTCACATGTTTCTCCAGAATTTCGGAGAAAACAGGTAGCAGAGAGATTTACTGAAAATGTGACCAAGTAGCCGGGTCAAGATTGTGTATTTTTAGGAGCAGAAGAACTATGGTTTGCTTCAAGCTCTGTGGAACATAACCCTCCCATATGGAGGCATTCAGGACATCCATTACCACCTTCAGTTACACCGAATTCAACAGGCAGAGCTTTAAAGGTGGTAGCAGGTCCACTGGAGAACCTGATCTGATAGGTTGTAGAATAAATGAAAAATTAGCGAAGTTAAGAGGAGGCCAAGATGAAAAAACAGGAATATCTTCAGATACTCTTGCACTGTCTTTATGCTCTTGTGTATAATTCTAAGAGTGCCTAACAGCAACTGGGTCCCTAGATAGCGAGTTGTACGTTGTCCTTAAGGTCCTTGGGCAGATGAAGGTGGATGTCTGCCACCTTTTTTATTAAAAACAAGGCAAGCTCCTTGCACTTAGTCTGAGAGTGAGGAGGCAGGAGACACTTTGCAAGGGTCAGAAAGTTCTCTTACCAAATTAAAGAGCATCTTAGGACAGTTATGAGCATTCACAATTTTATCAGAATAGAATAATGCGTGGGCTGTTCTACAGAGTCCGTGATAGTTTATATTGCTATTCTGTAATTCTTTTTAGACTACTCATCATAAGACTTTCTCCAGAGCCTTTCCAGACCTTTACAATGATTTGTTTCTAGTCGAAGTGATTCATTAAACAAGGGAGCTGGCGGATGAGATCGAGCTGAATGAAACACAGAGGTCGGTAGAATAACATCCAGAGAATTAGCAATCCAGCTATCTATAAATCCTTGATCTAGATTAACATTCTGCACTACAGTAGGTTTAGAGCACAGGAGTTGCACATTAAATGGTGAGACATCCAGTTTAGACCAGTTCCTGGGCTTCTTTACTCAGTAGGTGTTTTGTTCAGCTCTATTGTAGGACTAGCCGGGATCCGGTGAGCGAATGGAACAGATAAGTTATATGTCCAGAGTAAAGGCATTAAAGACACTGTAGTCAGATCTTTCATGTTTGAAAAAATTGGTTCCAGGAGATGTCCGGCCTCATTGGTAGGTGCAGAGTAACATAAGGCCAGATTCAAAACACCTAAGTCCTCAATAAAAATAGTTCCAAGATTACACTTTGAGTTTTCCAAGTGGATATTTAAATCCCCAGGCAACGTAAAATTAACAAATTTCAGAATATGAGGGGCCAATGAATTAGGAATGGTGGCATATGGTGACTGCCCACCACCCTAGAAAATCCATTACGTGAGATTCTTTGCACTTCAGCATATGCCTCGACCTTCGCCAGCTCCAGATCTCAGAAAGGAGATTTGTCCACTTGAGTGTCCAGCAAGCCAAATGACTGTACCAGTGTCTCTGTCACCAGTGCCACTCAGAGTAACTTCTCCTGTAACTCTGCAACCTCACATGACTAGATCTGGGTGATTGATTTGAGCACCAAAACGACGTATGGAAGAGTTGTAATGTATATATGTATTGGGACTTTTTACTTAACAAATGAGGAAATGTAGTGTCTTGTGGGTTAGAGATGATGGAACCATTTTTTTCCTGATGGACTACGTAGAACAGTGACGTAAGTGCTTGAGTGTGGGTGATAGAATTCTTAACATAAATATTCACTTAACGGTTACACGCTGTAGAATAATGACCTGTAATACCAAGCTCTGTGTGTGGCATGATCATTTGCAAGTACCTGGGCTGCTGTAGGATGCTACAGCTGTGTCAGTTCTAGGGTGAACACCTCCCTCCATATCATTATAGACAGTGTTTCTAGTAGTGGACCTTTATGTGATATCTTAATGTATTCAGTGAAGTGAGAGCAGGCGTTCTTTGTCCCGGTCATCCATCCTAATTCAATGCCTAATGGAATGGGCACCAAATGTCCAAAATGGGAAACCCCTAAACCATTACTATAGAACACTATTGTTAAGGAGTAGGACAGAGCTGGTGAGTGAGTTAAGTTGTGGATCCTTTCCCAAATGGGTAACAAATGGGACAGATCAAAGAGTCATATCATAGCCTTTGTAGTTTGCTTCAGATTCTTTATTGTGATTGAACCGAGTTATTCTGGTGATCCAGAACAACAATTTGAACGCAAAAGCAGCCTGACGATTTCAACATATAAACTAATAAACGGTGTCGTCTCTAATTGCGGAGGAACGATAATGCGGTCCTGGGCTGATTGTGAAGAGTATGTCAGGGCCGTAAATCGTTAGTAGATCTCTGTGCACGTATGCTACAATATGACTCTTTGATCTATCCCATTTTTTCCCATTTGGGAACGGATACACAACTTAATTCACTCACGAACTCTGTCCTCCTCCCTAACAAAAGCCAAATGTATTCTGCTTGCTGCTGTGGTCTTGTTTGCTTCCGGTAAGGTTCTTAATCTAACCCACCTAAAATCAGTGATTTGTAGTTGAACATTCAGGACTGAAACAGTGTCCAGAATGACCAAGAGTGAGGTGATCTACTTTGTCAGCGCAGCTGTGCCATGACTTTAAGCACAGCTTTCAAGTTGTGCAGGTTATCTGATAACTAGGTGAGGAAAGTCTTAATGTCAAATTATACATTTTCTAAATTGGAGGTGAACCTCAATTTTACAAAAAACATAATAACGTACTCCTGAAAATAAATGACTACAGTTTACAGTTTGAGAAAAAAAGCATTTTGGTGAATTCCTCTGATGCCTAATTTTAAAATATCAAAACACACAGGATGATGGACCGAATGTTGCACAATGGCAAAACATTCACCCCCAGTCACAGATCTGGGTTTAATCCATCGTTATTTTGCTCACCAAGCCACCCCAGTTCAGACATGGCCATATGCAAATCAGTCTTGACCCTGTGCCTCATGGGAACAGTCCAGACCGAACTGCCAAGCCATGTCTTCCCTGGACCGGAATCAAGCATCCTAGGACCGGTTTCTGGCTTTCAGCCATCTTCAGCCTGGATAGCTTGACTCCAGTGGCTTAGTGAGCAAGGGACCCACGTCTGGGCATACCCTTCCCACATAGGGCGAACAGCAAAACACACAAGATGAAAAATATGGCGGGTTTTGTCGTCTTTTTTTGGAGGCGTGCTAAGTCACAAAAGAATCCAAACAGCATATTATCTTGGGTTTACGGAACAGCACATATAATCAGACGTAAACGGGGCTGGGGCATCTTAGCATTAGGTGCAGAGGAACAGAACTCCTGATGACAATGTACAAGGACGGTGGTTGGACAAGTAGGCACAGCGCCAACGGAGAAGGGTCAAATGGAGGGTAAGTTCTCATTACGTCTTTCTTGGTCAGCAGCAGTGATGGCTGCATGGATCGCTCGTGAGGATATTTCACAAAAAAATAGGTGCATACTGTAGCAGCCTAAATGATTTAGCTTCTGTAGTAGAGATACACACATTGAATACTGATATGACCTAATCAAATAAGGTGGCGCACGAGATTGCTGATTAGGTTAGCAGGAACCAGAATTAAATATAGTTCGTAAATATTTCTGTAAAATGCAAGCTTTGATTGTACCTGCTTTATGCTCAAATGTTTAAAATGCTAATTTGCTTGTTTACTAGTGGAAGCTGATGTAACATCCGGTCACGAGACTGATGGTTTGAATTCTGTAAGGGATAAAGAATATTAGTCTTGGGAGGGTCACAACCAGCCAAATTCAGTTAAAATAATGAGTTCTATTCATCCATCTGCCTCATTGCTTCCGCACTAATGCGAAACTTCCAAAAGAAAACAATTTAGATCAGCAACTACACCAAAGTACATTTGTGTAAATAGGCACATGTTTGAAGCAGAACGACTATCAACTTTTCACGGGATTCTGATGCAACAGTGTTCTGGATGAGTACAGCCCCTGTAGGGTTCAATTATGGGATTCATTTGAACCACTTCCAGCATTGATTTCTACAGACAGGTTTGCGGAGACTTATCCCGTCTGCCTCGTTTCCCATTAAGGTTATTTTCTGCCTTTCTCCCCTTTGAAAATGAGTGCCCATTAGATATGGACTAGTTTGTGTGAGCACACTATTGCTCAGAAGGTGAAAATTGTTACACAAATCACTAAGACTTTACCTTTCCCTATGCGTTTATACATTTTTTCTGCCAGGGTCCCAACGCCCATCTAGCAAACCGCTGCTGATGAACAATAGATAAATACAGATTTGGAGAGAAAATAAGAAAAACAAAAACTGACTTTCTAGTGTCATCATTGCTGGTCAGGGAACTAGAAACAGCTTAAAAGTGAGAAACTAGGGCAAGACAAAAAATCACCTGGGGGTGGCAATTTTTTATATTAAAATGGAGAATATTATCGGCACAATTGCCCAGGTATAATACCAAAAGGCTTAAGAGCTGATTAAGAGTTTGGTGGATGTGTCCTCCTGACAAAAACGTCTGTTTATGCTTTCGCCACAATGGACGTCTGTCTATTCGTGTTAGAGTATGGAGGTTTGATTATGAACTCTGTGAAACGTCGGCGGACTCCATTGTTTTTTTCTTTCTCCTTTGATGGAGATATATTTCAAATATGATGGAAGAGGTAAGCAGAGACATATATCCACCTGTAGTATTTAGAGTTAGCTTTCCTTCTACGTAATCATAGCCGTTAAACCTCCAGACCTACGTTGCTAGGAAAAAAAGGTATACAAAAACAAATCCTGTGAAAAACAAAACACTAGAACGACTCAAACAACATGTTCCTCTTACTGCAAGGCGTTCATCTCTATCTAGCACTGCTTGAAGAAGAACAATGCCATCCACCACAAAATAAAAGCAACTTATTTTTTGTTAAATAATTTTTATTGCAAGTCCACAAGCCAATCATAATACAAAAATGACAATTATAAAAGTAGATGCATATTAAAATGATTGCAAACATGAGGTAGGTATAGAATTGGAAGAATGTTTTTTTTTATTATATAAAAAAGAAAAAAAGGAAAAAAGATTGAAGAAGAAAATAGGGAGAAAAGTAGAGAAAGGAGAGGACAGAAGGGAAAGTAAAGGAAAGTAGATCAAGAATGTGATAGCTGAGATGAAAGAAAATCTGTAAAAGGTACCCAGTGTAAATCAGATTTAACATTTTGATGTAAAGTATAAGGAGATACAGTGTGTATTCTATGCTCATCACGTACAAAATGTTACCATGAAAGCAAGGACGATTTAGAAAAGTCTTTCTTACAGCAAAGTGCAACTTTAAAAGCAAGTTCTCTAATCGGTCAAACAGCAAAGGTCTAGGAGAATAATTGATCAATACAAGGTGATAAAGAACCTAGGAAAATATTATGTAGCATAAACACAATGTTACAATGAAAAATCTTTAGACTTTAGTCCAAACCAATCACATATAAACTGGAGAGACATTTTATTTAGATCATGACCAGCATAAAAGGGGGAAAGTGAGGGGTCAAATGTCACAACATGCTCTGGTGTAGTAACAGCTGTATGATAGAAAAAAGAGATTGACTGTGCCAAAAGAGCGCCTTTAGAGGCTGTGAATAATTTCAGCCATATTTTATTCCAAAATTAGAAAGAAAATTAAATAGTTACATAATTTTCACATAACAGTTCCAACGGACTTTTAATTCTAGTGATAGTGGGAGATAATAAGGTCTTATAAATGTGAGCAGCCTTAGGAATAGTACCATGTACAACATTGTTGAGATGTACATCTGGTTCTAGTTGTGAGAAATCAGGAGTCATGTGGTATTTGAAGAACAAATAAATTGAATAGAAGAGGACATTAATTTGTATTGTTCTAAAAATAAGTCAGGCAATTGATATTGGGTCTGTACATAATCAAAATCTGCAATAGACATATCCGAAATACATTGATATACATAAGTAATATTTTTTTTCTTCCAATGCTTAAAATAGAAAGATCTATTACGTAACGTATCATACCTTAAGGAAGAATACAAGAAACTCTACTGGAAATTAGATTTGTCAAAAACATATTCAATTTAATAGATAATGCAAATATTTTAAAATGGGATTTTTGGAGATATAGTTTCAGCTTCACATATGTGTAACATCTCTGAAGGAAAAGTAATTCAGTAAGAACACTCAGTTGATGTTGAAAATCATGGATCATGGCATAAATGTGTCTGAAAGATGAGTGGTATAATTTGAAATCAGAGAATCAAACATCTGCTTCAGGTTTTGGCCATTTGAGCATAGAGAGAGCAATCCGTGGAGTCTTGTCTCTCCATAAACATTCCTTACAAATAGAATCAAGTTGTTTAAAATAGTAAATAGGGACTTTACAAGGTAACATAGAAATCGTGTATAAAATGTGTGATGCAAGCATCATATTAATAGTGTCAAGAATTCCCCGCCAAATAAATGAATTTTGGGTCAAATTCAAACCAGCAAAAGGTGGTGAGCACAAATTGTCAGTTAATGAAGGCAAAAGATCTTTCTGCATCAAGGGGCATATTTACAATCAAGTGACAAAGCGTCTCATTCAGCCAAGAAGGCTAACAACACGCTTCGTCACTTTAGAAAACGCAAGGCTGCACCATATTTACTAGAATATGGTGCAGCCCTGCATTTCCCCCTGCCCTGGGGCTAACTTTAGCTGCCAGCACCAACGCAGGCACCCTTGCACCATAGTGCAAGGGTGCCTGTGTTGAGGGAAAGATTGTTTATGTGAAGGAAGGTCCCCCTTCCTGCACATAAACAATCTTTAAATGCCGTTCAGTAACTTCTATGTGAGCTGCTTAATGCAGCACATAGAAATTGCAAAACAGCATTTTTTTTAAATTGATTGTTTATGTGCAGGAATGGGGACCTTCCTGCACTTAAACAATCATAGGCAATTTGCTGTTTCTATGTGTGCTGCACAAGGCAGCATACATAGAAAGAGCAAACATTTGGAGAAATAAAGCATTTCTCCTCATTTTGCCCGTTTAAGACCAGGTTTTCCCTGGTGTTAATTTTGGCACTGACTCCTACTTACGCTGCCCTGGTAAACAGGAGGCAGCATCAAAATCAATGGGTGCTGCGGTGGAACGGCCACCGCAACACTCATATCCCTCCACTTTCACACTAAAAACAGTGTGCCTAATTTACAAGGCAGCTTTAAGCCACGTTAAGTGGCTCAACACTGCCTTGTAAATAGGGCGAGGCCCCTATTGCCATCACAACATCACTGAAAGCGATGTTGTGGTGGAGATAGGGGCTTGTAAATATGTCCCCAAATGAGAGGGCTGCAAGTGTGGAGTTAAACTTTCCAGCTAGACTGACAATATTAGAGAACATTCTAGCATTACCAGCAGAAAGCCTTTCCTTAACAAAACCAGGCTGGTCAGATTTAGCAAGAAGGGTAACATAAGATTCTTAATGGGAAGCTACAATCTTGACGAAGATCTTACAATCATAATTCATAAGGGCCATGGGTCTATACTTTTTACAACATTTGATATCTTATTCGGCTTGAGGATAATGGTTATCAAGGCTTCCAAAAAGGATCAACTAGTTTTTGAATAAAAAATAAAGATATTAAAAAGCTCTAATAATTTGGGAGCAAAATATATAGATAAGGACCCATCTACGCCAGGAGCATTTTCTCTCTCAAGAGATTCAATTACATCCAAAACGTCTTCTAGGGTAATATCAGCCTTCAGCTCATTAAATGTATCTTTAAGGCGAGAGAGGTTGAGGGAGATCATCAAATCATTCCTGAAAATGAGGTGCAGAAGGGATAGCATCTTTATCATATAGTCTTTAATAAAAATGCTTGAAATGAGTTAGAGATGCCAGTGACGGAAATTGATATAGAATTATCAAATTAATAAATAATGCAGGCAATAGCTTTATGTTTATGTTATATTTTATATTTTTAAATAGTATGCCAGCATTTTACCTGCTTTACTCTGACCAACATGGAAGTTAGATTTGATTTTAAGCAGAATGTTACAGGCATCAACAGTAGCAAGCTTATTTAGGTCTTATTTAGCTTTATTCAAATCATGCAGCAAGGAGGAAAATTTTGGAGTAAAGTTAGCAGGTTCATGTTTTTTAATTTGGTTCAATAGGAGGATATATTTAGTGTTCACATTTTTTTTATCTCCTGGCACAGTAAGCAATGGTAAAGGCTCAAAATGAAGTTGTAAATGCATCACAATTGTTGGCAACAGAGGTATCATTAGAATTATCTAAATGAAAACATTCTTGAATAAAAGCAGTAGCTGCAGTAATAAATTGATTGTTAAATAATAAAGAATTATTAAATCGCCCTCTGTCAGTTTTAAAATCAACATTGGGTATATCTGTCGACATTAATATGGGGCATGATCAGATATAAAGATGGAGCCAATTTCAGAACATTGTAGAGTAGGGAGCAATGATTTTGTAACTAAAAGAGAATCAATTATGGACATTAGAAATAAAAGAGAATTCCAACTTATCAGGATTGCAGGTTCTCCAAGCATCAAATAATGGTCTAGTTAATATATTGTTAGTATGGGGCATGATCAAATATAAAGATGGAGCCAATTTCAGAAGATTGTAGAGTGGGGAGCAATGACTTTGTAACTACAAGAGAATCATTATGGACATTAGAAAGAAAAGAGAATTCCAACTATGAGGATTCCAGGTTCCCCAAGCCTCAAATAATGGTCTAGTGGTATTTGCTGACTGAAATGCTTTATGCAATTTACCTGGTTTGAATTTGTATTTAGATTTTCTATCCATAGAAGGATTAACTAATAGGTTAAAGTGACTGGCCATAATAAAATTACAGTTAGAGATGTTAGCAAGTGTTATCTTAAGTGAATGCCAAAATTAAGGGTGAATTTGGACAAGACTGTTAATGTTAAACAAAGTAAAATGGTTTGTGTCCAGAATAACATTAACCAACGCCCATCTCTCATCAATATCACATTCAACTAAAACAACGTATAACTGCAGGGTTTTATTTCAAAGAATAGCAACCCCACACTTCAGACCAACTGCTGGAGGGAAGAAAATCTGAGCAACCCATTGTCTCCTTAATATATCAAAGGCAGAACAATGTGTTTCCTGTGAAAAAAGCAATTCTAGACTTAGGTTTAGATCAAGGAGAAAGTACCTTCTTTCGTTTCACTAGATGTTCAAGACCACGAGCATTCCTTGAGACAATATTAAACATAGGGGGAACCGGGGGGGGAGGAGGGGGGGTGAAGGGGGAATACAGGAACAAGAGTAACAAGCTGCAAAAGAGGGAGAGGAGACAACACAACTATGGTGCAAGGGTACCTGAGCTGGTGCTTGACTGCAAAAAGGGTGCCAGCAATGGGGAAAAGGCAGGAATGTGCCATATTGGTGTAAAACTAAAAACATGAGAATATAATGTGCAATACCTGCATGGCACACTCTAATCTTACCTACCCTGCTTGATTGAATTGTGTGATCTTAGGCAAATCAGATTGTAGTGTAGTTCCTATATTCCCAATAGGCCCGCACCATTGGAATAATATATCCTGTAGTTTAGACGTAGGACTGAGGTCGACTAGATCTCTACCGAATATATTAAACTTAATTGTGAGTGCCAGCTAGCTCAGAGGTCACTAGAAACTTTCTCGAATTCACAAGAAGGGATTAGTTTCTGACAACCGCATAAACATGACAACTTTGTTTCCCAAGAATAAGAAATCAATCTCTAGAGTCACTGAAACAATAGATAACTATTTTACTCAGTCAATCGTGCATGATTCGTTTCACCAGAGGTGCTGGGAAATAGAGAGACGGGTGTTTTCAATAAAAAGTATTTATTGAACAGTCTTTTTCTCAAGCATAAGAAATGTACTGCTACAATCGTAATACTGGTTATAAAGTACAATAGGTACAGCACGAAGAGTATTATAAAATAATACTGTAAAAGTATGATATGGATGCTGAGCCATAAAATACCTAAAATACATAATATACATACAGGGATAAATAATGACTAAAAGTACTCAACTGGTGCTTCTAAAATATGCCTACCCCGGTGTACCTAACCTAAGTCTAGTACAAGGGAAGAAGTAAGTGAGGTGTAGCTTAAGTTTTAGTATTCTTTGCCAAGAATCTATTCCAAGAATTCTCTACGGGTCTAATCAGCTCCGTACCTTGGTTTTAGAATGAAGGAGGTCTTGTATCTCTCTCTCAGGACTCGATTTCCCAGCAACCCGCAAGGGTAGCCTGGAAACACTGGAGCTGGATCTCTCGGCAGGAGAAAAGGCAGCGTCTCTCAGTGCGTCAGCTGGATGGTCGGCTTCCTTCGGCACTTGCTGCTGCAGGGCGCGTCGGGCAAGTAGATAGTCGAATTGCTCCAAACCACCGCGTGTTTGTCTGGGCAAATGTAGGCATATTAATACCTTGAAGGTGCCGAGTTTGACGTATGATTGGACATTATAACGCCATCAAAGACTCAGGTCTTTGAAAACTCCATGATTTCCTAGATAAATTAGTATTCAGGCAAGGGGAAGTCCCTAGCTGCTGAAGGCGGGTTTTTCTAAGAAATCGTTGTTGATTCTCGGAACTTAGTGGAAGAAGCCATGCCGTATTTGGGCTGCATAGGCTCAGTCTAAATATGGTAATGATTTCTATGCCTATATAAGGATCGGGTAATTTATATCTATATATGGGCATGAATGGGGAAAATTACACTAGGGTCCTAGATTCCTACACAACAAGATCACTGCATCTCTGTTTGCATTAATGCACCATTTAAGAGCACCCAAGAGTGATTCAGCTTAGAGTGCCCTTAACAGAACATATTCACTTAGGGGCAGATTTACAGGCACCTTGCGACACTTTTGCACTGCTTGTGTGTCACTTTGTGATGCAACGGTGGTGTAAAAAATGTAGCAGATTTACAACGTGACATTAGTCCTGCATCAAGTATAATGTATGCAAGGTAGGTGTTCCCACGCTGAAAAGCCTAGTAAAAGTGACGTCGTGAAATTTACAAAATTTCATTGCATGACTTTTGGGACCCCACTGGTCAAAGCCTTACGACGGCATGAAGCAGGCGTAAGGAGTGACGCAGTGTGTTGGGAATAGGCCGCAACATGCATTGCTGGAGTTGTGTCGTGCTTGCAATACGACTCCAGCAATGCGTGACTTTTCCGCCAACAGATGCGTCAGAATTTCTGATGCATCTGTCAATCCTTGCAGCATAGTGTGCTGTATTGTAAATATGGTGCATCTATGGCGGCGCAAGGGATTTTCATGCAGGTGCTGGGAAAGTGACACATCTGTACAGATGCGTCAGTTCCTTGTAAATCTGTCCCAAAGTGTCTGCTTAATAATTCAGCGGGCGGGTTATTCAATCAATCAATCAGGTCATTTATAGAGCGCACTACTCACCCGTAGGGTCTCAAGGCGCTAGGTGGGGGGGGGGTGCCGTTACTGCTCGAACAGCCAGGTCTTGAGCTTCTTCCTGAAGGAGAGGTGGTCTTGGGTCAGGCGCAGGTCGGTCGGGAGTGAGTTCCAGGTCTTGGCGGCCAGGTAGGAGAAGGACCTTCCTCCTGTTGTCGCTCTTCGGATGCGGGGGACGGCGGCGAGGGCGTGGCTGGTTGATCTGAGGAGGCGCTTGGGAGTGTAGAAGTTGATCCGGTTGTTGAGGTAGCTCGGGCCTTGGTCGTGTAGGGCTTTGTGCGCGTGGGTGAGGAGACGGAAGGTGATTCTCTTGTTGACCGGGAGCCAATGCAGATCTCTCAGGTGTCCGGAGATGTGGCTGCGTCGGGGGATGTCGAGGATGAGTCTGGCCGAGGCGTTCTGGATCCGCTGGAGTCTCTTCTGGAGCTTGGCGGTGGTTCCGGCGTAGAGGGCGTTGCCGTAGTCCAGTCGGCTGGTGACGAGGGCCTGGGTGACCGTCTTCCTCGTCTCGGTGGGGATCCACCGGAAGATCTTATGTAGCATGCGCAGGATGTTGAAGCATGACGAGGAGACGGCGTTGACTTGTCTGGTCATGGAGAGGGAGGAGTCCAGGATGAAGCCCAGGTTGCGTGCGTGGTCCGTCGGTTTGGGTGCGGTGCCCAGGGCGGGGGGCCACCAGGAGTCGTCCCAGGCGGAGGGCGAGGAGCCCAGGATGAGGACCTCCGTCTTGTCTGAGTTCAGTTTCAGGCGGCTGGTCGTCATCCATTCGGCTACATCTCTCATCCCTTCGTGCAGGTTGGCTCTGGCGGTGGCGGGGTCGTTGGTCAGGGAGAGGATCAGCTGGGTGTCGTCGGCGTTATTCCGTCGCAGTGGTGACAGATATATCGTGTGCGGAAATATAATTCCCATATCCTATACAGGATTTGTATTTCGGCGGATGGGATATTTATCACCGTTGTGATGGAGTGACCCTTCCGCCAAAATCTAAATCAGGCCCTTAGTGCCTGATAGACCATAAGATTGCGCCCTGTCTAAGATATTGACTATTGGTGTGTCGGACATTACACACTAAATTGAGTGTTAATATTCTACCAAGGTGTTTTTTCGAAAATATCTTTGTTCAAAAGTTATACATTTTGATGGTAGATATTGTTCAACTGAAGTTTAAGTGAGCATTTTAGAGTGAGGTTCATGAGAGAAGAATCCCATCCAGTTGAGATTATGGGTGTTTGCTTTCCATCAGCGTTTGGTTTCCATTTCTTGGTCTACAAATATTGCCAATAATGCTGATTGAAAACAGGCTTTGATGTGCCCTGGACAGACCTCTCAAGAGTAAGAGTTGGTCCCCATTGGAGGTGGTGTGGGATTTAGCATTGACTTGCACAACAGAGCGCATAATCCTAAGGTACAACAAGCAGACTTTGATTACATTTTCTCTGCTGGTGTTTAAAGCACTTGTGCCTCTCTGCCTGAATGAAAAAGTAGCCCTTTTCAGACCTGGGAGTGGGGGCAGCTGGTGGAGAGTACCAGTGGATCCTAACTGCTGCCTTTCTTCAAAGAGCCTCTGAATAACATATCTCGTAGTCTCATAAATGTAAGTGTTTTCCCTATAAATCAAAATCTTGGGGTAGAGTTGCTTCCCATTTCATATGCTGTGGTTTGTGCAATTGTAATTTGCAATGCAATAGAATGTTATCTTTAAAATGCATGTTTCAAATTCGTCAACCGAGCACTATGAACATTTATGGGGAAGCACTCAGAACTCTGCTACTTGGAATCAAATCATCTATTTGAGAGAGAATTACATAGGCTCACTTATTTTTAACAAACTTCATTTGTGCTGGTTCCCTCCTCTCTCAATGGGCATTTTTAGGTTTCACCTGCACAGCGCTTGGCTGTGCTTGTGAAATCTCTTCCATTGTATATAACTTAAAAGGGGACTCTTATCAGTTCCCATTGCAGAATTTCTCTGTTCGTTCACTTTTGTGTGGAACTTTGTTTTTGTTAACCTTCCCTAGCTGCACGCATACGCATTTACAATATTCTACTAAAGATGTTCACACTGTTTAAGCCTAATTCACTGTCAAGATGATATCTCTTCCCACTGAAAAAGCAGACAGCTTCTAACCGTATGCTTGTTTTTTATTACTTAGTCGTGTAAAGCAGATGCGTTCGAGGCATTTCCTATTCTTGCCTCAGTACCTTTCTTTGCACTTGGTAGACATGATCCGATCTATATAGTCATTATGAATATGATCAAATTCTAAATGTTTTAATAAACATTGGGTGTTAAAAATAACATTAATATCCAAGAGCTATGCTATATTTTACTACTAAACAGATACCCACAAGTGCAGTTACCTTGCAGACAACAGGGTCATGATTTGAATGGCGCAGCAGGTGCAGTGGCACCAGGGCCAAAAGCTCTAGGGACCCCACTAAACCCAGATTATTGCTAAAATGTAAAACTAAAAAGGCAGTCACAAGTGCATTTATCTTGCAGGCAACAGGTTCATTATTTGAATGGTGCTGCAGGTGCAGTGGCACCGGGTCCAAAAGTTGGCAGAACTCCTCAAAACATGTAGAATTGCTATATTTTACAACTAAACAGGCAGTCAAAAGTGCAGTTATCTACCAAGCGCTAGGGTCCTGATTTCAATAATGCAGCAGATGCAGTGGCACTGGGACCAAAAGCTCCAGACACCCCACTAAACACTGATTATTACTATATTTTACTAAAAAAACAGACAGTCACATTTACAGTTACCTTGCAATTGAAAGGGGCTTGATTTAAATGGTGCAGCAGGTGCAGTGACACTGGGGTCAAAAGTTGTCATACCACCACAAAATATCAATATTGCTACATTTTAGTGCCATACAGGCAATCACAAAAGCTGTTATCTTGCAGGCAACAAGCTTATAATTTGAATGGTGCAGCAGGTGCAGTGCCACTGGGTCCAAAATTATCAGAACTCCTCTAAGCACCTAATATTGCTATATTTTAGAACTAAACCTTGAGTCATAAGTACAGTTATCTAGCTAGTATTAGGGTCATCATTTCAATAGTGCAGCAGGTACAGTGGCACCAGGACCAAAATCTCCTTCCACCCCACTAAACACCTAATAATGCTGTATTTTATTCCTAATCAGGCAACCACAAGCGCAGTTATCTTGCAGACAACAGGGTTATGATTTGAATGGTGCAGCAGGCACAGTAGCACCAGACCCAAAAGTTGTCAGAACTCCTTTAAACACATAATATTGGTACATTGGACTACTAAACAGGCCATCACAATTGCAGTTCCCCACACTTAAAAGGGACTTCATTTGAATAGTGCAGCAGGTGCAGTGGCACTGGGGCCAAATGCTCTAGGGCAGTGGTTCCCAAACGTTTAACTCCTGAGGACCCCCATTGAGTCACCACTGGGAGCCGGGGACCCCCAAGCAATTTAAATTTCATACGTTAAAACTGTAATAAAAAAAAACACATGTGTGCACACAAAACCATACTCGAATTACTTAGGATTTTAGTGGCATATGTACAAGCCCCTATTACCATGGAAACATCACTTTTTGCGATGTGCGCATGTCAATAGGGGCAGCGGTAAGCCACTTAACATGGCTTAACGCTGCCTTGTAAATAAGGCCCCCTTTCGCGTAATGCTTAGCGTGAAAGGGGTGGGTAGTGTGTTTTGCCTTGGGCGTTCCATCGCAAAACCCACTCATTTTGATGCTGCCCCTATTTACAAGGGCAGCATAAATAGGAGGCAGCGCCAGAATTAAGACCAGGGAAAACCAGGTCTTAACTTGGCGAAACGAGGAGAAATGCTTTATTTCTCCTCGTTTTTGGTTTTTTCATATGTGCTGCCTTGTGCAGCACACATGGATAAAGCAAAACGCCTTGGATTGTTTTTTCAGGAAGGTGACCCTTCCTGCACACAAACAATCTTTAAAAAAAATTCCTTGCTGCTCCCCAACGTTTATTTTCTTGTCAATCCTTGTGTTGATTCTTAACATTCTATGTAGATATTGTTTTGTACTGAATGGTCTCATGAGAATTGTTAATAAAAAGATTTTTTTTAAATTCATTTTGTAACTTCCATGTGTGCTGCATGCAGCAAACATACTAGTGACAAAACCGCATTTCAAGATTGTTTATGTGCAGAAAGGGGGACCTTCCTTTACATAAACAATCTTCCCCTTCACGCAGACACCCTTGCACTGTGGTGCAAGGGTGCCTGCGTTGGAGCTACACTGCTAAGTGTAGCACCAGCACAGGCCAAAATGTAGGGCTGCACCATATTCTTGTAAATATGGTGCAGGCCTGCGTTTCTGAAGTGGCCGAGCGTGTCATTAAGCCAAGGAGGCTAAAGACACGGTCTGCCACTTCTTTTGTAAATATCCCCCTTAGTATTTTAAATTGAAATAATTTGAAAAAACAAACATTTTAATGGGAAGGTTGGTGCTGCATCTCGGCGACTAACTTTTAAATGGTTGGTTTTATTTCGCAGTACGAGGCTCCTACTCCTGCCAGGGCCAGACTGGAAACCCAAAGCAGCCCTGGCAAATGTTTTCAGACCAGTCCCAATATGGTGCACCCCGAGTGCAGTGAGTGTGCCTGACCACTACTAAGGGGGCTTTGGGAGGCTCTCCCCTCTAGAAATTTAGGAAACAATGGTGCAGTTGACAACACATTTATAATTATATATTGAATTGTATTAGCTTTTTTTTTGTTGTTAATATTTTTATTGGGTTTACAATACGTAAAACATCACAGTTCAACAACCCCCCCTCCCTCTGATCTGACTTTGGTCACAAATTCTGTATGAGCAATAATGCGACAATCCCCTCTCAGGTAAGTACACAGCCATTTAGCCAACAACCCATAGCTGGGCAGGCGGCGATTGTAATGTGTCCACTAACGTGAACGCCAATGGATTACACCACACCCCTCCCCCAGTAAGTAACCACATCACATAGTGCTGAAGTAATCTCTGCCTTACACTCCATTGCATCAATCTCCTCCACACGGTTGCAATCTAGAGTCCCCGGTCATCCTCTGTGGTGTGAGTGTCTCTTTTACTATTCAGGTATGTCTGGTACAGCCCCCAAAAGTTTTTCGGACGACTCGCTGGAGGCAGCAACTCGCTGTTATTCTCGGACTGTGTACAGCAATACAACATATCATGTGCCCAGCGTTTAGGTGTAGGCGCGGGGCCTCTCATCCAACAGCAGGCCACCACCCTTCGAGCTATGAGCAGTCCCATGTCTACCAATGGCCGTGTGGCCCTGGGTAGCTTCTTAGTGTATCCTAGGAGCGCTAGCGCGGGATCAGGCGTGAGATCTATTTCAACTATGTTGCTTATCTCAGTGAAGATCTTGTCCCAGAAATCCAATACACCTGGGCAATGCCATGCCAAGTGCAGGAAGCCTGCGTCTGGGGCGTGACATCTCTCACAGTCTGCAGTGTCATGGAGGCCGTACCTGCGCGGCCGTGCCGGAGTGTAATGCACCCTGTTGAGGAACTTGAAGTGTGCCAGCCTATGTCTGCCATTAAGTGATAGTTTCCTAGTGTTAGAACAGCAGTATCGCCACATGTCATTGTTGATAACTATCTGTAAATCAGTTTGCCATGCCAGTCGCGCCTTCGTGTATGTGTGCTCCCTATGCGCCTGAGACATCTTATATAGTTTAGACAGTAGTTTTTGGGGAGTCTCGGCTTTAATGACATACGTGAGTTCCGGAACTTCAGGTGGTTCGGCCAGATCCTCACCCAACAGGTCTGAAAGAGCGCAACAAACTCTGTGGAACTGGAAGCGGGTCAGTAGAGGTGCGTCTGCGCTATTAGTTCTTGCTTGCTCCCATGTTTTGTCAACCCCGTCCTGGAACAAGTCCCCTGCCGCTTTAACGTTAATGTTTTGTAGTGCAAGGATCACCCCTTTCTCCTTGATGGGAGACAGCCATCGAGCCCAGTCTATCGGCATTATTGGGGTGTATAGTAGGGTGCCCCCCTGCAGCTGCAAAAGACGGTGCCATGTATGATTGGTAGCAGCAATTGAGTCCAGTATGCCAGTTCTTCGATCCACCGGTTGGAAAATCGTGGACGGGAGCGAGAGAGGGCTGACAAAGAGTGTTTCCATGCGGACATGTGGAATACCGCCATCGCCGTGGAGCCAGGTGTGCAGGTGCGCAGCCTGAGCCACTCTATAATAAAGCTCCAAGTCGGGGGCACCAAGCCCTCCCATGCTATAAGGTAATGTGAGTAGTGTCCACATGGCCTGGGGCTGTTTCCCTGCCCATGCCAGTTTAACCATAAGTTGCGTTAGTCGTTGAAAGAAGGATTTGGGAAGCACTATCGGAATCGTCATAAATAGGAACAGTCATCTAGGCAGCACAACTATTTTCATTATGGATATTCGCCCCAGTAGGGAGAATGGGAGCCTACACCAAGCTTCGACGTCATCTTCCAGCCTGCTGAAGGCAGTGCCATAGTTTTGCTCTAAATAATATCTCAGCATCAGTGTGGAGTTGTATACTCAAATACCTGACTGTGTCTGTAGTCCACTGCAGTGGATATTCCATTTCAATATTCTGCGTGATAGGGGTTAAGGGGAAAGCCAGTGACTTCGACCAGTTGACTTTCAGGCCCGATAGGGCACCGAAGCGGACCACCTCTCTCAGTACCGAGGGTAAATTGCTGTCTGGGTCTCGAACATACAGCAAAGTGTCGTCAGCCTACATGGACACTACAATCTTGTATGCGGGGAAGCCTATGCCTTCATTGCCATGATACTCTCGAATTGCACAGGCTAACGGTTCAGCAACCAGGGTGTATTGAAGGGGCAAAAGCGGGCACCCCTGTCTGGTGCCTCTACTGATGGGGAAGGAGTCAGTCACCAAGTTACCGAGTCTGAGCCTAGCCAGCGGGCCGTTATACAGAGCCCCTAACATCTGAAGGAATGGCAGCCCTAGACCCATCCGCTGCAGTACTAAGCGCATAAAAGGCCATTCCACTGAGTCGAAAGCCTTTTCCATGTCCAGGAACACAGCAAGTGCCTTCCTATCCTGCCGGACATGTTGTATCGTGCCTAGAACTTTACGGATGTTATATATCAAGTTCCTGCTGGGGATGAAACCAGCCTGTTCAGGCGCTACCAGCCGAGGCACTAAAAGCGCCAGGCGGTTGGCCAGTACATTAGCAAACAGTTTAGTGTCGACGTTTAGTAGGGAAAGAGGTCTATACGAGCTACACTCGTCTGGTGGCTAGCCTGGCTTTGGTATCGTGACCAGTAGTGCCTCCCTCATGGATTGCGGCATACTGCCCTCTACGCAGATGTCATCAAAGAGCGCAGAGAGGTGCGGGAGTAGTTTGTCCTGAAATGCCTTGTAAAACCCCACCGTGAGGCCATCTGCACCCGGTGCACTGCCAGCTCGCATACTAGCCAGAGCTTCAGTGATTTGTCCTTCTCTATCAGGAGCATCAAGAAGTCCCTGTGTGTATTAGTCAATGTAGGTATATTGATGTGGTCAAGGTAGTCAGTGATGTTATCCTCAAGTTCTCCACTTTTGGACCTGTATAGTTCAGCATAGAAGGCCTTCAAGGCTCGTGCTATGTCTGCTTCTTCCGTTAGCACCTCCCCTTCTCCGGTCTTTATTTCCGAGATTTGTTGTCGCCCCCTTTTCCCGCTTATGATTCTGGCCAGGACTGAGATGGGTCTCTCACCCTCCCCATACGTCCTAGCCGTTTCATCATGATACTCAGCGAGAAGTGTCTTGATCTATTCTCCTATCGTACTGTCCGAACACCATTGTTTACCCTCCAATGAGCATCTGTCCGTACTAAACAAACGATACTAGCTCTGATCATTCATTCTAAAAATACATGTATGGTTGCTGCAAATATTGCTTTCCCGTAGGTTCCCAGCCTGTTACTGTAATGTGCAGCCTCTGCGAGTGAACTTTGCCCTTCTCCTTTCTGTGTGACACGCACTGAATGACTCAAAGGCTCGGCATAACTCCTCTGTCTACAATCCTAGCCTCCAGAGAGAGAGACCCTGCCCCTCATGCAAGCTTCTTTCGAAGCACAGGCTAGCAAGGCGCCCCTTTAAGGCGCACCGGGTTCAGCCGACAGAAAGTAACCAGATTCAGGTCTGTCGTGTCTTTAAGGGAGGCAGCCGCCTGAGGCTGTATTCACACAGTCACATACAGAACAGGGGCTGTGGAGGAGCGGGGGATTATCTTCTACCCTCAATCCGAGCCCTCGCATGGAACCGGGGGCGCTGTGAAGCCCCCCAGCGCCTCTCCGCAAGGCTTTGCTCCGCACCCGGCAGCCACCATGAACCTCTTTGGCCAGAAGGAGCACGAGACGCTGATAGAGCTGAGCGACAGCCCAGCGCTGGACGGTAAGTAAGGGTGGCGGGGGCGCCGCGCTGCCTTCCAAGGGATACATTTGTTTGGCCTTGTCCTGCAGTTATCACAGCTGTCTGCTCAGGGATAGCATAATAGATGCTTTGTAGCAGTGCGCAAAATAAGGGGCAGGGTTTATGTTGTTTCTGTTTTATACTGTGGGGAAGGGATACTTCACTGATCCATTGTGTGATCTGCAGTTCAAGGGAACAGGAAATCCACGTCGCCAGCAAGGGATCCTTCCATTTAAGGCTGGAATATGGCAGTGCGGATGTTTGTCCGTCGCATAACGATGGAAGTGGGGCGGGAATGATGACTGAGGCTAGCCAGCGTTCCTAACCGGGCCCAAGCTTTGGGAGGACGGGCAGCTGGATTCCGTCAGGACAGAAGGGCATCTCACGTACGGCTACTTGTCGTAGATACTTGAAGGGTCCCCCGCTGCTTTCTATTTCAGTCGGGGACCCAACTGAATTTCCAAGTTTGTTAGACCCTTGTCAGCGATAACCAGGCTTTGCATTCTGATACTTGTAGCATGCACGGCTAAAGGAGTCCTACAACTGACTGAATTGAATGGGAAAAGCTAGACTGGCTCAGTTATTCGTGGCCCTGTCTGTGTTTGTGTGTGGCTCTGTCTGTGTGTGTGCATGGCTCTGTCTGTGTGTGTGCATGGCTCTGTCTGTGTGTGTGGGTGGCTCTGTCTGTGTGTGTGCGTGGCTTTGTCTGTGTGTGTGTGTGCATGGCTCTGTCTGTGTGTGTGTGTGTGTGTGTGTGTGGCTCTGTCTGTGTGTGTGCGTGGCTCTGTCTGTGTGTGAGTATGCGTGGCTCTGAGTGTGTGTGCGTGGCTGTGTGTGTGTGTGACTGTGTGTGTGTGGCTCTGTGTGTGTGTGTGGCTCTGTGTGGATAGCTTTTTTTGTAGGTGGCTCTATGTGTGGGTGGCTCTGTCTGTTTGAGGGTGGCTCTGTGTAGGTGGCTCTATGTGAATGACTCTGTGTGGGTGGCTCTGTGTGGGTGGCTCTGTATGTGTGTGTGGGTGGCTTTGTGTGTGTGGCTCTGTGTGGATGTAAATGCAATAGGTCATGCATTTGCGAGTGATTAAGCTATTGGCATTGTAAATGACGATGCCATTTATTTAACGATTAAGCTATTGGCAATGTAAATGACAATGCATTTATTTATGATTTAAAAAAATAAAAATAAAAAAATAAATGTCATGAGCAATGCCAATAGCTCTACCTTTAACCCTTTCGCTGCGGCGGCAATTCCGCCGCAGCGCTAAGGGGCAGGGGGGTCCGCGTGGCGCTCCGATGCTTGCGACGGAACTCCTCCGTCACTTCCCTCGGGTGGGCTGTGCTTGTGATGGAACGATTCCATCACAGCCCCACCCGCTCAATAGAATGCGCTGCTTAGGCACGAAATCAGCACCGCACAGGCGCGGCGAGCGGGCCGCGACGAAACCGCTCCGTCACCAGCACAGCCCACCCGAGGGGCGTGATGGAGTGGTTCCGTCACAAGCGTGGGAGGGGTTAATAATGCCGAGACCATTGCATTGTAAATGCTTGTCGTATTTTCTTTTTACTTGGCTGATTTTTGTTGTTTTTCACATGTTAAAATCTAGTAGGAAAAGAGGTACCTTATTGGATTGCGACTTGACATACTGCTCTACTGCACAGTTATTTTTACTAAATGATCCCAGTGAAATTGCCAAATGTATCTATGATAATCTGTATCTGTCATTAGTGCACTGTTGATCGGATCTTGTATACTTTTGTTTGATTTAAAAAAAATGTATGTCCTCGAGTAAAGTAAATTGCACTCATGTAAAGCTCTCTTTCAGCATAGGCACAACATCCAGTGATCTTTGGCAAATCACTTAATTTCCCTGTTTTTACAAAAATTAACGTGTCCTCGTGTAAAGTAACTAGCGCTCAAGTAGGGATGCTAATAATACATTCAGGTGGTGTTTGCACTATACAAAAGTGCATTTAAAAAAGAGACAGAGCGAGTGAACTGAAAAAATGAGCACTGTATGGAGTGCTCTAAGACAAATATGTTTCAATCTTGCGTCCATTTGAACGTAGTGGTAAATTCGGGTAACAAGGAAATGAATAACTTTTCGTGGTTTAGTGAATCGTTGTTAAATATGTAGTGGTTTGGCTTAGGTCGTGGTTTAGCCTTCGTGGTTTAGGCATTCGTTGTTGTAGTGGTAGTTGTTTAATCATACATCCAAATAAAATAGTAGTACCAAAAATATTTCCTAAAATTGCTGCTGTGTATGAACAGTAGTTCCTGCTCCTGAGGAGGGCTAAAGACAGGAAGATGCATGACGCATGCATGCTATGGGCAAATAGGCAGAATGAATAATGGAGCGATGAGGGAGCCAGCAAATGGCAAGCCTATGGGGGGGGCTGAAGCCCACAAGGTCTGTTTTCAAGACAGCACATGCACACTGTCTAGAGCCGAGACCTAAAAAGCTGTTAAACATTAGAAAAGTTTGAAAGCAGGGCAACAGTGATGGCGAATTAAAACATCCACTGCAATTTTGTATACAGGTTTTTACTGAGGAAACATATTTCCGGATTGCCTGTCAGATTCAGTGCAAAATGGAGCTAGAAACAGATCTTACTCTGGCCTGAAAAATAACCAATTCCCCAGGAGCAAAAATCCTAAGAGCACAAGTTATATTTACAAAACAACGTGCATATAGATGTATCTATAAATTGTTTGCCTCCCTAATCCCATTGACAGCATTGGTTAAACATACTGCAATTGTGGAAGGTTCTGAACTACCTCTGTCTTACATGTTTTCACTTAATTAAGGAATTTTTGATAAGTCAGGATTTGGCCAGCTGGTTAACTTTCACTTTGAACTCCTGAAAGGATCTGACTAACCCAGCTTTTCACAGGTTTATAATAGTTCAATCCTCACATCTGTGAATGTTGTCAACAGTTGAGTTCAGTTGGTTCACTGTAATCCAGACAGAGCTCATATTGGGATAGTAGGAGCATATGCTGTACTTGTGAGCTTTTCTGCAAGTACCTTTCCTAGACCAATCTGGCTATTTTCAGCCAATTACCTTTTTGTATGATTTGATCTTACCAGGAGAATCTCCCCTCTCCTCAGTCAGAAACAAAAAATTAAAATGATAACACAATAATATCATTCTATTTTTCTGTGACTGACTCTGAATGAGGCATACGGGTTTAGGGCAGGGGTAGGCCGGGTCATGACAGGCAGGAGTGACGGGTGCTTAGAAGTGCGCATGTCAGTTTGGCTGGCCATCTTAGGCTGGCCAAACAGTCATGCGCACTTCTGTTTCTCCAACCTAGCTATGTTGCACAGCCGAGTTGGATAAACCCACAATCTCCCAGGCACTGTCTAAGCAGTAGACTAGGCCACTCAGACCAATCCTGGCACTGCTCTCGTAGCATTAGAGCAGTACCTGGATTTGGTGGGGAGCCTGTGGTTTCCCAGTGACTTCCGAGAGAGAAGCAAAGAAGCGGCGGCGGCATCAGAGGAAACAGCAGTGAAATGTTTTTTTAAAATTTGAATTTTACCCTTAATTCCCTATTCTCCACGCCCCAAACCTTTGTTTTGCAACTGTCACTGTATCTTAGTAGCAAAGTGATAATTATTTTCCTGCCTTGTTTTGGGAGAATAAAATGTAATATTGAGGTTTCTGAGAGAAATCTAACCACTCACTGTAACTGTGCTGCTCTGGAATATACCTTGTATTCTTGGGTTTACAAAACTCCCTCAAGTGATGGATGTCTAATCTAGTGTAGTGCCACACTTTAGCAGTGAATTCTTGTCAGAAAAAAACCTGACATACCTAATTTTCTTTCACACAGAGCGCGGCATAGCCTAACATATGCCTGATGAGGAAATTACCCTGCATATTATTTGTGCTAAAACAGACCAATGTAAAAACACACAGATTGGTAGGGATGAGTAAAATTACACAGTATATAGATTTGGCTGTGAGAGCCTTACAGACCAACCAATTTACCCCACAGTTTGCACCACAACCGTCTAAGCAATACTGTAGGAGGGACTCACAAGCAGTGAGAAGGCAAGAAGAGGGGTCAATGGAGGGGAAATATGAATAGACTTGGAGTTTAAATGGCATGAGCTCCTGATTGCGTAAAAAAAGTAATATATTGGGGTGATTTAGAGTTTGGCGTACAGGATATTCCACAGCAAACCCATTAGAGTACCTTGTTCACCAAAATGATGGTCCATCCACCCTATATAGGGTGGGGATCACCACCTGCTTTCTGTCAAGGAAGCCCCTGTTAGCTCATTTGGAGAAAGTTTCCACTCACAGCCTGACAGAGCAGGGGCCATCAGAGGAAAGCTATTACACCACCGCTCCTACTAGGGTTTACGTTGCGAGTTCCTTTTTTTCTCTTTTTTCTGGCAGTGAGGGACCTTAAAATCAAATAATGATCACCAGACATAGAAAATGCTCCCTGGCTGTGGGGGGGTCATAATTTTTTTTAGTTTTTTCAATAACAAATTCCCACTTTAGAAGTTTGATTTTGAAAAACATAAAGTTTGTGAAAGCTTGGTGGATAGCCTGTCAAATCCGATGGTGGCCTCTGTCAGGGTACAGGAATCAGCGCTGGCAACCACGATCCGTGCAGGTAATGGCGGTGGGGCAGTGAGGCTGGGTAAGGGGGCATTTCAAGGGACGATGCAGAGAGAAAATGTATTATTTATTTAATTTTCCCTCTGCATTGTCCCTCAAAATCCCCCCTTAGCCGGCCCCACTGCTGTTACCTGCACAGACAGCGACAGAGCGCGGCTGTGGTGAGCTCTAAACTTGGCAGACACTCATCTGTCAGGGTGGCAGGCGTAATCTTCTTCGCCACCCTGATAAATGGAGTGCCCGGTGTTAAACTCTAAATCACCCCCTTGGGTAATAACTGGTTGCTTTACATTTTTGTTCATCTTGTTTATTGCATCCAGTATCTACAGAGCTCCCACTTCTTACTGCCTCCAAGAGCGGGCCATGTAGTGCCAATGGTCACATGAAATACACTTTTACATTTGAGGCTTTATAAAATGCACATTTCATTAGTCATAACACTAATTATAATGGATAACTGTATTGGAGAACTGTAGCAGATAATTAAGTGACTGGCTCGGTCATCAGCCGAGCTGAACATGCCATATTAAAGAGTTGGAGACTGTCCAGAACAGAGTGTCTGGTTGTCATGCCCTTATCGCAGTAGACTATTAAGCAAGCAGATAAAACAAGTTAGCTAATTTCATTTATTGAAAATTACATAGCTATTCAACATTGCAGTAACATACATTGGGTTCATGACCGAAGTAGAATTATTGACAACAAAGACGTAACAGGGGACCTCCAAACTCATAAAAAACACATGTTGCAGGAAAACCAGACACACATAAAATAGAAATGCACAAACGAGTTATGATTTCAAAGGCCTCTGCCCCCAAATATTAGTTTTTTATGAGGACAGGGAGACACAGAGTGATGAAATACCAGAAGGAACAATTACCAAGACCAAATCTGGAGAGATGCTCTTTTTTTCAGCAGACTGCAAGTGTTATTGAGAGCATTTTCAGTTACATGTTAAAGATTAATGCCAAACATTAACCTTTCCGCTACTCAGAACGAAATTAATTCCTACCATGATATGAATACAAAACAAGACCCAACTTTTTAGATACTAACCCCAAATGAGGATCAGTATTGGGGAATGATGAAGTAAATAAGAACTTGAATTACCAATTCCCCTAGTAATTCCTGTGTGTAAACTTATCTTTCCAATTGCAATCCCAAGTAATTCCCTCTGCCGCTAATGAACTGTACCGCTGTATCGTTAACTACAGGGGTGTTGAATCACCACCAAGATACTCAGAAGGAGGGCTTAATGTGTGTTTACAGAATGTCCTGCACAGCACATCCTCTGCACTCTTCTTAGAGCCACCATTTGGCTCATGGGTGTTTGCTGAAGGAAGGAGAGGACAGAGTGGGGCATGTTACCTTGGGAACCTTCATCACACCTCAGACCTCATCTTCACCTTTATCTGACTATGCAGGTGCCGCCTTTCTCCCTTCTCTCTTTCTCTTCTTCATTCTTTCCCCTGTGTGCATTTTTCCCTCTCTTGCGTTCGGGAAATTTCTTATCAGCAAAATATGTGCCTGTTCCCAAAATGTAGTGCCCGTGGGTTCCCACCAGCAACCACCAGATCAAATGCACTGATGCAGGAAGTGATTGGTATGCCTGTTGTCTCCAGGAGGCGCATTAGCCAGCCAAGGAGGCATATATAGTCCTAAACTTGGTAAAAAGGGCAAACCAATTTACTTTGCACATTAGGCCGGGCACACATTACAATTCTATTATTGGGCAGCAAAATCCCAGAATCTCGGGAGCCTTTGATTGACGCAAAAGTGCTGTGAAAAGTTAATAATTGCTGGTGCGAATGAACAAATGTAATTTTTTTTGCCCTTCATGAAGTTGATAAATTAGAAACTTTATGTCAAATCACTCCGCCACCAATTTTAAAAATTGTATGGAAGCAGTCTCCTCGTGGATGATGCAAAACCTCTTGAAATTAAACGGTGAGAAGACTGAGGTTTTAATATTCGGGAATAATTTGGGCATCCGGTCGAGTGAATGGTGGGCGGACTCGCTAGGTAACTGCCCTAGCCCTGTTTCCCATGGAAAAAAATTAGGAGTCCTAGTGGGCAATTCCCTTTCTATGAGTCTACAGATCAATAGGACAGGGTCAACTTGCTTTGGCTTAATCAGAATCCTTAGAAAGATAACGCAGTTCCTATCATTTGCTTCCAGTACACAAGCTGTCATCGCTTTAATAATGTCCAGATTGGACTATTGTAACACTCTTTATCTGGGTATTAACAAGGGACTGGTGCAACGCTTACATCTGGTGCAGAATGCCGCTGCCAGGTTGGTAATGGACTTACCAAAATACCACACAATATCGACTTCTCTTTCTACATTGCACTGGCTTCAGTTGGATCGCAGAATCCTTTTCAAATCCCTCTGTTTGACTCCCAATGCCTATGTTTAAATGCTAAGTTCCCGCTAGGGAGGCTAGGTCAGTGAGAAAAAACCTCCTCATAGTACCAAGGTTCCAAAAGATGAAATGGGGAGGAAGAACCTTCTCGTCAACCGCAGCTAAGTTGTGGAATTCTTTCCCGGAAGAACTTTCCGGGTAGGTGTCACATTCCCTTTTTCGGAAAGCTCTAAAAACCTGGTTGTTCACAACCATCCTTGTCTGAGTGTGTTTTTAACTTGTCCTCACATAGTTCTGCTTTAGCGCCTTGATGCCCTTGGGCTAAGTTAGCTCTTTATATAAATGGTATATTCATTCATTCATTCAAATCAGCCCGTGGCAATGTTTTTCCTCACAATCCAGACATACAAGAAATTTCTTAAAATTTGCATAACTTTTTCTACAAGTTCACAAAATATCATGCATGTGCAATTAAGGAAAATTGAGAAGTAGGAAGAGTTTCCAGATTTTCTTACAGCCCAATGCAAAGTTAGAAATGCCTTAGCTAAACACCTTGGCACTTACCTGTGCGGCACAGGGAGTGTGGTGATGGGCTAGTTTATGTCCCACCAGGTACGAAGTAAGATACAGTGGGTGGGAAGGCGGGAAACATGTCCCGCCTCATCAGGTACCATTTCTTGCTCCAAGACGTCATTTGCTGGGACAAAAATCTTCAAGCTGGAAATGGCGGATGTAAACTGCACCCTTCCCAGAGGCGGTGGTGCAGTGGGTGTGGGTCGCCCCGAGTGTCATCACTGAGGGGGGGTGACAAACTGGCAAAAGTGGGTGTGATGGCAGGCAGGACAACGCGTTTGGCCGATTGGGAAGATTTATACGAGTTGGCGGAATACACATGCAGGTTGATGTGGGCTCCAAGCATGGGGCACGTTGAAGACTACCGAAAGATGCACAATCCTTTTGCCTTAATCACCCCTTAATGTTCCGAAGATAGCCATAGCTCCCAAAAATCAACAGAGTTGTAAGCCACGAAGCTTCACAAAATTGCAGTGTTAAATATAAACGGACCTAGGATGCAAACTCTGTCATCTAGGGGCACATAGTTCAGGAAAAGCACTAAATACATATAACAAATGTATTCTCTATGAAAGACAGTCACTGACTGTGAAGGTCAGGGCAGGAGACTGCATTTCCAGGAGTTCATAAAGATGCCTCTAAAATGCTTATGAGGCGGACAGGACTATGTAGGCAAAAGGTTGTCTACTGGCTTTTTTTTCAACATTACTCTTATTTGGTAGTCGTGTATATCTACATATATTTGCGTAATTTAAATAAATAATGTCAAAGTTGAGTTCTGTTTGTGTTTGGCATCCGAGACACATTTCACTCAGGTTTAAGAAGGTTCTTCTTCCATTTTTACCAATAAGAATTACATTCAGGTGAAAACGTAGAGCTCAAAAATGCCATTAGATCGAATAGTATAATTGAATTCACAAGTAATTACATTAGACAGTGTGGATTACAAGTTGTATGGATTGATGCTTTCAGGTGATACCCATAGTCACACAGTCATGATCAAAACACTTTGCAGGGAATCACCAACAGTCTAAGGTGCGCATGCATGAAAATAGGCAAAATAGGCAATTGGGATTCTTTAATTGCGATTCTTTAAAAACCTTAGGTGAACCGAAAAAGTGCTTTGATGCCTCGTCAGGGGTAGTGAGCGCTATATAAATGCAATTACAATACAATTCATGCGTCAAAATAGGCAATTGCGATTTTTAAAGAATTGCAATCAATTGCCTATGAATGTAGGACTCGCATAAAATTTTGCGATTCCTAAACATTCCTTAATTGCGACTGAGTCCTTGCCTAGACATCTTCATAAAAAATTCGAGGAATGTGTTACACTCTAAGGGCCAGATGTAGGTGGCCAGATACCGGTCGGTAACGGCCGATTTCGGCCGTTGCCGACCGGTATTTGTAGTTTCAGATGTAGGGGGCCTAAAAATGACCGATTCTGTAAATTTACCGAATCAGTAAATTTACCGATTCTGTAAATTACAGAATCGGTAAATTTACATAATCGGTAATGTGGGATGTAGGTGGCACTGAAAACAGTGCCACAGGCCCTTAAGAATTCGTTATTTACCATCAAATACTATTTGATGGTAAATAACGAATTCCTGTGTACATGCACATCTGTGCATGTACACCTGTGCCATGTGGCACACATACATGCCCTAAGGGCATGTATCTGTGCCACATGGCACACAAGCCTGAATCAGGGGTGCAACAGGGTGTCCAAGTGACAACCTGTCCCCCTTGTCAATTCGGTAATTTTACTGAATCGGTATTTACCGATTCGGTAATTGCCATTGGTTCCTATGGGCCTCAAGGCCCATAGGAATCAATGGCAATTACCGAATCGGTAAAAAGCGATTCGGTAATTATCAAATGTTACCGATTCGTTAATTAATTCGGTAAAAATACCTACATAGCATTTACCGATTTGTAAATACCGAATATGAATCGATAAATACTAATTACCTACATCGGGCCCCTAAATGTATTTCATCCCAGATAATAGCAGTTAGAAAATTACTAAATTGGATATATTGGAGAAAAATTTGACTAGGTAGCCCCTTCTCACGACGTAGGTGTTCAAATGGAAGATACATCACTTCCCCATTATGTATCCTAGGTTAATAAGATTATATTGTCTCATACAAGATATGTAGCCGTGGAGTAGCTCAATTTAGGAGATTAGTGTTGTAACCAATCAAGGTATACTGATGATGTTCAGTAATTCCTGCAATTTTCCTAATGTGAGTCCATATGAAATGATATACATGCAAAGTTCTACATCCTGTGCTTTTAAAGTAGTCAGTGTCAGACAGACCATTTAGATATTTCCTAATCTGACCATTTCTTTTATACTTCCCAAAGATTGCTCCTAACTGCCGATCTGTACCGCTCATAACCGAGTACAAGCGTGACGTAAAGGTAGCCAGATTATAAAGTCTTAATGACAGCAAAGCCAGACCTCCCTCCATTCGTGGCAATTGTAAAATTTGAACAGAACATCGGAGCTTATGATACCCCCAGATAAAAGTTTGCCAGCTCTTCTCAACATTTAGTAAAGGAGCCAGTTGTCAAGTATGAGGGTATGGCACTAAAGAGATATAGATACCTAGGGAGGATTACCATTTTCAAAATATTGCATCTCCCCATGAGACTAAGATGAAGTCTGTCCCATTTCTCACATATTTTAAGTGGCTTGTTGTAGAGTACATTACAATTAAGATCAACAATTTCCTCCATATCAAAAGTTTCCTGTACCCCTAAATACTCTGCCCTTTCAACCATAAATAGGTCTGTTTGCATATGGACGACCTTCATCAGTGCTACCATTTTTTCAATGTTTAGCTTATACTCGGAAATATTTCCAAACTTACAAGCTACCTTATGCAACTAATTGGAGGGTGTGGATGCCGATGTTATTGGCATATGTCAGTACTTTAACCTTAAATGTATGCAACGCAAAGGCTTTAAGATGTTTGGCTTGTGTCAGGACCTGTTTAAAAGGATCAACATATATAGTGAAAAGTATGGGTGAAGGAGGGCAACACTGCCCGGTGCCCGTTGTATACAAATAATATCACGTAGTCCTCCATCACATACAGTCCGTCCCGTCAATGCCCTATACAAAGACCTTTCCCAACTCATAAAATTAGGGTCAAACCCCATTTGTGACATGACAAGCAATAGATATTTCCAGGAGACCTGATAGGAAGCTTTTTCGGCATCTAACAGTATAGGTCCAACCTTTCTCCTATGTACCCCTGCAACATTCAGTGTTGCTATAATCGTATTAATATGTGAATTTGTAGCCCTACTTGGAATAAAACTGTGCTGCATCAGGTCTACCACTGATGAGATAAATTTTGCTAGCCGGTGGACTATTATTCATGAGTATATTTTTTAATGGAAATTGATAAGTGAGATTGGACGGTATGACCACATTTGGCCAGATTCTTCCCTTTTTTGGGGAATACTGCAATGTTTGTTCTCCCCATGAAACTGGGACCTTTGCCCAGATAATAACAAAGAGTTAAACAATTTAGTAATAACTGGGATCAATACTTTGGAAAAGGTTTTAGAGAACTCACAGGGTAACTGATTCGGGCAAGCAGCTTTGTCCACTGCCTGCTGGGTCAATGCATTTACATTCTCACCAGCTGCAATTGGAGCTTCAAGATTTTCTTATTGGGAAGGCGTCAGCACCACAGAGGGAATCCTGCAAGGAATTTCTCAATCTGCTCAACTGTGCGTTGCACGTATCTGAATACAGATTTGCATAATAATCTCAGAATACGTCCTTGATTTCTCCAGGGATGGTGTCAAAGCCCCCACCCCAGGTTTTATTTATCGCAATCCAATTTTTATTTTTACTTGCCTTTATATGAAGCACCAGTGTTTTCCCTCATCTCTTCACTATTCCCAAGTCGATCCAGCTGGTATGCCCTGATCTTTTTATTAACTCAGTCCCAGGTGCTCTGCTTGATCACAGCCCGTAAAGCAACAATCTGCTCACAGACGGCTCTGGGTGACTCCATTGACAATTGGCCGAAACTAATCCCTTGCTCTGTTTGAAATAAAATCAGGTGCCTGCACATGTTATTCTCAATACATTTCTCACCCCTCTTTTATCTGGCACAAAGCTCATTGTTTCTCCACAGACTTAAGCTTTCAATCTGTTCTAAACAATTAGGACAGATGTTGAACCCATATTTATATCTATTAACTCCCTCAACTTAGCCGCCAGGCCATCAATACACTATTTATCTAACAGGAGTCTCCTCTCAAATTTCCACCAAGATGCGTTCCAAGGAGCAGATAGGGCCTGCCCTTTATGCATAAGCATAGTGCATTATGATCAGTTGTCACCTGTGGATTAACTTGGATAAAGATACTAGAAGCAATGAAGTTATCTACCAAGAGCATATCCAGTCGTGAAACTGATTTATGTGAACCTGAACAGTATGAAAAACCATGTTCCTTTGGTTAACAATATCACAACGCATCCACTAACCCGTAGGTCTCCATTATTTGAATGGTACCTCCTCTTATTTTATAACTTCAGCTACCTTTATGTGATTCTGCGATTCTGCAGGAAAAGCTTCAGTTCCTTTTTATAATCATATTTAAATCCCATCCCATTATATGCAGCTCAAGCCATCAACGAAGGTCCGTAAACAAGAAATTAAATACACTAAACTTGGTTCGTAGATATTACTTCTAGTGAACTGTGTTTGATTTCTGCTAACTCAAGTGATCAGCCATTGCCCCCTATGACCTTCCTGGAATCCTCGACTTGCCACTCAGCATCGGATGCCAGAGAGCTACACCTCCCTCTGACCTATCAATTCCTGCTATCACCAATGGTTCATTCCCTAATTCGTGCAATTTGTGTTGGTCTTTTGCCAGCAAATGAGTCACCTGGGGACATAGATTATGAGGACTAATTATTCAGAGTTCTTCTTTTATCAAAGCTACTTTCTGACTAGATCGTAAACCGTTAACATTCCAGCTCACTACATGAACATCTTGGGTACCAACCTTAGCCTTATCAGTCCCAATTGACAATTTGCACAGTCTCCAGAAATCTGATGCTGAGAAGTCACACAGCACTATGTTCTATTCTCTTGACATGCATTTTGCCTTTTTTTATTTGCCTACCCCTAGCCCTCATACCCATTGGACCAATGTCTTACCGTGACACTCAAAAAGATTTTTTTCTTTTTTCTCCCATGTACATCTCCCAACCCAAAAAACACTATCCCTCTGCCTCCCCAAGGTTTATGAACTGGGAATCTATGTGCGCTCTGGAAAACACCAGTCAGCTCACGGCGAGAATGCAGCTTGAAACAAAGTGACCACGAAAGATCTATCACCTCCTTCCTTCCCCTCTGGTATTCCCAGAATCCTTAAATTATTCCTGCAAAGGCAATTCTCTATATCCTCAACTTAAGATGTCAGCTGCACAAGTTTAGATCCCTGAAGCTCCATCTGGGAATGATTACTTCGAGTCTGTTCCACCAGTTTGTTCGGTGTGTTTTCAACCTCTGTAACCTGAGTCTGTAGGATGTCCATAATTTGGTTATCTTGCAGAGCACAAGTTGTGTTTTGAGATGAGCAGTTTCAGTGAAAGATGGTCCTTGCGATTCTTATCCCTGAGAGTCTGTATAAGCTCATAGATCTCTAACAGAGATGACTTGGCCTGACTGAGAGCAGACAATTCTCCAGACACTCTAATCTACCCATATACCAGGTACCACCATGCCTTTCATATTATCTGAGCCCTTCTCCCCTACTTTAGAGGATCTGGGCACAGTTTCTGGTGACTTCCAACGTTGCTCCTTTGTCGGAGTGAGCTCTACTCCTTCAGGGTCCCATAGCAATTCTTCCTCCTCCCCTGATCAATCTATATCTAGTGTCCCATCCTCAAATACTTGCATCAACAACTGCTGCACTTCCCCAGTGGTGAGTTTATCAGATGCAGTGGACCCAGCAGTTTGTTATGTTATGTTAGCTTTATTTCTATAGCGCTCGATTCACCCTGGGGCAAATCGGCGCGGCCTAGAAATAGTAACCTGAGGATTGGAAGGACCAGAGCGAATCAAAGGGAACAATTAAACAGAAAGGCTTTTAATTGTTTCCTAAAGATATAATAGCTGGAAATTGTACGCAGGGCCGTAAGGAGCTTATTCTAGTATCTTGGAGCAAGATATGAGAATGCTCTGCCCCCTGTGTGAGTCAGGCAAATTCGGGGAAACTGAAGAAGTCCTAGTGTGCTGGATGTGAGGTTTCTTCAAGGTGAGTATTTTATGAGTTTTGTTTGCAAATAGAGGGGACCTCTGCCTTTCAGAGCATTATAAGTTAAAAAGCAGATTAAAAAAAAAGAATATTTTTTTACACTGGTAACCAGTGCAGTTCACTGAGCAAAGGAGTTGAGGGGAGCCAGCAGGACGATTTAGACTCATTCTAGCTGCAGTGTTCTGTATTAGTTCTTATTTAGCAAGCAAGGTCTCTCCCACTTCGGCCAGCAGACCATTTCCATAGTCCAAACGACTGATTACCATTGTCTGAACTAAAGTTCTACAATGGGTGGTAGGCATATAGTGAAGAATTCTTCGAAGCAAACGTAGACTGTAGTAACAGGAGCTGGTAGTGGCAGCAGTCTGCCCAGCCTTATTTCTCTGAAGCAGTGTTTCTCGATGGATACTGCTATATAGAAGTGGCCCCACCCACTGTGAACCTTGAATCTCATACCTCCAGTTTACATTTTCCTCATCAACCTTCAATTGGCTACTGGCCTTGGAAAGAGAAAATAAGTCTTCAAGAGACTCTTGAGTATTGTAGAGCTCCTGTGATGCCTCCCGTAATACCTGCTGCCCGCCAATGTCAACTCTGCCCATCCCAGAATCAGCAGACATGGTTTTTATCCCTTATACAATAAGCAGCCTCCAATAACACAGTAAATCTCCAGAGACTTCACCCCCCTTGAGACAGCAATCACTGACGCTGCGACATTCAATATTGCTATACCATCTTCTGTACAGTTATCCATAGGCCCGTCATCAATTTGATTATGTGAGTGATAAATGGTTGGCAGTTCACTAGTTACTGAGCTGTTAGTGGCTGTATCTGCAGCAAGACAGTTAGGGCCCCATTAGGATGGTGGACCGATTACACCCGCCGGGCCGGCGGTCGTCTCCGCCGGCCCGGCGGGGGTGATCTGCCCGCCATCCGTGCAGAAATGACCCCCGCCATATTAAAATGGCTGGGGGGTCCGCGGCAGACGAAGACAAATGTGCTCTCCAGTGGACAGAACACGTACAGGGCACCAGATTCAGACGGAAGCGCACTCGCTTCAGATATCCTGCCTCCTGGGACTCACCTTATTTTGAGAGTCTTAGGCAAGCCAGAATGCACAAGATTTATTTACAGACCTGGAAACAAGGTCCTTAAAGAATCCACTGGGGGGCACATTTGGAAGATAATAAGTCCAACCGGTACGGAATTACAACCGGCAGTAAGACATTTGAATGTAGAACAAAGAGAACCAGACATCCTTGAAGAAGTCAAGGGGTAATCCCCATGTGACAAAACACATGTTGGCTGCGTATTGGTGAAAATAAGACAAAGAAAAGAACATAAGAGACAATACTGGATTTTGTTTTGTGCTTAGACTCTAAAATGAACTTTTGTTTGAACATTTGAACGTGTGCATAGGCTTTGTTGTATACTATTTGACGGGCCCCAGGGTACAACGGTTTGTGGGTTCCAGGGTGTTTTCCCTCACCTTTTGCACTGCAAGACTGACAGATTAGTATATATTAACGCTAACACGACAGGCGCCAATTTTGCTAGGAATCAACATACCTGTAGCACTAATACCTTAGCTTCAAGTGTGTCCACCTCATGCCCCGTACCTAAGCAACAAAAAATGAATTGCCTTCTTTCGGCCACTTCCCTCTAGCGGAGGGGCCATAGCTGAGGATTTTTACTCTTAGGAGAGCCAACGATATAGTGCTGAAATTTTCACCAGAGTTAACGCCAATGCCAGACAGCTTTCCAGCTGTGGTGATCACTACAGGAAAATCGAGAGATAAAGGCCCTCCTTCATTGAAGTATGGATTCTGGAACCACCGTTCGATTGTTTCTTCAAGCTTCTCTTTCACGTTCCATCATTACTTAAGGCCAAAAGTTGTACATTAAATAGAATATAAAAATTACAAGCACGGTCACTTCAAAGCTAGTCAAAGTGTTCTGACACCAAAATGTGGGGGGGCAGTAAAAGAGGACTGATGAGACAATTGCTTTGGTCATTAAGGCCCACCTCTGAAATCACAAGAAATGACAATACTATCCCTACAACAGTGTCCCAGATTTCAAGTAGAATCTGTGAACCGTTAGGCATGAATGTACGTAGCAAAATACCAAAATACATTGGATAGAACATTTGAAGCAATATGCCACATATGTCCTCAAGGAAGTTCTTAGGTGCCCCAACCTAAAAAACAAGCTGGTCCCTCTAGTCTGCGTGGCTCTTGTTCTGGCCACACATCAGACCAGTGCCTAAATTCCCAATGATATTAGCTCTCATGGAATCTTCTGGAGTGCTGATCTCCTCTTCAGGGTACCCCTATTTAGATCCTGACCATTATTCTCTTTATATAATACACGTCATTTTATTGCTGCTCTCAGCATATTGCATTTATCAGCAGCATTTTTCAATTCGTTAAACCTGTCCCTGCAAGTACTATTTTCCGAGCCAGACCTATCCTAAGGAGTATCATCACCATGATTACACAAAGATTGTTAGGAGAGTTCCCTCCAGGCACTTCAGATTCTAAAACTTCTAATATCACCTCCTTCAGATCTACTTCCTTGTGGAATGCCATATCCCTAGGACATAGAGGTTCAAGGCCTTTTTGCCAATTTCTTCAACTTCTTGACTGTTGCCTGCATCCCCTTCATTTTAATCTTCAGTAAGAATGAGATGACAAGACTCTTGAACTTCTGTAGGTGTTCCTTTCCTTTATTAAACATAAGAAATGTTGCAGTGGCTTTCCATACCTGTTGGGACACCATATGCATCATTTTCACGTTAGTTTCCATTCTTGACTACATGGTCTCCAGATCAATCAATCAATCAATCAATCACAGCATTTATATAGCGCACTACTCACCCGGCGGGTCTCAAGGCGCTGGGGGGGAGGGGGGGGTCTGCTACTGCTCGAACAGCCAGGTCTTGAGCTGCTTCCTGAAGGCGAGGTGGTCCTGGGTCAGGCGGAGGTGGGTTGTAAGGGAGTTCCACGTCTTGGCGGCCAGGTGGGAGAAGGACCTTCCTCCTGTGGTGGCTCTTCGGATGCGGGGGACGGCGGCGAGGGCGTGGTTGGTCGATCGAAGCTGGCGTTTGGGAACGTAGAAGTTGAGGCGGCTGTTGAGGTATTCTGGGCCTTGGTTGTGTAGGGCTTTGTGTGCGTGGGTGAGGAGCTGGAAGGTGATTCTCTTGTTGACCAGGAGCCAGTGCAGGTCTCTCAGGTGCCCGGAGATGTGGCTGCGGCAGGGGATGTCCAGGATGAGTCGTGCTGAGGTGTTCTGGATCCTCTGGAGTCTCTTCTGGAGTTTGGCGGTGGTTCCGGCGTAGAGGGAGTTGCCGTAGTCCAGACGGCTGGTGACGAGGGCCTGGGTGACCGTCTTCCTGGTCTCGGTGGGGATCCATCGGAAGATCTTACGTAGCATGCGCAGGATGTTGAAGCACGACGAGGAGACGGCGTTGACTTGTCTGGTCATGGAGAGGGAGGAGTCCAGGATGAAGCCCAGGTTGCGTGCGTGGTCTGTGGGTTTGGGTGCGCTGCCCAGGGCGGGGGGCCACCAGGAGTCGTCCCAGGCAGAGGGTGAAGATCCCAGGATGAGGACTTCCGTCTTGTCCGAGTTCAGTTTCAGGCGGCTGTTCAACATCCACTTGGCAACGTCTGTCATCCCTTCGTGTAGGTTGGCTCTGGCGGTGGCCGGGTCGTTGGTGAGGGAGAGGATCAGCTGGGTGTCGTCGGCGTAGGAGATGATGTTGAGGTTGTGCTGGCGTGCGATGGTTGCGAGGGGGCTCATGTAGACGTTGAAGAGTGTTGGGCTGAGCGAGGAGCCCTGAGGGACGCCGCAGATGACTTCGGTGGCCTCCGATCTGAACGGGGGGAGGCGGACTCTCTGTGTCCTTCCGGCGAGGAAGGAGATGATCCACTCCAGTGCCTTCTCCTGGATTCCGACGTTGCAGAGGCGCTGTACTAGGGTACGGTGGCAGACAGTGTCGAAGGCCGCGGATAGGTCCAGGAGGATGAGGGCCGCTGTTTCCCCGTTGTCGAGCAGGGCTCGGATGTCATCGGTAGCTGCGATCAGGGCGGTCTCGGTGCTGTGGTTGGCCCGGAAGCCAGACTGCGAGAGGTCGAGGGAGCCGTTCGTCTCGAGGAAGGCGGCCAGTTGCTTGTTGACGGTCTTCTCGATGACTTTTGCCGGAAATGGGAGCAGCGAGATGGGGCGGTAGTTCTTGAGGTCGGTGGGGTCGGCTGATGGCTTCTTAAGTAGGGCGCTGAGTTCGGCGTGCTTCCAGCTCTCCGGGAAGGTGGCGGTGTCGAAGGAGGTGTTGATGATGTCCCGCAGGTGGGGTGCGATGACAGCGTCGGCCTTGTTGAAGACGTGGTGAGGGCAGGGGTCTGTCGGAGATCCGGAGTGGATCCAACAATGATACCTTTGTTCATATATTGTAAGTGATCGTTTGAAGTTTTTTTATTTCCACCATTAGGAGTTATGCTATTGATGTACACTCATCACCACTGGCCTCCCTCATTGCTAGTAATAAGTTTATAGGTAAAAATCTCATTCCATTCTTGCCTCAACTTGTCTTTATCATCCTCGACATTGTGTCAGTTACTGTCCTTCTATTGTCAGTTAACCCACTCATAAAGCAAGCTGTGACTCATAGATTTGTCTCAACTGCTCAATATTCTATTCAGTGTTCACAGCAAGACAGAGGCCTAAGAGAGAGGATATTTGCAACACCACACATTAGCTGCATCTCTTACTGGCCTTGACAAGCAAGCAGCATATCATGCAATGGTCAAACGGTGGCACCCTACAACACCTCAGTTTAGCTCTTTATTGTGCCAACTCAGCCCTCATGCTTGTCAGTGTATGCGCACAGTCAAACTTGCGATTCAAACAAATTCATGTCAGAGCTCTTCCTTACAACGGTTTTGCCCCCCCCCCCCCCCCCAGTGCTGAGGCATCAGCCCCACAGACCTCACCCCCTGGTAAATCACAATGGGAAGTGCCAACTTGATTACTTTGGGCATCAGGAGGCAGCCATGTCAACTAACAAAATTTAGGGACTGGATAGCTACTCTGTGGTCAAAGTCTTTCATGGCCCAAGCAAGGTTCGCCATCTCTAGATTGACGAGTTGTCATAATGAATATGTTGAAAAAGCAGGTTGTATTCCAGCGGCGAAGCTGAGGCAGAGGAAAGTGATGCTGGTTATCACGAGCTTATATGAAGGCATCCTGTCGTCATATTCATTTTTTTTCCATGGACAAAAGTTTCTAAAATGTGTGAAGTTTATGTTATACAAGCTTTAGCAGAATTATTTGTAATTTTGTGGTTATGCAATTTTGTATCATTTTCATTTGTACTAGACTTGGTTAAACACAATTAGGGCACATGAGGATGGCGGGCGGACATCCCGATGCAAAAAGGGACCGGCCGTCATATGGGCGGGTCCCGTTTGGGCAATTAGGATGCGCCCGCCACAGTGGCGGACACATCCCGTATTTTTAACATTGCGGCGGGCGGTGCTGAAAGCACCACCTGCGGCAATGCTAAAAATAGGCGTCAAGCAGTTCAATGTACAACGTGACAGGCACCGCGCGATGCCTGCCACTTTGTATATTGAAATGCAGGGGGGTAACTAAGTTACCCCCCTATGTGCACCCCTCACCCCCCAGAATCCCTGTGGGCCCGCAACGGGCCCCCGCAAGTGATTTCCATGGTAGCGTTGCCGCTACGGAAAGGCATGTGTCTAACAGACTGTAGTGTAGTTCCTATATTCCCAATAGGCTCTGAGCATTGGAATAATATAAACAGCAGTGTATACGTAGGACTGAGGTCGACTAGGTCTCTACTGACTATATTAGACTTAATTAGTTTTGCCAGCTAGCTCAGAGGTCACTAGAAACTTTCTCGAATAAACAAGGAGGAGTTTAACTTCCCTGGATAGACAAGAAGGGATTAGCTTCTGACAATCATATAACATGACAACTTTGCTCCCTCAGAATAAGAGTGTATCTCTAGAGTCGTGTGAAAACAATAGACAGCTATTTTACTCAGTCAATCGTGCATACTTAGTTTCACCAGAGTGCAGAGAAAAGAGAGACGGGCGTTTTCAATAAAAGGTGTTATTTATTGAGCAGTCTTCTTTCTCATGCAAGAGAAATGAATTGCCACAATTGCAATACTTAGCATAAAGTAAAGTGCGTACAGTAAAAGGAGTATTATAAAATAATACTGTAAAAGCATTGATATGGTTTCTTAGCCATATGATACTTTAAAATAGATAAAATATATACATACAAATCTACGTTGACTAACGTACTCAACTGGTGCTTCTGAATAGGCCTACCCCGGTGTAACTGACCTAAGCCTAATACGTGGGAAGGAGTAAGTAAGTAGCAGTTTAAGTTAAGTTGGTTTTGCCAAGAATCTGAGTCAAGAATTCTCTTAAGGGTTTAGTCAGCTCCGTACCTGGGTAATAGGAAGCAGGAGGTCTGGTATCTCTCTTTCAGGACTCGATATCCCAGCAACCCACAAGGGCGGCTGAGAACACCGGAGCTGGATTTCTCGGCAGGAGAAAAGACAGCGTCTCTCTCAGTGCGTCAAAAGGGAGGGGCGGCGTCCGTGGGCTCTCCGCATCAGCTGGGCTCTCGGGCAAGTAGATAGCCGCTCTGCTCCAAACCACCGTGTGTTTGCTTAAGGCAACGTTGGTATATTTATACCTGAAAGGTGCCGGGTTTGACGTAAGGTTGGACATAAGACGTCAATAAAGATGTCACTAAGAACTGGCCATTCTTAGAGTGCTCACAGGAGTTCTAGGACAAATCAAAACAAAAGCCATGGGGAATTCCCAGGTTGCTGGAGGTTTGGTTTGTGTACAGAACTTGTTGTACTTTCTAGGAGCCTGGGGAAGTAGCCTTGCTTAATTTGGACAGCATGGACTATGACTAAATATGGATATGATTCTTATGCCTTTATAAGGATATTATTTATTATAACCACATAAGGGCATACATCAGGAATATCGAATTAGCGTCCTAGATAGAATTACAACACCCACTCCACGATCTAATGTCCCTCATTACTTAAAACTAAGCAATAGTAAACATATAATGGTGCATGTGTTTTCCAACCCACCACAAAATACATAATTCACATTTGAAATGGTATATGGTAAATACACGAAAATGAGTATTGTTACTGTACGCTTTTGAAGCAGTGTTATCATTCAGTTAAAAAATGCATATATATATCAGCTGAATGAATTGCGAAAATTACACATGAAATGGCTCTTAATACAGAAGAGAAGGTCGAGACCATTCCATCACGTAATAATACAAATTCTGTACATATGCTAGAGGCTGAGGTAAAATATTGTCTGTAAAGTTCCTAAAATAGAAGCTGTGTTCTCTAAGAATAGTTCTACTTTAAGCAGAGTACATGTGCCAGAAAAAAGGTAAATATTTTGGAAGGGGAAAAAAAAATTTCGCTTCAGGGGAAAAATAGTTCCAAATGTTTTCAGTAGCTTTTGTTTATCAAAGCTGAAGGCCGAATTCAGAGTTCAGGGAATGCTGTGTGCTTGTTGCTTAAAAAGTTATTCTTTCTGTTCAGGGGAGAACATCATTTCAGACAGACTCACAAAAAAATTGGTCTACGACATCAGGTAAGAGTTCGACCAAGTTTTAGAATGCCACAACAGTGCACTCGTGAGAATGATTGCTATCATCGATGTCAGGATCAGCAATGCTCACTGAAGGTTGTACCTGGGTGATGCTGCTCTCATCTTGTACTTCACTGCCACATAATCATAGTGGTGAAGTCTCAACGAATGCCGTCATCAGAATAGGTAGCCGCTGGGGACAACACGATGTATGAGTCGTTACCGGACCTAGCAAGGTATCTGTATCCATTGGTACTGCTGATGGTAGTGCAAGACAGATGTCCAACACACATTCTTCTCCGCATAGCATACATCGAAGCACAGGTAAGATGCAATTTTGCCAGATAGGTCTGAATGAAAGAAACCAGGTCATATTCAGATATCTTAGCCGGGCTAATCTGAGGACTTTAGTTATGCGGTCCCGGTAGCGTACTGCTAGGATCGTTTCTTCCATCGTTGCTGGAGTCTTGTCTGCGACTTTGTTTGACATATCGGAGCAGAAGAATCAAAAATAAAATTTCTGCTACGAGTCCCAAAAGTAGAGGGAGGCCACCAAAGACAGAATGGACAAAATTGGGGAAGATGCCCAGAACTGTTTCAAAGGGTGTTAACAGTCCCAAAAAAATTGTCTTAAATACATGTGCGATGCCACTGGTATCAGACATATTTAGGATTTGGCCCAGTATTTCTACGAAATGTGTGGGGCAATTTGTTGATAAAAGGGTATGTATCTCTGCCATTGTCGTTGCGACTTGCAGATCATACGTTTCTCTGGACGAGGTCAAAGGCACAGTCGTCTGTAAAAGAATAGACTTCATTCTGCTTAAAGTATCAATTCGAATAGAAGAGATATTCAAACAAGGCCATATTGCCGCCTCCGTATCTGGATTGCTGTTTGGATACAATACTTGCATACAGCAAGAGACCATGGAACTAACGCAGGAAACATCACTTACAACGCAACTTTTACGACGCAATGCTTTTACATCGCAACTTTTACAACGCAAACCATTACAACGCATTGCTCTGGGGGGCGCTCTAGGATAGGAAATAGATTTAATTTACTATCCAACACCTTCCCTACTATCCACGGGGACTGGAGTTGGAATAGTAAATTAAACTATTCACTATCCAGCACCCCAAAGCGCTATGCGTTGTAAAGGCATGCGTTGTAAAACTTGCGATGTAAAGGCATGCGTGGTAAAAGCATACGTTGTACTGTCATACATCCAACTAACGCTTACGAGATAGGCTTTCCCTGGCCCCATGCCACAACAGCTGTGGTCCACTATTAGAATATAGCTCCCGTTAGAAAGCCGTCTAAAGAATGGCTCTATCTGTGTTGCAGGTGTGCCGTGCTGGTGACATGAAAGGTTATTTGAAGACCCTTCGCAGGCTCCATGCAGGTTAATGCCTTGACACAGAAGTGTATCGCTTAGTGATCGTTTACAATTTTTACCACTAAGAAATACATTCTTTTTCTTTTCACTGTAACATGTGTGTGTATAAGGTAATTTCCATGTTGACTTGATGTACCCTTTACCCAACCTTTCATACTGGCCCGCTGGTATATACTCTTGGCAGTATTTAAACTGGAAAGTTGTTATCGGAATTGTGATTATTCCGTGTATTATCCATTCAATGACAGGTCTTTCTGACATTGTCAATGGTAATCTCTCAAGTTTTTCAATGCTCAGAATCGTATAGTCTGCTCCTTTTTGTGCCAAACTGATTTGCGTATAGTAAGGTTAAAGATAGAGAATAATGACGTTACGTTGATTAAACGCCAGGGCACGTAGCCTGAACACAGATTTTGCAACGTCCAGCCAAGCTGTACAATAGAACGTAATTGGGACTGTCCATGTTGTAACATTAGTAAGTCCTGCTCTATTATATCAATAGCAGATGATACAATACTGTCCAGTGAATATATTCTGGAGGACAGAGTCGTTAACCCATTGTCCACAACAGAAAGTGATTTTTCCAAATTAATACGATCAATTTCTCGTATTTTTTCTGCTGTTTCAATTTGCATTACTTTCCAAGCTTCGTTGTACGCAGCGTATATACCGGCCGCTATGAAACGTTTTTGACGCTGGTTGCGTGGTCCCAGTATGAAATCACGCAAGTCAGCACCGTCTTTAAGTAAAGTCAAGTGTTGCTTAATTTCATCCAGTGTGGATTTCTGTAGCCATTCGAGGCAGAGTTTCCCTACACTGTATTTTGTAACTATCCCTGGATGTTGTCTCTGGGAGAATCTTGGGTCTGGCCTGGTCATTTTGAACCCCTGTATTTTGTTCAGGAATCTATCTTGACAGTTATTTATGTCTGTGGGCCAGATCAACCATTTTTTCCAATCAGGATGTGTTCTGTTTTGGTTTAAAATATGGGATACGTCTATTTACATATCAGTAGTGCTATTACTATCAGGTATGGGCTTTGGAATAGACGGTTTGTTTAACTCTTTAATTTTGGCTAGGCAAAGACAGGTAGTCTGTTGAATGGTGTCATTCAAGAATATTATTTGTTCTGGGATCATGCAGGCTCTAAACAATGCTTCTAAACCCTGGACCTGCCATTCTTTGGTACCCCAGATGGTTTTTGTTTCAATGTTATTTTTACAGAAATCAAAACCCAATTTAATAATTTTTTCATAAAATGTTTCAGAATAAATCAATTTAGTATTTGTCAACATTGTTTTCATTCCTGCCTTATTTAACATTTTAAAATAAAACGTTTCTGCATCACTTGTGTTAAACCCTGAGAAGTATGGGAATTTCTCATAGAATGTTTTTGAGCTGCCTTTTGGTGGAGTTGCACAATGTTCCCATTGGTTATAATTAAAAACATTTCTAGGCTGTGCAGATTTATGCAAATAGTGATGGCCAAAGTGATTATAACAGTACATTTCTTCATAATTTGATGAACCCTGTAAGTAATCATGTTCTGTACATTTTGCTGACATTACTAAATCTGACATCATATTATTTATATTTTCAAAGTCCCAATCATCAGAGAAAGTACTTGGCGTTACAAAGTCACTTAATGAAACCTTGAACTGATGTGGATATTTCAAGAGCTCAATCGGGCCAAAAATGTCAAAGTCAGTTCTGTCCCATGCTACCCCACTGGGTATTGGATTGGCTGTGACGTTCACTGATGATAGTTCTCTTTTCTTGATGTGAGATGACTTGTGAGGCTTTAGGACCAAGTTGATGTTCTGACTTGCTGTGTCCATTGTACTGTATTTTCCTTCAATGAATTTTCCCAAACAAAGAACCATGATGAGCCAAAGCAGGAGGAAAAGTACACCTAACACAATCCAAAATTCAATCCATGGAGAAATCAGATAAGTTTCTTTGAATTGATGAAAGAGTTCTGTTACTTTATCTTTAAAAGTGTTCGTTGCTGGCGGTTCTTCAGGTTCGCTTGGATCTTCAGAAAAGTCATCGAAATTGATGAAGTAGCCAGATGCAGTTCTGTCAATTGTTGGAATTGCTTCCGAATTTTTATTTGCTTTTGGATTTTTCTTTGTTTCACTAGCATAGTCTGAGTCTACATCGTTGTAGACTGGTGTTTCTTGACGAACTGTTGCAATTTGGGTTTCAAGAGGCACAAGTTCCATGGCATTGTTGCATAGTCCTTTTTTATTCACTGCAGGTTTATCGAATGTGATTAGTCTCTAAGTTTGAACCTCTTGTATTGTAGCAAGTTTTGGTACTCTGCTATTTATTGGGAGTCCACTGGGCCTACTACTTATTATTGGCCACATGATTGTGGTTTTACCAGGTCGATGGATACAACTTGGTTCTCCTTTTTACCAGCAAGGGGCGGTAGTACAACTGATCTTGTTCCGCTGACAGCTAAGACAGGTACTGCTTTTCTGTAAGAAGGCCCAAATTCCTTCTTCACCGCGATCTTCTCTCTGACCAGATCCCCAATCTTTGGAATCCAGACAGGTCTTGCTGGGACAGGTGGTTTTTCTTCAGTGGCTGTTGGCTGTTGCTTTAACTTTACGTTGCTCAGGTTTCGTCTTGTTTCATTTAACTCCTGTAAAACAGCCAAACGGTCTTTGATATCAAAGCATTTTTCTTCTACCACTGAAGTCTGACTATCAAGGTCCTGAATATGCATTCTAGTACCGAACAATAGTTCGTACGGACTGAGACCTTTTAGAGAATTTCTTGGCAGATTATTAAGACTACTTTGGACACTTGTTAAAAGTTGGACCCACCCATCGCCCGAACCTAATACCCTCGCCGTTATAGATTGCTTTATGTCCTTGTTTTTTCTTTCCACTACCGCATTTCCCTCAGGATGGAATGGACAAGAGTACCGCAATGCAATGCCCATGCTGCTCATGGCCTCCTTATAAGCTCGAGAGCTAAAAGCAGGACCCTGGTCAGAATGTAGCATGCCAATTGCGTATGTGCCGATAAGGACTCGCAAATCTTTTATAACAGTTCTGGCGTCAGCCGAGTGCTGGTGTCTACATTTTAAGTGAATCTAGTCTTAAACATAAATGGGACGCATTTCTCCTAGTGGATTTCTGCGTATAGATAGCCTTATGCTTTCTAAAAGAATGGTCCTGGCAATACTCCGGTCGGTTCGCCACTGCGATCTCTGTTGCAGTTTGGACAGCCCATTGCAAATTTGTAGTTTTGCAGGCTCATCCCCGGCCACCAGTATTCTGATTGTAATTCTTTCAAAGATTCCTTGATCTCTCGGTGCCTTAGACCCAATCCCATGTGTGCGTCTGCTATTAAAAAGACTCTCCTGTTCGTGTTTGGAATTACTCTATCCCCCACTCCAGGGATTCGAGCAAAAGGAACGGAGTTTGCATCAATTATGTATGTATAATTGAGTGGATAGTTCACAGGTAATGCTGCACAGTTGCTTTGCAAAGACGTTTTTACCGCCAGCATTGTTTCCCCGTCTATGTATTTTTCTGAACGCTTTTTTGTGGCTACGGAAGCTGGTTGAGCTGCTTCCGCTGTGGCTCTGTGAGCCAATGAATTCCCTGCAACGTGAACGCCATCACATTGATGACTCAGTGTATGTATCACGTGAGTCTTTTGTAGTTCTTTCTGCAAAAGAACTACCTGTTCCCAAAGTTTTTTATGCTATATTGTGGCACCTGTGTCATCTTTATAATCATTTTGAACCCAGTTCTGCAAGTCATTATCGTAAGATTTGACGCAGTAATGCGAATCACACACGATTAGTGTGGGGAATTCGCGATCGGCAATATCGAGCGCCATCTTTAAAGCTAGTAGTTTAGTTCGTAGAAACAAACTATCTTTTACAGATTGTGTCACAGTTACCAGTGGTCTCAATTTTCCTTCGTGCCATGGGCATTTAACAACCGCGCACGCAGCACTGTAAGCTTGCTTACCCCCAACTGCGAGTTGTGCTGATCCGCCTGTATATATTATACAGGCGTATTGTTTCAGAGGCAGAATTTTGATTGGCAGAGTATATTCTAATTCAAATTTTTGATTTTTTAATTTTTTCATTTCCGGGTCAAAATAGTACTTCACGTCTTCTGCAGCAAGAGAATTTTCCCATTTTATCCATTTTAGATGTAATGCCACGGTAGTCAAATTGCGTGGGCTTGTTATTGCCTCAAGGGCAGATTCTGCTGTTAAAACAGTTATTCTTCTGCCTTGGGCTTGGGCTCTTTCTTTTGCTACAGCAGTTTGAACCGCTATGAGAATTTTTTCAGTACGACTGAATTTCATTTCATCTTGTGTGTACAAGTGTGATTTGTAAGCTATTGGTACCGTTTCTCCCTCATTAGAGGTCAGGTACGTGAATCCGCATCTTCCTGGGATGACTCGGATTACAAGGTTGTGTATGTTTTCGCGAGTTTGCAGTTTTGTTTTAGCTAACATGTCTGTTTGCAATGATCTTAAAATTTATGTATGTTTTTGAGTCCAATTAATTGGTTTGAAATCAGGTTTTATTAATTCATAGAGAGGTTTAACCCTCTCTGCATAATTTAGAATGTATGTTCTTCCAAAATTCAGGAAACCTAGTATTTATTGTAAGTTCTTCAGCGTTTTAGGTGCTTGGAGTACAGCCCACTTCTCTAAGAAGTTGTCTGCTAGGCTTTTGCCTTCACTTGATAATTCATATCCTAAAAATAGGACAGTTAGATGGGCAATTCGTGACTTTTTAAAGTTGAATTTGTAACCCTCAGCTGCAAACCCAAGTATTATGGTGTTTACTCTTTTCAAGTGAGTATCCAGGTCATCATCTGTTAGATAGATGTCATTGACATACGATAATGCTTCATCATCATATATTTGTAGTAACTCTGTTACTCTTGCTGAGAATAATCCTGGGCAATTCTTGAATCCCTGTGGGAGTCGACAGAAATTTCTGTGACCCCATGATTGAGAACGCAGTCAAATACCTGCGCTCAGGTGCAATGTTTTGACAAAAGAATCCATTAGAGATGTCTAATGTCGTTTTGTATTTTTTGCGCACGATGTTATTCATTAGTGCTGCATTGTGTGAGTTTTGTACTGCAAATGTTTTACAACATGAGTTAAGGTGTCTGTAGTCCAAAACTAGACGATATGAATCATCTGGCTTGGAGACAGGAAACAAAGGATTGTTCATTTGTGAGGTGCATGTTTCAATCACCCCCTGGTATTCAAGTTGATCTAAGATCTCCCTGACTTGCTTTTTAGCTTCTTGTTTAATTGGGTACTGCCTTTGTGCAGTGGGTTGACATTTTAACAGGATTTTGTGAGGAGGAGAGTCCTCATCCCATCCTACATGATTTTTATATAATGCAGGATCTTGAGCTACTGCCCATTTTCTTGCATATGTATATTTTCTATGAATTGGAATATGATTTGAGTGGCGTGCATAATCATTTCTTCGCCATGAGGGCACTCCCTGACAAACTCTGGTGGCCAGTCTTTCTCAGCTAAAAGGATGTCATAGCCCTGTGAAAGGTTATCCCAAAAGAGACCCCTTACTTTCCTAGTCTTCTCTCCATCTATACACAATGCTATTTCGTATATTTTATGAGGTTTGCTGACCCTGGTGTCTGCAGTTTCCACCTGAATGTATTCATTCGTGTCCACTGTCTCCAGAAGATTCATCAAGATCTTGCGAGCTATGGTCACTTCTGCTGCGCTTTCTAGCATTGTCTGGTCCCACTCTCCGTTTTTCAGTTGTGTCCTCAGTATCCTCGGCATGTTTAATTATTTTAATACTGGCTACCTTCTTTCTTGGAAATTGTAATTTTTTACTTTGATGAGCAGGTTCCTTGTCTTTGGACTTGACGTGCTCTTCCCTGTGTTCTGACCGTCCTCTTCTTTCCGATTTCTGCGAGGAAGTCTGAAAAGATCGAGAGGGACGTGTATCAATATCTTGATATCTATCAGGCTTTCTTAATTTATCCCTATCTCTAAGGTTGTATATTTTTTCAGAGGGCTCCCTCTGGGGAGACTTGTTTCCTCGGTCAGGAGATCTTTCTCTCCGTTGAGGAGACCTTCCTCTGGACTTGAATCGTTTTTCTCTGGGAGTGGATTGTTTATTACCATCCCAACTCTTTTTTGGAGTGTTTAGATTATTTTTAATAAAGGTTTTTTCAGGAGTTTTGAGTAGTTGGGGTTTTACTGGTTTCCCACCCAAACTATCTCTACCTAGTTCTTCATAGGACTTTTTTAATGATTCTGGCAAGTTCAAAAGGTTGTTCTGCTATATCTGTTTCTTTCAATTTCTGGCGGATCGCCACAGATGCTGCTTCTCCTTTTATGTTGGCTAGTATTATAGCCGAGACCTGCTTGAAGTCTTTCAGTAATTTCATACCCAGAGTTAAAGCAGGTTCTGGACCGTATTCATTTTGAATCTGTCTTAGCACATCTGGTATTACCGCCATAGACCGAACACCATGTGTTTTTGTGTAAATGGAAGCAAAGACTGTGCCCCAAGTGTCACAGTCCCCCACATGTGGTGCGATCCCCATTGTAAGACAGATAGTCAGAATTCTGTGTTTCTCAGTAGGTGTAGTATCAGGAAATACTGCCTCTATTTGAGTGATTTTTTGTGCTAACCAGAATGGAATTTTTTCCAGTTTTGAGAGTGTTTTACCAAGACATGATTGTATGTTCTGTGGTGTAATTTTGTTTGTGTTCCCCTGATGAGGGGTCAGCTGTGGTATGTTAATTGCTGGTTGGACTGTTGAAGTCCGCATTATATATTGGACCAATTGTCTATGTATTTTAATTAGTATCTTTAGCTGAGTTAAAAGTTCCCGGTCTGTCATTGTTTCAATGTCGGGATGTGGTGTGTAGCTGGCTAGAACCGGCCACGTGGCGCCTGGTCTACCTAGTGGACCGAGCCTGGTGATGTGATTTTTATGTTTTAGGGCGCCTTTAAACCAGAGCAGGTGCTCTTGGTAATTTAATGGGATTTCAATCTCCTCGAAAGGAGTGTAGTCCTCTGGAGGTTCCTCTATTTTGTAATAGTGGAATTCTTTTTTTACAGCGTTTGCTGCTGGAAAATTTATCCATGAATAGAATAACTCTGTCTGACGATATTCATGGGCCTCTACCACGAATATGACTGTACCACCTCTTGATGTCAGTTCATTTTCTATAAGTTTAATAGTTATAGTTTTTCTTATGTTGACCGGAATGAATATAGCATTCGGTTCATTTTCTTGGAGACTTGTGTCATCCGCTAGGAGTCGAGCTGCTATTGTAGCTGCCTCCCTTTCGTCTTCACTTTCCGCCATTTTTACTAACAGAAAGTTTTTTGTTGCAGATCAAGTTTCAAGGGAAACAAAGATTAGGTGCACAATATTTTGAAACACTGTATCCTTCAACGTTGACTAAACCAAAAACTATACATAGGATTCTCATCCTACTAAGTTCCGGCGGATTTTAACCTTTTACCCACTCCAGACGTCTTTTGGAGTATTTACGGGAAAAAGGGTCTGTGTGAAAAAGCACGACTGAGTTACTCTAGTGTCTTGCGTTAGATTATCGCCTTACCAAACGTTGGGCGCCATGTAGTGTTGTTCCTATATTCCCAATAGGCTCTGCGCATTGGAATAATATAAACAGCAGTGTAGACGTAGGACTGAGGTCGACTAGGTCTCTACTGACTATATTAGACTTAATTAGTTTTGCCAGCTAGCTCAGAGGTCACTAGAAACTTTCTCGAATAAACAAGGAGGAGTTTAACTTCCCTTAATAGACAAGAAGGGATTAGCTTCTGACAACCATATAACATGACAACTTTGCTCCCTCAGAATAAGAGTGTATCTCTAGAGTCGTGTGAAAACAATAGACAGCTATTTTACTCAGTCAATCGTGCATACTTAGTTTCACCAGAGTGCAAAGAAAAGAGAGACGGGCGTTTTCAATAAAAGGTGTTATTTATTGAGCAGTCTTCTTTCTCATGCAAGAGAAATTAATTGCCACAATTGCAATACTTAGCATAAAGTAAAGTGCGTACAGTAAAAGGAGTATTATAAAATAATACTGTAAAAGCATTGATATGGTTTCTTAGCCATATGATACTTTAAAATAGATAAAATATATACATACAAATATACATTGACTAACGTACTCAACTGGTGCTTCTAAATACGCCGACCCCGGTGTACCTGACCTAAGCCTAATACGTGGGAAGGAGTAAGTAAGTAGCAGTTTAAGTTAAGTTGGTTTTATCAAGAATCTGAGTCAAGATTTCTCTTAAGGGTTTAGTCAGCTCCGTACCTGGGTAATAGAAAGCAGGAGGTCTGGTATCTCTCTTTCAGGACTCGATATCCCAGCAACCCGCAAGGGCGGCTGAAAACACCGGAGCTGGATTTCTCGGCAGGAGAAAAGATAGCGTCTCTCTCAGTGCGTCAAAAGGGAGGGGCGGCGTCCGTGGGCTCTCCGCATCAGCTGGGCTCTCGGGCAAGTAGATAGCCGCTCTGCTCCAAACCACCGTGTGTTTGCTTAAGGCAACGTTGGTATATTTATACCTGAAAGGTGCCGGGTTTGACGTAAGGTTGGACATAAGACGTCAATAAAGATGTCACTAAGAACTGGCCATTCTTAGAGTGCTCACAGGAGTTCTAGGACAAATCAAAACAAAAGCCATGGGGAGTTCCCAGGTTGCTGGAGGTTTGGTTTGTTTACAGAACTCGTTGTACTTTCTAGGAGCCTGGGGAAGTAGCTTTGCTTAATTTGGACAGCATGGGCTATGACTAAATATGGATATGATTCTTATGCCTTATTATTTATTATAACCACATAAGGGCATAAATCAGGAATATCGAATTGGGGTCCTAGATAGAATTACAAAAGACACCGCCACCATATTAAACTCTTTTCCGCCCGGTCAACATGACCCGGCGGAAAAGCGGCAGACGGTCTTTTCATCCGCCGTGGTCCCCCCGCCATAGTAATATGGCAGGGGGAAATGGGTGGCGGGTGGGGGCGAATGTTGGGTGGATCGCCACCGCCATGTGGGCGTTGGCGATCCACCCGACATCCTAATGGGGCCCAAAATATCTTATTGGATCTATAAAAACCATATCAGAGAGACATGTCCCTCTCTAACCAGTCTCATATCAGTATCTCATATGACTTTTTATGCAACATAGGCCCTCACTACCAATTTTCATATAATATAACGGCCAAGAAAATTTTGTGCAATACATGCAATTGTGTGTAATTTTGCTTGAAATTAGACTTATTTCTTGGGAAAAAAGATATACATTTTAACCTACCTCTGTTTGAACCATAAGTTATGCTGTCCTTTAATCCCATCAAATTACAAACATCTTTGCTACCTTTGCAACTGTTTACACCATTCACACTACAAAGATACCACGGAGGAGAAAGCCTCTTTGAATCAACTAGCTATCCCTAGACTTATGACTAATGGAACTGCTTTAGCCCCGTGACCTACGCTAACCCCATAAGGCTCTCCACTGCCCTACCTGGGCTGCGTCCTTTTGCTCCCTCTGCTCCTGTTGTCGCCACAGGTCTCCCCCCGCCGCCACAGCCTTTCATCCTCGCGTGGCCGCAGTGCGGGGGAGACTACAATACCCAGGGGGCATAGCGGCAGGCAGGCAGCCGCTCCACCGGACATCCGCGCCTGGAGGCGCTAGAAAAGGAAGACTCTTTACCGCGTCGCAGGACGTGCGCAGGACTGCGCCGGGCTAAGCCCGGGCAAAGGGCGGGCCCTCAAAGGCCAGAAGAGGCCGGGATGGGCCCCCCCTCTGACATCGCCACTACCAGGGGGTGAGCCTACAATATTTTCTCAACTCTGCTTACGGATTGACATATTTGGCTGATAAGTTTGTTTGTTGCAAACTAGGATTAACATACCCCCTGATATGGCTAAATCTTTATCTAAAGGAAGCTCTGGGGGTGGGGGGGTTGGGACCTTGGATGCTTTCCTGAAACGTTCAGAAACTGCTGTGGCCAAAGAAATTGAACTCTTTGAGAGAAGGCTATCATCAGAACAATTATGCCAAATTCCTCTGGCTGTAGAAACCACTGAGCCCCCCCCCCAGACACTAGTGCTCCCCCTATCCGCCATATTACAAACGGGGCTGTTGTTGATGTTAGTCTGTCTATTGACTCTGATTCTTCTCATGTGTCTAGCTTATTAGCCTCTCCCATAGTCACATGTACTAGGCAGCTACGGTCTACCTCAGTTACCAACAAAAATGATGCGCCAGGGAAAAGAAAGGCAAATGACTCCCTTAAAAGTACTTGGCTAAAAGCTAAACAGCCAAGGAATAGTAAAAACAAAGGCATCCCGTCTGGGAGGGGTAGACAGGACGGAAGTATTACTAAACAAACTATGGAAGATAGAAGGAAGGGAGGGCTAGAGTTAGGTAATTATGTAAATGATAAGACGGGGACAATATGGCCCACTTTATTGTAACATTGGAAGAACGGTTGAAAGCTTTTCTTACCCCAGTCATAGATGAATTGGTGAAAATAGGCAGAAGACTAGATACTATTGAAAAACATCTCACTAAACAGAAAGTGCCAATGCAAGGGGGAAGTCAACCTGATACACTTTCTTTAAGCGTAATAACAACGAGGGTAAATTACCTTGTAGACTCCATGATGGTCACTGTGCCCCAAGTTGTAGTGCCAACTATTCCTGCGTTGGCTGTGGCTGGGGGGGAAAGTCAAGGATTAAAACAAGGGCCATTAGACCAGCCAGGGAGAATAAGCCCCTCTGTTCGGGCCCTTCCTCGCGAAGCAGCGCTGCACCTCCCCCCAGAAGCCAGTCCTTACTCAATAATTTTGGCAAATGTCCCGAAAACAAAGGATGGGAAAGAGGAACACTGGACTACCCTTAGAAATAAGGCCCTGCAATATTTGAGTGTCAAAACCGTTATGGGCGAACATTTGTTTAACAATTTTAAAATGGTGAGAACGGTACCCTGGGTGGGGAAAACAAAGAAAACTCTCAGTGGTGACTGTGTAATTGTAAGTTTTGGCTGCCCAATATTGGTTGATCATATTCTGAAGCAGGCAGGTTCATATAGGATAAATTCCGATTATGTTAATGTTCTTCCTTTGGGCTTTTTCTATCCCCCAAAGAACTTCGGAGGGAATGGGGAAGCAGGGAAATTACCTAGTTAGCTCCCTTCGCTGGGCCTATTGAGCTGACCAATAGGTATGAGGCACTAAGTGACTTAAATACGAATGACTGACTCTGTGGTGCGGAGACCCTAGGCCTAGGACTAACTAGTTCGGTTGTTGATCGTAAAGTGCGCCCAACCACAGAACTGGATTCTCAGAATCGATTTTGCACCAAAATGATAGGTCTGACAACTCTCTCTTCTGACCCATTTCTAGTCTCTCAACCAAATGAGGTGGTTTCTGAAAGAGTCGACCATGAGGTGCAATTTGTAGGAGATGGGTCTTTTGATGAAATGGCTGTTCAGACCTCAAGGCCCACAGAGGTTTATGAAGTTACTAGCTCAGCGACATTAAATGGAGGGGTTGTTGAAGTGGGTGACTCTAAGAACTACAGAGGCAACTTGACTAAGAATAAGATCGCGTTTCTATCCTGGAACGTTGCTGGGCTGCGCTCAAAAAGGGGGGACCCAAACTGGGAGGCTACGTTATCTCCTTTTCACATAATTGCACTGCAGGAAACCTGGGACTCCGAGGAAGGTTATCATCTGGACGGCTATCAATCATTTAATAAATTTGCAATTCCGTCACCAATGGGGAGATCCAGGGGGGGGCTGTTGCTACTACTCAGCCTTAAATTACTGTATAGAGCGGAGTTAGTGGCGTCAAGCTCCCCAAATATCTTGACTGGAAGGTGAAAACTTGCCCAAAATTCTGGTGGTAAATTTTTATAATTCCTTCACCAGGATTGATGAAATGGAACATTTGAGAGCACTGTCAGTATTTCTGGAGGATTATAATATGGGTAACGAGGTACATTATAATCTTATCATCTTGGCGATTTTAATATTCACATTTGTCCCCTTAAGTGTTTACAGAATGTTGATTATGAAGTTGACCCGTGGGGTGGTACTCATTTTGAGCACACCAGAAGCGGGATGTATCTTGAGAGTCTTTTATCTGAGTTTTATTTGGTTGCCCTATCACAAGGGGACGTTTTGTGTCCCGTCCCGACCTTTGTGGGTCAAGGTCATCAGTCCATTGTGGACTATATCTTTGTCTCATCCCCTCTGATGGATAGTATAGGTTCGTTCAGTGTAACACAAAATGGATTTAGTGATCACAACCCCCTTAGTCTGGATAATAATATCAGGGCTCTTAAAGGAGATAATACGCTGGCTCCTATTAAAAACTAAAATATAGCTACTATATGTCAGGGGAGGAGAATACGGTGGGAAGCTGTGGTAAATAAATAAATAATTACCGGTACTATTTTTCTATGCATTAACTGAAAAGGATAGCTCAATAAATAAGAGGCAGAATCCGTGGTATCTGAGTCATACGGGCTTTAATTAAGTGGCTCGAGCCAATGGACCATCGGGTTCCATCACCGGCTAAGGTTCAGGAAGGGACAATCTCAGGAAAAAGAGGGGACAGCCAATATCTCATTGATATCATACAGTATATATAGTAAAACAGTACAGTTGCATTGAATACAGTAGGCGTAACAAGTGAAAAGAAGAAGATAAGAACATATGGGCGTGAAAAGAAGGCGTGCACAAGGCGTGCACGGAGGTGTGTGATGTAGACGTCACAGAAGTGTCATAAGTGGGTGGACACATGGAGGGGGCTTCATGGGCAGCTGGAACCTTTAACCTACTGGTGCGCGCAAACGAGTCATGACGTGTAACTGGGGAGAGCTGGGGCCTCTGACTCCTAGCACTAGAAGAGGAGACTGAAGTCTGGGATGTCAGAACGACCTGTACCTATAGTGTATCTGATATATTGTGTTTAGAGTACATGTTGCTTGATTCTAAAAGTCATCAGGGCAAAGGATACTTGTCACTAAAGCTAGTGTGGGCATATATTTCTTCATGTATTGTATGTACTATGGATCTTCTATGGATACTAATTCAGGAAATCACTTACATGGAGACAGGAAGACTAGACTGTAGATGGACGTGTTTATGCAGTTCGTTAGCTAGGAATGAGAAGCCGGGGAGCTGAACAGATAACTGTAGGCATAACATATTCTTGGCAGGCAGGCCAGGCCGAGCCGGGCACCGCGTTGCTTGGCAGGAAGTAAGTGAAGGGTCAGGGATGCGGGCGGGGCTGCATCTCTCGGAGTGATTCGAGAGGCTTGAGGCCTGGATCTCGTGTCCGGGCCCTGTGAGGCCTAGAAATGGGTGCAACTCGATGATTTAACGTGCACCATGTAAAGATGTTGGCAACATAGGCCTAAAAGCCTAATTCACGTTGCTTTCAGGAGGACTGGATAACTGACATACTAACGTTGGACGCAACTGTAAATGCGTCTTTATATTCGGCCATGGAGGGAAAATGCATATTACTCATGCACATATATTACATGTGGGGGAGCACGTAGGGACACATAACAAGGCAAAATTCAATTTTCCTCAAAGCGGTTACCCCTATGGACTTCTTAGAGGATCTGTACAGGTGTAATGCGGAGGAACTGAATATATGTACAGGAGTAAATTCAGATCCATCTGAAATTCTAGGTGCTTTTAATTGTATAACAACTTATGTAGCAGATAAGCTAAATAGGAAAAGCAGACCCAGAAAGCAAAAATTGGAAAGCTGGTTTGATCAGGCTTGCAGCAGCACGCATGTAGCCCTGTTAGAGGCTCTGAAGAGTGTGAAAGGGACCCACATAGGATTGCTATAGCGAGAAGGGCCTATAAAAATGCCATAAAACAGAGGGAAAATGAGCTAAAAAACATGGCATGGGAAGAACTAACCAAATCGAGTGTTCTGAAAAGTAGCACTCAATTTTGGAAAGCGATAAACAGTCCATTGTTTAATGAGACAGATAATATAAACAAGGACTGCCTTATTGCCCCAGAAAAATGGGTGGATCATTTCAGTGGTCTTTATGCTGAGATAAGCATATCTCCCGCTACAACTAGTGGGGTGAATATACAGACTGGGAAAATCATTTTTTCTGAGGAGGAAATATTAAAGGCAATTGAGTCCACTGCAAATGGGAAAGCCCGAGGCCCGGATGGGGTCCCTGCGGACCTGTATAAGGCGGACCCGAATTATTGGGCAAAGATTTTAACCTCTGTTTTTAATGAAACTGTTAATGTTAGCCTACCAGAGTCCTGGGGTAGAGCAGTTATTGTCCCAATTTTCAAAAAGGGCGCGAGGGAAGATCCGGCATGTTATCGGCCGATCTCACTCTTAGACTCGGCTGCGAAAATTGTTGTCTCGGACCTGCAGTATGGGTTTAGAAAAGGAAGAGGTACTGCTAGCCAATGTCTAAACTTACATCTTCTCATAGGAAAATATACAGTCGCATAGCAGGGGGACATACACCTAGCTTTTATGGATTTGTCGACTGCACGAGAATACCAGTGCAGCAGTCCGCTACAATGAGAATGGAAGTCTTACCGATGCATAGCCTGTAAAGCGGGGGGTACGGCAGGGCTGCATTTTGGCGCCCCTGTTGTTCACGCTTTATATAAACAATTTGGGTGATGCTCAAACCCTAGTAAATAAAGATATTCCGAGAGTTGGTTAAAAAAAAATTCCAGCTTTACTTTATGCGGATGACGCTGTTTTGCTAGCAAGAACGGCAAGAGGGTTGCAATCTCTTTTAGATTGTTTTATCAATTTTATGGACTCTCTAGACTTAACAACAAATTTTAAAAAATCATATGCTATGACAATTGGTGGAGGGAGGGCAAAGAAAACATCCTTTTTCTGTAAAGGTCAGGTTCTCATTAAAGTACCTACATTCCCGTATTTAGGTGTTGTCTTTGATGACAGAAGGTCGTGGGTCGCGCAACGCGCACTGAAAAAGAATATATTAGCGAGAGCAACAGGTGCTTTGTTGGGGTTTGCAAAACGATTGGGTTGTAAGCCCTTACCGGCTCTTGTAAAAATTTATGAGGCCAAGTGTGTACCCATGGTCCTTTATGGGAGTGAAGTTTGGGGTTATTTGAACATGTCCGAGATCCAAACCACAGAAAATTTATTTTTAAGAAAATTGTTGTCGCTCCCCCAAGCTGTAGCTGCTTTTAATGTCTATGAAGATCTAGGGGTGGGTTATATCTCAGATCAGATTGCTTTAGCCCCGTTGTTGGGGTGGCTTAGAGTATGGGCGCAGCAAGCCCCGAATCTAAACCAGTTAATTATTCAAGACTGTCTGGCTCTAGACAGGGCCCTGGACATCCCTTGGATCAGCTATATTAAAACTCAAACTGAGTTAATGGGTTGTCCCGAACTGTTTACGAATCCTGTGGCTTTGAGCAAAACTGCTATTAAAGCTGTAAAGGCCCTGTTTCTGAACAGGATACAGTCACAGAGAGAAGAAGAGGAACTGGTGAAACCATCGGTGAGGAGTTTTATAATGTTGAGTATATGCAAAGACATCCAGTCGTACTTAACTTATATAAATAAGCCGTTCCATCGCTATGTGCTGATAAGATTTAAGTACAATATGCTCCCATGGTTGCTATCCTACCCAAAAGGTTTTGCACAAGTTGGGACATTAGGGCATTGTCCATGTGACAACTGTTCTGATCAGAATACCCTTCACATGATCTTTTTTTGCAAGTTTTATGTTACCCATCGTAGAAAATTTATTGTCCCACTGCTTCGAGGCCAAAATTTTGACCAAGTCAGACCGGCCCTGACTTTTTTACAAATGCTTGGGTCTCCAATGGTCTGTTTTGGGGTGGCAAGTTACATTATTGGGGCGATTAGGACCCGAAATAAAACATTGTTACCTTAATTTTGCTATAGCCCCCCTGTGTCTGGGTGCTTTCTTGAGCAAGTTTCTGTGGGTGACAAAGTGTTTGTAATTGTATTTATTTTAACCAAATCTGTAATTTTGTAATGTACTCAGTGCTACCTGTAGTTTGTATTTAGTCATTTAAAATGTGAAAATTGTTAAATGAAATGCTGTACTGTGCTTTGATGGTTTTAAACTTTTTAACCGAATAAAGAAAATTCTGATTCTGATTCTGATTCTGACTAATGTTGACTAATGTCGATTGTCAGACGTTGTTATCAATTTGGGAGGCAGTGTCCATACCAACTTAACACAATCTGGGTAGGTCTCAACACAGTTCTAATAAAATCTCTGCTCAACTCGTGCTATCAATGGTACAATCAACAGACAATTCCTAGACAAATATGGATTAACTTGAGGCAGTACTAAACAACGGTATGGTAAAAACACAACACTATTAGAAAAAAAAAGAAAAATCAATAAACATTTTCTGAGCTGAAAGAATAAATGATCAAAATCAAAAAGGGGGACCAAGATACATGGATTTTAAAAACTTTAAGACAAAAAGCAGCACGAAAAATCGAAGTGCTAATTAAAAATATTGGTTCACTAGTTCTGACTTCAAGCCAAACATGCTTGAGCAGCTGTAGGGTAAGACAATCTGGTGAAAGTTTTACTTTTGGACTAAGAAATGTCTTTGTTTCTCTAAGTCTACCAACAGGGCAAGGCACAACACTGAAACTGGGGAGGTCCCTTCAATTTGATAAGCTATCTTCAAGCACCCACTGAAGCCTTTTGTTCTGGTGTCAAAAGCTCAAGAAGGACACAGCTGAATTTTGTAGCCCCTGATTTCACTTCACCGCTGGGGTCGATTTGCTACCTTGCCTCAGTGCATTGATTTATCTTTGGATGTAGCCATATTTTTCATCTGAAATCCTCGAGCAGGGCAAGGCTGAAAGCTCTATCAGGGTAGGGCACCGCAAAGCCTAACTATTAATTCCTGCTGATATCTTTTTCTTTGCAAAAAATATCTGTGAGCAAGATGAACCTCAATATCTTGTCTGATATGGGTGCACTGTTACTGGAGTGGCTTCAGC